>NC_057918.1:5131174-7696761 GCF_018873765.1 Telopea speciosissima
GCACTTCCTCACCGAGAACGCTCTCATTAAAAAATAAAAAAGGTTAGAAGGGCGATCAAGAAAGGACCTCCCAAAATGAACCATGCAGGAAAAAGTAAACACCATAAACTGGTTAAGGTAGGGGCTACTGTTATAGGCTTATTGCAGCAAATTTAGCATAGGAAACTGCTCGCTCCTCTCTCCTCTCCTGTATTGGGTATTTGGGCGTGAAATTGTAACCAAGGAGTGTGACAGGACGGTGCTTTTTATATGCTCCTTTACTATTACTGTGAAAGAGAAGAAGAGATGGGCCGGAATAAACGAGATTATATATATAGATCAAATGCTACCTTACCATTTCATATCTTCACCTGGGCTGGAAACTGGACTGGACTTTCCTGCATATCTGCCCTCTCCTATAATCCAATATCGGTCTTGGGATTCGTATCGATCTCGGCCGTTCCCGATATTGATACACATTAGTTGTATCAGATAATGTTGGACGATTTTGCAACTCATAAAGGCCTTCATCCGGTGCGGATCATGGCACGATTCAACAATCAAAACAGTTGTCACGTCACCACTAAATCAAAACAGCACGCAGCAGGGTCCCACTCCACCAGCTAGGGGGTTACTACTTACTACTTACTACGCAACACTAGCCAGCCAGCCACCCACTAGTCTACTAGCATATACAGGAGGGAAATAGGGAGTAGGAAGTCTAGCCTCTACTCGATCTCTACTGATTCACTATATCCATCTGCTGAGTGCTGCTGTTTTTATGTATCCACCACCATCATCATCTATGCTTATATAAGCATGTACTGATGTACATGTCGCACTTTCAGATAATTGCATAAATGAGGACAACACAAAATGCTAAAAAGGAAAAGTTTTTGAACTTTTTTAAATGCCAAAAAAAGTAACAGACAACGAGGATAATAGACAGAGCAAAGAACCGGGGGTCGGAGGCCACGACCTCTCTATATCATATCACGGTCAAACTTCTTAAACGTACACCTGTACGTTTATCAAGTCAAATAGAAAAGAAGGGAAAGGATTGAAACACGTGTCATCAAATATTTACTGTCCTACGTGTTTGCAATGTCCAAAATAGCAGGACCTGACTGTTCCAACCTCCAAGCAATTAATTCCATTTTGTGCCTCGGTTCTCCAAAAAAAAAAAAAAAAAACTGTTACATCTCTAAAGTATGCAATTTAAAAAAAAAAAAAAAGACTCTTTTGGAACTTGAAATCGGGCCTAGATTTGGTAATTAAACCCATTACACAAGTTGTTCATCAAAAATACCATTAAGCCCCCAAGTACTCCTTCCTGCCCAATTGCACCTTTAAGGGCATAACTGAAATTTTAATTGACCAATGTAACATTCTTGTCGTTTCCTTCTCCCGCTTATGGACCTTTTCAAAGCCCTGTAGAATGGGGTAGATTTCGCTTCTCCTCTCTACCGATATGAAGCTTCGAATGGCTTCTCTATTTCACGCCTTTGGTCTACACTGTGTAAGTTAAAACAACCGTATAGAATGAATGAAGCTCGAATTTGAACGAGCATTTACAAAGCATTATCCACCACACCTGACCATGTGCAATTATCATTCCAAATTTGCAACCCATACAATTTATTCCCCACATATGTCTCCTTTCTCCCTACTTAGTTACGGGTACGCACAGAAAAGGGTAAACTAGTAAAGATTTTTTTTTTTTTATTGAGATAAGAGACAAGAGGAGCGCAAGGTGTCCCGAGTACATAATTTTAAGAAGCTAAGGAAAGGAAACATGCCACATTGTCGTAGACAAGGCCCTCCTTACTAGAGAGTGTGCGACATGATTTGCATCTCTAGAAATATAAAGAAAAAAGCATCCTCGTATTTGAGCAGTCAAGTCAATGATATCCTCTACAATTCCAGAAACTTCAAATGAATGCAATTCTAATTAGCAATGTCTACAACCTGTTATCTAAGGAAGTGGTTGTGACCCAACCCTTAGTTTGGATGACCCTGTAAATGACATGTGAGATCGGGTCAGTTCCATTCCTTGGTTTTCGATACTATTTATTCATACCTTGCGTTTATCATGTTCTCTAGTTGTTTTATGTATTTTGTTTTCCTTTGCTTGGCATTGGACGCGCATGAATGAATAATCCTCTTTCTACTAATATATATATATGGGAAGTAGTTCTCTGTCCGGGAGTGTGGCCTACACCAGCACTCCCATGTGTCCATCTCTCTCCTCCTCAAAACAAAGGAGCAGAGATGTCTTTTCACATGGAGGAGAGAGAGACTCATGGGAGTGCGGCGTAGGACTGAAAACTTTTTCCCAATATATATATATATATATATCCTTGGATGATCGTAAGGAGGTGAGCACTATCGGACTTGTTAGTAATCTGTTCACTCCCAACCTCAATCACCAGCTCTAACCCTTTTCTGATGGCCATCACCTAACCCATAAGAGCATCAGAAAGAACAATGGGTTCCGACATTACCAAGATAGGCATTCCACAATGATCACAAAGGACACAGCCGAGTCCTCCAACATTTGTATCCATGGGAAGAGCAGCATCACAATTCAACTTCATACGACCTCTAGGTGGTGGTAACCAGCACTGTGTAATATCCACTAGTTCCAGGCTCGAAGAGTTGCTCGAATTTGTTGCTTTAAACTCAATTGAAGCTGCTTGTGCTCTAGAAAACACCTCCACATGGGTACAATTCCTTCTTCCGAATACCAAGTCGTTCCAGATAAGCCATTAATGCCAACAAACAAAGAAAAAGCGATTTAGCACATTAGTCCCTATCTTCTTACTTGGAAAATTGAATTGGTCCCAAATCTTCAGCAGGTGTGAAATACGAAGGATGTTGTCATTAAGAACAAAAAACGACAGATTGCTTCCGAACCATGCAGCCTTGGCAAAGGGACACTCCAAGAGAATATGGTCACTCGATTCAATGGCCTGGCCACAACACTTGCAACTCGGTTCCAAAGGAATCTGTCGTTTAAGAAGGTTCTCGCCAGATGCCACACCAACTATGCCTGTGAGAGGAGGAGGCCGAGAGAGATATCAGATGATCTCTTCGGTTGGTGAGAAAGTGGTAAACAGACTTCACTGCCCCGCCCCAAATCAAAGAGTCTTCCCTTGGGAGAAGAGTAAGCTTGATCCTCTGAATGGCTTCTCTATTTGAAACAAAGAAATGCCATCGGATCAAGTCCACCTTCCAACAGTGGTTTAGCTCATCAATAAGGTCAACAACTTTCCCGATCTCAAAACTAGCTGGTTTGGATCCTTGGAGCCTCATAAAAGGGAGGTAAGGAACCCAACAATCGTTCCAAATGTCAATATTTACCACGTTACACACTTGCCATAACAAACCACTATTCAAAACCTTCTTTCCTTCAAGAACACTATGCCAAGAGTTCTTTGTTTGCGCACAACCTCCATGCCACCTTGGATAGGAGTGATCGGTTATAAAGTTACATGTTATCAAGTTGAGAGAGAGCGTTATGTTTGAGAGGCTGTAAAAGGCATATAACAAAAAAGCCCAAATCAAGGTGTCTCGTGCCAGAGAATTCAGAAAAAACTCTCTGGTTCTCCCTATAAACTTGGAACACCGCGCCAGTAGTGTCCTGTAGTAGAGGGGAAGGCAAATATCCAAAGGTCATCGGCAGGCACTTCTCTCTACTTCACACCTAATCAATATTAGTGCTCCTTTCAAGATGTGGTTTCAACATCGGAATTATATGTCGGTTTTCTTCTTCTGTTCTTCCTGAAACTCACTTTCGACGGATCATCTATTTCTACTATGTAATTTTTCCTCAGAATCCAATACCAATATGCATCATCTTTTCCTTTAATTTATCTCGTCATCACAAAATAACAAAAACAAAAAAAGAAAAAAACCCTAATCATCGGTTTTCCTAAATTACGAAATAAAGGACAGTACAAATGAAGAGCCAGAGAGGGATGTTAGCTGAGGGATGCTGAGCTGAGCTGAGCAACATATATATATATATAAATATATACTGGGCGGTGGCGGCGGTGGCGGTGGGGGTGGCGGTGGCGCTGTCGAGGTTCAGTCCGGTATTCAGCTCAACAAGCACCCATTGGGTGGTGTAAGCTACACAGCAACAGCTGCTGCTACAGTAGAGGTGGCGTTGTTACATTTGGAATTACAGAGAAAATGCGAAAGCCGAGGTTGTCCATCGCACCCATGTTCCTCATCCTCAACTTCAACTTCGTCGTCACCATCATCATGATCGTCCTCCCCACCGTCACCATCACCATCACCATCACCATCACCATCACCATCCTCAATATCATCCACACTGTTACTGTTGGAATTATTACCACAACCTCCACCCTCTATCTCATCATCACCACCATTACTATCAACGCCATTACTTACACTCCAGTAAACCCCCTTGCTTCTCACGAGCATATGCTTTGGCTGGCCGCCGATTGTCACTGGTTCCGTCAATTGCTTCCCATCTCGAGGCGGTGAAAACACCACCGGCAAATACTCACCAATTTCGCACGCGAACTGCGAGTTCCTAAAGTGCTCCTTCAACGCCTTCAAACCCTAAACCCCCAAAAAAGAGTTGGAAGTGATGAGTGACACGAACCAATCCAACCCAACCCAGGATGCATGTTACAATCTATACCTGTAATCTGGCGTAAGTGACTTGACATATTTTCCTGGAGTTGAAGACCTCCCATGACTGCATGTGAAAGGCTCTATAGAGCCTCAATGCCGCTTGAGGAGACGTAAGGTTCACGAACCCGTAACCCACATTGCACTTGTTGCTATTAAACAAGAGAACCCAAATCAAAATTAATTAATAACCCTGTGAGAAGGGCGGGGGAACACAAAAAAGAGAATCAAATGAGAAAATTACTTGAAATCAATGGGGAGATAGACGAAATCGTAGGAAGCAAAGGGCTGACCGTCGCCGTCGGCAATCTGTTCATTGCAGTGAATGCAGTGGTTGTCCAGCATGTTCAATAGCAGCTTCTGACTGCAAAGCAGCACTTCCAGATATCAATAAAATAATATTTGGGAGATGCAAATAAAAAACCCAAAATGCCAGACATATCTCAAAGAAATGGATAAAACTCTTTCTAATGGATTCATGGAAGAACCAAATTTAATAATAGTTAGTAACTCTGAAATATACCAACTACCCAGAAAAACAAGACTTGGAAGAAAGAGCAGTAGAAGAAGAAAACCACCTGTACTTGTTGGGTATGTTCTTGATCATGACAGTGGTTCTGGTATCCACAAGGGCATCTTCGTTGATCAAGAAATGAGCATCAGAGTTCTTATGTTTTCCCTTCCATGACCGACTCCTCAACAGCTTCGTCGTCGTGGAAGAATTGTTGCCATGGCTGTTACTCTTCCTCGGCAGAGAAATCGAACCTTTGGTTACTGTCGTTCCTTCATGGTCTGATTTCCTATTGCTACCAACATTTCCCTTATAATTGCATTTCTTAGGCAAGCACATCGACTGAGAAACATGGCATGGAACAGCATCCGAGGATGAGCGACCCAACAACCTTGGAGGTGGTTTTGGAGATGGGTATTTCGAAATTTTCATATTATGATTGTTTCTGGTGTGAACACCATTAGTGACATTGAAATTAGGGGGAGCTACCACAGCTGCGGAGTTGAAGTACTTTCTGCCATGGCTGCCAGGGCGACTGAACTCAATTATTACATGCTTCCCGTAAATTTCTTTCCCTTTCATTTCTGAAAGAGCCCTAGCAGCATCTCTGATATCAAAGAACTCCACGAACCGTTGGTGCCGCTTCAATGGAGCCTCTCTCAGTTCTTTCACGGGACCTGAAATAACAATTGTGGGAAAAAGAAAACCAGTAGAGTAGAGGAGGAAAGGATCCAATAGGTGGAAGTCTAATGCATGCATGGGTATATTGAAGAAAACGGTAACGACCAATCGACCCACAACTACAAGAAGCAGATAAACAAGTGAACAAGGCATCCGATATGTTAAATTAAAACCAGAATGAACGAAACAGCTTATTTAGTTTTCTTGCTAAAGCTTCATAGGGAGAAAGAAAGAGACATTAAAAGACCACACAGAAAATAGAAACCAAACTCCCAAGACAACGACATCAATCTGATTCAAAACCCAGATTAAACCCATCCACTTGAAAAGAGGGGGAAGGGGGAAGGGGGAGGGGAGAGAGGTAATCTGGAAGTAATTAGAGTAGTTCATACCAAAAGCTTCGAAAATTTCCTTAAGCCTGCGGGAAGAGACTTCCAAATCCAAATTAAAAACTACCAGCGTTCCTTGATTATGCCCTTCGGGAACATTGTTTACCCCCAGTAGTGTAAACTGCGCCCAAATAGCCCGGCCAGCGATAAGCCCAGGCGCTGGTGGAGGCAATGGTGCAGCGAAATTCTCTAACCCGAAAGACAAATTTATCTGCTGTTCCTGGAGAACGGCGTAATATTGCCTCCACCTTCTCTGCTGCTGCATGTGCTGCTCCCTTATCTCCACCAACGCCGCTTGCGCGTGCCTCAGGTCATAGAAGTGAACGGTGACAATTCCTTCCGATAATCTCTCCATCTGCACCGACCTAACCTCTCCAAACGCTTCCAATTCTCTACGGACCATCGTTTCACTTACGTCCACGGGGACGGAACTCAGAACCAAAGCTCTAGTGGCTGTCGGTGAAGGCGGCGGCAGCGCTAATGGCGGTGGTGGAGGCTGATTTCCTCTCGTGGGTCTAACGTACTGGGCTGGAGCTGGGAGCGACTGGTGATAACCCATACTCACGCTCATACTGTAGAAGGCCGGTATCATTGGATCTCCACCAGCAGTAGTAGTAGTAGTAGTAGTAGTTGTAGATGGGTATGAAGCAGAAGAGGGGAACGGGTAGTACATATGGGGTGGTCGAAGTAGGGAAACCTGGTTCAGCGGGGAAGAGATTCTGGGTCTGAACTCCAGCGCCCCAGGGTCCAAGTGTCCAGGAAACCGAACAATTCGGTTTTCGTCCATGGCTCACGACCAAAGTTTCTTCACTTACCGGAGGGGAAGAGAAACTAGACTCTTAAGCTTTCTCAGTATACCTCATCACCTGAAATCCGCTATCTCGTCAAGAAGATTTCCCGCAGAAGAACATTAATGCGAAGAAATGTTTGCCGGCGCAAGTAAAAGTCTCGTCCATCCCATCCCCTCTGTCTCTCATCTTCCCAAGCAAAGCTCCATGACTCAAAAACACTTTAAACCCCTCTCTCTCCTCTCTCTCTCTCTCTCTCTCTCTCTCTCTCTGAGCCTCAACTCAAAACTGAAAGACCCCAAAAACTGGTGTTTGGAGTTTGGACTTCCTTTTGCTTCCTTTATTGTCGAGCCGATTTCGCTGGAAGTGGTTCCTGTGCCGGTTAAATTTACAAAAGTACCCCTCTTTCCTCGTACGGGTATCTTTCCAGATACGGAGTGTATAGCCCACATCAAACCCCTTTGATACTATTTACTATCTCCGGTCTTAACAAATTTTTTTTACCACAGAAAACAGACTAAACGTCATATTTAGGAAAAATAAAGTAATCATAAGCCGTACACGTGGCTCTGATACTTTAAGCATCAGAGTTTCTAACTTAGACAAGGGTAATTACGGAAATAAGTATAATAGGCTTCTTTGGCTGAGAGAGCATGTATGCCACGTGTATCTTCTGACTGTACTTACTTTTATGATGGAAAATCTTTTGGGATTTTTTTCTGCCTTCGATGATGGGTGCTGGTAGCGATGTCACTTCCAGGCCCGCCCGGCAACCCGGCCGACCAAGTCCGTCCAACCCGATTATTAAGCCCCACAGGTTTAATAAGGATCCGACTCCTCTACTTCCACCTGCCCGGTACTGTCGTGCGCCCCACACACAAGCAAGGCAGAGGCTCACACGACAGTAGGGGCAGGCGGAAGTAAAGGAGTCAAATTGGTTTAATAATCGGGTGATCTCGATGTGGGGTCTGAGCCCATTGGGTGTCCGATTGGACCAATCGATTATGATCTAACTTAACCCGCATAGTTAAAGCTTGACTTAGTTAGTCCGGTTAAAACCCGACATATTTTATCTATATTAAAATTAAACAGACCCACATCTACTAGGGACAAGACCTACAGTTTTGTATGTTTACAAATGGGAGAATGTTCTCTCTACCACAACGCAGGATGTGCCCAGGCACATGGGCAGCCCGTGCAAGGGGCAGGATGGTCATTGCACCCACCCCCATGTGTCTGGGTGCAGCCTGCATTGAGGCATAGAGAATAGTGCCCCACTTAAAACACTCTTGTACAAATGTTTTCTTGCAATAAAATCTACCACTTCTTTTTTTTTTGGTAATAAAAATCTAGCACTTAAGATGTTGGCTATTCTGATAATTAATTATGGAGAAAGAAAGGACACAACTCACATAAGTATAATTATATAGAAGCATTTCTTGGTCTAGAATTCCTATTAAAGCTCGATATTGTTGTGGTTTCTTTTTCTTTTATTTTTTATGAGAAAAAAATATATATAAATTGAAAAGAGGAAGATCCAGTAGAGTTAGAGTTCAGGGGTCTTTATGGCCAGGTTAGAAGCAATTGCATAACAGAAAGGGTCCCCTGTCCTACTAAACTTTAAGTCCTAGGCTACGGAGTTGATATTGTTGTGATTTCTTAATGATGTAATATGAAAGACAAAAGTAGAATTCCTAAGTGAGGTCCCAAAATTGTCAATTTGGTGGATGGGGATTAAGGCATGGTTAAGAGTTAAACAAGTCCACAACCCGATTAAGGCCCGATTCATGTACCCAATTATAGCCAGAAATCGACGAAGCCCATCCAGGCCTGGCTTGATTATCTAAACGGGTGTCACAGTGCAAGGTTTGAGGTTGGTTAAGCTGGGCTAGGCCTGACCGAACCCGATCGGTTGACACCCCTAGGTACTGAGTAGTGAAGTGTAGATAAAGCTTCAACTCGTATCATCAAGACATCAACCCTGAACCAAGTGGTATCAATACCGGTCTCTACTAATCTCGATCGGTCCATATCAATCTGAATCGGTCATGTTTTCTTAAAAAAACTAGATTTTCTTTTACATTTTTACCTTTGTCCATAGCGATCCATCGATATGGGATCGACGAAGAATCGATATCGATCTCCACCGGTTCCAATACAAATCGGCCGATCCGATATCGATTCGTCATACCATTCAACCCACCCACCATGGCCTTGAAAAGCTTCAGAGTAACCCAGCTAAGCCCTAACACTCTGCGACCTTCATGTAGTTGATACACTTGTTACTGTTGATGAGCCCATGTCCTTTGGAGAGCAAAAAGTTTGGCCTTAGAAAGGAAATTTTAATTGTATTGTTTATCTTAGTAATGTCTATGACTTTGTGAGAGGGAGTTCAGTGTCAGATTTGCATTTAGAAAGTGTAGAAATACTCTATGAATAGAGCAGCTATTGTGTCAGCAGGTTTCTTGTGATCTTGCAGAGGTTTTTTTTCCATGCCAAATGATTTGGATCATCATATTTGCCTTCTTTCTTTTTTTTTTTTTTTTATGTTAATTAATGAAATTTCTTAAGGCTGCCCAAGGTCCTGAGGGACTGTAAGAGAAAAATGTAATGTCTTTTTCTGAATATATCACAGAGATTAGCCAGTAGTCCCTGAGCTATCCTCTATTTTTGGAAGATGGTGCAGTGGGTGAAGATTTTATAGAATTTACTAGCCTCTTTAATTTGGCAGTAAATCTCTCCTCCAGAAATTTGGTGTTGATGACAAAATCTGTTTAAACAAGGTCATCTACAATCAATTGATGGATTGTAAGACTAACAAGGATGAATATTGGAGGGTGGAGTTTTGTTTTTTTGGTAAACAAAACATCTTGTATTTATCCAATGGATTAATTTCTCGTCAAGGTTATATATTTTTTTTAAGTGAAAAAGAAACGTACGATGGACGAATTCAAATTCAAACCTACAATCTTTCAAATAATGAGATGTGGGGTTAACACTGACATCCTCTCTCCTATTTTGACCCATAGGTTCTTTGCACTATCATCGGTATGACATGTAGATTTCTTTCTATATTGGTGATAGTGAGGAAGGAAGCCTCTCCCTTATTTTAATATCACTAGCGCCCGTTGGATTTATAAAAGATATGAAAATCTTGAGGTAGGATATTTCAACTGAGGCACAGCCCAGTCCATTCAATTGGCATCAACAAAAGAGCACACATCCCTTAGTTTTAAGTATCGTATCAGTATTGGCCATCCTCTTATCTCAATGAAAGTCTTTGGGTGCACGCGAGTCTGGCCCCCTAACACAGGGGTTGGTAGGGGTGGCGTTTCTGGTGCAACAAGGTGGCATTCTTTCTCCCAATAGAAAATTGATGTTTCGATTCATATTAATTTGATGAAGCAGATAAATATGAGTATCAAAACAACCAATACCGGTGTCGATACCATGAACTAGAAATCCTTGCCCAATCCAAAAGCAAACAAAGCACACACAGACACACGTGCGCCGATATCTTTCTATACCGTACACTCCCATGAAAAGTATTTGCTTCTCTTCGTTACCCGCACTCTTTTGTCTCCCTTTGGTGATCAGTTTTTAATTTATTAAAACCCTGTGTTTATACAGTACAAATCTTTGTAATTTCTATCTTTTAACTTGTTAACAACATTAATTAACATAGAACAATGAAATCATGCACCACTACCTAATAGACATCTTCTTTTGGAATGCAAAAACAGTAAAGTCCTTTCACTCTTCATACACACTTATATAGACATTGATACACTCTCTCTGTCTTCTAACACACTTTATGACACTAATATTTATATATATGGGGGGAGGGAGACACCTTTTCAGGTGGTAGAAGAAGTTCATGAAAGGAATGTCTCCAACCTCCACTTCCCTTTCCTTTGTTTCTAATCCCTTAATATAAGTATTCCTCCATATCTTGTTGGTGGTGGCTCCCCAAACCCATGACCCACATTTATTATTTTCTATAAGGAAAGGAAATGTGTCATTCCTAGGCATTAATGAGAGAGAGAGAGAGAGAGAGAGAGAGAGAGAGAGAGAGAGAGAGAGATTAATTTTGGGGAGACAAGAGATGGAAAGGACCATACAAACTTGCCTCCTCCCCCCTGGTTACCGGAGTGCTGCCATCCACTTTGGTGGTGGGGAAATGTGGATTCATTGGCTTTATTGTGGAAAAAACAAAAGGGTTATCCGTCCTTTAGCCCATAAGTAAGACAATAACTAATGGGCCCATCCCATGCCTTGCCTGTTAGGCGTTTTGGTGTTTTGAACAAAGTTAGGCACTTTTGAGTGGGTCCATTTGGGAGAATGTGGACCCTTATCGGATCCGGTTATCGGGAAGAATCGTCACCCGTCTTTGATGGATGCGATTCCTATATATTAGGCCAACCAAGCCTGTCCGGTTAAAGTTCGAATCGGCCTGGCCTGATTATTAATCGTGTTGGGCTTATGTTTAACATGTTTAGTAATCGGACGCTCTCGGTGTGGGGTCTTAGCCCATTGGACGCCTAATCGAACCAATCGATTCCAAGCCCGATCTAATCTGACCCATTTAAGATCATTTGAAATTCCCATTCTACTCTTAGATATGTTTTCTACTGATTAAATTGATGGCAAAACTAGAAAAATGTTTTGGACAAATTAGAGCAATTGATTACTATTTTTAAGCTTTGGGTCGATTGCTCCATATGTAAATTCTATTGTCGAATCATTGCTATTCAATGAGACAAAAGAAAAATACATCATAAGGTGTTCTGGTAAATTTACTTTTGACGCATTTAAAAAAACAAAAAGATTAGGTCTTGTGTGCTATTTTAGGTGGTGCTTTTTTTTAACACCATAAGAATCAGTTAGGAAGGAAATCTTGATAATCAATAGATCCAGTTATTCTTTAATTAATCGATAATGCATTAATTAAGATGAATAAATAATGAACATCATCTTATTGGCCGGTTTAAAGACCGTTTAGAATTAAACAGGCCCATTTCTAGTAGCCCAACTATTTCCCGAGATCGACTGAGCCTGTTCAGGCCCGACCCAATTACCTAAACGGGCCATCACGGCTCAAGGCTCGAGATTGATGAAACTTGATTAAGCCCAACCGAGACCGACCAAGCCCAATCGATTGACACCCCTATTTTCATGTATGTGACGCCAAAAACATTAAGAAAGGTTACATACTTTCTTTGACAAAATCGTATGTAAAGAATCGTTACTCGCCACACACGGGAAGGTGGGTTGTTTTCTTATTCTGAAATATATGGAGTTTTATTTTAGGGAAAAAGTTCTTTGTCTGGGAGTATGGCCTATGCTAGCACTCCCATGAGTCTATCTCTCTCCTCCCTATGAGAAAAGACACCTCTGCCCCCTTATTTTAAGGGGGAGAGAGATAGACACATGAGAGTGCTGGTGTAGGCCACACTCCCGTATAGAAAATTGCTTCCCTTTATTTTATATTCGTGGCTGTCTTTGAAGGAATTGGATCTTATCCAGCCGTGGCAGGAGCTGCACCTATGCAACACAGCTAATCGACAAAAAAAATAGGGACAAGGTAGTCATTTCATAGGTGGGTCCCACCTAAGCCCCACATGTGAAATAACCACCTTCCCCCTGTATTTAGGGTGGTTTTTGATGCTGCACAATGCAGCTCCCGCCACAGCTGCACAGGATCCAAGTCCGTCTTTGAAATGGAGCAACTACAGGCATCTTAAGTACCTTAGTAATTTCTACCAAAACAAGTACCTTTGTAATAAATGACATTAAATTCTGCGAATTTTCACTATCCAGCTTCCAGAATTCAGACAGGGTTCAGTCTCCAGCGATGCAGCGCTGCTCTGAATTGGCATAGTGTTGAGATGTTGGTACTTCTAGTTCAGCATTGGTTTAAAATTTAAATGTTCTTATTCATTTACCTGTGGAACTCTCTCCACCTAATGTTACTAAGGTTTTGGGTTGAACCCATCAATATATTTCGGCTTCTAAATTGTTCAGGTTCATCCGAATTATTTGTACGCCAGATTCAATTCGAGTAAGAAAGAATCGAGATTAATCAGAATCAGTCAAATCTATTTGGAGCAAATTTCATGGTCTAGACTCTAGAATCTAGATTGTTTAGTTGTAACAATGCGAATTCAATACTGGCCCAGATGACCAAGACTAGACTAAAGTGGAAACGTTGATGGGCTGGGCCTGGTTGATGACTTAAAGTGGCCTTCGGTTGGTGAAACCCTAACCAAATCATGGCTGGGATTGGGCTTCAATGCACGAGCCCAATCCAATACTAAAATATGTGTTTTCCTAATATTAAAAGAAGCACCAAATTGTATTCATGAAAAAGATGTTATGATATGTAACAAATTTTGTGGATATGTTGTCCACATCATTCGTTCAATTTATCAAGTTTTAATACCATTTCTTTCACATGGAGATATGAAAGTATAATTTTGTTTCAAGTAATAGTTAGCCATATAAGGAGATGAGACTTGAAACTTGACATGTGGCTACCTCAAACCTTCCATTCAAAGTTGGTTTGACCAAAGATACTCTCAATTAGGGGTGTCAATTTAGGATCAGAACTAGTAACCGAAATCGATCCAGACCGACAAAAATCGGAATCGGACCACCCAATAGCTTATTGGGACGGATCTGGTCTTAGTGATATACTATTGGTCCGGTCTTCCAACGGGTCTAAAACCGATAGCCCATTAAGGACCCGGTAGCACCGAAACCATTGGAACCAGATGATATGTAAAAAAATTCAATGGGAAATTAGATCTCTAAAACCCTAAAAAGCTTTAAACCCTAATCTATTAATAACATTACATTGTTTGGGACTTTAAACTGGCGCTCTTTTGTTTCTCTTTAAGTCATAAGTATATGAGTTGAGTTTGAAATGGAAATTATGAACTCTTAAAGCTAGTATATGAATCAATGTGTTTATTTTAGGCTCTACATATTATATCTATGTATGATGAAGCTCCCGTTTTCTTAGAGAAACTCTCATTGTCCTTGTTTTGGGCTCAATAATGTTTGGTACCGATTTGGAACCGGAACCGGACCATCCATTAGTTAACGGTCCCGAGTCTCAGATTTGGATCCGATAAGGTTATTGGTCCAGTTATGGTCTTGACATCTTAGAGCCGGAACCGTTAAGAATCTGGACCGATAGCCCAAAACCGGACCAATTGACACCCCTACTCTCAATGTGGCCCAAATAGATTGAATCTTGTTGAGATGCCTCTCAATGTGGACTTGTAGGAAGTCTTTGCCCTACTATATATAATTTATGGGAGGGGACTCCCCCTCTCACACCAGACCAATGGTTGTGCAAGAGCATCATCATCCATATAGGACCACATGGTTGAGAAGGAGAGAGAAAATAATTTAAAAGCCCATATGAGATGGTATACATTCGATATATTGGCTGCATGGGAAACAAAATCCTGAATTTATATGCATAATTGTGTATATATATATATATATTCATAGTTGTATGTGTCTGTATATTCATATATGCCTTTTTTTTAAAAAAAAAAAATCTTGATTCGAAGATATGTTTTGGGAAACCCTTTTTTCTTGTTGTTTGATCATTCTACAAGGGTGGAATATTTGTTATGCATTTAAGTGATGACCAAATAGTTCTTACTTAGAGAACCTTTGAGCTTAGCTTGAGAGGTTTATTGAATTGCGGTGGTTCTAGTATGAATATGAGATTTTAATCGATTCATAGGGTCTTAACATATGGCCAATATCAAAATCTAGTGAACATAAATATATTGAGGCTACCAATATTTACCAACTTATATTCATTTTACTCTTAGCCATTAAAGATCTTTCTTATACAAATTCAATGTGTATCCAACGATGGGAAGGCCTTAGAATTAATTAGCAATAATATAAACGATTTATGTCTTAACTGTTTGTCTAACTTTAACACCTAGCAATCGTTTTTTTCACCTTAGGTGAAAAGAATCTAACCATTGAGGTATCATTCTTCTTTTTGCCTCTAATATTGTACGAAGTCCAAAATGACCTTGGTACTACTTGTGGAGTCCCATCCTCCATTAGTCCAATCAGAGAATTAAGAGATTTTCTCTTCCCTGTGGGTGTGGGTGAAGGGAAACTCAGTCCTAACACCTTTTTTCTTTTTTATGAATAAATCCGACAGGACCATGCTGCGCAAACACAGCAAGGCAGGAAATGTCCACCTAACCCCCCACTCAAGCAAGGCACTTGGGCAAGGGTAAGGCAGCTCTACAATAGAGGAACCACATTATTACTAGACAATGATCATTCACAGCTTTTACTGACCAATCTGAAAATTTTTATTCCATTCTCTCAAAAACTCAAGAGATTGCATTACAACCTAAGCACACTAATAAACCTTCAAGAAGATAATAGAAAGAAAAAAAACACTTGCTAGCTACTTATTCTGAGGAAATAAAATAAAACATCAAGCATCAAATTTGTCTATGTGAGACAAAATGTAAGCGTCTTGTAAGGACAAATTAAGGTGTGAAGAAGAGATAGAAATAAGAAATGTCGTCACTCTTCCTCAGAGTTCATCCTTGACCACCTCGCGATTAGGAGATGTTTTGATGGGGTAAGAGGCCTGCATTGCTATACCACAGAGGCCATGACTGGCTTTGATGCCACGCTGCATTCTAATGTAACCTTGCTCTCCCCAGTCTGCTCCCCATGAGTTCCTCACAATCCAGTACTTGGTTCCATCAGCAGCGTTTCCGTATCCCACAATTGCAACTCCATGATCTAACTGTGTGCCGCAAGGTCCAGCGAATACTCCCTGTTCGATCATCAATCATGGCAATTAGTGAGATTAATTAATCACAACAATCTTCCTCTTATAGTATTAGATGATGATGATTAATTAATTACATATATACCTCTGAGTAGAACTGGAAGGCATAACCACTGGCTTCAATGGCAACAGAGACAGGTTGGTTTGCCACAGCTTGCATCAGGGCAGCCTCGTTGTTGGCAGGAACGTCTTGATGTCCATCAATTGTCACCATTGGAGCATTTTGCTGCAAATTAAATCAAGAAATTAAAATTTCCCTAATTCATCTGGAATCCCAAGGGATTAAAAGAGTTTAGATTTTAAAGAATTTACCTTTGATGGATCACAACTACCATCTTGGGCTGTGTAGCCATAGCTGTCCTCTGTTGTGAGCCCTCCATTCGATTTAATAAACTCATATGCGTAATCCATGAGTCCTCCATTACAGCCTGAATTCTCGGTACTGCAGTCGACCAGCTCCTGCTCAGATAGGGAGATGAGCTTGTTGGTCTTGATTTGGTTTATGCCCTCAACACCAACAACAGTTGAAAATGCCCAGCAACTTCCTGTAACAATACCATAACGAAATTAAGAGATCTCGTACATGATGACCCAGTAATTGATTTGTATTCTCAATTAAAGCTGTAATTGGGTATCTTTAGAATCAAATGCTTACCACATTGGCCTTGGTTCTTCACAGGGTTGACGGCACCTTTAGCCCTCCAATCGATTGAAGCAGGGACGTTTTCGAAATTTTCATACATGAAGCCAGTAGCCGCACGAGAACGCCCTCGGAGCATGCTGTGGTGACTCACTTTGGAGCCTGCGTAGGTGCTGCTGAACTCGTGGTTGGTCATGTCTCCGAACTTGTTGAGCTTCAACTTGTAAGGATGGTCCAACTTGTTGAATTCATGAATGTACTTGACATTTTCTTTGAAGACATTGAAGCGTTTTTGCTTCTCTGAAAGGTCTCTAGAAACTGTGTGATGACTCCTCCACCTCTCGTACAGGCTCCAGAGACTGTCTTCCGTCTCCAGATCCTTTTCATGGAAATCGAAACTCTGGGCTAAACCCAGAAGTAGAGCACACGATAGAGTAAAAACAACAAACACCTTCTTCTCCATTTCTATTTGCTTTGATGAGAAACTTAGGCTTGTTGAAGCTGGTTTATATAGAAGAACCACTAGAGGAAAAAACCTCGGGGTACCCTTATCCTTTCCAATCACAATTAATTATTGGAGGGCATAGCAGGGGAAGAGAATAATTGAGAATAGATTATCAAGTTGAAGGTTTCTTGTGGGTAACAATTCAGAATGGATAAATCAATCAATTATAAGCTAGGAAGGTTACCAAACTAGGGTATATTTGGCCGAATTATTTATTAATTAATTAGCTAGGATGAGTAGTAGTGACATGAGGCAGATACTTACTCGCTAGAACTTTAACTGGAAAAATAAAGTAAAGAAAGAGGATGGTTCGGTTACATTTTAACAGTTCCATCCATGCATGACAATGCATGTGGGTAGAATGAGAGCTTTGTACATTTTGTGGTTTCATCTTTGCATGCCAAACACGCTAACTTTGTTTAAGATATTCACTAGGGGTGACGGGTTGGTCATGTTCTTGGAGACTTTAGGGACACGATTTCCCACAAATAGATTGATGGAAGCAAAACCCCTCTTTTAAGGAAAAAGGTCCCCCCAATTCCCTAAAAGTGGAGTGTGGTGCAGTTCGGGCTAGAGATGTTGACACCTAGTAGTTTGGATATTCAACGGTATCGAGCTCGAGAAGAAAGAAAAAAGAAATGAAGTCAATGACCTCGGACTGTTGGATGTCTGAGCTACCAAGTGTTAACCTCTCCACCCCGAATTGCACTGCACCATTGGGGCATTGGAGAGGATTTATACCTCCATAATCGCCCTTTAAAAAATTCATTGCTACTAAGTCTGGGGTTCAAGCCTCCTGGTTCACACATTTCCTTCCCCTTAGAATAGAATAGAGTAGCACTTATCCCAAAAAAATAAAGGCTTTTCAAAAGAGAGCGGGACGAGGAAGCCAATGCTTTTGGCTCAGTTTGTTTAGCGAGGAGTATGGGGTGGCATAGGGAAAATTATCGCCCCCAGTATTGGGGGCGGTCCAGTGCACATCGTGTGGCTGGGCACCGCCCATGTGTGCACAATGGGCCCCACCGTGCACACATGGATGGTGTCTAGCCGCACGATGCGCACAGGACCCCCCCCAGTACTGGGGGCGATAAAGATCCGTGGCATAGTTGTGGGATTGCTCCTCAGCATGTTATGGGACAATAAGACAGAAAAAGTAAATTGGAAAAAAAAAAAGTCACATTTTATCGGAATCGGATTTTCCTTCAGCCAGGGTCAAGGGGACCACGACCTTCTAAAGGGTATTATCAACTTCATATAAAAGGAGGGGATGTTTTAGGACACTAAGATTGTGGTTAAACCCTACATTTTGCGTGTAAGAAACATTCTCTTTTCCCCATTCTTCTTGACATTTTAACTAGTTTTTCATGGGACTAGGATAAATGTTAAGATTGAGTTGTCCTTGAACCATGATGAAGGGAAATTCCTTGACTACGGGATGGTAGGAGAAGTATTATGCATAGAGGAAAGGTATTATTGACTTCGTCTTATGGGGGGGTGTTTTAGGGTCGTAGGATGTTGGCTGAACCCTACACTACAGGTGTGGGAAAACTTTCTCCTAAATGTTACAGAAGAAAATTTTCTCCCATTCTCTTCATTCAAGGTGATTTGGCACTATGACTGGACTCCCAGATTAGTGAATGTAGTTTGAGGGTCATATTCCATGGATTAAAAGATTCACTTTTCACCATGGGTGTAAAGAAAGTCGGTCCATTAATATAAAACAAAAATGTCAACATTTTTATCAATAGATTCAAACGTCTCGTGTTTCGTATTTTTCCTTTCTAATACATTCAAATGTCTTGTTTCTACTGTAGATTAGAAAATTGTCAAATTTTTCCACACTCTTTAGAATTATCTTTCAGTAACGCTTAAGGTTAAGCATCAATTAATATTTAGACTACTACTCAGGCATAAATAGGCTTTCAATGATCCATAACCCATAATCCGATGGCTTTCAATGATCCATAACCCAACTTTCACTCTTTTTTTTTTTTTAAACAATCTTAGTATCAAATAAAAATTTCCATCAAATCGAATTTAATTTTTTAACTTACAAGAAATAGATTATAGTAAAAATTTTTTACTTGATTTGGTTGAAACATGGAACCAGTGCAAAAGTGTTATTATATCAATGAAAACTGTTTTCATTCTTGTCTTTTAAGAAACTCTTCCATAGATAAGGACTGTCACCCAGACTGGGTCCCTGACTACCTCATGAGTCATCACGTACTAGAAAGAAATGAAATATAAAGTCAATGCCTAATGATGCTTAATTTCACACATTTATATATTTTTAGGCCACAACTCATGCCTTTGAAAGGTCATGGAGTCCCCATGAATCTTGAAATTAATAATCAGTATTCGAGATTGAATCTTGTATTATCTAATCTGAATCTTGTATTATTAATCAATTGATGGTGACCATGATGTGTTTCAATTTGGTTCAGTTTCCCACTTACCAAGTTGACATTTTGAAAGATTCAAAGAAGAAACGATTATTGAGAGTATAGATGCCATAAGTCAAGACTTTTAGACCATTTGCTTCCACGTCTCATTACAAAAATCCAATTGGCTCTCTAATAAGTACATAATAAAATTAAGATAATTTTTTATTGATGTTCATCAATTTGTTTATTAATCTTATTTTTTTCTAAATTTAATATTTAATTTTTCAACAATGATAAAAATATGTCATTTCACTCACATGTATAGATCGGAATTCATCCCAAAAACCCTAAAATAAACTACTCTCGAAATGTTAAAAAATTGGGATAGGTCATTGCTAATATCGATTCGAATTAACTGATTCGATTGGTTTGATTTTGATTTTTGAAACAGTGTCTTGATGACAACTCTTGAAAAAGATAAACTAACAATTTGATTATAAAAAAAATATTGAAAATTCTCTTTTGCTCGTAACTTAAAAGAACTTCTAGGAATAAAACAAGAGACATTGCACCCACGACTCATAAGATGGGCTCATCATCTCAATGAACTTGATTACTTTAGTCAAATCCGTCGTTACATTTTCTAAATTATATGTACAGAAGTATCATTCACATAATCCCATAAATAAATGGGAAGGCATTGCACCCACGACTCGTAAGATGAGCTCAGTATGTTAATTAACTGGATTACTCCAGCCATAACCCTCATCATGTTCACAATTAACTTCTCCAAATTCTTAAATTTCCTCCAATCCAATCTTCTTTACGTGGAATCCCTGTGCTTTTAGGACTAGAATAGTATACAACAAATTTAGAGAATCTCAGAATCTCAACCTAAATATTGCCTTTCGATGGGATCTTTTCTTTTCTTCTTCTTTTGGTTTTGGTAGCTGGGAATCCTGGAGTCCTTCAATAAATGTTTCATATATTTTAATCATTTCAATTGGAATCATACCACATGACATCTTTAATTATGGGCATATTTAGACAGTTAATTAAGACTTGATTAAGTTCCCCATGCTTCCTAATGAGGTAACAAATACTGTTTGGATTGGGATTGGATTGGCCGTATCGATTGAGTTGACTCAGTTATGATTGTGAGTGATCGATCCCAGTTGATTTGACAATCTGCTTGGTACGTAACCCGGTTCAAACTAGTCTATTGCGAAGGATTAGACCAAGTTTTTTTTTTTTGGGTGGGGGGGGGGGGTGCTAAAAAAGGATTAGACCAAGTTACAATCAAGTTCACTAGGAATCCATACATATTACCTGTACATATTAAGGGAAAAGGAACGCTAACCAGTGTTGTGTGTGAGCGTATACCTGCACCCAGACACAGTCTGATGCGAAAAGACCGTTGCATCCCTAAAAAGGTGGTAAGGTCCAGAGGTGCAAAGATCTTTTAGCATCGGACTGTGTCTAGGCACAGGTACACGTCTACACAAAGCATTGGTTAGCATTCTTTCTCCCATATATTAAAAGAAAAAAGACTTAATATCCTATAAAGATCGACAATAACCGAGTCCTAAAATAAAAAAAAAAAATAAAAAAATGGCAAATTGTGGCATGTCGGGTCAAGAAATGTCGATAATCGACTTTGGATTAAAAAATTAAGTAGATTTTTTTATAAGTGACAAAATTTAAAGATTTTTTTTTTATGATAGAGAAAATTAAAAGATGAATCATGAGATTACGAATCTTAATTAACATATTAATGAAGCATTTTCTACCAATCATGTGCATCATGTGCACTACCCAATAGTTTTCTGAGAAGCCAAAATAAGTGATTGACGTGCAACTCAACCCATCGCCTCTAAGAAAACCGATGAGACTTCTCTACTTTCGCCTCGGGCAGTATTTTCGCACACCTCACATATAAGGTGGGTGGAATGTACCGCCTTACCCCTGCCCGAGCGCCTTGCCCGAGTGGGGGTAAGGTAGTACTTTCCACTCGTCTTGTGTGTGTGGGCGCACAGAAGTACCGGGCAGGCGGAAGTAGAGGTGTCGGATCCAAAAGAAAACACATTAACAAAATGGACTGGGAAAAGTCAAAATTTTAAATTTCAATTTGATTAGATTTTAGTTTGGATTAATTTTCTTTTAATTGTATTTAACTTATTCTAACAAAAAATTTTGTATTTAACTTGAGTTATAAATTGTTTATTTAAGACTCATGGCTTTGGCCTTTCAGAAGAAGTCTAGAGAGTTAAGAGTTGATAAAGATTTGTATTTTTTTTTCAAAATAAAATTTATGAAGTTAAATTTATTTATTTTAAATAATCAACCCAAGAGTTTTGGCGTAGTTGCGAACTTAGGAAGGGTTTATTGCGAACCAAGGAGAGCCGTAAACCCTTCTTAAGTTCGAATCCCATTGCCCTCACCTTGGGTCAGTCATCACTCAGTCTCAAGCCAGTTGATTGTTGTAACGAAGATTTGTGACCGACAGTAGGTACGATGGGATTAGTTGGGTGGGATTAGTCGGGCCAATGTGCGTGGATACCTCTCGAAATTTAAAAAAAAAATAAAAAATAGAAATAATCAGTGTATTATAAAACTGCTTCTTATTTTTGCTCTTTCTTCCCATTTGACCTACACCGCACCTACCTTTTTTTTTTTAATTAGACATTAAAAGAAAGAAACGTCTATCTCCAATGACAAGTTGCTTGGTCTGATCCATTGGATAAAAAAAAAAATAAGGTGGAAAAACAGGGAGGGTTACTTAGCATGCAAGTGCTTGTGTGTTAGGAAAACTAAGTTTATGTTTTATTAAAAATTTGTTAATTATTTTAATCATTTCCTGTATGGGTTCTCCTAAATGAGAAATGGTATGAGTTTGATTAATTTATGTGAGAGGAATCTCTAAGTGACACCTAAATATCTATCACATGGCAATTTAAGTGGACACCTAAATTAGTGGAAGGTTGACTCTATGCTTCTCTGTTCACATGTGAAGTTTCAATTATAATCAGAAATTTCCCGGTAATTAAATACTAAGCTTTAGAATAAGGACTATCTAGATGACACCTCTATATAGGTGTATTTAGAATTTGACACATTCTTTTGATTGTCCTTTGTTTTATTTCTAAAAAGTAATGAAGAAGCTAAAATGAAAATTTAAAATTAATTATAATTAACTTTTCAAATATTAATAATTTTTTTCTTACAGATATTTTGAGTACACACGTGAAATGACAAGAGGGCCAAAAAACAAGATTACAGATAATTTGATATCTTAATGTACATCAATATGAAAATACCAGAAAATGCACAGTAGTTGCTAGAGTAACAATAAACATGCAGACAAAATATGTGGATACGTACCAACACGAGAGTGTGCTTGATTGGATTAGATTATGAAATTTGACAAATGATCGAGCAACATGACTCCATAAATATCCAATAATCAGAATTATCAAATCGCTAATCTATGTGACAAAAATGAACATCCATTACGAAATTCTTTTCCAAGCTGGCCGCTCAAAGCACGTTTTCAAAAAACAGAATCAGATCGAGTGAATCAGCCTATTTGGATTGGATTCTGCTGATCGTGATTCCTCCCATTCCATAATGGCCGGTTCACACTCCGTTTCTAGGCTTTAGATCAGATTTTGGTCGTTTTCCAACCAATTCTAAGTAATTTATAACAGAATTGATTGCCTCTAATTCGGATCTCGGTTCCTTGTTTTTAAACTCTGGTTTAGAATAACATCTTTTTCTTTTTTGTGGAGAGGGGGGAAGGCACCAGTGGATTAGAAATAAAAATTGCATATATAGTTCGTTTTTAAACATGAACTTGTACAAGATAGAAATGTTATCATTGTGAAATTGTAGAGCTACACACTCCATGCTGTATTAAATGGTGTTTGAATAAATAAGTTTCAAACTGTCTTATAAAATTTTATTTAAAAAAAAAATTGGCTTTCTCTCCCTCAAGATCTTGCATTTTTGTTTTCGTGTTTTTTGCTTTTTGGGCATTACACTTTTGTGTGTGGAATGTTTAGTCTAATAGTGGAAGTGGAAGAGAAATGATAATTGTACATATAGAATCCAATATGATTCTATATGAGTGGTTTTACCCAAAAAAATAGAAAAAGAAAGAAAGTTTTATATGGGTGTAAGCCCCTTAGGGGAGATACTCTTTTTTCCGCCCATGAAGAAACTGGATGGGTTTGGGGTGCTTTATCACACATGCGCCCTGACGGTCCAAAAAACCATTTTCCCTCCCCACTCTTTTCTTTTCTTTTCTTTTTTTTGGGGTTAATTCCATTGCAAAAACACTTTTTGAATATATTAATCGATATTTATCGGTAGATATGATACATAATCCAATGGAGTCTACTGACAGAAGATTGACTGGAACTGATATTTATCCATCGATGTTTCCTATTGATCTATTAAATACTGCAAAGGATGATTCTAACTGGTGTATTTATTATAAATTGTAAATCTTTTTTTTTCTTAACAAAAATTAAGGAAAAAGAAAGCTATCAGGGTGCTGAGACAAAGAAATCATTTTCAAGGGAGGAGAGAGAGAGAGAGAGAGAGAGAGAGAGGATAGGGATCATTTCCCTAAATCAATATTACCTATAAAAAAAGAAAAAAGAACTCATTTCCCCATGTTGCACCAAACACAACAGGGGCAAAATGACTACTCCACCCCTATTGATGCTTCCGTGTGTCCTCCCATTGGCTATGTGTTGGTACAGGCCGGAGTCACGCTCCAAGACAAAGAACACATTCCCATAATAATAATTAAAGTTGCATAGAGGTTTAAGTTCTTTGGAGCTAAGTAGTTGGTTACAACTTCAATATCCCTGTTCACATAATTGTTAATTAGGGAATCCATGGAATCGATCCAGACGGTTTATTTTTTTCGAAAAAAAATCCAATTTCTATTATATGTAAGGTGGTCCTATGTGCACATTAAACCGAATACAGGGATGATTTCAGATCCATATTGTTCAACCATTGGATAAGTTTTTTATTATTTATTCTTTTATCAACAAACAAAGGATTTGTTTTTGATAGAAACAAACAAAAGATTCATTTATTAAAAAAGAGAAGAAGCAAAGCCTCGTCTCAAAGAAGGAGAAAGAAGTACAAGAGGTGGACAGAATCACCAAACTTGGGAAATTCCCAAAGACATAGTCCCTAAAAACTATGCCTAAATTCATTTCTTAGAACTCATGCTTTCTTAGATTGAGGCTTCATTATCTTATCATTTACTCCATTGCCTTGGCCATATTTTTTGTAATTAGTACTCTTTTTTAGTGTTAAAACCCTAGAATGGGAGAATATTATTAAATCTCATTAGGCAAAAGAGTACCTACAATCTTAATAAGATCATCGGGGTAAGGCGGTCATTTCATGCCTTGCTGTGTCTGTACAGCACGATTTTACCAGACAACTCGACAATAGAGAATCAGGATCCGGGCACGAAGATGCCAAGTAGACATTGGAATAGAGCCTGGCAATCCGAATGAATGTTGACATATTTCAAACACATGATCAGTGGCGCGCTACCAAAACATGTAGACTAGAGACATCCAAGATAAGTGAGCGCAAACCCATAGCAGAGGGAGAACGGGAAAGGGAAGCATCAATATCAACATAGCAACCCCCGAAGCGTGTATCATCCACATTCCATGCCCCAGTGAGATAAGGATCTTTATCACCTCCAGTTTGCTGACTGGCCCAGTTCCCCAGTTCCTCTAACAAAGGGGGGCTGAAATGACCTCTCTACCCATGCCCAAACACCCTGCCCGGGTGGGATCCACCATCCCCCTATTAGAGGAACTGGGGAACTGGGCCGGGCAGCAAACTGGAGGTGATAATTTTCCGTGAGATAAGGGGCCGGGGCAGCAGAAGGGCTAGGAGGGGCCCATAGCACTGAGACAGCCTCATCCACAGATCTGTTAACAAACACCAACCAATTAAGGGTGCAAAGTTGGGATATATAGAACGAATTCCTGAAGACCATAGCATATCTGCACTTTGAGATTTCTCACATAATCAATGCGTGTGTCGTGAAACTTTCACTTTGGTCCCTCTTAGTCGACTTAGGAGGGTGCCCCAACTGAAGAAAAAGACCACCTAAGGTCAACCGAAGGCGACATAGACGGATCACGATTGTCTCCAGGGAGCAGGAACGCCCAGGGTGCTGCCAGCCGTTGGGCTGTACCGCACCCTAGGTATGCGCCGAGATGTGTACGATACAGCTCAACCACTGGATGCCCCCTAACAACACCCTGGGTGCACGCATCCCTGGAGACGAGCTAAATTCACAATACCATGTTTTGAATTCATGTACGGCAACTAGGGTTAGGAATCTTCACTGACCCTGATAAGAATCGGGACCGACCGGATCTGGATCCTGATCCCAATCCCGATACAGGGGTCCTTTTTTTTTTATTTTTTATTTTTATCTATGATGATGATCCCATGGTAAGTATTCCAGCAACTTCTGAATCAATGGATCTCAGTCCTGTACAGATGTACCCTACTTATACTATGGAGCTTACTCCTGTTTCAATGGTACGTAGCAGTCCTCAGTATCTCAAACACATTGATGTTCATCAATGTATTTAATAATTTGCAATCTTATTTTTTCAACAAGGATAAAATAAGTCAGTCTAAAATGTTCAAAATTGGGATTGGTCACTGCTAATATCGATTCGAATTAGCCGATTCAGCTGATCTGATTTTGATTTTTGAAACATTGTCTTGATCGATGACAACTCTTGAAAAAGATAAATTAGTAACTTGATTTTAAAAAAATATTGAAAACCCTCTTTTGCTCCTAACTTAAAAGAACTTCTAGGAATAAAACAAAAGGCATTGCACCCATGACTCATAAGATGGGCTCGTCATCGTAATGAACTTGATTACTTCAGCCAAATCCGTCGCTACATTTTCTAACACTATCACCCCCTAAGGTTTATAGTAAATACAGAGCGATCCCTTGTGTTTTTAAATTATACAGCCACACCCCTTGAGGTTTGGTTAGTTGTTACAGACAGCCCCACTCCGTTATATCATTCCCGTTAATTGGTACGGTGTTGGTAATTCATGACTTAAAATGACTAATATACCCCTAATTGCTCAATTTTTTCCTTTTCCTAATTTTGCCCTTGAAATAGAGTTAATGGGACCCATCACCATCCCCCCTTCTTCTTCTTCTTTTTCTCTGCAACCCCACTGGCCCCACCACCTGCTGCAACCCAACCCACCCCCCTACCCACTACAACCTAACACCACCACCACCACCACACCCCATCCTCCCCTCCCGGCTTGAATTTGCTTGAACAAAAAAGATGAAATTAAACCCTGGGTTATGCATAAGTGCTAGAGCTCAACTCTTAAAGAACAAACACACAGAGAGGTTTCACTATTCACTCTCTTTAAACGCTTAGGAATCAGAATCGTCAATCTTTAAACTCTTGTAGCTCCCACTTCTCTTCATCAATGCTTGAGATCTTGTGAGTCAGAGTATGATCTGGTGAAGGTTTTGGTCGAATCTAGAAAATTCTGTAAACAAAGACTCTTAGGTTTAGGAGATTGCTTAACTAACACCATTTTCTGTGTTCGATAATGTGCAGTTCGTCATTGCAACTCCATTCACATCCTTTTCATCTGGATACTTGCCAAGGCTACCAACTCTGTTGTTTAAACATAAAACCCACAATATTAATATTGAATTAGTTAAAGCCACACCTTTTCTAGGTTTCTCTTGAAAATTAGGGTTAGGGATCAAGGGAAAACATACCTAATTCCATGTCCTGGTCCGCAAGTAACCTCATTAATGGTGGTATTGATTGGGCCTTGACCGATTGAGATGCAATCATCCCTTGTTCAAATGATGCCTTTGGATATTGTGACAGAATTGGATTTACTGATGTGGTTGCCGTCTGTGTTTGGGCTAGTTTTTGGGGCGGTGATAGTGAGCTTGCGTGCCCTAAAGTTATGACAAAAGTTAATCATAAAGTGGAAAGCTTTCTATTAAGTGAATGGATACGCTGAACCGAACCCTCCCATTGTTTACATGATTGAACTTTTGTTTTGCAAAAATCAATAATTTTCTCTGAACCCCCACCCTCCCCCTTCCTGGCCGAGATGCCTCTATCGGAATTTGAAGATGAAGGTTGAAGAAGAATGTTGAATAAGAAGGGTTTTTGTTTAAGAAGTAAAATGAAAGTCGATAGTTCCTCCCTTGCAGATCGCTGGAGAGGACAGTGGTTTCTCGTCGGAGAGGACAGTGGTTTCTAGAGAAGAAAGAGGGTTTTGTACATAAGGGTAAAAGGGTAAAGTTGGAATTTCCCATTGGATATTAACAGGATATTAGAAAAGGGCAAAATTGGTATTTAAAATGTATTATTTAACACCGACCACTCAGGGGGTGTGGCTGTATAATTTAAAAACACAGGGAGTCGTTCTATATTTAATACAAACCTCAAGGGGTGGCAATGTAATTTATCTTTTTCTAAATTACATATATAGAAGATAATTTTCTCTGAACCCCCACCCTCCCCCTTCCTGGCCGAGATGCCTCTATCGGAATTTGAAGATGAAGGTTGAAGAAGAATGTTGAATAAGAAGGGTTTTGTTTAAGAAGTAAAATGAAAGTCAATAGTTCCTCCCTTGCAGATCTGGAGAGGACAGTGGTTTCTCGTCGGAGAGGACAGTGGTTTCTAGAGAAGAAAGAGGGTTTTGTACATAAGGGTAAAAGGGTAAAGTTGGAATTTCCCATTGGATATTAACAGGATATTAGAAAAGGGCAAAATTGGTATTTAAAATGTATTATTTAACACCGACCACTCAGGGGGTGTGGCTGTATAATTTAAAAACACAGGGAGTCGTTCTATATTTAATACAAACCTCAAGGGGTGGCAATGTAATTTATCTTTTTTTAAATTACATATATAGAAGTGTCATTCAGATAATCCCATAAATAAATCAGAAGGCATTGCACCTACCACTCGTAAGATGAGCTCATTATATTAATTAACTTGATTAGTCCAGCCATAACCCTCATCATGTTCACGATTAACTTCTCCAAATTCTTAAAATTCATCCTATCCAATCTTCTTTCCGTGGAATCTCTGTGTATTTTGGGACTAGAATAGTATATATAACAAATTCAAAGAATCTCAACCTAAATATTGCTTTTCGATGGCATCTTTTCTTTTCTTTCGTAGTTTGGTTTTGGGAGTTGGGAATCCTGGAGTCCTTTTCAATTAATGTTTCATATATTTTAACCATTTCAATTGGAATCATACTCATGGCATCTTTAATTATGGGTACATTTAGACAGTTAATTAAGACTTGATTAAGTTCCCCATGCTTCCTAATGAGGTAACAAATAGTGTTTGGATTGGGATCGGATTGACCGTATGTGTTGAGAGAGGGGCGTGAACAGTACATGGCAAGCTCAAATAATGGCTACGTTTGATTGTAAGGAAAATTTAAGGGATGGGAAGTGAAAGTTTTCAAACTTAATAAAGAAACTTTTGTAATCACTATCCATGTGATTGTTTGAACTACTTAAATGTCTTATCACTTTTAGTAATGATATATTTTACATGAAATTTTTATTTACATTCTAAATCAAACGGAATTGAACGCAAAGTTAAGTGAAATTTAATAACGACCAAATATGAAATGATTTGAAGTTAGTGATATAATCGGGATAATTGCTGTGCCGCACTGGCTGACGATTTGCATTGGTTTTGAGGAGCTCAACCTCTTTCTAACATACCGTCTTAATTTTCTGTTTTTCTCTTTTATCTTTTAGTGGATTTCTTGGTGATCCGAAACTTCAAACCCCTAGCTAGTTTATTTTGAGAGAAGATATTCAAAATCTTAAAAACATATCCTACTGGTCAAAACATTCAGTGTTGATGACCTAGATTGAGTGAGTGAGAGAGACAGAGAGTTTTATCAATGCAGATTGTCTACGGCCCAACTGCTCGTAGCAGCCTGTGCGGTGTAGATTGGGCTGTGCATGCAATGATTGTCTTACCCCCTGCCCAGTGTCTTGTCCGAACAAGGATAAGGCGGTCATTGCGCGCACGACCCTGTCATGTCTCACACAAGATGCTACGGGCAGCTGGGCCATAGGAGATCTGGATCCGAGTTTTATCCATCTTGAGAGAAGATATTCAAAAAATGAAAAACTTATCCTACGTACTGGTCAAAATTGTGAGCTGATAATATGATATTATCACTTGTTCCTATCCCCTCCAATAATGAATTGTGAATGGAGGACAGAACCGAGGAGGTTTCCCTGTTGTGCTTCTTCTATATAAACCAGCTTCATGAGGCTTAAGTTTCCATATAAACATGAAAGCAATGGTGATGGATAATAAGGTTTTTGTTGTTGTTGCTCTTTCTTTTGCTCTGCTTCTGGGTTTAGCCCAGAGCTTCGATTACCTTGAAAAGGATCTGGAGACTGATGACAGTCTCTGGAACTTGTACGAGAGGTGGAGGAGTCATCACACGGTTTCTCGAGACATCTCAGAGAAGCAACAGCGTTTCAATGTGTTCAAAGAGAATATCAAATACATTCATGAATTCAACAAGAAGGATCACCCCTACAAGTTGAAGCTAAACAACTTCGCAGACATGACCAACCATGAGTTCCGAAGCACCTACGCAGGCTCCAAATTGAGCCACCACAGCATGCTGCGAGGGCGTTCTCGTGCGGCCGGTGGCTTCATGTACGAAAACTTCGAAAACGTCCCTTCTACCATTGACTGGAGGGCCAAAGGTGCCGTTAACCCTGTCAAGAACCAAGGCCAATGTGGTAAGCATTTGATTTCAAAGATACCCTGCCAATTACAGGTTTAATTAATTGATCGAGATTACAATTACTGGGTCTGATTGTCTTGTGGGTTTTGTTTACTTTGCTTGATTGATCGATCAGATTGATGAGATTTCTAAATTTAATTTTAATTCTGTTACAGGTAGTTGCTGGGCTTTTTCTACTGTGGTTGGGGTTGAGGGCATAAACCAAATCAAAACCAAGAAGCTCGTCTCCCTATCTGAGCAGGAGCTGGTCGATTGCAGCAAGGGCGAGAATGAAGGCTGTAATGGAGGACTCATGGATTACGCATACGAATTCGTTAAGTCGAATGGAGGTCTCACCACAGAGGAGAACTATCCCTACACAGCCAAAGATGGGATTTGTGATGCATCAAAGGTAGATTCTCTAAAAATCTAAATTCCACCCCTGGGGGATTGCAGATGAACATTTAAGAATGCCAAATTCTCAAATTTCTTCTTTATTTTGCAGAAGAATGGTCCTGTGGTGACAATTGATGGACATCAAGATGTGCCTGCCAACAACGAGGCTGCCCTGATGAAAGCTGTCGCAAACCAACCTGTAACAGTTTCCATTGAAGCAAGCGGCAAGGCATTCCAGTTCTATTCAGAAGGGGTATTCACTGGACCTTGCGGAACAGAGCTAGATCATGGAGTGGCGATTGTTGGGTATGGAACAACTGTTGATGGAACTAAGTACTGGATCGTAAGGAACTCATGGGGAGCCAAGTGGGGAGAGAAAGGTTACATTAGAATGCAGCGTGGCATCCCAGCTAAAGAGGGACTTTGTGGCATAGCCATGGAAGCTGTTTATCCCATCAAACACTCTTCTGCACATGTTCCAGAACCGGAATCACCTCTCAAGGACGAACTCTGAGGAGTCAGGACTCAGGACTGAGCATATCATTTACGTGGTCCCACTCCGTTCTTCAATCACTGCAGCAGAGATCTGTCATTTGATCCACAAAGACAAATCGACTATATAATCTGTTTATTGCTTTATGTTTTTAGTTCTAGAGAGCAAGTAGTATGCTTATTAGGTTGTAACAGTATTTGCTTAGTTACCTAAAAAAAAATTGGAATCCCTGGGATTTCTGAGAAAATTAAATAAAAGTTTTTAATTGGATCAAGATTTAATTAGTTGCTGGCATGAATGAGTATCATCATTTTAAGCCGCTCCAACATTTAGGTTGAAAGTGATCATCTTTTTTTCGCTAGGGCAAGATGATTTTTTGATCAATCCAGCCTCCAATAGGGTCTTAGCAGGTCAAGGGCTGATAATATCCTGGTCACCCATAGAGGACGGTTCACCCACCATCCTAGGGTTCACAAACCTCTCTTAGGGTTTTGGTATATTCCAAAATACCCTCCCAATACCCTTTCCCGCACTCTCCAACTCTCAGTGAATGAGATCCCATTCCTTGTGGTCCTTTAATGTAATGTTAAAAATAATTTGAAATCAACTTGTCATTATTAAAAGTTGCACGTCTTTCTTTCTTTTTATAATAAAGTTACACATCTTTCAAGTGCACTTGAGAAATGACAGGATTTTCCCTTATTAGAAAATTTTTTTTCCATATTATATATAATAAAAATGGCAATAAAGTAAAGTTGCAATCTCATTACAAAAAAACTTTTAACTTGGTTACAAGTTGTAACTTATTTTTTCGCTCTTTCTATTATTTACAATAATCATCTAATAATTTAAAAAATAAAAGGCTTTAAATAGGTCATGCATTAAATGTTTTATTAAATGACTCTCAACCTTTTGACAAACCCTTTTAATCATACATTAAATAACTTTTATGAATAAGACAAAGGTGAAAAAGCAAGACTTTAACTTGTTAGTTCACCTACTTGTGACAACAAGATGAACCCTAAGGAGAGGATTCTTTGAGTAGGCAAGGTACTCTTCATACTAACACCTTTTTTTTTAAGTCATTATTTCTTTGTTGCAACTTGCAAACATCCATTTGGGTGGAGTGGAATTTCCGCCTTTCAATAGGCAGTACACGATACTTTCCATGGGGGCAAGGTAGAATTGTGTCTAGGCATAGGAGCCACAGGATCAAGTAGTTTTTTTTATTTTTTTCAAATAGTATAATAATTCATTGTGAAAAAAAGAAAAGGTATTGGAGCCATGCGATTAAGTAGTTTTCTTTTTTTCAAATAGTATAATAATTCATTGTGAAAAGAAAAAGGTATTGTAGACCTTAGGCTCAGAGAGCCTTTTCCCATATGTATATATGTACTGTCTAAATTGCTCTCTCCCTCTCTTTCTTAACTCCACGCCATGAAATTTTCATTATCTTATCATTTACTCTGCTGCCTTGGTCGTATTTTTTAAAGTATCTTGAATGTTAAGGAATGGTTAGTATACCATAATTTCACTATTTGTCAATCGCTCTTTCTCAATGTTTTAGCTCCATCGTTTTGCAGAGACAGAAGGCAAACAAGAAATAATAACCACAAACTAGAACAGCTGAAAAACCATATTATGCCTTTGGCATTGATCTCTAGTGAAGGATCTCTATTCTTCATGAAAATAGAGTTTCGTTCTTTATAGTTAATGTTAAACTAATGGTTTATACGAATAGGATTTACCCCCAAAAAAAAAAAAAAATGGAGGTCAAGTGTTGGCTTTTTGAACACCATTGATAAGATAACCTTTTAAATTGGGCTAAACCTTTTTCATTACCCGCCCCCCAAAAAAAAAAAAATCCCATTAAACAGATGCGTAGGCAAAGAGATTCCTATGTGGACTAAAAAAATGAGAGAAACTTGTCAGAGTAGATAAAATTGTTGCTCTTTGTTGATTTTGAGGCCGGCTCAGGTAAAAACACTTTCGTAAGGGCCTGAGCCGCACTTGTTGGTTTTGGACTTCTGCCATCTATGATAATTGATCATGATAGAGAGAACCGTCCATGATTCCAAATGGACGTTTTTTTTTGGGGTAAAGAGTAGTTTAATGAGGATAAGCATGTGTACAAGCAGCGGAAACCGCCAATCAGAGTCGGCGAAGCCAAAGAGTGGAATCCGACCAATCAGTCCTATACACAATGGACAAGGCCTTCCTACTCAGGACATCCACAACAAAGTTCAGAGCTCGTGGAATACAAGTACATAAGACACTATGGAGAAAAGAGCATAAAGTTTCACATACTGTAGAACTGCTACTGTGTCTAGTGGTGATAGCTTGCTTGATCCTCTAAGAAACTCAATCACCTCTTTGTTCTACGCTTCAATCTGAAGATTGTCATAGCCGGCTGCCAACGCAAATAATAAGGCACTTCTTATAGCCAGCGTTTCCCCTTGCATAGGCAAAGCGAAATGATGTGGTAGCGAGCTTGCAAAAACTTGCCTTCAATGGACATGCCACCCCAGCAAAATCGCTCCGTGAAAAAGGGTAGGATAAATATTTGTCACATGGCAGGTTAAATAGAACTGAATAGATAATCTCAAGATTGAAAACTCAATTGAAAATTGAAATTTATAAAAAAACAAAAAGAAAAAAGAAAAGAAAGGAATGACTGATAATACAAATCAAATATACATTACATGGAAGATTGAATTTGAGTCTAAAATGTACACATGGCCATCCAGATAATTTCCTTATTATGAAATGGTTGGATTTTCAATATTACCCTTTAATTTGACATAACTTAATGTCAAAATGTATAGTTATGTGATTCAGACTTATACAAACAATCTAGTGAAAATTTCCCTTTTTCAGTCATATAAATCAAAATGTCAGGTTAATTGGTTTGGTTTGGTTTCGATTAAAGGTAAGAAAAGTAGAAATCAGAGCTGAACCATTTATTAAACAGTCCAATATCTCAAATCTAAATCACCTAATAAAAGTTCTAGCTACATGGTTTTTAAATGATTTCAGTTTAATTGTAATCAGTTTCGATTCATTGTCAATTTGAGTTACCAATTTTGGACTTAATTGGAAATAAACCTATTTTTATTGGGCTTGAATCAAGACATTTAAGCTCAAAATTTATTTTTTTTGACGCAAGTTTAAGCTCAAATTATGACTTAAGAAATAATATCAGATTAAATTAATGTATATGGTGTAAATTCACTACAAAACACTAGAAAACATATATAGAATACCAAGATTAATGGATTTTGTATGTATAATTGCTTCACTAATATATCGGTTTCAATTGATTTTAATTGATTCAAAACCAACAATTTATCGGTTCAAAATTAAACTGAATTATTTAATTAAACAATTTTATTTTTTAGACCAACATTGAAATCAATTCCGATTTAAACGGTTTGATTCGATTACGGGTTTTGAGGACTTCGACCTCTTTCTATTATTCTTCTTTTCTGTTTACCTTCACTGCCTTTGAGTGCAGTGCTTGGTGATCCAAAACTTGAAACCTTGGTTTATCTTGATTCTTGATATTAAGATATTCAAAAATATATCCTACTGGTCCTTAACATTGGTGAGCGAGAGAGAGTGAGATAAAGCAGAGATCTTGATGGCAAAAGCAAATCCGATGGTTCAAAACTGCGAGCTGCTCCAATAATTATTTGTTAATGGAGAAGGATCCAAGGAGGTTTCCCTCTTGTGCTCCTTCTATATAAACCAGCTTCTTCAGGCCTAAGTTCCCACATAAGCATGCAAGCAATGGAGATGGAGAAGAAGGTGTTTGTTGTTGTTGCTCTAACGTTTGCTCTTCTTCTGGGTTTAGCCCAGAGCTTCGATTTCCAAGAAAAGGATTTGGAGACGGAAGACAGTCTCTGGAACCTGTACGAGAGGTGGAGGAGTCATCACACGGTTTCTCGAGACCTCTCAGAGAAGCAAAAGCGTTTCAATGTCTTCAAAGAGAACGTCAAGTACATTCATGAATTCAACAAGGACCACCCCTACAAGTTGAAGCTCAACAAATTTGCAGACATGACCAACCAAGAGTTCAAGAGCACCTACGCAGGCTCCAAAGTGAAGCACCACACCATGATGCGAGGGCCTCGGTCCGGTGGCTTCATGTACGAGAAGTTCAAAGACGCCCCTTCTTCCATCGATTGGAGGACTAATGGTGCCGTCACCCCTGTCAAGAACCAAGGCCAATGTGGTAAGAATATTTTAAGATACCCAACAAGGCAACAACCTTAATTAATTGAGATCGATCAATCCATTAATGTGATATATTGCAGGAAGTTGCTGGGCTTTTTCAACTGTTGTTGCTATTGAGGGCATAAACCAAATCAAAACCCAGAACCTGGTTCCCCTGTCTGAGCAGCAGCTGGTCGATTGCGACAGAGGTGATCAGAACCAAGGTTGTAATGGAGGACTCATGGAATACGCATTCGAGTATATCAAGAACAACGGAGGGATCACTACAGAGGATATTTATCCCTACACAGCTCAAAGTGGGACTTGTGATGTATCCAAGGTAGATTCTTAGATTTTAGCTCTCTATGATAGATTCTTAGAAATTTATGAGACTTGTTAAAGAACTGTGAAATTTCAGGAAAATGCTCCTTTGGTGACAATTGATGGACATGAGAACGTACCTTCTAGCGATGAAAATGCTCTGATGCAAGCCGTCGCAAACCAACCCGTATCAGTTGCCATTGAAGCAAGCGGCAATGCATTCCAGTTCTATTCAGAGGTACGTAATTTATCTCCATCTAAAACAAAAAGAGAAAACAGAGTATCTGGAATTTTGTTTTCATTCTCAATTAAATAATGTGATATAGTTCCTACCAATCCAAAATTAGTATTTAATTAATGTGTAATATAAAAATTAAAAAGGTTCGAGACTGAAATAACCCTGCAAGTGCGATGATTGATGATGAACACAGGGGGTATTCACTGGACCTTGCGGAACAGAGCTAGATCATGGGGTGGCGATTGTTGGGTATGGAACAACTGTTGATGGGACTAAGTACTGGATTGTGAGGAACTCATGGGGAGCTGAATGGGGAGAGCAAGGTTACATTAGAATGCAGCGTGACGTCTCAGCCAAAGAGGGACTGTGTGGTATAGCCATAGAAGCTTCTTATCCCATCAAAAACTCTTCTGAACATGTTCTAAAGGACGAACTCTGAGAAGTGAGGATTGAGTGTATCATCTCTCTTCCTTCTGTGTTCTTGTCTCAGTTACACGTATGCCTCCGTCCTCCTAAGATTGCAAAGATCTGTCATTTGACCCTCAAAGACAAATAGACAAATCTGTTTATTGATTGATGTTTTTAGTTCTAGAGAGTAAGTAGCATGTGTTTCTTCTAGCAACTCTTGACTGTTAGTGTGCTTAGGTTGTTAATGGAATCCCTTGGATTTCTGAGAGAATGAAATAAAGGTTCTTGGTTGGATCAAGATTTAATCGTTTGGTTTTATAATAAGCGAGAAATGGTTAAGGGAAGCAATCAAAATTCCTTATATCAGGTATTAAAATCAACAACTATGAGACTCTGTGCAGTTCCATGACCAATAATTCGGAAGGCTTAGTCCCACATCCGTCCGTAGTGTGGGTCTGTTAGGCTTTTGACTTTGGGAAAGATCTGTCCACCCTTAAACTCGGGTTTTGGATGATATATCACTGTTTTTCTTTCTTAAATTGAACTCGATCGCATGAGGGCAAGATGATTCTTTAGGTTTCGTTTGGTTGCAAGGAAAATTAAAGGGAAGGGAAGTGAAATTTTCATAACTAAAAAAAAAACTTTTGTAATCATTATCCCATGTGATTATATCACTAACTCTAAATCATTCCATATTTGATTATAAAATAAAATTACATTTAAATTGTATCATTACTAAATATAATTATAAATTTATGTAGCTTATACAATCATATGAGATAATAATTATAAAAATTTCTTTTTTAGGTAAGAAAATTTCATTTTCCTTTCCTTTAATTCCCCTTGCAACCAAATGTAGCTTTAGATTCTCAGATCTTAACAAGCAAATCAAACGTCTGGAACTAACAAATGTGGGAATGGAGACTGTAAATCTAAGTCAAATCTTTCAAATGGAAAAAACAAACTCTCTCTCTCTCTTCTGTTCCGATTATATGTGCCCATGTGGATGATTTCGTTATCCGCACTACCATTGATGTGGTGAGCAAATTCCTCTCAAGACTTTAGAAAATACTATCCTAATATATATTAAATTCGTCATTTCTTTTCCAATTGACCAATCAGCCTCCAACAGGTCTCGGCAGGTCAGGGGCTAGTAATCTCCTGTTAAGTGGACAATATCCGTAAGGGACTAAAATAAAGGGTATTACAATAGGTCTTCTGTGTGCTCTGGTGCCTATTTTTAAGCCATTTTGTGGGATGAAATGGCCAATTGGAACTTGTGGACAGATAGACTATCCAGTATCCACCCCTTCGGTCCTTCCCCTGTATTTTCTACAGTTCAATATAGTAGACTAGGGGCTGTACATGGGCTGAGTTGGGTCTATGCCTGGGTAAGCCAAGCCCAGCCCCTTAAATTACAGCTCTGTCTCAGGCTCTGGCTAGAATGTGGGAAAAGCCCATAACAGTGAGCCTGAGCAAGACTCCTGTAACATCATTAACTCCCACATGCCCAGAAATTTTATGTGACATCAGGTTTTTCTGAATTCCAAGTTGCAACCATGAACCCACTTTTAAGCTCAGGCAAACCCATATGTTTGAGCTTTTCCAGGCTTCGTTTGGGTTGTGTTTTTTCAATCCAACTGTAATGCAGGGCCAGGCCAGGCTCAGGCTAGGACTGCCCAAGTCAAACCCTAATTTCGCCCATATCCTAACTTTTGAACATGATGCCAATTGATCAGGAATCATGATAGGTTCAAGAAGAAAGGCTCACAGTGTCGCAGTGGAAGCTAACTTTCTCAACCAATAATAAAGTTTTCAATTGCTTTTCCACAACCATGTGGTCCAAGGAGACATCAAGGCAATATTTGACACCCTTTGCCATGCTAAATTCTTAAGAAATAAGAACTACCATTCTCATTGAACCAAGAAATATTGCATGAGGATGACTACTTACTTATAAATGAAAACCATAATAAGGAGGTTGATAAGGGTAGTTTACAGATATATATGATAGGAGGATCATATCCCCTTCACAGAGATGGTTACGACCAGACCCAAATTCAAATTATGAGATCCATATATAAAAGGATTTGCTTGAATGCTAGGTTAATTTTGTCATATAAAGGCCTTCATTATGTTCAGAAGGTCCCTAGCCGACCACACTCTTTCCTGCATTTCTCCTCTCCACGGGAAAAATGGGGATTTCTATTGTCAACCAGTGATGTTGCTTTTTTAGCGGTGATTATTTTTGCCAGCCTCTTAAAGGGCCGGGTCACAACAACAATAGAGGTCTACAAAGTTCTAAGCCATTACAGATGGCTAGAGCTATTCCCGCTTTTCAAAACAGTGCATGAAATCTGTACAAACCATGGTTCGTGATCACGGCATTGGCTGGATCGTCCAAACTCAGGTAAATATGACACTTTTGTCCCTATTTTCTTATAAAAAAAAAATACCTTTTTTACATTTTTACTCGTCTATACAGCTGGATCGGATCGGTATCGGGATCGGTCTCGGCCGATACCGATCTGATCCGAACAATATCAGTCGCTCCGATCTGATACCTCAAACCATGGTACAGACCATGTTCCTTCATCAGCCATACTTCAATATGGAAAAAATACAACCAATCTCTAGCTGGTGGAAAGCTCCTCTTAATGTTGATCATTTTGACTAGAGAGAAAAGAAGAACTACCCACGGTTCACATACCTCTTTTACATATTCAAGGGTGAAATTTCATAAGCAGGTTATGTTCATTGGATATACTCCATACGCAAGGAGCAATTGATGTCCATCAGCATTGACATGCAAAGACATACAAAAAACTTCAAAGCCATTTAATTGGCCATGTTCGAGGCAGGGTACATACTCATACCCTTTTCTTTTCCTTCTTTTTCTGCAAAAATAGAAACCTTCTGAAGTTTTTCTGTCAAGGGAAAAGGTCGCATATGTCAATAGTGTCATGCGTCTTTTTACATTTTCTCTCCTCACTAACACACTCTACAGAATATGAACTGTGTTCTTATCCTCTCCCGCACTCCAATCTATCTCAGATGCCTTACACTTTTTTAGAACCTAGTGTAAACCGCAGTGGCAGGTCAGCTAGAAGGACATGGCATTGTTTGGACATAGAGATTCCATTACACGCCACCATCGTAGTGATCCCTTCCCCTTGTGATAGATAATATCAAACCTTCAACTTTTCAAAATGTGTGACACGTTGATCAACTTCCTCATGCAAAAACTCATTGATAATTACCATTAGTATACAACTTTCCCTCAATCACAACCTAGAAACAGAGTAGAAGCTACAGCTAAACACAATCTGGCAGAGTTCTACTAAAGATAGGTCAGGTTGTCACACATTTTGCCCCCTCAAACCATCCTACATTCTCTCATTTGGATCAGAGATTATTCTAATCCACGATGAACGATCTTACTCTGTCTATTATGACAACATTGAAAGGAATACACTAGGGTATAAATTTGTCTCATAGATAAAATTCAGGTATTTTTTATGCAAGCAGAGCAAAGAGACAATATCCTCTCGTCTGGAAAAGCAAAGAGGTAAGAGCGAGACTGACATGTTTTATTGCTTCAAAATTGATCCTAAACCAATACAAAACGGGGAAGAGGGGAAGAGGGGAGGGGAACAGGAGAAAAAGAACTTTTAATTTTGGAACCACATACGGAAACAGAATTAAATGTATCTCAACAACCTGTAGCATTAACATTTACTAATCCTTTTCAACAACCTGTTGATCCTCCAACATAATAGTATCACATTTGTTTATTCATGTCCTTGCTTCCCTCATTTTCTAGAGAAACTACCTCCACTTGATGTGTCAAGATTTTGAACTTTTGTAGTTAGACCCTCCAACATAATATCAGAGTCTAGACTCTAGATCCATTTGTTATCCTCCCTAAATTGTTTGTCCACATGTAAAACTATGCTGAAACCACATGTGAAGAGGAGTGTTGAGATTTGCGAGTTACAGAGTTATAGTATGACATCAGTTTGTTCAGGTTCTTGATGCCTTCAAATACTTGAGGAGTTACCTCCACTTAATGCCTTGAGGTTTTGGGTTAAACCCCCACATGGCCGTACCGCCATAGCTCGCCTACTTGGCACATCTATATCAGAGAATGAGAGGACATCATGTCATTTAGGAACCCCTCCTTCGTCCTATAGCCAACTTTTATTACATATTTTCTGTTACATTTTTAGAAACCTAAAACCATGTGGAGCTTACATGTCACTACAATTTGAGCCACACATGACCCACAATTTCGCAGAAACCGCTGGCAGCACCTAACCTGCACCCGCTCACCCTTTATTTCATTGTTTATTCTCAATCATAATCACATCCAAGCGGCACCACATACAAACTGTAGGATATTAATCATAAATTCAACTCCTATGGAAACATCACAAACCAGCACGAGTGAGAATAAACTTCAAAATCTCTATAACACTGTTTGGGTTTTGAAAGTGTGGAGAAAAAAAGTTAACCCCACTTTTCTTTTTTCATTTTAATAATCACCTCACTTACTTCATTCTCTTTAAATCCTCCCCAGCCAACAGGTCTTCTCCTTCTCATTGTCAAAAGGATCCAAATTCATTCCTTCGAGCATCAAAACTTAATTAGGACAAAAGGCAGTCCCTACCATCACTTTGAAGATTAGTTTATTCTTTGCTACCTTTTTGTTTCCTTTGTATTTCTTCCCCCCCCCCCCCCTTCTCCTCTCTAGAGAAAACCGGTAAACTAAAAAATACAACCTGCATGTCAGCTTCCTCCTTATTAAGGACTCCCTACAAATCCCTCTCAATACACTTATACCAAGTACATATTTCGAATGATTAAAAAAAATTCCAATATGACATGAAATCTGAATCCATGACATAACTGTGAAAGCTTAAGATCAAATACCATCCCTTCCCAGCCCCAGGGGGGGGGGGGGAAAGAGCAAAACCACAACAATCCCCTTGGACGCATCATACAAAAAAGATGACATCTAAAAGTGTCTTCCCACTGATATATTCCCCAACCATATTTGCAGTATGTACTGTGTACATGCTCCCCAACAAGGCAAATTCCCAATGAATAACTTCATTTAGTGAGCCTAATCCTGGCCTCAATGTTGCTTCCCTAGGGAGAACCTCTCAGCTCTTCATATCAAATCCCTCCACCCAGTCCCACAGAGCAATCCCTCTACACCAATCTTTCAGTGAAGAATCCCCCCAGGTACCTGTAAAGAACTAAGAAAAACAAAAAGAGAGATTCCCATCAACACCTCATTTTCCACATCCAACCTAGATTCTCATTCCTCACAATGTAATCAACTTCCCAGTCCTCTCTCCTTCTTCACTTTGCACCAAAGAAGCCCAACTTGGATGATGGGTCCTACATTGGGACAACCGTTACTTCCATGACTATATGCAATTGGTTGCAAAAATCCAACTAATTCTGAAATTTATCCAGACAGTGGATATGGAATTTATGTCTTTATATCAATGACTTGTTGTATGACATCCAAACAAGCATTATTTCAACACGCGGTTTCTAATACATCATGAATACCAAGACCATTCAAATAAGCAAGTTCCAAATACACAAATTATTGAATTTTGGTTTTCAACAGATACTTTGTCCGATGTAGCCCCATGGACTTGTGGTTGAAGTAGATGGATTCTACATCTCTCTCCTCCTTTATCTTCTATCTAAGTTGCCTTGTTACTTCCTGCATTTACAAACGCCACATTCAACCATTGAAAGTTCTTCATTCAATCAATTTTTCATCAATGACCACCAAATTACCTAACCATTCAATCATCATCATCATCATCTACATCAAAATTACCATCAGATCCCAGCACTATCCCTAACTGACAGCACTCTTCCTTTAAAACCCCTGTTTTCAATAGTTTTCACCACCACCATCCTAGCAACCCATCTAAATCCCATTAGTGAATTCTTTCTCAACAAACACCACGTTCCATTCAAAAATCAATCCCTTCAAGTTTCATAGCCATATTGCAATCCAACACCTAAATTTAATCTCTACTAAACCCTTCAATGCTTTTCAGGAGAACCGATTTCTCGATAATCATTTGATCGTCCCCCGCTAAACCATTTTCCCAGAACATTTTCTTGAAGTTAGAACCAATAATATTCATAGATCCCTAGTTACTTTGGCAGGGTTCCCAGTCCTACATCAAATATCTTCAGCATCTAGCAGACACCAGTTCCCAAAACTCAAAAGATTGCAAGATACAAAAATGGCTGGTGGCACTCAAATATCCATTCTCATTAACTGTGGGAATTAAAATTGGGAAAATCTTGTTGTAATCAAGGTTGGTGAAAAAAATCGTAACCTTATTTTTTGCCCTTTTAGCATAACACACTTTTTTTACATTGAGGGTAAATCCTGTCATTTCACATAAATACTGCATTAAATAACTTTCAACTTTTTAAAACCCTTTTTTACCCCTGCATTAAAAACTTTTGGAAATAAGACAAGGGCAATTAAAAGAAGGTTACAACTTCTAGGTTCACCACTTTGGTGACAACAAGTTGCACCCATTAAAATATTTTCTTAGCAGCATAGCTGCACAACAAAACATTTCTATAAGACATTAAAAAAAAAAAAAAAGAACACAACTGCATAAAGCACCATGGACATATAGCTCTTCTGATCGAAAATAGAATCTCTAGAATGACAACACAGCCCCCCCCACCCAAAAGTTTGCTAAAGCTTTACGCTTGCATGCCCTTAACTAGCACAATTTTGGACAAGAATCCAGTAAAGTTTAAAAATATTTTTTTATTTTTTATCTTTAATAAAAGAGCTGGTCTATGGTTGGTAGTTAAGTTGAAGACAGTTTTTTCAAACCAGGCCTGTGGTACAAAGCACAAAGATCCAAGATTTAATTTGTTCTTCAAACAATAGTTATCTGGCTAAACTATCATCTCGTCAAACAGACTACACTTTGTGACAACAGATGTGAGAAATACTCAAACTGAAATCAGCAAGACAACAAACTGGATGCATTTAACTCGTAATTTCCTACAAATAAACAGTCCAAATGAACCATAAGAATATAAACATAATACTGTACATAAAACACATGCCAATTAATATTCAGTTTCCTCTATTGCTGAAAGGTCACTGGATCCCATGAAATAGATGACCATCCTTGCGTAGCACCAAGGCATATAAAGCAATAAAAGCATATTATTCGAATCCGTGCATGACATAGACCAATTTCAACCAATAAATATTTCAAACATTGATGATAAACAAACCACAATTAAGAGAAGAGAACAAGGTACTTTCCACTGAGAATAAACCATCCACTTTGAAATGTTTACAGTGTTTTATGTGGAATCTGTTATTAAAATATTAAGATAACAGTAGCAGAGCATTACAAAAATATGAAGTTCACAGGCAGGGCCACTATTAATAATGAGAGACTTATGCCGGAGAATTGTTTTGCTTGCCTTGTCGCAGTAGCTCTTCTCTGACCCTCTTGACCTCCATTTCCCTTTCCATTCTCTCTTTCTGATGTAATAAGAAAGCAAATACAACTAATAAGAAAATGAGAGGATATGCTTGATGCTCAAATTTCTAAGAAAATGTCTTACTGTCTAGCATGAAATAGATACACTATGTGCTAGTTTGAAGAGCTACAAAGCCCACCCAATTCTATACTTTGAATTAAATCAAGCCATTCATACATGAACTTCCCAAAGGTAAACACTACTTCAATAAATCTTGAATAAGTGGTACCTTAAGAATCCCTTACCTAGTAAACTAAGTCTGCCCTAAACCAAACACAAACTGAACTTTTTCTAGAGATCCTTTTACAAATTGACAATCCTTCTCAAGCTATGAGATAAATACAAAATTAGAGTTTTATAAGTTGGCGGTTCCTTCCCACTCAAATGGCTTATCTTTTTTTTTTGATAAGTAAATGGCTTATCTTCATTTAAAAGCAACACTAAAGAACTTCATCAAGTCAAATACCTAATGATAAGTCCACATTAAAAATTAAAACCATTTTTTATACGTAATTAGAAATTAAATTTGCAGAAAAAGATCTTCAAATAATTAGTAGAGTTTTCAGCCAAAGGTTTATGTTATGTAACAAAAGCAGTATTAACTGGACAGCTTCTCCATTCTAAATTTCCTTGGATTCCCCAAATATCTTTGTTAATCAAAATACTCAGTCCCAATGTTCTCGAATTTAATTAACAGAGAAATGGCCAGATACCAAGAAACATCACTCCGCTCAAAATTTGCATAAATAACTCCCACAAATCATTGATAAAATTAAATAAAACCTGGCTCAAAATACTATATAAAAGTTTCAACAGTACAAGGCAGTCCGCTATAGATTCTATGGATTGTTCTACACCAAGTTGTGCCACATGGAGGTGTGATGTGACAATTCCAACTGTTGGATATCTAGGAAATGATATGAATCGACCAGGTGACAAAGTTTATTCAAATTCAATCATATACACTCCTATGTAATGGGATGCACCCTCTCGCTAGTCCAAGTGTTGGCATGTACCCTTTGAGTATCCTCGATTTTCCAATGTTTTTTTTTTGCCACTTAGCTAACCTCGTTTGGGGCTGAAACTTAACAGGTGAGCAGGGGAAGGGGTTTACCTGACCACAATCCTAATCCAAACTGCCACATGGCAAAACTATATTCCTGTCGATAAATTCCAGTGGACAGATCCTCCAGAAAAAAATACTACAATATCTAGCAACCAAAAAACTCCAAGGGAATACATAAGTCCATAGCGAGCCTCTCAATCCAATGGATTGATAAATAAGTCAGAGGACCCAATGACCCCATCATCTGCATTTCGACCACGAACCATTAAAAACAGTGTCACAAAACAGTTAGATTCTTAGAAATAACCGCATAACATTAAAACGAAACCGCCAAAAACTTCGAGAACATAATCAACCTTCGAATACGAAAGAATTGTATCGCTTATATTTGTCTATATTCAAACAATCTAGTGGATCTAGTTTGAAATTATATATATCACGACGAAGTACTGAACATCAAATTCTCCATACAAGAAATTACAAATCTAGCTTTAACTGAAAGAATGCAGAATTATTTGTGATCTAGGGTTTTCAATTCTTCTCTCCCCCATCCCAACCTTATGTCCTGCTCGACGATTCCTAAGATGGAGTTGAGCGATTCCAAATTCAATTTTTCATGCATTGATGGGGAAATCGTTTTTCTGTAGAAATGTTCGGAGATCAATCAGAGAGAGAGAGAGAGAGAGACTGGTGTACCTTCTCGTCCTGATGGAGAGCAATCCAAACGTGGACTTTGTCCATGGACTGCCAGAAAATAAAGGCACCAAATGACATGCCGAAGTATGTAGAGACTTTCACCATCTTTCTCGTCTTCTGCTCTTCCGCTCTTCCGCTCTTCCGCTCTTCCAATTTCCTTCTCGGAGACTCTATGAAGCGTATTTATTGCCTGTGACTGTTCGAAGTATTACGGAGGGACGAGGCGAAGACTGAAGAGCAACTTGAAATGAACGAAGGTCCATCATCTGCAATAAATCCTACTTACCATCACCGTTGATGTGGCCTGCAAAATATCAACGTCGAAGCTCTGGTGGAGCCCACTTTTGCAGCATTTTATCGTGTTTATGGGCTTTTTTCCTCAAATATTCTTTACATCGGCCCATTGCACTACACTTGAGAATCCAACTGTAAATACAAACTGGATCGTTATAAATATAACTGGACCCAATTTAAATTTGGACTTGTTAATGATAAATAAATTGGACGAATCAGACCAGTTTTAACTCGCCATAATATAGCTCTATTTTCTTACCAAAAAAAAATATAGCTCTATATTATAGTGATGAGATTGAAAAGTTACTTTGACTGCCAATGGGATTGCAAGCTTAGGCTTTTATGGTAAAAAAAAAATTGGATCAACCATTTTTTTTAAATTGTTAATATGTGTGATAATATAAAGGGCGCATTTTGTTGTAATCAAAGAGGTGAATATAAAATTTGTAATATTCTTTCGATCATCTATTGTTTTATTTCTAAAACTTTTTTAAATTGAGGTAAAAAAAGGTTTTCAAAATTATTTGATATCATTTTATCATTATCTTATATGTTTTTCGAATATACATGTGAGATGACAAGATTTCACCCCCATTTAAAGAAGAAGTGTGTTATATTAAAAGGACAAAAAAAAAGTAAAATTACAAATTTTTTCCACTAACTTTGGTTACAACAAGATATTTTCTAATATAGATAAGCCTATCATTTGTATTCAAGATTGAAGACCAAGTTAGCAAATTAAAAAAAATATGAAAATGATTTTCAAGATAACATTTTGGGGTTACAACGGAAGTATCAGGGTCAAGTTCAAAAAGCCAAATTAAAAACCCTTACAAAATATTATTAATTTACAAGTATAATGATTTTTTGATCTGCAAAAACCATATAACCCTCCTAGATCTGCACTCATTTTGTATCATATGGTGGATCAAGTGAGGCTAAAATTTGGTAGACACAATCCTAAGATCCTTTGCTCACATGTTAAGTTTCAATTGAAATGGAATTGTCATATGACAAATTAAGTACTAAAAAAAAAACCAAAAAAAATAAAATACAAAACGACAAAGTTACCAAGATAATGCATGGATAAAAATAGGGAAGGGACACATGACTGATCCATGTCATTTTCTATAGATAACCAATAGCCTAAGATACCAATACTTGATCCTTGGTTTCCAAGGCAGCACTGAGGAGTTTTGACCATTGGAGCAACCATAGGTATTTGTTTTCTCATGTTTTTTTTTTTTTTTGTGTACGAGTATTGATTTTCTCATGTAGCACAACTACACATGTAGACCAAGTAAGTAGAATAATAGGTTTTCTCAGGTAAGGGTGTCAGAAGCTAACCCACACTTGTAAACCTGATCAGAACAAATGAGACAAAAATCATGATGATGCAATGTTTTATTTATGTGTTAATCTCTCTCTTCAAATTCAAATTTTTTATTTTTTATTTTTTATTTTTTACTTTTTCTTTTCTTTTCTTTTCTTAACATCAAACATACCATGTTGACAGAATATAAACATGTCCATGCTTCACCTATTAAAGTCTAGTAACTAAATGATGTGATAACGGGAAGGGGCTTAAATTGGTGGAGACCAATTAGGTTCAATTGAAACCAACCAAGACCGACCAGTTAACACCCATATTCTAGGAACAATGGTGGCATGACTGGATTTGCCTCCAGCCCTCTACCACCCACACTTTTGAGTTCTGATCCTCCACTACTACATACGGTGTAGGAATATTATGGTGTAGAATCACATTTTTATTGTATATCAAAAAATTGCAAGATGAAAAATATTCCAAACTAGTGGTTTTCCATATAAACAATATAGGATCAAGTTTTCCTTCAATCATGTTCAATGGGGGTATCCATTGATCAAGGCCTTCGATCAGAGTCCATAGAGGATTGTACACAATAGAAAATATGTTTTTTTTTTGGGTCTATCCTAATCTAAGTTACAAAGGAAAGGCTAAGACAATAGGAAGTATGTTCGATCATTCATGGATAGGGGACAGATTTTTATGGCCATTGAAGGGGGGGGGGTGCAAAGATCCTTTACTGTGTGATGAAGGAAAACTTATCCCAACAATATTTATACCCAATTAAATTTGTACAAAAATATATACCTAATTAAGTATGTTAAAACAAGACTTGTTTTTCATGAAAGTAGTAAGAAGGAAATCTTGGGAGTTGTCTTCTTTAATTCTTCTCTTATCCTAAGTCATATAAAGAAAGGGGGTGTAATATAGCCACTCTTAAATCATAAAAAAGGGATTCTACCCAAAAAAAAAAAAAAAAAAAAGAATTTCATAAAAAAGGACAGTAATTAACTTATCATTGAAATATAGATGAGAATCCAAGGGGGACCACCTCCAGTCTTTAAGTGCCAAAGTGCTGTAATGGCCAAATGCCTAATGCTCACATGGGTTATGGCTGAGGTTTGGAGTTGGGACTTGGGACTCATTGATGATCTTAATAAGAGAGTAGTTGTTGTTCTTTCGCTTTCATTTCCCTTTTCTCTTTCTCTTTCTCTTTCTCTTGCTCTCTCCGACCTTACCTTGCCCATTTTCTTCCTTTTTCTTGTTGACTTGTATTTTGTTGTTGTAAACTTTTCTTCTTGAATAAATGAATCAAAGTGGGTCCCTTTGTCACAAACATCTGGTTAGTGACAAGTCAACTTCGGGTTCTCCATAAGATCCATCTGTTTGATTTCATTCTTCTTCTGAATAACCTATTAGTTTGTTGGTTTGTGATAATGAAAATAGTTAGATACTGTTTCCTTTGAATTTGTTTTTGTTTGGTTCCTTTCAATTTTCAAACAAGAAGTAATTAAGAGTGATTTCAGATTTTCTTTTTGGGGGTGGGGTAGGGTGGGGTCAGACTTAAAACCTCATAATTGAGATCCAGATCGATTCCAGTTGATTTTGATCCAAATCGAATCGAAACTTATCGAAGCTTATCACAATCTATCAGGATTAGATAAAGAATCAACTCAAATATGCCTTAACCTTAATTTTTAGATGAGGATTAATCGAGTCGAATTGGCCATTTTGGCCTCGGCCAATTCCGAAGGCAATGAATATTGTTCAATAGATAAAAGATAAGAGCAAGAAAGGACCAATTTCAAGCCTCGGGACCAGAATGTGGTAGGGTTAATGCGCCCCGCGTTTGATTCTTGAGACTTATGGGCTGTCTCACGAAGAACTTCGACCTGAACCTTCGCATCTACTCTGTCTTGGAGGATAAACCATGCCTTCGCTAGTGTCCCTCGCTATCACATTGATCCTTGCCGGCCCTTCCTGATTTCAAATCCTTATTTAGATTGAGATCTTGTTCCATTTTTCCCAGTTAAGTCAGACCAGTTCCATAATATAGTTTGTCTAGATCGGGCTGGCCATAATAAATGATCTTTGTTTGGGAAAAAAACAAAAACAATAAGTTATAGAATCGCAGAATGGACGGATCACATTTCAGTTTTTGAAATCCTTAGTAGGGTGGGGTCAGAAAGAGTATGATCTGAGGGTTTGGAAATGCAGCAGCTGAGCAGCACATGTGTAGTGCTGTTGTTGGGGGAAAACGTAAATTTTCAAATTGCAAAAAAATCGGGGCTTTGTTTGGGGAATGGGAAACAGGGAAAGGGAGGGGACCAATTGTCCAAATGCCTTGCTACACCCCAACATCCCTCATATGTATGTAACTAACAACTAGGGACACTCCTCGTGGTTGTGCTCTCTTATTTTAATTTGTTTATTGGGAGCGATTTTCATGCACAGTCACATTTAGGAGGGGAGTGGTTACGATGGCATCAAATTGGGGGCATTTGGTCATTTCGACTCCCTAGTATGACTTGTGAGAGGGTACACGATCGTAACATGTCGATAAATCCCACATTGTAAAAAATGAGAAACTGCACCATTAAAAGGGTAGATGATGGATTTTTTAGTAAATAATTCACATCTTGTATAAGGAGAGAGAATATCAATGTGAAGCCTGATGAGAGAAAGAATCCCCTCTATCATCATGGAAATCTTTGTCCCAATAATTATGGTGTATGGGATCCACTAAGATTTTAGGAACCAACGACACTAGACGGATTTCATGGATTTAGCTCACAGTATCAGTGACAATATTATATCTATACATATCAGACCGATACAATATTATACCTATTCTTAGGATCATGTTTCTGATAATGTTTTGGAGGTGGCCTTATTGATCCGGGGCTGATTGAAACTTCAGCGGCTGGGGTTGAGATGACTGCTGCTGCGATGGCTGGGGGTAAGAGCTTGACTCCTTGTGGATGTACCCGGATTATGTTGTCGTATTTGGATTTGGGTGATTCTATCCCAATTTTTGCAGCTCTTTCAATTCCAACTGTTAGCTCTAAACTGGCCCGCTACACCTGCTCTAAAGATTCTCCAACTCGTACTGATGACCCATTAACTAAATAGAACATTGAGGCCTTTTTTAATCTATCGATTCCTAAAACCATAGCAGGATTGGCTACTGAAAGCTGAAGTTGAATCCTCTCCAACCCTCCCTTAGTCCTAAGAACAACATTATCATCCATTCCCTATTACACCTAACTATTACACCACCATCAGTTCCCTATTACTCTCTGCACCAAAAGAAAAACAATAAGTCACCTATTACACCTAATAATTAACACTCTCAACAGTAATTCATCACATGGGTAGGTGTGGGTCTATTGTTACTCTCTCCACATCTTCCATTAGTACTCACTAGTCAATACTCAGTACTGCACCTCCTCTAATCCATCCTTGTGGGTACAGCGAACCCTGTCTTTCTTTGTATTCCCTAAAAGGGTTTTGGGATTTGTTTTTGGAGATTTGGGAATGTGAGTTGGGACTTGGGAGTTGGGACCCTTCCTTCATCTGCCTCTCCTGTCCTCTTTTCCTCTGCCAAAATGTTTGACTTTTCACACAATTTCACTTTCACAAATCACTAGTGTTTGATTTGAAATTAGGTATACATTTTTATTTTTATTTTTTGGGTATCAAAGAAAAATGCGGGTTTTAAAATTTGGGCTGATCCCGATTCCGGCCAATCCAGAGCGACCCATCGTACAAGAACTGGTCTATTCCTAACCCATTTTAGCTGATTTGGAATCAAATCGGATTGGAATGGGCTGGGGCCAATCCGGTTTGGATTATGCTTCTAAAACCCTGTGCCGGGTCCATAATGGCTTCTTCCCCATAATTTTTCATAAATAGGGATTTGGGACTTTAGGGTAAGACTTCATTTTGACGTTTGTTTACAGTGTTCCCACTGAATGAGACTGTGATCAAATCTTTGCATAACGGCTGCTTCACACCTCCATTACTAATAAATCCATAATAAAGCACAGTTGGGAATATCACGGAATGGGCTCCCCGCCTTTCCCGTTACGTTTCACTATAACCGTTACCACTTTATTATTACTCTTTACTTATAAAATCATTAAGATAATAAGATACAAATCAAACACGAAGTTGGATAAAATTTCAATTCTTCTCCTTCTTCTTCTTTGGGGATTGAAATTTGAAACATGAAAAAGAAGAAGGAAAAAAAAAAAAAGGGCTGTAAAGGCAGATGAGTAATCATGTGGCGCACCGTGAGTGAATCCTATTCCTCTTCTTGAAAAGACAAGAATGTTCTTCTGGACATCACGAAATTTTATGAATTTAAAGATGATTAGGGTTATTTACTGTCTTTTCACTGGGAAAGGGTGGTGTGCTGTCCCTCCCAGAAAGGATTATCTTCACTCCAGAAAAGAGGGAGAGAGGGAGAGAGGGAGAGAGGGGAACTAGGAAGTAGGAACTAGAATAGTAGAAGTAATCCACCTGTGGAGGAAATTCTTATCTTTCACTCTTCATGAACTGAGGGAGGGCCGGAGGGGGGGGGGGGAAAAAGAAGAAGAAGAAGAAGGAATGTCGATCTGGGTCTGAGTCACTTAGAAGTAAAAGGGTATCTTCAGCACTGGACAGAGTGATTGGCTAGGGGAGTGAAAGAGAGAGAAACACAGAGTGGGAGTGATGGGTGGAGTGACTTCATCCATGGCGGCCAAGTTCGCGTTCTTCCCACCTAATCCTCCTTCTTACAAGGTGGTAACAGACGAAGTCACTGGTCTCTTAATCCTCAGTCCTTTCCCTCACCGTGAGAACGTCGATGTTCTCAAATTGCCCACTCGTCGGGGCACCGAGATTGTAGCTATCTACGTCCGACACCCCATGGCGACCTCAACTCTTCTCTACTCTCACGGTAACGCCGCTGATCTGGGCCAGATGTATGAGCTCTTTATTGAATTGAGCATCCATTTACGCGTCAATCTCATGGGGTACGCTTCTCTCTTTCTCTGTCTCTGGTATTTTTGGCCTTTTTGTTGTATGTCCGGCTTTCTGTTTGAGATTTAATCATTCAAGCCATGGGTTTATTGGAGAGAGTGGGAAATGGTGAAATTCTGGTGAATTTACCTATGCCCACTTTAATACTCTTTTACCTTTTTCTTTCGTCTTCAAGAATGTTGTAATTTTGTGAGGGTCATCTTGGGATATTGGGGATCAGTTGGAAAACAAGCAGCAGTAGTTTTTTCAACCACCCAGCGTTATTAGACGTGGTGATATTTAGAGTAAAATGTACTGAATTTCGGTGAATTGAGCTCTTCTTCTTCTGGAATTTGCGGCCGAATTGTTTCACAATTGGATTGTTTGATGCTTTGTAGTTGTTTTGAGCTTTTAGCTGTGGAGCATTCCTCGAGGTATCAGCTTTTCATTTTACGGTGACTGCAAGGTTTAGCACTTAGGCTGGTGTGGGAATGATGTTCCTGCGTGAAGTGGGTGCGTACTTATTTGGTTTAGCTTTACTCACCTGTATTTTTAGCTAAATCAATTGATCTGCACTAAACAAAGGGAGGGAATAAGTCTGTTCCTGCCATTTGAGAGATGGATCCATTGTAGGGTATCTTTTTTACTTTTGTAGCTCTGAGGTTCTTGGATCTGTGCTTGATTGCAAAAAGCATTCTTTGAGTAAAGGGTGCCCACTGTATGAAGTTAGCTATTTCCGGATGGCTTGGATTGATAATCTTTTTCTTGTCCTAAAATTTGTCTAGTAGAATTGCTTGGATGGTCTTAATCTTTTCTTCGTATTAAAGGAAAAAAGGGGGGTTCCTCACACATTTTAATTTCATCCAGGTACGACTATTCTGGCTATGGACAGTCAACTGGAAAGGTTAGTGTTAGTTTTAATTTTGCCTTGTCATAATCTCCATTCTACAAATTATTTGACAAAAAATTACATATTCATATCAAATCTCAAGTACACGTTTTTCTTGTTCTGTAGCCAAGTGAGCAGAACACTTATGCGGATATTGAAGCTGCCTATAAGTGTCTTGAAGAGAATTATGGAGCTAAGCAGGAGGAGATAATCCTTTATGGTCAATCCGTTGGAAGTGGCCCCACGTTGGATCTCGCTGCTCGCTTGCCCCAATTAAAAGCTGTTGTTCTGCATAGTCCTATACTCTCAGGCTTACGGGTCATGTATCCTGTGAAACGCACATATTGGTTTGACATCTATAAGGTACATTCTTCTTGTCCAGTTAATCTTAAGAGTTGACCTGTTGAACTTTCATGCATAGTTCTTTGTCTTGAACATTGTTTGGTGTCATATTGTGCAGAACATTGACAAAATCCCATTGGTTAACTGTCCTGTTCTGATTATTCATGTAAGTATTCTTATTCTGTTCTTTTGCCCTTGATTATTGCATGATGATTTTTGAAACTAGATACAATGGGTCTTTTCAGGTTATACAAATATTGCTTGAATTAGTATTAAGTAATTCCAAGCATATAATTTGAAATCGATCCTAAAACAATAATGATAAGCTCCTATGTGACTGAGATGCAATGACTGTGCTATATACTTTCATTTGTACCATTTCCCCCTTTTATAAAGAATGAACTTTACTTGAAGACTGCCAGTTATGAAAACAAGATCAGATGATGCTCTGATTACCTTCTATATGCATGTCCTATGCCATGTATTGTCCCACATTTCTTATTTTCCGTTACTAGCAGCATGTTTCATCAACTGCCTAATTGACTGAATTGAGCACTTCCCATGGGAAACCATGGCTAGTTGATTATTGGATACTCTAGTTTTGGAAATTTGAAAAGCACCCATGAAACCTTTTCTGTCTCTTTTTCTTATTTCATTATAAGCTTTCAGCTGACACCCTAATCACATTGTTTCAGCAATATAATGAGGAATGAAACTATGTGATAATTAGACACTAGTAAAGTTCCTGATTGTCATGTTTATTCAAATTAAGATGTACCATCCTATGTGGTCATTCATTTCATTTGATCAGGATCCATTCATATTAAAAACTGAGCTTGGTAACTGTCCTTGTTTTTTTCAAGTATCTTGATATTCTTTTGTGGCTCCACTCCTGTTAGTTTAGGCAAAAAGATTTCTGTTCAGTGAATGTGGTATAAATCCTTTTGGGTTTTCATTGTGCTTCTTATTTATTTAACTATTTATTTTTCATTTATGGCATTTAAACACATTTCTGGTTTCTGAAGTCTTTGATATTTATAACCCTTTATAAAGAGAGAGTTCATGGGTAACATCTTTTCCCATGAACATATGGACTTGCACTAACATTCTGTCTCTTCCCTGACATTTGGGCTCCTTGTTGACGAAACCCTTCCCTGCACTGTGATTGGTGTGGCATGGGAAATTCCCCCTCCCACCCAACTGTCTGCACAGGGATCTTTCTCCCTCTTAATCCTATGCATTTGATTGCCACCTTATCTAGTCTAATTTCTTATTCTAAAGTAAACCCTTGATTCTTTGTGCTCTATCATCCAACCTATTGTAATCTCATTTTCTTATTCCGAAAAATATCCCTCTACTTTGATTGTTGTCTATTCTTCTGAAGTGCTCCAAAGCCCAGTTTCTCTCAGTTTCTAATTTTATTCTTTCAAAACCCTCTTTAATATACCTTGTTAAGTGAATCACATAAATTCTACATATCATCAACTTAAATTTTCTCAGCTTGATGGCTCACCCCATCAAACGCAGCCTGCTAACACTCCTATCCTACTTGCAATGCACACGCCCTTGATTAGTTTGTTTATTAATTTTCATGTACTCCGGTTTTGACATTTTCATTTATTTAGAATGGTAAATAAGAAGTATTTATCAAGAAAAAATAAAGTGAATGAGAAGTTTATTTCTATCCTTGCATCTGTCCAACCATTACATCTGTAGAATTCATCACATTTCCATTTTTCACAATGGTCAACATCAACCTGAGACTGTAACCCTTGATGCTGAGATGAGTGAGGCTTTTGATTGTCTTCCTGTAGCGGGTAGGGTTGTGAAGGTTTATATGTCTATTTATTTTTCTTTTAGGATTGTGAAGATGTAACGCTTATAGGGCAAGGCTCAGCGCAACGGTAAGATTGCTCCATTGCGACCTAGTGGTCATGGGTTTGAGTCGGGAAACAGCCTATCCGCAAAGTGGGGGTAAGGCTGCATACATATGACCCTCTCCAGACCCCACAGTGGTGGGAGCCTCATGCACTGGGTACAACCTTCTATTGTGAAGATGTAACCCTTCTGTCCATTGAGAATTGAAATTGATTTACTCAGGTTATCTGCTTTGGCATCTGTAAGACTCAAGGTTTCCAGTTTAGAGATTTGTTGACGCCTCACCATGGTGGCCAAAGATCAGGCTGCATTGGTAGAGCCCAATCCCATCTTCAATACTAAGTTCTAAATCCTTGGTATGACAGGCTTGAGTGTCTAGATTATCAAAATCTATTATGTAAAAGAGATTGCAAAAGGCAGGAAGGCATCTTTATCCAATAAAATGGTAATTACGGATCCTTAATGACTGTCATTCTTAGTCCTTGGAGTGGCCATAATATTTGTTTAGTAGTCTACGTTAATGTTGCATGGGCTTGGTAACCGTTATGGGTGTCTGATGTAGATTGGACCACTCTAACCAGCAAGAACCTAGTCCCAAAGTGGACCAGGTTCATGGGGAGTATCGAGCCAGCTAGCCTTGGATGGACCAGCCAACTCATGGGGTTTAATCTTTGTACTTTTAGTTGCTTTAATTGATTCGTAGTCCCATTAGGATAGTTTGTTTATTTCTAACTTTATTTCAGTTGTAATTAGTAATAGTTACTTAGCTAATATAGTTTCCTATTCATACTAGGATTTTGTTTCAGTTATTATAAATACAGCTGAGGTGAGAAGCCTAGAACCTGAGATGGGTTCTTCCTCTCTTTTCTTCTTCTTTTTTCTCCATTCTACCGCCAACCATATTCTGAGTTTGAGTTTTGATCATCAATGGCTATAGTTGCTGGGTGTGTTTAATCTCAGATTTATAGAGTTTCGACTGTTCTTTCATTCCATATCAGATTCCTATCAACAGGTAAGATCAAATCAAAGTTTTAATTTCTGATTTATCCAACCAGCGGCTGCTCTGTTTTATACTCTATTTCAGGCTATTTCAGCACCTAGTGATTTGTTATTAAACCTGATCCATTAATCTGATTCCACCCAAACTTTGGGGAATCAAAGTCCTTCCCTGGACCTATACTCGACCAGATTTGGTGGCTGTCTAATCTGTTAGCCAATCTCGATAGTCTTCAACAGGGATTATTAAAGCTACCCTGGGTAAGAATTCGATCCAAATTTGGGGAAGATCTGACCAGTAGATTGAATTTAATTTCTGTTTGATTGAATTCTGAAACTTCTTCTTCAAAACCGGAATTCTCTAATTACTCTCGAACTACCCAACCATTCTCTCTCATCTTCTGAAGGGAGCTAACACTCATTGTTGGGGAGGGGGGGGATTGAAATCTGAAGTTTGACCTTCATCTGAGAAGGTTGAAATTTTAGGTTAATTTTGGGTTATCTGTTTGAGTTGGGTTTACTTGGGATCCTATCTGGGAGGGTTTAGAGTTAATCCTACCTACACCCCATTCCCCATCAGTGTTTCATTTTTATATAAATTACTGGTCACAGGGCAGGGTGAAAGAGTTTATGGTTCTGCCTACTCTTCTGCTCTTCTTGCTATGTATAAAATAAATCAACTGTAGTTTCATGGTTATCATTCATAAACATGGAATGACAAAATAAGGATATTCCTCTGTAAAGATATTGAGCAAAGTGTCCATTTGGGAAAAAGTGGTGTATTGAGTAATTCCTGGGCAAGAATCCGCTGAGATTACAAGGATTGTCCAAGTTTTACAATTGAATTATCTCTGAATTTGGGTTGATATAGGTAGAGAATCCAGAACAGTACTCGAGTAAAAGAAACAAGGCAGAGGGAATTTTCTCCAAGTCGCATGGACATCACTTCTCTTGTATGCCCATGCCTGCTATGTTAGCTACAAGTGCAAGTACTCTCATAGCTCAGTAACTCCATTCTCTTGTGAATAGCCAGGGCAATCATATGAGCTTTTTCATCATCCTGGAGTGACATCCAGAAGGAATTTAAGAAAGTGTTGATGCTATGCCCAACCTAAGTGATCTCTTTCATTGCAAATTATATCTAGAACTTCATTCAAATAACTCTCAATTATCCTCATACTACAACCAAATGGAGTATCCATAAGATTCTCTGTTTTTGGCTTCTAAGAGCGTCCCATCTTTATGGCTTGTCAGTACTACAGTAATTATGGTATTTTTACATTTGTCTCCTTGGCTATGCCAAGTTCAATTGGTACCTTGTTTCTCGATTATTGGATGAGTGGATGACCATCGTTAGTATATTTTGGAACCGTATTTTGGGGTCTTATCAATAAGAGGTTACGCTTCCTTGCATTCTAACCTGATTGTCACTAATTCTATTTTGGGTCCACCGGGTACTTGATAAAGTAGGTTTAAATGAAAATCATGAAATTTCATGGGTCAATGAAACATTTATACTTGTTATTTTTTGCATTTTTCATGTACTTTTAACTTTAATTTGTTTTCCTATTATAAAGTGGGTACATGATTGGATCCCTTTATATTTCCCTGGCAAAAAGGAGCGGAGGGGGGGGGGGGGGGGGAATAGCTCCTGCACCGACTGAAAGTATTTGAACTTCAACCATCCTCACCGATCTTGTTAACAAAGAATGGACTGCACCAAACTAGCAAAAGAGCGTTTTATTGGTTCATTGTTCTGGGGATCAGTTTCCATAGATTTGTTTATTTGGTTTATTTTTTTATCTTTTATTTTTGTCACTATATCTTCTCATTTTTTTCTATCTTCCAACAACAGGATCCCCTCTTGAAGTGCTTATGTATGTGCATCTGTGTAGTAACACATTGGCTTCCTCTTAAAATTCTAGACATTTTGCTTAAGAAACATGGGAATAGAAAAAGAAGAGAATTTAGAACCTTCATGTTTTGCTTTTCTTAAGCCTCGAACAATTTATTATTGTGACATTCTTGTGAGAGAGCTTGTGACACATGCTGAGACAAAAAAATACAGGCACATACATGAAACACTGGGTGGGGGAAGGGGGGGGAGAGAGAGAGAGAGAGAGATGCATGTTGCTTAAATTGTTTTCTTTATTTAGTGTTCAGTAGGAACACTTTATTTTTGTGTCTATACTGGGGTTGAAAGTGCATGTTGTTTGTTAAAGGGTATCTTTGCTCCTCCGTAACAAGTACATTCCTGCTCCTCTGAACTTCTTCCATATTGCTTTGCAGGGTACCTCTGATGAAGTTGTTGATTGTTCTCACGGTAAGCAGCTTTGGGAGCTGTGTAAGGAAAAGTATGAACCATTATGGCTCAAAGGTGGAAATCATTGTGATTTAGAGCTTTATCCAGAATATATTAGGCACCTCAAGAAATTCATATCCACAATTGAGAAATCACCTTCTGAACGGTATAGTTCAAGGAGGAGCACAGACAGGTTTGAACAATCCCGGCGAAGCACTGATTGTTTTGAGCCTTCGAGGAAGAGCACTGATAGAAGAGAAAAACCAAGGCAGAGCACTGATAGAGCTGAAAAATTGAAAAGCCACGAGTACAAATCTAATAATATTGACAGGCTCGAAAAGTTAAGAATCTCTTTTGATCAAATGGATAGGTCTAGGAGAAGTGTAGACTGTCTTGAGAAGTCTCGAAAAAGCGTCGACTTACAGCTGGAGAGAGCAAGGAAAAGCGTTGATCGGTTGGATAGAATACGTACATGAGGTGGTTGTGGAAAAATTATTGGGGCATTTTTATTTATCGTTTCCGGTTGTGGTGTTTGCTTGTATTGACTGTGGCTCCAAATGAGAAGCCCTTGTTATTGTGTCATTCTTTGTCTTTGATCCTGACTCTGGTCGGGTGTTATAACTGACAATTTTCCTCAGTGAAAGAAAGAAATTTCTAGTGATTATAATCGACATATGGTGTTATCTCAAAGCATAAAGTAGCTTAATCATCTCATTGAAGAAGTGATGCAATTCTTCAAGTTAAAACGGTTTCCCTCTAGGTAAGCAGTTGTGAATGCAATATTTCTGGAGGGAACATCAACTCTAATCAGTCCAAGCATACTTTTATCTGCAATTGGATTGCAGTGCCCTGTTCAATCCCTGAGGCCCTACTACAGTGAGGCGGATCTTTCATAGGCAATGTTACCTGGGGAATTATCGTCAGAGACAAAACTTGCTTTCATCAAGCTTGTCCTCGTGGACGGAGTATTCATTCGTGATGAGGGTCTATCCCTTTTCCGAAACGGAAATGGAAGGCCGGTTGATGAATTCTTCGATCCCAAGGGTGACGTGCGATGAAGCGGGACCCTCGTACCAAACAATTTATAACAATACAAGCTTAGAATCGTCACTAAAGAATCAAATAGGAAAACTCGAAAATGACAATTGTATTTTCCCCAATGTCTGTGTGTCCGTTGCTAATACTACATGTCATGGTCTGGCGGAACCACTGCATAAGAAGTATGGTTGAGGGGAAAGAAACCTTTCTGCTTATAAACCCAAGACCCGTCAAAGTTGGCCGATGTGGGATTGGAGAGGGATGAGTTTGAAACCATGACAGCAAGCCCAAGTCAAGTACATAAATTCATATTTATAATCTATCAGAGAAAGAACGAAAATGAGAAATAAAACAAAAGCACATGCAAGGATAAACCTGCCAGGGGCAGAGTGGAATAGCCCATTTAGATTTGAGATCCAGCTCCACACAGACCTGAGCTGTCTGAGGAAGACCAACGCAGGTGAGATAAGAGTATGAGACACTCAGCCAAGTGAGTTAGCCATGCTTGAAAGATCAAAGAAGAAAAGAGAAAATCAAGGAAACCAGGATTGGATTATATTTTTAGATATTGTTCACCTAAAAGAGCAACCTGCCTAGCGCCTAGTGCCAGCCAACACGTGATAGTTAATGAAAGTAAATCAAACCATTCTGCCAATTCTATTCCCAAAATCAGATACTTAAAGATTTGCTTCTTCACGAAGGTGGAATGCCACCCAGATTATACTAAAAAGGCTTTCTACCTGAGACCCCACAAGACATGGAGTGATCAAACCTAATGCAACTTTTGAATTTTCTTGTAGGAGTGGTTCTGAATCCAGAAAAATGGAGTTGGAGAGATAATTCTTCACAAATTCAATTAATCTGTGAAAATTCATCAAGTAATAAGAGTTTTTACATCTGACAAAAACCGGAAACCACCTGACCTGATCAGTTCCTTTTGCCCTCCACTACTAGTTCATTGAGCTATGGAAACCATTGTGGATTTCATTTTCAATTGAGAGTTATGGTTTCCTGTAGGCATCTTGATCAGTTTAGTCATTAGCAAACTAGCTTAAAACAAGAAGAGAGTCTTGTGGCTGTTTTTCTTTGATGAAATCCCAATGGAGTTGAGGTATAACCTTAAAACAACCGTTTAGATGGAATCCAAGAGCCCTAAACAAGAATTGGAATGAACCAGCCAAAGATGTAGAGAGGGAAGATTTCTCCCTCCCCTTTTTGTTTATCTTATCATTACCATATTTTCTGGGTTACTAGCATCTTGTCAAATTTATTTAAGGATAAATTACTTACAATTATATTGGAATGCAAGGATATAGGGGATTTGATTGCAACTATGTAGGATATGATTCTACATATCTCTATTCTAGTTTCTGACCTAGCCAAAGGTCAATTGTAATAATGTATTATCTTTAATAAGGATAAAGTATATGATTCCTACATTAAACAATCAATCTAATCTAATCCATTGAAAAAGAAGTCAAAGATTGATTTACCCAAAACATGATTTAAAAAATCAACTCTAATCCACCGTTGGATCAAACTAAGCCGAGTCTGACCAATTTTAAGATGATTCGAATTGAAATCAATAGAGACCGATCCTTTACCCGATTTTGAGTTTTTAAACCTCAGACCTGAGAATGATACTTGTTGTACTGCTACTTCCAGTTCTTGCCTCTCTTGCAAGGGGCCCTATCCTCAGTTCTCTCTTTTCCAAAGAAGCAACAGTACCAACAAACACTAGTGTAGTTACCAGCTGAGATGGGCCTCTATTACTCTATTTTAGGCCTTCTCTTCTTGTAAAGTATGTAAATATTGGTTCTTTAGTGCCTCGTGCTTTTTAGTCTTTTTCTATTGATTCTCCCTCGCATTATACAGGTAGTTTGCATGATTGCATCCACATCCCCATTTGGGATACTCCCAATAATTAAATTAAATTAAGAAAAACAAAAATAGAAAAATAAAACTAGGAAGCCCACGTCGGCCGAATTAGGTAAGAGTGAGCCCACCCAGAGCATCCTCCCCCTTCGTCAACCTGCGACAACCCGAATCTGCTACTTTTCTTAATTGTTCTATCTTCTTCTTCCTCTTCTTGCATGGATGCGTGGTTCCTTCCGTCTCCAACACACTAAGCCATAGCATAGCTTACAATTCTCTGTTCCAACAACGGCAAGGCAGTGATGGTCCGAACCTGGATGGCAACCTGCTCGTCAGCCTCAACTACTTCCACCGCCGACGGCGCAGCAATCTCATTCCATCCCAAACATGTGGAGTTGCCATCTCCCAATCTCTTAGCTTCTGACGCTAGCAGTTCTTCCGAAATTCTCTCATTACCCTCCGTCCCTTCTCTTCAAACCACCTGTTCAGAAACCCAGGATAATGTTTCCGTTTCTTACCTCTGCATCTCCATCCTTAAGCCCCAAACCCACCAAGTCAGCTGCCTCGCCGTCTCCGGTGATCTTCTTTACGCCGCCTCCGGTAACGAAATCAATGTCTTCACACTGACGAACTACCAACATATCGACGCATTCAACGTCAAAGACTCCTCTTCGGGCTCCGTCAAGTCCTTAGCGTTTGGGGAGGGAAAGGTCTTCTCAGCTCATCAAGATTGCAAGATCCGAGTTTGGGTGATGACACCCACGAAACAGCACCAGCTAGTGGCGACACTTCCCACCGTCAAGGACTGGTTGCGCCGTTTTATGATGCCCAAGAACTACGTGCGCCTCAGGCGGCACAAGAAACGGCTTTGGATTGAACACGTGGACGCCGTCTCTGGTCTCGCCTTGACGGATGGTTTGCTCTACTCTGTTTCGTGGGATAAGAGTTTGAAGATCTGGCGCACCTGGAATCTCCGATGCTTGGAGTCCATGAAAGCGCATGACGACGCCATTAACGCCGTTGCCGTGTCGGCTGACGGAACCATTTACACGGCGTCAGCGGATAGACGGATCAGGGTGTGGGGGAGAACGACTGGGAAGAGGAGTCAGAGACATGAGAGGCATAGGCTGATAGCGACGTTGGAGAAGCATAACTCGGCGGTGAACGCGCTCGCGCTGAGTAGTGACGGATCGGTACTCTTCTCCGGTGCCGGTGACCGTTCCATATTGGTGTGGGAGAGGAAGGACAGTGCCAACCATATGGGTGTCACGGGAGCATTGAGAGGGCACAAGGGTGCGATACTGTGCTTGGTCAACGTATCTGAGATTCTAGTTAGTGGGTCAGCTGATCGGACGGTTAGGATATGGAAAAGAGGCGGCGGTGGGGATCAACGGTACAGCCATTTGGTGGTGTTGGAAGGACACGAGAGACCGGTGAAGTCGTTGGTAGCCGTTATGGGCGGCGTAGTAGTGTCGTCCTCATCTGGGTCCGGGTCCGGGTCCGGGTCGGAGAAGCTGTCCGTTTGTAGTGGAAGTCTGGATGGAGAGGTAAGAGTATGGGAGGTCACGGTTTCCAATCTCACTCACAACGCTTCCCCGACTGATCAAACAAACATAACTCTTAATTCTTGATTCTTCTTTCTACCAAAAAAAATAAAAAATTCTTGATTCTTCCTGGAATTTCTTTGCAAAGATTTAGGGGGAGGTATTCGTGCACGGACGTACCCACAACGATTCATAAAATAGGGGGTTTTGATCATTTCGGCCCCCATTATTCCCATCTAAAGGCATCATAAGAGAATGTGCACAAAATTTCTTGCCCAAAGATCATTACTCGAAGTTGAGTTCAGATTATAGTTGGATGGTTCTTAGGGCAGCCATGCTTTATTTTCCAATTTCACCAATTATGTTTGTTAATCTTCAATTACACATATGTACTTAAAAAATCGTGTAATACAATGATAACTTTTGATAATTATATTATGATAAATCAATTACAAACTATTTTTGAAAACCCTTTTAAATCCCAATTTAAATAACTTTTAAGAATAAGACAAGGAAGAATTAAAGTGTTAAAATCTAACTACTCTTAGCTATAGAAGTGTCATTTAAACAATCCCTAAATTAAGTTTAGGGAAAAGGTTTTTTGATTCAATGGGCAGAGTACACTAGCATGCCTGTGTTTATCGCTCTCCTCTTCCAAACATGGAATGATCTTGCTCTACCTTCCATGCATGATACCGTTTTGACGTACCTCGGTAGCGTGCTCCTCTACACTTGCTTAGACCCTCATCTATTAAGTTATTAACAATATAGAGAAACTACACTAGTACAAGTGTGTTTGGGTGAAAGCTTACATGAAAGGTTCTTAAATTTGGACTTCATGAGGGAAGTTGGGGCTTGCAAACAGTGTAAGATATGACCTTACTCTTCTTAGAATTTAAATATCAGAAACTAGTGTAGTCATTTCTCCACCATAATGGAATGTTCACGCACCGCATTGGCGACAGTTTTCCTCCCACCACGCTGGAATGTTAACCCACCAGTGGTCCAAAAATTAAATTCTCGAGAAATCGCCTTTGGATTCTTTTTTTACTCCTTCCTTACATGTCCAAATGGTTTCTAGATTGCCAGATCAAATAGGTTAACATGCGAAAGACATGCAAAGGTTTAATTTCTGCTAATTTCTCTGCCTAAAGCTGGGAGTCCCGTCTCCATCAATCCCTACCAATTTCCCAATTTTTTATAAACTGCTTAAGATGCACTGAGTGAGGATCATCCCTCCAGGATTGGTAAACAGTAGCAAATCAACTTGGTAAAAGCTCAATAGGAATGCAAGCAGGTGACTTAGACATAGGATGCATACCATTATAACCACGTCCCAGTAGCTAAATTTCTCAGCAGATTGATCATACTGCTGATTTCCAAGTGAAGTTAGTTAAAATGCTAAAACAGACAAACCAAAAAAAAATTAGCAGTAGACCAAACTTTGGTCACCAAAGACTACCATGAGGGTTAAACTCCACAAAGAGGATGGGATGGGCACCAGAACAACTCCTAGATGATCATCAAATCCAACCCTCCCCCTCCACCCCACCCCCGCAAGAAGAAGAAAAAACCAGAATCATTGTGCAAGACTTCATGCAACTAATAACATTAAACAAGAATGACTACAACACAACTCTATTAGTCTATCTTTATATAGGCTGAGGAACAATATCCGTACCAGATCAAGAATGAAGCCATTTCTCATCCTGCTATGGAAAGTAGGATATGAAATCCCTCAAACTGGTTAAGTACTTCCTCTCAGTGCATGTGGATGAAATTAGACTTCCTAGCTACAACAAGAAGGCTATCATATTCATTATTAAAAAAAAAAAAAAAATAGCACCCAATCCTCTTTGAATGCCGATATTTTGTTCTTTTTCCACCTGTCAGCTGGGACAAGCTTTCACCGAATGCGGTTATATGTGTTTTCCTTAGATAACCCCCATCTGGGCAAAAAGGATATAACTGTTATATGCCACGATATATTATATGTCAAGGACCATTTGATGTAGATCGAAGCATGAAGAAGAGAAGAGTCAGCAATTACTGTTCACGTGTCACAGCCCATATTTTCCTTGTGTGGATATATTTTTTAGAAGATTTTGTGGGCCCATCAAGTAGAGAAAGATTCTATTCTAATGCTACCATAGTTTAGGTTCTTTTTTCAGTTTTAGAAAGTATATTAGGTAGTTTCTAATTTCAGTTTGTTTCTATTTTGGTTTCCTTGATTGTTCAGAAGTCCGAACTATGAATATGAAGCCTTGTAGTTTCTAATTTTAGTTACTTTCTCTTTTAGTTAGGATTTAGTAGTTTCTATTTTGGAAAGTTTCTATTTTTATTGTGAGCTTGCCTAAGCTATTAATAGGCCATACATTGTAATGAAGGAACAGAATTTGAGAAAAGAATTTTCTGGCCAATTTAGCCATCGAATTATGGGAGATCCTCCTTGTTTCAACAGCTGAGATAGCTGTGAGTGAGAGTCCCAGGCTGAGTGAGCCATTCCCCGACCCCCTTCTCTTCTATTTTCTCTTCTTCCCCCACTCGAACTCCACGTTCTCTGTTGTTTGAGACCATAATCGAGTGCTGCTGCTGCTGCATCAGTGAAGGACCAGAATACATCCCCATATTCAACTAGAAACTGTTGATCACAACCACAAAAGGATCGAGTCAACCCCGTAGATCAGTTGTCTGCCCAAAATTCTCCAGCAACTTCTGAATCCCATATCTTCACCACCCTCCATCAGAATCTGTTGAGAGTTGGAGAGCTGAATCACACCACCAGACACTCCACTCGATCCCTGTTGCAAGCCCATTCTATTGGCTGGATTGTTCTACAACACAAACCTTCTATTTTCATCCTCAACTCATATTTCCACTTCTGTCCATCAGAATTGAACCAAACTTTCAGCAAAGATTCTCCTCATTGCCTACTCCACTCGATCAACCTTAGAGCCCATTCTCACCGCTGATTTGCCTAGTATTTATTACCTTCTATTTTGGTGTTTACCTCCTAAATCTGATTTTCTTCCATTACGATGATCTGCTGCAACTATTAACAATCCTACTGTAGAGTGGTTCTTACTTGAACCCCTCCTACATTATGTAGAAGGGGTTACACTAAGAACCTATATTTATCAAACAGGTCACTTTATATACCACCAATAAACAATCCCTTTAATCCTCCAAATCCTAACCCTCCCAAGCACCAACCAATTATTGTTAATCTATCCCTTAACCTACCCTATAGTCTTCTCAAACCAGAGACCACAACCATCTCAATTAACCAAAATACCAACAGTACACTCCTATTTATTTTAAACCACTTGTCACCCTAACCTTCGAAACACTACCATAATTACACTTATCTTTCCAAGATCCTGCATTAGTTTTAACATTGTTGTACATTGTAACATACACGAGCAACACAAGATATCAACAAAACAGTCTGGAGAGGTCATCTCTATAAACTGGGAAACTTTTGATCCTGAAAGAGATTTGGATGGTTTCTTGGAGAGATAGAGGATCACAGGACCTGGAAGAGGTATTTCAAGCTCCATTTGGATCGAAGAACATGGCTGGAAATGGCTTGAAAGCTTCTTAAAGGACCAATTACAAGTTCAAGGGAAAAAACTCACCAGTTGAAATCCAAGAATTGGAATGAAAGATCCATCCTTTTGGAGAACAAAACTCTTAAGAGGATGTCTTACAAACATATATGAGTACCTTAAGGAGGATAAAGCATGAAAATCAACATTGCTGAGGGTTAATTTTTATATGGTATTGAATTTTGTACAAAGTACTACGATCTACATTTTCCCTGCAGTAGATTCAAACCCACAGTTATTGAAGGAAAAAAAAATACATGACACCAATTTGACATTGTCAATAGGAGTAATGTTGATGAAGTAGCATTATTGTGGCTAGATTGGTATGACCCAATTTGGAAACTTAAACCAATCCAAACCAGGATTTTGGTCCCCAAATAAAAAATACTTAGGGGATGTACTTTTTTGTTTGGGTTATTTTTTAAGTCAAATTTTTATTTTATATTATGGGAACTAGTAAGAGAGTCTGTTTCAGTAGTTCCCTAGTTTGAATTCAATTCAGTTCTTCAGTTCCTATTTTAGAATGTGATTGGGAATCCCTTTTTTTCTCTTTATATATATGAATGTAAACCAAGTGATGGAGCAGTGAATTGAAGGTGAATAAATGAACAGTTGCTGAGTTGCGTGCGGAGCAAGCTTGTTGGTTGACTGCTTTCTCTCTTCCCTCTCTATCTCTGGATTTCAGTGAAGACTATATTCTTCCTGTATTACACAAAAGCCACTAGTTCCTGAGCTTTACTACTGTTTTATCCCCTCTAATTTTAAATTTCAGAAAAGCCATTTTTTGGCCTAATACTAGTTTACTTTCTTAAGCGTTCAACTGTTTCTCAATTTACAAAACTGTCATTATCTTAATTATTTGGGCGTCTAACATTAGGTTGGGACCATAGCAACCCAGAATTAGGGATTTGGAACTTGGAACCCCAGGGTTTCATTAAATGTTTAGAACCCAACTGTTCCCATGGACAGCAGCTCTTTACCGTTTTGCATGACACAAGGACTTCTCACCCATTCAATAGTGCGAAGCCCTGAATTACAAATATGTGATGTAGAATTTCCACCAAATAAACTCAAGAATAGGAAAGTCCCCACCATAAAACTTCCCATGTATTGCTTTCACTCTCACAATTAAAATTCACCTTCCAACAACTCAAAGAGATGGAAGGAAGCAATTTAAGCCTGTTACTAGGGGTAGTTCTTAAAAAATAAAGAAACATTGCACCAACTTGACATCATCAATAGGAGTCATGTTTGGATGCTTGTTACCCTCCCCGGACAGCAGCTTTCTTAATGTTTGCATGACATGCTAGTCCAAATAAAATCAGTGAATCACCTTTTCTTCCAACTTGAAATAGCTGGAAATAACTACAAATAGGATTATACCCTGCCAAGTTATTAAGGGTGTGTCTACTGAATTTAGCAAGTTGATTTTCTAATAGCACTAAGGGAGGTCCAAGTCCATCCACAAATCAGTTATGGCTGCTAGGATTAAATGCTACCTACTGTACCAGCCGCAGCATTCAAATTAAATAACCATATTTATCATCCAGACAAAAACCTAAGGTCTGAAATAATATTGATGATCAGAACAAATATCATCAAACAAGAAGAAAATATGCCTTGCAGAGATGGCTTTAACTAGAAATTATCATGAATGGAGATTTTGACACCCATATAGGTAACATTGCAAAATAAAACATTCAACCATTGTGACAAAGCCTCTCTTTTGAACTATCTTAGTTAATTGATTAATACAAAGAGACTTATGTGCGCATCACCCACTACACACAGCCGAATCCTAGAGACCTGACAAATCTATGAAAACATGGAGTTTGTTACGCATAGAAAAAGGTTAGGTAGATAAAAAATATTCCACAACCAAAGAAGAAATTCCAGTATTACTATTACCAGTCATCTGCAGATACTAGTAGAGCAACACCCCCACTTTGCAAAAGCTACAATGCCTGTCATTGAACATGAGTACTAGTATAGTCGCTCATTCATGTACAAGTAGTTGCGTTTATAACTATATAGACATGCTTTCTTCCTGATCTCATGCAATAGAGGGCACAAAATGCACAAATCTATTGCAAGCATAATGCCAGTACAAACTCACAAATTGGGTTAAATTTAGGTGAATTTGAGGTGACCTAAGTGAGCATAAGACCTCTTTCTATAATCATAACAACCCATAAAAATAGTCAAAAGCTATGGGCAAAACTAAATGAAATATTCCCAAACAGTCACTCCTTAAAAACAGAATACTCTGTGTAGACTAGCAGAATTCCTTTCCATCTTATAAGGGCAGCAGAGAACCAAATTGTTTTTCCAACACAAACCAATAATCAGAAGTACATAAAATAAACGAATAAGCAAAAGTTTGGCCGCCAAACATCCCCCATCTTCTCAAAAAAAAAAAAATCAATTCTCACCATATGAAACTAGGTCTTTCGACGCAAACGCTTCCTTAACTTCTTGTATTTGTGCTTGTTCATCTTCCTCTTCCTCTTCTTCTTGACACTATCAGCCCAAACAGAATGATCGTTACCAGGCACGACGTCCTCTGCATCCTCAGAGACCACAGTATCGAATACTGTCGGTGAAACATGACTTAAGCAATACCCGAACGGGAAACTAGGGTAGATCCAGGAGGGCTGCGCATTGGTTGGTTTCTCTCCTCGTATAGATGCCAATATAGGGTGTGAATTACAGAGATACTCAGGTTTGCTTTCACGATGATCGGTTTGATCAAGCACAAAAGGAGCCGCCAGGCTTGATGGTTGAGAGCTGTTGAAGCTTGAGATGATTCTCAGTGCCGAAGGTTTCTTCACGAATTTATGCAGAAAACCAGCCATTGTGAGATTAGAAACGAAGACTCTCACACTGTAATACACTGATGTGTATTAATCCCTGTTTCCTATGCGAACCAATTTAATTAGGTTTCGGTGTTTGACCTTACGATGATCTCCCAATTACGGAGCTACTCCACCCCGGTCTGAGGCTCCAAGGCCAAGAAGGAAAAGGCTGCCTCAATTTTGATACATTCCGAATACGGGTACAGTGGTTCACTATTTAATTGACTTCCGAGTTGCGAACTTGCGATCCACATAGATGGAAAACAGGTTTTCCGACTTGAATCGTCAATTAGAAAAAATCTAGGCTGTGTTTGGGAGCCGAGGAAACAAAAAAGACAAAAATTATGTTGACACAAATCACAATATATGAATTTTTTTTTTTTCATAAAAAAAAAAAAATTTGGCCCTATCAGCCCGAGCACACCTTGAACCTGAATAGGGCCTGGGCTGATATTTGGCATTGAGGGCGGGTTAGGGCTGAAAATTTTTGGCTCTGAGTTAGGGTCGGGTTGAGCCAGGGTTGAGACCTCAGGCTAAACCTGACCCGATCGGCCTGACCCTGTTTTAAGTTGGACTATTGATATAATATATAATATATACAATTATATATTATAAACTTTAAACATCACCCGCATTTTGTTATACAATATATTATATATGAAAATAATAAGTGATACAATACATTTTATTATAGTGCTATTTTATGTAAAATTGATCATTTTCTCCTTGGTCCATTCCAGACCATGCATTTCCTTCCCCTCCCCATAATCAGAGCCAATCAGGGTCAACCCGCCCTAACCTTGAGGGCGGGTTAGGGTTGGATTTTTCAGGCCTTGAGTCAAGGTCGGGTCAGGCTTGGGCCCAACTAAAGGGGCTTAGCCGCTTAGGGTTGGATTAGGGTTTTATAAAGCAGATCCAACCCGACCCTATTGCAGCCCTAATTTATGCGTCTATCTCTCCTCTCAAATTCAATTTTTTTTGAATTTTTTCTTTTCTTTTCTTTGTTTCAAAACATAGCCCTAGTGATTCAGCCTTATAAAGTCTGATCAAGATGAGTTTTTTTTTCCCCATTGTAATAATTATGTATAATTTAATTAAAATAAATGAAAAATATTGAAAACTCAGGAAAAACAAGATCAAGGAATCACATATCAATGCATTTTGAATTTGTACCACTAAATAAGATAAGGGAGTTGAGGTTTTCATAATGTTATGTAATATGGATTTGCTATTTTACTCGACTCGATTTCTAAGTGAATTTGATTTATTTAAAAAATGGAGAAAACTTGCCAAGTTTATCATGACGTGGGTAAAAATACTTTTGTTTTACTCTAGTCGAGTCTATATGACTCTTGACCATGTTTTTCAAAATTTTGACTCGACTCAAGTTGACAAGCCCCAGTTAAATCCCTGGGATTTTCAACCATGGCTAAAATGAGTCATTACCCAAAGCGGCCGATTTCAAAACTAGAAAATCAAATTGCCCCCATGCAGGATCGAACTACAGACCTTCAATTTACAAGACTGACGCTCTACCACTGAGCTATAGGGGCGGAGATGTTTTAGAAGGAATATATTTACTTACAATAATCTAAAATTTATTTCTTTTTATTCAAATTCTCTTATCAGAAATCCACATCGTCGAAGTTCCCTCCACACTCCACAAGACTATAGGAGTAGGGGTAGAGCATTAATCAATAGAGAACACCTTTGATCCCGTTAAACGTCACTCTTTCGTAGACGTAATTAATTTCATTTGGATTCCATGTATTCGTGAGGTTGGTTTTATGATTTATATATGGGTTTTTTATAATTACCACCCAAAAAACTTTATTATTTACTATTATCCCCCCAAAAACTTTCAAACAACTGTTACCCCCCATGTTGCAAACTAATTACTAAATGGACCCCACCGTTACAGACCCATAACATGGGGGTTAGTAGTGATACAAAACTGTTGTCACAAATTTTTTAGGACGAAAATACCCTTGGTCAAAAGTGAAATAAACCCTTTGATTTTCGGCTTCGTCTCAGCCCTCTTCACTTCATCCTCTCCACCTCACCTATTGCAGCAAACCGAAGGAAGAAGAAGAACTTCGTCTCAGCCCTCCTCTTCTCCCAAACCAAGCTCGAACCCTAAATGCCTTTGCAAGCCTGCATCCATTGGAGAGTGGAGACTCGCAAGACTGCTGCCGCAAGCTGCATCCGCTTGGAAGGGATCAAATGCATCGGTAATAAATAAATAATAAATAATGGATAAAAAGGGCATATATGGCTAAATAGGGTTTCAGTGAAACATTTTCACACGATTTTCTCCATTCTCCGTGACTCTTCTTCTCCACTCTCCCAACGCCCAAGTCCCAAACTTGATTTTCAGTCCCCGTGACTCCATTCTCCCAACTCCGAAATCCCAAACTTGATTTTCAGTCACCGTGACTCGCAATGCCCTATTGTTCTAAATAAAACTTCAAATATGGTAGAGGATTGAAGGTTTAGATCTGGTGTAAACCGTTGATGATCGATCTTCACAAGCAGATCTGTTTTATTTCGGAAGTAACGTAGTAATTGCAGACGAGAATCACAAGATCTGCAACCTGGAACTTTGAGAATCGATAATCAGGTTTGCTCTTCTATTCTATCATGGCTTGTTCATTTCTCCTTCCCTTTAGAAGTGTGAGAGCAGAGGAATATCTACATGTGGACCGTGGGTTGTGTAGTACAGTAGGTCTTCAATGAAGTAGAAGAAAAAAAAAATCAAAAGGGATGTAAAAGAGATTCATTACTTTGTCGGCCATTTCACAGATCTCCATTAATGTTAATATGAACATGAGATACCCTCTTTGATCAAGCTCTGTTACTATAAAAATCTGAACTACTCATTCAATAAGAATCATAAAAAACCCAAGTTAATGGATCGATCCAGAAAAGGAAAAAATAGCAAACCTGGAGAAGATGGTTTCACAAAGACTTGAATGAGCCTTCCAATCAACTGAGAAGGGAGAAGACATGCTGCAATCAAATACCTTTAGATGGAGAGTGGAAACTCGTCAAACTCGCACTGGCAAGCCTGCAACTGTTGCTTAGGAAGGGATAAACTCCACAGGTTTATTTCACTTTTGACCAAGGGTATTTTCGTCCTAAAAAATTTGTGACAACGGTTTTGTATCACTACTAACCCCCACCGTTATGGGTCTGTAACAGTGGGGTCCATTTAGTAATTAGTTTACAACATGGGGGGTAATAGTTGTTTGAAAGTTTTTGGGGGGAGGGTAATAGTAAATAGTAAAATTTTTGGGGTGGTAATTCTAAAAAACCCTTTATATATTGAATTTGCCAGGAGATGACTCGATTTTTAAGTTCGTCTGGAGCAGAAGAGCCCTAGGTCAGTTTCTCTCCAATTTTCTCTGTTTCCTATTTTTCGGGTATCTCTCATGTAGTCATTTTCCAACTTCCAACTCCACTTTCAATCTTCTTGCTTTGTTTTCACCTTTATGCGCAGAACGTGAAGGAAATGGAAGTGTCGATAATATGGACGGCGCGGTATAATTTTAATTTTCGTCTCTCACGCTCTGCGCCGCTTGGATCGGTACGCTAAACTGCAACTAAAACGTTTCGCTTAATTCTGTTGTGGCGAGGCTTTTATTTTTATTCTTAAATTTCATGTCTATTTGGTGTAATTCTGTTGTCGAGATGTTTTTTTTTTTTTAATTTTATGCCTATGTAGAGATCCATCTATTGTATTAGGTTAATCTTCCAGCCTTTGTTACATTTCATGCTCATAAGAGTTCATGGCATTTTTCTGTGGAATCTGGAAACTGGAAATTCGAGAGTCAAATTCCTTTTCTTCCCTTCTTGATGGTAATAGAACAACTTTGTTAAAGATGGACAGATAGTATATGTATTTAGGACATCACGTTTTAATGTTTTGCCCCTTAGGAGAGAAGTTCTCGACTTGGAGGCTAAGGAGCATGCTGTTGATGATATTGTTGGGATCTCTTTTTAACGATATCCAAAACCAATAGTGTGTAATGGCATTGGATCGAATCTCAGCTCCAAAACTTGTAAAAAAAAACGCCCATGATACTTACATTCCAATCTTTGAATGCTCCACTGATCCTAGAAGGTACCCAATGCACAATCCATCAAAGTTAAGTTTGAAGTGGGAGGAGAATAGGAAAGGACACCAATCATTTCTTTAAGGGTAGACTAAGCAATCCTAAACTTCTTCACAACTATATTATCCCCAAGTATTCCGCTAGTATATCAGTTGCAGGAACCTGATGAGCGACATCAATACTTGTAAACTGTATGGTATTTATTTTCTTGTATACATGCGATCTGTCCTGAAAGATCCTGACATCTCTTTTGTTGCCATATGCCTGATAGCATGACAGTTGATGGACAGATCCATTGTGTATTGTTCCTTTCTTAAGACAGGTAAAATGAAGGCATAGTTCTAAATCTCCGTCGATATCTCGTTTTTTATAGAAACCGAGACGAAACCTTGAGTTGACGCTAATTCGTATCGACTTTCGACCATATTTCACACATTTCGATAGTTTCGACTGAAAAATACCAAGTTTAGATCAATTTCGACCAGTTTTGATCAGCCCATGACATGTCGAGTTTTGCCCAGAAAATACTTGGTTTTGATCAAAACTTGGAAAATCTCGGTTTCAGCCAGGGTCAAAACCGCTTGAACGAGGGATTTTCAAGACATCTAGAATGTCCTAGCCTTGGGTGATTAAACTTTAAAAGAAATGTAACTTTAAACTACCTTTTGACTGAAACCTTGAAACAGCTTGGAATGACTCCTTTAATACTTGAAGATACAACGATGGGATGGAAGGATGGATAGAGAAGGATTTGTAATCGCTCAATTCTTTTGTTCTCATACTTCGTTTTCACAATGCTCTCAAGGCTCTTGAATACTCGAGTCTTTGATCTCTCCTCTACTTGTGTGAAAGAATGAAGACTCTATTTATAGGCATTTTAGAGACTTGATAAGTAGACATTTGAGGCTTGATAAGTGGACATGTAATCCTTGGTAGGTAGGTTACGGGTAGGAAACCATGTGAACTTGCTGGTAGCTAGAGAATCTTGTACTGGTTGCTGGCAACCATGTAACTTGCTTGTTAGTTGCCACTATAGCCACATGCTTGGTAGATTGAGATGATTTAGTGCCAACTGGTGGTTGCACCAACTAACCCTGTTGATGTCATTGCTAACGTCATTTGCTGATGTAATTGCTGATTCACCTTCATTCTTTTGTTTATACCTCTTTTTGTGCTTTTGTCTTTTATCCATGTCACCTGATCATGATTTATTTGGATTAGTTGTTAATTTTCTTTGATCCAGTTCTCCAAATAATTTTGTTCTTCCCTTCTATTTATTCTTCGATGGGGACCACCTTCCAGTTATCTCTCTTTGTGCTAAGGATGCTGTTGAAACTTGTTCAGAGACTTTGATGGCCTTTTTGTGTTCTTTGTTTGTTGGCTTCATATTGAGGACATTGTAGAGATAGAAATCCCTTTGGACATTGATGACTTCATTTGAGACTCTTGTCTTTTAGGGATCCATTAAGATGAAGACTCTCATAGGAAGACTGTAGTCAATTTATTAAAATTCTTCTTTTGAGGAGGAATCATCTGAGTCTGATGAAGGGTCCGGATCAGAGATCTCAATTGGATGATTTGCAGTGCTAAGTGATTGCGTTGTGCTTCGTGTGGATTGTGATTGTGGTGTGTGCTCATCATTTTTTTATCCCCAAAAAGAACCTGCTATGGAGAACATGATCCCATAGCAGTCATCTTTATTGCTTTGTAAATAATTAGTTGGATCCTCATTATCTGTCATTTGCTCTGTATGATCGCTATTGCCACTTGTAGTGGGTTCGTCATTCTTGTCTTCTTTATATAGTCTCATGAGTGTCTCTAGGAGGTATTGTCCTTTTGTTTTTTTTTTTAAATAGGTAAAATTCTATTTTAATGGCCCATGCAGGTCAGTGACTCATTATTTTTGCAATATTTGCCACGTCACGAGACTTTTTAGCATAGTCGTCATGGCGCTTAGGCGAACCAAAGTGGTTGAGGTGGACAAAAAGTAAGGCGACCCAAGAAGGCGACTAGGCTTCCAAGGTATCAATCCAGTCAAAGCTGCCTGGACACCTAGACAATGCCTTGACAACTATGATTTTTAGCAATAAAGGACTCTACATCATCACTGATTCCTTTGTGATTTTTGTTTGGGTGTTGCTTGAACTAATTCGTGATGGATTCTTAGTCTGGTACGAAGGAATGCCATCATTTGATCTTAAACTTTTATACGAATGTTGGTTGTAGAAGAGGAGTATTGTGAAAGAGTCTGTAGTCCCACATAGGATCCAGGCTACTAAAAGGTTGGAAAAGAAAAGAAGAGGAAAAACTGATGCAGTTAAGATTGTCTATGGGTCAATTGGCCTCAGAAGACTTTATTTTTGGCTAATAGTTGGGTTCTATGGACCTTGGGCATTTTATTTTTGGGTGTATTGATGTTATCACCCTAATTCATACACCCATAAAGTGGGGATCAAGTTATTACACGGGATTCGTAGTTGAGTGCTTGAGTTAGATTAGGATACTTAATAGTTATAGAGTTTTGTTTTGAGTCTGTTTACTTTATTGAGTGTATTAGAAGGATTAGGAGTCCTTTTATGAGTCAAATTAGGAATTGAGTGTATTAGAGTGATTAGGAGTCCTTTTATAAGTTAAATTAGGATTTTTAGAAGGTCTATATATATATATATGTAATACATCCCCTCATCAATTAGAGATGATTTGAGTAAAGAAAATGGGTTTTTTCCCTAGAGTTTTGGTGCTGTTGAGAGTGCATACGGGATTGGTATCCCAAACCTGGTTTCTTCTTCTCTCTTCTTCCTCCCAGAAGGATCGATCTCATCTCTCTTCCCTCCCCTTACATCAATCTGATTTCTTCTCTTAACAATGCTGTTGCTTCCTTTATCTCAGATCTGATCACAGATTTGATTATTGAGCTTTTTTGCATCTGATATCCTTAATCTGGATTTTCAAATTGCATAATTGGAATTAAAGCAAACCTGGCCATGGATTTCTTTGTGTTAAAGTTTAGAGTTCGCTTGCCCAACAGAAAGCTTGGTATTTTGCTTATTGATGGAGGGCAAAGCGACAATTTCGTCTCGCGATCTATGGTAGAGATGTTATCAAAGGCCAACTAGATCATCATTGAGTTTGGGGATGACGTCTTTGTTGAATTCTCCATTTCTCAATATTCTGATGGTGCTTATTGTGAAGTGTTTAATTCTTCTCCACGCATTATTAAATTGGGTTGAGAGTGGTTGGAAGAATGAAGAGGTGTCACTGATTGCAACAAAAATTTGTGTATCCTACAACCTTTTCACATGCACCAGACATTTGTTCTTCGAGGGTTAGTTGATGAAGTTTGCTCAAAGTTGAAAGAGACAACACCGGTGATGCAGCATAAAAAAGAACAGCTAAAAACGACAACAAAAAATGAGAAGATTGTGGATCAAGCAACGCCTGAAATCCATGGAGTAAAAACCATTCCTCATCATGAGTTCGTTCTTCCCTACAAATTTTCAGACGTGACTGCAACTCTAAATCTTCATATTTTGGATTTTCTTCAAGTTGCAGACAGAGTACTTTTATTCTTGTCCTACAAAACCTGAGGACGAGTTTTTCTTAACATCGGGGGAATTGGTGCAGTTAAGATTGTCCAATTCGGTCAATTGGACCTCCAAAAGACTTTTTTTTGGCCTATGGTTGGGTTCTATGGACCTTGGGTTTCTTATTTTGGGTTTATTGATATAATGGGCCTAATTTATCAGCCCATAAAGTGGGGATAAAGTTAGTACATGAGATTAGTAGTTAAGTTGAGTGTTTGAGTTAGATTAGGATACTTAATAGCTATGGAGTTTTGTTTTGAGTTTATTTACTTTATTAAGTGAATTAGAGTGATTAGGAGTCCTTTTATGAGTCAAATTAGGAATTTAAGAAGGTCTATATATATGTGTAATACTCCCCTGTCAATTAGAAATGATTTGAGTGAAGAATATGAGTCAAATTAGGAATTTTAGAAGGTCTATATATATATATATATATATATTTTAAGTTTTGGTGTTGTTGAATAGTGCATACGGGATTGGTATCCCAGACCTGATTTCTTCTCTTCTCTTCTGTTTTCTTCTACTCTCTTCTTCCTCCGAGGAAGATCAATCTCATCTCTCTTCCCTCCCCTTGCATCGATCTGATTTCTTCCCTTAACAACGCAATTGCATCCTTTATCTTAGATCTGATCACAGATTTGATTATTGGGCGGCTGGGCCTGCTTGCATCTGAGATCCTTAATATAGATTTTCAGATTGCATAAAAACAGAATCTTGTTCTGTGTATTTGAAATGAGTTTTGAAGGTTTGATATCTTTCCTGGACTTCTTTTAGGAGAATTTGTTCTGTGGCCCCAAAGTAATTCCACCATGTTATGAACCAATATGGAAAAGACACGTTGGATTGTTTGTGAAAGTGGAAGAACCACGAATGAAAAAGAGGTGAATTTTGGTAATAAAATGCCCTGTACCAAGCTTGTTGGTAATCCCAATAGTTGTAGGCTGGAGGATCAAACTTTTGAGAAAACCTGACCAATTGTTTTGGGTTGTGATTTGGCCATTGAGATATGGTCATCACTTTGCGGAATGACATTTTTGAATATTCTTGCTCACCATATTCTTTGTCCCTGCTATGAGTTATTTTGACTGAATCGGTATCCACAGGAATAAACTCGTAGAATTTTTGGGTTGATGAGATTGGAAATGTCAATTTGGAAGGACTATTCTTTTGACAAAGCAGGGGGGGGGGGGTTTAAAATTCTATGAATTTCTTTTCCACTGTTGTAATTGGAATTTGGGTTGATTTGTGGATATTGGAGAATCTTGGTGGAGCAGGTTCAGATCTGCTTGGACTCAGTTAATTGGTTTGTGGTTTGACTGTTGACAATGACATGAAAGAGAAGACATGAATTTCTCTGTCTTAGGGTTTTTCGTTGATTTGTAGCCTTTCCCTGCTCCCACCATCTCTATCCCACACTCTGGAACGACTTATCTACATAGAAATCTTTAACGATTTTGAGAAGAAGCAACACACCTGGACCCCTATGTTTAGTGAAGAAGTCAAGATCTTTAAATGGGTACGTAACTTATGTCGAATCGTTGATCGCTTAGTTACAGGACCAGATGGACTCCTTGTATCACATATTATGGAGAAGGAGAGAGAAGAGGACCAGTAGACTTGTCAAACTATTCAGTTTGAAATGTTTAATCTAACTATAGCACACCATTACAAAATTGGAAGTTCACACGCAAGGCCACTGCTGATAAATGAGAAAATTATGCCAGAGAATCTTCTTGCTTGGCTTGTTGCAGTAGCTTTTCTCTGACCCTCTTGATCTCCATTTCCCTTCGCCTCTCTCTTTCTGATGTAATAAGAAAGAAAATACAATTAAAAATCAAATGAGAGGATATTCTTGATGCTCGAATTTCAAAGAAAAACAGTTTTTATCCACAAATCAATCTTCACATAACGAGTTTAGAGAGCTGCAATAGCATATAATAGTAATTGTTGTTGTATAGGTTGGAGCATGGTAATGGTGTGAGAGCTGCAACTAACCGCTGCAGCAGCTGTACATGACGAACTTCTCCATAATGCTGCCACATTCGTTAGACCACCATCCCAGGGATCATTCCAGTACCCGGCAGGATGAGGCGACTGCAGTGATGCAGAGTGCACAGCTGTTCTAGGTGATCACTGAGTGCCTGAATGAAACCCTTGACATCAACATATGCCTTCCACTTATTGTACTCCTTGAAGCAGTTCAAGATCATGTTCCCCTTGGCTTTGGCAATGTTTGCCAATCCCTTATCAATGCCCATCCTTGCTGGCTGCCGTCGAAGTTGAGCATTGTCATGATTTCCTGCATCATACGGTCGTTCTCAATGGTCTTGTCGTGCTGCATCTTGGAGTACCACATGCTCTCCAGCCGGATCCAGAAGAACCAGATCATTGTGAGGTTATCCCGGTAATAGCTCAGCTTCTCCATGATGATGATGTGAATGTTCCTCCTCACTCACTCCTTTGGGTTGCTCTTCCCCACGTATACCATCTTGAAATCTTGAATGGGATACGTGCTGCCTGTGCGACTGCTCTTGCCCTCGTCTTGAATTTGCTTATCCAATGTATGTCTTCTCCTCCATACAGGAAAATGAGTTGTTCTTCCACTATCTGTTATGTATGTCAAGAATCAATGAAACCAATGCTTGTTATTAGGTTTGTTGTTTACCCCATTGATTATGCGTGGATCAATGCTATGAACCAAGAGTTCAAACCTCTAGGTCTCTTCCCTCCAGAGGGCTTTCGCCCTCATTCTGGTCGGTTCGGGGTTGGTTGGGCTGAACTAGGCCCTTAGCACTATGAAGTATCAAGTCCAGAATGAATCCAAACCGATAAGATATTGGTCATTAAAATGAAAATTGAAACTGATAAGTTATTGGTCCAATCCCTTGTGGTTTCTTATTGGTTTCAGTTATCCGTCTCTTATTGTTTATCATATGTAGACATAATATAATTAATATATAAATTTCAATTACCACATTAAATTGAGTTCCTATTGGTGTGTGTGTGTGTGTGTGTGTGTATACATACATACATTCATTTTGATTTTTAATAGTTATAATCAATTGTAACCTAACGATTACGTAATGAAATAAATAAAGAGAACTTTCTCTAAGCAAGCGTTATAGAGGAACACACCAATGAATTATGACAGAATGATTTCATACATAGGATAAAAGTAATACACATGGACTTGGACCCCTCTGTTTATCTGAGCATTAACATGCATACTAGTTTCAAAATATCTGATAGTTACCACTATACATGTCCAACTAATTTTTTCTTGGTTGGAACATCTCCAACTAATTGTTGTAGCTTAAAAACCTGTATAAAAAAGGCACACAGAATTGACAAAGACTATTTTAAACCCCCCCCCCCCCCCCAAAAAAAAAAAAAAAGAAAAAAAAAAGAAGAAAGACAATTTCAGTATTTCGTAAATGTCAGCCTATAAAAGCATTTTTTGTTGTTTTCAATATATCATTCTTGTTGGATGTACCTATGTCAACTGTAAGTCATCTTTTCTCCATAAATTGCATTTGTTGAGATAAAATTATAATCACATGCAGAATCTATTGGTGTAATGCTACCATATCAATTATGTACATATTCTAGTTGAAGCAAAGATATTTCACAATTCTATATTTCCAGTCCTATTCAGTTTTTATTTCATCAAACATATGAGGTTTTGTCTAAACATTTTAACGTTTAGGTTTTATGCCATGCATATACAGTTTGTTTTAATTATTTATGCGAGGAGGTGATGTATCCTTAGAATTCTGTTGTAATGTTGGATCATTTGTATCTCCTATGTTTTCTTAATGGAAATATTCTCGAGCCTCATTATATTGTATGTGTGATTCTTCTAGGCTCCATAAGGTTACAGGCAAATGAAGAGAAGTAGAACTAATAGGGACGTGATATAGGTGACCCCTGTTTCTGATAAAGGGGGCACTGGCACCTCTATTCTCTGAGTTGGTAAATGACTCCTTAATTCAAGGCTTTTATTTCTTCTAAATGACTAAAGATGCCCTTTATTCTCTTGGTACTTAATTTGGTTCCATTACACTATTTTTCTATAATAAATTAATGGCATTCAGGTTCTCCTTTCTCCACTAGAATACCAGATCCAATTATGAGAGGCCATCAACCGTTTACTCAAATAGGAGTGGAAGGACTTGCTTCCGGAGTATGGATCAATACCCAGGCCAAATATCCAGTCATCAGATGGGAAGCTCATGCTGTTCGCTCAACTGTGCAACATACACATATGCATACCTTCAATTATTCGCTCTTTCTTGCCTAGGTGAAACCCATAGAACCTGTTCGCAAATAATGAACCTTTCCCCCTCTATGAAGAAGTTGTACCTCCTACATTATCCTAATATTGTTCCTCAAAAATCATATTCAAAATGAAGAATCCTAGATTGTTGCAAATGATACATGCATAGAATGGTTTGAAAAGTTGTTTAGATTGATTTTGCATATGTGAATTGGGAGTTTGATGCAAGAGTCTACAACTGGAGAGCAGTCTTTAGACTCTGTGGACTTCTCTTTGATAGACTTTATAATTACATCTATCATTGCTAATCACCTAATAGACAGTTACATCAATTTTAATTGATAATGCCGTGGAGAATATAGATATACATATTTACATATGGACCAAGTTTTTCTTCACCCGTGGAGAAGAAATCTGTCTATAGTACTGGTGATGTAACCATCTGATTGGGACTCTTGGATCATTATTGCACTTCACACTCTATTGATAAAGTCAAAATTGCCCCTTCCTAATTGCAACCTGATAGTACTACTGGGATTGGATGGGGAGATTCCTCCTCAGTCCTCACTGCGGGTGCAGATAAACTAGATGCTATACAACATACAGAGTCATTGATCATGCAATGCTGTTTCAAATGTGCTTTAGGGTTTAATCTGAGAGAGCATACACCGGACATCTGTGCTATTAGGCCTATCCTTGGGATTGTCTACGGTGCAGAAGCAAGCAATCTTGAGAACAAGTAGCATTTGCTCCTCGTACCCATTCCCCATTAGCTTCTCATCAATGGCCCTCCTTGGATCTTCAGAGGTCAAAACATTCCTCAGCCATTTGACCAAACTCATCTCGTTCGTTTCTTGAAAGAAGTCATCCGACGGTAGTTTTCGCATCATCAACACTGCCAGCATCACCCCAAAGCTATAAATATCACACTTGTCCGTGAACTTCAAAGTTTGGTGGTACTCCGGTGCTATATACCCCACCGTCCCTGCCAAGTTAGTTGTGGTCACGTGAGTTTTGGCATCTGGTACGGCCTTGGCCAACCCGAAATCTGCTATCCGGGGCTCCATTTCGTCGTCCAAGAGTATGTTTCCGGGTTTCAGATCCCTATGAATGATGCGTGGGCTATGGTGCATGTGTAGATATTCCAACCCCGCAACGATTCCCATGGCGATTCGGTGTCGGACGTCCCATTCTAATTCCCTTGTCCCCTGCGACACCTCGCGCAGTACATCTTGTAGGCTCCCATTCTTCATGTACTCGTACACAAGTAGATGGCAGTCCGGGCGAGGCACATGGGCTAGCAGAGGTAGGAGATTCCGGTGACGGATTTGGCCGACGGTTTTGATTTCCGATCGAATTTGCCGGAGCTTCTTACTGAGTAACTTGCTTTCTTCATCGACAAGCTCGGTTGCATCAGTGGGCTGTTGGGGTTCAGACTGAAGAACCTTCTTGATGGCAATGATCTTGCCATTGCTTCCTGGAAGCTCAGTCTTGTAAACTTCTCCACATCCTCCATGTCCAATGAGCTCCAAGGAAGACAGAGCGTCTTCTTTCTCGAGGAAGGCTATGGCCTCTGCGTCCTTGATCAAGGGGCTGAAGATCACTGGACCTGTGTCTTTCCCTCTACCTTTGATGCATCTCAAGAGCAATTTGAACAGAAGAGACACTATAAGCCCTGATAACAATCCCATAGCAAGGCCCGGAAAGAACCCGATGACCCAACCTTTGAGCTTTCTTTTGCTCTTGCCATCTTTGTGGGCTGACGAAGTTGAAGGAGATGGGGCTTGAGCATCGAAGGATTTAGATTTACTAGTGGGTGATGGTGATGGTGCAACTACAACTACAATGCCTCCTACTTGATGACTCTGTGTGGAATTCTCGGCCAATATGTAGCGCTTGGGGAGACTATTGGTTATGGTTTTAGTCTTCAACCGGGCAGAGACGGAATACCCAACTTGGTTCATTGCTGGGACGAGGCCTTGGAGGTGATTATTTCCAGAAAGGTTCAAGTATCGGAGATTTCGAAAAGATCGAAGTGAATTTGGTATTCTTCCACGGAACAGATTGTCGGCGAGAGAGAGGCTCTCGAGGTTGGGAAAATACCTTAAGAAGCTCAGGTCACCAGATAATCTATTGGAAGAGAGATCAAGGGAGCGGAGACGTACGAGGGAGGACACCTCCGATGGAACCTCGCCGGAAAAACGATTATTCCGGAGGTTTAAGACTTCTAACTTCTGGCAGTCAACGATATGGAGAGGAATCTGGTCAACGAGTTTGTTGTTGGACAACGAGAGCTCTTTGAGCTCTGACAACCATCCAATGGAAGGAGAGAGAGATCCGTTGAACCCTCGAGAGTTGAGGACGATCCTAGTGACTCGGAGAATCGGCGGCGATTCAGTGGAGTTTCTCCTTTCACAGTGAATACCTGCGGTTTTATGGCAGGGATTTCCATTTCTTGAAGGTGAAATATGGAGTTGAGGAATGGGGAAACCAAAATCAATCGAGAGTGTGGAGATAGCTTCCAAGTCTGAAGGATGGAGAATTAAATTGGCATCGACGACAAAGAGGGGATGAACTAGGGCCAGGAAAAGGAGATACACTTGAAACTGAACTGCAAGGGAAGCCATTATCGGACTGTCTAGCAGCAGTAGCACGAAAGGCTCTTCCAGGTAGCGTCGATGCCAGAATTCCCTTTCAACTGGAAATTAAAACCAAAGACCCAAAGAGAGAGAGGATTGGTTCTGCACTTGCGGATCAAACTTTGACTAGTGTTTTCTATTTACTTGCATTTTTATAAACAATCACGCTTGGAAAACAGGCCCAGTAGGGCCGAGACTAACCCAACCATGCCGTATTCTCTGGGTAAAGGTTCGTTATATTATTGGGGTCCAGTCAACCCCGTCGGAGCCGGATCCGTTTTGTACTGGGGTGTAGGTAGTTAGTCAATAAATCATTAAGAGCCGTTGGATAGGCTTCTGATGCAGGCCGCTTATTAAGACATGATGAAAGAGAAGACAGATTTCTCTTTGGCGTTCTTCATTGTTTCGTAGCAGGGAATAAAAATGCTCTCCAATTCTTTGAAAATGCATGCGGTTCAGTTTGGACTGAGAACTCTGACTTGTGATAGATTGTAAATCCAGTGGTCCCAAGGTCAATTGACCCAATTTTTATTTTATTTTTCCCTTTTTCCTCGTTGCAGCCCTTTCTGGTCTCAGTCTTCAACCATCGCTCTCTCGAGTCTGTCTTGAATTAAATATCCACAAAGAAGTCTACAACGACTTGAAGGAGCAGACAAGTCGTCACGTTCTTATATATGGTGTCAAAATTAAGATTTGCTTACCAAGTAATGGGATGGTTCAGTTTTGATTTCTTAATGGTATTGGGTACTTAAATTATCAAACACTCATATAGGGGTGTCAATCGGTCGATCAGTCCGGCCTGGTTTCCTCTGGGCTGAATTGGTTTCAGTTTACAAATAAGTGAGATCAAAATCAAACTATTAAGAAACTTCGGTTTTCAATTTGTCTCAGTATCAGTCTAATATGATTACGGTTTATTTCGGGTTAATATCGATTTTGATCGATTTATGTTTGAGCTTGAACCACAACGGAATCTTACATTCATAACCTACAGTGAGAAAAGATTCAATAAAAACAATTTAAACCATCTTCCCCAAATCAAACAAGTAAACAAAAATGAATACGGAAATTGATTTGATGTTCATGTTATAATCGGATCAACGGAAAATAAATTGTGAAAGGAAGATAACTAATATTGAAAGCAATAGATAAATAGAGTTTGTAACATAATCATTATTACAAATAAAATAATTGTTTATCATTGTAAGAGGAAGATAACTAATATTGAAATCAATGGATAATTAATGAGTGAGAAGATAATTAATATTGAAATTAGAAAATGAATCCTGCTATCAAATTATTCATTTAAATTTCTATAACTAGTTTTGTATAGTACACAACGAAATCAATGGAAACATTATTACAAATCATTTTCCCTATTCATAACCTCATTCTTATTGTTTTGGAACAATTCCATTTACAATCAGAAAAAATTCACTAATATTGAAACCAATGGATAATCAATTCATTTATTTATTCATAACTTCATACTCAGTGAATTTTTTTTATCGGTTTCAGTCTAGATATCAACCAGTTCAATGCAGTTCGATTTTTAGTCAGTCCCGTCATACCCAGTCCAAAATCAATCTAATAAGAATCGGTTCAATTGATCCGGATTTTTTCAATCAATTTTATTAGTTCGGGGTAGGTTTTGACACCCCTACACTCTTTGTTGGGAGAAATAATGCTGACAAACTGCGTAGTGTACACTAGTACCTCCCTGTCTCTCTCTCCTCCCCTCCCCTCCTATGAAATGACATATAGTCTCCCTTATTGTGGGAGGAGAGAGAGATAGACACATGGAGGAGCTAGCACACACTATGCAACCTCTCAACGTTCTCTCTCCCTTCTTTGTAAGTATGTCATAACGTGATTGCAAACTTGCAGTTCCTTAACGATCTAGGACCTTCAAGTCTCATTACTCAAATATAAGTGTTTCTTTGACATGTAACCCTTAGTTTTTATTTTTAGTTATAATACAACCTTTATATAATTAGTTATAAGTATTAAGGGCAAGAGATCGTTGCTTGGTTGTTTAGCTAGCCCCTACAGTCCTGCACCAACATGGAGACCAAGGAGAATGCATGCAGGGGGATCAACAAGAATGAGATTTTTTTTTTTAAATTTTTAGAAAAGGCTAAGGTAGTTTAAGCTGCTCCTGTGTCTAAGCGTAAGTGCCACGAGAACATGCAACATTCTTTTCCCATAGTATTAATTAATCTTAAATACATGTTAAACTGGATTAAGTTTTCCTTTCCATCACCCTTGGAGAAGGAAGGATTCCTTCACCATTGTGATTGGATTCCATGTAACTCCGACCTTCTTTCAATGCTATCAAAGGGTCAGATCTCTATGGTTAGGTGATTTTCTCTTCACCATAGGTGAATAAAGAATTTTTGGGACCTACTAAACTTGGAGACAATTGTTACATATAGGTAATTACACAGAGTTGGCGTTAAAAATGGACCTCTCTCACAATTACAGATAAGGGAAAAAGATTGTGGGGATAACGGCACTCTCTCTCTTCTTTAATTATGTGGATCTTCTTGTTAACAAAATCAATTCCCGACCATGATGGGTGTGGAGTGTGAGAATCCTTACATACTGACAGCGTGGGAATCCTCCTTCTCTCTCACACACATACATGTAGTATTTTGTCTCTATCTTTTACTCTTCTCATGAAATAACCTTGCTTCCTTCCCATGTTTGAAACATTTTCGTCACTCTTCATTTGTGCACTTCCCGTTATGCCACTTGCTCAAAGAACCTTCTATTTTTTTTTTTAAAGATATACTTTTTGATTAATAATGCGATAGAATAATACAGACATAGTTTAGATTCACAAATCTCTCCATCCACCAATGTTTGTTAGATTTTTGAACAGTGCCAAGGGCATTTTAGACATTCAAACTATAAAAGGGCAGTAATTACGATGCTCCATTGGTGGGTGAATATTTATAATATACTATGCAATGACTTTTTTATTTTATTTTTATGAAGCTATATAATGAGTCTTTGATCAGACAATTACTTACCTTGTTTTATTAAGAATAAAAGTATGTTTCAAATGTCGTTTATGGCTTAACCTGAGAGAGCATACATCGAACATCGGTGCTGTTGGGCCTCTCCTTGGGATTGTCTACGGTGCAAAAGCAAGCAATCTTGAGAACAAGTAGCATTTGCTCTTCGTATCCATTCCCCATCAGACTCTCATCAATGGCCCTTGTTGGGTCATCCGAGGTCAAAACTTTCCTAAGCCACTTGACCAAACTCATCTCGTCCGTCTCTTGGAAGAAGTCATCTGACGGTAGTTTCCGCATCACTAGTACAGCCATCATCACTCCGAAGCTATAAACGTCACACTTGTCCGTGAACTTTAAGGTCTGGTGATACTCTGGTGCTATATAGCCCATCGTCCCTGCCACATTGGATGTGGTAACGTGAGTGTTGGCATCGGGTATGGACTTGGCCAAACCGAAATCTGCGATCCGAGCCTCCATCTCGTCATCTAGGAGTATGTTTGCAGGTTTCAGATCCCTATGGATGATACGTGGGCTATGGTGCATGTGCAGATATTCCAAACCAGCTGCGATTCCAATGGCGATTTGGTGTCGCACTTTCCATTCTAATTCCCTGGTCCCCTGTGACACCTGATGCAATACGTCTTGTAGGCTCCCATTCTTCATGTATTCGTACACCAGTAGATGACAATCCGAGCGGGTCACGTGGGCTAGAAGAGGAAGGAGATTCCGGTGTCGGATTTGCCCAACGGTTTTGATTTCCGATCGGATTTGCCGGAGCTTCTTATTGAGGAATTTGCTATCTTCGTCTACAAGCTCAGGTGTAGCGGTGGGCTGCTGAAAATGAGGCTGAGGCTGAAGTATCTTCTTGATGGCGATGATCTTGCCATTGCTTCCTGGAAGCTCGGTCTTGTAAACTTCTCCGCAGCCTCCTTTTCCGATGAGCTCCAGCGAAGACAACCCATCTTCTTTCTCGAGGAAGGCTAGTGCCTCGGCGTCCTTGATCAAGGGACTGAAGATCACTGGGCCTGAGCCTTTCACTCTGCCTCTGATGCATACCGAGAGTAGTTTGAACAAAATTGACAGTGTCAACCACGATATTAACCCTGCAGCAGCACCACAAAAGAAGCCGGTGATCGAACTTTTGAGTTTTCTTTCGCTCGTATGATGTTTGGGGGATGCAAAAGTGGATGGAGCCTCGGCATTGGAGGATTTTGATTTACTAGTGGACGATGGTGATGGTGCAATAGCAACCCCTCCTATTCCATGATTACTCTTTGAGGAATTCTCGGTCAATATGTAGCGCTTGGGGAGACTAATAGTTCTGGTTTTGATCTTCAACCTGGGGGAGTCAAAATAGCCAATTTGGTTAATTGTTGGGACGGGCCCTTGGAGGTAATTATTTCCCGAAAGATTCAGGTATTGAAGACTTCGGAAAGATCGTAGTGAATTTGGTATTCTTCCATAGAAAAAATTGTCAGCGAGGGAGAGATTCTCAAGATTGGGTAAATATCTTAAGAAATTCAGGTCACCAGAAAACCTATTTGAAGAGAGATCAAGAGAGCGGAGACGCACGAGGGAGGACACCGATGAAACCTTGCCGGAAAAGAGATTATTCCGAAGGTTTAAGATCTCAAGCTTCTGGCAATCAACGATTTGTGATGGAATTTGGTCAACGAGGTAGTTGTTTGACAAGGAGAGCTCTTTGAGTTCCAACAACCGTCCGATGGAAGGAGAGAGAGATCCGTTGAGGCCTCGAGATTCGAAGAAGATCTGAGTAACTCGAAGAACCGGCGGCGACTCAGTGGAGATTCTCTTCTCACAGTGAATACCTGTGATCTCATAGCAGGGATTTCCATTTCTTGAATCTGAACTATGGAGTTGAGGAGTGATAAAACTGAATCTGGTCCAAAGTGTGGAGAGAGCATCCAAGTCCGAAGGGTGGAGAATTAAATTAGCTTCGACCACAAAGAGGGGACAAACTAGGGCAAGGAAAAAGAGATACAGTTGAAATGAGTGGGCGACAGGGGAAGCCATTGCGGGGCTGTTTTGAAGCAGCAAGAGCGCTTCCAGACGCGGCGGCGACGCTGGAGACCCGGAAATTGAAAATTGAAACAATTGATTCAAAAAGAATTGGGCTCTGCACTTTACACCTGCGATCAATGGTGTTTTCCATTTGCATCATTTTTATAAAGTGATATATCCCGGGTGGAAAACTTGAAGGCAAGGGATTGTTGGTCTTGAGTCAACAGAATCAACAGTAAAGTATTATAGGTTTCAGCATTAGCTTTGAATTTTCGAATCAATTTCTACTGGAGTGTTTGGTTTGAAAGTCTACGGATCATTTAGTGCCGTTGGATCGCCTTCTTCTGACGTTGGAGTAGACCACTGACAACGACATGGCAGACAACATAAGAATTTCGGTATCTTTTCTGTGAATGTTCTTCGTTGCTTCTGCTTCGTAGCAATTGAGAGTGGATTTTGGAAAAAATATCCTGGAAATTCCCAAAATGTGAAGTACGTGCAGAGAGCTCGACGCGTTGTGATGATGTTAAATCCAACGATTTTGCGAGGAAGCAACACAAGTGGTCCCCTCTTAGTGCAGAAATAATTAAGAGTATAGAGAGAGAGAGAGAGAGAGAGAGAGAGGGTGAGGGGACCAATATATTTACCCTCTTTCAGACAACTGTTAGATGTCTATCAACTACACTACATGATAGATGGTTAGGAGATATAAAAATAAAAATAAATAAATAAAAAATGAAAATTAAGATAAACATTAAGTATGAAAACCACTTACCCACACAGATATATGTTTAGAGAGGAGGATGATGGTATTTAATTGTTACCCCAGTGTTTTTTTTTTATGTTGCGTTGAGGGTCTCTTCCTCTCTATAAAAACCCCATTCTGACAGTCAAAAATTCATATTGAAGACCAATCTCTCTACTAGATTGTCTTTTTCTCCCTACTTCGTTTTTTCAAAATTTTTGAACATTCCTTAGGAATCTCTGAGTAATCGTGAGAGTGAGTGCAATACCTTTGTGATTTCTTAAGAGGGTTCATTTATCTTGGGGGTTGAAACGTACAATATCCGAAGTGTCAGTAACAGGGTTGATCAATCTTTTTTTTTATTTTAGTGAGGAGGGTTGATCAATCTTACGTTTTGAAGATTGAGTCATTGTTGAGGATTGGTTCATTCTCCCCTACTACCAGATACCTCTATTGAAGAAAAAGAAAGATAAGTTTTTACTCTCATTCGATTACTGTTCAACATATTGTTACTATGTCCCACCCCCCTCTTGTGAGAGGCACTAGGGAATCGCACCGGTCAAGGAACCGTAGACGATAACAATTCTATCGGATGGGACCATAACTATCAATACCCATTCAAAGAGTATATTTCATGTTATTTTGATCTAGTTTTATGGCTGGAGTTTGATGTATTTGGGTGGCATTTTCTCTTATGAAGGTTTCAACTAATAGACTTTCAGTTCTATTTTTATAAATTTATTTTGTAATAGCACTAAAAGTGTATATGGACTTATTTATTTCATCCTTATTAATTTTTAGTCGTCGCTTTGAGAAACTTATATGTGATCTTAAGGAAATTGAAGAAGTAAAACCATGAAATTCAATTCATCATAGTTTCATATTCTAAGTTGCTTTCAAAAGTAATGAATGCCATAGATCTCATAATAGTTAATACATCTACAACACTACTATTAATGAAACCATCTCATTAGAAACCATTGAAGAACCGTTTAGGAACCGGTACTATCCCATACCGTTGCTAATTGAGACCGACACCTAGATTTGGTCTAGTTAACTAAATGGGACGGTACTGGGATTGACACATTTAGTACTGGTACCGGTAGAGACCCATCCCGAATACCGGGAACTGTCCCAATTGACATCCTTAAACTAGATCCTCTCCTGGCACATCTAATGATGGTTGGGCAGTGCGCGTTGTGTCAGCCCAATCGTGGGATGTGTGCCGTAGAGGATGTGTAAAGCTCTAGATCTGCCGTATGAAAGCCACGTACCCCTACACTTGCATGTTTAGTGAGGATAATGCAGTTGATGGTACCATGGCTAGTCAGGGTCCAAGTAAAATATTAATTTTGCCCTTATGAGTGAAGTTGGATTTCACCACATGGATCAAGGTACTGGTATCGTAATTAGGGGTGTAAATAAATACCCAAAATCCATTTTCGTATCTATGTTCGTATCCATTTAGCACTATCCGAATCCGTCCGAAAGCTAAACGGATGCGGATATGGATAGGCTATTATAGCTATCCGAAAAGCTATATTTATATGTAAAAAGATAAAATATTTGATCCGAATCCGTTCGAAAGCTATTCGATGCAGATGCGGATGCGGATATAGCACTATCTGAGCCGAATCCGATCCATTTACTTCCCTAATCGTAATGGCCTTCTCGAGTTCTCGTATAGGTATCCCTAATCGGTTTTTATCTGCTGCTGTACTGACACATTCCATTTTGCTGCTGTACATACTTAAATGCTTGACACGTGTTTCTGACGGATCCAACGGACACTAAACTAAATTGAAATTTTGCTTTTTCTTTTTGTCATTTTGCTTTTTAACTTTTCAGGGATTTATTTTTGGTTTCCACTTTTTTATTTTTAGCTTTCTCTCTCATTTTCTCTCCCCTTTCACGAGACCTTTCGTTTCCCTCTGGTACCCGGCCATTTTTGAGAAGTCTCCGCCGGTGATGGAGCAGATGTGAAGAGCTAGGATTTTTGGCGACGTGTTCTGGTCCGATCTCTTCCGTCTCCAACAGCTTTTGTCTATCTCTACTCTTCCCAATCTCAAGAGGAGAACGGCAGATCTGGTTTGCAATTGAGATCAGATCTGCTCTAACAGTTGATTTTCTATCTGGTTTGCACGGCATGTGTCTGATGCAAGCTCTTCCTTATCCAACCCCTTCCACTAACACTCCATCATATTTTAGTATGTAACAGATGGGAACAAAGAACTACTTTCTGCTGCTCCCAAGAATTCAAATGAACAGATGGTCCCTTCTGTTAAATTTATGAGCAGTCAACAGCCATGAAACACAGAATTCAACCATAATTGTAACCACTTCCCATCAAATCAAACCATTAAAAAAAAATTCCTACATGGGAAAAAATAAATCAGAATCAGCACCACGCACCAGCTTCAATTAAGGGTAAATAAATGAAAAACAAAAATCAAATAAGAAAACAGAGTCCTGCCTCCCATCACACAAGAGGCTGTTGTTCTCAGCATGCTAAGTACCAAACAAACCATAATAACCTCTTAACTGAACACCCCCCCCCCCCGGGGCGGATGGAGACAAGGTAAGAACTGGGGAGACAAAATTTTCAACAAAAAAAAGAGTATTTGTAATACCCAGATTAACCGATCAAAAAATTGAATTAAAAGATTGAGAAAGTAAGAAATGGAAACCCAAATAAAATATTACCAGTAAGAATGGCAGTGAGACCAGTGCCATCTATTCCTTGGGTGACTTCCTCTGCTGTAGCACTAGCTGAGAACCCAGAGGGTCCTTTTCTTGCAAAGCGCCACATCGTTTTTTTGCCGCAGAGTGAAATTCAGAGTACCAAAGAAGGCAATAATTCCTCCCCACCACTTCTATCATAGAAGAAGTGGACATCATCGTCAAATATTACCTAAAGTCAACCCAGAAGAACCAAGAATTTATGAATACTCTCCCTCCGCCCGCCCTCCCTCCCCTCCCCTCCCCTCCCCAAGGAACTAACTAGGTTTCACACTTCACAATTGATGGCAAGTGGCAAGTGGGAAGCACCATATGGATGGATTTTTATCTGCTGGAGATAGACGAAAGCTGTTGGAGACAGAAAAGGTCGGACCTGAACACCTCACGGGAAATCCTAGCTCTTCACATCGCAGGTGCTCCATCATCGGCGGAGACTTCTTCAAAGTGGCCGGAGACCAGAGAGAAACGAAAGGTCTCGTGAAAGGAGAGAGAAAGAGAGAGAAAGGTAAAAATAAAAAAAGTGAAAAACAAAAGTAAAAAAACTGAAAAGTTAAAAAGCAAAATGACAAAAAAAAAAAAACAAATTTTCAATTTGATTAAGTGACCGTTGGATCAGTTAGAGACACGTGTCAAACATCTAAATATGTACAGCAGCAAAATAGAGCGTATCAGTACAGCAGCAGATAAAAAATCCGGTCAGTGGCCTAGCAAATTTGGACATGCTTATGGCCAACTTAGCTTCTCCTTCCGCTTAAGATTATGTGGGGAATAATGTTACAAAAGGTAGCAACAAGAGTAATTACCTGAGTTGGCCTATAAAATAGGCATCTCCCTCGCAAATACCGATGGTCAGTCTATACAAAGTCATACAGTCAGAAAAGCACTGTCCAAATTAAGGAGGTTCCACACCAACTAAAGGCCCCTTTCAAGGAGAATCACTCTTCATAAGCATGTCCAATGGGCTAGGCCCATTATATATGAAGAAGCGTGAAACACGAAGTGAAAAATTGCATGTCATATTCTGTTTTTTTTAATAATTCATGTTAGAAAACTTGGTTTTCCAACTATGTTTCAAAAGTAAGGTCATGTATCGTATTTGAAAAATCAGAGAATTTACACCCTATGCATTTTGATATCAAAACAATCTTCTTTATAGTTTGTGTTTGATTTCATACGCATAGTTAAATTTTGTCCACAATACCTGTAAGGCATTGGAACACCTCAATCTCTATTTTCTCTTAACAATATTCGTGCACTTATCAAATTCCTAACACATTTTTCTGGAAAAGAACGCTGCGTGGATCAGACACAAAAGCATCCAAAATTATCGTCTCACTCTAATGAAATAAAAAATCTCATCCCTATTGATACCCATGTGTATACTATCATTGGTCCCATGATGGTCCTAGGGAACATGACCAAGCATCGATCTATTGCCCAATACGGAATTACAGAACATGGAACACGATTCTAACTAAGTGTTGGAATAATATATCAATCCTATCGATCAATTTGTATCAGTATTAGCTGCGACCGATAGTGATACTAGACCAATCTCGCATAAGTGATAAATTAATTAGAACCATAAATTTTAAACTTTAAAAAAAAAAAAAAAAAACAAGGGAACTTTAATACCGTATCAGACCAATAGTTACATATCAACGGTGACCCATACCGTTACTAAAAACCGTGACCTACGGAGGGTTTTCCTGGCAAACACTCCTTTCATACGAGAAGTATGTATGAAATGAAAGAGGAATGAGTAACTAACTCCTAATCGGTGCGGGGTAACGGTGAGAAAGAGCCACAATTAACCATTAACAATTAAATTAATCGATGCAGCAGCTGTAGGTGACTGACTTCTCCATATTGCGGCCACACTCGATACAGACCACCTTCATAGGAATCATTCCCAAGCTCACTGGGAGATTGAGGCGACTGCAGTGATGCGGGTCCGTGTGCAGCTGTTTCAGATGATCATTGAGTGCCTGAATGAAACCACCCTTAATAACTGCAACGTTTTCCTTCCACACATGGTAGTTCTGGAAGCAGTTCAAGATCATGTCCCCCCTGGCTTTGGTCATGATTGCAGCTTCCTTACTGATCAATGCCCATTCTTGTTGACTGCTGTCATAGGTGAGTATTGCCATGATCTCCTGCATTATGCTGTCCCCGTTCGCTGTGGTCTTGTCATGCAGCATCATTGATTTGGAGTGCCACATGCTCTCCAGTCGAATCCAGAAGAACCAGATGATTGTGAGGTCTGGCCAGCAATGGCTTAGCTTCTCAGTGGTGATGACGTTGATGTTCCTCCTCACTCTGTCCTTTGGGTTTCTCTTCCCGACGTACACCATCTCCAATGGGATACGTGCTGCCTGTGCCACCGCTCTTGCCGTCGTAGTAAATTTCCTTATCCAATCTATGTCTTCTCCTCCATACAGGCAAATGAATCGGTCTTCCACTATCTGTTACGTAGTAGTACATACGTCAAGAACTTTTTAATGGAACCCCCACCCAACTGTACGTGTAAGAAGAAAAAGAAGAAAAGGAAGTTATTAGGTGTGGTGTTAATTACCCAATTCAATATCTGTGGATCAATGCCATCAACCAAGAGTGCTAGTCTCCCACTTTCTTCCTTCCAGAGGGCTTCCTCCCTCATGCTAGTGAAAGGGAAGGCAAGGCTTCCCCAGATCCACATCATGTGGAGGGCGTTGGGGTTTACAACCCTGCCGTGTGTGTCCAAAACCACCAAGATTGGCTTCTCGTTGAAGTGCCACATCTCCTTGATGTATTTAATCACCCCTGGATCGATCAAGGAAGGGTGGCGCACCGAGTACCATGGCATAATCCAGTTCAATAGATCAAAATCTCTCTGCCTGGCGTCGGTCCATGGGAGAGTGCTGTCCACTACGGGGAGCCACACAATTTCGTATTGAGACTCTCGCCTAGATGGCTGCTCACGGGACTCCATGTACAACTGTTCCATAATCGAGAGTTCTTCGTGGGAGATGTCCAGGTCCGATATCAGCAGTAACACATTCTTCCTTCTCAATGCTTCAACGCCAACCTGCAAATCCGTGTCATAATGTATATATATAATTAAATAAATATTAGGCTAGAAAAAGAGAGAGAGAGAGAGAGAGAGAGAGAGAGAGAGAAAAACCCTTCTCTTTGTGGAGCCTTCAAGAAGCGGTAGCGAAGCATCCTTGGCAGATATTAGTGACTTTAAAATCTTCATGTTGTCAATATGGATCATTTGGAATAGTACCGTAAGCATGTTATAAGAAGCGTCGACGTTAGTCTTCTCATCTACACCGGCCAGCATTACGGTATCCAAAAATGAAAATTAATTAATTAATTAGAAGAAACTGGCAACAATATTCAATCAAATGGAAGAAGTGAGGTGAGGGTGAATATTAATTAACATATTATATAATATAATTCACTCACATATATGCTGGTTGCAAAGAGCGAGTTGCTCGAAAAGGTGTTCATATATGTCGTTGAGCTTGTGTGCTAAGCTGGACAACTCCCAAACATCAGTAATCGTCTCCGATAGAATAGATCTGTAATATTATTATTATTATTATTAGTGGTCGTCATAGCCGCAGGGATTCAGATTCATTTTGTCCATCCATCCATGCATGCATCAAATTTTATTTAAGAAAAAAGAGCTAATTAAACCTAACTAACAGAGAGCTAGGGTAATCATTAATTATTGACAATGGAGAATTATTAAGAGAGGGAAATGAACCAACTTCTCCATAGGGCGGCCCATCTCGGGGATCCTTTGGACGGTCCCCTGCAAGCTGGGGGGACTCAGACTGCAATGAAGTGTGCTCAGGTGTTCATTGAATGCCTGAATGAAACCCTTAAGGTCAACATTTTCCTTCCAAACATCGTAGTTCTTGAAGCAGTTCAAGATCATGTCCCCCTTAGCTTTGGCCATGTTTGCCGACCCCTTACTGATCAAAGCCCATCCTTGCTCGCTGCCATCGAAGGTGAGCATTGTAATGATCTCCTTCATTATGGGGTCGTTCTCAATGGTATTTCCATGCTGCATCTTGGAGTACCACATGCTCTCCAGTCGAATCCAGAAGAACCAGGTGAATGTGAGGTCTGGCCAGCAATGGCTAAGCTTCTCTGCGGTGATGATGTCGTTGTTCCTCCTCACTCGGTCCTTTGGGTTGCTCTTCCCCACGTACACCATCTCCAATGGGATACGTGCTGCCTGTGCCACCGCTCTTGCCGTCGTTGTGAATTTCCTTATCCAATCTATGTCTTCTGCTCCATACAGGCAAATGAATCGTTCTTCCACTATCTGTTACGTACATATATATAACAAAAGAAAGAGTTGTCATAAAATTAAGGGAAAATTACGTTTATACCACTTCTGTAGTTTGAATCTATTACGTTTACCACCCCTGTAAATTAATCTATTTCAAAAACCTTTCCTGTATTTTGGAAAAACCTTACAATCGTACCCTTACCGTTAGATTAGAACAGTTAACTGATGATGTCATCACCCAAATATTAACTAAATGCCCATAATACCCTTAATGAAGGTGGTTTTACATATTTACCCCCATTTGTTTGAATCCTAACCTACTGGTTTCTCTCTCCTCTCTCACTCCTTCCTCTAGCTCCTAAAGTCCCTGTTGTTGCCGGAGTAGCCCTAGAGACCTCTTCCGCTGCTGCTCCCTTTACGACTGTCTTCGCCGATCACCTCACTCTGCTGTGGATTTGGCAGAGCTTTGATCACCTAACTGATAATTGGTTGCGGGGTGGAAAGATTGGGCAAACCCTCTATGACGGGAGGAGGGTGAAAGAGAGAAAGGCAGACTGAGTTTCAAGGTTTTGTTTTACAATCTCTGTATCTTTCCTAAGCAACAGGTGGTAAGGGTGTCAAACGGTGCGGTTTTGGTTATACGGTGCGGTTCTGTTCGGTGCACATTTTGCAAGGTAAAAACCAAAACCGCACTGAATAAGAATCACCTAAAACCAGAATCGTTTTATGTGCGGTGCGGTTTTAGCGGTTTTTATTTGGTTTTTGTTATACGGTTAACAACCGGTTTACATGCGATTTTTAATACCCGTTCACATCAAGTTTTAACTTTATAACCTTCAAATTTATTATCCATTTTCTTGTTATGTGGGAGAAATTATTTTATTTCATTAATAAATGATTAACACACAATCTTTCATCTTTGTACCCTCTATTTCAATTAACCCATTTCTTAAACAAATCAGAATATAATTAATATAGAATCCGGTCACAAACTAACACCAATCTAGTAAATTAAAGGTATTGATTTTGTTCAAAAGATGATTCCATAAGGTTTTCAACACCACCAAAATCAAGCAAAACAAGCAATACAAAAAGAGTGTAAAGAAATCAAAACCCCAAAAAGGGAATAAAGTCTAACTGAACAGTAAAAATGAAAATTTAATTCGCAATTGTGATGGCCATGGGCAAAAGCATGAGAACTAAGATGAATAAGCACTTGAGTCTATCTGAACAGTAAGAAAGCAAAGGGGGGGGGGGGGGGCGGGGCGGGGAGGAAACAAGCAATCCAGTGCCTGGCCAAAGACCATGAGATAGCAGCAGTAAGATGAATAAGCACACGTAGCCTATGGCTCAACAGTAGTCACTTGTTGTCTCATCCATTGTTGGTGGGTGAAGCTAGAGCTCTGTGGCTAGAGTGGTGACTAATCAAAGTAAACGTTCAAATATGATAACTAAATTAAAAAAAGAAGATAATAATAAGCCAAATCAATGGCTAGAATGGTACAAACAGCAAGCACTATCATCTAAATTCCATAAATTAATGATCAAAACCAAAAACATAACAAGCTAAAACAATAAACTATTGAAACACATCAATGATTACAGTAGGATATAGATTTTACCTTTTAAAAATAAAGTTTGTTTATGGAACTCCACCGCCACTTTGCAATTCTAAAGCTGTAAACCACCGTGAGAGAGGAGACGGAGAGAAGACGAAGGGAGAAGTGAGCAAATGAGGGCTGATGAGGAACGAGCCGATAGGAAAAAAAACTGATTGTAATTTGTAAGGGACTTTATTGCAACTCTACAATTGGAAACCGCTTTGAGAGATGAGAATGAGAGAAGAAAATAAAATCTTTTAATCTAGGATTTCCTATTTTTTAGCCGTGGTAACTGCTACGTAACTAACTATATACTAAAGTAATAAAAACTAGAGGGTAAAAGCCTAAAAGGAAAAGGAATTAGCCAATAACCGATTAGGGTAAAATGTAAAGGGGAAAGGGATTAGAAAATTATGGGCTTTTGCCATTGGGTTTCTATTCGGTTTCGGTTTGGTTCAAAATTGACAATTGAACCGAACCGAATTGGAAATGGAACATATGAAACCAAAAGCGTACCATTTTTTTGCAATCCTATTCGGTGTGGTTGTAAATGATCGGTTTCGGTTTCATTTTGACACCCTTAACAGGTGGTCACCGTAGCAATGGAAGGTTGATGGACATTAACAGGGGAGGGTGGAGTGTGGGTTTATTTCTTATAAGAAATAAGAAATGGCAAAATTGTCATTTTTTTTCAAAACTAACAGAATTTGTGTTCAGGGGTACAAACATAATTTTTAAAACCCCAAGAGTGGTAGACGTAATAGATTCAAACTACATAGGTGGTAAACGTACTTTGCCTTAAAATGAATGATATGATGTTGTTTGTAAATTGCTAGGTCTGGTGTTTACCCAATTGAGTATCTGTAGATCAATGCCATTAACCAAGAATTCAAGTCTCCAGCTTTCTTCCTTCCAGAGGGCTTCCTCCCTCATGCTGGTGAAAGGGAAGGCATGGCTTCCCCAGATCCACAACATGTGGTAGGCGTTGTGGTTCACAACCCTACCCTGTGGGTCCAAAACCACAAAGATTGGTTTTTTGTTGAAGTGCCACATCTCCTTGATGTATTTAATCACCGCTGGATTGATCAAGAAAGGGTGTCGCACCGAGTACCACCGCATATTCACCTGCAATCGATCAAAATCTCTCTCCCTGGCTTCGGTCCATGGGAGAGTCATGTCCACTACGGGGAGCCACACCACTTCGTATGTAGACTCTGGCTTCAATGGCTGGTGACGGGACTCCATGTACATCTGTTCCAGAATCAAGATTTCTTCTTGGGAGATGTCCAGGTCCGATATCAGCAGTAACACACTCATCCTTCTCAATGCTTCAACGCCAACCTGCTTGTATCATAATGTATATATATAGTTAATTAGGCTAGAAGGAGAGATAGAGAGAGAGAGAGAAAAGAGAGATAGAGATAGAGAGAGAGAGAGAGAGATAGAGACCATTCTCTTTGTGGAGCCTTCAAGAAGAGGTAGCGAATTATCTTTGGCATATATATCACCCATCTCTTTGCTACTTAGTACTATGTCAACGTACTTGTGTAATAATGTATATATTACATGAAAAACGAACATAGAGCGAAATGAGAGTCTTTCTCCAAAAAACCTTCAAGCAACGTAGTTAGGGGAAAATTTTTGCTGTTACAAGACTGGCGCCCAAGTAAATGAAATAATTCGATTCCCCTTTGGTTTCATAAATACTCTCCTAGGTTTTTGTATTTTCTAAAATGTTTTTTAAAATCCGATTTCTATGGTGCCAGCCTTGTAACAACAAAATTTCGTCAAACAATAGATGAGTTTTTAAAACTAGCATAGAGATAGAGAGAGAAAGAGAGAGAGAGAGAGAGAAATACATTCACATTGTGGCCGTAAATCAATGCGTTGAGAATCTCCATGTTGTCATAATGGATGGTTTCAAAGAGTCGCACAAGCTTAGTATAAGCTTCAGTGGTGAATGAAAGGGATCTGTAATTGTAGTGGTCAATAAAGCCAGTGATGTGGGACGCGCAGGCGACGACGCTCCTGATGGTCCAGTAAACAGCAGAGCGGATGATGGTGTCGGCCACCGACATGGGTAGTTGGTCGTTGGCAAAATGCTGACGTGGTAGCTCGTTGATCTGGACGATGCCGTTGGTCACGTCGAGCATGGCTTTGATTAGGGTCCAGAGCGCTTTAAACTTGAGCCTCATCAATGACCTCGTCTCCCGAGGTTGTTCAAATATGTGGGGTAATTGCTTTAGCAGAGCTATGGCGTTGGCCAACGGATGAGTCCCGTAGAGTTCCTCCACCAGCCAGAACTCCCCATAGATGACGGCAAAGGCGGCCAAGGCCACTATCACCTTCTCATCCCATGAGAATCTTGATAGGGTATTACTCAACAATGCCATCGTTGTCGAGTGCACATCCCCACCCCCAGTGCACCTGCACGATATCTGCGATACCGATGGACGTAAACAACAAGGAAATTAAGGATAACTAAGAAGAACGTACTGGTATTTATTTGATCAATATATACTTGGATATGTGAGTTAATAATTGTGAGTGAGTGCATGCGTTTCAAGTGACAACCTTTTTTTTATTTAAGAAGATGCTCTATCTATCTATCTATCTAACCTCGCAGGAGACCTTGTGTATGGTGCAAGCCAATGCTTCAAGCATGCCTAGGAAGTCCACCTTTTGGCTCTGCTTGTCCAAGCTTTCCATGTGTGAAGAAACTTCAGGGTCCTACGAAGCACAAAATTTATTTATTATACAAAAGTTTAGTAAAAGCATAAGCAAGAATGAACCAGAGGAAGATGGATAAGACAAAAAGATGATATATTTTAAATAAATAGGAAATACATGAATATTTGTGCGTTGGAAATGAGTGGTGGAGTGCCGGAAGATTTCGTCGATGAGTTGAAGATGGGGCCTGACGTCGACCTTGTGGTAATTGTGATCAGAATGGGTGGCCAGGATCTGCTTCATCATCTCATTGTCGTCGTCGTCGTCGTCGTCGTCGTCTGAGGTGCTGAACTGTTGTTGTTGCGACTGCTGCATCTTTGAAATAGAAGAAGTGCTTGCCATTATTGGTGTACGTGGGGTATGTATCCGGCCAAATCGATGAAGAACGTGAGGATAGGATTGGAGGAGGGGGTTGTTCGGTACCAGACCCGACCAAATTATCTTATATATTATATATAACCATCCCAAAAGGAATTCGAAGAAATCTTCTTTGCTTCAACACGGGGCTAATGCCTGCTAATCCCAGTTGTCCTGTCCCACAATACCAACTTCCGTTAAGTGTCTTTACTTATCTAAAGTCATTAAAGTGTATGGGAGAGAGTTGTTAAAGCGAGTCCGCATATATGTGAGCGCACCAATAAAGTGCAATGGAGATATAGACATAAAGTACTCCTGTTTGGGAGGGACCAACCGGATTTCGATTCCAATCTTATTACCCTTTTGCCCTAATAAATTATTTTCTTAACTCTAAAGGTTGGGGACCGAATCATCTTGTAAATAATAACGGTTTGATACACAGAAGATACCAATTATACCAAGTTAATTAGTACGAGCCGTTGATGTGTCCCAAACATACTCCACATCATCAGGGATCAACAGTCTGGTCAGTTCTATTTTTGTCGGCCTGAACTAGGCCTTAGCACCTTAATTATCAAGAATTATAAACAAACAACACTAGGCCTTGGCACTATCAGGTCCAGATCAAAAGCAAACCGATAAGTTATTGTTCCCTAAATGAAAATCGAAAGCATTAAATTTTGGGTCCAATCCATCGTTTGTTGTCTCTTATTGTATTAAGTTATTACTTATTAGTCACCATATATAAACATAGGTTGACGAATAGGCAAACTGCCCGTGTGCGGTAAGCATGGTGAAGGAGTACACCCCAATTTTGATATCAATACAATGTTCTTCATAGTTTGTGTCCCAAAATTCATGATCCAATTTTTTTGTCACATGTCTCGTCATCAGGTTAGCTCTTCCTATTTTTTTTGTATGTTGGTTGGAGAGGGTGCAGTTCTTTGAGCAAGCGGTATAAAAGGATCCCTCTATGGTCCAATGCATGGTGGTGTGAGATTGACTCTAATGGTTAAATGTCATTGTAGAGGATCTGAGTTCCAACACATTGGTTTCATAAATAGGAAAATGACAAGGTCATTTCATATGTTATAATATATATATATATATTACAAGTTTACAACATTTATAGCTTTGATTTTGCCATGTTTTCAAGTCTTTGGGGAACTAAATTTGATAGGTACCTTCTCCACGACCATTAGTTGTGATAATATCCTTTACCCAAAAAAAAAAATTGTGATAATATCAAACATAGTTTTAGAAATCGGATTGTAATACGCCAAATTAGCCAATCTGACTCAACTAATTACGAGATTCTGTTTTACCATGATTCCTTGCGCAGCAAGTTAGACCATGTGTGACCTAGTAGTTCCGAGTCCCACCGATTGGAAGATAATACCAATCGATTCTGAGTTGATTGAATCGGATTTGATTGCATACCTGATTCTTAAACTTTAATGCAAACCGTATTAATATTTTATATCATGTTATTATTTATTAAAGCACACAGAGGTTTAGCCGATCTGACTCAACTAATTACGAGATTCTGTTTTACCATGATTCCTAGCGCAGCAAGTTAGACCATGTGTGACCTATTAGTTCCAAGTCCCACCGATTGGAAGATAATACCAATCGATTCAGAGTTGATTGAATCAGATTTGATCGCATACCTGATTCTTAAACTTTAATGCAAACGGTATTAATATATTATATCATGTTATTATTTATTAAAGCACACAGAGGTTTGTCCCCCACCACACCCCCCCCCCCCCCCCCAAAAAAAAAGAAGGGTAGATGTTCTCTGTGCCACAGCACAGTCTACACCCAGATACATGGGCCTGCCATTCAGGGGGGCAGGGTGATAATTTTGCCCACCCCCATGTGCCTCGGTGCAGCCTGTGCCCCCGGCACAGAGAAAATTTGGCCAAAAAAGAAAATCACACAGAGGGTATGGCTCACACAACATTCATGTTATAGGGTATAGATGTATAGCCGTAGTCGCATAGATTAGTAATCGTATGGTCGAGGTAGGAGTGCGGTAGTGGTGATGATGGAGAGGCGTGCAGCAAATTAGTGCAGCAGTTGTACATGAGGAACTTCTCCATGGGGTGGCCACACTCGGTACAGACCACCATCTCGGGGATCCTTCCGACAAAACTGGGCAGGATGAGGCGACTGCAGTGATGCGAAGTGTGCAGCTATTGCAGGTGATCTTCAAGTGCCTGAATGAAACCCTTAAGATCAACATTTTCCTGGACAGCTCCAAGGGTGCAGCAGGTGAGGTCCAAACCCCCACCCCTTTTAGAGGCACTAGGAAACTAGGCCAGGTAGAGAACTGGAGGAGATAATTTTCCGTCCATGAACTATTTACACTTTTGTTGACAAACCGATCACGTGCCTTGATGGGTGTGGCATGGGATTATTCCAAACACATTGGGAAGGAAAGAAATCCTCTCAAACTTGCTAATGACGGCTGGAGGTACTTGGGGTTCGTGCCCAAATGCTTTCAGATGGTGGATGTTGGATGTTGGATGCACATAAGAGGGGTTGATGTGTTGGATAGGAGTTGGGTTACATATCTCTCTCTCCAAGGAGTGTCTTCAACTTCAAGCTAGCCACTTAATCAAGTCTTCAAAGGCGGAACACACCAATTCGAGGGGCCCTTTCAAGGAAAATTACTCTTCACAATTGACGATGAAACAGAAAGTGAATTGCATCCTATAATCTTTGTTCTCAAGGTAAGAATATGCCAGTTGACCCTCACCGTCTCTATCTTTTGGTTTACAACATTAATCATTGTTGGATTTATTGCATTTGATATATATATATGTATGTGTGCGTGTGTGTCAATCAAACACAATTTAATTTTATTAAATTAATTAATTACATTTCTTATTTTATGTGCTTGTTTTAATTGTTATTCAAATATGGGGAGGGCTCCTTATTATTATTTGCCACCAGATCTAGAAGGAGCGTAATAGGTGAAGATATGATGATTTACGAATGCCTCCGGGGCAAGTAGTAAGGCTGTGTTTTTGGGAGATCGCAAATTGTATCAGTCTCAATGGAGTCCAAGTAAAGTCGGTTAGTGACCTTATCTTGGCAAGGAAGCTTCAAGTAGCAATCACCAGACCACCGGCGAGATCTATAATGGAGGTGAGGTGGAAGCCCCCTATGTCGGGTTGGTGGAAGCTTAACATAGATGGATCCTCACTAGGAAATTCGAGGTCCTCGAGTGCAGGAGGGATTTTTAGGAACCATCTTGGTGTTACTGTGAGATGCTTTGTCCGGAGTTGGGACGAACTTCATGGCGGAGATGGCGGCTTTCTTTGTTGGAGTTAAGGAAGCTCAAGGTTTAGGGATTGGAAAATTAAGGGTGGAATGTGACTCTGCAGTGGTGGTCACCTCCATTCTTTCTGGAAAGATACCTTGGTGCTTTCTACAAGAGTGGTGGTCATTAGCAAACTACCTTGGCTCCATACAGTGGCGAATCACGCATTGCTACAGGGAAGGAAATGCGGTAGCAGATGCCCTGGCAAATAAAGCGGCAAAGTTGAAGATGACTAACTCTTGGAATGCTGCTCCTGTGTTTATTTCGAAGTTTATCTCTTGGGATGCGATTGGTCACCCATACTACAGATTTGATTAATTTTTGGTGTTGGGTTTTGGGGCTTTTAAACTTCTGTGTTGAACCTCCTGGGTCTGTCCTTTTGCTAATGGCAATGCCTCAGATGAAAGGCCAGAATTCAGTGTAGGTTTCCAATGGGTAGTTCTCCAGTCATTTCTTGTATCACCATTATCAAAAGCAAAAAATCTTCTAGTTCGTTAGTCTCTCACATAGTTGGAAAACCAAGTTTTTTTTACTGGACTTGCCTTTAAGAAAACCTGGTGACTCAGCCTGGTCAAACCTAGACAGACCGAGTCATTTTCTTTTAAATACAATAAATAGTTGTCCCATACTCCCACCCACAAACTCAAAGAGAGAGAGAGAGAGACATTTCATTGTGCTTATGAACTTTGAAAGATGCAAAGTTACAATGGGAAGTTGAAGGGTTGTGGAGATGGGAGTTCGAGGGGAAGTTGAAGGGTTATGGAGATGGGAGTCAAGGGACTCGAGGAGTATTTGTTTGGTTACTTGACTTTATTGATTTATCATCGAGTCGCGTCGTTTTTCACCCCTGGCCAAGTCTACGTGGCTCTTGACTAGGTTTCCCAAAATTTTGACTCGACTTGGGTGACTCGGTCGAGTCAAAACCTGGTTTTCCAACTATGGTCTCACATGAAAAGTAGGAGAAACTCTAACAAGTTTATGGGCAAGAGATTGTTGTCTGGTCGTGTGGCCATGCAGCAACACAGGGCCAATGAGAGCGTGCACAAAGGCATCAATATTGATGAGATTTTTATTTCATGGGGCAGGGTGATAATTTTGCAAGCTCCTGTGTGTAGGCACAAGATCCACAAGACCAGACAGCGTTTTTTCCCCAAGTTCATATAGGGGAACTATAGGGGATAAGCATTTTAAAGGAGAAGTCTTTCTCCTTGGAGATGCCTGAAATTGGGTCCAGGTGCATTTCATACACATTTGCACGCAGAGCCATGCGGATCCGACTCCTCTACTTCCACCTGCCCAGTACTTCCGTGCGCCCACACACACAAGGCGGGTGGAAAGTACCGCCTTACCCCTGCTCGGGCAAGGCGCTCTGGCAGGGTTAAGGCGATACATTCCACCCGCCTTGTATGTGGGGCACACGAAAATACTGCCCGAGGCGGAAGTAGAGAAGTCTCATCCGAGCCATGCTGAGCCGGTGCGATGCGGTCATTCTGTCGCAGTTTATTTTTTATATATGGGTTTAAGGTAGTTGGGCTCAGGCCCAAACTAATTTAACATACCAGGATGTGTCTCTTCCAGGACCATGGACGTACAGTCATATACATATACAAAAGGTGCACGCGACTTTTTCATATTGACTTTTCTCTCTCTCAGATTTAACATACCGGGATGTGTCTCTTCCTCTCTATAAATCCAAATATCATCCTGACCGCCCAAAATTCATATTGACTATACGCTCTCTCTTTCTCTCTCACAAACATTTTGTCTCTTTCTCCCTACTTCGTTTTTCTGAATTTTTTAGCATTCCTTATGATCTCTGAGTAATCGTGAGAGTGAGTGCAATTTATCTTGAAGGTTGAGACGTCCAATATCTGAGTGCAGTAGTTGGGTTGATCAATCTTACGTTTTAAAGATTGGTTCACTCTCCCCTATTATCGGATACGTCTATTGAAGAAAGTTGAGTCTTATAATCTCATTTGATTACTGTTCACAGTTTATTTCGTATTTTTGTAACCAATAAAAAAAAGTTTAATCTGTATTTTCAAAGGAGATTTTGAGTCTTGATACACCATATTTCATCCACCCTATCCTAGGATGACACGTGGAAGTTTGGACCCCATGAAACACATTCCGTCCAAGACTTGTTTATCACGTGCGTGGTAGTTAAACCGGTATAGACATGTCAACAGAGTCAATTAAAGAGAAACCTGAACAGACTACGATGGCTAACCGTGATCCACGTCACGTAGGAGAAGATTCCAGATCTCTAGAAGCTATGAGAGGGTCATTCCTTCACGATGGATCCCAATACCGAGAATAACTCAACCGCTTGATGAAGAAGGAAAGCCATCTAGCAGGTCTTTTGTAAACGAGTTGGGAGGAGAAATTTGTATAAATAGAGGCCCTTGTGCCCCATGTAAAGAGGGGGGGGGTAATGACTCAAGTATTCAATCAATTGAGAAATCAAGAAAGCTTCAAGAGTGTCAATCGTTTTCCATTACTGTTCCCATTCTAGTTCTTGTATTGCGGAGAGGGACCTCGTCACTTTTCTTTGTGCAACAAGTCTAATTAAAATATAGTCTAAAGAGAAAAAAAAATAGAGAAAAATCAGATTTCAAAATGCATTTTGGAGCTACATTCTATTATGAAATTACATACCAAACACAGCTTTAGGGTCCATGAAAATAACTGTTACCTCCGTTGGTGCTACCTCAGTTGGTTGTATCCCGTTCCCCTGCTGGCCAGGGTCAGAGTGACATTATTTCCCCCCTATGTATGGAGTGGGTTGCCCATCAAAATGTCTCCCATATCGATAAAGCCCACATTTTTCGATCTATAAACTGGCCCAACCCCATTGGATCGTTGAAAACTTGATTAGTCATTTATAAATAATGGGCCTAGACCATTGGACAAGCTTATGGCCCATTTAGCTTCTCTTTCCACTTCAAAATTGAGCAACCATTGAATATAAGTGAAAAATTGAATCCTATTCTGTTTTCAATGTAAGGAAATGTACCTTTAATTTGGTGTAGACCATCAATCAGAGAGGTTGTAGTTCCATAATTATTATGCTTGTAAAACTGGAGAGTTTACACCCAATTTTGATATCAATACAATCTTCTTCATAGTTTGTTTGTGTCTCAAATTTCATAATCAAATTTTTTTGTCACATGCCCCGTCATCATGTTAGCTCTTCCTCTCTGTATCTAATTTTTTTGTTTTTTTAAAAAAAAATTGAAATTTACATTACCATTGATTTTTTATGTTGGAGAGCTAGGGTGCAGTTCTTTGAGCAAGTGGTATAAAGGAACCCTCCATGGATGGTGTGAGATCGGCTCTGATGGTGAAATGTCATTGAAGGGGATCCCAATTCTAACAAATTAATTTCATAAATAGAAAGGCAACAAGGTCATTTCATATGTTTTTTATATTAAAACATTTATAGCTTTGATTTTACCATGTGTGACCTAGTAGATCTGAGTCCGACCGATTTGAGGATAATTGCAATTGATTCAGAGTGGATTGAATCAGATTTAATCCCACACCTGATTATTAAACTTTAATGCAAACCATATTAATATACTACTAAAATGAATTATTTTTATATCATGTTATTATTTATTAAAGCACACAGAGGTTGTCTCACCCGGAAAAAAAAAAAGCACACAGAGGTTGTTCCCCCAAAAAAGAAAAAAAAATTCACACAGAGGGTTTTGCTCACCCAACATTCATGTTATAGGGTGTTGCTGTATAGCCGTAGTCGCATAGAGTAGTAATCGTATGGTAGAGGTAGGAGTGGCAGTAGCGGTGATGATGGAGAGGCGCGCAGCTAATCAGTGCAGCAGCTGTACATGAGGAACTTCTCCATGGGGCGGCCACACTCGGTACAGACCACCACCTCGGGGATCCTTCCGACGGACCCCGGCAGGATGAGGCGACTGCAGTGATGCGGAGTGTGCAGCTGTTGCAGGTGATCATCAAGTGCCTGAATGAAACCCTTACTGTCAACGTTTTCCTTCCACGCATCGTACTTCTGGAAGCAGTTCAACATCATTTCCCCCTTGGCTTTGACCATGTTTGCCGATCCCTTACTGATCAATGCCCATCCTTGCTCGCTGCCATCGAAGGTGAGCATTGTCATGATACCCTGCATTATGCGGTCATTATCGATGGTCTTGCCATGCTGCATCTTGGAGTGCCACATGCTCTCCAGTCGAATCCAGAAGAACCAGATGGATGTGAGGTCTGGCCAGCAATGGCTTAGCTTCTCTGTAGTGATGATGTTGATGTTCCTCTTCACTCGGTCCTTTGGGTTGCTCTTCCCCACGTAAACCATCTCCAATGGGATACGTGCTGCCTGTGCCACCGCTCTTGCCGTCGTCGTGAATTTCTTTATCCAATCTATGTCTTCTCCTCCATACAGGCAAATGAATCGCTCTTCCACTATCTGTTACGTACAAACGTCAAGAATCAATGAAACCCAATTGTGTAAGAAGAAGAAGAAGAAGAAGAAAAGAAAGTGTTGTTATAATTATGATATGATGTTTGTTATTAGGTTTGGTGTTTACCCAATTGAATATGTGTGGGTCAATGCCATCAACCAAGAGTTCAAGTCTCCAGGTTTCTTCCCTCCATAGGGCTTCCTCCCTCATGCTGGTGAAAGGGAAGGCAAGGCTTCCCCAGATCCACAACATGTGGAGAGCGTTGGGGTTCACAACCCTGCCTTGTATGTCCAACACAACCAAGATTGGTTTCTTGTTGAAGTTCCACATCTCCTTGATGTACTTGACCACTGCTGGATCGATCAAGGAAGGGTGATGCACCGAGTACCACGGCATATTCACCTGCAATCGATCAAAATCTCTCTGCTTGGCGTCGGTCCATGGGAGAGTCCTGTCCACTATGGGGAGCCACACCACTTCGTATTGAGACTCTGGCCTAGATGGCTGCTCACGGGACTCCTTATACATCTGTTCCATAATCGAGAGTTCTTCTTGGGAGATGTCTAGGTCCGATATCAGCAGTAACACATTCTTCCTTCTCAGTACTTCAACGCCAACCTGCTTGTGTCATAAAAAAAAAAAAAAAAAACAAAAAACATTTACATACAAAGCAAACACAGGAGCAATAAGGTGAAACTAGCAAAGGAACAGAACTCAAACGTACCCTTCTCTTAGTGGAGCCTTCAAGAAGTGGTTGCATATCATCCTTGGCGTAAATCAATGCCTTGAGAATCTTATGGTTGTCAATATGGATAGTTTCGAAGAGTCGTATAAGCGTGTTAAAAGCTTCGACGTGTTTCTTCTCATCTGCACCACCACGACAATATCGAAAAAATGAAAAATTAGAACATCATCAATTCAATCAACTAAACCTGGTTCTTATTAAATCTTTATTGTTGATTCACTTACCAATGTACTGATAGCAAAGAGCTAGTTGCTTGGTAAGGTGTTCATGTATGTTTTTCATCTTGTGTGCTAAGCTGGACAGCTCCCAAGCTTCAGAGGTCGAAGGAATATATCTGTAATTGTAGTGGTCGATCGTAGCAGAGAATCAGATTGAAGGGGGGGGGGGGGGAAAAACCTCTAAAAGAGGGGATATATATATATATATATGGACAATGAAGGCGGAAGAAAGGGAGAAGAAAATGACATACTCGTGACCCAAACCAATAAGGCCAATGATCTGAGATGCACAGGCGACGACGCTCCTAATGGTCCAGTAAACAGCAGTGGGGATGTGGGTGGCGGCCACCGACATGAGAGGTTGGTCGGCGGAGATGTACTGAGATGGCAGCTCGTTGAACTGAACGATGCACTTGGTCACGTCAAGCATGGCCTTGATAAGATCCCTCAGCGCTTCAAACTTGGGCCTTAACAAGTTCGACTGCTCAAATACGTCAGGTAATTGCTTCAGCAGCGCTATGGACTTGGCTAACGGGTGAGTCCCATAGAGTTCCGCCACCAGCCAGAACTCCCCATAATTGACGGCAAAGGCAGCCAAAGCTAGCACTACCTTCGCATCCCAGGAGAAGCTTGATAGGGTACTGAACAGTGCCACTGTTGTCGAGTGAGCATCCCCACCCCCAGAGCACTTGCACGATATCTGCCATGGTAAACAAGGAAAAGAAGAACACGAATGTGAGTGCCTCCGTGCAAGTGAATGTTTTACATGAGAGTATATATATTGCTTGCTCTATCTAACCTCGCAGGAGATCTTATGTATGGTGTAAGCCAATGCTTCAAGCATGCCTACGAAGGCGTCCTGGTGGCTCCTTTCGTCCAAGCTCTCCATGTGTGAAGAAACTAGTGGGGCCTAAGGACATTTTTTCATGATACAAAGTTGAGTACAAACGTTAAAAACATAAGGAAGAATGAAAGAAAAAGATTGAGACAAGAAAAGATGATAATACTTGAACAGCGCGATCGAGAGTGGTGGTGGTGGAGCGCTGGAGGATTTCCTCGATGAGTTGGAGAAGGGGCCTGACTTCTACCTGGCGGCCATCATAAGCATGGGTGGCATGGATCTGCTTCATCATCACATTGTCGTCTGAGGTGGTGAACATGTGGCGCTCACCCCTCACCATCCTCTGCGGCTGCATCTTTGGGGCATATACAGGAGGAGGGGGAAGAAGAGCCGCCGGCGCTTGCATCATATCACTAAACCTCACCTGTGGTTGGCGCTGCTGCTGCGGCACCATCAGTTGCTGCTGTTGCGGCTGCTGCGGCATCAGCAGTTGCTGCTGTGGCGCCGGTGCTATCAGTTGTTGTTGCGGCTGCGGCGTCATCAGTTGTTGTTGCGGCTGCGGTGCCGGCACCATCAGTTGCTGTTGTGGCTGAGGATACATTGGTTGCTGTTGCTGTTGTTGCTGAGGATACATTGGCTGCTGTTGCTGTTGCTGCTGCGGCATCTTTGAAATAGGAGTGCTTGCCATCGTCCTAAACTTGTTTTCTTCTTTGTCTTGATGCAAGAAGAATGAAGGTGAGGATGAATTGTTCGGTACTTTGCCCAAGCCAAGTACCCCAGCTTATATAGCCATAAAAAGAATAAGATTTCCCCATGCATCTCGTGGTGACGGGTTCGAAGAGGAAAATTTTGGAATAAAGCAAAGGGTGAATCCACTTCTTTACGTCTATGTAGGGCTAGTCAGTGGTCCCTGGTCCCACAAAGCAAATATATTGTTCTCTTTGCTGATCTAAAAAGTATAATGTCAAGTCTCAATATTGGGGCCCTAAGCAACGTTTCCGAATTTAATAATCTCGTGGTAAAGAAGATTTGATGCACAAAAGATTCTAATACCAAGTAAGAAAGATGTACCCACTGTCGATGGTTTTATTTCTGTCCCACACATATGCTTCAAATGGGCCAATGGGGTGTCAACGATCTGGTTGCTTCAGTTTTGGTCACAGTGAACTAGGCCCTTAGTACTATTTGGTCTAGATCAAAATCCAACCGATAATGTATTGGTCCTTAAAATGGAAATTGAAACTGATAAACCGGTTTTGGTTTGTTATTGATTTCAGTTATTGATCTTTTATTATTAGTCTCTTACCGATGATCATATAGGAGGGGATCGCTGCCAGGCTGTGTGGCCCTGCACCAGCACATGGCCAATAAGTTTCCTTAATATAATTCAATTAGCACCTTAAATTCCTATAGGTGGTAGAAAGCTCATTTACCATATTAGCAGTCTAGCTAGCTAGCAAGCCTAGCATCAGCTTAAATGGGGTGCAATGTACAACCAAACCAAGGTTATAGCCTTATAGGTGTCAGTAGCAATGGATGTATCAGTCAGTCATTGCCGATATCAATACTGTTATGATATGGATCAGGTCGTATCAGCAAAATGCCTCCATTTTTTGTCAATAGTCCTAATCTGTATTAGTATCATATCAGATGCTAGCGATATTGAAACATTTGATACTCTCGGTACATTAATCCATGCATCAAAACAGTAGGTAGTGGCAGTTTCGCCTGTCCCTACTGCCGTTTGCGTACAACACTCAAACAAGGGAGAATGTATTGCTTTACCCTTATCCAAGTGGGGGTAAAATGGTACTTTCCACCGCATTTGTATATAGGGGCACACAGCAGTACTAGACAGGCAGAAATAGAGTCGGATCCTTGAAAAACCATCTGGTCCGGTTTTAAGGTTAGATTCTTCTTACAACTAAAACGGGATCCAAATTGTGTTCTCATTAAGAAGAATTGCTGATTTTTTTTTTATTCTTTTTTTTTTTAAAGAATGATTTTCCATGCCTTTGTGTACAGAAAGTTAACTGTTGGAGGAGAATCCATTCTTCAGCCTCCGGTAAACCATTGTAGTAGCAAGGAAAGAACAAGTGGGACCAAGCTTGCTTTGGCCTAAGAAAATTCCATAAGCAACCGATATTCATCGGGACCAACCAAACAACCATATTTGCCTTATTAAAGCAAAGATAGGTATATCTGGCAACAAAGTAAAGCCGAAGCGAATTTTTCTATTCTCAAAGCTTTTTGTAGACCCCACCCCTTGCAAGGAAGTTTAGGTATAAGTATAACATCCTAGTGGTATGGGCTGGTTCCCTGTTAAACCTGATGTTCCTCAGTGATGGACTGGGATTTTCACTTTTAAGCGCAATGGGCTGGTTCTAGGTTGGATAATGTCAACCTAAAGTCAGACTAGGCCACCAGGTTATACTTATGGCTTGTGTTTAATTCAATATTTCCATGCATCGACAGAGACATAAATGGTAGGAACCATAATTTTTTCAATTAAGGTCATGAGAAGGAAAGAGAAATGCATGGGTGGGGGAAGAAAATTGGAGAAATAGAAAGCCCTAAACTGGCCAACCTACAAAAATAAAAAAATTCCAAAATCGAATTGGTAACAACCTGATAAAGGGTCTATTGGAAGTCAAACAAATCTCTCCTTTATGACTGTTGCGTGTGAAAACCTCCGGTAGTGGTTCGCCCGTGGATGAACCTGCAAAAACCAAGCGATGAGCGCAAGAGGGCCGGTGTGGCTCCGGCCTAGGACTCTCCGATGCTCAAGTCAGGTCTTCAACGCGACAGCGTAACTGCGTATTAAAAAGCAAGATGTGGAATAGAGCTCCATACCTGGGTATTTATAGAGTAAGGAGGAGATGAGACGGTTGGGAGAGTCCTAGTATGGTAGGAGTCCTTCTTTCGGAAGGTTCTCTCGCGTAGAGCGGAGTGGAGAGTTATTTTTTGGTCGGACTCTTATTAAGGTAAGAGTCCATGTAGAGTGTGATTCGTGTTGTCTTCGGGATCGTGGCTCGCTCCTTATCCCGTGATTCTCGGGATGTGCCGACGTGGTCTGAGATCCCTGGGGTGCTATGGGAGCCTCAATGGAGGAGGGCTCGGCCTACGAGGTCAGCCCTAGAGGAGGTTGGTCTCGGCCATGAGGTCGGCTAGGAGTCCCCGGGCTGACCCGTATAATCTCGGCCGCAGCCACCGGCCGCTCGCTCAAACCGAGGCTTTGTCGGTGACTTATCGGATATGGGGTCGGCCCAATTTCCTGCTCGGCCCAACTCGGTTCTCGGATTGAGGTCGGGTCGGCCACGTGGCAGCCTCGATAGGTGGGGTGTTTTATGCCTCATCACAGCCCCCACTCATCGGTGTCGGCTCGCACGATGAGTGAAATTTCTCGGGCGCTTGTCGGGAAGATTCTTGCGGTTGGGCCGAGATTATTTATTGCCGCGGATTTCACGCGCACGATCGACGGTTGGGTGTCCGTGCCACGCGCCAGAGTCATTATGGCGGGCTCGGGAATTAAACGCCCTTTGATCCGGGCCGTTGGATCATCCGAGCTCCTGGTCGCGTTGGATCGTGAAACCCAAGGATTATAAATAGGCGACTCCTAACTATTCATTCTTCACTACTCTAAGTTATTGACTTCTCGCCGATTTGGAACCGTCAACTCGATAGATCTCGTCGCTTGTCTCCGCTCGTGATCGACTCGGTGAAGCTTCGTTCGTGATCGACTCGGCCGCGTTGCCTCCGCTCAACTCTTCTTCAACAAGAAGTCTTCTCCGCCCAATATGTCGGTTGGTAGTAGTCCTATGGGCGAACCGCGCTGTGCGGCAGAGGGCGCAAGTCCGAGCCGAGAACTCCCCGTCCGCTCTCCCACCATAGACTGTTGGGCTCGACCTCGACGAGCCCGATGTGGTGGAGCTCAGCCGAGGTGGCCGAGCCCCGCTACCCATGGAGTTCGACCACGCGGCCCAATCCATAGCCGCAGACCGGGCCGAGAACTCCGGTCGCCCTCATCCGATGAGGAATCAAGTGAGGGAGATTCGTCCGAGATGGGGTTGGCTCGTAAGCTCGTCCACCGACGCCCGAGCCCGAGGAAGGCAGTGTCGGCACCGCCCCGAGCACAATCACGGAGGCCGACCTCGACTATCCGAGGACGACCTACGCCATCCCCGAGGACATTCGCCCGAGTTCCTAATCCCGGGAGATGGCCCGCTTCATCAGGCCCGGCGAGGTGGCTCTGACGAGACGCCCTTCAGTATGCGTTCTGCCCCGTTCTCGGCTGGTGGACGGATCCGGACCACTTCCACTGTCTCTGGTCACGTGGTGCCGAACTCTGGCTGGCCGTCTATGGTTTCTACGCCTGCTGCGAGATGGGCCGAGGTGCTAGCGTGGCGCTTTTTCTCGGCTCTTCTTCCGAAGAAGTCTCCCGAGAAGGGGTGGTATTATTCCGCGCCGATCGGGAAGAGCGCGGCTCTAGGCGGTCACAAGTTTCGGTGGCACGCCGACCTTCAACAAGTACTTGGAAGCCCCGCTTTTTCTTCGCTTCCATTCCCAACAGCCCTCTCCAAACCGAGTGGAAGGAGATGAACTCGAACTATGTAAATAGGGTACTACCCCGACCGAGAACGAGATGACCTCGCTCGACTCGATCCCCCCGTCCGCCCTTCGATGTTCTCGGCTCGGGACGAGGGGTTTCTTTGAGTTGGCATATGACCCCGGGCAGAACCCTTGCCGAGCTTATCTCGATTATCCGAGCCGACCCCTTAACTTAGTTTTCTTTTCCTTTTCGACTTGTTTCCCATGTTTTCGGTTTCTCTTGCGGTGGTCGGCCACATTCCTCCAATGGACACGGCTTGAGAGCCAAGAATCTCGCGGATAGGAAGAAGAAGAATGCCGAGAAGAGACCCGGGGCGAGTCCTCCAAGGCCTCCAAGGGAAAGGGGGTGATGCGGGACCATCGGACGCGGTGGTCGGTCCGGAGGCCGAGAAGAACACGGTCAAGCCGGTCTCCGAGGAAGGGGAAAGGCCGAAAGGCGAGAGGAGCCGCCGAGAGACCTCAAACGCCAAAAGCTCTCGGTTAACCTGACGAGTGGTGGCCTTCCGCCCGTGGCCTCTCCCACCAACATCTCCCGATACATCCGGGGAGGGCTTCGGCCAACAACGTCCTGTGAGGCCGACCGGCGTCTCTTCCCGGGGACTCGGCCTTGACGTCGGCCGCTCACGCCAAGGAATGGTGGATGCAGGTCGGCTCCCCCGACAAGGAGAAGCCTGAGGCGCTGTCCGACCCCGAGCTCCTCTCCACCCTATTTCAAGACTTCAACATGGTAAGTTTCCTTGTCGGCTCTTGCCTATGATCCGATATGTGTAGTTTATCCCGATTTTTTGTTCTCATGCTTTTTGTAGGGGTTCGCCAAGCAGTGGAGACCATGCTCCGCCGAGCGGCTCGACCGAGAACTATTCCTTGGACGTCCAGGCAAGAAGGCTTATCGGGACGCCCGAGATGCCGTTCGAGGTGTCGGGAGACCAAGAGAAGCTCACCGCCGAGGCCGAGTGGAGAGCTCTCGTGCCGAGGTGGCTGGCAAAGAGAGAAGGTCCGGGTTGCGAGCTCGGCTCGCCGAGGTGAAGGAGAAGGCCAAGGAAGATCTGGCCACGGCTCTGGAGCGCGGCGATTAGCGAGTATCTCCAATCGGAGGAGTACGCCGATATCCCGCCACGAGATCCGGAAGCCTCCCTTCGCCGAAGGTTTTGAAGCAGCCGAGCCGAGCTTTGGCCGAGATCAAGGCACAGATCTCGATCTCAATCTCTCCGCTTTGACGATGATGCGACTACTTTGCAGGGGAGATGGGAGATGAGGAGGGAGCCGAGGTCACCCAATCTCGCCCCGGAAGCACTCGCTTCAGCCCGACGCCGTCGTCCCTCGGGAGCCGGACCTCAAGACCTCGCCCGAGCTCAACACCGTGGACGCCCGAGGGTGCCTCCAAGTCCACGCCGAGGAGGCGGAGATGTAAAAATTTTTTATTTTTATTTTTTTTTTTGTATGTGTGGGGCCGAGTGCCTCTTTTTGTAACCGTGCCGATCATACTTACAATGAATAAAACAACTTATTTTTGTCAAAATTTGTCTAAGTATTTGAACTCGGCGCCCTCGGTGTTCTTTTCCTTGCGATCTGTTTCGTTTGTGGCCGAGCTGCCGAGTCGTTTCACTAACCGAACTTGGGAACTCGTCTCTTTTCTATCCATACTAAACGTTGTCGGTGGTTTCGGCTATGCCCGCCGAGGTCAATGCGATCTTCGCATTGGTTGGTTAAGTCGCCTTTCCCTTGTCGATTGAGAGGCTATCATATAAGCGGACGCGTGGCGAATATCCTTCTTGGCCGAGCCTAATGCCTTAGCGTGGTTTCGTACTTCATTAGGCTCGGCTAAATAGGACGTTGGCCTCGAGAGGTCGGCCATGTCTATGTGGACATGTCTTACGACTCGTTGCCGACCTATGAGGGTCGGTTTTTATGTCGGCCTGGTCTATGAGGACCGGTCTTATGACTTGGCCGACCTATGAGGGTCGTCTTTGATGTCGGCCTGGTCTATGAGGACCGGTCTTACGACTGGCTGCCGACCTATGAGGGTCGGTCTTTGATGTCGGCCTGGTCTATGAGGACCGGTCTTACGACTTGGCTGCCGACCTATGAGGGTGGGTCTTTGATGTCGGCTGGTCTATGAGGACCGGTCTTACGACTTGGTCGCCGACCTATGAGGGTCGGTCTTTGATGTCGGCCTGGTCTATGAGGACCGGTCTTACGACTTCGACTTGGGAGCTTGCCAATACGTTGAGTGTTGGAGAAAAGACTTTATTGAATCAAATGTTGGAACCTGAAACCGCATACAAGCATGTTCAATTATTGAAAAAACTTTTTCAAATTTTCCGAGTTCCAAGGTCTCGGTACCTTCTTGCCCTGAGTGCAAGCGATATGTGGCGGCGAATTTGCTTGGAGACTATGTAAGGCCTTGGTTGGGTGCTAATTTTCCTTGTTGCCTCGGTGGGATGCGCTGAGTTTTCCGAGAACAAGGTCCCCTTGACAAAAATGCCGCTCTTTGACTCTTGAATCATAGTAGCTTGCCGTCTCTTGTTGGTACGCCGCGTTTGAGTAGGGCATTTTCTCGGACTTCATCGAGGAAGTCCAAATTGGCTCGCAGCCCATCTTCATAGGTCTTCTCATCAAGTTGAGCACTCGGTATGATGAAGCCATAACCCGACCGGTGCGAGGGCTTCGGTCCCATAAGCGAGGCGAAATGGACTCTCCCGGTTGGAGTTCTTACAGTTGTCCGATATGCCCATAGGACGCGGGGAGTTCTTCCACCCATCTCCCCTTAGCCTCATCCAACCTCCTTTTAATGCCGGCAAGTAATGTTCGGTTGGACACTTCTACTTGTCCGTTTGATTGTGGGTGAGCTACCGAGATGGGTCGGAAGTCAATGTGGAAGTGCTCGCAGAATTCTCGGAAGGCCGGGTTGTTGAATTGCGCGCCATTATCGATGATGAGAACTTTCGGTAGCCCGAACCGGTAGATGACCTTATCTCGGAAAAATTTTTCCATGTTCTTCTCAGTGATGGTGGCAAGGGGCTCGGCCTCGACCCACTTGGTGAAGTAATCGATCGCCACTACTACGTATTTTCCGTTTCCCGATCTTGGGGTGAAATCTCCGAGAATGTCCATTCCCCACATAGCGAATGGGATTGGGCTAAGCATTGAGGTTAATTTTGTTGCTGGTCGGCTTGGGATTGGCGCGAGCAGTTGGCACTTCTCACACGTCTTCACGTATTTCATGGCCTCTTCCCGCATTCTTGGCCAATAGAATCCTTGCCAAGTATCTTGTATGCAAGAGCTCGGCCGCCCATGTGACTCCCGCATATTCCCTCATGCACCTAGGCTAATGCATACTCGGCCCCCTTCGGTCCCAGACATCGGAGAAGAGGGGCCGAGATTGCCCTTTGTAGAGTACTCGTCGATCATCGAGTACTTGGAAGATCGGATCTTGACCTTCCTTGCTTCGTCTCGATTCCCGGGAGCGGTCATTTTCCAAGTAGTTGACAATGGGGTCCAACCAGTCGGCCCATCCTCTTCAATGTGCTTTATGCTTTCGTCTTGTAAGGATGGCTTCTCCAATATTTCTATGTATCTTGTGGCTCGGATATTGGAGGTCGGCCTCGCCAACCTAGATAAGGAGTCCGCCGCGGCATTCTCTTCTCTCGATATTCGAGTCATCTCGAAGTGTTCGAGCTCGGAGATCGAGATCTCGGGCTCGACCCAAGTATGCTATCATCCTTTCGTCTTTTGCCTCGTAGTCTCCGTTGACCTGGTTGACCACGAGTTGGGAGTCTCCTCGCACCTTCAACCGCTTTATGCCCATAGCTTTGCCGACTCGAAGTCCCGCTAGAAGGGCTTCATATTCAGCCTCATTGTTTGAGGCGGGAAACTTGAACCTTAGGGCATATTGGACCAGAAAGCCTTGGGGCTCACAAGAATTAGGCCGGCCCCGCTTCTTCCGGAATTGCTTGAGCCGTCAACATTCATTGTCCAAATCGGGTCGGCGCGCCCGACCTCTTGGATCGATTTTTCTTCTCCCACCTCATGTTCGGGCCCGTGCATTCGCAATGAAGTCGGCCAGGGCTTGTCCTTTTATCGCCGTCCTCGGTCGATAGCTTATATCATATTCACTTAGCTCAACCGCCAGAAATCACCGTCCCAAACGCGTCGGGTTTGTGTAATATCTTTTGAGTGGTGGTCGGTCAGTACCACGATCGGATGAGCTTGAAAGTACGGCCTTAGCTTCCTTGCGCCGTGATTAGGCGAATGCTACTTTCTCGAACCCGGAATACCTTGTCTCGGCATCAACAAGAACGTGGCGACATAGTATATCGGCCTTTGAGTTTGACTCTCTTCCTCGATCAACACCGCACCGACCGCTACGGGAGTGACGGCTAAGTAGACTTGAAGTTCCTCTTTTGGTTCGTCGGTGAGAAGAGGTGGGTTCTCCAAATATTTCTTGACTCTTCAAAAGCTTCTTGGCATTCGGATGACCGAGATAAAATCTTTTGGGTTCGGATATTCTTTAGGGCCTTAAAAAATGGTAGGCACTTGTCGCCCGATCTCGACATGAATCGGGCCAACGCCGCCACACGTCCGTTTAGCCTTTGTACTTCTCGGATCGTCCTTGGAGGACTCATCTCTTGGATTGCTCGATTTTTGCGGATTGGCTTGATGCCTCCGACGAGACCATGAAGCCGAGGAACTTTCCCGAGGTTACTCCGAATGCACACTTGGCGGGATTCACTTCATCCTGGTTCTTCCTCAATACGCCGAAGGCTTCTTCCGAGTCGGCCAAGTGGTACTGGCCTTCAAACTTTTCACCAACATGTCGTCAACGTAGACTTCCATGTTCTTTCCGATCTGCTCGCGGAATATATAGTTCACGAGGCGCGGTATGTCGCTCGGCGTTCTTCAATCCGAACGGCATGACCTTGTAGCAGAAATTCTCTTGGTCGATTCGGAAGGCCGTGTACGACTCGCCCTCCTCATGCATCATGATTTGGTTGTAGCCGAGTACGCATCCATGAAACTCGGCAACTCGTGACTGCCGTGGCGTCGATCAAGAGGTCGATCCGAGGTAGTGGGTACTCATCTTTTGGGCAGGCCTTGTTGAGGTCGGTGTAGTCGACACACATTCTCCACTTCCCGTTCGGTTTAGGGACCATGACGACGTTAGCCAACCAGGTCGGGAATTTCTCTTCTTGGATGAATCCCGATCGGCGAAGCTTCTCCACCTCTTCTTTGATTGCCGTTTGCCGATCAAGTGCGTAGTTCCTTCTCTTCGCTTGATTGGTTTCCGACCGGGTCCACATGGAGTCGGTGCTCGCCTATATGTCCGGTATGCCCGACATGTCAACGGCCGACAGGCGAAGACATCGGGCGTTCGCTTTTAAGAAAACTCCAGCTGCCTCCTTTGATCTTTATTTAGTAGTGATCCGGATGGACCACCTTGGCTGGGTCATCTTCGCTGAGATGAAGTGGGGTCGGTCTTCTACGGTCGCCCTCTCCTCTCGATAAGCTCATCCCGCTGATCTTCGGGGAGATGTTCGACGACATGGCCATTCCTTGAACATTACCCTTGTTTTGCTTGCGAAGGTAGCGTAGCACTCTCGTGCCTTCTTTTGGTCGCCTCGGACCTCGCCGACACCATTCTCGGTGGGGAACTTCATCTTCAAGTGAGTCGGGAGATGATGGCTTGGAGGGCGGTCAATGACGGACGGCCGAGTATGGCGTTGAAAGCCACTACGACCGTACCACCATGAATTTGGGATCGTTGCCGGCGGGGAGCTTGCCCAATTGTGACAAGTAGATCGATCGAGCCCTTGATAGTCGCGGCCGCTCCCGAGAACCCGTGAAGCGAGGTTCCTTCAGGCTTAAGCGCTTCGTCGCCGAAGCCAAATTGTCATGACGCTTCCAATGACATAAGGTCCACGGATGCGCCGGTATCGACCAATACACGTGTACGGGTCTGTTCGCAATTTCTACCGCACCACTAAAGCATCGTCATGAGGTAAACTTATACCTTCGAGGTTGGCTTCCGTGAAGGAGATCGTCACCGCCGGCTTGAGTTTCTTGGCGGGCATCTCGGCTACTCCGACGAAGCGGCGTTTGCCTTAGCCTTTCGAGTACTCTCTTGCCGGGCCCCGAGGATAGTGTATATGGGGGCTCCCTTATCATTGCTCGGCCCGGATCCGTCCTCCTTCTTCTCGGCTCGGACCTTGTCATCGTCTCTTTCAACTCGCCTGGTTTCGGCCTTAGGCTCGGCTCTTCTACGATCTCGGTCATCCGACCGCCGACCTCCACGATCTTCTCGGCCTCCTTTGACATATCTCTTCAAGTGGCCCGCTTTTATCGACTCTTTGATTTCTCTTTTCATGATAACAATCTTGTGTCGTGACCGATGTCCTTATGGAATTGGCAATATTTGTTGGGATTCCGAGATGACCCCGCTTGCATCGGTCGGGGTCGGCGGATGTACCCCCATCTTGTATTTGCATCAGGATCTCCTTGCGGGATGCATTCAATGGCGTGTAGTCGGGGCTCGAGCTCGATCCGACCCGTCGCTCGGCGATCCGTCCTTGGCCTTTTGTCTTCTCTTCGTCGTCGTCTTTGTCGGCCTTTTCTTATCAGACGACCTTCGTTGCCCTTTCGGGCTTGGAGGACCTCGGCCATATTCTGGTCGTTGCACCTCTCCAAGAGCTCGGCCAGGTTCCTTGTCGGCTTGGGCCAAGTCCTTGATAAGGTCCATGTCGGCCAATCCGTTGCTCATAGCCGTATGGGCCGTGGCCTCATCCAAATCCTTGATATCTAAGGATTCCTTGTTGAAGCGGAGACGAATGCTCGGATCGACTCGTCGGGCCTTTGCTTCACGCTAAGGAGGTTGACCGTGGTCTTCTTATGTTTCATACTACTCTAGAAGCGCGTGACAAAGGCTCGACGAGTTGAGCGAAGCTTTATGGAATTCGGCGGCAACCGGGAAAACCATGAGGTCGCCGCGCCCTTGAGGGATGCGAGGGAAGGCTCGGCAAGAAAGCGATCTCGGTTCCCCGTACATGGTCATCATCGCATTAAAGTAGTTGATGTGATACGTCGGGTCGATCGTCCCGTCATACCTGTCGAACGGGAGGGGTTTGAAATCGTGTGGTAGCGGCGCGGTCATGATCTCGGGAGGATAAGGGTGACGCCCGACCAAAGAGTAGGCGTCCGGGGTCGCTGTTTCTTCAACCCCTCCACCGCTCGGCCAAGTCTCGTAGCCGCTTCTCCAGCTCGGTTTGGCAGCGCTTGGCCAACCGGCTCCTCGGCCCGGGGTTGATAGGATCGGTCATCCCGCGTAGTCGGCCACTCGGTCGGCTCGGTCCTCACCGTCCTTCCTTGTTCTTTTTCTTCTTGGAAGTTGGACCCTGGGGACTCCCCTGTTGTTCTTCTCGGGAAGGTGAGCTCGGACGCGGGAGTATGACGCGATCCTTCTCCGTGTCTCGGTGCGCGCCTTTCAACCGGGTCTTTCCTTTGTTCTCGGAATATCCTCGGCGGTTCGTCCTCTCCGATCCGTCGAGAAAATACCGACCTCCTTGCTCTGAGCGGTGGTTCAATTTCATGCCTTGTTCGCGGGCTTTGGCGATGTTCTTGTTCACCCCGTCGAGCGCCTCTCTTGGGCGCGGAGGTGGAGTCTTCGACGAGACGGATGCGAGGACGCAGCCCGACTCGGCTCGGCCCTACACCGGCCACCATTTTGCTTGCAAGTTTCCTTCGGCGCGTCTTCGAGCCGGAGGGAGCACTACGGCGTTGTCCCATCGCCCGCCTCGGCCATCTGGTTCATGAAGGCGCGACATCTCGTTGGTGTGGAGCATCTCTGCACTGCAAATCCATAACTGTCGATTATTTGCGGGCTTCGGGTCCAAACTCTCCGGCAATGGTGGCGGTGCGGTAGGACATTCCCGTCCAAACTTGGCTCGGCCTGTACCACGCTAGCCGCGGCCGTGGTTAGTGCACCTCCCCATTCCCGCTTTACGGAGGTGGAATGGTGCCCATGATGGGCTGCGCACCACCGCCCTAGGGGGTCTTCTTTATCCCCTGCCGAGAGGCTTCGGGGCGGTGACCGTCTCGTCGGCACAACGGGTTGCGGCTCCTCCGTGCGGGAAGTAGAGCCATCTTGCCCGACCTCGTATGCACCATTATTATTGTTCTAGGAATTGGCGAAAGCAGCGAGGCTTGGCGATGTCGTTCCCACGACGCGCCAAATGCATTGCGTGTGAAAACCTCCGGTAGTGGTTCGCCGTGGATGAAACTGCAAAAACCAAGCGATGAGCGCAAGAGGGCGTGTGGCTCGGCCTAGGACTCTCCGATGCTTAAGTCGGGTCTTCAAGCGCGACAAGATAAGCTGCGTATTAAAAAGCAAGATGTGGAATAGAGCTCCATACCAGGTATTTATAGAGTAAGGAGGAGATGAGACGGTTGGGAGAGTCCTAGTATGGTAGGAGTCCTTCTTTCGGAAGGTTCTCTCGCGTAGAGCGGAGTGGAGAGTTATTTTCGGGTCGGACTCTTATTAAGGTAAGAGTCCATGTAGAGTGTGATTACGTGTTGTCTTTGGGATCGTGGCTCGGTCCTTATCCCGTGATTCTCGGGATGTGCTGACGTGGCCCGGAGATCCCCGGTGGGGTGCTATGGGAGCCTCAATGGAGGAGGGCTCGGCCTACGAGGTCGGCCCGAGAGGAGGTTGGTCTCGGCCATGAGGTCGGCTAGGAGTCCCTGGCTGACCCGTATAATCTCGACCGCAGTCACCGGCCAGCTCGCTCAAACCAGGCTTTGTCAGGTGACTTATCGGATATGGGGTCGGCCCAATTTCCTGCTCGGCCCAACTCGGTTCTCGGATTGAGGTCGGGTCGGCCACGTGGCAGCCTCTGATAGGTGGGGTGTTTTATGCCTCATCAATGACGAGGCCTAAGGAAGCTGAAGGTCCTAAGTTCGACTCTGCCTCCCCCCTTGAGGCCACCCGCTTGAGAGGAAACTCCTTGGTGAATATGGGGACCCCAATATCTCCTGATTCGTGTGTATTGCAGGGTCGTGCATGAGATCTCCAAAAAAAAAAATCTCTCCTTTATGGTTTGGGTTTTGATTTCGGTTTGATTGAGTATATGCAAAAAATCATTCAAAATGACTGAAACTAGATCGAATCAACCATTTGCCACTGTTATACTGTCATCTAATTTACAGCAGGTTAGGGGCATGGAGTACAGTTAAGTGTCCATCCAAAATGACAAAGATCCCTCACCCCTTATAAAGACAGGCTCAATTGTAGAATCTCCCATGCAAGTGTTATTCTTTTGGGAAAAGTATGCGTACGTCTGCTGTACTTTGTCTAAAGTAATAGTAAACCCAAAGCTGTAAAAAAACGCACTTGTACACTCTTCTCTATTTTTCAAAAAATAAAAAATTAACAGTCCATTAGGAACTGGCTCTTAAGTAATGACGTGGGATATAACTTAGATTTAAAATGACTCTTATACCCTCATCTTCTTCAAACCTATTCTCTGTTAACCCAAACCCAGATGTGCTACGATACAAACCTTCACGCCTCATCTGTATAACACAGGCGAGTTGTAGTTAGGGATCTCCATTTCTTGCACACAAGGCGAGCAGTCATGACTCATGAGGGTGCTCAATGAAAGCCTCACCAAGCACATTTCTAGAAGTTCATCTGGAAGCATAACATTAATTCCACCATTTAATGGTGACTCTTCATCTGCTATTGACTTCCTTCTACAAATCCCATCCCCAAATTCCTCACATGTATGGCACCCACTTTGCAACCACCACCCCTTCCATAATAAGCCAATGCATCTTGAAGAAATTCTCTTTTGATAACTTTCTTCCTCATCATTTCCTCTATGATTCTTTTTCCCCAATTTCTGGTTAACACTTCATACAAGGCTTTTTGACACAGTGAGAGCCTCGAAATTAATCCTCTTGGACAGATGCTTCCCCAACGGACCGAACCAGAATCATTGCAGAGGATAGCATTCTTACCATGAGTACATGATCCCTTGCAATGATCAGTGCCCGCCACCTCCATAGTGAGATCTGCTTAGTTGCTCGACTAATTCCGATATTTATCAAATTAACCTTATCTTGATTCAATCCATTTAGTATTATTCGTATTCAAATTAACCTTACAGTGGTTTTCTCCACCATAATGTTCTTCCATTAGTGTTTAAGGGCATCTCACTCTTCGTCTTTGAATTTTTCCAAATAGTAGAGGCTTTAGAAGGCCAAGGTCTATTGTACCAGGCGAAGGACACTGTAGATAATGACGAAACAGAAACTCTGAGGGCATTCGATGGCGAGAATCAAAAGGGCAAGTAGAAAAATAATGGTCGAGAATAGTGGGCTTGCCAGAATAAAGAATAACAGAAACTGATTTGAGATTGGTCTGGGTGAGATCATTAATGAAGTTTCTGATGATTGAAATAGCGGTTTGAAGATCAGGATTCAAAGGAGAGACAGAGATTGTATCAGAGGTTGAGGTTTCGGGGAGAAGAGTTTGAGGGGGTTGAGGAAGAGCTTAAGAGAAATCTGGGTTTGGGTTAGAAATAGGGTTAGGGTAGATCAAATTAAGAATACGGAAGTGCACCAATTAGGTGAAACAAAATGACACTGTACATAGGAGGGCAGCAAAATTATTTCATATAAGGTGGAGAGACCAACACAAAGGGTGATGATGGCATCCCTTACTCCAACGGCTTAAAGAACTTTTTCTCATATTTTTAACTGACCGAAGAGAAACCATGCGCAATCAACGTTAAAACATTCCCGTGAGTTTCCAATACTATTAGCAAAAACGAGTTTAACATTCCGTTTTCATTTTCTGACATTTTAAATGTGTTTTGTCGTTTGTTTGCTAACAATATGAAGAAAAAACAGCAAAGAGATAACAATGGCGTTTTAATCACACATATGGTTTTTATAAGGGTTAAAAAAAAGAGTTTTTTATAATTACCACTCCAAAATGTTTCATATTTACTATTATCCCTCCCAAAATCTTTGAAACAATTGTTACCCTCTTTTGTTGCATACTAATAACTAACTGGCCTCCAGTAGTGAAAGTGTGCCGTTGTCACAAATTTTCTAAGACCAAAATGCCCTTTTGGGATGATAATTGTAAAAAACTCCCACCCCATCACCGTCCCTTCTCCTTCTCCTTCTTCTTCTCCTTCTTCTTCATCCTCTCTTTCCATCTTTAGTTCTCTTCTCCAAAGTACCCCAAAGTTTTCAAGATCAGAGTACTGCTGAGTCCTGAATACTTTTCATTGGAAATACCTCTCTTTCCATCTTTAGTTCTCTTCTCCAAAAGGGAAAAACCAGGAAAAAAGAGAAAGAATTCTCATTTCTGTAGGACTTAGAAGAAAAAGGGATCACCCACACAGAGATGGCAAGAGTTTCTCAGGCGTGGATGGAAGAAGTTGCACCAGCCCTCTACACCTCTCCCTGTCAGAGATCATCTAATTCTCTGGGGGCTAGAGACGATCACCGAAGAGGACATACCAAATGGGTTCAAAGCTCCTCCAAGAAGATTAACGATCGCCTTTTCATCTTTTCTGTTTATTTCTCTCCTCCTCTGTTTTCATATACAGAGAACCAGTTTTGGAGCCTAAAATTTCCGTTGAGATTTGAGGGCTGCTAGACTCAGATGACAAAGCATCCTGTAAGAGATCCAAAGTGGATTTTGTAAATTAAAGTTTTAACAGTAATGGGAAACGCCAGATTCTTTCCTCCCTAAATCTCTTTTTCTTTTCTATTGGCATCATTTACAGAATTAGAACAACTAATAATAAGCTTTAGGAAGTATCTCTTACTTCCAAAGGGCACCACTGGAGTGTATTAGTTTGCATTCCACCATTAATGTGCAATTCCTTTGTTTTGGTGGCCATTTCGATTAGTTAATTAAAAAATTTTTTTACAAGCAGAGAGACGCTGCAAGAGATTCGGATTTCTGTGAAACCCATCGAATGAGATAGTTTCCAATTTCTCGAATTTGGCTGCCATTACCAGGCTCTGCTTCTTTGCAGAGGATGAATAAGAAGAAGGAGAAGGAGAGGAGAAGGGAAGGTGATGGGGTGGGAGTTTTTTACAATTATCATCCTAAAAGGGCATTTTGGTCCCAAAAAATCCATGACAACGGCACATTTTCACAACTAATCCCCTCCTTTACATGTCTGTAACGGAAGGGGCCAGTTAGTTATTAGTATGCAATAGGGGAGGGTAACAGTTGTTTCAAAGTTTTTGGAAGGGTAATAGTAAATACGAAAGATTTTGGGATGGTAATTGTAAAAAACCCTAAAAAAAAAGATTATTCCCCATCCTCAATATCGTGAATCCCGTTATGTTTTCACTTGACAAAGTCTTAGGTTTTAAATTTAAAGGAGACAATGTTCTCTATTTGGGAACACATGGGGGTGTAGGCGGTGCACGGGGGCATAGGCTCCACCCAGACACTTGGGGCGGCCATTTTGGTCATTCAAGGGGTGGGGTGGTCATTTCGCTCACCCTATGTATTTGACCGCATCTTACGCTGTAGTGCAGAGAACAGTTTCCCAATTTGATAGTTTTTTTTTTCTTTCAAAATCATATTGTTCAGGATTTTATACTATTTAAAACCCGAAAAATTATTCTCTCCAATTCCTTAAAGCTAGGTAGGGTGACAGTGTTAGGTAGAGATGCCAACACGTGGCAGTTCATACATCCAATGGTCCGAACTCATTTACTATGTTGAGCTCGGAATATCTTAACTGTCACGTATTGGTATCTCCACCTAGCACTGCCGCAGTGCCATGTGTTGAGCATTCGGAGTTTTGCACTTTAAAACCCATGATATCCGTTTCCCTCTCAGGAATCAGGACTCGGGCCTCTTTCGAGTGAGAAACGCGAATATGCGATTTGCGCTGCGACACGTGTGGATTGTTAGTGTGGCTACCTCGTGTTAGTGCCGCATGAAGTGAATCGTGAGAAATGAAAGGGAGAATCTAGGAGAATTAAGAATGCCGTCCTTAGTAGCGTATGGTTGCCGCAATTTTACGCCTCTAAAACAGCTGGTGAGCTTCAGCCTCCCTCATCGTCGCCCTCCTACTTCGCTCTTTGGCACCCTCTCCGCTCGTCTGAGTCTCTCGCCGTCTTCGACTCCGAACCCTAGATTCTGCACGGGGAACTTTCTCTTATTGCCGATGGAGGTATCTCTCTCCTCTCTTTCTTCCGTACTTATTTTTTTATTGTCTGAAGAATAGCAAATAAACTTTCTATTGACCGGTGGAGGCGTAATTCTTCATGAACTTTAATCACCTAATTAGTATTAGGGATCTGTGATGGAAGATCAGTGATTGGGGATAAAGAAGAGTGTTAATGTATCAGGATTTTCAATTCTTGTGAGATGAAAGTCATATTCTTTAGTGATTTTTCATTTCTTTCATGGGTTTTATTGATAATGTTTTTCACTCAGGCGAATCAGTACTTTAAATTAGTTGGCATGAGTTTATCTTTCTCCCTTTAATTAGCTTGTTCTTTTGGAGAAACAATTTGGCACTTTTGTTCATCTTAAAAAAAAAAGTGTATCTATAAGCTATATTTTTTGGATTTCTTCAGTGAGCCTTCTTTGTTTTGCTTCAACCTTAATTCTGTTTACCAGGGTATAAAGGAGTACAAGTCCCTATTACAAGATTTACATCAACAACGACCCAGCCTCATCCCAACTAAACGGGGCATGGCTACATGGATCCATGCTCTCCAATCAGCTCTATTTGAGGTCATACTTGATACAAGGCCTAGGCTATGCATGTCTTTCCTCACCATTTTTTTTAAAGTCATTTTAGGTCTACCCCTGGTTCTTTTAGTTCCTTCAATTTGAATCAAACCACTCTATATGGGAGCATCCAAAGGCCTCTGTTGAACATGGCCATGCCACTTCAAACAACTTTCTTATAGCTTATCATGTATTGGAGCTACTCCCAAACTAGCTCTAATATGGCCATTCTTTACTTTATCCTTCCTAATTTTGCCACTCATCCATCTCACCATCCTCATCTCCGCTACATTGGATGAAGATACATAATATTGAATAATTATTTAAGAAATATTTAAAGACTTAAAGCTTATACTACAAACTACAATAAACAATAATACATAAGTCATAGACACCCTAGTCTTCCACGTCCCAAGTTTCCCAAGTCCCAACTCCCAACTCCCATCAAGTGACTGCCTACTGATATGAACTATGACGTGCTGGATCGAGTCCACTCATGGTCCGATGGAGACAAAGTGCGTTGTCCTTTGTCTGCATGACATATGAATGCCACATCATAGTGTTCGAGAAGAAATGAGAGTAGTCCTCCAAAACCGCACTGTAAATGGTCTCATCTTCATAGTGATGTGGCAACCCCTAGTAGTGTATCCCAGTAGTATTGGCTGATGATATGGCCAAAAAATCAAAAAACAAGGTTTCCCCCTTCTCTAGCCAAAAAACACCTTTTCTGTTGAGTTGTTTCGAAATTCGAATTCTAGTTGAGACTTGGCCTTTTTATTAGAGGGTTTGTAGCATTTCGGCAAGATGGTACAAACAATACCGAAATCTCGTCAAAATCTCGGTCGAGTTATTTAAGACCCTGCATGTTTGACATTTTGGATATGGTTTCATCTCGACAAGCTCAAGATCCTTGAGATTTTCAAAATCTCGGTGAGATCTCGCTGAGATTTTGAACTATGTTTACATGACACCCTTCTCTCTTCTCTAGAATATTCCAGATTAGCTCGCTAGGGACTCTGTCGTAGGCTTTTTCTGGATCTATAAAGACCATATGAAGATCTTTTTTGCCCTCTCTATATCTTTCCATTAGTCTCCTTAGTATGAAATTGCCTCCGTGTAGGATCTTCTTGGCATAAATCCGAATTGGTATTCCGAAATAGTAGTCTCCTTTCTTAGGTGAGTTTCAATAACCCTCTATTAGTGCTTTATCATCTTCATTTTTAATACATGTAACACGGTCGAGATCCCTATCCTATAGTTCGAGAACTCACGAGATCTCACCAAGTTTCTCAGTTTTTGGAAAAGTCGAGACGAGATTGCCTACGAGTCTCAAAAGTGCAATATCTTGGCGAGATCTCGGATCTCGGTTGGATCTCGGTTTCGACCCATTATTTTAACCCACCTACCACTTAAATACCTTACCTAATTGGACAAAACTCGACATATCTCGGCGAGATATCGGTGAGATCTCAGATCTCGGGTTGACCCAAAGTTGGGGCTTCGACTTGAAAAAAAATAAAATGCACCAACTCGGCGAGATCTCGACTCGTCTCGGTTTTTCCAAGAGTCGAGTTGGTACCGACACCCGAGTTTTAGTACATTGCCCTATCCTTGCTTTCCTTCATTTAGGCTATCTTATAGATAGCTTTTTCCCCTTTCTTTGACCTCAGATTGTTATAAAGATCTTCATATTTCTTTGCCCTTGCTTTTCCCACAATTTTCTTAGCTTCATTTCTAATAAATTTATACCTTTATAGATCCTCTGCATCCTTAGTCCTTTGTCATATCTTAAAACTAGCTTTCTTAGTCTTAATGGCTGCTTGAACCTCATCATATCACCACCAAGTCTCCCTAGAGGAATGATGTTTTCCTTTCGATTCGGCTGGAACATCTTTAGCAACCTTCTTAATACAAGTTGTCATCTCATTCTATATTTTATTAGTGTCTCCGTCAAAGTCCCACTTTCATTGTTTTATCACTTTATCAGTAAATGCTTTCAAAGTAACTCATTTTAAGCTCCACCACCTTATCTTAGGGCAAATAAACTCACCTTTCTTACGATTCTGTGTAGTAAGGCATATATCCATGACCACTAATCTATGTTCTGTGGTTTGGCTCTCCCCAGGTATTTTGTTTTCAAAAATGAAAAGTGGCTAAAGAGCCTCGTTCCACCTCTTCCCCCTCCCTCTCAAGGGGAGAGAGGGGGGGGGGGGGGAACATTTTTTCCCCTAAGATCAGCCCCTTGCTAATCTAAGATTACAGGAGATTTGTTTGAGATCACGATAGTCAAGATAGACTTGACTTATCTAGAAATAAACATCTAATAAATGAACTGCCTTAATATGTCACTGTGCAGTCTGTAACTTTTAAGATAGACTTGACCATGTGGTAAAGTTGATTTCCCTGTAAAAATTAAAGCTGTTTTACAATATGGTAGCATCTTTGAAGGTTTGACCTTGGCATGTTCTGCCAAGCATCTGTGAAGATCAACTAGTAAACATGAGAGTAACACACTCAAATTGTTGCATGTCCCCCTCGGGTTGTAATGCAAAATTGAGTTACAGAATTTGATGGAAACTATTTTTCTCCTAGACTAAGTTCTAGCTACTGCTTAGACCGGGTTTAAAATGGGAACAATACAATGATGGAGCAAGATTATCGTATCTTTATCCTAATAAAGTTGTTGGATCTATAAGCTCATTGCATGAAGTTGAACAGAGTTATAGTTTATGGTCCACATAGCCCATATTTGATTTTCTGATCAGGACTCTACTGAAGTTTTGGTTTGATTGACACCAATAAATAATAAGAAAAGACAAATATTCTTGCACTTGGATAAACATATGCATCACTGTTTGCTGGATTGAGAAAGTAGTTGTACAGGTTCGTGTGGCATCAATTAAATTTTAAGATCAACTCGTTTCTCTCTAGTCTCACTTATTTACATCAGAGAGTGTATCCTTTTCAATGAATCTTGATGTGGAGAGATGTGCTTCTTCTGTGAAAGGTGTATCCTTTTTCTTTTCACTCCCCCCCCCCCCCCTCTTATATTTTTGCCCCTAAAGCAGAGTTCTTCAACTTTGCAGCTTTCTAGATACAAATTCTGTTTAATATGATATTTTCCTTTGTGAACTTCTACATGATTGTATATTCTTCTAACCAGTTCAAAAAACAAGAGCTGGATAGTAACATTTTGTTTCAGAAATTTAGGTCCAACAATAAGTCGGAGATTGTTCTGAAGTTTCTGATGATAATTTTGCAGCAATTATGGACTAGAGGCGGTACTGATAAGAATAAAGGTCTAGTTGAGCATTTGCAGCAGAATGGGGTGATCAGGTCCAATAAGGTGGCAGAAGTGATTGAGACTATTGATAGGGGATTGTTCGTTCCTGATGGGATCCCAGCTTATGTTGACACCCCTATGCAGATTGGGTATAATGCCACTATATCGGCACCTCATATGCATGCCATGTGCCTTGAATTGTTGGAGAATAATTTGCAGCCAGGCATGCATGCATTAGATGTTGGTTCAGGTATTATTGCTTTCATTTGTTTTTTTCTACCATATTTCTCATACTCAGGCATACTATGTTCGTATATTCAATAAAAGACAATAGGATTGGATTTAACCTTATGCTTTACTGATCATTAACAGATATTCCCCAACACCACCACCCCCCCCTAAAAAAAGAGAGTGGAAAATGCATGCTTGTCATTGGTTTTGTTATGTAATTCTCAGACATGCTTAATTATTTGGTTACTAGTGCAGCTGAAGTGAATTCATAAATCATAAGCCCTATGTTCTCAAATCTTGGACCAGAGCCCCTTTTGGGCTTGTACTTTAAGAGCCTAATGCATGCACAATAAAAAAAGTATTAAGAATATCTCATCTTAGTTGGCACCTGGAAATAGGTATAAATGTAGCCTCTGTTTTCCTCCACTAATATGGAAAACTTCAGTCCAAAGATGAATAGCCATTGTGCCATGACTCAAGAAACGTCTGTGTGTGTGCTTGCATGCACGTGCAGGTGCAGTGTGTGTGTGTGTGTGTGTGTATGCACGTGCAGTTGCAATGGTTTTGTATTTGACCTAGAAGGCCAATTCATTGATAGCTGCGAATACAAAGAGAAAAAGGTTGATACATAGGCACAAAAGTGATAACGTGTTGCAAATCCAGAGAGTCCTCTTTCAATCCATTTGGCTGGAATGGCCACATCAACCTTCTATTTGGCTTGAATAGGTGGACCATATCATCGAAAAGCTAATCAGGTTGCTTAGAAAATCTTTTGTTATTAACATTTTCGTGGCCCATGGATTATGTAACCTTCAACTGCCATGTCACAAACATGGGTGTAAACATGATGGAAGACCTGTACTCATCTCACCAGTTAAGCTGGAGAGATAGATGTTCATACTATAGATAGAATGGCTGATGCAGATAAGTCACCTAGAGGGCTTATTTTAGTGGAAATAAGCCTTGGGTTGGGTTATGTATGCATTGGGCCTTTGATTCCATGTGTTTTCTTTGTAATGTGCCACTTTAATGGGCTTAAAATGTGGGTTCAAGGTAGGCATACGGGATTAGGCTTAGTAGTAGCTTATTTTCATTCCTAGTTCAAGTAGGAATAGTTTTTAGTAATTTTTTTTAAATTTTTTTATTTTAGCGAAGTTGTAATAGCTCTGTAGTACTCCTATTCATAGTAGGAGTTTGCTTTTAGTTTTCCTAGTTAGAACGAGTTTTGATTTCAGTCTATTTAAACAATGTAAAGCTGCTGATCCATTCATGATTGAATTAATTCAAGTTATTGAGTGCTGTTTAGCTTTCAGAATCTGAGAGACAGAGTGGGTGAGATACCCTAGATGTTAAATAAGTTTTCTTCTTCTTCTTTCTCTGTTCTACCGTCAACTACCTGCTGTTTCGGGTTGCTGTTCGACATCAAGTATTTATCGGGAAGATCTGGTACCTGATTTCAGCAAGGAACATTGTCCTTCAACTACCCAAACAATCCCCGATAACAGGTAATTAGTATTCTGAGTTTAATATCAGTTTTATACCTCCATTGTATGCTCTGTTTTTGGTTCAATTTCAGTCACCATTGTGTGTCCCATAAATCCCCAACCTAGGTCAGTTTCAACCAAAACTATAGGGCATTAAAGGCCACCCCAATACCTCCCTCCACTCAACCCTTGTTTCGTAGGGTTCAGGCTGATGATTTGTGTGCTACATAATTTTCACTCCAAACCTTTTTCAAAATTACTTTTAATCCAGCCTTTGTTTTGCATTGGAACCTTGGGGCTTTTGTTTAAATTATTGAACTTGAGGTCTGTCCTGAATTTCAGACAAATCAGTTGGGTGGATTGAATATAACTTGAGTTTTACTGTTTCTGAGATCTCTGTCCGTGAGATCATTGTTTCTCAAATTATTCCCAAACCGCTCATCGGATCACCAGATTGAAAGTACAAATGTGGCATGGCATATTTTGTAATATTTGTGGTTTTGGATCTATCTAGGCCAAAACTTGACCAGTGGGTTGAGTATGGATTCCTCTGTTACCTGGTCCTGCTTATGTCTGCCACTTCCATTTGGTATTTGGAGAAGTTTATGAAATTTACTAGCGTTGGTAAGGAGTTCTATTTCCATATATATATATATATATATATATCTTGTGTTCAGTGTACCACGTGTCCTTCGTCATTTCATGACCCAAGTTCCTTCTGGGCTTCCTCCTGTCCTTTAAGAGTCTATAAAACATGCACAATAGCAAAATAATCCCTCAGTCATGCAATGACTTTCCCAATTGGAAAAATCCCAAAGTTTAAGAGGGGGGGTAGTTCTGGATTCATAACAGTCTTTCCTATTTTTCCATCCCCCCTCAACTTAGTGTTGTGGTAATCAATGCAAGGGTGAAATGGTAAAACCAATTAAAAAAAACCATTGCCCAAAATTACAAAGATGGACAAAGAATCTGGGACAGCCAAAAATGGGGAGGACTGACGTTGCGGGTTGGAGGGAGTATTAAGAAGATATTCTCAGCTTGGTTGGCACCTGGAAATAAGTATAAATGTAGCCTATGTCACCGTGTCTGTGCTCAGGCGGAGAACTTCAGCCAAAGCTGTACAAAGGCATTATGTCATGGCTCAAGAAAAGTGTGTGTGTGTGTTGCACAAAAAAGGTCAATACATTGAGAGCTGAAAATACAAAGAGAAAAAGTTGATACATTGCCACAACAATTTTAACAGGAAAATCCGGGGCTCCCTATCTGTCTTTTTGGCTGGTTGGTTTTAATAGGTGGGAGAAATTGTCAGAAAAGCTAATCAGGCTGCATAGAAATTCTTTCTTGTTATCATTTATCCAGGCTAGTGGATTTGGTAACCTTCAATTGCCATGTGTGTCAATGTGATGGTTGGCAGTGCTAGACAAGAATGCTCTACTGGCTTAAGATCAAAGTCCAATGTTATAATAATGCTACTAGATCCAAAATACAAAAGTGGCATCTCAGGTAATTTTTGTGGCTTTGGATCCATATCAGATGCTTGTCAGGGCTTAAACTTGACCGGGAGGGGATGTGTGGAGTCCTCTGTTTCATGGTCCTACCCATGCTTGCCACTGCCTGCTGTTGTGGGGGAAGGTTTCCAGATTTACTAGCCTTGTTGAAGGTCAACTCTCATAGATACATGCATTTGTGTTCTTTGCACTGTGTGTAAAACCAGACCAGGAAGGCACAATTCCTATTTTTATGTTATAGCATGTCCATAGTGGCTGAAGCAGCCCATATATCTAAGATGGTGCTTAGCTGAAATGGTAATCTCTGCCTTTTGCAATCCGTCAGATGGAATTTTGATATGCTATTGATTTGCGTAATATTGGGCCACTAATTTGTCACAGTGGTCTTACATAATCATAGGATGTATCATCCAGTTGATATCTTTCAAAATATTTGTTACCTTATTCTTTCAATTTTATGTAGGGACTGGGTACTTAACTGCATGCTTTGCAATGATGATCGGACCACAAGGTCGTGCAGTGGGTGTAGAACATATTCCTGAGCTTGTTGCCACGTCCATAAAAAATATCCAAAAGAGCCAAGCGGCATCATTACTGAAAGGAGGTTCCCTTTCCATACATGTTGGTGGTATGTTCTACTTGTCTGTCCAATCTAATAGAGGGGAAATACAATATAACTCTAGACCACAAATATGGCATGCTAGCTGCATTTAAAAAATTTGGTACACATACTGAGTGAAGGACCTTGGACTTGGAGATCTCATATGGCAATATCTGACTCTGTCAATTTCTTTCTTTTCGAGGATGAGAAGACAATGTGGGCAATTTGAATAAAAAGTATCTCCCTGACCTAGTCCTTCATCTTGAATTTGTACCATGGATGCAGTCTCTTAATCCTCTAGTCACTGGTTTTTTATATCGAAACTTGGTTGGAAACCTTTACACCATCAAACTGTCGATGCCCCAACATCACACTTGCCTTCCGAAAAACAAGTAAATAGTTAGTGGAAAGAAGACCATTGGTTTTTAGGTGTTTGTGATGTAAGGCAAGTTGTATGTATACCAACATTTGATGGGCACACATTAGTTAACTGTAGGAAAATATTCTGTGATCAATTTGTGAACCCAAATGATGCTGTATACTGCAACCATATTTTTCTTTCATGGTAATAACATTTTGTGCTTAACACTTCCATGGTCACAGATGGCAGGCTAGGTTGGCCAGAGTTTGCACCTTATGATGCTATTCATGTGGGAGCAGCCGCTGCAGACATCCCACAACCACTTATCGATCAGTTAAAGCCTGGTGGCAGAATGGTGATTCCAGTTGGGAACATTTTCCAGGATTTGAAGGTAGTAGACAAGAAGCTTGATGGCTCAGTCAGTGTCCGAACTGAAACTTCTGTCCGATATGTTCCGCTGACAAGTCGAGAAGCTCAACTGCGTGGTTATTGAGATGGACTTTGGGAAAGTTTATTGACCCCACAGTATCTGGCTGTGTGTTATCAAATGTTTGTCTTCCTTAGTATCCAATTAAAGCCTGTAAGTTCTGTAAGTTTGTACATATATATTAGGATGGTATATCTACTTCCCACCAACTTCTCAGTTGTGGGTAGTTAAGATCTGGTCCCTTCGTAAGCGCATGTTTGCTTGCTACTATTAACTTTCAGTGCAATAGAATGCTCTTAAGCCATCTGCATCTGGTGGACTGAAGTTCAGATTTTTTTTTTTTGGGGGGGGGGGGGGGGGGTTGGTTTTGGTTGGTTACAGCTTCTGAAATAGGCTGGGTGGGAGTCCAGGGGATGGTGTTTGATATGTTTGCCTAACTAATCCCTCTGCAAGGAAGGAAATGACGATGGTGTTGGATGCCATCAAATGTTGATAGGTTTTTGGCAAACACTTTTTTGCTGCTCGATGATGGAAATTCATTGTTTGTAGTAGTTGCCTCAATTTCTGATACAAGTCGTTAATGTTGAAGGCACCGCCCTTGTTGGGAACCCAAATCCTTTGCAAAAGAAGCTATCTTGTGGGATAAATGCAAACTGTGTAAATAAATAGAAGGGAAGAGGAACGTCACCCGGTTGTTGATCGTTTAATTAAACAGTTTAATTGAAATTAGACAAACCCTTAGAGTACATTACAGCCTCTCATAGTAATTATAGATCACCCTGATTTCAATGGAAATCAGATCACACACCTTGGTTTTGAAAATCTCAAATGTCCTCCTCTACGTAATGGTGTTAGTCCGTTGTTGTTTTGAAATGACTATTTTACCTTGTACTAAAACATTAATTAAATTTACAATACTACCCTTCTTTCATCTTCAACATTGGTCAAAGGTAGTTTGGATTTAAATTTATTTAATGTGACATTATCCTTAAATAAAACTAACGTTAGGACTAATTTATCATTTGGAATCTAAATTAAGGGTGATTTGAGTTTTTCAAAACCAGGGTGATCGAGTATAAAACCAGGATCTATAATTTACACTTTTTTGAAATCATTACAACACCCTTTAGAGTACGAAACATTAATAAGTTAGGCATTTCCACCTTCAAGGGACTCGCCTTCTCTCAAGGCATAGTCCCCTCTACCCGAAACCATTTCTCCCAAAAATTAGCCCTCTCCCGAGACGGAAAACTACTTCCCTAAGACAAAAATCATTAAGTATCTCCTCAAATTCTTTTTTTTTTTTGAATTTCTTCTCTTCTTGAAGTCCAAACATAACCTTAATTCATAATTAGAAGATGCGATGACATCAAAGTGGACTTGAAATTCACACGGTGGATTCTCATTCGTCCAGGACCGAACTGAATCAGCTGCTGTTGCTGGAGATAAACAGTCTTACCTTTGTGGAGGATTTGGACCCTGAAGCATGGTTCGTAATCTCGGATTGGATCAGATGATATCGGCCGAATTGGATGGTGTCGATCATGACCGATCCTATCCAAGTTTCATGGAATGGTGGTTGGATTAGGTAACTTGCTGGGATCATGCAATCTGATCCGATACACATGACTAATACTGTTAGTTCTTCGTCCAGAGTCTTTCAAACCACAATTCACAGGTTTGGGAGCTTTAAATCCACGGGAAATAAGGATGATCTTTCTGGGAAACATTGATTTGATCCCAAATTTGGATATTTCATTGAATAAGGTAGTTAGGATTTTTAAACCCGAATTTGCGATTTGGAGATTCCACGAGATAAAGGGGGGACATTATTGTTTTTTATTGGGGAATCGATTAAATGAGGATTTAATTCCATAAAAATTTAAATTAAATAGGGATAAGGTGGCGAAAATGGTGGTAGTGGATGAGGTTGATGAAGCATGTAAAGATTAGCTAAACACATAATATAAATAGGGATTAGCGAATAAGTTGGCAATAATGATGCTAATGGGTAAGATTAATCCTCGTCAATCCTGTGATTACTGTTTTTTAAAATTTTTAATATTCTATTGATCGATACTAATCGATTTCAAAACCTATCCAACAAAACTGACATTTTTTCCCTTTTAAAACCGATCCAGAACAATTTTGATCAATTCAAATCAACATCAGATCAGTTTCGGAGTTGACCGATCCTGAAACCGATCCCGGAATTAAGAACCTTGCCCTGAATACTCTCGTTGCTTCTATCGCATGCGTGGTTGCGCAGCCCAAGATTTATATAGAGGGTAGCGCGTCGGCATCACGAGCTGTCGTAGTTGATTTTATTCTTTCGCTCTTCTCGAGATATATTTTCGATCTCATCTTCCACGTGTCATCTCCTGGATTTCCGCAAGATTTCGACGGTGATGAGATATTTTAGGGTTATACACTTATACAGTTATACCCCCATCACCAAGGATTAGCGGGAGGATAGCGCATCGACAGCTGTCGTGGTTGATTTTTTCTTCAGTACCTTTTGAACTTTATTTTCAGTCTTATCTCCCACGTATCATCTCTGGATTGTCACGAGATTTTAGATGAAGAAGAATTATTTTACAATTATAACCCCACCAAGAAGCACCCCTTTCAGGGTAAAAGCATTCACTATCTTCTTCCGTCCACCGTTTCTCCCGCTTCTGGAATTCGGATGGCGGCGATAGGAATTGCTCTCCAACTTCCACAGGGGTTTCTCCGATTTCGAACGCTGCATCAATGGATCTTCCAAAATCGCATCAGAATCCAATCCCTATTCTTCCCTTTTCTCCCGTTTCATTTTTTCTTAACATGCGCTATGTTTCTATTACTTTTCTTTTTGACTTAAAATAATATAAAATATATTAGGGCATTTATGCCATTTCATCTTATATTCTATCTATAAATATGCTCTTTTATCACAAACCCTAGATCAAATGGAGAGGGAAGGGCAAGGGGAGAGGGAAGAAGGAAAAGGAGGGAAGGGAAAGAAGGGGATGGTGATTGTGTAGCTATCCTTGTCATTTGCAAAAGGGAAGAAGAGGACAATGGATGTAAATGGCTGCTAGTCAAGATTAATCCAGAATTTGTGATTCTTAGTATCAAGAAACAAAGGTAAGCAACCATGATAATAAGGTTCCTGTATATCCTTGAAAGAAAGAATAGCTCTTAACTTTTGACTTGTTTTTAGGAAGTTGTAATGGGGTTTAGTTTATTAGAGTTGATTTGTTTTTTGTTTTTTTTTGTTTTTGTTTTTGTGTTGTTTTAGGTTAAATAACCATAGGATAAGTGATGAGGAAAGACATGTATGACTTTGAGTAGAGCTGATTGGAGAGTAAGGATCCATGTTGTTGACCCCATTTAGTTGTGATAAGGCTATGTTGTTCTCTTATATGTCTTCGAGTAAAGCTTTTTATTTTGCTAACTCATACATGTTAGAGATACTTTTAATCAATGGATATAATCAAGTTTAGATGAAATCATTTCAAAGCTTTGTATGGGTTTTTCATTGTATCGCGCTACTTTAATGGACCTAAAATATGGATATGAAAAGAGGTAGGCATACAATATTTAATTTATTAGTTTATTTTATTAAGTAATTGTTATTTCTTTAGTTGTTAAAAATTGGACAGTCTTGTGTGAATAAAATTCCTATTCCTACATTTGATAGAGTTTTTATTATGTGGTACTCTTATTATATCGAATTTGTTAAGGAGAAAAGGAAGTGCACGACATCTGTGTGCAGATTCTTACGCATGCAGTCTCACATCTCACTCATCGACCCCACACTCTCTCATTAAACGCTCGCCTCTATTGGACGATTCACAACCTCCCCCTACATTGGTGCAGTATTGCACCCTAGTGTCGTAGCAATCCCTTCCCCTTAGTTAAGATAGAGTTTTGTTATTATGGGACACTAAATGTTTAAAGGCTACTTTTCTTTCTTATTGTAAGTACACTTTTTAGTTTCCATTTAAAGGTTGCAAGGCCATAGAGTCCCAATGCTTTTATTAATTGAGGAAAGCTTTGTTTCCTCAAGTTTTGTGGTGAATTAGAATTCTATTGTGGTGATTCCACAAGCTTTGCTGCAAAGTTGTCAAGGCGTCTAGGTGGCTTTGTCTGGATTGGTGTCTTGCTGGTGTCACTTTAATTTTTGCCCCCTTCGTACGCCTTGGTTGCCTAGGCACTATGACAACTATGCCTCCTCTTTCTTTAACATCTTTTTTCTTTATATGTTGTTTACATACAAGTTAGTGTTCCCACCATTAGTTCTATTTTTTCTAATTTTGAACCCCCTTTAGTTTCTACTATTGTTCATTCCTATCTTTACTAGAATTCTTCATTAATTGATGATCCAACCATTGGATAGGCTTGATATTTTGATACAATGTTTTCTTAAATATTATAAGCCTTCAATTTTAGTTTTGATCTTTTGTTGTTGAGTTGTTTAAATACTCATTCTGGTTCTATAATTCTGTTATGAGATTCCTAGTTTGAGTGGAATTTTGTCAGATTTCAGAATCAGACCATCTGATCTTGTTGAAACTTTGGTATGTTCTCCCATTCTGGAGTAGTATTTTACCAAAATTTCAATCACATGTGATGCTTTGGTTTTGTGTTATTTTCTTTGAATTAAGGTTATGTCTTTTCCTAATAGACAACTAAATGACCCAATTGATGCCCTTAACAAAATCGTACTTGGGATTTGGTTGATCTACCCTCTGACAAAATTGCAGTTGGATGTAAGTAGGGGTTTAAGATCAAGACTTGATTTGATAACAATTGATCGGTACAAGGCCTGTCTAGTTGCAAAAAGGATACAATTAGGAATATGGCATTGACTATGAAGAAACTTTTGCCTCTGATTGTCCTGTGTACGAACTCTTATTTTTGTGTTAGCTGCCCATTACTGGCCTCTTTTTTAGATGGATGTGAAAAATGCTTTCTTGAATGGTGATATTCAAAAAGAGGTGTACATGAAACCACCTCTGGGATATCCTCATCGCGCTCATCAAGTTTGTCGTTTGTGATGTGCCTTATATGGCCTTAAACGAGCTCCTCGTGTTTGGCTTGCCAAGTTCAATTCCTCAATCTCGAAGTGTAAATTCTCATCAGGCCCGCATGATATTGCTCTATTTATTCAGTGTACTACTTCCGGGATTGTACCTTTTGTACTTTATGTGGATGACATGCTTTTTATAAGGGATGACACTTGGGCATACAATCCTTAAAACTCTTTCTCCATCGACAGTTTGAGATAAAGGATTTGCAACCATTACGATATTTTTCTTTTCTTGGAATATCCTTTCCTACTGATCGATATTTCTTGTCTCAGACCAAGTATGCGTCTGGTTTATTGTCTTGTGGAAGAATTATAGATAACAAAACTATTTACATTCCCCGAATCCAATACTAAGCTCTGAGTAATTGATGGAGAACCTCTAGTTGTTGCTACTCTCTATCGTCAGCTTATTTGTAATCTAGTGCACTTGTCAATCACTCATTCTGACATTGCTTATGTTGTCCATCTTGTCACCAGTTAATGACTGCCTTCGATCCACTAATTTTGTTGCTGTTCTTTAGATTCTTTGTTACATCAAGAGGCACTCTTCTCCAAGGTTCGCTATACTTCTTTAACTCCACTCTTGAGTTGAGGGCTTATTTGTTTGTCGGAACCAAAATTGAAAATTTTGGTGGATAGGGATCCCGCAAAAACTTCTTTCGAGGAATGGGCTAGACCGAATCTTGTATAATTTTCTTCAAGCTCTTTTTGTTGCTTTGGTAGAATTGATTCAAAATCTCCTAGTCCCAATGGTTCTTTTTTTATTTTTCCTAGAGATTTTTTATTAGATAATATAAAAAATCTCTTTTTTTTTTTTTTTTTTTTTAATGTTGATTGGGCAGGTGATGCTATTTATTGGTGTTCCACAATGGGCTATTGTTTTTTTGTTGATGATTCTTGTCTTTTGGCTTAGTTTGAAACAAAGTATTGTTGCTCGTTCTCGTACCGAAGCCGAGTATTGCACTTTTACATATGCAACTTCTGGACTTATTTGTCTTTGTTGGATTCAACAAGATATGGGTGTCACTTTCTTATCTTCGACTCCTATATATTGTAACAACAATAGTGCTTCTCAAATTGTTCACAATGATGTGTTTCATGAAGGTACCAAGTATATTGAGATTGATAATTATTTTCTTCGTCATCGTTTGCTTCGGGGAACTGATGCAGATTCATCACCCAAATGAGCTTATTTTATTAGGAATAAGTCTAAGGTTGGGTTATATACATGTTGGGCCTTTGATTTCATGGGTTTTCTATGTAATAGGCCACCTTAATGGGCCTAAAATATGGGCACATAGGTTGCATACGGAATTAGCCCTATACTTAGTTTTATATTCATGTTTTTAATGTTTTAAGTTGAACCGATAGTTGGTTTGAACCAGTGGTTCAATTTAAGTGATTGTATTAGTTTTTCTTTTAGTTGTTTAGTTGGGCTAGCTTAGGACTCTATTTTGAGTCTATTTCAATTTCCTAGTAAGTTTAAATTAGCTAATAGGTTAAGGATTGGGTTAGGCCCTTCCTTTTTTGTATAGGAGTCTAATTTTGAGTCTTTTATATAAGGTTGTAAGGGGGCCAAGTATGAAATACGAATTTGATTAATGAAAAAGTTTTTGCTTGCTGCTATAGCTACTGCTCTGCTTTGTTGAGTGAACCTTGTGAGTAATATCAAGGCTACCTTGTGAGTTATCAAGGTCAAGGGTTGGTGGATTCCAGTTACTCCTTGCATCTGTTCATGATCGGGAGGTTCTTTTTCAAGCTTCTTCAAGTTGTTGTGCTGCTGCAGATCTTCAAGTCTAGTAAGTGATGCAGATCCTAGCCTCCTCGAATTGAAGCCACCCTAAACCTAGGGTTTTAGTAGGACCCTTAGCTTAGTTTAGTTTATTTCCATAGTTTTTATTTTGTGTTTTTAATGGAACCGGGTTAAATTGGTTGCATCCAATTGGTTCAATTGGTCTAATTTAAGTGAAGTGATCCTATTGGCTAAGAGGTTCTTATATCCTATTGGCTAGTAGGGAATAATCTTAGGTAGGAGAAGTCCCACTAGGAACCAAGGTAATAGGATCACCTAACAAGGCTGGCCGATTGGGACAGATTAGGCTAATTAGGGCAGAAATTAGGGTTAGGGTTGAATAATGGTAATGGGGCTTATAGGGTTTTAATATGTAGGTTTAGGGGATCCTAATGATGTAAAGAAGTTAGGGTTTGGATAGGTTTTCAAATTCTGCTGTAGGGGGCAGAATTGAGTTGCAGGTTTAGGGTTTAATGGAGTGGGGGGAATGGAGGGGTTAGAGTGAATACTAAAGGCTAGGGTTAAGGTCGAGTGTGGGAAGTGATGTAGGAAATGAGGGCTGGAAGTAGGGTTTGAGGGTGAAGGTTAAATCTGGAACTATAAGGGAGTCCTAGTTGAGGACGGAGTTGCAGGTTTAACGGAGATAAGGGTTTGATGGAAGGAGGGGGGTGTGGATTAGGTTAGAGGAAGAAGGGAATAACTAAATTAACAAATAACTCACCGGATCTGCAAATCTGTAGTAGCAACAAGTTGAGGAAACTTGATTGAAGAAGAAGAAGGACCTCTCGATCTACAAGATGCAAGGAGTCGATTGAAGATCCACCAATTCCTTCACCTTGATATTACTCACAAGGCAACCTTGATATTACTCACAAGGCACACTCACGATGGAGCAAAGGCAGCAACAAAGGTAGCAAGCATAAAGCTGAGTTTTTATTAATTAAAATTCGTGTCCAATACTTGGCCCCCCTAGAACCGTATATAAAAGACTCAAAATTAGACTTAGACACTAAAAAAGAATGGCCTAACCCAATCCTTAACCTATTAGCTAACTTAAACTGACTAGGAAACTGAAATAGATTCAAAATAGAGTCCTAATGACTTGAAAACAACTTAAATTACTTAAAATAAAAGAAGATTCCCTATTAGCCAATAGGATATAAGAACCTCTTAGCCAATAGGATCACTTCACTTAAATTAGACCAATTGAACTAATTGGATGCAACCAATTTAACCCGGTTCAATTAAAAACACAAAATAAAAACAAAGTATGGAAATAAACTAAACTAAGCTAAGGCTCATACTAAAACCCTAGGTTTAGGGTGGCTTCTTCAATTCGAGGAGGCTAGGATCTACATCAGTAAGTTTATTTAAATTCCTGCAATTCCCTTCTTCCTCTAATCCTCCAACCTAGCCCTAACCCATCTCATCGATTCCCCCTAACCCTAACTTCACTTAAACACTGTTTAGCCTATTCCCTCCATCAATCATCATTAAACTTCATCCACAGCCTTCATACTTTACTCTACAACAACCTTAATTTCAATTCTCCATTGCAGCCTTATAATCCCTTAAACCCTAATTAAGCCCTACAACCCTAACTTCAACCTAGACCTAACCACCAATCAAAATCTGATCTTTTTATTTTCATCTCACACCCCATACTGCCATTAACACTCGACCAGTTCACTTTCCCTAGGTTCTATCTCTAAACCCTAGATTTTAAAAGGGAAAATTACACTGCCACCCCCTGAGGTTTGTATTAAATATAGAGTGACCCCCTGTGTTTCTAAATTATACAGTCACACCCCCTGAGTGGACGGTGTTAAATAATACATTTTAAATACCAACTTTGCCATCTTCTAATATCCTGTTAATACTCAATGGGAAATTCTAACTTCACCCTTTTACCCTTATGTAGAAAACCCTAATGAGGTGTGACTGTGTGAGCTTACCATTTTGCCCTTAGGGAAGCCCAAACTTCACATCCCTTCCCTTCCCTTCCCTTCCCTTCCCCTGCTACTCTAACTTACCCGCATTGCTACAAGGCTTCTTCTAAAACCCTTCTTCTAGGGTTTTTGAAGAAATAATTGCTGTCTTGAGAAGAGCTATCAATCTCATGAACATATTCAATAATCGCCTCTTAGGCAACGGCATTTCTGAAATCTCTCCTCAAAAAAAAAATAAAAAAAAATAAAGAGAAAAATAAAAACTTCGTAGAGAGAAAATCTCTCAATCTCGCACAGCTCCTAACTCTCACAGTTACTGTATCAAGTTAAAACCCCTTTGAAGAGATATATAAAACGCTTTATATGAAAAGCCCCAAACATTTGATTCCAGAATGATTCTTGCAAAACATAGGATCTCTGGATTTTTACTTGGATTATCACGGAGGTTAAGGTTTCTACTTCCCCCTCCCCCCTGTATTCTCTTTTTGTGCTTTTGTGTCTGGGATCTCTGGATTTTTACTTGGGTTTCTCGCATTTTCGTCTCCTCTTGATTCTTCTTCTTCTTTTTTGCTTTTGTTAATTGAAAGTACGGTTTTGTCTTTTCTATGCATTTTGCCCCTTTTTACAGTTTCAGCTTTTCCTGCTTTTTTCTTCCTTCTGTTTCGTATCACTACATCTTTTTGCAGGGCTTCTTTAGTTTTCTGGTTTCTGTGTTAGCTTAGCATTTAATAAGATATTTTTACCTCACTAAACCAGAAGAGACAACAAACTTTTTCAATTTTCCCTTTCCTTTTTAGGGCAAATCTTCTTGACCAAATAAAATTTGTGATATCATAGAGTACATCAAACCAGCAGACCCTCTACGTCTCCGCTGAATTTCTTATATATCTGAATTATTTATAATAACCATTTGATTGAATTTTGAAATCTGTGTTTATCTTGTCTACAAAGTTAGTGGAGTTAGGTGGCAAGTGCTGCCCATCGTAGATGAGGAAAGAATACTTGTTAGGTTTGAGATTCTTTCTTCTTGGCCTTAGGTGATGCAGATAACTCAGGACAGTGGGCTTATTTAGTGGAAATAAGCTTTGAGTTGGGTTACATATGTGTAGGTCCTTGTTTGGCTTTTTCTCGAAGGGTTTTTTGTTATAATAGGCCGCTTCAATGGGCCTTAAACATGGGTAGGAGGTAGCAATGCAGGATTTATTAGCTATGGGGTCTCTAGGTGTTTCTTTTCCTTTCTTTATTGTAAAATTTATTTTGAAAAACCAATTTGGTTTTATGCCAGGAAGATCCACGATGGAAGCTATTTTCCTACTTAGGAGACTCATGGAAGGATATAGAGAGGGCAGGAAGGATCTCCATATGGTCTTTATTAACTTAGTAAAAGCGTATGACAGAGTTCCTAGAGAGTTAATCTGGTAAATACAAATGAAGAGAAGGGTGTCATGTAAATATATGGACATTATTAAAGATATGTATGATGGTGTAGTGATTAGCGTGAGAACTGTGGGGGGGGGGTGTCAAGGTAGTGAATTCCCAATTACAATTGGGTTACACCAAGGCAAAGGGTCAGCCTTAAGCCCTTATCTGTTCGCGTTTATCATGAACGAATTAACTAGAGACATACAAGATGAAGTCCTATGGTGTATACTTTTTGCTAAAAATATTGTTTTGGTGGATGAGACAAAAGTAGGGGATTAATGCCAAGTTGGAGTTGTGGATATTTACCTTGGAATAAAAAAGCCTTAAGATAAGTAGAACAAAGACAAAGTATATGGTGTATAACTTTAAGCCACATTGAGACGGTTATGGTGTATAACTTTAGCCACACTGAGACGGTTAATGAGGTGGTGAATATTGTTGAAAAGAAGATCCCACAAAGTGACTATTTTAGATATTTGGGCTCAATCGTAAATAAAGAAGGCGATATAGAGGATGATGTTGCCCAGAGGATTAAAATAGGATGGATGAAGGGAGAGATGCGTTGGAGTATTGTGTGATCAACTTATTTCTTTAAAGCTTACAGAAAATTTTTATAAAACTGTCATACGACAAGCTATGATGTATGTGCAGAATGTTGGGCAGTTTAGAAGAGCCTTATGGATAAACTTCAATGTTGCTGAGATTAGGATTGAGTATTGTGTGATCAACTTATTCCTTTAAAGCTTAAAGAAAAATTTTATAAGACTGTTATACGACAAACTATGATGTATGTGCAGAATGTTGGGCAGTTTAGAAGAGCCTTATGGATAAACTTCAGTGTTGCTGAGATTAGGATGTTGAGATGGATGTGTGGCAAAACTAAGAAGGATAGAGTAAGGAATGATCGTTATTAGGACTGAGTTGCGAGTGGCAATGATTAATGATAAGCTTCAAGAGAGTCGTTTGAGGTGGCATGGCCATGTCCAACGGAGGCCTTGGGATGTACCAGTTTGGAAGAGTAATTTGATTTAGATTGAAAGGAATAAAAGAGCCAGAGATGGGCCTCAAATGACTAGAGGAGAAGTGGAGAGGAAAAACATGCATAGTTTAGGACTTGTCTCAAGTATGACCTCAAATAGAGTTGATTGGAGAGCAAGGATCTATGTAGCCGACCCCATATAGGTGGGATATTGCTGACTTGTCAAAAGTGCTGTGTTCCTCTCTTGTTTATTTTTTTTATTTTTTATTATCCATACTTTGTCTTTCCATGGATCCATGTAGCCAACCCCATTTAGTTGGGATAAGGCTTAGTTGTTGTTGTTGTTGATCTTGGATTAAGAGTATTTTGTTCTAGTTCGAGTTGGCTATATTTTCTTATTGGTTGTGAAGTCTGTAGGTTGTTTAGAGCTTTTCTATTGGCAGGATGATGTAATAGGTCAGATTGGAGCTTTCCTATTGGCTGAATGATGGAGGGTCTTATTTTCTATTGGTTGGATGATGGAGGGTCTTATTTCCTATTGGTTGGATGATGTAACATTTTATTCTCTTTTGGTTGGATGATTTTTGTTAATTCTCTCTTAAGCCAATCACAGGCTTTTGGAGTAGCTATAAATAAATGTATTGGATGCAGGCCCTCACAACAATTTGAAGAATAAAACTTTTCAGTTTCTGAAATCTGGTTGTGGATTCAAGGAAAAGGGGTGAGCCCTGAAAGCATTTTATTGAATCAACACAAGTTCAGGGATATGTGCTTTACCCTGATCACCCGATGGCTCCCCTGTGAAAATAAAAAAGTCGAATTGTTTTTCTTAAATCAAATAAAAAAATTTCAAATTAGTTTTGTGTAGCAGTCCTTAACTTTGGGGGGAATCTTCAGAATTAGGTCTGAGAGTAGTATTCTGGTAAGTGTGGGGACCCAGAAAAGCATTTCATGTTTTGGCTCCTTAGAGGTACAATCTGTGGGTGAAAATGAGATCCTACTGACTCAACCTCCCCATCCCAATGCCCAAAAAAGAGGGGGAGGGGGGGAAGCCAAGCTGTAACCTTGTTCTTTCTTTACATTTGTCATTGGGTTCATGGTATGATTTGTTTGAGTCAACTGTTTCTGTGCACACTATTCATTAGTCTCTCTTGGAAGCTGTTTTTGACTAACCCATGTGATGAACTTCCAAAATTTCCCCCACTTAGTTTCTTGTGTTTCTTTGAACTCTACTCTTCCCCCAACCCCCCATCCCCCAAAAGGAAAATGTAAACTGATAAAAAAACAATTTGTTTTATGCAGTTTTAGCAGTCTTATGATGTCAGATGCTTCAGTTCCTCATAGTGAACACAAGGATCTAGGACCTAATTACTTTGGTTACCATATACGGGAAATGGTTGAATTGTTATCTCAAGATGAGGAATTCCTTTCGCCTTTCTCCTCTCAAACTCATGAATCATCTGCAACATGTGCAAAGGTCCAAGCTAAGATCATTCATGATGAATGTGGTAGAGAATCTAAAACTTTTGCTGCTTCCAGTTCTTTATTTTGTGATGGCATAGGAGATGGACTACCGGACTTTAAGAGAGAAAGATTAAAGGCATCTCTCAAGGAAAGTGTGCTGTCCCTGAATCAAGAAGTTGATGAGGTATATTTGAATGCCTTATTCCTTTCTTGCATATGTGTATGCAAAGTCTAATTCAATTGTTGAAAAGAAGGTATTAGAAACAGGCTATTCGTTTAAAAGAAATGATGTTAGAAATGGGACAGACCTCTGTGGAAAGTTTCGTGTCATAGATTTGACATGGTTTATGATACCTGCCGGCATATTCTCGGTGATGAAGGGTAACCTCTTGCGTGGGGCATATTGCAGAAATGCAAGACTGAAACAAGTGAACTTTAAGAGGTAGAAGAAGCCAGTATGTTAATTTTGGTGACGGTTTATGACGTTACCCTACAGATGCTGGGGTTTGGGGGATGTAGCTCCTGTCAAGGTGGATCCAGGGGGGCAATATGTATGATATATTGAGTACAATAATATGTTTTATGGAATTCTACTATTATTTGTATATACATATGTGTGTCTATCTATGCTAAGTGGGTACCAAGAATATTTCTTGGATTTGCTTGTGGCCTTCAAGGACTCAGCATTTAAATGAGTGCTGGTTTTTGATTCATCACTGTTCACAATTGTAATGATTCAACCTGAAATGACATGTCGGTTTTCATATTCATTGATTTAATTTTCCTAAAAATGTTGTTTTTATAGCAGAATATTGTATAGTGTGGATGTTATCTTGATCTCATGTGTCATTTACTTCTAGCAAACATGCCATGCCAGCTCATGAATTTTCTCTCAATGTTCAAGAGTTCTATGCCATTGATATAACACCATGAATGCAGATGGTAGGTCCTGTTATGGCTATGTGCAAAATAAAAGCATATCTAAGGGAAAAAGAGGGTTTACCAAGCAGTTCGAGTGCATCAAGCACAGATTTGAGCCAACCTTCATGTAAGAAGCAGAAGAAATCCTCTTCCCCTCCATTGATTGGTAGCAAGATGCCTGCGGAAACGGGAGGTTTTGGAGGGGTATGTATTATATGCAGCTGCTCCTTGTATTAATTTCAACAACTTCTTCCCTTCAGTTATTTTTAATTACTGGTATTAATTTTATTTCAAGCGTATAACTGAAAAGTGCAACAGTTGGCACACATTATTGATATAGTGAGGAAAGTAAAATTTTATTTGAAAAAACATTATGATGATATGCTAGAACACCATTATGAGAGGTGAAAAGGCCTCCTGCCACTTGCCTGAGTAAGTTGACGTGCACTGCTTATCGAATAAAATTATATAATTTATATTGGAGCATTTGGCTCCTACGCATTCTTTCTTTAAAAAAAAGGAATACAAGCATGGATTTTGTCTCTTCAAAACAGGTTGTTAATAGCCTTTGGGATGGCCAGAGAGAGAGAGAGAGGGAGAGAGGACCCCTCAATGTAGAGTTGGAGTTGGTCCAGATGGGCAGAAGGTTGAGAGAACCAAACTTTTTCCCTTCTCCATCTCTTCTGATTTCATCAACCAAATTTATCTCTCTCACACAGTTTTGTTGCACAGATTTTTTAAGAGAAGTGGAGGAAGTTGGGAGAGGAAGGACATCTCTCTCTCTCTTTCTCTCTCACACACACACACACACACACACACATGCATGCATGCATGCAGAGTAAGACACTCGGTGTGCTTAGCTAACCTGGAATCATAAAATTCTTATTTCTTAGAGCGGAGGTCCGGCTCAACTCATTCAGTTCGAAATCAATTTGCCTGTGGATTGGTTTCAAAAGCATGAATTTTTTTTATTGGTGTTCAACACCTTAGAGGGTCTTCTACTTTTTCCCAAAAAAATAAAATAAACTAATGAAGGGGGCTTGACTCTCCTCCCTCCCCCTTTTTCCTTATCTTGCAGGTGGATGATGATCTGCGGATTATTTTAGAAAATGGTGGATTGGAGGTTGAGGAAACTGTGAAGAAATATTCTGATGAATTATTTGCAAAGGTAATCTTGTAAGTTCTTTTGAAGTTGAAAATTCAAATGTACAAGCAGAAATCTGTATTATCATTGAGGATTATTAAGGGCTATTTTGAGGCATTCGCGTGATGGGCATGTGCTATATCAGGAATCTTCAAGGTGACTATGTTTGCGACACTAAAGTCAAGTCTTCTATTTTCAGCTAGGGCATATGGAGCAGCAGCTTGAAGAACTTCTAGATATCGTGATGTCAAAGAGCAGGTATAATGCTTTTTTCATTCTGCTGTGAGAGATCGAATACCCAAAAGCAGGGAAAAGAAAAATGAATACACAGTGATTCTTTTCAATTTCCAATTGCACATTTCCTAGTCCACATGTGAATCCAGAATCTCTAATCCTTTGGCAATTACCTTTTAGAGTTGTTTTATAGAGGGAGACCGCTCTCTTTAACTCGTTGCAGAGGGGAGCAAGGGAGATGCAGTTAATTGTTTAGGTTTCTGGGTGAGTAGGAAATGAAAAGAGGTGTAAATTAGGAGTTAAGGTATGCGTGGAAAAAGCGGATATTTTAAAACAGATGGGCATGGATAACAAAATTATTTGTGTGGGTGACACATGAAAATTATAAATTAGTATTACTCTAATATTATATATGGAACATATTTAAAGTACCAGTAAATATTTCATTTTGGTTTTACTCCAAAATCCTCTATGTACCACATTTACTATTTATTACTCCCTTTTTTAATGTCCCTTTTTTGTAAACCCTAATGAAGATGAACCATTTATTTACTTGATTTTAGTTAATGTCTTCATTTTAACTTTGATCTTTATTTTCGTTGTTTGCATTACTTGAGAAGTATTTCTTGTTTTATTGAAATGTATGGTTTATATACTTTATAAAATTAATGATTTATTGTTGTTGTCAATGAAGTAGTTCTTTGTTGACAGGAAAACGGGAGAGGTCAATAATGACTTCGTTGTTAGTGACAAAATATGTGTCTTATGATTGTATAGCAGATATGGTCCCAGAAGCCAGGTAGAGTAGAATGGGGTGGGGGGGGGGGGGATAGGATTCGTGTGGTTGATGTACTGCTTAGTTGAGTGAGTTCAGTTATGGGGCTAAGATGTACAATAATCCTTACCCCAAGAAAAACACATTCTTGTTTGGTATTGTATAATTTTTAGCTTGTTTCGTGAAAGCTAACCTGATGCTGCTAGGAAAAATCTAGGCACTTCTTCAAACAGCAGGTGTAATGTTTAGATGAAATATTACTAAATTTGTAATAGATGGGCACAAATGAGAGTCGTTACCATGGATAATACGTGAGGGTAAATGAAATAGAATTTGTTTCTGGGAAGATATCATGGAAATGGGGTGGGAAATATAAACAAGACAACTGAATTGCATAGCTTGGTTTTGATTTACAAGGTATGCTAGTTTGTGGTTTAAACATGTTTTATTGAGGATTTACCTGTGATACATTGAGCTTGCAAAGCTAACTTCTAGTTTCTAGCCTGGGGGGCTAAATGGACTGTGCTTCTGAACTGAAGTTTGCTTGCTTGCTTTATCTGCATTCTTCTTTCTTTTTTTGTTTTAATTTATGTTATGTGATAAAGAGTTTGGAAGTGAATGATGATTTTGAGGATGGGATGATTTTATGTGATTTTGGCCGTATGTGTGCACATGGTATTATCTATGGGTGGCCCACCTAGTGCCATGGGGAAGGGTGATATGGCAATTTTGACCATAGGATTTCTAGGATAATCCAAGCATTGGTATGCTCTCTTTTTTTTTTTAGACGGATGGAATGCATCCTCTTGGTAGTCTAGCACATGGAACAACTAAGTGAGCTATGCATGGATATCCTATGGATGTGTCTGTCCATAAAACCTCTTCCCTTTTTTTTTTTTCTCGACAACTTGATCACCATGAGAACTAATTTTGCATTTTTTAGAGTCGGTTAGTTCATCATTTATTGAAGTTCTTTAAATCTTTTCATGACCTTTACTTTGAATTTTAAAGGTTCCCCCCTGATTCCAGGTCAATGACCATTACTGAGAAGCAAAAGCTTCGCAAGCTTATTCAGGAGCTTCCGCCAAAAAATCTAGACCGTATTGTAGAAATTGTCCTAGGTAAGAGGCCACAAGATTGTCGACCTTGCGATGAGGTCTATATTGATTTGGAGAATGAGGTAATTGTATAGGGCGCTATGTCATTAACTGAGTCGTATTTATTTTTCACTTGACAATTGTATCCTAATTTTGCAGTCTGTATATGGTTTATTGTAGGATAACGTGACACTTTGGAGGTTGTATTACTATGTTGAGGCGGTTGCAAGTGCGAAAAAGCTAGCATCGTAGGTGGAGATTAGCTTTCTTTATGAGGATTCACCAATGGCCGCCAGTGTCTTAAGAGTTTTTGGCATACTCTGGCAATCTGTGCTTCTTGAATTTTAGGTGGTTTTGTGAGATGCAAGGGATCACTGTGCCAATTCTGAAGGTTCCCTAACTCTTAACCACAACAGATAAAGTTTTGATGTAGATCCTGTTTGTTAATGTTTGAGTATCATAAGATCCATGTAAATGCCGCCCTTTACACAAAAGGATAGATAGAATATGGGAATGTTGTATATTGAGCTGAGGAGGTTATTCTGTTCTTGAATTTGGCCCCAAGAAACAATGAATGGAGCATGTCTGTTTTCCGTTCTCCGTTTTCTTCTTCTCCCCTTTCTCCTTGGTGGGTTCTAAAAGAAACTGTGCTTCATGTCGAATGAAGACCTTGGAAACGTTCTTTTGGATGATGTTTATGGTGGTGCCATTTCATAATGTGAAATTGCCACCACATTGGACAAACTTGTTAGATGTCATGGAATGTGTGTAATTTTGGATAATGACCTACCCTCTATTAGGTATTCTTATAAGGCTGTGTCTCTCATTGGCGAGTGTTATGTGACTTGACTTTTTTATTTTTGGTAAGCGCGACTTCCTCAATGAATTTGTACTCCCGTGTTAATCAATGAAGTTTGAATTACCAAAAAAAAAAAAAAAAAAAACGTTTCCAAGGCTTAATGAATTATATGGATCCATTTGCTCTCATTGAAATCCGTTACATGGCCAAGGCTTAATGAATTGACAAAATCGCATTAACCTTCATTAAAGTACACTCGTCTTTAAGACAAAGGTCAAATTTAGGAGTCCATCTCCATTTCCAATGCCTGTACAATTTTTTTGGGGCAAGAGATTCTATCTAGGCGTGTCGAGTCTGTATCAGAAGCGAATCAATTGGGATGAGATTTTTTAGTTCATTGAGTTCTACCAAAAACAAATAGTTCACTGGGGCTGAAGCTGAATGGTAAAAACAGTCTTTTGTCTGGGTGCGAAAACCAGAGACCGGTTAGCATTTTTTTTTTCACGCATCCAACTAACTGGTGGGGTGATCATTTTACCCTCCTTGGGTTTATAGGCAGAACAAGCAACATGACACCCTTAGCGATGCCTGCGCCTACGCTCTACTGGCAGGATACCAACAAACTGTGCTAATGGTTATCTAATTAGAAATTCATGTAACATGTCCACTAAGCATGAGAGCATATTAAGCGGCTATTCATCTTTGGATTGATTCAACTTTTACTTGAACCCTTAGACCTCTACGAATCAAGAATGAAATATTTTTTGAGTCTTCGTGAGGAAATTATGTCATCAAATTGTGATGCAGTTTTTAATGAGCACTGATTATTGGGGCTAATATATTAAATTATTAACCACTACCTCCCCTTTGCTTAATTTAGCCTTCATTAGGTCTCTCTCTCTCTCATTCAACAGCATCCATATTTGGATTAGCATAGAGCCGTATCGAGATCAGAAGAGAGGAGGTGTAAGCATGCAGTAAATAGGGTTGTTGATGTAGTAAGATCCATTGACCCACTCCAACTGAGTAGTTGGAACCAAAGAAGGGCCAACTTGCAGCTTCCAATACAAATCCATCAAACAAGAAGAGCTGTAATTGCTTTGAATGGATGAAAGATGATTATAGTTATAAATATCATTCCAACTCAACAAATTGGAGAAACCAAAAGAAACACAGATAATGAAAGCAAGTGAAAGAGCTTGTTAAGAAAGGATTCCAAATTCCTAAAAACAAAAAATATTTCCCTACTACTATCTATCTATATAATGACGCAAAACAAATAGGTCACCAAAACAGCCCCCCCTTGAAAAACTTACCACATTTCATGAGATACTCAAAAAGGCCCTTGGGAATACATCTCTCTACATCAGAAGTCGCCACGCCTTGGCCTTTCCTCTGCAACATTCACTCTGATGGCCCTCCCATCCAAACTCTGCACCAAAACCATCACAAAATCAAATTGCTTGTTTCAGTAAGGGTATAAGAACTTAACTTGCACTCTGGTATAACCGACTAACAAATGTTCATAACTGATGGATGAAATCTAAAGTTTAATTCAATGCGAGAAAAATTTAAGCTTAAAATTGAAACTACATCGGGCCCGACCTAGCTCCACCTAACCTAATTGGAGAGAAACTACTACATATAGAAAGTGTCTATGGGAAGCAGAAAAGATTGGCGCTGAATGGATTCACTCAGTAAATTTTTTTAATAGGACTTGACTTCATAGGTTTCAAGTAATATACAAGCCCTTTATAGACATATTAACCATTCAACATAACAAAAGACTGACGAACATAAGGTTAATTTGAATATCTAATCAATCAAACTTTGACTCTTAAGAGGTCAGATTGAATGCCAAGCCCCTGATGTATGCAATTTTAAAAGGAGTAATGAAATAGCATCATGCTCAAAGGGGAAACAGAAATTAAGGGTCTTAACAAATATGCATTCATACCATTTCCCATTACAGAACCCCCAAAAACCACATATCTCTGGATTCGATTCATTATTCTGGACTGAAATAAATAATCAGGTTGGGTTCAGATGACTAGTATGCAAAATCCATGTTAACCAGGCATGCTAAACAGACGACATTCTGAAGCGTCCAATATTAAATGTAGAAAAAAGCGGATGCATCCGACAAAACAAAGCATCCAATTTGAAGTATCACAGTAAGACAGCCTCTAAAAGAAGTACTAGTATATTCTATCGATGTGAATTGAAGGCATGGATCTTACCTGTCCATCAAGAGCAGCAATGGCATCATCGAGCTCGGATTGTGAGGACATTGTTACAAAGCCAAATCCACGTGAGCGTCCAGTTTCCCGGTCATATACAACCCTGGCATCCACAACCTTGCCATGTTCACTAAAAACCTGCTCTAGACGAGCATTATCCACTTGCCACGGCAGGTTTCCTACATACATCCTGAATGAAGTTTCAAACACTCGAGGGGGACGCTCTGGCTGGGACCCCCTTGGAGCAGCCTTGTTCACGGTCAAAAGCCTGCCACTTGCATCCTGTTTAAAAGCAAGGAGGAATTTTTTTTGCAATCATTCTAACAAAGCCATAAAAATCGAACAAGCTCCACCGATGGTATAGGAAAACTTGGATACACCCCCAAATATATAAGTCAGAAATTAATACATTCAGACACAAACACAATGGAGAAAGCTAGAAATTTTCCTGTGACCTGTCCCTACTACCGTCGAATATAATTCTTTATGATGCCATAGAATCATGGATTGAAATAAGAAATAAACCAATTATGCAGAGGAAGCTTTGCAGTGTATTATCAACTATCATTCGCATGTTGATCATGAGCATTCAACAAGGCACACTGAGATGGTTGAGGTTTATGGGCATTAGTGGTGAAAGTTGTATAATGGTGCCACATGGAGACACTTACGGGGATTAATTGTCTAGACACAGACTACCAACAGAACCTTGGTGTAGGCTATTGTGCATCTTATTAAACCACATTGCGGTCCTATTATCTCAGTAAACCACAATGTGGCCCTATTATCTCCGTAAACCACAGTGATTATCCCCCAGCCAAAAAGATTGCAATCACAGAATGCAAGTATTCAATTTTTGGTGGTTCATCTTCCAACAGCCAAAGCCCTTTTTAACAGAGTAAAGAGGGAGATCAATGTTTTGTAAAAAAAATCTTTAACATATATTATAACCCTCCTCAGACCCCGCAATGGTGGGATCCTCGTGCACTGGGTACGCCCCTTTTTTTAATCTTTTCATGAACACTTGTAATCAATCCAGGACCAATCCAAAAACTTTGGCCCTTGGAAAAAGGTAAGAGGAAGTTTAAGGAAGCAGAAAGAGAAAGAAGGCAACAAGTAATTTGATATTGAAGCTCTCTACCAAACATATAAGTTGGGTGGTTTGCCAATCATAATGATCATAACACTAAAATTGGTTGTACCTGATAAGGACATTGGTCATGGGAATGAAAAGTGTGGTCCTTCGAGTTGGCAATGACTAGTGGTTTCCAAAAAAAACCTTGGTTCTGAAGTTGATTATTGCCCTTCAGATTTGGCATCTTTGACAAAAATACAGAAATGGAACTGTAAAAATAATGAAAAAAGATCCCTGTCATACAAGAAATCAGCTTGATCCGGAATTAATTTCGTTTTTGGCACAGAAACCATACAAACAAGAATAAAATTCTAGTGATATCATGCATTTTCGAAAGAGTTGCCTCTAACAAAACCACATGTTCACTGATCAGTCTTGTTGTCTTCTAGGGCAAAAATATCAGAGAATTATCATTGAGCCCTTATAGTGCAAATTCTAGTGATATCATGCATTTCCAAGGAGGCACAATCGTTGTCCCTGTCTCATTCTGCCTTGTAGCATCCCCTAGAAAGAAACTTTATGAGGTGGCAACATAATTTTTACCGAGCAAGCTTCTTAACATATCTTTTCATTGCTATTTTAAAGGCTTATGATGCACAACATTTTTGCACCAGAAAACCAGACACCCCATCAAACATTTGTATTTAAAACATCTATGCCGTAAATGTACGACAATAACAACAACAACAAATGGGAGGCCTGAGCTAAGCATGTCTTTTCTTACCACTTCTCCTATGGTTAATTTAGGCCTGCCCCCGGCTCTTTTGGTTGCCTCAATCTGTATCAAATCACTCCTCCGTACTGGGGCATTCCAAGGCCTCCGTTAAACATGGCCATGCCACCTCAAACGACTCTCTCTAAGCTTATCATGAATCTGAGCTACTCCCAACATAGTTCTAATATGGCCATTCCTAACTTTATCCTTCATAGTTTTCCCACACATCCATCTCCACATCCTCATCTCTACTACACACAATTTATTTATATAACACTTCTTTACTTCCCAACATTCCGCACCATACATCATAGCCGGTTGAATGACCATCTTGTAAAATTTTCCTTTAAGCTTTAAAGGAATACATTGATCACACAACACTCTAGACGCACCTCTCTAGAGAGTAATCTAAAAAAATCACTTTATGTAATGTTCTTCTCCTAATATTCACCATCTATGCCATAAATGTAAACCATGGAACCAAAAAATGAATAGGGGTGTCAAAAAAACCCGGCCAGCCCACCCTAAGCCCAGACAAGGCCAGGCCTGGGTTGAGGCCTTGACTCTGGCAGGGCCAGCCCAAACCTGTATTATAGGGGTGTCAACGGGACGGGCTTGCATTAAACCCTAGTCCAACTCTAAGAGCCTTAACCTAAACCCAAGCCCGACCCGACCCTGGCAGGGTTTTCCCAAGCCCGGCCCGTCCCTGAATATCTTGGCCCATTGAGTTGTGGAAGTAACAAAGCCTAGGCTATAAAAAAAAGGTGTTTTTTTGCAGAGAGGCTGTTTCCAAACTTGAACCCATGACCACTTAGTCACAATGGAGCAACCTTGACCGTTGCACCAAGGCCCACTCTCTCTATATATTGTATAAATAAATAATATATAATACAGGGTCAGGCTGGCCCTGCCAGAGCTAGGAAAGCACCAAACCCAGCCCGACCCTTTATTAAACACAAGCCCGGCCTGGCCCTGTTCGGGTTCAGGCTGGACGGTTTTTTTTGACACCTCTAGTATTTATATATATTCATACAATAAATATATGATGGGCCTTTGGTGCAATGGTAAAGGTTCCTCCATTATGACCATGTGGTAACAGGTTCGAGTCTAGAAATAGCTTTTTTGTAAAAAAACACCATTTTTTTTTATATTTATACAATATATGTTGCTTAACTAAGTTGGCTGTCATTAGGCTTTGTTAATTCCACAGCTCAATGGGCCAAAATATTCAGGGTCAATCAGGGCCGAGCAGGGCTTGGGAAACCCTGCTAGGGTCAGGTAGGGTTGAGGGTATGCTTGGCACTGGCAGGGCTAGGCTGGGCTTGGGTTTGGTTAAGGCTCCTAGGTTGGGCTAGGGTTTAGGGCAAGTCCAGCCCAACCCAGCCCGTTGACACCCCTAAAAATGAACACCCAACCAAAAAGACAGTCCTGGGTCCTCGCATGCTGGCAATAGAGAATGTAACAGCTACACCCTAACTGCAAGAGGGGAGCATGGCAGGGAATTGACACAAAGCAAGAGGAACGAATGCCAAAATAGAGTTTTCGTGTTGAATCCATAGTTGTAGCAGGTGGGTGAGGGTGATTCTATGCTTCATCCTCAAAACGAAATAAGTGAGGGCTAAGTTGAGTTTTTGTTTTCTCCAAGGCTTTCTTTGAGTTGGAATTGAACCAAAAGGACGAGGAAATAGATATTCACTAATTTAAGACCAGCCATTTATCAAAATAAATCTACAGAATTGCCTATGCCCAAATCAACAGACATGCTTCTAGTAAGAACTTAAATAAAATACAATAAATCCTTAGAAGTTGGAAAATTTTCGAAGGCACATACTAATTATTGGTTCAACAAAGCAAATAAAAAGAGCAGCACATAAGCCCAAGAGCCTTGAAAGCATAATTTTAAGCAAGCAGTCACAAGTCATGAATAGACAAATGAATCATATACAATCTGTAAAAGCATGAGAAATATCATCATTAAATATTGAACTTGAAAACACTACAATGTTAATGATGTGGTTATCTACCAGAAACTGACAACTCCATCAATACAGTACAAGATTATGCAAATGAACATCTACATTTCTCACAGAAGTCAAATAATTTTCCTTTATCCTTTTTTTGGGGGTGGGGGGAGGGGGTGGAGGGGTAAGGAGATGCTTACGTAGCGGTGGAACATTTCCACGGCTTTCTCCGCTTCTTCCACGGTACTCATTGTGACGAATCCAAAGCCACGACTTTGATCTGTTTGCCGGTTGTAAATTACCTAGAAAACAAAATAAATAGCACCCCACAACTTCAGAACTGTATAGAGAAACAGGAACTCAAGCATCAGTAGCACAGGCTATTACCTCGGCAACCTCGACAATTCCAGCCTGGTCAAAGAGCTGAGCTAACTTCTCGCTATCCATATCATAAGGTAAATTTCCCACAAAGAGCTTGGCCTCTTCAGGTGGCTCTTGAAAAGCCTCTTCCCCCTTTTCGAAAAACCCATCTCCAGCGCTGACTTCACTATCTTCGACCTCGCCCCCTTCTGAGACCTCTTCCGCGCCCTCAACCTCCCAATTCGAGACACGGGCTTCAGTCCCCTCTTCGAAAAACCCCTCCTCAACTTTGCCTTTTTCCTCCTGTTGAGCCCAGTCAGAGGTCTGGGCCACAAGAGCGATCAAAGTAGATGGAGATATTCTCTTCTTCAGAGATACCAAAGAAGGAAATGGCGAAGCAGATGGGCAAGTGAGGTGAAGGTGTTTTATGGGTTTTGCAGGGAGAGAGATACAGGGGTATGCGGTTTTAGTGGCGAAGACGGTTGAAGGAGAGGATAGACAGCCGTCCGCCATTGATAGCGGCTTGAATAGATGGGTGGAAGCAGAAGCCATGGCAGGGCGATAGAGAGAGATAAGGTGTGAGGGAGGTTTAGACTTTAGAGAGCAGTGAGAGATGGGTCTTGCGCAGCAGCACCGCTCGCAACGGCCAGGGCCAGAGGAATATAAAGATTATCGAAATCTCTGATATTTTTATCTTTGGGATAACCTTTTGAAGGGTTCTACGAAGCCCTAGGTGCTGGGCCCCATTGGATTTGGTTCGTCAATCAGGTGGACATCCTTCGAAACTAATCGCCTTTGATTGATTGTTTTATGACCTTCAGATCAATTGCAACTGTACCATCAAAACATTTCTTCGGACCAGAGAAGAGGTCGATAAAGAAGAAAATTTTCTACGGCCAAGATTGCATGTGAAATCACGAACGGTAAGATTCCATTTCATTGCTATCGACTACTGAGTCTCAGAACGATTAATCCTAATCTCCCGCTCTCGGTTTCAGTTCCAAACGAACAGAACGACTGATAGCGAGCGAGAATGGCTGAAGAAATTGCAGAACTCCTACTCTGTAAGTGGTCAAAGCTCGCACTAGAAATTCTCTTTGTTTTGATAGCTTACGCCTTCTCATTAATTATTGTATGTCCTTTTTCTTAAACAATACTGTGATCAGTAGGGTTCCGTTCCGTTACCATTAGAAGAATTTCCATACACTCCAAAGTCCAATCAGTTACTTGGATCATAGGCCACTGCTCGCAGAGGTAAGAAATGCCTTCCCCTATTGATCCAGATGGTGAGATAATAATTGATTTACAAGTATTAACTCCATCATATTTCTTCATCATTCTTTTGATCCTTTTCTTTCTTGAAGGGGAAAGAGAGGTTTGGGGTAATGGAGAGCTAAAAAATCATTCAAATCGATGTTTAGTATTGTAGTAGGAGGAGGGGGAGGAGAGGAAAACGGCTAGATAGAATTTCTTTTAGGGGATTGCCTTACTATTAAAATTTGTCAACTCTTATGCTCATAATGTTTGAATGGTGTTGTAAGATCTATTGCATTTAATGTGATGTTTATAAAATGTCTGAACATATTTAGATGTTACAAGCCATGCATTTAGCATAATTTAGATCATGATTTAGTTAATACACATTTCCCCTGAGTACAAAACCAGCCAAGATCAGATTTGCACTTATAGTTACCATAAACAATCCTCAATACTTTCAATAGACAAATTCAATTTCTCTGAAATTGCTAGCATCTTGACTGCACAGTGGAAGTTTCAATGTCAAGAGCTGATCGTCAGCATTATAGTCAAATTCCTCCTTGTTTGCGTCCACCAAACAATATTTGGGTTTTGTGCTTGAATACGCTCCAAAACGACCGCAACCTTTCCCTTTAATTTTTATTGTGCATCCTGAAGGGTCATTCACACAGTTCAGAGCTTCAACTGCTCCTCCAGAGTTATACATGTTAATCAAGCCAATTGGAGCAAAGTGGACATTTTGATTGTATTCCTGGTGTAATAACCATGTCAGTATTAGGTGCACTTGAAAGATAAAAAAGATGGGAATCAGAGATTCTAGAAGACTGACCCTTATTGGAGATATTGTGTAGATTTCGCATTGTAGAACTCCCAAACTAACTTCAGCGATTCCTTTCCTCGGTAATTGAGAAAGCGATCCTGAATATGACATTGAGATTGTTGGTTGAGGATATATAGTTTGAGAAACAACAATTTTTATGAAGCGATTAGTAAATTACCTATATTGAAGGCATATACTGCACAATCTCCTGTCCAGTTTTCACCTGCAACATCTTCAAGAAATTCAACATTGTCGGGACTAACATGACCTGAAAGGTATGAAGGCTTAGATGATAATGTAGGATAATCATGAGCTGACTCTTTCAATGGCCAGTGTCCTACTCCTTGGCAGTTAAAAACACCTATAACTCCAGATAACTTGTTCAAATTCCAAATCTTCAGCAAGCTGCATAGTTATTCAGGTAAGAATTAACGTGATAAGACTTGAAAAAATCATTGAACTCTTGACAGTTGAAAAAAAGGATCTTGAAGTACAACTGACCTTTTGCCATCCATGACCGGATCCTCAAATAAACAATCTCGGGTAGGCCGACCAGCATGTCTAGCTCTTAGAATAGATCCATCAGGTAGTACTAGTTTTTTGAGTACTTTAAAATCATGGTTGCCTGGCTTGTCACTGTAAAAAAGAAAAGTGAACTAGTGAAGGACATTCTTCCTCACAACTTGGGGGGGGGGGGGGGGGGAGGCCGAAAGAAAGGATTTTCCACAATTATTTAGAGGAATTTTGTTGTCATGACTTACCTTACATACACCCCACATCCGCCCAATGCTCTTGCAGCACCATGGAACTCAGCTGTGACATGTTTGCTCTGGGAGAAACAAAAGGAGAGTAATTAATAGCTGCAGATCTCATGATTAAAGACTTGGTCTCAGAGTATCCACATCAGAATTCAGTTATCTCATATGACCCACTGCCTTTTGACCCAAAATTAATATATCCTATGACTACTTTACAGTTATAACCCTAGAAATAGCACATACATTCAAGTAATATATGTTGTATATCTATTAGTTTGGTATTAGGAGAAGTTACCACTTGAATCACTCAAATGGAAGAGGTTTTAAACCTCACAGCTTTGAGTTTTGGGATGAATGAGAATGAACAAATCGGATTAATGGAACACATCTTACATGGAACATATCCCAGTCTGGTACCACAATCTCCCCTAGAAGGAGACTGTTGAAAGCGACAGAAGCAATATGTAAGGTCTGTAAGTTCGGCTCCCTTGGCATGAAATCCTCTGATGCTCTGGCAACTGCACTCTTCCTCGAACTGAAAGTAACCAACCCAATCATTCAGAACCTAGCCAATAAGATGTAAATATTTTCTTGAGACATTACTAAAAGCAAGGTTATCTACCTGTAAATGTAGTCAGAATTGTGATTCATGCAGCAAATTAAGTTATTGTCCTCGAAGTTCCTTGCTACTGATGCTTCCAGAGCCTGCTGGCACTGCCTGGTCAATGAGACCCGCCCTCCATAGCCAGAACCTAGTGTTTCTATCACGTTCTGTACATCCACCTTTACTCCATCGACACCACTACTGGCAAGGTAACTGTGGAGATCGTCATAGAATTCAAGAATTTTTGTGGGGTCAATCATTCCAACTCCATATTTCTCCAAGCTATCCATGGCAACATCTCTGATATTCCCTATGTTACCGGGAGACTGAACTGGATATACAATCCTGGGATTGTATTTCTTCATTGCTTTGGATGTTGGAAGGAGCCCTCCCCAATATCCAAGCAAAGCATGCCACACGTAGACATACCTGTGACAAAACAAACATCCAATATCTGTAAATACTGTAAGTTCTTACAAGAAGTGACCAAATTGAGTGGAATCAAGTGCTTACTTCAGCCCATATTTATCTTTAATGGTTTTGATGAACTGATGGAGATTTTCGCAAGAACTATTAGAGCCTATGCCCGTGAACTTATTGTTCTCCTTGATATCAACTAGTCTGGTTGCAAACCTACTGATTCCGACATGGAAAGAGTGAGTAAATTGATGCAAAAAAAAAAAAAAAGATTATCATAAACCAAGAGGGATGGGAAACTTACTGTGTCCCTTCAAGGAATGGTTCACCTTCTTTACTGAACTCATTTATGGTGTCTTGCCAGCCATCATCAATGATCAGGAACCTTGGAGGACAGCCTCCTTCTGCCAAACTACAGAAAGAAAATAGAGAACCCATCACAGTTAAAGATTAGGGTACCTGTGCTTTCAGATTACTGGATGCAGACTTCAGCCATACCTCTCAAGACCTTCCTTGATTCCTTGTGGATCAACTTCAGTATAGAAAGCATCCCAAGTGCACCATCCAAACCAATCTAAGTTGTGCGGGATCTATTGGTTAAATCATGGAAAAATAAAATGTAGATCAGAACATTATCTTGGTTGATCATCCTTCCAAGGTCCAAAGGAAAACAATTACACAAATGCAAACAATAATATGGGTTTTTGCTTACCTTCTTGTTCTTAATTAAACTGAACGTGTCCTTGTGCTTCTCCAATATCCTACACCAATTCACAAGTTATATATAAGATGTCCATTCTGGAAGTTTAGAAAAAGGTAAAAACAGCACAAGACAAGCTATTAGGTATTCTTGATCTTCAAGCAAAACCCACATGAAAGACTCATTCATGAGCTTGTAAGGGTTGTCCCCTGAATTGATGAAAACAGCTTCCAGAGATTGGGAACATTGAACATCCGGATCCCCTGAAACAAATAATCATTGAACAAATACGATTCAAACCATATCAGAACCCAACAAAGACAAAATCACATTCCTTGACATGAAAGATACTAAAACTAACAGAGCAACTGACCACTTTCAACACAGAACTGAAGCTCATTGGTTGGAGTCCCTTGCAAACTCGTTCGGAATTGGCCATCCAACACAGGCAGCATCAGTATGTAGAAGGTGTTTTCTGTGGTTGGCTGCTCAACATCCTCATCATGGAGTGCAGAATCTTCCCGTGCCTCCAGCAGAAGCATCTGTGTTTCGATCGGTATATCACCACCTGCTTTCCCCATGCGAGGTATCATCCACCATATTTTGAATCGGAAGAGACACAAAAGCCTGTATCCCCTGCTATGCCCACACATATTGAAGTCAAATGATAACCTTAAACAGAGCATTAAAGGAGAAATCTTATTTGGTGGCATCAAATTGTTATAATTCCCATTTAATGGATAAATGAATGTCTCCGACACATGCCCAGGATCCGCCATTGTATGCAGAGAGAAACAAATGATTTGGAAAGAACAGAACAGAAACTTACTCAAGCACTCCAAGGGTGAATACATGGAGGCTGGTTTCTGTAGTCGAAGTTGCTCCAATGAAAGCTGACCCAGAACTCGCCGGAGAAACAACGACGTTGTCTGGAACTCCATCAAGAACCACCTTACCACGCACAGTCAGTCGTCCGTCAGTTATGGTCGGTATGGCTGTGATAGTCATCTCTCTCTCTTTCTCTCTCTCTCTCTCTCATCAGTACCAAACCCCAAAAATAGATTTCGAAGATCTATAACGAACCAGATAAAAGACGAGACAACCTCTGCCTCGATGAAGCTAGTTATTTATATGGTCAAACTGCCAAGTGCCAAACCGACAGTGTTAAATTATTTTCTAATCTCTACACTAGAAGAAGCTTTACATAGCTACATAAAGAACAAGTGAAATGACAATACTACCCCAAGTTTAGGAGTAAAGTCATGTACAACTTTGAGGGTAAAGGCGGGAATTAGCTGGGATCAGAGACACTTTCCCGTTTGGTATTGGATAGGATATTAGGATGACGGGGCAGCAGGGTTGGATGCTCCGCCGCTTTGTTAAATATAAATAAAGGGCCCCGCTTCTACTTTTCTAGTGATTGAAAAGAAAAGACAAGTAAAATTAGGCAATCTGGAAAGCTCGGAAGAGGAGGTGGTGATTTAGCCTTCTCTTGACTAGATGCTGACTATGCTATGTCGGTCATACTTTGACTTTAAAATGTTGCTATTTTGGTTTTTGTTTTATTTTTTTCTTAATGATGGAAACCATGTTTGATGTATGTATAACCTCATGGAGTTGATGAAGTGATAAAATAGTGAATAAAAAATGGAGTATCTGAATGACACTTCTATAGGTGTATTTAAAATTTGATACTTTCTTTTAATTAGGTTGTCTTATTTTTAAAAAACCTTAAGATAGAGGTATAAAAAGATTTTCAAAACATAAGTTGATAGTGATCTATCATTATGTCATTATCAAAAGGTATAATTGTTGTTCTCATTTTTCAAGTACATATATGTAGGGGTGTCAATTTTGGATCGGAACCGGTAGTCGAACCAAAACCGTCCCACTAGAAACCGGAACCTACTCACCCAATAGCTTATTGGTCCGGAACTAGTCTTAGTGATAGGTTATTGGTCCGGATCTGGTCTGGTCCTCGGAACCGTTGGAATCGAAAGAAATGCATACACTTGAACTTATCTTGCATCATTTTTTATGTTTTAAAATGTTAAAGATGATCTTTGCTATTTTAACATACAGTTAAAGTGACTTTTATTATATAGTTATTGTCCAGTTGCTATTAGAACATGACCCAAGACTAAGCAAGACACTTACCCCTCTCATATCTGTTGCACATAGAGGGCACACACCAGTAGTTAATGAATTGCTTTTGAAATATTCTAGCTTGCTTGAGATTTCTAGTTTCAATGGAAAGAATGCTTTACATTTGGCTACTCAACAAGGGCATGTTTGGACCCGATTAGGAACCGGAACTGGACCACCCATTAGTTAATGGTCCTGGATCTCAGATTTGGAACCGGTGAGCTTATTGGTCCGGATTTGTTCTTGACACCCTATAGTCGGAACTGCTAGAGAACCGGACTGATAGCCCAGAACCGGACCAATTGACACCCCTACATATATGAAATAAAACTATTAATTTCATTAGAAAATATTATTTACATTATATTGAAAGGAAAAAAAAACCATATTATTTGATACCTTGAAAGATATCAATAAGAAAACCCTATTAAAAAAAATTAATAATTGAAAAAGAAATAGAGATAGAGGCAGAGGAGTAGGTTGTCGGTTCCATTGGAGAAGTGTGGCTGTCCTCTTAATATTCTTCTGGACCTATCCAATGATTGGAGAGGAGGAATGCCCCATGATTGAAGGATATAGCTAGGAAAGCTGGGGTAATGTTAATACATTGAGGTCGAATTTTTTTCGATCGGCACATCCAAACATCTTTTGGACAGGCAAGATTAGGTGCCGGCCTAGAGCACTGATGGGTGTGATAAACTAGGTCTAAGTACGAAGGATTAGTGCGTAGCCCTCTCTCATTTTGCCATGTAGAAAGATGATGTGATTATTTCAACCATTGGATAATGAGAATATAATTTAGATTAGTAGGGAGAAAGTATTCCTCCACCCATAAAGGACAGTTCACTCACCATCTTAGGATTCATAAACCCCTATAGGGTTTTATTATTGTTTCCAAATGCCTTCTCGATGCTCTTTCCTATCCTTTCTTGGTGAATAAGACCCAATCACCGTAGGTGGAGGAAAACTCGATCTTTTTAATAGTTATAATAAATGTTTGGTTAAGTATTTGTCGCTTTTGCTTCTTGAAGCCTAGTGCATTGATGGGTATGCCCCTATAAACTAGGTCTAAGTAAGAAGGATTAGTTCATAGCCCTCTTTCATTTTGCCACATAGAAAAATGATGTGACTACTTCAACCATTGGATAATGAGAATATAATTTAGACTTTTTTTTTCAGTAATAGAATATAATTTAGATTAGTAGGGAAAAAGTTTGTCTCCACCCATAAAAGATGGTTCACTCACCATCCTAGGATTCACAAACCCCTATAGGGTTTTAGTATTGTTCCCAAAATACCCTCTTGATGCTCTTTCCTGTCCTCCCTCGCCCCACGGGACCCAATCACCATAGGTGGAGGAAAACTCGATCTTTTTAATAGTTATAGTAAAAATGTTTGGGTAAGTTTTTGTGGCTTTTGCTTCCAGAAGCCTAGAGCTAGTTTCTTAGCTTTAAAAAAATATGGATCCATTGAAATTAAAACGTCTTGATATTTTTTCCGCAAGAAGCCCAAAAGTAGAGGACCGCTTCGGGATCTAAGCATGGTTTTAGTTATTGGAATCGTATCAACTGATATTAATCAGTATTGGCCATGGTACTAATACTAGATCGATATGAAATGAACTTTAGATTTTAGGTAACAAAATGAACTTTTGGGTTATGTTTGGAAGCCAGAAAAGAAAAGAAGTTTTTTTTTAAAAAGAAATTGAATTGAAGGAGAGAAATAGATCTACATAAATCAATCATTGTGTCATCACATTTTTTTTATTATGTTTTTTTTCCTTGACTTCTTAACATATCCTTGGTCGCTTGTCAAATCGATAGCGATGATACTTGTGGTAATGGTATTGGCAGTAACTAATAACCGAATCAGGTTCCACATCTTACCGAGAAGCAGTAGCGATGAGGGCAACAATTCCACTTCTGCTCGTCCTTTTCTTATTTGTGAATACCCCTTTTGCAAATATTTAAGGTTTAGGCTTGGTTGCGTAAGATATGTCCGCTCTCCAACCATGTGTTGTAGCATGTTTTGCTTAATAAAGTTCTTCATACCCAAAAACAAAAAAGACTTGGGTGCCGGATTGGCCAATATTGATATTGGCATGATCCTGTGTTAAACATGGTTTGAGGAATTAGCTTCAAATCAGTCAGATTAGTCGATTCTTATCCGTTGACCGATCTTGATCGATCCATATCGATAGATTGGTATGGAACAAGTGTAAAAAATATAAAAAAGAAAAACTAATTTTAATACGGGTAAGTCTGTGGAAAATTATTGCCCCCAGTACTGGGGGCGGTCAAGTGCGCATCATGTTGTTGGGGCACCGCCCATGTGTGCACAGTGGGCCCCACCGTGCACACATGGGTGGTGCCCAGCCGCACGATGGCACTTGACCGCCCCCAGTACTGGGGGCGATAAAGATCCCGATCAAGATAGATACGGACCGACACCAACTACTAAAACCCTGGTGTTAACTAATCTTAGATTCCTTCCTTTATCGCAATCACAACTTTTCATGTGCCTTAAAGGCTTAAATGCTTAAATATGGGGTATCCACTGGTATTGGGCCTGTAATGAATTTGGGCTGGCCCAATTTTCTTCATTATAACATCCATGGGCTGACATTAGCTAGACATGAAGGTCAGGTCCATACCCGTGATATACACGGGAGTTTGTGTGTCTGCTGAGAGAGAGAGAGTGGGGTTTTCTTAACGGGAGAGTTTTGGAAAATAAAATTTCTATGAAGAGAGTTTTGGAAATATAATACCTTAATGGACTGAAAAGCCAACTTGTTATAGGGGGGGGGGGGTATTACTAGGACGGGTTACGGTTACGAAGCGTTAAATAGGGAGATTTGATTATTTCAACGGTTCAATCCATTATTATCTTATCCTACGGTGGGTGTTTGGCCATGCATGATGCACGTTTATGCACATAACCTTTTATTAAAAATAAAAAAAGAGGAAGAGAAAGTATATTACTTCCACCCTCTGATTCCTCCTTTCCATCCCTACCTTGCAATGACTTTATAAATGCCGGGAGGATGTGTATTACTAGCTAATTTTTTTTTTTTTTGGTAAAAGTATTACTAGCTAATAGAGTCATAACATGTAAGGTAACCTATGATTAAAATATTAGAACTAAAATTACCTAATAGTAAGTAATATAGCTTTTAAGACATTTTTGTATTTTAAAAATCAAGAGAGACAAGAAAAATTGAGGGGATAGCAATTTGTAGACACTGGATTAATAAATGATGCAAGTAAGAGGCAGCGTTTTAAAATTCGGAATCGGCCAGAAATGGTACTGCAGCTGTTGGAATTGGCCGAGAATGTAACAATAATAAATCGATAAAAAGGCCGTTAAAAGAAACTGAACAGATCGATAGCTATTTAATTTCAATTTGCAAACATCTTATTAGTCCAATTTCAATATGCAATTTCGATTTCCTTATCTTCTACAGTTCTACTAGTAACTTGGATCTTACATCAGATGGAATCATAGTGAGAGCGACCATTAAAAAGAGGAACGACAATATTATTGAGGGAGAAGAGTATTTTAAGTCTCTTAACCCTCGTGTGTGGTGTGTGTGTGTGGTGTGGCACTCGTGGTGTCTCGAGAGAAGTGAGGCTTTTTTAGGTGCCCCATTCACTTACTCCACCACACATCCCCCCCCCCCCCACCTCACATGATTTTTTTTGGTAGAACACCTCACATGATTCATGAACGACTCAAAGTGTCCTCTTCCGATTGTTTCAGATAAGCCGACCCCATTTATCGGCTTTTACTTTTTTTTTTTCTTTTAAATTTTTAAGCCAACACCAATTCTCTCTCTCTCTTTCTCAAGTTGTTGTTCGATTTTGGAACTCAACTTTGATGAAGAAACCAAAGAGCACAAACTAGCAATCAGGGACAGGGACTATTTACATAGTAAAAGACATTTTTATTTTTCCATATATAGAATCTAAAAGGAAGTTTCCAGTAATTCCTCTTTCCACCTCTTCCACTTTTTCATCCCCCAACCCCACCCTCTCTTTCCTCATCTGGAAGGCATTAGAGGGATTACAGTGAAAACATCATGGTTTCCAGCCAATCCCCAGTTCTACTCATTCATCAGTTTCCCTCCAATTTAAGTCTTTCTTCATCTTACTCTCAACTCAGCTAAAAGAAGAAAAAAAATAGAAAGCTTAAGTTTTTTTTTATTACCCAATCATCTACAGTGATTTGAAGTCTCATCATTAACTCCTATTTCCTTACTAGCAAAGGTCCGAAATATCCTTCATGAGTTGGGATAACTACTTAAACTGCATCAGGCCAACTCTAAAATTTCTAGGGCTTGGCCTAGCCCAGCCCGGCTCACTCAAACTTTTCTTATCAAAGAGTGATTTATATACCATTCCCAATAACAACAACAAATTCAGCCTTATCCCAATTTAATGAGATCAATTATTTATATATTTCATTTTCAAATAACAAATAATATCTTTTTTTTTCTTTTGATAATCAAGCAACGAGTAATATCACTGACAAAAAATAAATGAAAACCTCAGGTAAGTTGCGGAAGAAATAAGGCTAAATAGAATTAAGAAACCAGTCTCTATCATTATTATTGTAACCTAAACTAAAGTTGTGATAGGCTTTAATCTACAGGCCACCCTTGGATTGAATCACCGGGGTCCATCTTGCCTACTTGGAAGAGACAAAGTAAAAACATGTACCAAAGCCTCACTCTATCAAAGGTGAAATTAAGATGTTTGTTGGAAGTTACTATAGAAGTCATGGCAGCATAATTGGCTGCACAAAAATGAATATTAGTAGTGTTCTCATTTTGTTTAGTCTCTTATATAGGATTATATTGAGTAATGTCGATACATGGAGAATGCCAATAAAAAAACTTTCCTTAGCTGTGATCACAGCCAAGCAGTGGGATCCTTGCCAATATGGAAACACTATTTAGAATCTTCCCCTATATGACAGTCATAGAGAGGAGACTCACAGGTATATGAGGGGATGGATGGTCTCAGGCTGTTTAGAATCTTGGCCTATATGACAGTGACACAGTCGTAATATCTACTCACTTGAACTCCCTTTCATCAAGTTCAAGTGACATGATCAGGGGATGGAAGGTCCCAGGGATAACCGATGTGAGACTATTCTATACCATATTAAATAAAGTGGGAATGTCCATAAAATAGTATTCGGCTGTCCTCCAGCCGTGGGCCTGTGGCTGGAGCTGGAGGATCCAACCCAGCAAAAACAAAGGTGTTTGGGTCATTTCACAGGCGAGCCTCCCTATGAAATGACCAAAACCCCCCTGTTTTTGCTGGGCTGGAGGACAGCCAGGTCCCCATAAAACACCACTTGAGGATCCATAAAACAACACTTGCCCAAAGGATATGTTAAAATACATCCAAAATCTCCGATAACTGATGTGGGATTATACCTCTATAACTCCCAACATCTCAATAATTTCCTTTCAACCAAAATGTGAACAGAACACACTATTGTACGTGGGAATTAGATCCATAAACCTGTGTTCGGTAACATTACCCTTACTCTTTCGAACCATCTACAAAGAAAGCAAAAGAAGGAAAAAAAAAAAAAATCTCAACTCTCAAAACAAGAGGAGATCTGATTGTGATGATGGGCTTCTTGTAGTATGGTCCATGCAAACATTGTTAGTACCTATCTACAAACTGTTTGGAGAAAATCCATTTTGCGCACTTACCCTTAAAAAGGGTCCGTACAGAACAGTAGGATCTAATACCCCACCCGTGCAACCATTCTTAGAACCAACTGGTCATCAAGATTCATGTAAAGGCCCATAAAAAATTTGAAAGAGAAAGAATGTCTGGTGCTGGTAATGCAAAACTAGAAAAGCAATAAGATAAAGAGGCAATAATAATCAAAGCTTATGATGGTTTGAAGGAAGCAAAGAAACATATTCCATCAGCTAACCATTTGAAACCCATCTACATCAAACCTACGTAAAGAGAACTCCATGATTCTCCTTTTTTTTCTTTTCTTTTCTTGTTCCGAGTGGAAAATCTTGATGGGCATGTGTCGCTCCCATAGCTCCCCTTTAGGGAACAGACCAGCAAAGTTTTAGGAAAGGTTATTAAGCCTTTACTGCTTAAATTGTATATGAAGGGCATGTAAGATGGATAGAGACAATTGGAATTAGGAACAAAGAAAGGCCAAGTCAAAAAAGACTCAGCTTTATATATATATAGGATATGTGGGTAGGTGGATAGGTGCTTGCCTCTGAAATAAGCTTTAGCTGTTCTCCCATTTTTAGTCTTTTGACTTCAATGTTAGGGGAGAAGCTTTGCTTACAACTTATAAGGAATGTATCAGACGGCACGGTTGGGGGATCTTTATCCCCGTCCATTTTCTCAAATTCCTCCCGTAAGGTATGGAAATGATCATCCTACTCCCTGCTCAAACACACCGTTCGGGTGGCGTTCACCACCTATTAGAGGGACTTGAGGAAATGGACCGGACAGAGAATTGCAGGAGATAATTTTTCGCGAGTTGGGGTTAAGAATTGATATGATTCATTGCCTATTGAATTACTTGAGTACATCTTATGCGTGGAGAGAGAGAGATGTGAATCATTGGAATACTTATTATGTTTGTTGAGATGTTGGAAGTTATAGAGTTATAATTTTACATTAATTTGTCCAGTTCTTTAGTGCCTTCATATACTTGAGGAGTTCTCTTCACCTGATGTTTTAATGTTTAGGGTTGGACACTCCACCATAGCATTAAAGCCTAAATCTTTTTGTTGTCATTCTTAAGTTGTTTGTACCCAAATGTAAAGTCAGGTACGTTTGGAGTTAGTTATAGCCCCACATCAATTTGTTTGGGTCCTTAGTGCCTTTATATATATTTTTGGAGTTGTCTCCACAAAATGCCTTTAAGGTTTTGGGTTGACCACCTACCAACATTAATTCTGGTAGTTGATATGGGGAATCTCCTTAGGGATTCTATTGTTTTTAAATTTTTTTTTTTTTTTTTTTAAGGGTAAGAGAATACTAACTAGTCATGTAGCCCTTGCACCAGTGCAATAGCCAATGAAAGAGCGCACACAGACATTGGTTTTAATTAGATTACCCTATAAAGACCTACCAAACAATCCTCATGTTTATATTGTAGACTGTGTTTTAAAAATCAGAATCGGGACATAATCCGTCAGAGCCAATTCCATCCCGATAGGAATCGGCTCAGGAATCAATCCGATCCAAGTTAAAATATGAAGAAAATAACTAAGAATTGACCGATCGGGATTGGATTAACTGATCCGATTTCTGATTAAAACACTAACGATTAGGATTGGCAGAAATCGGGATCAGTGTCAGCCTATATATCCAAATCCATCGATTTCACGATCTTATTCCTGATTCTTGAAACCATGATTATAGAGGTTTTTTTTTTTTTTTTTTTTTTTTTTTTTTTTTTTGGGGTAAAAGGATTTATTAAAACAAAAATACAACTAGCTACATAGAGAGTTTTTTGTCTGATCATACCATCGAAAACGCACACTGGTAAAGTTATCAATGGCTTCGGGTAGGTCAATATACTAGCTTAAAAGGTTCCAAGGTATACTAAGTAAGTTAGACGGGCTAAGAAAAGCAGAAAGTTCTCTATTGCAACACCACATTTCCTTGAGAGGAATATTCTTGAAACCATGATTGTAGAATTACAGTATAAAGAAAAAATGAGTCCAGAGTTCCTGAACTGCCTGATGAGAAACAAAGATCTAATTAATAAACTAATTAAGAAGAAAATCAATCACAAACAGTATCCGATATGTATAGTTAGCCTAAATAGCTTTTCAGTTCACCTTACCAATTAATTAAGGCTTTGTTTTAGCATTTAGCACATGATAACTGCAAGCAATACATCAAATCTCACTATTTAGGTAATTTTGCTGGTCACACTCCCAATAAATCAGCTAATCAGATTCCTTAAAGAAATCACTCTAGTGAGGCCTAGCTGTACTCTGCAATTGTCCTGGCTTCCAGTTTTGGAAGAAAATCTCCTTAGATTATTCAAATCTAATCAAATAAAGGTCAAAGAATCTCACTTAGCTACCACACTCCATTGGATATCATATCATACTATTTATATAAGTCCATGGACTCATGTTTCTTGGTTACTTTTTCATTTGACTATTTTATCCCTTCTTACTTATTTAAATACCATATTTTATTAACTAATATATTTTTCTTTTATTTTACACTTTTATAAATTATTGGTACCTTTTTATTTCTTTTAATTTTTATATTCAAATATTTTCTCTCAACTTCTCATACCCTCGAGTCTTCGAAAAGCCCTAACCCCTTTCTCTTCCTCGCGGCCTTTCTCTCTTCCCATTCCTTTCAGGCCCCCTCCTCTTCCATGCTCAAGAACGTTCAACCCTTCGTCGTTGGTTATCGTTTCGGCTCTGTTGGAGTTGCCCACAATGGAAATTTGGTGATTTATCGCTCTGTTAGAGCGGGCCTTGAAAAAAATGGCTCCATGCATCTTCAATACTACCTCTGATACAGAGGTTGTTTTCCACTTGATTGCAACATCAAAAACTCGTGTATATATATATTGGACTTTCTCCGATGGAGTTTCCTATTGAAACTCAATCTCCTCTATACAAGGCAACTCAATCACATACAAGGCAAACGCACCAACCATTCTCTTGACAGGTGTTTCTACTGCCATTTACCTCCAAACCCATACCCCTCCCAACCATACTCCCATTCCTTCACTTCCACTTACTATCGTCCCTCCACTCCATATTATGGCTCTCCATCACCTTCTCCTAATCCCCCCTCTTTCTTAACCCGCCCTATCCTCCATCCACTACCCTAACCTGGTACCCAAACACGGGTGCTATTTACCATGTTGCCCCCAATATCCAAGCTTTCTCTTCCTTTGATGGTCACACTGATTCGGACTAACTCCATGTTGGCAACGGTAAGGGTCTTCCCATTTTACATATTGGTCAATCCTCATTACCCTCTCATTCCCCATCTAGTTCTTTATCTCTTCAAAATATTTTGCATGTTCCTTCCATTACTAAATCATTACCGTCTGTTCAAAAATTTTGCATTGATAATCATGTTTATTTTGAATTTCACTACTCTCATTTTTTTGTCAAGGATCAGGTGTCCAAGAAAATTCTTCTCTCTAGACCGAGTAAAGATGGGCTATATATTTTGCAATCCCATCCGTCCTCTCCTTCACCTGCTGTTTCTGCTACTGAACGCACTTTCATTGATGGTTGACATCACTACCTTGGTCACCCTCAAGAAAGTCTTCCTTGATTTATGCTTAAAGAAAATAATATATGCCGTCAGTTATATTGGACTTTCTCCGATTGAGTTTCCTATTGAGGCAACTCATTCACATAATATATTGAATCCCACTCGATCAATCTCTACTTGTATAGCAATGTAATTGCCTAAGGATCTCATGGTTCCCTTGTAACCTCTTGTATATATAATGTCTCATTGAGACTATATTTTATGAAAGAATAAAAGCACCCCCTGGTTTTTGAAAAAACTCAAATGTCCCCCTCTACAGTAACGGTGTTAGTCTACTGTTAGTTATTGGTGTGAAAGGACTATTTTACCCTTGTACTTAAATATTAGAATTAAATTTACAATACTACCCCTTCATCTTCAACATTGGTCAAGGGTAGTTTAGGGATTTAAATTTATTAGCTGACATCATCACTTAACAGCATAAAACTAACATTAGGGACTAATTTATCATTTTGGGGCCTAAACTAGGGGGTGATTTGAGTTTTTTCAAAAACCAGGGGATGATCTGTAATTTACTCTAATATATATAGTTCCTATATCAGAACCCATTAGATTAGATTAGATTAGATTAGATTAAGGGCTCACAGTATCCAGAGTCCAATCAGATTTCCCATCTCCTAAGATCATTTTCTGTTTAGAAAACATGGGGGAAATCCTTGGATGATGGGTTATAAGGAAACCAACCATATGACTTGGAATGTTTCAAAACTGTCATAGGGAGGGGGGTAGCATACATAAAAAAAGCAGCCTAAGCCAATGGAGAGAGACTGAGACATCCTCCATAAAGCAGTGTCAGGTGGCTTATCTTATCTTCTCATTAAGGGTCGAGTAGTGTTTTATATGTTAGCAAGGCCAGAGAAGGTAGCAGCAGCAAGTGATTCTTCAAAAAGCGAATATGGTTGGACTAGTACTTCTCTCCTCACTTTGTTGTTTAGGCCTGTGGTTACGACTAGCTTTGGGTCTTGTCTTCCTATATTTCTTGTTTGTAAAACGTCAGCAGCCTAATACCAAGGACGACAACAGCTTATTACCTCATGGGAACATGGGTTGGCCTTTCTTGGGAGAAACTCTTGCCTTCCTCAAGCCACACAAGTCCAACACTGTGGGCAAATTCTTACAGGAAAGATGCTCTAGGTAGCTGATTCTAGCTCTCTATTGATTTTTTTCGTCTTAACTCACAAAAATCATACCAATTTTGCAAAATTCTTGATTGTATTGAAATGGGCTATCTTCAATTGCTTTCCTTTTTTTGATTTACTGATGAAATGGGTTTTCGATCTCCTATTTTATTATTCTCTGGCCAGGTATGGGAGAGTATTCAAGTCCCATCTATTTGGGTGTCCAACCATTGTCTCCTGTGATCAGGAGCTAAATATGTTCATCCTCCAGAATGAAGAGAAGTTATTCCAGTGCAGCTACCCAAAGGCCATCCATGGAATACTTGGAGACAAGTCTTTGCTTGTTGTGGTTGGTGATGTTCATAAGAAGCTAAGGAGCTTCATGCTTAGCTTTACCAATATCTGTAAGTCAAGATTAGAGTATCTCGATGACATAGATAACCTGGTTACCTCAATTATGGATTCATGGAAGGAGATAAACCAAGTCATGTTTATGAAAGAAGCCAACAAGGCAAGAACCCAGTATCATATCTATCTTTTGAAACATTTAATATATATTTATCATCTTTGATTCCATCTCTTAACTATGCTTCTATGGTATTTATATGACAGTTCACTTTCAATCTTATGGTGAAGCAAATACTTAGCTTGGAACCAGAAGACCCACGAACCTCAATGATACTAGAAGAATTCCTTACCTTCATGAAGGGTTTGGTGTCTCTCCCATTATATGTTCCAGGAACCTCATATGCCAAAGCTGTAAAGGTAACAACTATTGATTTTATATGTAATTAAAGCCTCTTCTTCTTCTTCTTCTTAATGGAATGGGTAATGAATGGGGTTGTGCAGGCAAGAGCAAGGATTTCGTCCACTGTAAGAGCCATTATGGAAGAGCGCAGAAAGGAGGGGGGTGTGGGGCTTGGAAAAGGAGACTTTTTGGATTTGCTTTTGACAAGTACAAACTTAATTGATAAAGAGAAAGTGAGTATTGTAGCAGACCTTCTTCTTGCAGGTTATGAAACCACCTCCACTCTCCTGGCCATGACCGTCTACTTTCTTGGACACTCACCAAATGCTCTTAATCAATTAAAGGTACCAATTCAATCTCTCTCTCTCTCTGGAAATTTTACAAGAATAAAAGATACTAAAAGGGTCTATTGACTTGACTATTATTGATATAAAAATACAGGAGGAACACAATGGAATAAGGAAAGAGAAGCAGAAGAGGGAACCCTTGAACTGGGAAGATTACAAGAAAATGGAGTTCACACAAAATGTAGTAAAGTGGAAGCACTAACAAAAACGCTTCAATATCGATCACTTGCTTCTTGGCTTTGTAGAAATAGGGTCTTTCACTCAAGATGTTACTAACAAAGAATGAGTTTAATTGGTTCTTGGAAACCCATTTCTTGCAGGTTATAAACGAAGCTCTAAGGTGTGGAAACATAGTCAAGTTTGTCCATAGGAAGGCAATCAAAGATGTCAACTTCAAAGGTTAATTTCCACTTGAAATCTCATAAATTAATTTTCTTTTATTTGTTAAAAATGATTTTAAAAAACAAAAGATTGATGAGCAATAATAGAGTTAGTTTGTTTGCATGCAGGGTATTTCATTCCTTCTGGATGGAAGGTTCTTCCCATCTTCACCGCGGTACATCTCAATCCATCCCTCCATGAAAATGCCTCTGAATTCAATCCTTGGAGATGGGCAGTATGTACTTGTCTCTATGTTTTTTCAATACCGTATTTTTTTCTTCCATAAAATAAAAAAGAAAAAATAGGATTTATTCACAGTGAAGAAAGAACCTCAATCCTTGGGGATATTTCAAAAGTTAATTATAATGACTACATTCACTATTTCAGGAGTCCAATCATACAATAAAATAGCCTTCGACCTCGAGGAGATTCTTTCTTCATATAGATAATGGATCTTATGTATCAAAGGCAATGTTTTAAAACCTGATGGACCAAACTGGTTGGACCATTGCGGATCACAATTTAGTTGGTTCAATACTTGAAACTTGAAGGAACCACATCGAACTGTTTTGAACGATTTTGAACCATTCAAACCAGACATTTTGAACCATTTGGTCTAGTTCAATGGCTTGATTTGGAATCTCATCTTACACTTAAAAAGGAAATCTATCAGTATGTTTGGATCTCTTGGCCCAATCTGATCTCACACAAAGGCTCACATATAGCAACCAAGCCCAGCACAATAGTACACCACATTCCAGAGTTGATGCCCAAGGGTTTATGTTGGTTGCGGGGTCTTATATAGTTATATGGATCTGGGTTTTACCTGATTTACCCATAAAAATATGGGTGGGCCGAGTTCCTCATTACCAAAAGAAAAAAAAAACCTTCTATCATGGGATAATTTTGGGCTCAACTCTTCTCTCTCTCTCTACTCTCAAAAGAAAACTAGCTTATAGACATGCATGTGGATGTTGAGATATTTTGATGGCTCTATCTGCTTTGATGCTCAACAGGGTCAAGGGACGAGCAAAAATGTGCAGGCTTTTGGCGGAGGAGTGCGTCTATGTCCAGGTGCCGAGATCGGTAAATTAGAAACTGCATTCTTTCTTCACCATCTTGTGCTTAATTACAGGTAAAAGTTTTACTTGACATATTTTTCTTTAAAGTAAAAAAAAAAATTAGCATAATTGAGTCTAATTCCACCATGATTCATGATACTTTATGTAATTAAGCCTCATAATACAAGCCTAATATTTGCCACATGGCATATTATGAGGGCCCTAACAATTGGGTGGACAAGTAGGTCCTAAGGTATCGACTTGTGGTACACAATTTTGAAATCTATCAGAAAAAAGCCATCTAAAAAAAGTTTGAAAAATGCATTAAATTTACTTTTTGTGTAGAAATATAAAAAAAAATTATAAATGTCAATTTTATGAGAAATGATTGTGAGTAGACGAATGGTGAAAAATATAAAGAAAAACATGAATAAATGGATGGGAGAGTTACTAAAATTAAAAAAAAAAAGAAAAAAAGAAAAAAAAGAAGGTGTACCCAATGCACGAGGCTCCTACCACTGCAGGGTCTAGGAAGGGTCATAATGTACGCAGTCTTACCTTTGCTTTCGCAAAAAAATTGTGAGTAAAAATGCGTACCTAGTAACTAGATTATGTTTGATTAACATGTGGCCTGTCTCTATATATGGTCACAATGGCCAAACAATTACTTCACATGAACACAACTGAGTAGGTGGTCTTTTTTTTTTTTTTTTTTTTTGGGTAGAAACTGATTGGGTGGCCTAGGATCTTTGATGAAAAGTTCAAATATTTATGGTATGCAGATGTGTCACCTTCCATACTCGAAGTGTTGATGGCGTGTTATTTAGAACTCAAATAAAAGACTAGTCAACTTTGAAAACAATTTAATGTGGAAGAGTGCTGTGTCTAACACTTGTGTGTGGTTCTTTTATGGTGTTGCTTTCAGATGGAGAATCGAAGGTGAAGACTATCCTGTTGCCTACCCTTATGTGGAATTCAAAAGGGGTCTGCCTTTGGAGATAGAACCAATTTAAACAAAACTAGTTCAATTAGCTAATATATGTTTACCATAATAAAGGGGAAAAAAAAAAAGAGGATAAGCAATGTTGTTCAATTACTTCTCCGATATTTATCTGTTTCGCCTGATTGTAGTCTGTGTATCATTTTCCTTTATTTTCATGCATCCAAATTTCAAGGATACTATCTAACAAAGGATGGGTTATGAGAAGAGGAAAGCGGAAACAACCATTGTTCTAGGTGTAGAATAACGATGAATTTACAACTAGAAAAAAAGAATGCTACCAGGCTGTGTTTCCCTGGGCCGCCATGTAGCCTGGGAGCCATCTCCTCCCAAATTACTAACATTTGACAACACTTGGGCTAGCAGCCAACTTTGGATCATGTTCATCTTCACCAATGGTGAATAGAGTATCTCTTTATCCATTATTTTGGGGGTTGAATGAAATTCTTGGAATAATGGAAAGAGCATTATGAATATTCGTTTAGCTGGCCGGAGGGAGAGTAATAATGATATCCAAGTGGTGGGATTATCTCACTCAGGGTGAGAGCAACTCTCTCCTAAATTTATTGCACAAGAAAGAAAAGTATGTTGAGGGTTGATGTTTTGTACTCTTGGGTTGTTGGCTACCTCCAAAAGACCGTTAAAAGCTCGTAGGATTAGTATTGCAAGTTTATCTTTTTTGTTTTTGGTTGGTAAAGATGACTGTAGAGTTATTAGAAGGAAAAACTGAAGACACAGTTCCTGAGCTGTACTTCCTTACAATTAATCCCACCTTACCAAGACTTTGTTTTAGCATTTAACACATGAAACGGTGCAAGCCATCATCAAATCTCACCGGTGCTGTGTTTAGGTGTGTACTTGCACCATACACAGTCCAATGCTGCACCTAAAAAGGGCGGAAAGGATCAGGGGCAGCATCGGTCTTTTTGTGATGGATTGTGTCTAGGTGTAGGTACATGTTCAGGCACAACACTGGTTAACGTTACTTTTTCCAATAAATTGGCTGTTTTAGATTTCATAACTAATTAATAATATTTTCCTATTACTGAAATAAAAAATAAAAAATAAAAAATATTTGCCATATTTATTCCTACATTAAAGGTAGGCCCTCTGGAAAATTAAAATTATCGCCCCTAGTACAGGGGGCGGTCAAGGTCGCATCATGTGGCTGGGGCACCGCCCATGTGTGCATAGTGGGCCCCATCGTGCACACATGGGTGGTGCCCAACCGCACGATGTCACTTGACCGTCCCCAATACTGGGGGTGATAAAAAGTGGGCCCTCTACAATGAATTACTGTGTTGAGGCCTATACTCTGTAATTGTCCGGGCTTCCGGTTTTGGAAAGAGAATCTAAAGTCTTAAAGTCGTCTAAACGTTAACAAAAACCAAAAAAAAAAAATGAAAGTCGTCCAAACGGACTTAGGATTATACCAATCTAACCAAACAAAGGTCCGAAGAAAAAAAAAAAAAAAATCCTCACATTATTTTTTAGATTCTTCCATTTGAGTAGATAATCAAATATATTAAAAAAAACTAAGAAATACAAGTGATAATGCACAAACACCTGCCACCTTAGCATCAATTATCAAGTCTTCTTGACACAGCTTAAACTGAAATATCTTATCATCTCACGGTTGTAACAGTATCTATCCACTTGTAACAAACAAATCGTAACAACCTAGGACTCTCTGTATACTGAATATTATAAATACAAACCACTACCCACCCACAATGGGTAACAAGATTGATACGTCAATGGTTAGAGCTAGAGGAAGAAGACGAGAGAAGAAGAAGAAGAAGACGGAGAGAGAAAGCAGATTGACAGAGAAAAAGAGAAATAGAGTTAATTCTTCATTGCCCTTCACAATCTCTTGCTTTACATTATATAATCATATTCTACCAAATTACCCATCTACCCTTAATAGACTAACACAACACAAATTACCCATCTACCCCTAATAGACCAAACCCAACACAATGACCCAACTACCTATGATCGTATCATTGTCTTCCCCTTCAGAACCTTGTCCTCAAGGTTCAAACAATATCACAAACAGGTGATGATCGATGCCAGATGTAGCTTATTTTGTGTGACTATTTATTGCTTAAACCTATGAAAGCATGTAGCTTCTTTGCAATCCGTTCCCCAACTTCAATGTTGGTATGAACTCGACAACCTCCCAAGAGTGCACCCCATACAGCTCCATCGCTCGTTGTGCATAAAGCAACGGAATGCTGGCGATAGGGTCTAGCTGCACAAAAATCCATCCTTCTGATGTAGCAAACAGCACGCATTCCAGCCCATATACCAAACCAATTGCAAAGTAAATATCTAGTATCATACTATCCGATCAGCACTCATTAAATTTTGGTAACATGTGTTGAATTGTGAGCTCCATTACTTCAAACCCAATAATCAACTCCCACAAAAGGGGCTGATTGCGGATCATTATGGCCTTACCCCATCATCCAAGAATATGAGCTAACCATGAATGCAAATGCTTGCAAGAAGGAGTGGAGTGCAGGATTGTAATGCTCACAATGTTGGGAAGCTGGGTCCAGAACGGAGTCGCAACCGAAACCTGGTGAAGACCATGAAACCGAGTCTATAAGCCCCATTTTATCAAACACCAAATGGGCAACTTCAAAATCATCGCATTTCATACGCATATCGACATACCCAATCGATGACCACTTGCATTGGCTACAGGAGAAGGTGATGGAGCTCGTAAGTCCGACGGTAAAATGAGACCTGAAGGCTTCAAAGCTGAACGGGACCTCGTGCCATTTTGACTAGTGGTGGGCGGAAAACCTCTGCAGTAGGATTCTTCACTCCCCAACCATCTCGTCTCCTTGCTTCAGATTCCACCACATCGGGGTAGTAGGCAACTTCAGTACACCACGAAGCTGCGACACTGCTAAACTCCTCGTCCTCATAACCAAAACTTCGACGAAATCCCTTCCCAGTTAACGGAATTCTGCCGGTGGCGATCTCGCCAAGCAGATCGAGTGGGCAATACCCATTCATCTTCCATTTCTTTGGAACCCCTGGATTCTCGTCATCGTCAAAACCAGGCTCTCCTACTTTGCATCGCTTGAGAGTAGGCATTTTGAATACAACAAACAAAACACCACGAGATACGCACAGGGCACAGAATGCATTTGAAGAAATGGGAAGAAAGAGAAATTGGAATCCATGGCGTCCATATAGTCCGGACCTTCGCTGGTCCAACAGCTGAGACGCCGACAGCTGGATACACGCAGAGGTGGTGGAGGTTCCGGTGGTGGCCTACTGATCCAGTCCGCTGCTCTCCCTATCCCTGTCGTATCCACGAACATCTTCAAGGCATTCGTAGCATGCACATCAGCGGCAGACTTGCCGAACACAATCAGAGGCCGCTCAGAGCTTCGAAGCAAGATCCTTGATAGACCAGCGAGACCATGAACACAACCAGAACCTGAAGCGGTGAGAAGAAAATCAGCAAAGGGAACAGGGGAGGGAGTGAGATGAACGGATTTGGAAGCGATGGTTGCTGGCTCTTCAAATGGTCTCTGATCCAATGCAACCGGATTCTGGCCAATGATGGTACGAATCAAAGCCCCATCAATTTCAGCCAACAAAGCACCAGAATCAACTTCTTGCGCCAGAGATTCAAGATCTGCCATGGCCTTGGAATTTTCTTTGTCGATTAATTCGCGTACCAGACGTTGAAGTTCCTTTGATTGCTCATTGATTGCCACAGAACTAAGCCGCAGATCTGATACGTTGTTTAGTATCTTACAGCAGTTCTTCTTGCAATCATGCAACAAGGCACGAATATCCTTCAATTCCTGAGCAAGGGTGAACCATGGGCTAAGGTGGAGTCCATCAGCCATGATTAGTTGCCGATTTCTCTCAATGAGCAATGATACGTCAATGGTTAGAGACAGAGGAAGAAGACGAGAGAAGAAGAAGAAGAAGACGGAGAGAGAAAGCAAATTGACAGAGACAAAGAGAGAAGTAGAGTTAATTCTTCATTGCCCTTCACAATCTCTTGCTTTACATTATATAACCATATTCTACCAAATTACCCATCTACCCTTAATAGACTAACACAACACAAATTACCCATATACCCCTAATAGATTAAACCCAACACAATGAACCAACTACCTATGATCGTATCAAAGATCATCATCACTTTAACAAGGAACCTCCAAGAGAAGAAGAAACAAAAGAAAAAAAAAGAAAAACCATACAAAGCTTCTTCCATCCTCAAGGGTGTAAAACCTAACACGATGTAGAGAAGAATGGAAATCGCAAACAAAATCACACAATGCGCATAAGGATTTAAGTGATTCGGTAAGGTTGCCTACGTCCACAGTGAGATGAGATCTGTTTCATTATCAATGGAGAATAGGGTTACAATCGTTTGCTCCTCATGCCCCTCTCAGATTTTCATTACAGAGAATAGAACTCTTGCTACAGATTTATAGTAAAATCCTATATAAGAAATTTACCGAAATACTCATATAGCGGTCCAATCATCAAAAGTTAAGACACTAATCCTCAACAAGAGGGACATATCATTTTCTATCATTGTAGAACTATTCTGTTGGTTCTATGTGAAAATAAACTAATACTTTATTAGAGTAAGAAGAGCAAGTGGATTGGAGGACTACAAGAAACTATATATCTATCTTTTTTTTTTTGAGTAAAAACTATATACCTATCTTTTTTTTTCCGTACATCTGCTTTAAAGGGCAAAATATTGTAAAATAGAAGTATGCCCATATATTTGGATTTACTGACGCCTCACCACTACTTCTCTTATCTTTTCATGTTCTTCATAAATTTCTTCTTCTTCTGCTACTGAGGCAATATCATCTGAGAATTCAACATCAAGGTTATTGTTGCGGGAGGAAGGGAGGATGGAAGTGACCACCACGATGGGACTTGGCTCCTGTCTAGCACTCTGCCCGGGCTGCACATGCAGTGCCGGACAGAGTGAGGCGTGAAAAGACCGTCTCACCTCTGCCTGAGCGCCTTGCCCCAGCAAGGGTGAGGCGATCTTTCCACGCCTCACTCTGTCCGGCGCTGCGCATGCAACCCGGGCAGGATGCTGGATAGGATCTTTTTGGACCTCGATGTGCTCCAAGTCTCTAGAAGTGTGCCTAGACACATCCATCTCTTTCCCCTTACCCCACAGAGCCACATATAATCCCACCACTATCAATGCTGCCCCTATCAAACTATAAAAATTTTGTAAGAATAATTGGAATCATATCACCACAGTTAGTGGAATGGCATTTTTAAGGAAAATAGTTTTTACCTTCCAACATGTAGCTTTTCATTGAGGAGAAAGATGCCCATGACTGACACCGCCACGAGTTCCAATGGATTGAAAACTGCTACAAACATTGCACCCCTTGCCCTTACACCCCACACTGTCATTGTAAAAATCAGGGCCGTTGCCAGTATTCCCTACACCACCAACACCAAAACCATATATAACACACCATTCATCAAACTAATTAAGCTTCAAATCTTCAATCATCAAGAGGTAATAAAACAAGAAAACAATTAATTAAGTTTAATTGCATTTGTTTTCCATCCGAAATCAAATTAATATATACGTACCGCATATGCTACGCTCCAAAGCCTAATGTTCCACCCAAGCTTCCATTCATTCCAGTTATTACTCCCCATGCATAGAGCATATATGATGCTCTGTACTGATCCCATAAAGCACATTAGAGCCGTGCTTGATAAGTCGCATGGATACCTCTCGCTCATCATCGCCTGAAAAGCCCAAAAAAAACATCAACCCCAAAATGGGGAAATTCCAAGGTTAGTTAATAAAGGGTACTTTGGATATTCCACTTGGAATGTCATTGTAAAAGCATATATATAATATACCTGAACAATCAGCCAGAGTGCATAACATAAACAACAACCAAGGGACAGTAACGAGGCCAACACACGATTATGTGAATCTGATGTGGAGGCTTGTTTCCCAGCTCTATGATGAGTAAGGTCAACTTTTGTTGAGGAAATGTTGACCACTGCTCCTTTATAGAAGGTTAGCACCATCGCACCTCCTATTCCTATGGCAGTCCCCACCAACTTTGCTCTCCCTGCTAGGGTTCTAATCCCCAACCTTTCTTGCCTTCAATGGTAACAACATACAATTAATCACTATCTTATATTAGTAAACGTATGAACTCAAAAAGGATTGAAGTAAGAAAACTAAAAAACACAAAAAACTTACCGCAAAATCACCGCGATAATGTAAGTTGTGGCTGGAACAAGATTTGTCATGGCTGTTGCAAATGTTGTTGATGTTAACGTCAAGCTTGACACGTAGAGATTCTGAGTTAGCGTTGCCCTGCTCAACACAGGAGCCACACGACTAAGGCTCTCTCTTTGGTATAATTTTTATTTTTGTTTATGACATATTTTAAAAAAATCACAATGAAAATCATCGTTTGTGTGTCTATTTTAGTCACTCCTTTGTTGCATGTGGTTTACAGTTTGCTTTCTCTTTCTACTAATTAAGTGGTAATAAAAATGAAATTTAGGTTTTAACAAACCTAGGTTTTGGGGTCTATATGATTGGGTAATTAAGGACGGGTGTGGGTGAATATTGAAGACGTACAATAGGCCGGAATAGGTTAAGGTTCAGGGATCATTCCAAGGGTCTGAAATTGGTTTCTTCTAGCTAGCAGCTGGTAAATTAAAAAAATATTGTAAAAACTAGGATTTCAGCTTGGGTAAGGGAAAGGGTTTTCATTTGGGTTAATGAATGGAGGTTAGGATTTAAGTGCAAGGAAGACTGAGACTTGAAGAGTAGTAACAAGAAGCATACAATTAACTCTATTTAGAATTATATCGGCACCTGATTTATGATATAGAATGGGCACAATTAAATCTAAATACTAAAACATAAATGAAGAGAACCAGCTCAAACTAGGGGTGCAAGTTTGACCCTAACAACCTGACCCTGCCCTGGCCCGCCCTAAGCCCGAACAAGGCTTGGGTTGAGATACCTTGACCCTGAGGGCGGGTCAGGGTCAGGAATTTCTGGCCTTGAGTCAGGGTCGTGCCGGGTCAGGGTTGAGGCCTCGGGAGAAGCCCGTCCCAGCCCAACCCGACCCTGTCCTCTATTTTTTGTTTTTGTTCTTGTTCTTTCTTCTTCTTTCTTTTCTTCTTCTTCTCAACCTAGCAAGTCCATGCATCTTCCTTTCCCAGCCTAACCAGCCCATTCATCTCCCTTTCCCAGTTTGGCCAGCCCATACATCTCCATTCCCCTCCATGGTTAGCGCCAATATGGGTCAGCCTGGCCCGACCCTAAGGCCGGGTCAGGGTTGGATTTTTCTGGCCCTGAGTCAGGGCCGAGTTAGGCCTGGGCCCAGCTAAATGGACTCAGGGTTGGGCTGGGCTTTTAAAAGGCCCGACCCAACCCGACCCTATTGCAGCCCTAGCTCAAACTGGACCAGAAATAACCAAAATTACAAAAATACCTTTAAAAACCAAAATGGGAAAGGGTACATGGACCCAAGGGTGATCCCATATATGCCCCTCTAAAAAATCAATCCCATAATTCATGTGTCTCTCTATTTATTTATTTTTTGGTTAAGGTAAGTCTATTGATATTCTCGTGTGGAGCACTTAGCTGGAGGATTACAAAGTTCCCTCAGCCACAGAGTGGAGAGTGGCCAAAGCGTCGTACATGAAACGTGGCCTTCCTGGATAGAGCGTCCGCAACTAAGTTGCTCCCCAAAATCTTGAATCTTGAGATGGAAACAAGGGCAGCTGGATTTTGAGGATGGCTTCACGGGTTGAGGGGCTAAAAAGGGAGTTTAGAGCATGCAGGTTCCAGCGCCTGGACTCTTGGTCTATTAAGATCAGAAACCCAATATTAATACCCACTTCCTCTTGCGTCTTCTTCTAGGATAACAAAATCCACAAAAGGGATGGATGGAATCCATTAGTCACCCCATATCCGGATCAGAGTACCAACTCCCACCTTCCATATAAGAGACCTTTAAGAAGCACTTTTTTCCCTTCCATCAAACTTCTCCAAGCCCAAGAAGAAGAAGGGCTGCTGCCCATCTTTGCCTGAAGAAAGGAGCATCTCGGGAAGTAAATAGATTTCATAAATACACCATCATTTAACTTCAACCTTCTTCCCATTTCCATACGGAACAGTTCACATGCATGAAAACCATCTCACTTGAATACACATCAACGTTATGAGTCAACTAGAATTTAGTGTGTAATCTAATTTGTGTGCACAATATTAGTTTTCTGCACTTGATGTCCCCATCCTTATTATCAAATCAGATGCTACCCTCAATTGTTGAAATTTGTTTGAATCATATCACAAGTATGATAGTCATCTTTGTTCTATAGTTGGAAAATCAGATTTTGACTCCGGCGAGTCATTCGAGTCGAGTCAAAATTTTAAAAAACCTGATCATGAGTCATGTAAATTCGATCAGGGTAAAAAATGACCAGACTCGATCTTAACACTCCCGAGTCAAATAAGACTATCTTTTTACCTGAGTCACCACGAACTCGGCAAGTCTAATTATTTTTTTAACAATAAATAGTTGACTACTTCATTGATTAGTAAATAAATTAATAAATATAATAATTACTAGTATAATTGAAAAATAAATTCTTTCTTGTAATTCACAAACTTTATATTAATTCCAATAATCCAATTAACTATCTGCATTCATTTAAAATCTGTGTCGCTATATATAGTTGATGAATTAGTAGTTATCTTTTAAAACTCTCTCTCTCTCTCTCTCTCTCTCTCTCTCTCTCATATGTAATAAGTTTCATCTGTTGTACAACTCTTTAAATACTGTGCTTCATTCGGTACTGTAAAATTCTATAGTGATTAACGAAATGTGAGTGGTTAATTAACATCATTCATTAAAGTGAATAGGTTATATCATGCCATATGAGTGCTGTTTGTTTTCTCATACGTTATTAATTAATACTTTAAACCTTTAAAGTATTAATTAATAAAAGTATAGTATTTTAATAGTGTATTAAAAAAAATCATGACTCGATTTGACTAAGTTTGATCAGGTTGAGTCATCAGGTTTTTTGAAAGGCGAGTCGAGTCAGAAAAATCTGATTTTCCAACTATGCTCTGTTCTGAAAATTTTAAACCATTTTACGCAGATGATATTAAATATCAATTCTGAATAAATCTTTTTAACCCTTTATTTCATTAATTTCAGAATTTCCATGTTTTGCCCGCCAGACACCCTTAACTAAATAATTACTATGTGTGTAGTAGTCTATCTGTCATTAATGTTTTTTAAAGGATCCGCTTTTCGTGTTAATCAGCTAATAAAGTGGAAGATAATGTAAAAAATATAGTGAAGACCCATCCTGATCGATCCTCCATGGCCGGGCAGCCGAGCGCGGCCATTGTGGGTAAGGCCTCACACAGGCAGGGGCAAAATGACTGCCTTAATTACCCATTGGCCCAATTAAACACCCTACCCGGGTGGGATCCACGCCCTATCTATCTGAGGCCGCACAATGGCCGTTAGGCTGCCCGGGCGTAGGGGATCCAAAAATTGGGTCATCCTGATGATGGAATGATTTTCCTGGTGTTGAGGCCCTCTTTATTGTTGCCATGCAAGCGCAGAGACTTTTGTATCCTAGGTCATCTTTCAAGTACCCAAACAATCGAGATGGACAACTTGATCATGGTGTCTAGAATAGAGGTTGGAGAGTTAAACTTACCCAAGTAAACCGCACAAAAAAGCTTGAAAAATCACCATCCACGTCAATCTTGGTCTGGTATTTCTGCATGTAAGAGCAAAGAGATTAATGATCATTCATATAAAGCTAGTAAAAATCTCCAAGGACGCAAGGAAAAAAAAATGGTGACTTCAATTAAGTTTAAAAGTAAAGGAATAAGTAGTTAACCTTTCAACGACTAAAGCAATCGGCGCTAAGAAAATTGTTGCTGTTAGGCATCTATATGCCACCAGAATGCTCATGTTCATGCCGTCATTTTCTGCCATTTTTATGAAAATATTTAGACCAGCAAATATCAGTTGCACTAGAACCATTACTGTTATGGCTTTCAAACCAGCGATAACGGTGCTGGGATTACGAGCCATTAGTAACAGAGTGAAGAAAAAATAATAAAAACAAAAACGAAGGAAGTTGGAGGGTAAGTAGGAGGAAAGGAGATAAAGGAAGCCGGAGGGTAATAGGAAGAAAGGAGAAAAAAGAAGTCAGTATCCTGCGGGGCTTGGGAAGGATCATAATGTATGCAGCCTTACCTCTGCTTTCGCTTAAGAAATTGTAAGTAAAAACGCGTACCAAGTAACTAAATTATGTTTGATGAACATGTGGCCTGTCTAGGTAGCGTCCTTTATATTCTATGTATGGTCACAATGGCCAAACAACTACTTCACATGAACACAACTGAGTGGGTGGTCTATTTTTTTATTTCGGTAAAAACCGATTGGGTGGTCTAGGATTTTGATGAAAAGTTCAAATATTTATGGTACGCAGATGTGTCACCTTCCATACTCGAATTGTTTTTTTTTTTTTTTGATGGAAATTCCATACTCGAATTGTTGATGGCTTGTATTTGATGAGAACTCAAATAAAAGACTCAACCTTGAAAACAATTTAATGTGGAAGGGTAATGTATTAACACCCTGTATGGTTGTTTTATGGTTTTGCTTTCAGATGGAGAATCAAAGGTGAAGACTATCCTGTTGCCTACCCTTATGTGGAATTCAAAAGGGGTCTGCCTTTGGAGATTGAACCAATTTAAACAAAACTAATTCAATTAGCTAATACATGTTTACCATAATAAAGGGAAAAAAAAAAAAAAAGAGGATAAACAATGTTGTTCAATTATTTCCCCGATGTTAATCTGTTTCACCTGATTATTGTCTATGTGTCATTTTCCATTATTTTCATGTATTCAAATTTCAAGGATACTATCTAACAAAAGGTGGGTTAGGAGAAGAGGAAAGGGGAAACAAACGTTGTTCGGGCCTGCTTAAGAATAAATAATGAGGTGTCGGTTTTGGATCCTTCAAACCCCAAAGTAAGTAGATAGGCACTCAATCTTTGAAACCAAGCCCTTGGCGCTTGCTTCAAACCATACAACGCCTTATGTAACCGGCATAGATACTGTGGTTTAGTGGGATCAATAAATCCTTGAGGCTGTTTCATATAAACTTCCTCCTTGAGTGTTCCATGTAAGAAAGCATTACTTACATCCAATTGGCGCATCTCCCAGTTGTTTGCTGTCGCCAAGGATAACACAGTCTGAACTGTAGTAGGCTTTACCACAGGACTAAATGTCTTTGTGTAATCGATACCTTCCTGCTGGTTGTAGCCTTTGGCCACTAATCGGGCCTTGTAGCGCTCAATCGTACCATCTGCTTTTCTTTTTATTCGAAACACCCACTTAGAGCCAATTACATTCTGATGGGACTGTGGTGGAACTAAACTCCAAGTTCCATTTTTTAACAGTGCATTGAACTCCATTTCCATAGCTGTCCGCCACTTATCATGTTTGTTAGCCTCTGTGAAACAAGTAGGTTCAACCTCAATGGGCCCTTCTGTTAAGTGGGCAGATGGCAAAGGATAACGTGTTGATGGCCTTGGATTGGATCTTAGTTGCATCGGGTGAGTCCTTGTGAGAGGCGCTGCAAGTAAATGACTCTGGGCTTGTGAAGATATTGAATTAGGAGGCAAGGAAGGTTGTGGATCTGCAATAACCCCTGCAACATTATTCATAGCATTTGATCCTCGTTCGTTAGTAGATGGGGTAGGGATCACATCAGCATTGGCAATAAGTGGTGAATAATTGTAGGTAGGCGGGGAGAGTGGAGATGATGAAGGTGTAGTATGTGAAGTCATACCAGATGAAGTGCCTGCTGTTTCTTGGACCTGTAACGGACGTGTATCAAAGGTGGATATTGATAACCATGGTTGAGGTGGGAGTGAATGTGGTTGTGTGCTTTGGATATGAGTGGCAAAAGGAAAGTGATCCTCAATAAACTAAGCATGGCGAGCAATGTACATGCGGTTTGTTTTTAGATCCAAACATCTGTAGCCATGATGCAGAGGACTATATCCCATAAAAACACACAAAGTAGAGCGGAGAGAGAACTTATGAGAATTATAGGGGCGCAAGAGAGGATAGGCAGCACAACCAAAAATTTTGAAGAAAGAATAGTTGGGTGTAAGATTATACAAGACTTGTATAGGAGATTTATTTTTGTGAAGAACAGTGGGTAAACGATTTATGAGATAAATTGCAGTTTCAAAAGCAAACGACCAATATTTTAGTGGGATGGAAGCATGAGCAAGAAGTGTTAAACCTGTGTCTACCACATGTCTAATTTTACGCTCCGCAGCCCCATTTTGCTCATGCGTGTGAGGACATGCAACTCTATGAATAATACCACATTTGTTAAGAAAGGTATTCAATTTTTGAAATTCCCCACCCCAATCTGATTGGAATTGTTTTATTGGTCTTGAAAATTGTTTCTCCACCATTCGTTTAAATTGTTGAAAAATAGAAGGAACAAGAGAACGATTTTGAAGTGGATAATACCAAGTAAATTTGGAGAAATCATCAATGAAAAGAACAAAATATTGAAAACCATTGACCGAGGAACGGAGCTGGACCCCATACATCGCTAAAAATTAAATCAAGTGGTGCGAACTAATGCTACCGGTGATGTAATGATGCTTTATGGGATTTGCCAAGAAAACAAGATGCACATTTATTTATTTTATTGGAAGAACAAGGTAAGACTTGAGAATGAATCAATGCATGTACTGTGCGTGGTTGAGGATGTCCCAACCTAGCATGCCACACATTGGCAGAATTTTGAACATCAGAGTGGGCGGTGTTGGCTGAAGGTGATGGAGGCTTGAAGCTCGGCAATTGATACAACCCGTCCTTAAGAGATCCTTGAAGCAGAGGCGTTTTTGTCACCTGGTCCTTCACAATGAAATGAAAAGGGTGAAATTCAAAGAAACAGTTATTATCCTTTGTGAAATGATGAACAGAAAGTAAGTTTTTGGTGATTTTAGGGACATGGAGTATGTTGGTGAAATGAAATAAATTATTAGATGGAGAACGGATATGAGAAGAGCCAATATTGCTAATGTTTAATCCAACCCCATTACCTACGCGCAAGGAATCATTACCATTATATGGTGCAGAGATTTGCGGTTATGATATCCTGTGTGACATGATGGGTTCGCTGTGTCGGGAACCAATCGCTCATGGACGGAGGAGTAGGTAATATGCCACCATATTAGCAGATGGTGATGGATTTGTTGGAGGTGGATTGGTGTAGCGGAAATAACATTTGCTAGCAATATGGTTGAACTTGCTGCAGATCTGGCAGCGATCTCTTCTATTTCTTTGCCGCTGTCCTTGTGCTCGGTTGGAATAATTAGTAATGCTAGAGTTTGTAGGGGAAGCATTTGAAGTGAGTGCCGATGTTGTGGCAGAGTGGGTGGTGGTACATGAGTAAGATTTGCTTCAATGGGTACCGAGCACTCTTCAACCGTAGTTCATGACTCAAGAGTAATCGATGAAGATCATGAAAAGTGAGAGGTTCGATCTTTGTAGAAAGAGCAGCGACAATATCGCTAAAATCAGGTCCAATGTTTTTGAAGACAATAGCATTTAATTCCTCATTGGAGAGAGGACGATTGGCTGCAGCAAGTTGATCGGATATATATTTGACTTCGCGAAGATAAGCGAAGCGGACTTATCACCTTTGGTGAGGTTTTGCACTGCATATGGAGTTGGAGAACACTGGTATGTGAGAGAGATCCGATCGCAGATTGGAGAGCACTCCGGATTCTGCGAGATGTGTCGAGCCCGACGACATATGGCAATACTCGGTGAGAGTGATGAAATTATCGTGAGTACGTGATCTTTCCGAATCCAATCGAGTAAGCGGGATTTGGAATTTCTTGAGAGATTCAGCAGTAGTATGATGCATGGGTGGGCATTTAATTGTGCCATCGATGTAACCCATGAAGTCTTGGCATCGAAGAAGAGGAAACAATTGTGTTTTCCACATAAGAAAATTATCACAGGTAAGTTTCAAGGTTAAATGATGCTGAAACGCAGGTGTTGAGGAAGAAGAAGACATTGTTGAGGAAGAACGATTCTTTGCGTAGATGAATGCTAAGATAGAGTCGTTGAAGAAGGCAACAGATTACCAGGAATCGATAAGGTCGATCGATACCATGTGAGAGATAGAGAGTTTGAATTGGAATGAATCTCACCTTGCCCACTTTGTTGGGTAGTGATGATATTTATAAACTTGAATTCAAAGTGTTGTTACATTCGTATCTGTTACAATGGGATAAACCCAATTAGTTACAACAGCTAGTTTTAGATAAGTGTTGTGACTAATTCAAATAAAATTGAATATTTGAAATACCAACGGATCCTTATCCTTAACACTAGGTGTAGCACAACGATGAATTTACAACTAGGAAAAAAGAATGCTACCAGGCTGTGTTTCCCAGGGCTGCCACGTAGCCTGGGAGCGATCCCCTCCCAAATAACTAACATTTGACAACACTTGGGCTAATAGCCAACTTTGGATCATGTTTATCTTCACCCATGGTGAAAAGAGTATCTCTTCATCCATTATTTTGGTGGTTGAATGAAATTCTTGGAATAATGGAAAGAGCATTATGAATATTCGTTCAGCTGGCAGGAGGAAGAGTAATAATGATATTCAAGTGGTGGGATTATCTCACTCAGGTGAAAGAAACTCTCTCCTAAATTTATTGCATCAGAAAGAAAAGTATGTTGAGGTTTGATGTTTTGTACTCTTAGGTTGTCGGCTACCTCCAAAAGACCGTTAAAAGCCCATAGAATCAGTATTGAAAATTTCTCTCTTTTTGTTTTTTTGTGGTAAAGATGATTGTAGAGTTATTAGAAGGAAAAACTGAAGACAGAGTTCCTGAACTGTACTGCCTTACAATTAATCCCACCTTACCAAGACTTTGTTGTAGCATTTAACACATGATAAGGTGCAAGTCATCATCAAATCTCATCGGTGCTTAGGTGTGTACTTGCGCCATACATAGTCTAGCGTTGCCCCCCTAAAAAGGCGGAAAGGACCAGGTGTAGCATTGGTCTTTTTGTAATGAATTGTGTCTTGGTGCAGATACACGCCTAGGCACAACACTGGTTACCGTTACTTTTTCCAATAAATTAGCTGGTTTTGATTCATAACTAATTAATAATATTTTCCTATTATCAAAATAAAAAATTAAAAATATTGGATAAATTACACGTCACCCCTAGTTTTCAAATGAAACTCAAATCACCCCCTGGTTTTTTGAAAATACTCATCCGTCCCTCTCTACAATAACAGTGTTAGTCTGCTATTAGTTATTGATGTGAAAGGATTATCTTACCTTTGTACTAAAACATTAGAATTAAATTTACAATACTACCCTTTAAAATCTATGTTTGGATGTCAAGAGTAGTTAAAGAATTTAAATTTATTTAACTGGCTAACATCATCACTTAACATCATAAAACAAATGGTAGGTACTAATTTGTCATATTGAGATCTAATACAGGGAGTGATTTGAGTATTTTAAAAAATCAGGAGGTGATTTAAATTTCATTTGAAAACTAGGAGGTGATGTGTAATTTACCCAAAAATATTTGCCACATTTATTCCTACATTAAAGGTAGGCCCTCTACAATGAATCACGGTGTTGAGGCCTATACTCTGTAATTGTCCGGGCTTTCGGTTCTGGAAGAGAATCTAAAGTGTTAAAGTCGTCTACATGTGAACCCAAAAAAAACAAACAAAAGAAAAAAAGGAAAAAAGAAAAGAAAAAAAAAGCAGAAGAAAATCGTCTAAACAGACCTTAGGATTATACCAATCTAATCAAACAAAGGTCCAAAAAAAAAAAAAAAAAAAAACATTGACACTTGCATTATTTATTTATGTCCTCACATTACTTTTTTAGATTCTTCCATTTTTCATAGAGACGAATTGCCAAATTTTCTATACATAACATCAGGAGCAATCGTGCCAAATCCTAGCATGTTCAACAAGGTCAATATATACATGAATTGACTTGGGATAATATACGAGTACAATAGACCACACCAAGTTCAAGAGCATGTTGTGATATAGGAGACAACTAGACTAGATGAGCTAATGGTTATTAGTGTTTTTGTTAATCTTAATTTATTATATTTTTTAATTGATATCATGTATGATTCAAAATAGCGACACAAGTTAATCAATACATTTGATTTGTTCGAAACATTTTTTCTCTGTCATAGAATAAATGGCCACACATGCATTTGCACGTACAAGTTTACTCATGTGTATATATATGCGTGTGGGGGGAGTGCAATTTATGCCCAAACACATGGGGAGGGAGTGACGGGCACACCATTTTGGTCATTCAAGGGAGCGGGTCGATCATTTCGCCCACCCCTATGTGTTTTGGTGCATCCTGCACCATCAGTACAAAGAACATTTCCCATATTACACATAAGTATTTGAAGACCATAACTACTGTTTGAGGAGAAGACATGAGAGGATGGGAAATGTGTAAAAATAGCAAGTTTTTGTCAGTTCCAATAAAAAATACCGAGTCACTTGTGACTTGTGAGTAGGGAAGAATCAGACTGAGTCTCATTACCTTTAAATATTCTGCGAGTTTTCAAAACTCTTGATCAGTTATTTGACTTATTTTTTTTTAACTTAACTGGCCACTTTTTTTCGAGTAGATAATCAAATATATTAAAAAAAAAACTAAAAAAATACAAGTGATAATGCACAAAGACTGCCACCTCAGCATCAATTATCAAGTCGTCTTGACACATCTCACGGTTGTAACAGTATCAATCCACTTGTAACAAACAAATTGTAACAACCTAGGACTCTCCGTATACTGAATATTATAAATACAAACCACTACCCAGCCACAATGGGTAACGTGATTTGCATTGACTCAAAGATCATCATCACTTTAACAAGGGAACCTCCAAGAGAAGAAGAAACAAAAGAAAAGAAAAGGAAAATCGTACAAAGCTTCTCCCATCTTTAAGGGTGTAAAACCTAACTAACACGATATAGAGAAGAATGGTAATCGCAAACATAATCATATAATGCACATAAGGATTTACGAGATTCAGTAAGTAAGGTTGTCTACGCCCATGGTGAGATGAGATCTGTTTCACTATCAATGGAGAATAGGGTTACAATCGCTTGTTTCTCACGTCTCTCTCAGATTTTTATTATAGAGAAAGAACTCTCGCTACATGTTTATAACGAAACCCTAGACAAAAAATTTATCGAAATACTCATATAACAGTCCAATCATCAGAAGTCAAAACACTAATCCTCAACAAGGGGGACATATCATTCTCTATCATTGTAGAACTATTCTGTTAGTTCTATGTGAAAATAAGTTTTATTGATCGGGGGAATGGTGACTCAGAATCTCTATGTGTCAAGCTTAACGTTAACATCAACGACATTTTCAGCAGCAATGGCAAACCTTGTTCCAGACACACAACTTACATCGTGGCATTGATTTTGCGGTAAACTTTGTGCTTTTTGGTTTTCTTACTTCAACCTATCCAAACAAGACCTTTGTGAGTTCATAAGTTTATTAGTCCGAGTATACCCCTTATGTTTATCAAAAAGTGATGGATCGACATTGCCATTGATGGGGTTGACAAATCAAAGGCAAGAGAGGTTAGGGATTCGAACTCTAAGAAGGGAAAGCAAAGTTGGTGGGGAATGCCATGGAAATAGGCGGAGCGATGGTTTTGATGTTCTACAAAGGATTGGAGGTCAACGTTTGATCGTCAAAGGTTGACTTTATTCATGGGGTTGGGAATCAAGCCCCCTCCCTACCCCCCCCCCCCTCCTCTTTTTATTGTCCCCACCTCTTTAGGATAACTTAGAAGGAAGTAGTGCTATATTTGTCTAAAAATAACGTTGTTTCTCCATTTTATTGATCAGGGGAACAATGGCTCAGAATCTATATGTGTCAAGCTTAACGTTAACATCAACAACATTTGCTTGTTTAATTGTTTTATTAGGTTTTGTAGCATGGCTTACATGGTATATATAGGATTTCAGATGGAAGAATACACTGAAGTTTAATTGTTTGCTTGTTTTATTATCAATTTATGGTTAAAGACTTGAATAATTTAAGTTTGATGAATGGTGTGTATGGTTTTGGCGGTGGTAGTAGTGGTGATGGTGTAGGGAATAATGGCAACGACACTAAGTTTTACGATGATAGCGTGGGGTTGTAAGGGCAAAGGGTGTACTGTTCGTATCAATTTTCGACCCACTGGAACTAGTGACGCTATCAATCATGGGCATCTTACTCCTTGACCAGAAGTTACGTGTTGGAAGGTAAAAAATATTTTCCTTTTTGTATTCCAAAAATGCCTTTGCAATACTAACTATGGGGCAGCATTGGTAGTGGTGGGGTTGTATGTGGCTCTAGGGGGCTTGGGGAAAGGGGAAAGAGATGAAGATGCCTCAAATTTCTAGAGAATTGGAGCACATCGAGGTGGTCACTTCCATCGCATCCCGCCTTCCTCCATCAACACTAACGTTGACATTGAGGTTTTAAATGATACTCATAATTTGGCCATGGTTTCCTCATGTAAGTATCGCGGTCCTCATGAGGGGGTTTTCCTTGGCTTTACGGCGATAGGATTTGCCTTTTATGGATTGTCGCGTATCACTTCCCTTCCCACCCATAATGAGTAACATTATTTGCATAGACTCAAAGATCATCATCACTTTAACAAGGGAACCTCTAAGAGAAGAAGAAACAAAAGAAAAGAAAAGGAAAACCATACAAAGCTTCTTCCATCCTTAAGGATCTAAAACCTAACACGATGTAGAGAAGATTGGAAATCGCAAACACAATCACACAATTAATGCGCATAAGGATTTACGTGATTTGATAAGGTTGCCTACGTCCACGGTGAGATGAGATCTGTTTCACTATCAATGGAGAATAGGGTTACAGTCGCTTGTTCCCCACGTCTCTCTTAGATTTTCATTACAAAGAAAGAACTCTCGCTACATGTTTATAACGAAACCCTACGCATGAAATTTACCGAAATACTCATATAGCAGTCCAATCAGTCAAGACACTAATCCTCAACAAGGAGGACATATCATTCTCTATCATTGTAGACCTATTTTATTAGTTCTATGTGGAAATAAACTACTTTTACACTTTGTTAGAGTACGAACAGCAAGTGGATTGGATTGGAGGATTACAAGAAACTATATACTTTTTTTTTTGGGGTAAAAACTATATACTTATCTTATTTTTTCCGTACGTCTGCTTTAGAGGGGAAAATATTGTAAAATAGAAGTGTCCCATATATTTGGATTTACCGACGCCTCACCACTACTTCTCTAATCCTTTCATGTTCTTCACAAATTTCTTCATATCATCTGAGAACTCAACATCAAGGTTATTGTTGCGGGAGGAAGGCGGGATGGAAGTGACCACCTCGATGTGCTCCAAGTCTCTGGAAGTGTGCTTAGTAGGCACACCCACCTCTTTCCCCTGACCCCACAAAGCCACATATAACCCCACCACTATCAATGCTGCCCCTATCAAGCTGTAAAAATCACCAGAGTTACTGCAAGGGCATTTTTGAATTACAATAAGAAAATATTTTTACCTTCCAACATATAGCTTTTCGTCGAGGAGAAAGATGCCCATGACTGACACCGCCACCAGTTCCAATGGATCGAAAACTGCTACAAACATTGCACCCCTTGCCCTTACCCCCCACGCTATCATCGTAAAAATCAGGGCCGTTGCCAGTATTCCCTACACCACCAACACCAAAACCATAACACACCAATCATCAAACTAATTAAGCTTCAAATCTTCAATTATCAAGAGGAAATAAAACAAGAAAACAATTAATTAAGTTTAATTGCATTTGTTTTCCATCCGAAATCAAATTAATATATACGTACCGCATATGCTACGCTCCAAAGCCTAATGTTCCACCCAAGCTTCCATTCATTCCAGTTATTACTCCCCATGCATAGAGCATATATGATGCTCTGTACTGATCCCATAAAGCACATTAGAGCCGTGCTTGATAAGTCGCATGGATACCTCTCGCTCATCATAGCCTGAAAAGCCCAAAAAAATCATCAACCCCAAAATGGGGAAATTCCAAGGTTAGTTAATAAAGGGTACTTTGGATATTCCACTTGGAATGTCATTGTAAAAACATATATATAATATACCTGAACAATCAGCCAGAGTGCATAACATACACAGCAACCAAGGGACAGTAACAAGGCCAACATACGATTATGTGAATCTGATGTGGAGGCTTGGTTCCCAACTCCATGATGTGTATAGTCAACTTTTGTTGAGAAAATGTTGACCACTCCTCCTTTGTAGAAGGTCAGCACCATCGCACCTCCTATTCCCATGGCAGTCCCCACTAACTTTGCTCTCCCTGTCAGGGTTCTAATCCCCAACCTTTCTTGCCTTGAATGGTAAGAACATATATACAATCACTTTCTTATTGGTAAACATAAGGGGGGTATAGTACTAGCTCCACTACTCAAACTAATGAACGTATGAACTCAGAAAAGATTGAAGTAAGAAAACTAATAAATACAAAACTTACCGCAAAATCACCGCGATAATGTAGGTTGTGGCTGGAACAAGATTTGTCATGGCTGCTGCAAATGTTGTTGATGTTAAAGTCAAGCTTGACACGTACAGATTCTGAGTTAGCGTTGCCCTGCTCAATAAGATGGAGAAAGTTATTATGTTTAGGCAAACATCAAACAGATGGGGGAGATTGCTATATATATATATACACATGCGGATGGGATTTTTGATTTTAGGAGGGGTAGGGCAGTAATGTAGTGTTCTCCTGTGTCAACACAGGAGCCACACGACTAAGGCTCTCTTTGGTATAATTTTTATTTTTCTTTGACCCAACGTGATCCCATATATGCCCCTCTATAAAATAATCCCATAATTCATGTGCCTATTTTTTTTTTGGGTAAAGGTAAGTCTATTGATATTCTCGTAGTTGGAGGATTACAAAGCTCCCTCAGCCATGGAATGGAGAGTGGTCAAAGCATCGTACACAAAATAAACATGGCCTTCCTGGTTAGAGCGTCTGCAACTAAGTTGCTCCCCAGATTCTTGAATCTTCGGATGGAAACAAGGGTGGCTGGATTTTGAGGATGGCTTCACGGGTTGAGGGGCTAAAAAGGGAGTTTAGAGCATGTAGGTTCCAGCGCCTGGACTCTTGGTCTATTAAGATCAGAAACCCAATATTAATACCCACTTCCTCTTGCGTCTTCTTCTAGGATAACAAAATCCACAAAAGGGATGGATGGAATCCATTAGTCACCCCATATCCGGATCAGAGTACCAACTCCCACCTTCCATATAAGAGACCTTTAAGAAGCACTTTTTTCCCTTCCATCAAACTTCTCCAAGCCCAAGAAGAAGAAGGGCTGCTGCCCATCTTTGCCTGAAGAAAGGAGCATCTCGGGAAGTAAATAGATTTCATAAATACACCATCATTTAACTTCAACCTTCTTCCCATTTCCATTTGGAACAGTACACATGCATGAAAACCATCTCAGTTGAATACACATCAAATTTATGAGTCAACTAGAATTTAGTGATTAACGAGATGTGAGTGGTTAATTAACGTCATTCATTAAAGTGAAAAGGTTATATCATGCCATCATGCCATCATGCCGTATGAGTGCTGCTTTCCATTACCAAAAGAAAATATGAGTGCTGCTTTCGCATTCGTTATTAAATTTGGTGGTTCTACTTTAGTCTTATTCATTTTTTCATTACATATTAAAATTTTAAAGTATTAATTAATAAAAATATAGTATTTTAATATTATATTAAAAAAAAATGCCTCTTCTTTTTTTTTTTTTTTTTTTAGTAGAAAAAGTGCTTCATTCAATATTGTAAAATTCTATAGTGATTAACGAAATGTGAGTGGTTAATTAAAGTCATTCATTAAAGTGAATGGATTATATCATGCCATATGAGTGCTGCTTTCCATTACTAAAAAAAAAAATATGAATGCTACTTTAGTTTGAATGATTAAAGTAAAACCATCGAAAAACGAGTCGAGTCCAAAAAACCTGATTTTCCAACTGTACTGTGTTCTAGAAATTTTAAACCATTTTACGCGGATGATATAAAATATCAATTCTGAATAAATCTATTTAACCCTTTATTTCATTAATTTCAGAATTTCCATGTTTTGCCCGCCAAACATTCTTAACTAAATAATTACTCTATTTCTTTTCACTTTATTTCAAGGGATGTAAAGGCTGTTGTCGATTCCCTTGCAAGGAGGGCTCTATCCATAATGGATAGGATAGTTTGGCCCAATTCTGATCCCTGTCTCTCTGAGAACTCTGTTTCAGAAGCCATGCGTGTAATCAATAGACTTTATTTCCACAAAAAAAAACTAAATAATTACGCTTTGTGTAGTAGTTTATCTGTCATTAATATTTTAATGGATCCGCTTTTTGTATTAATCAGCTAATAAAGTGGACGATAATGTAAAAAATATTGTGAAGACCTATCCTGATCCTCTACAGCCGGGCAGTCGAGCGCGGCCATTGTGGGTGGGGCCTCACACAGGCAGGGGCGAAATGATCGCTTTAATTACCCGCTGCCCAATTAAGCTCCCTACTCTGCTGGGGTCCATGCCCTGTCTGTTTGAGGCCGCACAATGGCCGTTAGGCTGCCCGGGCATAGAGGATCCAAAAATTGGGTCATCCTGATGGGGAATGACCGCCTTAACCCTGCCTGAGCAGGGGTAAGGCGGACATTCACTGCCTCACTGTGTCTCGACAGTACCGTCCTACGGGGCAGCTCGGCAGTAGAGGATCCAAATTGATGATGGAATGATTTTCCTGGTGTTAAGGTCCTCTTTATTGTTGCCATGCAAGGGCAGAGACTTTTGTATCCTAGGTCATCTTTCATGTACCCAAACAATCGAGATGGACAACTTGATCATGGTGTCTAGAATAGAGGTTGGAGAGTTAAACTTACCCAAGTAAACCGCACAAAAAAGCTTGAAAAATCACCATCCACGTCACTCTTGGTCTGGTATTTCTGCATGCAAGAGCAAAGAGATTAATGATCATTCATATAAAGCTAGTAAAAATCTCCAAGGACGCAAGGAAAAAAAAATGGTGGACTTCAATTAAGTTTAAAAGTAAAGGAATAAGTAGTTAACCTTTCAACGACTAAAGCAATCGGCGCTAAGAAAATTGTTGCTGTTAGACATCTATATGCCACCAGAATCCTCATGTTCATGCCGTCATTTTCTGCCATTTTTATGAAAATATTTAGACCAGCAAATATCAGTTGCACCAGAACCATTACTGTTATGGCTTTCAAACCAGCGATAACGGTGCTGGGATTACGAGCCATTAGTAACAGAGCGAAAAAAAACGAGAGAGAGGAGGTTGGAGGGTAGACCGATAAGTGGAAGATGGAAATAGAGGAAAGGAGAAAAAGGAAGCTGGAGGGTACGTAGGAGGAAAGGACACAAAAGAAGCTGGAGGGTAGAGAGTCTGAATTGACCACATCCCTACTGATATCGCAAGACCACCTCTGGTTTATTAGGGGAAGTGGAAAAAACAAATTGAAATTACTCTTCTTTACTTCTTCTTCTGAGGAGGGTGATATCGCACCCATGTACCCAACATCAGAGTGGGCCCACATGTTCTTCTTCTTCTGAGGAGGAGGGTGATATCGCACCATGTTCTTGTCTATATTTTTTACAATACAATATTTTTTTTCCATAAAATATATATAAAAAAAAAGGGGCAATGTTGTCTGCAACACAGATTCTCTACGGCGCAGTTGTCCATAGTGGTTTGTGAGACATAGACTGGGCCGCATGTGCAATGACCGCCTTACCTCCTTTCGGGCAAGGCGTTTGGGCAAGGGTAAAGTGGTCTTTGCACACGAGGCTCAGTCTACGCTACTCAGACCGCTACAGGCAACACACCATAGAGGATCAGGATCCTGTTCTCTGTGCCTTAGTGTAGGCTGTGCCCATCACATGGGAGTGGGCCCAATGACCACCCTGCCCCCCCTCCTCCTGAGTGGCAAGCCCATGTGCCTAGACGCAGCCTGTGTTGCGGCACAGAGAACATTCTCTGTAGAAAAAAATATGATTTATCCACACTGAAGAGGAGAGGACCTCTTAATCCACGGGGATATTTCAAAAGTTAATCATGATGAAAATAGATCTTATGTTTGAAAGGCAATGGTTTAAAACTTGCTAGACCAAACTGGTTGGAACAAAATAAGTTGGTTCAATACTTGAAACTGGGAGGAAACACATCGAACTGTTTTGAACCATTCAAACCAGACATTTTCATAAAGATGGCAGAAAATGACGTCATGAATCGATTTGGTCTAGTTCAATCGATTAAAAGTTGGTGTGGTTTATACCTTTACCTACACATGTCTCCCATTAGTCTCCAAAGCTGATGAATCGATTTTGCAACACAATTCTATTATCTTCTTCGCCTCTTTCTTTTTCCAACAGTTAAATCCATTGAAAGATGATAATTGAGAAAGAAAAAACAAAAAAACAAAAAAACAAAAAAAAAAACAAAAGATAAAGGGTACGTCCATTTTGAGATCCTGGCTTTTTTACTAATTGTGATTTGAATTGAAGGTGCAATGTCCGCACTAATTGCGACCACTACGTGTAAAGAAGTCAGGATCTCAAAAAGTACTCTTCATCTTTTTGTATTTTCTGTTTTTTTTCTCAACTATCATCCTTCAATGGATTTAACTGTTGGAAAAAGAAAGAGGCGAAGAAGATAATAGAATTGTGTTGGAGAATCGATTCATCAGCTTTGGAGACTAATGGGAGAGATGTGTAGGTAAAGATATAAACCACACCAGTTTTGAACCATTTGGTTTAGTTCAATGGCTTGATTTGGAATTTGATCTTACATCTAAAACGGAACTTTAGTTTTTACTTCTTCATTAGTGAGCTATTACCTAAAGATCATACCAGGCTGACACTCCTTTGAGAAGCGTCCCTAAGTTTGTTTTGAGCACGTACCTATCAATATGTTTGGGTTTCTTGGCCCAATCCGATCTCACACAAAGGCTCACATATCGCAACCAACCGACCAAGCCCAGCACAGTAGTACACCACATACCAGTGTTGATGCTCAAGGGTTTATGTGGGTTGTGGGGTCTATAATGGATCTGGGTTTTACCTGATTTACCCTTAAAAATAAGGGGAGGCCAGAAACTTCATCACCCCAAAAAAAAAAATTAAAAAATAACATCATGAACTTATCATATAATTTTGGGAAAATTTTTTGCTACTACACTCCTGTTACAAGCTACAAGGCTGGCAGTCAAGGAAATAAAATAATTCACTTCCTCCTTTGGGTTCATAAATACCTTCATAGGTTTTCATATTTTCTAAAATACCCTTTAAGATCCCAACATTATGCATGAACATTCCTGCTACAAGTGTAGCAACAAAATTTCGTCCATAATTTTTGGTTCAGTTCTTCTCTTCTTCTCCTTCTTCTTCTTCAATTAAATTCATATATTTGCAAAATAGAAAAATCATGAACCTCACAGATATATCTTTCTCTAGAAAACCAGCATATAGACATGGATGTGGATGTTGAGATTATTGATGCCTCTATTTGCTTTGATGCTCAACAAGGTCCAGGGACGGGCAAAAATGTGCAGGCCTTTGGCGGGGGAGTGCATCTATGTCTAGGTGCCGAGATCGGTAAATTAGAAACTGCGCGCATTCTTTCTTCACCATCTTGTGCTCAATTACAGGTAAAACTTTTACTTGACTTATATTTTTTAAAATAGTTAAGATAAAATAGCACAATGAGTCTAATACCATCATGATTCATGATTATTTATGTAATTAAGCCTGTTAATACAACAAGCCTAATATTTGCCACATGGCATATCATGAGGGCCCTAAAATTTTGGTGGACAAGTAGGTCCTAAGGTATATTTTCTATGTAGAAATATAAAAATTTATAAATGTCAAATTTATGAGAAATGATTGTATGAGTAAATGAATGGTAAAAAATAACACGAATAAATGGGCGGGTGAGTAACTAAATTATGTTTGATAATTTACATGTGGTCTGTCTTGTCTAGTTTGGGTAAAAACTGATTGGGTGGTCTAGGATCTTTGATGAAAAATTCAAGAATTTATGGTATGCAAATGTATCACCTTCCATACTCGAATTGTTGATGGCTATAAGGGAGAATCTTTCTCCAACGGTTCTCTCTACCAACCACCAGCTGGAAGATAAGAGTCTTGCTCTAACGGCCATCTCAGCCAACCTAAAAGATAAGAATCCAATCAAAGAAACCCAATATAGTAGGTGGATCACTCAATATCCCATTACCATGTATAGAGGGGTTCTTACCTCAATCACTCCATCTATTCCCTCAATCTCTCCACCTCTTAATTAAGAATCCTTAATATATAAGGACTGTAATCTCATTGAATAAAACACACAAAGTATTCTCAATGTGGACGTAGGTTGTTCTAACCGAACCACATTAAATCTGGTCTCTCTCTCTCTCTTTTCTCTTCTCCTTTCAATCTTTACAGTCCTAATTTATCAATGGCTTGTATTTAGAACTCAAATAAAAGACTAGTCAACTTTGAAAACAATTTAATGTGGAAGAGTGCTGTGTCTAACACTTGTGTGTGGTTCTTTTATGGTTTTGCTTTCAGATGGATCTTTTATGGTTTTGCTTTCAGATGGAGAATCAAAGGTGAAGACTATCCTGTTGCCTACCCTTATGTGGAACTCAAAAGGGGTCTGCCTTTGGAGATAGAACCAATTTGAACAAAACTAGAAGAGCTCTGGTAGGAATAGAATAGAGTCCGATCCTCCCCCCTCCCCCCAAATCAAATTAGTGGTGGGTTTTTTTTTTGGGTGAGAATTCCATTAGCTAATAAATGTTTACCCTAATAAAGGGAGAAAAAAAATAAGAGGATAAACAATGTTGTTCAATTAGTTCCCCGATATTTATCTGTTTCACTTGATTATAGTCTGTGTCATTTTCCTTTATTTTCATGCATTCAAATTTCAAGGATACTATCTAGGAAAGGGTGGGAGAAGGAGCAGGGGGAAGGGGAAACAACTGTTGTTCTAATAAGTGTAGCACAATGAGGAATTTACAACTACGAAAAAAGAACGTTACCAGGCCATCCCCCTCTTGGATGTCTGTACGCATGCTGCCATTAGCCGCCACATACATAACCTGACAGTGATTAATTCCCTCCCAAATAGCTAACTTTTGACATCAGTTGGGCTACCATCCAACCTTGGGTCATGTTTATCTTCACCCATGGTGAAGAGAGTATCTCTTCATCTATCATTTTGATGGTTGGATTAAACTCTTGGAATAATGGAAAGAGCATTATAAATATTCGTTTAGTTGGCCGGAGGGAGATTGGGAGAGTAATAATGAGATCGCAGTGGTGGGATTATCTCACTCTCGGTGAGAGAAACTCTCCCCTAAATATTAGGGCACAAGAAAGAAAAGTATGTTGAGGGTTGATGTTTTGAACCCTGCAGTTTGGGTTGTCGGCTACCTCAAAGGACCGTTAAAAGCCCGTAGGGTTAGAATTGAAATTTTATCTTTCTTTTTTTCTTATTTTTTTGGGTTAAAGATGATTAACTGAGGACAGAGTTCCTGAACTGTACTGCCTTACAATTAATCCCACCTTACCAAGACTTTGTTTTAGCATTTACTACATGATAAGGTGCAAGCCATCATCAAATTTCATCGGTGTTGTGTTTAGGTGTGTCCCTGTGCCATATACAGTCCAACACAAAAAGACCAGCGCTGCCCCCTAAAAAGGCCGGAAAGAACCAAAAACAGCACTAGCCTTTTCATGATGAGCTGTGTCTGGACACAAGTACACATCCAGGTAGAGCACCGGTTAGCGTTACCCTTCCCCCAATAAATTAGCTGGTTTTGATTTCATTACTCATTAATAATTAATAATAGTTGGCTATTACCGAAATAAAGAATTAAAAATTAATATTTGCCACATTTATTGTCAGATTCTTTAAATATATAATATTGTGCATAATCCGATCTTATATTGTTCGTGGATCCCACTACTTTAATATTTTCTATATTAAGGTGGGCCCTCTACAATGAATCACTGTGGTGAGGCCTTTACTCTGTAATTGTCCGGGCTTCCGGTGACCAAGAACTGACTTCGCCTTCGCCGTCGCCGGAGGTTGCTTTGAGAGGGAATCTTTATAGTAGTTTCAAAATCAACCGTTAGATAATGAATATCCAGGTGTCGACCATAGTGAGAGGGAACCATAGGAACCGTTGGGTGTCAGAACCGTTTTTGGAAAAAAAATCCGCTTGTTTCCTCTCCCAATTATTTTTGGGTGAAACTTACCACACCTTAAAATCAGAACCCATTAGATTGAAAGTATACAGAGTCCGTACCTATTGTATGGGAGTCGTGAGCACTTCACACAATGAAATTTCCCATCTGCTAAGAAAATTTTCGGTTTAGAAGAGATGGGGAAATCCGGGGATGATGAGTTAAAAAAGGAAACCAACTTAGTGATCCATTCTCTGCTGGCGTCTCTGTTGAGTTTTGGTTTTCTAATTTGATAGAAAAAGGATTGACGGATAACCTCTCAAAAAGGAAGGGACAGAGGGGCACACTACTTTCCTCAAAACGGTGAAACATAAGGGAAGGAAAATAAAAGCCAATGAAGAAAGACTGAGAAGGTAGAAGCAAGTGATTCTTCAAAAGCAGAGTATGGTTGGACTTCTGTCATCACTTTGTTTAAGCCTGTGGTTAGGACTAGCTCTGTGCTTTATCTTCCTATATTACTCGTTTGTAAAACGTCAGCCTAAAACCAAGGACAACAACAGCTTATTACCTCATGGGACCATGGGTTGGCCTTTGCTGGGAGAAACTCTTGCCTTCCTCAAGCCCCACAACTCCAACACTATGGGTAACTTCTTACAGGAACGTTGCTCTAGGTAGGTCATTCTCTCTATTGATTTTTTTTTACCTTTCTTTTTCCTCTTGAATACCCAATTCTTCATCTAATTCATCATTGGTTTTTCTATCAGTAGTTCACAAAACTATACAAATGTTGCAAAATTCTTAATTGTATTAAAATGGGTTTATTTTCATCCAACACAAATATTCTACGGCACGCTACCCTGTCCTGTTTGTGCTGCGCAGACACAGATCAAGATCATCTCCAGGGAGCAGGGAACGCCCAGGGCGCTACAAGCCATAGGGCTGTGCCGCACACATCCCTAGGTGTGTGCAGCACGGATCTAGATCCTCTATGGTGTGCTGCCCGTAGCGGCCTGAGTGACGTAGACTGAGCTGCGTGCGCAAAGTCCACCTTACCCCTGCCTAAACGCCTTGCCCGAGCGGGGTTAAGGTGGTCATTGCGTGCGCAGCCCAGTCTACACCGCACAGGTCGCTACGGGCAGCTACGCCGTAGAGGATCTGTGTTGGTGCGGCACAACTCAACCATTGGATGCCCCCTGGCAGCACCCTGGGCACACGCCTCCTTGGAGACGAGCTAAATTCGCACAAACACAGGGCCACGTGCAATGACCGCCTTACCCCCACTCGGGCAAGGCGCTAGAGCAGGGGTAAGGCGGTCAATGGGCGCCGCCTTGTGTCTACGCAAAACGGCAGAACGGGCAGCCCATGCCGTAGAAGATCTGAATCCATTTTTATCTTCTCCAATGTTTAGAAAATTTTGATTTACTGAAACAATGGATAAATTTTTCTCCTATTTTATTCCCCCGGCAGGTATGGGAGAATTTTCAAGTCCCATCTATTTGGGTGTCCGACCATTGTCTCCTGTGATCAGGAGCTAAATATGTTCATCCTCCAGAATGAAGAGAAGTTATTCCAGTGCAGCTACCCAAAGACCATCCATGGAATACTTGGAGACAAGTCTTTGCTTGTTGTGGTAGGTGATGTTCATAAGAGGCTAAGGAGCTTCATGCTTAGCTTTACCAATATCTGTAAGTCAAGATTAGAGTATCTTGATGACATAGATAAGCTGGTCACCTCAATTATGGATTCTTGGAAGGAGAGAAACGAATTCAAGTTCATTAAAGAAGCCAACAAGGCAAGATGATCACAGTATCTTTTGAGACATTTAATAATATTTATTATCTTCCTTTGATATTCTATCTCTAACGATGCTTAATTCAATCTATGGTATATGACAGTTTTCTTTCAATCTTATGGTGAAGCAAATACTTAGCCTGGAACCAGACGACCCACGAAGCTCTATATTACTAGAAGATTTCCTTACCTTCATGAAGGGGTTAGTGTCTCTCCCATTATATGTACCAGGAACCTCATATGCCAAAGCCGTTAAGGTAACAACTATTGAATTAAGCTAGAACTGATGAGAGACAAATTAAAGCCTGATTCTTCTTGCATTGATGGGATTAATTAATGGGCAATGAATGGGGTTGTGCAGGCAAGAGCAAGGATTTCGTCCACTGTAAGAGCCATTATGGAAGAACGCAGAAAAGAGGAGTGTGTGGGGCTTGTAAAAGGAGACTTTTTGGATTTGCTTTTGACAAGTACAAACTTAATTGATAAAGAGAGGGTGAGTATTGTAGCGGACCTTCTGCTTGCAGGCTATGAAACCACCTCTACTCTCCTGGCCATGACAGTCTACTTTCTTGGACACTCATCAAATGCTCTTTATCAATTAAAGGTACCACCAATCTCTCTCTGGAAATTTTATGAGAAAAAAAAAATACTAAAAGGGTCTATTAAGTTGATTCTTGTTATTCATCCAAAAAAAAAAAACTTGATTCTTGTTGATACATACAGGAGGAACACCATGGAATAAGGAAAGAAAAGCAGAACAAGGAGCCCTTGAATTGGGAAGATTACAAGAAAATGGAGTTCACACAAAATGTAATAAAGCAGAAACACTAACAATAACTCTTCAATATCAATTAAATTTTTTTTTTTTTTGGTAGAATATCAATTGCTTCTTGGCTTTGTAGAAATAGGGTCTTTCACTCATGATGTGACTAACAAATAATAAGTTTAATTGGTTCTTGAAACCCCATTTCTTGCAGGTTATAAACGAAGCTCTAAGGTGTGGAAACGTAGTCAAGTTTGTCCATAGGAAGGCAATCAAAGATGTCAACTTCAAAGGTTAATTTCCAATATGAAAATATTTGGTTGTTTATAGATGAGTTTAATTCGCTCTGGTTGAACGTTTTAATCTATCCCTTAAATTAATTTTCTTTTATTTGTTAAAAATGATTAAAAAAAATTTTGATGAGCAACGGTGTTTTTTGCATGCAGGGTATCTCATTCCTTCTGGATGGAAGGTCCTTCCCATCTTCACCGCCGTACATCTCAATCCATCCCTCCATGAAAATGCCTCTGAGTTCAATCCTTGGAGATGGGCAGTATGTACTTGTCTCTTAATCCAAGCGGATATTTATTTTTTTAGATAGAAAAAAAATCTATTAAGATAGAATGCATTTGTTACATAAGGTTTCAAAAACATAAAGGTTTAAAAATCAAAGAGTAGAATATGGCCCCGTCTTAATTACATGTCATTGACAAAACCTTCAGGGATAGGAAATGGATAAAACCATTAATATTCCTAGAAAAACGAAGCTGGAAGTCCAGCTACAAAACAATAAAATATATTAGACTTATCCCTCACACTTGGTAGAGTCCGTGCGGGCTTTACAATCTGGTATTTTTGTTACTTTTCTTTTCTTCCCATGATAGATAAGAACTTAAATCACCGAAGACTAACCAATCGAAATAACGGATTGTACTTAAAGAGATCAAACGATCCCATAAAGAAAGAATGCTTGAAGTAGTGGTAAAACAGAGACCCCTTGTTTGATAGTAACCGTTGTCCACTTGATGCTCTTTAAGTGACATAATCGGTTTAGCTTTACTCGCATGCAAAATTACATAGTGTGAAAAATTATAACTGTTGGTCATTATTAGAGATAAATGAATATGGAAAGATTGTAGAGCTTCAGTGCCATATAGAGTCATAATATGAGAATGATTGTAACCGTTGACCACAATTGGTGATCGATAAACGTTAAATATAAACGTTTGAGGAGCATTAAGTGTAGACCTGAAACCAACGAGAGATAAGGAGGTCTAGGTGCATGAAATTGAATGCTGTCATTTCCGTATTGAGTTGCATCATTTGAGGAGACATGGAACTGTTTTGAACTATTTTGAGCCATTCGAACTAGACAGTTGAACCACTTGGTCTAGTTCAATGGCTTGATATGATTTGGAACCTCGTCTTACATTTAAAAAGGAAATCTACCTTTTACTTCTGTTTAGTGAGCTATTACAACCCAGTAGCACACCATTCAATTTAAAGGCTCACATATCGCAACCAAGTAGCACACCACACGCCAAGAGTTAATGCTCAAGGGTCCATGCGGGTTGCGGGGTCTTATATGGATCTGGGTTTTACCTGATGTACCCATAAAAATAAGAGTGGGCCGGGTTCCTCAGTACCAAAAGAAAAAAAAAAACCTTACATCATGGGCCTACCATATAATTTTGGGCTTAACTCTTCTCTCTCTCTCTCTCTCTCTCTAAAAGAAAACCAGACTATGGACTTGGATGCTGAGATATTGATGCCTCTATCTGCTTTGATGCTCAACAGAGTCAAGGGACTGGCAAAAATGTGCAGCCCTTCGGCGGGGGAGTGCGTCTATGTCCTGGTGCCGAGATTGGTAAATTAGAAACTGCATTCTTTCTTCACCATCTTGTGCTCAATTACAGGTAAAAATTTTACTTAATAAATAAATATATATATATTTTTTAAGTTTGTATAAATAGTCATTATTTTAGAGTTATAAATTGCATAACTGAGTCTAATTCCACCATGATCATGCATGATAATTTATGTAATTAAGCCTGTTAATACGACCCTAATATATGCAACTAGGTCTTAAGTTATCGATTTCGTACTATGTCTAACACTTGTGTGTGGTTGTTTTATGGTTTTGCTTTTAGGTGGAGAATCGAAGGTGAAGACTATCCTGTTGCCTACCCTTATGTGGAATTCAAAAGGGGTCTGCCTTTGGAGATTGAACCAATTTAAACAAAACTTGTTCAATTAGCTAATACATGTTTACCATAATAAAGGGAGAAAAAACAAAAAGAGGATAAGCAATGTTGTTTAATTACTTCCCCGATATTTATCTGCTTCGCCTGATTATAGTATATGTGCCATTTGTTCTTTATTTTCATGCATTCAAATTTCAAGGATACTATCTAACAAAGGGTGGGAGAAGGAGAAGGAAAAGGGGAAAGGGGAAACAACCGTTGTTCTAGGTGTAGCATAACGAGGAATTTATAACTAGGGAAAAAGAACGCTGCCAAGGCTGTATTAATCCCCTATGCCTAGACATAGGGGGGGGGGCGGGCGAAATGACCAACCCATCCCCCGTTGGATGCCTGTGTATACGCTGCCATTGGACCCAGCACTTGTGCAGGGGCCATGCAGCCTGACAACGATCCCTCTCCCAACTAACTAACATTTGACATCACTTTGAGACAAATTTTTTAGTATTTGACAGAAGTTCTTTGACTAGACTTACCAATTTGGGTATTGGCATATGAATGGCTTGGAGAAGCAGGTTTTAGTAGCCATTGAAGGGCCTTTTCCATTTCAAAAATTGATTTTTTAATTGTATTTATTTTCTTATTATTTTACACAACTTCTACTCGATCATGTTCTTGAATTGAATATCCTCTATTTCATACTTTATTGAACCAAATGATGTGTCATTTAGGAATATATATCTTCTTGTTTCAAGTTAGTTCTTGAATTGAATATCCTCTATTTCATGCTTTATTGAACCAAATGATGTGTCATTAGGAATATCTTCTTGTTTCAAGTTTGCTAGTGCGTGTGGGGGGGGGGGGTGGTTGGGGGAGCAGCAATTTATGCCCAGACACATGGGACGGGACAGGCACATCATTTCGGTTATATAGGGGAGCGGGTCAGTCATTTCGCCCACCACCATGTGTCTGGGTGCATCCTACACCCTCAATACAAAGAACATTTCTCATATTACATATAAGTCCTTATTTGAAGACCATAATTACTGTCTAAGGAGAAGAAATGAGAGGATGGGAAATGTGTAAAAACAGCAAGTTTTTGTCAGTTCCAATAAAAAAATACCGATCGAGTCACTTGTGAGTTGGGAAGAATCAGACTGAGTCTCATTACCTTTGAAAATTATGTGAGTTTTCAAAACTCTTGATCAGTTTTATGTTTTTTATTTTAGAAGAAGAAACAAAAGAAAAGAAAAGAAAAGAAGAGGAAAACCATACAAAGCTTCTCCCATATCCATAGGGGGACATCTCGATTCTGGTAATTCTATGTGGAAATAAACTATATATCACTTTGTTAAGATTACTAAGAAGAGCAATAAGGGGATTGGAGGAAATATTGTCAAATAGAAGAAGTCTGCCCATATATTTTCGGACGCCTCACCACTACTTCAATTCTCTTATCTCTTCATGTTGTTCATATAAATTTCTTCGTTCTTTTGCTACCGAGGCAATATCATCTGAGAACTTAACATCAAGGGTATTGTTGCGGGTGGAAGGCGGGATGGAAGTGGCCACCTCGATTTGCTCCAAGTCTCTGGAAGTGTGAGGCATTTCCGTCTCTTTAGCCTTACCCCACAGAGCCACATATAACCCAATTACGATCAATGCTGACCCAATCAAGCTGTAAAAATTTATCACCACGTACAGTAATTAGTGCGCAAAGACATTTTTTGAAATATAATAAGGCTGGTCGGAAAATTATTTTTACCTTCCAACGTGTAGCTTTTCGTCTAGGAGAAAGATGCCCATGACTGACACCGCCACCAGTTCCAGTGGGTCGAAAACTGCTACAAACATTGCACCCCTTGCCCTTACCCCCCACGCTATCATCGTAAAAATCAGCGCCGTTGCGAGTATTCCCTACACCACCAACACCAAAACCATAACATACCATTCATCAAACTAATTAAGCTACAAATCTTCAATCATCAAGAGAAAATTAAATTTAAAAAATTAAAAAACAATTAATTAAGTTTAATTGCATTTGTTTTCCATCCGAAATCAAATTAATATATACGTACCGCATATGCTACGCTCCAAAGCCTAATGTTCCACCCAAGCTTCCATTCATCCCAGTTATTACTCCCCATGCATAGAGCATATATGACGCTCAGTACTGATCCCATAAAGCACATTAGAGCCGTGCTTGATAAGTCGCATGGATACCTCTCGCTCATCATAGCCTGAAAAGCCCAAAAACAAAACACACCAACCCCAAAATGGGGAAATTCCAAGGTTAGTTAATAAAGGGTACTTTGGATATTCCACTTGGAATGTCATTGTGAAAGCATATATAATATACCTGAACAATCAGCCACAGTCCATAACATAAACAGCATCCAAGGGACAGTAACGAGGCCAACATACGATCATGGGCTGAATCTGATGTGGAGGCCTGGCTTCCAACTCCATGATGAGTCGTAAGGTCAACTTTTGTTGAGAAAATGTTGACCACTGCTCCTTTATAGAAGGTCAGCACCATCGCACCTCCTACTCCCATGGCAGTCCCCACCAACTTGCCTCTCCCTGCCAGAGTTTTAATCCCTAACCTCTCTTGCCTTCAATGGGTAAAAGATCAAACAATCATTATCTTATTAGTGACACTAGCACATGCAACCTCATTGTCTCTTCATTATTCTTATTTTGTTTGTTTTATTTGCTGATTTGCTGAAAATGATGTTCACAAAAAACAATATTGCACCATCCATTGGCCACAAATCCCCACAAGCTCAATTGAGTTTAATTTTAAATGACCTTTAACCCTTTTCCAACACCTCCCTAAACCCTATGCAATGGTAATTTGTAAAATTCAAAAGATTTAAGCCCTAATAGGGGATTACCCAATACCTATTTTCTTTTGCACCTTTTTCGCTAACTTAGTACCACCCCTCTCATCTATTGAAAGTATGTAAATTAGTCCATCAAAACTAATTGTCGTTTCCGTTTTTAAACGTCAATACTCACCCAACTAAAAGAAAAGTTTGAAGATGAAAATACCCTTTTAAGTTTTAATCCACAATCAGCAAAATAGACAAACGCTCAAGTAAACTGAAACTACACAATGGAGACCAGAAAGATGGAACTGATCCTCATTTCAAGATTTTCAATATAAAAAAAAAAAAAAAAAAAAAAAAAGGCGTGGGAACCCAGATACAGAAAAGATGCAAATCAATCAGCAAGTCACAAAGTCATTTTGAAACCAAGTAGAATGTAAAATAAGTGCATCATCTCACCGCCTGACGCATGAATAAATTACAAGCAGGGCCTTTCAGGCCAGATCAGACCAGGCAGCTAAAGCACATAATATTTTAGTAAATTTATGTTTTCTGTTAGTTAAGTATCGGTGAGTTAAGTCGGTGGACTGTCTCAGAAGGTTTTGAAGATGAGAGGGTGTACATGATAATGGGCCATAGTTGAGGGGTATCCCTATATTTTCCCCAAAATTATATTATCAATCTGGTATTATATAGCATTAAAGTGGGAAAAGTAACCCCAATAAACTGGCCCCTTCTTCAAAACTTTGTCACCCATTTGGAAAACCAGTGTAATTAGATCGCTAAAAACATTCTACATACATAGATTTTTAACCTTTTTTATTTCATAAATTAGGATTCTGTTTACTCACAAGAAATGGGAGAAATTTTGAAATAGTTGGTTTAGGTACAATTTGAGCAGAATGCTTTCCGAAAGCAATTATGTAAACCAAAGGAAAAGGTTTAAATTTCAAAACCTAAACATAGGTTGATAAATATAATGGGGTAGAATAGTGAGGATTATACCCAAAATAATAAAACAAGGAAACAATCAGAATTAAGACCCCTCCCCCCCCCAAATAAAAAATAGTTTTATATTCATAAGGGAAAACTTTTTTTTTTTTTTAAATATAAAAATAAATTGAGAGTTCAACTTAAGAAAAACTGACAAATAGCTGCCGTTTAAAAAATTCCATGTAAGCAGCAAAATTTAAATTTCACCATCAAGAAAGTTAAATTTACTCGGTGTCAAGGGCAAGAGGCTTTTTTCTGGGGTAGTTTAATTAAAGAAATACCATTTGCACGTTTTCTCATCACATTTTACCTATAAAGAGAACCTATATGTACAATAGGTTGTACGACAAGTACTGAGCACCTAATATGCAGCAATCAAAAAACACAAAACGTACCTCACAAAAGGGATGTAAGCGGATTGGATTTGACTCGGATAGTGCTATATCCGCATCCGTATTCGATTAATTTTTTAACAGTTTCAGATAGTGCTAAACGGATATGGATCGGATATTTTTTCGTTTATATATAAATATAGCTTTTTGGATAGCTGTAGCATATCCGTATCCGCATCCGTTTAGTTTTCGGACGGATTTGGATAGTGCTAAACGGATACAGAAACGGATTTTGACTATTCATTTACATCCCTACCTCAAAATTAATGCGATAATATAAGTTGTGGCTGGAACGAGATTTGTCATGGCTACGGCAAATGTTGTGGATGTTAAAGTCAAGCTTGACACATAAAGATTCTGAGTCAACGTTGCCCTGCTCAATAAAATGGAGAAAGTTATTTTCAGACAAACATCAAACAGATGGGGGATATATCTATCTATATATATATATACATATGGATGTGATTTTTTATTTTAGGAGAGGTAGGGCAGTAATTCAGTGCTCTCCTATGTCAACACAGGAGCCACATGACTAAGGCTCTTTTTGATATCATTTTTATTTTTGCTTATGACCTATTTAAGAAAAAAATTATTAATGAAAATCATTTTCGATCAAAAAATGAAAACCGTTTGGTAACAACTACACACGATGTATAATAAAATGAGAAATAAATTTGTTTTGTCAATGCAGTATGCACTAATAGCTTTTATAATATTTTTTAAAGAGACATGGGCCATGGAAAATTAACATATTTTTAAGAAATGGGCCCAAAGCCCATATATAAGTATAAGATATGGATGCCCTCTTCACCCATATCCTTTCCAATTCCTTTCGTTTTTTAACTTATCTGTTAATCAAACTGTAACACTATATCAAAGAAAACTGATAATTTTTTTTTTTTTTTTTTTTTTATTTTTTTTAAATTCGCAAGTGTGACCTGCAATTGGTGAGACCGTCGGCCTCCAGCAGGCTGGTGCTGGATGCTGTCGGCCTTGTCCTCTTGCAACAAATGGCAATTCAGGTTCGTGCCTTATCGATGGACCCACAACGAGGTGGAACAACCTCGAATCAGCCAGGATCACAACCTCTTTCCAAGAACGAAGTATCTGTTTGAGAAATCAGAGTTCCTAGGCTTTGAAAATGGTCATGGCCCAACCAACTTCATTTGTCATTCACTGACAAGGATGAGTTGCTTAAAAAAAAACCTGATAAGGATGACAAGATGAGGCTACGTTTGATTGGAAGGGGAATTAAAGGAAAGGGAAGGAAAGGAAAGTGAAATTTTCTTACTTAAAAAAAAAAATTTGTAATCATACCCCATGATTATCCCATGTGATTATATCACTAATATCAAATCAAATCATATTTGATTATTAAATTTCACTTTACATTGCATTCATTTTCCTTTGGTTAAAAATGTAAAATAAAAATTATATAGTAAAATATATCATTACTAAATATGGTAACAAAAATTAATCAATCACATGGCATAATGATTACAAAAATTTCTAATTTTTAAGTATGAAAATTTTCCTTTCCTTTACTTTAATTCCTCTTGCAACCAAACAAAGTCAGGGTTATGTATAAAACGATTGATGGGAAGGAGAATCTTGTGAAGTATGGGGAAAGGGAAGATGAAGCAGTGTAGGCGCTGGTGGTGGCAAGGGGTGGATGTGGTGGTGATTGTGCAACGATGGGTTGAGCAGGGACAGGGGTTGGCTTGCAAGGAGGGTCCTAGAGTTGCAGAGAGGGGAGGTGGGTAGCAGCAGTAGAGAGTGCTGGAGTTGTGGAGAAGGGAGGTGGGCAGCGGTAGCGGAGGGTGTTGGAATTGCGGAGTAGGGCAGTAGAGGGTACTGGAGTTGCAACGGGGTTGTAGGTCAGGTATGATGCACACATGGGCTGGGGTCGATGTAAGGGGTTTGGGTGGGAGATAGGAAAGGGTGCGGGATGGGCGATGAAGTGGTGGAGCGATGGGGTGATGGAAGGGTACGGTCTAGTTGGTGGCGCAGAAACTCCGATGGAGTATGAAGAACATGTCTTGCGAGGAATTTTTATCCTCTCAATTACACTGCTCGCACTTGACGTTAAGTACATCTAATAGAGGGAGGTGGACCCCATCTCGGGCAATGTGTTTGGGCAGAGGGTAGGATAGTCATTTCTACCTCCTCTGTTAGATGTACTTGACGTCAAGTACGGGCAGTGTAATTGAGAGGATAAAGATCCATCTTGCGAGTGCGACTCTGTCGGAGAAGAAATAAGTTCCCAAGCCCGAATTGAGTTGTTAAACGAGGGGTTCATGAAAGTGTAATGAAATTACCTCCTTACCCCTTGTTTTCGTCAATTAGAACACATATTAATATAAGGTCCATAAATGCGTTCTTTTTTCAAGGTCCGAGTGAACTCGGCCGAGGTTCCAAGTGTAAATTTGAAAGTCACAAAAAGTTATTTCAGATTAACTCTATCTCATCCCAAATATGGTCGAAAATATCACTAAAAAAATCCTAAAACTAAAAATGACCTAGCACTGCTTCCTAAGAGCAGGGTGTCTACCAATTTCACCATGATGGCTTGTTCGAAATCATATTAGCCCATTCATATTCAATCGTCGAGATTTAAGGAGTCAATTCAATTGACATTTTTTAGGAAAGATTTAAATCGATGAAAAAAGACTCATTTAAATTGTTATCTGAATGTTCAATAAATCTTAGCTTAGTATCTAATATCTTGGTATGCTGTCAGTTTTAATAATGGATTTTTGCATAGTTTAAGCTACCTTGAAATGGAAGAGTTGGAACTATTTAGTTCTATCCTAAATTTAGAGAGAGAGAGAAAGAAGATGATGTTTTTTTAGAGAATTAAAATAGGATAGATGAAATAGAGAAGTGCATCCGGAGTATTGTGTGATCGGCGTTTTTCTTTAAAACTTGGAAGAAAAATTTTATAGGACAGTCATACGGCCAGCTATGATACATGGTGCGAAATGTTGGGCAGTTAAAAAGCATTATATAGATAAACTCAGTGTAGTGGAGATGAGGATGTTGAGATAGATAAGTGGCAAAACTAAGAAGGATAAAGTAAGAAATGATCATATTAGAGATAATTTGGGAGTATCCCCAATACATGATAAGCTACGAGAGAGTCATTTAAGGTGGCATGACCATGTTCAACGGAGGCTTTTGGATGCTCCAGTACGGAGGAGTGATTTGATTTAGATTGAAAGAACTAATAGAACCAGGGGCAGACCTAAAATGACCTTAGGAGAAGTGGTGAGCAAAGACATGCATAGCTTAAACCTTGTATCAAGTATGATCTTGAATAGAACTGATTGGAGGGCAAGGATCCATGTAACCCATCCCATTTAGTTAGGATAAGGCTGAATTGTTGTATCTAGCTAAGGCGAGGGCTGGTAGGGCCTTCTTCTTCTTTGTTGTACTGGTCGTTTGTGTTTGTCTCTTTCAGTCATGGGATTTAAGGGACCAATACTTGATCCCTGGTCTCCAAAAGAGAACATCTAGATTTTGACCATTGAGACAACCCAGGGTACTGGTGTGTCCATTTCAGTCACTCCTATGTTTCATGTGGTTTACAGTTTGCTTTCTTTGTCTACTAATTAAGTGGTAGTAAAAATGGAATTTAGGTTTTAGCAAACCTAGGTTTGGGGTCTATGATTGGGTAAGGAAGGGTGTGGGTGAATATTGAAGACAATAGGAATAGGTTAAGGTTCAGGGATCATTCCAATTAAGGGTCTGAAATTGGTTTCTTCCGGCAGCCGGTAAATTAAAAAAGGGGCGCCGTATGCGGCCACGCTGCATGCACCAGCCAATGAGAATGCATGCGATGGCACATTGGGCGGCAGAATTTCCGCTCCCTGCTGTGCGTGGGTATAGCCCCTACGTCCGGCATAGGGAACTTTTCTCCATTAAAAAATATACTAATTAAAAACTAGGATTTCAGCTTAGGTAAGGGTAAGGGTTTTCATTAGGGTTAATGGATGGAGGCCGGTTAGGATTTAAGTATAAGGAAGACTGAGACTTGAAGAGTAGTAACAAGAAGCAAAAAACTAACTCCACTTAGAACTATATCGGCACCTGATTTATGATATAGATTAATGGACACAATTAAATCTAAAATATACAAACAAAAATGAAGAGAACCAGCTCAAACTGGACCAGAAATACCCAAAATTACAAAAATACCTTTAAGAACCAAAATGGAAAAACTAAAATAAACAAAACCATTATACTTGACTGACAAATCTGATGCAACGAGCCCATAAAACCGCATGCACTTTGGCTTTATTATGTGGGTACATGGACCCAAGTGGAACAGTACGTACACGTGAAAACCATCTCGATCAGTTGAAGAGTCAACTAGAATTTAGTGTGTAATCTTTGTATGCATGCATGCATGCAAGCACATTACTTTTCTGCACTTGATGTATCCTTTATCAAATCACATGCTACTCTCAATTATTGAAATTTGTTTGAATCACAAGTATGATAGCTAGCCATCTCTGTTCTGGAAACTTTAAACCATTTTACACAGATGATGTAAAATATCAATTCTAAATCTGTTTAACCCCTTATTTCATTAATTTCAGAATTTCCATGTTTTGCCAAAGTCTAAGGGTGTCAACCGGTATGGTTTCGGTACGATCCAGAAAATAGGTATCAAATATCGATACCATACCATACCACATAATATGCATATTTCTAATATCGATACCATACCGAATCTATACCGATTCGATACGGTATGGATTCTATACAAAATCGGTTTCAAATTCAGTATTGAAATCTGACTTGTAAAACGGTATTTATTCGATATAAAATCTATAGGTGGGTGAATCGATGGTGATTAAGCATTTGGGTTTTCCACTTTTTGTGTAGCGTAGGAGAAGTGACCGAAATAATTAAACCACCAATATTGGGATTTATGGAAAACCATTCTCGCATCTTCTTATCTACCAGCAATCCCTGCCTCGACTTCTTCTTCCATTTCATCCCTAATTCACCACCGAAAAGTATGAAAGAACGATTAGATTTACCATGGAATTACAAAGCTTCAGCCACTCTCAAGTTTATATGCAACTTGAGAGGTGTGAGAGGAACTGGTATGTCAGACAAGGAGGGATTCTATACTTCTGCATTGTGGCTCCACAAATATCACCCAAAAACCAACCCTCGCCTGCAACGAGAGCGAGAGTGAAGCTTCAAGAACCATCAATAATGTCAAAACTTAAAATAAGATGTTGTTTGTTCTTTCCCAGGGAGGCCGAGAGTGAGGGAGAAAGATATTGAGTTATCAAAAGAAAAAAGAGAGATATTGCAATGGCTGAGTGGGTGTCACCATCAGCTTGTCATTCAAGTTTCTCAAAAAAAAAAAAAAAAAAAAGCCGCCTGAGAGGATAAAAATTCGTCTTTCACTCAGTTTTCCTTTCTTTTTTTGTTTTTTTTGTTGATAAACTTCACTCACTCTTACGGTATGTGTAAAACGGTACATATCAACGGTTTCAACATAGAAACCGATACGATACCTTACCGAGGGTAATGCCATTTTTTTGGTATTGTACCGTATCAAATTTGTAATGGAATGATTTGATATGATCTTATGTGATTGATTTTGATTTCAGTTTCGATAGACGATTTCGATTTCAAATTGACACCCTCACGCTATACATCCTTAATTTACTAGATAATTACTATGTGTAGTAGTTTATCTGTCATTAATGTTTTAATGGATGCGCTTTTTGTCTTGATCAGCTAATAAAGCGGAAGATAATGTAAAAAAGAATATTGTATTGTGAAGACCCTATGGACCGTTGCATGCATGAATTAAGTAGTACAGAAGTAAAGCTTTGTTCTGGTCGTATATATCATCCTGATCCTCTATGGCCGGGCGGGCAGCCGAGCAAGCGGCCATTGTGGGGCTTCTTCATACAGGCGGCAGGGGGCAAAATGATCGCCTTACCCGTCACTGCACAAGCATCCCGCCCGGGTGAGATCCACGCTCTGACTGTATGAAGCTGCACAATAGCCGCTAGCTAGCTAGGCTGCCCGGGCGTAGCGGTTCCAAACAAATCATGGTCCTAGCTAGAGCACATGATGATGATCCTGATGATGATGATGATGATGATGATGATGGAATTAATGATTTTCCTGGTGCTGAGGTTCTCTTATTGTGTTGTTGCCATGCAAGGGCAGAGAGAGTTTTTGTATCCTAGGTTATCTTTCAAGTACCCGGCCAAAAAATATCCCCCCAGATATGATGGACAACTTGATCTTGGTGTTGTGTGTGAGTTCTAAGCTTGCTTAACGGGAGTCGGGAGGACAGATTTTTGGAGGAGGTTGTGTAGAAGAAGTTGGAGATGGAGTTATACTTACCCAAGTAAACCACACAAAAATGCTTGAAAAATCACCATCCACGTCAATTTTGGTCTGGTATTTCTGCGCACAAGAGCAAAGAGATTAATGATCATTCATATAAAGCAGCAATTAAGTAAAAGTTTATAAGAAGAATTAATACTTAAAAGGAATGATCCAAGTAAAGGAAAAAAAGCTAGTAGCGAATTGAACGAACCTTTCAACGACTAAAGCAATCGGGCCTAAGACAATCGTTGCAGTTAGGCATCTATATGCCACCAGTATGCTCATATTCATGCCGTCATTTTCAGCCATCTTTATGAAAATATTTAGACCAGCAAATATCAGTTGCACCACAACCATTACTGTTATGGCTTTCAAACCAGCGATAATATTTTTTGTGCTTAGATTACGAGCCATTAGTAACAGAGCGAACCCAAAAAACAAAAAAAAAAAAAAGAGAGCTAGAAAGGAGGTTGGAGGGTAGAACGACAACTGGAAGACGGAAATAGAGGACAGGAGAGAAATATAGCCGAAGGCCGGGTACGAGGAAAGGATAGAAATGTAGCCGGAGGGTAGAAGGTAAGGAGACAAAAGAAGCTGGAGGGTAGAGGGTAGGAGAGCGCACTACTTCTACTTATATCGCAAGTTCACCTCTGGTTTATTAGGGGAAATGGAAAAACAAAATAAAAGCAAAAGATGGGATGGATGAGAGGAGAGAGAGGAATTTTTATCCCCTCCTGTTACAGCACGGCTGTAACGCACCGTGCGGCGCTGCAGAGGCCATGTGGCACAGCGAACCCCACGTGGTGCACATGACCTCTGTAGCCGCCACACGATGCGTTACAACACCGTACTGTAACAGGAGAGGATAACGATTCGGAGAGAGAGATAGACTTTTACGATGCCGGTCCACCTTGTACTTGACAACGATAGCAATACCCGTCCTTGTATGTTGGCTATTTGACGCGTGGCATTGGCTTTACCAGCAACCGTTAGGTTCTCCTCTCAGGTTCTCTGCCTAGTTAGGTTTGTAGGTTCTTCTCATAGGGAGGGTGGAAATGACAACCTCACCCCACCCGGGCAGTGTGTTTGGGCAAGGGGTGAGGTCGTCATTTTTGGTTCCCTATGAGAGGAACCTACAAACCTGACCGAGTAGGTTCTTTCTTTTTTTTTCTCTAGTTTGAATTATATTATTCTTAGATTTTTATCCTCTCAATTTGGAAAGTTTATGTAGAAATAGACGGTGAATTTTCTTGACCAGTTTTACCCATTTGGTACCTCCAGAGTGATGAGTGAGTGACCGAAGAGTGTGTTTTCAAGTTTCAACTTGACTTTGGGTTGCCTCACATTGAAATATTAAGATTGGCATAATTTCTTGGGGCACCCACCTTAGGCTCACTAGGGTCTAGAAGCTCACAGTTTGTGCGTGGCACAGGGGTCATGTACGAACCTATGGGGGATTTAATCGGCCTACAGTCGGATACCCCTCCTATCTCACTAAAAGAAAAAAATATTAAGATTGGGGTTCCTTGTTAGGGTTTTTTATCCTCTCAATTTGGAGAGACAATGGTGAGTGGTGGGTTGCCATCTTTGGTGGAGAATGAAGCTTGAAAGGCACCCCAAACATCGTCTCTCCAAATTGAGAGGATAAAAAACCCTAACAAGTAACCCCAATCTTAATATTTCAACGTGAGGCAACACACTCTTACAACTCAGTTTCGAACATAAACTGATGAATTCCACGGTCACTGCCACTCACTCTGGAGCTATCAAATGGGTAAAGCTGGTCAAGAAAATTGAGAGGATAAAAATCTAAGGATAATATAATTCAAACTCGAGAAAATAAAGAAAGAAACTCAGACGGAAAAAAATGAAAACAGAAAACTGTTTTCATGTTAAATTTCCTTTCTCATTCTTTTGATCTACTTGAACAAGAATGCTGCCACAAGGGGAAGAAAATGAGTCCAACATAACTAATGCACCAAGCTAATTAAACCAGACTCTATGTTGCTGACACTAAGAGATCGAGATAGAATGTTAAAGTTCCACATGGGTGACTAGAGAAACAAAACACGTGGTATTGTTTTTCTAATACGGCGGCCATTGCCTTAGGTTTTTAGTCTTTGGTAGGTATAGACCTGAATCCGGACTAGGTGGATCAGCTCTTATCAAAAGGAAAAGCCAACTTAGAATTGATTACTGAATAAGTCTATGATCAATACGTGGTGTTGAATGAATGTCTTCTTTTTTGTTTTTTTGTTTATGTATAAGTCTATAAAAAGACATGTAATGTGGTTATTGATATAAGTGAACTAAATAGAAATACAAGTTACAGTTCAATCTCTCTCATTTCTCTTCCTCTCTCTCTCTCTCTCCGACTCATTTTCTTCTTTTGATCTTATTTTCTCTAGGGAACATTGAGTGGTTCCAAGTTTCCCATTTCAATCATTAATGGATATGATCAACGATTTGCCATCAGTTAACAATATTCTTCTGTTCTTAAGTGAAGAAATTATGAGACCTTGACTGGCCACCCTTGAAGTCGGGATTCTGCAGTGAGAGCCAGCCTAGCCCAGCTTGACGCGATCCCCTCATAGTATATGACTTTCCTGATTCCCAGTTTTCCACTTCAACAAATCCGCAAATCACCCTATTTTGAGACAAACTTTTTAGCAGCTCGATCCACCACCATCACCGGCGAAGACATACCTTACACCCTCCTGAATGACCGAAGAGCTCGCAAGATTTTCATACTCTCTCTCTCTCTCTCCTCCTCTGGAAACTCCCCCCCTCTGAAGCCCCCTTTCGCCCCATTTCAGCCGCTGCTGCAACCCTCCTTCCAAGTGCCCCAAAATGAAGTCCGGCATAGCCTTCGAAGAAGAAGAAGAACATGTGGGCCCCATTCTTTTTTTTTTCTAGTAAAAAAAAAAAACAATTGCAATTTCGGAGGAGAAGGTTGCCCGTCGTGTCAACAGCACACGTCAAATAAGGAAATATGCACCTTTTCGTCTGACACTAGTTCAGGAGGACCCTCTGATCAAGAATGATTTAATTTTTTTTTTTTTTTTTTTGGATAAAAACAAGGATGATTTAATTGGGGATCCTTTGATTGGTCCTGCACTCCACCTCACCCTTCTGACTCTTAACCCTATTCCTAAAAGTCGTGATCCTCTCCAATTCATAAAAGTGATAGGATTATTTACGGATTTTACTCCTCCCCAAATCTCAATCTATTATTTCTTGTAATTTTTTCCCTAAAAATGTGACACGTGGCATAACCAAATCTAACGGTCTGTATTTAAAATTCAACTTTTAAATCCTAACTAATCCTGGTTACACCAACTCCTAGACTAACCTAAGTTGGTGTAACCAAACAAACCCCTAAACCATGGTTAACGTTTAGATTCAAAGTCACAACCCTACCTCGTTTGCCCCCATCTTGCTCTCTCCTATTTGCGCAAAACCTCTCAATCCTCTAGGTCGCCCCCATCTCGCTGAAGACATCGAGGGTAAGCGAAACTCGGTCACCCCATCTCGTTATAGAAGGTGTTGCTCCCTTTCTCTGTGGAGCACTTCTACGCCAGCGCAAGAGCACGCGACGGAGCACCGTCACGCAGCCTCTGGATTTTCAGGCGACAGCTCTTCGCCTCTGTAACTTCAGGCAACATATTCCTCACTCCACCGGAGCAACCTCAACTACTGCGAAGAAGCCGGAGAAAAATCCTTAGGTGGTGAGTGCAAATCTGAATCCTTTCCCCTGTTTTTTTTCTCCTTTTCTTTTTTTGCTTGTCATCTCTGACGTCGACTTGGATTTTTCTCCTCTCCTATACTTTACTGTAGACATCTATACCCATTGTATTCTAGGGTTTCCAGTCTTCCTTATTAATCCCATCTCATCTTTTTGGTCAAAAGTTTTGATCGTCATTCTTTCTCTCAAATTCCTTTATCCCTTTGTCATTCCTTCATCCTGGAGCCATGGCATCGAAAGCTAAGAAAAGACTACCTAAAGCTGCATCCTCTTCCTGGAGAGGAGTAAAATCTAATTGTACTTATGCTATATACGGAGCTTTTCATTTTTTCATTTCTGGGTATCTGAATTTCAGTTTTAAAAATAGTATTTTTTATGTCACAATTTAGGGCTTGAAGATGCTTTGATGGGCTATATTTTTGGCAAGAAAAAGGCAACTAAGGTTGCTCACTCGTGGGTACTTTAACTTAAATCACCGACTTTTTGAATTACCTATAGAGCGAGCGGTAGCAGTGCTTGAGCACTGCCATTCTAAAGTAATGGTAGCAGTGCTCCATCAATCTGAACCGTTGAATTACCATCATCTAATCTGGAACATTCATTGTTCGAGAGCACATTACCTGCTCTTTACCCACATAGCCGGTGAATTATTCACCTCTTGCAAACACGATCCCTCAAATCTGAGCAGTCTTCTCCTACAAACACGGTCCCTTAAATCTGAACCGCATTCATTTTCTTCTGCAGACAACCTCTTCGTCTTTTTCACTGATCTAAAACTATAATGGCATTTCATTCCAACCTTCCAAAGGTGGAATCCTAACTTAATATTGAAGATAGAAAGAGAGGCAGCAAATACCCATCGCTATTCAAAGGAAAACCATCGGCGGCGGCCCAATCCACTCTCTCAGGCTTGGTTTATACAGATATGGCTCAGTGATTCTCCTTTTATTACTTATTCCTTCTCTACTTCATCGATTCATTATTTGGAACTTTTCAGCTTAAGTTCAAAGTTCTGTGATTTTATGGTTTCTTTACAAAAAAGAAACCTGAGAAAATTTTGATTTTATGGTTTCTTTCAATTGGTAGAAATGATGGTTGGATTCTTTCCCCTTCTTCTCCGATTGATATCCATTTATGATACATACGTCAGTGAAAGGCTTAATTTGATTGAAAAACAAGTGTTTGGAAATGGGGTTTCTATAGAATTATTGAAAGAAGAACAAATGACTCCTTTGGCATTTGAGTATGCATGTGACGGATTGCCTGGAAAGAGTTCCCCAAATGGTTGGGTTTCCATTTCATGTTTGGAAGGCAAAACCTCTCATTCTATCTTCAATATTAGGGTTCTATTTCACTTTCGAAGGCTAGAGTGAAATTCCATTAGGGTTTTCAGATTGGTAAAGAAGAATAAGGGTAAGGGATTTAGGGGATCGTGTGTGGAAAGAAGGATCTAATTTCCGGCTATGTGGGCAAAAAGAAGGTTATCATTTTGTTTGTCCTTTAAAAAATTCAACGGCTCAGATTTTATGTCAGAAAATCAATGACTAAGATTGATGGAGCACTACCATCAATGTTTTATTATGGCAGTGCTTGAGCGTTGCGACCGTTTAGCCTTACCTATATGCAGTAAACATGTGGAATGTTCTCCTTCCACCCCCCCCCCCCCACCCCTACCGCTACCCCTACCCCTACCCCTTTCTCATGAAGTGCATATGATGAATGGTAAAGTTACAGAAGAGTTTCTTTGTGATTTGATTTAACAGACGCAAAATCCCATCCAACAAATAGGTGATCAAATAAAATATTGTGCCTATTTAACACCATAGAATTAGAGAAGCCCTCATGCATCAAAGCATCTTCAAGCCCTAAATTGAGAAATCAAAAATACTATTTTTAAAACTGAAATTCAGATACCCAGAAATGAAAAAACAAAAACTCCATATATAGCATAAGTTCAATGGGATTTTACTCCTCTCTAGCAAGAGGATGCAGCTTTAGGTAGTCTTTTCTTAGCTTTTGGTGCCATGGCTCCAGGATGAAGGAATGACAAAGGGATAAAGGAATTTGAGAGAAAGAATGACGATCAAAACTTTTGATAAAAAAGATGAGATGGGATTAATAAGGAAGACTGGAAACCCTAGAATACAATGGGTATATGTCTACAGTAAAGTAAAGGAGAGGAGAAAAATCCAAGGAGAGTAGAAAAATCCAAGTCGACGTTAGAGATGACAAGCAAAAAAAGAAAAGGAGAAAAAAAACAAGGGAAAGGATTCAGATTTGCACTCACCACCTAAGGATTTCTCTCCGGCTTCTTCGCAGTAGTTGAGGTTGCTCTGGCGGAGTGAGGAATATGTTGCCTGAAGTTGCAGAGGCAAAGAGCCGTCGCCTGAAAATCCAGAGGCTGCGTGAGGGTGCTCCGTCGCGTGCTCTTGCTCTGGCGTAAAAGTGCTCCACAAAGAAAGGGAGCAGCACCTTCTATAACGAGATGGGGTGACCGAGTTCCGCGTCTCCAGCGAGATAGGGGCGACCTAGAGGGTTGAGAGGTTTTGAGCAAATAGGAGAGAGAAAGATGGGGGCAAACGAGGTAGGGTTGTGACTTTGAATCCAAAAGTTAACCATGGTTTAGGGGTTGGTTTGGTTATACCAACTCGGGTTAGTCTAGGAGTTGGTGTAACTAGGGTTAGTTAGGATTTAAAAGTTGGACTTTAAATATAGACCGTTAGATTTGGTTATGCCACGTGTCACATTTTCAGGGGGAAATTACAAGAAATAATAGATTGAGAAATGGAGGGGAGTAAATTCCATTATTTACCTATCATCTCTCCTTCCGTCATCTATTTTATATAAACTTGGGGAAACATCATCCCCCTCCCCTTTAAGTTTTCTTAATATCAATTCTATCCCCAAATTTTGAAAAATGATAATGCCCTCCCTTACTTTTTAAAGATTCTATCAACCGTACCCTAAGTGACTAACTTTGTTAAAATAGTATATGAAAAGACGATATTACCCTCATCTCTAACCTCAATTCTTTTAATTGGAGTTGCAATAAGGGAATCGAGAGATTTAAAATTTTAAAAAAAAAAACCCACACCTACCAGTTCCAGTAGAGGTAGGTTTTGACCACCTCTGCAAACCACCACTACCCCACCCCTTCCACTATACTCTCATACCCACGCGCCACCTTGCCGCTGCACACCCATGCCCAACCGTCTCTTTACCGCTACACCCCATGCCCACCCGCTCCTGTCCCTGTAACCACACCCCACTCCCCTACCTATGCTATACCGCCTCTACAACCACCACCTCCCCACCCCTTCCCCTGCACCCCCATGTCCTCCCGCTCAGCCATCATCCGTTTGATCTCTTCTAGTGAAGTCTCAGGGCCAAGGGCATTGAGAACATTGCCGAGTTCAATGGAAGAGATCTTGCCGTCACCATTAGCATCAAATCGCTTGAAAACCTTCCCAAGAACCCCCCATGGATTGGCTCAATGCAGTCCAGTAGGGTATGAACTCCGACGACCCTGGGGACAATTACTGGCACCGCTCCATAACTAATAATGAGATCAAGATGATATTCACGACTCAAGATTTCTAAGGATCGAAATCAAAAGAAGAAAATGGTGAAGATTTATTAAGAATTGGAACGAATCCCCAAAATCAACGAACTTGTCCTTGCTATTGTGGCCAATTAAAAGATCTAATTGCATTATTGCTAGAACACTGATGACTAGGAGGGCTCGTGGGGCATTCAGGTGCCGGTCTCTTGCTTCTAAAAATTGGACGATCACTGAATCTCTTCCATTTCCAACCAAATGTCAATGGCCATGGCACTTGTTTCCTACACTACTTATGATTTCAGATCTAACTCAGAATGTATATTTCAAGTTTAGCAATCACAACTTTAGTGCAATTGTTGCCAAAAACTTGGCACGGAATGTTTGTACTGACCACCACGTTTCTCCTTAAGTTTGTTATATAATTCTTTGTTTTCCATCAAAATAAAAATAAAAAACTGTCCTCATTTTAAAAATCCTCTTTTACTTTTGACCTAATAAACTTTTGTTTTGTCAATAAAACAATAGGCACTGAGAACATGTTATCAAATTTTAAATACGTCTTAGTCACCTACCGAGGTGTCATGTAAATAGAGTCTGGGTTCCATTTGTCAAATAGGTGAAGCATGCCTAAGTTTTCGTAACTTTATAACGAATGATGACGCATGGGGGTGTAGCACTAGCATAAGCTAACATAAGCATTTACTTATCTTGGTTTCAAATTGTTATTTAAAATGCTAAAGTTTCTGGAAGCATTCACAGAAAATTCATTGAATTAATTATTTTTAGGTGGGAGCAGTCTGAATTGACGTTACCCACTTAACCTGGTCAAGTTTTGGCACAATAATATCCCACCATTCTCTATCTATATAATATTTAAATCCAATTTGAGATTTGTACAAGAGGGAAAAACAAATAAAAAATATGATTAAAAAGTTTTAAAAAAAATATAATAGTTAAACATTATAGATTGTCAAAAGCCACAAATCAGTTTTTTTGGACAATCCATCGAACTGGATGGATAGAGAGAAAGAGTCTCTGCAACAATTAAAAAACGTGTCTGCAACGACAAAATAAAAGCGTGTTTGGAACAACAAAAAAAGTTATAGATGGAACGTGTCTTGACTGTCTTCTAACTTTTGCTTCTTAAATGCAAATCGATCTTTAAATCTTCCAAGTATAACAACAAAAAAAGTTAAAAGTATTTCGGCATGAATAAACCAACTTCCTTACTAGTATTCTTCGCGTTTCTGATAGTCTCTCCTAATGTTCTTCTCCCTATACTGCAACCGCCTGTGACGGCGGCTGCTCTGCCTCTCTATACCAATTCACGTTGGATTGTCGATGAAACAGGGCGAAGAGTGAAACTGGCATGTGTGAATTGGGTTTCACACCTTAAACCGATGGTGGCCGAAGGTCTCAGTAAGCAACCTTTGGATGTCATCTCAAAGCAGATCGTATCGATGGGATTCAATTGTGTTCGTCTTACTTGGGCAGTGTTCATGGTCACCAACCACTCCTTAGCCTCCATGACCGTCCGCCACTCATTTCAAAGCCTTGGCCTCCTCGATTCCCTTGCCGGGTTCCAGCTAAACAACCCATCTCTGCTTGATCTTCCCCTCATCAAAGTTTTCCAGGTAATCAGAATCCCATCTTTTGTCAATTCTTAATTGGTTAGTAATGCTGCGCGGGCTTACATGGGCTTCTTCTTTAGGTCTTTGGTGCTTTTATATACTTGAGGAGTAATTATTATACTTAAAGGACCAAGTTTTCGCCTCCAACCATTGTAAATGGGATCCTAGGGTGGAAGAAGGCTTCAGAAAGGTATTTTGGGAACATACTAAAATTCTATAGGGGTTTGTGAACCCTTGGTTGATGGGTGAACCGTCATCTATGGGTGGAAGAAAACTCTCTTCTATATATGCTTAATGTTTTAAATAAGGGTGCAAGTTTTGCCCTGTTGGCCCAAACCCGTCTTGGCCTGCCCTGAGCCCGAACAGGGGCCTGAGTTGATATACCTTGGTCCTGAGGGCGGGTTAGGGCTGAAATTTATGATCCTGAGTCAAGGTCAGACCGGTCAAGCGTTGAGGCCACGAGTTAAGCCTGGCCCGACCCTGACCCTGTTTTAAGTTATACTATAAAATATATATTGATATAATATATATAAAAGATGTATGTTATAAACTTTAAACATCACACACATTAATTTTGTTAATATATTATATATGAAAAAAAATAATTGATATAATATATTTTATTATAATATTATTTTATGCAAAATTGATTATTTTCTCCTAGCCCAGCCCAGCCCAACCCATGCATCTATCCTTTGATCCTCTCCTCATAATCATGGTCAAATAGGGTCAGCCTGGCCCAACCCTAAGGGCAGGTCAGGATCGGGCTGGACTTGGGCCCAACTATGGGGACTCAGGGTAGGGTTGGGCTTCGGTTTTAAAATTTTGGGTTAGACCTTCTAACATACTATGAGAGGCAGGCAGATCCCTCTATTAATGTCCGGTCCTTAGTGCCTTCGATCATTTACTAGAGGAGCTATCCATGCACACTTATTATTGCCCCCTCAAAATTGTGTGTTAGGGGAAACAAAAATACCCTCCAAGTACCAATGCAAAGAAAACTAACTTGGGGTTGTCTCTATCCAATATATGTAATTTAATTTTTGGAATGCAATCTCAGGTGGTGGTATCTAACCTTGCGAACAACAATGTGATGGTGATTCTCGACAACCACGTTAGCAAGGCCGGTTGGTGTTGCAGTAAATGCGACGGCAATGGCTTCTTTGGTGATCGTTACTTCAACCCAGACCTATGGCTTCAAGGGTTAACTGCAATGGCGACCATGTTCAACGGCACTACCAATGTGGTTGGCATGAGTCTAAGAAATGAACTTCGGGGATTCAACCAAAACACAAGAGATTGGTACAGGTAACACACATATATATTGTTGGGTGTATTTTTTACCCTAAAATATGTTCTAATATAAGTCTACATGAATAAGGAATTAGACTGTGGTGGATCCCACTTAGATAGAGCCCATCTAACTTAAAACACAAATCTTTTCTATAAATACTAACTGGATGCAGTAACCTGTTTATTCCAAACTTGATATGTAGAGTGTATTGCTAAGCAACCTTGTGCTTAAACCCGAAATATAACAAAAATTATTTGATTCTTCATCTCTTGCTAGTAAAGGATAAAGATTGATTTTTCTTCATTTTCATCTCTTTATTAAGGTACATGCAAAAAGGAGCAGAAACAGTTCACGCAGCAAATCCAGATGTTCTTGTTATACTCTCTGGGTTAAGTTTCGACAACGATTTGTCGTTCCTCCGTAAGCAACGGGTGAAACTAACATTTAATGGAAAGCTAGTATTCGAGGTTCATTGGTACGCATTCACGAACGGAAATGTTTGGGAGAGTGGAAACCCTAATCAGGTATGTGGAGGAATAGTGAATAATGTGATGAAGAAGGCTGGGTTTCTACTAGAACAAGGATGGCCGTTATTTGTGAGTGAGTTTGGGGTGGATCAAAGGGGTACGAACGTGAATGACAATAGGTTCTTGAATTGCTTCTTTGGTGTTGCAGCTGAATTGGATTGGGACTGGGCTTTGTGGTCACTAGTTGGGAGTTACTACATGAAATCAGGGGTGTTTGGGGTGGAAGAGGTTTATGGCATGTTGGATTATGATTGGTCTCATACTAGGAATTCAAGCTTCTTACAAAGACTTTCTACTCTTCAAACTCCTTTTCAAGGTATGCCCAAACTCCATGCCACCTCTCTTAAACTGTTCTGTTTCCGTCTGTTGATTTCAAAGGCCTTGGGGTTCACTATAAATTTGTAGCGAGGGTTCTTTTTTCTCTCATCTCACCGTGGACATAGGCAATCTAATTTGTCGAACCACATAAATCCTTATGTGCACTGTGTGATTATTTATGATTTCCAACTTTTTTATCTCCATTGTTAAAATGCAGGACCAGGGGTTTCTGATGTAAGGCCATATAAAGTACTTTTCCATCCATCAACCGGACTTTGTGTTCAGAGAGAGGTATTAAAAGAAGAGACAGTAATAAGTTTAGGGTCTTGCTCGGAGTCTGAAGCAGCTTGGAGCTACACAACTCAAAAGACTTTGGAGCTGAAAGAGACATATTTCTGCTTACAAGCTGATGATGGCAGCTTGGGTAAACCAGCAAAACTTGGAGTCTTCTGTTCAGATGATACCTCAAAATGGGAGATGATATCGGACTCCAAAATGCACTTGTCATCTAAGCTCATCAATGGAAGCAGAGTGTGTTTGGATATTGACTCTAACAATGCCGTGGTCACTAATCCTTGCAAATGCTTGAGTAGCAGAGACCATACTTTTTTTTCTTTTTTTATGAAAAGTAGAGACCATACTTGTGATCCTGGGAGCCAATGGTTCAAGATCATTGATAGCACAAGGGCCACAGGGAACAAACACAAGAAAAGTAGTTGACAGAATATATATATATGTTCTTAGGCATGCAGTGAATTCTGTTCCAAAAGATTAAATATCCGGATTCCCAAATGGGTCTGTAAACGGATCGGATATGGATCAGTATTTCATTGATCATTGAGGTATGGATCTGTATCCAAATTTGTTTAATCTGACTATTGTATATTTAATTCATTTTTTTTTGGAGGGGCGGGGGTTTGCATATTGTATATTCCATTACAACTAAAGGGAAAAAAAAATTCAACACAAAATCTTGCTTATATCATGATAGCTGGCTAAAGTTGAAGTTGTATTTAGAATATGTAACATTCTTTTGATTATCCTTATTTTATTTCTAAATTTTTTTTAAGTAAATATCGAATTAAAAGGTTTTTGAAAATTTTTTTAAGTGATTTATTATTATGTAATTCTCAAGATCTATCATAGTCTCAAATGCTTGGTCTCATATACTTTTGGAGTACGCATGTGAAAAGATAAAATTTTACCCTAAGTGTGTTATTTACTAAAGAGGAAGGAAAATTATGATTACAAAATATTTTAATTTTACCAGGTCATGGGTCATGGGTCGACCTAGCTATTGAGGATGGGCTGGTATGGAAAGAAGAGAAATTGATGGTGTCAGACTGGAAATGTTGTCCACTGTCTTAGCCCATTTATGTTCTGTGCAGGAGCAAGCCTCAAAGTTAGAGTAGAGACTTGAGTTCATCTTCACCTATATGTGTGGTCAGATGTCAACACTTGTCCCACTTATTATCATTTTTCAAAGAATGAAAATGAATATTTATGAAAGCAAAAGCCAAAAAGGACATATTGCTTGCTCTTGGAATTTTCTCCTTCGGGTGACCTGAGTGGGTGAGATGCCCCGATGAAGATGGGACAAGGGTTTTTATTTTGTTAACACATGAATCGAAAAATACTGAAACCCCTCTGTTCACTAGGAAGTTTTCTCTCAGACGAGTGACCCCAAGGGGGAAGGCAAAGTCAAACTTAAGACTTTCAGCTTCCTTAGGCTTCATCCTTGCCAACTGCACTGCCCCTTGAGGATGATTGAACAAACTTTTATTTTATTTTATTTATTTTTCTTTATCTCATTGAGGTTCCTTTGTATTCTTGAGGTTTGTTGAATATATTTGATTATTAAAAATAAAAATTGGGCAAGACTAATTTTGAAAACTCAGCTAAAGTTAAAAGGTAACAGTATCACCGTGATACGACTCGTCTGATTGTTCCCGTGACTCTGATATTTTTATGGCAATTGACCAAAGCTTGTTGAGCTTAGGAATATCCCATTCTCTAATTTCTTCTCCTAATTCTACCCAAAAAAACAAAAAATTCTTTTCCTAAGACCCTAGTTATGGTCTGTTGCCTACGCATACATAAACACGTAATATATATAAGTCTCGTCTTCCCCCATCGGCTTCGCAACCTAAATTCATTTTGGGTAAATTACATATCACTTTTTGATTTTCAAACGAAACTCAAATCATCTCCTCATTTTTGAAAAAATTTAAATCACCCACTTTGTAATAACGGTGTTAGTCTGCTATTAGTTATTAGTGTGAAAGGACTAATTTACCCTGACACTAAAACATTAGAATTAAGTTTACAATACTACCCTACCTTCATCCTCAACATTGGTCAAAGGTAGTTTAGGGATTTAAATTTATTTAACTGACTGACGTCATCACTTGACAACATAAAACTAACGGTAGGGACTAATTTGTCATATTGGGGCCTAAATCAGAGAGTGATTTGAGTTTTTTCAAAAATTAGGGGGTGATCTGAGTTTTATTTAAAAACCAGGAGGTGACGTGTAATTTATCCTTTTATTTTTAATAATTTGCATGTATTTGGTATAATTTAAAAAAAAAAAATGACTCCAATTTATTAGATTCAATCGTGTAACCTTTGTACCAGTGTTATAGTCAATGAAAATGCAAACAGAGAGGCATTGATTTTAATGCAATTTTTTATTTTACCAGGGACTAAATGATCGTTTTACATACAGAGCCTGATTTGTATCTAGACACAGAAACCACGCAACCGGTTATCATTTTTTCTCTAATTTTAAAATATATATCTCAAAGATTCAAACTGATATTTTTCCCCCAAATGTCAATATTACTACGGTACCAGTGAAGATCAGCAACACTGAAGGGTAAAAATGAAAACAAAACAAAACAATCACATCAGGAAAAAAAAAAAATAAAAAAAACAAAAGTCATCAATGGTCAAAGAATTACTCAAACTACATACATTACCTTGCCTTATAGGGTACTGTATAATCTCTATTCGCTTAAAGTTTTCTTCTTCTTCTTCTTCATTTTTGTTTTTTGGATGCATGTTCGCTTAAAGTCTTCGTTACGTCTAAAAATCGTAAGACTGACTCAGATAGGGTTTCGATATTTTCACGTACTTCAACCTTCTTTTGTCGATTTAACCGGGTAACTTTTGCCTACCTCCTTCCCCTTTTATTTATTTATTTATTTTTTTCATTTTTCTTCTTAATGCTCTTTCCTTTCTCTCTTCTTCATATCCGATTACATATCGGCCTCGGGGATTCGATAAATATCAATATGATCCAAAACTCCAATGTTGATATGCTACTCTCTCTGTACAATATTGATACCAATCCAATGCAATATCGATCAACGTACTAATTTTGATAGTTTGATATCGAAACCAATACCATGACTAATATCGATTTGTGCATATCCAAAAAAGAAGAAAAAAAAAAATCCTCAATAAAATCACAATAGTATCAAATCATCGTCATGATATCATATCGCTAAATTGAAGTTATGATTTTATATCACCAAAGTAATAATTCATTGCATCACCAAATCGTCTTTATAACATCATATCGTGAAATGATACTTATCGGCTTTGGATCGGTATCAACCCCCTCCCCCTCACTTTTTTTAATAAATGTATTATCCCAAACAAAGAACGGTTGAAAGGGTTCTTCCGGTAGTCGATTATATATAGGGCGGCTATTGAAAATCCACGCGTCCTTATAGAGATACAAGGATTTGATCCGGAACTCATCAAGGTACCACCAATACCATGCGTGTCTTGCAACCACAAAAAGTTTTTGAACTTGTCTTCTAAGTAAACGATGCTTCCATATATTATGTCTTTTAAATTAATTAGCTTCTAAAATGTAAAACTTCTTAGTCCAAACTTTTATATATGCCAAGCAAGCTTACATCTTCCAAGTTCACAACCAAAAAAAAGTTCTAATATTTCAACATGGATAAGCCATTTTCCTTACTAATTTTGGTGTTTCTGGTACTCTCTCCTAATCTTCTCTTTCTACTGCAACGGCCTGTGACGGCCCTGCCTCTCTCCACCAACTCTCGTTGGATTGTCGATGAAAGTGGGCGAAGAGTGAAACTGGCATGTGTGAACTGGGCTTCACACCTTGAGCCCATGGTGGCCGAGGGTCTCAATAAGCAGCCTTTGGATGTGATTTCAAAGCAAATCATATCGATGGGATTTAATTGTGTTCGGCTTACCTGGCCACTCTTTATGCTCACCAACCATTCCTTAGCTTCCGTCACCGTCCGGCAGTCTTTCCAAAGCCTTGGCCTCCTCGAGTCCATCGCCGGCATCCAAGTAAACAACCCATCTCTGCTTGATCTTACCCTCATCCAAGCTTATCAGGTAAACTGTCATCTTTCATTAGTTGGTTGGTGCCAAAGAATCTATACCTAGCTTGCTGAGTGTCTTGTCTCTTTTGTTTCAAGTGTGTATAATTTAATTTGTGAATGAAAACTTAGGTGGTGGTATCTAATCTTGCGGACAACAACGTGATGGTGATACTGGACAACCATATTAGCAAGCCTGGTTGGTGTTGTAGTAACTTCGACGACAATGGCTTCTTTGGTGATCGATACTTCAACCCTGACCTATGGCTTCAGGGGTTAAGAGCAATTGCAACCATGTTCAATGGCACCGCCAATGTTGTTGCCCTGAGTCTAAGGAATGAGCTCCGGGGATCCAAGCAAAACGCAACAGCTTGGTACAGGTAACACACACATATTTAACAAAAGTTCCACCGTGCAGTATTAGAGTGAGTTTGAGATTGTCTGACTGAATGACACCTCTATAAATGCTTTTAGAACTTAACACGTCCTTGTCTTATTTCTAAAAATATTTACTTTTAGTTTTTTAAAAAAATAAATAAAAATAGTCAAACCCGGGTGTCAAAACCTAATCAAACAGATCAAATTGGTCTGATTGACCCGAACCGATCCCTTATTGACTCAGCTTCAGTTTATGTTACTATTCGGTTTAGACTTGATTTGGGCTAAATCGATAACCCCCGATTAACCCAATCGATAGGACCAAACCTGAAACTGAAACCGACACCGAACCTTGAGAACACTACCTCCATATCCAAAACAGGCCATACCCGATTTTCAAACTGAACCATAAACCGTTTTGAAGCCAATAACACAAACCAAAATCGACACGAATCCAACCCCAACCGAAGCCAAAATCGAAAAGTCCTTTACCTGATTGACACACATATATATCTTATCTCAACTAAATGGGATCAACTACGTGGATCCTTGCTTTCAAATCAGCTTTTTGATACAAGGTCTAAGCCTAAACGTGTCTTTTCTCACCACTTGTTTTATGATTATTTTAAGCCTATCCCAGTCTCTTTTGGTTCCTTAATTTGAATCAAGTCACTTATTCATACCGGGACATCCCAAGGTCTCTGTTAGACATGATCATGTCATCTCAAACAACTCTTTCTTTCATCTAATGTTGTATTTTCAATGAGGGTAATCTGTCATTTCACATAGGAACTATGTTAAATATTGCTATTTTTAATTTTTTGAAAACTCCTTTAGTACTGAATTAAATATCTTTTAGATAAAATAAGAGATAAAAAAAATAAGATTACAAATCTATTGAATACGAAAATTCCATTAGAGTTATTGATTCTTCAACCCTTAATAGGTACATGCAAAAAGGAGCTGAGACTGTGCACGCTGCAAACCCTAATGTTCTTGTTATACTCTCTGGGTTAAATTATGACAAGGATTTTACATTCCTTCTCAAGCAACCAGTGAACTTAACCTTTACTGGGAAGCTAGTATTTGAGGTGCATTGGTATTCATTCTCGGATGGCGAGGCTTGGAAGAATGGAAACTCGAATCAGGTCTGTGGAAGTGTGGTGAATAATTTGATGCGAAAGGCTGGGTTTCTGCTGGATCAAGGGTGGCCACTATTTGTGAGCGAGTTTGGGTTGGATCAAAGGGGTACCAACGTGAATGACAATAGGTTCTTGAATTGCTTCTTTGGTGTTTCAGCGGAATTGGATTGGGACTGGGCTTTGTGGACACTAGCTGGGAGTTACTATCTCAGGGAAGGGGTGATGGGGATGGAAGAGACTTATGGTTTGTTAAATTATGGTTGGTCTGACATTCGGAATTCAAGCTTCTTACAAAGACTTTCTTCTCTTCAAACTCCTTTTCAAGGTATGCCAAACCTCCACCTTCTTGTCTAGATTCCATGCATGTTGAGCATTCTAAGATGTTGGGAGCATGGTTCAAGAACTGGGTCGAAACTAGATATCTCGGTTTTTCAAGAAATAAAGATGAAACTTTGTATAAGTTAGGTTTCGATCATATTTTGCATATTTCGGTAGTTTCGATCAGCTTCAATCAATTTTGACCAGCATAGTTTTGACCAGTTTCAGCAGTTTTGATGGTACATGACATGTCGAGATTGATTTACCCAGAAAATACTAGCTAGTTTTCAACCGAAACTTGATCGAAACCTAGGAAATCTCAGTTTCTTGGCTGATCGAAACCGGCCTCTACACTGAGATTTAGAACTTTAATTGAAAATTTTAGATATATGGTCTCATATCGGTTATTTGGGACTTTGGATGTGTCTTCATATATCATTAGACTACAGTTTTTAATAAAGTTGTGACTCCTAGTGATCAGAGTTTTGATTTGTCGAATGCAGGACCAGAAATATCTAATGTTAGGCCACACAAAATAATTGTCCATCCATCAACGGGACTTTGTGTTCAGAGAAACTCACTAGGAGAGCCACTAAGTTTAGGTTCTTGCGAGGAGTCTGAAGCTTGGAGTTATACACCACAGAAGACTATAGTAGTGAAAGGTACATATTTATGCTTACAAGCTGATGGATGGGGTAAGTCAGCAAAGCTTGGAATCTTTTGCAACGATGGTAACTCCAAATGGGAGGCAATATCGGACTCTAAAATGCACTTGTCATCGAATCTACGCAACGGAAGCACAGTGTGTTTGGATATTGACTCTAACAATGCTGTTGTCACTAATCCATGCAAATGCTTAAGTAGAGACCACATGTGTGATCCTGGAGGCCAATGGTTCAAGATCGTTAATAGCACGAGGACAATGACATCAACCACTACTACCAGACTGTCTCTTCCAAATTTATATGTGAAGGATTAACTTCATATATATTCTAAAATGCACTTCTCATAGCAAGCTAGGCAAGATTGTTCCCTTTACTTCAGATGCTTGAAAAGGGCTAATCGGGGGAGAAAAATTGATGGTATCAAGCTGGCACGTACTGGCATCCACTATCTTAGCCCATTCATAGGCTTGTGGTTTTCTATAATTTCTGCATTGTTTTTTTTTTTTTTTTTTTTTTGTTTTTTAATTATTTTGATTTATTAAGGATTATGTATACTAATTGTATTTTTACCAAAAAAAAAAATGTATACTAATTGTATTTAAAACTTATCGATTTAATCCCAAAAACTCTAGAATCGATTGATCCCAAACTCTTGAAGTCTAGATTAATCACGACTGATTCCAATAATCCAATTTTGGCCAAGATCCGATTTTTTTTAAAACAATGAGTCACATTAGGGGTGTCAACGGGCCGTTTTCGGTTCGGGCTTTTCGGTTTCGGTGTGACTTTTATAGAAACCGAAACCAAACCATTAAGAAATGTTCGGTTTCGGTGCGGTTTGGTTTCGTGTCGGTTTTGGTGCGGTTTAACGGGTTGATATCGGTTTGGATTCGGTTTGGTACCGGTTTTATATAACTAGTAAGGTCCGGTTAGTGTTAATTTTTCTTCTCTTTCTCTTATAAGTACATAAAATATTTCAAATACAATGCATTTTTGTATCCTATGTCCTATGACCTATGGATACAATTGGTCGGGTAATCACTAACAAAGGATATGAGATAAAGTGAGAAACTATCACAACACATTTAGGGGGCAATGGGGCATTAGGCATTTACTAATTTACTCATTTATCGGGTTAGGTCGGTTCGGGCCTAACGGTGCACCGTCGGGCTAACCCAAACCAAACCAAACCATTTGCCTCACTGGATCCACAAACCGAACCGAACCATTAAGAGTTCGGTCCGGTGTGGTCCGGGCTCGTTCGGGCTGGTTCGGGCCGGTTTCATCAGTTCGGATTGGGTATTGACACCCCTAAGCCACACCCTTAAAAATTCCTCAGTTTCAACTCATGCCCCCAAGAGGATAGAGACTACAACCGAGATCTTCTACGGTGCGTTGCCTGGAGCGGCCTGTGCGGTGTAGATTGGGCCGTACGTGCAATGACCATTTTACCCCCTACCTAGCGCCTTGCCCGAGCGGGGTAAGATGGTCATTGCACGCACAACTCAGTCTACGCCGCACAGGCCGCTGCTACGGGCAGGTGCACCGTAGAAGATCTGGATCCTAGAGACTACCCTCAGTGGAATATGGTTGAGTTATGTTCTACACCGTAAGACTACCCCTTGCCCAAACCTTAATTGTACTAATTAACGATGGACATTTGGGATTTGTTAAAAGCAAATTAAGGTTGGTCGTCTGCAAATGAAAACCAAAATTACGATGACTTCTGTTCGCAACATTGTTAATGGATTATTTTTTCAAACAGTTTTTGTGAATTATTTCCTCAGCTCCCAGGAATAAGGCTTCTACCACTATGAACTTGGTGCTTGGCAAGTGTGCAGTGTTAATGGCTAAAACCCATCTGCTGGTTCACACCTTCCCTTCCCCAAGACCTGAAAAAAAAACAAAAAAAAAAAAAAAACAACAACAACAACAACGCCATGGATGATCTAAATTATTGTCCTTTAATTTAGAATTTTGGTTTAGATATTTGAAGAAACAGGGGAATTTATGAACCACAGACCAAAATCGATTATCCTTTATAATCCTCAGTTCCTCATAATCAACAACCAAACGAATTGTTGTATACCAAGATGAATTCTTCTCTCTGGCTTCTTCTTCATCTCCTTCTCATCATTTTCTCTGCAACAGCAGCAGATGTCGGTGACATAATGATGAAATTTTACACACTGATGGTCAATCCGTGAACTTCAATGGCTACTTTCCCTTTCCCTCTTCTTCAATCCTATCTCTGCTCCTCCCTAATCAAACTCTCACACTAGATCCAACTCTTTCACCTCCTGTGCAACTTCTCCTCTATGTCACAGAGAGACTTGGCTCCTCCAACATCTATCTTTTTTTTTAATGAAACTCCAACATCTATCTTGATGGCTATTACAAGGATGACTCCATCGACTTCAACCCAACAACAAGAAGATCAACTATTGAAAGCCCATCTCGAATTCAAATTCCTCTGTAATACCCAAAACAAAGTGATGGCAAGATCTAGATGAAGGATCGACCTTCTGTTGCAGGGGAGCTTATTATCTATGTATCTACCCATGAAAATCCTGGAGTTCCCTAAAAATCTGGGCTGCTGTGTACTCAAACAATTTAATAACAGGTGAGACTCGCCGATTTCAGCCCTTCTGTGTCTCCTTCTAGGGTTTGGACGGCTGTGGCGTCATATGGTGAGAAGGCTTGGGACGGGGAAGTTGAAGAACTCAACACGGATATTTATATTTTCAGGACTCGACATGGATCTGAGAGGATTAAATTGGTTGATCATGGAGGTTGGCCTTGTTGGGCAGATGATTTCACTCTGTATTTCCATCGCAGAAACGAAGATGGATGATGGAGCGTTTACAAGGCGAGTCTGCCTCGGATGACGGAAGAAGAAGAACGCAGAGGGGTTTCGGCGGTGGTGGTGGTGCTAGCGGTGGAAGAGGATCGGAGGCGGAAGTGGTGGCGATGATGGTGGTGCTGGCCGAAGAAAAGAAGAAGAAGAAAGAAACGCAGAGGAAGAGGAAGAAGAGGAAATAGGAGAAGAAAACGCAAAAGGAAAATCAGGGGAGGGCAAAACTGAAATATAATAATATTAAGGATATTTTGGGGTTTTGTAAATTTTATACATACCTTGTAATTTTGTGAAGGGCATTTGGCGTCAACTAGGCCTATTCCACCTCTTTACATCCCCTGATGTTGTGTCCGGTATTCTTGCAGCGCTGAACATCCCTCATCAGTGTAACCGGGACAATCGACTTCAAGTTTCACTCTTCTGTGGTCTTTTATGGCACATTTGGCTGGCGTATTGGGATCTGTTATATAGAAATATTCAGTTCAACCCGGCGGCTGTAATTCTCAGAGTTATAGCATCGTCCAAAGATCAAGTTCAGGCCTTCTCACCACCTTGTTCGACAGAAGCAAGATTAGTACGTTGGATTCCTCCCCACTATCCCTTCTTAAAATTCAACGTCGATGGAGCTAATCGAGGAAACCCAACCTTGGCGGGCATTGGTGGAGTGTGCAGGTCTTCCACTGCTCCTTTATCTATGGATTCTTGATCGGGGTTGGATGGAATTTTGCTCTTGTTGCTGAAGCTCTCGCAGTTAGAGAAGCCCTTCACTTGACCCTCTCCAAGGGTGTTTCCCACCTCATAGTTGAAAGCGATAATTTACTTATGGTTAATTCTCTCACATATCACAACTTGGAAACTCCTTCGAAGGTGTCTGCTATTATACAAGACTGCAAACTTCTAGCAACTAACTTTGGTCACATCAACTTTGTGCATGCTTTCCGCATGTTTTCCGCGAAGCCAATTCTGTCGTAGATCAATTAGCCTCCCTAGGCGCCACGTCCCAGTCTTGTACTTTTTGGTTAAACCCCCCTCCCCCTGATTGTATTATCCTTCAACTGTTCTCTGGCTCTTCTGGAACGTTGTTCCAGCGCTAAGAAACTATCTTTATCAAAAAAAAAAAAAAAAATTCCCCTTATTAAAAATAATTGTTTCGTTTTCTTATGCATATGGTTTTATGGCGAATGCGGTCCCACATGGGCCAGGTAGACAAGTTAGTCAAGGCGCGTGTTTGACGGGAAACAAAAGACTATAAATCCATATGGTTTTATGAAATCTCAAAATCTCTCTTTTTAATATTCATGTAATTTAATTAATTAAGATGGGTTTACCAAAAAAATTAATTAATTAAGAAGGAGTTCAATATTATTTCATCTAGTGGTCTTGGTCTCCAATTTCATTTATTTTTATTTTAAGATGAAAAACAAATTTGTCATCAATTTCATAAAAGACAACCTCTTCTCGGCAAAGAGAACATTAATAAATAAATAGGAGAATGTTCTTTGTGCCAAAGTGTAGGGAGCGTCCAGGCACATGGGTAATCTGTGTAGTGGGCAGGGGGTCATTGCACTCACCCCCATGTGCCTGGGCGCAGTCTGCACTGCGGTACAGAGAACAACACCCCTAAATAAATATGGGTGCGTTTCTCTTTCTTTCTCCTTAGCATTGACGAGGAAGAGGAACCATTCATTCTTTCAGTATATGTTTGAAATTTTAAATTTGAAAGAGTCTTCGATGGTGCACATCAGCATTGAGGAAAAGTCACTTCCCAACGAAATTTTGTTGAAAATTGTTTATGTCATTTATGTCAAAATTGGACTACAACGTACCAACATCTGCCTAGCACAGTTCGTGAGCTATGGTGTGCTTCATGCCCATGCTCTCTAGGAGATCTCGAGTTCGAATCTCTTGACTGACCGATACCATGAACTAAAACCTACTATTACTACAATAGTTTTTCATTAATATAAAACTAGAAAGTAAATAATTACCCTATATGAATGTATAAATTACTTAAATTTTATACCATATTTAATAATGATACATTTTACATGTAATTTTATTCTATTTTTTAAATCAAAGTGAAATTTAATAACCAAATATGAAATGATTTAGAGTAAATGATATAGTCACATGGGATAACGATTATAAAAATTTCATATTTAAATTTAAAAATTTTATTTCTTTTTTCTTTAATTTCCCTTGCAACCAAACGGACCCTAAGTGGTGTCTCTCTTCATAACATTTAAATTTGATTGGTTGGTGAAATGTCAAATTCAAAGGTTGGATGGGATCACCGTGCAATATCATTCGCTCAACTAATTACTCCATCGATTTCTTTGTCTTAATTGGACACATTATATGTGAAGTCATTGGTCTATTGACTTTTATATTGATTTTAATTAATAATTACTCTTCAATTCCTCTGAACGTACGTACAGGTGAACCGTACCCCTGAGAGGTTACCACATGTTATATTTTTACCATTTAAAGGGAAAGAGGGGTATTTATGAAAACAAAAGGGACACGTGGTTATCTCTCAGGTGTACATTCACCTATACATACATGCAGATGATCCATTCTCGGAATATTTAAGGGTGTGGATCACTATTTCATCTCGTGATTAATTTCGATTTCAATAGTTTTAGATCAATTGATTCTAGAATTTTTAGGACTAGATCGTTGGATTTTCAAATATGACGAATCAATTTTAACATTTCAAATCTTTAGAAACCAATTTGACCCCGATTCCAAATTAAAAATCCTTGATGTGGGTCTTCTATGAGTTCGGTTCCTCTGCACGCACCAATAGGTGAACGTACATGTGAGAGCCAACCATCTATCCTATTTTTGCCATTTACAAGGGGAGGAGGGGTTTTTATAGAAATAAAATTAAAATGTGATTGGCTCTCACATGTACATTCACCTGTTGATACGTGCAGTTGATCCATTCTCGTCTTCTATACCTCGTTCCTTTAGAAAGAGAGAGGAGGGGGGGTTAACGTTCAAACTAGTCTACTACCAATTCTTATCCACACCTTCCTTCCAAATATTCTCTTAAACAAATTTGGATATAGATCTATGCATAATTAAAGTAAAGATCATATAACATCCCTAAGGAAAGATAATATGGTAGTTGAGTGTTTAAGCATTTCTTTGGCAAATGGTTTTTTTTTTTTTGGGGGGTGGGGGGTGGGGGGTGGGGGGAGAGGATGGTGGAGGGAATTTAGCTCGTCTCCAGGGAGCCCAGCATGCCCAGGGTGCTGCCAGTCGTTGGGTTGTGCCGTACACATCCCTAGGTGTGCATCGAGATGTGTGCAGCACAGCTCAACCGTTGGATGCCCCCTGACAGCACCCTGGGCGCTGAGCTCCCTAGAGACAACCCTGATCTAGGTGGAGGACGTAGGAAGACCAAAGCAACACGTGACACAAATGATGGCATCGCACAATCCATTGTTTGAAAAAAAAAAAAAAACATTAACATGGTTCATATGCGTGGCATTGGAAAATGGTTTTAATTGACCGGGACGATTCTGACCGACCCCAATTCCTTGTAAGTGTGTCAATTGGTTCAATTCCTATTTTTATGGTTCAGTTCAGGATATAATATATACACATTGAAATCGAATAATTTTCATCCCCTTAAAAACCGAAATGGAACTGATTTGATTCAATTTTATTCCGTTTCATTTGATTCGTCATTCATACACAATCTTGATAATTCGGTTCAAATTCTGTTTAAATGGAAATAACCTGCTAAAACAAATAAAGTTGGTAAAAAAAATTACAATTTCATGAAGATGCAATCCCAGTATCCCACCATGCCAAATTCTTACTAAAACTTTGGTTAAAACCCTCCAAAAAAATATAGAGGAAAAATCCAAATGGTATTCTTTTTGGTCCAACCAAATCAATTGGCATAAATAGGTCAACAGCTAGTCTACGAGGATTGATTATATAACCAGAATGTCAACAATCGAGAATATCAAATCGTCCTAGAATGCGTTCTAAGAATATATATCAAACACAACCTTAGTCTTATTCAATTAAAGAAGAATACAATACCTCCACATCAAACAGAACCACTCTTCACCTAAATCAATTCTCAGTGATCAATGTTGCTTATGAGCTCCAATTGTTAGTTAGTTATAAGAAATAAATAGCATTTCATCCAGGGTCAATATATGACATCCCATAGTCTTTAGGTATATTTAATGATTCAATTTATCAATTGTACTAATATTCGAAATGACAAATTTGGATTAGGAAGGAAATTTATATTAATTAAGAGACCTTCGTAGAAGACTAAGGAGACCTACCAATATCTTATCCAAACCTTCCTTCTAAACATGAAATTTATACTCTTTTAAGAGACCGGTCTTCTTTATACCACAAAAACCAAATACCCACATAGGACTTCATTGATACTCCGCATAAACTAAAATTATTAAGAATTAATCAGTTCTTAGCACTTCTCATCACATGGCATATCACTAACATGATAGAACAAATTAGAATGATAACTATGCTTATGAAATTAAACAAATGGCATTTACAATTGTTAATGCAAAAGACAAATGCCAGCTCTAGGCAGGGCTAATCAAGTGAGATCAGATCTGTAATCCATTTTATACTAGTTGCATTTAGATCTGTAATGGATATTAGATTCCTTGTACTTGTATACCAATTATCCTAATTAGTTCCTTTACATTAACCAAAAGACAGCATCAAAGAATAGTGAGAATTGAGAAAACATTTGATCATATAATAACCTTCCATAGAATTACAAATTATCTAAAAACATAGACCAAAGGAAGGAAGAGAAAAAAAAACATAGTATATCAACAGAGGACTTCATTGACAACTAAGCAATCTTCCCAAGAGAGGTCTTTGAAGTATAGCCATGAAGGCCAAGACCCATGTAGGACTTATCAGTACACTTCAAAGGAGATGGAGTGACCTGCATGAACAAATAATTCCCAGCAAAGAGATCACCCATATAGGGTCTACCCTCCTTCAATCTCCTAAAAAACTTACTCCATGAAACCCTAACAGCAGAGATCACCGTAGCTTTTCTCCTCAAGAACCTTCTTAATCCTGGAATTCGAATCTTTGGCCTCTTCTTACCAGCACCCTTTCTGATCCTGGACCATTTCTTCACCCTCCAATTAACACTCCCCTCCTCTGCTTTTTCTTCTTTCTCTTCATCATCATCATCATCACAAACAGGGCCACCTTCATTTTTCAATCTCTTATAAGAAAGCTTGATGGTTGAAGCCATTTCAATTCCAGACATAATAATTGCTTTATGGAGGAAAAGGAAGGAGAACCCAAATGAGATTTAGAATAGGAAAGTGGATAGAAAAGGAGAGAACAAGAGAAAGAGAATAGTTGCAGAAGCTGTTGTGGTTGGCTATAAAATGCACTTAGTAAAAGAGAAGTTAATAGAGGAGCTGGAATGAGTTGGTAATGGTAGTTGGTTCAGTGGTCACTGTTTGATGGGTCGAGCCATATTTAATGATTTTTCAGAAACAACAAGAACTTATGTAACTCTTACAGAGCCACGATTGTACAAGAATTGCAATCAACGTCATATTTATTGCTTCAGTTTTACTTGCTGAGTTGCTATGGAAAGTAGAAACAGAGGCTCAATGCGAGCCCTTGATTTGTGGGCCATAGGTTAGTGATGTTGGAAAATGAGATAAATCTTGATTCTTTGATGCCCATCTAAGACATGTCTCACCAACTCTCTCTTATGTCACTTGTTATTCACCTCTCAATGTGTGTTAATGGTGTTGTGGGACGAACTGAAGTGGATCAGGATGAGCTGCTGAAGTGCTTTAGTTACTTGTGGGCCACAAAGTGATGGTATAATATTAATTTTCTTGGGCAAGAGTCATGAATCGTTATCCTCTCTTGTTATAATACGGTGCTGTAACGCATCGTGTGGCATTACAGAGGCTATGTGGCACAGTAGACCCCATATGGTGCACATGGCCTTTGCAGCCGCCACACAATGCGTACCAGCACCATGCTGTAACAGGAGGGTCATAATCCATTTGGTGAATCCCTCCTAGTTTTTATAAATATGATCAGATGATTCCAACCCTTTGATCATCTGACTGTAAGCTAGATGGGTCAGATCATACAACCACTTAGGTGGAACTGTGGTCTGATCAGGTGTAGAGCTTTTATAATGATTTTCTTCTCTTGGGCAGGAATCATACCCCTTTTTTCTTCTTTTTTACTTTTTAGGGTGGGTTGGAGGAATGTAAATAGAATCATAACTCATATGGTGAATCCCTCACAGATGGATATATAATTTGGGGAGAATGTTCTCTCTGCCGGGTGCGTAGGCTGCACCTACACACATGGGGTGGGTGCAATGATCACTCTGCCCCCCTGAGTGGTAGGTCCATGTGTCTGGGCATAGCCTGCACTACGGCATAGAGAAAATGATCCCTATAATTTGAAATAAATATGGTGCAACATGTCACCAAAGTGATGAATTAAGAAGTTATAACTTTCTATTAATTTCTCCTTGTCTTGATCCTAAATGTTATTTAATACAAGGACAAAAAAAAGTTTTCAAAAAATTGAAATTTATTTAATGTGGTATATGAAATAATAAGATTTACCTTCAAAAATAAAAATGTAAGATATAGGATCTAGTTTATTCAATGAAAAGGCAAAATAAAAATGTAATAATGACAAATCTCCACAATTTAAAAAAGCTTTGCTTTCATTGAGAGTTGAACTCAAGACCTCCCGCTTACTAAACGGGTGCTCTAACCAACTGAGCTATGAAAGCTGTTGGGATTTATATACTGTATTAAATAATCTGTCAAATCTGTAAGTTTCTAGTCCTTACTTTGTTCACCATGTACAAATCTAACCCACTCTGATATACTTGGGATTCCGCCATTAACGACAGTGAGAAGGTAGTAACCAGATGGCGCAACGTTAGGCGATGGGGGAGCTTCAACAATCGCTCTCACCCAACCATCTTTCTCTCTCTCCATCCTCTCACACCACAGCCTCAGCATCCTCTGATTCATCGCGAACGCATGGGTCGCAAATGGTGGCGCATACACACTAAACTTCAAATCCCTTCCGTTCTCCCAGGGAACCTGAACTGTACCCTAAACTCTTCCCCGTACCTCACACCCTCCTGGCCATGACCGTAGCTTATCGACACGTTGCTCGGCCGTCTATGGTGGAAGGAATGATCCATGTAATAAGGCACGAAAGCCTGCAACCTCAACTCAGTAGGGAAAGCCACGTCCCTAAAGCTGTATCTCTCGTTAGGGTTTCCACCGGCGACTAATACCCTACCGTCGGGGAAAAGAACTGCCGACGAGTGATACATTCTGGCAATCTTGGTAGAGTGGAGGACTGTGAACCTTCTTCCCAGAGGTCTCTTTGGATTGTAGAGGTAAGGCTTTAAAGCTGGCCGTGTAGCTCTGTGCCATCCTGCACAACCATGTGTGGCACCGTTGATGATTAGGATCTGACCGGTGGGGAGTAAGATCATGTCATTCAAGAGACGTGGGCCCGGCATCTCCTCCATGACCTACTTGTGTTTCCTCCCTGTTACCACAGAGTGTCCTTCCTTTGCAGCACAATAGGCTCCTGATGCAGCACCGCCACACACCATGACTTCCACCTTGGAGGGAGAACATGTTTTCATGGTCTAAAGGAAGCAGTACCAAAGAATCAGAGCTTGGGTAGTTCCTGGACCCACCACCGGGCATCCTAGGGTAGGCCTTGATCACTCTGTTCCTATTGTAATTAAAGAGAATGGAATCTCTGTTGGCGAAGATGAAAAGATTCCCATCTGACGATAAGTACAGGAAAGGATACAGATTGTTCCCTCCTTCGTCCTTGTCATTAGTGTGGTGCAGGAAAGGAAGATCGAAAGACTTGTGAGACGATTTGGATTTGGGAACGATCTCTGACCCTCCATGGGGCGTGGGTCCCACACCCTAAAGGAGGGCCTCACACCTCATGGAGGATTCAGATCTATCCCCACCCGTTCCCATGTGGGTAGCAGATCTGAACTCGGTGATGAAGACCCCTTTGCCTCCCACCACAATGGTTTGATCCTTATGATAGAGTATCTGATCCGAAGAATACCACCTGTCATCCCATAACAAAACCCTAGACTCCCTCCACCCGCAGCTTCTGTGATCGTCAACATCGGCGGAGCAAGACTTGAAGTATCGGATTCTCTGGTAACCATCGCCGTGGCCGCCGGTTTGGAGAAGGGATCCATTGCTTAAAAAGGCACCGGAGGAGCACCAGGTGTCGGTTTGGAGGTCCAGAGGTCGAAGTGAATTGTGGGCAATGTGGTACTCAACGGAATGAGCCCAGCAGGAAGAGTCTTGGGGAAGGGGTTTTGGGTCGTTGGAGATGGTAGAGGATAGGCGGCATCGTCGCCTATGGAGGAGGTAATTGGAGGGACCAGCTTGGGTTTGGTCGAAGATGAGGACTGCGTTGTGATGGGTTAATTAAGACCATGTGCATGGCTACTACTCCTGTGTTGTTTGAGAGTAGCTGCCATGTTCCTTTCCTCTCTATGATGGCACTGCCAACAAGTTGAAGTAATACTAGCGGTAGAAGCATAAGGAAGGGTTTAAATTTGGGTTTGAAGCTAAGAGCAGGAAAGAAGAATTTATTGATCACTTCCATAGCTAGGGAGGGCTGTGCATGAAAAGAGAGAGGGAGTAAAGTAGCACAGATCCGTCTTTTATATTGGATTTACTTTGGTGGGACTTCCCTCTTTATTAGGCGTTCATGCGTTTGGAACTGTGGGGGAAAGCTTTGGATGTTCTTACCATCTTGGTGAGAGAGTATTTGCGATATTTGTATGTTGGAGTTCATGCAAACGCATCCCTAATCAAATAGAAAACAATCCCTTGAAACCATTCAAATGAAGAAGGTATCCAAAATTCTACAAATATGACGTACTTATTTGTAAGATATATTAAATTTTTTTTTGGTAGATACGTATTATACAAAATGATGAGAGCGATCTATGAGCAACTGCATCAATAAGCTTGAACTGTGGTGAACTATTTCATTAGAGGGCAGCAAGGTCATTTCATGTAAAGAGAGAGAACGTGCGAATCATACTCTCTCCCAGTGGCTTAGAGAACCTCTTCCTATAAAATGATAAAAAAAATGGACTTAACTCCTCTCAGGTTCCTGTCCGATCAGGTTCATAGGTTCCTCTCATAGGAGACCGGAAATGACAACCTCACCCCCTGCCCAAACACACTACCCGAGTGGGATGAGGTCGTCATTTCCGCCCTCCCTATTTGAGGAACCTACGAACCTGACCGGGCAGGAAACTTGAGAGGAGAAAAATTCATAAAAAAATAGGAAAAACTAATACTACTTGGTCGTGCGGTTCTTGCAATCAAACACAAAAACATTGCAAAAATACCACCCTACCCTTATGAAATCAAAATCACACCATGTGGATGCCCTTGGATACACTCTAATTGGCCCTCATGCTGATGCAAACGCGAAAGGATCAAACTTCTCTTATTTCTTTTACTGTCATAGCCTCTATCAAATCCATGTAACCGACCTCATTTAGTTGGGATAAAATTACGATTGTTGTTGTATAAAGTATAAACACCCACCAATGCCAATATAAAGGGATAGGGTGTCGATCCCTCTCCTAAAAATAAAATAAAATAAACAAAAATATAAAACCGATACAAAGCTCACATGAAAGAGTTAATAACTCTGTAACCATCTTTAATAAAAGGGAATTAAACAAACAGATTTCAAACCAACTAGAGTAATGTACAAGAGGGACAATCAGATCTCCTTAGATTCATGCCGTCCACCCAAGCTATGGACATCATCCTGCCATGAAATTCAACTAACACATAAAGGTCATTCCCCTGAGTCAAAAGAATTTACAAAAAAGTTGCCAATACTAATTGCAGGTGGTGCACAAATCATGCATAGGGGAGGAACTGTTCGTTGAAGTCATTCAGTAGAGCTTAATTCTAGTATGTATGGAACTCCGGCAGATAGGGCAGAACTCAAGGTCTTGTCCACACTCACAGCAGGTCTGCACAAGACAATTAAGACATGTCAACCTTCGCTCATGCCCTCAAATCTCACCAAGCAAGTAAACAAGTACATTTATGGAATTGGAATTACCTGATGTCCGCAACCAAAAGCCATATCTTTAGGATTAGTAAGGCAGATAGGGCAGACCTGTCCAAGGTCCCAAAAAAAATAATAACTAATGCTATTTAAAGGATTCAGGTCAAACGACACCAATATGTTAAATTTACCAGATAGCTATATAAAAAGTTCAAAAAAAAATTGTCTAAACTATTGCCAAAGTTTTTCTTCACTCATTGTGAAAAGATTCCCTCCCTCCCTTTCCCCCTCCCCCCACACTAATTTAGGGAAATCCAAAATACCCTTTCCACTACCAGGGGTCTCATCCATACGTCAAAACCCTTGAGTTGAGAGATCTCTCTTCACCGTGGGTGAAGAAAAACTCGGTCCTAATCAAAGCATGTTCCAAAGAAAATGGAGGACCCTTTTCCATCAGAATTTTCATGAGAAATGGGCCTCTTCTGGGGAAAAAAATACTCAGTTCCAGAATCCAAATGGATGACCATGAGAATACCTGGTTATCATAAGCAGAACTTGCAGGTGGAGCAGTACTGTAAGTCTTCTCATTTTCATAATAAGGAGGTTCTCTTTGCTGGAAACTACTTTGTCTCTGCTGGAAACTACTTTGCCTCTGCTGGAAACTACTTGAACGAGAAGAAGGTTTTGAGTTGCCAGAAGCTTGACCATATACAGGCGTGGGGAGAGGAACCCTGTCTGGAGCCTCCCCTCTACGGCGACTGCTTGAACACATGAGAAAATCAGAGCAGTTATATTGAGTTTTAAGCACCAGATACATGTTTTCATGCCAAAGAATGAGAGATGAAAAAGTGAATAAGAGGTGAACATAAGAGCTTCAAAATCCAACAGGTAGAATGCAGCATTACCCCAGTATGTTGAGCTCTATTGTCGCCTTATACTGAGAAGGTATTTCCATCAAGGCTGCAAGAGCAAACTCTGTTTCTTTCCTGGAAACTGGTACATTCTTCAACAGAATCTCTGTAAAATTCACAAACTGAAAAGCACAGGATAGCCATTTCCTATTCAGCATTTACTGACAATACCAAACAACCAAAGAACTAAAGGAAGATAGAACTTCAGTGTCCCCTATTTACAACAACATCCAAGCCTTATCCCAACTTAATGGGGTCGGCTACATGGATCCAATAGAATTTCAGTGTCACCTATTTGTTACCTGAAAATTATCAAAGGCTCGAGCAGGTATATTGTCATCAAATTCCCTCATCATATCCCAAGGTCCATCTCCAACTCCGACTAAAATAATTGACAAAGGGTACGCACTGCAGGAGAAATGAGCATATTAAAATAAGAATGTGGGTTTCTTTAATTTTATTTTTTGCTCAAGGGCCATGAATGAAACAATGTACCACCTTGCTTTCACGATTGATTCAACAGTTTTTTGCTCCTGTGGACTTAGCTGGCCATTCTCCGTATCGACACTTCTTGTTACCTGTGTAACCCATGGTTTGTGTGTTAAAACAAACACCCAAGAAACACGAATAGAAAACAAAACAGAGCAACATGACAGAGATTTAACGTGGTTCATACACCAATATGGTGTGCTACGTCCACGAGCGAAGCTGAAGATGATTCACTATGTAATGGAAGAAGATACAATGTGGAGATCTCTCAAGAACACCCAAAACAATAGCAAGAACTCTCACCCAAAACCCTAGCTCAAAAAATCCCCCTTTCTCGCGCCTTTCACTTACTTACACAACAAGACACGCGAACATAAATATTCATATTAACCTGAAGATGATTCACTATGTAATGGAAGAAGCTACAATGTGGAGATCTCTCAAGAACACCCAAAACAACAGCAAGAACTCTCACCCAAAACCCTAGCTCAAAAAATCCACCTTTCTAGGGCCTTTCACTTACACAACAAGACACGAAAACATAAATACTCCTATCGACCCAAACCCTCTGCTACCATCACAAACCTCAGAAAAAATCCCATTCGGAACGCCACCAAAATATGTCGGAGCGGGTCAATCTTCGAAACAGGTACAAGAATTCGAGACACACATAACAAAATGAGATAACCCTTGCACCAGCTGGAAAGTACAATAGCCTAGTACATCACGGATAGGCAATCCACCCATACTTAAGCGTTTTTCTATTGAAAATTAAAAATTCATTGTTACATTTATTTGATGTTCCCTACATTTTTAGTGGACATTCACATTTTTCCACTACCAACCATAGTTGTCAAGGCATCACCTAGGTAGGCAACTAGGTGCCCACACTATTTTTTTTTTTTAAGTCTAAAAAAGAACAAATTAAGGGGGGGGGGGAATTGTTTTTTAAACAAGAATCAGAATATAAAATGGCACGTCCTCAAATAAGGTGTTGCCTTAGCCTTGCCTAGGCATTGCTAGGTACCCAGGCGCCTCACAACCATCATGCCATGCCTAGCGCTATGAAACCTATGCTATCAACTGATAATAATTGAAACAAGTTATGACCTGATCTGAGCACATATATGAAAAAGCTACCCCCAAGATACACTACATTGTACATGCTACATATGAAAGAAGTAATCCATCTTATTCTCTCACAAAAACAGAGCATATGGTGAGTAAATTTAGTAACAATAGAACTGAAAGTGGGGTAATAAAAATTTGATGATGGAGATCTACTGTAAAGTGATAATTTAAGTACCCAGTTTCAATCATAAATAAAGAACAAGAAATAGAGGATGGCACTGCACACAAAAAAATAGAACAAGATGGATGAAATGGAGAGGTGCATTCAAAGTGTTGTGTGAATGAAAATTTTATAGGACAACTATACGACCAACAAGGATGTATGGAGTTGAATATTGGACAGTAAGAAACAACATATAAACAAATTAGTGTAGCTATGAGGATGTTTAGATGGACGAGTAATAAAACTACAAAAGATAACATAAGGAATTAGAAAATTAGGGTTAATTTTGGGAGTAGCTCTGATACATGACAAGTTGGGAGAATGTTGTTTACGGAGGCACAGACATAAACAATGGAGGTCTTCGAATGCTCCAATAAGAAGCAGTGATATGATGCAGATTAGGGGAGCTAAAAGAACCCAAGGAGAAGTGGTGAGGAAAAACATGCATAACTTAAGGTTAATAGCAAGTATGTCTTTGAATAGAGCCAATCGGAGGAAGAAGACCCATGTAGCCAACCCCATTTAGTTAGGAGAAGGCTGAGTTGAATCGAGTTACAGAGGAAACAAATTCAAACTCAAATTTGAACTACTAAAACTAACCAATATATCAAGTGACAAACCCATGGCTTGCCCAATAACTGAAACGTGGAAAAATAAAGGGAAGTAAAATCCAGTATCTCATCAAACAACCTTACAATGTAGTGTCACAACCAACATATGGCATGGTAGCTTACGACCACCATGCAATATACTTGCTGTCAAAGTTGAAGCTAAAATAAGCATTCTACAAAAGAACGGTTGTTCATTAAACTAAAAATAGAAACTTGAACCCAAAAAAAAGGGTACCTGCCCATCAGCTATTATCAATAAAACATGGTACTGGCCACCACTTTGCTCGACAATAGTCATAGCCATTTCAATAATAGGGGCAAATGATGTTGGTCCTGTCATAAGGAAACAGAAAAAAATGAATCAGATTGCTCATTTCTCCAAAACAATAACAATGCAATGGAGAAAGTCAAACCTGCCAATCGTAAATTCGGGACTATTTCTTTGTATCGAGCCAATGCTTCCTCAAACCCATCACAAGGTCTCTCATCAGGATAGAAACTAAAGACATCTTGATCATGTGTTGATGCTGAGAAAATGTAGAAGAGAGTACATCACTAATCTACAATCAATATAAAGTTAGCTACAAAATCCATCAAAGCATGTGATCATAAGAAACTACCATCTCCAAATCCAAAACAGGGTATCAAATTATCCTCATCAAAAGCAGTTAATGTTCTTCCAATGATAGATATTGCTTGCTCGTAGGGATTTAGAGTGTCTCCAATGTGATGCAAGCTTCGTCGATTGAATGACCTAGCACCTAATATAAAAGCAATGTCAAACTTGTTGCAATACCACTCATCAAAGAACTGAAGAGGTTTTAAAGCAGATAAATGAGTCAAACCTGTCCACTCATTGCTTTTAGTGAAGTCAATACCAACAATGAGATTAGAAGATTCGAGACCAGCATGTGCAAGAGCCTCCGTAACCTGTTTGGCAGATGAATTGTTGATCATGATTAGTTTTAGAATAATCATAATTAAACTGTGTCATACCAATGGCATTCAAAGTGAGAACTTCATATAATAAATTTAAGCTATATGTTAAATTACACCCCCTCCCCCATGAAAAATCCATATAACAATTGCACCAACAAACCAGAAAGATAAATTATAGATGAAATCAAAAAGAAGAAAATAGTATCAGTTTACTACAATGTTTCCAATCTCAGACCAACCAGGATGGCCAAACTGGTTGACCTGGGATCTAGATGCTTCCTTGCATTGGCCTTGAGAATTACCTCAAAGTGACATAACTCATAAGACTGAAGAGTGGTAGGACAAGGAAAATCACTTCAAACCACCATCCATGAGTTCAAGAACCAAAAATTAATCTAGTGTAAATAACTCCTACAAAAGGAATTATTTAAATTTTTTTAAAATAAAATTGGATGTGTCCATGGGTGTTGGGTGGGGGGTATGTGTGTGTGTGTGTGTGTGGGAGAGAGAGGGAGACAGCACAGAGAGCCAGAACAGACAATTAACATCACTGCTATCATTCAATTACCAAAACGGACAATTAACATCACTGCTATCATTCAATTACCAAAAATTTTAGCTAATAATTTATTTATTAGCCCATCCAACAAAAATAATTCATGCTGGCCACATTTTAAAGGAATTCCACGGCAGGAGACCTAAATGGTTCAAAACCAATCATTAGAGATAGTATTACTTGCTATTTTTTTATAAATGATCAAAGAATACGAAGATAGTACAAAACAACTCAAGTACTCAACCCAACACAACTACGCATTATCCCACTTAAATGGGTTTGGAACACTGAACCTGTTTCACCATTCAACTCCACTCAAACTCATTAAAAAAAAAAAAAAAAAAAATTTAAAATTTGCTCGACCAAATTTAAAACCTATAAAATAATAGTATCCTAACACATAATGTTTTTATTGTTCATAACCACAGAATTATAAAGTGTGGATAATCAACGCTGCAGTTTCAGCCATAGGCACAACCGAGAGATTACCGTCTTAGTCAACCAAAACAAGAGGCATATAGCTACACAAGCAGTTAATAGAAGTGAGGCAAAACTTCTTCCTTATTATATAGAAAAATAATAATAAAATACTTAATAAAGTATTAAAAAAACATAATATAACACTTAAATATCTAACCATATATATCGAATATACTCCAAACCCTTATTTTTCTTGAGCAAACCAAAATCCACATTTCTTTTCACTAAATTCATGATTCATTTCTAAGGTCTCTTCACAAATACATTTGATATATATATATAAAAGAGGCCTCAAAAACTCCTTATGGCAAGTGCACTGCAACCTTAGTTGCCAAATTGAGAACTGAAAAGAAGAAACAAGAAGTGAGAAGTAATAGCTTCTCTCCTAGTACAAAGATTATTTTCTACTCCAATATTGCATGTAAGCGAATTATAGCGCTTGACAAATAAAGATTTTTTAACCATAGTAAGCTGTTTTTCGTATACATGTTCTTTTTTGTCAAAAAGAACCAAAGAATGGATCATCATCATCATCGCCACCTTAGTTTATGAATGGCATCCAATCATTAGCTCTATGTTTTCATTCAGTCATTTCCTCTAGTAAGCAATAGTATGAAAAGATTATATTACCCATTCAACCCCTTCCTAATGTAGAAAATCATGTAGTTAATTATTGCATTGGCTGTCATCAAAATGTCCCCAACTTGAAATTCTAAGTTGGGCCTTAATTTGTGGAACATCAATTGTTCAGATTTTCAGTAATTCCACTGTTAGAACTCAGAGAGCTTGCAGAAGATCAGGACTTTGATGACATTGTCTGGACATCAAAAATCCCTTATGTCTATCTCTGAATCTTATCTATTGTATGTGCTTGATTGTTGTGGTATAGCAATTTCTTCCAGAAAGCATGCCTTGTAACATTATCAGGGAAAGCCCATGAGATGTAAACTCAACTCATATGGGCAATGTTCTCCCTCATTCCAACAACTCCACTTTAACTTCAAATGTCGTATTAAAAAGAATATCCAGTCAGGCAATAATGACCCACCGAAATAGTCACATGTAGTTATACAAGCCTGATTCCAAAACTTTGCCATGGTAAGGTGAAAACTAGCACCAAAATTCTCCACAAGCAATGCATCCTTAGCCAACATGACTGTCAAACTCTAAAATCCCTTAGCCTAATCACCGAGAGGGAACCCTGTCAGATTCCAAAGAACTACAACAGAAGATACAGACTTGAGGATCAGGAACAGCAGAATATTATGCCCCAGAATACACAGGTCCTCCTAACTTCCCCCCTTTTCATTTGGTAGAAAGGATCCTAATAACACTTGCCCAATGAAAAAAAGCTCCTAGGTCATCACAAGAAGAGGCTGGTTATAGTTCTCAATGCAAGTAGCCATAACAGCATTAGCAAGTCTTATGTATCTGAATACTTCAGCTGTACACGAGTCCCTCGATTCTGTTATAATCCCTTTCATTTAAGTAATTTTTGCATGATCTAGTACCATAGTTAGACATCAGATGAAACACAATAAAGGAAACAATTGAGATCCTACACAGGGCACCCGAAGAAAAAAGAAAGAACTGTGTACCATACAGAGTACATGGCCTAACCTGTTCCAAGGAATTGTAGTTATCAGCTATCCTGGAATACTTCCTCTCCAACTTCTTTCTTGGATTGCCCCGATTACCATATGGTGAAGGTGAAGAAGGCGCATACTGCGGCTGAGGCGCATACTGATGCTGGGGCGCATAGGATGGGGGTTGTTGAGTATATGGCGATTGCGGATAGCCATGATGATTAAAGGAAGAACTCGACCCATACGACGAATTGTATCTCGAACTGGAACTCTCCCTTGAACTTTTACCCCCCATCAAACTCTGTAATCTACTGAAACAGTCTGATATGCTAAAAATCTGACCTCTCACCTCCGCAACAAAAGCCCTAAAACTGGCAGAAGTAATCAAACCCACCACCAACAAAGCAACCAGCCACCATAAGGAACCTAACAAAAGCTGGAAGAGGAACATGCAACTTCGAACTTGTAAGTTGCAACAGCATAAAACTAATTCTTATTCAAATTACCAGCTAACAAGAAAGTGGAAAAGGTAATGCAGAAATTTCCACCGATGAGATACAAAAGAACGAATCTCTATACAGAAGACTCAGCGGCTTTCTTCCCCTCCCTCAGGCTATGTACACAATTTGCTCAAGCAAAAGCAAGTTCCAGGAAAGAACAGCATTATCCTTCGAAATCTGAAACAAATACCAAAAAGGCCGCTATCGACAAACATTAGAACGGAGAACCGACATTAGGAAAATATTTTCTCAACTCTTCCGTCCAAATTCTTCCCAACCTAATAAATCAAAAGAAAAATAAAGCCTAATGGATTCTGAATCAACACGCTTACTCTTACAAGAAAACAAAATTAAAAGAAAAAATAAAAACCTGCAACTGTAACTAAATTTATTTAAACAGATTGCATTCCTTCAGAAAGTAGGAAAATAAAAGACCGTAGAGTCCAAAACGCAACTTCATCTTTAAGGAAACAGTAAAAGTGGGTCAACTAATGACTCTTCCCAATTTGACTTTAATTCTATGTGGAATCAAATACGAATCTTTAAAACAAGGCTTAAATCCTGCCGTAATTAATTCCAAATCTAAAATGTAGCCATAAGAAAACCTTAATCCCCCGAATTCGGCATTAGAAATCACGACTTAGCGGCAAAATTTTCGAGAGATAACAGATCCTTACGTCGATAAAAGCAATTCAGCCTCTGCAGATTCAGCACTTCCATGGCTGTCATCCACATGACCACATACCTGCTACTTTTCGCTCGTGAAGTCGTGAGGGAGAGAGACGCAGTGAGAGAAAGAGAGAGAGAATAAACAATGGGAAATTGGGAACAGGTTATATGGATAGACGCCCTATCGACAGACATGCCACGTGGCAGGTGAGATATGAAAAAATTTAGGAACATGCGAACGTGTAAGTTTCAGTAAAAAGGAATTTGACACGTGGAAAAAACAAAACAATGTATATAATAGAGACGTACTTTAGGAAGAAGCCAAGAAGGTATGCGAGGATTAATAGTGGTATTTAAATTTAAAAGTTGACATGTAGCGAACCACAATCATTTCCTACTTGAATTTACCATACCACCCTTCTATAGAGGCGATCCCGGGAGAAGGGCTTTTTCGTAAATGTATAAAAAGCGGAGTTGCTTTATCTGATCGAAAAGCTTTAACAGCTTTGGACCTTTGGTGGTTATAAATCAAACCGGTGGAAGTTTCCTAGAAGGTCCAATTTCCATCCACATTTACCCGGCAAAAAGCATTTGCACTGAGATTTGCTGACTGCGCCAATCAATTTCAAGGAGCGACGATTCCTTGTTTCTAGAGTACGATAAAATTGTAAGACACGCCACGTCCACTTGTATTTTGTCAAAAAAATTTGTAGTTTGGTTGCAAGTTCTCAGCCGTTTGTTTGGCTTTGTTCAACGTTGATTACGAATCCATGACCTCGTAAAGACGATGACGACTAGAATGGACTTTTTTATTACTCTCCAAATCAACGATCGTCTTGTAATTTTGACTTCTGACTTTTTTATTTTGATATCGTTCATTCTGTACAATTGTTGCGAAACTCGCCGTTGGATTTCGAAGCTGTATTCGTCAATCGGACGGTGCAGGTTCGTAGGAATAATTTTTAAGGTTTCCCTTGTAATTGCGGCTTGTGCCAAATTGTCATCTCGGACTCTTCGCCCCAACAACATACACCGACCGAGTCGGTGAGTCAGAGTCATTGACGGCTTTTTACCGACGGTGACAACTAATTCTGACCGACACGGTGAGGGGGCTACCGGGTCTGGCGATAACCGGCCAGGCTCGGAAGTAAGACTGAAGTCTCTAGGGCACATACCTGCCACGCGGCAGTACATCTGGAATATATATTTTTGAGAAAAATATCTAACAATCAACGCTTTTTTATCAGTCTTCTCTCTGTTTTGTAAAGAAAACAGAATATCATATTGTAACCAAAATCGTGTCGCCTTTTTTCAAATCCTGGTGTTTCAGACGAATCATTTTTTAATTTATTCTTTTTCGGATTGGAGCAATGACCGTCTTATGATGAGAAAAATAAAAGGGGACTAATAGACCAACAATTGCTTAGCTCAATTGGTGAGCCGTGGTGCGCTTCATGACCATGCTCATCAAGAGGTATCAAGTTTGAGTCTCTTGGTTGGTATCGTATCCCCTCCCTGTTTGATCTCCCCTTCCCCCTTCTATCAACTAGATATGTAAAAGCTCCCAATTAATTTTGCCCAAGTTTCATGTATTTTTAGTAGGATGACTTGCCCTAGTTTGCTAATTATGCTTTTAAGATAATTTACTTTTTTTCTACAATAGTAAAATCTTATCATTTTACATTATTTAATTTTTTAAAAAAAACATCTTTTTTTATTCCTACATTAAATAAGGACTAAGCAAGAGGCCACTAACCTTGTAAAGCTTCAAACCGCTACTAAGAAAAATTGATCAAACTTAAGCTGAAAGATGCAATATATTGAACGAAATACCAATATGGACTATGGATTCGTTCTTAGTGTAGCAAAGAGAGTGCGAAGTAGAGAATGAAATAGTTATAGTGAAAGAGATAAATAGAGAGTCGGTAGAGGAAGTTAACGTATCAAATTATTCATAGTATGGGTTTGTGGGAGATATGTTACAAGTAGGAGATAAGATTTGGAGTTAAAATTAAATTAGGAAACTATTTAGGAAATTTCTTCCTTAAAAATTAAAACCCTTCCTCTATCTTGACCTTTCTCTTCTTTACTCGCCACATCTTTTTTTTTTAATCCCTATTGTATGTCTTCTAAGGTTTTACGGAAGTACAATTATATTATTAGTAACGTGGAAGAAGAGGCTTTGAGAGAAATTTTAGAGATGGTAAATACGGGGGAAAATATATTCTAATTGGGGATAAGATTTGAAAAGCCCTTAAAAATTAACTTAAGAAATAATTATTAAAATTTTTCCTTAAACCCCTCATTTTTCTCCACGTTTCACTACCTATTCTTGAATCTTGATCTTTTTTTTAAGATTATATTTAATGCTCTCTCTCCTTCTGGGTTTGTTTGTTGTTGTTACCTAAATTCAATATATGGCTCCATTTGTTTTGGGTGTAAAATTTACCTGAAAATTTTCATTTCAAAAATTTTAGATGTCAAATTTTAAATGTTGGAAAGTGTTCAAATGTTTGTTTATTTATGAAAACAAACATTAGAAAATTTTTCAATACGTAAAATTTTACATTTATGAAGTAAAATTTGCCGCGTATTTTACCTGAAAAATTTTACGCCTAAACAAATGGAGCCTATAATGGGAAAAAGAACTTTGTATGGGAGTGTGGCTTACGTCAGCACTTCCATGAGTCTATCTCTCTCCTCTCCATATGAAAAGACACATTTACCCCTTGTTTTGAAGAGAAGAAAGATAAATACTTGGGAGTACTAACGTAGTCCACACTCCCACAGGTAAAATTACTACGCATTCAATATATATATATATTACCAAATTTTTTTTTCTTTTTTTTTTTGCCTTTTTTGAATCACTGTCAACTTCTACCTACCTAAAACTAAACTATAACGTAAATGTTTGCGTGAAAGAGTAGATGAGATTTTGATTATGATGTATTCAATGATGTACTCTATAGACAAATATATCTCTAAGGAATGAAGATGAGATGAATATTGTATTTACGTCCTTTTTCTTACTTAGAAATTGATAGAAAAGAAAATTGAATTTTTCATATGGTTAAGAATATTTGTGAGGATAGAAGGTTGACTAAGAAAATTAGACAAAACGATTGTAAAGTTGTCAAGAACATCTTTTTTTTCCCCACACCTCAATATTTAAAAGACCTCTTCAACAAATCTATATGTAAATATATATATATATATATATAAAGGAGCTCAAAATTTTACGGACAAATTGTTCTTATAATCATCTAATTAATCATGTGTTGGTTTTCACTCCAGTCTATCATTATCATTCACAAAATTCTGTAAAACCTCGTGCAATTTTATTTTCAACATGTCTTTCTCTATCCTATAAAAAATGACAATATCTTGATGAATCATACAATTAAAAGTCTTTCTCCCTCTTTCATTTATATCCAGTTATGCTCATATGACACATATTAGTCCATTTAAAAAGAGAGAGGGAGAGAGAGAGAGAGATAAGAATGGCAAAAAAAGTTTTAATTTGATACATGAAATAGATAGAGCCTATAGTTTCCATCCATTGTTCTTCTACCCAAAGAAATGGCTGACTAGTTTATTAGAATTTGGTGATGAAAACTTTCATTTTTGGGATGTAAGGGTTGGTTAAGTTGGTTTTACTCTAAGAAAACTCTTGACACTGGACACAAAGTTTCAAGAATTGAAATCAGATTAGTCGAATTAACCGAACCCAATCTTGATTCTAACCGATTCAAAGTAACGATCAATACCAAGTTTCTAGGGTTTAAATCGATTCCAACTGAATTGAAACTGAAATCGAAATTGACTAGCCCCGATCTAGTCCCAATTCTAAATTTAATAATCTTAATTGGACACGAAATATTGCACATTGGGTGGTAGGCTATTGCGTGCTTTTCACTTTGTATAAATAAAAGGATCACATGGGAGGATTCCATGTGAACACGATTGAAAATGAGAAGAAAAGTCAGGATAATGTCTCAAGTGATTGGTCAGGAGTCAATTCACATATTATTGTCGTGTAAACAAAGTCTCAATCAATCACTCTGGTGGAACTTCTTTTATTTACTTATTAAGGTTGCTTTGGTAAGTGGAGATTCATTTTTAGTCATAAATATATAAAACACCCTCAGAAGTGACCCATACTGGTTGATACTAATGTGTGATGTTGTTATCATAAGAAAGCTAAAACAGAGGACACAATTAAGTCTCAGATACCACCTTCCAAATAACACACACAAACCCACCCTAGTTTTAAAACCAGGCCGAACGGGAAACTGCTTTCTTTTTTTTATTTTTATTTTTTTATTGTCAGATATACCTACTAAGGATTGTTATTTCCAAGAATCGAATAAAATATTCTTTGTGCAGTAGTACAGACTGCGTCCAAACACATGGGCTGCTTAATCAAAAGGGTAAGGTGATCATTTCACCCTCTCATGTGTTTGGGTACAATCTACACCACAGCACAGAGAACATTTGACCAAAATATTATTTTCATAAAGATCTATTATTTTTTAAAATATTAAAAAATATTATTCTATCACATAGATAACTGATGTATCCATTTCAATCATTAGATAGAGAGACCGTGATACAGATTAACCATGAAAATGGACGGTTTGGATCTATCTTGTGATTTCCAAAAATATTATAGGCCCTTTTAACACCAATAACTACCCTTTAAAAAAAATCATCTGTTTTTTTTTGGTCATCCGATTTGATTGAGCAGTTTTCATTATTATTATCCCTATAAATTTTAGAACCTGACGGTTTTCGATTCCTCTTCAATCCATTTGAATTTTCAAAGCAACGCACAACGCCAGCAGATGCTTTGCTCCTCTCTTCTTTTTATTTTCTTTTCTCTTATTGGTTCGTAGGTAAAATATTTGATCCCTGCCTTTATGGATAAGATTCCACCTTCAATCTTTGACTATTAAAATCAAAGCAACTCACTCATCTTCATTCTTTCTACCTAAGAATCTCAATGATTTAAGAAGCATGTCGGAAATGAGATTATTTTTTGAATTTGAATGATCCATATAAAAAGGGCGAGGGTTCCTTATGTTGCTAGAGTGGGAAGACATCTACTTACCAGTTTCCACATCAATGAGTGTCCTAAAAAAGGTATCATTCTAAACAGGTGAGAAAAAATAAAATATATATATATGTGAAAGGAAAACTACACACTGACGGTGTGACAATCTCTTTCCAACAACAAATAATCAACCAATCTTCTGAGAAATTAAGAATACAACAAAATTTGCTTACTTGTTACAATCTAACTAGTTCCATTGTCGATCAAGGGCTTGCCCTGTTGGTTCGTTGCTCCTTTGGAGAAATAGCGTCAGGAGCTTGATCAATGGTTCAAGTCTCCTCAGCGACACCTAGTCCACATTTAATTGTTTTCCAAGAAGTGGAACCTGTTGGTACCATATTTGACCCCCCTTGTGGGTCCCCTCTTTGCCTCCTCTCAAAGTAGGAATGGCAAGGAATCATGCTTAGTGCTTATATGGCTGTCTACATATTACTTAGGGTTTAAAATTTTATTTGACAAACCCATGCCTTGTTTAAAAAAAAATGGTATCTCCACCCAATAGTGGCACCAACCTTTATGAACTCCTACTGAAATTATACCTCATTAAATCTAAAGAAGCCCATTGTAGTTCATTTTTATTTTCTTTGGACCCAGTTTCTCTTTTTTTTGTGGGGGACAAAGCAAACTTATTTATTGATAAAATGTGTCCAATACAAGGAGTCTGAATTACAACGGTCAGAAATCCAAAGAGTGGGAATGGGCCAGGAAGTCTCACACGTTAGAGACAACGCCCTCCGACCCAGTTTCTCTTAACCCATGGTGAAGAAAGAGACTAAAAATTTGGTGCCAAATGTGGGCTCACATTATCATAACCTCTTATTTTATTTGTAATCAAAGATTATGTCTATATTTTTTAAAAATTGGATCAAAACAAACTTTTCTGCCTAGTACATCTGACTTAATTTGGAAGTTAAGATCCATACGTTACCTTGATTCCAAAAGAAAGGAAGAACTCTCTTTATAGGTGCCTGGTGCATTCACATTACAAATGCCAAATGGGGTGGTTTATTAAGCGTACGGACCACTCTCACCATTAAATTGACACTTTATTTTTTTTAAATGTGAAAGTAAAATAAATAAATTTTAAAGCTCACCTAATGTGGGGGCTATGATCGTTGGATGGAATGGATAGGCCATGTTTGGATTGTCTATTTGTCAGAGTTTAGAACTAATGAATACAATCAGATATTCTTCTGGGTATTAACATTTTCTCTTGTATTTTTAGTAGTTGTTTGTTATCAATCATTTCACAAAATATTCATTTCTTAGTTGATTTCTAAAGCTTTGTTTCGAGACATAGTTAATTTTATTTGGGTGAAAATTTGATATATGAATAAGGGACATTGTGCCCTACCTACTAACAAAATTTGGTTATCATTTCCTTATGTTTTATAATTTTGTAATCTATAAAAGATAGAGATGAAATAGGTATAAGAGAAGTACCCTTTATTTACTGTATCATTTATCATTTTGTTCTTAGATCCCTTTTATAGTTTTTAGCTTTTTAAATTATCATAGATTTCTTTTTGCATTTATATTTTAAAGGTATATATATATATATACTTATTGAACCTGCATAAGAAACAGAAACCCATAAGCAAGGGAGGAGGCAGCTTTTCAGCAAGAGAGATTCTAAATGCATGCTTCTTATTAGATCTACTTTTGGAGCTCCTAAGGTGATGAGAAGGAGAAGGACTACAAGCTTAGTCAAACATGCAATAAGAGTAAGTATATTCAATAAAAATATTTTTATTGAGATTAGGTGGGAGTGATTTCACTTGTTTATTTCCTTAACACTGGGCTAATAGGGATGACCCAAACTATGAAACTATTTTTGTACTAAAATATTAGTTTCGAACAATTAGTAGATCCGGCACTATCAATCTGCAAAAAATTCGGGTTTTTTAGATTGGGTAAATTACACTTCACCACTGGTTTTCAAACGAAACTCAAATCAGCCCATAGTTTTTGAAAATACTCAGTTGTCCCCCTCTACAGTAACGATGTTAGTCAATCGTTAGTTATTAGTGTGAAATGACTATTTTACCTTTGTACTAAAACATTAGAATTAAATTTACAGTACTACCCTTCAAGACCTATGTTTGAATGTCAAGGGTAGTTTAAGGATTTAAATTTATTTAACTGGCTGACATCATCACTTAACAACATAAAACTAACAGTAGGGATTAATTTGTCATATTAGGATCTAATACAGGGGGTGATTTGAGTTTCATTTCAAGACCAGAGGGTGACGTGTAGTTTACCCTTTTAGATTTGCTAAAACATGGATATCCATTAGCATCCGAATTGAGCTGGATAAAGAGATGAAAGGCTCATTTCACTCGTCACGAAAATGATAAAGATTATTATAGCGTAAAAAAAATTAGAGGTGAATGATAGATCATTTTTTTCTACTTTGGACCAGTTTTTCTTAACCCATGGTGGAGAAGATTATGAAAATTTGGTCTCTTCGTGGGTTCATACTAGCGGAAACCCTTATTTTATTTGAACTCAAAGATGATGTTGTTGTTGTCTATATTGTTCTGCAATTGGATCAAAACAAATTCGTTTGGCTAGTTCAATCTAACATTGAGATTGTGTTAAAGTTAGGATCCATACGTAACCTTGATTACAAAAGAAAGTAGGACCTCTTTATAAATAAGGTAGTTTACGGAGCATATGAACAACCCTTTGACCCTAGCTTTTAAAAATGGGAAAAAATGAATAAAAATTACAAATCCCACTATTGTGGCGGCTATGGTCGTTGGATTTATTATATATTCTTTCATGTATTGACATTTTCTCTTGTAATTTTAGTTATTGTTTGTTATCAATCATTTCATAAAATATTAATTTTTTTAATGGATTTACAAAGCTTTATTTTGCCAAATAACCAAATTTATTTGAGTGGAAAATTGACCTTGTATAAGGAAACATTGGGCCTTACCTACCAACAGAGTTTGGTTCTCTTTTTCCTTATGTTTTATAATTTTGCAATCTTTTAAAGTTGGAGATGAAGATGGTACAAGAGTAATACCAACTTCGATGTATTAGTATTATTATTATTATTGTTTCTCATAATGTTTTGGTGAATGAAAATTCATTCATTGTGGAGTTTCAGATATGCACGAGAGGGTATTTTGAAAAACATATTAAAAATCCAATAGAAATTTGTAACCCTAGGATGATATGATGAATTTTTACGACGTGATAAAGAAAAACTTTCTCCATATTTCTTTACACATTAATATGCGTGATATTTCGTTTTCTTTTATAGGTAGATACTCTAAAGCTAATGAAACTTTCGGCTAGAGATTTATTTGAAAACTTTAAGAGTATGTTTGGCTAAGTTTATGGCAACCTGCATAAGAAGCAAAAATCCATAAACTTTTAAGTAAAAGAGATTCTAAATGCATGCTTCTTATTAGATCCGCTTTTTGAAGCTCCTAAGATGATGAGAAACAGATTACCTACAAGCTTAGTCAAACATGCAATGAGAGTAATGATATACTATAGATATTTAACCGATTATTAGGTGATAGTGATTTAAATTGTTTATTTTCTTTATATTGGGGTAATAAGGATGAGCCAAACTATGAAACTATTTTTTATAAAATATTAATTTTGAAACAATTAGGAGATCCGAGTGTTACGGTGAAGTTTCCTTTCAAAATATCATCCACTCCCACGTCACTTCCTGATGTAATATTAACATTGTTGTTTAAACATTTTTAGTGTCACGATATTCTGTGATGCATAGGCTTCATGATAGTATTGATTGATTATAGAGGAAGTGTTTCCTGTATGGGGACTAGACATGTGCATGGTTAATGAGAGCGTGTGTGGAAGCATTAGATAGATAGTTATTTCGTCTCTCTCCCTTTGTGTTTGGGTGTGGGCGATATATTCTCTCTCAAAAAACATTTCTCCTTTGTTATATAACTTTAGGGGTGCTGTTCTCTATGCCGCAGCACAGCCTGTACCCAAGCACATGGGGATCCTGCACAGGCTGCCCATGTGCTTGGGCGCAGACTATGCTGCGGCGGCATAGAGTACATTCTCCCATAACTTTAGGGCTAACGTTTTTCTTCATTATGGGTGAAGAGAATCTAGCCATTAAGTATCATTATTCCCTTTGTCGCCTAAAGTACAAAGCCTAAAGCTTGAATTGGTTGAACAGTCTTTAGGCATACAATACGGAGTCCAAGAGTCAAGACCCAGCTTTTAAGTTAAATATGCCTAGTCACAAATACGTAAGCCCATTAACGAGCGTAAAAAAGGAGCCCAATTTTGACTCACTATGGGATGGATTGCAAGCCCAATAGGGGTGTGAGAGAGAGAGAGAGAGAGTATTAATAGAGGAAAATTCACATTTTCTTTTACTGTAACTTTACTTCATAGATATAGAGATATCCTATGGTTGTATTCTAATGTGAGGTCCAAGGGTCATAATCTCATTATGAAAGCTACATGGTAGTGCAAGAATTTGGGGGTTCATACTCTATACGCTTGATTGGTAAGCTTGCTTTCTGTTCTACTATTAATCATTTATGGATGAAAAGAAATTCCAGGATGTTTCATATCGAAACTAGAAGAACCAAACCATTGATTGTGCGAGACAATAATTAAAGTCGACACTATACTTTTATTTGGTGTGGAAAATGGGCAGAACAAATTTCTTGTGGAGAAATGGGAAGTGCCGGTCTTGTGGATTCATCAAATTCCAAGAACTTAAGAACTTGTTCATGGGTAAATTCCATTGGATGGTATTGTTGCCCTTCATTGTGATGGTTCCCTTAACGAAGATACAGTATTTTATGGTGGAATTATGAGATATGGTGATGATTCTTCAATTTTCGCTTTTGTGGGAGAAGTAGAAGATATGTTCGTTCATTCTATGGAACTTCTTGCTATTTCTTGAGGATTGCTTCTTTGTGCAAAGCGGGGTCTCAAGAAAAGGACAAAGTTTTTCTCCACCCATGGAGGATGGTTCACCCACCATCCTAGGGTTCACAAAATACCCTCCCGATATCCATTCCTGCCCTCTCCTGCCCCTCAGTGAATGGGACCATGGGTCGGGGGAAACTTGATCTTCAAGAAAATTTCAATTCTATCTAATTCAAAGGAGGCGATTGATATTCTCTTCTTCCTACGCGGTTTGGTGCTACCTTCTATCAAAATAATTGGTTGCGAAGGTCTCCCCACGAGCTAGTAAACAACAAGTTTTGAATTAAATCTCCCTACATGGCTCAATATATTATGATTTTTATCCTTGGTTTTTAAGTGAATCCAAAGCTACTAAAGTGGGAACATAATCAATTTTTATACCTTCCTCTCTATAGTGTTTAGTAACTTTCAAAATTAATAGATGATAATGTGAACAATATGTCTATAAAAATTATACATCATGAAACTGCCACGTGGCATATATTTGTTCTGTGTTGCTCTTTTCACACGGGACCATGTGAGTGATTTTTTTTCTACAAATTTAAAATGGGTCCTGAACATCGACCAAAAATACTTGAAAATGAATTCACAAAATACTAAGAAAAAAAATCCGGGAAGCTATTTGTTCAGGTTATTTGTATGGGCCTCAGTTGGGCCATATTAATCTAATCAGATAATCGTCACCATCACTAATTATGGAGGCCCAAACATTAAAAGGCTAGTCCACTAGGAGAGCTCTTTGGACGTTCTAAATGGGCCGCAGCCCAGCCTTTGGCACAATGCCGTCTATAATTCTCTACATGGAGGTTCACGAGGGTTTTTTTTCTATTTGGAGAGGGGGGTTATAATGGAGAGCTTCAGCCACTCTTATTTTCTTGGATAGACCGGATAAACCCGTGTTATATAAAATGGAATAGCCCATGAAATACAACTTGAAGGTTCAACCCAAAAACTTAAACTATTAGGTAGAGATAGTCCAATGGTATATGAAGTACATCAATGGTACCAAATAACAATGTGGGATTACAATTTTATAAGGCTGAACATCCTCAACACCTCGGATTAAGGGTGCAACTGGATTGGGATGAGTCATGTTTTTTAAAACATATCCCAACCTGACCCTGTCCCAGCCAGTGAGCTCCAAACTTGCTCTCCTACCTTGGATCCATGTAAGACCTCGCTGCAACCACGTGAATTAAGAAAAACTGAGACCCATGAGAATCATGAAGCCATTTTCATGGGGGTGGGGCGGGTGCCCCTGAGGGGGATGATGTAGGGTAGTTGAACTCATGACCTCTGGCTTTCTTAGGCATGATGATCCTTTACCAACAGAGTGACCCGTTTGGTTGGGGTCCACAAGAGTGCATGTGCATGTTTCACGACACTGGAGGTCACGGAGTGGAAGCTTTGCCGACTAATTTAGATATTTTTTTTTTTTTAAACAGGCGGTAATTCGTCATGAATTACTTCATTGAGATCAGGAAGGTTGCGAATCGTGTGTTAGAGAAAAGGGTCTGTTTGGCATATTTCATGTCCATCTCCAAGCATGAAATATGCTTCTGATAAAATCTGAATTACAAACCAGAATTAGATAGAAAATGATGAAGGCCCACATTACTTTGTTTTTAGTTAAAGAAGCCAAGTGAAAGCGCCTCCCCTGCATTAAAATTAGGATTTTGCTTCATTTGGAAAAACTTTTATTCCTTTCCTTTGAATAGACATTGGACAACAAACATTATCATATGGAAACAAGAAATGATTTATGGTAAAATGTCAATTTGTATTCCATTTAAAAGTTATTTAAACAAAGAGATATTATTTCAGGATCCTTTAAGATATATATCTTTATGTTAATTTCACTTTAAGAAATTTCCTTTTCTATGATTTTTATCAGGAAAGAAACTAAAACGAAAGAATCATTAGTATACTGGAAAATGATTTAAAGGATCGATCCATAAATGTATCTTAATATTTTCTCAAAAATAGCCAGATGAGTGGTGTCAAGTGTCAACAATTAATTCTTCTAAAATTTACTTGAGTTTGGAGTCAAAGCAAGGTGGCCTAGCTTAGCCCATTTAAGTTATCACCATAAATAAGTACATGGGGGTAGATGGTGAGCCCATCCCAACATTGGGCATCTGTCATCCTTGAAGGAATCGGTACCAGAATCGGAAACGGCTGATCTGGATTCAGATTCTTAGTAATTCGAATTATTTATACCATATTTTTAGGGTTTAGGCCGACCAATTTCAGATCAGTTCTAGTTGAATCAGAATCAAAATTGACAGGGGCAATCCCTTTACTGATTCTGATAGAATCAGATCGGAATCGATTAGTTCTGATTCAAATTTTAGCTAATTCAAATCGTTTGTACTAGTTTTCTAGGGTTCAGACCAATCCCAATAGTGATTCTTGTAAAATCAGATCAATTGGCTGATTCTGATTCTGATTCTAACTAACTCATATTGGGTTTCGGGGGTTTTGACTGGCTTCAAGCTAATTCTAAGTAAGTAGGAATCAAAATTGAGATTGGAATTGATCGATATCGATGCTGTTACCGATTTTGATGGAATCAGATCAGAATCGGATAATCCTACTTCAGATTCTAACTAACCCGTAACAGCTTATTCGTATTGGACTTTTAGGGTTCAGGGCAGAAACAGAATCGACATAGGCTGATTCGTTATCGATTCCACTTGGTTGAACCATGACTGGATCTGAACCAGTGAATCGGACCGAATTGACACACTTTCGGCTTCTTGGCTGCAAATGTATGTGTACAGCCGTACATAGTGTAGTGATCCCGTGATTTCGTCTGAGACCCGCACAAATTAGAATTCAGATAATCCAAGAAGGAAGGCAGGAAGCGGGAGGTTGACAGTTGACTGTGAAAGAAAAAAAAAAAGGAAATTATTAAATTAAAATATGGAGAAAATTAAAAATAAATTTATAAGGAAGAAGAAGAAGAAGAAACTCTAACTAGCAGGGAAGAGAGAGAGGAAGACTGGTTGGTAGCTGTTGTTCATCTTCAGCTTTCGCTCTCTTCCGCTGGAAGCGGAGAATTTGCGTAAGGCAAGCGTTCATCCCACATTATTGTCAATTCAAATTTTGCTCTTATTTTCATTCTTCGGTTTGTGACTTGCAATTGGTGTATAGCTGATCGAATTTGTCTCATTCCGATTACCTTCTGTTGATGATTTCTCTATTGGAATTACAAATTATTGTCAATTCAAATTTTGCTCTTATTTTCGTTCTGACTGTTTCGACGAAGAAATTGATACGGAGATAAGCGAATTACCGGATATTTCGATCCTTTGTTAATCAAAAAGTTGTTTATCCCCTTAACGGAATGGTGGATGGTTTGATCGATCCAGAAATAGTGATCATTTAATCCAAAATGGCGAGCGCTGGCGATGAAGATGCCGATGTTGTTCTCAGCGATGTGGAGGGGGAGGATTCCGTCCCCGAAGTCCTCAAAATTCCGTCTCAAGAAGATATTTCTGTGGAGAAATTTAGAGAGATTCTTGCAGAGCTTGAACGTGAGCGACAAGCTAGGGAGGCTGCGGAGAGTGCCAAATCCGAGATGCAGGTGTCTTTTAATCGCTTGAAAGTGCTTGCTCATGAGGCGATAAAGAAGCGTGACGAGATCACGAAGCTGAGGAATGAGGCATTACGGGAAAAGGAAGAAGCGTTGAGATCGAATGAGAAGTTATCAGGGGAACTAGCGGAGGCTCTGAAGCTGAAAGATGAAATTTCGAAACACCAGGAGGATAGGGCTCGGCAGCTTGATGAAGCTGTGAAAGCAAGGGACTTCTCGCGTTCGGAAATTGAAGGCACTGCCCATATGCTTGTGAGTGGTATCGAGAAGATCTCTGGAAAGATTAGTAACTTCAAGAATTTTTCTGGGTCTGGGCTTCCTAGATCTCAGAAGTACAGCGGATTACGGGCTGTTGCTTATGGAATTATCAAGAGAACAAACGAAATTGTTGAAGAACTTATTAGGCAGATTGACGTGGCAACTAAGTCCAGAAATGAAGCTCGTGAGCAGATGGAACAAAGAAATTATGAAATAGCTATTGAAGTTTCTCAACTTGAAGCCACGATTAGTGGGTTGAGGGAGGAGGTGGTGAAGAAAGCATCTAAAGCTGAGAATCTGGAGAAGTCAATTGCTGATAAAGATGTGAAGATATCTGAGATAGATAGACAGATGTCAGAGAAGCTGGACGCGGTGGAGAAGGAGGCAACGGGGTTAAGGGAGCTGGTTAATGATTATGATCATAAATTGAAGAATTTGGAATTAAACCTCGAATCACAAAGGCCCTTACTTGTTGAGCAGTTAAATTATATATCAAAAATACATGACCGAGTATATCACGTAATTAGGGTGGTTGATGTTAATAAATCAGATCAGTCGGACTTTTCCGAGTCCTTGTTCCTTCCACAAGGTATGGACATGGATGAGAACCTACGCGCTTCTCTGGCCGGTATGGAATCTATCTATTCACTGGTCAATATTGCTGCGCAGAAGGTAAGCGATGCAATGGAAGAGAGGACCAGTGAAACGAAAGGTCTAAATGAGACTCTTGCTCAATTGGTGAAGGATAAACAACAGATTGGATCCCTACTTAGAAGTGCTTTGTCAAGAAGGATGTCATCAGATTCATTATCCAAAACAAATGAGGTCCTACATTCCGCCGAAAATGGTTTCAGAGAGGCAGGGATATACTTCAGATTCAGTAATCTGCAGCATGGTGACAATGATAAATCAGGTGCTGTGGATATAGAGAAGGATGAAGTCTTTACTCTGGTAAGTGTTTCTGTCAGCAGCCGTGCCTTACTATTTCTTAAGGAATTTACTTTAAACTGATCAGGTGTTTCTGAAAGCTGAAGTATGCTTTATGTATCATATGTAGGCTGGCGCTCTGGAGAACAGTGTTAAGGAATATCAGCTGGAGATCATTGATCTTCAAAATTCTGTGGGAGAACTTAGGTACCTTGCATACTGTTTTTTATTTGATTTTAGAATTACATTTTCAGATGTTACAAACTCAATGGAAAATAAAGGAACTGGTCTGTGAGAATTGAGTACCATTACGTAATGATTTTGCAATTATGGTTAAATATATAAGTCATTGATTGAAAATGCTACTTCGCCTCAATTGACCATTTTTGTTGTTTTATATATTGTGTTACTGGATTAAGGGCAGAGTTGTGTATACTTAAGGCCAATGTGGAGGCTCAAGCCACGGAACTAAGTCAAAGAAAGCATCGGATAGAGGAACTTGAAGAGAAGGAAAGAGTAGCCAATGAAAATGTAATCAGCCTATTCAACTGGTTTTTATATATAGAATATATAAACTTTTTTCTTCCCCTCCTCCCATTGTCCTATTGATTATGGTTGGTTCATCAATGCATATGACTTTATTGATGTCAAGTACTGAGTGCAGTTATGAACTTTTAAAGGTTGAAGGGCTTATGATGGACATAGCAGCTGCTGAAGAAGAAATTTCAAGATGGAAAGTGGCAGCAGAACAAGAGGCTGCAGCAGGCAGAGCCATTGAACAAGAGTATTTGGCACAGGTACACTTAAAAGTTAAAAGTTGTCTTGTGACTGTTTTACACATTATTTTTCTCAGCGTATTTGGTTGTTTATGATTTATTATCCTTTAATGTCAAAGATATGTTTCACATTTTTTTTATATTGAATTTGTTGGATAATGAGACCATACATGTCAATATCATCAGTTGATTATTTTATTTCTGTTGCCATGTTTAATTACAAGCCATAGAGCATGTATGGTTTGAAGAAATATAAGTCGTTGGAGAAATTTAAAAATACCAACATGCTTTGGAATTGACACGTACAGTGTCGGTATTGAAATAATTCAAAATTTACAACTGAAATATGGAATCCTTTACGTATTACACATAAATTATGTTTTTCTTTTTGCTGGCTACTATTACTTCATATTTCTGCAAAATTTTAAGTGATTGTATTCTAAACTTAAACAACTAGGTTTGATAAGATTTATTTTGTGTGGGTTCTTCTAAATGGATGAAGTTCCCATTTTGTGCTTGTGTCAGATTCCAATGCTTTACAGATTATGGTGCAATAGCTGTGGGGATATATCTAAATTTCCTCCCCCTGCACCCTGTACTCCTTATTTGCATGGCAAATTGTTATTGACCAGAGTTCATGAATGCTTTTAGGTGGCCCCTCATGAAGAAATTTATTTTATTATTTATGACAACATTGGGCAGATGTAACTTGTACATTGTTTTCGCCTTTTTATTGGGGCTCCAAATCCCCTCTTTGTTTTTTATTTTAAACAAGTAAAAAAGATTTTGTAGATAAGAAGAAAAGGAACAAAATATAGTATATAAGCTACAAGAAGGAAGGCCAAGGTCTACACATAAAAGAAAGAAGAAAAGAGCTGTGTCATGTCAAAGGTAGCTGCCCCAAGTAAAGGACTCCCTTAGAGCACCCCCCAGGTGATGTATCTGCTGTAGAATTAGCTGATCTCTTTCTCCACGGTAAAGAAAATTTTCATTGAGGCAGTAAGAGATCTAGCTTTCTGGATCTGTTAATATGTACTTAATACAATTCATAAGAGATCCATTCATTCAATGCCATATAGATCTTAATACTCTAGTAAACCCAGATACCATGTAGCAGAATTGTTTTGAACCAGCATTTCTTGTCCTTCTGTCATAAAAGGACTATCAATGCAACTTAAGTTTGACTTAATGTGATATTACTATTTATGGTTGTGATTAATCTCAACAGAGGGCGGACCTCGGCGTATCGGTAAGGTTGCTCCATTGCGACCTAGTGGTCGCGGGTTCAAGTTAGGAAACAACCTCTCTACAAAGCGGGGGTAAGGCTGCATATATTATGACTTTCCCCAGACCCCGTAGTGGCAGGAGCCTAGTGCACTGTGTTCGCCTTTTTTATTAATCTCCATATCAAAGTGGGATATGTTGGCGAGCAAACACTTTGGCATTCTTGGCAATAGGATGCTTGGGCATCCCTTGCTTGGCTTGGTTTTGGCCTTCAAGGATTCAATTGGACCCAAAAAACCGGGGCACAAGCTTGGCTCACCCTTTTTTTCAGGCTTGGGATGAGATTTCAGCCCATTGGCCAGACTAGGGTTGAGAAATCCTAGACCAAGGTTGGGCCTGGCTAGGTTAGGATTGAGGCCTTGACCTCAGCACAGACTAGCCTGAGCCTGTCTTACGTGCATGTATAATGTAGTTATCTGCATGTATAAGGTTAAAAATGCTCATAAAATGCTTGTGTGTTGTGATGGTTACTTCTACAGGTTCCTTCCATAGGTTTGAGTTTGAATCCCACTTTGAGATCAGGCCGGACCAGGCTTGGGCTGGGCTTAAGCGATATCGAGCAGGGCATGGGTTTTCAATAACCAGGCTCAGCATGCCCAAGTCACATCCCTAGCTTGTTCCAGAATACCAAAAGGATGAGTGATAGCAAATCCTAAGGTAAGGGATCCACATCCCTTATAGATTAGGGTCTGTTTCGCAAAACACACACACTTTAAAAATAAGGGAGAGGGCACAGAGCTCCTTCACCATTCTCTATAGGATCCAAGGGCTTGGAGAGACCCCCCCCCCCCCCCCCCCCCCAATATATATATATATATATATATCTCCTACCATGTGTGAGTAAGGGGGGGATTGTGTCACGTATTTGCAGCGTCGAACTCCCTTTTTTCCATGACTCAAATACCCGTACAGAAACTCTCAACTTTAAAGAAAATTGTAAGGAATACAAAATCTTCAGAAACTGACATTCTGCCAATATTTTGGTCCCAAATCATAATAAATAGGCAAGATTTTGAACCATCAAAGAGGTAACTGAATAATCTTGTAGGTGACATGAAAATAAAGCCCCACTCAAAAAGTTTTATGCATTAAAATTTAGGCTTTAATAAAAGTAACGCAAATACAAATGCATTTCTTGAAATTATTTAGCTTAATCTCTGAAACTAACTCTAATTAATTCTATGCTGCAAAAGGTTAAAATTTTGTGAGTGGTATAGACTCCAAAGTACCCTTCTCCCATGTCAGGTTTCAGCCCAAACAGAGTTAACCATGTGGCAGTATAGAGCTTTGAAAATCCCTTGGAATAATGAATTTTTCTGAAAAATGATTGAAAATGCCAATACATGAGAGGGTATATGATTGAATTTGAGTCTGAAACTTGACAAGTGGCCACCTGACCCTTCTTTAGATATCCAATGGTTGGAATTGCAACACACACAAAAAAAAGTCGGAATTGCCACATCACCCGTCCCATGGCACAACTGTGTGAACCGTCATGGATATTCCTTCCTATAGGGGTGGAATTTGGGCTCCCCCACGAGGAGAAAGAATTTCCTTTCGAATTCCCCTTTTAGATTTTTTTTTAACCCCATATATACATATGTTGAATGTTTTATAATTTAATATTTCATATTGTAATCATATACGCATCAATTAAAGTGAAAGATCAAATTCCAAATTGGGGGGCATGAAGGACATCTGATAGCTTGTCCTCACCCCTAACCACCCACATAGTTGATGTGGTTGGCCTCCGTATGCTTATAATTAGATCTATGATTTCTGTGAAGTTCTCTTTGTTTACTAGAAACTAAAATTAATCTGACCGAGCAACATTGTGTACCATATTCTTAAGAACATTGAGTATATGATGGATTTTATCCTGAAAGGAGTTTGGAGTCCATCTGATTAACTTATTTAATGTGGAAGGTAAAATCTAGTCTCTTTGTCACTAAGCTTCTTTTCATTCGAATGTATAGAGTTTTTGTGATCCATAGAGAGCATAACTTCGTTGGTTTGAGAGAGTTGCTTAGCTAAACAAGGAAAGCATTTAAACATCGAATTAGTCTTCATTAATGCTAGCCATGATTTAGGACTTGGTCCCACCAGAGGGATTTAACTGTCACTAAGGAAGCCAAGTGACCTGTCTAGGCCATGATTTTGATTGAGATAGGCATCTGGAATTAGACTCTTTACCAACTGTGAAGACATTTTAATGAGTTTATAAAAATCTTCACCAAGGAAGCCAAGGGACCTATCTAAGCCATATTTTGATTGAAATAGGCATCTGGAATTAGACCCTTTTACCAACTGTGGAGACATTTTAATGAGTTTACAAGAATCTCCAGCAGAATCATATGGATACAACTTGCTGTTTAAATTATCGACACTGTGGCATCAATTATTGGTGCGACCCCTTCCTCTTGACAATTTATTATCATTTTCACTATATTGAGTATCATCTATGGAGGGCTTCATTTTCTTTTAGAATGAAGACAACTTAGCTGATGCTTCTATTTAAGTTGTGATTGCATCATCTCAACTTTTAATGGTTTTGATTGCAATACTGCAGTTGTCAGCCGTTAGGCAGGAACTGGATGATGCAAAGCAAGCCATGATGGAATCAGAGAAAAAGCTCAAATTCAAAGAAGAGACTGCTGAAGCAGCCATGGCTGCAAGAGATGCCGCTGATAAGTCTTTGAAGCTTGCAGACTTGAGGGCTTCAAGATTGAGGGATAGGATGGAGGAGCTTTCCCATCAGCTTGAGGAGTCTGATATCCGAGAAGATTCAAGGATCCGGAACAGGCCAAGATATATATGCTGGCCCTGGGAATGGCTGGGGCTGAACTTTGTAGGATATCACCTGTCTGAGACACAACAGCAGAATTCAAATGAAATGGAGCTTTCAGAACCGTTATTATAAGTGAAAAGTTGTCCTGTATAATTTCTTGTAATCTTACAAAATGAAATAGGAAGTCAAGGATTGTGCTTGCATCACATCATTTCTCAAAGCTTTCTTGTTCGTGTTCGTGGACGTTTTTATTCATTTCGACAGATATTTGCAGTACAGTTACAAGTAAAAGAGGGGATTTTCTGTGGATTGTGAGCCCAACTGCTTCTGTCATGTCCAAGTCTGCAGCTTCCAAGCCACTAGGCAATTCCCAGTCAAAACAGTGGAGAATATTGGTGAGTGTATGCTCAATCAGCACTACAGCGAAGCACATCTCTAGGCAACACCTCTGGCCTGCACCAATCGATAATAGTTGAAAGTTGTCCTTTGAAGTCGACAGAGTTACGGAGGGTTGTCTACTTGCAAGTAAAAGGCAGGGAAGTGAAATCAGTTTTTTTTTTTTTTTGGTGGAAAGGGAAAAAAAAAAAAAAAAAATTCTGTAATCACGATCGTGTATCCTACCTTAAACTCTTGTCATATCTGATAATTATACTTTCAAATGTAAAATTTTTTTTTCATTTCAAATCAAACAAATTTGATTGCAAAGTGAAATTTAATAACCAAAATTGGAATGTTTTGTAGTGAGTTACATAATTTTGTGAGGTAATGATTAAATAAGTTTCTATTTTATTAAAATAAATTCTACTTAAACATTGATTTGATTTCACTTCTCTTTCTTTTATTTCCCTTGTAAATATAGTAGCTAAGAATCTCTCGAGATGAAATCTTGTGGCTCTGGGTGCTAATGAGAAGGAAAGTGAAATCAGTTTTGAAAAGAAAAAAAATAGTTTTGTAATTGTGATTGTATTATCTAACCAAATTTTTGTAATATATTTTTTAGATGTCAATATTTTTAATTTACTTTTTAAATCAGAGGTTTTTATTGTAAAATAAACTAAAATTTAATAACTATTTAGAATGACTTGGAAGTAGTTAGACAAATCATGTGGGTAATGATCATATAAGTTTTGGGGAAGTAGTTTTCTGTCCGAGAGTATGGCCTATGCTAGCACTCCCATGAGTCTATCTCTCTCCTCTTCAAAACAATGGGGCAGAGGTATCTTTTCATATGGGATGGACTGAGATAGATTAAAATCCTCTGCAGTTCGGGCATCTTGCGGTGTCTTGCAATTCAGGCCTGAGAGCTCGACACGTGGAAGATGTTTCATCCTATGGTGCCAAATTCAAGAAGAAAGGGGAAAAAAAAAACTGGGTCAATCGAGCTCAACACTGTTGGATGAAGCATCCTCCACGTGTCGAGCTCTCAGGCCCGAACTGCAAGGCACCGCAAGATGCCTGAACTGCAGAAGTTTTTTTTTTTTCTAGAGAGAGATAGATTCATGGTAAGCAACACTCTCGAACAGAGTTCTTTTGCCCGTAAGTTATTTATTTGATTTCATTTACTTCTCTTCTCATAATTTCCTGCCTCTGGGTTTATCCCAATGCTTAGTGTCAGCTGCAAGTGATCTTGCATTAATAAAAGACCCTAATTTCAAGTCGTCAAGTTTAGGAAGGCCATTTCCGCATCAACCTCTACGGCACAACCCAGCCCTTGGATGCCCACCTTTCTCCCACCCCCACTCTGTGGGCGTTGGGCTCCCTAGAGAGGAGCCGGATGCCCATTTTCCTCCACCACCAGTTTCCTGCCAGTTCTTGTGTTTTTCTCATTACGTTTGGGTGTCAGATGGGTTTCCTTCACTCTTGTACAAAGTCCAAAATGCCCTTGATATTATTCTAAAAGTCCGATCCAACCATCCGAACAGTAGATTAAGAGATTCTCCCTTAACAATGGGTAAAGGGAAACTCGGTCTTCATTTAACAAGCTCTTTATTCTTCTGAACAAGTAACCTGTATACCAACGCTCCTTATAATAAAATTTTGGTTCACATACCCTTATTAGAAGAAAGTTAATAGTCGGCTCAAAATAAGGTGATCTCAGTTTTTTATCCACTCCTAGTTAATTTAATAGGAAAAGTCTTATACGTAAAGAAACATATGGATTTGAAGAATCAATGATTAAATCAGTTAAATCTGGCTGAACGATCTGGATCTTTATGAGATTGAGTGTTGGATTTGTATAGGTGAAGCATCATATGAGCATCTCCAAACAAAAGCGTACTGGATATTAAGATTTGAGTTACTTTGGCGTCAAGGAATGTGGTATTAGTGGTATTAAAATGGTAATCCCCAATAGACATGACTGGTTGACTCCTATGATGAGGGAATCCAAATTTTGATCAATAAAAGTAAAATGGGTTGTACCAAAGGGCCAAACAGGTAAAAGGAAATTATATGAATTTTGTGAGTTGCCTTGTTCTGCATCAACGTTTTAAAAATCGGATTCGGATCGATCGAATTGAACGATTTAGATCCCAATCGGCCACGATTGATCTCGGCTTCAGTTGGTCGATTCTAGAGTTTTTGGGATCGGATTGTTGGATTTCATATCTGAGAGACCGATTAATCTAGGGTTTTTGAGACCAATTATGACCGATTCTATTCCAGAGATGGGGACCGATTCAATCCTTGATTCAGAATTTAAAATCCTTAAGCTACACGACTTTTATGAGAAAGTTTTTCCTCATCCATAGTGATGGAATCACTGACAAATCTCTTACTTACCTCCTATTTGTTGGAGGTCTGAAATGCCTTTCATTGTTCCCATACACTCATCCATACTAGCTTTTAAACCATATGGTATAACTTGGTGTCTAAGTCTAGGAAATCCCTTGTCTACATTTTGTGATGAGCCTAAAGGTAAAGAAAGGTATGGTCAAGGAAATCTCTTATAGAGAAAGCATTGATGTCATACAAGGCAAAGTATTTCTCCAAGTGAATATAGCGTATAGAGACTGATCAAAAAGCAATCCTTGAGGGTTCAAAAAAAATTTTTGGGAAGTTCTCGTCACCAAATTTCTGGATTAGGAAAGCATCTTCTGTGAAGATGGGATCTGATCCCAAGATCGTTGGGATCTATCTATTACCGGCTACGCCCTTATCATCATCATTGAAGCATTATAGCCATGGTTTGAGATATGAGATCAGATTGGTCAAAATTTGTCAGATTGGATCAGCGTTGATCCAGACTGATCTCGATGAATGATCGATTCGGCCAAGTATTAGTGGATCGTTCCCTAGATCGGCCTACTCAGTTGGATTGCCCAATCCAATCCGATACATGTGGCTTTTTTAGGTTTTTTAACTCTTTTGGGGGGGGGGAGTTGATCCATTTTTTGAAATTTTTCCTGTTTTTATTAATTTTTTTAATATTTTTTACGGATCCTTATCGATTTGTTAATATTTTTTACTGATATTGCAAAACCTGATTTTGATTGATCCTGATCGATATCGGATTGGTATCAGCCTTGACCGACCATGGATTACAAACCATGATTCTGGTACAATCAATCAATCAACTTTGGGTTTTTTTTTTATTATTGTTTTTTTCTTTGTTGAATGGACTAATGAGGAAAAGAAAACATAGAATACATGGTGAGTTGTATGATTGAGCTTGGCTTGACATACAAGTAGGTAATCTATGGGGTCACGTCTCTATCTATTAGCACAAGGGAGGGTAAAATGGTCCAAAAACCAAAGTATTGGTATTTTGGAGGACAAAAGGGTCTGATCCAACTCCATACGATCGATCAATATTAGTACTGTTATGGTATCAACCAATATGATCATCGATACTGATAACGAAAACCTTGTGCCACACTAACTTCCCGGTAATTTATAAATTGAAAGTACAGGGGAAAAAAAAAAACACCCTAACGATGGTGGACAATATTGCTAAACTTGGTCATGAAATTTGACCCATGAACAACTAAAGGGTGCTCTATCTATCTGAAAGTCAGGTTTGACTACATCAAACTTTGACATCACATAACCATTACAATATTATTATAGGGAAAAAGATCTCTACTTGGTGGTGTTTCCTATTCTCTCTCACAAGGCATCGTGAAATGACACCTCTGCCTCTTGGGTAGACACCCAGATGTGTTCACCCATTGGCCCAGACACTTGTGCAGAGACCATGCGGCCAAGTAGAGAATTATTTTTTGAAAATAACCATACAATAATTACAAAAACTATCCTTATTCACTAAGCTATGAAGATAAGATTGCCTAAAATTCCACCAGGTGACCTACATGGAGGCCCAGCTACCTATCAAATAGGTTGCATACTCTTTGGATTAGTGACATCAAGTCTTCGATACTATTTCAGCCATATGGGTTACCATATATTTTTAAACTCTCACCCATTTTTTTTTTATCAATAGGTCAAACAAATTGCCAAGATTGACCTTTTAATTAGTTTCTAAAGTTTTATATTATCACATGGTAAACAAGTTTAGACTGATATACTATGTTCATTTCAAATGTCTCAATGTTAACAAATTAATTTTTAATATAAAATCAAAATAATCATTCACAATTTTCTTTTATTATCATGCATATTTTTCGATTATACATATGAAATGACATTATTGTCCTCATTGAAATAATTTTATACTTATAACAAAAAGACAAAAAAATAAGGTTACAAATTATTTACCTTGAGACCTTGAGGGATATCCATAAGAAAATTCGTTGGTAATAGATATGTTTTACTATGGATATTTTGGTATTTTCTTCTTGTTTTTTTTTTTTTTTAATATTTTGGCAAAGGATCTTTCCATTTTAGGTAATCCGGCAAATTTCCCAATCTTATTCAATATATGCTGATTGGGATACGACATTGATCCCATGGAATCTCTACCCTCAAGAAGTTGGAAACAAGAAAGGAAATCACACAACGAAGCCACATAATAAAAAAACCATAGGAACTTGGTGACATTTGGTTTTGTCATGAATTCATGTTTGCTTGTCACATTGCCCAGAACAAGCGTGAGATAGAGTTTCATACAATAAATTATTATTAATAATAATTTAGAATTTTTTGGACTAAAGTTTTCTACATGAGCATCATCTTTTGCCACATGGCAACGATTGAATGGATCCAATTTTTTGGATAGGTAAACTTTTACATCCTTTGTTCGTATGTCAGGTTTAAGCTGAAACGGAATTTGCCAAGTGGTAGAAAGAAGCATTGAAAAATTAAAGACCACTAAGATGGTTTGTGGATCATCGGGGGATGCAAAGATATACATGCAAAGGGGTAAATGATTGAATATGAGTTGACAGAGAGATGCTAGTGTACGCTACGTAATGGGACAAGAAACTTAGGACATCTTTGGTATAATTTTTATTTTTGAGTTTTGCCTTAAAAAACGTTTTTGATTATGTTTGGTATCATTTATGGAATTTGTTTCTATTTAAAAAATATTGAAAAAAACTAAAAATAAAAAATAGATCAAAAGCTGTTTATGATTTTTTTGGAGAAAATTGTTTCCACTTGTTTTTGCAGACACATTAATGAGCACATGCTCATAAACCTCAAAATTGAAGGGTAAAATAGTAACTTGATTTTATTTAAAAAAAAAGGCATGCCACTACCCACTACCTAGGGATGTAAATGGATATTCGTAAATTCGTATTTGATCTGCGTTTGTATCCGTTTAAGAGAATTCGAATCCGTCCAATACTAATCGAATATGAATATGATAATCTCCCTTATCCGATCGATTATTATCCGATTCGTTTAACAGTCTGACGGTAATAAAATATCTGAAATATAACTCTGTGTTTGTCTATCCTTCTAAGTTATCTTATTGAATTTTGTTATTTTATTTTTATAATTTATAAATTTATAAATTAAGATAATGTGATTCTTTTTTTAGATTTGCTATTGGTTTATATTTATATATTTATATATACATATATATATATATATATATATATATATATAATATTTATGCAATGTGATACATGGAAATACATATCTATTAAAAAATCAAAAATACTCTCTTTCATTAGGGCTTTTCGCTCTGTCGCCTTCTCCCCCTCTCTCGGAAACCCTTTCTCTGGTTCCTCGCCCCAAACTATTTTACCCTTCAATCGAAACCGCAACCGTCGATTATCTCTCTTTCAACCGTCTTCGGCGGCTTCTGCTTCGACTGCATCGCTTCAGCAACTGCTGATCGAGTAAAGATGAGATGGGTTAGAGTAGAGGAGAGTTGGGATTTGGGTACTGAGAGTGAAAAAGAGGTCTTTGATTTTGATGCTGCGTCGGCGGCCAACGATTTCAAGCATTTGGAGTCCCCTTCGTTTGAAGTGAAGGTACTGGAAGAGCTTCCGGAGTAGTGGAGAAGATCGAGGTTGGCTTGGCTGTATAAGGAATTGTCGTCGCATAAACCAGCAACTCTCATTCGGATACCTAATTAGAAGCGGAAATGGATGACTCAGGAAGATGCTACTTATGTTGTTGTTCATTCACTTCATTGTATGAGGATTCCTGAGAATGAGGCCAGATTTCTCTGTTGCGGTTTTGTGAAGGAATGGAGATGGAAGATGGTTGAAGGGGGAATCCCTTCACCCATTATAAAAATTATTTACACTTACACGTAGTTACCAAATGGTTTTTTCACTCCATACTCTATTATAACTAATGGTTACCAAATGAATTTTATATTTTGATAAAAAATGGTTTTTATTAATGATTTTTAGTAAATAGGTAAAAATCAAACATAAAAATGCTACCAAAGATAGCCTTAATCCCATAATGTTATTTCCAATGTGATATACTCTTATGGTAATTGTGTAGGTGTTTATTGTTTTTTGTTTTTTGTTTTTTGCTTTTTGGGTGGGGGAAGAGGTTCTCTATCTGGCAGCGTGGATCCAACGCTAGCACTGGGGCCAATCATAGCATGCATGAGAGCATCAACAAGAACAAGATTTTTGCATTTCACAAGGGGCACAACGGTTATTCTGCTATGAGATATGTCTAAGCATGGAAGCCACACTGCCAGACACTGTCCTTTTCCCCTTAGTTTTTTTGTTTTTTCAATTTCAATCAATTCAATGTGATAATCTTTTGGTAATTGTGTAGTTTTTCTTTGGATCGAGTTTTCCTCTACCCACGGTTATCCATTCGCCAGGGGAGCATCGGAAGGGCATTTTTTTTTTTTTAAATTTTTTATGAAAGTGTAATCACACAAATCACAAACCAATCCCAAAAGATTAACCGGTTTTCAGGACCATGAAATGGTGGATATACACATACTAAAACCCTATAAGGTACGCTTTCTTGGCTTCTTATATGACCTCAGGTATTTCCATGATAGCAAGTCGAGGATGCAGATTTTGTGGGTAAAAGTGTTCTTTCACCCACAGCGAAGAATTCCATTTCCACTGGTGACTGGTGATGACCATTGATTGGACTTTGGGTTTATTGTTGACTCCCACACCCTATAGTTCAGAGTCACAAATATCATTCCTATGTTTAATCAAAGGGTTTAGATCCGTATGGTGACCATAGTGATCCAGATCCGGATCTGAAGTCATGTAAGATCAAGCTTGCATGATCCATATCTGATCTGTTTCCAGCATGTACTAAAGCTCTTGGTCGACGACGAAGACCAGACCTAAGTTTTTAATGGCTTAAGAGAAAAATGCCAATATACGACAACAACACACATGAAACGATTTCGCTATCTTCCAATATACGATATTGTTTTGCTGCAATTCATTGGTGGGTTCTTCTCTATACCGCTTGTTCAGAGAATCCTCGCTTTATTTGGCTTCACTGCCCATTGTGATTTTATTATTATTTCCTCTATTGGTAAAAGTCTGAAATACCCTTAGCATTTTTCTAAGAGTCTCATAAAAAAGGTGGGTGAATGAAAATTGTGATCATTATCTTTACTGAAAAAAGATCCCTACACCAATAATGTGGAGATTCTTTCCCATACCCTCTCACATAATACAGATTCTCTGTCTCCTACTAGGGGTGTCAATAAAGACTGGTTGGCCCGAACCCATCCGAACCTGTCCTGAGCCCGGCCCGGACCCGACCCTGATTTTTCAACCTTGAGGGCGGGTTTGGGTTTAGTTATAGTCTGACCCTGGTAGGGTCGGGTCGGGTCAGGGTTTAGATCTCGGCCGGGCTGACCCTGTATTAATTATAAGTATATAATATTGCATATATATATATTTGGTTTAATATTTATTTATATATATAACCTAATAAAAAAATTAAAAAGCAAAAGAAAAAAAAAGCCCTAAAGGCACATGGGATTACAGACAAAATCAAGGTCAGGGTCAGGGTCAAGATAGGGTCAATCAGGGCCAACCTAACCCTGCCCAACCCTATCAGGGTCAATCAGGACCGGGTCGGGTCAGAAAAAACCCTGGCAAGGTCGGGACTAGGTTGAGGGTTTCTTGGCCCTGGCAGGGTCGGGTCGAGTCAGGGTTTAGGTCAAGGCCTCTAGGGTTGGGTTAGGGTTTAGGGTAGGCCCGGCCCAACCCGACCCATTGACACCCCTATCTCCTACCTTGCGGAGCCTTATTGACAAACCAATTCCTACTTACTGATTGGTGTGGTGTGAGAGATTCTCCCTTGCCGACAAACATAACACTTGCTCTCCCCCTACTTTTGTGGACCCTTACTGACAAAACCAATTCCTATTTGCTGATGATGTGGTATGGGAGATTCCCCCACACTGACAACAACATAGGGAATTCATGCTCTTCTTCTTTAGGGAAAAGGTTATCTGAGCTGCGAGAGGAGGGTATGCTAGAATGTCTCCCTCTGTCTCTCTCCTCCTGCTTAGTGAGCTCCTCTATGTTGTTTCCTCAATGAACCCTCTATATTCTTTGTATATGCAAAGTCTTTATATAAATTTTGAGACTGAATTTCCTTTCACCCACGGTAAAAGAGGAATGTCCTTCATTGTAGCCATTTGTATCGTTGGATTGCATTAGGGAAAGGGTAATTTCATAAATAGAAAATAGGGGATACACACAAAACTCTAATCTAAGGGTGTCAAAACCTAGATCGAACCGTTAAGATCGATCGAAAAAACTCGGACCGAACCTAACCGATTCTTATTGGATTGGTTTTGGGCTGGGGTATTGCAAGACCGGCTGAAAATCGAACCGATCGATAACAAACCGAAAACCAAACCGAATGAAACTGATAAAAAAAACATAGAGTATAAGGTTATGAATATGTGGATTGATTACCCATTGATTTCAATATTACTGAGCAATTTTCTGATTGTAAGGGGAATTGTTACAAATCAATGAGCATGAGGTTGAAAAAAAGGAAATTGATTTGTAACCATGCTTCTTCCATTGATCTCCTTGTTTATTATACAAAATTAGTTGGTTATCCAAAATGATTTGATAGTAGGGTTCTTTTTGTGATTTCAATATTAATTATCTTCTCAGTGATTATTCATTGATTTCAATTTTAATTACCTTCTTCTTAAAATTAATGATAAATAACTATATGATTTCACTACAAACTCTATTTATCAATTGGTTTGAATATTAATTATCTTATATTCTTCCCCATATAATTTATTTTTCTTTGTTTGAATTACAACATGAACTGATGAACATATCAAACCATTTTTCTTATTTTTGGTTGTATATGTATTTTTTTAAACTTGGAAAGGTGAATTGAAGTGTTTTTATTGAATCTTTCCTCACTACAAATTATGAATTTAAGATTTCATTGTGGCTTAAACCCGAAAGCAAACCTATCTAAACCGATATTAACCCGATATTGAAAGCCCAAAATAAATCGAAATCACACCGGACCGAAATTGAAATTGATCGAAAACCGAAATTTCTTAATGATTTGGTTTTGGTCTCACCATTCTAAGACCGAAACCCGATTCAGTCCGACCGAAACTGAGCCAAACCGACCCGACCGTTTGACACCCCTACTCCAATCATTGAGTCACATCACTTTATGGGTGAAGGAAAACTTAACCCTAGACTTTTAATAGATAGTTTGGGGCACTTAGGCATACTTGAACTTATCGTTCTAAGTATCAATCGTATCGGGCCAATGAGTATTAGTATTGTCGGAGCTCTATACCGATATACCTTCTATATGGATTGGCCCATACAACTAAGAAGTGGAATTTTTTATTATAAAAAAGTAACCTCTATTTATCTCGAATTGGATCGATACGGAACGATTCAATCGATACATATCATCAGTATCAGTATCAGTATCGGCTGAGTTCAACCTGGGTAGTGGGTACACCGTACACGACACCAATAAACCTTGCTTGAGCAGCAACCGTGATGGTTTTCAATAGTCACAAGCTATTGTGACACGTATCATTATCCACAATAATTGACAAATTCGACACGAAAGCAAGTTCAACCGTAGTTAAGAAAAGTTTAATGCTAATTGGGAAAGGATCAATGCAAATGCGGCTCCATAATCGGGTGTTTATTTTGATAATAGATATAGGGTAGACTTGTAAATAAATAATTTTTTTGGGGGGGTGTTATAACCTTATAGGCCTATTTCCTGTCCTGAGTCTCCTGTCCTGACTCCTGAGTGTGCTTTTCTTTCTGTGCTTTTGAAAACGTTTGGAAATTTGCAGAGTTAACGAAAGACTATAAAAAAGATGAAGAAAAAAACCAGCATTATACCTTAGATCCTTGGCCATCAAAGATAAAAGATTAAAGTTTGGGGAATCGACGAAGACTACAATCTGAACCGCTGTAGAGAATTTTAGATTTAGAAGGAATTTAATTTATTTTATGGGCGAAAAAAATCCACGTTTTCGTGTTCTCCTGCTACCTGGTTGCGTTTATTTTTTATCATCCAGATTGAGTGCTTGAGGGAATTTCTTCACATCTTACAGATATAAGCGTCATAGTGACAGACACACGCTAATCTCAAGACATCCCTCAAGCACCAAAGGTAGATATCTTTCTCTTTCTCTATTTTTTCTCTGCCATAATCTAACCATTTCTCCTCTTCTTCATAGCTCCGATCTTGTGGGTTTTCTTCTCTTTTTAGGTTAGTTAATAATTCGATGGAGTTCCGCTCCTTCCTGTGTTTTTATTTTGTTCTATTTTGGTTTTTCCTTTCTGGGTCATCTATCTTACTTTTATTTCTTTAAATTGCCTTATCTTACTCTTATTTGCGTTCGGATTAGCTTTGAAAGTTTTGTCGTCAAATATTTCGTTCAAAATAGGAGTGCTACGGTCTACCAGTGACTTCTGTGTTTGGTTGGAACTATTTATCTTTTCATGTACACAATAATCCGATCAATAGACTTCTCTTTGGATACTTTTGCAGATCACTCTGGCTCCGTGAAGTTTTAATCATTTACTCTTGCCATAACTTGTGAATGGAATTTGATATTCTTGTTTCAAATTCATTTTCTTTTCCTTGAGGCGGGATTTGTTTTATGGCTGAATTACTGGATTGCAATTTTGCCTCTAAATGTTTTGGCCATTTTTTTTAGTTGTAGTTGTGCTCTGGGTCTATATTACGTTCCTGCAGGGATTTTTTTATTTTTTTTAGAAATTCGTTATGGATTTTTAGCTAGTTATATCACTTGACAAACCATGGTTGCAATATCGAGCTTTTTTTTTTAGAGAGAGAGTTGAGCCCAATAAATTCATTTCAAATGGACACCCAATGTGAGGAGAGAGTTGAAGGCAAAGGATTTGATGCACTTGGTAAAGTGGTGGAGAGAGCCTAAGGCTTGACCTGAAGCACATTGGAAGTTGGTGACTGAAAGAAGTTCTTCTTGGTCTAGCTTTAGTACTGAATAAAGAAAATCTTGTACACCTTGGATAAGATATCCATTTGGGGTCATGGTTAATATCCTTGTAATTGGATTAAAAAAAGAAGGGGGGGAGGGGAGGGGGAAAATACAGACCAAAGGAGCTCACAATCACAACAACCAGTTTATCCTGCTAAGAGGGATAAATCATATTGGATTTTTCTCATCATATTGAGGGGTTCAAGGAACAATAAGGGACAATGCACCCCTCCAATCATTTATCTTGATATCATCAACACCAATTGTACTTCTCAGCAGAATTTCTTAATAATATTTTCACATCGATCTTTGTTTCTTCACAATTTCCATTCTTCATCAGCCTCTCATGGCCAAATGGTCTTCAGTGAATTTTAGATTTTGTTATTTTTATTCCTTTTCATTCTTTTTCCTTTTCTTTGTTTTTTTCGGGGGGTGGGGGGTCTAATTATTTCATCTTCTTTGTTGGTCTTGACAAGTTATTCAGTAATAATATTTTGCTTCTGTTTATTGCATTTGCACTTATGTTTTGTAGTTATAACTGAAATGGTAATGAAAATGTAAATGGAGTCATTCTCATTTCTATCATTGTATGGTGACTTCAAATTTCAGGCAATAAAGATCATAAACTAATTATTTCTGCCACAGATGTCTACCATTGTGGGCTTTATATCATGTCAAATTCCATAAGAATGGGCCTGTGGCCCTGGCTATAAATCCTATGGCTACCGTGTTTCTATTTTCACAAACCTTTCAACTGACCGACCTTTCAATTTAGCTGCAAACCATGGTTAAATCCATTACACAAGTTACTGCCAATGTAGCCTCGTATTTGAGATAATTTTATTCTTTTCCTTTTTTCAGGTCATCAACCTGTTGCTTCTACTGACTGCGATCTTTGTTCATCCCTTTTAAAAAGTCTCTACAGGTTGCGATAGTTGATCCTTTTGTTGACCCCAGTGCTTTTGATCTGGTTCTGGGCTTTCCTCGTTATTGGCTGGTATTGAAATAGCTGGAACACTGTTCCCAAAGTGCGTTACTTAGAACCGATGATGAAAATCTACACAATGTCAAATGCTTAACTGAGTATTTATCTGATGTTCACAATCTAACTGGAGAACTGGGAATTATTCCTTGTTGCACAAAGCGTGAAGTTGGTGTGTTTGTTGCTCATTTTGCTCTGAAGGGAATGAGAATGGAAAAATAGGTGATCAATTGTAATAGAGCTTTTGGATTCTTCTGGAGAAGTTAATCAAGTGAAAAAGGAAATAAGGAACTGTAGAGTGTAGATGGTTTTCAAGAGTTTGGAGACACTGGAAAGAGAATAATAGTACCTGGTTTGGTAATACAGAACAACCCAGATCTCTTATACCCATCTAGCTTGGGCACTGCAAGTTCTGGCAGTGCCCATGGTTGCAACAGGGGGTGGAACCCCATCCCTACAATGCGATGACATTGTCGAACAACCTGTCAGCTCTATTGTTGCCCCTTCTTTACCTGCATTTCAGCGCCAACAACGTCATTGCTTTGGAGAATCTATCCCTGGAGAATTCCCCTTGGCTGCCAACCCTTCTATCTTTCTCCATGTTCTTACAGGTTGTAATATGGACCCTCGAGATCTTGCAAAACTTGAGGCAAGTTGCTCTGCTTGTATTCTATTTGAGCGCAAAACACTCATTCTGCATTAGAATTGATAATGCTGCTGATTATTGTGGATGTTATTGCAGGCAACATGTTCTTTCTTCAGGAACCCTGCAAATTTTGACCCTGATTTTGGCCTGTCCATATCAGAGTTGGCTGCTCTGGATATGTGCCACAAGAGAGCCATATTTAAGCCAATGACAACTGAAGAAAGAGATCTTCTGAGGCAGAGGTGTGGGGGTTCTTGGAAGCTGGTCTTACGGTTTCTGCTGGCTGGAGAAGTATGTAGCAGGAGGGAGAAATCACATGCGATAGCAGGCCCAGGTCATAGCATCGCTGTGACATCAAAAGGGGCAGTCTATTCATTTGGCTCTAACAGCACAGGCCAGCTTGGGCATGGCACATTGGAAGAGGAATGGCGGCCTCGGCAAATCAGGTTCATGAATTCCTTCATACTTCTATAATCAAGTATATCAGAAAAATGAGAAAACTATATAAATAAGTAAATGAAGAGAAGACATAGCAGGGAACACTGATTGAACAGAATCTCATTGGTGCTCTACAGATCTTTGCAAGGAATTCGGATTATTCAAGCAGCCGTTGGGGTTGGTAGGACAATGTTGATAAGTGATGTTGGGAGAGTGTATGCATTTGGAAAGGACTCCTTTGGCGAAACTGAATTACCTGGTGAAGGAACTAGATGTGTTACAACACCACAACCTGTTGAGTCCTTAAAGGACATATTTGTCGTTCAGGCTGCAATCGCGCATTTCTTTACAGCTGTTCTATCTAGAGAGGGCAGGGTCTATACAATATCTTGGGGCAATGACACCAAGCTTTGTCATCAGACTGAACCAAATGACCAAGAGCCGCGTCCCCTGTTAGGTTCTCTGGAGAACATACCTGTGGTGCAAATCGCGGCTGGGTATTGTTACCTCCTAGCCCTGGCTTGTCAACCTAGTGGCATGTAAGTATCCCTGTACTAACTAATTACTTGCCGCCTGCGAACTAAACTTAACTCATTGCTCTGCATTCTCAGATTGTTGTTTGATAATTATCTCATTTCCATGCCTTATTAGGTCTGTGTACTCTGTGGGGTGCGGTTTAGGGGGAAAGCTTGGTCATGGTTCAAAGACAGACGAGAGATACCCTCGATTGATTGAACAATTCCAGGCTCTTAATCTTCAGCCGGTGGTGGTTGCAGCTGGTGCTTGGCATGCTGCTGTAGTGGGGGAAGATGGACGAGTCTGCACTTGGGGTTGGGGGCGTTATGGATGTTTGGGTCATGGCGACGAAGAATGTGAATTGGTGCCAAAAGTAGTGACAGGCTTAAGTGAGGTCAAAGCTGTCCATGTTGCCACCGGGGACTATACGACTTTTGTAGTGTGTGAAAGTGGTGATGTGTATTCATTTGGATGTGGAGAATCATCTAATCTTGGACACAATATTGAGCCTGATGGACAGGTTTGAATTCTTCTACTCTATTGATTATGGTGGTTTAATTTGTCTGTGTCTTATGAGCCAGTGTAGGGCTTTCATATTTTGACTGGAATGCTGAATGGGGATATTCTACTTAGTTATATAATCTGAGTTGATGAATCATGTTTTGGTTGTGTTTTGATTCTGATTAATAGGGAAACAGGCCTACACATGTTTATTCCCCACAGCTGGTGGCGTCGCTAAAGCAGGTGAAGGAGCGTGTTGTACAAATCAGCCTCACCAATGCCGTTTATTGGAATGCCCATACTTTTGCACTCACAGAGACAGGAAAGTTGTATGCATTTGGTTCAGGTAACAAAGGCCAACTAGGTGTGGAACTTGACCAGAACGAGAGGGGGAATCCAGACCTTGTTGACATTGATCTCAGTTAACCATAAATTGCTTCCAGTCTGCTGCATTCTCTACTCCACCTCCCAAGTAGTTTCTTTGTGATTCATTGTTGACATCATCATTGATACAACTGCTTTAGTGTTCAGATTTTCTTTGGGTGCACCTTGGTGTTCAGATTAACATTGTTTATAATTGTATATAGAAAGAAATAAACGATATTTATGCTTACTTTTGTATATAGAAGGAAAACTCTCTTTAATATATATGCTTGGTCTAGATCTCTTCTTTCATGTCTCTCCCCTTTTCAGATCAATTCTCTCTTCTAAAACCCATGGTTTTTGGTATCGGGATGGGATCAGCTGGGGCTGACACTGATACCTGAACGGTACCATGTTGGTGATATTGGAAAAGGGTAAAACAAAATGGTCCAAAAAACCCAGTACCTATATTTTGAGGGGTAACACGGTCTGATCTAGCCCAACAGCTGATAACGTATCGGTATTGGTATGGGCGGCAACTGATACCGTGCACTAAAACCCTTATTAAACCATCCACAGCCCTAAACCAAGTATTGAAGAATGAAGATTTTCATAGTTGTCAAGGCAGCGCCAAGGCATGCGCGCGCCATGGGCAACTATGGTTCGCATCAAGATTAATTAGTTCTAAACATAGCCAAATAGCAAGTCTCATTATTGCATTTTTATCTAAAAAACTGTTGGACTATCATTGACTTCAATGAAATAAAATTAGAGTGAAGATCAAATAGAGAAGAGAAAGCTCCCACCGCAGTCGGTGTCCGGCCCAAGCCAGCATGGTTTTAGATTTTTAGCCTTTTGGTATCAGAACTTATCGGTAATATGTACCGGTATTGTTAGTATCCAATATTGATATAGTAGTTGTGGTATCAGAAGTCAGAACAGGGCAGCGGAGGCTAAAATGGTCCAAAATTTCAAGGTATTGGTACTTTGAGGGGCAAAACGGTCTGGTGTGGCCCTATACGGTCGTTCCGTATTGGTGTTAGCCGAGATTGATGTGTGTGTTCATATTGATACCAAAGACCTTGAGCATTAGATTGCCTATTTCCTTTGTAGAAATGGAAACTCATACACGATGTAAAAAATACAACGAAACAATCGCAACTACGACAAGGATATATATACATGGTTCATTAAGATGCCTACATCTACGATGAGATGAGAGTATTCTTCACTAGCAATGAAAAAAAGGTTACAAGCTCTTTTCCTCACCTCTCTTTATTTATAATGAATTCTTCATAATCCTATTAATCTTTCATTGCTATTGATTTAAGGAAAAACAAAAAGATACAAATTTTTCATAAGGAAAAAAAAAACTGTTTACGCCAACACTCCCATGAGTCTATCTCTTTTCTTCCCGTATGAAAAGAAACATCTGCCGCTTTGGCCTAAGCCACACTCCTGACTCAACAACCCTTGCAATCAGTGTCTTACAAATCGGGATTGGATCTGATTGGAAAATTCCAGCCAATCCAACTCAACTAATCCCTATACAAAAACTAGGGTGAAGGCATTTTTGGGCTAATGTTAGCCATCCACCATAACCAATCCAGATCTCTATTCCGGTTTTTTAAACCCGACTTGCAGCTGGTCGACTAGCATCATGCTCATTAATTGAACATACAGTGATCACCTCATTTAGTTGGCTGATTTGTCATCCCAATATTTCTAAAGAAATCGAACCATTTAACACCCTTATAAACAAAACCAATTCTAGAGAAAATAAAAAGTAAACAAAGATGAGATTGTATCAAACAACCGTTGGAAATCAGATTAACCTCCTCTCTCTATATAAAGTAGAGAAAGAGAAACTATACATAGATTTTTTTTTTGCTAATGGTCAGCAAAGTATGTATTAATGATGAAAAATATACAAAACTACAATAAACCACAGCATTATGCTGCAATGCAAAACAGTCCAAACAAAAGACTTAGCAGAATTTGTAAAGTGGCCTACCCAGTGCTTCCCAATTTACTGCATTAACTATGAAGCTCGGGGAAGCATTCCAGGCTTGAGTAGACTTTGTTCTTGCAGCATGGTTTGCGAGTGAATCCTCCGGGGCATTACCTTCTCTGAAGCAATGGGTAATGCGCCATTGGATGGAGTCTAGGAATTTTTGTGCCATCCACCATTCCTGAATAAATCTCCATGGAAGCTTTGCTCGAGAGTATAGATGACACCACTGATGCAGAGTCGCTCTCCACCCAAAGCTTGTTTGCATATAGTGCTTGGGCTTCCTTGATGCCTATAAAAAAGGCCGCCAATTCAGCATTGTAGTTGGTTCCAACTCCTTGATAAGCAGCAAATGCCCTGATCACCACACCAAGATGATTACGAATGAGGCCCCCCGGCCCCTGAAGACCTCAGGTTCTCCAGCGATGAGCCATCAACATTGAGCTTCCACCACCCTAAAGGAGGCTGCCTCCATATAACTTCCACAACTCATTTGATTGGTGATCTGGTGATTTTTAATCGAAGTGATCTCGCCAATACCAGCTCCTGAATCGATTTAATGTGGATAGTAGATAATTTTGTGCAATCCGTGATTGCTCTGAGGCATTTCATCACTACTTGCTTTGGATTACTTTCCTGATTGTCAAATCTTCGTTTGTTATGCTCCAACCAGATTTGTTGGCAGGTGATTGTTAAAAGTAACTTCCAAATGCTAGGTAGTGGTACCACTTTGGACTTCCTCCGCCACCAAGAGAAAAGAAGTTCCATTGAGGGGAATCCACTCCAGTTTTCATTTAATAGAGAGAGGATTTCATTCCATATAATGCAAGAGAAGCTGTAGCTTAAGAAGATGTGCTGCCCAGATTCATTATTTGAGTGACATAATTCGCATCTAGAGGCTAAGGGGACTGATCAACGGCAAACCTTATCATCTGTGGGTGGAGCCTTGTGCATCATCCGCCTGCCAAAGAGAGAGTTGCGAGGGTGTAAACCTTGCTGCCAAACTGCCCAGAGCCACGATGGAGGGGCTACCTTAATCCTCAACTCGTCCCAAGCAAATTTAATTGTAAAAACCCCGGTGTTGGTGTAAGCCCACTTGCGAGCATCTCTTCTATTTGTTAGAGCAATCCCCATGTTTTGAACTTCTGAAAGCACTTCTTGGAGAGCTCGATCATGTACCTGAGGAAAATTCCACCCATCTTCATCTAAAAAATCCGAGACCGTGGCTGTTAAGCCTTTTGGGATCCGGTTAGGCAGTAGCAGATCTTCAATGGATTGATTCCCAATCCATTTGTCATACCAGAAACGAATCTTTGTTCCATCCCGTACCACCCATCTTTCTGTTGATTGAACAAACTCCCACACCTTACGGAGCCCTGGTAGTATAGACGATGAGCCCACTGCCCTTCTTAATGTCCCTTCCTTGTTCACAAATCTTCCATTTAAGAACCCTGCAAGGTCTGAATTTGCAGCAAACTATACATAGATTGTCTCCAAAAGACATGTCCAAACACCATTTCCTTTTTTTGTAGTTATAGGAACCCACCCCCATAGACTCATGTAATAGGAGATCGTGGAAACTCAATCTGAGGACCTCATGACATTGCATTGCGTCCTTTACCAGCCGAGCTAACCCCAGGGGGTAATATTGGTACCGTATTTATTAGGCTCAAAACTAACAAGTGGACTAATACACACCAATACGATAGATTCAAAACGATATCAATATCGATGGTGATCGATACCGATAATTAAAACTCTGGTTGAAGGTGTCCTACAAGGTTTGGTAAACATCAGAGCGAATGGTATTATTTAGTTGCCATCCTGTTAGTAAGTTGGGCAGCCTTCATACAATAAAAGGATTGACTTGGTTGAGCACTGGTTTAGAGTCTACATCAACACCTGTCAAGATTGGAAAAAACTCCTTACAAAAGGCAATGGTAAGGAGCTACCATGTGGTAGGTTTGTTGGATAGTTGTCTTTGGGCGTTCCTAGTGCACATGGTTTCCACTACTTTGATGTAAGGATAAGGGTGTCAAAATCATAACTGTAAAATGGTTCAATTATGGTTTTAAAATTGAGACAATTTAGGATGTCTTTGGTAGAGTTTTTGATTTTCATTTTTGTCTTCAAAAAACATTTTTTGTTGCATTTGGTATCGTTTATGGAACCTATTTTTATTTAAAATTTTTTTTTAAAAAACGCCAAAAACCAAAAATAGATCAAAAGCCATTTATGGTTTTTGGCCAAAAATCACTTTTAACTATTTATGCGGTGACTGTAATGACCATGTGCTCATAGGTCTCAAAATCAAAGAGTAAGAGCGTCATTTCCTTGTTTAAGTAGAAATATGACCCTCATCCTCCAAGTTCTTCTTCTTCGTCTTCCTTCTGCGAGGCTGCGACTCGATCTGCCACTTCCCATTTTTTTTATTTTTCTTGCAACTCCATTCGCCCTCTCTTCTTCTTCTTCTTCTTCCTGCGACCCTTATCTTCTTATTTTCCTGCAACTACTCTTTCACCAAAAACAAAAAACATAATTTGAAACTACTCTCCCTCTGCAATCTCCAGCAACCTGACGATACCAATGCCCGGATGAAGAATTCATTCTTCGCCATAGATGAAGGGAAACTCAATCCTTATTTTCTTTTGTTTTGTTTTTTTTTTTTTTTGGTCCTGGAGCAATTTGTGCCTGTAATGATGAAATCCAAATGACACCTTATCCCAATTTGCAAGATCGGTTTCTCTCATTAAAAAAAGAAGGAAATTTCCTCTCTTCAGGGCTTCAAGTTGGGAATTAGAACACTAAGGTAATACAGAGAACACTCAGAAATCAGAATAGTAATTTAATGTTGAGGTTGCAGATAAAAATACTAACCAAATAGCCTCGGAAAGAAGATTGAATCTTAACAGTGGCCCACTCCTCTTGCTTGCCGACATTTCCGTGGGTCAAAGGGCAGCGGCCACTAGTGCTGGTTAACTTGACTACAGGGGCAGCCGCTTGAGCCGCCACCACCGCAGCCTCGGCCACTGCAGCGGTGGCCGCAACAACCGCAATGGCATACTTATTCTGCTATTCAACTGATCCAGCGTTGTAGGAACAGGGATACGACGACGATTCCTCTTTGTCAGATCCCCTCCTGGTCTAAGGTTATCGCACACACATACACTTATTTGCTGCAACCGTGGGTTGTAAAGAAAGGATCTACTTTAACCCTTAACAAGATATATGAGTCAAACTTGACAATTAGATTTGCCATGGAGGTAGTTTTCCTTTATCATGAAGAGTTCTAATTCAATTTTGATTTGCAAAAACCTTTCGGATCTGGTTCTTAGGGGATTAAATTGCACATGGATGGGTGATCTAAACCCAAAATCCCAAAATGAACTAAGGAAAATCCAAAGAGATTGATACCCAATAGCTCGGTTCTGAGTTTATGCTTTGGAAAGGAAGATGGGTAAAGATGGCATTTCTCCACCCACCCACTTCAAAAAACTATTATGCAGATAGGTATGCCAAACATATTTCTTTGTCTACAATCTATTCTGTTTAATGATTACCAAACAATTTTTATGTTTTGATCAAAAATGGTTTTCACAAATGGTTTTTGTTAAATAGGCAAAAATCAAAAATAAAAAGCATACCAAAGAGAACCTTAATCAAACGATTTAAACTAAGGCAGACTATTTAATTGAATCGTTTATACACTCTTAGATGTACATAATTGTATCAAAATCAAACAAAAAAAGTTTACCCAAACCAAAGCGAATCGTTTAAATCGAAACCGTGAAACCGTTTAATAAATGGTAGGTTATGGTTTGAAATTGAGACCATGTAATTTAATGGTTTAACTGAAACTAGAATGTTTAACACCCGATTTGCAAACAGACTGTTTCTCACTTTGACCCCCGATTAGGATATAATTTTTACATGAAATTATTACTTTACCCATCATATTAACCATGTGCTCATTAAAGAGCAAGATAAAATTCAAATGAAATAGAAATTATGAAATAGGTCATTTGATTTCTATTTCACTAAAATAGAGTGTAAAAATAAAACCAAACAACTTCTGAAATAGAAAAGATCCCTTGAAATTGAAATAGAAATCATACCAAATCAGGCTTAAAGTGTGGACTGAAACTTAAAATCATCCTAGTCGTTTGGTTTTCAATTTAATTGAGTGTTATTCTAAAATTGATTCAATATGAAGAAAACCAGACCATACCGATCGATGGACGAATAATTATCACCTCCAATTCTTTCAATTTCTCTAATAGGGGGAGTGAACCCCACCTGGACCCTACCTTGGACAGTGTGTTCGGGCTGGGGGTCAGGTGATCATTCCCACCCCTCATGTGAGAAATTGAAAAAATTAGAGATGACAGCGAATTGGAGGGGATAACGATTCCCGATTGACACCCTAACTCATGCACAACACTCATGCACTCATGCACTCATGCCTACCGGCTAATACATGAATTACGGGATCTGATGTGGATCTGGAAAATCATTCTCACCAAAAAAAAAAAAAAAAAATCTGGAAAACCATTATATTGTGAGGGTAATTAAGTAATTTCATAAAAATATCAATAGAATTTATTATGATGGCCAACAGCTGGATAAAGTCGTGCCACGTTTTGTTTAAGTATGGACAAAGCAAATCATTTTTTCACCTTATGGAAGGTCAGATATTCCCAAAAATGCTGTAGTTAAAGTCAGATTGGAATATTTATACTGGTAGGTCCCATAAAATTACTTTCATCTGTTCAGAAGGTGCTGGCCTCACGTAGAATTGGTCCCATAGGATCATCACCCGAAAAAAAAAAAAAAAAGGCTAACACAACCATGGTTAGAAAGGTTAACTAGGGTTATCGAAAACTTAAAATTTAGGAGTGGTCAACAATCTAGTAGGTCTAGAAAACGAATCGCGATACAAATTGGGAATTGGAATTGCAATCTCAACCCGTCACGCTTCAGCAAGGGTTAGCGACTTTCGGGACTAGGGTTGAGTATTAGGGTTTCGTGATTCTTCTGCGGAAGAACAAAGCTTTCTCTAGTCAGGACGTTCTCCGATTTCGTTCCTCCTACATATCGATCTATTTGATAGCGTCTCTGCTCAACCATGGAGATGGAGTGTTTGACGGAGTTTCCTCATACACACATGGATCGGCGTCCCAGAAAGAGGCCGAGGCTTGCTTGGGATGTCGTGCAGGCACCGAAGGTAGATCTTGTTTTACTCTGATATTTTATATCTGTTGTTTCTATGTTTTCTCCAGCTAGATCTTGTGGGGTTCATTGTCCTCTGTTTGGTCTGGTAAGGTTCTGTTCTCTGTTAGATCTGTAGTTTCTCTGTTTTCTCCTGCTAGAACTTGTGAGGGTTTGTTTTCCTCTGTTTGGTCTTGCAAGGTGGCGCTCTCTTTTGTTTTAATCCCCTACCCCGCAACATTAGTTGATGATTCGAATTTTTTCCCCTTTGATTTGTAAGATCTGAAAGTTAATTTGTGGAATTTGGCCCTTCACTTCGTCTCTTCCCACCTCCTTTCTAGGTCGGTTGTATTTTTTTCTTATTTGCCCTCGCTACGACTTTAACATGCCATACTTCAGATTATTTTTTGTATTTTTTAATTTCCCAATTTTTCTTCAATGTATATGTTTCAGTTTTGACCAATTTTGTTTTCAGTTCTGTTATATTCGCTGATTTAGGTGATCGTCTGTATATACAATATTTTCCGTCGTGTTTGATCAATATTTGAACCTTGATAGGTTCTCGTCATGATTCCGTGTTTCCTGCCGATTTATGGCTAGGATATCGTTTTCTTATTCCTAAAAAAGATCTTTGGACAGGTTTCCTCGGTAGGCCAATTTTTTGAATAGATAGGCTACCTTTGTATTCCGATTTTTTGTATTTGAGTTGATCGTAGATCTTTTGATATGGTACTGGTTTTAGTTTCTAATTTGTTTATTATTAGATTAATGGGTTTTTCTTTATGATTAAATTCCTTTGAGACTTCTTAATACCTGCTATAAACAGTCTGATGTTTTTATTTCGCTTTTATTTTTGCAAAATTATGCATTATTTTCTAGTTTCTGACTTCCTTTGCTTGTTGCAAAGATACTATGTTATGTGATAAGCTTTCTGTATTTTCTTCTGTAAGGTTATTTCTTTATCCTTTATGATATGTTAACAATAACGTAAGTGATATTGGAAGAGAATAATGAAAGTGAGGGTGAAGTTTTTAATTATGTTTGTGTGGAATATGAATGGATGGCTGTGTGTAGGCCCAGCCAGGAATATTTTGTGGCCAAGAGGTTGGAAATCTGACAAGCTATGCACCTTCGAGGGCACCCTCGGACCTTACTAGTTCTCTGTTTGTAAAGGGAGTTGCTCGAAATGGTTCTCCCCCATGGCGAGATGATGACAAAGATGGACATTACATTTTTGCGCTTGGAGAAAATTTAACTTCTCGCTGTAATTACACTTGATCACCATTAAAACAATATTTTTATTTATGTTTGTGTGGATTGATCATCTGGAGACTGACGTTCGAAACTTAAATATAATTTTCATATATTTTTTAATTTAATCTTTCTTGTTCTTTAATGCTTCAAAATTTTTTCAGTAGTAATAAGTTAATCCCAGTCACAACAGTTTCTTTTGATGGATTTCTGCATTGAATAGTTGAATTTCAGCTAAATAAACGTATTTGAAAGATTTCCAAATCTACAAGATGTACAAATATTTTTTGTTACATTGAATTCAAGGGTGTTAGTTTTGTCTTTTCATTTGCCAGTGTTACAAATAAGAATAACTTTTTTTTTTTGCTTTTACCTATACCCGAATTTGTAGGGTTGCGTTTGCATATGTTCTCATGCATGCATAAATTACATGGACTGGTTGAACATTTTATGTGGAGCTTTTTGAAATCGACCAACGAGAGTTTTGTACATCAATTACTTGTCCTGTCCATGTTTCATCTGACAAGTTTTTACCATGGTGAAATCCATGTGAAATTTACCTTTTTGCAAAAAGTGTTTGGAACTCTTGTCAACTATTTGTCATTAATTCTTTCTGACATGTTTTCTTTGTTTCTGTTTTCTGTACGAGCAGATCGGATCCACGGCAAAATGGGTGAAGGTAAGTTTCAGTTGATACTTATTGTTCCCCTCCTTCTGTGAACCTGATATCCATAGGCATTTTTTTGTTTTATTTTCAGTCTGCCCATGATATTTTGATCATTAACATGCAGGGTTATACTACTCTAAAGTACTCATTTGAAATTTGTACTCTCTTTTCCAGGGACCTTTGGTCAGGTCTTAGAATGCTGGGATAGGGAGAGGAAGGAAATGGTTGCCATCAAAATTGTCCGCGGTATAAAGAAATACCGGGAAGCAGCCATGATAGAAATTGAAGTCCTTCAACAGCTCGGTAAACATGATAAAGGGGGCAGTCGGTGAGTTTTTTATGTTGATGGTACTGCGTTCTTTGTTGATGCTTTCCTGCTGATGATTGGCACAATGGTAGATTTAAGGTAGATTTTTCTGCAAGTGGTTAAGTGGGTTTATTCTTTGCAGTTGTGTGCAAATACGGAACTGGTTTGACTATCGTAACCATATCTGTATTGTAAGTATATGATTGATTTGTGATGGCTTGTTTTCCCCAATTTCACAAATTTTTTGGGGGTTAAGACTTTGTGGGTGGATTTAAATGGTTTTAACAGGTCTTTGAGAAGCTTGGACCAAGCTTATACGATTTTCTACGGAAAAACAATTATCGCTCATTTCCCATTGATCTAGTCCGTGAGCTTGGCAGACAACTATTGGAATGTGTAGCATGTGTGTAGACATTACTTTTTCCCGCTTCTTCTATCATTTTCAAGTTGGATAACACTACTTGCTACTGTTATATAGTCTCTTTTCTTGAACTAATTATTGAATTCAGGAGGTGTTCCCCTAGATGCTTTGGTTTAATTTATATCTGGCAGGCGATGTAATTTTTGTTCATTTTTAGCTTTGAATATTTCTTTAATTAATTATCAGATAGTTTGTTTATTCTAGTTTCGGAATGTGCTCATTGCTTTCTTAATATTTGCAGTCATGCATGATTTGCGGCTCATACATACTGACTTGAAGCCGGAGAACATACTACTTGTTTCTTCAGATTACGTTAAAGTGCCAGATTACAAGGTATTGCAATTTTTTTTTGAGAATTTGCTCCATCCATTATTTTTCCATTGTCATGCTCCTGTGGTTCTTATTGCAGTCCTTCATCAAGAAATTTGGTCCTTTTTTCTATTGTTCCGCTGTCAACCCCCCCTATTTCTCGCCTTATGTTTTATTTAGTTACCAATGGTATTGAATCATCACCATTCTGTGTTTTCCTTGTTGCAGGTTTCATCTCGGTCACCCAAAGATGGTTCTTATTTTAAAAGGTTGCCGAAGTCGAGCGCCATAAAGGTGATTGATTTTGGCAGCACAACATATGAACACCAAGATCATAGCTACATTGTGTCAACGAGACATTACCGTGCACCTGAGGTTATTCTTGGTATGCTCTGTTTTAGGCTTTTCTCTAAGATTAGGTGTGTCTTCTTTACAAGTCTGATATGCATGGGAATATAGTCGATGGGGAGTAATGTGATCTCTTGTTTGCGTTACATTTGTGTTTGTTTTCAGGCCTTGGTTGGAGTTACCCATGTGATATTTGGAGTGTGGGTTGTATATTGGTAGAACTCTGCTCAGTAAGTCTTCCCCTCTTAATACCCTCCCTGTTTATGTTTTTGTTATGTCCGTGGTTTTGATTTGTCATAGTTTGGCACCTTTCATTGTTTTGGCAGGGTGAGGCCCTTTTTCAAACGCATGAAAACTTGGAGCACCTTGCAATGATGGAGAGGGTATTAGGTCCGATTCCACAGCACATGTTGAAAAGAGTAGAGTGCGTGTCCTCTCATCACTGTCTTAATATTTAAGATTTTTTTTTTCCATTATTGTTGGTAGGAAGTTCTAATTTAAAGTTCCGATTTTTGACTTTCATGAATTTGTGATTTGTTATGGTTAGTCGGCATGCGGAGAAGTATGTTAGAAGAGGTAGATTAGATTGGCCTGAAGGTGCGACCTCAAGAGAGAGCATTAAAGCCGTTTTGAAGCTTCCTCGACTCCAGGTAACTGTTTTTCGAAGATTAAAACAGTTGACTACTTGTAGTGGTTCAAGGTTTTCTGAATCTCATCGAGCTGGTGTTTTACCTGTTCCTTCCTGTTTTGGCAGAACCTAGTAATGCAGCATGTAGACCATTCAGCAGGTGAAGTCATAGATCTGTTGCAAGGTCTCCTTCGGTATGATCCTGTGGATCGATTGACTGCTCATGAGGCTCTCAAGCATCCTTTCTTCACGAGGGACCATCACAGGAGGTCTTGAATTTTGTGTTCTACTTGTAATACTTAATGGCCGATAGGTGGGTGGGCGCCGATCATTTGTTGATAGAAGATATTAGAGGGTTCCCATCTGCAAATGAGTGGAGAAGTGGGTGGTGTGGGGGGGGGGGGGGGGGAAGTCAGTCCATTATTGTCCTGAACCGTTCACGAAATCTCCCGATAGTGATAATGCAAAGGAGGCATTCTCTCTTCCATTACTCTAATGTACAATACAAGCAACTTGTTAATTTATAGTGATCTCCCTTTTCTTTTTGACTCGTCCAATTTAAGGTGCTTAGAAAATTCTGAATCTTATTTATTTTTTGGAAAAAAGAAAGCACAGATTGTTTACGTGCCCCTAACACCAAGACACCCTTCCTGGAAAATTATCACCTCCAGTTTGCTGACCTGCCCAGTTCCCCAGTTCCTCTAATAGGGGGATGGTGGATCCCACCCGGGTAGGGTGTTTGGGCATGGGTAGAGAGGTCATTTCAGTCCCTCTTTGTTAGAGGAACTGGGGAACTGGGCCGGTCAGCAAACTGGAGGTGATAAAGATCCCACCCTTCCTGCGGTTCCGTTGCCGTGCACAGGGTAGACTTGACCACGCACAATTCACTCCAAATTTTTTTTTCCGAAGTAGTCGAAGAATCTTCCGTCTCCCCGAAGAGCAAGTGTTAAGTTATCACGTAGCATCTTCATTATTGTGAAGTCTTCCTAGGAAATATAAAGTAAACAGTTTGTATTAATATACTTTGTAGGGAATCCAACAATTAAACTGTCAAGAGTAAAAAATATAGGAGTGGAGGGAAAGAAAATGATGGTGTTGTTTAGTGTAATTATATTGGATCAATGACCATGTTGTTCTGTAGTAGGTTAGAATTATTCTTACTGTTTGATGGTTATTATAAGTTTAATATTTTTCTACCATGGGTGAGGGTGGCACGTTAGCAAAGCATCAAGCAAGCTAGTTGTATGTGCAACACCAAAGCAGAGCTCAGCTGTTAAGAGGTTAAGATAGGTGCAACATTATTCCATCTGTCTCTTTTAATGGTTGATGAAACCCCTATGAAAGAGAGAACCGGCAACCAGAGTGTTATCGGTGGGAGAAAAGGAGGCCCTCTAAAATCTTGGACCCCTGACTTCTGAACCTAAAACTCTGTTTCTTCACCCCTAAATACTAGATTCGACAGAAACCCTGTCTCTGAAATCTGTAATTAATTAGCATTATGAACACGCCAACCAAACCTGCTGTGATTTCTACAATCTTCTTATTGTTGATATCAGTGTAAATTAACTAATTTCACTTGGAATCATTAAACTCGGAATTAATCGAAGACTCCTTGTTGATTTCGATCTGATTGGGTCTGAATCGATATTGGTCAGAATCGATCCCAAAAACCCTAGAATTGTCTTTCAGATCTGGAAACGATCAATCTCAATACCCATTAATTAGTTGTTCTCGAAATGGCTGAATCGAGATTGGTCAGTATAGATTTTAGATCTGAATGCGGGCTGACTAGATCAAGAATTTTAAATTTAGAATCAGAGTTCGAATCGAATCAAATCTAGAATTCCAAATAAATTTGAGATTTACTTATTTAACCACAAGCCCAAGCCCAAGGAGAGGAACATTCACATTCAATTCTCTCAAGTAAATTCTTGTTTCATATACCCTAAAGTATTGAATCTCATTAGTAACTCTACCGGTAGGTATACTCAAACGGTGACACGCACGGAGGGTTTGCTTACACAACACTCATGTTGTAGACTTGTAGGGTATAGCGGGCATAGTAGCACGCACACAGTATCCACTAATTAATCCCAATCTAGTATCGGTTGGAGAAGAGTAACGGGGGGAGAGATGAGGCAGACCCTCTAGTACCACTCGAGTGAGTAAGCCGGTTGGGGTCTGAGCAGTTGGGCAGTAGAGGATGCAAGCCGGAGAGATGAGGCAGAACTAATCGTAGTTGCAGGATTGCAGCAGCTGTACATGACGGACACGGACACAGACTTTTCCATAGGGCGGCCACAGTCGATACAGACCATCGTCTCAGGGAGAATTCTTCCGTCGGTCCTCGGCAGGATGAGGCGAGTGCAGTGATGCGGGGTGCGCACCTGTTCCAAGTGATCATTGAGTGCTTGAATGAAACCCTTATTAGCATGAACGCTGTGCTTCCGCATATCGTACTCATTGAAGCACTTCAAGATCAATTCCCCGTTGGCTTCGGCCATGGTTCCGAGTTCGTTACCTATCAATGCCCATCCTTGTTCGCTGCCGTCGAAGATGAGCATTTTCGTGATCTCCTTCATTATGGGATCCTTCTCGATGGGGTTTCTTCCATGCTGCATTAGGGAGTACCACATGCTCTCCAGCCGGATCCAGAAGTACCAGATGAGTGTGGGGTCTTCCCAGCAATAGCTCAGCTTCTCGGTGTTGATGATGTCGATGTTCCTCTTCACTCGCTCCTTAGAGTTTCTCTTCCCCACGTAAATCATCTTCTCGAGTGTGATACCTGCTGCCTGTGCCACCTTTGTTGTCGTCGTTGTGAATTTCCTTATCCAATCTATGTCTTCTCCTCCATACAGGCAAATGTATGTATTGCTCCACGGAGTCTGTATGTACGGAGGCTGTATGTATGTATTGCTCCACGGACTCTGTTACGTACATCAAGCTAGCATTGCTCAATTAATATGGAACCCAATTAATTGAGTAATATAATAATAATAATACTAATAAGAAGAAGAAGAAGAAGATGCTTGTTATTGATTAATTATTAGGTCCGTCTGGTACGGTGGAGGTTTTTTACCAATTGGGAGTAGTTGGAAATGTTGACTTCATGCTCAGTGTCATTAACCAACCATCTAGCAAAATTTGTTGTTATTCCATTTTGTTTGGGTAGAGAGTACTTTCGATACTCCATCTCCCAGAGTGTTTCCTCCCTGCTGCTGGTGAAAGGGTAGGCTACTGTTATTCCCCAGATCCATATCATGTGGAGGGCATTGGCGTTTACGACCATGCCCTGTCGGTCCAAAACAACAATGATTGGCTTTCCGTTGAAGTGCCACATGTCCTTGATGTACTTAATCACTGGTGGATGGATGAAGGAAGGGTGGTGCACCGAGTACCATGGCATATTCGACTGCACTCTCTCAAACTCTCTCTGCCTGCCTTCGCTCCATGGGATACTACGATTCCTGTCCTCCACCACAGGGACCCACAACAATTTTATTTCCTGCCCGTAAGACCCGAACGCTGTCCATGGAGGTGATCTAGATCTTCTATTGTCGAGCTGTCTGGTAGAACCGTGCTGTTCAAATATGGTGTTGTGCGCAAAGATCGATTTATCCCCACTTGAACAAGGCATTTGGGCAAGGGAAAAGCCGCCAAATTCCCAGGGAGGTGAAGGTTGTGGATGTGGATCCGTCCAAGGAGTCATTTTTCCGAATCGTTTCAATGTCACGATTTCATCTTGGGAGATATGCAAGTCCGATATCAGGAGCAATACATGGTTGCCTCTCAGTACTTCAACGCCAACCTACACTTGTCAAAAATACGTACATATATTTACATTACATTACATGTAGATCGTGCAAACACAGAACGATAACTGGAGTCGTTGATTGATTGATCCTTTGCATGTGAACGTACACTTCACGACATCTGTCTTTTAGGTTTTTTGAACAAGAGGTATCCGATCCTCCAGGGCTCGTGCACGACCCCAACAACATCATGAGTCGGAAGATAATGGGCCCCCATGTTCTCCAAGGGATTTTCTCTCAGGCGGGGTTCCCACAATATTCTCTTAGGTTTTAGTATTTTCTAAACTACCATTTAAGATCCCATTTCCTTGGCTGCCAGCTGTCTTATGTGTAGCAGCAAAATTTCGTCCCCCAAGGAGAGAGGCGGAGGCAAAGTTGAACTCGATCAGGACCTTCAGCTTCCTTAAGCGTCGTCCTTTGCCAACTGCACTGTTCCTTGGTTTTTTTTTTTTATTATTATTATTTTCTCATAAATACACCTTTTAAATTATAGTAAATGGAACCTAACTTTTTTCAAAAAAAGATCTTATGTAGCCGTGGCGGGAGCTACACATGTGCAACACCGCTAAAACGACAGCAAAAACAGGGGTAATATTGTCATTTCATAGGTGGGTCCCACCTGCGCCCCACATGTGAAATGACCACCTCCCCCTTGTACTTTGGGTGGTTTTCGTGCTGTACTTGTGCAGCTCCCGCTACGGCTGCACCAGAGCCAAGTCCCAAGTTTAGCACTTGAGAATGAAATCTTGCTGCTACAATAGTAGCAGGAACATAGGCTGGCAGCCAAGGAAATGGGATCTTAAGGGATATTTTAGAAAATACTAAAACCCAAGAGGGTATTTATGAACCCAAAGGGGATGTGAATTATTCTATTTCCTTGGCTGCTAGTCTTGTAGCAGGAACATTCTTGTTATGGGTGTTTGTATTTTCTAAAATACTCTTTAAGATCCCATTTCCTTGGCTGCCAGCCTTAAGTGTACGTACGTGCAAAGATCTCAACTCAGCTATAGACGAAAAAAAAAGAGAGCTAGAGAAGGAGAGGAGAGTTAGAACCCTTTTCCCAGTAGAGCCATCAAGAAGCGGCAGCAAATCATCCTTGGTATAAAACAATGCCTTGAGAGTCTTGGTGTTGTCAACATGGATCGTTTTAAAGACTTGCATCAGCGAGTTATAAGCTTCGACCTGTTTCTTCTCATCTGCACCAACAATAAAGCCAAGTATCGAAAAATGAAAGATTAGAGGAAGTATTTGGCTAGCTAGCAAGCATCAATTCAATCATAAACTGATCTTGTTGTTGGTTCATTAATTTCTAGCTAGGCTAGGCTAGGCTAGGCTAGGTTGGGCTTACTCATAATTCATTATTCACTCACCAATATACTGATTGCAAAGATCGAGTTGCTTGATAAGGTGTTTACGTATGTTCTTGACCTTGTCAGCTAATTTGTTCAGATCCCAATCTTCTTCTTCTTCTTTTTCATCAGTGGTCGATGGAATAGATCTGCAATTTTGTAGTGGTCATAGCAGAGGGGAATGGACAATAGAGAAGGGAGGGAGAGATATATGGAAATGATATACTTGTGACGATCCAAGCCAATAAACCCAATGATCTGGAATGTGCAGGCGACGACGGTCCTGATGGTCCAGTAAACAGCAGTGGGGATGTGGGCGGTGGCCACTGACAAGGGTGATTGGTCGTCGTCGGGGGAGATGTACTGAGGTGGCAGCTCGTGTAACTGGACGATGCACTTGGTCACGTCGAGCATGCCTTTGATAGGACCCCAGAGCACTGAAAACCTGGGCCTCATCAGCTTCTCGGATTGTTGTTCAAATATGTGGGGTAATTGCTTTAGCAGAGCTACGGAGTTGGCCAATGGATGAGTCGCGTAGAGTTCCTCCACCAGCCAGAACTCCCCATAGATGATGGCAAAGGCGGCCAAGGCCACCACCACCTTCGCATCCCAGGAGAATTTTGATAAGGTAGTGAACAGTGCCACCGTTGTGGAGTGCGCATCCTCACCCCTAGAGCACTCGCACGATATCTACTACATGCCATGGTAATTAAATTAAACAAGAAGGAGGATATATAAGAAGAACAGAACACGTTTTTCCATTTCCTAAATTTCGATGTGACCATTTTGACATAATACTTAATTTGCTCTATCTATCTATCTATCTAACCTCGCAGGAGATCTTGTGTATAATGTAAGCCAATGCTTCAAGCATAATTTGGGAGTCGACCTTTTGGAACTTCTCGTCCAAGCTTTTCATGTGTGAAGAAACTTTTGGTTCCTATGCACAATTTTTTATAATAATAATAATAATAATACAAAGGTGAAAGCATAACCAAGAATCAATGAAATAAGAAGATTAACAAAAACAAAATATAAAATAAAAAAGATGATAATACATGAATATTGGTGCGTTTGAGAGTGGTGGAGTGCCGGAGGATTTCCTCGATGAGTTGGAGATGCGGGTTGACGTCGACCTTGTTGTAATAATTGTGATGATCAGCATGGGTGGCCAGGATCTCCTTCATCATCTCATTGTCGTCGTCTGAGGTGGTGAAATGATCGTGACCCTCACTCTGTTGCTGCTGTTGTTGTGGCATCTTTGAAATGGTAGTACTACTTTCCGTCCTCCTCCTCCTCCTCCTCAACTTGTTTCTTTTTTGGGGCTCTTGGTGTATCCAAGTCCAAGAAAAATTTGAGGATGAGTTGTTCGATACAAAGCCCCAGTCAAGTACCTCAGCGGATTCTTTTGTTTTGGGTTTTTTAACAACCCCAGTCAGTCCCCAGCAGCTTTTTTTATATATATATATAGCCATTATAACGAAGGAAATGTTTGGTTTCGTGCATCTCGTGCTTGCGTATCTAGGAAGCAAATTTTGGAACAAAGCAAAATTGAATCTACTTTTCTTTGCTTCTATATAGGGTTAGGTATTGGTCCCCAGTCCCCACAAAAAGATCGCACAATCAATCTCCAATGGATCTATCAAGATCCTTCACTGCCGAGCTGTCCGGCAGGAGGACCGTGCTGCTCAGATACGGTGCTGCGTGCAAAGATCACCTTATTTTCATTTGGGCAAGGCGTTTGGGTAGGAATAAGGCGAACATTACATGCAACACCGTGTCTAAGCACCACGGTCCTGCCTGGCAGCTCGACAGTAGAGAATCCAAATTGTCTTCTTTACTGGGTACATTTTCTTTAAGATGACATATCATGTTACTTAGCTTATGTTTATGTTTAATTATGACATGTCTGACATGTTAAATCAAAGAGGAGAACCATGCCAAGATAGTTCTTGATCGAGCTAGCTGTACAAAAGAACTTGGAAATATTTCCGTTGTGGTACTTCATACACATCTCTTCCATTAGGATTATTCTCATTCTGATTTCTATCTTCTCATCGCATCGCATCTTCCTTTCTCTGTTATGCTCTTGCTTCCACAATTGTGTAAATATATAGTTACTATACATATTGTACGTAGCTCCTTAATATGTGGTAAATTTAACACTTAATTTGTTTGTTCTTATTTGTTTCATTATAGGCATTAAATCAAATTATAATTCCACTGTAAGATTATTGATTAAACCAGTGCTTTAATCTTAAAACCCCCCATCTTTTAACACTTCCGTATAGACGTACTCTTCCACCAGTACTGCCACATCTATTTTCTTAAAAGTTTTGAGTATATGATTGCTATTTGGGCTTGTACATGTCGATCTCTTTGAACTCTTGTCAGAGTATGCTGTAAAATCTCATGTCATGTACGTGTTACTCTATTTTATAGAAATGGGAATTTGACTCAAAATTGTGTGAGAAAAACGAAGTCTTACGTTATGAGTTTTAAACGGTAAAACATTACAAATAGACGGTCAAATAAAATAGAAAACGGACGTTACGGGTGTTAAACATTTATATTTAAAAAGAAACAGAACCAAAAAAACGGCACTATTCATATATGATTCAATGAATTTTTATTTGAAATATATGTTTATAATTTCGATATCCATGCATTGACCTTGTGTTGAAGGTGATATCATGAAAATTGAGCTTTTCAAGTCATCTTTACGTTAGTGAAAGAATCGGGCTGATCAGAATTCGGGAGAGAAAGATATGATCACTTAAGTCCAAGGTCTTAAAAACCGTCAAAAAACGGAAACGTGTTTTAAACGCGATTAAAATGAGAGTGCTTGCCATTTGCCATTTTTCCTCGTATGTTTTGAGAAATATACGAGAACGCGTTTAAAATGGAAAAGACTGGGAACACGTTTAAAACGGAGTTTTAAATTCACTTCCTATAGACTTGGGTTGTGTTTGTATGCATTTTAAGAATAGATTTTTGGATTAGAACTCATTTTGAAGCAACAAAACGGTAACGAATCAAGTTTCAGAATGCATTTTAGACCCAGAATCTATACCTAGAGTCCTAGAAAATGTCGTTTGTGTCATCTTCATTTGGTGAACACCCAGATTGCTTGATGCTGATACATCAACTAAGGGCAACTAAAGGGGTGTTAATTTTGGATCAGAATTGGTAACCGGACCGAAACTGTCCCGCTAGGAATCGAATCCGACCCACCCAATAGTTTATTGGTCTAGATCTGGTCTTAGTGATAGGTTATTGGTCTGGATTTGGTCTGGTCCCCGGAACCATCAAGGAACCGTTGGAACCGAAAGAAATGCATACACTTGAACTTGTCTTGCACCATTTTTTCTGTTTTAAAATGTTAAAAGATGATCTTTGCTATTTTAACATATAGTTAAAGTGACTTTTCTTATACAGTTATTGTCCAGTTGCTATTAGAACATGACCCAAGACTAAGCAAGACACTTGGCCCCTCAAATTCTAGTATTCTACCCCTTTCATATTTGTTGCACATAGAGGATACACACCAGTAATTAATGAATTGCTTTTGAAAGATTCTAGCTTGATTGAGATTTCTAATTCCAATGGGAAAAATGTTTTACATTTGGCTACTCAACAAGGGCATGTTTGGACCTGATTAGGAATCAGAATCGGACCACCCATTAGTTAATGGTCTTGGATCTCAGATTTGGAACCGCTGAGCTTATTGGCCCAGATCTAGTCTTGACACCTAGAGTCGAAACCATTAAAGAACCAGACCGATAGCCCAAAACTGGACCAGTTGACACCCCTAGGCAACTTATCTATAAGCGGCAAAGTTCACTCATATCTCTGTTTTACCAAAGTCGTTTAGATACAAACACTTCTCGAATGACAAAATGGATTTGTAAAGAGTATAAAATGACCGCAAAAAAGATGGATATATATACTCTCAATTCCCAACTATACCTTTTCGTCATGGATCTGTTCAAGTCATGTACGTGTTACTCTATTTTATAGTAATGGGAATTTGACTCAAAATTGTGTGAGTCAGGCCAATAGTTTAGCAAAAACGGGAAAAGGTCAAAAAGCGGAGTCTTACGTTATGGGTTTTAAATGGTAAAACATTACAAACAGACGATCAAATAAACAAAGAACAATAAAAAACGAAAAACGAACGTCACAAGTTTTAAACGTTTATATTTAAAAAAAACAGCACTATTCATATGTGAATCGATGAATTTTTATTTGAAATACATGTTTCTAATTTTGGTATTCGTGCATTGATCTTGTGTTGAAAGTGATATCATGAAAAATGTAGTCCTTCAAGTCATCTTTACGTTAGTGAAAGAATCGGGCCGATTAGAATTCGGGAGAGAAAGATATGGTCAGTTAAGTCCAAGGTCTTAAAAATTGGAAACGTGTTTTAAACATGTTTAAAATGAGAGTGCTTGCCGTTTGCCCTTTTTTCCCGTATGTTTGAGAAATATACGAAAACACGTTTAAAACGGAAAAGAACGGGAACGCATTTAAAACGAATTTTAAATTCACTTCCTATAGACTTGGGTTGTGTTTGTATGCATTTTAAGAATAGATTTTAGGATTAGAACTCATTTTGAAGCAACAAAACATAAATGAATCAAGTTTCAGAATGCATTTTAGACCCAGAATCTACACCTGGAGTCCTAGAAAATGTCGTTTGTGTCATCTTCATTTGGTGAACACCCAGATTGTTTGATGCCGATACATCAACTAAGGGCAACTAAAGGGGTGTTAATTTTGGACCAGAATCGGTAACCGGATCAAAACTGTCCCGTTAGGAACCGAAATCGACACACCGAATAGTTTATTAGTCCGGATCTGGTTTAATCCCCAGAATTGTTAAGGAACCGTTGGAACCAAAAGAAATGCATACACTTGAACTTGTCTTGCACCATTTTCTCTGTTTTAAAATGTTAAAAGAAGATCTTTGCTATTTTAACATACTATTAAAGTGACTTTTATTATACAGTTGTTGTCCAGTTGCTATTAGAACATGACCCAAGACTAAGCAAGACACTTGGCCCCTCAAATTCTAATATTCTACCCCTCTCATATCTGTTGCACATAGAGGACACACACCAGTAGTTAATGAATTGTTTTTGAAAGATTCTAGTTTGCTTGAGATTTCTAATTCCAATGGGAAAAATGTTTTACATTTGGCTATTCAACAAGGGCATGTTTGGTCCCGATTAGGAACCGGAATCGGAATCGGACCACCCATTAGTTAATGATTCTGGATCTCAGATTTGAGACCGATGAGATTATTGGTCCGAATCTGATCTTGACATCCTAGAGCCGAAATCACTAGAGAATCGAACCGATAACCCAGAACCGGACCAGTTGACACCCCTAGGCAACTTATCTATTAGAGGCAAAGTTCACTCATCTCTCTGTTTTACCAAAGTCGTTTAAATACAAACACTTCTCCAATAACAAAATGGATTTGTAAAGAGTATAAAATGACCGTAAAAAAGATGGATATATACTCTCAATTCCCAATTATAACTTTCCTGATGGATCTGTTCTGCAACATAATCAACAATTGATGATTTTGTTGGGTTGGGTTTCATCGATCTCAACGCTTCGTTCTGCATTTGTGTGCTATCAAGATTCCACTAGGAGGACTAGTCGTAACAATGGTGCATTTGCTATACAACCAGTACGAATAATGGAAGAAACTCCCAAAATTAGATCGAGTTCGAAATGAGCCCTGGAGGTTGAAAACGACTCCATTTCCACCCATCTGCTTCCTCAGTGTCTCTGAGACATCTATGGGGAGAGAAACTTGGCTGGAGATCATCTCCACAGAGCGAAACCTCGTCTCCATGCTTGAGACGGAAAAAGGATCGATGGCTCGGGTTGCGATTAGGGTATCTTCGTAGAAGAGCTGAAGGACCATGAAACTGAAATCCACGCTCACCCTCTTGTTTGGATTGGTGAAATTGGTGAGGATAGTGAGGTCGGCATTGAGCAGAGATCCTGTATCTATGTAAGCCGCATCGAGGGTAACGCTTGAGACTTCGAAGCGTGGGCTTCGAGGCTTGAATGTGAGGTAGACAATAAGGATCGCTAAACCCGCGAGTATGACGATGATCCAGAATATGGCGCAGCAGATTACACCTAACCAGGTGGTGAACCAGGTGATGGGCTTTGTCTTCCGAATGTGGTGAATCTTAAGAGGACCTGATACTCCTCCACGGCGAGGTAGGTATGGTTGTTGTGCTTGCGGAGACTGAGTCGACAGGAACGGTGGTTGCTGATGCTGCTCTTGCTGCTGTGGCCGCCTTGGGGGAAATTGTGGATTGAGCTCAATGTGATCATGGGACATGGGAATTGGAGATGAAGACATGGATTTGGGTGAGATTTGTATCTTTGAATGAGGAACAAAAAAATAGGGAAATTAAAACAGAGGGTGGGTTATCAGTGAACATTTGGCAGTCCAGTATGACGAAGTAGAAGCTTTTCATGGCGATTGGGGTAAAGGAAAACTGAAGGGAAAGTAAAGAATCGAACTTCCTGGTTTTAATTGCGAGGCAAGTTTAGCATAGCAAGCTAAACATCAAAAAACAAAAAAACAAAAAAGGCATTACCCTAATTAGAGTTTGGATTCCAATCTCCTTTAAAATTAGTTTCCTTGTTTTCACTTTTCCTCCTTTATGAGGTTTTAATCCTTCTTCCTTCTCAGATCCTGAATGATCTCTCGAGTCCTGTATAGTTTCTACCTGCTTCTTTAAGCCATCCCTCTACACTATACTGTGGTGTCAAACAAGTGTAAAGCCTTCATGCACCTTTAATTATGCTTATTCAAACTTTAAACTAATCGAATGGAAGGGGAACATAACAGAGGCTAATAAAGGCATTGGTAGCTTTCTATTGTTCAGTAAGATCTACTGATTCTCTGTGGGAAACACCAGAAATGGTGGGATTTTGACTTGAAAATGCAAATCTCATATACTCTGATGTAATCAAATCCCATATAATATGTTCATATGAGCTAACTGTGAGGCTTTCCTGAGTCCCAGAAATGTTTAATTTTTGTTTCAAGCTCATAGGATTTGACCCTTTTTATTGACCATGGAAGACAGAAAGCTATTCGTGATTGACACAATTCTTGCACGGAGCTTATTGCTTACTACAACATCTAATTTAGTTCACTGACTGTTACCCAGTGATATCAACTCTTAATAAAGCTATGCCCGCCCCCCCCCCCCCCTTGTACTGGCCGTTGCTTGGTCCAGAGTTGAAGACATCAATATTCTGGTTTCCTACTTTGTATCTGTTTCTTTTCCCTTTGTTTCTCGGACCTTCAATAAAGAGGCTCATTTTCTTGCCTTAGGAGCTCTAAGTTAAAGATGTCTCCGGTGTGGTGGGTTGAACCACCTATTTTTCTTGTAATTTATGATGCAAGTGGAGATTCTCTCTGACCTTCTTTTGAATATAATTAATCCGTTTTATGACAACAACCAAAAAAAAAAAAAAGGGACCGAGTTTTCCTTCAACCACGATCCCATTCATTGAGGGGCGAGTATGGGTTTCGGGAGGTTATTTTGGAACATACTAAAATCTTAGGATGGTAGGTGAACTGTCGGTGGAGGAAAACTTTGTCAAACAAAAAAAAAAAAGTAGAATGAATACTCTTCATGTACTTGCACCTTGTGAGAGATAACCACATGTTCCTTTTGTTTTCATAATTAAATACCCCTTTTCACCTTGTAAATGGTAATAATAGGATACGTGCACTTGTATGTACGCGTAGAGAAACTGAACTCAAAAACAAAAAGTGGGGGAATAGGCCTCAGCATTGTCATTTATGCTACATTTGGTTGTAAGAAAAATGGGAAAAGGGAAGCGAAGGGAAGTGAAGTGAGGAGAAATATTTGCATTTTCTGTAAAATATATTTCAGTTCTTAATAAAATAGAATGACAATAAAGATGAATACAAAGGGGGGGGGGGCATTCCCGCCTAACCCCAAACCCAATTGATAACAAAAGATAACAAGACAAAAAAACACTCGATCAGCCATGAATGCAATTCTAGGTTAAAAGGTATGCTTTCTTCAATGACTGCTGGTTATTATCAGAATTTATTAGTAAGGCATCGGATTAAGGGGATAAGCCACTTAGGGCCAACCTAACAATCTATGAAGTATGATGACCCATTTACCTGAAAGTTGGATAAGGATCTCGATAGGCAAGCACCAGTGAAGAAGGATGAGAGCATTTCCTGTCTCAACTTAAATGAGATTTGATAACTGAACGATCCTAGCAAAGCCATTGGGACATCCAATGGATTTTGCTAGGAGGGAATAGAAGGAAGTAGAGATTCCATTTTTAGGCAACTCCTCTCAATTGAGGACACACGCAATCCCAACAATTCCTCTCAATTGAGGATAGAAGAACCCACCTTAGAAGTTCTCTATTAAAGTCTTCACATTAAGCTACTCACATCGGACGTGAGATCATTGTTTTCGTTCAAAAAAATAACAATGGAAATGAGTACATGTGAGAATGGAGATCTTTTTCAAAGAATTTTATCTATCATTTGTCATGCCTGACCCTAGTACCACCTTAGGACTCAATAAAACTCACCCTTAAATACTGGCCATTAAGAAAAAGAATGTTTAAATCAGTGTAAACCTTCACATCGCTACTCGGTTTTGTTTTGGCCCGAAACCCCAACACTTTTGAGTATTACAAAATCTTAGATTTTGGAGTTACTCTTGGGCCCTTGAATCAGTCCTCGAGAAGCAATTATGCTCTTTGACCCATAATCCTTATCCGAATTGATCGATATTTTACCCGAAACAAACCATAGATGAAAAAGGCAATAGTGAGCCACACGGGGGAAAACTCTAGTGGTGCATGATCTTGGCATATAACCTAATTATCTTAGTTCTTCCAAGAGGATCCCACAATCTAATTGCGTACAAAGTTGCGTTGCATTTGTCATGGATAAAACTACTGTCTTCTACCCAAAAAAAAAAAAGATAAAACTACTGTCTATGTGGTTTTGCTTCGAGTTCATCAAACCGGTGGCCACGGCGGCCGAGATCGCCGGTAGAACAAAAAAAAGGAGTAAGGAAGTAAGGAGGCTATGGTGATTGTCATTGCTGTGCCGGCCATTTTCAGGGACTCTTGAGGTTGAGGAAGCTTTGGAGATTAAAGATAGGTCCTTCGTCCCTGAGTCTGAAGCTGATCAGATGGGTTTGGACATAGGAGAGGGATTTATTTATATAATTTTTTTTTTGGGGGGGGGGGGGGAATATAGGAACACCCCCTCAAATAATGGCCTGTTTTCATGTACAGTCCTTAATCTTTAAAGCCTTCTGAGTCAGTTAACTCACTGTTACGTAACTAACAGGAAACATATAGTTACTAAAATATCCTCTATACTTTAATACATTAAAATAAAAATATGAAATTACCCTAAATCCTCCTACTCCTACTACAGGTACCCCCATTTCCCAAGTCTCAACATGAAAATTTCAGAGTCAAACAAAAAAAGAACAACTAGATTTAGAGAAATGTCAAATAACCTATTCAAGACATATTGAAAGAATCGGAAACTCTGTTCAGGGTCTATTCAAGAGGTAGAATAGGTCTCCAAAACATGATCCAGATCTGACAGTTCGATCTCAATTTATGGGGGTATTTCCATAGTTAGTAATTTCGCATAATAATTGTCATATTTGATCGTATAATTCAAATTCTCGACTCTTATTGTACATTATTCTATGGGATAGCTTAATTCTATAAGCGACTATTATAAACAGCCATATTAATTATCGTATTAAATACCATATTAATTGCGGGTGGGTGGGTGGGTGGGTGGGTGGGTCGATTCGATTCCCGTTTTGCCGTATTAATCTCAATCTCTCTCTCTCTCACAGTGTGACTATATGAAACTTCACCATAAGTGATCTTCAATTCCAATATGGTCCTTATCCGAAAGGCTACAAGGTTGATAAATGGCGACGTGCAGTGATATTGACCTTGTTGTCCCATCGTGCACTTCAATGAAGATTATTAGTTGGACTACTAGCTAGATAGGAAGGGAGAAATTGTTCTCTGGTGAGAAGGTGATGGGTTCCTTCGTTCAAGCCCACTTTCCTTGACTTTAGTTTGTTCTTAGTCGGTACAAGTATACTACCCCAATAGCCAACCTCTTCTTAGTCGGTACAAGTATACTACACCAATAGCCAACCTCATCCTATCTCATTTTTTTTATATCCATGCGGACCATGCCCATGCCCATGCCCATGACCACGCAATAGCAACTCTCCCTACCTTAATTATATGTTCTCTTGTTTCGGATGAATTTGTAGTTACACAGATTTAATAATTAGTTGCATATAGAGCTTAATGAGATCTACCCTGTTATTATTAGTTCTTACAGAACTCCATTCTTTAATCAGCTTATTCTCATGGGTTTAAAAATAATTATGAAAAATTAGAGAGATAGACACGTTGTTCATTCATATTGACATCATATACGTTTAGAAGAAAAAAGAAATTATTTATTCACTTCATTATGGTTCAAACTATTAGTTATTATGGAACCGTTTTCCTTCATTGCACGTCAAATATGTGAAATCCATGGATAGCACAAATTAATATCAATCATTTGGAGGTCAAATGGAAATGAAATTTTGACGAAGTAACAAAAAAGCTTTGTAAACCCCAGTGGAAGTTGAAACTTATTGAAAGATTAAAAAATACAAGTAGAATATGTCAATACATTAGAGAGTATATTATTGGATAAGAGTTTAAAATTTCGCATAAGGCCAATGTGGACCATTTGCTATGTATCTAGTGTTTGATTTTCTACATCACCCTTCCAGTTGGCCCCAGTTAGATGTGCAATCAAGAGATACCCTCTTGACTGAGTAGTCAAGAAAGACTTTTGCCTAACATTGTTGGAATAACTCACTAAATTTATCATACAACCTAGAAATCATGCAATGTTTCATTTGACTACCTTGATGAAATATAAAGAATTATTTATACAAATGATTAGATTTTATAATTTCTTATTTAACATTATTGATTCTAGAGATGTGGAATGACAAACATTTGACTAATTCCAGGGATGTGGTCCCAAACGTAGGTTGTATTTGGTATGTATTATTGGAATAGATTATGCGTCTAGAACATGTTCTCAAGCAAAAAAAAAGGGAGAATAAAAGAAAATTAAAGTTTCTTGAATCATTCTAGAATTAGAATCTATTATGAGAATGCATACGAAACACAAACTTAATGTTCCAAAAGAAATAAGAGCAGGTTTTTTTTATCCTAAAATCCACTAATTACATTTCAAGTTTTAAATCAATTGGAGTTAGTGAAGTGGCAAACTAAAGCTTTCAAAAATCCAAGCCTTCCAAGCAGGTGTATGACAATTGTTAGGTACTGTAACTATTTTTATCATCTTGGAATGCATAATCAATCAAGAATATATTCCAAAAATATACACCACAAGCAGCCAAAAGGAAAAACAGATTAAAGAATACATTCTAGACTCCAAATCTATTTAAAAATGCAAACCAAACACAGCCCCGAGTCTTTGATTCTTAATTGGTCTCGCTAGCGTTTCTTTTGCAGGTGCGAACAGTGCAACTTGTAGGCGTCGGAGAAAAGACAGACCCAATTGGCCTATTGGGTGATGTGATGTGTAAACCGGTCAATGGTCATTCATCACATGACATGTGGTTAGAGCATGCACATGAGCTTTAGGCCCTCCTGAACATGATGCATGCATGGAGCATCCCAGGATGACATGGCATTGACCAAGTAAGAGTAAGCTTCCCCAGGGAAAGGACCGATCGCTCGGGCAGGGGTAAGGCAGTACATTTCGTCTTACTTGTGTGTGAGACGCACATGGCAATAAGGGCAAGCGATAGTGGAGGAGTCGAACTGATCTTATTATAATCTAATGGGACACAAAGTACGTAGTTTAAGTTCTAAAGTAAACTGGACCTTTATTAGTTTTTACTTCATGAACCCCTCCTCTCTCTATGAAGTCCCAACTCCCACCCACCACAAAACGGGAATCGTATCGGTGAATCGTCATAATTGATCGCGATTTCGATTGATCCGATTCGGTGGACTCATGCCAAGAAACCCTAGAATCTCTAAGTTTTTATAGCTGAGGGTCGATTCTAAGATTCTTAAGAATCAGATCAGAATCGGCTGGGACTGATTCAATCCCTGATTAGATGTTTTGAGACACTTGCCCGAACTGGTTGGACCTTATGAAACTTACTGATTCAACCCAAATCAAATAAAAAATACTTATTGGTTCAGTTTCGATTTGAGTTTTTTAGAAACAATATAAATCAAAACTGATCAAACAAGCCAAATAGGCCAATTGAATATCAAATCATACCGACAATAGCAAAAGATTTTTTTTTTTTTTAACTGATATCAGACCAATACAAACATGTTTAGAAACTCAAAACAGAACCGGAATCGAAACCAATTTTTTTTTATCAATTTGGCTTCAACTTGGACCAATACCGGACCAAAATTGATTCAAACCAACCAAATCGGCTGATTGACACCCATAAGAGAGGTGGGGTATGCAATTTTACTAAAAGTCGCTAATAAGATGGATCTTTCTCTTTGCCATATTGCCACACTAGTTAAATGTTGAAATAAGATCAATCGAATCATCTATCATGATCAATCTCGATTTTAGATATTTCGATTCGAAGCAGCCAATTCTAGAGTTTTTGGAATCGGATAGCTGAGGATATCAGATTTGAGGAGCTGATTCTAGGATTTTTGGGTCCAATTTTCAATTCCAAGTTTGAAATCTTTGTTTTGCGATAAAAAGAGAGACGGGTGCGTGGGTGTGTTGGAACGTTGAGGATGGATGCGTATATGCGATTCGGGATTTCAAAAGCTAGGCCGAAACGGTAAAACCTACTGAAATTGATCAAAAAAGCTTGGATCGAATCGAAACGATCCTTATCAAATTGATTTTGGGCTGGGGTATGACGGGACCGATTGAAAATCAGACCATACTAAATCGATCGATATCCAAACCGAATAAGACCAATAACAAAACCATTGAATATGAGATTATGAATAGATGAATTGATTTCAATATTAAATTATGTTTGTTAAGAGTTTTTTTACAAGAGCCCCCCAAACCCCCTAAAGGGGAGAGGAAGGGGGAAAATGACTAAATGAGAGTTGTTATAAATCAATGAATATGAGATTATGAATACAAAAAATTGATATGTAACAATCCTTCCATTGATCTCATTGTTCACTATCCAAAATTTGTTGGACCTTCAAATGAATGATTTGATAGTAAAGTTCATTTTGTGATTTCAATATTAGTTATCATTACAAATTTGATATATCCATTGACTTCAATATTTGTTATCTTCCCTTTGCAATTCATTCCTTATAGGTTAAGATTTTATTATGGTTTAAGCACGAAAACAAATCGATCTAAATCGGTATTAATCTGATACTAAAAAATAAAAATAAAAACCAAAACACCGAAGTTCCTTAACGGTTTGGCTTTGGTCTCACCCATTCCCAAATCGAAACCGATTAAACCCGATTGAAGCCAAACCGAACTGACTATTTGACACCCCTACATGAGATGGAGAGAAGGATTTCCAGTTTGATTGTGTGTATATCCATCCTCACTGTCTGAACGACAACTCAGCCATGTGTCAACCTCTGGGATGTGTCAGATATCGTCCAGCTCGGGATGTGTCGGAGAGAAACACTCTTTCTAGGGAAAGGATTTTGTCCAGCCATGGCGGGAGTTGGAGCGTCCAACCTCACTTAACGACAACAAAAACAGGGGTGGGGTGGTAGCTGGATAGGAGCCAAGTCCCTACTTCGGCCCCATCTATGAAATGACCACCCCACCCCTATTTTTTATGTTGTTTAGCAGGGTTGGACGCTCCTGCTCCCGCCACGATTGAATGGGAGCCATGTCCTTCTTTCTATGGATCTTTATCCTCTCCTGTCCCTTCCCAATACAGTTCGTATGGTTCATCTCATAGGGAGTGAAAATGACCACCTTATCCTTACCCAAACACACTGCCCAGCTGGGATCCACCCCCTCTTAAATTTTTTTTGTTGGTAGAACACTCCCATCTTATTGGAGGCAATAGGGAACTGTAACTGACAGAAGACTTGAGGGGATAATTTTCCTCTTGCTATGGGATTATTAAGAGATTCTTATTATCATCATTTTATTTATGAGATTTATTTGTGTGGACTATGGAGAGTTTGATTTCTGAATCGTACCTTTCACGATCAGTGACGAAACATGACGATTTCTTCTCTTCTAACGCCCGTAACCAATCAAATAAATTTCGAAGCGTCGCTCAAGAGTCAAGGCCTTAGCAGTTAGCAGCTCCTCTACTCTTTCTCTGTCTCCCGCTTCTTCTTCTTCTTGGAAACTTTAATGAAAGCAAGCAGTAGTAACTGGTAAGTCGCTTCAACAAATCCAAAGTAATAAACAAGAAGATTTAGAAATTAAAAAACAAAAGAAGGAGAGAAAGTCTTTTTCTTTCTTTATAATTTCTTTCAGTTCACATTCGGACTGTTGCTGTTGCTGTTGTTGAATCCATGTTTCCATATTCCACCAAAGGCTGGTCACGGTTTGACTCAGTCGTAGTTTTCTTTGATTTTTCTTTTCGTCTCGGAAACCAGAAAGATTGAAAGAGATAGGCAGACTGTGTGAGGGAGGGAGAGCGCTATGATTCATGATAAGACTTTTTTTTTTTTTTTTTTTCTTTTTTTTAATTTTAATAAAGATGAGATTATGAGGGAGAGAGAGAAAGAGAGAGAGAAAGAGAGAAACACAGAGATCCCAATGAAGCAACTTTCTAGGATCAGTTATTATCAGCGGCGCTATAATTTCCTTGTCTGAAACTGAAAGGATAAAGAAAATCCCCTCCTCCCTCCCGCTTTTGGTGCAGGAGTGCAATTTCCTAATGGGTCGTCTCCATCATCGAAATCCAATTGCTCCTACTTGTGCGGCTCTACAGCCTCAGCCACCATTCCAGTTCCGACGGTAAGTGAAAACAGAGGATGTTAGAACATCATAAAGATACTGGTGCCGCCGGCAGTGGATCTCGGAAGACCTACCAACGTTCCGTTTCATGGTCAGCCGCCGACCGATCTCCCTCTAACCCTAGTTCTAGTTTTACTTCTAACCATCCCAGGCCCCAACAGAAGCCATTCAGCTTCAAGTCCCGGTCCTCCCTCCCTCCCTTGCAACCCCTTTGCATCTCTCGCCGCCCTGTCGAAGAGTGGCCCAGGCCCGGCTCCGACGACCTCGGCGAATGGCCTCAGCCCCCTACTCCTAGCGCCACCCATGGCCGTCCATCACCATTATCCATCAAACCCCTTGATGGCTTCGATTCCCCCAAGGATTTCCAGCTCTGCAAGGACAGGCTTGCCTTCTTCGACAAGGAATGCTCCAGGATCACCGACCATATCTACTTGGGAAGCGATGCTGTCGCCAGAAGCCGTGAGATTCTCCGTCAGAATGGTATCACTCACGTCCTCAACTGTGTTGGGTTTGTGTGTCCCGAGTACTTCAAGAACGATCTTGTTTACAAGACCTTGTGGCTACATGACAGCCCCTCCGAGGACATCACTAGTATCCTCTACGACGTCTTCGATTACTTCGAAGATGTGCGCGAGCATGGAGGGCGTGTCCTTGTCCACTGCTGCAAGGGGGTTTCTCGCTCCACCGCCTTGGTTATCGCCTACCTCATGTGGAGAAACGGCCAGAGCTTCGAAGATGCGTTCCAATACGTGAAGGCTGCTCGCGGTGTCACTAACCCAAACATGGGCTTCGCTTGCCAGCTTCTGCAGTGCCAGAAGAGGGTTCACGCAGTGCCGGCGAGCCCCAATTCCGTGCTTACGATGTACCGGATGGCCCCTCACTCCCCCTACGATCCCCTTCACCTGGTTCCCAAAATGCTGAATCGTCCTGGCCCGCTCAGCCTCGATTCTCGTGGGACTTTCATTGTTCACTTACCTTCGGCTATATATATCTGGGTCGGAAAGAATTGCACCCAGGTGATGTTGAATCACGCCAAGGCGGCTGCCTCTCAGGTCGTGCGTTACGAGAGAGCTCAAGGAAACATTCAAAGCATCGACGAGGGCGAAGAGCCTTCGGAGTTCTGGGATGCCCTCGCTAATGGCCCTCTCCTTGCCGACGAGTTTGATAGAGCGGGGAAGGTCAAGGAAGTAGAAGGAAAGGATCAGGTTGCAGCGGCTATCAGCCTTGGGATCGGTAACAAGAAAGTGGATGAATACGATGTTGACTACGAAATTTTCCTTAAGGCTCTTTCCGGTGGTGTGGTTCCGCCCTTTCCTTTCCCGGTGGCGGGATCAGAGACTCGTCTTCCTGCTAGAGAAAGTGGTTGGAGCAGACTCAGAAGAAAAATTTCTTGTGGTGTAGTGAAAGAACTAGTGACATCATCCAAGTCTTTGTTGACATCTGACAAGGCTCATATCGGTGACAAACCAGATACGATTGTCATGGATTCATGTAACAACGATACGGAAGAACACCCTCGCTCTCCCACTGATTCTTGGTTGTCACCATCCCCTCCATGTGGTTCCCCGGATTCCTTCTCCTGTTATTCCAATACAAGCCCAACGTACAATTTCAAATCTCCTTTACCTTCGCCATCAGATTCTTCTAGTTTGTTTACATTTTCGCCTGCATCTTCTCATCTTTCCGACCTGTCATTCTCGTCTTCTCAGCCCTCACCTACATCTTCAGAATTTACAGAGGTAATTGCTTATAAGGGCCCGTCCCAAGTGGAGAAGACTTGTTTGCCATGTACAGGGACTTTCTCGTCTCTTGCAGAGCCGTTTGCTGCTGCAAATGCTTTGAGAGTGGAGAATGCCTGTGTGCCATGTAAGGGGTCTTCTCCCTCTCTTGCAGCACGAAGAGGAAGCAATCCTCCATCATTGGTATTGGCACCATCAGTGAACAACCGATCACATTCGAAAGCCTCCAGGAGCATAGTAAGGTCATTGTCGTTTTCTCTCCCTGACTTGGAAGAAGATATGATGCTTGATATTGGATCCATTCCATCCGACTGCAAAGGTTGTGATGAATCGATGTTCGATACTGACCTTTTCAGTGTTGTCAATGAAGTACAAGAGGAGCATGACAAAGAATTTTGTGATCTGCCATCAAATTGTTCAACTGATAGAGAAGTAACACAATTAGTTCTGTACCGGTGGCCAACAATGGAAAAGGTTGAAATGCTTTCCTCTGGGATCCTTGATTCTAGATCAGTTTTCCTTTTGCTAGTTCAAGATGTGAAATTAGGCAACAAGAAGCCTAAAATTTTGTATGTGTGGGTAGGGTGTGATGTTCCATTTGAGGAGGGGCAATATCAGTTGATCAGCAATAATTCTACAGATAAACATAGTCCTGCATATTGGGAGAAGGTTGCTTGCATCTTTCTCAACCGTTTGGGCTTGCCTATGGATGTACCTATTCAGGTATTTATGGAACCTTTATGATGAAATATGTCTCCATTTTATTCTACTTAAGTTCATTGTTTTAAACTTTTAGTACTTCTAAATTGCCATGGTATTTTTGGTATCAATTGTTGCTATGGTATGTTGATTTCTGAAAAAAGTAAATTTTATTTAACAAGATCACTGGCGGCAGACCCACATTCCTGCCGTTAAAATGTTTGCTATTGAAGAAATTACTCACTAGCATATAAAGGTTATACACCAGTCGAGAATTATATATAAGAAAGAAAGATGGTGCTGTAGTTATTGATTAAACCTCTCGACATGCTCCACTCATGGATAGGGGGATCAATGGGTCTTCTTAAGAAAAAACATTAAAAAAGGTGAGAGCATTTTGAGCTCCAGTTCACAAAGTAAGCATTTGGATAATTATTCATGGTGAGATGGATAAAAAATTAGATTGTCCTCCTTATGATGCATACATGTTGAACTTTAATTAGTGAACTGGGGTTGATATACATATTACAAACTGAAAGCAAGGACAGAAATCTAGCACTATGACAAGAAGTAAGGTCAGAGAGTGGTTGGAATGGATCCTAATGGTTCAACTTATTAAGATAACTTTGGCACGGGGATTTCTCTTTTTGTGAGGAGTTACCATGTTAGCGATGCTACCATCTGAATTAGCGTAAGGAGGGGGTTCCAGCAGAATATTGAGAAAGTACATTTAGGATTTTTGAGAATTTACAAAGTCCTAGACTGGAGGCATAAAGAGAAGCTTACCTACCAGAGACCAATGAGATCCTTGGCAATGCTACCATCTGAATTAGTGTGTGGGTGTAGGGTTTCCAGCAGAATATTGAGAAACTACATTTAGGATTTTTGTGAATTTATAAATTCCTAGACTGGAGGCATAAAGAGAAGCTCACCTACCAGAGACCAATCAGATTCTTGGCAATGCTACCATCTGAATTAGTGTGTTTGTGTAGCATTGCCAAGAATCTGAATTAGTCTAAGAAGGGGGGGGGGGGGACCTTGAGATCGGTAATTGCCAGATTTGGAACTTTTGTCACTTTTGATTGATGAGGGAAAAACTGCTGTGTTACCCTCCAGATTTAAGAATGTCTGGTGAAGGCTGTCTGGTTGGAAATGGATGTAAACTGATGTAATATAACACATTGTAAGACAAAAATTTGAATAATAATAATAGAAAACAGTAATGTTCTATGTTGTAGTTGAAAAATGAAGTTAATATTTCCTTTGTCATCCTTTTTCTTCCAAAATATAAGAAATTTAGTTGTAAATTTTGGTTGCCAAATTTTTAGCAAGTTTTTGAGTCTGTTATAATCGTTGTTGGTATTATCATTTTGTTTTGTTTCAACTTTACATTAGTTTGCATCCAACATGCAGAGCATTAAATGAGTCTTTGAGGTTTCTTAGCTTAGAAGGGGGCTGTTGAAAATATTGAAAGAGGGGCAAATTATACTTGAAAAACCTCTCTCACTGACAGATAACAAGGTTTTTTTTTGCTGCCAGGGGGAGGGGGAAAAATACAACGCATATAGTGCAATAACAATAGTGCCACAGAGAGACTGCCCCCCCCCCCCCCCCCCACATACACACACAAAAAAAAACCCCGATCTGGTGAGTCTTTTGCCCAAGGAATTGGCCATTGTCTTCCTCCAATGAAAGGAAAAAGTCCCTCTATCATACAAGGAGTAGCTGAAATCTCTTACTGAACTCAGCAGGTCCATGTGAAAACATTCGATACTTGTTGATCCCTTGTTTCTAAGAGTTCTAAGGCATTGAACCATAACATTTTTCATTTAGGAATTAGAACTGTCCCACTCTCTGACCCACACACATGTAATTCCTACCAGTGAATGCAATGATTTGCTAGGATGGATGACCTGGGAATTCCTCACATTTAACTACTTGTATATCGAAAAAAATAATAATAGATTCATTTGACACATGTTTGTTACTTATCCCCCCTCCCCCTGAATAACATGCCACATGTCAAACTTTTTGGCCAAGCATGTATTGGGGCTTTTTCACTTGTAATGGTAAAAGGTGACATTAACAACATGTTTACAAATTTTGAACATTAGCAGAAAACATCCTATTAATTAAAGAGAGCTCAGGTAATTGTGTTGTTTTCACTTTATAATTTGAAATATGGAACGTACATGTATAGACAGCACTGAAGAAGTGAAGATAACGAAGACAATGACAATATAGACTCAAGACGAATAAACCCAGGTGGAGCTTCGACTGCAGATCTTAGTATTTGTCATATATAAACTCAGAGGAATTTGTTCTCCTGCTTGGGTTAGTCATGCACAGTTAAAAGACTTTTTAGTTACATTATCGGATCTGTTTTTTGAGTGTCTAGTTGGCATTGGTTCCTGATTTTCTTTTCAAGTTAGTCTTGATTGAAATTGCACAGTTTTTTTCCCCATAGATTCTGCAAAGAATTTCTCCTTGTGTTTTTTTTAGGGGGGGGGGGGAGATATTCTCCATGAAACCATGCTTGGTTACACCAAGCCTCAACCCCTAACGTGTCACATATAAGTCAATACTAGACAAAAGATCATCATGAGGCTGACATTTTCATTACAAAAAATGCCCTCTATTGTATGAATAGACTTGTGGTTATACCAAGTAAAACCTATTCTTTTATGGTACATTTGTTTGTTGGTTAAGAACTGATTTTATGTAAATAGATGTTTCATCTTGAAAAGTAATCTTCAATGAACAGGTAGTGACAAATGGTGAGGCACCTGAACAACTAATAGATGGTATCAGCAGTTTTTCATTTCAGCAAATGGAAAACTAGTACCTCAACTGAGAATCTGAAGGACAAGGAGGCCGGTGCCAAGCACTGACATTGGATTTATTAGAAAGAGTTGCTTCAGAGTCCTTCTGAAGTGATTTGGCATCCCAAGTGGTATAAGCTAATCTAACTGCTTGTGTGATGGTTCTCAGTATCTGATAAAAGCATGTACAGAATACAAGTTCTTGTACTTTATAGATGTACTTTAACAGCCTTTACAAGTAGTTTTTTAACTCAGTTAGCTTTCCTGCTGTGACCAGCATCAAAGGTGTTGATTTTCAATTGAAATAAAGATGGGAGTAATTTGTCCAAGAATTTGAACATCGGATCTTTGGTCTTGTGATCGGATGTACAAATCATGCTTGAAGCACTTCACTCAAATTTTCAGATGACAATGGTGATACATATTGAGCTGGCCTTGACACATTCCTGTGTGTGGCATTGCACAGCAGATTAGCCTGGTGAAGAGGGAGGAAAGGCCTCTTCACGTGGGGATCGAACCTGAACTGTAATAGCTCAAGGATCAGTCAGTCTCTTTCGGTCATGAGTTCAATTGTGCATTATTTTCAAGTGAACGATTCTCAATTCGTGCAGGTGTCTCCGATAATTGGAACTTGAACAATTAAACTCCAACCCTATGATCCAGTTGATTGGTTATCGAAAGTCTTCACTGGAAGAAACAGGGACTGCTATTTGCCCATAATTGGCAATAAATGGCCAATGGCTGCTAGGGAAGATTGTAAGGCATCTAGTTACTGCTCTTTCTTTTGATTAAAAAGGTCCAATCCAAAAGGGGAAAAGAAAGGAAAGGAAGTGATTTTAATAAGTTATGGATTGCGTTTTCTTTCTCCTACAGTTCTTTCTTCACTCGTGGGTTCTCCGTTTTTGGATGGGACTCTGGAACAGTATCAAAGTCATCGTAGATATTCGTATATAAAGACAGGTTATTGTGGATTCTCGATGGTATGATTCTCTTCACCAACGTTGAAGAAAAACTTTGGCCCTCTAATAATCTGTAGGAATCTGGTTCCCTGTTTATATTTTTTTTATTATCCTGTGCATCTGGTTCCTTAAATTGCCTATAGTAAGTAATTTTAGTAGCAAAGTCTTATTATCAAATGGTATAACATGCCACTAAAGTCCGCATGACTAATACTGTCTTCTGTGTGGGGCAGATACTCGCATCTTTGGATAGAATTCATTCACAAAGAGTCAAGTTATTAGCATCATTTTTCTTTTTCTTCTTTTTGATGGGAACTTATTAATCAAAGAACGAATAGTAACCAGTATGAGTACTAAATCAAAGCAAAAGGAATGAAGGGGCATCCTATGTAAACCCTCTTGTGCTGTAAGGTGAAAAATCAAGAAATTTGGGACGTCAGTCTCACACAACAAATCTAAGATTCTTTGTCGGATTCACCTCCTCTCCTTGGAGGGCATCGCCCAATGAGGCATCTGATGGCTAGGCTGTGCCGCACACATCCCGATGACTTAACATAGCGAATGATAGAGTAAAGGCCATCCTAGTCCAACACTCCAACCAACCAAAGAGTTTTAGACTTTTAAGGATGTTAATTATCGGATTTTTTTTCTCTTAAATTGATCACCTAATAATTGAAATTTAGGAGAGGGTCTAGAGAAAGCGGCATAGGGGAATGCACCAATAAGGAATGACGGAATAGTTTCATGCGATTTGGAGCTAAATCCAATGACATGTTGCAGTCTGAAAGTCATGGGCGGAGGAGAGGAGAATTTGCAGGCTATCGGCTTGATCAGGGCGGTCAATTCCAATTCCAATTTCTTTAACCATGGTCCCAACCACAAACTTCTAACCGTTATATACAAAAATTAAAACGTATAGCTCATGAAGAAGATTTAAAGGCATGAACACAAGCTTGAGCACCATGACCTAAATTTCTAGTTGGGGAAAAAGTAATGCTAGAAACTCACCTAGTTTCATGAATCAAATCTAAAATTTACATTGTTGCAGCACTCTCTTCCCACAACTTCTTTCTTGCAATCAAAACTCTTTCTTCCCGTGAGGAAAGAGCATCGACCCTTGGTTCGACTTCTGATAACCAGCCATCCCATCGTAAGGTAGTTAAGAACTTGCGCACATAATTTATAATAGAGGGTCTGTCCCTGATGATAACAAATCCATCAGGCCGCAGAATCCTGTCCATTTCAATGAGCAGATCCTCCACACTACAACCATGCTTCTCCATCTCTGAGAATATGGTCCAAGCATGAAGCAGATCAAAGGTGCGAGGATAGGTAGAAAATGATTGACACCTGTGATTATAAGATATAAACCAATGGTTAACAAAAGCTTGAACAGGAAACAAGCAACAGATTTAGAAATACTAAACTTCTGGTAGGTAGAGAAATGAAACTGCTCTACCATTCGAGCGTAATTTGCCTACAATTTTTAATGCAACAAAATTTCTAGCAAAAAGACCATGTTCCTGCTTGGACTGGTAGATCACTGATTCATCTGAATGCAAATGCTTAACTTGGGTGATGTACATGATTTTATAAGACAAAAGAGCAGTCCTTTAGGTCTTCTATCCACAGAACTGTAGCCAAGCTATTCAGAGTGTCAGCTGCTAGCCTAGACGATCTCAACTGAGGTATCACCCCTCGACCATTCTCAGGCTGGAAACTATTCTTATAGCCCAGATGAATTCTGGATGGTTTAACTTAGGTAATTTGAACCTCTAACTGAAATGGAAGATGGAATTAAGGTTGGAAGTGGGAAGGAAGACGAAGTCTTGACTTCTAGTAGAGGAAAAAGAAACTTTTCCACTGTGAAAATTGTTTTCTGTATCATAAAAGCATGGGTTTATAATATTTAGGGAGTGGGATTCTGCCATGCCATTACCCTTAATCCCTGCAACCACAGAGCAGAGGGATGCTGGGGAAAAAAAACCGTGAAATTACCTAGATAATATAAATAATGAAAACTTAAACCATGAAATTTTCAATCGTGAAACCTAAAACCATAGACCATTAAAACCCATGAAATATGAAACTATAACTCCTTGAAATCACATCGAACTCTACCGTGAAATAGGAACTGTCAAAAATCCAGGGGAGAAAGCCCCATACAAGGCACCAAATTTGATAGGCAGCCTATTCAGGTAAATCCCATCTATCCAACTATTAGATTTCCAAATAATCAGTCCATGTGACTGGAGACAGGGCATGATGGAAAATGCTTCCAAGCAAAGGCATGGTGCCAGAACAATCAAGGAGCAGATTATACATGGCATTTCTACTTGAGGTCCCCATAAGGAAACCAATACAGGGGAGGGAGACGTAATACAACAGTTTGTTCTCTGCAGTTAATAAGCCAGCATATCTGCTCCCAAGCCCATGAATCCATTGCCTCATGGGGCACCTCATGGAGAAAGACTAGAGATGATCCTGCACTAAATGATCTGGCCTCCAGGCCAAGAATATTTCCAGAAGGCCACCTTAGTAGTTTTTTCATCAATGCCTCTCGGAAAATTTTAAGTTACTTGGTGAAGCAAAGCATAGCCTGAAGCCAGAATAGATTGGACAACTGCAGTCAATTCCCTAACTGCAAATATATATTCAATAAAGTATGCACGCAAACCCATATTAGATATAAGGAGAGGACTGAGAATTACGAAGCTTAAAATGAGTTCATTTTTACATCAATGAAATGAAATAATATATATACCTTCAAGAAGGAAAATAATGAAACTTCACAATGAAAAAGGTCATTGATGATCCATTGAAGTGTTATATCATATCTTAAATCAAAGCATGTTCATGTAATTCATGTCATGAAATATAATCTCTGATGATTCCAGGAAATTATATATGATTTTTATATTCAGTGTAGCCACACAATGTAACTTGTTGTAACCCTTAGTGAAAATAAACTGCATGCTATCAACATCGGATTAGTTATTTTAATTATGTACTGTTTCCAAAACCTTTGGTTGACTCTGTAGAAGTGAAGTCATCAGATGCTCAACTTTATAGTTTCTGCCAACAAAGCCACCTTCTGACTGCACAATGGTTCCCACAAGGCCTCCCATCTTCTGATTGCACAACAGCTCCACAAAGCATTATTGCTCTCATAGTAGTCTTAATAAAATTTGCTATAAGGCCTTAATGAAATGCATTACTGCACAGTACTCCAGAAGCCCCCCTTCACTTCATCGGCCCAGCTCTAATTCAATGGGCAAGGACCTCTTTAAACTGTTCCTCCCTATTGATTATTGAACCCAGATGATGAAATTGTCACTCTAATATTACCCCATCACAAATCTTAAACACTCCATTTCAATCCTGTTTTTTATAAAATTGCACTCTATGTATTCCTTTTATCTGTTTATCTATTAACCTGTTGATTATAGAGCATCCCTCGATAATCTTAACATCGCATGTACCCTCTGTAGTCTGTTCCTCTCCCCTCCCCCCCTCCTTCCGTAATCATAACTTGGCATTTACACACACATGCACACACTCTCACTCTCTCTCTCCTCACCACCCCCCCCCTATAATTTTTTTTTTCAAAACTACTAAACAGCACAGATCATGGGATTCCATCCTGCATATGTCTAGTCAAACCATGAGAGAAGTTTATGAGTCCATACCTTCCTCAGACCATCATAATCTTTACCAGTTCCCCTTTTGACCTTTATCATACTGAGCATGTGCTAAGAGCATTTGATCACTTTACAAGATTAATGGATCCTATTGGTGCCTCCATTATGCAATAATCTCTACATATACCAACAAAGTCATTATAAAATCATATTTGACCTCCATCACAGAACTGATATTGCCAGGGCATTTTGATCATTTGCAGGTCAATGACCTACCAACGTGTCTAGTACATTGCTGAACCCATCCTAGACAAACACAATCTTTGGTGGATTCCATTTAGACCCCAATCACACCATTGGCATGCCAAGATCATTTCTGGCCACTCCTCCAATCACTGAGGGCCTTGGATTTTAAATAACACCCTCTTCAAAATACACCAAACCTTTGTTTTTGGCACATGGAATCAATTCAACCACATCATCCCAAATCTGAATCGGTTATTAAATGGGCTTCTCCAGTGACATATGAAGGAGCTCATTCCAAATCTCACCCCTAGGGAAAAAAATACAAATGCAAATGAAGCAGCAGATATTGTAAAAATTTGATCCTCCTCAGGGACTCTTCTAACATCAGATTGGAACTCAATTTAAACTGAATGAATATTATCTAAACAGAAGGAATCCCATTAACACCAGCTTGATGGGAAAGCGCACCCCCTCATGAGAGAGGCCACCCACTGACCCTGACCCTTTCTGGAATACTAATTGCGAGGGGAGGCAGAGATTGACTTCAGAACTAAAAAGGAGTAATCTTTGAGAAGAGGGAGAAATCAAGGGGAACATTACATACCACCTCATACAACAAGCTAGAAAAGGAGATCAGTGGCGTGAGCCTACAAGGTGAAAAATTAGGATCAAAACAGCCCCCCCCCCCCCCCAAAAAAAAAAGAAAGATGGAAGGAACAGAGAGAGAAAACAGAGTGTCCCTTTTACCATATATAATAATAAATTGCATTCTACACATTAATGAAGCATATATTTGACATTATTGAAGGTTTTCTCTTTTACGATCGTCATCAACAGTGGATCAGCTCTGCAGTCATTTACTTTGTTCTAGATGATAAAATGTCCAGATCCAGATAACCAATAAGATTCAAAAAATTCATAAACACATAAAAGAAACCAGTCAAAATGCATACCAGTCATGGACAGTTCCAATTAAGCCTCGATCATAAATAATCTTCAATTTGCTAGAGTCATTTAAAGGAGCAACATTCATCACCCATACATCTTTCTCTTTAAGGGCAGCTGCAAATCCACCAAGATTTGACTTCATATCCATAACGTTTCTAAAAGAATTCTTCTGTATTACAGATTTCATCTGCTTCCAGTAGTCAGTTACTCTCAAATTCCAAATTTCCTGCGGGATATGAGTCACTGAAGTTACTAAAACTTTATAGAGAGGAGTGATAACAAGAAAAAAAGGAAACATGTAAGAAATAGATGCAATGCAGGAATTTTTAACTCACTGTGTCTTCCTGATATTCCTTAGAAATAACACCAAGCTCTTCCAGACGATGAGGTGCTGCAGTAAGCCTTTGGGGCCACAGTAACAGCCCACTGCCACTTTCCCTATGCATATCTGGTTTCCCAAGTAAGATTTAGAAATGAAATATGTGGGAAAAGAAAAACCTGAATATCACTACATTTTCGATTTAAAATGAGATAAGAATGGGGATTACATAAACAGGGTAAACTATTTAGTTAAAAAAAAAAAGATGATTCCAAATATAGGATTTTTACCCCCCAAAATATATCAATTCAAAGTAAATTTTGCATTAGTGGTTCTGACCTCTTGAGGGTTAAATTTTGCATTAGTGGTTCTGACCTCTTGAGGGACATATTCCTCATGTATAGTAAAAAAATAGTCACAAAAAAATAAGAGATTAAAAGCAAAAAAGTCATTATAATGCAAGATGGAACAGATGGACAAACAATCCCTACTCCCTATTAAACCATTAAAAAAATTGAAGCTTTTAGAAATCAGGAAAAGAATCTTCTGAAACAATTAGATCTCAAAATAATAACTGATATGAAAGAAAACAAACAAAAAAAATTAAATGAAACTAAAAATGAATCATCAAAACCCTAGAAAACCTTGACTACAAGACAAGATATGGACATGATAGCAGTTCATGAATAGAGAGTTGAATGATAAGCTCATCAAAAAACATATCTTATAGGTAGAACTCAAGTTGATCAATAAGCATCCCAAAGAAACATAAGAATATTCCTTCTTAATATTTGCTTCTAACCCCCTCCCACAAAAGAAGGCCCTAAAATCATCAAAGCCTTATCGTAGCTTGATTTGTGATTGTAGATTAAACGAAATATAGTATTCCAAGAATAAAACAGATCAATCAGTTGCAGATTTTTCTGAGGGTGGGCCTTGGTGCAATGGTAAGGTTGCTCCATTGTGACCACACGGGTTCGAGTCTGGAAATAGCCTCTTCACGAAAGCAGGGGTAAGGCTGCGTACAATATGACCCTCCCCAGACCCCGCAGTGGCGGGAGCCTCGTGCACTAGATACGCCCTTTGTTTGATCAGTTGCAGATTTTTCTCTACAACCATGATCTCAGATCGAAGGACAATAGTTCTTTGCATGCATCTCCATGATTCTTTGTCAATTTTTATTGATTGAATAGACCTTGTCATGAACCTTGAATTAATTAAAAAAAGATGTTAAATGGAAAAATATAATAAACTTGAAGGAGGAAAATGGAGGGTCTAGGGTTATGACAGGAGATCCACAGATCTAAAAATAGTCGAATACAATTTATTCATGCCTAAAATCTTATAATTCAGGTTGGAACTTAATCCCAAAACTTAATTCTAAGTCTTTGTCTTGTTATGACAATGAAAGAGAAAACAAAAAAATCATGAAAAGTTCAGATGTCCAATTGATTTACATTTTATCCCTCTTAGATCTATATTTAAAAGAGACTTTTTTGCCGGTGCAATTTTGACAGGTCGTACTAAATCATCAGAGAGTTGAGAGGGGGGGGGGGGAGGAGAAAAATAAATAAAAATATAGGTCTTGGTCATAGATTAAGTCAATAGATAGAAGTCCCATAAAGCATCTACAAGGGGCGTTTATGAATCTGATCATTTATGTAGGTAGCAAAGGTCATTTCAGGTTGAAAGATGTGGAGATAAGATCTTCAAACAAACACAACCTTCAAAAAAAAAAGAACTCATTCAACACAGTTCTATCAAATATTTGATTGCATCGGAGTGAATATTTTTCCTATCAGATCATTACACCTGATACAGCTGATAATTATCAATAATTAGATATGATATAGATTTTTAGGGATCTCGAGTACCATCATAACAGTAGGTCCAAATTGATAGATATTCAGACTGCATCCATTGATACTATATCAATATTTAACCTCTAGTGCACATTAACCAATAGAACCTAAATTAATAAAGCTGAATATCTACATAGGAGGCCACGATTTACATATCTTTCTCATTGATGTAATGAGACTCAATTTATTGATAATATAGAGTTCTAGATGTAAATTTCAGTGTTTAAAAAATGAGACAAGACATTGTGATTATGTCCTCTATTCAAGTCACTTTACATCCTTTAGTGTATCAAGGGGAACTGCTGTGATACACTCCACATCTTCGCTTCTTCCGTAGCTTAAGAGACAAAACTTGTAGTTGACTGCTAACCCTACTCATCCACCCTTCAGACCAATTAACAGCCATAGAAGAGCCTCCCAGTGCACGAGGCTCCTGCTACTGCAGGGTCTGGGAGGAGCAAATGTACCAATAACAAGCATATGATCAAATTATTTATTAAAGCTAATTTTCTGTAAAAACTAAATGGTGGTACATAATCTTTGAGGGCGTGTTATTGTGCATCATTCATAATCTTTTCCAAGAGCTAAATGTTTGGTGGATTCAGACCAGTTCCAATGATAGGAAATATGTGTCATCAGCATGGACTTAATAGTGCTTTGCAGTAATACTCACAATGATACCAAATCCATATATTGGCTTACATGAGCTTTGAGTAAAACTAGGTTCCTATTGAGCAAGTCACAAGCTGGACCTTTAATCTGTAACCTCCTATGCAATTATTTCTGTGAGTTCATATTTAACAATCAAAGGGGCGGGGATTCTTCCCAAAATAAAATGAGGAACAGTCCAATAAAAGCAACAGAACCTCTCTATCCTGACAATAACAAAATTCAATACTTCACTAGCTACATTTAGTAGTAACAGAATGCAACAGTAAAGCACCACAGGAATAGAGTATTTTCAAATCATACTTCCCATAAGGAGCTATCTGTGAACAATTAATGGTACTTACTTGCCGAATAGGGTGTCATGCATGCCTTCATAGTTATATTCCAAGATGCATCTGGGTCATCTTTAGAGCTACACAGAGGAGGTCGAGTCTGAGGATCTCTCTTCAAGTAGCAGTTGTTATTCAATGGCTTAGCCCATATAACAGTCTGGTCTCTTTTTGAAACAATTCTCCAGCACATCCTTCTAAGGAGATCACTCATAGCACTCCAGATTCTTCGGTTGACCTCATCATGGGCATAGGCTTCGGGAGAAGAGTACACAAAATAGCCTCCAGGTCTTAGCAATCTATCCAGTTCTAATAAGAGAATCCCGTCTCTCTGAAGCCAATCTATCCTACATCGAGAACAATGAGCCAGTTCAAACGAACGACTTGGATAGGGAAGTCTTTTTGTCCCCAACACAGCGAGGGTTGAAGGGATTCCCCTCTCCAGTGCAAACTGTATTTGATTCTCATGAACATCATTCGGTGCAATCGACATGGCTATGATGTTGTGTGAAAGAAGGTAGGCTCCAAAACTGGCCACACCACAACCAACGTCCAATACATTTCTTATGTTTCCACCATTGTTGAGTTTGTCACCAGGGAACTTAAGCATCTACTTCAACAAGAAAAAGAAAGCCTGTCACGGCTTTAAAAAACACAAAAAAAAAAAAGGAAAACGAAACAATGTGAACCATAACACAAGGAAACAGAGAACTCCTATATACCCTGGCAAGTGCAGCGATGTACTTATTCGCCCCATCATGAAAATGAGTTCCTCCACCAGGGAAATTTATCTTGTCCCCATTCACCACCATCCAATTTTGATCTGATTTCTCTTGAGCGAGTTGCGTATGTGGTATGTTTGCCTTCCATAGTTCATCTCTGCTCGCCGGCCATCTAATAGGGATCTGAAACTCTAATAACAACAGAATTGAAATCGAAACCAACCAAAACCAATCTAAATCAAAATATGTTCTCTTTTGTATCCAGAAAGCGAGTACCAACCTTGTACCCAACTGGGGGAGGAATGAGGCAATTATAACGGCGTTCAGGTGGTGGACAGTGCCGTTCATAGTGTTCCATAAAGGTCAAGTTTATCTTCAATTTCAGTTGGTAGATAAGATTTCTGTCCAAGCAAGGAATTAAGTCCGACAATTTCATATCACAGACCTGTTAAGATTCAAATAATAATATGTAACAAGGGAAATAACAGGAAATTTGAAAGAAAAAAAAACGAAATCAGGCAAAACCAAACTGGGTACACATACAGGAATGCTTTTGGGGACATCCAGATTGAGGTGTTGATCTTCAAATAGATTATCAAAGTCGTCGTCATCCCTTTGGAGAGGCCTGCCAAACAGAGGATCAGTTCCATCTTCGCCACCGCCTTCGTGGTTGGAGCGGGGTAGGGCGTGATCAAGCGAGGAAACATAGTAGACACAAAGTAGTCCAAGAGAAACAATGAGAGCGATTAGAACATAGGAGAAGAGCTTTCTACTACAAAGAATCTCAGTCATGTGCTTCATCTCCAGATCTTCCAGTGAGATGTTGAAGCGAAGAGTCAACAACAAACCCTCGGAAGCACAGAATGTGAGACTGCTTCTTCGTAGACTCTTCTTCCCCACTCTCTAAAAGCTATTGGGTTTTGGCGGGTTTCAATTCATTCAGGAGGAACAGTTCCTCCATTCCTAATTCCTTCCTTGGTTATGGGGTTAACTGGGAAACTGAGGAGTGATGAGTTGGAACTTGAATCTTTTGATTGTTACAGTGCTTTATGGAAAATTATCGCCCCAGTACTGGGGGCGGTGCTGTGCGCATCGTGCGGCGCAGCACCTCCCATGTGGGAACAGTAGACCCCACCGTGCACACGTGGGCGATGCTGCACCGCACGATGCGCACAGCACCCCCAGTACTTTACAGTAATTTCTGATTATAGTTACGTGGTTTCTTGATTTTCGCATTAATGGATTTATTAAACTGAAAATTATGTCACTACTCTTGTGATCTTGTCACTGTCGTAAATGGATCATATAACCAAAATGGTCATAGCTAATTGATTCAAAATATTTCTACCAAAAATAATTTTTTGATTCAAAATATCATGTGAAACTGATATGGTACTTATTTGATTTTGATGTATTTGATCCAATTCTGTTCTTATACGGTTTTGATATTCCATTCAACTGATCTAGTTCTTATACAATTTGGGGTTCGATTTATTTGGTTTGTATTCATTTTATTTTGCTTGAATTCGAGTTCAATTTAATTTGATTAGGCTCAATTCAGATTGATTGTTTAAACTCTTTTATCGAATCAAATTAAATTTCATTTTCCAAACCATAGTAAGTTTTTGTATTAATTTCTATATTAATACGTGTATTTGATCGTATAAATCAATAAGCCGACTATCATCGTATTTTATCAAGTAATTTAATTTTGTACGCGACTTTGAAGAAACACAATATTATATGCATATTAATTGTCATATTAATCGTGTATTAATACAGATTTATGAGCTTTAATTAAACAAAATAAAAAAACTAAAACCGAAAAGCCCAAAAGCCGGTGAGAAAACCCCCAAACCTGAAACCCACAGACTCTAGGTTTAGCAAACCATCTACTCTCATAGTCAGAGAAAGCACTTTGGTTCTCTGATCAACCTCAAAGACTAGTTCTTGTTCATATCCATCAAATCTAGGTATCTTTCATCTTTCATCTCTCTCTCTCCCTCCCTCAAGCCTAGTTTTCTAATAGAATCAAACTCCTTCATTTCTTTCTCAATTTGGTATTATTTAAGAGTGTATCATCCAGAGGAATCGTAGAGTTTGTTCCAAATCTATACTAGAGAATATTGAGAGTCCAACAAGGTTTGGACTCCCACCATCGTACATAACAAAGAATCCAATCCACTTGATCTCGGGTTCTACTGTAGTCAGATTAGAATTTTAAAACCAAACATGGAGTCACTGTGAGAGAGAGCATAAGTTGTTAGGCCGTTCAAGTGCTAGCTCTAACTTTCTAGATTCTTTTACCCCTAAAAAAACCTATGGATTCTAACCCTAGTGCCTGATCCATGATAATGGTGGATATTTACTGGGTGGCACCAATGCCTACCTTGGCTCTTCCAAGTCGCGTCAGTTTGCAATCAATTGTTTGGTTATGTAGTATAGTCAATATGAAATGGATTGGTTCTTGACTTGCAAAAATGAATGCAGTCTATTTAACTCTAGCAAAGGTTTTAGATCTCCAAAATCCCTTACTTACCCTATCAAGTATCAGTTGATCTCCAATTCAAAAAAAAAAAAGAACATACCCAATGCACTAGGTTCCCACTATTGTAGGAGTTTTATTAGTCGGAAGCTCCTCTTCTTGTTCCAAAATAATGAAAAATGATTTCAAATTGGAAAGCCATATTGGTTTTAAGTGTTCATGAAGGCATTAGAAATTAGAATATAGTTGCAAAAAAATTAGTTTGCTCCTTGATTTTTATTAGGATAAACCCATACTTTTACTCCCGGACTTTTACAGAGCAACCATATTAAAACATGTATTAAACACATGTCGTATCATTATCATACCCGTTTTATTGCGCTAGATTTTTTAAAATATATTATTGTCGTACCCAAACTTACTCACTACGTCCAAAACCAAAATCAAACTAATTATACGATGAGATTCAGTTCGGATTCTAAATTGACATCCTTGACCCCAACCTAGGGGTGTCAATTCCAGGCCCAAACTGGCAAAGCCGACTGAGCCCGTCCAACTAAGCACGTTTACTAACTGGGCGTCCTGGTGTAGGGTCCTAGCCCGTCGGGCGCTCAACCGAACCGACCAATAACTTTGCTATGGGCATGGGCGGGCCTGGGCCCTATTTGATTTGTTGGCCCAAATCTGTTTATCACATTAACTTTTTGTTGGATTGGCCTGATGTACTGGGTATATTTTTATGACAATAATGTTATGTTGGGCTAGGCCTGATATATTGGGTATATTTTTATGATATTTTTTAACCTTAAATTTATATCATGGGACATGGGCCAGCATAAGTTGCACTATTTCAGCCTATTTTTAATGAATCGACCATGTTCAAACAGTTGAAATATTCAATTTTAATGGGAGAGGACAAAAAAGAGATGGCAAGATGGTACACTTGTTTGTAAAATTAAAATATTCAGTTTGAATGGGTTGCACCGTTTAGAGTCTATTTATATTTAAACAGGGACATAGTCCGATTATATTACCCGGTTATAGCCCGAAGGTAGACCAGGCCAGGCTCGAATACTTAAACGGGTGGTCACAGTGCAGGCTTTAAGCACCGTGAGGCCTGGCTAGGCCCTGGCCCCAACCGGTTGATACCCCTATCCTAACCACTTACGTATTAGCCATTCTAGAAATCGTCGCATGTACTCACATGACCTAACATTGTAAGGGTGTCTAACATGTGTCATTCTCTCACCTTCCTCTTTGGAAAAGACTTTCTTGTCCTCTTGTGTACAGCTCTGTGATTGATGCAAGCCACTAGCTTATCGAAAGTTGACGATATACTCAACCATCTCTCGTTTGGTAGTTATACTTTTCTTTCAGATTAGTCATCAATCTCTTTTTTTTTTTTTTTTTTTTTCTTTTAAATCAAATGAACTTGGTTGTAAAATAAAGTAAGATTTCATAACCAAATTTATAATATATTGGAGTAGTTATGCAGACATGTTAGTTGCTTATTACAAAGTTTTCATTTTAATACGTATTTGACCCTGTTTCTCTAAGAATGGATCATCTACACGAATCAACGGATGAACATACATGTGAGAGCCAACCACCTGTCCTATTTTTACCGTTTATAAGAGGAGGGGTTTTTATGAAAACAAAATTACAATGTGATTGACTCTCACATGTACGTTCATCTGTTGGTACGTGCAGAGGAACCGAACTCGTTTCTCTTCCTTTTATTATCCATTGCAACCGGAAGGAGCCTTATTGTTTCGATTTTCTGACCAACTATATAATATTTTAAATATATCATATTACTTATAACTTCATATATATATATTTGTTTTTTTTTTTTTCTTAAAAAAAGAAATCTACATTTACTCCTTAAGCATCTTTACACTTTACAGCCTAATTACTATGACAACGGTGAACAATAATAAACATGAGCCCATTCTACCAAAATCCATATTTGGCCATGGTTGGAGGTGTTAGATATTGCATGAACTTTTCTTTTTAATGGTGAAACCTGATGGTCAACACTTCCCTCGTTTTAACACACCCCCCCCCCCCCCCAAAAAAAAAAAAAAAAAAAAAAAAAACCCTTCTCCATTTAATGGGTGCATAAGAATAGGGCATTCCTTTGAAAAAAAAACGAAAGAGAGAGAGAATAGGGTATTCGTATTTTTTTTGGTAAACGAATACCCTATGTATGAAAATATTGTTCATTCAAGACACATGACTATGTATGAAAATCGATATCATATTTTTTATTAATTTAATTAAAAGAAAAAAAGAACATTGCATAATCACATGAATCCTATAGACACAAGAGCGCGCACAATTACTAACTCATTCTCGTGAAATAAAACAAATCTTGTTTAGATGTCTTTACGCGTGCCCTCATTGGCCCTGTGCTAGTGCAGGAGTTGCACAACTAGGCAGCGTGACCTCTTGTGCACTAACTAATTTGACTTCACTTAGAGCTTGGATGGGTAGGGGATTTAGGCTCCTCTAGCGTGGCACTAGAGCTCGCTACAAGATTTGTAGCACTCGATAGTTAGTACAGTGTTTTTTGATCAAGGAATATCTGAAAAGAACGTATTCAATGCACCCTTGCTTTTACAAAGAAGCTGTTTCCACACTTGAATCCGTGACCACTTGATCACAATGGAGCAACATTAACATTACACCAAAGCCTGCCCTCATTTTTTGGTAAACTGATAAACATACATGTGAGAGTCAATTACATTTTATTTTTGTTTCAATAAAAACCCCTCTTCTTCTTGTAAATAACAAAAATAAGACGGATGGTTGGCTCTCATATGTACGTACACCTGTTGCTATATGCAGCGGAACCGAACTCGGTCAATAATATGTCGATTCCAATTGATTTAAATCGATTTTTAGTTACAACGATTTATCGTTTCTTTTTGGGGTGCAAACTATTTTTTTTGGGTAAAAGGGTGCAAACTATTTATGGATACTGTTTATCCATTCATCCTTTAAACGGTTGGATTTGGATTCTGTACGCAAAAATTTTCCTGCAAACTCTCTCAAACACACTCACAGTCCCACACTCCCACCGTCTCTTTTATGGGTCTCTGAGAACAACTGATCAATAGGAGTAACCATGACGAGATTCTCCTTCTTATTCTTAACCGGTCTTATTATCCTTCAAAGGTATTTCTATTATTCTCCATCATTTTCTTATTTCTATGATGATCGAGAGAGTATTCAAGTGGGAGTTCTTAGATTGTATTTTGCATAATCTTTTAGTAGTTTAATACCTCCGTTTTCTGCAATTAACGAAGACCAAGTAGCACCTCACGGAAAAAGCATTTGTAACATTTGTGTATGTTTATTTCTAAATTTTAGCCTGGTTCAAGAGGGTTTTATGAGCGGAATTCATGTCTTCTGTGCAATCAATCTTGGGAATTATTTGAATATTTTATTTTATTTTACTGTGTATGAGGAATTGTGAATTTGTTTATCATTTCATTACTTTCATTTGATGAATGTATGTATCTGTTTCATGAAATCGCAGGGGATTAACTAAACGAGGTTAATAATTAAACCGTTATCATTTTTCATTATTACTTGCTCGCATCCTTCCAAATTCCACAGAGTTCTGAAGGAGTTAGGAGTTGAAGCTATCATTTTTATGAAAATTGTTCTGAAGGAGTTAGGAGTGGAAGCTATCATTCTCATCCATGCATTCATCCTTCTTTACTTTCTTTTCTGTGCTTTTAGCTAAAACCTTTAAATACTGGTCCTGAAAACTTACTATCTATGGAACCACCGAACAGATTTCATGTAGCAGAATCCAAGTAATTGGGATAAGGCTTAGTTTATTTGAGTTTAGTTCTTATGTTTCCTATGGCAATTCATTTCTATATTTAAGTAATGTTTATACTACTAGCAAGAGTAACAGTGGCCCAACTTCTGGGTTCATGGTATGATAAATAAACAAAGACCCATTTTTATGTACTATTTTTTCTTATTAACCTTCTTTTATTTATTTATGATTTTTTGTGGTATAGGTTCCTAGAAAAATTAATAGTATTGACTTTATTAAGTTAAGGAGATGAATGACAGATCGACCCATTACAGGGAATTATCTGAAGTTTTGTCTGAGAGACAGGAGCAGCAGGCTGACCTCCCTCCGAGAGGTTGGAATTCATATGATTCCTTTTCATGGATCATCTCAGAGACTGAGTTCCTAGAGAATGCTGAAATCGTTTCTAAGAGGCTACTCCCTTATGGATATAAGGTCAGAAATTTCAACTCATACCTGTGTTTCAGTTATAGATGCAATTATTATTTTAATCTCCACATTGCCATATGAGAGAGAAGGTAGAAACTGTTTTTATTTCATTTTACTGATTTTCTGTTTTCTTCTTTCTCTTCTCCTCTCACTCTCTTCGAATGTTGTAGTATATTGTGGTGGATTACCTCTGGTATAGGAGGAAGGTGAAGGGTGCTTATACAGATTCACTCGGATTCGATGTGATAGATAAATGGGGGAGGGTGATCCCTGATCCAGGGAGATGGCCCTCTTCTAGCGATGGTAGAGGATTTTCTGAATTAGCCAAGAAAGTTCATGACATGGGTTTAAAATTTGGGATTCATGTTATGAGGGGAATAAGCACACAAGCAGTCAATGCAAACACCCTGATCTTGGACACCATAAAGGTCTTGCTCTTCCTTCCCATCATAAATTTTAATCCCTTTGTTATTTCCTTTTGGTACTAAGCAAGGCCAAATGCATTAAAATTTTTTAACCAAATGCATTAAAATTAATATTTTCACTAATAAAAAATCTAACTGTACAATTTCTATTGGTAGGATCAACTCCTAATCTCTTGAACAACAGAAGGAAAAGGAAAATCTGAACTAATTGAACTCAGCATTAATGCTTGACCTCAGTTGCAATTGCTTGATCCTTCATTTGTGTCCTGTTAGGGTGGTGCCTATGAGGAGTCTGGTCGACAGTGGCGGGCAAAAGATATAGGATTGACAGAGAGGGCTTGTGCTTGGATGCCACATGGTTTCATGAGTGTCAATACCAAAACAGGAGCTGGAAGAGCCTTCTTGAGATCATTGTATCACCAGTATGCCGAATGGGGTGTTGATTTTGGTAATTTGTTTGTTCCATTTCCATCTGAACTTATATTTCTTAGGGTAGGATGTATTCATTGGTGGACATAGTATTTTATGCTGCTACATACTGAACATAAAAGGATATACTCTGCTACATGTTTCTAAATGGTGTTAGTTGATTTAGCTAATCTGGTTTTAGTGGGTAAAAAATTCTGTGTGTGGCTGCTTCTTGATTTTTTTTCCTCTTCACAGTGAAGCATGACTGCATCTTTGGTGATGACCTGGATGTAAATGAGATACAGATCGTGTCAGAGGTAAACTATGACAACCCTGTAACACTACTGTAGTGGTAGTTATTCGTCAGTTTAGGATATTCCATTTTGAAGTTAGTTGAATTACTCATTGGGTGGGGGCTGCAGAGGATGGTAAATGATAAATGAATATGCAGGTCTTGAAGGAGCTTAACCATCCCATATTATACTCCCTCTCTCCTGGGACCAGTGTGACCCCTGCCATGGCAAAGGATGTAAGTGGTCTTGTGAACATGTACAGGATAACAGGAGATGATTGGGATAACTGGGGAGATGTGGCTGCTCATTTTAATGTAGCAAGGTACACTGTGTTCTACAAATTCAATTTGAAAATTCTTAATTCATATCACTGTGTCTATATAAATCCACGTCCAAGGTACACTCCCATCTCCACCTGGCACACATGTAATTTATAATGCCTTATATTTACTTTTGTGCCAGGGACTTCGCTGCTGCTAATATGGTAGGAGCTACTGGTTTGCAGGGGAAGTCGTGGCCTGATTTGGACATGCTTCCACTGGGTTTGCTTACTGATCCAGGTGATTGACATGGCATACTGACATGTGGGTCATATTTTATTATCACCTAGTTCGGGTCTGTTGTGTTCACAAGCCTGTTCAGACATTGACCAAGTGGTTCATGAACCATAGGACAAAGCATAATGACCTATTTGCATTATCAGATGAGAGAGCTTTTTTTTTTTTTCGTTTCATTTTTGTTTCTTGGTATATGATATATTGTTGCCTCCAGAAAATCTCACCAAGTATACAGGCTAAGCTTGAAATATTTGGCCTTTGGTATGTGAAGTTTTGTTAAATTACCTTAAAATAGCATCTGCTACAATTGAATTAACATGGAAAATTTATTAACTCTAGGTTCAAATGAAGGGCCACACAGAAAATGTAATCTCAGTCCTGATGAGCAAAGAATTCAGGTATATAGATATACTCTTGAATTATCTAATTCTTGATATCCTTAAACTGTCTTGCAAGAACTGAACTTTCATTGCAACAGATGACGCTATGGTCCATGGTCAAGTCACCTCTCATGTTCGGAGGAGATCTGAGGACACTTGATGAAAGCACATATGATCTTATCACGAATCCTGTGCTACTGGAAATAAATTCTTTTAGCACAAATAACAAGGAGGTATTCTACGCATCCTTTATCAGATTGGCCCTTTCCAGAAGAACTCAGCCCGAAGTGCGAAATGGCATTCTAGTGACTAAGAACAGATTAAGAAATTAAACTGGAGTGTAAAGGAAGAATCAGTTAAAAATTTACGATGACTTGTTTACGTCTTGTATTTCAGTTTCCTTACGCAACCAGTAGAAAAAATATCAAGAGTGATAAATGCTTTCAGCAATGGAAATCTAGAAATTTGAAGTATGAAAGTGCATCAGATACACATGTTTTGGGTCTCAGTAGCTGCAAGGATCAGAAGGCAAAAGGTTGGGCGGTAGAAGCTATTGATGAAGATATTGAGAAGATCTGCTGGAAAGACAACATTGGAAGCAAACACAAGCCTCCACTTTGCTTGTACAAGAAAAAACCTTTGCTGACATTGTATGGAAGCTTTCTTCAAAATTACCATGATCCATCTTTAGAATTCCATTGTTATTATTACCATTGCTTATATAATTGTTTGGATTTTATGGTATCATGATGATGTAGAGGTGAAGAGGTAATCTACAAGAAGCAGTATCAAGGAAACTTCCATTTGTTAACAACAGACACAATGGATTTTTGCTTGGACGCTTCTCCAACCCAGAAGCTTACTTCACAAGAGTTGCAGACCAGTTCGTCGTCCCGTTGCAGATGGAACTCCAATCAGGTACATGTCCAGTTTTATATAAGATCCCAATCTTTTCAATTTTAGATATTCCTTTGGGTTATAATTTACTGAAGTGTCCAGTAGCTTTAAGTGATGCTTTTGTTCCAAATAGTTCACACAGAGAACAGAAGTCTTGTCAAAAAAATTCCACTTGCACCACTTCAAGATCAATGTGAACAACTGATAGCAAACTCTGCATGGACCATTTGGCTGCCCACATTCTAGTATCACTTGTTTATTTATTATCGATACTGTAAACTGAGTTTGGTAGTTTGGTTTTTGTTTATCAATTCACGTCAACTGGGACTATATTGGATTCATCCATTTTGGTGTAGAAATGAGGGACAGCATTTCCACTTGCCAAGTAGATGTCTCAGAGGCCCAATCATTTACTATATAAGGCAAAAGATGAAGTGAAGCCTGGATAGTAAAACATAGGTTTCATTTATAAAATAAAGCATTTCAATGAAAAGAGTAGCATATAAAAGTACCAAATCCATGAAATAATCAAAGATCCTAAAATAGTAATAAGAGCAGAAAAAGAATTGATGAAAAACATATATTCTGTTATAGGAATAGATAAAATCATCTTTTTAGGACAAGGGGGAAGAAAGAATGAAAGCACAAAAGAAACAAAAAGGTAATTACATTTACCTATAAATGGAAAGAAATAACTGTCTGTCCTTTGAAAGATTAATTTGAGAGTATTGATCTATCTAATTTCTGAGGTGGAGGACCCTGCCTCAAGGTGTAACTCTTAAAAGTGTTATGGAACTAGGAATTCAGTTACATAGATGACTTTGAATGCATTTTGGTGGCAGTGGTTACTTCTTATGGTTGGTTATACAACTCCACTAGTTCTATTTATTTATATATATTTTTAATTTCAGTATCATGCACTCTACAACCATGGTTTCCTCTTGCTTCATTTAAGTTCAAGTTTTTTTTCTTAATTCTGAAATGGACCTAACGCACTTAAGCTTAACAGATGTGGGAGCTGAACCTTAATGGAACACTGATGAACAGCTATTCTGGACAATGTGCAGCAGTGAAGATGGCCAAAGGTGACCTTCTGTTACAAAATAATAATCCACTTTCGGCTTTTTGAGTGTTCCAAAAATAATTGTCCACTTCAAATATTTAATGCATTAAGTTTCATTGCTTGTCCATTTTACCCTTTCACACACTAATTATTAATGCATTAATTTTCATCACTATCCCATTTTACAACCCACATTTTGAACAAGGGTAAATTTGTTATTCAAGTTGTAGCTGAAGGGTAAACTTGGAAAATAAACTATGCAAAGTTAGAAGTTATAGCATTGATTATCATTTGTTAAATGAATTTTTCAGAGTGGACTATTATTTGGAAACAGAGGGAGTAACAATTAACAAATGCATGAAAGATAGTAATTCCAAAGTAACAAATTGATTATTCATGCAGCTAATTTCATATCTGGTGGAATTCGCTCCTGGATTGCAACTGGAAGACGAGGTTTGATTAGTTAAAATCCCTTTTGTTAATTCATGGGGTTTGCAATCACTTATTTTTTATGATCATACTTATCATTACTGCATCTTACTAAGAACTGATGAACTCAATACTTATCTTTGGGGGATTCCATACATGTCAAGTTTCTTTTCTTCATTTCAAATTCTGTCTTCCATATCTTATGTTTTGTTTCTTGATATTATAGGAGAGATATATCTTTCCTTTTTCAATCTAAGCCCTGACAGAATGGTAATATCTGCAAATATGCTGGATCTGGATAAGGTGCTTCCTGGCAGAGACTTGAGCAAAGCTTCATGTAGGTACAGTGAATTGTTTAGTGGAAAAGACTATGGGGTAGCAAAACAAGCAATATCAATAGAGGTTGAGATGCATGCTAGTGCTTTGTTCATCTTGAATTGTATTAGTTTGGGATGAGCCTAACCTGCATTTGATGGTAGATTTCTGTGGGTGTTTCCTAACATGAACTTTTGTTCAAAGACAATTCTTTTATTAAACTTCTAGGGAACAGGGTATGAATCACTGAGTTGCATGGGGAAGTGTGTATTGACTTTGCCATTGTTTCCTCGACTCTTAACTAATCTTTCACAACTATTTGAGGTTGGCTACCACAAATCATATTTTGCCAGTCAACTCTATTTAGAGTCAGAGTTTTGGGGTACCATTGTTCTCCCTCACTACTTAGGGTTGGCAATTGGCAGCGTGAAAGTACTTGTGTGCAAAAGCATTGGGCAGGAATTGCAGTGTTGCCTCCCACAAGAATAAGAGCATAGCATCTTGTGGTCCTGGCCCTTGGTGTTGAAGGTCCAGAATACTCTTCTCAGGATCAATCAAACGTCAAATCATGTGGTTGAAGAGATTCACTTTTCAACATGGGTTAAGGGATATTTGATCCTCATTTTATTGGGCCCTTGCAGGAGGGAGGCTTCTTAAAATTTGTACTTTAGGTTGCTTTGACTTCGCTCTTCCATGCAGGGTCCTTGGAATTTTGGAGAGGTGTTTTCGTAGAAAGGCTATTTTCTGACTCGAATCCGTAACCTTACCGTTGCACAAGGCCCATCCTCTACGTATAAGTGATATAACACATCTATTGAAACTAAAAATACAAATGACTCAATTTTTATCCAACCGTGGTGAAGATAGAATCCATCTGATCCTCTGATTGGATTAGACCGGACCATTAACAATAAGCTGCGGGGGTTAATGATTAAACAATAATCCTATTATAATGTTACATCAACATTGACGAAGAGATCTGGTGGGTGAATAAAAACTTAAATCCAAAACCAAAAGAGTCCACCTTTTTTTTTCCTTTTTAATTAAATGAAACATTGCATATGTTATGGCAAAAAAAGCTTTTATCAGTCATGGAATTAACCTTTAATTTGTTCACCCCAATCAATACTTGTTGAACCATAAAAATTTCAACCTAATATCAGATATACAATTTTTTTGGGTCCAAGTTCTTCGTTGGAGCGTGCCCTTGCGTGTATATAGGGCCAATAAGAGCACAAAAGTTAACAACATGAGATTGAATTTCCAAAGGTAGGACGGCCATTTCGTCATCCCTTAAGACTTGGCGTGCACTCCCCTACCCCCAATAGATCTACAGTCACAATCTGAAAAAGATATTATAAAAAATATAAAAAAAAAGAGAATCTGAAAAAGGTAAGAAAGAGTTGGGAAGTAGTAGTCTTGTAACGGACCTTTATCCGCTCCTGTATGGCAGCTGTTGCCGTAGGCAGCGTGCAGTATAGCAACGGCTATATCAATACAGTGGGATTCATTGTGCACACATGGCCGCTTCGGCACTGGATGATACCTATAGTAGCACTGCTTGTCAACAACGGATAAAAATTCGTTTTGCCACCGTCCATGATAAAAAATTATCCTCTCAAATTTCTTGTCTAGTACAGTTCCCATGTGCATTCTTATAAGAGGGGGGATGATCTCCAAAGGGGATAAGATGGTCATTTTCATTTTATGAGAGAAACCATAGAAACTGTACGGGCAGAGAACATTAGAGGATAAAGATCCGCCATGACCCATAATTTATCTGTGAATATAGTAATATACTGACAGTGACAGATCCTACTTATTTACGTCAATGCCCCAGGATAACTTTTCCTTGACCGATAGATCCGGTGATAAAAAAAGTACTTTTCAACTTTCGGGTCTTGAACATTCAGAAATCAAGAGCCGTGGGGCCGTGGGGCCCCCACCATCTGTACGAAGAGTTCCCAAACGCGTGGGAGTATCGGTGTTGGCTCGCCGCGTATCTCGATTCTCGAACGGAAGCACGATCTCCTCTCTACATTCATATGAGCTTTTTAATGGGCTGATTTTTCTACTTGAACGACAAAGTCAGATCCCCTGAAAAGGCATTTTGCATTTTGTTTTCTTCCTCAAGAAGGTACTCCGGAAATCACGCTTTCGCCGCTGCTGAAGGTTGACACCGTAACCTTACATTGAATCTCTTTAAGAAGTGAAGTACATGAGATTACGATATCTTTCATTCCTTCTTCGTTCTTCGTCATTATTTGATTTTTTCTGTGTGCTAAAAGTCGCTAGTAATATTTCCATTAATTTTGAGATCTCGTTGGAAATCTCTAGTTTTTGCAAGTGAGTGTGTGGAAACAATGCCATAAAGAGCAGTTATTATGCACGCAATATATAAATGAGGATTCAGCGGTTATAGAAGACAATGCATACTAACTGTTTGAAGTTTTTATATTTCATTCAATACCTATCGATTAGATCAAAAAAAAAAAAAAAAACCAATCGTATATCGATTCGAAGTTTTTTTTTTTTGTGGTAAACTCGATTAGAATATCTTTACTGAATTGGTTGTGACGACTCGTATTTATATTGTTCTCTCTTGACAATGTATGGCTTCTGCTTTACTTTTCTGATGCTATATAGCACCAAAACTGATGGATCCTTCGTTGAGCAATCACATTCATGCGCTTCAATCAAATGGATCGGAAGTTCAAGTCCGACATAAGCAACCTTTTGTGATTGGTAACGTTTTTTTTATTGTTCAATGTTTTTTTTTTCCTTGGAAGCTGGAATTTTTCCTTCTAAAACTAGGTTTTTTTTTTGAAGCTATACCTTCGGTCTCCCCCCCCCCCCCCCCTTTTTTTTTTCTTCCCTGTGGAAGTCGGCATCTTCTACTTTAGTATATTAACTTTTTTCTCGTGGTTGGATCATCTGAGTTTGAATGGAATGAAAAAGGGAAAGAAAGGATGGTTTTGTTATACCGTATTTAACGTTTAGTGAATTGCATTTTCACCGGCGATAGGAACGGAGCGAGCTTTATTTGACTTAAACGTCAAGGGAAGAGTTTCAATGGCAGTTCAAATGCTAGTCATTCAGCCTGATTAAATAATTATCAGTGGTAGGCATTCAGTCTGTTCTTGAGTAACTTCTTGTTAGGAGGTTGTCATTAGAACTGAAGCCTGTTGTGTGAGATGGCTCGAAGTGGAGACTTGTTCAGTCTGCTTATTGCCACTGAGGCCGAGAGATGTAGTTATGATTTGGATCAATTCGTCTAGAGTAGCAGGTGGGTTATGGTGGAAATGTCATCCCCTCAAGAACCCAATTCCCTTTTTTTTTTTAAAATAAATTCATGCTAGAGCATTTTGAAAGTATGGAATGTAGACAATTAAGGAGGCAAACTACCAGCCTACTGACTTTCTTTCGAAGTTTATAATGCTGAAGTTACTTCTTAAATGGCTCAAGGCATGGCATCTTAGGCCATGATGCTACAGGTTGTATATTATTTGCTTTTTCATTAGGACAGAGGAGAACACCTGAAATGTGAAAAAGACTACCCAAAAAGCAAGTGAAACTGAGCTTAAAAATGTGTGGTGAAAGAATAAATAGATCGGAATGGCCAAAAGCAACTAATGAAAATAGAATTATAGCTCTTAGCAAATAAAGAAAGTAGAGTTATTGCAGGAATCTAAGAGTACTGCTTCTGCAGTGGTTGGGGGGGGGGGGGGAGGACAGTACATCCCACCATGTATCACATAATTTCTATCTTTTTTCATCTATCCACAATTAGAACATATGGCAGGATTTATGTGGGTCCAAAATTATCAAATGAACAGGGGATGCAATATTAGGGCCTCAACATACCTCCACCTGGCAGAAAATCACGTCTCTATTACTTTGGAAAGAAACTCCGCAGAGCTGCATCCACCTTCCCATACTTTTATTTGGCTATTACAACGATTCATGGCACCGTAAATCCAATATGTTTTTACTATCTCGTTGTTAATTTTTTAAATCTATTTACAGGTGTTGCTGGTGGTACTGCATCAGGCAAGACAACTGTATGTGATATGATTATTGCTCAGCTCCGTGATCAAAGAGTTGTTCTTGTGAGTCAAGTAAGTTGCTTGCTTCCTTCTTCTGTTTCATTTGCTTGTGCTGGAACCCATGCCAAATCTTTGATAAGTTGCTCCGTGAATGGCCTTACAATTTCCTACTATGAAAGGTTTAGGAAATAGAAAAGTAATTTCAGGCAGAAACAAGGTCGTTCAGTTATGGAAGAGCATGTCACAACTACTTACCATTAAGCACAGTAACAAGTATTGCAATGCCTTGTCCTTGCTGTGTATTCTTCTCCAATTACATGCATATTATTCTGAGCTTTTTTCTCCTTTTTCTTATTTTTTCTGCTATTAAATATTATTAGTCAATATTAAACATTATTAGTCAATCTACCTGTTGACCTTTTGGTGGGGGTGTAAGTAGGAACAACTCTAAACCCTCCAAATAGGATCCCAGGTAAAACTCCCACTCAGATAGAAACCCGAAAATTAGTTGAGAATTCAAAATTCTTGGAAACACACCAAACTAAAGGAAACAATAGATAATTATGAAGGATAAGAACCCTTCAAAAGATGGTAATGATCTGATAAATGGCTTGGGAGTTTTTTTGAAAAAAATAACAGCCATCTCACGGGCAGAGATCCCTGGGATGGAAATACTGAAATTAAATTCAATCCAACCATCAGATTGATCTGAAATTTGGATCAGACCTCCATCTCAATAGATCAAATCAAAGTCCTAAGATCCAAAAGATGGTTTAAAAGTAATTTTGAAAACTCCAATTCTGAAGTAAAGAGAACTGGGAAAAAGAGAAACTTTGGTAACTCAAAATCCAGCAGGCAGAAGGACCATGAACAGTGGCCAAGTACTGTTCATGGGCAGTACTTTGAGTTCCAAAAATTTTATGGAAAACAGATCTAAGGTTTGGATTTTATGGCCCAAACAATATATGCTGAAAATACACAGAAAACAGAGTATGCTGCAGGTTGATATAAACTGAACTTAAATTCTGTTTAGGTCTTACCTGATATGAAGGATTGAATATAGGATGAAGGAACAATCAACTCTCTGGAAATCAGGTATCAAGCACTAGCAGCAACTATATATTAAACTCAGAATGCAGAAACAACCAGTAGTTGGAGGTAGAACAGAACAAAGGAAGAAGAACACCTGTCTCAGGTCTAGGATATCCCACCCACTCTGTCTCTCACAGATTCTTAAGGCGAAAGAGCACTAAATAACTTCAATTCAATTCAATCGTATCTGGTCTTGTGAAGACTTAAAACATTGTATTTATAGACTGAAAAATAAACTCCCTAATCAAACTATAGAAACTTAAAACATATTCCTACAGTCCTACTATGAATAGGAGAGCTACTAAGGTTTCATAATGTGGTTGAAATAAAAGACAACTAATAAATAAGTATTCCTACTTGAACTAGGAGCAGAAATAAACTAAGAACACTACTGCTAAGCCAAATCCCTTTGCCTACTTTTGTACCCCCATTTTAGGCCCATTAAAGTGGCCAATTACAAAGAAAACCCATGGGATCAATGGCCCAACACATACATAACCCAACCCAAAGCTTATTTCCAACAAAATAAGCCCGTTAGATGACTTATCAGCATCACCTTTTACTTCAAGATTCTTGACTTTTCAATTATTAATATTTTCTTTAGCTATCCATCCTACATCATGCTAACTTGAGGGACTATTCTCTTCAGAAAAGATAAAACAAGAATAATAATTTGATTTTTCTTTTCAGAAAAGATAAATTAATAATAATAATTTGTTTTACTTAATAAATTCCTAATGGAACATATCTGTAGGGCCTAACTTCTGTTCTTTATATGTAAGATCATAAAAATGAAAAATATAGGGGGGAGGGGGGAATGTATAAACAAGGTTAGCCGGGTCCAACCCAGTATTAAATTCAGAAAAATAGTCTGAACCTTGACAAAATCTATGTTGGACTGGGTGATCACACAGGTCAGACACAGTAGAAAAAGGAAAACAAAGGGCCACTTCTAGGCTTCTATTATTTTTAATATTTTCTTAAAACATGGCCATCTTTTTTTAGGTTTATTTCCATTTCTATTATAAAACTTCAGATGCTTTCTTTTATTAGCAGCAAATAATATGTGATTTCTAACCTGTCTTCATTGATCTTTATATTTGTGATATTTTGTAGGATTCATTTTACCATGTGCTGGATGAGGAAAAACAGAAACAAGTTAATGAATATAACTTTGACCATCCTAGTAAGAAATTCATGTCAACCCTTATGTTGTGAGCCTTAGATTTCCAACTAAACTGTTATCATCAGATTCATAATCTGCACCATATCATTTTGTTTTTACACATCTTAATCTTGTTTGTATCTTCATTATGACATTAGGCTGTGTGAAAAGTGTTCAGGCTGTTCATGACATAATGTATGTTACAGCAACACATTTCATGTTATACCATATGCTTGTGCTAAGTTTATGAAGTACATGTTGTTTACCTTTATGCTTTTATTATGTTAGTAATTGGACATCTCTATTGTCACTGGTATTTGACAGAAAAGGAAATTTCCCCCCTTGGTGGAGTAGAGGTTCAATTAACGGGCAACGAATTTATTTTTTGTTGTATCCCAAAATAGCTCAAGACATCAAAAGTGGGATAGGTTGCAAAGGCTTTGAATAGAGTTGAATGGCAGAACAGGATCCATGTAGTTGGGATAGGTCTTGGTTCAGTTGAGTTGAATTGACTTGTAACTATATCATATTCTAATTATCAAGGCTTATAGATGTTATTCGTATCAACTGGAGACTTTGGGAGGCTGAGTGCTGGTCTTATAACTATTGCATTGGGCTCATAGCACATTAAGTATGCAAGGCATGGTTTCTTTGTTTGTTTAGCACCGCATTACACAGACCCCATCCCATGCCCTTATGCCGGTGAATTTGCATAGTTCTGTTCTACTGGATGATCTTTGTAACTAGTTTTCTACTTCAATTTCTTGTAATTCCTTGTGACACTATTTCCCAAGTGCTTCTTGACGTGCATATTGGAATCATAGAGATATTAAACAGGTTTCTTGTCCCTGCAGATGCTTTCGACACAGAACTTCTGCTCTCTTGCATGGAAAAAATGAAATGCGGACAGGCAGTTAATATACCAATCTATGACTACAAGAGTCACAAGAACGATATGGCTTCAGGACGCCAGGTACTAATGCATTTTGGGGATTGAGTTTCTTAGTGCAACACATTTAGGATAACTATTTTTCACTGTTTCATTTGTTTTCTTTCAATCGCTTTGTGGATGATTCACTTATTAGGAACATGAAGCTAAACATTTAACAGATCAATGTCGATCTATGATTTTCTTTTTAAGGGGGTTAAAATCTTAGTTCCTCTGATATTTTCTAGCATTAGGCTCGGAAAATTCAACTTCTAATTTGTTATTCTAGGGGCAGCTTGATTGGTTGTTTGGATAATCCAAAATAGGTGATATAGGCATGTTCGATTTTTAATTATTTATTCTACAATGCTACCTATGGCAAGCTTGTCAATGTCATTATACCCATGTAAGACCTGAAACTATTCTCAATACGATGGTTAGTGCATGCCAATGATAAATTTACATCCCAAGTTGCCTCAGTTTGTAAACTGTTTTATGTTGCTGGCACGGGAACTGACAATGTTCTTCTTTCAAATATACAGGTGAACCCCTCAGACGTCATTATATTAGAAGGAATTTTAGTTCTTCATGATCCTCGAGTTCGGAATCTTATGAATATGAAGATCTTCGTGGATACAGGTTCTTTTCTCTCAATTCTTTTTTATTGGATCAATCCAAAAGGTCTATAGCTCCAGGAGTTTATGCAACATACCATAAAGGAGTGTAATGAAGGTTATCTATTTTATTTTTTTAAGATGGGGATTTAGGATCCATTTGTTGCAACAATGGTTGAAATGAATTGAATTGATCTTGTCTTCAGAAATTATAAGTGTTGAAGCCTCATGTCATTATGATCAAAGATTCAAAGTTGGCACTGAGCCACTTCACCATGATGCTGTGGACTACTTTCAGTTTTATTTATTTTCTTTATTTGATCTGAAACAAAAAAAGAAAAAAAATAATCTCATTATTAAGATTATGAGTATAGGTTACAAGAAGGGATGAGTATTCCATACAGATTAAGAAAGATGCAAGCATACGCCATTCTGTACATTTTAAATAGGACTTCTAAGTAGAATTGAAAGGCGGATGAGGATCAGTGTACCTAAGCCCATTTAGTTGCTAAAAGCTTAATTGAGTAGAGTTGCGCACACCCTTTATGAATTCTACTCATTATCCCAAAGGATGGACAATCAACTTCCAGTAAAACTCATCCAAATGGTATCAACAAACTCCTCTAGCAGTACATGAGCAACCATAACAAAAGAATTCAATATCCCACATAACTTTTGTAAAACCTCAGTATTTTGTGGAGGGAACTAACTTCCTATCTTAATGTAGTTATTAAATAGAATTTTGGGCCTTGATAGGAATAAACAATGCGCATCTCATGGTGCCATCCAAGCTGTTTCAAGAAGGTTCATCGAATACTACTATATAATGAGACACCTACCACTACAATAGATATAGTCTTTTGCTACAGAAATAAATGTGCTGCCTTCTACCTTTCTTACATAAGGCACACCAATTGGTTTTATGAAATCCTCTTTCTTTTATGTGATCAATCATTGCCCATTAGAAGCTTCTACCTTGGTGGAATAAGTCTTTCCCAAGGGGAATAAGAGATATCTGAGTTTTATGGGAGCGAATAAAAGTGACAATATCCGGACAGATATCTCAATTTATTATAGAATAGAAAGTGCCATTAAATAGGACTTTAAGTAGAATTTGTGCAACGGTAAGGTTGCTCCATTGCGACCTAGTGGTCGTAGGTTTGAGTCATGAAACAGCCTCTCTGCGAAGCGGGGGTAAGGCTGCGTACATTATGACCCTCCCCAGACCCCGCATTGGCGGGAGCCTCATGCACTGGGTATGCCCTTGTAGGAAGTGCCATTATATCTTCTATATATCATAACATCTCTACCAAAAGTTGCAGTTACTTGTGAAACAGGCATTCTAAAATAAAGCTTAATTTACTAAAACAAGTTATTTACATTTCAACGATAACGACCTTCAAGCTGTAATTACTGATGTAATTTCATGTGGCGTAAAACATAATTTGAACTAAACCAAAGATATTAATTAAAAATATTATTAATATGAATGTACAAATGCTATTTCTATTTCTAAGTTCTATACTCAACTCAACTCAGCCTTATCCTAACTAAATGAGTTTTGGCTACATGGATCTTCTTTCTCCAATCAGATCTGTTCAAAGACATACATTTTTTTTGATAGATAATGTCACTTTATTGCAAAGATAGGGAAAAGAGAAAGGGGGAGGGATATACCAACTCAGACAAAGACATACATGTTACTAGGCCTTTCCTCACTACTTCTCCTATGGTAATTGTGGGCCTGCCCCTGGCTCTTTTAGCTCCTCTAATATGAATCATATCACTGCTTCTTACTAGAGCATTCAAATGTTTCTATTGTACATGTTTGTGCCACCTCAAACGGCAGTCTCTCAACTTATCATGTATCAAAGCTACTTCTAAATTAGACCTAATTTGTTCATTCCTTATTTTATCTTTTCTAATTTTACCACTCGTCCATCTCAACATCCTCATTTCAGCAATACTAAGTTATTTTATATGTTGTGTCCTCAGTGCCTAAAATTCAGATCCATACATCGTTGTTGGTTATATAATTTCCATATAGAATTTTTCTTTGAGTTTTGAAAGAATACGTTGATCACACAGCACTTCAAACACACCTCTCCACTTCATTCACCCTGCTCTAATTCTTTGTGCAACAGCATCCTCTAGTTATCTTTTATTTATGATTGAACCTAAGTTCTTAAAATTATCACTTTGTGCTATCTCCCTATCATCAATTTTCACTACTCCACTTTCATTCTGATTGTTACTAAAGTTACTTACCATATACTTTGTCTTTGTTCTACTTATTTATTCCTAGGTTCTATGGGAGAATATAAAAGTTTTTAACTTCTTGATACTCCTTTTTATCTTTTGCAGAAAAGTAATATTAAATGCATCTAAATTTCCATTTGTCACTTGGCAAGGTGGGGCAGGGTAGAAGATATCTTCTGCTGTTATGTGCATATTTATTTTGAGCGTCTTGATTAATTCTTGTTTGAGAGGATGCAAGATCTCAGATTGAAACCATGCTCATTTTCTAAAGAAGATCTACCATCTATAAGATGAAGTGTTTAGAAAGTTTCTGCACTTACATGTGTAATAGTAAAATTTGCATGTTTTGGTTTCTTGTGCAATGGTGGAACTTAAAAGATCAGTAAATATATGTTATTTTTTAGGACATTGAATAATGCAGGTAAAAAAAATACTTTGATGATGGTCCATGCACTAATGATAGTAGGTAATACATAATCTATTGCTATTTTTTTTTTAGTTTGTTTATTTTCTGAAACTGCGCCAATTTTTTAAGTGTTGAAACCTGACCACCCTTTCAGTTTATCAACTCAAACCCTTTTTTTCATCCGCATAAAATACTGTTAATAAACTTCCAATGCTTAGCTATTGACGACTTTAAACAATTGTTTAACCTTCTTTGTCTGTCACACTGTAGAATTAATAAGGATGTTTCTAATTTCTTAAAAGTCTAGAATGACTAATCTCACGGAATTTCTTAAAAGCTATGGTTTTTCCTTAGTTCTTTGTAAAATATGAAAATGTTCACCCAATGTTTTATAGCTGGGCCTCCTCCTTTTATTATTGTTCTGGTACCTGATGATCGCTATAAAAAATTCTACCAGTGCAGATTCGGATGTGCGGTTGGCAAGGAGAATACAGCGTGATACTGTTGAGAGAGGCAGAGACATTCAGTCTGTTCTTGACCAAGTACGTAGATTACCAAATTTTAAGGATTGCTGATATCAGATACTTTTGTGTATGTGCATTACCATTTTGGCTGAGTACAAAAATATTATTCTTCTTAATGATAAATTTATGGCCTTAAATTTCTTTCACATGAAGAATTCAGCATACTATAATTGCATACCAAATACATGGATGAGAACACCTCTTGAATGTTGACACTTTGTTTTATGGGCCTCTGATAGAGAACCGGTTGCTGAAACAATGAAAATAATATTGGGAGGAACATAAAAACAAGAGTCTGTTATGGAAAACTTTTTTGCATTGTTGTTCCACCCATGCCACAACGTGGAAAAGCCACATACTTCAACATCCCTCTAATGGTTAAGCTCCTATGTCAAGTATGTGTTTCGACAGAACACCAATCTGAGCTCCTAAAGTACTATGACATAGACCTGGCTGTCCCATGCACAACTCATCTTGAAAAATAATACCTGTGGCAATGTGGCGTTCAATAAGGTGCTCAGGGTCTCTTTATTTAGCCTTCTACATAGAATAGCACAGAACAAAACTAGTATTCTGTTTTCTGAAATAAGGTCCCAAGATCACTTGTAAGCTTTTAGAAATGATAAATTCATCTTTTCCTAAATTTTGCAACTAATGACATTCATGGATCTGAGGGCAGACCTCGGCGCAACAATAAGGTTGCTCCATTGTGACAGTGGTCGCGGGTTCGAGTTGGGAAACAGCCTCTCCGGTAAGTGGCGGTAAGGCTGCTTACATTATGACCCTCCCCAGAGCCCGCAGTGGCGGGACCCTTGTGCACTGGGTACGCCGATCTAGCCAAACAACTTATTGAGGAAAAGAGTACTGAGAATAAAAAGATCTGCAAATTATTGAATTGACTTATCCGAGGTAAGAAGATTACGATTTATATCTATCGGGAAAAACACTGTATTATTGAGTATAATAAGAATATTTTTCCGCAAGACAAGATTCATGGGGGGCTTGATTGTCATCTGTTGTTGTTTGTTTAGTTGTGCTTTTTCTATTTATTCATTGACCAGTTTATTCAGATTTTCTTCTTTTCTCACAATAATTTTATGTTGTGCTTCACTGTTTAATCATCATAAGTATTTGTATCATTTGATGGGTTTACTTCTAGTTGCTCCCTGACCATTTTATGTTTGAAATTTTTTAAGTTTTTTGGACCTGTTAGAAATTTTATTAATGTGATGGGGAAGGATCCCTTATCGGAAGCCAAAGTATATATCAATGGTCCTTCTATCTCTATGAAATTGCCTGTGCCAGGTAGTAATCTATAAGAACTCTTGACAGATTATTGCCCTAAATATTACCAGCCCTCTACCAAATACTTCCTGTAGTTAGGGATTTATTCTGCCACTTAAATTTCCTATGTTACACTTATAAAGAGAAGTAACAATGCAATAACTGGTGGGAGACAGATTCAGCAGCTCTTATACAATGATAGAAGGCATTAGGAATAGGCAGACACCTTGAGATAATGTGGTTCAGAGTTAGAATTCTTCTCAAAGGATGCAGACCAACCAAACCCAGCACCTTAGAACACCATTAACCCACTTTTTTCAGAGTGTATTTTCTGTGCTTAAACCCACCTTTCTCTCTTTATCTCTCTGGTTCTGCATTAGCATTATCTTGTTATGACATGGTAAGCTTTCTTAATGGCAGCAATAAAAAAAAAAAATTCAAGCATGAATAAAGACGTGGAAGAAGTTATTTCCTGATGTTTTCCCTCAGCAATGATTTTTATAATTTTAGTTAATTGCTAACCATATCAAATATATTCCCATTATTAAGTCACAAGATTGTTTCACCAAACAATTTATATGGTTTTGCAGTATGCCAAATTTGTGAAGCCTGGTTTTGATGACTTTATACTTCCATCAAAGAAACATGCAGATATCATCATTCCTCGAGGAGGAGAAAATGATGTTGCGGTTGACTTGATTGTGCAACACATCCGTACAAAACTTGGTCAACATGATCTATGTAAAATATACCCCAATGTTTTTGTTATTCATTCAACATTCCAGGTAGCATTTCAGCTTCAATATTTAATGATATGTATAAATATATATTTTATTTTATTTTTTTTTCTCAGACTTAATTAAGTCTACCTCTTTGACTGAAGTCATTTAATTGTGTAGTGTGACTAATGTCAACCTGCAATTTTTCAGTCTATTTACTTTCTAAGGGTTTCTTGTATGCAATCATGATGTGTTCGACTTTGTTTCAGATACGTGGAATGCATACACTTATACGTGACGTTCAAACAAGAAAACATGACTTTGTATTTTATGCAGACCGCCTGATACGCTTGGTATATTAACTCAGAACAAGAAGAAATAGTATCAAGTAACTGTTGAATCTCTTAAATAGTCCTGATGTGGTTATTTGACAGTCTTAAATGGTCGCTTTAGGTTGTGGAGCATGGGCTAGGTTACCTTCCATTTAAAGAAAAACAGATCACCACTCCAACAGGTAAATGTACTAATCTTATTTGATTTCATTAATTATCTATTTAATATTCACAGACAGAACACTGATGAAGAGTTACCAATTACCTTGTACTACTCTACATCAATGATTTAAAGGTAAGTATTACACCATGGATCATTCCTGGGTGATACGGACCTCATCAATAATGGATTGGTTAATCAACATCCTGTTTCACAAGCCAGAAGATGATACATCTTATTGGTAATGTAGGAATATTCCTAATTCTTCATGTCAAATCTTAGTTGTCTTTCTGGTCTCATGGTTCAGAAAGATTAAAATCTATCGATTGTTCATTCATTAAAGTGGTTTCCTTTCAGTTTCTATTTAAAATCTGACTTACTATCCATGGTCTCCATAGAAAACTCTAACTACATCTCTCTCTCTCTCTCTCAATCATTGTATTCCAATCCTTGTGACATCTATCCATCCAAGAAAATTTTCTTATAGAGTCCACATTATTTTGGCTTTGCCATAAAACCATGACTTTTATATATATCAATATTCTATCATGACAGCATCTCATCTTTAAGAATAAAATTATCATCTATCTTAACAAAACAAGAACAATAACAATATGGACTTAGATGTATGAAATAAGTCAAATAACCATAAGAAGACATTCTTTTTTACTTTTTGCAGGGTTTATCTATACCGGAGTCACATTTTGTAAAAGTCTATGTGGGGTCTCAGTAATTAGAAGGTACATTTTTTAGTGCTTCAGTGTGCAGTATGAAATAAGCTGGAATGAATATTGAAAGGGGGAAATATGTGCTTTTGTCTCTCTCTCTCTCTCTTTCTTTCTCTCTCTCCCCCCCCCCCCTTCCCCTTGCTAATTATCATCTCCACTTGACACTTAAGTAGATGTGGGTGGGTCCATGTGATAGGATTCGAACCACATCATTGATCATTCGGTCCCAAAAAAGAAGGGTTAGTGACTCTAAATTAAGTCATATGCGACAAAAAGAGTTGCAGAAATATTACCAAATTCTGGCTTCTGTTTCCTTCTTGGCCTGTGAAGGTAATGCTCCCTACATTGTCCAAATGCCTGCCACTTAGCATCTTAGTTAGAGCTCAAAGTTTATGGACGTGTCGACATGTCGTCCAAGTCACAATTATTCATGTGTTAAATATGAGCTCAAGAGCATTTTCTCGAGAAAAATGGTTGATAAGTCAAATTCGGATAATTTGGTTTAATGGATGATTATACAAGGTTAAAGTTCAATACAAATGGTTGAGATGGAACTCAAAACTTGACATGTGGCTAATCCAAAGGGTATGCTATCCTTTTAACAGTCGATTTGGCCAGATCATCCTTCCATAATACTCAAAATTACAGACCATAAAAGCAAGTGTTCCTTCACAGGGCCTTTTGGAAGATATTTTCCCACTTATATGGACTTATAGACAGTCTTAAGTCAGTCACCCTTGGGATAAGATTCTTCTGTCTTACCATTATGTGTAATAAAGAATGAATAAGACTATTAAAAAATCAAAAAGAGAAAAAGAATCTTAATGTGCATAAACAGGTGAAATAACAAGTATCCATCATCATTTGCACCCTTAAATTCACACATCATACATGGGATGGCAAGACAGCTGGTAGGTTGAACACAGGTTTTGGGTAAAGCAAACCCAAGCCATGAACAGGGCTGGGTGCAGTATCTGATAACAAGGAAAATTTAGAGAAGAAAGTAAGAACAGAAAATAATAATTTAGACACAGATTATAAATAATTTTAACTGTCAATAAAGCCCTTATTGTTGTAAGCATTGAACCGAATGTATACAAATTTGATCAAAATCAATGAAATCTTCAGTTTCAATGGAGACTTAAAATTGAAATATTTCTGTGATTTTGGTCAAACTTGAAGATCTCCTATGTATCTATCAATAATAATAATAATAAATATAAATGAATAAAATTAGATGATAGAAATATTACAGTGATGGGCATGACCTAAAAATCAAGACTTAAATCAAAATATTATTCCTTGCCTTTATGATGCATACAATAGATATAGCGCTATTGCCTAGATACTGTGAGTGGCAGTGGGATTCATCAGCCAATGATGAGTATTTGGATGAGGCTTTGTTAAGTTCTGCTGTATCCTAGGTAGGGAGAAGAAATGACATCTTTTGGCCTAAAAATTTGTCATTTGCAGTTCTCTAGGGTGGGGTGGGGTGGGGTGGGGTGGGGTGGGGTGGGTGAGGGGACATCATATCGTAACTATCATCTTAAGTATTAGTCCTGATCTGTTTTGCCAAAAGATGAATTACCCTATCAAGATCTCTTCCACTATTATCAATGGTATCTCCATGTACTGTTAAGTTGATTTACACTTGAGGGAACAATTTCGCAAATCATTTTAGTTTTTGAAACAGAGGGTGGACCTCGGCGCAACGGTAAGGTTGCTCCATTGCAACCTAGTGGTCATGAGTTTGAGTCAGGAAACAGCCTCTCCGTGAAGCGGGGGTAAGGCTGCATACATTATGACCCTCTCTAGACCCTGCAGTGGTGGAAGCCTCGTGCACTGGGTAGTGGGTACGCCCTTTTTTATTTTGGTTTTTGAAATCCAACTTCATGTTATCAGACTGTTATCCAATCCATAAAAGGTGAGTCATAACTGTACTTTAGGGTGTCTTTTGAAAGCTGTGCATGTGTTCCAGGGAAGTTGTGAAGTCCTCCAGTTTATAACACACACACACACATACATGACCTCCTCAATAAGTGGAATACTTGTTTTGACTATTGTTTTTTATGGCAGTGGGGAAAGTATGGAGAATGCATTGAGAGCATGTTGCAAGGGGATTAAAATCGGTAAAATCCTTATCCATAGAGAGCGGAACAGTGGCCGTCAGGTTTGTTGAGTGATACCATGTCTCATACATCATTCCTTTTGTTTAAGGGGAGGGGGGGGGGGGGGGGGGTTGAAACTTGCTTTCAAAAGGTTTCTGAAATTCACACAACACACTGCAGCTTATCTATGAGAAGCTACCAGAGGACATTTCAAGTCATCATGTTCTCTTGCTTGACCCAGTTCTGGCTTCAGGTTTGAAACACATGAACCCCATAATACTTTTCTCCATAATCATGACTAAAATCTACCATCATCAGGAAACTCTGCTGTCAAAGCTATTTCTCTTCTGATTAGCAAGGGTGTACCAGAGTCCAACATCATCTTTCTTAATCTTATAGCAGTAAGTCATCTTCATCTGGTGGTTTTGTTTCTTTAGTAATACAATTCCTGAGCATATCATCTTTTCTTGGCTTCAAAAATTTAATATCATGATGCAGTCTCCTGAAGGAATACATGTTGTTTGTAAGAAATTTCCTACGCTGAAGATTGTGACATCAGAGATTGACGTCTCACTTAACACAGATTTACGTGTGATTCCGGGTATGGGGGAATTTGGGGATCGTTACTTTGGGACTGATTAGAGCACCACCACCACCACCATGAAACATAGTATCATAAACAGTTAGAAACATGAGAAGCACCTATGACTCTTATTCCATATTAAGAGTAGATAAGTACCCACTATAAATTTTGGTCTGGCATCTAATAAGAGAGGCTTCATTTATGATGGACATTCCATGGAGAGATTTTATAGACCAACTCTATTGGAGTTGCACGTACTGGGAAAAGAGACAAGTTTTGAACATTGAAGGTGTGATCTAATTTACATCGACTGCAAAATAAGATCTTATGTGTTTGGAGAGATTTTTTATTTTATTTTATTTTTTGGCATGCAACAAATCAATTCATTCAATTATTTATTTCTTGGAACTTTTCTCAGAGCAAATGTATAAGCAAACACATTCCTTCTATCTATTTAGTTATTTATTCATTTATTTATTGTGTTTGTTGAACAAGGGTTTTTTGAAGAATCCATAAGTACATGTAAGAAAGGCAAACCTATAAAGTGATTACATGATAGCCCTGTACATATGGATCATATGATTTTACATATGTGATACCAAATTTAACATGTGATCCGTCTAGTGAACCCCATCAATGTGATGATCAGAATGAAAATAGGGAAATGATGTGGGCTGTGCTCTAAGGGAAGTTTGGTTTGTAAGAAAAAAATTAAAAATAACACAGGGAAAAATAATGTTGCCCGGCAGCATCCCTTTGCGTCCTCGCACATGGGGGCATTGAAATAACTACCCTGACCCTTTCCTTAGATGCATGTGATCCCCAATGGCTTCAGGCTGATGCAGGGGTCATGTCAGCTAGACAGCAAACCCCTTCGCATAAAAATAGAACGATAATAATGATAATGGATCATTAATGAAGTGGTTTGTGTAAGGTCAGCATTTGGAGTGGAGGTGACAGGGACGAGTTCCAGATCATGTTCCCATGTTGGAAATCAAGCTAAGATTTTGAAAGGGTTTGGTTAGGATCCTTTGCAGTACCAGTGGGGCGGTAGTGCATATCCAACAGCACAGCAGAGCTCACGTGGCACACATGGCCTCTGTGGTGCCGTTAGATGTGCATTGCTCCCCGTCGGGTACTGCAGAGGATTTTAATTCGTTAGTTAGGCCTGATGTTCTTGAAAAGGTTATTGTTTAGCCTATTTCTGATCCCTACTTGGCTACCTTGCATGTGGTAGACAGTGGGTGTGTAATCCGTCCTTCTTGAATATTATCTATCTATTCTTATACAAAAAAAAAAAAAGAAGTGATGGTTAGGGATCGTTATCCTCTGCTGTCCGCTGCCCGAACAGCACCTGCTGTCCCCTCGCATGGAGACGAAATGTCGACTCAACTTCCCTGCCCGAACACACTGCACGAGGAAGGTTAAGTCGTCATTTTGCGCCCCATGTGAGGGGACAGTACTGTGCTGTTCGGGCAGCGAACAACAGAGGATAAAAATTCATGGAACGTGAAACTAACACCAATAATTCGAGAGATGTTCAATTTCGTTGTGTTGTTGTTCTTGCATAGAAATCGAAATGTACCTAACTATTTGCATTAGTTGGGTTTCGTCACAATCAAAATTTCATGAAAAATATGGGTAGAAAATTAAAAATAATTAAAATTCATATTCAGTAATAGTAATGTACCAAAGATGTATGTTATAGAATTCCAATAGAATGTGGAGAAGGGGAAAGAGGAATTCTAGATAAAATTTGGTACGGTTTAGCCTCGGTTAGATTCAAATTCGATACGATATCAGTATATACCGACGGTTTTGTCTTAGAAATTAATACCATATCGTACCAAGAGAAATTCTATTTTTCATATTGAAATCTATCAAATTTATACCGGTATAGCTCGATACAGTTTTATATGATCGGTTTCTATTTCGATGTCCAATTTCAGTTCTAAATTGACACCCTTAGATCCCATGATCTAAAAAAATCAGGATTGGATCAGTCAAATCAGCTAATTTGGATCTAAACCGACTGTAATCTATCCTGATTTCAAATGTTCTGAAATAGTTGAGAACTTTAGATTTTTAGGGACCGGTTCACTACGTTCCAAATCTGAGGGACCATTCTAGGATTTTTGGAATGGGCGGGACCGGTTGGACCCTACTAGCCGCTTTGTTATTAATTTCTTGCTTTATGCTGACATGGGCTTAATGGAAGAATAAGCATGATAAAAGCAATATTGTCTATTCAGTCAAAGTCCACCCCCCCCCCTCTCCCATTCCCTTTCCATAACTTTTTTTTTTTGGTAAAAAGAATATCCAAATGTTTGTGAACCCTAAGATGGTAAAGTGAAGAAGAACTTTCTTCAAGTTAGAATATCCATATGTTTGTAAGGCGGCTCCGATCCAAGCTATGATTTTAGAACTTGGATTGGAATCGATTGGATTGAACTGATTCAGCTCGTAATTGATTGGGATTGTCGCGGTTCCAATTAAATCTAAGTCCACGCGTATGAAGTTCGATCGAGTAAAGTGAGTCAAGGTGTATAAGAGATAATAGTTCGCCATCCACTGATGGCATTGCCATATCGCTACTCCTACAACAAGAATCCTAATCCTCTACCAATCGTCTTATCTTCTTTCCATTGTCGTACTCCTCCAGATTTGATTTGCCAACACCATTAGTGGATACTCTTTTATCATAGTATTAGAGCCCCAGATTACGTTGAGATCTATCGTTGCTCCTACAACAAGGATCCTAATCCTCTCCCAATCGTCTTATCTTCTTTTCATTGTCGTACTCCTCCACATTTGATTTGCCAACACCCTCAGTGGATAATGTTTTATTACGATATCACAGCCGCAGGTTACGTTGAGATCTATCACTGCTCCTACAAGAAGGGTCCTAATCCTCTCTCAATCGTCTTATTTGGACTCCTCCACATTCGATTTGTCATGAACTCATGGTTGATACCGATTCAAGAAAGGGCGGCTAGGGGTGGGGGGTATTGGGGGAATTTTTATCTGTTGCTGTGCCATCGCATGGAAAAAAAAAAAAAAACGAAAATAACAAAATGTATACATCCGATAAGAGAAGAATCGAACATGCAACCTCTCCTTTGGACTTAAGGAAACGTTCTACGGCACTGGCAGCCACCACCAAGCCCACCCAAGTTGGGATGTCCCCACGTGCATTCACGTTGGGCCTTTGGCGTTATATGAACCATTTAGCGGGGCCTACCAGTCCATTATAAACTAATTTCTGAGGCTGCCTTTCTGGAAAACATCTCAATCTAAGCATCTTCAAAAAATAAAAATAAAAATAAAAAACCTCAATCTAGGCATGCAAGCGTGATTGGTTGGGATGTGGACTGGACAATCGCCACCAAAATGAAGTCAGCCCAACTTATTCGATTTTTTTTTTAATTTTTTTAGGTCTCAAGCCCATCTTAATCAATTTCTTTTTATTTTATCCCACCATAGAGGCATGGGTAGAAAGACATTTCTTTTAAAAAAACAAAAAAATCAATCGGTTCGGTTTTGTTTTTTTGATTTGGCTTAATATAAAACATGTAAAAACTGAAATTGAATAAGAACGTTTAAAAAAAAAAAAAAATTTGAACCGACACGGTTTATTTTGGTTCGGTTTTTTTTAAGCTCTTTATTTGATTACATATTCGGTCTTTGCCTCGATTTGTATTTGGTTTGGACCTGGGTTTTTGCGCTTTGTTTTTTACATCTTACATTAAAATATAATGAAATTTATCATATACATTAATTAAAATATTAAAAAAAATACAATTTATTTGATTTGAAAATGGGGTTAAGTTTAGCTATTTCAATAATGAAATTGAAATCAAACCAAATCAATGAAAGATTCTAGATTTTGAAACCAAAACCAAATTGATTATATTCGGTTCGTTTCAATTTGGTTTTAAAAGGCCGATTTGGATTTCAACTCTAAATTGACACCCTTCCATATAGGGGATGATCTCTAATGGTGTTCCCAACTATTGGACGGACCCTTCCCTTATTTATTCAACTTCCATCTCTACAAGTTTGTTTTGGGTCAACCGTAAGGGACAGAGACAGCTCAGTTGTCAAAGGGACCTACATTGGATCACCCGGTTTGAGAAACTGGAATTGGAATCGAAATCGGTTGAACCTTTAGTTTTTAAGATTCACGTTGATTCTGTGGATGATCAGAACTAGACTCTGCAGAAACTGATCCCGTTGCCAATTCTATCTACTTGAACCTTGGGATCACCCGCATGGGGTTCCATATTTTCATGGGTTTCATACTTTCATACCAGCATTTAAAGCTATAATCAGTATTGATCGGGTCCAGCCAAATTCTATTATAAATCGGCAACAATCAATATGAAAAATGTCGGAATTGATAAGGATTGGATGAAACCCCAAAAACAAAACTTGGGGAAAGTTCGATATGAAATGGCTTGAATTGGGATCTTTATCCGTTGTTGTAATTGAAGTGTTATTGTGGGCATCGTGAAGCGCAGCAACAGCCATGTGTGCATAGTGGAGCCTGTTGTACACATATGGCTTTTGCTGCGCCGCACGATGCGCATGGTAGCGCTCCAATTACAACAATGGATAAAAATTCATTGAATTGATAACTGACACGGCCAATTAGAGTCAAAAATCGACCAAATCATTAGATCCGATCCCCATTTTTTGAAAACCTTGTTTCAAAATCTTATGTTCCAAGATATTATATATATCCACAGCTTCAAAAATCGAATCAGATAAGAATCAATTGTGACCAGTCCAGATTGACTGATTCGATACAATTGATTCTAAGATTTCTATGTTTTTGCTACCGATTGACTCGGGCAATTTGATTAAGCGACGACCGAAATCTAAGGATTTTGATTGAAACGACCGATTTGATTGAAATTGGCAGGACCTATCCCGGTTTTACATGGTCTACCCAAAAGGTTGGCCCGCTCGTTATACGTTTCTATTTGCAAGAAATTAAAAAAAAAAAAAGAAAAAAAAGAGAGGTTTGGGTCACTCACATACACTGCATGACTCCATGATGATAACTACAACGATGGGAGGAGACGTCAACGCTGACGATAACGACGATACCGATGACGTCAAGTCTTATCCTTTATTTTTTTATTCCCTTGGTTCTTAGATCAAAAGATCACGAGAAAAAAGAGACATGGGAGTCGAGTTGAATGAGTGATGATGATGATGGTGCATTAGTGCATGCACCATCCCCATCTCCTGGTAATCGCACAATTTCAATAAATTAATTCATAAAAAGGGTTTCATCCATTCACAAAAAGTGTTTTTTATTTTTTTTTTATTTTAAATTTTAAGTATTTTCTGTTTTTTTTTATGAAATAAATATTTTCTGTTGTTTTCTTTCTTTCTTCTTTCATTCATTCATTCACACTTGCTCATTTTATTTCCACGTTTGTTGTTTCGTGGCTTTCTTTCGCAAGAATTGTTTTTTCGTGGCATTGTATCCCACCATGTATAAATTTAAGGTTCCTTGCTCTCTTCTATGTCTGCGTGGTTGCGCAGTTTAGGGATCACCACCTTTTCATTCTTCTTCTTCTTTCTTCTGTAACCGTTTCACCTTCTTCTATCTTCGTTTAAGAATAGAAACGAAACGACGAGGGTATAACCTTAACCACCATTTCTGTTTCTTCTGATTCTAATAATATTCTTTTTTTTCCTAAAAAAGTGTGCTGCTGCAAGCTTGGAATTTATATTATTGATTTCATTTTTTATTATTCTTCTTCTTCTTCTTTGGAAGTGGTAATGGACTCTGCAACCTTGGCGATGAGAGCTTCTTCGGCCTGCTTCACCACATTGTCGAACCCTAAATCTTATCCTTTGAGGACTTACGGTCATATAGAGGACAGGATATCATTGTCGCGCAGGTCCCTGCGGCTTAAATGTATCCACAATCCCAACCCCAGTCTCATTTCTTCTTCTTCTTCTTCATCATCATCGTCGTCGTCTCCTTTGAAATCCAATACCAATATCCAAAACCCTAGCTCTTCTGTCCCCTGTTCCGCTGTGGCCGAGGCTTCGTTGGGAACCACTGACCTTGCCATCTACAAGCTTCAACGTCTTGTTTCCGAGTTCCAATCGCTATCGGAACCCATTGATCGCGTTAAACGCCTATTACATTACGCCACCCATCTTCCTCCCTTTGATGAATCGCGGCGTGTCCCTTTGAATCGAGTCATGGGTTGCACCACCCAGGTATGGTTGGATGCCAGCTTGGATGATTATGGTCGGATGAGGTTTTTTGCCGATAGTGATTCAGAGATCACTAAAGGCTTCTGCTCCTGTTTGGTTTGGATTCTCGATGGGGCATTCCCGGACGAAGTACTGAGTGTGAAGACCGAAGACTTAGCCGCCCTCAATGTTGGATTGCTTGGTCGTGCTCATTCGAGGGTGAATACGTGGCATAACGTATTGATCAGCATGCAGAAGAGGACTAAAGCTCTTGTCGCCGAGAGGGTGGGTAAGCCTCCTCTTGATCCTTTCCCATCTCTGCTTATCACCGCGGACGGTATCCGGGCCAAAGGAAGCTATGCTGAAGCTCAGGTTGGTAACCATTTTGCTATGCTGAAATTTGAATTCTGTTCATCTTATCCAACGCTTCCTGACTTTTACATTAAGAAGGTTTTCAACTTTCAAGCATGGGGATGGTTCCTCCGTATTTGCCCTTCAATGGTATTTTTAAAACGGGATGAATAATCAATTGGAAACATTTAGAGAAACAGAGGAAATGGATTGTATTTTAAAATTTAACCTGCTGATTACTCGAATCTAGTAGGGACGTTAAAATGTTTGAATCGGCAAATTCCAGTTTTGATTTCAGTGGAGTTCATAGATCTATCTTCTTTTTGATGGTTCTACTACACTTCAGACTTTATTCCTGCATGTGAATTTTTCAGAAACTCTGTTGATATCTCTTTCTAGCTCACCAACGTGGCGTGGAAAACTCAAGAGGTGTTGTTGGATGCAAAAGAAATAATCCAGGCCATATACGTATGGACTCCGGTCATATTTCAAAGATTCAGCAACTATTAAGCATATACAGAGCTCAAAATGTTTGCAAAAGTAACCTTTTTTGTAGGACGCAGCACTAATCAACTAGATGATTAGTGATAGGTAATGTATGGGGATGCACTTCTGCTATAGTGTCCCATTTTGACAGACCGAGAGGTGGCTCCAATCCATGCTTGAGATGGACACTAATGCATCTGTATATATTCCAAATAATTTCTAAGAATTTGGTTCTGGTAAGAAAAGGAATGTCAATTTATTGATTAAAAACAGAAGACTGTACTGAAGATACACAATAGACTTGAATGATGGTTGTTGCCATGAAATAAAATTGGGACTTTTCTACTATCAATGAAGATTAGTTCTTAAATCTGTCCAAATAAGTTTACCATTCTGCATACAAGGTTTATCAGATCATTAGTTTCCTCTGCTTTACTGAAAACATTCATGAATTAAAAGCAATATTACTAGTTTTTTTTTTTAATCAGTAAGCAGAATCAGTATATAGGTCAAATAAGTTGGCTGATTAGGTGCGGTCCTTGCCTTCAACAAAATTTAGTACAAAGACAAATCATTTTCAAAATTTATTTTTTAACATGCAATTAGCCGATTTAATCCATGACCTTCAACATGATGGACCAGCACCTTGAAAAAAATTCAATATTCCTTCTTGAATTTAAACCCTTTATTCTACATATACTTAAACATAGAGCATATACATTTTAGATCACCAGAGCAATCTGACCATTGGACAGGTCAGCTGGATTACTGTATATTGGATCACCAGGCTAGAATGCTCCTACTCCTGGTTTGGGTTTTAAAACATTGTTTTGGACAATTGGATTTAATGAACCTGAAGCTAGAGTTGCTATATATAAATCAACAGAAAAAAGAATGTGAGGGGAGTTGAATAGAGCTCTCTTGTTGCTTACAATTCAGGTATCTTGCATGAATCAACTTTGGTGATTGTTGTTCTATGGTTAAGAATGAAATTTATTAATTTTACTATATTGTTACTCAAGAAGATGTTGCATTGCCAGAATCCTAAGTTCTATTTTAGTGATTGCAGGCTAAGTTTTTGCTCCCTGATGAGGTAAAGGTTAAAGAACTCGTCAATGTGCTGAAGGAGAAGAAAATTGGTGTCGTTGCACATTTTTACATGGACCCGGAAGTCCAAGGCGTCTTAACTGCTGCACAAAGGCAGTGGCCTCACATCCATATATCTGATTCATTGGTTATGGCAGATACGGCTGTTAAGATGGCTGAAGCTGGATGTCAGTTTATCACAGTGCTTGGAGTAGACTTCATGTCAGAAAATGTGCGTGCAATCCTTGATCAGGCTGGCTTTGGAAAGGTACTTTTTCTCCTCAATCCATATCTTTCCTCTTAGAGAATATATTCACATTGACCTATATACTCTCTTTGATATGTAATGCAAAGGATTCTAATTACTCTGAGGTGAAACTTTGGGAGCTTGAGGGAGTTCCAGTAATGCTGATAATTTTTTTTTTGTTTACATTCTTGATTACACTGCAATTTTTGTTTCTTGTTACTGTATATGATATATGTGCCATTGTGCCTTAATGTAATCCTAGATGGGGATAAAGCCAACTAGAACCAGAACTAGGATTTATTAGGGTTTAATGGATTGGCTAGGGTGGAATTAGATAAATAGTGAAGTTAGGGTTAGGGTTTGAGAAGGAGATTAATGTAGGGATCTAGGATTTATAATAAGTATTATGGCTAGGGGCTTGGATCGAGTTTCCCAAACAGTGAGGGGGAGATTTGGTCCAAGTTTGGGCTGCTTCTAATGGTGGAATCAGGCTGGGCAGGTTTTAGGTTACGGAAGTGATGTTTGGAGATGGAGGGATATTAGGGTTTGGCTTAGAGGGTTAGGAACAGAAGGGTTTGGGGAAGGAGATTTACTTACTGGTTATTAGATGGATCCTTGAACTGGTAGCAGATTTGGATAACTGAGCCATGAACCTTCAAACAATCAGCAGTAGCAAACTTGAACAAATCTGAATGCACACGAATGAGAGAGACAGTGAACTCGTGAAGGCTATCTCAGCCTCACCTTCACAGTCTATCTCAGGACAGTGGAATGCAACAAAGCAAATTTCTTATTCATTAAATCGTAGGGGGCTCAGTGGAGCTCTTACATTATATAGCTTTCAAGGCTGGACATGAAATATAAATCCTAACTAGGACTAGGACTCAAAATAGGAATAGGAATGCCAACTAGGACTAGGACTCAAAACTAGGACTTCTAATTAGGATTCAGATTTGAACTAGGAATCCTAATTAGAATTACAACTCAATAAAGAATAAAACATAATAAAAACAAATAAAACAAATACTAATCTAAATCCCCACGACTGCTGTTGGTGTAGGGAAGAATCCCTACACCTACCCGATGGCTAATTATGCTGGTGTAGGGAAGAATCTCTAAACCTGCGGCTGGTTTTAGACAGCCAGTTTACATCATGCCTTCTCTGCTGTGATGAATGAAGTTCATGACCAATCTTAAGTGTCCTTTGCAATTTAGATGCATACATCCTGATTGGGGGTAGGTAGGATGAACCCTAGGTTCAGCTTAAACACCTCCTGTCCTTTGCAATCAGATGCATACATCCTGATTGGGGTTAGGTAGGATGAACCCTAGGTTCAGGCTAAACACCTCCCTTACAAGAGCCCAAGTAGCACAAACTAATAAAGTCATTAAAATATGGGCAAGAGTTCTCTACTTGGTCGCATGGTCTCTACACAAGCATCTGGGCCAATGGGTGAGCACGTCTGGTTATCTACCCAGGGGGCAGAGGCGTCATCTCATGATGCCCTGTGAGAGGGGTGTAGGAAACAACACCAAGAAGAGATCTTTTTCCAATATATATATATTAAAAAAAATTAATTCTATTCCTCATCTGACTAGGAAATCAGATCCTAGTCTGACTAGGACAATCTTATTGCTAATTACAAATCATAACTGAGAAAGGAAACATAGTTCAAATAGGAAAACTTAACTACTTAAATCAAATCGAAATACCTAACTAAATAAGCTCACAGCTGGGCTGGAGTAAGCCCACGAATGGGTTGGAATCAAGTCCCATCGAACTGGGCATTCAGCTGGGCCTGTTGCTGGCTTTTTTCTTCTTGCAGGATTAAGTGATGTACCCCTGCCGTGCATCACATCCGTCATTTTTTCATGATATCTCTTTCTTATGACTTATGAGTTTGCTCCCTACTCTTATTCAATCTCACAAAAAGGACTTCATTTCCTATTCCTTCTGTGAAATTGCACTTCTACATTGGGGTTTCTTAATTTCCTTTTCATAACCAATTCTTTCATCTAATTGGATGGGTTCAATTTCATGATTCTTATTTTTTAGAAAGATAAGGATCGAATTTATAGAAGGAAAAAAGGAAGTAGGAAACATCATTATTTGCTCTCCATGTGCCTCATCTGTGCCCACATCCCGCCTTGGCACTGAAAGGATATAAGAATATAAATTACGTTTGATTTGTATGGATTGTGAGGAAACACAACTGTCCCATGCTAAAAGTTCTATTTACCAAATGTGGAGATCTCGTTTTGAGTCTTTATTCCTAGTACAACATCTTCTGCTTATTATTTTATGGGTTACATACACATACCTCCCTAAAATGTTCCCAATATTCCTCATGCCCCCCAAAGGTTCTGAGAAGTCCACACGCAACCCCTGAAAATTCCACGTACCGCCCCTACTTTACCCCCCTAAAGCCATTTAAGTCCACACCAGGCATTAATTGCTAAAAAATGATCAAACTACCCTTTCTTCTATCTTTTCTAAAATTTGAAAAGACCTAATTTCCCTGACCTATTTGCTAAAACTTGAAAAGACCAAAATGCCCTCATCTTCCCCAAATCATCATCTTCTTTTACAATGTAGCTACCCAATACTACCACCAGCACCACCACCACCGCCAACCACCATTAACACCATCATCACCGAGAAGCCCCGCCTCCAGCACCACCTCCAACTCCTCCACCTTTACCAATTCCACCACCGAGTCCCCCTCCGTTGCCTATTCCTCCACCAACACCGCCGCCCTTACCATTGAAATTCAAAACTCGATCCACAAAGACACGTCACTCTTCTCTCCCTGCTTTCAAACTCTTTTGGCTACTTTCTTTTATGTTCTCCAATTTAAGTTTTTTTTTTCTCGTCTTTTGTTTTTTTCCTCTATTCATTTGCAATTTGTGATCTGCTTCTGAAATTTTGGGGTTGTGGAAATAGATTTGATGTTGAAGGATCGAAGCCACTTGAACTTGAGGCTGCAAACCTCTGCACCTCTGCCTGCTTCCACAGGCCCAACTCCCCACCCCTTGCGCTTCATCTTCTCCCGCGGCGAGGGCCGCTTGCCAGCTGCATGCAAGCCGGCAGCTCTGGACCAGGTGACGCTCTCCAGCGGGTCCTCTTGGACCTGCAATGGACACTAAAAAAAAATAAAAATTTATAACACGCTTCTGTTCCGTGTTAGTTTTGGAGGAGAGGAAAGAGTTGGGTGAAAGGTGTATCTCTTCACCCACATCATTATATAATATAAATGGTTTTTTTACCAAATGGAGTTCTAGTTATATGGAATATTTCAGATTGATGCAACAGCAAAAAGTTTCAATTTTTTGACCAAAAATCAGTTTGTTGACTATTTCATGAAATCAATCCAAAATTGAAATTGACATTATACCAAATCAGCCCTTAGCCTTTTAAATTTTGAATTATCTATTATGCATGATTGGCCAAGGAAAATTTAAGATGGAACGCTAACCAAAGGAAAGCAGCTGAATAAAAACAAGAGATAAATGGAAGTTATCACGTTCAGATAACACCCAAAGAGGAGAAACCTTAAATCTCTACACAATTCTAATTGTTGTCCCAACTCTAGAAGAAAGTTCTTCTCTTTGGCAGCAATAAGAGAAAAGAGAATTCTATTCTCTCTCTCCCAATGAGCCAAAAAAAAAACATTTTACAGAAATCCCTAAGATGAGGCTTTATAGAAACCATAATACCCTTATAACCTTATTTACTAAGGATTTATGTAGGCCTCAAAACCCTAGTTGGAGATTCGTTGCAATTCAAGACAACAACTGAGCACTGAAATTACATATGATATCAATTAGATTCACCAGTTAAACATTTTCATATAATTAGATGCACAGAAAGGATGGTTCTTTTACTATACTTCCATATGATGTTTCCCGGGACTGCTGACTTAGCTGCCTAACAGTATACTCCCAGGTTATTTAGTTCTTTTTGTTGGACAACTCATCTAGCAACCTTCCTAGACCCCTCTCAAATTCCCAGATACACACAAATATATCGTGCTAGCTGGTTTTTTAGGACAATTTAGATAATAAGGTTTCCCCCCCCCCCCTTCTGTTCTTACTTCTGATTAGGTTGACTCCACAAGAAGATGGTTTATAACTTGTGATTCAAATGCCAGTGCACCGTCTGCTTCATTACCTTTTTTATCAGTTGTTTGTGAAATCTCCTGATTTTTCTCTTCAGTCTTATGTATTTAGCTATTTACATTATAGCCCCACAGGTATGTATATTTAACCTTTCTGTGGGGGTACTAATATTCCTTCATGTTTTGGTTTCTGTGCATCATTTTGATGGAAAGTTGTCTGCAGGTTGGTGTCTATAGAATGTCAAATGAACGAATTGGTTGCTCTTTGGCTGATGCTGCAGCTAATCCTGCGTATATGAGTTTTCTTAAGTCGGCAGCTGAAGTACCTCCTTCTTTGCATGTTATCTACATCAACACCTCACTGGAGACAAAAGCTCAAGCCCACGAACTAGTGCCAACAATAACCTGCACTTCATCAAATGTTGTGCAAACTATTCTGCAGGTTGGTTGCTTTTGAACTCTATCATCTACCTACTGTTTACCTTCTCCATAATATTGCTTGCTGCTCATTTTACTTGTTCTAATAGTCTAATCATTCCCAAACTGGTACATGGTGCCAACTTTTGGGTTCCCAATCCCCATTAGTATCTAATGAATTTGTTTTTGTTCTTCAGGCATTTGCTCAAATACCAAATTTAAGTATATGGTATGGCCCTGATTCGTACATGGGTGCAAACATCACAGAATTGTTTCAGCGGATGGCTAGCATGACAAATGAAGAGATCGCCGAGGTACATCCAAAGCATGACAGAAACTCCATAAGATCATTGTTACCTCGCCTGCACTATTACCAGGTGAGGTCCCCCCATTCATGGTGTGGGATGTTTTATTTTTTATTTTTATTTTAACGTTTACTTGGAATGCCAAAGTATTGGACATGGGGAAGGAAACAGAAGATCCGATATGACGCTAGTTTTTTCTTTTTCCTATTTTCTTCTATGTGCAATGAATAATTTACTCTGATGGAAAACAAAGTAGTTTCACTGTTTTGCTAACATCTAAAAGCTGTGTCTGAGCATTACAGCTTCAATATGGTAATAGTTTCACTGTTTTGCTAACATCTAAAAGCTGTGTCTGAGCATTACAGCTTCAATATGGTAATTCCTTAAGGTTTATTTTTTACGATCTTGTGGCATAAATGTGGAAGTCTTTTGTTAAATACATTTCAAGCGTTTTAGTCAGAGCTCTCTGGAAGATTTGCTGAATCACCGTCAGTATCAAGCTTTTAACTCAACTGTTTTCATTCAGTTACGTGGATGCTGTTTTTTCATTGCATGCTATCTAAGGCCATTTCCTCTATTGAAGGACGAGTCTTTAATCCTCTCAACACCTCAACCAATATCTTTTCTGTGTTCTCTCTGTACTTCTAGGGCGTTAATTTTTCACCATACTGCTTCATAATGTGCCAAGTTTGGAGCCAGCTTAGAGTCCACCACTTGGAAAATCAAGGCAGCACCACATCTGCATCCACACTGCATCATCACTTGGCAAGACAAAAGACCACGTTCTTTTCCAAACCTAGTCTGCATGTGTCACCCATCCAAGAATGCCCCTCCATCAAATTACCTTCCCTAAACTTACAACTTGCCCTATTGAAGGGAATGGGTGCAAGCCCCTGGAGGATGGCCCCGTCCGCAGCTATCTTCATTGTGTTGATGGAACTCTAGGGTAAACAGTGGGTTAATTGTGCTTCTGGGATTTACATGAATTTTGGTATTATCTTTTCTATGTGATTTGTGTGAATTGTACTTTTTCACACCCATTTTTGGGATGGTGCTCGTGTTGTTCTCGTCTAAGATAACATCAGTTTAATTATTAGGTTCAACTCTTATGGTGCCATTTCCTGAGATTGTTTCCTTTTACATGATCACAAATACATTTTCACCTTGTAATATTTCTTACATATGAAACATAATAGTATTTGTGTGTGTGTGTGTGTGTATTAGTATATTCTGCTGCCTGGTTTTCTTATCTGGGTCATGGAATTTTACTGCAGGATGGGACATGCATTGTTCATGACCTTTTTGGACATGAAATCGTGGAGAAAATACAGGAAATGTACTGTGATGCTTTCTTAACAGCTCATTTTGAAGTCCCAGGGGAAATGTTTTCCTTGGCAATGGAAGCAAAGAGAAGAGGAATGGGAGTGGTGGGCTCTACCCAAAATATATTAGATTTCATCAAATTAAGGGTCCAAGAAGCTTTGGACAGAAATGTTGATGACCACCTTCAATTTGTATTAGGAACAGAATCAGGGATGGTAACTTCAATTGTTGCAGCAGTTCGCAAACTATTAGGTTCTGTTGAGTCTCCTGGGAGAGCAAAACTTAACATTGAGATCATCTTTCCAGTCTCAACAGACTCATTGTCAAGAACTTCAAGGGATTCACTACCGGGCCTCAATGCTGCTGACATGAGCAGCTTCTCTGAACTCTCAGTTATTCCTGGAGTAGCTAGTGGAGAGGGGTGCTCCCTTCATGGAGGCTGTGCCTCATGTCCATACATGAAGGTAAGAAAAAAAGTGTTTCCCTATTCCAATTGACAATCTGCAATATCTAAATTCTCCCCCCCCCCCCCCTTCATACTTTGGAATCATTGCTCCAACCAAATCCAGTTATTATTGTTTGCAACTGAGGCAAACCCAATTCTAACCAAATCTGATTTGGGAAACTCAGTTTGCTAACTTTCTGGGTTCAAGGTTTTCTTGTGGTTTATTAACTCGATAAATGCTTTTAATCACATAAGTTATGACCTTTAAAATTAGATGATTCTGTAGGCATTCTTTTTCTCACCATGATCCATATCCAATTTTGTCATATCACTAACGAAACAATTGGAGAACTATACAATGTTTCAGAAAGTGAGCTTGCCAAAGTGTAAGTTCTTTGACCATAATAGGTTTGTAGATGCAAAGGTTGCAGTGCACAATACTTCGTTCGAGTTTAAGTTATATTCTCTCCAAATTTGCCTTTGAAGAAATCACATTTTAACTTATTTATTTTTGGCTGCCAGATGAATTCTCTCACCTCACTATTAAGAGTATGCCACCACCTACCTGATGATAAAAAGGCATTTACAAACTATGAAGCTGGACGATTCAATTTAAGAACACCACATGGGAAATCAGTTGCAGATGTCGGGTGTGAACCAATTTTACACATGAGACACTTCCAGGTCAGTTTCCAGCACTTCAAAAGCTATTTTGGAGCATTTAATCCGTCGATTCCCATCAACATTACAAGGTATTGGTGTTTCAGGCAACAAGAGAATTGCCAGAAAAGCTTGTCCATCAGATCGTACTTCCATCTGGAAATGGGAAGCTGCCATCTTAACAGGTTACAAATAAGCTGGGTTTTATGACCCCAAATGTTTCAGCTTCTTGTGTTTTCAATTTCTGATTACATTCCATGCACTGAAAGACAAGGTGCGCTGGCTGGGTCATGAAGTTGAGCGGGTCTTGCCCATCAAGCAGTATTAAATTACAACAATATTTCTTTTATTCTTTAATTCTCAATATATTTGTTGCAACACAAGACCTCTATGGCAGATTAACCACCGATGTCGAAAGCATGTTAGATTGCACTCGGGGAACTCATTCCAATGGTGGGGTAGAATGTGGCCCGATTGCACAAGGATTGCACCTGTGAGAGTTTTGTTGGAATTCGAACTAGCGCGACCATAACAGATTATGAGTTCTTTAGAACAATGACTCCCTATCAATATTAAGAGGTTATATGGAAGCTGTTTGTATAAATGCTAGGCCGATGATCTGCTATCAATGCATCATGGTGCAGGGAGTTTGGCTTAGTTCGGGTTTCTTCAATTTGGAAGCAACAGCAACAGCAACAGCAGCAACACGTGGGGTCACTTTTTTTTGGTTCTTTGGACTCCCTGGTGACCAGTTAGATAGGACTGCTATAGTTGGGTTTTGAAGAATCTTGGCTGGAGTTCCTTGTAAAGGACTAGCACCAATGTTGAAGAACACATCATATTTATTTTGGTTTGTGTATTTGAGTTCAGGGAGGAAAGCCCCATCTAGAAAATTTGACAGGCTTTGGCTTGTACACTAAATAAATAGTTATTTAGTTCTCATCCATGGTAAATTTTTTTTTTAATAGGTATCCATGGTGAATGTTATTAGTGTTTATGTTATATATTTGGTGAATTCTTTAAACTGATGATGCAACATGATTTTGGATATGGTGTTTGTTCACTTGGATTGTTCTTGTTGTTGCTTCTTCGCTTCATCTACAAAAATAATTAGTTAAACACAAGGTTATTAAGTTTGGAATCGGGATTCGGATACAGGATTCATTCAATTTTGATTTGACTATGGATCGGCAGTCTATTTCAGATTGGCCGGAGGAATTGGGAACGCTTTCAACACACCAACTTTTTAATGCCAATAATTATTAGGTAAATTAGATGGTAATCAAATTTTGTGAAAGATACCTAGCTCCTATCTTCAAAAGTCAATTTCAGCTTTATTAAAGATTTTCGTGTGCATAATAGAGTTTGAATATTAGTGGGAGAGTGCACAATAGTGGTTCTATCTGGAGATATTACATTAATACACAAGCGTGTATCATTAAACATGAGAGTGTGTGATTGAATTAGAATCTGAAATTTTAATATGTATTGAGGTGATATAAATCATTTCCTAAAGGTAGAGAGGTTTGGACATGTCAATTTTAGGTAAATTAGCGGTACATATCAATCATAGGGTTGGCCATAAGAGGGCAAGAGGATCTTTTTCAAAGGGGAAAGAGCGAATGACACGTGTTAGGCACCCTGCTGGTGTGCTCAGTTTTTCCTTTTCCTAAAATATCAAATAGTTAGAATTGTTCCATCAACTTGCCATGTGTCAAGTAGCTATGTAGGCAAGATAAAGTCCTCTTCTATGCATGGAAATCAAGGAAAAAGAAGAGAAAAAGACACTTGTGTGAGTGTTTTTTTCGTCTTTTTAGATGGGAAACTAGGTTATGCACCTCTACTTCACGCACATGATGATTTGGATTGGATCTCGTTAAAACAATACATCAATGAAAATATACCTTATGTTGGTCAAGTGTTATATGTGGCCCTAATCTTATCCAATGGTCAATATGGTATTTCAAATTTTCATTTTTCTTTGAGTTATGTGATTTATTCAATTTAATAAAAAATTAAATTTAAAGATATTTAATTTTTTTAAGTTAATGTTTTGCTTCTAATGATGGTGGTTGTTGGACCCCTCTTTGGGTTCATGATATGGTTGTTTGGTATATTTCAATATACTTAGTCTTTATTTAGTTTTATCAAGGGAGTGTTTGAAATCTGATTGACACCTTTATGGTATAAAGAATTCTCAAAAATAATTTAAAAGTGATATATCATTATGTCATTATCAAAATGTTTCATCATCATGCAAAATTTTCGAGTATACATGTAAAATAACATTATTATCTTGATTGAAAAAAATTATGCAGTATACTAATAAGGTAAAAAGTAAAATTACAAATTATTTAACACCTTGAGGTGTATCAATGACAAAATCCCTTTTATTAATTTGAAACTAATATATGTTTTGCTTTCTATCCAAATTTTATTCGTATGATTGAGAATACTTGCACTTTTTGTGTTAATTTTTTCCATTCATCTGCCATGGTGACTCTACATCACATGCATTGGAATCTTAGAGAATGATGCAATGCAATCTAATGTGTTCATGTTATGTTTTGTGAAAAAAGGGGGCAAGTTGATAGTAAGAAATGTGAGATCAGCTTTAGGATCGTTACAGGCATGGACTTAAGAATCAAAATTGTAATTGGTTGTGGTCAATCTCGACTATGGTTTTCTAGGCTGATCCAACTGATTCTCTTACATTGCTCTAGCAACCATGATGAACACATAATTTGTTAAGAATTAACAACGTAGCAAAACAACGATAGCAAAAGAAAAACAAAAGAGAATCACATATACACAAACCACATCGATTTACGTGATTCACCTAAGATGGGCTACGTCCATAGTTAAATGATAAACTAGAGCTTCCATCATTCTGATGAAAATTTTACAAAACCTTAACCCACACATCCTTACAAGATCACACTGTATGTATAGCATTTTGACGTATTACAATATAGAGAAAAGTGAATAGTACTTTTAGGATTAGATTGAGATCAGGTTTCACCAATAACATAACCAACATGCAACGACACATGTCACCATCTTTTCAACTAAAAAAAAAACAAAAAAAATAATCGTAACTAGCTAGAGGAGGGGGAGGGATAGGGCCACAAGGGGGAGGATCGTGGAGGTGATTCCCTTACTGCTTTAAAATGTTAGGCCTTCAAGATTTTCCAGCGGCTAGAAAGACAATTATGCAACCTAGATCCTTCTGGCAGTGCAAATAATGAAATCATGCTAAAGGTTTTCAGTTCATTGACCATGTTTTGGCCACGAATGATCCCATGTTGAGGCAGGGCAGGGGCAAAGCTAGAGGAGGAGGAGGGAGGGAGAGAGAAATAGAGAGGGTGCAAGGGGAGAGGGGATGGGGTTTGTAGTGGGAGAGAGGGAGGGGGTAGAGGAGCCGAGGAAGGGAAGACTTTTGAACATGGTTTAAACCTTTTTTCTATTTTTGGGAAAAAAGGCTGCCATGCCACGTTGCACTTGAGCCTAGATATGGGAAGGGCGAAATGAGTATCCCAACCCTATGAAATGAAAAAATTTCACCCTTATTAGATGCCCTTGCACGATGTCATTGGCCCCCGCACTATTGCAGGGGCACTCAGCTTCGCAGTGATCCCCTCCCTCCCCCTTTTTAAATGATTCCTAAAGTTAACCTTAAACCAATACCGAATAGCTCCGATTTTGGTCCATCTTCGATCCTCTCTTTGTATACTATATGCAACACAAAGCTTGATACCAAAAGAAAGTGTTCGTGTTCCCATGCATGCATTAGAGCCCTTACCCCTCAAATCCCATACTCGGTAACCAAGTGGTAGCCCCCTATCTAAGTTAAGGGGTTCAAATGGTTACCATACTGAGTGTTCTGCACACTTCAACCACTAAAATAGTAATAAATTCCTTAAAAAATTCTCAATGATGTCAAGATCTCTCAATAAAGCAGCTAGGCCGCATCACCTTACCCAGAAAGAAAAGGGTTTTTATCCTCACGCTAAACAGCACAAGTAGTCGCCGCGGCTAAACTACATCAAATAGCGCAAAACAAATATTCGCGATATGCCCTTATGATACACACATAATAGATCAGGATTATACCATTTTGGCCAAGGTTCAGAGATAGGTCGGTGATCAACCTCCATTTAGAATGATTCCATTCGGAGAAGAATTGGCCGGGATCAATCCGAATCCCAATAACCCTGATCTAAGGTGAAATTTATTTGGGTTTTTTGTTTATTTTTTTTGTATTTTTGATAAAAATAAGGGAAAATATCTGGTGTTGTGTGAATCATAAAAGCAATCCTTTTTTCTTCTCGAGGGGTTTGCTATTTATTGTTGTTTTCATAACAACTTGACAAGCCATAGTACTGGAGGAGTGATACATGCAAACTCATTGTTTCTAATGTGAGAACCATACATTTATACAATACAAGGAAAATGCAGAAAAAGATGAGCATTTTATGCTTTCTCTCTCTCTCTCGCTTCACATAATTCAAATTGCAAAACATATTTTTATTTAATTTCCTAAAATAGTAAATAATTTCTTTTTGTTGGGTAAGTAAAAAATTCAAAATTTCCAAACATATAATAAAGAATCGGACGTCAGGTAAGCAACTGTGAGACCGATTCAGCGCCAAAAATAAATAGCCCAAAATAAATAAATAAAAATGATTTTGGTTTTTGATAGGAAAATGAGGGGGAAAAAAAAAACAGTTGGAAAGAAAAAATAAAAAAGTAAAAATAAAAAAAATGGCCGAAACCCTTAGGCTGGTACCGTCCATCTAAATCTGTAATCTAATCTACTCTAAGTTCTTAAAAGAGCGTTGGTGGATGCCGGTGGGTTTTGTTTTTCCTTTTTCTTTCTCCCGTTATCGTTTATACTTCTAGAGAACCTGCAACCCTCATTCAGCGCATGTTAGCGGAGCTACGGCTCCCCTAAAGGAGCCTTCGCTCAACATTTTTTTCACTTAAAAGCGAAGCGCAAATCGAAAGAACCGTAGGGTTTGATTTTGGGGTCGGAAGATTTCAGATCTGTGCATTGACGAGGGAAGAAAGGAACATAGGGTAAAGAAAAAATGTCGAAAGCCTGGGGAGGAATCGGTGCATGGGCCGCTGAGTCCGAGCGTGCCGAAGCCGAAGAGCGCGAGAACGCTGCCGCCGCCGTCGCCAATTCTCAACTTACCGGCGGTGGTGAGTTTCTGAGTTTTCCGAGTCTCAAAGAAGCTGCGGCTGCCAAGCCCAAAAAGAAGAAGATGACGTTAGCCGAGTTCACCACCGGTACTAACGTTGGCCCAGGTACAGCCAGGCGTGATTACTCCACGGAGTCCAAGGGTCTAACAACTGACGAGATGCTTCGATTGCCAACTGGCCCCAAGGAGAGGACTGCCGAAGAAATGGAGTACGGTCGCCTCGGCGGTGGTTTCCGTTCCTATGGTCGAACAGGGCCTCCTCCTGGGCGCATGCGTGAGAGAGGCGACGACAGTGATGGTTCATGGGGTGGAGGTCGGAGATCCTACGGGGGTTTCGATGATGAACGGAGGGCTCCCCCACCTAGGTCTCAAGAATACGATCAGCCTTCCAGGGCCGACGAAGTTGACAACTGGGCAATGGCTAAGAAACCGCTTTCCATCTCTGCCATGGATTCTGGTTCTGGGCGACAAGATCGGTACAGTTCGCTTGGTAGTGGTGGTGGGGGTCCTTCTAGGGCTGACGAGGTAGATAATTGGGGTATGGGGAAGAAGGCACAGGCACCACCTCCTACTAGATCTATGGGTTTCGGCTCAGGTTTCAGAGATTCCGCTCCCGATTTGGATCGTTGGAGCAGAGGAGGACCGCGTGATGGAGATCGTGAGCGCCCACGGCTTGTTTTGAATCCACCGAGGGGTGACGGAGTTGTTAATGAGTCTACCAGAACAACCCGACCTAGCCCATTCGGTGCAGCACGTCCCAGGGAGGAGATTTTGGCTGAAAAAGGTCTCGACTGGAAGAAGTTGGATTCAGATATTGAGTCTCGTAAGACGACGAGTCGACCCACAAGCTCTCAGTCAAGCAGGCCTTCAAGTGCCCAATCGAATCGTGCAGAAAGTCCTGCGCCACAGGTTCTGGAAGCAGCACCAAAACAACGACCAAAGGTGAATCCCTTTGGGGATGCCAAGCCTCGAGAAGTCTTACTGGAAGAGCAAGGCAAGGATTGGCGCAAGATTGATTTTGAACTGGAGCATCGTGGCGTTGACAGGTTTTCAGCCTTGCTCTATCTCTACCATTGTCTCTATTTGCATGCTTATGTTACTTGTCTAGATTACACAAACTTCTGTGCTATTAATGGATGCTTATACCAAAAAAAAAAAAAAGCGTCTTAGGTGACCCTCATTTTAGTTTCAGCCTTCAGATGCTGCCGTCCATAAATAGTGGTAGTGATCTTTCCTTTGTTTCTCCCATCTATAATCTATCAGTTACCATTATTCATTAGTGAAGTCACTGTGTGACCTGCTAAATTTAATGAAACTGCTTAGTTTGTTTATTATTTTCTCATTGTAAACTAGACATTTATTAATTACCATCCAAATGAACAGGGGAAGAGAAGGCCTTTATACTTTTTGTTGGGCTGTTAGAAAACAGTGGGAAAAGGAATTTATCATAATGTGCAAGTTTATAGGAGATCCCATTATGCAGGATTACTAGGGTCTGATGCCAAACAGGTGCTGAAACAGCTAGTGCTTGCATTAGACTCAAAAATGATCGAGGATTTAGTGCTCGTTGATTTAAGAAACCATAGTTGTCAGTTGTCACAGTCGACTAGGTGATCCAAGCCTTGGAGGGGCCGCCTTGGGTGTAATAGTGGTGGTGATCTTTTCTTTGTTTCTACCCTCTATAATAAACAAAACATAGGATATAATATAAGCATAATCATTTAAAAAAAATCAATGTAAACTTGTGTAGTGTCAACAAGGCATGTTATCATCTTGGACCCAAGAAAGAGCCTGGACCTTTATGCGGGGGCTTTGAAAACTATGTAAGAAACAGGCTAGGAAAGAAGAATTTCATGTCTGGTTGATGGTTATAGGAATAAAGGCTATCCCTTGATGATGGTTCATGAGTTCTAGGATTAACTGAGGTTGGTAATAGTACAAATATGTATAAGGGAAATTGTAGGAAATAAGGTGAAGATGAAATAGAGAAATGAGAAGGTATAAATAGGTCTATTGGAGAAGCTTTAGATCTAGTGGACATTGAAAGCATTTCTGTCAAGACAAACAACAATATAGTGGTAATAGTTCCTCGTTAACTTAACTATTAAAACAAACAAGTAGAAGGGACTAGATATCCTTTTGTTTTTTTGAGAGAGTTTAGTGTGAACTTTACATAGACTTGACTTGACTAGATTCTTGCCATTGCTACAAATAGAAGAACCTCAGTACAATCTAATTTCCATCTTGTTTGGTCATAGCCATCTTAATTCATGTGTGATTAACAGGATCTTGGTCTAATGCGATTAACGGAATCTTAGGTTTGTTTGATCTGTAACTGAGAAGTCTATCCAGTGACATGAAATTCAAGCAAAATGGGTCAGTTTTGATGCCTAAAAGACGAGGCTTAAGGAGAGGTTATTGAATAAGATTAGACATAGTGTGGCTTATTAATGATGTAATAATAAAGTTTGGACTATGATGTAATAATAAAGTGAAGGAAACTTGCTATTGGAATATGTCTAAAATTGACAAGCTAAAGCTACATCCTTATAGAACTAAGATTTGATTCCAGCAATTTCCAAAATAACGTTGCAATTTTTATTTTTTCGTATATTTCCTGAATTAGGATTCCAATCCTACTCAATTACTCAACTCAGCCTTTAGTTGCTAAATAATGTTGCAATCTTATTTTTTAATGTTTCCTGAATTAGAAATCCAATTCTACTCAATTACCCAACTCAATCTTATCACAACTAAATGGGGTCGGCTAAATGGATCCTCTTTTGCCAACAACTCTTATCAAAGCCATACTTATTACCAGTCCTAGGCTATGCATGTCTTCTTCACCACTTCTCCTAGAGTAATGTTAGGCCTACCCCTGTCTGTTTTAGTTCTAGGTTATGTATATCTTCTGAATTAGAAATCCACTTGAGGGTATTTATTACCCTTATCGTGTGGGTAGATATGGTGTTTTTAGTATTTGTAGGTTTGATATTTTTCTTTGGAGTCTTGTTGAAGCCTCTTCAATTCCATTTTCATTTTTTTTTTTTTTTTTTTGCATTGTCAATTTATCTATTTCCAAGATTAGCTTTGAGTTGCCTTCATTTTATTTTATTTAGGGGTCTTATGACCTCTTGTAACAAATATTGCTATGCTGCCATTTTTCGATGGCTTCTTATCAAGGCCTTGCATTTTTAACTCATGCTTTTCCTCCTGTCTGGCAAAGTTAAGTGCGCTAGCATCTCCTTTTTCTGTGAGGATTAGCAGGTTGTTGATGGACTTCTTGAAAATACCATAGCATCTGACGGTGATGAGAGAGTCTGCACAACGGCATGTCCATTTACCAGAAGATCTGGCGGCAGACTGTGGGTTGGAGATGTGATGTAGATCAAATAAGACAGAAGAGAAGAAGAAACAGCCAGCAGCAGCCATCCCTTTAGCCCCATCAAGACAGCCCCCAAGGGGCCAGGTCTGGGCCCCTGGCCCATTAAGGATCCTTTTATTGCCTAGCATAGGGAGACAATTAGTAGATCTCTTTAGTTATATATTTCTATTTTTATTCCTACTTATTTAGTAATAAAATTTTGCTGTTACATTGCTACACATTAGTTACTATTTTGGAGGTCATTAGAAGACTTATATTTTTGTTATAGGATCTAATTCTATTAATAAGAGATGGGGCATCAGAAATAGCCCACGACTTTGATAACCAAATTATGTTGCTTGCTGCAATTCTGTGTGATATAGTACTGTGGGAAACACTGATCGACTCCGGTGTGATGCTGGACAACTACTGAGAAACTGGGTGAAGTTTGGGTGAGAAATCCAAGGTCTCTCTTTTCTTGTTATATTCTGTTGGTCTCCGTCTTGCCTCCGATTCCAGTAAGATCTTCCAAGTTTATTTCAAATTCTTTTTTGTTACTACCTTGCTGATCTATTGGGATTCTCAATTATGCTACTGTTGTTGATGAGATTTAATAGCTGTTGAAGATTCCTCGATTTTCAGTGGTTAAAACCAGACGTGCGGCACCTCTGTTTCTGGGTTTTTGCCATAATGTTTTGGATTATTATTAAAGTAACATCTGACCTTCTAATCTGGAGATAGTAGTTTGGAAGATTGATCACTGCATCCAGAGGTGACTTCGACTGGAGTTTGGAGACTTTCTGTCCTGCGGATTGATGACTACCGGTAGTTTCTAATTCCAGTTCTCAGTTGCTAATATTGTGGAGTGTTGATCTGAGGTACTTAACCATTGGATTGGTTTGATTTTTACATATGATAAACTACGCATGGACTGCTGGTTAAATTCAAGTTTTCATTGTTACTCTTCCTTGTGGACGCTGAGATATAGTATTCTAAATCTCTGCACTAGTTTCTATTTTGTTACTTTGCTAATAACTTGAGATCCGACTGTTGGATCTTCATCTTGTTTGGTGAATTGAAGTACTGTTGGTTACCTTGACTTGGACTGAATATGGAGTTATTCTAAATCCTAGATTGAGAAATTATATATGGTGATAGTTTGCTGATTTGTGAGTCACAAGTTCCTGTTGTGGGTAGGATTCTGAAATCTACCATGGTATTAGATTGAATCCGTTGAGATGGGTCCTGCTATGGATGAGAGAAGAAATATGGTTTTGCAATTTGTTCCTGGGGAGGGATTTGCTCTGGGTTCATTCCCCCCTCTTCACTAGTTTGCCATCATAGATTCTTTCATGGCTGAGGGAACATAAATTTGGTTCAGCCTTGGGGGTAGGATTATGTTGGGAATATGATTCAGCAGGCAATGATGTGGATAATATTACCCTCTGCCGAAATTTATTCACTGAGTTTGGAGATGGAAACCATTGTAAATGGCTGGATCTTGGATGAGAATGTGTTTTCTGGTGAGGAAGATTGGTAAGATGAGTCTCTGTTGCCAGAGAAGCTAAGCTAAATGAGTCACCTCACATTTTAAGATTCTTTAAACATGTTATAAGGGGTAAGTTTGTCCTTATTACAAGAGGTCAATAACAAATCATTGTGACCTATGTATTTTCTCGTAGTTTTAGATGTCCAACTTGATCCTTGTATTCTTTGAAAATGAAGACTTTGATACTTTCTGCCATGTCAAAAGATCTTTTGGCAATTTGTGAGTTGGAAGAAGAACAATTCTTGCCTGCTCAAGGGGTGCTTTATCCATCCAATAATTGGATTGGCCACATCAACCCTCCAGATGGTGAAATTAGTTGCTGACCTTGAGATTCCTCTCAACGGATGTTCACCTGAATAACCTTTTACCTTTGGTGAACTCAGAGCATCTATGTGTGACACGGACAGTTAGCATCGGGTTTGTGATTTGAGGTGTGATTGGTTTGAAATGGGCCTATCCAGGCCCATGAGAAGGACCATCAGAATGTTAACCTTTGGTCCATAATTAGCTAAGAGGGAGTCTCCTTGGATGGTCTTGTTAAGGTACCCGTAAAGTCTGTAAACATCCTCTAACTTGTAGCTCTTTGATGCTTTTCTTGTGTGGCTGTGCTTATTCATCAATGGTTGAGCCAACACCTATGATCTTTTCCATGATCTGTGAAGGATCAATTTGAAACTTACAAAAGGTTGAGGTAATTAAGGAAAAGCAAGCTGAAGCAGAGTAGCCTTACGGTCCTGGTCATGCAGTTATGCACTGGGTTACAGGGATATTTATGTATTTTTTTTTTAAATTTTATCTCTGTTGAAGTTAGATACATTAGTAGCAACTAGGAGGTAGAATTTGATTTTACTTCTATTTCAGTTTTGGATTTTGATTAAGAAACTTTATTTCCTTTTTCTCTTATATATGTAAGCATGACCATCGAAGAAATTCAGATTTGGATGGAATGAAAATTTTCATTGTTGTTGCTGCCAAGAGCTGTGAGTGCACAAGTGCTCCACTTCTTCCCTGATCTTCTCTGCTTTCAGGTGTGATCTGCCCCTATTCCCAACATTATTCTTTCTCCCTTAAGTTTCTTTTATGCAAATCTCTTCTTTCCCTTATATTTCTTCTTCATTATTCTATCCTTCTTCCCTTTAGTTGCTCTCCAGTTTGAATTAATTCAATTTATTGGCTGCTGCTTTGCTTTTCTACGTTGGATTGGAACTACTAGGAATCAATAGAAACCCTTTATTTCAGTTTGTTTTAATTGTTTCGGGAGTTGAATCCATACTTGAGGGGGATCAGTCCTTTTGATATCACTCCGAAAAGCTCTGTCTATTGTGAGTAAGAAACCTGAAATCATACCAGGTTCTTCCCTTCTGTTAGGTTTCTTTCCAGTAACTAGATCTCCTCTATGCGTTTGCTGGTTGGGAGTCCATTAGCCGATTGATATAGACCTGAGTGTGAAGACCCCTCATCCTAGACTTTTGGGCTGAACAATGATAGTGTGACTGATTTTTATTTTCAGTGGGATTCTATAGATCCAACTTCTGGTTCTCTCTACTCATCAATAGGAAGAAGAAAACAGCCCTATTATTACAAGGGCCTGACCAGGAAATCACATTCAAGCCCTTGTGTACATAATACTGTTCTGATTCTTTGTTTCACTTTTATTTGGAATACCAAAACGTCCTTCTATTTCAAGATTAATGCCCATTCTGTCCTTAACCTTGTTTGTCCCTTATCAAAGAATCCTGAACTGCAGCATATTTACAGTTTTGCTACTACCCTATTAATTTGATCTTCTATAAGTATTGTGGGCCCATACTGAATCCATAATCAGGGTCATTGAACCTGGGATTGCATCCCTCCCTCCCAACCCAAAAAAAAAAAAAACACGAGAAAGAAAGATATTTATGGTGTTTATGTAGAAGAAAAATGAAAAATTTCTAAAGAAACTCAGAATACAATATCGAAATAGGAAAAGAAAGAAAGAAATTGGAATATATGCATTAAGATAGAGAGGTGATCAATATATTGCTTAGGTCCTTATACTTATCTTGAAGACAGTAATACATTTTTGTTTACTAACTTATATTCTGTTTGCCTTTTGCCCTTCTATACTTCATATGATGTTTGTTGGCGGTTTCTCAGCATGAATTCATGCTGAAGTTCATAATTTGAATGCCTGGATATTTGTATTAACCGAAGCATTCATGTGTATATGATAGGACACTAATATTGGTAGCACCCAAGATAGGGGTGTCAATGGGTCGGTTCGGGTTTTTCGGTTTCGGTGTGGCTTTTAGAGAAACCGAGACCAATCCAATAAGAACTTCTCGGTTTCGGTTTTGGTGCGGTTTGGTTTCGTGTCGGTTTCAGTTTATGATAACGGGTTGATATCGGTTTGGATTCAGTTTGGTACCGGGTTTTTTTAAACAAGTTGGGTTCGGTTTGTGCCTATTTTCTTCTCTTTCTCTTTTCAACTACATAAAATATTTCATTAGCCCCACATTTAAAAAGGAGATCAATGGAGCACTATTACAAATCAATTTCCCTATTTTCATAACCTCATACTCATTGATTTGTAACAATTTACCTTACAACCATAAATTTGCTCACTAATATTAAAATCAATTCAATGATTCATAGCCTTATACTCATTATTTTCTTATCGGTTTCATTTGGTTCGGTTTTCGGTTTGTTATCGGTCGGTCCGGTGCAGTCCGGTTTTCAACCGGTCCCATCATACCCCAGTCCAAAACCGATCCAATAAGGATCAGTTCGGTTCGGTCTCGGGTTTTTTCGGTCGGTCTTAATGGTTCGGGCTAGGTTTTGACACCCCTAACCTAAGATGTCCCCAGATACGGATACTACACTGATACGGGAAACAGGAGACAACTTCATTTCCCAAAATCCAGAGCAAAGATAAAGATACGAGTATCCTATCCAATATGTCAGTGCCATTCTTTAAGTTGTTGGGTTTCAAAGTTCTCCTTTTTTAGTTTCTCTATTGTGCTAAATGTTGTGGAACTTATTATTTTAAGTTTCTCACTAGGATATCTCGGAAAATGCCTCTTATATGTCCTTGTTGATCAAACAAACATTACAGCAGTCAAGGTACCTATTTATAGTGGAAAAGCTTAGAAACTATATCATAGGAGTATTCATGTAATATCCAGTAGCAGTATTTATTCCGTTGATACGAGCACTCTATACATATTGAAGTTGATCCGTTATTCTTTTTTAGCTGTGTCAACTTTTGTAATAGTTTTTATTACCCCAAAAAAACTTTTTAAATAGTTTTCTGAATATTCGTATATTGAAAACTATATGGTTGTGTCAACAGAAATTCTGTGCTATCTCTAACTTAGTGGTTGTGTGCTTCCTGTAGGCCCCTCCTACAACCATGTATATGCTTTTCATGCCGTTCAACTAAAGTAATATCTTGCACAAGATAGTCATACTTTTTTTTTTAATAAGGGGAGGGGGGGGAATGTGAAGAAAAAGAAGAGAAGATAGTTAATAGAATTTTTTGGATCTTTGTGAAGTTTTAAGAATAAAACTGGACACAGAATCGTCTATGACACTTTTCAAACATATTTAACACCCTGCACAGTTTGAAGCATAAGCTATTATGTGTGAGAGGGCCTTTCTGATTTTCAATTGAAAGGGAAGAACACCCCTCTATGGAGTAGGAGTGTCAGAATCAGGCCTGGACTGATTGAACCTGATTGTGTTAAGCCCGAAACCGAACTAACAGTTTAAACAGTCCGGTTTGAGTTTCTTGGTTGTGCACATTTTTTGACCTGTCTGTCTCGGTCCAACCCAATTAAATTTGCTAAGGACCAGCTAAGACCAAAACCCGACCGATTAAGGAACATTAACTAAAAAAAAGACAAAATTGACTAAACCGACCAAGTTTGGACCGATTAGCCAAAACCAACCAATTTGATTAGTAACTGGTCTCAGTTCTGACTTTGTGGAGCGATTATTTAATCAGTCAGTTTTGGTATTAGGCCTCGCAATCAGAGTTTTAAGAATTGGGAATCGGATCATTGAATTGGCCGTGACCGATCCCAATTCCGACGGATCCGAAACGGTCAATTCACACTCAAAACCCTAGAAATTCTCTGTTTTTTTTTTGGATCTGAGGACCGATTCTAGGGTTCTTGAGGACCGATTCCGGTCTATTCTGATCTGGATCAGAATCGTCACTGACCGATTGCATCTCCGATTCCGCATTTTAAGTCTTGCTCACAATTAACTTTTAGCCTATCCAGGGAACTCCCCTGTTGGATAACCATGTCATCCCTATGATGCTATCATGTGGCAGAAATAGGCGAGGAAGTTGATAGGCTTCTCGACCTGAGTTGGTTCCATTATTCATGTATTTTATCTTTTGCTTTGAAGATTCGGATTGAAAATTTTTTAAAAGGTATAATATTTTGGTCCTTACACTAAAACAGAATGTACAACTAGGACTTTGTATGTGCTGAATGCAAGGTTTTGGTAATCTTTTTTGTTTATTGTCAAATGCCGAATAATCCAACCTTAATCCACCCCCCCTCCCCCCCAAAAAAGAAAATAAAATAAAATAAAGTGCTGCAACATATGAGGAGCAAAATTGGTCTGTAAACATTTTTTTGAATTACGTGAGTGAATATTTATAGTTATGGCAAGTTTTTCCTGATGATGTGCTCAATAAAAAAATTTTAGGCTAGCAACCCAATTGTCTGTTGGCACTCATATGGATAACATGGAATATAAATTAATTCTTTCATCAGCACATGCGTTGAGCATTTTTCAAAGTAAATCAGGTGATATCTGGTTATGTTTCAGGCTGGAGACAGATGAGGAGAAGATGCTGAAGGAAGAAATAGAACATCTAAGGAGGGAGCTTGAGAAGGAAGCTGCAGTAAATGCAAATGGGGAAACTCTGAAATCTGGTGGAGAGCAATCTAGTCTACATGAGCTGATATTGAGCAAGGAAAAGGACCTGGAACTGCTGATCCGTGAGTTGGATTCCAAAGTGAAGTTTGGCCAGAAAGCCCTTGAGAGGCCTGGTTCTGGAGCAGGCAGGGTCGCTGGCTTTCCTGAGAGGCCCCCTTCTCAGTCTGGCTTGTGGGAGGACTATAGAAGAATGGAATTCACGGAGAGGCCTCGGTCTCGTGGCACGGGAGATGTGTGGAGCAGGCCTGGGGATGACAGAAGAGCGTTTCAGGGTGGAGGGGAAAGAGGATTTCTTGGCAATAGAGACATCGACAGGTATGATAGTTGTATCTTTTGGATCTTCAATTCAAAGATTGTGGATTGTGTACATGGAGTTTGGGCCTAGTTGAAATGAGGAAGAAATTAGTTTTTCTTATGTCATGATGTCCGAAAACTTCAATGGAAAAAAAAAGGAACAACTTGTCACCATGTTGGCAACAAATGCATTGCAATCATAGCCACTCGTTCTGCCATTCAGCAATGCAGATGGGGCTGAAATTTTATGATAGTGGACCTGAGGTCTCTTCTTTACCTGTCAAATATCAGCTCAATTGGAGTTGGTCACATGAAAAAACAAAGCATTAAAAAATTCAATAGTAAAGAGTGGGCAATAGACCACCAGGGGATGCTTGGACATGGGGAGTATGCCATTATGTGGAATGGTAAGTGGTTGAATTTGAGGGTGAGTTTGGACATGCAGCCAATCCAAACCAGTCCCTAGATGATCCAATGATCAGATTTGCCATGTTGCTCTCACTTGGCAGAACGTGTTCTGAAGGTTGCAATGTATTTGTCACAATTTGTGGTGACAAGTATTACCCAAAAAATGGTTCCTTTAATACTTGAACCAGGAATCAATAGTTCTCTCTCTCTCTCTCTCTCTCTCTCTCTCTCTCACACACACACACACACACACTCTCAAATAGCTTGGTTGTGGCCTTGAATGGGAAGACATTTCGTCAGCACATTGTGTGGGGATTTGATTTAGTCCTTTCTCTTGGTCCTTTAGTACTATGATCATGTATGTATGTACATTCTATGCATTTTGCAGTTTATATTATTTCAAATGCTGACCTGCCTCTTGACCTCTTTGTTGTTTGGCAGGCCCAAGTCTAGGGAGAGATGGTGAAAAGTCTGTTGGTGTGGATTCATTGAGGTTGTTTTTTTTTTGTCACCAGGACAGAATAATGTTATTTTTGTTTTTTCTTTCATGTTTTACACTAAGTGGGCCGAGAAATATAGCAGAAAACCTTGGATAACTTATTGTTACCTCATACGGGTGTAAAATTGCAATTTTTTTCCATGACGAGTCGAGCGGCCTGTGTTTTTTCTAGATACATTCCCCCCCTTAATTGTAATCCCAATGGACTGTCATGGGACTTCTCATCTTTGCTCTGCTGCGTTAGTTTTGGTTCTTTGTAATACGTTATGCAATTAATCAGTTTTGTCAACCATATTGATGTTCTCATGCACATATAGGTATGCTGAGATGCTGTTTATGTTAAGTTTGCTACCTTGCCAAAGTTGGATAGAGAGATTATACTTACATTAAGTTCTTTATCTTTTGATTATACTAAATAAGCTAGCTGGGCATATTCGGCCATAAGTAATACCTGTGCGATGACTGGAATACTGTCTAAACCAGTTGGAATATCAAGCTTACAAGAAAAGCATTGAGAAATTGAAGGTTGGGAATCTTCCATTTCTGCATCATCTGTTGCACGATGCTGATGGTCGAGACTGTCTAGACTTGTCAACCAACCTTCATGCATGTGTTGAGGTTCTGTATGGTGAAGGTGCAAACAGTCCCCATCCTGCAGATTGCTGGAATGACCTGAGAAAGATCCAACTAGTGGCATCATATTTTCGGGTCTCAAAAACAGGTCAATGTGCCAAGAAATGTGCAATAGGCACTTGTTCTGTGACGTTGAGGATGTGAACATGGGTTTGGATGTGGATGCGTCTATGGCAATCCATAATCACTGTGGTGTTAAGCTTGGTTTTAACATTTCCATAACTGCTGTATGTTTTTGGTTGGTGGGTTCATTGATGCAAGTCTGATGCATTTCAATTTATCACAACAATGCCTGCAAGTGAAATATTTAGCATCCAAACAGGGCCTTTATGAATTATGAGTTTGCCTCATCTTGCTCTCAATATTTCAGCTAGCTTCCTGGTCTTGCATCCAATTTTTTTAACGAATTGTTAGTTGCAGGTGCACACACAGGCTGCCCCGCTTGGAATAAACCATCACTGTTAAACTCTGCTCCAACTTTGGAAGTCTGCCAGATCCAGAAAGGGCTTGTTGATGCAACCACACCCGGAATGAGGGAAACAATGGCACTTGTTGATGCCAACACTGAGCTGCATTTCTTGGCTCATCCATGATCATAGATAGAGGGACCAGTATTGTATTGGCCGAGTTAACTTAGAATCAGCTGGGACTGATCCAGCAGCTACCACCCATATGGCCATATCCGATTATCAGCCTATGAATCCACAGCTGAGTTAATTCAGGACCGATCCGATCCCAAGTTCCAAGTTCCAACTTCTGTTCCCTAAATCCTTGTCCATGATGGTTACCTGATCCTAAGGACCAGCTGTGGGGTAAACTGTAAAGAATGGGCAACTAAGCCGCATAGACAGATATGATTAGTTTCCCTGATAGAGGATGAAGTGAAGTTAAATTAATGTACTGCTCAAAGACCCATCAAGGAACCATCAGAAACTCAATTTGAATATATAACCCCCACATGTTTTACGAAAGCTTAAAGGTTCTGTTTGTTTCTAAGCTGCACACGTGAGGAAAATTTTCTTATAAAATCAGTATAAAAATAATGGGAAAATGTTCTCTGAACCGCTGGAATAGGATGCACTAGCATTTCTGTGTCTATCGACTCTATCCTTCTTCTCTCATGAAATGATTTCCCTACCCTCCCATGTATGATACTTCTGTATTGCATCTTATTGATGCATTTCCCTGTACCGCTTGGTCATTTCCTTTACATGGGTTTCCCTGGACCTTAAAATAAATTTCTGCATATACTACTGTGCAGGACGGATTGAGCTCCTCTCCAGGGAGCCCAGCAAGCCCAGGGTGTATCCAGCCTATGGGCTGTGCCACACACATCCCTAAACATGCACCAAGATGTGTGCAGCACAGGTCAACCCTTGGATGCCCCCTGGGCACTCCCTGAGCGCTGAGCTCCCTGGAGAGGAGCCGGATCCATGACTGCACGTCAAGGCCTAGAGGCCCTAGACTCCAGTGATCAGTAAGTTTTAGCAATTACATCTGAGGGGCGAGAGTGACTGCTAGCTCCACGAGCATGTAGCCACAGGCAAGAAGGATGACATTTTTGTGATTTCTCATTTTGGTGTCGTGACTTTTTTCAGGCAATTTTTATCAAAAAAAAAAAAAAAAAAACTCTTTCAGGCAATTCTCATACTTGTCTGCATATGAAATTAGGCCCCTGAGTTGGCAAGGGGTCTTCTATCATGTGGACCCACCCATTTGACACATGGCAAAAAATAGTGATTTCTTGATTGGTTTTAGTCCCCCCCCCAAAAAAAAACCTCCCCCAAAGAAAGAAATTGAGGGTAAATAATATTTTGACCCCTTCAGGTTTGTAGCACCTGAGGAAATCTAATTGTAATTTATCCAAAAGGGAAATTCCATTCAAATGTTCTATTTTATTTGCTTTCCCTTACATCTTCTATTGGAATTTCAAGGGGAGGAATTCTGTTATTGTTGAATCCACAAAATCAACGAAGTGCAATGCCATTCTCACCTCTGTGTTGCTTTAAAAAGTGACACCAGTGATAGAAGGAAGAAACCCTGAAACGCAGAACAATTGAAGACCAGCTAAAACACCCAAACCAAATCAAAGAAATGGCCATCAGAAAAGAAACAAACAAAATGAAAGCAATTTGAGATTTGGAAAAAAAATATCTTATCAAAGAAATAAGCCTGAGAAAGGAAAATAAAGTGCAATTGGGAAGAAAGTTGCTGGCTTTCTGCTACAACATTTTGGGATCTTCAACAGACTCCAAGCAAACCTTCAAAGTTGTGACTACAGAGCCAATCGTATTTATCTGATCCTATAAACTCCACCACCTGCTAAATTATTAAAGTAACGCTGACGCTTGCCATTGATATTCTTGTTACTAAGAAAAAATGCCAAAAGATGGTCCTGTCAAGCGATGCCCCACTTTGACAGACAACCTAGTTGTGCCATGTGGCATGATGATGGTGGCACTTTTGACCATTGGATAGACAAGGTCACAGTTTGGATTGGCCACCTTTCGATTTTCAAAGACAAATTCAATCATATATCCCGCAGTGGCTACCCTCTACATAGTCCATGTCTTAGTGTACACCCTCTTAGTAGTCTTGGACTTTTAAAGCTTTATTTTGCCAATTGGCCAACCAAATAGGCCTCTCTTGGTGCGTGGACTACGAAACTTTATTCCCCATTTAATATATTGCAATTTAGGGGCTACAAACCACTGATGAACATCCTGGGAGATGGGGAAAGGGGCTGAGACTGAAGAGTGTAGGGTGGAGAATGGAGTCAGTGCAAGTGAGGGTTGAGACTGTCAAAAGATAGACAGGAAGTCCATAAGTTTATTTGATAAAGAAATTTCAGCCTAATTAGCTGTTCTTCTCTTACCTAGTAGACATGCATTTTGTTAACAGTTTTGGTCAAATTCTTATTTTACCTCTGTTTTGCTCATAAGAGTTTGGAGGGAATACAAAATTTATAGCCTAATTTCCAAGTTCGACTCTTGAAATAATTATGGACATTCCTGATTCTAATAAAAACTAGAATTCAAAACAACTGAATGAAAAATAGACATCAGCAACATATCTCAATCAAACCAATAACCACCCCAAGACTAGAAACAAGAAAAAAGTAAGTTGTCCAACAAAGTCTCAATCGATCGTAATAAGTAGCGGGCAGAATATAAAGAAGAGATGGCAAAAATCCAAACAAGCTTCCTAAGCATGGAAAGAAACTCATTCAATTCCATCAAATATCAAAAAGTTTCAAAAATAACCAGCAACTCTAAAAAGGGTTAGCTACTGCACTCACATGTCTTCAGTCTTAACCTCACTGATGCTGCGAATTGGAAAAAAGCAAATAAGAGACCCCTCAAATAAATGCTACTGACGCTCTCATCAAACTTTAAGTTACAAAAGCAACAGAACACCAAAACCCCTTATTTACGGAAAGTAAAAATAAAATGAATCAATGGACTACAAAGACAGCATTTTCAGCAAGCTATGATGCTCCATTCTAAGTGCTCCTTAACCAAAATACAGTATGGAATAAGAAATTGACAGTACTTTGTGCAAGATGTAATGGCTTCCAACAATTTCAGAAGTTGTTAGCCTATATTTAGTTTTTGAGATGTTCATTATCTCTATTTCTCTCACTCCTTAGAAATTGAGGTCGTTCACCAGTTTAGACCCATGGAAACAAAATGGAGATCCTCGAATGTCCATTAGATCCCAGTATGTTGCAACAACCGAGTATATAGCCAGTGTGGTCTCTACAGTACCTGGTAACAGACCCAATATTAAGTGTTATCAGAAGATATATATTTACTCTCATCTATCATTTTCCCCTGAGTAGGGCTTAGGAAAGTAGGACCACAGCAAGAAAGGAGAACAATTCCTATCTTAATGGAAAATGACAAATAAGTAAGTAATGCATGCGAGTATCATCTATTTACACAGATGTCAAACACTACTCTTAGTCTGAATTTCATTTCCCTTGCAATTCATTCAATCTATGGTGATGTTGTTCACGATCTGATTTGCCAAATAACTCTGAAGAAAATCAGGTCAAATAGACTCATTGAATCAACTATTTAGCTAAGATATACGAAAGTTGTTGAACTTGTACCATACATACGCGAATTGTCACCAACTATCTCCTAACTGTAGATCCAATTAGGATGGCAGCAACAGCTCCACTAAGCATTCCGACCAAAAAGCTCCATCGAGCATCCACCGGGTCCGGCATCGGCGGTGCCGACGGTACTGTACGAACGAATCCAGATTCCACAGGAGCAGAGCGATCAAGGAACAATGGTAGCGCATTGTTTTGAACAGGAACCCCAGACTCCAACGCGAATCCAGATTCCCCAGGAGCAGACCGATCAAGGAACAATGGCAGCGCATTGTGTTGAACAGGAACCCCAGATTCCATCGCGGGCGACTGATCAAGAGCCAACGGTAGAGAATTTCTCTCAAAGGGAATTCCAGTGACGCAACCAACGGGCGGAAGTGGATAATAGTCATAATACCCACCACCACCGACATTGTCATGACACTCCACCCTAGCATTTACTCTGAGCAAACCTTGGGCTCTCCCGGAAGGTCTCCAGAGCTGCAACGTGAAGACCTCCTCTTCGTCCAAACGGATTCGGGAAAAGGACATAACCGTAGAGCCGATAACCTTCTCATTGTGGATCGGGGAAGAAGGCGAGAGGACTTGGATCGTAAGGCGGGAATCGGGGTCTTGCAGTGTTCGATGAGAGAGGGAGAAGGAAAGCTGTTGGTTCCAAACAGGGTTGGGATTGCGGCAGTTGAGGGTTTTGGTACATAGTTTGAGTCGAGGATCAACCCAAGCAACCGCGTAGCACTTCATTCTTCCTAGAATTCTCACATCCTTTACACCTTCAGCGCTCAAAACTGTAAGTTTCAACGTGGCTTCGCTTCGCTCCTGCTGCTGCTCCTCCTCACTCGGCTCCCCTGCCATATTTAAGCTTCCGACACTTTCATGAATATTGCCCAACCAGTGATCGCCTCTGTCTTCACTCTTCAGTCGCGAACCCGTAACCGGCATTGGAACGGAGTCGTCGTCGTGTCGGTACTGAGAATAATTTAGAATGTCTCGCCGCCGAAAGGTTTCTCGGGTCAAGAGCAATTTGTGGGATCCACATGTCCACCGTAACTGAAATAAAAAATGTGCGTAAAGAGCTTGGCGGTGTTAAAAGGGTTCTTTATCCGCTGCTGTAATTGGAACGTTGTTTTGTTTTGTCGCACGATATGCATAACAATCGTGTTAAAAAATCTTGAGACACCGCTTGAAATGGAAGAAAATAAATGAAAATTTTTTTGGAAAGAAGAGAAATAAATTTATTGTTATTTTTATCATTTATTTTTACTTTTTTTATTTTTATTTCTATTTATTTATTGCATTCTAAATATAATTTAGAGAAAATGATGTCCACAATCAAGTGTGGATGTGGGATTTTTTTTTTTTTTTTTGGATTCAAATCCTCTATTGCCAAGTTGCCTGATAGATCATGTTGTCAAGACACGTTGAGGTGTACAATGATTGCCTTACCCTTGTTCGAACGCCTTATCTGTGTGGGGGTAAGGGGGTCATTGCGCACCTCATCATGTCTTGACAATATGGTCATGGTCCTACCGAGTAGCTCAGTAGTAGATGATCAAAATTGGGGACGGAGATTGGCTACCCAATGGAACCCATAGAAGGGATCATCTGCATGTATGTGTAGATGAACGTATATGTGAGAGATGATCACTTGTTATTTTTGTTTTCATTAATACCCTTTCTTTCCCTCGTAAATGATAAACATGGGATAGGTAGTTTACCCCTCACATGTATATGTACGTGCATTTACTTGTATGTGCAGCAAGATAGTGGACTAGCGAGCGAAGCTTTTGTAGTTTTGCTTTTTGCTAGACGTCACTCTCCGTATGGGCACTGCTGGGTACTGAGTACTCGCTGCTACAAATTAGGCTTTTCGAGTAACTTTGCAGGTTGAAAACGAGCTTTGCAAAATTACTCTCTTGAGAGAGAGAGAGAGCACCACATGTGAGTATGTGACCCACCCCACTTTCAAGACCGAAATAGTATTTTTGTTGCTCACTTTACTAATCTATACACTTGCTGAGTATAAAGTGAAGTGAAGTGAAGTGAACTGGGGAAATCTTGAGAGCAGAAAGCTGGGTGAGTGCTTGTTGTTGTCGTATCTAATTGTATGAGGTGAAAAAAAAAATGGAGTTTGGAAGAAGAGTTATGGTCTGGAGGTTGCTGCTGTCATGGGCGGTTTTAAGCATAGCAGTGCAGGCGGTGACGAGTGAAGTGTTACCAAAATGTGATTTCCCAGCGATCTACAACTTCGGTGACTCCAACTCCGATACTGGAGGGATATCGGCGGCATTTCTCCCGGATATTCTACCATATGGCGAGACCTTCTTTCACAAACCTTCGGGAAGGAGCTGCGATGGGCGTCTCATTATAGACTTCATTGGTAAGAAGTACAACACATCATCTTTTTTCTTTCTTTAGCTAACTGCTGGGTTTTATCTGTAGCCGAGCATTTGGCTTTACCATACTTGAGCGCGTATCTGGATTCGGTGGGAAGCAACTACCGCCATGGAGCGAATTTTGCGACGGGTGGATCGACCATTCGGCAGCAGAATGAGAGCATATTCGTGGCAGGGATAAGCCCTTTCTCCCTCGACTTCCAGGTCGCTCAGTTCACCCAGTTCAAAGCACGAACTATAGACCTTCACAATCAAGGTAACATAACATAGGATCATACCTTTGGGTTGTTCTGTTTCTCAAGTTTCTTTCAGTTCAAAATTCAAACAGTTACTACGCATGTTGCTGAACTTTCTTTCAGTGAGGAACAAATCTGACGGGAGTGATCTGGCGAGACTGCCGAGACCCTGGGACTTCTCCAAGGCCCTGTACACGCTAGATATCGGGCAGAATGATCTCTCGGTCGGATTCAGGACGATGAGCGACGCCCAGCTTCGAGCGACCATTGCTGACATTCTTGATAAGTTCTCGACAGCAGTTCAGGTGAGAATTTAGACTTGAGTCTAGCTAGTTAGTAATCGATCTGGGAATCTACCCTTGATCGTAGTTTCAGTCCATGTCGCTTGGAATTTCAAGTGTGCACTGCTGGGTGGTTTACATTGGGAAATTTTGAATTTAATCAACAAAAGTGGGGAAGATTGATTGATATGGTTGCAGCAACTGTACAAACAAGGGGCGAGGACGTTCTGGTTACATAACACAGGACCCATCGGCTGCTTACCCACGTCCGTGATGTACCTTGGTCCAACAAAGCCTGGAGTTCTGGACGAGCATGGATGTCTCAAGTCTCACAACGACATGGCTGAGGAGTTCAACCGGCAATTCAAGGAGACAGTGATCAAACTCAGGAGACAGCTCCCCCGTGCCGCCTTGACCCATGTCGATCTTTATACCGCCAAATCGGTACTCATCTCCAATGCCAAGAATCAAGGTTTGGAGTTTGGACTTTTTTTCATCACTAATTTTCTAATCGGACATCGCTATTGAGAAAGCAATATTGAATTGATTCTTCAGGGTCTTGAAAAATTAATGTAGTGAAACTGAAACCATTTCTGGGGGTTGCAGGGTTCGTTGATCCTCTGAAGATATGTTGTGGGTACCATGAGGGTTGGAACAATGTGTGGTGTGGGACGAAGGGGAACGTCAATGGTAGCGAGGTCTATGGTGCTTCTTGTGAAAAACCTTCAAGCTACATTATGTGGGACGGCGTTCACTACTCTGAGGCAGCAAACAAGTGGATTGCACAAAATATCCTCTTTGGTGGACTGACCGACCCGCCGGTTCCCCTCATTAGAGCATGTTACAGGGATACCAACATATGATCACTACTTGCCCAAAACCCCCAAACGTATAGATTTTATGGGCTCTATCCTATCTATCAAAGCAGCAAACTAGCTTAATAATGATATTTTAAGCTCCAATTACCTGTAACTCATGAACATTTAATAGCTTAACAGTAAGACACTATATAGGTCTAGCTTTTCTTATGTTCACTGAGCTAAAGCCTAACGCTGAACCTAAGTATTGGGGTTTGCAAAGCGATTGTGGTTCCATCGATCTCTGCAACATTGACGTCTTTCTATAAAGAGGCGTGACCAATACCACGCATATCTTGAGGCGGTACAGGTAACACTTTTTCCGGTAAAACAGGTACACATAAACTAATCTCTGTTGCTCTGTTTCTCATTTTTCATTTTTCATTTATTATTTATTATTTATTATTATTATTATTATTATTATTATTATGATAAGAGGAATATATTAAAACTAACTAACGAAAAATATATAGATTTTTTGTCTTAGCATGTCTAGCTAGATTAAAGGCTATTGCTATACAAAAGTTGTTTTCTATCTGTTATAGCATATTTCTTGGGATATATTAGATATATAAATTAAGTCTTTTATAAGATGCCAGGGCCAAAGAGATTTGGTTGGAGATGGAAGAACATCAGTGATCTGTTGGTTGGAGTACCACACTTCTTTTATCTTCAATCCCATCCTTGTAGCATGGTCGAGGCCTGACCGGATATTAATTCTGGTTCCATATGAGTAGTAACATTTATATGTCCAACAGCAAAACATTTGAATTTGTCATCTAACAAAAAGATATAGGACCATCTTGCCAAAGTTAATCCAGGTGTATGGTATCCTGCACAGATTAAAACAGAAAAGTTGAGTTTTGATAATAAAGAGAAGGAATAAAAAAATTGACTTAAGAAATTCTCCTTAGAACTACAATATACATTATGTGCGAAATTAAGGGATACTTTCAAATCAACTAACCATGTTAACGTTTCAACACCCAAATTGGATCGCTTTTTGACAATGACTACCTTGTTCTTGATTGTCCAAATAAAGTAACAAGTAATAATAAAACACTAAAACCCAAATCGAGACTGTTATCTAAAGTACGTTGAAAAGGATTGCAAGCAAAATCTTTAGGAATGGATGATCCAAAACTTAGTTTGCAGTCCCAGAGATCCAGCTACTCAAATATGTTTAACCCAATCGCAAGATAAGAATAAGTGCCATAAGGATTCAATACAATTTTCACAAAGAGCACAGGAGGGGTCGATCTGAAGCCATTTGGACAGAGTAGCCTTGATTGGAAGACCAGCATTTAGCATCCGCCAGAAGAAGATTTTAAATTTGGGGTGAATCTTAAGCTTCCAAAAGAATTTCCACCAAGAGACAATAAAAAATTATTATTGTTAATAGAAACAGAAATTAGCTCTTTAACAGCCAGTTTAGTGCTAAGAATTCTATTCTTGGCCTTGGTACACCACCAACTGTCCTCAGAAGTAGATGGAATTATCTGTTGAATGTGAGATAAGATGTGCAAAGGTAGTAAATCGTTTAGTAAAGCAGAATTCCATCTAGATCCCATAGTAAAAAAATCAACCTTCCTAATTTGATCAGAAAGATTAATGGAATTCAGCGGATAGGTTATCAGACTACCAGGTTGAGAAGGGATCCAATGGTCAGTCCAAAAAAAAGTAGATTTGCCGTTACCTATCTTCCGGACCACGATTTTCTCTAGGGATGGAATGATATGAGAGATACTATTCCAAGTCCAAGAACCCTTCCTCACAGAGTTTTGGGATCAAATAATGAGAGTTTAGGAAAGTATCTAGCTTTTAGAACACGAGACCATAAAGAAGAACAATCAGTGATAAGTCTCCAACCTAATTTCATTAGTAAGGCTGGGTTTCATTTTCTCTATTATATATCTCACATCACCTTGATTTTCATAATCCCAAGTTTTCTCGTGTCCATGTTCTACTATGATACATTATCTCTATAAATAAATAAATAAATAAGTAGTACGGTTTTTTTAATTTGTCACATTGGATGCATGAGATTTTTATCTGCTCCATTTTTTATATCATCTGTTTCTATGGATTTCTCATTAGATTGTCGACATATAACATGTTTAAATTCTACAATCAAATATAAATTATGGTATTCACTCATCCAATCCTAACCTAATGGAGTCTTCTAAAGAAAGAAAGAAGATTGTGTTATAGTTCTTACTAATGAAGTCTATAATGAGATGCTCACCTATGAAATGATCAAAATACCTTATGTTTTTGTTGGGCTGGATCCTTTAACTCCCACCACGACCGTAAGAGAGCCAGATCCTTGGATTTAAAGATCCTATACACGGTCTCTTTAAATGACCTCCTGCATGTTTTTTCATTGGTGCAAAGTTGGATCTATACCACAATCAAAAACCGTTATTCATTCAAGGGAATAGTCTTACAAAAAGGAACATATAAAGAATGTGCATAGAATTGCACAGATAATGATGTATACAAAATGGTACACACGTAAATGGTGGTGCATGCACTGCAAGTAAAAAATGAGACATGTAAGGTTTTTGCTACCGCAAAGTCTCCATGTTGTAAGATTGGTAAGATGTTGTGGACATTCCTATAATGTGAAAAATCTATTAAACATCATTGTGTAAAGCATGTGTTGCAAAGATACACAGATGGGAATCCAAGAACGTGTTTGTTTGATTCTTCCTCACAATATCATCAACAGAGACCCACCACACCCACGGATATGTTGAGGCAGTTATACAAAGTGATCTCTATTCTCACTTTTCTATTATCTCATGTCACCTACTCTACATCATTTTCACAATCCCACGACTCCTCATAGTCATATGTAGATGTAGTAGCTGGAGAGATATTACTACTTTTCTTTTACTTCTCAAACCTAAATAATGAACTTTTATAATCATTATCTCAAGTGATTGTATAAATTACTTAAATTTCTTATTATATTTAGTAATGAATCATTTTATATGTAATATTTTATTTTATATTTTAAAACAAACGGATTTGGATGCAGAGTAAAATGAAATTTAATAACCAAATTTGAAATAATTTGGAGTTATGGATTACATAAGTTTCTTTTCTGCTGGGCTTTAAAATTTCACGCTCTTTCCCTTCCCTTTAATTTCTCTTACAACCAAATGGAGTCCGAGGTATCAAACAATTTATATTTTAGTATAACACATTTTTTATAATGATGGTAAATATTATCTTTACACACATGTATTCCAAATTGTACATGAAAATGACAGCTTTTACAATGACTTAATGTAAGTCACTTTCAAAACCTTTTTATATCTCTAAGGTAAATAAATTTGAAAATCAAACAAGAAACAATTAAAAAGTGTTAAGTTTTAAATACACCTAAAAATGTGTCATTTAGACAATCCCATTAATTATTTAGGATGAGAAAATACCATGGAAAATTACTGCATGTCTTATTATAATTAGGGAAAAGTTTTCATACACTGTGTAAGCCGTGTATGTGAAACGATCTCTCACAAAAAATTGGAAAAGTCATAAATCCTCACCCATTAATTAATGCCTTGAAACTCCCACCCTCTCACGTACACGTTTTACACGATCGTGTACGGAAACTTTCCCCTTATTATTATTATTATTTTGTGCAAAAATGATAAAGAAGGTCTTCTCCCACATGGGTCGGCGGGTGCTTCTCCAACGCGCATCCCATTGGGCTGACATGATGGGTACCCTGGTACACATCTCGATCCACATCATGCCAACCTAGCCGTTGGATGCACGTTGGAGAGGATCTTAATCTATAAATGGTGGGGCACATGTTTGAAGTGGGCTATAGGCCACCTCTGCCCTACACGTTATATGTTGCATAGAGTGATCAAAACTGGAACGTCAAAGAGTGGAAGCATGTCCCCTCATTCTCATCCCATTTTTCTTTCAGTCTTCACAAGAGAACAAGAAGATATCTCTTTTTGTTATAGAATATAACAAGGATCTGTAAACAATCAATTCAGATACCATTAGACAAAGAGACTTGGCAGAATTTAAAAAAATATATATTTATTGGGTTAAGGTTTTAAAAATACCAACATTACGTAGGAAACTAGAGAAATCTGATATGCCCATGAATCCATCCATGAATGATCGATCAACTAGTTTTAAAATATACAGATGAGACACCTATATATGACCTAACCAAAAGACAAAAGTAGGGATGAAGGGTTTTATGTTTACTGGGCAAAGAGTGTAAGCGACAGAAGTAACGCAACCACGTGACTTAGCTGCTGCGGGATTCGATCTCCTAACCACAAGTCCATCATCTCCTTTACAATAATTGTACTATTTCCCCTTTACCACTACTACTTCTACGGTTCTACCTTCTCTGTTTCTTGTTGTGTGGGAGTGAGAGAGTGTCACAGCATCACTCACTCTTGCTTTTTCTGCTTCTTCTTTACTTTCACAGTAGTCTTTTTTGTTCCATTCTTTTTTCTATGGGTTGTGACCTCTTCAGAATTGTTGTTGTTCTAAGTGTTTTACTTTCAGTAATCATATCCTTCCCAAGTTTGATTTTGGCTTTAACCCCATCCCCATGTGAGTTTCCGGCGATCTTCAACTTTGGTGACTCTAATTCCGACACCGGTGGCCTCTCTGCAGCATTTGGACAAGCTCCTCCACCCAATGGGGAGACCTATTTCCATTCTCCAGCAGGAAGATACTCCGACGGCCGACTTGTAATCGATTTCATAGGTACCACCTCTCTTTCTTTCTCTCTGTCTTTTTTTTTTTTAAGGACTCTTCCATACTGCATTCCATTAACTCACTGTGTAACTATTATGATTCTTATTGAATAGTAAATGCTTTAATATAATATTATGAAATGAGAAGTGAATATTGTAGGGAGAGTGGGTAGTGTGTCCTTCTTGGCTAACCACTGGTTTTGGGCATTAACTAGTCCATCAAAACCTTCAATTTGCTGGCAAATAGTGATAGCCCACCAGAAATGCTTGCAGTTTGGTTACTATTGGGGATGAAATTGAACATTTTGTTGGTAGTGTGGATCTCAGTCATAATAGCTGAATAGAAAAAAAAAAAAAAAAAAAAACAAAAAAAAGAAAAAAAGAGAGTAAATGGCCTAATATAATTGCAGTTTCTGTCAAGAAAATTCTGAATCCACATTTTTTTACCATTTCTGAGCATTGCCCAAGGCAATTAGAAATGATATAAATTAATTTCTTTCCAGTTGACAACCAAGAAAACCTTTTTATCTTTATTTCCTACTGTTTGTAGAACAATTTCCAGTTTTTTCCTACTTTTTTCCCCCTAAAAAAGGAGTTAACTTAGAATTTGAATTGAAATACTGAAAGACAAATCTTATAAAGATTGGAGCTTTATGGTACAATAGTTTACAGTCAGTCATGTGAGGGCAATATGGTAGGATGCCTTTAAATAATAAGCCGGCCCCCCATTTTTGTTGTTTTTTTTTGGGGGGGGGTGGATTTCCACCGACTCTCTCTCTTGGCCAAACATGCTTGCTCTTTTATTTTATTTTATCTTTATCTTTTTGAAATGAATACCTTAGCTGAAAGCATCTTCACAAAGGAAATCTTACCTTCTACCCAAAGAGCACACCCAAGAAGAAAAAGAATCCTACCTAAAAACAAGGAGGATGAGAAGAATGTTACCTCTTTTTTTCTTTTTTGGTAAAAGTAGCAGAAGATTTATTGATGATTGAGAAGAATATTACCTGAAAAATCAAATTATTACTGTACTATATGCAAATATAAAAAAGAATCGTATTCTAGGTCTCAAAATAGGGCAAGTAGCAGCCATTGTGCTGCCTACACCCAGATAGGGGCTAAATGACCGCCTTACCCACTGCCCGAGCACCCTGTCCGGGTGGGGTCCACGTCTCTGTCTGGGTGTAGGCAGCACAATGGGCACTACCTGCCCAGCCGTAGAGGATCCAAATTGTTCAAAATACACATGAAAAGTGAATCTTTAAAGCCTTCTTTATGTTTGGGGGGGGGGGGGGTGAGGGTGAGGGTGAGGGTGGGGGAGGGGATTTCCACCTGTTAAAATATGGAAATGACAATTTTGTTTTGCAATTCACATCTAGATGTATCTGTTGATAACTGAGATAGTCAAAAGGTTCTATATGCAAATATGAAAAAGATTCATATTCTAGGTCTCAAAATACGAAGAATATTACCTGAAAAATCAAAATTTTATTGTACTATATGCAAAAATGAAAAAGAGTCATTTTTGGTCTCAAATACCCATGAAAAGTGAATCTTTAAAGCCTTCTTTATTTTGTGAGGGTGGGGGAGTGAGAGTGGGGGTGGGGATTTCCACCTGTTAAAGTATGAAAATGACTATTTTGTTTTGCAATTCACATCTAGATGTATCCGTTGATAACTTAGATAGTCAAAAGGTTCTAAGAAGGAAGTGAAAGATAGTGATGTAGTGAGCACACTCCATGGAGACGAATGAGAGGGGTTTTAGTCCCACATTGGTCAAGTAGTGTGCAGTTGCTGATCATATGACTTTGGAAATGGGCTCTCCACCCTGAAGCTTGGGCTTTGGGTTTGGACATCATTAAGTGGTATCAGAACGGGTTGTTAGTGCACTAGCCATGTGGGGTCCCATGGGCCAAAGCTGGAGGAGTTGATGCAATGAGTGCACCCTATGACCAGAAATAGGAGGGGTGTTAGTCCCACATTGGTCGGGTAGTATGCGATTGCTGGGCATATGACCTTAGAAATCAAATAAAAAAGTAGGCCTTGTTCACCCGCCCACCCCTCCTTCCCTGACCCCCCCCCCCCCCAGGTATTCTTGTGTATGTTTTGCTTCCATTGGCAAGATCTACATTACCAAAACAATGTCAATTTTAAGCAAATAATACAACTCCTAATATTTTTATAGGATCAAAGAACGAAAATTTATGCATATCTTCATTTTGGCAGCAAAGAGCTTTGGACTTCCTTATCTCAATGCCTACCTCGATTCAGTGGGCTCCAACTTCACTCATGGAGCCAATTTTGCTACTGCTGGATCAACAATCAGACCACAAAATACAACTCTCTCACAAAGTGGGTACAGTCCTATCTCCTTTAACGTCCAATTCTATCAGTTCAATGATTTTCATCGCAGATCTCAAGTGGCTCGTACAAAAGGTAATTCTATTAGTTCCATAACCACTTTCATTAATAACATTACTTCATATCATATTTTATATGAATTCTTGGAATTGCACTTTCTTGTGAGCTTTAATCATATAGAAAATTCCTAATTTTTTCATAGAAAGTTATGACCTAACACAATAAGTCTCTCAATGTCAGTAGTATTCCATTAAACTAACATAATAGCAGGACGATTTCAGCACTAGATTACATTGATATTGATATTAAAAAGTTGGGCCTTTTGGATTTTTTTTGTGTAGGTGTTGTTTGGCAGGAATTGATGCCCAAGGAGGAAGATTTCTCGCGTGCCTTGTACACATTCGACATTGGTCAAAACGATCTAACAGCCGGCTACTTCCTGAACATGTCGACTGACCAAGTCAGGGCATATGTCCCTGATGTACTGAATCAGTTCACTACCATCATTAAGGTGAATGGCCTCACTAGTATTCTCTTTTGGGTTTATTTTAGAACTCTCTCAGCCCACTGATTGATAGCTTATATGTTGGGTATATTCTATAATCTTTTTATGTTCTAATATAAGTCTACTTGAATAAGGAATAAGGTTGTGGTGAGCCCCACTGGATAGAGCCCATCTAACTTAAAACCCTAGTCTTTCCTATAAATACTAGCTGGAGACAGCAACCTGTTTATTCTAAACTTGATATGCAGGATATATTGCTTTAAGCAACCTTGTGCTTAAATCCTAAACCCTAACATTATATATGCTTCATTGGCTGTGTGGTGAGAGTTTAATTTGATGTGTGTGTGTGTGTGAATGCAGTATATATATGGGCAAGGAGGGAGATCCTTCTGGATACACAACACAGGCCCTGTGGGCTGCCTTCCCTATATTCTGGATTGGTTTCTTATCACAGCTGCACAAGTTGACAAAGCTGGGTGTGCCAATCCCTTCAATGAGGTGGCTCAGTACTTCAACCAGAGATTAAAAGAGGCCATGGCTCAACTCAGGAAAGATCTTCCATTGGCTGCCATTACCTATGTTGATGTTTATTCTCTCAAGTACTCCCTCTTCAGCCAGGCCTCCAAGCATGGTAACTGTATAATTTTAATCCTTTGCTTGCTACAATTACATTCAGTAAGCCCTCTTATAATCAATATTTCCAAATTGGTTCCACTAGTAACTAATACTCTAATACTTGTAATTACAAGAGGGCCTACTCTACTACTGTTGCCTGCTCTGGCTGGATGTCTTACAAGTTTAAAAAACAATTGCAGGATTTGAACAGCCGCTTGTAGCTTGCTGTGGACATGGAGGGAAGTACAACTACAACAGGCACATAGGGTGTGGATCAAAGGTCACCATGGATGGAAAACAGATTCTACTAGGGAAATCCTGCAAAGATCCATCGGTTCGGATTATCTGGGATGGAGTACACTTCACTGAGGCTGCTAACAGGTGGATCTTTGACCAAATTGTCGATGGATCATATTCTGACCCACCCATTCCATTGAAAATGGCTTGTCATCGTCTTACCAACTGATCTAATTCATCTGCTTACCAGCAAATAGATCTTTTCATCTGTCATCTGAAAATAAAACTTTTAGAATAAAGGGAAAGGAAACATTTCAAACTTAGATCCAAGGGATTAGAATGTTGCTTAATAAAATTGCATTTTGGTCCAACGACTGCATCAAAGTCCACACCCCCCCACCAGAAGAAAGCATTTTAAGAGCGCTCCTTAAAGCCAAATTTGGCGACATAATGAGCAACACCATTAGTTGATCATTAGTCCCTAACATCCACAGACCCATTTTAGAGTTTTCTAGACCGATTCCTACCTGGATCAGATTGGAATCAGCCGGGGCTGATCCGGATCCGGATCATGATTGGGGTTTCAAACCCTAACCCTGCTGTTGTAACTGGTTGAGATTGGGTATTGGTGAGCCCAGATCCACCAATGACTAGACCTCCAAGGTCCACTGTCTAGGCCTTTTTGTTTCTCTTAGAGCTTCCATCCTTCATAAAAAAGCACCAAAAGTACTACTAGATGCTTTTCAGTATCAGAGCATTAACTTTAGAATTATCAGGAAATCAGCAATCACAATGGAATTACTTAATATCTTGATTTTCAGCACTACTTGCAGGATCTTAGGAGCTCTCTTTCATTTGACAATGTTCAGAAACCTTGTAGATAAGGGCTTCCCTCAAGAAATCCAATTTTTGAACCTTAAAAAAGTATTGTGAAGAACTGAGGCTGGTTTCAATTATCCTGTGTAGGCCAAAATCCCTGGATCAAAAAGAAGAAGAGGAGTGATATTTGGACTCAGCATTAATGTCATACATAGTGAGAAACCAATCTTTCAACCACTGATCTAACAACCAACAACCCCCAATTTGTCCAACAGGGAAAAAAAAAGACACAAATTAAGAACATATATTTGACTTGTCTTTCAGGTAGGTCACAGTAGTTAAGGTTAATTTGTCTAAAATAAAATTACAGCCACTAATTAACCAGACCATGACGGTTTAAGCAGTTAAATTTTTGTCACCACCCAAAGAAAGGGTGGGAGAGAATGACCTATCATTTGGAACAGCAAATGTTTCATCTTACAAGTTTCTAAAATCTTTTCAACTCAGACAAAAAAAATTCCCCCCCCCCCAACCTTACTCTAGCTAATAGGCTACAAACTATTTGACTTGAACACCAGGATCCTAAGAGGGTTCAAAGGTCTTAGGCATCGGTATTGGTACTGTATTGTTTTCCGTCAATACTGATACGAATTGGTTGTATTGAGTTTGATCGGACTATTTTACCCCCTTCAAAATAGCACCCGGAGCCAATCCCCTAGCGGTCCTGCCACCACGCCGCAGAACGGGAGCTCGTGTGGAACCTTTTCTTTCTGGCATAAGGGACGTATTATAATATTACGGCCACGGGTTCATAACTACTCCTCTTATTACAGGACGCTTGCCTAACCGACACTTAGATCCGGCTCTACCCAAACTTTTTTGGTTTACCCCAACATTACCCACCTGTCCAAATGTTGCTGAACAGTTTTTGGATATCAAACGGACCTCCCCAGAAGATAATTTTAATGTGACCAGTTACTTTGTTTTTTTTTACCATTTTACCTTCCCTTGTATCAACACCACATAATCACAAAACGAGTACTGGCAATATCAATACATATGTGCTAATACAGTAGAAAGGATACCAAGGATACCGATACCTAGAGTTTTGATTTATGAAATACTATACGAACAACTATATTTAGTAATTGGGTGTTTTTTATTCTCTTATCAATTTATCATGCATTTTTTTGTGTGAAATCAATTTATCATGTATGGTGTTATAAGAATTTCTACATATTAATTATTCCACAAATTAAGAAGTGTCTACGTAGTTGTTCTTATAGTATTTGAGTTTAGTCTTCTTTTTTTCTCTCTCTTATTTGTTGAAGACTCGAAATACCTTATACTATTTCCGGGTACCCATCTAAAGTCAGTAATAGCCATCAGTGAAGGAATTCCTCCTCCTTCATTGAGGCTGAAGGAAAACTCGATCCTTGTTTTTATTCCTCTCCCTTTATTCTCTTTATCTCGATATGAATAATTTTATTGATAGAAAATGAATTACATCAATGTGAATATCAAAGTTATAAACCACAACAAAATCATCTTAAACATTTATGTTTCATTGAGTTTGGAACAGAAAAAAAGAATACCAAGAAAAAATGAAAGGAACAAAACGACACAAACTCCATGTGCATTGCATTTGCATTTGCATTTGCATTTTTGCACATTCACAAGCTTTTAAAATCAGTGCTCCCTATTCCCATCACCATCAACAGCCCCACCATCAAAGAGAGACACATACACACATCAACGCTCTTCTCTCATGCAAAGATTTTGAAAAGTAGAATCGGAGTCGAACCGGTCAATGTCAATTCTAATCCAAATTGATCAAATTCGATAAATTGATTGAAAATAGATCAAAAATACTCATAGTGAGTCTCCTGTACCTGATTCATATTGCTATTCATTTTCACTTAAAAAAATCCAAAGAAATAAATAAATACATATACAGAGAGAGAAAGAGAGGATCGTGGAACTGTGTAAGTGAGAGAAATGCCTTATAGAAATTGGGAATTATTGGCATCGATGGAATCCAATCTCACCAGCATACTCAATCACCATCTAATCACCACCAGCTGTAACTAACTTCCCAACCCCTCCATCGGTGGGCCACCACTCCCCATGTGATCGCCACCTTAGTTCTCTCTCTCTCTTGGTCAAGTTCATAGTTGTAACAGAATCCGAGAGAAAATCTCCAGAAGAGTCCAGATCAAAAATCCAGCCATGTCCACGAACATAGAGCAAACCCCACTTGCCTCTTCAGACTCTGTTTTCTTTTCTCAAGGAGGTGATGTTCACTTATTCCACCTTCCAAGCATAGAGAAATAAGCAAAACCCAAATAACCCATTTGGATTATCTCCCTCTAACGAGCTTGAACTCGCCGTCTGAGATGATGACAATGGAGTCGACGGCGGCGATGACAATGATAACAATGTTGATAATGGAAATGCGGTTAATGATATCGGCCTGAATATGAACAATGCATGGTGTAGACCAGGACTAAATAACCAGTCATGGACATCCCAATACACTTCCACTCTAAATTTACTCATGGATATAGATTCGTTACCTCTGAATTTCCATTGGAGATGCTTCACATGAATGACCAAGTGCCCATCTATCTTTATCTCCATTTCTGGATCAAGCCCACCAGTACAATTACAACTATTGTTGTTATCGCCTCTCTCACTTTGGTGGTGGTGGTGGTGGTGGTGGTGGTGGTTCAGGTTGTTGCAGTCTATGGAAATCTCATGAAACCTGCCTTTCTCATGGAACTTAACCCTTGTAGAGAATTTCTTCTTAGCAAATATATGTTCTTTCTTTGAAACCAGGATGGGATCGATCAGCGATGGCCGGAACCTTGTCTTTCTGTAAGCATCCTTCTTCAGGTCCCCAAGCAACAACACGACTTCTTCTTCACAGACAACGGCGACATAGTAATCCGATTGAGGCTCTGTCTTTCCGTCGAACTTGGCCATCTTTAGATCCCAGAAGACGTCGACGGCCTTGCCTTCCACCATGAAACGCTTGGAACCTTGTTTCCTCCAGAAGTACCATGGCTTCAGTTCGACCTTGCAGGTGTAGTGGTTCTCACCTTCCGGCCCTTCCACTGAAACGGAAAGGCCATGGAGCAGTAGATTCTTACACCATGTGATGGAGATGAGACGGCACTGACCGGCAATCTTTGTTCTGTAGACAGACACGAAGACACTCTGGCCTGACCTGGTCACGGCGGCTGGATCATCAATCGCCTTTTCTCCAGATGAAAAGCAAGCATGAATCCCAATTGGGTCTTGCATTTCCCAATTACTTGAAAAATCAATCAGATAAGAAAGGGGGATTGTTGATCCAATCGAATCAGAAACACAAAGTTAAGAAAGAACCCACCTGGGAAAGACGAGTTAATAGCTCTGTTAAACTTTCATGGAGAAACTGAGAGATCTGTGTGTCTTAACAACAAGATCCACTCCTAGATCCTGCCAGAGGTGCTCTCTTGACAGAGCATACATTTATCCTAAAACAAAGAAAAGAAAAATGATCTGTACCCAATTTCCAAACTGGCAATGAGAAGGCAATGGCTGGGAGTGGAAGTGTGGGAAGAACAGACGCTTTTTTTAAGTGTTTTTATACCATATTCAATAATCTGAAAGCCTTGTTGTAGGCTTCTGAAACTGAGGTTTATTAATTATATACTTTCTTTCTTTAATAAAACCGCTTTTCGAATCCAAGGTGGTTTCATTTCTGTTATCTTCTCATCTCTACTAAAATATCCTTTTTCTCACGAAAGGTGAAAAGTAAAAGGAGCGCAGTCAAATTAGAAAGCTTGGCTTTTCCGATGTGGGGTTTCCCTTACCCTTTACCTTTTCTGTTTACTTCCCTCAAATAATTTTGGCTGGTGAGGTTTGTAATTCCGACCTTTATAACCTTGTAGAAATGTTAAAAGGAAAGTATTGATGAGGCAGGAATCTAGGAGTGACAGTTGCAGAAAAGTCTGAGGAATATGCGGTGGCAGTTGCAGATCTGGTCGAACTTCAAGTGTCTTATTCTTATCTGCATTTGAATTGGGAGAGTATTTCAAATCAGCAGATCAATTTCATTGGACCAAAAACAGTTAAAAAAAATTTCTACAGTCTAATCCTTTCTTTATGAGAAGAGTTCCATTTCAGTTAAAAGAAAGATACAATTCAAGTCCATTAAAGGGATTCACAAACTTACTTTATCTTAATCTATAATAACCATCTAAAGGAATATATCCCAGCAAATATAGATGCTCACAGTAAGCATTATAGGTGGTATTTTTAACTACTTTCCTAATAATGAGTTGGGAGAAGAGGGTTTCGTTTTCTAATGCGGGCATCAGAGGGTTCCCCTTTTTCAAATCTTTCAAAAGGGGAGGAGAAGGAGAGGGGGTTATTTAGATATTTCTCTGATCTGGATAACAGTGAAATGTGAGTGGGTACAAAAATGATCCGCATACTGGCGTTGTGGGAACCTTTTCCCCTAATGAATTATCACTCTTGAATGTTAATGAAAATTATACAGAATTTGTTCAATGATGTAAGAGCAGTTTGCCTAACAAAAGAAAACAATAGATTGGGAGGAGAGAGAGATTTTGGTATCCTTGTATCCTTGTATCCTTGTATCCTTGGAATGACAATTGCAGGTTCCATTATCATTTTACATTTACAGGTGATAATGCACAATAAAAAAATAGAGCATTGCCTCCTCAGTCCCACTGTGCTTCAGAAAGTCAAAAGAACTGAACTAAAAATGGTGCTCCTCAGCTCTTGCATTTGAATTTCTCTAGATCAATGATCATCACAGTGATATCATCCAAACTTCCTCTGCTCACAGCAAGGTTCACAAGCTCCTTACAAGCTGCCATGAGCCCGCCGGAATTTCTCTGCTGAAAGTGGTTGTTCTCTTGATTTTGCACATGAATCTTCACTTTATGTTGCTTGATCAATGGAATCTTTTGTAACTTCGATGACGGACTCAGGTTCTCACCACTAGACTCATTTTCATCTTTCCTAAGATTATTTTTCTTATATCTGCCACTTTCTTTACTTGGAGACTGAATCTTCACTTTCTGTTGCTTGACCAGCGAAATCCTACGTGCTTTGGATGGAGGACTTAAATTCTCACAACCAAACCCATCATCATCTTCTTTCCAAAGGTTAACAGTTGATCTTTGCTTGTTTGCAGCCAAACAGCTGCGTGTTGCAGTATCAACAGCTTCCTGACCACCCACCTATGGAAAGAAAAAGCAAACAGCCTACTTAAAAATTCCCAACCAAATAGGTAATAATCTTCAATCAATCACCAATAAAATGTCTCCTCAACCACAGGACTTGGATATTGCAAGGGAAATTGTTTCCAATTTCAGGTAAAAGTTCGTTTCTTCTATTTTTAATTAAGCAAATTCTTTTTTTTTTCCTGGTAAAAGTTATTTCTTCTACTATTTTTAGTTAAGCAACTTCTTTTTTTTTTCCTGGTAAAAGTTATTTCTTCTACTATTTTTAGTTAAGCAACAGGTCTCCCTCCCCTCCCCCCCCCCCCCCCCCCATCCCCCCAATAAAAAAAAGAAGCACAGGTAGGTATTGCAAAGGAGAAAAGATAACAGTTCAATTCAAATCACCTAGCCATATCCCACTGCTTAGAATCAGGCTATACTTGGATCCTTTTGCTAAATTCCACCATACTGAAGGCCATATCTGTTATACTCATATAAAAAAGGAAAAGAAACAAAAACAAAATAGAGGATAAGAAAACATTATAGCTATGATATTTAGTATCCCAACAGCTTCTTTGAAAAAGAGTAGTGTATGTTCACTCAGATCATCAAGTTACTCATCAAGCCAAGTTTTGGTTTGGGGATAGGATCTTGGGGTCAAGTCTTGATATACATTTCAATCTGTCTAAACAAATCTCCCCATTACACAAAAGTCAGTCTATAATCTGCATAATATACTAATATCTATCACCAAATATGCTCACTAAAAAGAAACATCCAGACACCATAGATTTGGGATCAGCAAAGATACACAGTACTTACTTAATAGGCCCCACCACTCCCAGACAAAAAACCAGCTGATCAGGTAACTACATCCTGGAATTTTTACTAGATTTATTGAGCATCTAAAAAGTGGTATTTTATAGGGTCAGATTCATCTAAGGAGGTATATTCTTTTACCTGGGAGAGTTCTTACTGGGATAGCTAAATGTTTGGTCCCCACTATGTGCACCTTGTGACCTGAGTTTTGCATTGTACTGAAAATATGGCTTGGACCAAAATTTAGCACAACTTGTCAACAAGAGATCGTCCTGCAAGAGCAAGTGTCACAGATTGCTCCAACTGGATGGTGCAATTTGTCACAATCCTACGCTAACAATGTTGATCCTTACTTAGAACCAAGATATAGAAAACAAACAAAATCTAATCCTGCCACAAGCATTGGGGCCAGTAAACTTATCCAATAATGGATGGCTGGATGCAATCAACAGAGACGTATCAAGATTGCTATTTGTAAGGAGTAAAGACAGAAACACACCAATCATAAAAAAAAACAAGCCATATGAAAAGCATTTGATAAAATGATAAAGATTGAAAAACATACACAAGCAAATAGCTTTTGAGTGTACATCAAAGCTTTAACATATCAAGAATGCTCCATGATAAGAGCATGTTACTTCCTACTAACCTTTTCCCACAGTCCATCTGTGGCCAGGACAAGAAATTCCATGTCTGGAGTCAAATGCAGGGTCTTTGTGTCAGGCTCGGCTATTACCCAGTCCTTCAAATGAACATCTCCAATGCTTCTAGAAACAGAAAGTATCCCATGGACTCTCCAAGCTCCTCTGTGGATCTCTACATAGCCTCCCTATATTACAATATGAAAAGAAGTAGTCTAAGTCATATCCCGTAATTAATCATGGCATTGCTGAGCTTCACTACATAAAAACGAAAGTAGCAACAGACACCTTGTCTTCAATTCTGTTCCTCTCATCCTCCTGTCCAGCTCTGTGGTCTTGAGTGAGGACTTCAGCCAAGCCATCTCTACAGAGAACTACCCTGCAATCTCCCAGGTTTGAAATAAAAATATCACCCCCTTCAATCAGCGCAGTCACACAGCAGGTGCCGCTGCCTAAACCCTGTGGTTATTTCACGAGTTAAATTTAACATTCCCACAGCATCAAACCAAGCTTAGACACGACTAAGGAAACATAACAAGAAAAAAAGTTGGATTTAAGCTCTGTCATTGCACCTTTTTCAATTTCTCTTTTCTTTTGTTTGTACAAGAAATGCAATTGAAAGAGCATCATACTAAATAATAACTAGAATGAATCTAAATGGAATACAAATTTAAGCTCTGTATCTTTGAATTTAGGATTATTAACATTATAAAACAATAGAGCATCCACTTGGGTAGCTTTTGCAAATTGCCCAAAAAGATCATGCATGATTTTTTTCCGCTTCCCTCCAAAAAAAAGATCATCAATACATAGTAAATGGAAAGAGGCATTGGTTACGCAAGCTGGTTAACGGTCATCTTGTTAACAAATTTGCATTGATGGAATGTCACAAAGAATTGAGAGAAATTTTTTGAGTCTCATAAACAACATAAATCTATGTAAACCATTTTACCTTCAATCATATGCCACAAGATGACCTTGATCTGGAATTTTGTATACTTTTTCCCCGGCCTGAAGCAGGCAGTCAATTTCACGGTTATATGCATTCTATTATTACAGTTGTCACTCTATGTCCATCACGAGGTGGACAATCATAACAGCCCAGAGTTCACGACTAATGGATCAACCAATTGCATTATGGATGGTGACAATTAGATATGTTTACCTACTTATCTTGGCCTTTTTAACACGTATGTTGTTTTCACAGTCTGTACTCATTAATGTTATAGATGTCCTATTGACCTAATCAATTGACACTTTAGTTGGCTTATTTGTATAACCATATACATATACAAATCTCACATTCTAATGAAAAACTACATAGTGTACATCAAAGTGAACTTCGATAATACCTCAAAAGAATTTAATCCCCAGTGAGAAAACAGAATAAGGTTTCAAATCTTCGTAAATTAAAAATCAAATGATAATCAAATTTGTAACAAAAATGTTTTCATGCCACAATCATCTTCATGTTCGGCATTTGGGGGGATAGTAATCAAATCCCCAAGGTAATAACCAGCACAAATGGCATTCACCAGTAAGATTGGAACAATTAGATTGCTACATAATAGAGTTCCTCCCTGTCAGAGAGTGCTTCATGGCCTGAAGGTCAAAGCCTCTGGTCTCTATGGTCTGCTATTCTGTACAACAGAAATGTAACAGATTTCTGCTAACTACACCTAGCAGCAGGTGGGCAGCTTATCTTGAATAACAACCCTAAGTAGGTTGTAAGTACCAAGAAGGAAATATGGAAAAGACATTTATTTAAACCAAAAAATTATATATATTTGAAGTGAACAGAGAAAGAGAACAGTTTCAAAATGAAAACTGCCCTTGCAAAAATAACAAGAACTAATGTTGGAGCCAGTCATCCCAGGAGAAAACTTTCTTGATTCCTTACAGTTTATTTTTGAAGAACTTCTCATGGGAAATAAATAATCAATGGTATGAATAACCTGTTTCAAGAAGTCTTGGTCCGTCTTGAGATAAGCAGCTTTGATTGCATCTTCCTTGTGCATATGCCCTCTACTCTTATCCAGCATTTCGAGTATATTTCTGTGTAAATTCTCCGCAACAAATTCCGCCGCCCTTGTACCTCCGTGTCCATCATAAACCCCGAAAAACCCCTGCATTTCACGAGCAACATCTTTATCTTATTTCCTTGCACAGGATTAGCAAACTCCTTTCCTTTTCCCCAAAAGAAGGAATGTCGGGATAGAGACATGAAGTGTTGAAAAATAAAAATATGAAGTCGTTTTACCTTCCTAGAATCCCCATGTAAGGCAGAAACAATCTTGTGGGTATCTTCCATCACCTTTTTCTTCCCTTTCATGGAGGAAACCCCAACTTCGACCCCATCGAATCCCAGAGGTTGGTCTTCGATCGTCTTGTCCTTGAGGAGAAGCTTGTCTGTCTGTATTTCTCGCAAGACCTGAGGAATCTCAATCTTGGGTGGTCGTTTTCTCTTCAAGGATAGACAGGACGACGTAGTTGATGGAGTAACATTGGTAGCAAAAGACGAAGGTTGGACGTCGATGTTCTTGACGTCTGCTAATAATGACGAATCGCTTTCTTTCGAATAACGAAATTGAGCAGCAACTGCATTGCCCAATGGCTTCTTGGTATCCTCCGTAGCCACTGAAATGCTAGGCATTCTGAAATAAATTTCAGAGGACTAGAAACTAGAGATAAGAGAGAGAGAGACTCTCCAAGACTACAACGATTAGAAGCTAAGATGGGAATGGAGTAAGAATGGGTCCTTAAAAGGGGAAAGATGGAGTAGTGTAGGGTGGAGCGTCAGAGAGAGAGAGACAGAAAGAAAGACTCCACAGAGATTTTTCATGGCGAGCCGTTAGGGTTTCTCAGTCAAATGTTTGAAGAAGTTGTGAGAAGGGAAAGAAATCGAAAAAATGAAAAAGAGAAGAAGACAACAGTGGAGACTATGAAGAACCAGGGAATCAGGATAGACCGTTATCGTACGATTAATGCCGTTGTAAATTGTAACTTGTAACAATGACAAATATTGCCGTATTATTTATTTTGGGGAGCGTTTCCTACAAGGGCAGTTGAGGAAAGAATCTGCACATTACATTAATGAGGGGTGGGAAAATGGTATCATACTATCATCTATACGGGGATCTGGCTCTTCTCCAGGGAGTCCAGCCGTTGGATGCCCGTCGGGCTCCCTAGATATGAGCTCATCGATATGGATTGCTGGATGCGGCATTTGTCAGGTGTCAACATCTCCACCAAATACTGTCGCATTGCCACACTTTAAGGAATTGGAGAGGATTATTTTCCGGGTTTGGGAGGGATGCCTTATGGCACAAGATCAAGATAGCAGAGTGAATCAGTGACTCTCAAAGAGCATGCATTCTTCTGATAAAACACCAACCAACTTAGCAAGCAATTGTTGCCATTTAAATCGACACCGTTGGATTGAAGCCTCTCAATGGGGTCAAGAGGATAGACAAAAGTGAAAGATGATCTAGACCAAAGGTATCTAAGAAGGATACATGCTAATTTTTGTGGATCTTTGTGATATCTATGAATCCCCAAAGAAATGGTTCCAGAATAATTAAAATGAATATTTTTGGACGAATTATTATTGTCACAAAAATCTATTATTTTTTCAAATGTCACAAAACATCTATTATGTCATGTGTATAGAAGATATCCATTACGACCATGAAGAGGACATGGCCTACTCATCCAAAAAAAAAAAAGGACATGGCCAAGATTAGCAACATGTCAAACTTTAGAGTAAATTTCATTTAAATACCCATTTTGTATTGACACACATCCCACATGTGTACGGGTACTCTAGACATTAGTGTGCACTCTCCCAACTCTTAATGGGAACATACAATTTAAATTAAAGAAAACGCTAAAATGGATGTCTCAAAATTATTTTGTGATTTTCGGAACCATCACCTTCCATTGTTTATATGGATACAAACTATGTAATTAAACTATGGGAAAAAGAACATTGTTTGATCATGTGGAACCTACACCTAGACACAAGAATGCACAAAATACCACCCCAACTCCCATGAAATAAAAAATGCCATCTATATTGATGCCCATACACACTCTCATCGCCCCCATGCGGGCACACAGGCAATGATCTATTATTGCCTTTAAATTTTACTATATTTTACAATTGAATTCTTTGAATTCAATAAGGGAAAAATATAATTATTTAAAATTTTTTATTATAATATTTAAATAAGAGTTTAAGTAATTACAAAATATGATTCCAATAATTTCATTCTTTTTTCAAAACTGATTCCACTTCTTTAGCCTTCCTATTAGTTGCAACCAAATGGAGTTGCCATGTGGGTTGACAAGAATTTGTCTTCAATTTCTCAAAACTTTATCCATGTCGTGTTGACATGTAAGATTTTGGAGGAATCAAACTTTTCCACGAATTAGGATTCTTGGTTTTTTAGGTAAATAAGTAGCACTCACTAATGTTGGTGCTCTCGATAAAGCCCACTTTTGGAAATTGCAACTATTTCAATGGTACAATTTTAATCCACTATTAGTATGAGGGAGAGGGTTCGTCACAATGCCTATGTAAGAAGGAATCTGCACACTACACCTACACTAGTGAGAGTCTAGAGAATGGTATTATCTATATGGTGTTTACATGGGGCTCACATGATAGGAGAGAATGTTATTGTGGGCCCCATATTTATTATGTGAGAAAGGTATTTTATTTTTGAAAGCATAAGAGAACTAATTGGAATCTGCACCACCTGGCACTGCGGCTCATACTTCCTTTTCCCTATATGAGATAAGTAAGTAACATGTTTATGATTTTCTTTGATTTAGCACGATTTGATCTTAGTTTTTTTTTTATGAATAAAAAATATATATTATATTTGAAGAAAAAAATTTATGCCCTTCCCATATAATGAGTCGTGAGGCCCACATTGACACTCTCTTGATCAAATTTGAGACCTATTAAACTAATATGTATCTTGCCCTCTTATTGGTGTGATTTTCCACTTAGATATCATGGAAATCTCTTTACATTATTTTTTGAAGCCGCCATACATTAACCTCCAAAATTTCCTTTTCTGGTGAACTTTGGATTTGACTCCAATACCTTTAACAACCAACAAAGGTCCTTATCAAGCCAGCAGTTTTGTTTGTTGACCCATATAAATTAGCATGTTCATTTCAGTTGAAAATAAAAGCAACCAAAATATCAACATATTAAACAAGAGAAAATTCGAAGTAAAATGACAATATGATTCTTTTAGGGGAAAAAGATTGTCAGACCAAACCATTGTGTTGTTTTCTTCTCACATGATTTTTTTCTCACAATGTGGGGTCTGCATAAATGATACTTTTTTTATGACACTCATTCGTATGTCATGTATGTTCCTCCTCACACTAATAACATGGCGAATCTTCTCTTTTTTTTTTTTTTTTTTTTTTTTTTTTTTTTTTAGGTTTCTATTGAATTTTGGGATCCTACAACTCAAATGTGGTTGTACATTGGTGGGCTGGCTAGGCTTCCCTTATGACAACTTAATTATGGGTTACATTCAAATTGAGCTTATTTTTTTAGGCTCGTTAAGATGATATAAAATGGATAGAAGCAAAAAACGAATGCAAATTTTGTTTACTTTAAACATTGTTTAATTGTAAGCAAACATAAGAGGTGTGTAAATCTAGAGTGGTCAGTGGCTCACACTAATTTTATGCCCAAAAACCATAAGATAAAATCATCAGAAGCAAAATATTTATTTTTTTTTCTTTTTAGTGCTTATGAGCATTTTTCTTAGAAACAATGGATCCTTTGTTGAGGGTTGATATCTTATATTATATACATGTTAGTATTTTTTTGTTTTCCTATAAATTGTGTGACACAGGGTTATTAGAGTTATGAAATTTGTTTCTGTAAATTTAAAGAGACGTGAAGAAGAGAGCGTGTAATCCGTTCTCCATTGTTAGTGAAATTTTCTCCCATCCGTCCGTTGAATTACGTACCTTAAGTCATGCACTCACGATTTGTTGTTGTAGAAGTATAAAAAATAGTTTGAAAAGTCTGAGGGCAGTATTTGGTTAGCCAGCCCAGCTAATAGGATGGGAAGTGACCGTTGAAAATTTCAAATTCATCCAGAGAAGTCAATAAGTAGAGGAATGGACTTATGACTTGTGTATGAGCTTCTCAGAGTTAGGAGGTGAGAAAGATTCCAAATCGATATTTTTCATTCAATTTGCCTCCTCACCATAAAAAGAAGCCCGATAAATTATCCCAAGCATGCACTAATAATGCAAATTGATGGATTGGGTTGAAATCGGAGTCGGCTCCTGTCAATCTAGGCAGCAATGCTGCATGTGCAGCACCTGAGATGAGGCGGTGCATATTTACCACCTTACCCCTTGCCCACCTCATCTCAGGCGCTACACATGGCTGCATGCTGCCCGGATTGACAGGATCTTTTTCAGTTGAAATCTTACGAATTTTAAACTTATGACATTTCATCGAAGTGAAAGTTTTCCAAATTATGACATTTCATCGAAGTGAAAATTTTCCTTCACCGGCCGCAGGGAGGGGGGATAACCATCTCAACATTGGGAGGACTCTTGTACCATCACAACTTCTACCCTCTATTGTTTGGAGCCGAAACTATCCCTTCTCTTAGGTATTTGATGGTATCGATGTCTGTGGTGAAAGAATGGGTGAGAGGAAACTTGTTTATTTCATCTATCAAATCGAAATATCTGTCAAGAACTTCCGTAATAGACCATATACCCATCAGAAATTGGCTTGGATTAGATGGGAATACTCCTAGGAAGCATAGATAACTGATTCTATCATCGGGTGAACATACAAGGGGTTCTTACATTTGTCTTATACCATCAGATTCCGTCCATCATATGAGTCTGTAAGTAAGGTTTTAATAAATGGGAGGAGGAGGAGGAGGAGGAGGAGGAGGAGCGACAAGATAGGTGAATAAATCTCAGGAGGTCTACTAGATGTTTACTCATTTGTTTTGAATAAAAAATATCTATTATATGGGAGAAAGAACAATATCTGGTCGTATGCGGTGTGCGCCAGCACCTGTGCCCAGACAAAGCACCAGTTGTAGATCAATCCGATAGCATATCTATGCGACTATACCTAGGAGCAGCACTGGCTAATTAGGATCCGCACCTGTAAGCGGAGTCGAGCAGGGCTGGGCCCCTTTACTATGCAAAATGACCATTGTGTCCCATGGAAAGGCAAAAATCTAAGGGGATGTGATAGTTATTTCACATAACTTTATGTCTGAACATAGGGACTGCACACCGCACACGACCAGGTAACGTTCCCTTTTCCATATTATATTGGAATAGTAGAGACGTGTTTCCAAGCTTAACAAAACATCCTAGCTAACATCTGTACATGAGTAATGTAAAACAGTTGTGACGTGTTTTTAAGCATAGCAACAAGTCTATGTCGCCACTTTTGACCTTATGGGCTTCTGTTTATAACTCAACCCTCCTTAACTCTCCAAGTCCCAACCCTCTATTGTAAGGAGGGTGGATCCCATCACTTCGGGACTAGGGTTCTAAAAATCGGATCAGATTGGCTGAGGTCAATTCCGATTCCAACCAATTCGAACTGGATCCTATACGAAAATTAGGGTTTAACAGAGTTTTGGCTAATTTCCGCTTATGTTGGACCGATTTTGATCGATTCCAAATCGGATTCGACCTGTCAGATCGGTATCCAAATTCCTGGTTCTTAAACCTCATTGGAAGTTGGAACATGCATCTACTGGCATCTCTTCACGAGAGTAATAAGTAAAAAAGTGTTACGGTCAGTCGGGGCACCGGGTTCGGGCAGCAATTGCCACAGTTTCGCTTTCTTTCTGGAGAACTCGTACGCTTTGGAACCAATCCAAATTCCCAGTTGCCACCTCCCTTTGAATCGTGAGTTGTGTTCTTGAGCTGCTCTTCCATCAGCAATTTTGTCCACATCTCTCATATCTTATCTAAATTCATTTTTTCAAAACCGCCTTGTTTTCTTTTTCTGGTCTCCTTAATTGGAGAAATTGGGTAATCCTCTCATGGTTTCCCCTGTCTAATTCGTTCTGGATTTGATTTGATTGGGACACCCTGATCGGGAAATTAGGGTTAATTATATTTTGTCTTCTCTGAAGAGAGCTTTTTATTTTTCACCTTTATTTGTTCTTTTTAATTTCTTGAAGACGACGACAATGCTGGGAGATTCCTCATCTGAACATGAAACAGACGACGATTCAGCGTTCGTCGAAATCGACCCCACTGGTAGATATGGTCGGGTTAGTATTTAGTATTCTCTCTTTGTTCTTCTCCTATCCACACCTATGCTCCCATTTATCTTAACTACTGGAAACTGATTGGCATACCAAATTATAATTGTCGTTTCTTTTACTAATACTCTGTGATTACAGTTCATCAATTTGATATTTTGATGTTTATGGTCTGTATATCTTGTGTGTTCATAATTAGCTCTTACCTTTTCCTCATTGATGCTGTTGATATGGTTCTTATTTGGTTTCTGCTGGCCTGTTCTGATGCTTTTGCAGTATGATGAGGTTTTAGGGAAGGGGGCATTCAAAACAGTGTATCCTCCTTTTCTTCTCTCGTTTCATAAATTTATGGCCCTTAATTAATTCACCCACTAATACTTCATAAGTGACACTACATTGGTCCATTATAACTGCCATTACTAGTAACTTGTGTATCCTTGATAAATGGATTTTGTCAGCTATAGAGGTTTTGATGAATTGGAAGGAATCGAAGTAGCTTGGAATCAAGTCAGGGTGGCTGACCTCTTGAAGAATTCAGTGGACTTGGAACGTCTCTATTCTGAAGTCCATTTGCTGAAGACTCTGAAGCACAAGAATATAATCAAGTTTTACAACTCATGGATCGACACAAAACAGAAGAATATCAACTTCATCACCGAGATTTTCACTTCGGGGACATTACGCCAGTGGGTTTTCCTTTTTCTATTTCATGCCTCTTCCTGTTATTCTGATTCCTTTCCTAACTTTCCTGTTTCATTGTGATAACTTTTAAGTTTCTTATTCTGGAAGGTATCGTAAAAAACACAAGCATGTTGATTTGAGAGCATTGAAGAATTGGTCAAGGCAGATATTAGCAGGCCTTCTCTATCTCCACAGTCACGACCCACCGGTTATTCATCGGGATTTGAAGTGTGATAATATTTTTGTTAATGGAAACCAAGGTGAGGTGAAAATTGGTGACCTTGGACTCGCTGCCATTCTTCAACAAGCTCGCTCAGCTCACAGTGTCATTGGTGAGTAATTGCTTATTTTGTGGGATTTAACTATTGGGGTAACCTTTTTCTTGGAGACTACAATTTTGTGACTATGGTTATAGGGACTCCTGAGTTCATGGCACCAGAACTTTATGAGGAGGAATACAATGAGCTTGTGGATATCTATGCCTTTGGAATGTGTTTGCTTGAGTTGGTGACCTTGGAATATCCTTATGTTGAATGCACCAATGCAGCTCAAATATACAAGAAAGTGACATCGGTAAGACAGCCTAAGTATTTAACTCGCATTTGGCTTATCAGATGGTCACTAGTTCTTTTATTCTATTTATCTACTATGCTGACTGATCCAATTCCAAGAGCTCTTCTGTCCGTGGTTGTGTGAATTACTTAGAAAGTTTGGAATGGACACACTGTCAAACATTCTCAACTGTTGACGAATTTCGAAGTCCCTAAAGATTTTTAATACATAAACTGCATACTTTTTGGAGCATCTATGGTCTAACAACTATATCTTTTAAATCTTGTGAGATCACCTCCAGAGAAGATTAAAAGGCATCAGATAGCCTTGGCTTTATCCATTTGAGCCTACTCACGGGCCAGGTTATTGGACTTGGGTTGTCCCTTCCTTTGGCTGGCTATTGGGATTTGACAGTTCTCATTTTGAAATCTCATGGCTCTTTTGGGGGCAAGATATGAGTTCATTAGTATTTTTCATTTAGGAAAGTGATACTGGACATGATCAGCAAGGTTAGGTTGTCTTTGGGTTCCACATGGGCCCAGCCCACTTCCTATGTCAAACTTCGTTCCTGTTTTACATGGCCGATGGTTTGGTGTGCTTAATTGGTGTTTGGATGTTTGGTCTTGTCTAATTTTGAACTATGTTTAATTTTATTGTTAGGGGTATTCTGAGACTCATTCATGCTGGTTTGTTGTTGAGATCTTCCCATACATCTTTTTGTAGATCCTAGTTTCAATCTCCTCTTATTTTGAAACTCTGACCTGATGTTTTGACCAAGTCCCAAATTTTCCCATCAACATTCAGTAACAGGATTCAGACCATCAGTTACCTTTCTTTTTTGATAAATTGAGTGAGCCAGATTCTTTTGGTGGTTTCCCCATCGGCAAGAATTTGATTTTGCTTCTAATTTTAAAATTAGATTTTGGTGTAGGAATGGTTTCCTAGTCATTTAGAATGATGAATTAGTTTTTCCTGTGTTCAGGAAAACCTTATTTGGGAAGTGGTCTATTTAGATGCTAAGTGTCTAAGTAAGTCTTATTTAGAAAATTGGTGTTTCTCTCTAATTAATATCTCTCTCCCTTAAAAAAGTCTTACTTATCAGGTTTAAAGTATCGGTGGGGTTGATATGGGGAAGCTGAATTCAAGAGATGTCTTGAATACATGACGACGCTTAAGAGACACTGGATACATTTAACATCTGCATGGATAATCTTTGAATACATGCAAACTAGTATTTTTTAGCATCTACACAATAAATAGCAATATATAATGATTATCTGAATATTTATCTGGTGAAATGAAAGTCCTACTTGCCATGGCCCTTTTTTTTCCTTAAATTTTTTAGTTCACTTGAAAAGTTGTTTGGTCACCTAGCCAACAAACCTGAAAGAATGAGATCTTAATAGTCTGATGATGAATGGGAAGTAAGTTATTACAAAATATTGGAAGGGTGCAAATTAGTGGTAGGACTCATGAAGTCTTTAAAAGATTTATATGTTATAAGGATTTTTCTGGTAATATCTTCATATTAAAGGTTGCCTAGAATTAGAAAAATATGTATATGAATGTATTGCTGAAGGAAGTTCTACTTATATTGTTGAGAAAGCTTATTGGACATAATGGTTTATATGAGTTTATCTAGCTTTTTTCTTCCCCCTCCCCCCTCTTCTCCCTTTTTTTTTTTACTTATGTTATTTTGTGTAGGTATAGTTCCAGAACATACAATGGTCACTCACAACCACATTTAGTTTTCTAGTTTCTTGCCTCCTTCCCATCACCTTGTTAATTGATTAGATTATCTTTTCTCTAAAACCACCTCTTTTTCTGAGCAAGTATTGAAAATCTCTATTACTTGTATCTCTACAAATTTTGATTGGTTCTACTATACAAAAGCTCTGATTTATGTGTCAATAACTTGTATGTATCGAATCTTTCAAATTTTAATTCATGTAATGGCATCATAGTACCATTGGCGAACCTTCTTGAACTGATCTTATTAATTGTTTCTTTTTAGGGAATCAAGCCTGCATCATTGGTGAAGGTAAAGGACCCTGTAGTGAGACAATTTATTGAAAAATGCATTTCAAATGCTTCCGAGAGGTTGCCTGCAAGAGAGCTTTTGATGGATCCTTTTCTACTATCAGATGAGGAGAATGAAAGTTTTGGTCGATCTTTGCGACCAACTCCCTCTCATTTAGGTAAAAATTCAAAAGTGCCTTCCTACTATCTGAGCCTTTAATTTATTTCTTTCTACCAAAAGAACTCAAGTTGTTGTCCATCCCTCTCTTTGGTGAAAAAAAAAGGTGAGAAAGATGAAGCATTTGAGGGAAGCCGAGACTTTATGGTGAAAAGTCAAAGAAAAGATGTCGACACAATATTCCTCAATCTACGGATTGCTGATTCTACAGGTTTTCCATATATGATTCTAGTTCAATTTTTTGAGGCAATGTTGTTTATATGAGCATCCTAATCAGCAATGAGACTACCTTTTTGCCCACAGGTGATGTTCAAAACATTCAGTTTCCATTTGATATCGAGGAGGATACCTCAATAAGTGTTGCTAGTGAAATGGTCCAGGAATTGGACTTGACAGATCAAGATGTTACAGCCATCGCTGGGATGATCGATGCTGAAATCCGTGCCCACGTTCCTGGGTGGACACCCAAAGAAACTCCAGGAGATAATATGGGTGGGGATACCTATGAATTAGAAAGTAAAGATGAGCTATCCCCGATGACAAGTGACTCCGGTCTTTCTTTAGGTGGTTTGGTCCTGGATCGACTTCCTTCAGGTCGCATGTATTGGTCAGACTCCCCCAAATTACTCATTGGAAGCCCTCAAGTTCAGCATTCATCATCAAACTTTGTTTCTCAGAATAATTTGAATAGCAATGGTGATTTGATTAAAGATATTGAAGAATCTCTATGCGAAGACAAAACCGGAGGAGGTTATCCTAACGGTGTGACTTCACCCAAACAGAAAGAAGAAATCTCACTTTTGACTCTTGGAACTAATGATAACATGGACACTGAACAACATGATGGGTCCTCTTCTAATGAGATTAGTAGAAAAAATAGTAACGATGATGGTCCTGTTGATTCACAGTTTTCAGTTAATCAAAATGTGAGCGACAATAAAGAACATCCACCAGGTGAGAATTGTGAAGTGTTGGTGGAAGTAGAGTCGGAAGATGTCACAGTTGTCGTGGAGAAACTGGAACATTTATTGGTAATGCAACAAAAGGAGTTGGATGAACTAAGGAGGAAGCATTATCTAGCAATAGCAAATCTCCTAAAGGAAATGCCTCCCGAAACTAGTGACAAAGTTTTATCAATTTGTCATTCAAAGGTTTCTCGTTTCAGGGTGGACGGTGAGTCACATGAATTGGACAATATTGCAAATGCTACCATGTCTAACAATCTTATTGAGCAGGGCAAGGTTGTCGGTATGCTAGAAAGCTAAGATTATGTTTACATTGTCGGAGGAGTTAGGAGGCTAGACTCTCCATCTAAAGATTTTGCTAGTGGATAGGTTTCTAGAGATAGGTCCAATATGTTAAGAGGAGAATGATGGGTATTGCTGTCATTTTGAGAGATGCTTCCACCTCATAGTTTAGGAGGAGGCCTCATGCTTTGAGCATTGGATAACAAATTCAAGGAAGAACTTAAGCATGAAAGGTGCAGCTCAATGGCTCTGTTCTTCACCAAAATTCTATAATGCTATAAGGGGCAGATTGTCAGATATAGCCTATACCTAATCACAAGTTTGTTCATGGTTGAAAGAACAGATATATCCTAGACCCGATCCTAAGTTTGTCCACGCATGAAAGAAATTGGTTTTCCTTTAATACTCAGGTTGATTGACTTGTATATCTATAGATCGACCTAGCCCATAACTGGGTGGAATATACACTGTACAGAACGATGTTTTCTTCAATTTAACAGCATTTGGGTTTCCACCTCAATGTGGTGGCATATCGGCAAATTATTTTTGTTCTTGTGCAATATATGTTGGTACATTTTTGAAAAAGCAGGTTACCTATGGGGGCTGTTTGCTATTGTATTTGATTCATTTCAAACATTAGAATAGAGTGATGGTGGGTTTTCCTTTGTGATATATGTTCTGATTGTAAGATGGGTGGGAAATTCCAATTATTAATGAAGTGCTTTGAAATGTGGGGAACACCCCATGATTTGATGGTTCCTCGAGTGCTAGATTGAAATTGTTATGGATTCGATATTACAACTTACATATGTTTCTGTCATATTATAATTACATTAAATTCTAATGGGACTTTCAGATTCAATTTCTTTTTCTTCCGTTCTATACAATGCAAAGACCATACATTTTCCTGCCTTAACCAATTGCAATCTAAAAATAAATTTTTGCCTTCTCAAACTGCCAACTGAATGCATTTGAGGGAGGAATCTTTCTGTAAATGCAGTCTCTCTCTCATTATTGATGTTTTGATCTTTGGCTTGATTTTTCTCCGTTGCATGTTTCTTTTGGATTCTAGTCACTGCTGTAGAAACAGGAAGTCTTCTTTCATAGAATATTTATTTAAGAAAAAAAAATTCAGATACAGTACAAGCAGAAGCTGATGAGAGTCCCTCTGTTGCCAGGTGGTGACTTATTTTATGATGGCAATATAGGATTGATCACCCTCCCATTGTCTAGAAGTTTTTGCCCATAATTGCTAGTTTATGGGATAGTATTACACAAATTGTGTTAACCTGCTGAACGTTTGCACATCCATAAAATTTTTACAGGGTTCCTTAATATCAAGCAAAACAGGAGGAAAAAGAAAAAGCCCCCAGTCCCCTAATTCCCAGAGTGCTCCTCTTTGAGCTGGTGTACCACTTGCCATGCAATCTGTAAAGAGAGTGGTCTAATCTGGCTCATAATTGATGTGTTCATCTTGCCCTGCTTTAGTCTTCCTTTTTTTTTTTTGTTCTGAAACCTGCAGCAATAGCCATTCCTTGGGGGCAAGGAAAACAAGTGCCCGTTTGATAACTTTACGGGTGTTTGTGTTCTGGTTATGTGCTGAGAAACAGTAAAACAGTTTTTTCATTTTCTGTGCTGAGAAACCGTTTTGACCCGTTTGATAAATCTGTTCTTGAAAACAAGCAAAAAAAAAATTTTTTTTTTATTTTTATTTTTATAAATTAACAAAAATATATGTTTGGCACATTTTTCCAATTTTATAAAAAAACATAATGAACGAATATATGAGTTTTTATCAGACACATTTTTTCAATTTTCAGCCAAGAAACAACAGAACATGTCCAATATGTAAAAAAGCTTTCAATCTAGATTGATCCAATAGGGGAATCGGGATTATACTTGGCTGATTTGGATTCAAATTTACTGGTTTGATCGAGCTGATTCTGATTTTCTGTGGATCCCCAGTCCCCACCCACATAAAAGAGATCTTGATCTGGATCTGGATCAATCTGATTGTGATTTTTAATATCCCAGTCGATCCCCAAACGAAACTTGAAATACCATTTCGCTCTTGTTTCATCATCGTGGTGGGTGGGTGGGTGGGGTCGGAGTTTGAATGGCTGAGATGGTAGCCTGGTGGGGGTCACATGGGTCTGATACTCTGATGTAACGTTTCGGTACCTTTGTGGGTCAGGGGAATTAAAATGGATTTTTATCCGCTCTAGAATTGGAAGCTTTGCTGTGCGCAGTGATGCGCAGCAGCGGCCATGTGTGCACAGTGAGACCCATTGTGCACACATGTCCGCTGCTGCGCCGCACGATGGCACAGCAGTGAACAAAAATCCGATTAAAAGTCTCTTCGTGCTCTCCCAATCTCTCGCTTTCTTGCGTCTCTTGCCTTGGCCCTTGGGTCCTCTCACTCAAATTCACAGTGAGAGGAGCTTGAGCTTTGTAGGGTAGTAGTAGTCCTAATAGCTGCCATGGCAATTTCTTTTACTGCTACGGCCACAGCTTCACCGAAGCTTCTCTTTACAGCCTCCTCCCCTTCTTCTTCTTCATCCAATTCTACTTGTACGCCCAGTTATCTTCCCCTCTCAAATGGGAGAAGCCGCACTAAAGGAAGCCTCGCCATTAAAGCAGCCCCTCTCCTCTCCTCTTCTTTCACCAATCCCTCCAGCATTTTCTGGTTGACTTCCACCGAGGCCGGGAGGAGCCACCGCCGCTCCTTCACTGTTCGAGCCGCTAGGGGCAAGTTCGAGCGCAAGAAACCCCACATCAACATCGGCACCATAGGACATGTCGACCACGGCAAGACCACTCTCACTGCCGCTCTCACTATGGCCTTGGCCGCCGTCGGTAACAGTGCTCCCAAGAAGTACGACGAAATCGATGCCGCCCCTGAGGAGCGTGCCAGAGGCATCACGATCAATACCGCTCACGTCGAGTACGAGACTGAGAACCGCCACTACGCCCACGTTGACTGCCCTGGCCACGCCGATTACGTCAAGAACATGATCACCGGTGCTGCTCAGATGGATGGTGCCATCCTTGTCGTCTCTGGTGCCGATGGCCCCATGCCCCAGACCAAAGAGCACGTCCTTCTTGCCAAGCAGGTTGGCGTCCCTAACATGGTCGTTTTCCTCAACAAGCAAGACCAAGTAGACGATGAGGAGCTCCTCCAGCTCGTCGAATTGGAGATCCGTGAGCTCCTCTCCTCCTATGAGTTCCCCGGTGACGATGTCCCCATTGTCTCCGGTTCCGCGCTCTTAGCCCTAGAAGCCCTCATGGCTAATCCTTCCATCAAAAGAGGGGAGAGCCAGTGGGTCGACAAAATCTACGAGCTGATGGATGCAGTCGACGATTACATTCCCATCCCTCAGCGCCAGACTGACCTTCCCTTCCTCCTCGCAGTCGAAGATGTCTTTTCCATTACTGGCCGTGGGACCGTGGCTACGGGTCGTATTGAGAGGGGCGCCATCAAGGTCGGAGACACTGTTGACCTTGTGGGCCTTAAGAACACCCGCAACACCACCGTTACGGCTCTCGAGATGTTCCAGAAGACCCTTGATGAGGCCTTCGCCGGAGAAAATGTTGGTCTTCTCCTCCGTGGTATCCAGAAGGATGAGATCCAGAGAGGTATGGTTCTTGCCAAGCCAGGCAGTATCACTCCCCACACCAAGTTCCTTTCCATAGTCTACGTGCTCAACAAGGAGGAAGGTGGCAGGCACTCCCCTTTCTTTGCGGGATACAGGCCTCAGTTCTACATGAGGACGACCGATGTCACTGGAAAGATTTACTCCATCATGAATGACAAGGATGAAGAGTCCAAGATGGTAATGCCAGGAGACCGTGTTAAGATGGTTGTTGAGCTAATTGTACCTGTGGCCTGTGAGCAAGGTATGCGGTTCGCCATAAGAGAAGGTGGGAGGACTGTTGGAGCAGGTGTCATCCAGTTAATCATCGAATGACGTAAGCTGCTTTTGGCCGATAATAAACCCGCTGTGGCAGCAAGTGATCCTTACCTTTGAATGTCTAGGGGCTTGAGGTATCAACCTTATGCAGTGAGTGTACCTAGTTCTTCTTCATTCCTAGTGTCATATAGTGTTCAGTTTTGTCGTTTTAGCTCAGTTAGATCAACAAAGTAGCTATGCTTCTATGTAATTTTCCATCCCTGTTGCCACTGTTGATAGCTAAGCTGAAATCTTTTGTTAAACGAGTCTCCGATGGTTGCATAATTGCATTTTCCCCTCTTCTTTATTGTGTTGGTTCCCTCATTGTGGTTTTACTTCTTTATGTCTGAAACTGATTAGAAAACTAAGCGTCATTTTGGTTAATAATGCTGCAGTAAGTTCTTTCAACTTTTTGGACATGCTCCATCTTTCATTTACTTGGCTTCTGGGTTGCTTTTATCATTTTCTAGTTTAAAGTTCTTAAGCTATCTATCTGCATAAGGTTTGGCTGGAAGCACAATTCATGCATAAAATGCGGAGTATGCTTCTTTGGCCTGAAGTAGATGAAGGCCTGTCCAGGGGGGGGAGGGGGGAGGGGGGAGGGGGAGGGGGGGGGAAGAGTTTAAAAGATAGCTTAGTGAAGGCATCTGCATCTAATTCTTCCTTTTTAGACTAATATATGTTCTTCTTTAGGAAACTATTATTCAGATAGGTGGCCATTTCTGTGTTACTATGAACACACAACCAATTTGTTAAGCCTATTTAGTCTGAGAAGTTTATACTACAAGAGTCTTTCGTTTGACCTTTTCAGGTTTTCAGAAATTGTGTCTTTTTTTGGAAAATGGAGAAGCGCCTGTGGGCTAACCTTGTTGCTCAGTCTATGGTCCATTAGGGAAGATAGGAATTCAGGATCTTTGGAGGTTCAAACTGGTCCATTCAAGATTACTGATCTGGTTCTGATTAGTTTCTCTTACAGCATTGCCATAGTGGAGTTGGTCAGAGGTGTCTCAGAGTAATACAGTGGAATGTTGGGGGAAGATTGTTTAATCAACCATCTTTTCAAGTTTTACTTAAGATTGTGGAACCCAGTGAGCTAACACTGGTTGTTACTGCTGGTCAATCATTGAGTCGTACAGGGGAGGTTGACTTGGTAAAGGCAGAGACCAAGTTTGCCCTACTTGGTTTGAGACAAGCTAAATTTGCATGCTAGGAGAACCAAACTCCCCACCCCCTAATGGAAGGGCATTCATCTATTGGCCTTGGATGCCTTTCCGGGTCTTCTGATACACCATTGGGGTTTTCTGATTCCCTTGCACGTAGAAATTACTCAGATGCTGGTTTAAACCTGCTACTTATACTGTAGATGATTTGGCTACATGAGTGGTCATGGGGATTATATTTACATTGCTGAGGTGATTCGGGTGATTCTCTGTTGTAGTTTCTGTTGGTTTTGGTAGCCCTTGGGCTTTGTATATTTCTTACTTCATTTCCTTTCATATTGAAGTGGCTGTTTATCTTCCAAAAGGGGGAACAATCTATTAGATATAGTTAGTCTGGGTCTTGTGCCAAATATGACCTCAGATAGAGCCTATTGGAGGGCAAGGATCTACATTATCGACACCATGTAGCTGAGATTTTCCTAATTTCCTAGGCTAATCTCTTTCTTCTTACTTTCATTTTTCATTTTACATTTTACATCTATCACTTTTGTTATCTCATTTCTTCATCCCTCTTACTTTCATTTCCCTACTTTGTTTTGAAAGGATCCATGTAGCCGATCCCATTTGGTTGGGATAAGGCTGAGTTGTTGTAAAAAAATGTCATTTAGATCAAACATGTACACACATTAATTATGGTGAGTGGTTGTCAATGGATTTCTCTCAACAGGGAAAGAGGGCATTTGTTGGAGAGGCCCATGAACTATTATTCTACAGGTTTCATTTCTCCATCCCCTCAAGTAGGTAACTGGGATTGTAGATTCTTTGTTAAGGGGTGGTGTATCCAGTTTAGGGGCTTTCTTTGTCTGACATCCTCAGTAATTCTTCAGTCATTGGAAATCTCTGAATTCGTCATAAGGAGAGTTAATGAGGTGATCTGTCCATGTCAACAAGTGAGTTCTACCAGAAGTTCACCAGACAAATTCATGGACCTGATGTCTGTAGATCCTTGGGTAGACCTAAATGTGTCCTTTACAGTTTTCCGGGATATCTCTCTCTGACTCTGATGCTGTGACTTCAATGTGTGACGGTATATATAACAAGAAGTACACTAGTTACTGTTAGGGTTATATGCTTGATTTATTCGGGGCTCTATGCCATGATATTTCTTTAATAAAAGATCTAGAAGCTCAGATGTAAGTCAAGGATGGAATATGAACTCTTTAGCCTATGTACAGAAAGAAACCAAAGATTCGTTTGTATAGCTTCTCTCAAAAATATGTCAGCTCAAAAATAAAAAATTGGGTCATTCTAACTTCTGTTGCACTTGAGCCCTCCCATTAATTTTGTTAGAACATCTTTTGAATCATCCATCTGGTTAGCTTCTTAAAGATTTAACTCATGAGCCAATGTCCATCTAATGAAGCATATACTTGATTTATTTGGGGCTCCATGCCATGATATTTCTCTTAACAATCGGTCATTACGAATAGGTGTTATCTTAGTCAGGTGGTTTTGTTTTTAAGTTTCACTTATAATATAGGCTGATGACCTTACTATTCTAAGCTTCTAGGTGGTAAAGATTAAGATATTTAGTTCAACAATCAGTGACTTAGACCTTTAGAAGCAAAGAGTAGAATGTCAGGGAACCCACTGGAGTGGCAGTATGTGTGTGTGAGTCTGTTCCATTGAACTATATGGCCCCCAGACAAACATATCTTAACTAGATTATCATCACAAGCATGGAGAGCCAGAGGATAAATTACCAGTGTACTATTCTACTGCCAGAAATATGTTTTTTCCAAGAATGATATTACACCACTGATGAGTGGATTCAGCCATAGCAAGGCTGAGCCTAGCCAGCCCCTCTTTTGTTTTACTCATCTGATATAGGAAAACCCATTCATAGATCTGCACATGAGCTGACCTTTGTTCAACTCTGCTCAGGCTCATCAGTTGGGCATTTAGGCTCAGGTTTGTGAGGTGCTGAGTGCTTGATGTATTGTGGCCTTTGGACGTGAAGGTGGCCAGTACTTGCTTTCGCTGGATGCACCTTGAGTTTGATTCAGGTCAGTGTTTGAGAAAGTTCTGTAAAAAGCGCTTTTTGGTGGGTGAGACTTTAAACATAAGCTGTTCAACCAGCCAAAAGCAGTTGGGAGTGCCAACCAAGGATGACTCATCGATGCACAGCAGCTTTTGCTTTCATGACCAGTTCAAAGCCCTGTCTGAAGCGGGATTGTCACTCCTGCTCAAAGACGGCCTTACTAAACCAACCTTTTGAATTTTTTCCTTATGGGATCCCCTTGTCTTTTTTTCCCTCCCCAGTTGGAATACATATCCAGATCCCACAAACGGGAGAAAAAAAATTGGCAGCAGAAGTGAGAAGTTAATCCAAAACCTATGATGCTCAGTACCTGAACTTATGTAGTTTACCTTGTTTGCCTGATAGGATATGCTGATACCACTACATTAATGTAAAATAAAAGAGATTTTCTCATTATGGACCATACTGAGCATTAATTGTCATCCCTGAACTATAAATTTCTTTTTGTTTCTCGCAAAAATATCTAAACAGTAGATTGAAACGGAGTTCTTGCTCTAAGAAACTTCATAAATAAAAAAAGTGTATACCTAGTGCACAAGGCTCCCGCCATTGCAGGGTCTGGGGAGGGTCATAAGAAACTTCATGAATAATACTATTAATTGAATTAGGCAAGATATAAGGGGTTAAGAATTAGGATAGTTGGTCTAAGAAAACAGAAATGATGTTATTAGCATGTTTCTTATTGTTTCTGTGTCTCACAGACATCTGGAGCTGGAGAGTCTTGTACCGATGTCTTGCATCAATATCCATACAATTTTCTGTATTTGAGCTCCTTTGAAATACAGTTCTGCTTTTATAATTCATCAAAATGTTTGTTCATGGAGACTGTCTTCCATCGTCGGATGGAGAACAGCAATTTTCAGCTTGTCCCTGTACTTGACTGCACTTGCTTTTTTGAGGGGATCTGAATTCCCATTTATATCTTAGGGTTCTGGTAAAGCTTTTACATCTCCATTACTCTTAATCTGTTTGAGCTATTGAATGTCCTTTGGTTCTTGGAGTGCTTGCTTCTTGTATGGGAGAAGAGGAGTTCCCATAATTTCTTAGCTTGCTTGATCCTTGGTCTCAATTCTATTCCCTGAAGGACCCAGATTCCCATCTACAATTATGCATACCTGTAATGGTTAATTCAGTGATGCGTCGGTCGAAACAATTTTGGTTCTGACTGGGTTTCATTGAAACCGATGCACGTTTCCTCAAATGTCCTTACAAATTTTGTTTGCCATGTTGAGATGAAATAAAACGAGACCAGAGGGGAAGGTCAAAGTGGGGTTTAAGATTTTTACATCTCTATGAAGTTCAAAAGCATCAAGTCTTAATTATTATGTTCGTAGGAAAAAAAAATATTGTTATTATTTGCAAGCGAGTCTCCCAAATTATTATAATAATAATAAAAAAACACGTGTGCATATGGAAGATGTATTAAGAAAGAAAATTTATTGTGTTTGCCTGAAAATCTAAAATTTGGATCCTCTACTGCTGCCTGTCTGTGCTGCGGGCCTGCTTCTTCACACAGGCAGGGGTGCAATGACCATCCTATTCACTGCCTGAGAGCCCTGTCTGGGTGGGGTAGGGCGGTCATTGTGCCCCTACCTGTGTGAAGAAGCATGCCCGCAGCACGGGCAAGCGGCAACAGATGATCCGGATCTGAAAAATTATGTCACTTATTTTTATATTTTATGTTTTTCTCAGAAACGCAAAGCCCCTTCACAGAAAAGAGAATTAACAAAGCCTTGCGATATCTGATTTTCCCTTCATAAAAACTTAATTAAACTTGTCTTATCCCAATCAATGGGATCTGTTACATGGATATTATTTCTTCATTGAAACCGATTGAAATCAAATCGAGCTATTTACACAAAAATCGTAAAACTGTTTAATAAATGATTCAATTTTCTATTCATATTAGAATAAACAACTTTGCATCAGACTCTTCCAAACTTCTATTGTAACACTACCATTTGGATCTACTAATTTATCTATTTTCCTCTTTTTTAAGGCTTCTAGTGAAAATTAATGGATTTTTACTTGCCTATAGCTCCATTTATTTCAACGTTGAATTTCGTTTTTTTAAATGATTTTTACTTGTTAAGTAAAATTTATACGTTTTTGGTTGTCCTTTTTATGAATTTTATGACAAAGAAACTTAAAATTGTAGACATCGTTAAGCAAAGAAAAGAATCTAACCATATGATAGGTTTACTTCCTCCGACCAATGTATAATAGACCACTATGTCATCACTTCTCTTTTTTTCTTTTTTCTTTTTTTTTTTTTGGGGGGGGGGAGGGGAGATGTCAGAATTTGAAATAAAAATCATTTTTCAAATATTTGTATTGTAGCCAATATTCCCAAGCGATTCCTGTAAAATATTTACATCCTCCATAGTCCATATCATTCTTTTGACTCTTGGAATATCGGCCATCTATGGAAGCTATATTTAGCAAAATGCGACCTTAGCTCTTAGGTCTAAAAATAGCAAATTGCCAATTGTGTAAAGGATAGATGCCACATGTCCATGAAATTTGAGTGTAAACAATGCCAACCACATGGTTTAACATTATATATTAAAACTCGTTATGTAATATATCTTTCTCTCTTAGGATTACCTAATACATATTAGAGAGAGAACCGATAGACTCTGCTATACAACATAGAGTGATATACATGGTAAATCCTGGTTGGAAAAGAAACTGAACAGCCAAATAAAACTAAAAATTACATACATAATAGACATCGAATTTGTCACTGCCGATGTCCCTCAGGCAGAGGAACAACCTTGTGGAAGGGTACCGTCCTCTGGGGTAAAGATCCATCTTCTTCGTCATCATCGAACTCCAGCAAGTAACTGGCCAAAGGCATGCAAAACATATTGTAATCCAAAAAACACAAGCAATCAATAACTCCAGCAAATAACTAAGGTATATCATCATTATAGAGAAGTAGATATTGCTACTCCAGATCTATTCATGGAAAGTAAAAGACAATTGAGGTCTGCCTGCAATTTGTATCCTAAGGAAGAAAACATCATCTGCTTCATGCTAAGTAACTATGGTTCGGTTTAAAGCTCAATCAGTAGATGCTTTTGGAGACCGAGAATTTGACTTGTTTACATGCATCAAAAGTTAGAGTGTACTTAGAAAATTTAACAACCTCTATTCCAAGAACTTAAATAATCAAATTTCAAAATAAATATGATTAATAACTTACTCATCAGTCTTCTTCTGAAAGTTTGAAATTGAAATCCATCGACGAGCCACATATGGAATATAGAAAACAAGTCAGTCTCAATTGTAAGCATTTCAAGGAACAGGTAATAGCAGAGATACATGATCATGTATGTATATTTATAGCATGAAATATGAAGTATTAAACTGTTACCTTGCGATGGGTGACAACAGTTGCTTTATATAAAGCAGTGGTTCCAGGATAGACTGCCAAAACATGTCTCCCAGTAGGGTAATCTGGAGCACTAGTAGGATCATTTCGCTTTGGAAAAGGAATAATGCGTGACATAAGCAGCTTGTACTTTCTGAAAAGTATATAAAAGACCACTATCAACATGAAGATTAAGTTTTTTACTCCGCAGGAGACAAATAAGAAAAGAACACATTCCAAATGCCCAAAAAGGGGTGATCCTAGTATCCTAAATACCCATCTTTAAGTTGCAAGACTAGAAGTTATAATTGCAAACTTCTAACATGATCCTTACTCATCTATTAACGTGCTGGAGATGCTTCACATAAGCATAATATCATACAAGGACACATTCATTCTGACATAACTTCTGTGCTTTTAGCATGAAAGTTCATGGTAACATAACATGATCCTTACTGTTATAAACTGGAAAGGTGAATCGTTCGTGACTTCAAATGGAGAAACATTTTATGCCCCCCCCCCCCCCTCCAAAAAAAAAAAAAAAAAGACGAGAAGAGATTTGAATATCTACGGAAATCAAGGGAAGTTACTGCATTTTCCTCCCTTTAAGACTGACTACACACTATCATCAAGTACTTCCTTCACTCGTCCTTTGCCTCATATGAAGACCATCACATACTAGCTTCTTGAAATCAAACTTCAAGAAAGTAAAATAACAATTCCCAATGAATATGAAGAATTCTGTGAAAAGAAAGAAGATTGCAAGGATGGAATGGACTATAATCCAAATCAGTACAATGGTAAAGATAGAAGAAATACATGATACCCCTAATAAACAATCGCTTAGCAATGCTCATCATTGAAGAAATGACCAAGGCATCCAGAGGAATGAGGTGTTCAATGAAGTGGCTAAGAATTGACCATCTTTGTCAAAAGTTAACCAGCTGATCACGATCGAAGAATTCTACCTCAATCATCTTTAGAACTCAACAGAGGAGGCCATTGTTAGGGCATAAATGAGTGCCAGATTCTTCATTTGAACAGAACTACACATTATTATTGCCTGGCAAAGATCTGGAAAACAGCACCCGAACTATCTCCAAAACTCCTGGAATGCCTAAGGGGCATTGGTTCATAGAGAACAACAACAACATCAACTCAGCCTTATCCCAACTAAATGGGGTCGGCTACACGGATTCTAGCCAAGACAAAATAATAAAGATAAAAGAAAAGAAAACACAGCAACAATAACAAAAAATCAGTCATATACAAACTAATTGGGTCGGCTACACGGACCCTTTCCCTCCAATCAGCCCTATTCGACGTCATACTTGAAACAAGACCTAAACTATGCATGTCTTTCCTCAGTTCTCCTAGGGTCATTTTAGGTCTACCCCTAGCTCTTTTAGAACCTTCAATCAGAATCAAGTCCCTCCTCCGAGCTGGAGCATCCAAAGGCTTCCATTGAACATGGCCATGCCACCTCGGATGACTTTTGCATAGCTTATTTTGAATCAGGGCTACTCCCAAACCAGCTCTAATATTATCATTCCTTATTTTATCCTTCCTGGTTTTGCTACTCATCCATCTCAACATCCTCATCTCCGCTACACTTAGCTTATCTATATCACGCTTCTTAACAGCCCAAAACTCCGTGTCATACATCATAGCCGGTCTTATGACTGCCTTGTAAAATTTTCCTTTAAGCTTTAAAGGAATCCGTCAATCACATAACACTCCAGATGCACCTCTCCACTTCATCCAACCTATTCTAATCCTCTAAAAGACATCATCTTCTATATCACCTTCCTTACTGATGATTGATCCTAGATACCTGAAATTGGTTCATAGAGACATATCAATATTAAGTCAAAAGGCATCACCACTGAGAGGGAACCAAAGCCTGGGAATCCTCATAAATGTAGGAGAAAATCTGTGCCTACAACCAATCACGTAGAGTAAGAGTCCAAGGAGAAGCCCTACATAAATTGATTGGGACTTCTCAATGTGTTGCATCAGTGATGATGGTACAATGACCTCCAAGACATCTTCCTCAATCTTAGAAAAGCTCATTATGTCTTTTTCCCATATGTGCCACAAACCAGTTATTAGAACAAACATCCACAACAACTGTGGCCTCTAACAGTACATGCAAAATGCCATAAGACAACCCAAATAAAGCCAAATAGTCTAACGCGTAGCACATACTCCACATTCAATTTACAGATAACCAAAAGTCGATTAACCAGTTGCAAATTGCGCATGCATATCAACACTTCTTATGTCCTTTCTTGAGCATGTCACAAATGTTAGTCTTTTTATGGGCCACCTCCCATCCAAAGTTTCATCTTGTTGAAGGGCCAGAATTTTCCATATAACCTCAGGGAAAGGAACCATCCATAGGTTTAATATAAGTGAAAGGTTTAGAGGAGAAATTGCCGTTGAATTCTAGGAACCAAAAGTTATTACCCTAACCTTAACATGAAACATTGCCATTGAATTTTACGAACCAAAATTTAAACCTTAACCGTAAAATGGGATGAACGCATCCAAAGGTCTGCACAATGAAAGTTCTCAACTCCAACAAACCTTCAATCACCCTGTGGAGCATCCCTTGGTTATTGAGGAACCAGCCTCAGCCTTGCCATTCCAAGATATCCCTTGAAGGGGAAGCTCCGAAGGGAACTACTTTCTTATAGCTGCTATAACACTTCTTGTTTGCATTTTACTCCAGTGGAGTCAAGTAGCCTACGGGAAAAAAGGTCTTTCCTTAAGCTTCTATGGCTAGGTGTGGGGGTGGAGTGCGGTGGAGCAATTAGTACATGCTGACATCCGAAAGTGCTTCGACCATGTAATGTAGATCATAAGCGTCTATTGGATTTACTGGCAGAACAAATCAATGATCATATCTTCTTGGATCCAATTCAAAAATACCTACTCTTACAGCCCCTGGCGAATCAGCTCCTCTCATTAATATTGATGATCACTAATCTATTATTCTATTAAAAAATATTGAATTAATGGCAAATGAAAATAGGATTTTGTCCATATTAGCAAGCCATAAGAATTGTCACATACAACAAACAAACTTCTGTACATGGGGGTTGCATGATTTCCACCATCACCATCACCCCCCCCCCCCCCAAAAAAAAAGAAAGAAAGAAAGAAAGCAAGTTCATCCAAATTATAGTGAGAAGGAAAAGAATACTTAATCGAGAACAATCCAAGGTACAGTTATAAAAACGAAGTTTACCTCTGGCCTCCACCCTCTTCATCATCACCGGGTTCCTCGTCAAGCACCTCAAATCTGCACAGAGATTAGAAGTTTAATGAATAAGGATAACGACTTCCAAACAATATTACAAATTTGATCATCACATAAAATCAGTACTTGAAGGGGAAGTTTTAGAAAACAGCTAAAGCCAGCGAACCTTTACAAAGCATCTTGTTGGGGCAACCAAGAAATAACAGACATAAAATGATAGTAGCTGATCTGCAGATGTTGAGATGGACGAGAAGCAAGACAAGAGAACAAAATCAGAAACACGAGCACTCACAAGAGTCTAAGGGTAGACAATGAGGAAAATTGAAAGAGATGGGTCATTCACGAAATATCAAGCACAGCAACAGCTGGAAGGAACAAGGATTAAATGGTGCAAGTCAAGGAATTAATAGGACAAGATGGCAAAATGATTTGGGCTGAAGTAATGATAAAAGAAGAGTGGAATTGCAGAACAGGATAGACATAGCCAATCCCAAGTAATAGGACCAGCCTCAGCTGCGTTGTATGTATGAATAGATAGTTCAGTAGAGAGCATAGATTTGTACACCGCTTTGCATCTTTTAAAGGAACCCAAACTTATGATGTCAATAGTTGTTTATTTCCTAAGTAGTATAGGAAGAAAACACGTTTTCATGAAAATAACTTAGAAATCCTGAAGCAATGAACAACTTAATTCATTGAAGCCCTTGAAATTTCAAGATCTCATACTGGTTCTGGTTCAAGGGTCACCAAAATGAGATATACAAATGGCTGTGTTTCAATCCAAGTGGCAAATAGGCATTCATTTTGTTTTTCTTGAATTGTGACATGACACAAAATATCAGAAAAAATCAATAAGTAATCAATTTCAATCCAGGTCAAAACCTAGTGCCAAACCAGAACTCCGAAAACTGTTTCAGATGCAGCCAACAGCAGAAAAGGCAGAAAGACAGATACTGACAAAAATTACAAGTTCAACAAATCAAATTAAATGCTAGATATAGTCATCGAGGAAATACACTCCGGAGCAGCGAATATTCAGATATGATTAACTGGGAATTCTGAATTTCTGATAGGTTGATATAGCATTTTACATGGCCATGGGACCATAAAAAAGGCTGATACACGATAGTTTTGAAGCCGAGGAAGAGTAAAATCCATACAGACATCATGTGATGCATGTTTTGGACTTAGACCTATAAATAACTCAAGTATTGTCTGACAATGAGTCCAGATTTGTTTAATGGAAGCATAAAGCTCATGCAAACTGGATTTTGAGGTAACAGAATTAGTGTTACAGATAGGATAATCCAAAGTAGGTTTAGTGTGATGGATCTATGGTTCCAATGCTATAATAGTGAAGTTTCTTGTTTTTTCCCCTTTCTTGAAACAATCTCCTGGATATGTTGAAACCTTGCATAGAAAGATTTAAAAAAAAAAAAAATTTGGGTGGTTTCACTGGTTTGGGGATTTTTTTTTGGAAGCTAAGAACATTGTATTCTTCAATCAACATGCCATAACACAAGGCAAAACATTTTTTCAACAGCATAAGTCTAAAAGAGCCATGCGTTTACTTGTCAGGATTCAGAATTTCAGTATTCAACTTAGTAAGCACTGACTTTTAAACATAGATGGGTTATCTGCAAGTCAAGGCTTGGAGGTGGAAGGAAATTTCATCATCCTCCTCTGTAAAGAGCTGAAATCATTCAGCTGACGGGTGAATTCCACGGATCATATTAATTACACTAATCAATTATCTAGGAAGCCTTCTCATGGCAAGAGAAGTTATGAATAATCATACCCAAACAGGAAATAGCCAAATTGCTGACAATTTGAGAATAATGGAAGTGAAAAGTCTGATGACCAACTTTGTTTCCTCCTACCAACTCCCTTGTCTAAATCAGCTTTTTTTTCCAGATAAAATGGATTTATTGAATGTGAATAATCGCCCTCTCCAATTTATCAAAGAAATGATACAATTGCAGTCATCAATGGATAATTTCCACCTTCACCCCCCCCCCCCCTTCTTTTACTGAACTTTTTGTTTGGTTATTAACAAACTGGTGAATGTTTTTGTCAGCTTGCCCCCTCTTCTCCACCATCCAAAATAAAGTGATTTATTTTTGTGGGAGGGGAGTAAACAAAGGATGGAAGTAGAACTCCCTCTAGTCATAGCACCAGAAGAAAAAAGAACAAGGGCAACTCCTTAATTACATGACTGAACTTACTCTTTTGCTTCTCTATCAAAATGGATTACTTTTACAACAAACCATTCGTGTTTCTCAGCTCCATCAGGTGTGACCCTTGCTGCTACCTGAAAACGCATGATAATTGTAACCAAGAAGTTTGATTAAAAATCAACCTCTTATGCAAAAAAGCATCAGAAAAGGAGAAATATGCATTCACCAAAAATACAATGTAGACAGAATGAGCAATTCAGAATGATAGTCAAGAAAATGTCAACAGTTTTTCAATGTCATTAACATATCAAATGAACATACCCATATGAGAGAGAGAGAGAGAGAGAGAGAGAGAACTGTTAACTTTGTTTCTAAGGTAGATATTTTGGAAGATTTACATGAAATGAATTTTCACTGAATCATTGAAATACCTGTTCACCCTTTAGACTAGCAGCCAGCTCAAGTTGGCTACGCATGGATCCAGCAGGAGAGAGCCTCGACATATCTGAATCAGCCTTCATTCGTTTCTTTTTCTGTTCACTTCCATCTAGAAGAGATCAAACTAATTAAATCCAGGAGAGAATATCTTAATAGAAATAAACTTAACTAAAGAGAACCAGCAATTAACAGCCTAATACCCTCTCTCCCTCTCTCCATAATGTGTTAAATGCTAGAAAGTAGTCCAATCAACATGCTAAACACAATGATATTGACTGTGCAACAACCATTCATAATGAAGATGCCAGTATTAATTAAACTGTATCGTATAGTTGCACAATAGTGAGAGACCGCTACTCTATCAGACTTTTGTTTACATCAATTTACTGATTAGGAGATACTAGCTATTTACTACGGTGCATCCCTTCACTTGAATCAATGACAATGACAGGAACATATGCAGCAGAAACTCCGTACGCTGGTCATTGTGGAGGGAAGTCAAAGAAGAGCCTGACATCCAGGGGGTGAGAACCACGGAAACAAACTCTGCTGGTGTGGCAATCACAGGGAGGCCATTGGGAAGAACAATAACAGTCACTGTTATAAGAATTTTTACTTTGATTGCAGTAACCTACGTTGACTCAGATTTGATTAACACTTGGGACACTTTTTATGGTTTCTTTTCTTATTTTGAAGTTCTGGCAACCTAGTTGGTTTAGGATTTATTAATTGAATTGATTCCATGTAACTCCTTACTTTATGTAGTAGTCCGAGTTAAACCAGGACGTACAGTATTAGCTAAAATAGACAAGACATATGAAGGTATTTGACAATTTATCTTCCATATTTTAGTTTTTTATAAAACTTTCAGGGATTTTTAGTACGAGTTAAAATTTCTAGTATGTATGGAAGTTTGAGTCAAGAATCCTATATATTGTAATTGGCATTGTTGTTATGTGTTGATATACGTTGTTGTGGCCCTTGATAGCTCGAGCTTTTAGGATAAGCGGTTGTAACAGACACTTTCATCAAGTCAGTTTAATGCATTGAAGTTCATCCAATAGCAGTAACTGTTTGGCCATGGGGATTCATGGTCTGGAGATGGATTTCCTCTTCTTCTTCTTTAGGCGTCTTCCAGCACACATTCTCCAATCTATTGAAGTTCATCCAATAGCAGTCTACTGATCGCCCAACTTTCTATCTAACTAAGAATTCTCTTCACATTCAGATATCAACAGATCACTATTCCACCACCCGTATCAGCCTTCTGGTTACTTATATTATTTAAATAAAAAAAAAAAACACAGAGTTTTCATAATTTTCACTAATGAAAGAAATCACTTCTCTTGGGCAAACCACCTATTAGGCCAAATTATTCACATCTTTTTAGCTTGACTTCTCTCAATGTTTTCCAAAATTTTCTGTAGTTCTTTATGTTAAAATCATAGTTGTCACGGCGTCTTGGAAGCAAGGCGAAACTAACAAGGAGAACAAGGGGTCCAAGGCTCCTGGACACCAAGGCATCGCTAGGTTTTAACAACTATAAAATTGTATTCTTCTCATAACTTCCCTTTCCTTTTGATTCTGCACGTTTAAATATTGTTCCTAGTGGAACCTGTGAGGGAAATACTATTTTCCTACACCAGCCTTGCTCTGTCAATGCACCTCTTTCCCGGTTCATTGTCCAAAGTAGCTTCAATAATCACATTATATACATCCTACAATCAATCAGCTACTCTTTGGAAAACACCTAGTCACCTAGGCAATTACTTTTGACAATTTATAGAATATCTTCATAAATCTTGATGTCAACTAATCTTTCTGAATAAAAAACCACCAACGTTCTATGATGTCAAGACTTTTGAAGCACAGAGTTAAGCATAAGTATCATAGAAGTCAGGAAGTTCATATCCAAAACATTATAAATTTTCTATTATGACAGCATCAAGCAACAGTATTTTCACAAAACCATATAACACACTTTATGAGTTCTGGCTCAAACCTTTTCTGCGATGTACAGACTGTAGCATAAAAGAATCCAGTTCAGTGATCAATGTGTTCGAAACACTGCAGCAAAGAAATGAAGTATTCAAAGTGAAAAAGGATTTTCTAGACATAATTAAAACAATGGGAATAGTTCAGCAAAAAAAAAAAAACCAATGGGATAACCAAAGAGGTATCAAACTATCAATGATCCAGTAGGACCACTACACAAGAATAGTCTTAAAAGCACATGATCCCTTCCCCACAAATTCAGCAAAAGAAGTGCAAATCCTTTTTCTTTTCTTGAAAGGAGGGTACTCAAAAAGTATGCATAATAATCCCATAATGAAGGGGGTATAATACTTCCTTTGTTTGTACCTCAATTCATTTTCTGTTAGTTCTTTAGCCTTCTGATACAATTCCCGAAGCTTCCCCAACAGGTCATCACCTGACTTCTCGACTAACTCAGGATCTGCAATGACAAGCAAGAAATCCTAGATGAAATAAAGATCTGTATTTATAGGAAAACTAAATAAATACTTCAAAAAATAACCCCACTAATACAACCAACATGGAAAGCACAACAAGAAAGAAGATAGAACACCACAGTTCCAAATGAAACAATATCAAGTAATCTAAGAAAATATATGAGCCACTTGATAGCCAGCTATTTACCAGTGCTGGTATAGTGGTGTCAATATAAAAAAACATGAAAAAGGGGACATGCCAAAAGAGCAATCAATGTCAATTACAACAACACACAAATTAATCCACCTAAACTGCCCCTCGATTCACAGAGAAATAATTCAAGAGGTGAATCAAATAGCATAATGAAGTAAAGAAATTAAATCCCATGTGTATCAACTTCCAAAATTTAGCAAAATCATCCGTGAGACTTTGTTCATTAACAACCTAAATAAATAACAGTCAAGCAAATTGATGTTGAATCAAATCTAGCAACAAAGGTTTTTTAACCCATTCTACTATGTTATTAATTTTGACCGTATTATAGATTTAGTTACAAAATAAAGTAAAATTTAATAATCAGATTTGAAATATTTTGGAGTAAGTTAGACAATCATGTGAGATAATGATTACAAAAATTTCCACTTTAGTATTCACTTGATTTCACTTCCCTTCCCTTCATTTCCCTTGCAACTAGACAGAACCTAAAGAAAAAAATATATATGTAATTGTAATATTACAACATTTGATCCGGAAGAAAAAAAAGTGATAATCTTTTCAATATACTAATTAGAATTTCTCTAATGACGAAAAGAGTAAGCAAATCGTTAGAAGATCAAATAAACATAAATGCCAGAACGGGTAACCATAAATATTCATCCAACAAGTATCCATGCAGTAGAGAAGCATGTCAGATAGGAGCACGTTGTGGAAGACCGCAAAGAACAACGAGAAGAACAAATATTTCGAGACATTAACAAAAAGTTTACTTGAACATAGACCAATATTGTTAACTAATTAATGAATTCTGGCAGGTAACGTTCAGTGGACGTATGAAATTCGAAGTTCAAACACATTAAAAGCATTTACGGGAAATCAAAGAAAAATTAAAATAAAACAAAATCTGAAAAACTAGAGAAGTAGACAAAAAATATATCATGGATTTTGAATTTTAATAATAATAATAAAAAACTAACATATATCATTATGAGAACAAAAAAAATTGAGTAAATTGGGAGTTACAGAAACTTACTGGATTGAAGTTTTTTATGAAGTCTATTGATCTCGCTCACAAAGCCCTCCTGCTCTTTCCTCAACTTGTCAAGCTCCCTAGAAAGCTCTAGAATAGTTGCAGTATCGACAGTATTTGACATAATTTCTCACTAAAATAATCTTCCAACCACCAACATACTGATTCATTCGAAAGTTACAGCATCATCATCATCATCATCATAAACATTAACAGAAAACCCAGGAGACTGGAACCTGAAATTTGACGAGAAACTTGGGTTGGAGCGTCAAACATAACCCAGGTAAAGTTGGGGAACTCAAATCGGGGAAGAACTAAATAAGAAGGGAAAGGAAGGCCAGATAGCTCTCATGCCGAGAACAGTAAGATCCTCGGGATGCGTTATTATTCATTTTCAAAATCAGGATTTTTGTGTAGCAGAAGCCTCGTTTGGCTACTGAGTTTATGGAGAGGGAGGGTCTCGAACCTTTTTTTGTCTACCTTTAACGTCCTTGTAATCTGAAGAAATTCCAAACACTCACCACGCAAACCGTGCCAAATAAAAAAGTCTAAAGCCATTTGTTCACATAATTACCCCATAAATAAATGAAAGAAAAATATAACAAACCATATGTTCACATAATAACCCCGTAAAAATAATGAAAGAAAATATAAGGGAAAGATTCTTGAGGGTAGTTATGTAAAATGTTCTGACATCAAAATTGCATTTAATTTGTCCAGGTAGTTGAAATGAAATGCCAAATCTATGAGGCCTCTTTAGATTTGGTAGATTTTCACTATAGGCTTTCCATATTATGCTTTTTCTTTTTCTTTTTTTTTTTTTTTTTTTTTTGGGCTTCCAAATGTGACCATGTGATTGCAATCCGATGGTACAGAATTTTAAGAATCATTTAGGTCATAAATGTGACAAACTCAATAATTCAAAGACCAAAGGTAAAGTATTCAATATTCATAAGAACAAAATATTTTTGACATTGAATTAATTCTACATCTAGAAGGATCTTAAAAAGGTTAAGAAAAAAAAAAAAAAAAAAAAAAACCTAAAAAAAGGACTTACTTTTTTACATATAACAATTTTTTCTTAATTTGTTAGATGTAAATAAGGTAATTTCCCCTCTCCCTTTAGATTTGGGGAAAATGGTTTTATCTACAAATTCTAAAAATTCTAAGAGATTGATCCTTCACTCGAAAAGTAAATTCATAGTTTTGGATTTTTTCTATTTTTCAATTTCTAAATGATAATAAGTTTTATATTTTTTTTTCCAAATATGTTTAGTAAGTTGTAAAGTACCAAAAAAATCATAAATTTATAAATTATATATATTTTTTAAAATCTATGTAGTTTTCTTTTTTCAACCATATAATCGATATATGACATTGGCTATCATGGATTTTCTCAATAATTTTTTGTAGGGGTTGAATTTCTTTTCTCAAATATTATGAGGGAGATGGTTCTCCATGATGCTTGTTTGGGGAGGAATCAGCGCACTACACTAATGGTAGTGTGGAGAACGATATCATTCAAATGATGCTCACATGGTCAGAATAGAAAAGATAAAATAATAAAAAAAAAATCTCATGTAAGAGAGAAATAGTACCTAGTATTATGATTATTTTCTTACATTATAAGTAGGTTGAGCATTCCTACCCCCAAAAAAAAAAAAACAAAGAAGTAGATTGAGCATTCTACCTGAATCTAAAATATATGATTTATTCCACCCAAAATAAAAATCAAAAACTTCTCGATGTGCTCTCTTTTTTTGTTGGGTAAAAAGATCCCCATGCCGACAATGTGGAGATAATTTCTCACATTTTGACCATGTGAGCACACTCTCTCTCTCTCTCTCTCTTCACTAATCACGTGAATCTCTTGTTGATATAACTATTTTCCATACCGTGATTAATGTGGAATGGGAGATTCCCCAAATGATCGGCATGGCAAACCCTATTCCCTTTTCTTTGTTTTGTTATCTCTCTAATGTTTTTGGGAGAGCAATTAACCTACATATGCCGCATATCCCGTAGCTTACATAAGCGTTTATACTTGTAAAGGTCAAGTAGTCCAATAAAAGAGTGTTCAAATGCAAAATACCGGAAAACAAATGAGACCTGATATCGGTTTTCATGTGTAAACTCAGTTCCGGCCAATAAAAAAAAAAAAGAGAAGTTTCTTGTGAGGGAATGTACCGCCCACACCCAAATATCATGGGGGGAAAATGATCGCCTCACCCCCAATAAAAGGCGAAAATCTTACACACTATGATGCTTCCGTATGCATTCACATTAGCCCCCGCACGCATAGGGGCCATGTTTTCCCCCACAAAGAACTCTTGCCCAAAGAAAATAGCGTATATGCAACAAATAGTTTTGTGTAGACAGTTATGCATGAGCGTTCAACTTAGTGAGCAGATAATGGGTTGGTTTCGGTCAATCTTGATCAGGCTTAGTCAAGCTTGGACATCTGAGGCCAAAACCTAACTCGGCCAATTGTCAATCTTCAAGAGGTTTCTTTTGTTTTTTTTGTTTTGTTTAATGAGATCAATCCTCACGACTTAAAACCAAGACCAACTAATAATTGGTCGGTCGGTTTTGGCTTATTGTCCTCAATAAGATCCTTAATCAATCAGGGTTTGGATTTAATGATTCCTTAATCCGATAAATTGTGTTAGGCCGGGTCCGCCCACCCAAACTATTTATTGAAAAATTGATTCAGTTTTGAGTTTAATCCCTCGATCAGGCCTGTCATTTTGGGCTTCATTTTGACACACCTTTGTATTAGAGATGAAGTCAAGTTTTCCCTTTTTTCGTTGGGGAAGATGGGGGGGGGGGGGGATAAGCCATAACCTTTCATCACTTTGTCGTTTAAGGGGAAGAGGAAAATTAATAGAAAGACGAATGAGTATCAAATTTTACATTGAAAAAATAGTAGGGAATGGAGGATTACAATTCGAAAAAAACAATAATAATGTTCTTTCTTTATATATTGGGAGACGGATCAACACGCATGCATGCCTAGAGGAGGGAGAAGGGTTTCGGTTAAAATCAATTTGTATACAAGAGGACCCACGCCATTAAACGAGGATAGAGGAGAGAGAGAGCATGTGAGTGGGCATATACACCATGGTCTTATGCTTGCCTTTTCCCTTGTATATATTTTTTGGGCGAGTGTTTCATCATTCATGTTTGATACCAGAGGCTACACTGGCAAGTGAGAGCTAATGAACGCCCCATATCAAATGAATCAATAGGAAGGAAGAGAGAGAGGTCATTTCATGAGGGAGGAGAAAGATAGAGTGAAGGGGGTGCTAGTGTAGGCAACACCCTCAAATAGGAAATATTCTCCTTAAATTTTAACACTGGGATCTAACATCTAAGAACACATTTTATTAATATGTTTCTCTCACTTGTTGTTTGCGGATGACACTTTCATTTTCTGTCGTAACACTGAAGAGGATGTCCTTTCCATTAAGGCTGCCCTTGAATTTTTTTCAGATTTAACTGGCCAAGAGATCAATTTTTCAAAAAGTGAAATCCATTGTAGTAAGAATACAACCCCTAATAGGAAAAAAAAACCTTCTACTCTATTCTTAAGATGAAGGAAATGAACCCTTCCTCATACTATTTGGGCACGAAATTGTTTCATTCACGCTCTAGAGTTAGGGACCTTTCTCCCATCATTCTGAGAGTCCAAAATAAATTAACTACCTGGAGGGCTAATTGTCTTTTTTATGCAGGAAGAAAGGTGTTGATCCAATGAGTCCTGGCTTCGATCTCGTACTTCCAAATGTCATGTTTTCTGTTCCCAAAGTCGTGTTGTTCTAAACTTGATTCTATTTGCCTTAATTTTTGACAGAATGGGATGTCTACACAAAAGCGGGGCCACCTTATTAGTTGGGATAAGATCTCTAGACCAACCTCCCTTGTTGGCCTTGGATTACACAAGTCGTCCACCCACAATAAGGCATTAATCTTAAAGCTTGGTTAGCGACTACTCACTGAAGAAAAGTCGCTATGGGCCCAAGTCCTCAAATGTAGATATTTTTCAAATAGATCTGTGTTTGATCCAAAAACCCTAAAGAAAAAAGGGTCTTGGGTTTGGAACAGCATTGCAGCCCTTCTTCCCTCTCTCAAAGGAATCGTTTGGAAAGAAAGTGGGAATGGGAGGAATACTTTTTGTTGGGTTGACCCGTGGGTACCAACTATACCCACTCACTGTATCCCCCATATGTTTCCAATAACTCGATCTGCAAGGTAAGTGATCTTACTATTAATTCTGAATGGAATTTCAATTTACTTACAAATATTTTTCCTCGTTGTTTCACTTCTAAGATTTCAAGAGTGTGTATTTCAGACTCTGGGGATCAGTTGAAATGTTCCTTAACAAAAACTGGGACGTTCTCCACTCGACAGACTGCCTCTTACCTGCATTCCTATTTTCATAATGACCAGCTTCTTTCCAAATGGTGGTGTTTTTTCTATAAACTTAAACTTCATTCGAAATTTAAGCTGTTTTTTTTGCGTGTTTTACATGCAGGTTTACCTGTCAAGGATACTATCTCACAATGATTGCCGATCGAGCCTACATGTTTTCTCTGTGGTGCTTGTGATGGAATCCAATGACATCTTTTTATATCTTGTGAATGGACTAAGTGTGTCTGGGCATCTGGGCCCCTTGGCCTAAGAACTGAGCACCTTAGCAGCCCCAATATTGCACAGCTGTGTGCTCCTTCCTCAATTCTAAGGTCTTGGATTTGAATTCTGCTTCTTGGTTTTTTTTTATTGTTATTTTAACTTGCTACTTTATATGGATTGTAAGAAACAAAGTATCTCGTGGATTAACTTTAGCTAATCCACATTTGGTGTTATCAAATGTTAATCGCTAGATGTACTATTTAGATCTATGCCCTCCTACTTTAAATGCACTCATTATAGATCACCACCAAACCACACAATGCACTCCAGTTTTTACCCACCATTTGCGTAACAACGAAGTGAACTTCCCTGTTCTCTGGTGTGCAGGCCTTTTTGAACCAACAATGAGACTAACCAGATGGGGGTATTGCTTTTTGTTAGATGGTTAGAGTGTTTTAACATCTGCAGGAATTTCGTGTTCATCCAACCCAAAGGAGGCTGAGCTGATAGGAATCTTACAGGGGTGGAAACACGCTCTCAAGGAAAGGATCCATTTAAAAGAAATTTTGGTATCTAGTATTAGCCTTAGTAAAATTTTGCAACTAGGACAAGAACCTTGTGTACCATGGACACTTCTTTCTCTTTTTGTTGAACTAGCAGAACTCACCTCAAACTTTACTTCGGTACCTATATATCTCCAGCGTAACTAATGGACAACAGCCTTAAGATCTGACATTCTAACATCAGTTAGGAACAATTCTCCCTCAACACCTTTCTTGTATGATGTAAATACGTTTATGGTAATATAATCTTGATTTTTTCTCATCAACAAAAAAAAAAGAGAGAAAAAAAGAACTGGGATTGGACGATCCGTTCTACATTCCAAAACTAGGATTAGGGAAGAATTGGGTCGATTCCTATCAATTCTCGATCAATTCTGTCTGATCCAAATCAGAATCAGATCGGGCTGCGCTTCCAAAAGAGAACCTCTTCCGAAACAAAATACAAAAAATAGAAATGGTATCTAACCTCTAAGGATACGTTGCATTAATATATTTCTTTTACTTTCTTCAGTCTATCCCAATCCACTCATGGATTCAAGAATTGGGATCGAACAATCTGATCTACATCCCAAAACTAGGGTTAGGGCAGAATTGGGTTGATTCTTATTACTTCTTGATCGATTTTAACTATTGTGTATTAGAATCAGATTGGAATCGATTGAAACCGATTCTGAGTTTTGAAAATTTTTCTCCATCAGAAAGTCTAATACTAAAATGATTTGCTTTTAATATCTCAATAATTTGATTCAGAAGTAACCAAATCCTTAGCCTTCCTATTAGAAGTTTTCCATAGGATCTTTATCACCTCCAGTTGGCTGCCCGACCCAGTTCTGTAGTTCCTCTAACAAAGGGAGGTTGAAATGACCTCTCTACCCATGCCCAAACACTCTGCCCGGATGGGGTCCACCATCCCCCTATTAGAGAAACTAGGGAACTAGGCCGGTCAGCAAACTGGAGGAGATAATTTTCCGTTTTCCATATGCCAGTCCTGATTTTCTTTGAACACTACGTTTAGAAGATAGGAAATAGATTAGAAAAAAATGGGGTAAATTACACATCATCCATCGATTTTCAAATGAAACTCAAATCATCCATTGGTTTTTAAAAATAATCATCCGTTCCCCTCTATAGTAACGATGTTAATCTGGGATTAGGTATTGGTGTGAAAGAATTGTTTTACCCTTATACTAAAACATTAGAATTAAATTTACAATACTATCTTTCAAAATCTATGTTTAGATGTCAAGGATAATTTAGAAATTTAAATTTATTTAATTGATTGACATCATCACTTAACAACATAAAACTAAGATGATGAAAGTAATGAGGAAATTATTTGTCACATTAGGGTCTAAAATATGGGTGATTTGAGTTGTGTTTGAAAATTAAGGGATGATGTGTATTTTACCCCCTAAAAAAAAAGGAAAAAGAAAAAGAAAATGAAAATTATTGTAAAACAAAAATCAAGATGATGAAGTAACCATAAATTTATTTGTTTTTTATTATTATTTTTTCTTGCATTCCAATTTCCAAACATAGTCTCAATTTTGTTTTCCTTTCGAATTCTATACATCCGTAGAAAAGTCCAACTCCAAAGCCATCAATTTGTCAGTCTACCTTTACCCTAATTATTTTTTTTTAGGGGTTCAAACTTCAAAGTCTACCTGTGCCTGACTTGACTGCTTCTCTCATAAATAGTTTGAAAATTCTACAATTTTGAAGAAGCTTGAAGATTTTTTTAGACTTGTAGTGGCAATTGGAAAGTTTCAAAATTTCTCACGATATAATATTTTTTGGATAAATAGAGTGGTAGAGTCACAAGACTCCATCAACCACGGAATAGAAAGAGATCAAAAAATTATAGAGGGCCTTCTAGGCTAGAGAATTTGCTAACCCCAACCCCATTTATGTTAAAAAGTCAACATTGTTGACTTATTGTTTGTGGGAAAAGTTTTTCTTTCACCAACAAATTTAACCTCATAATTACTTTCCTTTATCTATAAGAGATTGGAAGTGTATTTCACTATTTCCTACATTGATCCAAACCCAATGAGATTACTCTTTCACTATGGCAGAAGGAAAACTCGATAAACGTCCTCTTGCTACCATCCATAAGCAAGACCCCATTTTAGCCTTCCTTGATTAGGATCGTTCCCACACCTCTAGAGTTCGTGATCGACCTCTTTAATTATGTATCGATTGAAAGGCTGGGCGGGCACAACTCCCAAACTGAGGGAGTGGTAACATCCAATATGTCCCCCCCTTATTCTCGACATGCTATGATGCCCCGATATGGGTAAGAGCAGATCAAGTCTGTATTGCTGCGAAGCAACAACAACAACAACGTTAGGATCTAATCTATCTATGCGAGAATTCATCTGATGACTTCATGGTTCTAGAACCGTTGATATGGTATCGATCAAATATCGAATGAATCATAAACAATTTTGATACGAATGAATCAATCGCAATGATCGATTGGAGATCGAAACCTAAAACCATGAGCACAGTAAGATTAGGAGTTGGGTCCACCAACTACCGGAGGGCTCAGTGCGTCTCCCTTTGAGCTTTATTTTAAATATTTTTTTTTGGGTAAAATCTCCTGTTGAGCTTTGAGTTCAACTATATCATCATATTCCATTGATGCAAAAATTCAAATTGAATTGGTTCAATCGAAGTGAATTTCTTCCCTAAGTTCCAACCCCAGCCAATTCAAATTTGCCAATCTATGTACAGAAACAAGGATTTAGACATATTTCACCAATTGGAATCTATCCTTATTGGAATCGAGTTGGAACCAAGTTGACACTAATTCCAAGTTTAATAAAATCAAATCGTGGTAGTCATTATCATCATCATTTGTCACAGGATTGGTTATCGGTTATCTTCAAAATTGATACGATATTGATATAGATCGATACGGATCAATCCCATGTCAAACAAATTTACCCCTGATATTTCTAAAAAAATTAGGATTAATTTTTTTTTTAACTGTTTTACCCTTAGTTTGTATCCGACCCGACTCCTGTCCAGCCGTATCAAAAATAAAATGATAGAAAAAACAGGGATGGGGTCCTGTTAATGGGGCTGGACGATCCAACTCCTGCCACGGCTGGACAGGATCCGAAAGATCCTTTTCGGATCGATGGGGGCTAGGGATACCGACATGGATAGGCCAATACCGATGACTCAGCCCATGATCATAAAAGCTTGATTTGAATTCTCAACTCTCAAGCGGTCTAAACGCGAATTACCCAAAAGGGTAACCCATCAAAAGTGGGAGTGAGAATAAAAAGTTGAAAAAAAAGGAAGTACGAAGATAAAACAAGGTAACAAAAGGAAAAGAAATATCTTTTCTCTCTGTCTTTCTCACGTGTTGTGTTCCGTCGGTGAATCGATGGTGAATCTTAAATCGCGCGGTTCTACTTCTACTTCTTCTTCTGTAAATAATGATATATAGAGTTCACGAGAAATAATAATAAGAGAATCAGACATCCTACTTTTTCATTAAATTCCAGCGTTTCTATCCTGTACAAAAACCTATATTCTCCGTTTCTTTGATTTCTTCTCCACCTCTCCTCCACCTACAGAGAGATAGAGAGAGAAAAAAAAAAAAAAAAAAAAAAAAAAAAAAAGAGAAGTGAGCGTTAGAGTCCTAGTCCTACCTTTCCACCACCTCTCCCCCTTTTTTCGTGGGTGTGGGGAAAAAAAAAAAAACTTGTTCATGGAGTTGGGGAGTTGGAGTTGCTTTGCAGGCGTTCGTCCACTCATTTTTCGTGGTCTCAAGTGTTGTTTCCCGTGAGTTTGCAGGCTTGAATCGTCTCTGCTCTTGTAAGTGATTTCGTTTCTTCTTTTTCTTTTTCTTTTAGGGGTTTTCCAGTAGGAATTCTTCTTTACTTCCAGCTCTTAGTGCTTATAATGGCTTCAGCCTTTGTGTTTTCCTAATTGGAATTTTTTTCTTCGTCTTATGATTTCTTATCTTGTTTTTTGTCAAAGAGGTAGATCTCTCTAGTGTTCCACGAACTGATGCTTGCATATAATTTACACATGTGTGCTTTTGAACTTCAATTCTTAGTCACGTTCTGAAGTTCTGGGTTTCTTGATTTTATTCCCCTCCCCCCTGCGCGTGAGATCCTTCTGTATGCCTGTTTATATATGCAAGTATGTACAACTGTTTGTTTTAATATGTTTGCTGGGAATTCTCTTCCATGCTAATATATCATTTTGAAGTGTTTTTTTTTTAAAAAAAAAGAAGTCTCTCTCTCCTTTTTTCGGAAGAGCCTTGGGGAGGGGGAGGGGGAGGGGGAGGGGGGGGGGATGTGGTTGGGGGTGGGAGCGTTCACATGGTTGGTTGCTCTACCAGTTGCTTCGTCAGGAATTGAATTGTTGTACTTTGACCTTACTTCTGCCATTCGAGGTGTTTGGTCAAAGAGATTAAGTGGTAAACTGCCTATAGAGTTAAGGATGGTGTACACGGTGCTTCATTAAAATTACTCACATGGGGGTTGACCTCTTATGCTTAGAGGCTTTTGGGCTGTTCCTTTAATTGATGTAAGCACCTTGGTTAACTCAATGTGATATGGAGCTTATGGGTTGGAAGTTTTGAGTTTCTTCCAGTATGGGCGAGGGGTCAGACCATTCTGAGATTTATTGTATTTGGTGGAAGAAACATATGGTTTCTTATTGTGGCCAACTGATTTTTTCCTCCTTACAGGAACGGGGAAGGAGGTAACTGATAGTTCATACTATCCTCTGGTTGTTTTTATCTTAATCATGCTGCTGATAATATCTTTTAGTGCCCATCTTCACTCATTGAGACTGACTTGGCTAAGTTTTTCAGCTTTTGAGTGCATTTATTGTCGGATAGTCTTAGGTTGGTACACAAACATTTCAGTTTCTAGCTGCTGTGTTTGTCGAATATGCAGTTTTGCTAACAGTTCAAAATGTTTCATTGCTTTACTGTTTGAACATTTCTCCTTTTTAATTGTATTGCTTGTTACTATTTTAATTTCTATTGAAAAAGTAAATCTCCTTAACTATCACCTGTTCTCACTTAGTTTTTTATTACTTCAGGTACTTTCTTTGTTCTTTATTTCATTAATCCTCATGAAGGCCTGCATTTTTTACCATTCACGAGGACAGCCTTGTTAAGCAATGTGGAATAATTCTTTGTTGCTGGGTTGCAGCTTTTGTTGTTGCAATTATAGAGTTTGGAGCTTGTATTCGTAATAAATTCAGAAGATAGTCACTAAAATGGGAATCATCACACGCAGGTTCAGATCCTCCATTCACTTTTTTTTAAATGATGAAGAGCTCAGTTTCTCTTATTTTATATGTTCTTTTTGAAGTGAAAGTAACTCTAACTTATTCCATGTCTGGCCTTTCTGTGGGTGTAGTGGAGTTGTTAGAAAACCAAATGAGACTATGAGGCTAATCATTACGACTTTTATTGGAGTTGTGTTTGGATTCTTGATAGGAGTATCCTTTCCCACAATTTCATTAACTAAGGTGCAAAATATTTTCTCATCATCTGTTGGTGCAATATGTATACAACTCATGTCATTTGCTAATGTTGATCAGGAGCTCTTGTTTTTTATGATTTGGCAGCTGAACTTCCCATCCAGCCTTCTCCCGTCCATTGATCTCACTTACATTGAAGACAAGAATTCAGGGCTTTCAACCCAGAGATTTTTGCACCGAGCCTGGTCTTCTGTAAAGGAAAATGGAAGCAGGTCAACTCATGGTCGAAATTTGAATGACACATCAAAGGTATTCCCCCCCTCCCCCCCAATTCTTTTTTGTTAATCTAGGATAATTTATGAGATTATTCATTGGCCTGCAATTGTGATAAAATTGAACTGCATGATTATCACTGCTCCTATACATATGACAGATTTGTTGAACCAGCTCACTGTTGTTACACTGTTGGTTAATAATAAAAAAGAAAAGAAAGAAAGAAAGAAAGAAGACCTTGTCTTGCTATCTTCCAATTCCATGCTTATGAGCAGGAAGTACCTGCTGTTTGGATGGTCAGTTTCCTTTTCATGGGTAAGAGTATACTTTCAGGGGGGAATTATTTTAAGATCCATCAGGCAGGAAGTTTTAACCCTACCACTTGAGGTAATGCCAGAATGGAACTATGATACTACTTTAATCAATTCTTTCCCCTTCTTTCTCCAATAAAAACTATTTATCTTAATGATACAAGAAGATTTTGTGTGATAGTTAAAAATATCAGGCTGCTAGCATAAAGGGGCAGGTTGGGTCTGGGAGTGACCACTTTGTACAAAATTGCCAAAGTTTGGGACCATCTCCAATCCACGCATCCTAGGACCCTGTGAGGCAGGACTTGCAATGGGTAAAGCCCCCTTAGAGTACACCCTTGCTACTAATTTGGTTGTAGAGTTATGTTTGTCTGCATTGAATTTGAAGCCCTTATGAGGGCATAAAGCTGCTAAGAAAAGTCCAATAATTTTTTTGCCCATCTTCCCCTTGAAGAGTACACCCTTTCTTTTTTCACATATATTTGTAAGATGATGGTATTAGCATAAGCGATGTTGTACTATGTTTCTGCCTCAGTTATTCAGATGATCTCCAGCTTAGCTCTCTGGCTGGAAAACCTCATAGGCAAAATAAGTTGTGAGGAAAGTTGATAAGAAAAAGAATGGAATGGAAATCTTGTGCAGAAATCACAGAGGAAGATTGTTTCCTTGAAGGGATTCCACTACGCTCAGCAGCTAGGATTTTGCTATGAAATGAATAATCCCCACCCCCCACCCCCACTAGATAAGATGGAATATGATTTTTAAACTGGGGCGCTCTACCTACTGTTTACCAACCAGGTCCTCCCTGACTCTCTTCAGACCAATTTAATTCATCATCTTCTAACCATCAATTGTGTAGTAATATGTTTCCAGTTCTGAAATTTAAAATTTCAAGTTCTGGGGAGTTTGACGCCATGTGCAGTATAGCATTCTATGATGCAACCTCACTTTTTTGATTGACCATCTGGCTCCTGCACTGGTCTAGATTATGGCTATACAAATTCATCGAAGCTAAATTCTTCAGATCGTCTGAAGAGGGTGGAAGTCTTTCTTCTTCTTCTTTTTTTGGCCAAAGGGAAACTTCTAATTTTGATGTAGTTGTGCATAACTTTGGAATGATTATTGAGTAGTATTGTTAATTGTTACCCTGATCAGGATTCTTCATTGTGAGTTCAGATGTTGATATTTGTTGACTTATGCAACATATTATTTTGTAAATTATTAATTAATGTATGCATGGGAATAATGCAGTTGATTATTTCCTTGGTCCTCACGTATGATAAAAAGGGGTGGGGGAGGAATAAGTTTTGTGTTGTGAAGAAAAGGCAAAAACGAAAGTATAGGCAATGCATGATCACCAAGACTAGTGACCAGCCAACAAAGCTGGCTGTAATGCGAAAATATCATTGAAAATAATCACACAATCTCTCTCTTATATTAGCAAAAGTTAACTTTCTTGTTGAGTACTCACAAGCATTCTGTACACCTTTCCAGTTGCTACCTCAGCTCTAGCTCAGTTATCGTCAAATACCCTTGAAAATTTCTCTCCATATCGACCAGCAGATTGCAAAGGCCAGCACATTCCATTGGATGTTGTCCTGGAACTTCCCCTGGTACAGTTCTTACCATTTATGTTCCCAACAGAGGGATTTCTGACTGGGAACATTTGGAGTTGTGGGAACTATTCCTTGTCCAAAATTGCCCCTTCATGTCCCGTTTAAGGTCCACAATGCATCCGTTGCAGAGAATGGAGATTGACTTGGCTTTCACCGCATTGGGGACCATTTTTTCAGCCTTTATAATGCTGGATTTGCGGAAACATCACTGCAGATGAAAATCCTTGCTCCTGGAATCCCCAGGATTATCAAGAAATTGTATATTTGGGCATCGATTTCAATTATTTTCTTCTAGTTTTTTTCCTTAAAAGACCAGAGATGCAAAATCCCAGGTTCCATAGATGTCTATATCTTTGTTGTCCATCAAATCTGAACTGTACCCTGTGGTAGTTTTCAGCCCATTTTGCTGCCGCTGCTTCTTTATTGCGTTCTCTGTATTGGTGAGAACTCAATACAGATTTTGAACTGTATTGAGAATAAATAAAAAATGGAAAGTGCACAGCCAGGTCCCATAATTTTAAACTTTATCATGTGCTAGTTTTCAGCGTGCCTCTTTCTTCGTGAAAGTTTGACAAGCTCAATTCATTATCTTGTTTAATGGATGGTGCATTCTGTGGGTCTTGGCTGGAGGATAAGTGACACACTTGGTGAAAAGAATAGGGTTCTCCTTTGAGAATATTAAAAAATGGAAAGTGTTCAAGTGGAACATGAAACGGGCATGACGTCAATACAAAAGGGAGTATAGGCGATTAATTATGCTCCATTCACATTCTCCCTCATTTTAGTCATCTTATTGTGAATGAGTTATTTGTTTCATAAAGTGATAAAAGCATGGGGTTAACGCAAGTGGATACAAAATATGCTGAGGTACCTTAATGGTGTTGCATCTACTAATAGAATACGCTTGTTGTTCAAAATTGATGATCAAGTGCTTCTTCAGTCATCCAAAAGGGGAAAGGGATAGCAAGTAAGATTTTACAATAACCTGACATGGGCTATTCTACCTTCTTTTATATCTTTGTGGTGTAAATAAAGTCCCTTGTTTTGTTTACCTACTGTAATAGGCAGTGGTATATTGAGAATCTAAAGTTTCTATGTTGTTGATGAGAGGTGTTCGGAGTGAATCCTGACCTCTGTAGAACCCTTTTCTTTTGGGTGATTAAAAAAAAAAAAAATTTGTTAGTAGCGTGCCTACTTAATGTTGTAAATTCTTCAAGAAAAACTTGTTTGTGTTTTGCCTTTTCACATTTTCTTTGCTGACTTGCCACCTCATGATCTTGATTTTAGATATGGGTTCCAACAAATCCTCGGGGTGCAGAAAGACTACCACCGGGTATTGTCGAAGCTGAGTCAGACTTCTACCTACATAGATTGTGGGGTAAGCCTGGTGAGGTCTGTATCTTCTATTGTAATCTCTGTCTAAAAGATTTAGCCTCTGGATTTTATACATTACTTTTTGTTTCTAAGAAATCTAGAATTATTGTGACTTTTGAACTTTTGTGTATGATGATGTGAGTAGCGCTCTTGACTCTACATAAATTTGCAGTCTTTTGGAGATGCTGGTTGAGAAAAACCATATGCCTCACAACTTTTCTGGTTGTTAGTTAAGTGGACTCGTAGTTTTCTATTGTTGTTTGTGGTTGCTTTTTACACAGCAAAACCAAATGCTAAGTATGAATGGAGGAAAAGAGCAAGTATTCTTGTATGCTTGCCATAAAAGAGTCTGGCTATGGCTCAGAAAACAAGTATTTAAACCATGTGCACTGGTCACTGATTAGATACTTCTTATGGAGTAAAATGACCGGCAATGTAATTGCTTATATAAAAACATTGGAGTGGAAAAGCTAACTGTAACTCTGGTGTTTTTTTTCTCTTAGTAAAAAATGAACTTATTAATAAACAAAATTTAACGCCTAAAAGTAGAACAGCAGGATGCCCACTACATGACAACCAACCCAACCCAAAACTGCCAACAAATAAAGAGTAACAAAGCACAATCTGATTGTGGTTACAAAGGGGGAAATAAAATTTCAAAACACAACATAGTCCTCATACCCTTTGCTTGCAGCCTTGCAGTTCATTTGCCAATTGCAGGTCCAATGGAATGAGATCAGCATTGAAGATATGTCTTGGATCTTGAGAAATTAGAAAATTGTCATGGCCTCCTGCTCCCTGTGGCATCCAATTAATAACCAATGGTAAATTACCCTCTAAAGGGCATACCCAGTGCATGAGGCTACCGCCACTGTGGGGGTTTGGGGAGGGGCAGATGTACACAGCCTTACCCCCGTTTCTTGGAAAAGTTGTTTCCTGATTTGAACCTTCAACCACCAGGTCGCAATGGAGCAACCTTATCGTTGCGCCGAGGCCCGCCCTCTAAAGCTAAATTACCTTCTATCAACTAATAATCTACTGTGCATTTACAGAATTTCAATTGTGGTACAAGTCTAGACAAGATTTTTTTTCTTTTTATAATGTGAGTTGACCACTTTGGCCCTCTTAAACCTAACGTTTTATTTGTAAATACTTGCATTGATAAATAGAATTGATATTCTCTGTCATATTTTGCTCTTGAAGAATGAATTATTTTTTTGGAATCTTTGGGTGGATGATCAAGTCGATGCTTGCAGGACCTAACGATCAAGCCGAAGTATCTTGTAACCTTCACTGTTGGTTATGCTCAGAAAAATAATATCGATGCAGCTGTTAAAAAGGTTAGCATTGGTTAAACAGCTCCTCTCTCTCTCTCTCTCTCTCTCTCTCTCTCTCACACACACACACACACACACATTGCTTGGCTATTGATTGTACCTCCCCTTCAGTTCTCAGAGAACTTTACCATTCTACTATTTCACTATGATGGTCGGACTAGTGAGTGGGATGAGTTTGAGTGGTCAAAGCGTGCAATTCATGTTAGTGTTTCAAAACAAACCAAATGGTAAGGAACTGCCTCTACTTCGTAATTCTACTTCAGTTTTCTACTGGTAGATTGATTTTATACTTAGATCAGGTCCTCTATGTGATGCTTCAATACTTTTTATTTAAACAATTGAAATCCTTGGAAATTGGTTGCAGGTGGTATGCCAAACGCTTCTTGCATCCAGATATTGTAGCATCTTATGACTACATATTTATCTGGGATGAAGATCTAGGAGTTGAGCATTTTGATGCAGAAGAGTGAGTGTTGGACATATAATATTTTTCATGTGGTAACTGTTCTGACAGAGAGACTGACTCTCTTTTCTTTTATCCCTACTCCAGATACATAAAATTGGTTAGGAAGCATGGTTTGGAGATTTCACAGCCTGGGTTAGAGCCAAACAGAGGGTTGACATGGCAGATGACAAAGAGAAGGGGTGACCGTGAAGTTCACAAGTAAGAATAAAAGATCCACCTATCCACTTCGCTGCTTTCCACCTTTATTTTTTCTGTTTATTATGTTGCTTGGTTTACAATCTTTTACTTTTACTTGCTTTTGCCAGAGAAACAGAAGAGAGACCGGGTTGGTGCACAGACCCACATGTGCCACCTTGTGCAGCGTATGAAAAGACCTACTTTTTGCTGCCCATCCCCCTCCCCCCAATGATCAGTTATTCATTAAAGAGATTAACAAATTTATCATTTTGCACTTGTGCAGATTTGTTGAGATCATGGCTACTGTGTTCTCTAGAGATGCATGGCGCTGTGTGTGGCATATGATTCAGGCATGGATCATTTTTGACTTTTTGTTGTCATGCAGCTCTTGTCATTCCATGATTCCCTTGAAAGAGTCCTTACTCTAAATGTTTATTATGTTTTGCTGCAGAATGACTTGGTTCATGGATGGGGCCTTGATTTTGCTCTTAGGAGATGCGTAGATGTCAGTGACCCACTTTCCTTCATGATAACTTTGCTCATTGAATTATTAAATCATTGCTTGTTACTAAAGTTGTGCTTTTGTATTTCATATTTCTATTAATAGCCTGCACATGAGAAAATAGGAGTTGTAGATGCTCAGTGGATTGTTCATCAGACTGTTCCCTCACTTGGTAACCAGGTAAGATTGTGAGAAGAAACCATCAGCCCGTTTCATTTTTAGGTCTTGAATGAAAATTTGAACTGGTTTACTCTCTTAACAGGGGCAGGCACAGGACGGGAAGGCACCATGGGAAGGGGTAAGATCAGCAGTTCTCTGAGTTGGGCAATAGTCACTTCTGTCACCATCCTTAGTGGAATTTGATTTATTTAAAATATGTTCCAAGATATAGGAGTGCTCATTCATTTTGTGGTTTTTTCAGGTAAGGGACAGGTGTAGAAAAGAGTGGACAATGTTTCAAGGCCGAATGGCACAAGCAGAGAAGGAATACTATAGGGAAATGGGTATTGAACTGCCCAGTTCAAATTAGGGGTTTGGATGACAATGATGTCAGCAGAAACTCGATTTTCTTCTGTACAACTGTCACCGATGTTCAGCTTAGGATTACATTGCCTTTGGTAGATTTGAAAAGAAGTAGAAACAAACCATTGCAATACTTGTAGAGTAAGATTTTACCAATAATTATTTATTTTTGAGTTCCCCATCTTGTTCTCAAGTTGTTGGAGGAAGAAATTGTTAAACAGAAAACAACACCCCCCCCCCCCCCCAAGCCATATAGTACTTTAAAGCCAAATGCTTTTGGTTTGAAGAATATAAACTACAAGTGTATACCTTACCTAGAACTACCATTCACATGACATATCTAGTTAAGTATCTCTTGATGCTGCTCTGGGCGCTTTTATCTGCCATTTGCCAATTTAATATGTGGTTGCTCTTATCTGCCACTACTGAATTATGGCAGGCCTTATAATTTTTGTTTTGCATACCAAGCTTAGAACCGAGAGAATTTGGAAGGGCAAATAATAAATTGTTTGAATGAAATCTCTTTAGGTGTATTTAAAACAAGTAACTTTCTTTGTATCGTGCCTTTTAACTAAAAATTCTTTGAAGTCAATAAGAAGAGATTTACCATTATGTCATTATCTCACACTTCTAATACACGTAAAATGATAGAATTTGACCCTCTTTGAAAGAAAAACTCTGTTGTAGGACAAGAAAGAATAGGGTTACAAATTATTTGACAAAACTTAAAAAGGTGTCAATAAAAAATGACTTTTAACTGTTCCGACATTAGTCTGAGATTTGATCAAGTTGCCAACAAATATTGCTGTCAGCTTGTAACGTTAATATGATGTGAAGTTTGATTTCATTGATTGCATTGCGGGCCTTACATTTTTTTTCCCTCTTGAAGAGGGGCCAAGAATAGAAACCTTCAAGGCTTGGGTAGAATCTATTTGAAATTAGGACTCCATATTTCAGCGAAATCTGTTGGACACACCCCTGCATTTATTTTTTATGAAAGTGTAATCACACAAATATAAGACATTTCCGAGGAGTTGATTTCTCACTCAATGGGTCAAAAAAACATTGCATCGCTCCTAAGTACACAAATTCTTCCCATTTCTGCCACTTAATTTTCCGATTATCACTGCATTTGGCCATTTGTCGAAAATGGTGACTTATTATACACGCATTATGTATTAGACGGGCAAAGATTTTCCATTACGCCGGAATGAGAGGCCACACCAACGAGAGGGTGGGAGACGGATCATTCGGTAGGAGCTTATATTTTGTATTGAGAAAAGAGACTCGATGTGAACTCCATGGCCGTTATGTGAGAGACTCACCTGCTCAGCCTTTTTATCCACTTCGGTACCCCAATTGTAAACATCAATGGCAGCAAGCTTATGGTTTTATGTCAGGGCCAGCAACTTGACAGGCATGTTAGCAAATGAGCATGGGGAGGAGAAACCCATCGTTTTGATTACACCAAAATAATTTCGTTACATATATGGGAAATCTTACTCCTGTTACATGAATCAAATGTTCACTGGGAAAAACCATCTCTTTCTCAACAATGTATTTGTCATTTGATTCAATATCATTCCGTTAGACAGAAACAGAATTGACAGCCAACCACACCTTCAAAAGCTGATAAATTAGTGCTGGAATGGTGTCTGTCTATCGTCTACTATGGATTCTCTGGAAATCTGTATGCCCAACCATGTAAGAATACAAAAGTGTAGAATGTGCATTCTGATAAATATTCTGCTCAGAATGTCTGTCAGATTTATTTGTTACATACTAAATGCATTTTCCTTCCTGAAGAATAAGGTGGGGGCCATGAAGGCCTTTACTGACCACATCATCTTACAATAGCTTTTACAATATTAAGGGAACCACATTGCCTCACAAAGTTTGTGCATCACAAGTGCGTGCTACTGATCTTAATAAATCTGACCCAGTATGCATTAAAAAAAAAAAAAATCTCTCTTTACCTTCTTATATGAGTTATAAGCTGGATATTCAATATTGCATCAGCTCAACTTATATCTAGTAAAGTAGCAGATGATCCAGAGAAGCATATAGGAATGACTTCATCATGAATGGCATATAGGCAATAAAGATTATCACAGAAGATAAAAGAAAAAAAAAAAGCTTTGTCAGAGAGGGAAGAAATCATTATTGAATAACAAAATTTTTAATAAATTCAATTTTTTAAAAAAATTCTGGAATTTTACATGTTAAGATTCTCAAAAGCTTTTTTTTTTTCATGAAAAAGTGTTTTCCCCAAAATGATCTTCGGGGGTCCAAAAGAAACTTTTGAAGGAGGCAGCACAATTCAGAAGTAACCTTTGGTGATTGCAGCTTCTAGTTCTTGGAAATCCCAGGCATCATCAGCTGAATATTGACCTGGAAAGGATAAATACAATCCCAGGAAATTAGATTACCATAACAGTTCAGACATACGAAGCAGGTATATTACATCTGCCACGGATTTTTGAGTGATCAGGTTTCATACATTTTTTGTGGCTTTTCTCTTTAGATCACTCAAGACATGCCCAGGAGTGCAAGAACCAAACTCCTTTGAGAACACTGACCCTCACAGCTAGTACTCTCAGCCTCACTGAATTCAACTAAGCTCACTAAGCCTTAACCCAACTACTGGGTTATTTTTTTTAAATGAAATGTGATGGAACAGGACAAGTCTTTGTTGGTCTAGGGAGGGCCCCATCTTTACCGTTATGTTTTGTCCCTAATATGGATCCAAGATAGGCAACTCGATCTGATTTTTAGTCCTGTCTGATCAGTGGTTCAGAACACAGTTTTCTTCCTATCAGTCCTAATTCTGCCCTGGTTACTGTTTTGTTAATTTTATCGGTTTCTGTCCTATTTTCTTTATCCCATTCTGTTCTTAATCTCGTTTGTCTTCTGTCAATTGTATTTCCCATTTAATTTTATTTAATCTGTCCATACAGGATACAGCCCTTTGCAATTATGGCCTAAAACCCAAATTAGAGATGGGGTTTTCATATTGAACCAGTAATTCTACTAAAGCTAAGCTACTTGTAATTCTGCAAGGGCTCAGAAATGCTTCTTCCTAGGATGTGTGAGCTTATTAGTTGGGGAGGTTCATCCATTGTGATAAAGTGGTAGATATTGAGATTGGTGGTCCTTCTCATCTAATCAAGGGAAGTTGATCTTTAGCTCTTCATTAAATGTCTCAATGGAAGGGCTGCTTGCAAACCATCAAGCTAAGGAGTAGCTCTTTGTGGTTAGTATTGTGATATTGTACCCTCATTTCTTTATTTCTATTCCTAGGGCTCCTTGATCCCTGTATTCCCTTATAAATTAAACTTTACAATTACTAATGAAAGAAAAGGTCAACATCCAAAGTCTACTAACCTTCTACCCCATCATTACCTAGTGTCAACAGCACTGACTTGTCCACAGGCACCAAATATTACTTGAACATGGGCAAAGGAAGTATTGACTTCTACCCCATGTTGTTGTTGTTTAAGGGGATTTTCAAATAATTTCTGTAATAAAAAATGGGAAAAGGACATGTATTTAATCCCTAATTTTGATATGTTAATGTCAAGTCAATTGCTTAGTTGTTGCAATTGAAATGTATTTAATCCCTAATTTTGTACTGTATAAGAAAATGTAGCTAGTGCATAGAATGAAAATCTGTGATTCAATAGCACAAATTCTCAGTGTGTCAATAAATCAATAGACACAAACCAATATCATAGCTTCATAGTAGCGAGTGGGTGGCTCAACCAATCAAATCAAATTGTGGAAAAATGTACCCCTGGATATTAATGTAAATATGTCACCAAGTTTAATTACTAAAATACTCTATATTTTTGCCCTTGTCCATGGGATTGGTTGGGTAAGTCACCCATAGTCATCGGTGGGTGAGACGATCATTTTCCTTTGACAAAGCAAAATGCGAAGATAAAAATATTGGATGCCGAAGTCTATTATGTATCATGTTCATGAATAAATTTTCTACCTGTAAACATAATGCAATCAAGCTAGAATAATGCTAGGTAAAGTTTGAAAATTTTTCAATTTAAACAGAATTAAGCAAATAAAAGATATTCTCTTCCTGACTTCCACTCCAATAAATAGTTTTACCCCTAGAACAATTTCTGCAGTTGTATTTAAGTTGAATTTTCAGGGTATGACATGAGAAAGGGTTAATAGACTTGAAATTTATTTGTTCTGTTGAACTTGGATAACAAAATTTTTTTTTTTTGGGGGGGTGGGGTGTGGTGGGGAGACAACTAACAATGCTTAAGACTTCAGTTTTATAGAATTCTTACCTATTGAATCTCTTCGTAGAGCGGTTAAATGAGCACAACTGCATGTTGAAAACAAAGTTAGAACTAATCCATCTAAAATGACGATAAGATATATATATATATTATTTATAGCAATGAAAATTGCTAACAGAAGGCAGCTGAATTTGTTTTGTCATGTGCAACAGCGACCAAGTGATGTGATGCAAGTCATAAAAAGGTAAGTGGGAGAACCAAAGGGATTTAGAGTAGCGGAAATTTTAAGGACTTGATCGATGACTTACAAGAAGATATGGTTCTAGATTGGCATTCATGGACGTGAGCATGATAATTGAGATAAGGATTAGTTAGGGTTAAAAGCATTAGAGTTTAATGAAAATATTCAAATTTTGCCAGGGAAAAAAACTAGGAAGTTCCGATTTCTTGTAAGTTCAGTATTTCCCAAGGCTTGATAGAGTACAGAAAGTACTCAGAAATATCAGTCATTTTATAGTAGGACCACATCCCTGACTAATAATAGGTACTACCGTACTAACAGAAATGATGTCAAACTAAGTTCTGTTACCTAAAGGGTTACTAAATAAACCAAAAGGCTAAAAGAAAAGGAAAGATAATTAAGTCTAATTTTGAGTTCTTAAACTCTTATAGGGTTGATAAAAACAGAACCCCCCCACCACCCAAAAAATTTCTACAAGATTCTTATCATTTCAGTTTCAAAAATCTAACAGGAAGCCCGAAACTAACTGTTTCAGAGAATAAAACAGTTGATAGGACATAAGGGTAAAATGTTAGAACAAAGAATAGGATCTACTTATATTCATACCTGCCAAGAGCCTTCCCAAAATCAGCACAAAGGGATCGAATATATGTTCCTTTTGAGCAAGTAACCCGGAAAATCAGATTTTGTCTGCAAATGCACAGAGCATAGTATTGAGGCAGGTTAAAGGAATCCATTTTAACATAAAGAACCAATACCAAAACTTATTAAAATGATAAAAACATCACATCCACCATGACAGTAAGTCTTCAGATTCTTTATGATAGTTACTAAAATGGTGTTTTTGGAGCTATGTGAATATCTTCATGTATTTATAAGAAAGCACACAGACAGAGATGTTGCTTTTAATTCTTTGAAATACAGCAATAAATGTCAAATCATAACTGCAAGATAGGGAAATGGATATGGCTCTTCCATAGGGAACAAGAAGCTCTTAGATAAGATTTGTTGGGGAAAATCGACACATTGTACTTTTGCCTGGGAGGAGGTTATGGAAACATGGGGGACCTTTTCGAAAGATTGAGCCCCTTGGTTGGTAGGGAGAGGATTACAATAAAGGAAGATGATTGATGGGGAAGGCGATACCGTGTGACCTTTTCTAAATATTATCAACTGGGACAAAGAAAGAAGCTGATCATATCCACTTTTTCAAATGAAGTAATGGATAATTTTTTCTTTTGGGGAAGTGGTGGATGATGATAGTTTGGGAAATAGTTATAAAAACCATACCATAGAGGTCGATTAAACTGGTTTGGGCTGGAATTGGCAAGAGGGTAGGCTGATACTAAGCACACCAGAATAAGTCAAAACCCAGTAAATTTGGGCCAACAAGAGAAACAAAAGGATAAAACCTGAAGAAAAATCAACTGATTTTCGTAACAATGATCCACACCATCCAATTGAACTTCTCTTGCTTTGCTATTTCTATCTGGTTTCTTGGAGCAAAACATAGGTTGCAATGGGGACAAACCAGTACTGGTCCCTGGGAAATTAGTGACCAGTTGGTTTTTAAGATTATGGTTTGGACTCCCAATTTCAGACAACGAAATGGCACAGAGATGGAGTAGGTGTACTATTACTCAAAACATTCGAAGAAGCACTATAAAGTCACGGATGAGGAGATGAGGGGGTGGAAAGAGAAGAAACATATTTTCAGCTGAATCCTACATTTTTGTTGCAAATGGAGAAACTCCACCACCTCCAGAAATTACAGGAAAAACTAGTAGCTGGATGGTGGAAGCATTTCTTTGGATCTTCATTCAAGGAAAGGCTATTATTGTATAGGGAGAGGGTTCCCCACACTGCCAGTATGGAAAGGAATCTGCACGCCACACCAATAGGTGTTCTGAAAAAGGTATCTTCCATATGGGAACCACATTTTCCAAAGTGAGAAAAAAAATTAAAAATTCATGCGAGAGGATAACTGTACAAGGGCGGCGTAGCAATCTTTTTCCCTACTGTATATGACTAGTAGGAAATGTCTCCATCTATCCAGTTTCTGTATCATGTTCAAGAAAGCAGAAGAAAGTGTAGAGCATCTATTATCTCTGTTGATGTGTTTTAATATACATTGCTGTAGCGCTTACTTAACAGCTCAAGGTTTTGGCATAAGCGGTAGTGACATGGTATCAGAGCCAGAAGGTCGGGTGTTTGATCCTTGGTAAGTGCAAGGGGTTTGTGTTATGTGTTGTTGTGCCCCTACGCTATATGCCCCTTGGTGCCACGTGATGGTGTGATGTGCAGAATTGTGTGTGCGTGTGGGCCTGCACGTGCAGGGGGTGTTGATGTGTGTTGATATACATTGTTGTAGACTTGTAGCCCTTACTTAGCAGCTAGAACTTTTGGGAAAAGCAGTTGTAAGTTGTAACAACCTTACAACCTCATTGTAAAGTAGCAAGAGATGTATTGTTCTATTTTGCTACACTATGAGGGTGGAACTAACAATGCCTTGGAAAATAAATAGTGTCTTTAGCATGGGTGAAGACTCTTCTGCTCCTATGCATATATGCCAAGCAGCTTGACCTCATTAGCTGCATGTAGGGGATTTGCAAAGAGTGAAATAAAATAATTCAAAACGAATGCAAGTTGGTCGCCAATTTATGCTACTATGTAGGCTTTCTCGAACTAAGATGGGTTTTATGTCTGGGACAATGCAAGGGTCTAGCTGAGTTGTGGCTAGTGGAAATTTTGCAAACAATTGCAGAATGAAATATTCACCTGTACCTAAATATATAACATCCAACATGAAACATTTACTCATGTATATGTGAGTGTTGGTTGATATGGTGTATGCTGCATCCTAAAAGAATATGATTCCAATAATAGAGAAATGATTTGTGATGGCTAAGCAGTGTAACAATAGCGGTAGCAGTAAAAACCCACTTAGCTTAATAATTGTTTATCAGGATAGAAATTCAATGATAACTTTCAAACAAAATCAGTCTCTAATATCTACACAAGGTGAAGTTAACATAGTTCTAAAAAGAAATTCTAAAGTGCAGATTAGATCTACTGTGATAAAATGACAATATAAATCTAAGCGTATTATACATCTCATGACATAATGCCGATTAACACATTACACTTATCAACTGTTTGTCAAGAACAGTTTTAAAAATATAAAATGATAATGTAGTGACAACCGGATTTTTTTTGGGGGGGGGGGGGGGTGGGGTGGGGGGGGGGATTTAACAGATTCAGGTGAATTATTAAATTAATCTCAGATATAACAATTCAGGGAACATCCAGTGCAATTGATACTTACCTGTCATCTAAGCTGCGCTCAATATCAAATTGAAAAATTGAAATACGTCTTGGCGAAAGCTCAATACTTTCTCCTCTCCTTGCTTTCTCATACATCTTCTCACCTCCCACCTAGCAATAAATGAAGAAAGTCAAGAATATAAGGACAACCCCAGATGCTTTCAGAAACTTGTGATCTCAGTCAAACATTTTTTTTTTGTGGCTAAAGATCAGCAATATTCTATTAAATAGAAGGCAAAGAATATACAGAATAACGTCCAAAAACTATTGGATGCCGGAAAAATAAATACAAATCCCAAAAAAATCAGATTACTTCTCCACCTTTGGCATTGCCATCAACAGAGGAAGCAACCTAACTCGAGTATGAAGCAGGCAGCCCACAAACTACAGAAAGCATCAGTCAATCAAATATATATTTTGGCCTCTCCTCCCAATCCCACGTAACATCATCCAAAATAAAAGGAGGAACAACGACACAACTATTGGAGACCATGGAAGTCGATGTCTTTTTGGCCAGAGAGTCTGCAACCATATTAATCTCTTGGAAACAATGTGAGATTCTCCAAGTTATACTATCCAAGAAAGGTTTGTAAAACTTCCATTGTTGCAGAAAAGCCAAAGGAATCAACTGATCTTTGGATGCACATCACCACCAAGCTTGAGTCACACTTGATCCAAATCCTGGACAGCCCCATATCCAACGCAAAATTCAACCCTTAAAAGAAGGCCCAAAATTCTGCCATGAAGTTAGACACCACATCCACATAAGAAGAAAACTTCTTACAAGACTTCCATTGGAGCTATGAAAAATCCCTCCCGCCATGCATGACGAGATTACCAATAGCACTAGCTTCAATGTTAAATTTCACCCAGTCATTATCAGGTTTTTTTCCAAATCACCTCATCTATGCGGATAGCCTTAACCAGACAAGTATTAAGCCTCTTCAACTTGGAAATCAGAAGCTCCTTAACTGATTTCACAGAGCACGGAAACAAAGATGACGCCTCTTGAAAACTTTGCACAATAACTTTAGTAAGCCCTCTGAAATCTCTAGACACCTCTTCATATCTTCTAAGATTTCTTTCCATCCACAGCTGGCAAGGAATAATTATCACTGCAGCCATCCAAATTGATTTGAGTGGGGGAAGTCTCCGCCTTCCTTTTCCACCAAGACAATAACTCGTGGATCAACTGGAAACCGGTCCATCTTGAATCAAAACACTGGAGGAAATCATTTCAAATTGCCACTGCATAAGGACAATCTAGAAAAACATGATTCACACTTTCCTGTGCCTGATAGCAAAGATTGCACCTTGAAACCTAGGGAACATTGCAACGAACTATATTGTCATCACATGGAAGACAGTTGTGCACCAACCTCCACGGCTCCCCCAAACATCGATTGACTAGGTATGAGGCAATTATTCCAAACCAACGGGAACCATGACACATGAGGAACCTTCACTCGAATAGCATTCCCAGCTGAATTAACTGTGAATTCACCTGATTGAGAGAAGGACCACACCAGCTGAACCTCAGAGCCGGGGGAGAGAAGCATAAAATGCACCTGGGCACAAAAATTCTGCAACAAATTCGACTGAACCGAAGGGAAAGCACACTCACCATCCACAATGAAATCTGAAACCATTGCCGACTGACTATTCAAATCCGAGATTCCCAAGGAATTGATAGATTCAGCAAACAAGAAATCTCCAAGCCACTTATCTCTCAAGAATCAAATCTTAACCCCATCGCCAGCCATCCACCCACCTTTCATTCAATTTCACCACCTGCCATGCTTTTTTAATACCTGGCATAATACAAGAACAGATTCCCGAAGATCTCAGATCCCCGTTCGGAAGCAAATATCTACCTATCATAAATCTTCCGAAAGAAGAGTCTTCATTAAGGATTGACCAACATAGCTTAGAAATTAACGCCAAATCGATATCCCGCAGATGCCAAATCCCCAAACCACCCTCTTTTTTTTGGCATACACATAATACTCCATTTCGCCAACACCGATTTTGGGAGTCTAAATCACCACTCAAAATAAAATTCTTCACCCATTTCTCCATCTGTCATAAACATCTATCTATTAAGAATTTAAAAATTATTACAAAGAATTACAGAGGAGCATGCACTCTGATTACTTGTGGTGATTTAGCAGCATCACAAGCAAGAATTAAGTACTTGGTTTTGGTGGATGACTTGGCAGTTCTGAAACTCAAATAAGATGGGCCAGCTAACCTTTTGTGTTAGATCCATGGGCGTACCCAGTGCACGAGGCTTCCGCCACTGTGGGGTTTGGGGAGGGTCATAATGTACGCAGCCTTACCCCCGCATCGCGGAGAGGCTGTTTCCAGAGACTCAAACCCATGACCACTTGGTCACAATGGAGCAACCATACTGTTGCAGCAAGGTCCATGGTTTAAAGTATCAGTACGTATCGTATAGACAGACACGTATCGGTATCAGTCGGTACCGATACGATACATATCGATACGTCTCTTTTTTTTTATTTAAAAAAGACTGTCTCGGATTGTATCGAAATATATCGGCCAATACGATACGATACGACCGATAAGTATTGATACATCCAGTAAAGGGTTCCGTGGGTGGTTTAATACATATCGATTTGTAATGATACATATTGATATGTAACGATAAGTATCAACCGATACGGCTCAATACATACCGATACATTCCATAAAAAAAGCCATTTCACTCGTAGACTCGATACAACTCCTATTCTAACAGAAAAATGAAGGAAAATTCTCAACCAAGAGACTAAAATCTTGCATTTAATCTTGTTTTTTCACACTTTTGGACTAAAAAATGAATCAAGGAGTGCTACAATATCATTCTTTGCATCATCCAATACTCTTCAATGGCTATAGACGATTACAACATGTAAGAAACATCATCTTTTATAACAATTTCAAATTAACGCACTTGTCTGGTTATACGTTATTCTCCATTTTAGTGTTTATGCATGATATATGTTATATATTGCTTGTTTATATTGTTTTTTGTGTCCAAAAGTGTATTTCCATGTGTATTTTAACAATTTTCATGTGTTTCTGCACCGTTCGATATGTATCTTCGATACGCTACGATACGTCTCTTAAAATTGCCCGACCGATACCATACGCGATACCGATACTTTAAATCTGGCCAAGGCCCACCCTCTTTGTGTTAGATCCATGTGTATGTGAAATTTCTATAGGCCATACACAAGTTAACATCCATATAACGCCCAAACCCTTATGCTGGTGGATGATTTGGCATGTTCTGAAACTCAAATAAGAAGATACCAACTAATCTCTGTGATGCAGATACATCACCAAAATAGGCTTATTCTAATGGGAATAAGTCTAGGGTTAGTCAGTTTAGTTTCCATGGTTTTATTTTTTAAGTCTCTTGTTTTTAAATTGAACCGAGTCCAAGCTGGTCCAACCAATGGTTCAATTTAAGTGATTTTTGTAGTTTTCTTTTATTTGCTTTTAAGCAATGTAAGTTGGGCTGGATTAGGACTCTACAAGTCCAGCCGTGTTTTGAGTCTATTTCCTTTAGTATTTCAGTTTCCTAGTCAGTTTAGGTTATCTAATAGGTTAAGGATTAAGTTAGGCCTTTCCTTTTTAGTATATGAGTCTATTTTTGAGTCTTTTATATAAGGTTGTAAGGGAGGCAAGCATTGGGGACGAATTTTGATTAATAAAAAGCTTTTTGCTGCTCTTCTCTTCTTCTCCATTGAAGATTTGTCTTGTGTTTGATCAAGGCTGAAGGAATCGGTGTTTGATCCGATAGACACTTTGAGGTGGGAAGCCCAGGTGGATCGTTTGAAGGAATCAGTGTTGGATCCGATTGACACCTTGCAGTGGGAAGCCGGGTGGTTCTTTGGTTCTTTATTATTGTTCCATTACTATTTTACATTCAAGCAAGCTGTTATCATCATCAACAAGTAAGTTTGAATCTGATCCAAACCCTAGCCATTCTGTTCTTCTCTTCTAGACCACCCCCAACCAGCATAGCCTAACCAGCCATAAAAACAGGCCCATACTTTGGTTGAATTTCCCCCTCACCAGATCAGACACTCGATCCAAACTTGGTTGGGTTCTGATAAGCCGAACCCCCTCAACTAGCCTCCCCCTATTCCAAACCCTAACCCTAGTTTTCCTCAATTCTTAAAACCTTGCTGCCGATTCTGTCCAACAGTCCCTAGTTTGTTAGTTTGATTTCTTTTTTCAGTTAAATCATGACTGGAATAATCAAACCTAATTCCTAACCTTAATCCTAACCCCTAAACCCCACTAAACCCTAACCCTAAATTAGCCAATTTTCACCTGTTAGAAACCTTAACTGATTCACCTTTGGATAACAGATCCTGGTTTGGTTCCTAGTTTGACAATTCAAATCTAAGACTACATTACTCTGGTGTTAGTAGACCCATGCATATATGAAGTTTCTATAGGCTGTGCACATCTCTGCACCCATATAAGGCCCAAACCCTAATGCTGCTTGTTTTGAGGACTAACAGGCTTTTTTTGCTATTCTAAAGTCCAATTCAGCTGTGAATATAGACTAGGCCAAGGGACGGACTTCATCTCTTCTATTCTCTTCACTTGCACCTCACACTTCCGCTAAGTCTAACAAGCTTCAGTTCCCGCATATCTATAGTTGTAGACCGATTAGTGAATAAGCAAACGGAGGCAACAAGCAAGTGCTTTCGTAGACTGAACTGTTTAGTGTTTCCGTACATGTCTTGTACAAGTATCACAGTATTTTTATGAGTCTTTGATGGTTGTTAAACACATAATTTGACAACTTGAGTATTTTTGCATTCTAAACGTTCAATAAATATTCACTGTCTTATCCCTCTACACTTCTCTAACAAAGACCTGAAGACAAACTTAAGCAGAAAAAGGTAATTACAGCTGTCACTAACAGGTTGTTAGGTATATCTTCCCAAATACCAAGATTCAGATTTGAAAAAACTGTAAAATTGCAACCATCAAATTGGATAGATTTAAACTGAGAAATGGATGCAGATGCCGTACAAGAATAGCAACTATTAGTGTCATGTTCAATTTTCAGGGGCCTGGGCTACTTCCCCAATCTCTACTTCATCTCATCTTTAAAATGCCCATGCATTGGATATTTACATGTGTATAGATATGACACAAGCAATATTTCCGTTCCTTTCGGTTCAAGGTGACTAGAACATAATATGAATGCTTACCTTGATGGCAGAAAACATTGGAGGAACTTGCCAGATCTCTCCACAAAAGGATGCAGTGTTTCTTTTTATGTCTTCATCTTTGATATGTTCCCATGGCTCACGTTGAATTACCTACATGACAGGTCTGCGTGTTCAGTCGCAATTTAGGTGCATAGATTAGAAGTAGGGAAAACAGAAAAAGTAAAGAATCTATATGCAATACAAAGGACAAAAAGTAACAACAAATACAGTCAATGAAAAAAAGTTCAATGACATGCAGTCAATGGAAATCAAACCCTAGATTGCTGGATGATTTATGCTGACTAGCTTATTCATCTCTTACCATTCTTCCTGAATTGTACTCAATTTTTATATGATTGGTATCTACATGTGAAAGTAATTCTGATCAAGAACATTTGCGGCATATGCCACTGCTATCTTCATCTTGATAATTTCCTGTTTTATTTTATTTTTTCGGTTTTGCCCGTTTCATTTGTCAGGGAAACAATTAGTTGGTCTCTCTTACAACTGAACAGAGTTATTAGAACAAGAAGCACATTCAAGGTGCCAATGCCTCCAAGCACCTGAGGCACAAAGCACAAGGCAACACATGCGACAGAATGAAGCGAGATAATTTTAAAAAATATATACATTAAATCACTTAGAAGTAATGTACAACAGATATAAATAACAGAGATAGTAAGAAAAAACTTACAATATTTGAGATAGTTGGATAATAAAAATCACACAACTACGTTATACAAATAATCAGCAACAAGTACATAACCAATGTCGAAGATAACGCAAGTCCAAGTTCTATAGCTTGAACAAATTGCAAAATTATAGAGAAGGCTTTGTTTGCTCAACCGAAGCAAGGCCATAGGGCTGCAATTGTGAAACTAAAAAGGAATATTCTTTGTTTGCATGATAAAGCAGCCCAGCCCAACCTTAAAAGCACACAAAAGGCCATAAAGGTGCATGCCTAAGTAACTCTTTCCTCAAGAGATTTAAATTCATTTAGTTATCATGGAAAGAATATTAATAAAGAATCTATCTTTTCAGCAGCTAGGCAAACCAGATAGCAAACAAGAAGAATATGGGCAAGTCCCAAAATGAGTTCTTTAGCATCTATATGATAGTTAATTTCTCAAAAGGAAAATTGTCTTCCTAGTGAAAATGCTAAGCTTGATCATTGTTTTGTTAGTGTGTGGTCACTTCTGAAAGACTAAGGGATCCCCTACTTCAAAACATTAGAATCTTATAAAGGAAGAAAAAAAGAGTAGGATAGTGAAGGAACTTTTCTTCGAACCATTCCCCCTCCACCCCCCCCCCCCTCCCTCCCCACCCTCACCCCAATTCTTTAATAAGAACGAAGGTGCAACCAATTATCAGTATATGTTGTACATAGAAATAGGTGTTTTAATTTTCATGATATCAGAACTGAGCAAGGAAAAAGAAATACAGGATCATCAGATTGTATATTACATGAAAATAGGAAGCATTGATCGTTAGTTGGAATCAATAAACAGACCGGTGAATCAGCATCCCAAGTTGATGTAGCCTCTCCGAGCCGGAAAATTCCACTGTAACTCTTAATCATACCTTGGAATCTGTGGCCAAACACATTCAGTTCCTTTATAAATCTCCAGTCTGTATGTTCAACAAAATGCTTGAATCCTTGCTTTCAGAAAGACACATAGGCTTGTGGGTTAGACAGAATTATCCATGAATGCCCCATCTTAAGAATTCACAGTTAAGCATAAAATTACAAGTAGAGTAACACATATTGAAATGATAAACTTAATGAGTAAGAATACATAATAACATTAGGAGGCTTTAATTTCAGCAGCTATATTTCAAAGTTCCATGCTCACACTTTCTGTAAAGATTTTGATAGTTAAATGTTTATCACATATTTACATTTAGAGCACAATATTAGGTGGGGCAAAAAACCAAAGAACAGTTGAGAGAAAATTTTGTTAAACACCTCAAATTTGATTCCCTTTACAGGACAGGCAAGGAACTGAAATTTATGCAAACTTGAGTCAATGTTTTATGGAAACTAGGATAAGGTTAACTAGGATATTGTGTGTGGCAATAGGGTTTCAAGATGAAATCAAAATTTAGGGCTGTCCAAATAATGATTACATAAAGTTTTCTCGCAGGTATAGAATACCAGGGAAGAAACATAAGTTGAATGACTCTGGCATTAAGTGAAATAACTCAAAACTATAGAAGAAACGGAGGGATATGTTTTCTCCAGCACTTTAGTTTTAGAAAGGTTTCCAGGCTGGGCCAAAACAGTAGGGTCAAGAATGGCCATGGGGTGTAAAGAGGCTCAGAAGAAAGGGTTTGGTCCAAGTTTGAAAGAAGGTAATACTGTAGATTTCAGGATGCAGGATCAATAAACAGTTCGAAAACAGAAATAAATTCCAAAATCCAAGGCCGAAAAGAATAGATAAAACAGTAGAATAACTATGAGAACTTCAAGCTCTCCTTGCAATCGTACAAGGTTCTTTAATTCTTCACGAATCAACCATAATTCATGCAGCCAATAAGCAGCAGCAGAATTAGAGTACTTCGATTTGGAATGGATGTAGCCGATGTACTGCAAAAATGTTCGATAAATAACTTTTCTTGACGTAAAAGAATAGCCAGTATTTACTCCAAAAAACAAAATGGAAGCTTCCTTCCCTCTTCTTAAAATTAAAAATGAAATAAATGGAAAAAAATGCCCATGAAGTCTTCCATCCACCAAAATAACAAGAGCACAAAGGATCAGTTTCAGAAGCATACCTATCTACCAACTTAGTGGCTTTACCAACACATACAATCAACAATCCAGTTGCCATAGGGTCAAGAGTACCGGCATGCCCAACCTGTTACTACACCTTTAATCAAGAGGAATATTCATGTTGAACAATATCAATCAGCAGTTTCATCTTCACATACCTTTTTCACTTGAACTAGGCGGCGCAGTTTTCCACAAACCGTAAACGAAGTCCACCCTGCCTCGGAAGATAGTATCATCTTTAAAAGCATGAATAAAAAAATAAATATCATCTTTACAAGCATGAATAAAAAAATAAACTTGCAAAGCCTTTAAGTGGTAACAAGATATTAAATCAGGCTATCAGTTGAACAAGCAATAAATGTGATCATTCTTATGACCTTGGATCTACCAAAAGTAAGGAGGTAAATAATGAAGAAGATATTGCTCATATAACTAAAGCAAGGAGGATGAAGGGGTGAGGAGCTTCTAGAGTATTACATGATTAACAAATTCCATTAAATATTTTAGAAAAAACTATAAGATATCAACTTGAATGAAGTTGAATGTTGAATGTTACACTGTAACGAAATAACATATATATAATGACTATAACCAAATTGATGACATTAAAATGGATAAGTGCGAAGACTATTAAGGATATAATCAGAAGTAAGTACATCAGAGTAGTATTAATTGGTGACAAGATCTGACTTAGCTAGTTGAATTTTGGTTAAAAAAATGTGGAGATGCAGGGTGTCAATCAGAATTCCTCTATTGAACTATGTAGGCCACCAAAGAAAAGTGGATGCCCGAGTCCATCTTGAACCATTTTCCTTCCTAGTAGAGGTGTTAGTATATTGTAGCTCATTTTTCTCTAATCATATCCTAGCATTTCGCACCCCAATTACTCCAATAAAAAGTCCAAGTTCGGAGGCTCCATTTCCAAAAATTCCTAATCTTATGCACACAACAAAGCCATAACTAAGCAGCTAACCTTTAGGTTTGTTAACTAGGACCACCGTGCCATATGGGCCGTCCCATATTGGAGGAAGCTCAGTCTTCCTAGTCACCATGTAGGGTTCCCCAGAAGCATCTTCAGCCGCATTGTTGGGAACTTTCTTCAAACACTTGAAGAATTCCTCCACCTTCTTCTCCGAAATATCTTTTTTAGCATCTTTCGCAACCTTGACCCCTTCATCCTCGTCGAAGAAAATCAAACCCCGATCATCCCCTTCATTGTCAACCTTAGTGTTCTTTTCTCTAGCACTACCAGACTTCTTCTTTCCCTTTGGCTTCGATTCCCCGGGCTCAACAAACGCCTTGTCCATACATTGGTCAGGGAAGTACTTCTTCTCCAATTGATACACCATCTGATAATGCTTCTCCTTCTCCCATGGAAACGCGAAGGCATCGTAAAAGTAAAGCTCCTCTTCCCTTTTGTGCAACGTTGGAAGCTCGACCACCTCCGGCTTCATTTCCACATACTTGTCTTCGTGGGAACTCTCTTCGTCAGAATCGGCACCGTACATCCTCTTCATCCTCTTCCGGTAATATTTCCTCTTCGACTTAGCCATATCCTCCAAAGTGTACGAATTCCGTTGGCTCGTACCCTCCTCCGAAACAGTTGTTGACAGCTTTTGATCGACCCAATCTTCGAAACCCAATTCCGATTTCGGTTTTTCAGACGCTTCGGTTTCAGGGGCTTCATGAAAATCGTCGGACTTGGCTCTGTCAGGTGGACGGGATTTTCGGCGATGCGAGGAAGGAGATTGGGCCGGGCGAGAAACGATGAGTTCGTATTGAAGGGGATAAGGAGTGGCAGTAGTGGAGAATGAGCAGGGACGGGAAATTGACAAGGTTATTTTGAGGATATTGCGTCTTGAAGACCGAAACAGAGGTAATGTTCTAGAGGACGCCAAGGTTCTGGTACGAAGCAAGAGCAGAGAAATTTGGGTCATGGATAGCGAGCCGGACATGGTTATTCAGTTTAGGATCAGGGTTGGAGTTGTTGACTCTTGCTTGTGTTCGATTTTGATAGCGCTCTTGTCTTAGGAACCCAAGACTATAGCTTCAGCTTCAGTCAGTTTGAGTTCCAGGAGTCCTGAGTGTCCCCAATCGATATCCATGGAACATAGGAGGCGAAAAGCGAACGAGGTAACGCGACTACTTCCACGAGAAACGTAAGTTTGAGCGCACGCGTGCATATGCGAACCACATGAAATCAAAACTGCCCACTTGCCACAATTCCTACGGAGATGTTTTCCTTCACCGCGCGTGAAGGGAAATTCTCTGCCCTATTTACAAATGGGTAAAAAGTCGCACTACGTTCGAGAGAATAATTTTTGCAGAGCGTTCATCATACATAGCCGTCGATATAACCATATATATATAATCTGAATCGTTGAAACACTTTTCTCATTCTAACCGAGACCCATTTTGACGGTGACAGCCCAGTTTTGACGGTGATAACAGGTCATCTCCGTGAAACCACATCCCAACTCCGATACCCATCCGGTCATCCCATCTCCATTTTTTTTCTTTTTTCTTTCTTTTTTCTTTCTTTTTGGTAAACGTCCATACCGACTCATCCCTTGGGTTTCTGACGGGTTTAGGAATATGTTGATCACAATATGCGGATTCAAATTATGAATCCTTTAATAACTTCTGTTTCTTGTCATCTTCTGAAACTTAATTCAGAAGTGGAAGTTGTTTAAGAAGATTTATAGTGGAGAATTCCATTGACCGTAGACCAAGGGAAACATAGCCTGAAACTGTGACTCAAGAATAGCTCTCTAGAAAGGAACATTCAGTCGATTCTAAAGTTCATTTCCAGAGTAAGGAAGATGCATGTCGGTACAGAAGCTGAGTTCCTGGATGAAAAAGATTTATTTTCTTTAGATTCAAACCTAGAATCAATCGGTTCATGTGATGATTTTCTCATTAGAATTTTTTGCTCGATCCAGTGGATGGGTTTTTATCAGTTAGAAATTTTGAGAAATCGTCTCAAACTGAAATTGTACCGGACTTCGATGAAGATAATGTAGAAATGATTGTAGATATCCAAAGAACCTAAGAGACCCTTTTGAAGATTTCAAAATATGGTGAGCACCAAAACCATAGACATCAGTGACTAGTCTTTTTCGTTTATTAACCCAATTAGATTTAGGGACGAGACAGAAATTTTCTAAATAGAGGAAAGGGAAACAGGAGGGGGAAAAAAAAAAAACAGGAACATTGAGGTTGATCTTTGAGGGCAATTAAGCAAACACGTCCTCAGTTCACAATTCCAGGTGAGGTGCTCAACCATGACGACCTCAATTACCCCTTGATACTAGTTAACCTCCTCAATCATTACCTCTGAATCTTCCATTTGACGGCCCTAATCCCACTTCTACCAGTTCCAACACTGGTCAGGCCAACAAGGACCGTAAAAATGCCATCCAAGCAATTTGTATTCGAACTCAATAAACCTGAACTCGGAGAAAATGCCTTCTTCCTCTCTCGAAAATAAGCATTAACGGGTAAAAATGAACTTAACTTTTGGTTCATCCTCTGTGTTTTCTTTTCTCCATCGGTCTCCTGAAGCACATTGTTGATGGAGAAGACCTAAAATCGATTGTCACCGTAACAACAAGTAACCAATAATCTAGGTTCATCATTCAGCGGTTGAGATTAATTTCACTTTAAATGTGCGGTTAATATTAAAGAACGGAAGAATAGGTTCACAGGACGGACGTTCCACTACCACTCACCCTTTACAAATAGTTGAAACTTGAAACTACCCGACATTATGGATATCACTCTAATGTGGAAAATTCAATCCATTCCAATTGGTTTTTAGGAGACTAGATGAGCTTTGAGCATATGAAAAATGGAAAAAAAATCATCGACATGTAGAAGTTGCGACATCCAACGGTGCTGAACTTGAGAAGAAAGAAAAGTAAAACTACATTGTATTGAGCTTGTACCATTGGATGAAGCTTCTTTCGTGTCGAATTCTTAAGCTGCAGTGCAAAGAATTTTAATCTATACAAAAATTCCTTAAATACTTTGATCCACTTAAGTAAAGATTCATTTCACCGTTATCGATTCATTAAACAAAAAATAGAAAAAACAAAACACTGATGCCATATAGATTTTATCCCATTTCTACGAAACATTTTTCAAAATCAATCATTTGAAACGTTGCCATATACACCCTTAAGAGGGGAGGGTGTGTGGAATTCTTACTAAATGAGTCCCACCTGTAGCTGGGTGGATGACCCTAGTGGGAAAAGAGAACGAAAATTTAATCTAGGGCAAATTTTACGGACACCTTCTATAACTATTTGAAAAGGCAAGTACACCCTAAATTTTACAAAAATGTCAATCTTCCTCCTAACGTTAAGCAAGGTTACCCAAAATTAAAATGTCAATTTTACCCTCTTCTCCTTCTTCTCCTTCTGCTGTTTCTTCCGCCGCAGCCACCACCACCACCGCCATCGCCATCGCCATCGCCACCCCCTCCAGCCCTCCTTCTCTTCTTCTCCTCGGTCGATGCATCTTCTGGTAAGCCCAAAGGCCAATTGAATTTCTCATACAAGTTCGCCAACAAAATTACAGCCCCGGCATCGACCGTATCGAAGGGAGATGAACCTGTCAGCGCTGGGAAAAGTGTGGCGTACCCGCCACCTTGGTCTGGCGGTGGTTATTATCCATATCCGCCGCAGCCGGTGGCAGGGTATGAGTATCTCGTCAATCTCTTTACTCGAATCAAAGCTTGGGGCAGCTTCATCACTAAATTTCCTCAGATTTTCATGATTGAGATGGGTCGAAGTATCTGAACTGATTGGGTGTGCCAAAGAGTGGAATTTCAAGATAGGCAGATCGAAAATCTCCAATTTAGGAGTTGATATGGGGCCAGAAACAAATACAGATAAAATAGTTGAGGAGGGTTTGAGAACAAACGAAGGATTGGATATAACACCTCCGTCGGCATCCGGAGGAGGAGAGCCGCCGCCACCACCACCACAGCCCTCCGCCTCAGCAGGTCATCCAGAGGAAGAACCCTATAACGTCATGTTACCTTTTATTTAATCATCTTCTTCTCTCTTCTTCCATTTTCTTACCGTCATCTGCTCCGGCTCCGGCAACCAGTACCAGCGGCCTTCCTCAGCCTTCCTTAGCCACGTTGATTCCATCCCAAACCCATTTGCCCACCTCTCACATCCTCTCTTTATCCTGACAAGAAGAGAAAATTATATACAGTAGATCAAAACATAACCTACAATGATTGATTCCTTCTTCGCATTCGAGCGCCCCATACCTCATATCTGCCTCTCCGACCTGAGAAAGCCAGATGAAAACCCCTGGCCAAATCCATATCATACATAGCTCTTCTGTTTGGATCTGACAACGTCTCATACGCCTCTTGTACTTCAATAAATCTCTTGGAGTGCTCTTCCATCCTTTCAGGCGGGGACACATCGGGATGATACTTCATTTGTCCACCTCTCACTTCCTCAGGGGAGCAAGAGAAGGAGGGCTGGAGGGGTGGCGGTGATAAGGGTATAATAGGAAGTTCACCCTATCGTAAGGGTAATTTCGCCATTATAAAAGAGTTAACAGTCACTTAACTGCACAGACCTAACGGAGTGGATTAAGTTGAAATAAAAATATAAATTAAGGGTAATCTGTGATATTTTTGCAAAATTTAGGATGTACTTACCTTTTCGAATAGTTATAGGGGATGTCCGTGAAATTTGATCTTTAATTCTATGAAAAATTAACTTTTCCTCATATAAATGTTTGGTTGGTCGGGGAGAGGGAGGAGAGAGATGGAGTAGAAAAACCTGCTGGGCGGGAAACTCTCTTCTCTGCGGAAACCATCATTTTCTCTCAATCGCAGCCCACCAACGCCATAGTACCCAACCAGAGAGATTGGAGACAACCAAAGGAACTACGAAAATTGTTGTGTACCCCCGCAGAGCGGCAGAGGAGAAGGTGGAGGGAGAGTGAAGACTGAGAAAGGAAGAGAGCAGACGGGAGACTGCAGAGGAGAAGGGATAGGAGTTAAATAACCCAGTTGTTTTCAAAATTCAATCTTCTCTGTTGGCCATGGCTTCTGCAGCCTGGGAGGATGAAGACTGGGAGCTGTGCAACGACGACGGTTTCGTTTACAAGAGGAAGAGGAGAAGACAAGATTTGAGCACCGCGCCACCGGCTATGGATCCAGAGGCAGAGCAGAGGCAGCTTAAGGAGAGGAAGAAGAAAGCGCTCCTAAAGTTGAAGGATCAGTACCAGAGAGAGATCGATCAGTGGGAACATATGTCCCAAACGCTCCAGGCGATGGAGAATAGGACCCAACCTCAACCATCTTCTTCTCCTCCTCCTCCTCCTGCATCTTCATCCATGGAGTCTGCTCCCAAATCGGACTCCAGTTTCCGCCAATTGATCGACGACCTACTCTTACAGGTAACCCCTTGCATCCTCCTTTACCTACTTTGGCTTAGGGTTTCCAGTTTAAAACCCACTCCCTTTTATCTTCTCTTAATCTTAATTACAGAAACGGAAGAAAAACCCTCTCGGTTGTAAACCCTTTGTCTCTGTGGTTGCCCTCTGATATCAAAGCACGCCTCAGGTTTCGCATTTAAGCTGATCTAGACTAATGCCTAAAATGCTTAAGTTGTTCATCATTAATTGATGTGTTCGGAAGGAATTTGGAATTCCGCGAAACGTAACCCTCGTTGTTTCCTTGGGAAAGGAAGTCTTAATATAGACTATGGAAGGTGAGGCTTAAGCATAAAAAAACCCTTTAGGCGAGGGAAGGAGAAGAACATGTTGGTTATCGGTATTTTAGTTCTCTCTCTCTCTCTCTCTCTCTCTCTCTCTCTCTCTCTCTCTAACCAAGCTAAGGAGTAGTTCTTTTAAAATTTGAACTTTGCAGGCGGAAGTGCAAGAAACCATTCTGCAGGATCTTTCCAATTTATGTGACACGGCGGAAAACTTCTGCAAGGCTGAAGAGGAACGCCTGAAGAAGTCCTTCTTCGACCTTCCCGTATGGGAAAGCCCCCGCGTCCTCATGGCTCATTTATGTGACGAATCTGATGACTGATTTATCGTACTCCTCAACCTGCAAAGCATAATATAAAAAATTGTTGGCTGTGATCTTCGATGGTTAGGTTATGGAGCTTACCAATTGGTGCGTCTGTGAACTTGTGTAAATCAGGTTGTTGGGACCTTCAGTGCCGAATGATAAAGCTCGATGATTTCTGTTTTGATGTGATCGTAATTAGATTATGTGGTTGTCTTGTAAAAGGGTAGTTGGCGGGAAATGTCCTTCCATGTACATTGTAAAGGGATATTTTTATTCTCTTATTGTTAGTTGTTACCATGGCAATGGCCATCGTTTTTGTTGATGTTGTGTGTGTTTAGTATTGCATTCCTGGAATGGATTGTAGGTCTAAAACACATTCTGAAGCGAGATAAGTAGAGAAGAATCAGATTTCAAGAGTTAGAATCTAATATGAAAATGTATACCAAAGACAACCGGTATCTTTTTTGTGTCGTCTCAAGAAAAAGGGCAGTAGGTGGATTAAAAGTTCTGGGGTTCTGTCTCTTGTTTGGATTACTAAATAAATTTACAAACTGATATACATTGCCTTAACTACAAAGGAAGACGTGTTGTGATGTACGCCTCTGCTGTCTCCAATAACATTTGAGAGGAGCAAATTACAGCTGCTTAGTATGTAAGTTCCTAAAAGCATGCACAATCCAGGAAACCGAGCCATGGCTTGATGAGGGCAAAGACCTGTTCCACCTCTTTGAAGCATTTCAAAACCCCATTCCACAGGTAAAATGCCTCAGAAAATGGTTGATAGGATCAACTGCTGGAAGAACTCAGCCCTCTGGTTTCTTTCTCGATAATCCTGTTCCTGAGATTCATCTGATGCAGAAGGCTCCATGCTGCAACCATAGAAAGTGTCAACAAAATCCAGCTCCTTTAGAGTCAGTCTTAAAACAGTAATCAATCATTAAAATTATGCTAAGTAAGTTATTTTCAAGTTACTTTCACTGATTCTATTATGACAAAATAAAATTGCAAAACAACCCTGAAGATTCTGAAGAATTGATGCCCTCTCCATCCCACAAAACCTAGCCATTCCAATATTGGTGGAACACCATCGGAAATAATTATAGGCACAATTTGATGAATCTTCCCAATTAACATATTCATCAGTTTAAGGCTGTTTTTTTCGTATACTTTCTCAGAATTGATTCAGGGTCTAGAATGCATTCTGAACTGAGAAAATAGAGGAGAACTAGGTTTATAGTTTTGGCATGGTATACATTGCTCAGGCGTTTTTAGACATCAGCATATATCATGCCAAAACTAAAGGTAATGCAATTGTATGAAGACTCTCCTCAACTTAAAATCCATGTATTTAAGCATTGCTTAACCTACGAAAATGATGCCAAGCACATGTGTATGCTGAAGGCTCATTTTTTATTCATAAAAGCAAGGAAGACTTTTAAGATCTGATTTATTGAGGGGTCTGCAGAACTACCATATGATAGGATTTTTGTTCAGAGATGCATTTAGCTGGGAAAAAAGAGCAATGAAATCTTCAATAATTCATAAGAAATCACAAACATTGACACATCTTGGACCTAGGAACAGTAACATAAGGCCTTCTATTTGTATATAAATTCGTCATCATATAAAAAAAATGGCAGCAGAAATACAAACAGACAAAAGAGAATGCATGCAGTCACATAGCAATGCTACCTTAGCTTCTACCACAGCAAATTAGCAATGCAACACCTCAACCAGTGTTGACATAGTTCTCAAATAAGTCAACACCAGATGACCTGTTTGTCAAAGAGATGAAATTTTAACCAAACCAAAATCTTACTGAAAGTACTTGCTGCTCCAATGGATTTTCTGTAGTTTCTAAGTGAATCTATATTTTGGATGTATGAAGAAAACAATTGATGGTCATGACTCGCCAAATTCTACATGCATATGCAATTTAGTTATAGTAATCCCAAAGTTCTCCACATTATGCTCCATGTTTTTCAATCAGTTCCACAGAAGGTTTGCATGAATCAGCTTGTTGAAAGCACCATGATAACCTTCTTAGAGTTCTCACTTGCTAATTTAAAACCATTGTACATGCCTACCTAGACTGACTAATAAACCTGGTAATTGTCCACACTGAAAAGTTGGGTTCATTAGAATCTGGATTGTGCTGACAAACCAGTCCTCGGGTAACTGGGTACCAATCAGGTCTGGCCTAACCTCCTGCTGGAACAGAATTTGATAATAAAAAAAAAATTTGTTGAGAGAGATGTGATAATTCTGTATTAAAGTCACTAGCATGCAGAGGAACCTCGAGGGTAGACGGGTATAGTTGAATCCTTGTCCCCACCACTAAGAGTTAAGTTGTAGCTTAGGCATTTTCTTCCTGATAATACAAGTAATTATTTGAACAATTAGGGCTTTATAAATGAAGTCCCAATCCAAAATCAAGAAGTCAACATTGTGAAACCTTTAGTCATTCAACATTCAGGTTGTTGATGAATAAGACATTCTTTATAAGTCTACCTTCACCCAAGCTTTAAAGGTTTCATTGTCAAACCCCAAGAATTTTTTTCTGGATTTGCTCCATTTTGTCCACAACAGCCACCAAAACCATAAATAGAGGCAGTAACTAGAAACACTTCTAGTGTGGTTTTGCCATGCACAATTCTTCGACAAAAGTATGCACATTTTCATGTACCCAGTTTTTTGCACACTTCCAAGTACCAGTTCCTTTCCATATTCCAAGGATGGGGTACTAAATTGTCTTCATTTTAAAGGAGCCCCATAAGGCATCCCTAATCCGAGGATGGAAGAGAGCTTACCCTGGGATATATCTCAGCTGCCAATGTGCAGCCCTGAAAGAATCTAGAGTATTATCCACAAAATGCAAAAAGGGAAAGTCTCCCCCCCCCCCCCCCTATCTGGTGGGGGCCTTGGCAGTTGGCACGGAAGCCTTCCAGTAAAGCACGTTCCTCAGCTTTTGCTAGGAGTCCACCAAAAGCTTCAGCACCTAGAAGGCAAAGAAGAGTTGATATGGGATCGAGGCACCCCAATTACAAGGCATGCAAGGCCAAATCTATAGCCAGCATGGATCCAATTTCTCCATCTCAGATGAACACTAATCTCCTTGACAGAGTCAGAATCCCAGCTTCTGTGACCATAAGCTTTCTCTATATCAATTTATACACAAACCAAGAACACCATTTCGATTTCAAATCAATAAACTATTTTGCAATTAAAACACCAAAGAGAACTCATCACTCTTCCATGAAGGCTATTGATGTTTTGGAATATCTGCTCTTTTATTGAGTCTTTCTCCCATTATCCTCCAGAACTCCAATTAAAAGGGTATGATTCAGCTGGCTACCCCAGATTATTATCCATCCCTACATAGGTTTGCTAGGACTATTTGAGCTTGACAAAGCTTTCTACCATTGACCACCAGAAGCTGGAAGTCCACAGATAATCCTAATACCAATCATCTTTCTGACTATGATATTTTCTTCGTGTTGCTTTTATTCAAAGGATCCCATACTTCCTCAAATGATACACCTATCCTACCCACTTCTTCAAGAGTTTGAAGTGTTAGGTGCACAAACAACTCCATAGGATTTTGATCGATTTTCTGTGTGTTTTTACATTTTCACCTTAAATCAATCTAAGAAAAATATATTCCAGATTTGTTTGGAGCTGGTTAAAAACTGGCATGTCATCATCACATGAACTGCATATAATATCACAGGAAACATGGCACAAACAGTATAATGCAGTCTGAAAATCCTGCCTATCGATCTTCTTGGGAGGAAGAAGAGAGAAAACGTATGGAAGAAGAGATGAGAATAGAACAGAAGAGAAGAAAAGAAATCAGGTTTGGGATACCAACCCCGTATGCACTGCTCAATAGCACCAAAACTCTTAAAAAAAATCTCATATTATTTACTCAAATCAACCTTAATTGATTTTGGGTGTATTACACATATGAAGACCTTCAAAATTTCTCAAATCAACTCATAAAAGGACTCCTAATTACTCTAACACACTCAAAGTAAATAAACTCAAAACAAACTCTATCTAGCTATTAATTACTCTAATCTAACTCAAACACTTAACACTAATCCTGTGGACTAACTTTATCCCCACTTTATGAGCTTATAAATTAGGCCCAATATATTGAATCCCAAGAAAATAAAAGGCCCAGCCTATAATATAACTACTCAAAGGTCAATTTCAGCTAATTGGATTGCCTCTGGCACCTTATGGGCCTCCCAAGCTTGTGTATAGGCCTCCATATGGGATTAATATCTAATGCAACTGCATCAATTCCCTTGGTGTTGAGAAAAACTCGAGGACAAGTTTTGTAAAAGGGCAAAAATAGAAGATCTTGGGAGAGTGTTTCATGCGCCGCACCTGTATCACAAATCTAGTCCAGAAAATGAAACATTGATGGCGCTTCTTCTTGAAATATATGGGGAATGAAAAATCTCAATATATAGAACATCCATCACTGCAATAGAATTTGTTGTTGCTTCACCCATACTTATCATTTCGTCCCCCTTTACCTTTACTTTTTGTCCCACATCAAAGTGGTCTTCCTCTTGTGTTGACCCTTTCGGCTCTTCTTGTCGCTGCACTGTTAGTGCCGCTTCCTTTGGCTCCAAGCATACTTTGTCAACCAGTCCTCATAAAGCAGACATCTATTGTAGATGAGAAGACTTTAGGGTACACAATTTTTTGTCAAAATCAACAATACCCTTTCATGCTTCCAACCACTCTCGATCAACTTTAATAATGCACTTAGAAGAAGCAAACTAATGAGATCCTGGTTCAGTCCTTGCGACAAAATCAGAATCCTCAGCAGACAATATCGTAGGGAGATGAGAAAGCAACTAAAGTTGAATAATTTTCATAACAAAGGAAGAAGTAAGAAAGATAAGAAAACATGACTTGATGAGTAACCTAGGCTAGAATCTCACTAAGCACCCCAACATCTCATTGCAGCACTATCTCTCACAGAAGAATGTTTTAAACCAAATTTCATACAAATTCTGATTTCAAATTCTTATAGACGGCTCTTTTTATAGAGAGGTAGACCCTCATTGGAACTTTTTCCTAGACTTAATGTCCTGTACATTTCTAATGACTTACATTGAGACTCTTTTCAAGACATTCAATGGATTTACATTTTCAAGGTATTTCACAACTAGCAATGAAACTAAACTATTGACATTCCCAAGATTTCACAACTTTAGATGATGAGATACAACTAAGTAGTTAAATTCGTATGGGCCACTTACCCCTCATATGGGCTTTCAAAATACTCACTACAATAGAAAACATAAAAATTCCCAGCCCCATGACCCATGTAACACATTTGGCTACTTATTTAACCTACTAGACTAGGATTTGGGCTTATTCCGGCTAAATACTTGTGTTGGAACCTCTCTTGAGCAGAAAAGTATTTCTTCCTCATCTTTTTAGCTGAATACTGCATCACAAACACTTCACAATAAGCACCATCAAAATATTGGGAAATTAAGATCTCGACGAAGACATCATCTTCAGATTTAATGATGATCTGGTTATTCTTTGATGACATCTCCACCATTGACAGAGAGACAAAATTTTCACCTTACTCTTCATCTATGAATAAGTAAACAGCTTTTCCGTTGGACAAACGAACTCTAATATTGAAAACATAGGTATCCATGGCCAAGTTCGGTTTTGATACCAAATAATGCAGTATGAAAATCTAGATTATGGATCTGAGATGCAAGCAGGTGCAATGATCAAATCTGTGATCAGATCTAAGATAAAGGAAGCAACTGCATTGTTAAGGGAAGATATCAGATCGATGGAAGGGGAGAGAAAAGAGGTGAGGTCGATCTTCTTAGGAGGAATGATTCTCCTACGAGAAAACGTATGAAAGAAGAGAGGAGAAGAGAATAAATCAGGTTTGGGATACCAATCCCGTATGCACTGCTCAATAGCAAGGTTCGAGAACCGAGATCTCGTCGAGTTTCTCGGTTTTTCAAAATCTCGAGTCGAGATCACATACGCATTCTAAAAGTGCATTTTCTCGGCGAGATCTAGGTTTGACATAGGAAAATGCCCATCTAGGTCCTTTACATGAGTGCCAGATCTCGAGATCTTGCTGGAAATTCTTGGTATACAGACACCTATCTATGCCAGGAACCAAGACAGACAAGACAGACACTTATTTATGCCTAATGCTTTTGTATTTGTATTTCATTTACTTAAGATATTATTCATAAATATGAAATACCCCCCATTTGAATCCAATAAAAATAGTTAAAAAATAAAATTCCAAAAGAAAAAAAAGTCAACCCCCCAGTTCAAGAACAAAAACTGGATTTTCGGTGGTAGGTGTAATTTTCAACTTTCTAATGCTGCGGTTTTTCTCAAATCTAAAAATTCCATAAATCTTATTATGGTAAAACATTGCTAAAAACCAAAAGTACGGTAAAATATTCATTTGTTTTGATGTCCAAAAAATTATTTCCATTCAGAGCGATTTTGACAGCATTCGCACACACCGAATTAAGTTTGACCGGTACATAACTCTTTCAATATAAATCAGATTTTAGCAATCTTGGACTTGTTCGAAAGCTTTCAAAACAAAGCTTTCCAACAAGTCCAAGATTGCTAAAATCTGATTTATATTGAAAGAGTTATGTACCAATCAAACTTAATTCGGTGTGCACGAATGCTGTCAAAATCCAGTTGCGTTAGAAAGTTTGAAAATTGCACCTACCGCCGAAAATCCAGTTTTTGTTCTTGAACTGGGGGGTTGACTTTTTTTCCTTTTGGAATTTGATTTTTTAACTATTTTTATTGGATTCTAATAGGGGGTATTTGCTTATTTATGAATAATATCTTAAGTAAATGCAATATCATTTACTTAAATGATATTAGGCATAAATAAGTGTGTTTGTCCTGTGTCTGTCCTGGTTTCTAGCATAAGTAAGTGTCTGTCCTGCTTTCCTACTAATTGAAACTCCTATTTGGACTTAGTTTTTGCAAAATCTGATAGTGCCATTGTGTTTAAATGGCCTAAAATAAGCTGAATACCAAGTTTCAGACCCAAACTAGGTCTAAAACCCACCGAGATGAGGCTTCGAGTCGAGAAAAAAAAAAGTGCAACAACTCGGCAAGATCTCAGCGAGATCTCGACTCGACTCGGTTTTTCAAGGGTCCGAGTTGGCACCGAGACCTGACTTTTCGAACCTTGCTCAATAGCACCAAACTCTTAAAAATACTCATAATCTTTACTCAAATCATCTCTAATTGATTGGGGTGTATTACGTATATGAAGACCTTCTAAAATTCCAAAATTGACTAATAAAAGGACTCCTAATCACTCCAACACATTCAATAAAGTAAACAAACTCAAAATTCAATACCGAACTCTATCTAGCTATCAAGTATTCTAATCTAACTCAAACACTTAATTAATAATCCAGTGTATAACTTTATCCCCACTTATGGGCTTATAAATTATACCCATTAGAATGAATCTCAAAAAAATAAAAGGCCCAACCTATAACATAACTGTCCAAATGCCAATTTCAGCCCATTAGACTGCCACCGGAACTTTATGGGCCCCCATATGGGATTAATGTCTAATGCAACTGCTGTGTAGCTTATAGTAGATTTTTATTGCATCGGGGGGGTTTTTCATGTTCCCCTATAGTTTTGCTCATTGTTTTTCTTCTCTTCTGTTGTCCTGACCTTTTATATGAAGATCATTTGTTTTGCAAATCTGTTCTCCCTTTTTTTCTATATAAATCTTCTAGCCACTAATTGGAGCCACAAGTTTCCAACATTCACTTCACCAAAAGTTTCTGACAAAAATAACACCACTATGACATATGCTAGATCTAACATGATGGATTAAAAGATATAAAGGACAATCACATCAATAAACCGTTGACTTTGAAGTACAGCGTAAGGGTTCGAATATGTTCTGAATATTCTAACAGTAGAATTTGCCACATGTACTCTATGCATTTTGAATGAAATGGTTTGCAGGCATGCTTCATATTCTTGAAATAAACACATCATGAGTGAATTCATACTTCTCAAACTCCTTTTCTTTTTTAAGTTTCCACTATTCTAAATATACTCTGACAACAATCAACTTTTTAGGTGGGTTGCATATTCTCCAAAATGAACATTTCACTGTTAATATACCATGAGTTTGAGCCAAAAAAACCAGTAGTTTCCCAGTCTATAATTCATCTTTTATTCTTTGGTAGGCCCATAATTTATCTGTGATGCAGAAGCATATAGCATCAAATCTTAAATTACATAATTAGTACTAGTGATAATATATGCAGTTTCCTTCCAAAGATCTGTTAGTTGATAGAAGAAAAATACCTCTTCATGTTAGAAGAAGCCGACACATCATTTTTGGAGGGTTTATCTTGATCAGCTTTGGTGTCTGGAATAACTATACTGCATAGAAATGGTGACAGCAGTGGATCAGGTACAGAGTCAGTTGCACTTCCCCTACCATTTGTAGAAGTGGCACCAAGAAATGAGTTCAGTTCTCGTAGTTCTTTTCCAAACATTGCTGAACTATTAGTCCATAGGCCTGATCTTTGAGATTTTCTCCTTCTCTGCAAAGAACACAATACCCAAAAGAGAGTATAAATTTAAAATCCAGCTCAAGGGAGTGATACCTTGTAACTAATGATAACAAAAGTTTGAATTATCTAATACCTTCAACAAATGCGCATGCTGCACTGTAAAATGTCCAATCATGTCCTTACCTAAAGTTGCTGCACATACAGGGCATACCTGAAAATAGCAAAACAGAACAATGATTTAGCATATCTCAGGTCCATATTGCAAATAAACCGAACATCAGAGCCCAACAGTTGACATAAAAAAAACATATCAGAGATAAAAAGTGAATATTTATGAGGCTCAATGGATAATTCTCTACTAAAAAAAAACATGCTTCTTGCTTTAGAAGTAGATGATGTATCAGAACAAAGTTTAAGAAAGATGGAGCTAATATTTCCACTAAGGTGTTCCTTCAAAATCAATGTACCAGCTTTTTTTTTTTCTAAAGGGAGGTAATCTTTCCCAGTAGTAAAGCACCTGTAAGGGGATTCCATCAGAATCAAGTATTATGAATGAGTATAGCAGCATACACACTAGGCTTGTGCACCTCTCTCTCTCTGAGTTGGTTGGGGGGTGGGGAGGCAATAGAAAAAAATATAAGGGCCCCATGGTTGGGCAGTTTAATTCATTGGACAGGAATCAGGATTTCCAAAAGTCAAGGAATTTATTTCCAGTTTGAAAAAAATCAATAAAAAAAAGAATAATCCTAGTACAAATGAGTGATGAATACTATACGTACCGCATTTTTTACATCAAAGCAATGTTCTTCTTGTAGATGGGCACAAAGCACCGGAACTTCTATATCCACATAACAGAAGGGGCAGAGGAAGCAAGCCCTTACGTCATCATCTCCTTCAGAATCATCCATTCTCAAATGGTTTTCTGTTGGGTATCAGAAAAACAGTCAAATGGATAGAGTGCTCCAAATTTTACCCCCAATAAATAATTTTTGTTTTAAAAAAGAATATGGTATCACAACCAATAAAGTCCATATAGAACATAGTGATCCAAGGACGTAAGCAATAAAGTTCATAAATAAATCCTTCCACAGCCATATTAAGACATTGGGAAAGTATTACTCCTCTCCCAAATAAAGGCCAACCCACAACCCAGTCCGCACCCAAAAAAAATTAGGACAATCTCTTTGTCCAAAGAATAACCCACTTAAAAGCAATAAAATGGATAAATACGTGTCCAATCGTTAAGTTAATGTGAGAACCATTTTGTTTCTGAAAGATTTGGGGTTGGGTTCCCATAATTAATTGTAAAAACAAGAGTCGCCCACAATTTTAATGGCGTTTGCCCAGAAATCACAAACTGTTTGAAAACGGTTCCCTGTCCTATCGGACAACCTCCGCCACTGAAAGAGCAGGCACTTAAGGGAGAAAAAGGTAACTGTACAACAACGACACTTCAATCTGGGAAAAAAAAACTCAAAAAACTCAATTACAATTCACACACGAAAAAAAAAAACCCTTCTGATTAAGCCCCACGGAAGATCCTCCGAGAATACCAAATGGGAGAAAGAGATACAGAGTGGGGAAGACCACTCAAGTTCTACAAGATAAAAGTATTTTGATCAGTTAAACTAACAACAGACTAAAAATTCAAGTAGCAAAAAAATTGGCCAGAAATAACCCATAAGAACACCACCAACACAACTAGTTGTCTAAATGAACGATACAGAAAAATCAAAACCAAAGTCAATAAAATTGAATAGGAATTCCGACTCTCAAACACAGAAAGCTTTAAGTTCCCGGTAAACATAAGTACAGAAACAAAACCCAAAAGGCAAGCCAGACTGTGAGAAAAAAAAAAAAAAAAGTGGTGTTTTTGTACCAGAGCTGAGTCTGGCAGCTTGCATAGCACTGAGGTGCTTGGCGGTGTCAACTCTAGAAGCCCATAAATCCATGTCCATGGCGTTAGTCTTAACAGATAACTGTGTGGGTTTATGGGTTTATCTTCTCCGGCGACGGTGCAAAGAGTCTCAGTTCCAGTCTCCACCTGTACTGTTGCTCTAATGGCTAAGAGGTAAAGGCTTCTCCTTCCTCGCTAAGCTAAACTAAATAAGCCTGGGCTGACAAAAATGTTTTCTTGCTAGAGTCCACTGACCACACAAACTAAAATGTAGATGCGGTGATGATGACACGTGGCAGTCCCAGGTATGAGGGAAAAAATGTACGATGATCGCGCACCGCATTGGACAATTGTTAATTTTTTTATAAGAGACGACACGACAGACACACATTTACTATCCCATTATTTCCATGTCATCAAGAGTCAGCAGACTTCCTCTTTTTCTTTTATTAGTAATTTATTTTTATTTTTAAGAAGAATGTTCTCTGTGCCGCAGCACAGCCTGTGTCCAAGCACATGGGCAGCCTGTGCAGAAGCAAGGTGATCATTGCGGTCACCCCATGTGCCTGGGCGCAGGCTGTGCTGCGGCATGAAGAACAACCCTATGCTCTTAAATATTATTTCCCATTTAATTTTGGTTGATACTCTCTTTTGATTGTCTTTATTTTATTCCTAAAATTTCAGTGATAAAAATAGTCTTTATAAATAATTTAAAAATATCATAATATGATTATCAAAACATGTCATTGTTTTATATATTTTTTAGGACCCCTATCCCTCAAAAAAAAAAAATACAAATTATTCAACATCTTAAGGATATAAATGAGAAAATCCCTTTTTTGTTGGGTTGGATTTGGTATTCATGGAATAAATTCCTTTGGAAAAAAAAATATCAAGTTTCAATGTACTTGCTTGACCAATAATCTATGCTGATAATGCATATCAAACACAATTTTAACGATGGACTATCTACTAATCACTCAACAATATGTAAATAACGAGTTGTTTGATACTTGATTAGGGTTTTAAAACAAGAAATCAGTACCCAAATCAGTTATCAGTATAACGGATAAGGTTGGTTGGGCTAGACTAATTCCAAAATCAAATCAGCCAGTTCATTGAATCTAAGGCTTAAAGCCTAGAATTGGAAACCAGTCGATTCGGATCATAATTCATCAATATCAATGAGGAATCAGTATGAATCGGCCTAAATATGCCCTAACTCTAGTTTTTGAAAGGGGATTGGTCATACTCGATTAGGAATCGATCGAACCCTAAAAAGCCTATATGAATCACCCGCTACGAAACCACATGAATTGGAATAGGGCTTGACCAATTCCAACCTAGTTATACTAACCGATTCCAATCCAATCCAAGATCAGAAATAGCAAGAATCAGCCCAAATATGACCAAACCTAATTTTTGGAAGGGATCAACCTTTAGCCGGTTTTGACTGATCCGAACCGATCACGGATTTTGAAAACCTGGGACCGGATCCGATTTCGATTATTATGCGGAGTATGGACCGTTGGATGAGTGAGATGGGTTTCAGTACATTTAAAGCACGTGAAGTAAAAGAGTAGGGTCCGGAGGAGTCGGGACAAAGTTGGCTTTAAAAGGAATATTAATATAGAGTGGTGAGAATAGTGGGTGAGTGGGAACTGGGAAGTGGAGGATCGAGGTGTTGCTTAGTAATATCTGCTTAAAATAATAATTACATGTTTAATATAAGGGATGGCCGTGCATTGGTCACTAGCGACACATGAAAAAAGGTTGAGGTGTGACTCTCTCAAAATGGAATTGTGGCCGTCCACCGGCCCCTTTTCACGTCAACCGTCGTTATGTGGGGCCAAATTTTTTTTTTTTTAACAAAAAAAAAAAACATTTTTAATTTTTTTATCTGGCATCGCAAGGAAGGTTGTACTTCTCCTCCTTAGCACTTTCGGTATGGTTAGATGTAAAATGATGAAAAATAATATAACAATTTTTTAAAGAAAAAATAAAAACAAAAATTAATAGTCAGATAGTACTTACAAAGTGAGTAAAATTCATTGTCATGTTTTTTTTTTTTTTTTTAAAATCTTAATTAATTACAACTATATTTTGTAAAGGAGAATGTTCTTTGTACCGCAATGCAACCTGCTGCCTAATTGCACTCACCCCCATGTGCCTAGGCGCACGCTGCGCTGTGGCACAAAGAACAACTCCCCATTTTATAATATTTAAAATTAGTTTCATCCCAACCAATTGAAAGGTTTTGGAATTTATATAATTGGAATTTAATCAGCATACAATCTTGGTTTATAACACATTTTGAAGTGAATTTTTTTTTAGAAGAATTAGGTTTCAGAATGTGTTCTAGAGTCACAATCTATTTCAAATATGTATAACAAACACAACCTTAGTTAATACAAGTAAACCTAAAAACGTGAAAAAGTACAGGTGGTACCACCATTGCATTGTGAAGTTAATTATGCCCGTGTTTGGTGTGCAATTCTAGGAATAAATTCTGAATCTAAAAGGAAAACCCTTTTTTTTTCCTTCTATTTTCTCACTTAAGATTCCATTCCATACCCATTATCATTTTGAGGATCCATACCCATATCCTAGAGTTTATCTGTTCACTAGGGTTTTCAACATATCGGACACTATTTCAATCTAATTCTTATTAGGTTTAATTATTAAGATACATGGACCTGAGCCCAACCTCGAATGCGGGAGGGTTTAGATCGTAGTTAATAATACGGTTAAAAAGACTAACAAGCGAAATGTGTTTTAATAGTACTAAACTCCCTATACTGCCTTATGGGTTTGGGCTGCATTTGGCATGCATTCTTAGAATATGTTCTAGGTCAGTAAAGCATTCCAAGTAATCACATCAAACACAGCCATAATTTCAAAAAAGTCAACATACGATTTCAAACACTTTTAATGTATAGATGGACAATTTATTCTCTTTAATCACAGTTTTAGAGTTGAAATCTTCAAAGAATGAGATGCCATGACCCACAAAATGTTGAAGTAGAACATAAGATGAGAAATATACAATAAATAAATAGTGAATCCATATATTTAAGATCATAGGTGAAAGACTGAGGCTTTGTTTGATATGATTTATTGGAATGCATTCCAATAATACATATCAAACACAGCCCTAACATCCTACAATACCATACTACTAAGAAAAGAGAGGGGAACCTCTACCACTATTAGGATAAATACCCATATTTGATCTGATAAATGTCAAATATGATTTAATGAGTATCAATATTTACCTCTTGGTGAGCATTGGCATGAAACGCACCACAGCTCACCAATTGAGCTAAGCAGTTGTTGGTCAATATTTGAATATTTAAATTAATGTGAAGATATTTTTGAATCCAAGCCCTAGGTTTGTAGCTTGATTGTCACGGTTGTGGTCTTGTGGATACCATTTTAATTATCAAATTACAAATCACGTAAAAGGTTGCCCATGGGCTTCCAGCTTAGTGGCTGGCGGCGGTGATAGCTAGACAGTTGGGTGTAGCGTAAATCTAGGGATTACCCAGAATTTCACTCCTCTATCTCCATGAAATAGTATAGTAGTGTAGTAATAAGTGGGAGTCCTTATTGGCCCCTTATGTATCCTTGTCTATCCTCTTGTTGGTCCTAACTAGCCCTTGATGTGGGTCTTAGGATCAAAAAAGAAAAAAGTTGCCCATTTAATTCTATATTGGTATGCTTTATATTTCATTTGGATAGCTCTTTAATTATTAATTTGGAGTAGGGAGAGGGGTGACACATGTTAGAGTTAATAATGGAAAAGGGAAAAAAATTGGACTGGTTAATTTGGCATTGGACACCCCATTGCCCTTAAAATAAAAAAATCCCACGCCTCATTGATGGGATCTTTATCACCTCTAGTTGGTTGTCCGGCCCAGTTCCCCAGTTCCTCTAACAAAGGGAGACTGAAATGACCTCTCTACCCATGCCCAAACACTCTGCCCAGGTGGCGTCCACCATCCCCCTATTAGAGGAACTGGGGAACTGGGCCGATCAACAAACTGGAGGTGATAATTTTCCTCATTGATGTCCTTGTGCCCTCTCATTGGCCTCCGCGCTTGTGCAGGGAACCATGCAACCTAGCAGAGATCTTCATCCTATCTCGTCTTTGTTGTTTTTGGAATCTCTAGCTTGTCGGATTCAAAGGTCTTCTACCGTTCAACAATGAGAAGATTAGATAAGAATCCTACAGCCACCGTCTCCTGTATCCAAACAAGCCCTTACTCTTTTATGTAATTGATGGTTAAGGACACCGGGTACAGGTTGGGCTTGGATTTATTAAATTTTGAAAAGGCCCACCAATGACCAGCCCAAGTCCTTTACATGTATAATTCAATGTTGGGCGTGAGTGCGTGACAATATTTAGGGCATGCATGATAACACTTCTGTTTCACCACCACCTCAACCATCATCACCACTGCCGCTGCCACCATCACCTCCATCTCTGTCACCGTCACCACCACCACTACCACCACCACCACCACAGCTACCACCTCTACCGCCACCTCCACTAAATTTTTGGTAATTCAATGACATTTTGAAAATTTATAGAAGTTCTAGAAACAGAAATGATTGTGCATGGCAACTGTTTTTTTGTTTCTTTTTTGTTCAGAAATAAAAGTTATTATTATGCATTACCAATCACATTTTTTTTCCCAAAAATTTGGCCCATTAACAGAAATAAAAAAAGTTATTTTTGGAATAGAAACATAGCCCACTGACAAAAGTGTTATCACACATGCCCTTAATTGCTTGCCCAAAAATATGGAAGCTCTTGCAACCATCGGCACATAATGATCCCGATACTAAGTTGATCCTGTAAATCTATAAATGGCAAAATTGTCCGATCCAAATCAATCCGTATTGGTGTCATATCGATTTACTAGATGACCGATTCCCTATCCCCGATCCGGTACAAAGAAGAGGTAAAATGGTCAGAAAATGCATTTTTTTAAGGAGATTCAGGGATAATTTTATCCAATACAATCGATCCATTCAGATACCGTATCGATATCGTAACGATTTTGCAAGTGACCGATACCTGATCTCATACCGTACACTAGAACCATGTGGCAGAGGATCCTCTTCCTCCCCAATCCCCCTATTACTCACTGTTTAAAAAATTCCTCCCAATCACTCACTGGTTCGAAAATGGGAATCGGATCGGTAGTGATTAATCCTGATTCTGGATATTCCAATCCAGTCTATTTCAGGGTTTTCTCACAGGATCGCTGGATTTCATATCTGAGAAACAGGTTTTAGGGTTTCTGAGAGGCACTGACTGATCCGCACCGGCATCGCCGCATCGGCACCCACTGATTTAATGCCCAATTCCGATTTTCCTAATCCTGCTATCACTGGATGGAGTCAGTCATGGAACCCTATCCACTGGGTGTATCTCTGTCTGACTATATCTTTCTGTGTATCCTTCTCAGTTTTGAAACTAGTTTTAAGATTTTGCTTTCATCAGAAAAGCTACCAAAATCTTTATCTTTTTTTCTTTTCCCCTTTGAGAAGTTGCATTTTACTAGTGGATGATTGAGGGCAAAGAACAGCCGGGATAAACTATCATTAAACCCTGAGATGTGGGTTTGAAAAAATCAAAGTTGCAATGTTCTCTTGCATAAAAATTAAAAATGTTTTTTCCTTTTGGGGTATAGAATTTGGAAAACCTCTCTCTCTCTCTCTTTGTGTGTGTAGCTGTTCTTCATCATTCCTTTTCGTTCTTTCAAAAGAAGGAATTGAAACTTTTTGGGTAGTGAAATCGAGTGGAATACTATAGAAGTTGCTTCAAATAGGTGAGTGGGGGTGTCTATCTACTCCACCATTTACTCGTCAACGCCTACAGTGAGACGGTGAAAGAAATAAAGCAGCTCCCGTGCCTGCAGCTTAGAAAAAAGTTGAGAAGAACAGAAAGAAAGAACCTCTCGTGGCTCTCTTACCTTCCCATTCTTGCTTGATTCTCCCTCAGAAAAGCCCAAATGGACCACCGTGGTACATAAGTTCCATTGTTCTCCTGTTCCACTCCACCTTTCAGGCTTTCAGGTTTCACTTTTCACAAGTCAGGCCAAGTTCGGCACTCAATTCTGAACCTGACCTCCGCTGGGCGGCTGGGTTGTCTTCTTCACGAACTAGTGACTAGTGAGCAGGGTTTTAATACCAGGAATCGGCAACGGAATCGGTTCCTGCCTATTTCGATTCAGATTGTATCGGATTTGGCTGAAATTGATTCTAACAACCATTCGAAACGTCGAAAATCAAAATTGGAAATCGACCGATCTGATTCACCGATTTTTGAAACCCTGCTAGTGTGAGCATGAGATTTGTGGCAAGCATGGTTTCAAATGTCGACATCAATCGATTGATCAACAATCGATATTATATGAGCGGTGTAGCCATTACTAAGGATAAATTTGTCAAACAATTCAATTATTTTTAATAAAAATAAAGAGCGATGTTCTCTATCCGGGAGCGCATCTAATACAGGCTGCGCTTAAACACATGGGCAGCACAAAGATGGGATTACAACCATTCATAGGGGCAGATCGATCATTTCGCCCACCCTCATGTATCTTGGCACATCCTGTGCCCCAAGTGCAAAGAACATTATCCCTAAAAATAAAGGGCAAAATAGTTTAATATGACCCAATTGGTATCTATGGAGACGAGACTGATGGTCTGATACAGATCCTAACGGCAAGAGAAATTATGTTTGGGTCTTTAAGGCCTCAAGGGAGTCAAGGTTTTAAAACAAGACCGGATCTTAACCGGATCTAGCTGATTCCGATTCATTTTTATACTAGATCATTAGAATTAGTTAGTAATCAGTTGGAATCAGCCAGATTTCGCCTGAATCCTAAAAACTCAGATTGGATCGCTCACTCTAGAACAATAGCAATCAAGATCGGGTTCGACCAATTCGATTTGTCTTTATGTGATTCTTTTTTTTAAATCCATGAAGGAAGGAAACCCAAATTGTCAAAACAACATGAATGAGAATCCATTCGCCGCAGGTTGAAGGATGGGCGTACGTGGGTAACGGTGTTATTTGGGAACAAACTAAAATCTATAGGGTTTTGTGAACATTTTGAAGGAAGGAAATGTAATCTTGTAAACATGAGATAATAATAATAATATAAGTCAATGGATCTTGCTTGTCGATGTTAATGCATTTAATCTCCTTAAACTTCAAGAAATTAACAAATAAATATTTAGAGAAAGAGAAAAGGGCAACTGGAATCAAGATATTATATATAAATCACATACATTACTTACATTCTCCATTAATTTGGATGCACAAATCCTGTGGAGAACTCACATAACTAACTTGTTTATGCCAGAATTAGCTCACCATAACAAATTTACATCGATCACATAACAATCCCAAAAGAGAAAACAAGCAAAAAAAAAAAAAAAAAGAAGAAGGAATTGAAGACATATATATAAACAGTGATATATCGGACCAGAAGCTTTCCATTCCCCTAATTGCAAGCTTCATTTACATGAGTTTAGTGGTGGGAAGGTCTCCAGATTCACCAAAAGAAAGCTTGGAGAAGTTCCACATCATTTCATCACAATGGGGGATTAGCAATCTAAATAGTAACTCTGGTAGCTGGAAATAAGAACTTAGGATTTTGCTTGAGAAACTCATCAGACAGAGAGCAGACATGGTGGGGAAGAAGAGAAGCTAAGGGTGCCTAGCCAGTGTTTGTTAGAAATGAGAATTTTCTTGTGAGGGGAGTAGGGGATACATAAACATGTATTTATATGAAGATATAGAGGAGAGAGAGAGAGAGAGAGAGAGAGAGAGAGAGAGATTTGGTAGTAGATGTGGAGTGGTGACAGTGTTGCTTTTATGTAAGAAGGGACTTTTGAAATAATTTGTAGAGCAGAAAGCACGCATACTGTTAACTTGTAGTGGACTGCATGTATATATAGTGAGTTTATCTTAAATTCCTGGACGCGTGCTTCTCTTTTTTCCTTCTTCAACTGTAAAGTCTTGGCACGTTCTTCCACAACTAAAAAAGGGTTGAGACTTTGAGAGAAGAAAGTGAAGGTTCTCTCCAACATTTTCCTATGGTGTGACTAGAAGCCATGGTTTTAGTGCACTCTATCGGATTGGGTATCGGTCATCTTCAAAATCGATATGATATCGATACCGTATCGGATAGATTGGACAAGTTTATCATTGAGTTTCCTTAAAAATGATTTCTTAATTATTTTACCCTTTGTCTGTACCATTCTAGCAATACAGTATCGATCACCTTCAAAATCGTGCAGTATTAATCGTATGGAACGATCCGATATTAATACCTCAAACCATGTTAGAAGCTGGGACTCCTTTTGAAGTAATTTTTTGGACTTAACGCAGTGAACATTTGAGTTTATTCCTCTACAAAATTTAAAACTTGAAGGCATTAGATGGAAAGAGAGCTAGCTCCTCAAGTATATTAAAACACTAAGGCTGCAGAATCGAGCTCTCTTAGCAAAGGCGGCTTGGCGTTTGTGGTCAACTCCAAATTCTTACTGGGCTAGATTTATCAAGTCTATTTACTACCCTGCCACTGATTTCTTGCATACAAAATTGGGTAATCGACCTTCGTGGGGTTGGAGAAGTATGCTGGAGGGGAGGGCGGTACTTTTGGATGGTTTATTGTGGAAAATTGGTGATAGCCGTAAGGTTGATATTTGGAAGGACAATTGGATCCCTTCGCTGCCCAACTCTAAGGTGCAATCCCAAAGGCCCGTGGACTGTGGGCTCACTTTTGTTGCTGACTTAATTGATCCAACTAGCCGCACGTGGAAGACTAGCCTCTTACAACTCCTGTTCCAGCCTGCGGAGGTTAATGCTATTTTAAAGATCTCTCTTAGTTTCTTCGCTGAAGAGGATATTCAGGTCTGGGGTGCCTCCAAGGATGGGCGCTTCTCTGTAAAGTCGGCATATTGGCTTCTTGCGAAGAAGGAGGAGGAGGACCAGAGGTCAAGGGCAGCAATATCTAGAGTTCGCAACTGGGAGATGATTCCAGAAAGGGTTTGGAGGAGAATTTGGAAGATTGATACTCTGCCGAAGATAAAAGCCTTTATTTGGAGAACTTGCAATGAAGGACTCCCAACAGGCTCAGGTCTTCATGCTCGGCAAATTCCCATTGATCCAGTGTGCCCACGCTGCGGATTTGAGAAGGAAACTGGGGATCATCTGATGTTGGACTGTCCCTTCGCAAGAGCGGTTTGGCATGGAAGTTCTCTTCATTATTCCCCTCCTACGGATGTAACTCCCACCATTGCTGGCTGGTTAGGTACCTGGGATGTCGTGTTTCCACATGAGAAAAGGTTGGGGCGTGAGGCACTGTCGAAGGCAGCCTTCTTGTGCTAGTACCTGTGGAGAGCTCGGAATGAGTTGTGCTTCAATTCTATCTGCTGGACTCCCTCAGAAGTCATCTCCATGGCAAACAAGGCTTATTTGGAATTTGCAGAGGTTGGGAAGCCTACAGATCTCTCGAATTCGTCTCAGGTTGTAGATAGAGACTCCCCCCCCCCCCTCAAGTCTGGACTGTACCTCCAACAGGTATTACTAAGATAAACTGTGATGCTGCTCTCCCACAAGACAATGCAAAGGGTGGTCTGGGATTGGTTTTGCGACATCATGCTGGCAATCAGAGAAAGTTTGTTTCCATTCCCATGTGTTTCAATTTAGCTCTTCAAGGAGAACTGCTGGCTGTTCGTGCTGCTCTGCGGCTGGCTCTTAAGTTAGGTCTCACGCAGGTTCAGGTTGAGTCGGATTGTAGAGAGGTTGTGAACTATATCTTGGATCACTCGTGTACAGCCTCTATCGATTCAGCTGTGGTGCTTGGTGACATTTGGAAGCTCTCTACTTCCTTTTCTTCTATTTCTTTTCACTGTATTTCTAGTGCTATTAATGGTGTTGCCGATGCCCTAGCCAGGAAAGCCCTGTCATTGGTGTGTTTGACAGATTGGCCTCTTTCCACTCAGTGGCTTCATGAGCTCTGTTCTCGTGAAGCTGCTACTTGTACACACCCCCTTTCTCAGTAAATTTCCCTCTTACCAAAAAAAAACGACCTAAACAAATAAATGTGAAACTATAACTCCATAATTTTCAACAACTCAAATACTATTCTTCACGTGTAGCTTCACTATACTTAAATTACATAGACTGAAAAAATCTATGTAACTTTATAATGGAAAAAGGCTGGACACACCGCTAGTGTACCATAAACAAACGCCATTTGTGTCTCTCTCACTATCCTCCTTTGAAATGACTCTCTTGCCCTCATTGGTGGCACTTATTGCTAGCTTACTGCACACGTGCCTGGTGCCTATCCCTCCCCCTCTCCCAATTATAATTCCTAAAATCTCAACAAATAGGTGGTCCGTAGATACCCTATGGATAGGCCTGTCCATATAAAACTCTCTAGCTTCTTTCTTTCTTCTTCAAGTTAGATATTCAAAACAGAAACCAGACACGGGTGAGTGACCTGTAACTCTGGTGAATTCCCATGGCCACTGATTAGATGTTGGCCATGTGCAAAGTGACTTTGAGCACGAAAAAAATCAAATTTCAATCAAAATGAAATTAGCCACGTGGCAAAACAAATCATTAAACTGCCTTGTCAATTTCTTTCCCATAGAGGGACCACCTGATGTCTCCTATCCATCAAACGGTGGAGCATATCACACTTTGTTCGTTTGTTTAAGCAGGACCACCAAAGCAAAGATTATGCAAATGTATTATTATTATATAGGCCCTCTCTTCTTCTTGACTGATGAGTAAGAGGAGAAGAGCCAACACATGTGAGGGTAAACATAGACACCTCACCAACTCTGCCTTTCCTTTTTCCAAACCTGATTTGGAAAGAAACTTATAACTTTGCTTGGAAGACAATCCACGTGGACCCTCCCTCCTACTGAAGAGTCCAAGTGATGATCTGGCAAGAGGAGATTCCTATGCTTTGATTTAAATTTTGGCCCAACTAACAATGTTAAAAGGTAAAAATGGCTTTTCATTTAGAGTTTTAGACATCTTTAAGGCTGTGCTTAGAATGCATTCTCGAAATAGAATCTGGGTCTAAAATGTATTATGGAAGGAAGGAAATAGGGAAGAATTGGGTTTCAAAATGTAGTCTAGATTCAATTTTTTTTTTTTTTTTTATTTTATAAAAAAAAAAAATTAATATTTTAACTAAGGTACTGTTATGACTCAAAATGAGGCTGAGACTAGTGTCACCAGAGCAACTGACGTGGTAAGGATTTCTCTAGAAGAAGTAGCCACGCGCAGAAGTGGGAGCCAAAGGAAAAGACCAGAAGCTTTGGACGATTATGTAACAAAATTTGTTAATACGGTTAGATAGATAGTTAGTACTAGATGTAGCAGTACTAACTATCAAAATAAAAACAAGAGGCACCATTTAGTTGCAAGAGAAATACAAATATTTTTTTGTTATCAAAAAAAAAAAAAAAACCGAAAATCCAAAAATATTTTGTAGAGGGGCGCTATGCCCTGTGCCGCAGCGTAGCCTGTATCCAGGCACATGGGGGTGGGTGCAATGATCATCCTGTCCCCTGTATAGGCTGTCCATGTTTCTAGGCACAAGCTGCGCTGCAACACAGAGAACATTCTCCTTTTAATAAAATACAAATCTTTCTTTGAAAAGTAAAATTCATTTTTTTACAAGAAATACACATATTTCCCTTTACTCTCCTTTTCCTTTTCCCCATTTCCCTTGCAACCAACTGGAGGTCGGGAACCAGAGTGATACACCAATTGTGGCCTAACTTGAGTGTTACGACTCTTACGAGTTACATAAGCTCTTCCTTGTGAGTCAGCTATTTGAGATGGGATTTGGTTTGGAGAATCGACCTCTATCCATCTGAATGACGCTAAGGATCACAGTTAACCTCTCCTTTTCCTGCAAATAAGAGCCACCATCAATTAGGTTACATTTAGGGGTGGAATTTCACCAAAGAATGGATGCACTTTGGGGATGTGACCATGTGGGGGAGGGGAGAGGGGGGGGGGGTGTCGAAAGGGATTTTGCGGAGCATGAACCACCTCACACCCTTGTCTCATTATGTATATATGCTTGAAAAGGATGTAAGAGTTCAATCCTATGGTCAAGGTTTCCTATCCATGGTATTATTTAGTGGAAATGTATCAAATCGAAAGAATATAAGAATCTACCTACCACCCTCTACTTCTTTTTTTCTTTCCCCTGCTGCTATCCTCTCAACAGGTCAGAACTGAGAATTCCTGTTCCCTTTTCGACATTTGGGCGTTGCGTAGGGCCAAATCTAGTGGTGCAGGCAATTGCGGATCGAGCCTAACCACCCACCCACCACACAAGTGATTGATAGCCCCTTATTCCCTAATCCCTGCATGAGAAGTTCGAACGCGCTCCACTTGGGTGGGTTTTTTACGTCTTTGTGGCGCTATGGGATGCTCTTTCATCCCTACACACTACACTCACCGTTCTTCATTTCGCTGACTTGCACGTAACCATAACCAATTAGACAGATGACGACGTTACGCAAATCCTGGAATAGTTTCAAGACCATTAGTTCTTCGATCTAGATCTTCTACGGTGCAGCTGCCCTAGTGGCCTGAGCGGCGCAGACACAGCTCATTGTGCAAGCGGTTGTGTCTACGCCTCTCAAGCTGCTAGGGCAGCTAAGCCATAGAGGATCTGAATTGTTAATTTTCATTGGCCCTGACAATGGCAAAAATTTCTTCCCCAAGAAAAATTATCTCCTGCAATTCCCTGTCTAGTACAAATCCCTAGTGCTGAGGGGGTGGATCCCACCCAAACAATGTTTGGGAAGAGATGGAATGATCATTAAACCCCCCTGTTAGGGGCACTAGTGGAACTGGAACCGGTAGGAAATTGCAGGATAAAGATCCACTCAACACATGGCGCTGCAGCTTGTACGTGGCACCACTTGATAGACTAGCCTATCTCAGCACTTTGGTTACTATGTTAACCAGGGTTGGAATGTTAGTGGTTAAAGGGAGACCTGTCCGTATTTATTCGCCGCAGCCAGGTTATGGGAAAGCTAAGCAAGCAAGCAGTCATAATAGGCCACCATCAACTGTGCAGCGTTAGCCGATCGAGCTCCTAACCTTTGCCTTTTTGTACGATTAACAGAAGAGGAGATGGGACTTTCAAACTTTCCCAGTGCAGCTGGAGGGGTGCTGCCTGTGTTGGTGATAAACACAGTTCTTACGTTGGCCCTGTTGAAGAACGTGTTGAGATGGGTGCTTCATGTCATTGGGGCCACTCAAAGTCCCCCACGTTTAGAAGATGAGACAAATGGAGGGAACTCACAATTCTCAGAAAGAGAGAGAGAAGGAAGAATCTCGATTACCCTCTTCAAGGCCTTGTGTGACAATAGGTCCCATACCACGGGTAGTAATAACGGTGAGAATAGTAGAATTGGTGATGGTGAGTTTGGTTGTTCTTCCACGGAGTGCTGTGTATGCTTGTATGGATTTGAAGAGAATGAGCAAGTTTGTGAGTTGTCCTGCATGCATTTCTTTCACAAGGGATGTTTGGAACAGTGGTTCGATCACAACCACAGAACTTGCCCTCTTTGTAGATCTACCATGTAGTAACAGTAACAGATGACGAAGTATACGACGATGTCATTCTAACTTTTCGCTTTTTCTTGTTTTTTATCCTTTCTTTGATTGTTTCTTTTTGAGCGTGTATGAGAGGTTCTATTGTATGATCTTTTGCCGCACATGAAAATAATTCCGTTTCTGTTTTGAGTAATTTTTTCTCTGGAGGGCTTTTCTGTACCATGCCTTCCATACAGCGCCTCGGTCCCAGTCCTGAATAAAGAAGGCTCAACGCATGAAACTTAAAATCTTAAGCCATGGAACTTTGTAATTTCAAGCTTTAAAGAAAAATAACAGAACAGGATTTAAACCCAAGGAAGTTGTTGATATCGGATAATCTAACCAGTAAGACTATTGACAGTCGGATTGGAACCTGAGAAGGTTATTTCTGAATCATTTTGACTTGGATGACCTCCCGTATCATATCATACATAAATAGGAGTCATCAATCAGAATACAAAGATATAGAAACCTTCTATTATCATATATCATATATGGAATTTGGCAGAAAGCTTCTCATCTGGGTCTGTACAAGCACTGCTCCCAAGTTTCTTGAGCCTACTCACAAGTAAACAATGATCTTGCTTCACTGCATAGGATCAGTGTTAGAATATGCTCAATCTGATAACTGGGATAGCTCCCTCTTGGCTACATCGATCATTGTATACAAAAACTTGCCAGGATCATGACAATATGGGTTGTCCAGAGCTGCATGAGCTAAGAGGGGAAGCTTTCTCAAAGCTCTACCGCTCAAGCCCTGAGAGAATCAAAAGACCAACCACAGTTCAATGTCAGGACCATGTAAACCTCCACCAAGATTAAAATCAAAAGGACCTACATTCCTTACCTCACATGATTCGGCAGCTTCAACCAATTGTTTAGACAGACAAAGTAGGCCACGAGGCTTCTGTATCTCAGGCGTGTTCAGCTTTTCCCGCAAGGTTGGATAGTTTGGAAGCTTGACTTGACCCTAGAGAAAAAAGCCAATGTTTGTAGCAGGTGAAAGGATATGAAATTAGCTGAGCTACCCAGCCAAGAAAACTCTAGAAAATTCTCAAAGCACCACAGCCTATTGAGTAAAGTGAGTGGTGACGAACAATCAGAACTACCTCAGGATATGTTAGAATCCCGGTTCGTATAAGTTCTTCCATACAGGACCTCAGTATTTCATACCGTGCTGGAAGTGTAGGAGGTCCAACATATGCCTTGATATCAGCTCGATCAACAAAAGCTATATCTGGAATCTACCCAATGGTGAGTTTAACAATTCTAATAATATCAGAATGATCAGCATGCAAGGTTAATTCAACATGAATATATAAACTGCCATGTCTGTCCACTAGGTCAAGGCAAATGGAACTTTATGAATGGAAAAAGAATGGAAGTACAAACAAACAGAAAGGAAAGTGGGGGGGGGGGGGGGGTTGTAAAAGGAACATAAGAAAGAAAAACAAAATGCACAGCAATCAATAATGGCTACACATTCATAAAATGACCATGTTATATGTGATCATCTCGAGGGACAAATTGGGATCGAATTTATAGTGATCAAGTGAATTAACTATTACATGCTTAGGTGCCTCATTAGAAACTAGCTGGATTTTTATAGCCAAAACTGACAAAAGTGCTTTCAAGCATGGAACTGGATAGTTGAAATATATTGTAGATAACGAGAAACAAACCCCCTTCCATATTCTATTTACTTCTCTGCAAACTATTCTTCCCTCTAAATTACCCATCAGCACTTACTCATTCAAGTGCCACAAAATTCAAAGAATTTTCTTAGCCAATCAGAGGGAAAATTATTTATTCGTATAAAAAAACTAGATATATTTGATATCTCTTGGGTGAGAAGCACAGGATCAGGATGACAATAGTTGGAAAAATATTTAATTACATTAACAGCAACACAATTACCAAATATCTATAGCTGTAACATCATTGTATCACAGCTCCATTCTGCTTCACTTCATAATAATAAAGAAGCTATAATTATGTAGCATTTCTAAATATGAAAGTATTTCACACCAAAAAGATAAATATAAAAATATTTTAACAATGATTTTACATATCTGCAAATGAATCATTGGAACAGAGTTGCTTCTCTCAAAACATGAAAAATCTGATAACTGAACTTAAGAGAAGGGTGTGGAGGAGAGATGTTAAACCAGTTCGTAAATTTGCATATGATAAAATAGCACATCAAGTATTTATATCTTCATAAATCAACTTACTTAGCCAAAGTGCCAAATATTGGAAAACTCAAAAAGCTAGTGTAGGACAACTGAGAATGTGAAGTGCAAACGAAATTCAAATCAACTGAACCAGGCGAAGATACATGCAAAACTACAGGAGGAAGAATCAGGCTTCTAAGGACAGAAAGAAATGATTGAAAATTAACAAACAAGCATTAAAGACCAAACAAGAGATACAAAATTATGAGCTGATTCGTTATCTCTGTGTTTCATGCAGAGAAACAGTGCCTCACAGAATCTGAAAGCCAACAGGCCCAACACTAACATACCAATTGCAGCTGTTATATTTGATGTAGTCAGGATGATCACATTTGGTGAGGATTTTAGCTTGTCCATCTGAGTGAGTAGGGCATTCACAACCTGTGCAAATACCAGATCAAGTTCCACAAGAAATTAAGAAACTGCTCATATTACTTTTTATCTGAGAAACTATGCCACCAAGTTTGTCTAGTTAATGTTGAATCTTATTTGTAGGTGCAGAAAGATTACTCGAATAGAGTCTGAAGGTTCAGACCCTGACAAGGCAGCCTTTCTAGCAGCAGCCAGACTTTCAACTTCATCTGCAGCATAAATTTCAAAATTTTAAGGAAAAAAAAATCTCCTAATAAAAATCAAATAATTAATTAACCATGGATCCCATAGGAAAATAACCAAGTAAAAATCCATCCAGCAAAGTTAAAAAGAAAAAGGAAAAGGGTCCGAATTAATAAAATGCTTAAGATTTGTCCACCCAAGGGCTACAAGGCCAAAGGCCCAAGGACCATTGTCATAATTTTCTGTGGTCCACTAAAACTAATCGTCACTACACCTGTTAACTGTGGCTATTCTAGTAATCCAACTCATCCATCATGAGTTCTCAACTTTGCTCTTGTTCTATGACTTAGTAAACAAGGGTTTTGGTTACAGTGGGATATATGCCATGACAGAATGGGGATATTTTTTCATTGTGTAAAATGTATTTACATTGAGAGAAGAATAGAATGGTAACTCTCAACCTTTGCTCCACAAGGGAATGTTCCCTCGGTCCTCACTTGGCACTCTAGAAGCACAGATCTGTCAAACACTTGGTTTCTAAAATGAACTTCAGAAAATCTAAAGTATTCTTTTTCATATGTTGATACGCAATATGGACCCCTTTGATTTTGCATATAGTCGATTTCTTGGTTGATGGGAAAAATAATAAGTAGATTCAAGATTGAAATTTTGGAAAGTTTGATCTAAGAATCCTGTAACAAGTTAGATGGAGAAAAAGGACAACAATAAAAAAAAATCTAGTTTGGAAATTTAGAAAAATTATCACACTACAAATGCTTCCACCATTTATATACACCTAACCACAAGGATGTTTTCAATATAGGTCATGTTATCCACCGTACAAAAAGACCAGGAAATAAAAGTGGGCATATGGATGAGGCAACACACTAACCTCCTCACCTTGCCCTACCCCAAAATCAATCAAAAGAAGGGGGAATACTATGCCCCCCCCCTCCCCCACACCACCACCACCCAAAAAAGAAATGGAAAGAAAGAATAACCATGAATTTTAATTATGTCATGGAAAACTAGATCTCCACCATATTTTCATTATGCCAAGAAAAGAATGGAGTTAGAACTCAGAAGCCCAACCCCATTGTGGCAATATGCATCTGTTCGCATGTTTACAGACCTTTAGTTGTGCATTTTTCCATTAGCATCTACACAGATTAATAAAAGACTAAAACCAAAAGGAACCAAACTTAATACCCAAATAGTAAAGGGAAGATGATAAAAAAATAAAATTATGTACTTTGTGCAAACGAAGCTCACCAATCACAACAAATACCAGGTTGTTTTCTTCCTCCACCATTTCTTGAATTTTTTGGAAAAGCTTAGCCACCTAAGAAGAGAAAATAAAAACATATAAATGAACATTATGAACTATAGTTATTAGATACGCTGCTTGAGATCAATGCACAAAATGAATAAACCTTGTGTAGAAGAGAGGAAAAAAAATACATGAGGAAATCAAAAGCTAATCCAGGAAAACACCTTCAATTGCTTGAATCAAGGCAATCTGACACCAATGCATTTCCATTGTCTGCTATGTTATGCAGCTCAGGAAATATCAATATAGCAGCTTCTTGGAAGACCAAAATGTGGTCTTAAGTAACAACGTGTTACTAATCTAAAAACCCTATATCTATTCTGATTTTCCTCACAAAAAGATCATTAACTTTCAACCTTTCAGAGACTAGTCCTTTAGCTGTTACAGACCTGCCAACTCTCCTGATCATTTGATACACCATATTGCCAACAAGTTTTGAGGTACATCCAAACCTACATAATTGGGCCTGATCCAGAACAAAATCGTCCTCAGGTATCATTGATCAACCATAATGAGATTTGACTCGTAAGGACTTTATAAGCCCCACCTGTCTTTTTCAGTAAGTGTTGCAGACTATACAGGAACTAACCAGATGGTACTAAATAAGTTATTTCCTCCCAAGCCTCTGCACAACTGGATGAGGCCTTCTTAGGAGAAGGGGGCCAAGATGACAGACGGAGAGAGCCAGTGGTGCACCATAAGATTCTGCATAATGAGTATGTCCTCAGCTGCAATCAACCCTGTCTGGGGAAATCACATCCCAGAAACTACCCCAAAACATCCCAAGAGATGCTAGTATCTATCAGAAGCATCAACAACCAAATTATCATCAGCACAATGCAGTTCTCAAATTTAAGACTACTGTGGGGCCAATCAACTGTCAATTACCAAGTCTGGTGATGCAGAATTAAAGACTTACCAGCGTAGGAAGTCCAAGACAAATCAGGCCTAACGTGGTCCAGTTCTATTTTAAACATGCTTAACATGGTCTGGGTCCACTTTCTTTTAATTTAAAAGTTTTAAGTTAAGTTCTGGTTGAACTGGTGGTCCAATGGTCCTGTTTTAGTTGTTATATTCTTTTATTTTCTTTAGAGTTTTAAGTTGGGTCCACATTATTTTAGACTTTTGAAAGGAATGGGACAGCTAGGGGGTTTCCTAGCCCATTTTGAACTCTTGCTTAGTGGCTACTATAAATAAAAGAAGGGGATTCTTCTGTGCCACGTTTTCTGTATTTTTAAAGACTGGTATTGCTGCTGTGGTGAATCAGTGCTAATTCCTTGTGAAGAATCAGCTCCTTAATAGGTGGTGAATCAAATCATCTCCTTGCTGTGAGAAGCCCATGTGTTATTCTCTTAACGGGTAGATTTCATATTGAAGAATATTGAATCTGATTCTGTTCTAGCCTGTAGTTGAGATTCAGTTTTCTGTTATTGCAATAGAGCAATCCTAGTTACATCAGGTTTGCTGGAAATCAAGGAAACAAGGGTCTGATTTACATTCTTATTTCAAAGAACTCTTATGGTCAGTAATCTAAACACCATCCTAATATCAAGTTTTCGTTTTTCTGACTGAATGCTGTAATTTTCTTACAAGTGGGATTCGATACTTTTTAGAGCCTATTCAAACCAACTGAGATTTCCTGATCTGTCAAGTCTATAATCAATATCATAGATTGAATAACTGTTGAGTGCATTGAATCTGAAATCTGATCATTCAAAGGACTAGTTGTTTGGTTGATTTTATGTTTTTTAGTCCCACTTTGACATGTCTATATAATCAGATCCAGACCTCGGATTTGGCTGATATTTTCAGTAATTATTCTAAGCATAAAGAGAAACACTCGACCAGGAAAATCTGTTGATTTGGTTTCATCTAATTTCTCTTGATTCCGGAATTTCCTACTCTGTATTCGATCCTGTCTGCTGGTACTGGTTTATATATATCAGAACCACATTATCTAGTCAGCACTAAAAGAGGGTTATCCAAACATCATCAGTAATGAACAAACTAAACACCCTCACATGCTAAAGCAAATGTAAAATAAAAAACTTCATCAACAAATTGAAGTATCTTCCTCAGGGGATACTATGGAATACATAACTAATGACTTACAGTATGAATAAAAGAATGATGTCACGTACCAATTTTCCACTTTCCGAAAACCATTTACTGAATAAAGAATGTGCATTAACTTCAACCAGCTGGCATTGTGGATATCTGAATTCAAGGACAAACACAAGGGGAAGAAAACAAATAAGCCACCTGGCAATTGTCATCATGTTCTAAAATAAGGAAAAAGTACAAGCTATGAAACAACTATTAAATCAATAATTAAAACAAACCTGGAATTAAAACGGATAGAAAGTTTTTGTGCCAATGCTTTACATAAAGATGTTTTTCCAGTCCCTGGAGGTCCATGGAGAAGTATGACACTATAACACATATATAAACATCATTAAAGACTGAAGTAGAGATTCTCATGGGGTCAAATTGTACTAATTACAGAGTAACAGTAGGACAATTGAATTAATAAGCAATAAAAGCATTGTCCTTTTTCCACAATGTGTATAAAAAAGAGGAGATAGTTCTCTTACGAGTATTCTCTGACATTTTTTTATGAAATGGCAAATACAAAACAGTAATTTTATCAAAAGAGCATACGGGAAATCATCCTAAATATGCCCCAATTATTCTGGTGGACCTCTCATATATTAAACTAGTAACATAATTGCTGTTTTTTTAGTAGTAAATACAACCCACCCACCCCCTCCTTTTTTTCTTTGACATTTTTCTAGCAATTGGAAATCAATAGCCATAGGTTTTCTCATCTTCAGGGACTCAAGTTATTTCAAGTTTGGAAAGATGCAAAAATGGTAAGTGATAGGTTTTCCACGATGTAAAATCTTCAATGGAGAATGTAAGTCCACCAAGAGGAATATGTTTGATCTTGTCAGAGACAAATTCTAAACAAGAGAAACCTTTATTTCTGCTGAATATACTTCAGCAGTCGAACTCATATAGAGATTTTACATTTGTGAACCTCCCAGATTGATGCTTACCGGTTCCATGACACAAGGAAAGGATCAACACCTTTCTCAGTGAAGAGCAAAGCACTCGCAGCATATCGCAACAACCTTTGCTTGAGACCAACTTCATAAATTAAGCTACAGAAACAAATATATTCCTCCATGATTAAACAGAACACAGATAACCATTTCAAAAAAATAAATTATTAGGATTTACCGATTAAGTAGTTATTAAGCAAACCTTTCCCACATTCCATCAAACTCTTTGGCAGGAAGAATCCATTCATTGAAGCTAGAAAGCTGGCCATCCCCGCTTGATTCCTCACCTGGTCCCTCCTCACTAAGCTGCCAAATTCAATTTAATGTTCCCAAATCATTTGAATTTAAAAATTCTCATTAATGTAGACATGAACTGGAAAGCTAAAGAATATGCAAATACTAGGGTGACACAATTACAACTCAACTCAACTCAGCCTTTTCCCAACTAAATAGGGTCAGTTAAGGGTGACACAAAAAGGGAAAAAAATTAATGCAAATATATCAAGGAACCGAATAACTGGAAAAAAAAAATCAAGGATAGAGATCCAAAGTCAGTCTTAACAATTCTACATATAATATAAAGAAACGGTCGAAAGAAAACCTAAGAGCATCTGAAGTACAGCTATATGAAATGATGATTATTAAGAAAAAGAAACGGTTTAACTGCAACATTATGCCAAAAATAATTCAACCACCTGAAAGACGTGCACAACAGGTTTGACTTGCCAGAACAAGAGAATTTCATGGTTCTCTACCCATTCATCTGCAAACCAACAAATTGAAAATCAGAAACAAGGACAGAAAAGAAAACTCCTTAAGTTTATAGATGATGGGAGAGTACCTGTGTCACAAATACGGATCCGTTCTACATTTTCTTTGAGAAATGTATCATCATCAGGAACCGGAACAGGGCCATCAACATAACTCAAACTCCTCTTTTCAAGCATTCTGATAATAAATAACAATGTTGAATTTCTTCAGAAGAAAAACTAATGTGGAATTGAAAGGATTATCATTATAGGAAATAAAAAGATGCAGTACATAGGACTATAGGAGTAACAGAGAAACTGCAACATGCAAATGCCAAATGCATGAAAACAAGCTGTCACTTTGAAAAAGTGCACAAAGAGCCTCTGCAAAGTAATGTACAGGTTTATTTTTTAAATTTCCTTGAGATATAGATATACATAAGCCAAAGAGATGAGAAAAATGCCATGCATCCTCAAATTGTCTGCATTGACTCTTTACAAGATTTTGAAAAACCAATAAAATTTTGGTTTGCTTTGATAACTTAAATATGCTACCAAATCTTGAGTTACTAAAAAAAGGAAAAAGAAACTAGTACATTATTAAACTCTGAAGAATATTTTGATTCTTCATCGAGTTGTCAAAATTTTTATGCAAAAGTTTCTCCTTTATTTATTTATTTTTTTCTCCCCCCTTCCAGACTTCCAGTAGCTTGATAATCTCAATAAATCCCTTGTCACTAAAAGGAGTATGTCAACTGTTTCAAAGCCTTCGAAGAACAATTTATGATTTTCTTCCAAGTTTTCTTAGTACATGGAATTGTTTAATTTTTTTTCCCTTCTTTTCTCCAACATTTCCCAAAACAACTGTGCAGAAGTATCAAATGGAACGGCAAAAACTGATCCATCAAATTGACGAAAAGAAATATCTTCTAAGAAATTATAGTCATTATATCAAATACGTTTGAACCGAACCTCTCAACCGCTGCGTGTACATCCGCAATCCGAGCGGTACTCGATGGTTTCAAGCAAACTTCAACTGCAAGATCGCCGCAAACGTCTCAAATCGAAAGCTCAACTCAGGATGAAAAGAGTAAATTTAGGAAAGATGAGCAATACCAGAAACAAGAACCTTGTCGTCGGTCAATAACGGAGGAGAAGCCGACTCCTGTACACCGTTCGTCTCACACGGCTCCGTCTCAGTAGCATTTTGCAGAGAGATCTCCATTGCCATGGGAGAACCCATCTTCCCAAATGAATTTGTAGAGATCAAAGCCAGAAAAGCCGATGCGAGACGTTCACACTCAAACCCTAGAAACGGAGGAGAAAGATATCATTTTTTGAAAATGAGCGAGAGGAAGGGAGTAAAAGAGACGATACGAGTGACGTTCACTCCTCAAACCCTAGAAGTGGAGGAGAAAGATCTCATATTTTGAAAATGAGCGGGGGAGGGAGTAATGCTAATGACAGCTTTTGAGTTCGATAGACGACAAGTTAAGGGGTTTATATACGATACAGACCACGTGGGAGCAGTATTCACTCTAGTCTCTACTCTCTACCCCGATGGGCTTGAAACAATTGTGCTGATAACAGTAAAATACGGTTCAAGGTATTGGTACGTATTGTCAGTACTCAATACCATAGCGGCATAGCGTTGATAGGGTACCAAGGTTTCAAAAATCGGTGATTCCTGATTCGTATTGGAAATCGGTTGATTCCAATCGGAATTGGCACTGATCAATCCAACTGATTCACAACAATTAATGAGCGGTTTTGACTGATTCGATGGCAGTTCCGCATTTAAAACCTTGATCGGTAGCCAAATGGTTCAATCTAGCCCGACACGACATATTTGTATTGACATCAATATTGGCCGAGACCATTATAGGTATCGATACCGATATCAATACCTTAGACCTTGGGTGATAAGGATTATTTGTATGGAGTATTAGAAAGGGAAGGGAAATGTTCATAGGCTGCGTGGCCCCTACACCAGCATGGGGCCAATTGGCTTGATCCGATTCCGATTCCGATTCCCAATTCCTGGGTGTTTAAAGTGTAAACCCCTGTGTACAAGCTGAGCTGAGTTCATTGAGCTGAATTTGGGGCCTCAAAAAGCGATTCCAACGAAGAGATGGATAGGGGGGGGGCAAACGTTTATCTCTTTCCCACCTCCCATAATTTATATGCTTAACTTGAGGCCCTCATTTACAAAAGAAAACCTATGGCGACCAGAGGCTTTCCTTTGCATAGAGGACGGCCATGGCCATGAAGAAAAACCCAGAGAGAGAAGAAGGGCAAGAGCTCGAAATACTAAAGGCAGTGGCACAGGCCTGGCATGGTCACTCGGGCAACATCGAACCCGCGAAGGAATTCGATGCATACAGAAGCAGCTTCAAGAGCAGGCCCACCCGCTTCAAGCTCGAAGCTATGAACAAGCTGGGCACGGCCAACAAGAGAGAAGAGGTTGGTGCCAATTGGGATTTTAGGCAGTCATTGTGGGACTCGTACGAGATAGTCACGTTGTCAAAGAAGCTAGAGGCAGGGCTTGGGTTGGATCATTTGGATTGGGATCATGGAACCCAAAAGTGGAGTCAAGTTGGAAAGAAACGCAAGGAGAGTAAGAATAGCCTTAGAAACTTGTTTAATCAGATGTCTTCGACAAGATTTAATGTGCAAATCCCCAATGAAGATGACATTCAATTGTGATAATTTCCTACTTTCAGATTTAATTGTGTTAATTCTGATGACTATTAAGCACACCAAGTGCTTGTATTTGTGCTTGTTTGCCTTCAACTCTATCGTTCCTACCGCATGAGACGACATTCTCAAAGGCAGAACACTACAACTCGTGCGTGCAAGTGTCGCGAAGACAAGTCTATCCCCCACGGGCCACTACAAATCAATAAGCGTAAGCACACTCATAGGCCTTGCTGGATCCGAATTCAACTTCACGTAAGCCTTTCAGCACAGAACCCCTCTCTCTTATATCTTTGATCACAACGATTTTGCACAGTTCGAAATCAAGCTAAATTGGAATTAGAATATTAAGCTTTCATCTTAAAACCAATTGATTCAAAGTGGGGTGCCTTTTTGTGGTTCTCATACTTGATAGTGGGAGCACCACCCACAATGGATTTGCACGCAATTATAAAAAATAAAATAAATAAAAAATGCCAAAATCAAAATCAATCAAAATAAAAATAAAGAATATCGAATAATTATGAAAAATTGAAAGATAAAAAAGAATATTTTCCTCTTTGTATCACTAGTATAGGCCATGCTTCCTGTGGCTAAATTTATATTTTGGAAAATCTAAATGATACAATGATTGGTTATTAGGAAGTAAACAAAGAAATGCTTATCATGGTGTGAAGGGGAAAAGATTCCTCTACAATTTCAACTATTGTGACAAGTACTATTGATCCTTATTTTCCTTTTATCTTTTTAAAAGACCCAAGGAGGTATACTTGGCCACCGGTGATTGACAACAAGAATCAAACCATACGATGGGGCTATCCTCCATAGATGGCAATTATACATATTGGTATCAGTGGACATATTAGTCCCTGTTAATGCCAATATTGATACGATATGGATCAGGCCGTATCAGGCGTAAATTAAAAAATGATTCATTTTTTGGCCAAGTTTTATATATATATATATATATATATATATATATATATAGGTATCATATCAGTATTGAGTACTACTGATGATATCTATACATATTGGCCAATACCGATATCTTGATCCATAAACTTTATGGATATTATAAAGCATACCAATAGATACTACAGAAGAGAAGAGTTGTTAATAAAAACTATAGAAGCATAAAGGCACACCATTTTTATTGCATTATGAGTCGATGAGGTACTTAATTAAGCCATGGCTTCCATAATCACCCATAGCGTACATAAAGACTGCTACTACCTTAATTTACGAGTCAAGAAGGAGACTTGGGACAAGGAAGTGGAGTATAGAGAGAGTTGAGGGTAGAGTAGTAATTAAGGTCTTAACGTGCCTTGATAGACTTCCATTTGAAGAGTTGAAAACCCCTGCGCTTTTCCTGGATGAAGCCCTCAGCCACCGCGTTAACATCTTCTTCTTCCACGGGTTCTTTAGAATGAGTTTCAATGACTATTTCTTCCTTTCGCACGCTTTGCATCTGCGGCGCCTGAGTAGTTTTCTCCTTCTCCTTCTCCTTCTCCTTCTCCTTCTCCTCCTGAGTGTCTACCAGATGCCCGTGATCGTTCCGGAAGAGTGTGTGGACCTTTGGGTAAGGAGGTGCATCGCTAACACTGGGCATCCTTAGCATCCTTTTGACGTGATCATGGTAGTCATCTGTGGTGTGCGAATACCAGCCCCTTTGAGTTGGGTACCCACTCATTATTGACTCACTAACTGACTTGTTTGGCGGTGGTGACCGTGCCTCCCCTCCGAGTAGATTTCTCTGCCTCTGCCTTCTGTCTTCTGCAATCCATCCTAACTACCCTGTATATAGACAAAAGATCAACTGGGTTTTTATTCTCAATAGATAACTTTGCATCTAATGCTCTCTTCTTGTCGACATCAGAAAATTAAGACCACTCCCTCGGCCATAAGTGCTATACACCATACACGAGAAGAGAAGACTGACGAAAGAGCGGTGGGGGATCATTGGGATGACGGATAAGCATCGGCTTTTTTGTTACATTATTACTTTAAAGCGCCTTTCCTTTTAGCTTCTTCAGTATCTGGGTACAACTTTTGATGAGATTCCCCACAAATATTAAGAGAACCTATTTCGATTCTTAGGGCGAAAATGATATCCACAAAAAGGACATAAATGCTAGAGAACCTTTAATTAATTTGTAAAGCTGACGTCTTTGATCTCATTCGAAGTAGGCCATCGGAATCGGAGTTGCTCTTAAAGCCTTCTTTCTGTTCGTCGAAATGTCAAAGTGAACGGAAAAGACTAGTTGTGGTGGTCAAACATAATAGAATTTGTTTGAAGTTTAAACGCGTTCAACTTCTTCTGCTTAGTATCACGGCCCGGTCCAATCCAGTGGATTCCATATGGATCTAATATTCCCTGGTCCAAATTCGGACCAGATCCACATTTCCAAAATAAAAATAAAAATAAAATCACAAATATGATTGGATCTGGGTTGCACTTGGATAGATGAATTTGATTCTAGCTGTGTTTATGCTTAATGGATAATCTCTCCCCATACATTTATAAGCCAAAAGCTTCCTTGGACCCAAAAAGTAAGATTTGAACTGCTTAGTTCAGATTATAACTTACCCAGCAGCCTAAACACCGACTAAATGGTTATGAATTAAGAGGATTTTAATTCTAAGCCGATATAGATCCAGTTTAAACCCAAAAAATCATTGGCCTCACAAGCCAATAACGATTCAAAAAAAAAAAATAGTTTTTATTTATTTATTTATTTTTTTAATGTTCCCCCCACCCCTTCCTTTATGTTTGTGGGTTTGGATTATAAGGTACCATGGTATTGTGAATTTGTGATCAACGATTTGATTCCATTTCTGTGAGCAGTTCAGACCATCAATTGTAGGTGGAAATTAATCATGATAGTCACTATTGTCTGTGAGCATTTCAGACCATCAAATCACATTGGATGAACAGTTTCTCTCTTCACCCTGGATGGTGGAAACTCTCTGCCATTCATTATATGCAAAGATCATTTGGGGCTTTGCCTTGGATTTCATTCAATGCATGGCTTCTGTCTTCGGAGTTGAACACAGGTTTGACCATGTGGGCCTATGGTAATTTGCAAAACCCATACATCCAAAAATTAGTATGTTACGAAAAAAAGAAATGAAAAATGCAAGTATCATCAGATTATCTCGAAACACTCAAGTTTTCGGGAATACCTGAAAAATAATTTCTCCACTCAAATAAACGGGCATAAAGAGTGGTCAAAATGCATAGGAATCATTTTTAGGGTGGCTTTAATATTTTATTTAATACATTAGACTGTCTTATTGGAAATGTGCCCATCAAATTCATATTTATGTAGATTAAATTATTTAATTAACGAGTTTTGATAGTTCTTAGGTTTTAACCTAAAATTGTTTACGATTAAGGATGAGACTGGACACCCCGTTCATATGGTCATCACTTTGTGTGTATTTAGAAATAGAGATTCTTGCACACAAGTGTGAGTGTACATACAGTTTGTGAACCAGATCATACAAGAATTTTATGTGTGTTACTGTCTATTGATGATGGAATGGAATTCTCGTCTGTAGTGTACGATTAGTCCCTTGACATGAGGGGTACTTAACGATGCGGTTATGCATTGTGAGTTTTGCCAACGGTTGATGTCTCCTTGACTATATATTGATGTACTGGATTCACAATGTTTGGCGATGTTAGAAAGAAACACCAACAAGGAATCCATTGTTGGGAGAATATAAAAGAGAAAGAATATGCTTGTAATTGATTGGATACAAATCCATATCTAGTGGTATTTTGGTAAATTGTTTGTAAAGTTTTGATAATCAATATTATTTATTAATAACTATATTCACCTTTACATGGGGGCAATGCAATCATTTGTAGGGGCTAGGTGGTTTCAGTGTCTAGGCATGGTCGCCAAGCAAGGCACACGACCGGGTAGCATTCATTCTCCAAAATATATAACATAAGAAGAAGAAAAAACCCTGGATACCTAGGGTTCTATTCTAAAAGATGATGGATAGCAATAAGCACTGATGTTAATCCATATTCCTCAGCGATCTAGATAATTAGAAAAGGGTGATCATCTAATGACATAGAGAAATCTTAGGATGTCCATATTCCTATATGTCTCTTTGGCTAAGAGACTTTTGTAATCTTCAGCCATGAGCTTTCACGTTATCTTTAATAAAACATTTTGACAGGAAAAAAAAAAAAAAAACAAAAGTAATGATGAAAATAACAACAGATTTATAATTTTTTTTGTCTCTCTTCTTTTTAAATGTTTTTCTTTTCTTGCATCCAAACATAATCTAAGAGTAGAATGAGTACTCCCTACCTCTCCCAAATTTTATCATATGCCCTCTTGGAGATCCGCCAATTTACCCAAATATAAGGTATGGTTTAATTTGATGCTGTTCAATTAATTGTAAATGACACATCTAGTTGGTGAGAAATCAATCATGGACATCAGGATTGAAAGTAAAGCACTTCATTTATTGTGACTAAAAAGCCAATACAGTCAAGATACATAAATGTGTGAATAGGCATGCATCTAGCTAGCTAGAGGCATTATTTAGCTAGTAATATATAATCTTAGCCCCCAAACCCATATATAATATATATATACTAGACTAGATGATGCTCATGAATCTCACACGTACACTATAATATGTATATATGTATTGTTTTTTTTTTTCAAATTCAAAAACCCCTCCTCATGGACATCAACTTGCTTAGCTCGAAGTTCTTGTGCTTCTGTTGAAGGAACTCATCAGCTTCAACATCGATGTCTTGTTCGATATGAATATGCTCCTTCACCCGAGCCCTCTGATGATCACTATTCTTTTGAAGAACTTTGATCTGATCAACATAAGTATCATTATGTTTGTGGTACTGGTTGTGGTTGACGCTGGGGGGGACTACGACTGCGACGGCGACGGGGTCTGATTGGATGTAGTCTTGGTATGCGGGCACCGGTGCCGGCGCCGTCATCTCATCAACAGAGACGATGTAGTTACGGTAGTCGCTGGTGATATTCCAACCATGCTGCTGGTGCTGCTTTGCATGGTTGTTCTCGTATCCATTGCTACACATTTTCTCTTCTTGGAAATTGAGAGAGGAGTAGGAGAGATGATGGCAATGGCAATGGCAACAACTACTACTACTCTTTCTTTCTTTAGCTTGTATGTACGTATAACTTCCAAGGCTAATTAATTTGTCTATTTATAGATATGACTAATATATTTGATTCCATGCATGGTGGAGATAAGCAAGCATCCTATACTCTCTCGCTTTTCGTTTTAGTTTTCAAATTTGAAAGCATATCTCATTACTAGCTGGTGGTGGTGGTGAGAATCTGTTACCTGTATGCATCACCTTTTGCAAGAACCAATCATACCGATTTTTATTACATATCGGGTGATTAATTAAGTTTGAGAAACTTCCAAGGTTAATCTGCTATATGTCTACCGACTCTATTTCTCTACACGCATCTAATTAGAAAGAGAGAATCTCTTCATCCACCGGAGAAAAATAATATTTTGGATCACGAATAATAAAGGAAAGGAGTTATTCGTGGATGAAGAGTTCAATCATAGCATCACTTCATCACGTACTGCAGGTGCATACAATGAGGGAAAACTTAATCTATAGTCAGGTATCGATAACGGTATAGGTCATCATCGAGACTAATATCGATATCGGTACAGATCAACCACATCCAAGTGTATTGATTCGATTCCAAATCAAAACAATACTTTTTTCATGAATAATCCCACATTGCATGGTATCAGCTGATCCATATTAGTCAGGTATCAATATTGGATCCGATAAATACCAATCAATACATACGAACAAAAAATGGCTATTGTGTGGGTTGCAGCCATGTTCCTGCTGCTCCAATTGTATATGCAGACTTAGAATCCCTTAGGGTATTTTGAAAAATATTAAAACCTAAGAGGGTATTTGTGAACCCAAAGGGGAAGGAAATTATTCCAATTTGGCGCTTACAATTGTGGGTAGCAAACAGGGTTGCTGCCAAAATTTTCCAATACATATCGGCCAATATTACAATATCAATTAATACTTAAAACATATTCGCTATTCTATGAGTTCAATAGCAACGTTAAATCACAATGGTTGAAGAGATTCTCTATTCACCATGGGTGATGAAAAACACTTTGGCCTTTCATTAATCGTCCATGTGTTTTTCTGACAAAATATAAGTAGGACAACCACACCATTGAGAAAAATAGTCTAATGTGAATGGAATCAAGTGGTCCATGGGAGGCTATGGGGAATATGAAAACTATGGTCCCACCATTAAAGAATTTTCAATTATCTTTCGCAAGAAAACAAGTTGGAGAGGAAAAACCATGACACTTTATTCCTTCGTTTATATACCTCTGCAGGGCACCTAAAATATCTACCTGGAGATGCCAATGTCTTAGTACGTGATTCAATCAAACACTCTCAAAGAAAGTTTAATTCCTAATAACTCACAAATGAGAAAGAAATGGGCAAAAGCAGTAGGCCTGCTGGGGACACTGGTTTGGGCTATTAAGCCGTTTGCACCGATGTTGGGGATTTTCTTATGGACATCTACAGTGTCAAATCTTTTATAACTTTTTTTTATTTTATTTTTATCAGTTTATGTATAAGACACTTCTTTTTTTCAACGTGGGTAAAATTTTATCATTTTCGTGTGCGAAAACTAAAGATGCAAGTTTGGCCCTGTCGGCCCTGGCCCGCCCTGAGCCTAAACAGGGTCTGGGCTGAGATACCTGACCCTGAGGGCGGGTCAGGGTTGAAAATTGTTGGTCCTGAGTCAAGGTCGGATCGGGTTAGAGTTGAGGCCTTAGGCTGAGCCCAGCCCGACCCTATTTTAAATTATACTATAACACATATATATATATATATATTATAAATTTTAAATGTCACACATATTTTGTTATATAATATATTATATATGAAGATCATAAGTGAAAATATAATTTATTATAATGTTATTTTATATAAAATTTATAATTTTCTCCAAGACCTTGTCCAACTTAATCCAGTCCATGCATCTCTACCTTCCCCCACTCCATGATTAGGGTCAATTAGGATCAATCCAGCCCAGCCCAAATTTGAGGGCAAATCAGGATTGAATTTTTCAGGCCCTAAGTTGTGGTCGGGTCGAGCTTGGGCCCAGCTAAAAGGAATTAGGATTGGACTGGGGTTTTAAAAAACCCGGCCCAACCGGACCCTGTTGCAACCCTAGCGAAAACCCCTTAAGGGGGTAATTTTTTAAGTTCAAAAGTAGTAATTGTTGAACAATATTAAATAATTCTTTAGGAAACGAGGAGAGCAAAGACTTTAGAAGGATTATTGACTGCCCGTTTTGAAATAGAATGGGCCAAAAGAGTTTACGCACTAAAATACATAACGGAAACAACTTGAATCAAACCTTGTCTGGATGAGCTTTATATCAATGGGAGGCTGACAAGTCTCAAGTCTCAAGTCTCAAGTCTCAAGTATCAAGTATCAAACATCTAATTTACGAGAGGCAGTTAAAATGGATAGCAACATGATGGTAGCTGTGAACCTAACGCATTTGGAAGAGTATGGAGTGTTAAAGTCCATCCTACCAAGAGGTCTTGAGTTCAAGCCTTTTGGTTTACACCTTCCCTGATTTCCCAACAAAAAATCAAAAGGATCTACTATCTTAATAAAACTTTAAACCATTGTCACCGACGGTTTCAGTGTTATAGAGTTTCAATTCGAACCTTATTCTGTTTTAGCCTTTGATTCTTACATGGTTGAATTTCGGTTCTTATATTCGGTTCATATACTATAATAAAATAATATTATAAAATATTAATATATGTGCAAGAGATCATTGCCTGATCGCGTGGCCCGTGCACTAGTGCAAGGACATCAACAAAGATGGAACGAGGGGGATGATTTCGACAATGTAACGAGGTACAGAGCAAATATCTAGAATGGAAGATCTCCGAGAGTTGGGTGTTCTCGAGTTAGGTTGTAGGTTTTCACTAGTATAAATACCCTAGGTGTATTTTTTCTGTATATGTTTCCTCTTTAAGATTGGTAAGTGGTTCCCATATATAGTGCTATAAGTGAGAGATGTGATTTGTAATTTTCCTCTCCCAAACGTACAGTGAAGTGAATTCTGTGTGATTGCCTTGTGAATATATGCCAGCATGCCGAACCACATAAATTTTGTGTCTTAATTTACATGTCACTCTGTTTTTGTGCTTGTTTTGATTTCGCATTCGTACGTGCTGATTTATGCGGGGGCTTTTTTCCGTCGGATTAAACTTAAGAAAAAGGGATAAAAAAAAAAAACAGAAGAAACAGGGGGAGGGGAGGAACCTAGTTCTCTCCAATCAAGCACCGGTCAGATAGATCCTTCCAACTCACAGGACTAAACATGAAATTTGTCAAACCCCAAACAACTCTACATACCTCCTGCTATATATATATATATATATGTATTCAAATATTCCACTTAATTTCACACTGAAATGTTACATATTTTTAACTAAATGGCACTTCCATCTGCCAATCTTTAAACTCTCACTCACCTCATGCATGCGCATGTTATTCATTCATCCAGGAAATTTAAAAAAGTTCCTCTCAAATCATAGTTAGCTCCAAAGCCCTCCTCACATCAGATTTCTGTTCTTCAGTGAGCTTGGATGGGAATTTGACATTGAATATTATTTTCAAATTACCTTTCTTCCCAGGTACTTTGGAAATGGGCATTCCCTCATTTTTTATCACAATCTCATCACCTGGTTTGATGATATTTGTTGTGAGTGGGATTGAAAGGTTCCTCCCATCCAAAGTAGTCAGATTGAGAGTCTTCCCTCCTGTGAGTGCATCCAAGAGTGATATCTTTTGGTTAACCAACAGATCATTCCCATCCCTTGTGTAAACTGGGTGGGATTTCTCATCAACCACGAAGATGAGATCTCCTGCAATGGTGCCTGGATCTTGGTTACCTTTCTCAGGGAAAGTTATCTTTGTTCCCTTCTTCCACCCGGCTTTGGTATCTACTGTCAAAATCTCCTCCACAGTTATTAGCTTACTGTAACAATGAACAAATCATGGTTAATTAAGTTGGTCAATCATAGAATAAATTAGTAAATATATATATAAGATGGATACCCGTAAGAATTAGGAACTATCCTAGAGATTTGCATCTTCCGTTTGGTACCACAGTAAAGCTCCTCCAGAGTGAAAGGTAGATTCCTTTCAATTGTTCGTATCTTTCGCTGCTGCCCGGAGAACCCATCGCCGAAGAACTGGCGGAAGATGCCGTCGGCGTCGCGCGTAGTGTAGACGCCATCGCCATTGCTCGTATGAAACATAGTTAAAACGTGATTAAAAACCGGTCCAACACACAACACTGAACACAGTAAGTCGGTAAGTAGTGTGTTTTCCTCCAAAACCCACAACGCAAAACTCTGACGATCGATTGTTTTCATTTATAGCCAGCCGCATGGTTGCCCTCGACCGAAGTTACTTAACTAGTTTATACATCATAACCACAGTCTATCAACACAATTATTGACCCTTCACTCCCACTTCAAACAAAATGACGTCATCTCTTCGTTGAAATTCTGACATCATTGTACGAGGAAATATGGCTTTGCTCCACGTCTCTGATTGACAATAGTGTCGTGATAAGGATGACACATCAATAATGGAATCAAGTTCGGGTGTCAATACCTAGCCCAAATCAATTAAACCAATTCGAACCAAACCGAATAATCCTTATTGGATCGTCTCTGGGTAAGGCTCTTGCATACTTAAAACCAAACTCAACGGAAATCGATATTAACTCGATAAGAACCCAAAATCAACAAAATTGAAACCTTTTTTTTGGTTTTGTTTTATTTGTTTGATTTTGAATCAACCTTAATCGATTCAACCTAGACCGAAACGGGTCCATGGGAGGGTATGGGGAATATGGCAACTCTATAGTCTTGGTCTCCACCAGTCTTTTTGTGATATTTTGGTAAGAGTCTTGGTCTCAACCAGTCACTCACCACTATAGACGTTTCAATCATCTTTGGAAAATAATTAATTAATATATAAATGAGCCTTGACACTTTATTGTTTGCTTGAGCTTCACGGCACCTGAAAAGTATCTACAAGTGGCGAATTCTTGAAAGAAACTTTAACTCCAAGCCGTACCTCAAGAATAGAAATCTGAAACAAACTTTAATTCCAAGCAACTTCCCCGAAATTCACTGGTCACGGAGTCACGGTCAATCTTTACTTTGGAAAGCAATGGGCAAAAATACTAGCTTTTCGGGGGACACTGGTATGGGGCCTTTGGGCTATTAAGCTGATGGCCCATTCTGATATTCACATCTTTTAAGATGTAAATATTTTGGGGGTTTCTCTGAACAAACGGTATAGGGGAACACACAAATGGGGATTGCCACAAAATGGTATCAAACATGGAAGGGCAGCGAAGTAATTTCTTATTTCATGTAAGGAGAGATAGACACAGAAGTGCGGAGAACCTGCTTTTCCTTTTATTTTTTCATCTATTTAGTATAAAACATTTTTAATTGAAGTTAAAATCTTATCATATCTTATTTAATTATCTTTGAAAAAAATGCAAGTTAATGACAACTCTTAATAATGCATAATGTTAAGTACAATTTTAAATTAACGTGAAAATACTTTTTTACCCATGATTTAAAGAATTTTTTAAAATAATAAGACAAGAGGCAATCAAAAGAAGTTACTTGCACTAAATATATCTATTAAGCATTAAGTTGTCATAGTTAGTAAGTTTGAGAACAACAATTAAGCATGTACGAATACATAAGACAGTTAAATGGACTAGACAACAATAATACTTCTCAAAAACTCGAAGGAATAAAACGCGTATGGTAATAATATGATACTTGTTTAATATGACGGATCTGTACGTAAAAATATAGGCATGTATGTATACACCATATGTAATTGGGGAAAAAATAAAACTTATAAAAATCTATGCATCACACATGTAATTGGGATTTCAAATCATAAGCTGTCAAAAGAGCATCCTTGTGATCATTGAAACCAATCCGAAATAAAACAGTGCTTGCATAAAAAGAGTATTCTACATTATCACACACGGAAGTTTTGGGATCCACATCCACTAACTAGATTGCAAGAATATTCCTGTTACTTAGACTCGTAGACAAAGAAATATAATCTAAAAAAGTATTTTGAAAAATACTAAAATATAGAAGGATATTTGTGAATGCAAAGGTGAAGTTAATTATTCTATTTCTTTGGCTGCAATCCCAGGAAACAGCAACAATTTTTTTCACAAAAAGCTCCATAATGGAGCCTCTATTATCACTTATTTTATTTGGTAAAAACCTTTTGGTAAACTATCATCGACATCTCTCTCTTCTCTCTCTCTCTCTCTCTCCAATTAATGTACTAGACGAACAAATTTGAATCCTCTTCGCAGCATTTTGGTTCCGATTTTTCTATGGAAACGACAATCTCTTCTTGGTCACCTTTTTCTTCTCATGTCTCAATCGGTCCTATGAAGCCCGTTTGTTTACCAGATAAAAGGGATGTGAAACTTGTGAAGGTGGATCACACATGTTGTGGGTTAGATTGACAAAAAAAAAAAAAAGAAATGAAAAAAAATAATAAAATATATATTTTATAGTGAAAAGTAGGATTTAGTGGGAGAGAAAAGAAATGGACATGGGATGGATTCCATAGCAATGAAAGGAAATAGGAAAAAGAGAAAAATAGACTCAAAAGTAATTTTTTTAATGGAGCTTTCGAAGAAAGAGCTGAAAGGCAAGTGTGGATTGCTGAAGCAGCAGCCTCACTTGTTGTCCTCTCCAAGCATGTGAAGAAAGTTGGAGCGCAATAGCGCGCCCTCCAAAGACCCTGCTGGGAATGAACTCCAAAGGAAAAGCTACTATCTGATCATCCCACATCAACGCAACCATCTGTGCCTCTCGAGTGCTCCCCATCGAAAAAATGATCCCTACTGATCTCGAAACCCTCCACATCTAGAATATCCTGAAGCAATCCGAACCGACAAAGGCATCAAACTGGATAAATAGGGCATAAGAGAATCTAACCCAAGTAAGATAACACATCTATGATCTCTGACCCGAAAGTGCCTTTTTAGAAAGATTACCCTTGTCTCTGTTTATGTCTCAGATTGGAACAAATTACTATAATTTGTCTCCGCCTACGGATCAGTCGACCTTTTTCACAAATTTTACGAACAAAAGCCCCATAAATAGTGTCAAAATTGGTAGGATTTTGAAAGTGAATGATGTGGGAAAAAGAGGGCTGCCATCTCACCAGACAAGAATAAATGCATATAATGAACTTGTCTGGAAGTTTTCCACTCCATGTATCCAAACACACACATCCTTAGTATTTCGTGGGAAAATAGTACACTTTTTCCACCCCTTTTTGCTTATTCCACTTTTATCCGGCAAACAAACAGGCCCTAATTGTAATGATGAGTGCTTCGCTTCTGCATCCCAATGGATCATATACACCACTCAAATACCGAAGATTTAGGTTAGGGGTGTCAACTGATCGGTCTCGGATCTAACCAAGTTTAACCAATTTCAAGTACTGCATCATGCCTATTTAGCTAATCAGGTCGGGTCTGGATGGGATTGATCGGGCTATAATTGGGTATTAGAATTGGTTCTTTTTTGGGATGAATCAAGTCTTAGCTATAGGCCAGTTTAACTCTAAATGGTCTTTAAACGGACTGTGCAACTAAAATTAGTCGCTAAAATGTATTAAAGGGAAAAATAAAAAACAGTTGCCCATAAATTCTGCAGTACTCATGGTTCGTGGGTTTTAAACGGGCTCTCATGCACCACTCACCGTTGGATAATCTTTTAGATTTGTGAATCTAAATTTTGTATCTATGATTTGATGGTTTGGTAGGAGTGTAGGACATCAATACTTATCAAACTTAACTAAATATATGACTTTTTAATCATACAATATTCAAGGAGTATTTCCTATGGGTGTCACTCACATAAATCTCTTTTTGGGAATAGTTGGTCTACGAACTATTGTGTGTGTTGAAGCAATGCACCGTGTAAATGAAATGAAATAAAATACATAGCGCACTAGCATGTGGTGCGTGAAAAACTCATTATTTGGGACGACTCAAAAGCCCAAGAGTGGGCAAACCTCTCCTCACACGTCCATGGACCAAAACCTAACAGGATTCCAAGTGATTCAAATTAGGGGAGGGGGTCCATCATGACAGACCAATCATCAAGATCGGAATTAGTAATTCTGAAACAAGCGAATGCAAACCGTCCTTGCGGTCGATTTACATTTTACGGTTAGTAACCGATTCAATCCACATCTTGTGGATCCAGAATGGAACCCGATTTTCGTACTCTTAAACCATGTGGAGCATCTTAAGATTGTCGGGAAAATTATCTCCTCCAATTCCCTGCCCAACCTAATCCCCCATTGTTTGTAATAAGGGGGGTGGACCTCACTCGGGCAGAATGTTTGGGTAGGGATAGGGTGTTCATTGCAGCCCTCCTTATTACAGGGATTGGGGAACGGGCCCTGGAGGGGACACAGATCATTAGAAATATTGAGTTGACTCACATTCACGTATTAGAATGGCTCACAGCCGTTCAGATGGAATCCAATGTGGGTTCTACAAGTAGATTCCACCTGAACGGCTGTGAGCTGTTCTCGTACATTCGCGTACGTGAACATGATCCTGACTCGAAATATCGGCTATCAAATCCATGCCCGTGTCATCGAAACCGGCCATTTCCTTAACCTAGACTCTCGCTAAAGTGTGGTGGACTCTGAACAGTGAATTTAGGGGTGCAAGTTTGGCCCTGTCGGCCCAAACCCCCCCTGGTCCGCCCTGAGCCCGAACAGGGTCTGGGCTGAGATATTTGGCCCTGAGGGGGGATCAAGGCTGGAAATTTCTGACCCTGAGTTAGGGTCAGGTCAAGTTAGGGTTGAGGCCTCGAGCTAAGCTTGGCCCGGCTCGGCTCGACCCTGATTTCAGTTATACTGTAAAATATATATTGATATAATTTATACACTATAAACTTTAAATTTCACCCATATTTTTTTATATAATATATTATATATGAAGACAATAAGTGTTATAATATAATTTATTATATTGTTATTTTATGTAAAATTAATAATGTTATTCCCAGTCCATTCCAACCCATGCATTTCTTTTCCCCTCCCCATGATCAGGGCCAATTAGGGTCGGCCCGGCCCGACCCTGAGGACGGGTCAGGGTTGGATTTTTCTGGTCCTGAGTTAGGGTCGGGTCGGGCCTAGGCCCAGCTAAGGGGACTTAGGGTTGGGCTAGGGTTCCATAAAGCCCAGCCCAACCCGACCCTGTTGCGGCCCTAGGTGAATTCATACTCGACTGTTCCTCTATCCTGAACCCGGATAGCATGGATTACGCCCGTTCCATTTTCCGTTCGATAGATGAACTCAATCCCGCAGCTTACAACATCTTGATCAGAGGCTTCACCTTCATCTTCAAGTTATGCCCCGAGAATGCCATTAAGATCTTCTAGCAAATGCTAGAAAGCTCAGTGGGTCCCGATAAGTACTGTTTCCCCTGAGTTTTGAAAGCTTCCTCCAAATTCAAAGCATTGAGAGAAGGTGAGCAAATCCACACCCAGTTACTAAAATTTGGTTTCGGGTGTGTTGAGTTTGTTCAGAATAGATTGATCCACTTTTATGCCAGGAGAATCGAAGTTGTTCGTCGGATGTTCGATGTAATCTCTGACAGAGGAGTCATTACTTGGAATGCTATGTTTGCGGGTTACTCTTAAGAGTGGGTGCTGTGAAGAAGTTGAGAAATTGTTATTTCATGAAATGTTAGTCTGATCTTGGGTTTGATGATGTTACCATCATTAGCATTTTGACGGCTTGCGGGAGGTTGGAGAACTTGGAACTGGGGGAATGGATAGATGAGTCTATAGAGCCAAAGGGGTTAAAGGAAAATTTTAATTTGATCACTTCTCTTGTTAATATGTACTTCAAATGTGGTCAGGTGGATACCTCTGATGAGGGTCGGGGATCTTTTGTTAGTATGAGCAGAGCTTGAGCATTATAGCACTATGGCTGCATGGTTGATATTCTTAGTCAAGCTGGTTTGATTGAAGAGGCATCTCACTTTGTATAAAACATCCAATTGAACTTAAAGCCATCATCTGTAGAACACTCTTGGTTTAATGTAGTGGTTCATAAAAATCTTGAAATTGGGGAAGAATCTGTGAAAAACTTGGTAGACTGGACCCTACACATAGTAGGGATTATATTCTCTTGTCACATATTTATGCATTAGTGGGCTGGTGGGAGGATGCATTAAGGGAAATGAGTCAGATGAAAGAAAAGGGTAACAAGAAGACACCAAGGTGTAGCTCAATTGAGTTGGATGGAGTGATTCATGAATCCACAATCAAAGGGGATTTATGGCGCAGTTGAGGACATAATTAGGCTAATTAAGTCTGCTGGTTATGTGCTCAACACAGTAATGGGGAAGAAGCATCGATAGATAACTCACCATAGTGGGAAGTTGGCTATTGCATTTGAGCATATTAGAACTTCACCTGGATCCACAATTAGTATATCTGAGTTTGTAGCGACAGCCACACTGCAACGAAGATGATGTCTGAAGTATTTGATAGAGAAATTGTCGTCAGAGTTTGCTATCGTTTTCATCATTTCAAAGAAGGGTAATATTCTTGCAATGACTAATGGTAAGCTGTTTCTATGACTTTGTCTGATATAATGTTCTTGTAGAATCTTGGAGGAATGCTTTATTTTACCCTTTAGTAGTCAAAAATGCCAAAGAGGCTTGACACATTCGAAAAGTTTAATCCTGTTTGAAGCATTACATTTCATTAACACATAGGATGATCCACCATTTGATGTCTCACATCAAGAAACTTTACTATGTTAGTGAAAACCAACGTAGTTGAATGATCATAATCATCTCGGGATACTTAATCCGCTCAATCAATTATATTCCTGGGAGGATCACAACGATTATGTCTAGGCAGAGGATCTCCCAGCTTCACCACAATTCTTTGAATCAAGGATCATGAGTCGTAGTATGGTGGAGTCAATCAAGAGAAGTCTTTCAATAGCAGACTTCAGCAGTTTCATCGAGAGATCAGGATCATGGGAAGATAACATTGTCAATCTATGTATGTGCTTGAGTTGTATGGAGAGACGTCATGAGATCAGGAATCTACCCAATTGCTCTCATCTGTTTCATAGGGAGTGTCTAGATAGGTGGGTTGGATCAGGGACAGGTGACATGTCCCTTGTGTAGATCTAAGCTATTACCAACACAAGTAGAGCAGATAAGGGGTGGAAGAAATTCATGGTTGCTAGAAAGAATATCTTACTTGTTTGGTGAAGATTTGTTGATGGCTATGGATTAGCATTCGAGATCTTAAACACAAGTATTATTATATGGAACACACTTTGAAGTTTTGAATTCTTCAATCAATAAAGGGTTGAGACTGCAATGGGCTTGTAGTGCTTCGTAGTTAAAACAAATTTGGTGATCAATCTCAATTGTGTGGTTCATCATATAGTCCATATTCTTTTTCAAGGGTTCTTCTACTCCAAGTAACTTTAGTAGTTTTAAATAACTTTCTAAACCATTTATTGACACATGGGGACTTTAGATTGATTCAATATGTAGTAAACCCCACCAGACATTTCCACAGCCCCACCTCCCCCCCCCCCCCACCCAAAAAAAAAAAAAAAAAAGAAGAAGAAGAAGAAGATAAGGGCTCCTGACTCTATATATATATCATCAGATTATCTTAAAAAACTCAATTTAAGTTTCCGTAATTCCTGAAAATAATTTCCCCCTCAAATAATGGGCAAAAGGAGGGGTCAAAAACGATAGGAATCATCTTTTTTTGGTGATTATTGTGCTCCAGTTAATATACTAGATTATCTCTCCTATCTAACATTTGTTGCTGATATTATCATACTACATGAAGTGATAAGGGTCCTGGATTTTTTGGTTGGTTTTGGTTTCCAAATTTGAGATATTGTTTTGTAAGATAAAATTGGGCCATTAATGCCTTCACCATTATGATTGGTTCCATTCTAACTTAGTTGAAGGGGCAAGTATTTTGTTCAAAATGAGAAACTTCATAACCATGAAAATTGAAGGTTAGGCAAAGTGGAATGTCTTCATTCCAATGATGTGTACCTAGATTTACAATCTCTCCCCCTTGGGGTAATTTTTTTCTTTTCCCTTGGATTGCATATGTGTAAAAGCAAATGTGTCTTGGAAGTTCTTGATGGTTGATATTCTAAGACAAATCCATAACCTTACCTCTCTCCATGAAAAAGGTTAATAGTTTGATATCAATACTGAAAATTAACTTTGCCATGCATTTCAGGCACGCTGTATTCATTTTCATTCTGTAGTCACTACTCACTCTGCAATAAACATGATTACCATCTGATGGCAGAATCTGGATCACCTGCCCATACATGTATGCTACACATACATTCCAAACATAGCCTAAGAGTAGAATGAGTGGTCTCTAACTCTCCCAAATTCTATCATGCCCACTTTGGTGGTCCTCCAATTTATAAAAATATAAGCTATGGTTAATTTGCTGTTGTTCAATTGTAAGAGACACAATAAGCACTTTATTTACTGTGAATAAAAAGCCAATACATTCAAGGTACACAAATGTGTTAACAAGTGTGAATAGACTTCTAGAGGCATTATTTAGCAATGATACATACTTAGCCCCATATATATATATATATATATATCATCCATGAACTTTATATATATATGATATACTGGATGATGCTATAGATTCTCACACACACACCATCTTTTTCAAATCCCCCTCCTCAGGGACAGCAACTTGCTTAGCTCGAAGCTCTTGTGCTTCTGCTCGATGTACTCATCAGCTTCAGCATCGATGTCTTCATTGAAAGAAACATTCTCCTTCACCTGAGCCCTGTGATGATGACTAGTCTTTGGAACATGTTTGATCTGATCACCATATGTGTGGTACTGGTTGTCGATGTGGTTGATGGCGGCAATGGCATCTTGGAATGGCGGTTTCGTCGTCTCATCAGTACAGATGATGTAGTTATGGTTGTCACTAGTGATATACCAACATTGCTGTTGCTTTGCATGGTTCTTGTATCCACTGGTGGATGTTTTCTGGGTCATTTTCTCTTCTTCCTTTTGGGATAACTTAGAAATTGAGTAGAGAAGATGACTTTGCTTGTCTTTCTTGTAGAACTTCCAAGGCTAATTGTCTATGTTGTTGGGTACTGCCAAGGCATAAGATTTATAGACTAATATTTAATTAATGTTTGATTCCATGGAGATAAGCAGGCATCCTATACTCTCTTTTCGTTTAGTTGTCAAATTTGAAAGCATCGCCATCTATGATCTATCTATCTATCTAACTAGTGGTGATTCTGTTACCTCATGCCATGCCAAGGACTCACGTCATATTTATTCAATTTTCATTATAGGGTGGCTTGTTAAGTTTGAGAGGTCAAACAACAAACTTCCAAGGTTAATCTGCTATATGCCTATAGATATATGTCTTCATGAATTTAACATGTTTACCACATGAGAGAAAGAATGGAGCCAGGCTGCGTAGCGCATGCTAGCACCTCTCGATGTTTATCTCTCTCCTATCTCATATGAAATGACAAATCTGCCTCCTATTGTGGGAGGAGAGAAATAGACACAGGGAGGCATGCACTAGCATATGCTACATAGCTTTACAGGAACTCAATCTCATGAATTATATATTAACTTCGGGGCAGAGGGTTCTTTGAGCAAGCGCCAAGCAGGCATAGGGAGCCCATGAGTGATGAAACAATTTTTGTACATATATAGGGGTAAATAGGTCATTTCATATGAGGAAGAGAGAGATAAAGATAGAAAGCGCTAGTGTATCCTCCGTGGTCAGCTCAGAGATTCTTTTGCCTAACTTAGGTTTTTTTTTGTGAGGAAAAAACCGGAGTGGGGATTCCTTCCCCGACTTTTTGACATAATGAGCCACGGTTGTTCACAATGACACTCTTTCTCTTTGAACAAAATGTGGTTGCTTTACTGAATGAATCTGCTCTAGCCCTCTCATTCACGTGATTCCTCACTCTGGTGTTGTGGGAAACTTCTATTCGTGATAAAATAGACATCACAACCTTCACTAAAATAGTCTGGTGATATTGATGAGACATCATTTTGAGAATGGAATCAATTGGTCCATGGAAGTTCAATTAATCTTTGCAAGAAAAACAAGTTGCAGAGGAAATGCCTTGACACTTTATTCCTTCATTGATACGTGGGCATCTAACCCAAAGAGAGGAAAAAAAAAGAAAAAGAAATACATTGAGATGTTAATATCTTAGCACGTGATTCATGTATTCAATCAAATCCTCCCTGAAGTAAATCACACGTGTATTTGAAAAATATGTAAAATAAAAGCAACTCATGACAAGATATAATGGTCATATGTTTGGCATTATGCATTTATGAATACTCCATTTAAAGAATTTTTGAGAATTAGATAATGAGCAATCAAAAGAAGGTTAAATATCGTAAATAATCGGATCTAGGAACGGATGGTTTGATTCACCACGAAATGATAGTACGATTGATGCCTATTCCTTTCTCTTGACATCTTTCCCTTTTGAAGAGGGATAAACATATGGATCAACAAATGAATTTGCATATAGATATTCGATTGAGGAAGGTGATCTAACTATGTTAGGCGGTGGTCAAGCACTCAAGCCTATTCCATTCATAGAGAGATCCAATCTTTAGAATCAATAAAAAAGACATCTTGGACTAAGATTCAAATCTCTAAGAAGAATAATTGATGATGGTTTAAAGCAATATACCATGTAAATGAAATTTGGGAATATGGGTATCAATGTTGCCGCCAATGATACCTTGTTCCAAGTGTTATCCTTAGTAACCAAATTTCGCACCGTATCATGCTGATAGATCTATGATTTTAATTCAAGACTGGATCAATCGAATTGACAGGGACTAATATAACTAGTACCATTCGTCTCGATCAAAGCTGAGTTCTTTCACAAAATGGAAATAAGAATTGAAATTAGGCCAGACCGGTCGAATCAACTCTTCTAATCGATAAATCCCGAGTTCGATTTTGAGTTGGTACATTGGATTATTTGCATGGAGCACCAAGGTTCAAAGAGTACGAAACATTATGAATGTCGAATTGGCCGATTCAATTTGGATCGAAACCACCCGGTCCGTTTCACCCTGATTTGAAACAGTATGACTTTTTGTAACCGATTCAACCCGATTCAGGGTGATCCGGAGCACAATCGATCGGGTCCAATTCCGAACTCTTCAAAGGTGGAGCACCTGATACGTGGACGGAGATTATTAGAAGTATGGGAACTCTTTAAATCCTGCCTTTTTCTCAACCCGACTATCGCTGAACAGGACGACCTCTTCGACTCTTCCTCTATCCTTGTTGTCCCTGTTAGCATGGATTACGCCCATTCCATTTTCCGTTCGATTAATGAACCCAATCTCGCTGCTTACAACATCTTGATTAGAGGCTTCACCTTCAAGTTGTGCCCCGAGGATGCCATTAAGATCTTCTAGCAAATGCTAGAAAGCTCAGTGGACCCCGATAATTACAGTTTCCACTTTCCCCTGTGTTTTGAAATCTTCCACCAAATTCAAAGCATTGAGAGAAGGTGAGCAAATCCATACCCAGTTACTAAAATTTTGTTTAGGGTCTTTTGCGTTTATTCAGAATACTTTGATCCATTTGTATGCTGGGAGAAGTCCAAGTTGCTCGTCAGATGTTCGATGTAATCTCTGACAGAGGAGTCATTACTTGGAATGTTGCGGGTTACTATAAGAGTGAGTTTCGGGAAGAAGTTGTGAAATTGCTTCAAGAAATGTTAATCTGATATTGGGTTTGATGACGGGAGGTTGGGGTACTTGGAACTGGGGGAATGGACAAATGAGTCTCTAGACGACCAGAACCAAAGGGTTTAAAGGAAAATCTTAATTTGGTCACTAATCTTTGTTGATTTGTACGGAAATGTGTCAGGTGGATACCGGTGCCGACGGCTGCGGACACAGTTTTTTTTATGACATGCCACGACGCAATGTTGACGCCCGGAGTGCCATGATCTCTGTTTACAACCCATCAAACTGATACAGGGACACTAGTGGACTTCAATGAAAATGCGGATCTATGGAGCATTCACTTGGAATAGATGCCTTCTTGGAATGTCTTGTCCTGGACAGTGCTAATCCAAGGTATTGCTAGCAATGGACAGGGAAGAAGGGTCCTTGAGTTCTGCTCTTTGATGCAGAAGAATAGTATTGAACCAAATGGTGTGATTTTTATAGGTGCCCTCTCTGCTTGTAGTCATGCACACCTTATTGATAAGGGTTGAGGATCTTTTATTAGTATGAGCAGAGACAAGAGCATCGAGCTAAGGATTAAGCACTATGGCTGCATGATTGATATTCTTGGTCGAGCTGGTTTGATTGAAGAGGCATCTCATTTTATAAAAAAAAAAATCCCAATTGAACTTAATGCCATCATCTAGAGAACACTATGGTTTTGATCCTGCCAGTTGAAGGTGAGTTAGAAACACCAGATTAAGAGTGGACTGCAGTTAATACTGATATCTGGACTATAATACTGACAATCGAGGCCCGACTATCAACGCACACTGCCAGGTGCAATCCTTCTTTGGCTTCCCATATATCTTGAATAACTCCTTGCAAAGGTTTGAAATGAGAAAGGTCCTTGAATTCTTCTGTTTGATGTGGAAGAATAGTATTGAACCAAATGGTATAACTTTCATAGGTGTCCTCTCTGCTTGTAGTCATGCAGGCCTTATTGATGAGGTTGAGGATCTTTTATTTGTATGAGCAGAGAGAAGAGCATTGAGCTTAGGATTAAGCACTATGCCTGCATGGTTGATATTCTTGGCCGAGCTGGTTTGATTGTAGAGGCATCTCACTTTATAAAAAACATCCCAATTGAACTTAACGCCATCATCTGGAGAACACTCTTTTCTTCATGTAGGGTTCATAAAAATCTTGAAATTGGGGAAGAATCTGTGAAACAACTTGGTAGACTGGACCCCGCACATAGTGGGAATTATATTCTCTTATCAAATATTTATGCATCACTGGGCTGGTGGGAGGATGCATTTAGGGTAAGGAATCATCAGATGAAAGAAAAGGGTATCAAGAAGACACCAGGGTGTAGCTCAACTGAGTTGGATGGAGTGATAAATGGTTCATGAATCCATAATCAAAGGAGATTTATGGCAAACCAAAACTCTACTGGTTATGTGTTGAACACAGTAATGGGGAAGAAGCATCAATCTACCATAGTGAGAAGTTGGATATTGCGTTTGGGCATATTAGAACTTCACCTGGAATCACAATTAGGATATCTGAGAACCTCAGAGTTTGTTGCGACTGCGACACTGCAATGAAGGTGATGTCAGAAGTGTTTAATACAGATTGTTGCCTGAGATTGTAATCGTTTTCATCATCATCATTTCAATGAAGGGTTATGTTCTTGCAACGACTACTGGTAAGCTGTTTCTATGACTATGATAAAATGTTCTTGTAAATCATTGAGAAATGACTTATTTTACCCTATAGTAGCCAAAAATGCCAAAGAGGCTTGACACATTTGAAAAAGTTCAATCCTGTTTCAAGTATACATTTCATAAACACATAGGATGATCCACCATTTGATGTCTCACATCGAAGAAAGTTAGTCTATTTTTTGAACTAGTGACCATCTAGTTGAGGGTCTACTATGTTGTCCTGCATATGCTACTTCATGTTCTTAGGATTCAATGTCTTGTTGATTCATTTATAACCTCTTTTGGAATTTCAAGTGCCTGACAAAAGAATCCTCCTATCTTGAGCTCCCTCCTCACCTCTCTTCTCATTGAAGCCAATTCATGGTTGTATGAGTCATGGAGCTTCCAGGGTTTTAAAAAACGGATCAGAATTGGCGTAAATGGCTGATTCAACTCAGAATTGGAATCAATTGACACCGATTCCGATTAACCCAGATTCTTCACTTACTGAGTCTAATCAAGTGAAGCTGAGTTTGGCCGATTCTAGGACGATTAGGATTGGAATCGATGGAGACCGATCCAACCTTGGGAGCAACTCATGCATATTGGGTTTGAGCATGCTGTTTACAAGTATACTGTCTGTAGTTGGAGACTCATCAAGTTTTTAATACTTAGATCAGAATCGATTGAATCAACTGGGGCTGATTTTGGTTTAACCTGATTCTATGCATACTGAGTTAGATTGAGTCAGGGAGAATCCAGCTGATTTTGGGACGAGTCCGAATAGATGGAGACTGATTCTATACCTGGTTGTGACTTGTGAGTTTTAAAACTTTGATACCAATACAAGGTGGGGCACAAGTGTCATATAAGGGCTTGACAATAATACCTACTGTCTGCACACCGTCGATACTGATACTAATGTGACACAGATTGGGCCATATTGGGCCGATATCGGATGTAAATTAAAAAAAAAATCACTTTTTTGATTGATACTTTCAATTCGGATAGGTATCGAGTATTGGTGATATCGATACGTATCGGCTGATACGTCGATACTATACTGATATAACCATGATTAGGACTCCCTAAGTACAAATGTAACATACTTAAAAAACTTAGATAAACAATTCTAAGTACAAATGTAACATATGTAAAACTTAGATAAACAATTCATAATCTTTTAAATATGAAGAAAAAAATTATAGAGGACAGAAATGAAAAGTTAAATGACCGTTGATGATTGGAAAAATGGTTTTTTTTTTAATTTTATTTTTTCTTTTGGGCGGTGGATCCGGTTGTTGGCTATGGTTTTCCGTTGTCTCAAGGATTCAAAGAGACTTTTGGGACTTAAGTTTCCTCGAAGGCTCTGTCCGGTTGCAAAGGAAATGAAGGGAAGGGAAAACTATCGATGGTCAACACAATAGCAATGTGGGTCATTCTAATTTTTTAATTTTTTGGGTTATTTCCAAATGCCCTCTTGAAAATGGCTAAACTGACAATTGTTCTCTTGAACTTTCATTAATATCATGTGTACCTTTGTTTTTCAAACTAAGTATCACTATAGTCCCTGCCATTAGACAAAGACATTATAACATAACGGATCCTAGTTTTTGAATTTTGATGGACCATTCTGTCCCGAATAGGGTAAAATGACCAAAATGATCTTGAAAAAAAAAAAACAAAAAAACCTGCAACTCATCTTCCCCAAATCGTTTAGGGTTTTTAATCAAACCCTAAACGATTATTATTCTGAAAAAACAGAATCCACAAAAACCATTTATAAAAGATTAAGAAGTTTCTTACCTTAGAACTCTGGTTCTGCAATGTTCCATCTTCTTTGAGACTTCTTCTTCGAGCTCTGTAGGACTTCAAAAAAACTGATAGAAGAATAGAAAAACTATTCCTTTTCAACTTCCCAAGAAATTCTAATATTTTTTATTGCTCTGTAAATCCCCAAAAAAAGTTCCGTCCAAATAATCCTTCAGAGCTCGGGTGCCTCAAAAATCCGCTATGGTATACCCAATGGGCAATAACTAATGGTTAGCAGACAAGAGTACCTATCGAAGAAGGGTAGAGACTTAGAGAGTTTCTGTTATGGCATCTATAGGGTTTGAATTTGGCGATTATCGAGAATCCAGAGAGTGAGAGAGAGAAAGAATCCGAAGAAGGGAAGGTGTCGAGTTTTAATGGAGACAAAGCATAAAGGGGTGAAGGGTCCCCCACGGTGGAAATCTTTATCTTGAAAATTGCAAAAGAAAGGTTGAAACTTGAAAGCTGATACCAAATACGGTATTGGATTTTGGTGGTTGGTGGTGGTCTGCTAAATGCTAATGGCGGTGGCACGTTACGTTGGGGAGGACGGTTATAGGAATTAAATTGCTTTAACTTGGATGATAAGTACCATTGTTCAAGAACTCATCTTCCCCAAATCGTTAACTCATCTTCCCCAAATCGTTACCCAAAACGATTTGGGGAAAATAAGTTGTAGGTTTTTTTTTTTTTAGGTAAGGTTATTTTGGTCATTTTACCTTATCCAGGGGGCAGAATGATCCATCAAAGTTCAAAAATTGGGATCCGTTATGTTATAACGTCTCTGTCTAACGACAGGGACTATAATAGTACTTAGTTTGAAAAATAGGGGTGCATGTGAAAATAATGAAAGTTTAGAGGGATAACTATAAATTTGATCATTTTTAAGGGGTATTTGAAAATAATCCTAATTTTTTTTTGAGGAAAGTTTCATACACGATCGTGTAAGCATGCACGGTCGTGTACTCTCTCACAAAGAGTAGGAAAAATCATAAATCCTCACCTATTAATTAATGTCTTGAAAACTCAACCCTTTCACATACATGACTGGCCGTGTATGAAAACTTTTCCCTTTTTTTTTCAAAAAAAAATTCTTTTTTAAGGGGAGCAAGGGGAAGGTTCTTCACATTCTTGTAGGATTATTGATCTATTTTTCTTTTCTTGAGCTCGGCACTGTTGAATGTCACGTCCTGCACTGCACCATTAAGGAATTGAAGAGGATTTTTTTCTTTAATTATGTTAAGGTACAAGAGAGAGAGAGAGAGAGAGTTGACCTGAGTCATTCTTTGCCGACCCAAAGAAAAACTGGAATTTGAAGTCTCCAATAAACCATGGACGTCGTGGTCTCTAGGCAATAGGAATCCGTCTTTCAACGTAAGTAAATATTAAATAATGATTTTATATGTCATTACGAGTCAAAACGTGATAAGTTGTTTAAAGTTTCTTACCCAAAAAAAAAAAAGATAAGTTGTTTAAAGTTTTGACTCTTACCAAACGCTGGAAAAGGAGGGGCCTGGGGAAGGGGTTTGTGGTGAAGGGTTGATTAATTGAAGTCTTGATTCTTTAATGGATACATGCATCGACCATTTTTTGACCAATGAATAGATTAAGTTTAGAATCATTTTTCAAGTTTTATCACTAACCACTCTGCAGAACAATTAATTTTTTTGGTCATATCTTATCGAGGGCCTATATAGACTACAAGGGGTTGGCATCCCAACTCAAGGAAGGGCGGCCAGGAATGGGGGTGTGAAGGGGGGGGGGCGAAGGGAGTCGAAATATTGACCTTTCCCTGGACGTAGGCCAATGGTCTACTGCACTGGTAGCCACCACCATGCCAAGGGACGTTTCCCATGCAAAACAATTATAAATGTTCAGAAATTGTATCAAACGGTAACCGAGAAAAGAGAATAAGAGAAAAGAAAGCAAGAAAACGAGAGATTATATGTTTCAAACAAAAGCCTACCTCTATGGGAAAAGAGATAATTTGTTTTCTATATAATCTGTTTATCAACCTTACACCAATGTATATAAAGCACCTCACTGACCATGAAGAGATTGTCTCTTCACTGTAGTTGAAGGAAAATTTAGTCCTTTTAAAACATTTAAGAGCTAAGGGTAAAACCTAAACGATTTTGTTGTATGTGGGGAAGGAAGATTGTTTGGCATCTGATGGAGACGTGATATATAGAAATTAGAATTCAACAGAACCAAGACGACCCTCACCTTCCAAAGAATATGAAATGGAAAAGGAAATTAGTCAAGAACCCCATTATTACTTTAGTGCAGGGGATCTTTACGCATCTCTCTTGTATATATTGACACCTCCCACATCAAATTAATGGATGTATAGGAGGAAGAGATATCTTACAATTTGGATAAGTGGAAGTATGGCACACATATGATCAACAAAAGATAAAGTGTCAAGAAGAGAGAAAATGTAAGCACAATTTACACACCATCATTTTCTCATAATTAGAATATCTGGGCCGGAGATGGGCCTAGTGGGCCTTGATGATGCCTACTGGGGTGGTCACAGGGTGCATCCGTGCATAATATATTGGACTTTTGTGAGATGAGTCACCACAAAATCACATCGGGTCACGCTATCTTTTGAACGGTTGAGATTGCACAGACCACCCAATAGGGTATCTTACTTATCTTTGACCTTAGAAATATCATTTTAGAGTGAAATTCTACAAAGTGGGTAAGGGATAAGGGATCACTGTCATCCTCATTATAATCACAAAATAAAATAGAAGCCGGTGTCATATGAAAAAGAATAAAATTAAGCAGGACTAGTTAAACTTAGGACCACATCACTATCATTTACTCATTTTTAAGCATTTTGTGCCTATCAAAATTGATCGGTCCAGTCAATTTGAATTCGATTCTATTTTTAATCGATCGAAATGACTCGAAAATTGATTAAAATCGGTCAGATTTCGCCTGAACCCTAAAAACCCTATGTGGATAAACCGTTTTAAGATTCCAGGAATCGAGATCGGGCTTGGTTGATTCCAATTTTTTAAGAAGCTGAGAAATTGGCATTCCAAGAATACAAAACAAAGATAGCAAGCAAAGCCCACAATCCCATTTCATTCGCCCACTCCCATGTGCTTGGGCGCAGCCTGGGCTGCAACACAGAGGACAGCACCCCTATATATATATTAAAATAAAGGTTTTTGTAAATGTCTTTGTGTCCCAAATCAATTATTTCAGATTTCAGACTATTGAATGACGCTATAAAATGAGAGATTTCCTGGAAACAAATTAGCTAATTACTGAGTCAGAGAATATGCCTTGCCCGGTTGCCCCTGTTGGAGTGATGGTTCGTCTAGTCCTCATAATAATAATAATAGCCATAATAGAAGTTAGAAAAAACCAAACTACTTTATTTGAAGAGAAGCTTCTTGGAAGGCGGAGAAGGTGGAGTGTGGAAAAGGAAGAAATAGCGAGAGAAAGAGAGACAGAGGGAGAGTATGTTTTTCATCAGTCATCACCCAACACACGGTAGTAGTTGAGTTTTGGGAGACCAAGCTTTCAAGGAAGTGGAACGATTCCAGTCTGATTCTGATTCCAATTCCAATTCCAATTCCTTAAACCATAGGGGAGATAGACTAAGTCCAGTTCTCTTCCTTATTTTTTGGTGCAATTCAAAGGCCCACCAGCCATCAACCTCAACAGGACCCCACAAGGAGGCAATGAGGGGATCCACAAGGGGTCAAATATGGTACCCAAAGGCTCCACTTCTTGGAAAGCAATTAAATGTGGATTAGGTGTTGTTAAAGAGACTTGAACCATCGATCAAGTGCCTGACGTAGTTCTCCCAAGGGAGTAGCGAACCACTGACAGAAAGTCTCTATTCAATTGCTTTGAATCAATTGTATTCAAAACATTCTTAGTTTTAGCTTACACCAGTTCAACACTTCACCAAGTATCACCTTTTTTTTTTTTTAAATCTGTCTCTCTCTCTCTCTCTCTCTCTCTGGCCTTTTGGGACTGGGGTATCAAATGTCATAACCATTCTAACAACTTTTAAAGTCTTTAAACATACATATATGGTAGTGATTTTGCTCTACTATTCGTAAATGCTACTAATTTCTTATGGACATATTGGAGCTTTAATTAATACATGATGGGGTCAGACTTGTTGAGGTCTGATCAGTTAGTTATCTTCCTTAAAGAACTAACTAAACCCACAACAGACTCAACTAACTAAACCCACCAGTTGATCACTAAAGCACGCCCATCTGCTCTAAAATGCATATCAATGAAGAAGAAAACAAATGCATTAGGCCCATGACAACCATCTTCTTGGAAGGCCTGAATGGTTCTTCCTTCACCTTACCCTCTACAGAAATAGATCATCAAATAGAAAAACATCATAAAAAAAAAATAATACCCTTATCCTTCTTAGTTCTTTATGCTTCAAAAGGCCAAAAAGAATTTACCCCCCCCCCCCAAAAAAAATAGGCCAAAAAGAAAAGGTAAAAAAAAAACCTATAAAAGATACCCGAGAAGGTTTCCCACGAAACCAACGTGGGGTTCAGGGAAATTTTCAAATCACACCAATGGTGGTGTGGAAAATGATATCATCTATATGAGATCTATACGGTCAAAGTACAAGAGAGAAAACAATAAAGAACCCCATATGAGATCTAGCATTGTGTGCAGATTTTTTCCCCAAAAGACAGAAAAGGAAAAAAGAAAGAAGAAAATACCACCTTTTTTTAAAGTGGGAAAAATATTAATCCAGGGATCTTCTACATGTATAAAAAGAGTAGATAGCTTGCTTTGTGCGTACATACGGTTTATGATTAATCTATTATTTTCTTAAAAAAGTACCCACTATTATATAAAATTTTGGAAAGAAAAAAAAAAAAAAGATTGCAAGGTGTGTCCAATATAACTTAGGCCTATCCCCTTAACAAACATTATTATCCTCATTTGAACAAAAAATTGTATGTCATATTAAAAGGGCAAAAAAAATAAATTTTAATTTTAAAAGAATGACTATTCCCCTATCATGAAGTTGTTTTTAACATAATCGTTAATGCTTGCATTTTGTCCATTTCTTTTTTCTTTTTTTTTTTTTTTTATATTTCACTTCTTAGTTCTTACGGAATTTTGATATTATGTGTTTTTTGAAAATTTGCAAATCATATTAAACTTGAACTGTTCAGGTTTAAATTATTCTTGAATATGAAGTTGATATGTTCTTAACTTCACAAATAAGTTTATCAAATACATTTGTGGAACAAAGTATTTTTAACTATTTTGCATTTCCATTTCTACATGAACAATCTTGATCTTTCATTGAAAAAAAAGAAGATTATTTTTATTTAATTTTTATTTTCATAATTTTACGTCTTTCTATGTTTGATATGTGACATGCATAGAAAAACCAAGAACGGGCAAGTGGCATGAGTGTTTTAGGCATCAAATATCATTTATGTTATTATCAAAAGTTTCATTGTCTTGCACATTTTTCGATTATACTTGTGAAATTATAGGATTTATCCTCACTAAAAGAAAGTGTATCACACCAAAAAGGTAAAAAATTAAGTTTAAATAATTTGACACTTTAAGATTGTCAATGAGATTATGTCAATGACTAATTGATTTTAAAAAGCTTTATCTAACTTCTGATATTTCAGTATTTGGCATGCAACACACATTGCATATTTGCAGTTACATGGATTATGATTGTGTGGAAAATTTGATGCGTATCACTGTCAAAATATCACATGTAACTAACCACATCACTCATCCAAAAAGAAAAGTAAAAGAGAGCACGTACACTCAATACTCTTCTTCCTAAATTAGGCATTTTTTTGTATTATAAGCAAAATGCATCAATATGGAGGAAAATATTAGGTGCAGTTGTTAACATGTAATAATGTTTAATATTAGGGAAAAATATCTCTGTCTGGAAGTGTGGCTTACGCCAGCACTCCCATGTGTCTATCTCTCTCCTCCTTAAAATAAGGGGGCAGAGATGTCTTTTCACACGGGGAGGAGAGAGATAGACTCATGGGAGTGCTGGCGTAGGTCACACTCCCGCACAGAAAACTGCTTCCTTTAATATTAATGGGTTTTTTTTTGGATGGCATACATAGGAAAGTATCGATTGATGGGCTTGTGAGAGTTATCCTAATTCAGGCCCAATCTTTTTCATTAAAAAAAAATAAAAAATGGAGCATTGTTGGTGAGAGCAAATCAAATGACCTTAGTTCCAACCCTCCACATCATCAAAGCCCTAACAAAGTCGTAACTTATCTTTCCTATTTAATTAAAACTTTTAAAAAAAAAAAATAGAAGTTAAGATTCTCTAAAAGGAAATCTCACTCCCCAAAGATAAGAACACCTAAGAATTCTCAATTGTTAGGTAAAATGAGATTGTGTGTTTCAATTAATGATGGAAAATTTACTAATGTTTTGTTCTTGGAATGTTGATGAAAGATTACCCATCAGGCCATCAGTTAAGGTTGTATAGTTGTTAAATCTTATTTATGCTCTGTTTTTTTAATCTAATATGCATTATCTAATGCAGAACTGATTCTATTATTTTTTTCGGAGAAGAGAATGCCATCTAATCGTGCAATGCACTCCGTCTCTGCACCTTGATACATGGGTGCTTGAAATGATTGTCATACCCTCTTGAAACCCTGAAAATGACCATGGGTGTAATGGTCATTTTGCATCTAATATTAAGGTATAAGGTTGACGTGTCTGGTGGAGAGTTGGCTTTGATGATGTGACTACATCAACGGTAGAAGGCTGAAGCTAAAGATCAATCGAGTTTATCTTGAGCCCTCTCCGACTTTTCTCTTAAAACCAAAGAAAGATATTTGGACTCATTCTGGTCAAACCAACAAAGCCGGGCTTCAATATTTAGGTTTTAATGTTGTTGGGACCGCGTTACTTCAAATTCCAAAACATTTAATCAGTCCAACGAACTTCTTAACTTTCCATATTTACCCAGTGAAGACCTGGTCCGAGTCCGACCCAAAGTTCAAACTTTCCAAGTTCCCGACCGAGCCAAGTTTGTACCAGAGTAGCAAAGATCTCATTTAAAGTCATTATTTGTACTGCCAAGGACGGAAGACTCGAAGACCAGTAACCTCCCTGTTCTATCTCTTTAAGGATGGATCTTAATAATAATCATTTATTAATTAATTAATTAAATAAAAGGGTGGAAAGGGAACAGAAAAATCAAGTGAGACTTTGAGAGAGATAACTGAAGTATTTGGGCCTTTGGGGTCTACGTCTACCCAGTCAATCGGGGCGTGTGGGCCAGGGTGAGTACTAAAATATCTAAAATACCCTTGTAATATTAAGATCAGGGCAGGAGATGTTTCTAATAGTTGTCTATAAAAACGCAGTTTCCGCTCTTCGTATTGTTGTACAACTGAAGCACTGCCATCCATTCCAGAGCAGCACTGCCTTCCTTCTCAACTTCTACACTTTAAAAAAAATAAAAAAAAAAAGGGAGAGAGAGTTAAAAAATCTACTGTTCCCTTTAAATTTAGTTCGAATTTTTAGGGTTTTATGTTGTTTTAGTTTTCTTTCTTTCTCTCTCTGTATCTGTGAGAGTTTTTTTGTATTTGCGAAAAAGCGAAAAAGTGTATCTGCGTTAAGGGGGAGAAAACACTAAACGGCTATAATTGCTGAAGAAAGACGATCGCCGAGGAGGAACAGGAACCCGAGATCGCTGCTCTGTTTTTGGGTTTTCTGCCCAGATTCTGCAGTGGGTTCTTGACCCTTTTACTTTGATTCGGATTTTGATCTGGTTTTCACTCTCTCTCTCTGGATTTACTGAGGAGGAGAGAAGGACGGAGAGACAGACGGGTTTTGGATTAAGCCTGTACACAGGCAGAAAACTTTCTCCTTTCTCTTTGATTTGGTGGTCATGATGCCTGAAGGAGGTTATTATTGCTCTAAGAAGACGGATGATATCTGTGATGATGTTTGTGGCCAGGTACTTGTTCTTCTCCTTTCTGTTTGCTAATAGAAGTTTTATTTCGCGTTTAGGATCCTCTTTTTTACCCTCTCCTCTTCTTTCCATTCTTTTGTTTTTCCCATTTTTTTTTTTGTGATTGTTTCCAAATTATTGTTTCATTTTTCAGTCAAATGGAAAATGAGTACCTCTTTCCTTCAATCGGTGTCTTCAATCGTCATATGAACCCTAACTCTGTCGATTAAAGGGTTTTATTGTCCGCCGTTCTATTATCTATTTCAAATTTTACTTGTGAATTTTTTGTGCCTGTGATTTTATGGAATTTCCCTTTCCATCGTTTTGAGATTTTATCCCTTTCAGAAAGAAACAATGTATATTAGGGTGATTTTGAAATTTAAAGCTGGGGATTTGAATCTTAAAGCTGTGGTTTTCTGATATGAGCATTTTACGCGTTTCCGTTTTCGTTGCGTAAAAAATCGAAATTGGCCGGTATTTCTCTCTTTCGTTTTCGTTGCAGAGCGCATGAAGCAGATTCATGCGAGAAGTTGACCCTATGGTGTAACTCTTTTTAGTTTTTGACGTTTATTTCAACCTATAAAAAAGAACACGAGTGATTGGTTATGGCTGCTCTGATTGTAGTTGCTTTTCTAGGGTTTTATCTGCTTTCGTCAATGGTCTATCGTCATTTTAGAGACGGTTTGCTTTCTTTTGGTTTGGAATACGTTTCTTCGTTCTGGGTAGCTGATAAAAAAAAACTTTGATTTTTAATTTGCAGAAAACTCGTGCTGCATTAAGCAGACTACGCTGCTGTATTCTACGAGGGTTGGATTTGAAGACCTTCATGCTTCTGTTAATCTTGGTTCCAACATGCGTCTTTGTTGGCTATTTGCATGGGCAGAAGATCACATACTTCCTACGGCCATTATGGGAATCTCCACCCAAAGCCTTCAATGACATCCCTCATTATTATCACGAGAATGTCTCAATGGAAAACCTCTGCAAACTTCACGGATGGGGAATTCGCGAGTCCCCCAGACGTGTATATGATGCGGTTCTGTTCAGCAACGAGGTAGATATGCTTACAATTAGATGGAAGGAGCTGTACCCATACATCACACAGTTTGTTCTGCTAGAATCGAATTCAACCTTCACTGGCTTGCCAAAGCCTCTCGTTTTTGCAAGCCACCGAGATCAGTTCAAATTTGTTGAGCCTCGGCTAACCTATGGGACCATTGGAGGGAGATCAAGGAGAGGGGAGAACCCTTTTATTGAGGAAGCATACCAGCGAGTGGCACTTGATCAGTTGCTCTTCAGAGTGGCTGGTATATCTGATGATGACTTGTTGATAATGTCAGATGTTGATGAGATACCAAGCGGCCATACAATCAATCTCTTGAGATGGTGTGATGAAATCCCTTCTATCCTTCATCTTCGATTGAAGAACTATTTGTATTCATTCGAATTTCTCCTTGATAATAAGAGTTGGAGAGCTTCAGTCCACAGGTATCAAACTGGCAAGACAAGGTATGCACATTATCGTCAGACCGATGATATCTTGGCAGATGCTGGGTGGCATTGCAGCTTTTGCTTCCGCCGTATCAGTGATTTCATATTTAAGATGAAAGCTTACAGCCATTTTGATCGAGTGAGGTTTTCTCATTACCTAAATCCGAATAGGGTTCAGGATGTAATCTGCAAAGGGGCAGACCTGTTCGACATGCTCCCTGAGGAGTACACATTCAAGGAGATCATCGGAAAATTGGGGCCGATACCATCTTCTCATTCAGCAGTTCATCTTCCTGCATATCTTTTGAACAATGCAGATAAATATAAATTTCTCTTGCCTGGCAACTGCAAAAGAGAAAGTGGCTAAGTTTCTCAGTGAGGTTTTAGGTTCTACATTGTAAAGTTTAAAGTGCAGCTCTTTTGACACCTCAGGAGGGGTTCTGTGGGGCAACTGATGACTGGTCTGGCATGAGATTGAAAGTACAATGTATCCATCATTCTTTAGGGAGAAGTTAGGAGTGGGGGGGGGGGATTGGAGTAGTTGGATATCTTGGGTGAAACATTGTATATTTCCTCCCTTTTTTTTCCCCTAGTGTTGGGTTTCATCCAATTAAAGAGGCGATGTGGATAGATCTCATATCGCTTCTTGTTGGTATGACTTGATCCCCCTAATGCAGAACAGATAGTGACATTTCCCGAGCTTTTGTTGCTGGGAATTTTGTTTTTCTTTAGACTAATTTATTCATATATTCTTACAACTTGTGTTCTTTTGAACTTTTTGATTTTTACCATCTGATGCTTTTGAATCTCTACTTCATGATAATGATGATTCTATTCTTTCTCGGTTCCATTCTGAAGATTGTGAGAAGGCTGTTATGAACATTGTTTGGTTTTGGCAATCTTTCCATGTCAGTAGCAGTCTAAGAAAGCTCCTCAACAATGAAATAAGATGGTTGAATGTGTCTCTGTCCTGGTGTTACCTTCACAATCACATATTTATCCTGTCAGGAATTGGGATTGTTATTATCTTGTGTATTTGCAGGTCATCAATCACTATGTTTCTTTCCCTTGCCATTGTCATACTGCAAAGTTATGGGTTGATTTGCATATATAAAATTCTCTTCAAAATTGTTTTGAGGTTGGCAACTTGGCATTGGCAGAGGTCTAGAATTCTGACTGAGAAGTCAACATGTGTAATGAAATTTACATTACTAGCAGGCTTATCAGAGTAATAATCTGTGAGAAGTCAGAGAACTGAGTCAGAATCAATTCTTACTGAGTCACAACAGTGAAGGTGTGTGGATACTGAGTTTTGTCTTCAAGGAAGAAAGTTTTCTCTTCACCCATAGAGAAGGAAGAAAAAAAGAATGGGTGGGAGTAAAGCGTGTTGGTTTCGTCAAACACATGGTTTCCATTCTTCCTTTTCTGATGATGTATCTTGTGGTGGTAGTGCCACTGTGGCTGTTTGTGTGTGGGTCAATGTCAATGATATGACATGATCTTCCCTATCTCTATTAAACACCTCTTTTATGTATTTCTGTCTTTTACTGGTTCGCCATTTGAGTCTTATTAGATGGCCTCACAGTCTCATGGAAAGAGAGTGGGCGATAGTTGAGGCTTGAGAGGGAGAGAGGGAGAGAGGGAGAGAGAGAATCGGATGAGTATATGCCTTAAAAGAGTCCCCCCTTTGCCTGGTCAGATCTTAATATATTTCTTAGAAAGTAGGAACTGTTTTTGTTTTTGATGAAGAAAGGAACTGGTCCGGTTCCAAGGAATCTGATGCCACTCATTGGGTTGTTCTACCATATTTAACATAAAGAAAAATAATCTTAATTATATTTTTCTACTTTCTGTCATAAGATCATTGGTGAGGCTATTGTGTCAGATGCAGAACATGGGCATCAATTGGGATGATACGGTGGTGGGAGTGGTAGGTACTTAAAAATTTTTAAACCAAAAAAGTTTAACAAGCTTTGGAGGGTGGGTGGGGTTAGGGACTTTAGGGTTAGGGTTTTAAAACAAGGAATTGGGATCTTAATTGGGTCCAGCCGATTCAGATCCGATTCTGTTCTGGATTTATCCGAATTGATAGGGAATCAGCTGGAATCGGTCCAGTTCCGCCTGAACCCTAGAAACCCCCCTCCTTTGAGTTACACTCGCACACTCCAAATCGGCAAGAATCGGGATCGGATGTGGTATTTCAACTTTTGAATCCCTGGGTTGGGGGGAGGGGGAACATGGAAAATTATCACCGCCAATTCGTTGGTACCTCCAATTCCTCTTATAGGGGGGAGTGGACTCTACCTTGGGCAGTGTTTTCGGGCAGTGGGTAGGATGATCATTCTTGCCCCCAAGTGAGGAATTGGAGGAATTGAAGGGGGCAGCGAATTAGAGGGGATAAAGATTCAGGGGAACATGGTTTCAAAACATGGTATTGGTATCAGTTGGTGCCGATTCTGTGTTTTGACCGATACCCGATACAGGATTGGTATCAAGGGAAAAATGGTCCAAATTTACTTACAATCAAAATTAAAAATATGCGATTCAGCCTAATAAGGGCAATCCATATTGGTATCAATATCAGACGAGAGTATGAGACCGATACCTTGATTTAAAACCTACCAGATAATTAGATAAGTAATTAGCAAAAGTGGAAAAATGGAAGCAGGTACAGCTAAAAGACTCTGGTGTCGTGTTATAAGGGATTGTTGGCCACTCATATGATAAGCTCATGACTAATTGAATATTTTAAATTATGCAAAAAGGAAAAGAGAACGTCACCCAGTCGTGTCAGTCATACCGTCCTGCACCTTGACACAGAGACGTGCAAAATGATCGTCATACTCTTTGGAATCCTAGAAATGATCAAGGGTGGAGCGGCCAATTTGCACGCTCCTATGTCAAGGCACTGGGGCAGCGTTTCTGGGGTGACCGAGTGACGTTCCTTCTCCCTACAAACAATTAGGGAAAAGGTTCTTGAGCGGAACATGAAAGCGAAAGATACAGAAATATCATCTCTTTTCTTCTCACATAAAATAACCTCTTTGTCTTCTATAAATGAAATCAAAATCATTTTGTTGAGATCCTTGATGTGGTCCTTATGCTTGGAGAACCTTTTTTCCTAAAAAATATTATAGTTTGTTATTTTAATATAGAGAGAACGTTTTTCTTCATCGCACCATTTGAGGGTTCACAAACCTCTATAAAATTTTAATATATTTCTCAAAATACCTTTTCAATACCCCTCCACACGCATCTAAAATACAAGAGTGAATGAATGAATCACCATAACTTAAGGAAAACTCGGTCCTATTAATATTATAATTTTAGTCATAAAATAGTTCAAGGTACAGCCAGCCTACATATAGCATTCAAACTTTGGTATATTAAAGTGTAATTATTAATCTAATACAATCTTCTAATTATCTGATTAAATGAATAGAAGAAAGAAGGTGGACAAGTGTGAAAGAAGAGGTGGAAGTACTAGCATGTGGGTGTGTATGGTGGACATTTGCGAATCTTTTTTATTAATTATAATAATATAATGGAGATTGGGAGGCGAGAAAGGCCTTTTTTTATTTATTAAATGTTGATATAATGGGCCCAAATGCCAAATGGGTCGCATTCTATTATGGGTTATATATATCTATCGTACATGTGGAGTCGTGGACGTCACGACTTGACTTGGTAGAGCAGGAGGAGGAGGATGGACGGATATGTCCCATTAATGGTTTGGGAAATGCGAATAAATGATTCCCTAGAATACGACTGAGCATGTTGTCATCACGTGTTTACAACTTTAGAAGACTTCACCGATCATCGTGTGGGAAGACCGACCGCCTCTAACCCCTATTAAATCTAATTTCTTTGGACTCTGGGAATCTGGATTGGATGTTTAGTAGGGCCCACCATATTAGTGATGTGGCCCCATGTAGAGTGGTCCAGGTAAGGTTTAAAGTATCATCTCCTATACGGCAAAAAAAAATCCTTTATAGTACGGGCAGTTTGGATCTAGATCTCAATACGTAGAAAATATGACAACCGATGGTATCGAGTTCAACAAGAAAGAAAAAAAAAAAAAAACTGGGTAAATTGAACTTGCACTGTTGGATTAAGCATGTTTCACGTGTCGAGCTCGATGATCATTGCTAGGCACTGTAAGATTCCCGAACTGTAGAGGATTTTAAGCTCTCATATATGCTATTACTAATCTATACGTATCCTATTTTCAAGGTATCAATAGAATATTTAAAAAAAATAATATTAATACATGTATGAAATCTCATCTTTTATATATAATCCATTGAATAAACTTGTGTCATGGTGATACTTTGTTCTTCTTTTTATACATTATATATTTTACATATTACTTAGTTATAGTGTTGTATGTTGCAAATTGTATTTTACATTTATCATAAGCATTTTCATTTGTTTTTTAACCATTTCCATACATATGTAGCATATCTTTTCATTTTACATTTTTTCAAAACAATACGATACTTTTCTTAAAATCACCCTTTTGATACGATACCCGATACCAATATTTTAAACCTTGGGTTCAAGTGGCCCTTGATTGGTGTAGGCTTTTGTTAGGGGGCAAGAAAAAGAAGGGGGAGAAGGGGCAAGGTGGCAAGACAACCCACATGAGTGTTTTAAGAATTGGGATCAGATTGATTCGGTTGGATTCGCCAAATTTTGAATTGGCCGAACCAATCCCAAACTAATCCCAATTTTGGCTCGGTTTGGTTGCTACGGATCGTATCTTTTTAGGAAAATATATGCCTTTCCCCTACAACTTTTTTTGTAAAATATATTTCATCTCCTCAAAAAATATTTGCATTTTCCTTGACCAAACGGAGGTTGATGACCCATACGTGTTTTGTAGGATTAGTCTTGCTGTCCCCTTCAATTCCTTCGATTCCTCACATGGGGGCGGAAATGATCACCCTAGCCCCTGCCAAAAAACACTGCCTAAGGTGGGATCCACTCCCCCTATTAGAGGAATTGGAAGTAATAATTATTCATTATTTTGGCTGACTTTAATCAATTTCTAACCGATCAAGACTGATTCCAATTCTGAGTTCCTATTAACAGAAAAAAGCTTTTCGACCGAAAATGCAACGAATCTAAAACCCAAGTTACATAGGCCCAATTCGATACCAGAAAAGAAGCTTAAGCTCCCACAAAATCGTTGTAAGTAATTTGCTAAAAGAGACCAAACAGTGGCAAGCAGCTCTGAATTGTCTTTGTGAACACCCTTGAACACCCAAGCCAAGGCATGAGAAAACCTCACCTGTAAAGTTCACCGGAAGCTTAAGGAAGGCATAATATGAATAGCCTTAGCCCTTAGGGCCTTATGCCCTCTGTATTGAGGAATAGGGAGCAGAGATGACCTGACTTTCAAAGGAGAAAATGAATGAATCCTTGGTCTTTTAGGTAGTGACTTTGGTTCAATGTAGTCTTGTCACGCTCAACAACTGAACTTGATGGGCCTCAATTGATGGAAAAAAAAAAAACCCCCATAATTCCTTGAGGTCATCTTGCGTTTATAATAAGTAGAAAAAAGAATAAATATAATAATAGTTTGATTCTTCTTCGCCATCCTAAATAAGGGGAGGAAAAATCCTTGGAAAAGACAAAAGGAAAGAAGATGAGATGGACAAACGGTGGGGATGGATGGATCCCTGCACAGCCGCATGGACCCCAAACCAAAGCTTACATATGCATCTAATGACTTAATCTAAGAGGCCTGGCCCCTGAGGCATATGGTTAACTACTATCATGAAATCGGCCTCCATAGTCCATACTTCAGAGGATGAAAGGTTTGAAGAGGTCTTGCCCTAATTTTATTTTATTTTTTTAATTTTGTAGGGTTGGGAGAGTGTGATGGTTTGTCATTGATCCATGCAGGTCCATTATCTCAAATGGGAAATTTCTCACTTAAAAGTCAAGTGTGGATAAAGTTTAAATGGTATATCTTTGATAGTTTATATGTAAGATCATTTTTATTTTTTTTTTGCAATCTTAGTCTGCAATTAAACCCATAGATAGTTCTATTATCGTTTTTGGAGATACGTCCAAAGGAGGAGAAAGTATATGATAATGTGATAAAAAGATGGATGTGTGTGATAATGTCTAACAACTCATCAGCCTAAATTATCATTTGGCAATATCTGTTTAAATTAAGACTTGTCATGTGAACAAGGAACCTAGAGATCCATCTGTTCACAAAATTTGAATCTCATCTTATATTCTAGATCGTAAATTTGAAATACTTTGCTCATGTCAATTCATCAATTAAATCACCCCCCCACACACACACACAAAAAATAATAATAATAAAAGAGTTTTATTCTCTCACCATCCAAATGGCCGAAAAATAAGAATATAACAGTGAAGGGCTTTCTAGATGAACAAATATGGGGAAGAGTAGTAATGCCGATAGATTTGTGGGTGTTTCCCTCACCTTTCTGTTTTTTTTTGTTTTTTTTGTTTTTTGTTTTTTGTTTGTTGTTTGGGGGGGGGGGGGGTTTGTTTTGGGATTGGTTGCATGGCCCCTGCACCAGTGTGGAGGCTATTGGAAGCGCCCACTCAGACATCCAACATTGGGGTGGGGTGGTCATTTTGCCACCCCCCCCCCTTTGTCTAGGTGTAGGGGCATGCAACCAAGTAGCATTTCTTTTTCTTTTTGTTTTTATCTCCCTCTTTTGCCCTTTAGACGCTAGAGGTAAGTAGTGGAGCCTGTATTTTCATTAAAAAGGAAAGAAGAATCCTACCAAATAGCATGGATCCTACGCCCCAACACAAGAGCACATAACACACAAAATTACCATCCCCTCCCGTAAAATAAAAACTCATCCATGTTGATACCTTTGGAGACTCTCGTTGGCCGCTGCACCTGATCTGCAGTTACCTCTTGCACAAAAAACAATTAGTTGGAGCCGTGCGTGTAATCTCTTCCCAGCCTGCCAAGCCCAGCCAAACCTGGCAATCGGCTGCTAACAAGTTTGGCCTGTCAGCCCAGTTGTTGAGTTGAACTAAGATATGGGCCCATGGCCCAGTACCAGTTGCCATGGGACACACACTTGTGCCTTAGAGAAGAGGTATTTATCAAATCGATTCAGTTCAAGATTTGATAAATATAAATCAAAATCAAATTGCTTGTTAATCGTTTCCAATTTTCCAGACCAAAGCCTCATTAATAATTGTTTTGATTTAATCCGGGCGGGGTGGGGCGGGGTGGGGCGGGGCGGGGCGGGGCAGGGGGGGGGGGGGGGGGGGAGGCAGAATTGTGTGTTGATAATTCAGACAAATCCCGCCAGATTAATAACAAAGTAATACCGTAATCTCTACTTTCTTGAAAGTACATTTTCCTCTTTCAATCACCTCCAGTAATGTATTAGAAAGAGAGACAAAATTGGTTGAATTCAGATGAGGACATTGCTCTTCTGTATCACTAAGCTAATCACTGTCCCATGTTTCATCCACCTGCTTTGTTGTTTTAATCCTTCTGTTGTTCCCATGCTGCCAATCATTGTTACTGGTATGGCCCTCCTCTTCATCACTCCTGCCCATAAAATTATCAGTATCCCCTGGAGCTATTGAATCATGTTCTTCTTCATCACCTGAGTCCCACAATTCATTTTCCGAGTCCCCAAACATATTCTCCGACCCAGAGTCCTCTCTGGCGTTCTTCCCACTTCTGCTGGCCCTAACATTCTTCTCAGAAGTATTTTTCTTGTCTCCCTCTCTCCTCTGCTGTTTCCCGTTCACTCTAGTTTGCCGCTTGAACTCCTTGTTATCTTCATCAGAATCAACTGCATTATCATCCGTATAACCTGCATCTCCCATACTATGAGAATCCCAGTCTTCATCACCTGATGCCTCGAGGGCCCCATCTTCATGATCATTATCATTTTTACGTACACCAACGTTCCTATGCCTACCACATGTATCATTCCGATCCCTTCCCCTCCCTGTGGTCTCATACTCTGAATCACCATTATATGATGATCGGCCTCTGTCACCCCAATCTTCTCTATTCCAGTACCTCATTCTACCCAACTCTTGTTTCTCTTTAGCTTCCTCTTCTTCCCATTCTTGATTTGCTGCATCCTCAATCTCAGCTATGAATCTATCAAGCTCCTCTTGGTCACTATCCTCAGAGGGCTTCTCTGGATCTTCCCGACTACCAAGTTCAACAGCTGGTTGTTTATCCCCATAGAAAACATAAGGACTGCTTTCCTTCTTATCAATGGCATTAAAGAATGTTGAGGCTACTCTCTGGATGCTGGCCATGGCAACTGGATCCTCAGGATTTACACCCATTCGGCGGAGCTGCTGCTCATACTTCTTAATATTTAGTTTCTGAGAGTCCAGTGCTTGCTCAAACCTGGCTTTGAATAATGCCTGCATGTTAAATAAAGATGAGTATGCTCATTAATTGGTTCATTATATGTAGCAATTCGCTAAAAATATTACCATTCACTTCTTTAGTCTTGTACCAACAACAAATATAAGGAACGATTCTCATCCCTAGTAATGTATTTGTCACTGGTTGACTGCCCTTGGGGATCTTTTCCAGATTTTTTTTTTTTTTTTTGGTAAATCTTTTCCAGAAATTGTCAGTAGGTTTTAGGGCTTGGTGGCATACTGCCAGCTAAACATACAATATGATAAACGCAAAGTTTATAGAGAGGGCCTCAGTAGACCCACCTTTCTTTTTGTAAGAGTATTGATGGGTATCAAATTCTTTGGCTGCCGATAGTTTCTTCCACGGAACATAATAATTGTTTTCACATCATGTATGTTAACTACAATACCGCCACTCAGCCGTGCAAGCATGGTTGCCATCTCTTTGATTTTTTCCTTGGGAAAATTATCACAACAGACTTGTACAGTCTCATGGAACTTCCAGTGGAGATGCATATTTTGGACAACACCACCAAAGACTCCCCTAACACCAACAGGAACATAATTTCTGTTTCTGAAGCCGATCTTTTTATATGCCTGAAGTTGCTCAGAAGTCAATAACTCAGGGTCATGTCGAGGGGGTGGTAATTCTGGCAGCTCATACTTCTTCAGCTTTTGCAGGAGCAATGCCACTTTCTTCTTGGCCTTCATGCATCATATACCATAGATAAAATCAGTTGATCTCATACAGAATGAAGTTACAGAATGGAACAATAAATATTCACCACATCAGGTCCAATGCATTATGTGCAAAATTAGGAAAAATAACAAAAAGGTTACAGTTCACAAACCAAATAGTGCTAAATGATTTACTGAAATCAGATTGAAAATATTAACAAGTAACAACTACAAAAACTTGAAATTATCCCTCTCGGCCCAACATGACTAGAGAAACACTTTAACTAAGAAAAAATGAAATATAAATAACAATTTCAGAATTATGATCTGGAATGAAACTCAAAAAGACTTAGATGTGCTAGAAATCCCTTTCCTAGATAAAGAGTAAACGTCCAAGTTTGCATCTAAGAAAGTTTGAAAGGATATGGGTTTTATGCATAAAATCAATTCAATTTAAAACCACCAAAATAAAACGTTACTTGTAGATTTATTCAGCTCATCTTGTGATAAGGTCAGAGTGCCACAGGTTCAAATTCTGGTATGGATATGTTAAGAAGAAGGAGAGTTTCAGTAAGTTATATTAGAAATAAAATACTAAATAAAAGAAACAAGAGGTTGTCTTCCTCAACTACATATTTTTGTACAACCCAGAACAACATAGTAATTAGTAATCCATATGATTTTGAGATGAATATGTTAAATATTTAAAATAAATAAGGTAAAAAAAGCTTCTGCTAATTTCTGCAGAGTAATGAGGATTGTGCCTGGTCTATGCTTTGTGCCTTTGACATAGTAGCATACACCATGGTTAGATGAGACATAAGCCTACAGTTACTGTTTACAAACTTCAGACACGAGGCAGATTTCTTACACCTCGTGACTCATGTTTAAGCCAATTCACTGTGCTGTAATGAGGATTATGCTATGCATTGAGCATTTGACGAGGCTTGGCTAGATGACACACAAAACTATAGTTTCTGACCAGAAGCTTAAGCCCAGAGGCAAATTCCTAGAACATGTGTTCAATCATACAACTGCCACCTTGAGGCTGATGACTTATCAGAACATTCCATGAGCTCAATACAGATCAATTGCTGAATAGGATATTCACCCAAAACAAAATTCATAAGTAACACACATTCAGGTTGATAGTCTATCTTTTTCCTATAATCCCATAACTTAATTTTTTAAGAGTAGAAGATGTATACACATGGTCCCCACAACAGTGTAAAACAACTCTCATTGGCAGATCCAGGAACCCACCAGAACAAGGAACTAAGAAAAGAAGCCAAAGATGGAGCACATACGATAAGATGAAGAAATCTCCATTTGCCAGAAATCTACCCTCCCTATGCATCCATAAAATGAAGTTTGATGACTCCTCTAACCTTCTACATCCTTTGCATGTAACAAAGAAAAAAACGGTGGACAGAAATAAAAGCTTGGTGTGGGAGATGATTTCATCTACCCTACCAGACCAGAAGAGACTCCAACCAGAGGTCATCTGATTCACTATACAAGGGAAAGAGAGCAATCCTCTCTTGACATTCATTTTACAGAAGGTATTGTACTCTTCTTCTCCCTTCCAACGTTACTTTTGATTTAATTCATCCATTTCTCTTAGGAAAGGAAGGAGTAATCATCCTTCTCTCTTAACGGTTGTCAATGCATAAAGTCTTCAAGCTTAAGGAATCCTTGTGCCATCAATCAAAGTAGGGAAGAGATGGAACCTGCAAGAAAATTTTTACAACCTCTAGTATGTCTACCAAAGGCTCTAAGACAGTACTGATTGTCACAATCGATCAAGTTGACAACACCATTCCACTTGAAGCACACATTAATAAGGTGAGTTTTCAGACCCTGTAAAAAAGACAACCATCACAGCTCTATATAAACTCCTTCTATGGAAGCATCTCCAGAAACATGGTCATTGTTCAATATCTCTGTCCACAATGTGAACCAACTTCCACATAATGAATGACTCCCTAGGAAACGTCGTGTTCAAATACTTCCAAGAAGTTCTCCATTTTCACTTGACAATTTCGGAAAAAATCTGGCTAGCACTTCTCCTATTGAAGCTTCAGGTTGAATTAGTGCTAGTCATGAGACCATTCAGTTCCTGTATAAAAGACAACTATCAGAGCTCTATATCAACTCCTATGAAAGCATCTCCAGAAACGTAGCTCTGCACTGCCCATGAGACTATTCAGTTCATCTATCTACCCATCAATTCACATCAAGCTAATGTGCCTGGAGCTGCAGATGGCATGACTCTTCTTTAGTTGCACAGCCATCGTCTGGCAGCTTGCTTTGATTAATTTTAACCCCAAGAAGCAAACAACAAGACTCAAGTACCCAACGCCCAAAAGTTCAGTTAGTCCTCAAGGAAGCAAAAACGGATCCGAGAAACGAACTTTGCAGTTACAAATGAAAGAAGTACGAAGGCAGTGGAGCTGGCTTATTCATACCGAAACAATCAAGCATCCAATACTGACGAATAAAGGACAAGTCGTAGAAGTACAAGAAGATCACACATTTTGGAGAGCGATAAGAAAAGGAAGAAAAGAATAGAGCACTTACTCTTCTAAGGTTGTAAATGAGCCTCTCCTCGTCGGTCATCAACTTCTTCCGCAACTTGGCCGCTCGCCTCCTCTCCCTAAGGGGTTTCCCAGCTTCATATCTCAGCCTCTTCTCGACCTTGCTTCGCATACTCCTCCCTGTCTTTACCGACATAGAGCGAGACCCAACAAAGCAACCCCACAGCGGGGAAGAGGATAAGAAGCAGTCTTTGCCTGCTAAACTCGATTGAACCGAGTTACCACTTGCAACAATTTTTGGGGTATCATTACTTACCAGCAAAACATCCCTGCTGATGTTCAACCAGACAAATTTAAGTTTCTAAGTATTTTTTTGAGAAGGGGGAGGGGGAGTGGCGAGTAATTAGAGCAAGCAATTTCAGAAATACCTGTTACTGTATGGGAGGAGAGAGGAGAGAGTTCTTAAGCGAAGCCTTTGAATATTCCTCGCCATCCACATGCTTCAACGTCAATGAAGCATTCGACACTGGTTTTTAAACTTATTAATAAATGACGAATGCCTTTGGGGAAACCCGTGAAAATCCAACCCACAAACAAGAAAAAACGGGGGAAATCGATGACAACGATCGCCAGGTAGTTGGGGCATCACTGGTGCCGGCCCTTAAACCCTCGATCCTTCGTAGGCATTGGAGAGTGGAGAAGAGAGGGTTTGCTTGATGCGTCTCTTTACCGTTCACATTTCACACAGAGGAAAATAAGAGAGTCAGTATGTGTATTGGTAATGAATGGAATGTCCAATCAGGGTTTAAAGGGTTTTTCTCACGATCGTTGTAACTAGGAAAACCCAACTGCAGCTGTAGATGATGAAATGTCTTCTCTGCTTCTACTTTCTAATCGATCTGAACTCTAATACTATCATACAGGCAGAGAAGATGAACTCCAATTACTTCTCTTACCCAATGATTTCAGAAATAGGGTTTAAAGGGTTCTTTTCACCATTTTTCCAACCCTTACATGTTGGGCCGGATTGGCCCAACTTCGGACAAGCCCAGCCCTGAAAGTTAGCCCTATTGGCCTGGTTTTATCTGTTTTTCACAAAAGGCTCCGTTTGTTTTGACATAAAATATTACCTGGAAAATTTTACATGTTGAAAAATATTTCAATGTTTGTTTCCATTGAAAAGCAAACATTCGAAAACTTTTTAACATGTAAAATTTTCCAACCGAAACAAGCAGAGCCTTGAAAAAAAATTAGTCAGTTATGGTCCTAGCCATTAGAGTAAATTTGAATTTTACAACTAGAACCAGACTGAACCGACTAACCGGTTAAAACTGATTTCAGGGTTTCTGTATGGGTGGTTTGGTTTTTCATTCTCTATTCACTTTCTTAGGCCAGGCATACATTCATGTTAATAATAAAGCCAATGATTCCGTAGGATTTCTTTTACAAAGATTTTTGTCTAATTTTTTTCTTAGAATTTGTATGGCCCAAAATATGGGCTAAACAATAATCTCCTTGAACAAAATTGACTGGTGTTTTGGTCTTTGGATAGATTAGGAACTGAAACTGATTTAGACTTGGACCAACTGGACCGGACCGATTAGTAATTGGTCCTGATGCTAAGGTATATGACTGATAAGTTAATCAGTCCAGGGTTACAGTCCTGACCCAAAAATGGTGGAATCAGACCCAGACTGATTAATTGAACCGGATCGATTGACACCCCTAAGATTCATGAGTCTCAAAATTACTAATAGGGTGATTCATTCATCTTTACTTTAGATGAACAAAATTGGTCAAGTTTAACCACTTAGGCAACCGAGGAACCTGCCCTTCCACTTTCCATTTACCCTTAAGTGGTTAAACTTTTGACCAATTGCTGACAATATAGTATGTGAACCTCAATGTGACACTAGATCAATCATATACATCGCAACTACATAAAGCCTGGACTGTGGTTTTTGAAAGGCCAACAGTGATATTTTTTTAGGCAAAATATGATTATGTGCAAATTTACCAGTCAGAAATTTTCTGTTTAAGCTCATTCTTTATATAAATATCCAAATGTAAGGCAATATGTACTAAATAAAATCACATCCAAATATCCAAATGAAGACAATATGTTCTAAATAGAACCACATACTCCATGTTTAGTTGAGCACCTACTACATTGCTTAGTTCTTCTCAGCAAGTAGCTATTAACATCATGACACCACTAGAGGCAACAATCATCCTAGTTTGCATAGTTGTATGGCAGCCTCACTGTATCTTGGACTTGGGAATTAAAAGAAAATCTGGACTTATTTACGGCATGAATCATTTTCCACACCTGCATATGGCTTGGGCCACACCGTAATCTTCCATTTAACATTGGAAAAACAGACCTGCAGTTTAAAAAGCTTCAACTAGTTCATGGAACTTCAATAGCACCATCTGCTTTAAAAAGTCTTGTGGATAATGGATACCAAGAGAAAACTGTCACTAGGTCCGCAAAACATGTTAGACCCACTCAGTATGGTCAAGACTGTATTATTCTGCGGAGGCGAAAATCCATCAACTTAGTGTCTGAAACAAAATTGTGCCACCATAGTAATTCTTAGGACACGTCGCTTCAGTTCATCTCCAAAGCCGGTCTAACCAACTCATAATACTTTCCTCAGAGCCAAACTGCAAGTCCTGCAATGTGTTAACAAGAAATGTATGTTATACCTCTTGGTTACATAGCTCTGGCTTGAGAGAATATTTTACAAGAAGAGTCTCAAAGAAAATTCTGTAAGAAACGAAATAGTAGAAACTATCTTATGAAAATGCAACACAAAAGTTCGGAAAACAACTTTTATTTTATTATCCTGAATTTTATTCTCCAGGAAAATTAATATTGTTATTTTACTCAACCATAAAATTTGACAACCATGGAGGATACTTCATCATATGGTTGAGAGCTTTTACTCAGTCAACCATGCCAAAAAATACTTCACTGTCATATACACTCATAAAGAGACAAATGACAAAGAAATACATGATAAATTTATAATTACAATTCGATTTTCAGAAAATGTTTTCTGTCGAAAAAGATGGAGCCCATGGGTGCCTTTCATGAGATTGTACATATGCACTAACGAGGATGCAGTATGCAGGTAACACGGTGAACATTTGGAGACAAACTTCATGCATAGAATATATGGAACCTTATATGGTGATCCAAACATTCATCCCCTCATATGTGCACCATACGGCACTCATTCCCTACTATACACTTAGTAAACAACCATCAGTTAAAAGGTTACCAAAAGCTTACTCTTCCTCGAAGAAGGGTAGAAAGTGAGGCTTACCGCAAGCTGAAAATCTGGTGGTGTGCCCAGATCTATGCCATCAAGGTCAGGGATTCCATTGGCTGTGCCGACATCTCCTTCAACTGCATCCATCTGGCTAGCATTGAAGTCCAGGAAATAAGGGGCATTTCTTACTCCTGGGTTATCAATAGGAGCATAAGAATCAAGAATTTCATTGCACAACAGTGAGTCATCCATGCCATTTGGATCAGGGTCCTCAACAGCCTGAGATTCGCCTGCCAACCATGAAGCGTCCACCTTGTCGTCATCAAGACAAACAGCAGGCAGAGGGGATTGAGGTACATCTTGGATGAACTCAGATGCCTAATCCAAAAGAAAATTTTCAGTGAGGTCCATATAATGAAAGATAATGTTCATCTGAGTGATGGCCAATTCAGCACTACAACTGAAGGCACGGGTACACAGAATATTGGTAATTTTCCAGAAAAATGTTTCAACTGTTATCTTTAATGCAAAATGGAAGCTGTCCTAAGCAAGACAAGTCTTACAATTGGTAGATGGGAGAACTGTATATGACTCACTCGCAGGTAGGCCAGCATCCACCACCGGATGAGTCCCAGTGGAGATTGTGCCACTAAAATCCACCTAACTGATAATTAAAATGAGATTGAGATTTATATAATGGGTATAACCAAGTTAGATCAATTTTGCTAGAAGATCTCCAAGTGATCAGTGATAGGTTCAGATAGATGCACATACACCATGCAAATCACATGCAATTGGTTGACCATCCTTCACAACCCACCAAGGAGCATTTAAATTCCCTCATCCAAAAGTAAGGAATACAAAATGACTAGCAAAAGTTGAGTAGTTTACATTATCTTCATTGTCTTCATCAACTAAAGGACGCTTCCCTGGTCGATGCAGATTGGGAGTATTTGTCTTGGGGGTCTTTGGACTGGCATCCACTGTCACTTTATCGGGTTCTTCACTGGCCAGATTGGCATCACTCTTATCATTTTGCTTCTGCTGCTGTTGATAGAAAATTTTGGAAACTACATATTCACCTTCCTTTTCATCTTCTTTCATCCCTAGATGGTACTGATGCATCACCCAGTTGAGCTTTTCAGGCTTGAATCCCTTCTTGAAACTTTTATAGAGAACCATTATCTTCTTCCATCCCTTATGAACTCCATTTTCAATTACAGGCTTTGTTTTACCAGTCTTATGCCAGCGGACATCCTCCTCTGTCAAACTATGTTGATTTTGGATTTTGCGGCGTTTGCGCTGACCAGTTGCATATGCGTTAGCTGTTTTGTGGAAGAAATGGACACTGCTTCCATCTTTCTTGGCACCTGAAGAAAAATTAGATATGGTAATTGCAATAGCGACATACCAACTTGATCAAATTTTGGCTTGACTAAACAAATTTTCTTTTCTGCAGTGAAACTAGACCAAAGCCGACAAAATTCATTGAACCCTTTTAAAGCAACTAGTTTAAGTCGGGAGGGACTTGCTAATATCCTCAAGGAAGAGATAAACATACTTCTGTCCCAAGTAAATAAAAGATACCAATTATCCATGCAATTTTTTTTTCTTTGTTGAATACTAATATAAATTTTTCATATTTCAAAGTGTATTGGTAGTGTTCTTTGGTAGTCATCAACTAGGTTCAACTGATATCCGTGAAGTAACTTACCACGAAGATTTTTAGGATGCTTATAGCAAATTCCCTCATCCCCCTCAAGTGTCGGAATAAAATCACCAATAAAAGATTGTGGTTTTGAATTCCCAAGTCCAACCTTCTCTGCTAGATGCCCTAAAAGCTCTACATCGGATGGATCAAACTTTACACCAGCAGGCAGGCCTGGCCATTCAGGCAAAACCTGCACAGTACAAGCTCCACAGAAAAATGATTAATTGCAATTCCAATTTTCATCTACGTATACACATTTGCTCCAGCTACATTCCTAAACACATTAAATTCATTACTCAGTTACAAGGGAAAGCTAAAAAAAATATTCATAAGAAATACTATAAAAATGATTGAGCAATGGAAATGTGGAATAAATGGTCCACTCAAAAATAAATTTCATTAATCAAGCTAGGTTTCCTAGGCCAAAGTTCAACATGCATCATATTCTGTTGCTACATCAAGAAAAATAAGGTGAATAACTCAGGCAAAATTCACAGAATCAGATGGGGAATATCCAAGGTTTGGATAATTTTTGGCCCATGAGAACCTGTAAAGAGGTCCAATTCATGGTTGACAAAATGTGATGGTCCTTTTGAATAACAGAAGAACTGACTGGGAACTCTTTTTTTTTCTGAAACAATTTAATTATTCTGAAATTGGAAACAATCATTGGTGATTAGCTGAACGTAGGTTATGTCAATGTCATAATTGTAGAACTGATATTCATGATCTGAACATCCTAAATGGGACAAAATAAACTACTCATGTTGTGGCTCAGAAATTCAATAGAACTTCAAATGATTATGGGTAGTCCATGCTAAGGGATTCAACAGACATTTTCAAATCCATGCAATCTGCAAAAGAGAATATGCCTTCCATAATAGATACTTATGAAAAATAACATTGTGCATATTTGTCTGTTCTACAAGGCAATGACACAATATAGAGAGGGATGTTGAAGTACTGTTCATGTGACACTGTTCACGTGAACTGATTTGGTTGATATGTGTATCTTCTATTTTCCTAGTCCTAGTTGGAGTCCTAGTTTCTAATTATGTCAAGTCCTAATTCTACTGTGAGTTGTTAGTCTTAGTTTCAGTTTGAGTTGTTAGTTCTAATTCTTTTCCTATTGTAACTTGGAATCCTATCATGATTAGGAATTCCTAATTTGATTAGGAGTTCCCCTTTCTATTGTAATTTGAGATTATAAATACAAGCATTGAGGGAGACAGATAAGTTTAACAGTTCTCTCCTCTTCCTCATCTTCTTCTCTTTCTCTCTTCTTCCTCCATTCTCGGTTCTGGTTTTCTTCATCTATATTCTCTAACATGGTATCAGAGTTAGGTTACCAGTGACTGATTCTCTCCAAGATTGCTGTTTTGAGAGTCGATTTTAAATTCTGGTTTGAAGAAGGAAACCCTAGTTGAGGAAGAAGAGGAACTAGGGTTTCACATACTGGTTTCAATGACAGCTGAAATAGTGTCTGAAGATCATACCTGAAGTTGGGTGTGCATCGATTACTGAATCTGGCTGCTATTAATTTCTGCTGAAGAACTGATGTTGTGCTCCATCGATATGTATTTGCTGCTCTATTCCACTGCTATTTTGCTATTGCAAGTTACGATTTATTTCCTTCTATGGATTGCTGCTATTTGCTGATCTGCTGTCATTACTCGATTTGCTGCTGCATCAGCAATTTTACTGTGCTCTGTTTGTGGCAGTAATAGTTGATCAACAGAATCGAGTTGATCCTGTTAGTTGCATCTTCTTTCTTCCCGCGGCTTGGGGTACCATTACCTCTCTCGGAGGCCACCAGTATACTGAGTTTTAGGTCGAAACTCAAAGGGAGTTGTGAGATATGTCCTTGAAATCAGACCTGAAACCATAACTACTGCTTTATCTGGTTTCAGGAATTTTTTGTTCAACCTTACCTTTGTTATTCAACTTTTTGTTGCTTGCATTCAAGATGGCATTATGTTGCGATTCTCCACCCAAAATTTCAGGGTGATTGGCGGTCGAATGTAGAAGTTCTCTCGATATACACTGGTTCCAGTTCTCTGCCTTCTCCTTTCTATCAAGAGGTGGGAGATGACTCCCCCTTAGATGTCTTTATCTAATTTCTGTGATTCCATATATGCCCCTCCTTTTACCCTTAATTCAAACATATCCTTTAGTTATTGTCCCTTCCTAGTTTGTCCCCTTACAATAATTTTAATTCCCATCATGTCCCATTGCCTCTTTAACTACCAAATTGACCCCTTGCAAATTCTGGTTTATTACCAGATTGCCACTCCTCCCTTAATTTGGCCTTGCTTATGCATATATATATATATATATATATGGATTTCATTTAAATTACAATTCTGCCATTCCCCTATTTGACTACCCAATTGACCCTTGAAAATTCTGGTTTATTACCAGTTTGCCCTTTGGCTTGGATTGTATTTAAAAGTGGATTTCCACCAACTTACAGCCATGCCATCCTTTTTTTTCAACACCGTTCTCTTTCAATAATTCTAATTCCCTTCATATCCTATACCTTTGGTATTTACCCATAACACCTTTGGAAACTTCTAGTAAATTACAATTTTGCCATTCCTTCTTTTTTTCATACCCATAGCACCTTTGGAGAATTCTGGAAGTTTATACTTTTGCATTATCTCTGACATAATCTCCGTTATTTGTCCACGTGTACTACTACACATGAGGGGGGGATTTTGTACAATACACCTGCAGACATTGCAGAACGCAAAACTTGCAGGAACATTGGTGCAAAACATAGAAGATCAGTTTTCTCCACCATTGCCATTGGGTATTCTTAGGATTAGGATGACCAGCTCATCCGATCTCACCAACTCTATCTTCTCCTTATCTTCTTCTATATTTTTAGTATGTAAATATCATGTTTATGTATATACCATTTGTAGGAAAAGATAGCTTAGGAAATTCCTTTTGTATATGTACACATACAATTATTCTTTTCAATCAATGGAAGGTGAATACCCATTCCAATATCCTACTATTAACATGGTATCAGCTTAAGGAACGATCCTCTCTTCTAATTTTTTTTTGCTTGCCACCATGGTTGGCTCACCCCCGGCGGCTGGAGCCGCAATTCCGGCAACTTTATCTCCCACTTCCCCATATTTTTTGCATTCCAGTGATCAGTCTAGGTGCTTCAAAAAGCACGGTTTTCCAGATTGGTGGAAAGCCTGTGATGGATCTACCAAGGGCGCAGGTTCAGCCAAGCCTGCTCCTTCTCGTGTCTCCAGCACTCGGCCTATGGCTGCAGCCGTGGACTCCTCTACAGCACCCTCCCTGACTGCTGACCAGATTCACAAGCTTCTGGCTCTCCTCCCTACTAGTGATCATCCATTGGTAAATCTCGCAGGTACTTCCCCACCCTCTTGCTTCACTTTCGTTCATTCATGGGTATTGGATTCAGGAGCCACTGATCACATGGCCTTTGATTCCTACTTGTTTAATCCTACTACAAATATTGCATCCCCCTCCCCTGTTCTTTTACCGGATGGCTCTCATGTTCCCGTTACCACTGTTGGTAATGTTACTTTATTTCTAGGTCTTCAATTACTTAATGTTCTCTGCGTACCCGCATTTCGTTTCAATTTAATTTCGATCCGAAAACTTATCAATGATTCTAATTGTTGGGTTGTTTTCACTTCTGACTCTTGTCTTATTCAGGATCCTCAATCGAAGATGACTTTAGCAACGGGTAGGCGGCATGGTGGTCTATATTATTTAGACGTGGTTCCCCCCTCCACTTTTGCTTCGGTGGCTTCTCCGGGTACCCATTTCGACCTTTGACATTGGCGTTTGGGTCACCCTGGGTCTACCTCTCATTCTAGTATTTGCAATATTGATTCTAGTATTTCTTTTTCGGACAATTGCACTTGCACTATATGTCCACTTGCTAAACAGACTCGGTTATCTTTCCCTTCTAGTACAATAAAAATTGTTGCTTGCTTTGAGTTATTACATGTTGATGTATGGAGTCCTTTCCGCATTAAATCCTTATCGGGTGCTCGTTTTTTCCTCACCATAGTCGATGATTTTTCAAGATGCACATGGGTTTATTTATTTCAATCTAAAACTGAAGTACAATCCCTTATAGTCCATTTTTTCAATATGGTTCACACCCAATTTCAAGCAGCCATTAAATGTGTTCGGTCCAATAATGGAACCGAATTTTTCAATTCTGAAATTTCTGCTTACTTGAATTCGTTGGGCATTCTACACCAATCTAGCTGCGTTGACACCCCCAACAAAATGGGGTGGTCGAACGCAAGCATAGACACTTATTAAATGTGACCCGTGCCCTTCGTTTTCATGCACACTTGCCTCTTGAATTTTGGGGTGAATGTCTCTTGACTGCTGCGTATCTCATCAATCGCTTACCCACAAAAATTCTTCATGGCAAGACACCTTTTGAATGCTTCATGGCCATCCCCCCCCCCCCCAACCTCTCTCATTTAAGGGTTTTTGGATGTTTGGCATTCGGTCATCACTCCAATATCACCTATAAGTTAGATAAAAGGGCTTCGCCAGGTGTTTTTTGGGATACCTTCATGGCCAAAAGGGGTACAAAATATTTGATCTCACTTCAAAAAAAATATATGTGACCCGTGATGTGGTGTTCCATGAAGCAATATTCCCATTTTCATTCCATTCGGATCCCACTCTATCGGGATCCCCTGTTCTTCCTTTACTCATCCATGAACCCACCACCACCGATCCTATTGTGCACCCCATACCACATGATACACCACCATCCCCACCACCCTCTAACCCGCCACCACCACCTCACACATCTACTTTACGGCGTTCTCAACGCACCCATGTTCCACCACGTCGCCTCAATGATTACCATTGCCCGCTTCCCTCATCTCAAATTTCATTAACGGTTGTTGGGTCAGGTACTATCCATCCTATGGCAAATTATTTATCCTATTCTCATTTTCACCCTGCACATTTGGCTTTTCTTACCTCTTTATCTAGTGTGTCAGAACCTGTTACTTTTACTGAAGCTGTGAAACACCAGGAATGGAGAGATGCTATGCAAGCTGAAATTCAGGCTTTGACAAATAATAATACTTGGACTATCGTTCCTCTGCCCCCTGGCAAGAAGCCCATTGGATCCAAATGGGTTTACAAACTCAAACGTGCCTCTGATGGTTCCATCGAACGCTAAAAAAGGCCCGTTTGGTTGCTAAGGGCTACACACAGGTGGAAGGCATAGACTATCATGATACTTTTGCACCTGTTGCAAAGTTGGTGACTGTACGACTGCTCCTTGCCATCGCCACTGTTCGTGGCTGGCCTCTACATCAGATGGATGTGCATAATGCTTTTTTGCATGGCGATCTCGAAGAGGAGGTATACATGACCCCTCCACCTGGGTATCGTCGAAAGGGGGAGACCTTTGTTTGTCGTCTCAACAAGTCTCTCTATGATCTGAAACAGGCGTCTCGCCAATGGTACTCCAAATTCTCCACATCATTGTGTCATTATGGTTTTCAGCACTCCGAGGCAGATCATTCATTATTTTTTATGCATCGTGGGGAGCACAGTATTTTCATCATTCTGTATGTGGATGACATAGTTATTACTGGTTCAGATGATATTTTGATTGGCAATATTACGGATATGCTTCACAGGGACTTTCACATCAAAGGCCTCGGTCCATTAAAATATTTTCTTGGAATCGAGGTGGCTGGATCCAAGTCTGGACTCTCTCTTTGTCAACGGAAGTATGTCCTGGACATTTTGGATGACACTGGTTTGAGTGGGGCCCGGCCTTCTGACACTCCTATGGAACAGAATTTGAAACTCAGTGACTCGGATGGCAATTTATTACCAGATCCGTCCTCTTACAGGCGCCTAGTTGGGCGGCTGATTTATTTAACTGTCACCCAACCTGACATTTCATATACAGTGAATATCTTGAGCCAGTTCATGCACCAACCTCGCCAACCACATCTTGATGCAACTCACCGGCTCCTGCGCTACTTAAAAGCCATGATTGGCCAAGGCCTTTATTTTCCAGCCCATTCTAGCCTGGACTTGCGTGCATACTGTGATTCAGATTGGGCTAGTTGCCCGATGACCCGCCGGTCAACTACTGGTTACTGCATCTTCCTTGGTGATTACCCGATTTCATGGAAAACAAAGAAACAACACACCATCTCCCGCTCCTCTGCCGAAGCTGAGTATCGCGCAATGGCTGTCACCACCTATGAAATCACATGGCTAACTTCCCTCCTTCAGGATGTTGGTCTTCAATGCTCTCGACCTATACCACTTTTTTGTGACAACCAAGCAGCCTTACACATTGCGGCAAATCCGATGTTCCACAAACGAACAAAACATATAGAAATTGACTGTCATTTAGTTCGTGAGAAGTTGAACCAAGGGCTCATTAGACCGGCCAAGATCCCCACGGCCTCACAAGTAGCGGATTTGTTCAAGAAACCATTGGGCCGTGATCGCTTTCACATCCTTATTTCCAAGTTGGGTGCTCGCAACCTTCACGCTCCAACTTGAGGGGGAGTCTTAGGATTAGGATGACCAGCTCATCCGATCTCACCAACTCTATCTTCTCCTTATCTTCTTCTATATTTTCAGTATGTAAATTTCATGTTTATGTATATACCATTTGTAGGAAAAGATAGCTTAGGAAATTCCTTTTGTATATGTACACATACAATTATTCTTTCCAATCAATGGAAGGTGAATACCCATTCCAATATCCTACTATTAACAGGTATCCTTCGTTATTGGGTTGAGTTTGCCGTAAGGGGGAGATTGAAGTATTGAAGAGTATTGAAGATATTTGGTTGTTGCCTATTTGAGGACTTTCAGTTGGGTTGATACAGTGTTTTTCAGCTGCCTAATTCAGCTCGTTTCCGCTACTTGCTGCTCTAGTTATTTAACTTCAAAATTTTATGTCATTATGACAATCTGAGATTCATCACTGGTTAGCTATTGAAGATCGTTAAAAGCTGCCTTTTTTTGGAAGAAATTCTAGTCCCGGTTTGCTGATCATATCTGTCCAGGTTTTGAAGATCAATTATTTCAAGTTCTTGAAGGTTTATTTGGGAGCTACATTCATCTGTCAAGCAGGATTCTGCTGCAACTTAGTTTCTTCTCATTTTGTTCAAGTTGGGCATTGATACCCTGTATGCGCCAACTTGAGGGGGAGTGTTTGCATTATTATGGAGTTCTTTTTTTTCCTTTTAGTTCAAGCTGGATCTTCTTCTTTACTTATTTGTATAATCCAGCTGGAGGGGGAGTGTTGAAGTACTATTCATGTGACACTGTTCACGTGAACAGTGATTTGGTTGATATGTGTATCTTCTATTTTCCTAGTCCTAGTTTCTAATTATGTCAAGTCCTAATTCTACTGTGAGTTGTTAGTCTTAGTTTCAGTTTGAGTTGTTAGTTCTAGTTCTTTTCCTATTGTAACTTGGAATCCTATCATGATTAGGAATTCCTAATCTGATTAGGAGTTCCCATTTCTATTGTAATTTGAGATTATAAATACAAGCATTATGAGGGAGACTGATAAGTTTAACAGGTCTCTCCTCTTCCTCATCTTCTTCTCTTTCTCTCTTCTTCCTCCATTCTCAGTTCTGGTTTTCTTCATCTATATTCTCTAACAAGGGTCATTAAGTTTCAGAGCAAAAACAATGCAAGTTTTCCTAGCGTGGTACGGGTCTGGTATTTGCCACTACCCCCTTTTCCAACTCAAAACTCAAGAAGAAGTAATTGCCTTGGAGCATGCATCAAACCATAGAGGATGGAGAAAGTTGGATTACTTTTATAGCAGCCCTTTTCTTAATAATGAGAAACAGTTTGAGAGAGCTGAGTCAATCCCTAGAACTACTGGTCCAAGAACCAGAAACAAATAGACCTTCTCCTCTATTTGAATCAAAATTCCAATCCGAACTCAAAATCAGATTGATGGTTGAAAAATTCGAGAATCCAGATTTGATTGTTGCGCTGTAAGAAAAAAAAAAATTTGGTGATACAAGGTTTCAGTGCATGAAGAAGACTAGACCAGCTTCTTCTTAGCATGTGGCTGGCTGTTGGACCAGTTTTCTGGTTCTAATCTGAACCAACTGGTTCACCCAAATGTGGGTCCGTCTTTAGGGTGTTATTTCTTATTTTATTTTATCATCCAGTTGTTTATTCAGATGAGATAGTACTTACTAATTCCAGTTCTGATTAGAGTATGTTTTCTTTCAGTTTTCTAGACAGTTTAGGAGTCCTTATATTAGCATGAGATCGAGAGGATCTTTCATACTTTGGCTTTGTTATTTCATGTCTAAGATTTCCTAAAATCAGTCTGAATCAATCTTACATAGGTTTTTAAATAGATGTAAGGGGTTACAGCATCCCCACAAATTTGGACTTTGCCTTTTGGTTCTGTGGGATTCAGAGGCATAGTCTGTAGTGGGATTCAGCAGAGCCTTGTGAGATTCCAGTAAGGGCTTTGGTGGGATTCCTGAATTATCATCTTCTCTTCTATCTTCCTCTTCCTTCGATGAGGTCAGTTTCTGTTTTCCTTTAACCTGCTGCTACCATTTTCTGGTTCTGTTTTGCTTTCTTTTCTGCTGATTATTGTTCTGTCATACTTCTGAGTTCTGTTTCTAAACATATAACTAGTTCTAGTTTTAAAATCTGATCTTTCCAATCAATAGTGGAAATCCTACTGCAAACAGGTTTCTTCAAATCTGGTTTCTTAAATTCTGTTTTCTAATCTCATTTTCTAAGAACTAGACCAGATTGCTGCTTAATTCCTGGCCTGAAATCTGATTTCATTAACTTATAAAATCTGCCATCAAATTCTGCAATCCTTGATTTCTGATCTAGAGTCCTAATCGCAACAGGATTCCTTCATAAACCAGATTCTGATCAAATTATGCAGAATTGTTCTTTATCTCATAACAGACCTTGAACCAGAACCTTAGCCAAATCAAACTCATCTTTATTTTGTTTTTCATTTCTCATGAAATCCGGTTTATTCCTTACTTGCGATTCTGGAAAAAAATTCTTTGGTTTTCTAAACCCTAATCCTTGGGTGGTTAGAAAACCATTACTTTCGGAAATTTAAAAAAAAAAACATGACAAGTAAGCCAATCCAGTGAGTCAGCTACAACTGCCACATGGAATCTTGTTAGTGCTTAAATTAAGTGGACATGCATCATCATCTAGTCATGGAAACTTTCAGTCCAATCTGGCTTCACAACATGTCAATATAATGTTTTGAAATTTTATTTATTTTTTGATAAATAAAGTGCTTTAAGAAGAATCAAAATTGTTATTTAATTTTGTTTGGAGAACAGGAAGTTCTAAAGAGAAAAGGAAAAGAGTCCTTAAAGGTGAGACATATGATTGAGATGGACCACTTAATTTGACATGTGACTCACCTATCTAGGAAAGTCTCCATCTATCCCACTGTCAAAATAACCCAATCATCTCTCTGCATGGAGGAAATAGCTGATTCTGACACTATCAGTGATGTAAACATTTTCCCAAAAAGAAAGCCGAAGAGTCTAAACTTGTTATAGGATTGGGCCTGAACATAATTTTTATATCATGGTCCACTATGCTACCCTTCCCCCTATTCTCGACTTCAAACAAAGGAATAGTGGAACATGTAATATACAGAGAGGAACATTAACCCAAAGAAACTCCGAACAGAGATTAAAGCATAAGAAGAGTATGCTGGGAATGTGCAAGAGATGTAGAAGAAATCTCCAAGAACAGATGAATAGGACAAAGCTCAAATCCCCAAGCTATGCTCAGTGAAGTGCCTGTTGCAACTACAGTAAAATCATTTTGGCGCTCAAGTCACAAATATTACAAAGCCATGTCAAAATTACGTGCTTACTCGTCCTTCCTCTCTTCCCCCAGTCACATTAATGTTAACGATTTATCCCATTTTGCACCATGTAATTATTTTAAAATTGCAATGTGGTCTACACAACATAATAATTGCAAAGTGGTGCATCACACCCACAATGTTCTTATTAAATAGTTGCATCAAAGCATCAGCGTTAGTTTGTGTCACCACCAAATGAACTCTGTTTTAGATATCAGTGACACTAGTGATTAGATCTCAACCTCATTTACGTAATGTATCATGAAAAAATCACAACATGAAGACATAAAAAAGGTCATTACATTAAAAAGAAAGAAAAAAATTCAAGCTTACATCACTATTATCAATGCGATGATTGCAATTAGGGCACTCCCGATATGCCCCATTCTCTTTGGTTTGAGATGCAGAGAACTGGGTGGCATTTTTAACTTTCCTCGCAATTGTTCTACCGTCAATAAGCCATGTCCTGTACAAATCATGTCTTACAAAGCTAAAGTAAACTTTTGACCATAAAAAATGCCAAATCATAAAAGGGAATTGCTTCATGAACAACAAAATATTTAGCAAGCAGCAGTCATGCATGAGGAATGCCCAACTTGATATATCAACACAAGATTTAACTAGTAAACTTCAGAAATAATTAATGCCAATGGAAATGCATACCAGTAAGCAACAAGGGATGAGAAAAAAAAATAAGATTACCAATAAATACAATACGAAATATACTGCGTATTGATGAAATACAAAATAGTGGTCCCACGCACACTTGAAGTGCTAAGGCATGGAAATGCCTATAGGTTCATTGGCTCCTGCAAGTCGTTTGCTTAGACACCAGAATTATCAAGTGACAATAACCATCCAATGTAGAATGCAAGACTAACATATCCAAGCATGCAGAGAAAAGATATGCCATCTCAAAGATGGATCCTAACGAATGCACCAGAACTTTCTCGTTGACCATGTTTTGTAATTTACTAGGGATGCTCTTCTTTATCAAAGGACAAGCATGCTCTATTGTAACCCTCAGGAGACAGACAGACCCTGTATCTCTCCAACCATAATAATTGATGGAAGCAGGACTTATACTCTTATTTATGTGGTACAGCTACTAACAGAGAGAGTTTATGTTCTATGCTGTCCGTTTTATTCCCTTTAATATCTTAGATTAGATGGGGAGGAAATGTTGCAGAGGAGCAATCTTATAACTAAAGTCTGAAAGAAGTGGCTCCCCAAAAATAGCTCAAGAGTTGCCTAATCAAGCATCAGAAGCTGCGCTCTACTCTGCAACTGAAAGGTCGAACTTCCATAAAGAAAGATTTGATGCTTTGGGGTGTTGTATATTTTTCTTATTCACTCATGATTATGTGGAAGAACCCACCCAGAAAATCAATATCAAAACATTGCAGTCTTCCCATTCTAACATTAGTCTAGATCTTAGTTTCTTTAGGAACACAATAGAGGTTTAATGGGACATGTCGTTGCATTTCCTCAAACAGGGTTGCTTTCTAAAAGACGGAATCAATTAAAAAAAATCTTCCAGTGAAGTAGATGTCTCAAGAAGCTCAAATAAGGGTAAAAAAAGACATTAATTACAATTTTGAATATCCATGTTAGAAAATTTCAGATCAGAACAAATTTAACACTTATGAACTATCAATTAAAGACGATGAATCAATCCGAAATTCTTCCAATTAAATTGTTTAAAACAAGAGACAAAATTAGGAATTCTTACTTGGCCATCTCGTACCCAGTGGGAGCCGAGAGTGAAAGAAAACGAATGGCGCCTGAAGTAGAAAGTAGAGAGTAGAGAGTAGAGAGTGAGAGTGTGTTATGAACTTTCCTTTCTCCACTAGACGAAGTTAACGACAGAAGAGCGAGCGGGAAAACTAGCTTATAGGCTCGAATTCGAAGCAATTGCCTCGGGTGAAGGTTTCCAATGACTTTGTGCAGCGAAAAGCTACGAAACAGTGAAACATAGAGGACTTGCTTGTCCCTACCGTTGACCGAGCCTAAATACGAGCCTTACGTTCGGTTTCATTGATTGGAATAATATTTTATTGTAGAACGCGATGCATTGGATCAAATTTATTTTTTTTTTCGGTAGACGATGCAGTAAGAGAGAGACAATGGAGAAGCTGCCTTCTTCCCCAAGCCAAATAAGGAAACGTTATATAGTACCCTTGAGTTGACTGTTTTGGACATTTCTATCTGGAAAATGGCGAGAGAACTGTATTAAAGACATATCAAACGTGGCGCACATAGATTGGATTAAGACCTGTCATCTACTGGATCCACCATATGGATGTGTTTTAGATGCGTTTTGGACGGGACAAGAAGGATGTCCAAAGTCTAGAGCGTCACGGCCTCTGCACTGCCAGTGTAATGAATCAAGCAGTACCGGATATTGATTTTTTTTTGGGGAAAATCACATGATTAGCTACATTTGAGTTTTCATTTACAAAATTGTCCACCCTATGTTTGAGTTAATAAAAATAGACAAAAACAAGTTTAGTTTTACAAAACAGTGACTCTCCTTCTTTCTTCGGTAGTTCCCCTCTGAAAAAATCTCTTTTTTTCTTCCCTCTGTTACTTGGGGTAGCAAAGAATGGCGGTGGCTGGGACAAGGGTAGGGTTACAGGGAACGGAGGATTCCTGGGCGAGAAGGCAATGATAAGTGTAAAAATGTCTAAAAAAGCAAGTGTGCGAGGGAGAGACTATTTTGTCCAGTTTTGTAAACCTTAACGCGTTTTTGTCTATTTTTGTTAACTCAAACATAGGGTGGATAGTTTTGTAAATGAAAACCCAAAAATAACTAATCATGTAATTTACCCTTTTTTTTTGGGGGAGCGTTTATATCAATGTGATATCGGGTTCAGCAAGCGCAGCCTTCCCGGATTCCAATTTTGATCGGGTCGGAATCCTAGTTTTAGTAATCGGTATGGGGTATCAGAATTGGCCTCGGCCGATACCCATTTGGATCGGTCTGTATTGATCCGAATCGGATAGATTTACATGTTCCTTTGAAAAATGAATTTTTTTATTACATTTATTACCCCTATTTATACCGATCCACCAATACAGGATCGATCAAGAATCGATATCGGTCTCCACCAATACTGATACAAATCGACCAATCCGATCAATTCAATACCAATTCCTCAAACCATGATCGGAATTGATTGGGATCAGACTGAATCCTGAAAAACAATTTGAATCCGGGTTGAATCAATTGAAATTAGGATTGATCTTGAACAATTCGACAAATCTAATTACGACTCTTTGAATGGTCTTAATACGGGTATTGCAATGTTGTTAATTGAAAACATGGCTAGGGATGCAAAGGGATAGCATGGAATCGAATGTAACACCATTCGTAATTCGATTTTTGATTTGTCGAATATGGATACCTCTAAATGGATACGAACATGAACGAATATGGACTTCCAATTCGACTACCCATTTCAATCCCTAGGGGAGACTAGAGAGTGAAATTGTGAGCTTGAAAAGAGTGGCACTACGGTCTCATTATCTGTGTTGAGCATCCGAGAAAAGAAGACTAAAATTTGAAAAGAGAAGAAAATGATGGGATGAATCCACTATCCCATTAGGATTGATATTGAAGTGTTATCTTAAATTACATAATTATCCTCATGAATCTTTTATTTTTCATTTAATATCCCAGGTAATTACTTGTGATATACGTTGAACTGACAAGGATATTTTGGTATTATAAATTGCGAGAAAGAAAGCTACTTGGTCGTGTGCAGCATGCAGGCCCAGACATGGGGCCACACAAAATGATCGACCCACCCCCATGAAAAGGCGAAAATCCTTGAAGGATGAGACAATCATTTCATACGACCCCATGTTTGGGAGAAAGGTCTGTGTGTCAGACGTGACTAGGTAGTGTTCACTTTCCTTCTTCTAAATTATAGGAGAAGTTTTTCTTTATCACACAGTAAAAAGGATGAATAGAATCCTAGGACCTAGGGCCATTATACTCCTCCCCTCCCCTCCCCCCTATTTACGAAGTCAATAATACCCCCAACCCTATGCGTGATATCCTCTCCTGCACATCCAAACTCCTCGATCAAGACATCAAGTATTGATATCGATCATGGCTGATACCAATATGAATCGGCAGATACAACTGAGCCGATACTGATACCTTGAACCATGTTCTGCATGAGATGTTTAAGGATCAAAGCTGGAGCAAAATAGCAAAAGCACAACATGCATAAAGGGTGGGTTGGGGGGGGGGGGGGGGGGGGGAGAGCCCCAGTTAGCCCTTGGACAACCTGGATTTTAATCTTATCTTTCCCCTTTACATCACGAGACTGATTACGGCCCAAGTACTTTCCCCTAAATTTAATTAGCTCAAATTGAGCCTACAGTTTGGTCTACCGTACGTAACGGTATTGAGGCTCATGAAGGAGTCAAAAGAGCCCATTGAGAAGAAGGTCCATTAAACCGTGGGTGGGCTTCGATGGAATTGAAGACAGAAATTGGGAATAGCAAAGATGGGCTCTACTTTTTAAGCCCATATGTTGGAATCCAAAAGCCCACCATTCAGAGATTAAGCAATAGAGACCACACACGAATAAAAGATGCACCAGGGGAAAGGGTTTACTGAACACGAGGCGTAGGAAACGTCTACATATATTATAGGGGAAGAAAGGGGTTTTTTATTTTTTTTAAGAGAGAAAATATGATAAAAAAAAATTGAATATAAGTGTACCCTACGCCTCATGTTGACAGAGGCAAAAGTTTACTTTCACTAGCGGAGGAAGAAGAATTCCCTCGACATTTGTGATGGGATCCTATTCTTTGGGTCAAAACTACCTCTATGTAGGGCATCCAACAATATCGAAGCCCATGCTGAAAGAATTCTTTCTTCATCATGGGTGAAAAGAAACTCAGTCCTATTAAGGAAATCGGTCAATTCTTTATGCATGCTACCAAAGGCGATAACCGAGAACCCAAGCACACGTGGTAGGAAGAACTTCAATGGGCAATACAATGCTTCCATGGCAAGAGTTTATTAATTAGGTGCCAAATAAAAAGAGTTGGCCTTAATGCTACCATTTATGGGATTTGGGGTTGAGAGGAAAAACAGGATTTTCCTCAACCAGTTGAAGCCCTGATCCTCATGCTATTGGTCTTTGGATTATTCAAGATACTAGACTCTGTCTCTTTGGAGCAACCAATCTGTGGTTGACCCCATTGAAGTGAGATGATTTTTTGAAGATGAAGGACCACATGGATTTGCACTGACATTCTCTCTCCTCTCTGCTTGTACGGACCCCTTGTTAATGAAATTGTTTCTCACACTGTGACTGATGTAGTGTGGAAGATTCCCCCCACATGAGCGGCGTAGGAAACTTTTGCCCAATCTCTTATATAGGAGAAAGTTTTCTATCTGAGAGTGTGGTCAACGCCAGCACTCCCATGAGTCTATCTCTCTCCTTCCCATTTGAAAAGACACCTCTGCCCCCTTGTTTTGAGGAGGAGAGTGAGACACATGGGAGTGCTGGTGTAGGCCACACTCCTGGACAGAAAACTACTCCTCCTCTTATATATAATCTAATTTAATATTATTCTTTCCTTTTCCACCTAAAAAAAAAAGAAAGATTTCGATCTGAAAACTTATCCTCCACTAGCGCTTTATGTCTATCTCTTTTCATTCTCTTGAAAGAACTTCTACCTCCCTGAAATGATTCTTGGATGGTAGTCATTGGCTGTTTTCTGCCGACATAAGCTACGCTTCCAGACAGGAAACACTTTCCCAAGAACATATACAATAGATGACATGCAATGGCAATATGGCATCAATACAGATCCTTTACGGTACACTGATCGTAGCGGCCTGTGCGGCCCAGACAGAGTGCTGTGCGCAATGGCCGCCTTACCCCTGCTCGAGCAATGGAAAAAGTACAGGCCGCTACAGGCAGTGCATGGTAGAAGATCACGATCCATATGGCATACGTCAGTTTGGTTACTGAATGATGCCACGTGGCAGAGCTGAAATGCCTACTTGAGAAGTGTCCCCATCATAAGAAAACTTCTATTCTCTCTCCGAGCAGACACCTAGGGATGCATGGGTGGATGTTGTGGCCAAGTGGACCAATTAAGTACTACTCCTTGATTAGTAGCCAAGTGGGCTTCCATGAGTGGTCGTTCTCATTGTTCCCTCTCCTCATTCAACTCTATCAAAGTTTACAAAACTGATAATAAATCTCTCTTTTGTATTGGCACAAGGGGTTGTAAATAGATGGGGACAAGTGGAATAGAATCAGGAGGACAGAAAAACAAATCCCCACGTGTGATCTTGTACTAGTTCTTAAAGGACTAGTAAGGATTTAAGTAATACTAAGTGAAGAGTTGAAGAAGGTAAGGTGATGACCCTGACATGTTTAGTGTTGTCAGAAAATAAGAGGAGAGATGGAGTCCCCCTTCTTCTGATATTCCCCATTAATCCTTAGTTTGTAGGCCCAACCCAAATCCATCAAAATCCAGATTCTATTTCTTTTTTCCTTTTTTTGAAGGGGGGGGGGGGGGATTGTGAAAGTTAAGGGTGTAAAGACTGAAAGTTTTCTTAACACCTATGATGAAGGAAATCAATGGTACAAAATATTGGCCCTTCTATTATTTGGAGTCAATCGTACTCATAAGAGTTCGATTCAATGACAAAGAAGATAGGGAATCCCTTCATCATGGGTGAAATGAAATTCGGTGTATTTTTGTTTTTGTTTTTGTTTTTTTTTTTGGTAATTTGTTTTTTTTACTAAAGGGTAGTAGAAATATAATATAAAGAATAGAAAAAAAATAAAAATGCAATTATAAGATTAACGTTTCAACATTATCCAAATGAGATACAATTAGAAGAAAAGGCCACTATAAATCTATAATAGGCTTCGGAATCGCAATCAACAAAGACAAAGTACCTACCATAGGGAAACATAAAAATACTCAAAACAAAATCGGGATTTTCCAAAAACATCTCACATGATCTCATGTCCTACAAAATCAGAATGGTGATCCATTAGAAAAAAAAGAAGAAGAAGATATTTCTCACCTTGTTGGTAAAGGATGTCTTTCATATTTTCCTTTTCCTTTCACTTCATTAATTTGACAAAGAAAATTTTATAGCACTTTTGTTCTAAACAAACGGAGCCCTTAAGTTTCTACAAATCTTTATCCCATTATCCTTGGGAAACGTTAAAGAATTAAGGATTATGACATTTCTTCAGAAAAAAAAAAATAGAAAAGGTTCTTGATAAATAATGAGATAACTTGTCATTGAATGATTCAAATTAAGCTTAGAAACATACATGAACAACCACATGATTTTACTTTATATAAAGGTTTGAATGACAGGTAAAAGAAGCAACCCTTATAGCCTTTTTTTTCCCCCCCCCCCCCTTCTTAATATCGTGGATTCTCCATGATTACAATACCTTTCTATGTAAGAACATAAATATAAATCAAAGGGCTTTGATGTTTATCTGTGTTTGTCGATTCCAATGTAGATTTGCACTGTTAATCCCCACACCACAAAAATTAAAAGGCAATATCATAATTATGATTGATCATTACACTTCTTTCTCCTTATTTATATGATATACCTTAGAAGTTGACTTCTTCGTCTTGAATTCAAACTTAATTTCTTTTTTTTAAAGATTAGACAAAAAAAAAAAAAAAGCATGCGAAAAGCCCATTTTATCCAAAAAAAAAACAAAGATTACAATCCATGATGAGCAATACAGTAATAAGTGTGAGTCCTTCCATTCAATAGTTCGAGCTTTGATATCACGTTGGAGGGTCTAACCCAAAACCTCAAGATATTACGTAAAAATAGTTCCTCAAGTATATGGAAGCACCAAGAAGAATCGATACCTCCTCTATAACTCTCAACATCTCAAAAAAGAATCACACATCCCTCCAAAGCCACAGTGAGAGTAATACATTGAGCAACTCCATTCCTACTTCTACTAACATACTTAAAGTAATGATAAAATTACTCAATAAATTTGAAAGGAACTTAATCTAAGTTGTTGGACCAACACAACACAAATAAAACCAAATTGAAAAAAAATATATATATCCATTAATGGACCAAGCAAAAATAAAAAAGAAAGAGAACTTAATCTGAATTCATTGTAATAAGTGTAGAATGATTGGTTGTAATCGTAGGTGAGACTTGGAATTCAAAATCATACTTTGGGAGTTTCTGTTGAAATCATTGGATTGAGGACTGAGATGGTAAACCATTACCCAAAAGGGTCGAAAGCTAATTGTGTAAATTTAAAAAGAAAGAAAGGAAGTAAAGAAAACTCTTAATTATTAGGTTTGAGATTCCTTCGGCAAACACCTTTTTTGTTAGGTATAGTAGTTGTAACTAATTAAAGATGAAGCTGATGATTAACACTAATGATGCAGTTAAGTCTGTGAATTCCGCCATGTCTATAAGCAATCATCTTCTTTTTGCTGTGGATATTAATTATTCATGAGCAGTACTGATAACAGATTATACAGAAAGGCAAAAGATCGAATAATGTGTCTGCATCACACTCATGGTGTCTACCGCGCATGCGTTGTGTTGCATTCTACTTTTTTTTTCCAAAGAGATCGAGTTTCATTTCATGAAAAAGGAGTTATAAGGTGATCGATTGATGGGATAATAAGTACTACTCTGTGTGTGTTTGTCTCTAATTGTCCAACTCCCACAAGCACTAAGTACCCAGTTCCTCCATTCTGAACAGAAGGTTTTCTTTGGCCTTTTGAGTTCATCAGTACTTATTTCTCTCCTTCCCTCCAACACAGAGATTTACATGGTTCGACAAGATTGTCTATGTCCACCATGATATAAAATCCATTTCATTATCAATGGAAAATAGGTTACAGACACTCGTCTTCACACCTCTCTTCGATTGATTATTGAGAAAGAACCCTCGCTATAACTATATAACGAAATCTTATACAAGTAATTTATCGAAATACCCATCTAGTCCTAAAAAAGGCTATGTAGTGAAACCCTATACAGGTAATTTACCAAAATACTCATATAGTCCTAAAAAAAGCTATGTAGCGAAACCCTATACAGATAAATTACTAAAATACCCATATAACCCACGAGGCCTAGCCTAAAGGTGAAAAAGATCTTGTGCATCCGGGCAGCCGGGCTGCATGTGCAACGTCAGACTCCAGGCGCTGCACTTTGACCGCCTTACCCCTACTCGAGCAAGGTGCTTGGGCAGGGGTAAGGCGGTCAAAGCGTGCCGCCTTGAGTCTGGCGTTGCACATGCAGCCCGGCTGTCCGGATGCACATGAGCCAGGTCCAGCCTGAAGGCCTTGCGAAATCAACCTACTTATACATGCAAACAATGAAATACAAGACATCATACCCCAACATCTCTCTCTCTTTTGCACTCTTAATCTTAGACAAGAGTAATGACTTAGTGTTAGAATCTCTTAATTAATTACCATGTAGCCTGCAACAGCTTTTGGTTGTTTATATATAGTGATATGGTTGCTTAACCACAAAAGGAAGAAATTCTGGTCTTGGCGACATCTACATGTGATAGTGGTGAGATGCATCATAATTTCTTTGTCTTTGATATTGATTAATCTAATCCATTGCCATAAGCTGAATTAGGGGAGAGAGAGAGAGCTCCATAACTCCAACCTTTAGAGAGATTACGTACGAGTATTGAGTATTTATATGTAGTAATTAGTTACGAGGACCAAGTCAAACATTGGATCAAAAGCATTCTTCTTCAGTCTTCCAGATGGTCAAAAAGATTAGTAGTAATCCATTCACTGTCAAGCAAGTAAAGGAGGAACGCCATAAGTGATTTTAATTCGTTTGAAATCTGAAAGGGCTTTGCTAAGGTCACAAAAATTTTTCAAGGAGCAGCATTATTAAAACCATGGTTCAAGGTATCGATATCACATCTGTTATATCAATCGATACGTATCAATATAGATCTCGGCTAAAAAGTTATTCTTTTTTTTTTTAAATTCATATTTGATACCAGCCCGATACGATCCAATTTGTATCAGTATCGATATATATGTACACCGATACCGATATTAATGGTTTCACGTGAAGTTAGTAACTTTAGGGTTTATAGATTCAGAAATGTGAGAGGGCAAGAAGAGGAACAGGTGGTAGTGGTCCCTTGGACCTCTCTATCCTTCCCATAATTCCATTAATCCATTTATTGTAAAGTTTTTGGGTTAATAATCTGGTGATATGGCCTAGGCCCAGGCCCAGGCCCAGACCCACCCGGTTGGACTATAATCATTATGTAGAACTTTGCTTTGGAATTCCAACTCCTTGTTTGGCACGTCACATATATGGCAGTCATTCATTCGATGATGAATCCAACGAAAGCTACTGTTTCATTCCCACTCGGTGGGAAATTCGTAAAATCCAATTTCCTTGTATTATGGGAAATTTTTTGATTTTATTATGGGAAAAAGATTCCCACAATGCCAGAGTGGGAAATCTCTCATACCCTCATCACACATAATGAGTTATGGGGTTGACCGATTGGGTTTTTCAATTTTTAGGAATTAGTTTCTTTCCTGTTTCTTTGTTCATCTTTAGCTTTGATGATGTAAGGACGTGAGGTTGGGGTGTTCAAGAGTTTCTTTTGGTTCTCCTTGGGTTGGGGTAAGGCGGTTATGTCTCCCCATTATATATTATTTAATTTTATTTCAATTAATTTTTAGGGCCTCCCCTAGGGTTCAATAATACCGCTTCAATTAGTGGTTTGGATAAAGGTGTTAGACGACGACCCTATATAAGTTATACCCATTTATAGGGATCCACGATTCTCATCAACTAACACTGATGAGAAGCATAGGGTCAGAGGCTCTCTATCTCACACACTCACACCTCTTTCTCATCTTTTCCTAATTCATCAAAATATTCTGCTGTTCTTAAAACCCTACCCTATTATTTTTTTTTGTTCCCCAATAGTTACCGCTCGCCACTGGATGGATCTATCTCTAAAATCTTAAATCTGTCAAATTTCATGAGTTTATTGATTGCCTTGTGTCAGTTTATTCTTCTACATTGTTGGTCTTTCGTTGTGGATTTTTATTCCATCTTGTCTTTATCGATGGGCCATTGATGGATTATCTGATAAGCTCTTTTGTAGATACAGAATTTTATTTTTTTAGTTTCAGGGATAGAGAGATTCACACTCCTAATGAACCAAACCCCTTTCTCCTTGCTTAATTCTCTTTTAAGACTATTTTCTCAACCTCCAGGAGGCAACATTAGGGTCGGGTCGGGTCGGGTCGGGTCGGGAAACCCGGCAGGGGTCGGGTCGGGGTTGAGGGTTTCTTGGCCCCGACAGGTTGGGTCGGTCGGGGTTTAGGTTAAGGCCCTAAGGTCGGGGTCGGGTTTGGCGGCCCGCCCAACCCGACCCATTGACACCCCTACCTCCCCAAGTCCTAGATAATATTCAGGGATTGAAGAAAAAAAAAAGAGTTATTAGGTTTACAATGATAATCTTTCTCTTCAAACAAAAGGAATCCGTTTCCCACCCTTTCATTGGTATGATTTTCAATTTTCGTGTCATTAGAAATCTCTGCCCTTGACATATTTTCATGATACAAGGATTTTCTATAGTATCATATGTTAAGAAAACAACGCCTAGAATGACGATTTGCAGAAGAAAAACGAAAACTAAAGAGAGCACACAATGCACAACACAGAGATTTACGTGGTTCACTCCCAAAATAGAAGTTACATCCACGACTGAGCAGTAGAACAGGTTTCACTATTTTCTCTAAAAATGTTACAAACCCTTATAACCCCCATCTCAAAGAGATAAGAACATTATATAGGAAGCCCTAATCCTAAAAAGTACAAAAGTGCCCCTGACCCAAAATTGCCAAAAAAACAGAATCAGACCAAAACATAACATATGGCTCAAAAATACTCATTTTGAAGATCTCGACGAGCCCAACACAACTGTGGAACCCCGCCATTTTTTGACATTTAGAGGTCATTTCGAAGCCAAAACAACCCTCCGAAAGTCTCAACCACACTTTCTAAACCAAATCAGGCTTCACCAACAACTTCATATATACAGCATTAACCAATGGCCAATAGATTTAACAAAATTGCTTAGACTTTTTAACCTTCCCTAATCTAGGGTTTCTCACATCTTTGCTTACATTCAAGGTTTCCCTTCAAATTTGGAAAATTAAAAGCCACGCACCTGTTAAGGATAGCTACCCTGTTGGTCAGGTGAGTCTAAATCATTTATTAGAATTTGGGACTTGGATTTGGACTTGGACTTGGGTTTTTGTGTTGACTACTTAACTCCTCCCACGTCTAAGGTCAGAGAAAGGTAGAATTGCAAGTTGCAACGCCCTTGCAGACTTTGGTTGTGTTTGGTAAAATTCTCATAATAGATTTTGAGTTCAGAACGCATTCTGAACCAAGGAAATAGAGAAGAATCAGATTTTAGAATATGTTCTAGGCCCAAAATCTATGTCAAGATGCTTACCAAACCCAGCCTTGATTTCTCTCCGGTCACATCTAACCGTTAGAAGTTCATATTTGTAGAGATCATGTTGATTAATACCTAATCTCTCTCTTTCCTAACTTCCACTTGCTGGGGTGCCTTTTGTTTTCCTCTCTCTCTCTCTCTTTCTCTTTCAATTTAAATGTTCTTATTCAGAGTTCTCACTTTACAAATAAAAATAAGATGAAAAAGATCCCTACCTACTAGACTATGTGCAGCATGTGCCCAATCACATAATCGGATGAAATGATGCCCCCACCCTCTTAAATGAAAATTTTCATCCCCATTGATGCCCATGTGCGCTCTCATTGGCCCCGCAATTGTGCAAAGCACATATAGCCTGGCAGTGATGGATCTTTTACCCAATAAATAAATATTTCTATCTCCCATTGACAAAACAAACAATAATAATAATAATAATAATAGAAATGTATTTTCAATTAGAAGAAAAATGCAAAAGGATTCTCCATTATTCAAGTATTGACAGTATGGTCCTGGAGGAATTTATGTCTCTGGTCCATTTGAGAAAATGTCGAAAGAGACGAGACATTTCATTGCAAGTCTACCTCATTGTAGGTTCTAGTTCATGTCGTTGTGACATCATATATAACTCAAATATGCATAGACCTATATGAGAGGTAAATAAAAGAGATAAGGCCGGGAATCTCCATTGCCATCTTTAATTTATATTGTTAATTTTAAATCAGAAGAGGGTTCTCTGAGCAAGTAGCATAGAGAGCAAACAATGAAATACGACAAAATGATTTCGCAATAGAAAGCAGAGAAGTCATTTTATGTGAACAGAAGAAAAAAGGTGTTAGCTTACTCTCAATGTGATCGGCTCAGACAAACTTGGTCATTTTTGGGGTTTCAGGTAGAGTGATGTTATTTTGCACACCCCTGTATCAAGGCACAATCGGGTGGCGTTGTCTTTCCCAAAAGGTTATTAGTTAGGCACCGAGAGTGAGGCAAGGTTGGTCTTGGTCGTCTAAAAAGTCTTATTAGAAGATAGGCTTTACACGTAGTGCTAGGAAAATAGAGTTAAGAAGCGACACATAATGATAGCTATAAAGCTCTTTGAAGACTAAGATAATTAATATTTTACCAAAAAAAAAACTAAGATAATTAATAAAAGAAGACTTTAATGTAGTAAAAAGGTTCCACATCCCGGTGATATTTCAAGCAAGATTTCAATATCCCATGTAAAAACAAGGGGCATAGAAAAACAAATGGCAACTTAAGAGAAATGAACCCATCATCACCATTCATTAGGTGGATCTTGCCTTCTCCTAAGCCAGATCAAACGGTGGTGGGATGCCTTTATAAACAAAGAGGCAAAAGAAAGAGAGCTTGTGATCCTATTCTCTATTGTCAGAGAAGTCATTTTTATTTATAGTTTTAGATGTTGGTATTGGTATTGGATCAGTTGTATTTGGCTGATTCAAATTGGTATTGATTGTATCGATTGATTCGTGTCAGTGACTGATATCGATGCATAAACCTGGTATCAAAACAAGGGAGGATAAAACGGTTAAAAAATAAAATAAAATTTACGATGTCGATATTTTGAGGGATATAATGATCTAATATGGCAGTCTATATCAGTCAAGATTGATATGAATACCGATAATGATACCTAAATCCATGCTCTGAGTATATTTATATTGTCAAACCATGTATATCTTTGTGTTATGATTAGTGAATTATTCTTTTATTACATTGTGTTTAATAGCATGATATCGGATCAGGGGATCAATCATCTTGGAAACTGATACGATATCAATATGAATTGACACGGATCGGCCTGTGATGAACAATTTTTTCTCATATTTTTTCTTTAAAAATTGGATTATTATTATTTTTTTCCGATTCCATAAATACAAGATAGACAAGTATCATGATCGGCCTATTCCAATATTGATTGATACGAATCGCCCAATAACGACCGATCCTTGGCCGATATTTAAAACCATATCCACCACCCACCGAACAGCTGAAACCCAATTGGAGCCTCTTTCGCAATTCACACAGCATTCTTTTAAGACAAATTAATTAGTTGTGGTTGTCCATAGTCCTCTAACTAAGTTACCCTTTGAGGTCTCTGGAGAAATCAAAGGCAGCAGTTAGTTCCCCTTGATATCATCAAAGTCAAAAGAAAGAGTTGTTGTACAAATACCTAACCTCTCTGCACCTAATGCCTTAGACGTTAGTGCCTCTGCCTAGCTTTCTAGCAACTAACAACTACTATCAAAGCAAGGGCATCCCTAGGGATGAGTGGATGAGTGGATCAAGGGATGTGGGGTCAAACATTACAAATGGCCTATCTAACTCCCAATGGTGACGCACGGTTTTCATCACCCATAAAGAAGTCGCATCCACAACATCCATTTTCCACTATTCATGTAGACCAGAGCAGATCATCATATATATTACTAGGGGCTGCATAATAGCGCAGGGCCCACACTCACACGGTAGCCAATGAGATCGCACACGTTGGCACATTGGGAACAGAAATTCCACCATTCATGGGGGTGGGATGGTCATTTCTGCCCCCCTCCCCCTCAATGTGTCTAAGCATGGCCCCTTTATCCCATACAGGGAACTTTTCTCCATTTAACTATTAGAGTAGAGAGTAATGAAAGATCAAAATACACTCACATCATTAACAATCCAATTATAATTTTGGAAATCAATGATATTACGAAAGCAAAATGGTTTTTAATTTTTAATTACCTGAGTAATACTAATATAATTATGCCATTAGATGATGTGATCCATATCTTCTACTGTCGAGCTGCCCGACAGGATCGTGTTGCCCAGACATGGTGGGGTGCACAATGACCACCTTACCCCCTCTCGGGCAAGGCGCTCGAGCAGGGGTAAGGCGTTCATTGTATGCCCCACTGTATCTAGGTAGCACGGTCCTACCGGGCAGCTCGACAGTAGAGGATCCAAATTGTTAGATGATGTATCAATCTCATCAGCATCATTAATATATTATGGAGAAAAAAGAGTAGAATAGTGCATAAACTCTAGAGTGTCTAATTCAAAAGCTTATGCTATTAAATTTTGAAGCTTGACTCGCAGAGGAAGTCATCTAATGTCTTAGAGTGATGCAACCCAAAAGAAAAGGATTCAAAATACATTAAAAATTAAATAAAATATATAATAACAAGAGTCGAAAAAGATCACTTAAATCAACAGTCAAGGAGAACCATTTAATTCTGGGTTTCTTGGGGACTCACTCATCATTAGATGACCTAAAACTCATAATGAACTCACCATGGCATACTCATTAGTTCAAAAAAATACAGATGATCAACTCTTTATTCTACAAGTCAAAATATACACATATATAAGGCAGGAAAAAAAAAAAAAGGTACTTAGAAAGAGTGCATTTGAAAAAAGAACAATTCCTTCGGAAAGAAATTAGAAGAGAAGGAGAAAATGACTATGCATTAAATGTTCATCATCATGATTATTTCATTCCTCCCGTTTTAAAAGCACTTGTCCTCGAGTTTGAAGAGACCATCTTCATCATCTTAGTGTGATGATCAAGTTTCTTCAATTCATGTTCTACCTCTAGCACTGTACTCGAGAATCATAACTTGAGTACCACTTGTAGGAGACTTGGATAGAAGTGTAGAACTCATCCTTAAAAGGTAGTCGTCAAAGGGAAAGTGCCCAAAAACCTATAAGTCCCTATAAAGTTAAGGTAATCAATACAATTAGTGTATTCCAAAACTAGAAATGAGAGGGAAGTTTATTCCCAAATAAATCATATAACGTGCAATTACTGAACTTATGACCTTAGAAAGAGTCTCTCCATCCCGAAACACAATCTTTTTTATGTTAGATACCGAAATTAAATGATTTGAGATTATTCCAACATAAACTAGAATATTAATGAGCTTACATTGTGATTATATAGACTATAAAAATGAGGGCTAAAATGTTAATCCATAAACAAAAAAGGAAGAATAAATAAAGAATGTGATTACTTTAGGCAGAGTCGTGAAATTCGCTGGTGACATCATTATTTATTTTATTTTATTTTATTTATTTTTTTATGAGACTGGTGACACCACTTACAACACCACTGGCTTTTAGACCTTTTCATCAAGATGGGAAGTAGACATTGTTGGTTCCTCACTACTCCCTTCCGTACTCCTAAATCCTATCCTATTTATATATATATATATATTCCCTTCATACTCTTCTAGAGCCCCAGTCCCACCACTGAGCTTAGCTTAGAGCCTTTAGATTGATAATAAATTAAAGAAAAAAAATTGATTAATTATAATTTGATTGGGAGAGAGGTGTAATACAGTGAAGATATCGTAGAAGAAGGGCAAAAGAGAGAGTGGATCGTTGTCGGTTGGCATCCCCGTTGGGTGGCCCGGAGAGTGACCCGGCACCGTGCAGATTGCTCCCCCTCGCAAAGGGATGAGTAGACCACACAAGGATTTGCCTCAAAACGTACGTCCAAACACAACCCCTGAAATAACCGCCTCATAAACCTCAAAAAGATTCTGTCCAGTACCGTGCCGGGGCTGCATGTGCAGAACCGGACTTGGTGAGGCGTGAAAAGATCGTCTTACTCTTACTCGGGCAAGGCGCTCGGGCAGGGGTGAGGCCATCCCACGTCTCACTGTGCCCGATGCTACACATGTAGCCTGAGCAGGGTGCTGGATAGGAGCTGAGTCCATATTAATCAGAGCACATTAAATGATGATGTGAGTACTAAAGTAGACATGAAATGTCTGTTTTACCTTTAGATACCCACTAACCTAAGTAGTGGGTGAAGATATTCTCGTTTTTTTAATTGAAAATTACAGGAGGTGTACACCTAATTTTCCCCTTTGTTTTGGGAGGATAACCAGAGCTTTATTAGTATGAACGTGTATGACACATGGTTGGGAACATAGAGATCTCCCTAAGCTACAAAGTTGACTTCGGTCAAATTGTTGTACACGCTTTTGAAAATGTCTTTCAAACTAAGGAATCAGCAATCAAGTTTACCTCCCTAGGAATATAACTGTAATTACACTCAACAAAAAAGAGGAAGTTAAGTGCTTAATGTCCTCCATAAGGGGCTGTGTTGCAATGGTAGCCAACTTCAACTGATTTAGGAAGTCATTAATGATCACCTTTGAGTCTGACTCAACAAGTAGATGCTCAAAGCCATGGGCCATAGCTTCAAGAAGACCCTGCCGCAGTACCAGGGTTTCACCAGTTAAAAATCACCAAAAACCAAAGGCTCAGACATTTCCAAAACAGGGCACCAACTCGAATCTCGTATGATCAGGCCTATTCCACTTAGTTTCTTCTGTTGATGCCAAACTGCATCATAGTTTAACTTTAAACCTTAGTTGGGAGGTGGTTTCTAAATTCCTGGCTGTAGTTGAGACTCATGACGATGGATGTTGTCCTTAGCTTTTGTGGGATGATGGGAGGGGCATTACAGTTCCAAATGGATTTCCAAGTCGTAGGAGTAGTAGAAGCCCAATGACTGACCGATGAAGAAGATAGGAGAGAGGGTTCATGTGTATCTCGAGTATTACTAAGCATATGGTAGGTTGTGCGTGTACAAAATAACCGCCCCGGCCATCTACTATAAAATGAAAAATACATTTTGATCGATGTCTCTGTGTATCTCCTCATTGCCCCTCATGTTGATGCAAGTGCCACACAAGCAGACAACCATCTTCTTCGAATTCTCTTATTTTATTTTATTGGGAGAGCGATCATTGCCAGGCTGTGAGGCCTTTGCACCAGTACGGGTTAATGATAGCGCATATGGGGCCATCTACTAAGAGTGGGATTTTTCGTTTCACAATAGGTGAGGTGGTCTTTTTACCATTTATGTGTCTTGGCACAAGCTCCATGCAGCCTAGCAGCCTTCTTTTCCCACCTTATTCCTTAAAATCTTGAGAAAGACTAATTGCCCGTGATGGTGGCAAGACAGAACTGGGTCTTATTCATTCACGACTTGTGAACCCCATCTGTAATTTGTTGCCACTAAAATTCTGTTGAACATAATAAGGATTGTTCATGATATGTGTCGTAGAAAACCATTAGATAACCACTTTGGAAGATTTTTTTTTTATTCCATGAAAATTATGTGGTGGTGGTGGTGGAGGGTTAGAATTGAATAGTGATCTTCGGAAATGCTGGCATGTCCATCAAATTTTCAATGCTAATAATTGGTTGGGCTGATCTGATCCCATGGTGACAGATCCTAAATGCTGGACACAACCAATACAACTTAGATGGACCCTCCACCTCATCCCCCATTAAATGCATCTTTACGGCTCTCCTTCCTCCTCTTTTCAAGCTTCAAATTTGTAGATTATGATGTAGAGTTTCCTCGCAAAAAACCCAGATTTGTTGTAGTGTAGAGAATCCACCAATCAAGAGGCAGATTACGACTTTTCAATAGGCCATAGGAAAAAAGAATGTCAAGTTGAGAGAGAGATATACTGGTGTATCCTATCCTGGCAGTTCAGGGAGACATATCGGAATTGATCCAAAATCGACTAAAGATTTTACATGACAACGTTATTGTTCTAAAATACTGTTTCTGAGTTAGAAACAATTTTTTTGTGTGTATGTGATTTTGGAATAATTTTATATCAACAAATATTATTGTATGGTAAAATTGGAAGAAAAAAAATGTTTTTATCACTAAAAACAAGAAGAAACATGTATCAAATAAATGTTGTATGATAAAACAAAAAAAAATGCTTTTAGCAATTTCTGTTCCAATATATATATATATATTGTTCTTTTTCTTTTGTTTCTTGTAATAAAAGAAGGCAACAACAAATAAACAAGAACAGAGAGTCCCTTTTATCTTGCAGTAGTGTTTTCTTTTCTCTAAACATGTGGTATTGTGGGAACTCTCTTTTTGCTGTTGTGAGTTGTGACCTTTCTTCCTTGACAATATTATTATTATAGAATTATTTATTAGGGAATACAAACATATAGGATTTTATATGAAGGATGTACGCAACGATAAACGCAACACTTTTAATCTCATCCGTTGAATAAATAAACTTAAATCTCAACCATCGATTAAATAACTGGCAACCGGCTCTCTAACCAAGTAGGGTTCCTTTCTCTCTCCTCTCTCACAACACCACAAACCATCTCTCCGACAATTCTCCGATGGCTCTCCATCTCTCCGATAATCAGCTCAAGATTACAGGCGAAGGGTGATGACTTGATTCTCTACTGATTATAGGCCTTAGCATCACCAAGCATCAACAACCGAGTGAGATTTGAAGCTTTGATCAAAGCATGGAGCAGAAAATGAGAGTTTTTCTTTTGTTATTTGTTTCGTTTTTGGTTTTTTTTTTTTCTTTTTCTTTAATCTGCTTTGATCATGGAGGTTTTAGAGGTTTAAAGAGAAGAGATTCCATTTCTTTTAAAGAGGTTTAAAGAGAAACATGATTATGGAACTGAAGGAACATGATTATGACCAAAAAAATCTATTGCAGAACATAAACTGTAGGAGCAGAAGGTAGGGGAAGATCAGAAGGGATGGAACCGCCAAAAAAGTCTTTCAGCTTCGTGGTGGACCTGCTAAAAGGTTTCTTCTTCGACATTCTCCCTCTTTAGCTTCGCTACTCTCCTCTCCGCTTATGTTCTCTCTCCTATGTGTACAATTACAGAACGACGATCACTCACTCTTTGAGTCTTTGGATTGAGCAAGAGAGACAGAACTCAGAAAAGACAGTAAAACCCCAATCTGGAAGATGGACTACTCTGATAGAATCTAGGATCCTCAGTCGATCTGCACATCTTGTTCTTCTTGACTTCCGCTTTCCATTGCTAGAATAGATCAGATCAGATCAGAAATTTTCTCTCTCGCAGCTTCTTTTTTTTTCTTGTTGATTCCTCCTCCTCTTGAATCCTGATGATGAAATTTGATTTGGAGGAGGTCTCGTTTAAAAGCTGTTTCTTGAGGCTGAAGAGATGCATTTGCCGACACGTACAACCCACTGATAAAACCAACGATTGGATTGGAGGTAGAAGATGGAAGCCCTGCTCTCCATCTCCCTCTCCCTCTCCCTCTTTCCAAAGACGACCACGGCGGCGAGACATGTTGTAGAGAGGAGAAAGAAGAAACCTACTGTCACGATGAGCAGGTTGAGGGCTTTTTTTTATTCAACGACTATGATTAAAAATTAAAAAAATAAACGACTCAGATTTACCCTTACCGCTACCACCCACTCTTTTATATTGGGCTTTTTTGCTTGATAAAAATATTTTTGATAGTTGATGATTTGAGGCACACGCACACTCTGACAGCCGTACGATTGTTGCGTATTAAATTAGTATTTGACAAAAAAAAAAATCGATTAAACAACGAGAGGATTGGATCATGGTGGAAGTTGTGGATTAATGATGAGTGAAGGCCACAAGTGGGGCTGCACGTTAAGCACGTGTGCATGCCCCCCCCCCTCCTTTTGAAAGGCCAAATTCTAAACTATTTGCAGGTCTCGCTCGTGTAGAATTCTAACTTTCATTCCCCAAATCCCAGACATGCGATTTGGCTATGTTCTGCAGTGGCAGGAGCTGGAGCGTCCAGCTCAGCTAAACGACAGTAAAAACAGGGGTTGGGTGGTCATTTCACAAGTGGATCCCATCTGAGCCCCACATGTGAAATGACCACCCCATCCCCTATTTTTGGGTGGTTTCCATGGGCTGGACGCTCCAGCTCCCGCCACTGCAGGACAGGAGCCAGATCCCCAAACATGAGACGCAAAAGGCAAAAAAATCCTCTTCCACGCGTCAGTGAATACAACGGGCATCCGACGGTTGGAGAGGATTCAGACTCCACCCAAAAACCTCTCTTGTTGCAAGAGAAAGGAAAGGGAGGGAGAATTTTTATCCTATCCTGTTACTACACGGTGCAGTGCTGCATCGTGCGGTGGTTGCAGAGGCCATGTGCACCATGTGAGGCCCACTATGCCACATGCCCTCTGTAGCGCCGCACGATGCAGCACTGCACCATGCAGTAACAGGAGAGGATAACGAGAGGGATCAACTTTAAAAAATGGGCAAAGGAGATGGATGCTAGTGTGGAGTGGAATGGAATTTTCTTTACCAAGTTAATGGGAGCAGAGAGAGCCACCGCATGTTTTTTTACATTAGAAGCTCATATGTTAGGAGGAGAGACAATGCAAACATTGTAGCTTGCCCCCTAAGAATTATCCTAAATACCTTCTGCTGTACAGTAATTGGAATTGAAATCGAAAACCAAAATCATAATCAAACCGAATAAGTCCAACCAAATCAAATAAATTCGATTTCTAATACAGTTCTGGAATGTAGGGACTGAATTTGGGTTAGTTTGGTTCCAATTCCAACACAGGAATCGTCGATTCGAACCAAAACCAAATTGAATTAGGATATTAACATATTATAGTATAGTACTATAGGGCAAAAGATTGTTGTTTGGTTGAATAACATCTGCTCCAGTGTAGGATCAATGAAAGCGTACACATGGGCATCAATATAGATGTGATTTTTTATTCCATAAGCAGTAAAGTAATACTTTTGCATGATCCTGTGTTTGGGTGCTAGAGCTATGCATCAACACGGGCCAATGAGAACGGATGCAAGAATATCAACGGAACTTTCTATCATTTCTTTCAATTGTAATACACTTGAAAAGGTTCAGGGAATCATTTTCTCTATTAAATTTGATACGTAACTAATCCGAAGCTATATCTTTCTTAATCACATGAATCGTTATCCGCTCTTGTGACAGTATGATGCTGTACTGTATCGTGCGGCGATGCAGAGGCCATGTGACATAACGAGTCCCACGTGATGCACATGACCTCTGCAACCGTCGCACGATGTATTACAGCACCGAACTGTAACAGTAGGGGATAAAAATTTCTAATCATATCACCATTTCTTACCCAAAACCCAAAAAAAACCAGCAGCATTTATCTTTGTGCAAACAGGCGTGAAATGGTGGCCAATTTTGTATTCTTTAATTCTTGGGAAAAAAACATTGGAGAGTTCTGTTTCTCTGTTTTCCAAGTCAAAAAAATTGGGATTTTTTGGGATTTGATTGAGATGACATCAATTCTCGTTTTCCTTCTTTTTTGACTGTTTCTGTTTTTTATATCTACTCCTTGAACCATGATCTCGCTGCCGATGGTTTTACTTGCCCTTCATTTCTTTACCCCTTCCAGGAAATTTTTTTTTCCCAACTTTCTGAAAAATCTTATGTGCTTGGGGTTGAGGTTTCGTTGGATTGTTTGCAATTTGGTTAACTAAATAAGTGGCAAAGCAGTGGTTGCAGGAAATGGGTTCTGTTAATTGTGTCCGTTTCTGTACAAAAACGTTTACTTTTTCTGTGGAGTACTGACTTGGGACTTGGGACTCGGAACTTTGGACTTGGGAGTGTTGAGAAGAAAAAGCTTTCATCTGTCATGGAGTTGGGAGTTCCTGCTTCTTCATTTTTGTTGAGGAACTCCTGACTGGAAAAAGTTAGGAGGTCACAAGAATGAAGTATATGAAACTTGGTTCTCGTCCCGACACTTTCTTCACAACTGAGGCCGTAAGGTACGAGGAAACAAGAATTATTTATTCTCTCTTCTTCGTCTGGAAGCTGTTTGTTCTTTGTTGTGCGTAGATAAGCTGCTGAGGCGTCTCGTTTCTTCTCTAAATGCAGGTCTGTTTCCTCAGAAGTTTCTAGTGATCTCATAATTCAAGTCAAGGGTTTCAGGTATCTGCTTCACAAGGTAAATATAATTCAACAAACCACCCATCTAAATTTCCTGTTTTGGGCTATTGTTTACCATATCTGATAATTCCAATCAGTTACTGGTTTTCCGCTTATACTACTAGTTTGATTCACCGTGGATTATTGTTGTTACACAGTTTCCTCTGCTTTCCAAATGCTTACGCTTACAGCGGCTATGCTCTGAATCACCGGATTCCTCTCAACCCCAAACGCTCCAACTTCCGGACTTCCCTGGCGGAGTTGAGGCCTTTGAGACCTGCGCCAAGTTCTGCTATGGCATTACCATCACCCTCAGTGCCTTCAACATTGTTTCAGTACGATGTGCTGCAGAGTATCTCCAGATGACTGAGGATGCAGAGAAGGGAAATCTCATATATAAGCTTGAGGTTTTCTGCACTTCATGCATCTTCCGAGGATGGAAGGACTCCATTGTAACATTACAGAGTACCAAATCTTTCCCTCTGTGGTCAGAAGATCTTGGCGTCACAGGCAGATGTATTGATGCCATCGCTTCAAAAGTCCTTGCCCATCCCTCTAAGGTGTGTTTGTCACGAAGTTATTCCAGAGGGGGCAGAGATGATAGTTCCTGCAATGGAGCAGAGAGCCAGAGACACAGACTTGCACCAAAGGGATGGTGGGCCGAAGATATAGCAGAATTAGGTATAGACCTCTATTGGAGAACCATGGTGGCTATTAAATCCGGTGGAAGGGTACCCTCTATTCTCTTCGGCGAGGCATTGCAGATTTATGCATTTCGATGGCTACCCACCATGTCTAAAGATGGGATTGCCAGCAGCAAACAAGCAACACTAGACAATTGTTCAGATTCTATGGGAGAGATAACCTCAAAGCATCGGTTGCTCCTGGAATCTATAGTGAGCTTACTTCCAATGGAGAAAGGTTCTGTTTCTTGCAGATTCTTGCTTAAACTCTTAAAGGCTGCAAACATACTTGGTGCTTCTTCTTCTTCTAAGATGGAACTGGCCAGAAGAGTGGGAATTCAGTTGGAGGAAGCTACAGTCAACGATCTTTTGATACCATCACTCTCGTACACCAACGAGACTCTGTATGATGTTGATATAGTCATGACCATATTGGAGCAATTCAGGTTGCAGGGTCAGAGTCCCCCTACTAGCCCTCCACGAGCCAAGCTTGTGTTTGAAAGGAGGAGATCTCGATCCGCAGAGAATGTTGATTTTGAGTTCCAGGAGAGTAGGAGATCTTCTTCAGCATCACATAGCTCAAAATTGAAGGTTGCAAAACTCGTGGATGGGTATCTTCAAGAGGTTGCTCGAGATGTGAATTTGCCCCTGTCAAAGATGATTGCACTTGCGGAGGCCATTCCAAACTTCACCAGGCCTGATCACGATGATCTCTATGGAGCCATTGACATTTACCTCAAGGTAAATTGCAGTGCAAATATGATATGTACAATTTTATCTTATTAGTCCTCTTCTATGGCTTGAATTAATTTCCTCCAATCTCTCTTAAGTTCTCTATGTGTAACGTAGAATATGCATAATAGAAAACCAATTTTTGATCTTGAATCTTCTTTCCATTTCCTTTTTTCTTGATTCACAAATTAGCATTGGACAGTAACTCTTCATTAGATTATCATATGCTAGGGTGGTCACATTCTCAACTTGACTATCATATGCTACATGCTCATGTAGCTTACTCTATAACCAATCTGGGCATCACTCACTAATCACTTATGGTGATTTTTTAGGTAAAGGAATCCTAGGTAACCAGTTCCACTTAGGAGATCAAATAGGTCAAATCAAAACATGAATGAAGTTCTCCTGAATCTCCTCCTTTGGTCAACATTGGATGAAAAGGAGGGGGTCTGAAGAGGGAGCTCACTTCTGTTATCATACAATCAACATAAATTTTAGTTTTAGTGATGATATCTCCCATTTGCTAAAAGTATTAGGCCCCCAACCTGTGTTTTCTGTGTCCTGGATTGTCCTGGATGTCTAATCATGCTTGAAGTATGGATACCCATTTATTAGAAAGACAAAAGCCACATCTAATGCATATAACTTTCTCTCTTTCTGTCTCTGATCATTCAGGCACACCCAAACCTCAACAAGAGTGAACGTAAACGGCTGTGCCGCATCCTAGACTGCAAGAAGCTTTCAATGGAAGCATGCATGCATGCAGCACAGAATGAGTTACTCCCACTGAGGGTCGTGGTACAAGTGCTTTTCTTTGAGCAAGCACGTGCTGCCATGGCGGGTGGCCAAGTAGCTGACCTGCCTAACAACATCAAGGCACTTCTAGCCACACAAGAACATGACCCAGCAAGGCATCCACCACCCCTAGACTCGAATACAACTGGTCTGGTAGATGATGAGTGGAGTGTATCTGGCCTTAAATCCCCTAAGTCAAATCTGTCAACTCTACGGATGAAGCTTGCCGAAGATGATAACGAAATGGGTGAGAATGATGTGCAGCAAGATGGAAATGGGAAGGCTTCTAAACTTAAGGCCTTCTGTTCTCTTCGTACTAGACCCAAGAGAATGTTCAGTAAATTGTGGTCTATCAACAGAAGTATGAATGAAAGGCATTGATTTACTATGCATGTACCTTTAGGCAACGAAATGGTATTGGGTAGGTCAATCCATAATCTCTTTGTTTCTTTCAACATCCTTTGTAAACTTTAGGAAATCAAATCCCATTTTGCATTGCTGGTGTACTTTATCGTAATAAACAACTAAATCTTCAGGAAACAGGAGGAAAACCTCCTGCGGGTTTCCAGTTGTGCGAAATGCCGGGAACCCAGATTTGTAAATGACCAAAGTGGACTTCAATTGTTATTTTGTATTTAAAACTTGTATTGTTTATAAACAATTGTTCCCATTCTCTTTTCTGCTTAAACTTATCGATTCTGCTTAGGGAGGCCTGTATGTTTGTGAAATTCAATACTGGCTTCTCTCTTTATTTTTATCATAGGATTCTGCTTAGGGAGGCCTGTATGTTTGTGAAATTCAATACTGGCTTCTCTCTTTATTTTTATCATAGGAATTATTTATTACGTTGAGATCAGAATGTAGGCCTTGATTTCTTTTTGAATAAAACAACATCAAATTAATGTTAATTTCCTTCCTTTTCTCCAGTTTATTTCTGTTATATGAAGACAGGGTTGGAGCTTTCTTGTTGTTAAAGGGCTGTCTGTACTCTTTTTGTTCCCTCTTGTAGTTTTGCATTCTGTGCCCTTTGGGGATGTCTTGGTCCCTTCCCTTTCATGAATAAAAGTTTTGTTCAGAAAAAAAAAAAATAGAAACTCAAATATACATTAAAAGTTTCATTTCTATAACCTTGAATGTTGAAACTTTTTCTTCCAACATTAATGTGATAAACTTATTCAATAGCTCATTTGAGGATGATAGCATTACATGGATAATTTATGCCTGTTGTACTGATGATACTATTTGTAAACAGGCTTTGGACGATTAACTTCACTTATTTGCTGTGTATTCTTTACGCTCTCCTTCCATCCTCAAGCCTTTTTCTCTCTCTTGCTAAGTCATGTTAAGTGGGTTCTCTTAGTTATGGATGAGGGGGGAAACTTCCAATCAGATTTCTACTTCAGTTGGGCATTGGGAATAAAATGCTTCTAAGACGTGAACTTGATTATAATCCTTAGGAAGAGATAGTTATAGAGTATGTTGTATTGATCAGTCAAGTGGTTTGTAGGGGAGGGTTAGCTTTCCATGGGTCGTAAGATACTTTTATAGGACAGGGGTTTTGATCAAATTAAAGACTTGGAGACTACTTCACACAACCAAGTAAGAAAGTCAAATGAGACAAGATAAACCTCAAGTGAACCAAATTGAGTCGCCATTGATGCGTCTCTGTTTACCACAGAAAACTATGAGCTTGATATAGGGGCACCTTATACTTTGAGTGACAGTAGGAGATAGAACAGAGATGCTGATTATGAAAAGATATTAGAGGACCCATGGTGTTGATGACATTGTGTTATTAATATGTTATCTTCTACCATTCTATCAATGCCTTAAGGTAGATGTTTTGTCTTGGAATCCCCAGGACAATGTATCTTCTCAACGAGGAAGTTGGTTCACTGAGATTTAGATAGGTTGTTTCCATTTCCATGCTGTCTTCATGTCACCTAAGTATATGCAAAATTAAAACCCTGTTTCATGTTTCTGTATTTAATTTGATTTAATCTTCTTTAAATTTACTTTGAAATCCACCTCAATTGAGTTTGATTCACCATCCAAATTTCTTCAAAAGGGAAGAACTGACTGTGAGTCTTCTTATGTTCTTTTTGGATGGCTGATGTGCCCATCCGTCTGAAATCCAAATCTCTCACTTAGATGGTTTCTGGTAAAACCAGCATTGTTGAATTGTAACACAGAAGGCTCACTCCTCTTACATTTAATACAGATTATAGTTAAATTAGTTAATGAGCCTCAGTTACCAGTTCATTAGGAGACCATTAATCCATGAACCAACCCATCACTTTCTGACCCTGTAGGTAACCATCCTCATTCAATAGTTGCAATTCCAGTTCCACTTTTCAATTTAACCTTTGGTTGCTTCAGTATGAAAATCCATGTTTTCAGTCACCTACAACTTCTGTAGTACCTATGCGGGAAACGTATAGACAAGAATATCCCAGAAATTATTTCGATTAAATGATCATTAACAATCCAATAAGTGTTCTGTTGTCTGGTATTTCCTATATGGTTCACACCATCTAATTTGACTAAATTAAGCTTAGTGGAGAGTATCTTCCCTCTCGAATTCCGTTATAATCATCTGGTGCAGTCAAAATGTCTATTGTTCAGAATGAATCCAATAAAGTTTGGAGTTCTGGACCGGGCCTATGCATTTTTAACTCTGTAATCTTTTGATTTCTTGATGACAATACTGGTTACCACAGCTTAGACTACATTTTAGAAGTCAAAGTTTCCCAAATCAAATTAAGATAAAAGTCTCATAACAGAAATAGAGGTTACAGGAATAACATGAGTTAATTACTGGGCCTGTACTGTGCTTCCATTGTTTGCCTTTGCAGGAGACTCACTAAGAGTGTCAGTGTTGATGCTTTTGGAGCGTTGGAGACGAGGTCCTCGGTGAAGCCTGCACCGAAATGAACCAGCATGTGTTGTTGGAGAGCAGAGGCAGTTGGTCTTTGCACTTGTCTGTCTCATGAGCACTGGATTAGGTACTCTTGCCACCATCTCCTCCTTCACCTCCTCCATTGCAGTCTCTTCCTGCACAGTCCAAGCATAATCTTTGAGAGACCTGATAGTAAAAATTCAAAAATTGGAGAATGACTTCTCCTCAGATGTTCAAGTTCTTGGTTGCAGAGACATCTAGATTCAGTAATAAAGGATAAATGTAAGAAGTCAGCAAGAAGTGAAGTGGTCTATCATATGTGAGGGGCCCTTCTGGTGAAACATGGCTACCTACTTAAAATTTGCCAGTTTTGGATAGATAGCAGCAGACTATAGTAGGGACTCTGGGATTGAGATTAAACAAGGCTATCCAATTAAGTGAACTCTTTACTGAACGGCATGTGGGGAAAAGAAACAGTTGGTAGTAATAAAAAACCATTATCAGATGAACACTGGGGTGGTCATGTGAATTCAATCTCCATACCTCGGGAAAGTCACTTGAAGACTTGAAAGCAGAGACTGAAAGTAGAGTTGTTTCCTATTGCAGTACGCCTCAAACTGAAAGTTGAAGAAGTGGTTTTTAAAACTCTCAACTCTCTGGCTTTGGTTGGATCATCTTTGATTTAAAGTTTTAAACTTTTACATTGTCTTTCTCTCACACTATGTCATGAGTCACAAGTGGGGTAATCAAGGCCATTAACATCCCATCTAGATCCATAGCTTTTGCTAATGCTCCAACCACCACTATAACTCAAAGGCATTTGCCTTTTTTTATCCACTTTAGCTTTTGGATCAAGAGAGAGAGAGAGAGAGACAAAAAAAAGATGGGTTGGCTTTTGATCTCATGAGAAGGGGTTGTGGGCTAGGGAAGGGAAGGGACCGTTTGTCCTTCTCTGTCAAGAGTTCATGTATCAGAGCTGGCTAAAACTTTCTGGTGGTTTTGTGGGTCTGGATTGTCTATCATATTCTATCACTTATCCTCTCTATCTTGTTTGTCATGTTAGAAGTAAAGCTAAATGTTTTAAATATTCTCACTTGGAGGGGTCAAATTTGCAATCACTGCCTTCCCCACTTCATGAAGTGCTGCCATGAATGATGAATGATGAATGATGAATGATGCATGATGAATGATGATTGATGATGGAAGCACAGCAGAGACGATGTTAACCAAATGGGTGCCATTAGAGTTTACATTAGAAGTGTTAAAACATATGATGCTCATGACCCCTCCCTTACTTTAGACGTGGTACACTCATCACTTCTATTGGTATTGGTCTCCCAGAAATCCTTTTGTTTTTTTTTTTTGTTTCCTGTTTTTTGGGTTGGAAACTTGGAATTGGATATAAAGTAGGATACCAAATTGAAGCTTTCATGGGTTGCACATCCATGTATGGGTGTTCCTTTGAAGGTGGTGGTGGAAGTGGAACCCTGAATTTGCACCTAATTGACAAGCAATCACCCAAGTGCTAACCATCCAAATGGAGTGTGATACGGATTGGAATGTGACATTCTCATTTCATTTTGCCCTAAATTGATTGAGATGACTGCATACTAATTGAAGGAATTTGGTGACAATCAGGGTTTCAAGAATCGAGATCGGACGAGCCAATTCAAGTTGATTTTCGATTCGATCCAAATTGGAATCAGTCAGGACAAATCCGAATCCCGATTCCAATCTGATCCGGATTGGAATCAACCAGGACTGATCATTCTGATCCGGATCCTGATTTCATTTTTGTTCACCTTGTTCACTGGTTCCAAATGATTCTATTCGATTGAGTCGTACATGATTTCTAAGGTTTTTGTCGATTTTGACTAATTCTGAACGATTTCAGCCTATTCCGACCATTTTCAACTGAAATCGGCAAAAACTGGTCGGTTCCATTGCCGATTCCGGTTGCTTGAACCATATTATTGCTTACCCTATTGCCTTCCTCCAATCAATCTCTAAAAATGGTTTTGGGGCCACGCAGGTTTCCATCAATCCAAGTGTAATAACATTATCAATTTAATTTGGGAAAATTTCACGGACAGCCCCTGTAAGTATGTAATATGTCACGGACATTCCATACTTGATCAAAATGTTAACCTACCCCCTGATGTTAATCAGGGTTAGCACCCAAAATTGAAATGTCAATTTTAACCTCCTTCCAACTCGGAGGTCAACAACCACCACAACCTCCTCCCTCAGGGCAATGGCGCTACCGGCACTGATGCGGCCTCATCAGAAAAATCCACCGGAATTGCAGCACCCGGCAGGACGACCAGGATAGCTGTGAGTCTTCTTAATCACCGTATGCTTCTTCTAACCTATTCTCCTTCATTTCTTCTTTTATTTTCTAAAAAGAAAAACTCATCGTATGCTGCTTCTTCATCTTCATCTTCATCTTCATCTTCTTCTTCTTCTAACCCATTTTTCCCATCTGATTTCTAAGCTCTAACCTAGAATCGATACCACCATTTTCCCATTTTCTCTTCCATCTACCCCATTCGACACTATATCACTTTCTCTTTCATTTTCTGAAACCACAAAACGAAACCCATCTTCATTTCACTTTTTTTTTTTGGATAGGTATCTTCTTCATTTCACTTTCTTTCCCAACATCCTAACCATGACCACCATCCCCTTTCTTCTCCGATTTGAATTTATTGGTTCAATTGAGCTACTGCTCTTAATAGTTTTTTATGCCTTTGCTGATATTTCAAAGATCTTTCCCAACATCCTTTTGACCCAGATCTTGAGATTCCAAGTTTTGCAGGTTTCATTATGGATGCCTGCAATCAAAAGTGCATGTATGCTGGGTACCAATTTTCAAATATTTGATTTGTCTTTTTGGATAGATTCTTTGGATTTGAGTGGCGAGCGGAGTGATTGTTTACTGGGTTTGGAGTTTTATTCTCTATTATATTGATCAAGAAAATGGAATGCATTTTGCATTTTATTAGGGTAATGGTAACATCTGGATTTATCTGCTATTCATTAAAAATTGGATTTCCTCTCTTTATTTTCCCTTTTTTTTTTTTTTTACTTTCTTAAAACTCCAACCACAACCGTCTTCTTCCCTATTTCTTTCTCTTTCCCATCTCCTAATCCCAAATCCTAACTTTATATTTATCTCAACCCATCAACCTCCACCGAAACCTAAACCCATTTCTTTTCACTATTCATTTTTCACCCAACCGAGAACACCATCACCGGTGTTGGTGTTCTTCCTCCTTCCGCCTTCAGAGGATGTAAATGGGTCAAAAAATGACGTCGATTGCAGAAGTCCCCTTCCTGTTCTTGCTTCTTCTGCCTTTCGCCCAACGAAGACAATGAAAGATAGAATGGTTTTGTTTTTGGGTTTTTACCCTTCAGGGTATTATGGATAGTTCACATTGTGGTAAGGGTAATTTCGTCATTTAAAAAGAATTAATAACCACTTAACTGCAGAGACCTAACAGAGTGGACTAAGTTGACATAAAGTCATAAAGTGGGAGATGTCTGTGGCATTTTGACCAAGTATGGGATGTCCGTGACATATTACATACTTACAGGGGTGTCCGTGAAATTTGCCCATTTAATTTTTTAAAAAAATTCTGCATTAGGTGGCACTTGGTAGAATGGTAGGAACAGTTTACAGAGATCCATCATGAGTTCATTGTTCATCACCCCTCACAGCTCCTCCTTTGTGAAATTATATCTCCATGGGCTCTCATGGTGAGATGGCAGCAGCACTTAGAAAGTGTAGTGCCTGGATTTCCTCCCATATCTAGTTCTAAATAAATTCTCCTAAAATCACTTTCGCATGTGTTGGAGTATTATTATTTTCTTTCTTTTGATATCCCACTTGTGTTGGGATACTATTTAGTCTATTTTTACTTTTTTTAGGCTGTAATACTAATCTCAAATTTTTTTATTTTTTTATTAATTCTTTAAACAAATCTCAAAATTAAAGTAATGCCCTATTGTTAGCTTAATAAAAAAACTTATGATCTGAAATCAAACCCAAAAAAAAAAAATACCAAAGTATCATATGAAAATTATTGGGGTAGCCAAACTCAGTTTAAGAGAAGCATGTTTTAAAGCCAAGGAAATACGGCTCTGGTTCCAGAATTGCAGGCCTGGGAAGGGAAAGGGGGAGAGGGGTTGCCTTTTTCTTTCCCAATATGCAACCAGGAGAGTCAATCCCTTGACGTCCTGCGGAGCATGTGCTTCAACGGAAGGCATCCATCCAACCGAGCTAGTGATTGTTTGCATACCTTATTTATATCTGCCTTCTGTCATTAACTTAATGGAATTTGGGTTTTCCTGGTTAGCCGTCAACACACGATATCTGTCATATGGCAAGTTGGATGGTGCTGAAATTGAAATTATGGGGATACATGAACCCTTACTCATAGATCAAGTTTCAGTGAATGCAAGAAGTGTATTGGGAATAACCCCACATCAACTAACTCTAAATTCTTGAATAATTTCATATACTAGTTGGCCGTGGGCATCTTCATCTAATAGCTTAAGCTTCTGAGTTGGATTTTGCAAGCTTGATGTATGGGCCTTACCTACGCTTTTTTTAAGAGGAGGGGGGGGGGTGTGTTGGAGTAAATGGGTCTATGTTTTTAATGGGCTGGGCCTGAGTTTATATTAGGAAAGAGATAATTAGGCTCCATCTGGATAAAAGTAAAAAGGAAATTAGTTTCCAAAAGAAAAGGGAAAATTTTGTAATGGATCATGGACTCATGGTTGTGTAGCCAACCTAACTCTCTTATTATATTTCGAAATTTTAATTTTAATTTTATGCCTAATATTTTTAAAATGTAATATTTATTTTACTTTTCAAATTTAATTTTCTTCATAACTGTCACATTTGTGTCAAAATTCAAAAGAAAAAAATGCAGAGTCATGGAATCATTTTAAGAACTATAACTTGATCATACAAGTCTTGAACATGGTATCGATTTCTTAATTTTTTTGAATGTGTATTATAACTTATAAGGCTATCTATCTTACAGAGCTAAACCCCAAAATTTATACAGTGCTGAGACATCAGGCAAGGCCCAGGCCCATTTAACAGCCAAAAGCGCGAGCCCAGCTTGGATCCACAGTGAATTGGGCTTTTTAAGGCCATTTCACCAGCCTCCCATGGTCCATTGTTCTTCCAAGATCTCAAGGCTAAGTATCAAACTAATACATAATTATTATTATTTACTGTTGGTGAGTTGGTACTGTAGTGACTTAGGTGTTCAGTAGCTAGAAGCCTAGAAAACCCTACTACTCCCTCTATTATTTATAGTTTTGGCGTTTTATTCTTGGATTTTAGCTAAAGAGATAACCCTGAATCAGGGTCACATTTAGGGTTGGAACCCCCATACAAATACACAGAGGGGTCGCACGGGCACTGGTTTGTTCCACGTGGGTGACACCGGGCAGCATGCATGTGGCGCATGATTAATGGGTAGATCCTGTGGTAACCAAGAATCCAAATGAAAGCAACTTCGTCTAATTAACTCAACTCCTAAGGTGTACTAAAACCGACAAACTAATTAATGTTGTAGCTCTCTTTAAGATATTATTATTATTATTCTCTCTGTTCACGTTCTCTTCGTTCTACAATTTTATAACTTAATTATCTGAGAACCTAGAAATCATAAACAAATTCTTTGGGTCTTAACATGGACTGATGGACTGAGCAGAAGCTGGAGAGGTGAGGTGAGGTGAGGTGAGGTGAGGTGAGACTGGGGCTGGCTTGATGGTACTAATTAAGTAAAGATTAAAAGAGATCGAGGTGGAAGTTGACTTAAGAAAGACAGAGAAGAGGGTTAATTAGTGGTGTTGCTTAAAGCCAGTAGTTGTACTGTTACTGTTACGGGGAATTTGAGATTTTTGGAGTTACATATTTGTCTTCTTGACAAGCCTCTGAGTCTGAGCGAGGTAGATCTGGCTTTGCAGGCTATCATTTCTTATCTTATCACTTAGCAGAGAGGTTTGTGTTTTTGTTTTTTTTTTTTAAATGGAGGTTGGAGAAGGAAACAGAACGAGTTCAGGGGTTGGGAGACAAAAGGGTCAGGGGGAGGAGACTTCGATCTGCGAAGTGCACAAAAGAAAAAGATGAGTTTGCTTTCTTACTTAACTTGGGCTATCTATCTCTCTCCATCCAAATCTGCTCAAATAATTATCTGAAACGAGAAAACACAAAACAGTCTAGAAATGGATATGATGTATAAAGAAGTAAAGACAGAGTAACTACCCAAAAAAGTAAAAAAATTAGGGTAGAAAAATCAGAGTTGGGAGTTGGGATCACATGGTTAAACCTCCATTATTTTGTCCCCATATATGCCACCATGCCACCATGCCAAGCCAGCATTCATGTGTTTAACTGCTCCATTATTACTGTACTAGCTTGTTTTCTAAGTAAGTTAAACCGACCTGGAGCCTGGAGGGTTTTCCATTTTACCTGGCCAGACCTTTATTATTAAGGTTAACCAGCGACGCACCATCTCTGTCAAACATAGCCGTGTCAGTGGCACAGTCTCTCTCTCTCTCTCTCTCTCTCTCTCTAAGAAAATGAAAAAGTTAAGATTGCATCCCCATTCTGCTTCGGGAATCGCCCTACTTGTGTGCCCCCATAAACCTGGACACCTTCTTCCTCACCTCAAAACCCTTCACCGCTTCACTTCAAATGTCTTCAAAATTAACTTTTATTTTTTTTTTTTCCCTCTTCCGTACAAGAAGCAATTCTCAATTCCATAAACACCACCAAAAACCCTGAAAAAGGGAACGGATCCTTTCCTACCGATTCCAATTCGGAATTTCGTATCAGTTCTGTTGTACAATTAATAAGGTAATGACACGTGATTAACGATACCAAAATCGATTAAATATATATAATAAAAAATCAAGTATTGGAACAGAAGTGGTATTATTGTTCTCAATCTGTGATATTCATGAGTGATTAAGGTTGCCTTTTTCCCTTGGATTTGTGAAAATATATTTTGGGATGATTAGAAAAAGCTTTTGGGAAGAAGGCTCTGGAATGTGGATAGCCTGCAAGTAGTTGGTCCCTAGTTCCGCATTCGCATTTCTGTGTAAGAAAGAAACACGTACGTACAGACATATCTATATAATATAATCGAGGAATAGGAGCCAGAGGAGAAGCCTCCTCCTCCTCCTCCTCCTCCTCCTCCTTCAACTCACTAATAATAAAGCTGTAGAGTAGTACTCATGGTTCTAAGTATCTTTATCGGGCGATATATATCGATTTTGTTAATCATCGATGTCTATATCATATCAATAGTACGGTATAAATAAGGGATAAAATGGTTAAAAAACTCATTTTTTTAAGGAATTTCAATAATAATTTTATCCGATACAATAGCTTCAGACCGATACTATATCGATATCATATCGATATTATTTATTGCCGATACTCATTCATACCGTGCACTAAAACCATGGTAGTAGTAGAAGAGCTTTGTAGACTGTAGAGGTAGCTAATAGCAATGTACCATATATGCATCCACCTTGAAGCCTCCACATACTTGTTAGTACTTAGTAGTAGTAGCTAGAAATGGTAGAAGAAGGCTTTAGTTGGTAGGTAGGTAAGTAGGTAAGTAGGTAGGTAGGTAGGTAGGTAGACTTCTATTAATCGAAATGTACCAGGAATGAATAATTAAGCCTGGTTCAGTACGTACCCTCTCCCGGTCCACAGTCCACACTGAATTCTCATGCCAAATCATCTAGGAGAAAAAGTCGCAGCGCGTCAGGGAAAGTAGGTTAAACGCACCGCTAAACACAACACCTGAAATCTCATCCGTTGATTTCTAATGTAAAATTCTAACCGTTTAATATTTTACCTATAACCGGCTAACTTAAACTCAATCTTTCAATTTAAAAAAAAAAAAAAAAAAAAAAAAAAACTCAATCTCCACCGACAATTCAAACGGACGGCGGAGATGGGAGGAGCGAACGGGGAAAAACCTATACTAAACCTCGCTGGCGGAGGTGGTGCTGAGATCGTGTTGCCGCCGGAACCATTTGTGCCTCGCTGAGTTCCGAAACCTCACTGGCGGAGGTGGCAATGGATTACTCTCTCTCTCACACACACTCTGTTTCTCTTTCCCTCTTTTTTTTTTTTTTTTTTTTTTATCTCTTTCTCTCTCTCAAACACCGCTGCAAACTTCCCCGTCACCGCTGCCCCCTGTTCAATCTCCCTCCCCTACAGGCTACAAACCCACCTCCTCTGTTTTCCTGCAACCCACCGTCGCTGTAATTTTTTCCCCCACCCCACCACCGTGGCTAATCAGCCGCTGCAAATTTTTCCCCTCTGCTGCTATGGTAATTCTCACACAATCCTGGCCCCAAACGATGCTCCCCCTGAAACCCTCAACGAAGAACGAAGGAGGGCGAATAAAAAAAATTGAAAATCCAGATCTATAGTTTCAGATCTGAAAACCTAAATAGAAAATTTTTAACTTTTCTGTCCAGTGATTTTTAACATTCACAATGGCTTCAACTCCGGCAAAAGAATGGGGTTGGGATGGAGTTGCAGTGGTGGGAGGAGACAGATCCGAGATAGGTCATCGCCGGAGAAGAGGAAGACAATGACAGGAAAGCGTAAAGTTGTGAAACCTGCTATAACGGTGAACAGGTTGAGTGGGAATATACATTCAACGGTTAAGATTGAAATTAAAAAAAATCAACGGGTCTGATTACATCGTTGTGTTTAGTGTTGAGTTTAACAACATAACCCGTAGCGGTGCTACCACCCACTCATAATTAATACACTACTTGTGTTATAACTTATAAGAGGAGGACCCCACATATTATTTGACAGTACTACTACTGGTTGAATGAAGCAAAACTTTCTACCACCATTTCAAATTGGCATTTTGTGACTTCGTTTAAGTTCAAGTCCAAAACAATTATGGAAGAAAAGTAAGGTTATATGATACGGTCATAGGTATCAGTATTTGTGTGGCCGTATCAGACCTGTATCCCACGTATATTAAAAAACCACATCACTTTTTTTTGTTGATGGTTAGATACATATCGGTGTTAGTATTCGTGATATATACATATTAATACCTACATGATATGGAGTCCGTACATATTGGATGTGATATTTTTTTATTCGTATTAATATTGTGTTGGTATTAAGTATTGGTAATATTGATATGTATAGGTTGATATGGTACTAATATCTTGATCCATGATTACAGGAGAAACAAATTCTACTTGCTAAGGCAGCCTAAAATCATAAATAGATATAAATTGGTTTTTGCGCACTTTGTTTGGAGAAAGTTTTTCTCTACCGTGAATGAGAGAAAAACCGTAGGTGAAATCAATAATGCTCTTCCCACTATTCTAATATCTTTACAAACAACAAAATTCATAGACAAGGAATTCTCCAATTACCATGGGTGAAGTTACTTTATAGGATCGAGTATCCCTCTACCTAGCACCCATTCACCACGGTGCAAGAGAGGTGAGAAATGGTATCCAAAGGGTATTTTGGAACATACAAAAACCCTAGGAGAGATTTGTAAACAACCATGGTGGGTGAACAATCCTCGTTGGTATTTTTATCTGCTTCATTTCCCCAAGTTTCTCTAATGGAGGGGTGGATCCCATCTCGGTAGTTTGTTCGATTAAGGATAGAATGGTCATTTTCATCCTTTTTATTAGAGGGACTTGGGAAAATGGACCTGCTAAAAAAATGGAATAGATCAAGGTCCGTGTCTATGGGTGAATTTGGAGAGAATTACAAGGTTTTTTTGGTTTTTAATTTGATCGTCATCCTCTGTAGTATTGGTGGGACAGCGATACACAAATTACACATCTGATGGCACAGTAGAGGCCAGGTTGCCCAGTCGATACTGCCAAAGGATTTTAATACTATGGCGAGTACGATGGAAATAATAAGCCAACAAGTAGTTATTCGGATAGAAAGTATTGTTGGATAAAAATTATATGTAATGAAATTATATTCAATTTCATTCCATCTCATCATACTAAAGATTCAAAAGATCTTTGTCACATGTGGTCTTTGTCTTTTGTCTTTTGTCTAAAAGGTATTTTCACTTCTTATTCAAATTTGAGTTTTCATTTCCTTCCGGATTTTGAGTTGCATTTGTAAAAGAACTAATGTTGTTTAGTCCCACATTGGTTAGCTTCAAGGATGTGAGCTTGCTTATCAGTATTCATGGGTCCTTAAGGGACATGGGTTCCTTAGAGAGAAGTGTCCTCTCACTTGTGTGGGGGGTTGGTCCGGGGTGCTTTTAAATTGCGCACGCATGTCAAATCGAATCGAACAGAGCCTAGTCCGGGTGTGGACGATTAAAGACCTTAAGGAGAGTGTCTTCTAGATACGACTCGATCCAACTTATTATCTCCTTTAATGATATCCTATAATTATCAAATACATATATTTATTTGATTATTTATACTCTTATTTCGTACTATTATTTATATTTTTATATTATTCTGCCTATAATCTGATGATAACAAATATAAAACTGACGGACGAGACATAAAGACATTCCATTTTAATTTCCATTATTTATCATTCCTTCCTTCCTTCCTTCCTTCCTTCGTTCCTTCCTGACTCTGTTCTCTCTTTCTCTCTCTCTCTTCTGCAACAGTCGACCAAAGCTTCTCCATCTGCCGTGGAAAAGCTGGCGATTACACCATTTAATTAGATCTATTTGATCTGACATAATCCTCTCTTGTCGTTAAAATCTACAAAAAAAAGTTGCTAGTTGTTTCTCCTCCTTCCCACCTGTCTCTCTCTCTCTGACTCTGTTCTCTCTTTCTCTCTGTCTCTCTCTCTTCTGCAACAGTCGACCAAAGCTTCTCCATCTGCAGCAGTGGAAAAGCTGGCTATTACACCATTGAATTAGATCTATTTGATCTGACATAATCTTCTCTGGTCGTTAAAATCTACAAAAAAAAAGTTGCTAGCTGTTTCTCCTCCTTCCCACCTTTCTCTCTCTCTCTCTGACTCTGTTCTCTCTTTCTCTCTCTCTCTTCTGCAATAGTCAACCAAAGCTTCTCCGTCTGCAGTGGAAAAGCTGGCTATTACAACATTTAATTAGATCTATTTGATCTGACATAATTGTCGTTAAAATCTACAAAAAAAAGTTACTAGCTGTTTCTCCTCCTTCCTATCTCTCTCTCTCTCTCTCTCTCTCTGGGTTTTGCTGTCTTTAATTAACCTGACCACCAACGCCAACCCCCCCCGCTCTCCTCGCCTCGCCTCGCCTCGCCTCGCCACCACCACCGCCACCGCCATCGCCATTCCTTTTGTCTTTTCAGAAATGAGGATTATGTTTAAGTAGAGTTAATAATAGAGTTTAATCGTACAGTTCCATATTTTGAGGCTACGTAGTACTATTTCGCAATACATGTTTGCATGCATGCGCGTGCATGGATAATGACTTCAGACTCTCCTTCGTTCCTACCCTAAACTTTATTATCTATTTATCTATCTATCTAACCATCTATCTTTTAAAGAAATTAAAGACCCTATAAACCCCCCCCCTCCCCTACTCACCCAGACAACTCCACGTGAACCAATGAAAGTACTTACTTACTGTTCCCTAATAAACTAATACCCTAATAAGTCAACAAGTACTTCTTCATTATTCGCACCTAAAAATTCAATTTAGATTGACAATTAATTTTAATAAAATATAAATATGGAGTGTGAGACAGGGAAAAAAAAAAATTAATAATAAATGAAGCAAATAATACCCAAAAAAAGGAGAAACAACTTCTGAGTGCCGCCCAGTATAATCATTCAGATTGACAATCATGCAGAACCCATCTTCCTTCCTCATCCCTTAGGACTTGTTTGGTTGGAGGTGTCGTAGGAGTCAGATTCTTAAATTGGATCAGATTCTTAAGAATCTGTTTTATGTGAATTTGGATCCTGATAAAAAACCTATTTGGTTACTTAAAATCTGTCAAGTGGAATTTAGTTGAAAAACTATTTGGTTGTCCTGATTCTGTCAAGTGAAATTCAATTGAATCCATATATAAGACTGTTTAGTTACCCTGAGTCTGACAGTTGGATTCTTCTTGAATCCATATTCAAAATTGTTTAGTTACCCATCAATCCATTAGTTGGATTCTACTTGAAATAACTTTTAATTTTAAAATTTTTTTTATATACAACATATGCATAAATTTAATAATAATTTATTTTAAAAAAAGATAAAAAAAATTGTAAGTGGTGACATGGCACTTCAATATGTGATCTTTCCCAAATTTTCTTGTATCCATACTATATAAAAATCTGTAGTAAGTCGTGATATGGTATTTTAAGTCCACAAAACGCATGGTGATATGATATTTCAAGTCCACAAAACACATGGATAATAAATCACAGCCAAATATGGAATACATTGTAGTGAATTGAAGTACATACATATGAGAGATCATCTTCTCAAAATACATCACTTGTTAAGATCTAATGTTTTTATAGCATCAAGTATCTCCTCCAACGTCCTTGTATGCTGTTCACATAATTTTGTTTGTTGTTTTGAATCTTTGATTTTACTAGTAAGGATTCTCTCCAGATTTTCTTTGGATTGACTTGAAGTTGGTAGGATGGTTGGTTCATGTTTGTCAGTATTCCTCGCTTGCTTGTCTGAGGAGGATGTTTGTCCATCAAATATAAACTTAAAGAATCTACAACCAGTATATTTCCCCTGTTAGAAAATGAAAGCAAAAAGTTTTCTGAAAAATTAGTAAGAATGAATTATTACAATGACAATAATATTAAAGAGGAAAATTGTATGATAGCCATACTGCAGTGGAATTGGGGCAACACCAAAAATCTCGCCCTATGTCTAATCCTCTTGTGCACTTACGGACCTTGCACTGACCTTTTCCACAGTCACACATTCTCAAGTGATCCACTCATATAAAAAAAGACATGTGAACAGGGCATTTGAAGAATTTTCTTCCCGGATTATTTGTCATAGTTGATGTAAATACGTTACATCTACTTTGACAAATTTCGCATCTATCAATAATGTCCATCTGGGTACATTAGAAATTGAAGAACATAAGTAAATAACAAACGATCCAATGGCTGAATATAGGGTGAGAACCAAAAAATCAGAATCTGAGATCACATCTAAAATTTGAGGAGATTTTTCAAAGCCCCAGATAATAAAGGTAGAAGGACCTTCTTTGGGAAGGCAATAATGCGTCAATATATTAGAAAAATAATAAAAGTTTCACCTTCATGTCAAGCATAAAACAATGACAGAAACAGAAATGAAATCAACACATTGAGCTGTTCTTAAAATGAAACAAACAGTACCATTTGATAAAATTGTTCCAAGATACCATTCTAAAGACAACGACCACAGAAATATAAACTCTAAGTCATAAGTTCATAAACACAAAATCACAAAACATCCATGTCAACTACTTAATATCTCAGAAACAGAAAGTCATAAGTTCATAACCAAGTCTTCCACCCAAAGCATCAAATAAAATTGCCCTTCTACTCCATCATTTGAAGATAATAGTCAATCATTTCAGGCCTCTCTTCAGAAGGAGCAGTCAAGAATAGAGTAGCCTTGTCCTTCTTCTCCATCAAATACTCTTTGATAACCATTTTCTTGTGAAAGTCAATCCCTGGAATGGCACCAATTGCTTCATGTAACTTAGTTGCAAAATCAGTCTCCTTGGTTGATATGGCTGACATTGCCTTGGCTATCATTTTTAATGGACTGACAACCTTATCAACACCTGCTTTCTTTTTCTTTGATTGAGCTTAGTTTTTGCTAGATGTAGAAGCCCTTTTCTTTGAACGGTTTGTACTCTGATTGAGAGTGGTACCTTCTCCTTCAAGATCCATGTCTTCATTCTCAAGGTTGATATTATCAAATGCCCTTTCATTAGCAGACAAATCAATGTCTTCATCATGGGCTCCATCAGCAGGGTGTGAGGCTGCTGCCCCTGTGGCTATTTCATTGCCTAGCCAAATAGCAACTTCAACATGAATTGGTAGAATGCTATGATCTTTCCAATATCGTTGCTCCTTCTTCTGCCAAACATTTAAATACATTATTATTCTAGCTTACCATATACATAAATTTATAAACATTGAAATGATCACCAATATTATCTTGAATTCATTCCAAACATGTTGGCCTGCATCAAACCTATTTCTTGAGCATTCAAACCCATGCCACTATTTTTCTGCATATCACTAAGCGCTTTGAATCTTGCCTTCCAAATCTTGAAATGGTTTCGACATTGTTCCCAATCGTATGTCATCCCATACTTCTCATTCAACCTTTTAGATATGTCAAGCCATACCTCCTTCCTTAACCCATTGTCTCCACTCTTTCCAGTTTTATGTTGTGTGATACATAATTCCAACATATGATGAGATAATTCAAGTGGCCAACTTGCTTGTGATCTAGACTGGGTTCTCTCTTGTGTGGCCATTGTTTATGCCCAGTGTGACTAGTAATAAAAATAATATACAAAAATTATTGAACTATCTTCATACACAAAATCAATAATTGCATGACAATTTGTATTAATACAATCATTTATCATTAAAATCTAATCATCCATGCAACACTGAGTTCATGAAACATAATAAACCTAAAACTTAACACAACATGACATAAGTCCATAAACCAAATATAAAAGAAACATGTCAAAAGTTTAAATACCAATTCAACACAAAAATCAAGATTTAAGTTTATAATCCAATACATTAAACTATCAATTACATTAACCATTAGCAGAAGTAGAAGTTTCTTCATCATCCATATCGCCTGTCATCCAGTTAGCCCACATGTTGTTAGCTATTTCTTCTCTGAGTTGATCAGCATTAAGGGCTTCACCACTGTAATCATCCTCAACTTCATCATCATCATCATCATCATCATCATCATCATCATCAATTTGTTGGTTTGGTTGAACACTAGAACTAGGCCCTGCAGCTCTCTCATCTGCATCTAACCACTCATCTTCTTCTTCAATACTGTGCTGTGTAAGGATTTGGTTATGAAGTAGAACACATGCTTGAACAATTTTTACTTGAGTCCTAAATGGGTATTCCGCTTGAGCTTTCAATATCTTGAACCTTAACTTCAAATTAGAGAATGCCCGTTCAATAACGCTTCGTAGCTTAGAATGTCGCAGATTAAACAATTCCTGTTTATTTGTTGGTGACAAGTTTGAATTCTTCCACTCCTTTAAATGGTACCTAACATTACGATACAGTCTCAAGAATCTAGTTCTGTTGGCAAACCCAGCATTAACTAGATAAAATTTACCTGTAGGTACCACTAACTTGCTGTCACCCTGTCTGTGAATGGCATCCTCTAATATTCTAGAATCTGATGCAGATCCTTCTCAACCAGATATTATGTATGTAAACTTTCTACCATGATCGCATGCAGCTAAAATATTTTGAGATATAAGTCCTTTCCTATCATGAAACTTGCAATGATCAGCAACTGGAACCCAAGCTGGTACATGTGACCCATCTATGGCTCCAATGCAATCCTTGAAGTAGGGGTAGTAGCTTCTTGGGTTATTCAATATTTTTTCATGGGTTGTGGTACTTGGAGGGGTCAGTAACACTGGGTACAATTTAAGAATTGCATGTAATACTTTGTTTAAATACCGACTTACTGTCTCACCAGAGTGTCCCAAATGCAGCTTCATAACTCGATTCTTAACATTGGGGGCAATTGTAAATAAAAATATGACCACTTGTTCTTCCACTCGAACTGAGTTCGTGTGATACAGAAGGCCACCATCTTGTAGCCTTTGACATAAGGTAAAAAAAGACCTTCTACTCATTCTTATTATATCTCTACAAGTCCTGTCGGAAGCACCAATTATTCTCTCTGTCTCAATCCATCCACGATTACCCTCAAGTCGATAAGGTTGTTTTTTGAGGAACAGTTTGTGATACTTTTCTACTACTATTACAACAATGGTAAGTACCCAAAACAATATCATCTCTTCATCATCGGGGTCAATATCCATCTAGTACAAAAACAAAAATTACAAAATACGATGACATCAATTACGAGATATGTTAACTATATGAATTACTAAAGCAAAATTTTCATATACAATCTTTACACAACAACTTTATATACACAGTTCAAGCCATGATTCAAACATTCAATAAAACAACAGGCTTTTCACCCAAGCAATTCCCTTGAAGCTCTAGCTTTCTAATCCCTGTTTTGTCCCCTTATTTTTATAATCCCCTCTTTGTCAACTTCAGTCTTTCTCTCTCAGATATCTCTTTGATCTCCTGCAGTCAATAATTAACCTATCTCCTTATACACCACTCACTAAATATAGATTGGCAAAGATATTTCTTTCACAATCTCATTGGATTCCTTCTTCACCTCTTTCGAGATGTGTGCAAGGGCAGCTGCCCCTTCTTTACCTCTTTCGAGATATGTGCAAGGGCCGCTGCCTAAGTATACAAACTGGTGTTTTAAAAACACCATAGTTGGACTTGCTCAACCAATGAATGACTCAATCAAGGTAACAGTAATTGGTTACAATCTTCCTATCATTTGTGGAATTATTAATGACAAGAACCCAAAGTGCAACATTTCAGATGAGTGAATACCCGTTCTTTGTGAAGAGTTCTGGCAATGATATTGCTTCTTTTATAACTTAGTCCAAAATAGCTAAAGATCACGAAATGTGAGCAACACTGTTCAAGATTATAATCTCAAACTGAACTACATAGTTGCCATGGCTACTAGGTGAGGCCAAGGAGCTTATACTTGTTTATTCATAATCAACAGCAAATGAAACATTCAAGCCATCATATTGTTCATATACTCATTTTAGTTAGAAAGAAACGAGGATATTTACTATAGATGGAAATAAAGAGAAAAATAACTGCTCATTATTAAGGGTAGAAAACAGAGATGCACGTTATGGAAAAAAATTTAAGAAGAAAACCCTTTTAAGGAACAGAGGATAAGGACAGTGCATTTAATTCATCCCACTCCTTGAATATGGAAGCATACCCTGTAATTAACAATCTAGTGGAAAATGTACAGATAGACACCCAAAATTGAACTTAACCGATGTGAGATTATATTTTTATAATTCTCAATATCTGAATATGCATGAGAAGGTATTTGATTGAATTTAATTATAAATTTTATCGTTTGACCAATCGACATTATTCTTTCCTATCCAACAGTCCGTCATTGAAGTACGCGATAGAAATATATGGGGTCAAATAGATAAGCTTATCTTGATCCAGATGTGATACCGAATGGATCATATTCAATAAAACAAGTAGCAGAGCTTTTATGCAATAATAGAGGATTTTAGTGGATTAGCAAAGCATATCTGTGAACTACAACTTTACAAGCAACAAAGTAAATAAGATGAGGGTTTTATTGTTTTCAGGGGCTCAAATACACCAAATTGGGGTCTGATAGAGTGAGAGAGTGAGAGAGAGAGAGAGAGTCGTTTTAGTGGGGTTTGGTGTTTTTAATCCCTGCATGCTCCCTTTATAACAGACACTGTCTCTAATGCACAAAACCAGATTGGTTGAATCCTCATGGACCCGCCCCACCTTCCCCACCTCTCCTTTTAATGTGACCATGAGACCATACATAAAACCGTCTGGAACAAAACTGGTGAGAAAAAAGAGAGGAAAAAGAAAAACTTGAATGGACGGCACTAGCTTAGCTCTCTAAACTCATTTATCTGCCATGCCTTTATGCAAAGCCAAATGTAAGATAAGGTTAAGCAGAAAGGATAGAGAGAGGTTTCTCTGCAAAGCCTTTATCTTTTCTTTTCTAGGCAATATATCAAATATGCTCTCAAGTCGCCCCCAAATCATCTACTTAACCTATTTATTTTTTAAAAATCCATAACTATAATGCAGCTGTCTCAGAGAAGGGAGAGAGTGAAGAAATGTGGCATACCTGTGTTAATCCAAGATGTTCCTTCCACCACAGATTTTCAAAACAACCCTAACTACAATCGAACTTGAAATGGAGAGGAAAATCGGTTAGCAATCAAATAATTCCAATTTTTTTTTTTAAAAAAAAACCCAACTACAATCGGAGAATGATAAAGGGAGAGACAGGGAGATACATAGACACAGAGAGAGAGATAGAGATAATGTGAGAGAGACAGAGACACAGATAGAGATAGAGAGTGATAGACAGAGAAACAAAGAGAGAGAGAGAGAGAGAGGAATGGAGTAGTAAAGAACCTTTGTAGACGAAAAGGAGAAGGCAGAGAGAAACCCTAGTATTGACTTCCTTCGTCTTCGGTTTGGAGAAAAAATGAGATGGCAAGACCAAAGTTGCAGAGACGACTTCGGCTTTGATTTGGAGAAGAAATGAGAAGGATGCGAGAAACCCTAGTCTCGATTTCCTTCGTCTTCGGTTTGGAGAAGAAACGAGATGGCAAGACGAGAGTTGCAGAGACGACTTCGTCTTCGTTTTGGAGAAGAAACAAGAAGGCTGAGAGAAACCCTATCGACATCCTTCATTTTGATGTCGATAAAATTGGAGTCCACAAGATTCCACCGTATTTATTTGAGGCTTGGAATCCTGGATTCTATTTAGAATTCACCCCCTTGGACGAATTCTGGTGGATTCCAAAATTTAGCATAAAAAGTAGATTTTTATGGATTCTTGGAATCCAATACGGATCTGGGTTCCGAGAAACCAAACACCCAAAAAATGACGGAATCCAGATTCCGTCGAATCCGACTCCAAAGAAACCTCCAACCAAACATGTCCTTATATCTTCTCTCTTGATTCGTTCGTTTCCTTTCTCCTCTCTCCTTAATCCTCATTGGAAGTTGAAAATCACTCCCATTTACTACATTTTTGGTAGGAGGAGAAACTGGAGATGGCCAGTCACCAATGGACTTACACATTTATAGGGTATTTTCATGATGGAAAAAGAAAATTTAAATAATCCCTTTTATCTCATTAAACCCTAATCCAATCAACATCAATCAAAGCAATGATGACCCCAGATGGCCCAGATATAATCTCGAATATCAATTGCCAAGTTTCAGTTACTTACCAACCTCAGAATCAATATTCTTAGCTGGAAATTTGAATCATTCCCCAAATCAATCACTAATTCGGTATTCTCTACCTCAGTTCTCTCTATAAATACGACCCCACCACAACTACTTCTACTACTACTACTTCCATACCCACTTCAAACGACCCAAGCTTCTGCTTCTTTGTACTCTTTACTTCGTCTTCATTCATTCACTCTCTCTCTCTCTCTCTCTCTCTATAGGCCATGGAAGAAGCTCTCAGGAGACTCAACGGGTTCACTAACATGTCGGAATCGAACCCAAAAGATAAATGTACGGAACTGCAGCAGAAGAAATGCAACAACAAAAGATGTATGAGCGAGACTAGTGGTGGCGGCGGCGATGAGAACATAAAGTACCGGGGAGTCCGGAGGAGACCGTGGGGCCGATACGCAGCCGAGATAAGGGACCCACTGTCCAAGGAGAGGAGATGGTTAGGTACCTTCGACACCGCTGAGGAAGCTGCCTGCGCTTACGACTGTGCTGCTCGTGCCATGCGTGGCCTCAAGGCACGTACCAACTTCGTCTGCCCTACTATCTCTCCTCCTCCTCCTCCTCCTCTCTTCTCTTCTTCTCTCCATTTCTCCAAGCCATCTCCACCCTCCATCATGGACCTTAACCTCCATCGATACGTGGCTTACTCTGATTGGCCACTGCTTTCCCCCAACTTCTCCTCCTCATCATCAACTTCTTCTCTGCAGAATGTGAGTTTCCTTCGTGACTTCCTCAGTTCTTCTTCTTCTTATTCTTCAATCTCTTCGGTCTCACATGAAGCCAGCAAGCCCAGCTTTGGCATCTCTGCGTCTGCTAGTCCTTGTTACTTCTCTTCAAATCCACCCATGAACACTACTTGCCCTACGCCTACTTCTGACGAGGTTATGGATTTCTTTCCTTCAGAGCCTGCTCATTCTGGTCTGCTACAGGAGGTCGTTAATGGGTTCTTCCCTAAATCTGGTTCGTCTTCAATGAACAGCTCCGACAAGAGCTCATCTCTCCAGAATCAGGGGTTTGTGGATGCAGGAACGATTAAGAATATGGAGAATAAACAGACTGAGAAGGAGCATTTCAATCTCTACTTGGATTTCCATGCACAAACTTGCAACGAGCAAGTAATACCTGTGGGCTATCCGGTCATGTCTGGGGGAATGCCTCAAGAGATAATGAAGAACCCCGAGCTTCTTGATATCTTTGCAGCAAGATTCCTGCAGAACGCGTCAGCTCTACCTCAGATGAAATCGTAGTTAAACTGGTTCACATTCAGAAATATAAATGGAATTAATTAAAACTATGTTGGTAGTTTCAGGCATGTCACGTAGTTCTTTATATTTTTTGTCCCTTTTATTTGTGGTTTATTAAGTGTTTGTAGTCTTCTAATCCTCCATCTTAGTTACAGTTCTAGCTACTTCGTCTTTCTGACTTCAATTGTATTTTGGTACTTCTTGCCAAGCAATGATTTTAGAAGGAATGGCCTTTGTGATATATTTAAGATCGATATATCATCCATGCTTTTTGCTTAATTTCTAAACCAAATCCACCATATGGGCTTTGCCTGAAAGTTTCGTTGATCTGAATTGACACTTTCTGGAAAGTTTTAATTTATTTATTTTTCCGAGTGAGTACGAAGAAGAACAAAATGGGAGAACAAATGACAACTCCCTTTTAGGGTTCACTCATCAGTCATCACTGTCCAAATAATTTCTGGAAGGAAAGGTAAAAAGGCTTTGTTTGGGATATCCCTCCAAGTCAACAATGGGCCCACTTGATCTTCTTTTTTTTTTTTCCCTCAATAGGACGCGCCTAGGCAAAGCCACTGCAAAGGCTACCATTGTCATGGTTCTAAGTATCGGATTAGCTGGAGGCCGATACTGATACGATATCAATACGAAATTACTGATCTTGTGGATCGAATTAAAAAATAGTTTAATTTTGAAATTACAACCGGGTCCAATTCCATCCGATATGTATCGATATTATATCAACATTGACCCAGACCAATCGAAAGATCGGACAACATGTCCAATTCCGATACTTATAAATATGTCCCATGTGCCGTACCTTCTCTCTCTACTAGTCTTCCGTTATTCTTTATTTCTGTAAAGGCAGGAGACCATTGTGTGGTGCCCCCACACTGACAGTGCATGTAGAAGAATCAATGTAGATGAGATTATTTTTATTTCATGGGGGGGGGGGGGTAGGGTGTTACTATTCATGGGAAAAGTAATTTTACCTCAACAGTTCCACCCTAACAAAACCCCACCAACATATGGATCCCTTCTTCCCAACAATCCCACCCCACCGTCCCCTCTAAACAAATGGGGTTCGTTGACACTCTCCCTCTTATTCTGATCATGTGGGTTCCATTTGAAACCCACATGAACGATACCATTTTCTAACCTCTCATTGGAATAATGTGCAGATTCTTTCTTTCTTTCTTCCACTGGTTAGTATTTGAACCTGACCCAAAGTCAACTCGCTCACATCCCTGTGACATATAACATGAAAGGGAAAATCAAGGCGTGGCTCCTGCGCTTAAACATAGACTGCACAAAATTATCGTTCAACACCTAATGAACTAAAAAATCTCAATCAATCAAATGCTCCTGCACGCGTTCTTATTGGTGCAAGCACTACACGTACGACCAGATACTGTTCTCTTGTCTAACATGAAAATAGTGAATGTTCATCCTCTCCCTCAAAGATTTTCTTCGACAATTGGGTGCGAAGAATTTCTTATCCATAGGTGATATGATTATAAGAGAAGACTCGTGTCCCATCAACAAACTCCCACACCTTATTGAGATATTTGAAAATACCCTTTCCCTAGGTTATCTTACATTATTAATAGCCCAGGGGTGAGAAATTCTTCCTTGTGAAATTCGATTCATTTCCTATTATATAATAGGGAAGTGTGAGGTTTGTATCCTTAGAATGTGTTCTAGGCTTTATTAGAGAACATGTTCTGAAATGAGTCCAAACCGATATTTTGGAATGTAATCTCATTCTAAAATCTGAGAATGCCTACAAGAATGGGCCCAAAAGCCCATTCTCATTCTGGGCCGGAAACGTTAAAGAGTTTTAGGGAAACTGCGTAAAAAATTCTGTCCAACAAGGATAATCTCCCATTGGCCCTGAGCAGGCATGGGAGCCACACTGCCTTTTAGCAGACTCTTCCCCAAAAAAAATCTTATATAAGAACGTAAGAAATTACGTAGGTTTGGATAAGGGTGTTAAACGGTGTGATTTTGGTTTAAATGGTCAGTTCAATTTTGTTCATCATGTAGTAGGTAGAAACCAAAATTGAATCATTTATTAAACCATTCTAGTTTATAAAACCAAACTATTTCTTAAAACTTTTCGATGTCCTAATTTGTAAACAGTTTCGATTTCAAGGTTCTAATTGGCTTCTGTAAGAGGCAAAGACAGAACAAAGAGATAGTAAGCGGTTGTGTTCATATTCGGTTTAAAATTTTTTACACGATTTGAAATAGTCGATTTAACAGTTTAAAATCAAATCGGACCATTTAATAACATTGAATAGTTTTCATTTGAATTTAATAGTAGTTATCTTCTCTTTACAACGATAAATAATGATTTCATTACAAATTCTACTTTTTCATTAATTTCAATACTAATTATCTTCCCCTTACAATTTATTCCTCTTTGTCTTGATTACTACATCACCGCATCCAATCAATTTTCCTTATTCATGGTTGTTTACTTGTTTGACTTGGGAAAGATGATTTAAAGTGTTTTTTCTTTCGAATCTTTCATTCATAAATCTTTTCTCATTATAGGTTATGAATGTATGATTGCATGCGATTCAAGCTAAAAAACAAACTGAATTAAATCAATGTTAACTTGATATTAAACAAATTGAAATAAATCAAAACCATATCAAACCGAAATCAATAAAAAACTAAAGTTTCTTAATGGTTGATTTTGGTCTCAATCATTCTTAAATCGAAATCAATTCAGCCCTGTTGCGTGTGAAAACCTCCGGTACTTGGTTCGCCCGCGGATGAACCTGCAAAAACCAAGCAATGAGCGCGAGAGGGCCGGTGTGGCTCCGGCCTAGGACTCTCCGATGCTCAAGTCAGGTCTTCAACGCGACAGCGTAACTGCCTAGTAAAAAGCAAGATGTGGAATAGAGCTCCATACCTGGGTATTTATAGAGTAAGTAGGAGATGAGGCGGTTGGGAGAGTCCTAGTATGGTAGGAGTCCTTCTTTCGGAAGGTTCTCTCGCGTAGAGCGGAGTGGAGAGTTATTTTTGGGTCGGACTCTTATTAAGGTAAGAGTCCATGTAGAGTGTGATTCGTGTTGCGCTGGGATCGTGGCTCGGTCCTTATCCCGTGATTCTCGGGATGTCTGACGTGGCCGAGATCCCCGGTGGGGTGCTATGGGAGTCTCAATGGAGGAGGGCTCGGCCTACGAGGTCGGCCCGTGGGGTCGGCCATGGAGGTCTGCCCGAGAGGAGGTTGGTCTCGGCCATGAGGTCGGCTAGGAGTCCCTGGCTGACCCGTATAATCTCGGCCTCAGTCGCCGGAAAGCTCGCACAAACCAGGATTTGTCAGGTGACTTATCGGATATGGGGTCGGCCCAATTTCCTGCTCGGCCCAACTCGGTTCTCGGACTGAGGTCGGGTCGGCCACGTGGCAGCCTCTGATAGGTGGGGTGTTTTATGCCTCATCACAGGCCCCCCCACTCATCAGGTGTCGGCTCGGCGCTGATGAGTGAAATTCCCCGGGGCGCTTGTCGGGAAGAATCTTGCGGTTGAGCCGAGATTATTTACTGCTCCGGATTTGACGCTGCACGATCTGACGGTTGGGCGTCAGTGTCACGTCAGCAGTCATTATGGCGGGCTCGGGAATTCGAAACGTCCTTTGATCTGGGCCGTTGGATCATGTTGAGCTCTGGTCGACCGTTGGATCAGTAGGACCCAAGGATTATAAATAGGTGACTCCTAACTATTCATTCTTCACTTCTTTAAGTTATTGACTTCTCGGCAAGTTTGGATCCGTCACCTCGGTAGATCTCGGTGGACTTCTCGGCAAGTTTGGGTCCGTCAACTCGGTAGATCTCGGTAGATTTCTCGGCAAGTTTGTCCTCTATCGACTCGGCCGAAGCTTCGTTCGTGATCAACTCGGCTGTCGTTTCATTCCCGCTCAGCTCTTCTTCAACCAGTAAGTCTTCTCCGCCCAGCATGTCAGTTTGTAGTAGTCCTATGGGCGAACTGCTCGCCAGGGCGGTAGAGGGCACGAGTCCGAGCCGAGAACTCCCCGTTCGCTCTCCCACCATAGACCTGTTGGGCTCGACATCAGATGAGCCCGACGTAGTGGAGCTTCGTCAGGCCGAGGTGGCCAAGCCCCCGTTACCCATGGAGTCTGACCACGCGGCCCAATCCACGGCTGCAGTCCGGGCTGAGAACTCCGGGTCGTCCTCATCCGATGAAGAGTCAAGTGAGGAAGATTCGTCCGAGGTGGGGGTGGCTCGGTCGGCCGCTCTACCGACGCCCGAGCCCGAGGAAGGAAGTGTCGGCCTTGTTCGAGCACGATCACGGAGGCCGACCTCGACTATCCGAGGACGACCTCACGCCATCCCCGAGGACATACGACTCCGAGTTCCTAATCCCGGGAGATGGCCTGCTTCATCAGGCCCGACGAGGTGGCTCTGTACGAGACGCCCTTCAAGTACGGGTTTCGGCTCCCCGTTCTCAGCCTGGTGGACCAGATCTTGGACCACTTCCACCTATCTCCTGGTCAGCGTGGTGCCGAACTCCTGGCTGGCCGTCTATGGCTTCTACGCCCTGTTCTGCGAGATGGGCCGAGGTGCTAGCGTGGTGCTTTTCTCTCGGCTCTTCTTCCTGAAGAAGTCTCCCGAGAAGGGGTGGTATTATTTCTGCCGCCGATCAGGGAAGAGCGCGGCTCTAGGCGGTCACAAGTTTCTGGTCGGCACGCCGACCTTCAACAAATACTGGAAGCCCCGTTTCTTCTTCGCTTCCATTCCCAACAGCCCTCTCCGAACCGAGTGGAAGGAGATGAATCTGAATTATGTCAATAGAGTATTACCCCTGACCGAGAACGAGATGACCTCGCTCGACCTGATCCCCCAGCGTCCGCCCTTCGATGTTCTCCAGCTTCAGGACAAGGGGTTTCTCCAGAGTTGGCATATGACCCCGGGTAGGAGCCCTTGCCGAGCCTGTCTTTGTTGTCCGAGCTGACCTCTTTACTTAGCTTTCTTTTCTTGTTCTGACTCGTTTTTTGTGTTTTTGATTTCTCTTGCAGTGGTCGGCCACATTCCTCCTATGGACACGCTCGGCTACGGGCCGAGATCATCGCAGACAGGAAGAAGAAGAATTCAGAGAAGAAACCCCGGGGCGAGTCCTCCAAGGCCTCCAAGGGAAAGGGGGTGATGCCGGGACCATCGGATGCGGTGGTCGGCCTGGAGGCCGAGAAGAACACGGGTCAGGCCGTGTCTCCGAGAAAGGGGAAAGGCCGAAAAGGCGAGAGGAGCCCGCCGAGAGACATTAAACGCCAGAAGCTCTCGGTTAACCTGACAAGTGGCGGCCTTCCGCCCGTGGCCTCCCCCACCAACATCTCCCGATACGTCCTGGGGAGGGCTTCGGCCAACAACGTCCCTGTGAGGCCGACCTGGCGCCTCTTCCCGGGGGACTCGGCCTTGACGTCGGCCGCTCACGCCAAGGAGTGGCTGGATGCGCGGCTCACCGACAAGGAGAAGCCGAGGCGCTGTCCGACCCCGAGCTCCTCTCAACCCTATTTCAAGACTTCAATATGGTAAGTTTCCTTGTCGGCTCTTGCCTATGATCTGATATGTGTAGTTTATCCTGATTCTTTGTTCTCATGCTTTTTTGTAGGGGTTCGCCAAAGCAGTGGAGACTATGCTCCGCTTCGAGCGGCTCCTGACCGAGAACTATTCCTTGGACGTCCAGTGCAAGAAGGCTTATCAGGATGCCCAGGATGCCGTTCAGAGGCATCGGGAGACCCAAGAGAAGCTCACCGCTGCTGAGGCCGAAGTGGAGAGCTCTCAGGCCGAGGTGGCCAGGCAGAGAGAGAGGGTCCGGGCCCTGCAGGCTCGGCTCACCGAGGTGAAGGAGAAGGCCAAGGAAAATCTGGCCACGGCTCGGAGCGCGGCGATTAGCGACTATCTCCACTCGGAGGAGTACGCCAATATCTGCCACGAGATCAGGAAGCCTCCCTTCGCCGAAGGTTTTGAAGCTGACCGAGCTGAGCTTTTGGCCGAGATCAAGGCCGCGTATCCTGATCTCAATCTCTCCCGCTTTGACGACGATGCGACTACTTTTGCAGGGGAGATGGGAGATGAGGAGGGGGCCGAGGTCACCCAAGCTCAGCCCCTGGAGGCACTGCTTCAGCCGATGTCGTCCCTACGGTAGCTGGACCTCAAGACCTGCCGCCGAGCCCAACACCGCGGACGCCTCGAGGCTGCTTCCAAGTCCCACGCCGAGGAGGCGGAGATGTAAATTTTTTTTTTTTTTTTTTTTTTTTTTTTATGTGTGGGGCCGAGCTGCCTCTTTTGTAACCGTGCCGATCAGTCGGCTTTCAATGAATAAACAATTTATTTTTGTCAAAATTTGTCTAAGTATTTGAACTCGGCGCCCTCAATATTCTTTTCCTTGCGTATTCTATTTTGTTTGTGGCCGAGCTGTTTCCCTAGCCGAGCTTAGGAACTCGTCTCTTTTTTATCCATGTTCCCCGTTGTCGGCGGTTTCGACCATGCAACGCCGAGGTCAATGTGATCCTCACCTTAGTTGTTTAATTCGCCCCATACGCGGACACATGGCCGAATATCCTTCCTGGCTGAGCCCAATGCCTTGACTTAGTTTTGTACTTTGTTAGGCTCGGCCAAATAAGAATGGCGGCCCTTGAGATGTCGGCCATGTCTATTTGGACAGGTCTTACGACCCGGCTGACAACCTGTGAGTGTCGGTCTTTGATGTCGGCCTGGTCTATGAGGACCGATCTTATGACTTGGCTGCCGACCTATGAGGGTCGGTCTTTGATGTCGGCCTGGTCTATGAGGACCGGTCTTATGACTTGGCTGCCGACCTATGAGGGTCGGTCTTTGATGTCGGCCTGGTCTATGAGGACCGGTCTTATGACTTGGCTGTCGACCTATGAGGGTCGGTCTTTGATGTCGGCCTGGCCTATGAGGACCGGTCTTATGCCTTGGCTGCCGACCTATGAGGGTCGGTCTTTGATGTCGGCCTGGTCTATGAGGACCGGTCTTATGACTTGGCTGCCGACCTATGAGGGTCGGTCTTTGATGTCGGCCTGGTCTATGAGGACCGGTCTTATGACTTCGACTTGGGAGCTTGCCAATACGTTGTTTGTTGGAGAAAAGACTTTATTGAATCAAATGTCGGAACTGAAACCGAATACAATCATGTTGAATTATTGAAAAAACTTTTTCAAATTTTCCGAGTTCCAAGGTCTCGGTACCTTCTTGCCCCCCGGAGTCTGCAAGCGATATGCGCCAGGGCGAATTTGCTTGGAGACTATGTACGGGCCTTCCCAGTTTGGTGCTAATTTTCCTTGTTGCCTCGGCTGAGATGCGCTGAGTTTTCTGAGAACAAGGTCCCCTTGACGAAAATGCCGCTCTTTGACTCTTGAGTCATAGTAGCTTGCCGTCTTCTGTTGGTACGCCGCGTTTCGGAGTAAGGCATTTTCTCGGACTTCATCGAGGAAGTCCAAATTGGCTCGCAGCCCATCTTCATAGGTCTTCTCATCGAAGTTGAGCACTCGGTATGATGAAGCCATAACTTCAACCGGTGCGAGGGCTTCGGTCCCATAAGCGAGGCGAAATGGACTCTCCCCGGTTGGAGTTCTCACAGTCGTCCGATATGCCCATAGGACGCTTGGGAGTTCTTCCACCCATCTCCCCTTGGCCTCATCCAACCTTCTCTTAATGCCGGCGAGTAATGTTCGGTTGGACACTTCCACTTGTCCGTTTGCTTGTGGGTGAGCGACCGAGATGGGTCGGAAGTCAATGTGGAAGTGCTCGCAGAATTCTCGGAAGGCCGGGTTGTTGAATTGCGCGCCATTATCAGTGATGAGAACTTTCGGTAGCCCGAACCGGTAGATGACCTTATCTCGAAAAAAAATTTCCATGTTCTTCTCGGTGATGGTGGCAAGGGCTCGGCCTCGACCCACTTGGTGAAGTAATCGATGGCCACTACTACGTATTTTCTGTTTCCGATCTTGGGTGAAATCTCCGAGAATGTCCATTCCCCACATAGCGAATGGGATTGGGCTCAGCATTGAGGTTAATTTTGTTGCTGGTCGGCTTGGGATTGGCGCGAATAGTTGGCACTTTTCACACGTCTTCACGTATTTCATGGCCTCTTCCTGCATTCTTGGCCAATAGAATCCTTGCCGAAGTATCTTGTATGCAAGAGCCCGGCCGCCCATGTGACTCCCGCATATTCCCTCATGCACCTCGGCTAATGCATACTCGGCCCCCTTTGGTCCCAGACATCGGAGAAGAGGGGCCGAGATTGCCCTTTTGTAGAGTACTCCGTCGATCATCGAGTACTTGGAAGATCGGATCTTGACCTTCCTTGCCTCGTCTCGATTCCCCGGGAGCAGGTCATTCTCCAAGTAGTTGACAATGGGGTCCAACCAGGTCGGCCCATCCTCTTCAATGTGCTTTATGCTTTCATCTTGTAAGGATGGCTTCTCCAATATTTCTATGTATCTTGTGGCTCGGATATTGGAGATCGGCCTCGGCCAACCTAGATAAGGAGTCCGCCGCGGCATTCTCTTCTCTCGGTATTCGAGTCATCTCGAAGTGTTCGAGCTCGGAGATCAGATCTCGGGCTCGACCCAAGTATGCTATCATCCTTTCGTCTTTTGCCTCGTAGTCTCCGTTGACCTGGTTGACCACGAGTTGGGAGTCTCCTCGCACCTTCAACCGCTTTATGCCCATAGCTTTGCGACTAAGTCCGCTAGAAGGGCTTCATACTCAGCCTCATTGTTTGAGGCGGGAAACTTGAACCTTAGGGCATATTGGACCGAGAAAGCCTTCGGGGCTCACAAGAATTAGGCCGGCCCCGCTTCCTCCGGAATTGCTTGAGCCGTCAACATTCATTGTCCAAATAGGGTCGGCCGTAGCCCCGACCTCTTGGACTGTCTTTTCTCCTCCAATCTCATGTTCGGGCCCCGTGCATTCGGCAATGAAGTCGGCCAGGGCTTGTCCTTTTATCGCCGTCCTCGGTCGATAGCTTATATCGTATTCACTTAGCTCAACTGCCCAGGAAATCAGCCGTCCCGAAACGTCGGGTTTGTGTAATATCTTTTTGAGTGGCTGGTCGGTCAGTACCACGATCGGATGAGCTTGAAAGTACAGCCTTAGTTTTCTTGCAGCCGTGAGTAGGGCGAATGCTACTTTCTCGAACCCGGAATACCTTATCTCGGCATCAACGAGAACGTGGCTGACATAGTATATCGGCCTTTGAGTTCGACTCTCTTCCCTGATCAACACCGCACTGACCGCTACGGGAGTGGCGGCTAAGTAGACTTGAAGTTCCTCTTTTGGTTCAGGTCGGCTGAGAAGCGGCGGGTTCTCCAAATATTTCTTCAGCTCTTCAAAAGCTTCTTGGCATTCGGATGACCAGATAAAATCTTTTGGGTTCCGGATATTCTTTAGGGCCTTAAAGAACGGTAGGCACTTGTCGCCCGATCTCGACATGAATCGCGCCAACGCCGCCACACGTCCGTTTAGCCTTTGTACTTCTCGAATCGTCCTTGGAGGACTCATCTCTGGATGGCTCGATTTTTGCCGGATTGGCTTCGATGCCTCGACGAGACCATGAAGCCGAGGAACTTTCCCGAGGTTACGCCGAATGCACACTTGGTGGGGTTACTTCATCCGGTTTTTCCTCAATACGCCGAAGGCTTCTTCCAAGTCGGCCAAATGGTGCTCGACCTTCAAACTTTTCACCAACATGTCGTCCACGTAGACTTCCATGTTCTTTCCGATCTGCTCGCGGAATATATGGTTCACAAGGCGTTGGTATGTTGCTCGGCATTCTTCAATCCGAACGGCATGACCTTGTAGCGAAATTCTCTTGGTCGAGTTCGGAAGGCCGTGTACGACTCGTCCTCCTCATGCATCATGATTTGGTTGTAGCCGAGTACGCATCCATGAAACTCAGCATTTCGTGACTGCCGTGGCGTCGATCAAGAGGTCGATCCGAGGTAGTGGGTACTCGTCTTTTGGGCAGGCCTTGTTAAGGTCGGTGTAGTCGACACACATTCTCCACTTCCCGTTCGGTTTAGGGACCATGACGACGTTGGCCAACCAGGTCGGGAATTTCTCTTCTAGGATGAAACCGATCGTGAAGCTTCTCCACCTCTTCTTTGATTGCGGTTTGCCGATCAAGTGCGTAGTTTCTTCTCTTCTGCCGGATTGGTTTCCGACCCGGATCCACATGGAGTCGGTGCTCGCTATATGTGGTATGCCCGACATATCCGCCGACAGCGAAGACATCGGCGTTCGCTTTTAAGAAAACTCCGAGCCGCCTTCTTTGATCTTTATTTAGTAGTGATCCGAGTGGACCACCTTGGTTGGGTCCTCTTCGCTGAGATGAAGTGGGGTCAAGTCTTCCACTGGTCGCCCTCTTCTCTCGATAAGCTCATCCCGCTGATCCTCGGGGAGATGTTCGACGCACATGGCCATTCCTCGAACATTACCCTTGTTTTGCTTGACGAAGGTAGCATAGCACTCTCGTGCCTTCTTTTGGTCGCCTCGGACCTCGCCAACACCATTCTCGGTGGGGAACTTCATCTTCAAGTGAGTCGGGGAGATGATGGCTTGGAGGGCGGTCAATGACGGACGGCCGAGTATGGCGTTGAAAGCCACTACCGACCGTACCACCATGAATTTGACTTGGATCGTCGCCTGGCAGGGAGCTTGCCCAATTGTGACTAGTAGATCGATCGAGCCCTTGATAGTTGCCGCCGCTCCCGAGAACCCGTGAAGCGAGGTTCCTTCGGGCTTAAGCGCTTCGTCGCCGAAGCCGAATTGTCGGTACGCTTCCAATGATATAAGGTCCACGGATGCGACGGTATCGACCAATACCCGGTGTACGGGTCTGTTCGCAATTTCTACCTGCACCACTAAAGCATCGTCATGAGGTAAACTTATACCTTCGAGGTCGACTTCCGTGAATGAAATCGTCACCGCCGGTTTGAGTTTCTTGGCGGGCATCTCGGCTACCCCGACGAAGCGAGCGTTTGCCTTAGCCTTTCGAGTACCTTCTTGCCCGGGCCCCCCGAGGATAGTGTAAATGGGGGCTCCCTTGTCGTTGCTCGGCCCGGATCCGTCCTCCTTCTTCTCGGCTCGGACCTTGTCATCGTCTCTTTCAACTCGCCTGGTCTCGGCCTTAGGCTCGGTTCTTCTCTCGATCTCGGTCATCCGGTCGTCGACCTCCACGATCTTCTCGGCCTCCTTTGACATATCTCTTCAAGTGGCCCGCTTTTATCGCTCTTCGATTTCTCTTTTGTGATAACAATCTTCGTGTCGTGACCGATGTCCTTATGGAATTGGCAATACTTGTTGGGATTCCGAGATGACCCCGCTTGCATCGGTCGGGGTCGGCGGATGTACCCCCATCTTGTATTTGCATCAGGATCTCCTTGCGAGATGCATTCAATGGCGTGTAGTCGGGCTCGAGCTCGATCCGACCGTCGGCTCGGCGATCCGTCCTTGGCCTTTTGTCTTCTCTTGATGTCGTCGGTTGTCGGCCTTTTCTTGTCGATCGACCTTCGTTGCCCTTGGGCTTGGAGGACCTCGGCCATGTTTGCAAACTCGTTGCACCTCTCCAAGAGCTCGGCCAGGTTTCTTGTCGGCTTCAGGGCCAAGTCCTTGATGAGGTCCATGTCGGCCAATCCGTTGCTCATAGCCGTATGGGCCGTGGCCTCATCCAAATCCTTGATATCTAAGGATTCCTTGTTGAAGCGGGAGACGAATGCTCGGATCGACTCGTCGGGCCTTTGCTTCACGCTAAGGAGGTTGACCGTGGTCTTCTTATGTTTCATGCTACTGGAAGCGCGTGACAAAGGCTCGACAGAGTTGAGCAAGCTTTTATGGAATTGGCGGCAACCAGGGAAAACCATGAGGTCGCCGCGCCCTTGAGGGATGCAGGAAGGCTCGGCAAGAAACGATCTCGGTTCCCCCGTACATGGTCATCATCGCATTAAAGTAGTTGATGTGATCTGTCGGGTCGGTCGTCCCGTCATACCTGTCAAACGGGGAGGTTTGAAACCGTGTGGTAGCGGCGCGGTCATGATCTCGGGAGGATAAGGGTGACGCCCAACCAAAGAGTAGGCATCCGGGTCGCTTTGTTTCTTCAATCCCTCCACCTGCTCGGCCAAGTCTCGTAGCCGTTTCTCGCTCGGTTTCAGGTGCTCGGCCAACCAGCTCCTCGGCCCGTGGAAGATAGGGTCGGTCATCCCGTTGTGGTCGGCCATTCTGGTCAGCTCGGTCCTCACCATCCTTCCTTGTTCTTCTTTCTTCTTGGAAGTTGGACCCTCGGGGACTCCCCTGTTGTTCTTCTCGGGGAGGGGAGCTCGGACGCCTGGGAGTATGACGCGATCCCTCTCCATGCCTCGGTGCGCGCCTTTCAACCGGGTCTTTCCTTTGTTCTCGGAATATCCTTGGCGGTTCGTCCTCTCCGATCCGTCCAAAAAATACCGACCTCCTTGCTACAAAGCCGGCTGGTTCGATTTCATGCCCTGTTCGCGGGCTTTGGCGATGTTCTTGTTCACCCCGTCGAGCGCCTCTACTGGGGCGCGGAGGTGGAGTCTTCTGACGAGACGGATGCGAGGACGCAGCCCGACTCGGCTCGGCCCTACGTCGGCCACCATTTTGCTGCAAGTTTCTTTCGCAGCGCACCGAGCCGGAGTGGGGCGTGGCTAGCGGTGGCCCATCGGCCCTCCTCGGGCCATCCGGTTCATGAAGGTGCGCGACATCTCGTTGGTGTGGAGCATCTGCAGCTGCAAATCCATAACCTGCCGATTATTTGTCGGGGCTTCTGGGTCCAAATTCTTCGGCAAGGGTGGCGGTGCAGGTAGGACATTCCCGTCCAAACTTGGCTCGGCCTGTACCCGGCTAGCCGCGGCCGTGGTTAGTGCACCTCCCCCATTCCCGCTCTCTGGAGGTGGAATGGTGCCCGTGATGGGCTGCGCACCACCTGCCCTAGGGGGTCTCCTGTTTATCCCCTGCCGAGAGGCTTCGGGGGGCGGAGATCGTCTCGTCGGCACAACGGGTTGCGGCTCCTCCGTACGGGAAGTAGAGCCATGCTGCCCTGACCTCGTATGCACCATTATTATTGTTCTAGGAATGGGCAGAAACGACGAGGCTTGTTGATGTCGTTCCCACAGACGGCGCCAAATCTGTTGCGTGTGAAAACCTCCGGTACTTGGTTCGCCCGCGGATGAACCTGCAAAAACCAAGCAATGAGCGCGAGAGGGCCGGTGTGGCTCCGGCCTAGGACTCTCCGATGCTCAAGTCAGGTCTTCAACGCGACAGCGTAACTGCCTAGTAAAAAGCAAGATGTGGAATAGAGCTCCATACCTGGGTATTTATAGAGTAAGTAGGAGATGAGGCGGTTGGGAGAGTCCTAGTATGGTAGGAGTCCTTCTTTCGGAAGGTTCTCTCGCGTAGAGCGGAGTGGAGAGTTATTTTCGGGGTCGGACTCTTATTAAGGTAAGAGTCCATGTAGAGTGTGATTCTGTGTTGCGCTGGGATCGTGACTCGGTCCTTATCCCGTGATTCTCGGGATGTGCTGATGTGGCCCGGAGATCCCCGGTAGGGTGCTATGGGAGTCTCAATGGAGGAGGGCTCGGCCTACGAGGTCGGCCCGTGGGGTCGGCCATGGAGGTTGGTCTCGGCCATGAGGTCGGCTAGGAGTCCCTGGCTGACCCGTATAATCTCGGCCTCAGTCGTCGGAAAGCTCGCACAAACCAAGCTTTGTCAGGTGACTTATCGGATATGGGGTCGGCCCAATTTCCTGCTCGGCCCAACTCGGTTCTCGGACTAAGGTTGGGTCGGCCACGTGGCAGCCTCTGATAGGTGGGGTGTTTTATGCCTCATCAAGCCCAACCGAAATTAGGCCAATCAGGCCTATAACCAACCGTTTGACACCCCTGGTGTACTTTCCATCCCACATTACAGTGAATGAAACCCGGCAAATTATCCTCAGGTTCTCTGTCCGGGAGTTCTATGCCTTTAATAAGAGGGGGTAGACCCCATCAGAGCAGTGTGGTCGGACATGAGATACAATGGTCATTTATGCCCTATGTGAGGAACCATACGAACTCTACCGGACAGGAACCTGAGAGGATAATATTTGCCGACATTCCTCTCTCCTTCTCGCCCCTTGGGCAAAGAGACGTTTTCGTGTTCCCAAAACGTAAGTGGAACCCACCCACATCTCCGTTCTCGGAAGAAGCAAATCCTCTTCAGTCTTCTCGTCCCCTTTGGTCCTCTCTACTTCCCCTGCTCTCTCCCATCATCCGATGGCAAACAACCGCCAAAAAAGAAGTAGAGTGGTTTCCGCGCTCTCTCTCCCTCTCTTTGCTAACATATTCGTTTGAGTTAAAGGCTTTTCTGGTTAGCCCACATAAAGGATCAGAGACAATCCTTTGTAAGCCATTAGGAGAGAAAATCAAGAGCATGATAGTTACGGGCTTCTCAAGCTGCAGATGTGGAGGTAAACCCTCGAGACGATCAACGACTGCGAACCAAATAGAGGAATTGGAGTTCATCCCTCTGCGTTCTGCAACCTCAGTGTCTCAACTTTTATAAAACAGAGCATTTTACTCCATTTCTCCATCTTTAACGCTCCGCTGCAAACCCCTCATTTAGAAATTGCAGTTCATTCCCTAATCCCTCTTCCTTCCCCCATCCTGAAGTCTTTGCAGCCTTCTTCTTTTTCTTTGTTTGATCAGTGACCACTCGCCTTGCGGATCTGAGGTACGAATGTACGATTGGTTCTCTCTCTCTCCCCCGACTCTTATGCACCTGGTAAATAAAAAATGCATCTAAAATTTACCATTGAAGTCGTTGTAGTATAGTGGTAAGTATTCCCGCCTGTCACGCGGGTGACCCGGGTTCGATCCCCGGCAACGGCGTTTCTATTTTTTCTTTTAGATGGTCGGGATCATACCTTCCCTAAACCTGTTATCTTCAGACTCACTCAGTATTTTTATCGGAATCATGACAAAATTGACGAGTTTAGTTGTTTTTTAAAAAATCATAAAGATGATTCACACAGCCTTTATAATAATCTGAATTCTAAAGATGGAGAAAAAAACTCTTTCTAAAATAGTTAAAGTGAGAGAAATGATGACCAACAGAACCATGGGTAGACCTGAGATAATCATGGGAGAAGTGTTGAAGAAGGACATGCTTAGTATAGGCCTTGTATTCATAATATGATCTCAAATAGAGTTAATTTGAAAACAAAGATTCATGTGATCGACCTCATTTAGATGGACTATGATGATGCGATGTTGTATTACACTCCATTTTGAGACTTAGAATGCAATGGTGGGCAGTTAAGAAGAGATATATAGCTAAGAAAGGACAATGCCCTAGCTTTTAGGATCCATGTAACCGGACCCATAAAGTTGAGATAAGCAGGCTTAGTTACAAACCTTTCAATTGGTTGCAAGGTCCCCTTTTTTTTCAGTAAGGGTTGCAAGGTCCCTTTTACAATGCTACAATACTTTAACTAGGGTGTCAATCGGTCGGTTCAATCAGGTTTTGGTTGGGTGAAATAGTTTCCGATGGGTATTAGACCAAACTGAAACGATTACGCCAAAGTAGGGTTTCAATTTCGATCGAGTTCAATTTGATCTTTTATCAGTTTGCTGATCTTTCATTTGTATGTAAAGAATATACTTACAAACTTATTTTGCATTGATTTTTTTTTTATTTTTTCTGATTTTTATCAGGTTGAGTTCAATTGCATTTTTTTTTTTTATTCCAATTTTTATCAGATTTGGTTCTTTGTCATTTTCAATTGGTCTATTTCAGTTTCTGCCTCTTTCACAAAACCAAGACCAAAGCCGGCTTGATAAGAATTTGGTCCGATCTGTCCCACCAGTTTGGGATGGAAATGTTATAAACCGTGGTAAGTAAAGAGTATGTTCAATATTAATTAGGGGTCAAATAAGGTCGGGTTGGGCTAAATTTTTCAAAACCCCAACCCAATCCTGAGTCCTCGTAGCTCAGCCGAAGCCCAACCCAGTCCTGAGGTCGGGCTGAGATTCTCAGCCCAGGCCCAACACGTATTGACCTGGATCGGACTGGGTTGGCCTTGATTAACCGTGATCAGCCCACCAATGCCCGATTGCACGTTTGAGAAAAGGAATGAGTTTGCTTTAAAGCCAACCGACAACCGAATCCCACTCGTTTCCTCTCTGATCTCTCTCTCTCTCTCTCTCTCTCTCTCTCTTACTTGCTATTTTATTATTATAAACTATAAGAATGGGTTTAAGAAAGGGAAGATAAATGAGTGAATGAGGAAACATGTATTTAACGTGCAATCGGGCATTGGTGGTGGTAGTGTTAATTTTCGTGACTTGTTGGCAAAGGGTGAAAGAGAGTGACATGGACTTAAACCTTAACTTGTGGCCAAACTTTTCAAGTAAATTTCTCCATTACTCTGTGTGACTGGGGGCTGAAAATTTCATACCTAACACAGGACTGGGCCGTATTCAACCCAAGACCTCAACCTTGGCCCAGCCCAACCCCGACCAAAAACCTGAAAATTTCAACCCTAACCCACCCTAAAGGTTGAAGAACCCAGCCCAGACCCTATTTGGGCTCAGAGCGGGCCAGGGCCGACAAGATCTATCTTACACGTAAAGATGCAGGCACATTTAATGAGATGTAAATTAATTGAACAAGAATCTGACATTTTAACACGCGGGTAATCCAGCTATCCCAAACTCCTCTCTATCCAATGGGTTAAGATTGCCAAATCATCTGGTCACATTGCTCAAAATGAGTGTTTCTTACTTTACATTAACGTCACTTTTAATCAAATCACTTGGATTTGAAATAGTTAAATATGACCAGACTAAAGAATCTGTTTGAAGAGTTTAATAATCATATTAAGTAAGATTTTAAGCTAGTTACAGATTCTTGATTACAATGTTTCGATTTTCTTTTCTAAATTTATGGTGCTTCCTATCAATGGAGATGGAGCCTGCGGGAGTATAGATTAAAATTAGATCCTGATTGCACCAGAACCAAGTTGCTGCCAATAACTATGCTCAGAGTTCCCTCACCATTACAAGTCAGAACAGAAGGAACATTCTTGGTAGTCAGGTCATTGGTGATCACTTAAAATTAAGTAAATTCACCAATAACAGCACATACAGACTGTTATCTTGGCTACAGAGCTAAGAAACTTCCTGAGATGGATAATCTACACTCATCTAGATGTATTCAGTGGGATTAGAACCTAATTCATTACTTCCCTCAAGATGCAGGTTAGGATCCCCACAGAAAGGAGATACAATCTTTCACCAAGGGGATCAGTAACATTGATTGAAACAGAAAAAGAAACCTTTCGGTTCGTTGCCTTTTGGGGGTTTTACCCCCAAGTCATCCCGTACTGCCATCAAAGAGCTTGTACCTGGAGACTCCGGTGGAAGAACAGCGTTTTCAGAATTGAAAATGTGGGATGGGATCACAGGCTCTGGTGGTGAAAGGGTTGAGAGATAATGGATGAGCATCTGCACTATCTGGCTGAAATTCGGCCGGGCATTTGGGTCCTCTTTCCAGCAAGAAGTCAGAATCAGCGCCAAATCCTCAGGTAGATTTTCTGTACAGGGCCTCACATTCTGCAAACAGCAAAATACAACATTCAGTAATACATCACAGTAGTATCCATACCATAGCTTTAGAGGACTCACAAAGCCAAGTTATATACTTTAGTACATACAGTAAAGAATATATCCTATGGCCTAGGCTGAAAAATTGACTCAATTGATGATCTCACTGTTACCTCATCAGCATTCTGTGGAAGGTCATCAAATCGATAAATCAACTTTCGGTTATATATCCTAGAAAGAACCTCCTAAATTATGGATCCTGATACCAAATGCTAGTGGCTTGGTCCTCACTCAAGCATTTGTCTAGAATAAAAAAACATTCAATTAATCAGAAAGAGATTTTTACTTTAAAAGCGGCTGCATAGGCTGCCTGCAGGTTTGACATGCCTTCAAATGGCAACCGGTTATGTAAGAGTTCCCACAAGACAATAGCGAAGCTGTAAGCATCCACCTTATGATTATAGTGCTTCTTCTCCCCGTGTCTCAGTGTGACTGTACTATACAACTGCCAGAAAATAGGAGGGATAATTAAGACTTCCTACAATAGTCAGTAAAGAAGAACATTTAAATTATTTCAATGGACGTTTACCTCTGGTGCCATCCAACGGTATGTTCCTGTTTCAGCAGTCATCATCTCTGTTAATGACTCCTCTCTCGCTAAACCAAAGTCCACAAGTTTCACTGTCTTGTGGTCTGCAGTTAAGATCAAGTTTTCTGGGGAAAATTAACATCGAGTCAGAATTGTTTGTCCATTTAATAGCTCAGGCAATGATATTCAAGCAATGGTGGACTATACAATCCCAATACATCCTTGAGAGGAAAACATAATAACACAATATATCTCAGTACATATATACATGTCACAGGCAATACTACCAGCAATTAGGATTTCAACGATTACTTGAATCAATCTAAAGACCCCATTCACGCACAATGGCATGGGTATGAACATTAATGCACTAAGGAAAAAAAAATCAATACTAAAGGTTCAATACATTCCTTAGGAATAATTTTAGGCGCCACGCTGATACGAGAAACAAGAAAAGCATAATCACCATCGAGGCAGAATATTTCACTCCGGCTACGTTTAGTTGCAAGAGAAATTAAAGGGAAAGGAAGTTAAAAAATTTCAAACCTTAAAAAGGAAACTTTTGTATTTCATTACTCAACATGGTTGTACAAACTACTATTATTTCTTATCATATTTAGTAATGGATCTCTTTTTTATGTAATTTTTATTTTACTTTTCAAACTCAAGGGGATTTGGATGCGGTAAGTAAAGTGAAATTTATTAACTAAACATGGAATGATTTGGAGTTAGTGATATAACCATGTGGGGTAATGATTACAAAAGTTTCTTTTTTAGTTTTGAAAAATTCACTTCCCTACCCTGTAATTTCCCTTGCAACCAAATGGAGCCTCCAAGAACACTATTTCGGTGTAAATATGAAAATAAGACAAACATTAGTTCATGCCAGGTGTAATCTAATCATGGTATTCCAATCTTGAGCATGACAAACACAACATATTGCTTCTCCAGTTCTCCCTTATTTCAAGCACTGACAAACCTAGAGCTAGAACAAGTTTAGGACAACTCATAAGATATAATTTGGAATCAGAACTGCAAGCATGAGTAATCATGACCAAGGAGAACATGGAGATCTCATCCTTCCTCACCCAAAAGCAACACATGGCAGACAAGATGACATGCAAATATAGAAAAAACTGACACCTTTGCAGCTTCTCAAAGTATACTTTGTAGTTTAGAGTGTGCACATTTATAATCACTAGACCAATAGATACTTCATGCATTTAGCAATTTTGTGCCACCAGCTCATCTCAAACGAATTTTCACACCTAAAAATATGAAAGGTAGAATACACTGATTCATAAACAAGAAAGGATCAAGACTGGAAGAACAGAATTATCACATAAGCCACCAACCCTCCACTAATACACAGAAAAATAAAATGTTTCATTTCTAACATCTCTACCTCCTTTCCAGGTCATAGGCAATGATTGCGCAGACAGAAGAACAAGAAAACACGCTCTACCCAAGGAAGTATGTAAAATTCTCTCATGGCATTGCTCCCCTAGTGAGAAGACCTGCCAACAGCAGTAGTGCGGGCATATCCACTCCCATAGGAGAATGACTACAGATTAAACATTTGTTCAGTCACAGGCTAACAGCATTTTGGACTTTGGAGTCTCACCCACCCTCCCTAGCGACACCCATAGAAGGTTCTTCACAGAAAACTCTTCCTCCAAAGATCCAAACCCCCAGGCACTACCATACTTCCCAGTGATGCAGCATTCAGTCAGAAAGAAGAGGAAGAACAGAAGAATGCTTTGCGGTTTGGTCTGTATCACCTCTGGTCCAGTTTCTGAACCAAACCAGGCCTGCGGTTCAATAATTGGCCTAGTACAGTCATGGGGACCAATTGAATTTATTTTATTTTGCTTTCTTTTCTGATTTTTGTTTTTTTTTTTTTGGTGAAATTCTGAGTTAAGTAGTTGAGTTAGTGAAGGAAACTCCCAAAGCAGCTGCTCAATTGGGATCAGTTTCTTTAATAGTTGAATCGGCTTAGGACTCCAAAGCACCGGCATATCATGTTTTTCCTTTTCAGTTGAGATGTCTTTTTCTTATTATTTCATCCAGTCTAAGACACTGCCAACTTGGCCAATCGATTGACAGGTTTATAGTCCTATTTTGTTTTAGGTTTTCTTTTTAATTTAAAGATATAAAGGCTGAATGCCTCCCCAACGTTTTGAGAAATAAACAATACCTTTCAGCATTCAGTTCTGTGAGATTCAGATCACGTTCTCTGCTGCGAGACACAGCAGACCATGATGGCATTCCAGGAAGGCTTGGTGGGATGCCAACTCAGAGGATCAGGTGTGGGATTCCTGATTCACATTCTCTTCTCTCTTTGTTTCTTTTTCTATTGATTATCAGGTAAGTTCATTACTTTTCTCTTACCCTGAGCATGTGTTCTTCATTCTTTCTAATTCTTTTTGCTAGATTAATTACAATTCTGTTAGTCAAGTATCAACCTTTCTTATTCTTAGTTTTCTATTTCAGTTTCTAGCTTCAGGTTCTAGATTTGTTTCTGTTTGCAAACTCGTAATTTCTAAACAAAGTACAGTTTTCCTAGATGAAGTAAAACTCTTCAAAATCTGTTTCTTGGGTTGGTTTTTCTAATTTGGTTCCAGAATATTGCTGTGGTATCATTGCTGAATAGCATCTATGGTCTATTATAGTAATATGAGACTTGTATTATCCATCGATTTCAGAAATCCTCCTCTGTTCTCTCACTAGGATTCTTCAATTCTGACTTCTGAAACCTGATTATATGCTCAGTTTGTGGTCTGGTTATTCATTATCAGTTTGTTATTACATTGCTATAAGCTGTTACATTGCTATAAGCAGATCTGAAAATCTATGGACCTGTCTATCGACTTCTGCAGTTTTTCTACGTTCCTACTCCCAGTAGGATTGTTCTACTACAGAGAATTTGTACATCAAATTCCTTTCAATTTTTGATAGGCCACTGATAGGCTGTTATTTGATTCCTCTTAAATTCTGGTTTGTTCCTAATCCTGTGATTCTGGAAAAACTCTTGGTTTTTGAAACCTTAGCTTAAGGTGGTTAGAATACCAGACTCAAGCCTAAATATCATAGCTCCAACAGCAACATCATAAGCCATTCTCAAGGAAGGGAAGTAGTAATCTTCACAAAGAAGGTATATAAAAGTGCAACATAGGACATAGGTTGCTGTGAACCACAGATAAAAGAGCAGCATAGGTTGCTGAGAACGAAAGATAAAAGAGCAACATAGATTGCTGCGAACCACAGAAAAGAGCATAAGGTAATTGTGAACCACAATAACACAACATAAGGTTTCTATAAAACACAATTAACAATCAAATAACAATATTGTTGTTGCAAACAAGTAACCATCTTTATAAGGTAACAGGTAGGTGGTTGTACACCACAAACCAGAAAACCCTAGCAAGACTTTGAAAACAGATATCAAGTAGAAAGCAAGTACTGATTACAGCTCTAATACCATGTAGCAAAACAAGATCTGAAACCAATACCTGCGAAGTAGAAGAGAGAGAAGGAGAAAGGAGACAGATTACGGTGGAGAAGAAAAGGGGGAAATCCTGGAGCCATGATAGGATTCAGAATAGTCTCTATCGTGGCCTAGGTCCACCACTTATATTGCTAGTATTAAGAGTCCTACTAAAAGACAAATTACAACCAAAGACAACTAATGTAAATAACAGTGACTTAACATAAACTATGATTCAACATGGACCCCCACTAGACTCCCACTCTTGACCCAACACAAACACTCTCCCTCTCAATGTACAAATTCAACACTATCATCTTGGAATTTGTAAATTTTATAAAATGCATATAGACAAGGAATCATCAAATAATAAAAGCCACTTTGTATTAAATTAAATATTAATGTATTCAAACATTTGATACAGTACACAATGGCTAGCCAAATTTCAATCAAATTCCTTCTAACCCAATACAAGCCAACTCCATCTATGTGTAGTATATGGTTAGACCAGTTCCTCGTCAGAAGTTACCTTACTAAGAGCTACAAAGGGTTTTCAAGAATTGAAATATGGGAGGATTCAGCAACAAGGAGTTAAAGTGATAAAGGTCTGTCATGAGAACCCAGATTCATGGTGATCATCCCAAAACCATAGATAAACTTCAGGCTCACTGCATAGAAAAGCATATAACATATCAATTTTCCAAAATATGGCCTGACCCTCAACCTGTTTTGTTGACTGTGTTCTGGGTTGAAAAGTTTGCAGAGTCAACGAAACTCCCAAACTTTTCAAAACTGCTAACATAAAATTGGTCAAGAAATCTTCTATCTACAAAAAGCATGGTTCTAAATCTCAGTCAAAAGTCGAAACATGCACTTATTTATGTGAAATATCACAAGTTTCGGACATTTCACAAGTTTGGACATGTTTCGACTTAATTTCAGACATTTCACAAGTTTCAACTTGAACCTAGGTTAACCACCTATATAAATTCACTTATCCCCATCAAAACTTGACGAAACCTGGCTCAAAATGGCATCAAATCAGGTTTGGCACTTATTTATGTGAAATATCATTTAAGTAAATGTTACATTTACTTAAAATTTTATACATAAATAAGCAAATACCCCCTATTCGAATCGAATAAAAATAGTTAAAAAATCAAATTCCAAAATTATAAAAAATCAACTCTTTAGTTCAAGAACTAAAAGACCTATTTTAATGTTAAAAATTCTTAAAATTCCATTAATCTTAATATGATAAAACAATGCTAAAAACCAAAAGAGAGAAAAAATAACCATTTTTTTAATGTCTAACAATTCATTTCTAGCCAGGGCAATTTTAAATAGCATTTGCGCACACCAAATAAGGTTTCACCGGAACATGACTCCTCAAATATAAATCTGATTTAAGCAATCTTGGATTTGTTGGAAAGCTAGTTTTGTGTTATACCCAAATGAATAAAAAAACATTTACTTACATGATATTTGGCATAAATAAGAATCAAACTTGGTTCGATATCAATTCCAAGAACAGCATACACTACCAAACTTGGGTCCATAGTTATCAAGGCAGGAAGGCAACCATGGCGGTTTAGACTATCAAAAATCAAGGCGACACCGTCATGGCGGCAAGGCGTCGCCTTGATAAGTATGCTTGGGTCAAAACCACAAGTGCCATTTTGAGTGTTCTTTTTGTGAAACTAATTCATGGATTGGTTTAAAATGTCAAAAATAGGCAGCACAGAAATAATCAAGCAAAAAAACCACTTTTCAGGCTTCGAAACCAAGCTTTCGAGTTGGCCTAGAAAAATACCAGGTTTCGACCAATTTCCGTCAAAACCTGCCATATCTCAGCCCTGAAACCGGCCTCAAAACCGAGATTTCAAACCTTGACAATAAGTAACCTGTTTGAGAGTGATCTACCCACTTGGTTGAACAGTTGACCAGGTCTGGAGTTAGCTAGTAGAATCCAGATTGGGCCTCAGAAGTCAAGCCACTGGCACATATGGATATTAAATTTGTAACATTGAGAAGAGTCTGAAAGACCACATTTTCCATTTAATTGTAGCTCTTCATGGCGAGCCCCACCTTAATATTGGACCCTTTGGTCATTATACAATCCATGGTGCATGCTCATCAGCAAACCACGCATTAGATAATATCATTTTCATCCAACAGGTTTTCCATTTCTTTGCTTCAGCCACCTCCATCTCATCCCAACATAAAATTGCATTTCCATTTTTTCAATCAGACATACCAAATAATCCAAAGACCCTTCTCACCTGTACTCCTTCAAACTTCAACTGAACCAGATTTTTTTATTCACGAGACCAAAAGAACAACAGCCTAGAAATATTTTCCATAACCACACTGGCTCATGCATCAACTGTGAAACAATGGTCAAATAAAGCAAAGGTAGTACAAGAAGATTAGCATTAAATCTTGAAAGTATTAACTATTTCTCCATTTCTCAAAGGTGAATGAGGTTAAAAGAGTAACTTGGTTCATGATAATTTCAATCATGTAACCTGAAATTTTAAAATTATCGTGCAATCCTGGAAGCCAGCCATTCAAGGTTAGAGAAATCAACTAAATCGTAAACCTTGTAACATCTTGAGATATTCTGGTGATCGCACAACTATCAATTTTGAGACTTCCAACCTGATGACCAACCAAAAAGAGAAGGCTGAAACTGCATTGGATGTGTCTTAAAGTTTTTCAAAAAGATCTAAAACACAAAGGCATTCCACCATCAAACTCAGTGGCTCAGTACCTTCACATAGAGCTTCATGAAAACTGAGAATGTTGACAGGAGTACCCATATAATTAAGGACTTGAATTCTTCACAATTAGTACACACAAAAATCTCCAACTACAAATATTCAACTATTACACCTTCAATAGCAGGACTTGATATTAAGGGCATGGGCTCATAGCTGTTATGGCAGAACTGAACCCAACTACTCACTAGAATATATCTTATGAAGAATAGATACAAAGCTGGCCATAAAATAATATAATATTATAAAAATAATAATTATATAATTATATGAGGTACAAATGTGTCTTAAAATTTATATTAAAAAGAAAGAAAAAAAAAACACTGTTATATATTCACTTACCAAGTGCACAGTGTTATGTAGGCCATGGAAACGAACTCAATCACTTATATTTGAAAAATATAACTATACAAGTTGTTTGAAAGAATATTTGTAAAAACTAAAAATATCAATGAACTTACAGGAAGTTAAAAACTAAAAATATCAATGATCATTTATTTCTTAGTCATCGTATCTTTACAGCAATTCCAGCTTAATTCACAGGATCAAGAATTAAATCAATATCTGGTACCTAACAAATCTATCAAGGTCCATTACTCCATTAATATTGAGAGGAACACATTGATCAAGGGGTAGAATGCTAAACAATCATGATACTTAGTAACTTAACATACATATCATGTGGCCAACAAATCATGACACTTAGCAATCCATAAGATACGAACAGAAATGAAAACTTACCAGGTTTCAGATCACGGTGAATGATTCCATGTGAGTGCAAGCATTCCATTGCCCGAGCAATATCAAGCGCAAAACTAACTGCCACACTTGTGTCCAAACACCTAGGCCGCATGTTCAGCAGGTACTTACGCAATGAACCTCCCAGCAATAGCTCAGTTACAACCACCATAACAGGCTCCTTACAAGCCCCGATAAGCTGTTGATACACAATAAGCATTGTTAGATGCCTTATAAGGTCCCAAGCACATAAGATGAAATTCCATAACCACAAAATCAAACATAAATGGAAAACCAAAACCAGAAGATGAAAAATCACACAAAACTATTATTTAAAAACACCACCTTAACTAAGTTTTTATGTTGAACTTTGGACAACATAGCAACTTCTCTTGCAAACCGAGCTTCTCTCTTAGCAATCTCCTCAGAGGTGTCCCCTCTATGGACAATTTTGATAGCAACATTCTGATTATTATACCTGAGTAGAGTAACAGAGTTTCAATGACTGTAATGCGAGAAGAAATAAATTTAACAAGACAATTCTAATCAATTTAAAAAAATAAAATAAAAAACAAGTGAACGAAAGCAAAATCAATTTCTTCCGAGGAAAAAAAATAATAATAAGATACACAAAAACGGATGATTTTGAAATCCGATCTAGTGACTGGTGTATCAAGATCAACAAGATTGAAGCAATCTAAAAATCAGGAGAGGGGAAGAAGTTTCAGAAATTAAAGGATGCACAAAACAGATCTGGGGAGGATTCTCGCTGAAGAACCGCAACTTTCTAACACTGAAAAGGTAATGTCTCCAAGAAGATTCCCGCAATAAGGTTTTCTGATCCGAATAAGTATCATTTCCAAAGGCCTAATCAATATAAAAAGCAGGAAATTCAAATTGAAACAGGTGCTAATGTCGATTATAAAAAAAAATAAAAATCAAAGGAAACGATAATGGTTTCTCCGGAAAGATTCAATAGGTCATCAAAGATCCGTTGCTGACTTACTTTCCTTCGTATACTTTGGCATGAGCTCCCTCTCCAATTCTGGGTCCAACAAAAAGATGTTTGGGATCGATCAGCCACTTGGAATCCAAACGGAACTCTTCGACTGAGTAGAAGCCATTATCAGATTCCATCTTACTAAAATGGGAAAGGATCTACCATCAATCTAGCAACTGACCCTTGTACTCATCACCCATTTATAGAAAATGGAGGAGATAAAAAACAAAGACATTGAACGACCCATTTGCATCATAAATAAGCTGACATGAAACAGAGAACCGTAAAAGACATGCTCTGTTCTCCTCACATGGCCGCTTTCCCAACACAAACCCGTCGCTCAAGAATCAGGAACGGAGATTAACAGATGCTTTCATTGAGGGGATCAAAGAATAAAAACCCACATGTTACAGATACAGAGAGAGATCCCCAGACCCCAACAACAAGAGAATCCGAAACCCAACTAGCACTCAGAAGCTGAGCAAAGAAATTATCATTGGGAACAGAGGAACAGATTACATTGAAGGTAACGGAATAGATGAGAAAGAGTTTGGGTGAACAGATGAAGAGGAGAAGCAATTAATGAATCTCAACAATATAGTCCGAAAATCTGTTGGGGAAGCTGTACTTGGAGTTTACATTATCTCATTCAAGTACATAGCCATTCTCTCTCTCTCAATCTGCAGATAATTAAAAAAAAAAAAAAAAGCCATGGAAGAAACATAGTCTGTGTCAATACGTAAAAAACAAACAATATTTCAAGCTTCGAAGAAAGTAAAGCAAAGGGAGAAAGAGAAGAAGTCTTATATATCTACCATTTCTAGAGAATATCTTTTCAAAAAATCTAAAGACAGGGAGCCAAAAAACTATTCAACTGCACATGGAGATTGCAGACTTATCCCTCAACATGGAGACAACCCACTTCCAAAGAAATACTTGGACGATCCCTATCCTCCCCCCCTACTCAGAGTTTCAGACACCCACCACCCTCTGCTACTTCACACTGTTTTTCTTCTATTTTCTTCTTCGCTCTCTCTCTCTCTCTCTCTCTCTCTGTGTGGCTCAGAAGCCCTTACGCGTCCCTTTCAGATCTCTCATCAGGGTTTCTTTGCTTCCATGGCCTTCGATTCTCAATCACACGAGTTAGATCGGATCATGGGTCCCATACTAACTAAACTATGAGCGATGTACCGAGTCATGATTTTTCTTGAGATCTATAATAATGACTGATGGTTTCCTCCATGTGAGAGTCGTAACTCGTAAGATTATCTCCACGTCTCTCTCTCTCTCTCTCTCTCTCTCTCTCGTGTGACGTGTCACATTATTTAAAACTAAAAGGAAGATGGTCTCGCTCAGGAGTCAGATATTTCTGTTTAGTAGTGGGCCCCATACTGGGACGTGGCTGTTATTTCGTATCATCTTCTTAGTTTTTTTAATTTTTTCCTTAGGTTTTTTTTTTTATTTGAAAACATTTTTATATTACTATTAAATAAAAAAAAACATATTTACATCACATAGGAAAAAAGGCATTACAATCCTTTTAGTTATAGAGAAAGAGGCAAGGGAACTTAGTCTACTAGTCCATATGTTATTCTTAGGTTTAAACTGTACATTTATAAAGTTTGATGTTTTTTCTGCTAGTTCAAAAAAGTTTGGTATGAGACGCCATGGAATAGGTAAGTTTTGCTTGGTCTTAGCATTCAAAAGGTCATATAGACTGTGGTTAGTGATCCAAATCTCCTTCAGTTGGAGTCCACCTTTTGTAGTATATGTCTATCCCTGTAAGATTCCAGTTAGTTCAGCCTGCATGTCATCAGTTGAAGGTGCAAACCCTGAAGATGTTAGAACATTCTGGTTGTCTAGCAAAATGCAGTAAGCCCATCCTACTAGGCCTACATTTGGTTCAGAAAGACCTGCACAACACAAAATAGGTAAGTTCATTTTATGATTGCTGTTAGTTGTGTCAAATTCATGATCTATACGCATACTATTGTCAAGAGGGGGGTTGTGCATAAGTGGAGGTTTTAACTAGAGATCAAGAATCCATTTGGTAACAAGTTTGAGTACAATGATGGAGTTGGGTACCTCCACCATATGAATAACTTTATTTCTTACATTCCAAATGAAGTAGCAGGTAATAATAAACACTGAAAAAAACCATCTGGCAATCGGTTTATCAAAAGTCTTGGATTGGAAGATTGTGGCACAAAGGTGTGCCAAACAAGAACTTCTTAGGTGCTCAGTTTTGAGTCTGAGGGGTCCGCAGGCCCAGATATGCTTAGTCCATTCACAAGATAGAAAGAGATGCCAGTGGGATTCATTATGAGCACCACAGAAAACACATGTGGGCTCGATCGATGTCCACTTTGAGAGAGTACTCTTGACAGGTAAACCTGCATGCAATACACGCCAAAAAAACAATTTAAACTTCGGATGAATATTTAATTTCCAGAAGAAACGCCACCACTTGGATTCAAGGGGCTTGAATTGCCTCAGTGGATTTAAAAGGTTTGCAGCTTTTTGGGTAGAGAAGTTGCCATCTTTTGTTAGGGAGCATCTCCATTGGTCCCCAGACTCAAAGAGGAGGCTTAACTTTGAAATTTCAACATTCAGATGATTTGGTAAAAATCGTGCAAGCGTATCACAGTTCCACCTATAATTAAGAGTTGGATCATTTACCAGGCTGAAGGATTGGTTGTGAAAACATGATGGAATACAACGGCTTGGTATTGTTGGTACCCAAGGGTCGAACCAACAGTGAGTTGTCCTACCTTTCCCAACTCTCCTCCATACCATTTTTTTGAGGTCAGGCAACACCGAAGCAATACTGTTCCAAGTCCAAGTTCCTTTTTTCATTGCTACTTTTGGGTTGAAAATGGAGGTATTGGAAAAATATTTAGCTTTTAGAACCTTAGCCCATAAAGAATCATTTTCATTTATCAGTCTCCAGCCTAGTGTAGTGATAAGGGCCTTGTTGTGAATGTGGGATTTGCGAAACCCCAGACCCCCCCCATGGATTTGGGGTTACAAATTTTATCCCATCCAATTAGGCAAGCTTTATGTTTGGTTGGTGGGTTGTGGTTCCAGAAATTCAAAGAGATTGAGTCAAGGGAAGCACAAATTTTTTGTGGGAACAAAAATCTTCTGAGTTCTTCCTATTAGAGGTGGGAAACTAGTATTTCAAAAATCGAAATCAGATCCATCGAATCGGTCTATTTGGATCGGAATCGATCCTCTTTGATCTTGATTCTAAATGTTTTGGATCGGCCTATTCAGATCCATAGAGTCGGTCTATTTGGATCTGCACTTTATGATCTTGAGCATCTGAGTCTCTTCAAGTCGTCTTCATTCTTCACAACAAGAAGTCGGTCTTAGCCCAATTAAATGAGGTCAATTACATGGATTTTTGCTCTCCAATCAGTTTTAATTGAGGCCATACGTGATACAAGGCAAAAGTTATGCATATATTTCCTAATTAATTATCTTAAAGTCATTTTAGGTTTGCTCCACGTTATTCTAGTTATTTCAATTTGAATCAAATCATTCTTTAGTATTGGAGCATCCAAATATATCCGTTAAATCTCCCTTGAACATGGGCATGTCAATTTAAGCGACTTTCTCATAGTTTATCATATATTAGAGTTATTCCTAAATCAGCTCTAATATGACCATTCCTTATTTTATCCTTCTTAGTTCTGTCATTCATCTATCTTAACATCATCATCTCCGTTACACTATTATTTATATGATACTTCTTAACTATCCAACATTCCACACCATACAGCATAGATAGTCTATTGAATGTCCTATAAAACATAAATGGTTTTGCCTCACATCTAGCGCTTCTTTCTTTTTTTTGTTTTTTCAAGTTTTGATTTAAAATATAAGTAGGTCAAGGTTGGGAGTCCTTTTTTTTTTTCTTCTAAATAATTAAACACAGGATAGGTAATCTATAGTTTTCAATTAACTATTTTTACATGTTTTTTTTTAAAGAAATAAGAAGGTCGCCACACTGCGTGGCACCTGCGCCTAGACACAAGAAGAGCAAAATGATCACCTTGCCCATGAAATGAAAAATCCCACCCCTTTTGGATGCTCTCGTATGCATTCTCATTTACCCACGTGCTAGTACAAAGCCACACAGCCTGGTAGTAATCCCCTTCCTTTTTTTTTTATCATAATATCGAATAGGGCAAGAGATCGATGCTTGGTCGTGTAGTCCCAATATCAGCTTGGGGGCCAATGAGACGACGCACGAGAACATCAATCTGAATGGATTTTTAGTTCACTAGGGGTTGAACGATAATTTAGCGTACTCCTGCGTCGAGGGAAAGGAACAACGCGACTAAACAATGTTCTTTTTCCCTATATAATATGATAGTTTCTAGGCAAAATATTCTTGAGCTGCAAGGGGAGGGTAGGCTAGCACTCTCTCTCTGTCTGTCTCCTCCTTACTTGAAATGAACTCGCAACCCTCATAACACCAATCGTACGGACAGGATCTCCACCCTCATCTCATATGAGACTAAGATGATGACCTTATCATTTATGCGCATGTGTTAATGGTTATATAATTGGGAACCAAATACAAAGCTATTATCTGCGCAGAAGCTGTTGCCATCAGAGCCGGGCTTCTCCAAGCGGCTAAAGCATGGTTTTTCTTTTATTGTGGTGGAATCGGATGGCTCTAGCCTGATTCACCAAATTAATTGCAAATGTTTCGACTTTGAGATTAACAGTGTGGATTTTGATATCCTTCAACTTCAAGGATCCTTTGCTTCTAGTTCTTTTTGTTTTGTTCCAAGGTTGTCTAATATAGTTGCAGATTCCTTGACCCGGTCGGCCCTTTCGGTTAAGTCCCCGATTGATTGGCCAGTTACCTCTCAGTGGCTTCTGAATCTCTGTGTTAAAGATGTCACTGCTTGAAATGACTCTGTTTGTCAATGAAGTTATTTTCTACCAAAATAAAAAATAAAAATGGACAAACGAATTTTCCATCGCTCAGACTTACAACTTGCTTTTTGGCACTGGGGAGAGTGAATTTTCTCCAACACTAGAGTTTTACCAAAGCAGAATTGCCACACAAAACACCCCAAAAAAGGGAAGCTGGCTTGCTACCCTTGAACTGAAACAAATTCCTCCTCTGTGCACTTTCTGCATCCAGAAGGAATTGCAACTGGGTATTCCTCTATGACCTGGAAAATGTTTTCCCCTATGGTAACTCTACCCATACTATATAAACATTGTCACATGGAGATGGGATGATTACTTGGCAATCAGAAACCAATATGAACATGCCAACATTTGCTTACACTAATGGGAATTTACAGGCAAGCAAATCCAGTCCAAGGGTGAAGCATCACATGGAATCAAGTTACAGAAAAGGTTATGTAAATTCTAACTGAAATTGTACATTTTAACTTTTTTACAAGCATCAGGGAAAATCATACAAACAATTGTGTTCGGTGGATGCAATGAATGACGAGGTGGTACGCAAGGTACGGAGTGAGCTGCTCTGCAGGGGCCTTTCCCCATGTGTATCTACAAAATGATCCCTTTGACAAGGATGCTAAAGAAGAAATTGGAATCTAACTACTTTTCCACCTTACAGAAACCCCTATGTTCAGGAGCTTACAAGTCACAGAATTTACACAAATCCAAACTCCAATGTCTACTTTATATCCATGGGACAAAGATATCATGCAATAAGAAAATGGATGATCACATGTCTTGTTTTATCACAGATCAAAATTCTCCATTAAAGATTGCCTCATAAAGCCATTAATGTCAACTCCTCAAAGTTGTTTTAAGGTCTGGATTTAGCAAACAAAGGCTTTGTTTGATAACACTCTTATCATTGTAACATGAGGTTTCAAAGTTTACATTGCTTTCTCCCCACAACTACATGGACATGCTGATGGAAACCTCTGTTGCTTCAACCCTGTGACCCTGAAAGCTGGTTACATAAAATAGATTGACTGATTTTGTCATTTAAAGTGACTTTCGAGACCTACTACCGTAGAACTAAAACGCAAAAAAACAACAGCATGTATATTTCCCATCAAATAAGAGAATTAAAATACATTACACAAAAGCCTCTGTGAACCCTTGAGCAAAGGATCAGCTAAAACCATAAAGAACCTTGCTCGGATCCAATTGCCCACTGCAATAACTTGATGAGACGATGGACAGTTCTTGGCAACCCTTCCATTCTTCAAAGGGTTTTAAGACAATTGGGTTTTCAACAACAGCCGAATCCACGCGCAACATGGTTTTGTAGTCTTCATCCCCAAAATCTGGCAAAGCTTTAGCTTTCTTGTCCCATGGGTTCCACACAACTGCAAGTGGTGTAATGTGTTACAAAAATCTAACATAATGTGTTAACAAATACCTTTTCATCCAATGAAAGTAGAGATGGAGAAGAGTAGGAATTGGGTTGTCACCAGAATCTGGCAGGCCCTCCTTTCTCAGTACAAGGGTCCTTTTCTTCTCATGGTCTATGATGGCAATCTTTGTTGGTGTGCTCAAATACACTCGGTCGACCTGCCAAAAGGGAACATATTAAAAATTAATCACAGTGAAGCTGGGTATAGCTGTGGCCAGTTTTAAATAGTTTTTCCTCTCATAATCTTTAGGTCACAGATTTAATCCCAGCTATCTACCACCCACAAAATATTATGCACAGACGAGCAAAAAAGAGCCAGCCGGAAAATTATACCTCCCCATCAAAAGTAATTGCATCAGCCTGTTCCGTGAACCTCTCTCTCTGCATCAGATTATCAAAGTAGTCAAGTGTCTCCAACCCCTCCACACGCACCTCACTGCAAATCAAAATGCATCAAGCAACCCCTCTGAAATGGATAACAAAACTAAATTGACACAAGAATAGAGCTCATCAGGGTAAACAGAAAAAAAAAAAAAAAAAAAGTAAAAAACAATTAGAGGAAAGAAGGAAGAGAATAACAACAAAAATTGATATTGGGCCTTCTAAGATTGCAACAGTAAACTAACAAAAGTAACACACTCAATCATCATTGGTGGAAAGCAATGAACTGTGGGTGGGCCTTATGAGATTGCAAACAGTAAACTAACAAAGGTAATACACTCAATCATCATTGGTGGAAAGCAATGAACTGTGGGTTACTGCAAACCTTATATCTGATACAGATAAGTAATTACGCATAGCGAACGTAAAGGAAAATGCCTTGTTATCAGTATTCCGCACTCGAGAGATCAAAGTAAGTTTGCCTGCACTGAGTGAAATACGAAGCCGCAACTCAAAACTGCACAAAGAGATCAGACAAGGAGGTAACAGATTCGCACAGATACATTTATTCTCCAAACGCTAATTCTCTCTCATCCAAATTGGCAACAGATATACCTGCGTGGCCATGTTTTCAGATCCTCTTCTGTGGACTTCAAAATGAGATCCACAGAAGACTGGCTGTTAGTTGGAGGTAAAGGAGAATGGTTACTATCTAATGACCACAATCTGTTCCTAGCAAATCCATGCTGTTCTAGGGATCCAAAATTAGCAAACTGCAAAAGTGAAAGGGACAGTTAGGTGGGCCCAAACCAAAACAGGACGCTGAAAAGGTCTTCAAATGTTTCCCAAGCCAACCTGAGGAAAGCAGACAGGTATTCCTCCCCTGATGGCTTTAGGTGGTTTCCAAATAGCCTGTTAAATATACAAAGCCATCACAGTTATCAGCAATTAGGATAAAATTCTTCTATACAGAAAGACATCGAATGTAGCACAAGTGGTCATTCAACTTAAGTAGGCAAATTAAGGACAACTGTTTTGGGTTTTGAGTTGAACAGTGTGACGACCTAAATTTCTCCTAAACATTAAAAAAAATGTGATGTTGCAATCTATGACTTTCTCTTCAGGAAAAGAAGAAACTGATAAGTTATGTTTAGGGATTACATTATGTCATGCAAGATAAGGAAACATGGAAATAACGAAATCTAAGAGCATTAATAGATTTGAATGTAATAAAAGACAACAGTCAAATCAGTAGAGCAACAGACTAAAAATAAAGTTTCAAGTCTGAAACTGGCAGTGACACTACTGAAAATTATGTTTCTGTTGAAGATATTGAGGATATCAATTGTAGGCTTCTTATTTCTTTCTCCCCACTTTGCTAGCATTAAAAACTAATGGATTATATGAGATAAATTATAGAAACACAAGCTGACGCAGGTTCATTCCATCAGAGACCCATTAAAAGCTTATTCTCCTAACTAACAGCTAATCCCCAGGGTAAGAATGCACTAACATATTGTCTTAATAAAAAGCAATAACAATCTATTGCCAGTACCTAGTTTAGCAAAACCACTTTACTAGTCTCAACACCAGTAGCATTTAACCAAACGAAAATACTGCAGATGCTTTTCATCATAAATGCATTTACCTTGTTGCTCATAAACAGCAGTTCTGCCTTACGTTCATTCTTCCAAGACACAACTTGGCCACCATAAAGGAGAACCTACATCCATTTCAATCCAAATTGAATTCCACATAAATAATTGAATTGAATAAATTAGAAACTAAAGTCAGAACTCCTTCAATACCATTAAACGATTCATTATGCAGATATTGTTTTCAGAAGATAGGTAAAGGGAAATCAGGTCAGATTAGGAGCATATGAATTGTCACTAGAAATAGGTTTTGAAGGCAGTTTAACTATCCTGTATTTCAGCCACTTGGAAGAATAACACGGCAGATTTGGACTGTCCATCAGATAAGTGACCTATAAAATGGCTACATCAGTGCATTGGTCCTTGTCAACTCTGAAACTTACCATGCCCTTTCTCTCTTATTAGCCATTCAAGTTCTAAATTTTCAGTTCAAAGCTGCCAGCAGAAGAGGCTTCTTCTGCCATCTTAGGACACTTGCCAAATGGATGGATGACAGCATGGTGAACTTTTTAAACGACTTCCAGTTGCCTTGTACAAATTCTCAGAACATACATAATTCTCTGCTAGATGATTTGAATAGTAAACCCATCCGATGATTTTTAATCCAAAGATCAACGTAACAAATATTTACAGCAGGGCTGATGCCTAAGTTAGTTACATAAAATTGAAGTGTAAAGACTTCACAAACTCAGCAATATGGGTTTTTGGAAAACTGGATTCTGTCCAATAAATACGAAATTAGTCATGGAATATGACAAGAAAGTCACAAATCTTCAACATCCAGATGATCTATGACATCCATCCCATTGCTGATGCCCAATTCATACAACCAAGATCTTAAAATGGATCTAAAAGAGATGGAACTTTTGATCATGTTTGCAACTAGGGATATTTTATTACTTCTCATCCATCCTGACAACATGATTGACAAACAATAAACAATAAAGGGATTGTCGCCAGATGTCAACAGAAGTTTCGTGGAAAACTAAAGAGTAAATTACTCCGCCCTCCCCTCGATTATTCTCTAATGACAAACCCCTCCCCTGGGTTTTGAGTAATGACTCTCACCTCCCCTGCATTCCCAAGATTCTATCAACCGACCCATTTCGTTAAAAAGGGCTGTTAAGTGATAGGAAAAGACTATATTATCCTTTTACAGTTTATCTAAAACCCCTAGAAAATACTATATTACCCTTTTACAGTTTATCTAAAACCCCTATTCTAACTTCTCTCTCCTTGCTCTATCGTCTCCCACCTATGGAAACGAGAAAGTGAAGATGGAGAGTGCATCTTCCACCTGCTGAAACAGCCATTGCCGCAACAACCTGCAACTGCTTGGACGTGCATCTTCCATCTCCGCTTGGACCTGCAACCAACTCCCATCTTGGTTATTCTCTCACAGCTTGGACCAAAAAGATGAGTGGAAAGTGGAAATTTATTGGTGAAAATGGCACTCCACAACATCCACCTGCTCAAACACAGATAAAAGATACGTTTATGACTATTTTGAGTGCGTCTCTTTCTCACCATCACTATCAAAAACGTTTCTTTTAGAAGCCCAGACCCAGAAAATCAACAAATTAATGCCAGACGATTAGAGATTCCATTCCATGCATGTACTGGAGGTAAGAAATTTACAGTAAACTCTTCATTTTTTTAGGAGAATGAATTTAAAGCCATGGCCACCATTTCTATTGTTTGAGTACAGTAAATGGATCAAAATCCGATTCAGATAACCTCTTAGAGTCGTTTATTGAAGATTCAGAAAAAAACACTTGAGAAGTTAGTTGGGAGCCAAATTGGCGGATTTCCTTTAAATCAGATTTCTGACTTTTTATTTGCATCTTTGATTGGTCTCTATCCAACTTTAGGAGATCTGGTTTGAAGTTCTGAACTGCTCTCATATCTATTTGCCCCATTTGTGATGAATTTTTCAAAAACCTCTTACTTCTCCACACACAGTTTTGATTCTATGAATGATCACAAGTGGGTTTTTGGGGAAGAAGATTTTATCATTTCTGTCCAAACAGAGTAGCAAACGATAACTATGATGCTCAGGACTCCAGTAGTTCAATTCCTCTGTTCTTTGGAGTTATCCTAATTGGAAATCCATAATCTTTTCACAAACTCAGAATGAAGATTGATATGATCCAGCTTCTCTGATTAATGAATAATAACTCATCGTTCTCTCTCTTTCAAATAAAACAAAACCATATTAAGAAAGCGATTCGTCATTCTGGCTCATACCCGTTAGCCATTAGCCAGCCACTCGTTTCTGTGCCAGGCACGCATGGCACAGTTCCACACTGTGGGACCCCCTTTAACTCCCCCCCTCTTGTTGCTGACAGGGCGGGCCCCCACCCCCCCCCCCCCCCCCCCCCTTCTTTTTGGTCACTGTTTTTACCATATTACCTCCCCTCGACTTTTTGTTTTTTCTCCAAAAAAATTCATGATCTTCAACCTCCCCCCACCACCATATCACCCACCCCCAACACCCACTTTTTTCTGGTTAACCCTACAATCAACAACTTGGTGGTAGACCCGGGTGTCGTGCGGCACATCATGGCAGCCCAGCCATTGGATGTGTGCTGCACACACGGTGTCGCGCTGCAGAGGAGCCCAATCCTAATTCCACCCCATGACTGAGCTACTTCACATTAAATTCGTTTGAAAATGAAATAAATAAACCAACAACAGGGGGAGAGGTTGGGAAAAGCCAAAGTAAAATTTCAGGACAATGATCGTTTCAATGAAGTACAAAACATGAAAGATCAGATATCCAACCCAGGGATCAACGGAGACAGAACTCAAAAACTCACCTGGGAGTACCAAGCTTCAATAATCTTCCGTTTCCTGCAATTTAAATTGACGGTGTTCTTCACTTCATATTATGCTTTCTGGGTGAAGTGCTTCTTTTAGAGTTTTAGGATATAATAGTTCACTCTTCTTTAATTGAAAAACTGTAATAGTCACTCTTTCTCTTTCCTAATCAAAATCTCATATCGATAATTCTGAATATCTATCAATCCTATCTCATAATTATTTCTATAGCCAACAAATCAAAATTAGCAGGGAGGAACGTTATCCTATTATCAATTTATCACAATCTAGTCTATTATAACAAGAACAGGAAGAAGGGAGGCAAACCTCGGCAGATGATCCGCCAGACTCCGTCAATATAACCCTGGGCAACCCATCGGCGTCATGGACAATATTCGGCGGCATCTGCTTCGACCGCAACCTCCCTGTAATTCTATGAACAAATGGCTTTCTTTTCTCCAGCTACACAACACAAAGGAGAGAAGGGAAAGAAAGAAAAAAAAAAAGGATAATTCACACCAAAGCCAAGGCCCTTGAAACCCTGGTTACTGAAACAACGAAACTAATAAAGTTTCAGAGCAATAGAAGAAAGAATCCCAGAATCAATCCAGGAACAATCAATTACAATATGGAAAACAAGCAACAAGAGAATATATAATAATTAATCGTCATACCTTCGCTCTATTTTAATTTGAATAATTATCGGTTTCGAGTCTGAACTCTGATGAGCAATCCACCATAATCTACTCGGAGCATGTAAGCAAGAGACCCGTTATTTTTAAAATGGAATTAGAAAACAGAGACGGATAGAGAGAGTGAGAGAGATGGGAGAGATGGGCCCGGTTAAGTCAATTAGATTCTAAAAGTGAACCCACTGAGAGCTGTCATCCCTCCCTCGGATGCTCTGCTCGTCTGCGTTTCTGCCCATGGTGGAGACTGGAGACAGTGCCTGTTGATGGTATTTGAGTACAATACTGTACTGTAGTTACTCCATATCAGGGTTCAAGCTACAGCAACAAATTGCTCCATTAGTAGAGTAGAAATTCAAGATAGCTTTAGATAATTTGAAATTTGATGCTACGTTTGTTTGTTCCAGTCTTCCAGATTCTTTTTTAAAAACCTGTTTTACTTTTTCTTTGCTTTTTTATTTTAGTAATCAACTTGCTAAGTAAAATACGTCACCTTTATTCGATGATAGTTCAGGTCAGACTCACACAGTCACACTCATCTTCAAAGAACACAAGAAGACGACCAGAAGCAGTTGGGTGTTTGAGAATTAATTGGGAGTTAGAGCATGCGAAGATGCTTCTTCGGTTCTTCTTCTTTGTCTCTCTCTCTCTCTCTCTCTCTTCTTTTGCACTGATTCAGAACTCAGAAAGGTAGATGGTTGTACAGTACACAAGAATTGTGCGATTCGACCAGAATTCATTGGGCATTCGTGTCAAACACGCTCTCTCATCTCCTTGGCCCTTCTTTTCTTTTTCTTTTTTTAACCATTTGTCTTTTTCTAAAAGGTTGAAACGCTCACAAAACGAAAGTTCTTTAGTTCTTTACTGAAATTGTTGCCCATATTACAGAGTTCTCATCCGTCTTCATCAAGAGACAGACATGTTCCAAATTTATAATTCATAGTTTTAACACTAAGAACTAAGAAGTTGTAATTGATAATAGGAGAAATCCAGAGAACTGCAACTTCATATGATATAATGAAATGCCTTACACTTAAAGAGATACAAAACAGATACGATTAATTACTACTAATGGGTAGGAACAACCAAAGCATTTAATTGATGGTCACAAGATATATGGTTGTCTGGTATTGCATCATAGAAATATACCTCCTCTCCACTTGGCATAGAAAATACAAAAGCAACACAAAATTATTCACTGTGGCTAAGGAAAACCCATTAATCCTAATCAATAAATCAGATAACCCTGATTGATAATCAATGTTAATTTAAAATTTACAACTAAACTTGTGGGTTCGCCTCACTGTGGCCACTCTTTACATATCCAATCCATGCATCATTGGTTGATGATTTTTTATGATTTAAGAAGATAAATTGAAGGCAAGTTCATTAATTTATAATATAGTCCGTGTCACACACACAATAGTCCGTGTCACACACACACACACACATATATTATTATAGCATATAGATGTATAGCTACGCATGCAACAATTTGGAAGGATCGAAAGTATACAAAGCTGCTGGAACTGCCAAGTGCCTTCCCTCTCTTGTCATGCTTCACGCAACAACCTATCTAGACCAGCTATCTCCACTTCTCTGTTGCAAAGATTTCATTTCCTCACTTACAGCGGCAAGTAAGTATCACTTAAGAGCCGACGATCATTCTGAGAATCTGAGATGGGATATGCCAATACGGCATAGCCCTCGCCCTAATAATGCCTACCTGGGTCTTCACCGCACGTCCACCACATAAGATAAAGATAAAGAGGGAAAAAGGGGATCGCGCCTACCTCTGAAATAATTCGAAATGGAGGATCTCAATATTATTATGTGATCCGTTCTTTTTCACCACATCAATCAATCAATCAGTGAGCCATGAGTGAACTTTTAGATACCTGTAGAAGCATCATTTCGCGGTGCCATGTAAAAGAGCACAAGAAACATCACTAAGTAGAGATCTTTTTTACATATACAAGGGTTTTCAAAAAATGGAATTGGATCTCGGAAAATGGTCTATTTGAATCAGAATCGGTCTTGCCTGATCTCGATTCAAGCCATTTCTATTCAAATTCTCCCTACAGTTATTTCTAGGGTTCCATCGGAATATCGGATCCTAACTGATTCCGGTCAAATCAGAGGCAAATTCCAGTTTTTACAACCTCGATATTTCATCATAATTTGTTCAAAGCACACTTTAGTTCTTGGTGTAAGTTCAAGTATCAACCAGTTCAGGAATTGATACATATCAAAACCCTCAAAGATAGCAATTGACGACTCATTACCTAGCTCGGTTGGTCGGAGGCTTTGCCTGTTGAAGAGCATGCACCCACAACCACAAACCCAACAACACCATGAGGTCAAGGTTCAACGCCGAAAACCCATTCCCCCTCGGTAGTTTGTAGTAGGCCAATGAGCCCTTAGCCAACAAAAACATAAAGAATAGGTCTACTGAATTCTTATACCCTGGGTGAAGATGTAGTACCATAGGTGTGCATCAGAGGAAGAGAACCCTTGCCCCTAGAAATATGGAATACATTCCATTACACAGGTAGGTTATATATTGACATAACATTTCAGTATATCATCAGCAGGTTCAAACATGGCAATACCAGTGTCCTGCCGAAAGAAACAGGAAACAGCAAAAGCATAAACTAAAGTATAACAACGTCACTGCAACTGTTCCACATCTTTGTAAAGCCCAAAAGGCTAAAACATGTCTTCTTAATAGATAATCAATTATGTCCTGAAAATATATAACTTACTCAAGTTTGCAGAGTTAAAAGTATCTATAACACCTAAGATATATACTCAGATTACAAGTTTTTAACATGAACAATGGAGATATTCACTATACCCTACTAACTAATATCTACATCATAAGGCAGGTGGAGATGTTTCTAAGCTCCCTCTCCGGCAATAAGATCAAGGACAACTTGCTTGATGCTTCCACCATTCTTAATCAGCAACTTCTTATTTGCCTCTCTGTCACAGAATCCCTGCAACCAAAAACATGATTTCGCAGGACAAAGTCAAAAAACAAAAAAACAAAAAAACAAAAAAAAAATTTTGAGCCCTTTCAAGCCCGCCATCACTTGGGGAGTATAATTTACAGAAGCAGGGAGAGAAATTAATGCCCACCACTCTTTGACCTGCCTTGGTAAAGGATGAGAGTGGTCCTTGGGCAACACTAGGGTGTCATAAAATTTCCCACAGTATAGGGTGGTCAAAAAGTGATAGGGCAATACAGTGAAGTCTCACTAGCACTGCTCTTAGTTCCATGTGGAGGGCCAAGCCACAAAGGAACAGCAGCAGCAGCATAGTATGCAGAATCCCTGTTAAGGTTCCAAGCACCAACTGTTGTTTCTCCCACAAGGCTGGAGCTCAAATTATTGGACATGTCAAAATCATCATACAATTATGGTTGATTTTTACTCCAACCAGGCAGCACATGTCTCTCCATAATGTTATGATCATAGACTTTGCCACAGAGCCTATCAAGGGAATTTCTAAATAACTAATAGTTAGAACGACCAACAGAACAATGCCACGTGACAAATAAATCCATGCCAGCACTTTCATAATGTAAATATATGTAGACTAAAGACAGCTGCTGCTTTGTATCTTTTCTAAGTTGAAACTTAAAAAAGTAAATCTTACCATTTCTTGCAGCTCCCCAAGGATTGGGTCCCACTCTGCAACATCACAGAGATCATCAACAGACTGCCACAAGTTATACCCATTCATCCTCAAGATTTCCTTGTTCAAGTCACTCTGTTTGAAACCCATCTCTTCAAGCTCCTTCAGGAGGGTTTGCTCAACAACATTAGTGTTGGTCTCTTCAACTGATGTATCCATAGCCATCACTGGAGAAGGTTCAGAAGGCCCTTCGGAGAGATCAATCATTGGATATGATACTGAAGCAGGTGCTCCTGGAATGACAGGAACAGAAACACCGCTGCCAACAAGTAAGCTGTCATTTACAGGGAACTCAAGTGCTCGATCTTTTCTTGGGGATTCGTCTATGGCAGGCTTTACCAATTCCTTCCCCATGTTAGAGCAGACAGACTCTAGATGGCTACTATCTGCAGGCTCGATATTCACATCAATAATCTCAGGGCCTTTTGCCCCATTGCTCTCAGGGGGCAAGTTCAAGTTCAAGCCATGCAAACTACTAGCAGTGGAGTCCTCAAGGGAACCATCAACCTGCAACAGCATGAAGGGAGACTAACAAGTTACAGAATCATAAAAAATTAATTTTTCAAAAGTCAGAAAGAGGAGAAGGGGGGGGGGGGGAGGACGAGGGAAAATAAGAGGTGTGATTCATGAACCTGGATGATGATCCACACTCGCTGCCCAAACTTTTGGCCTGAGGGTGATGCCATCCTCCAATATGACAAATAACGACCGGGGAGCTGAGGAGCCTTAAAATCAACAGCAATATCTATTTCTTTGTCCACAGGGAAGCCATCCGCTGGAATCTGCAGAGGTTAACATGCATTTATTAATATGAATAGATTATTAAAAACCGCAATCCACAGAAACAACAAACTAAAACAGGGGGAAAAAATTGATGTCCCACCTCGAACTCCACAGAATCTTTGTGAGAGAAATTGTCCCCTCCAATCCACACGAGTTGTGTTCCACAGGGCCACACAGTAGTACCATTGTTCTGCATCCGCCATATCTTAGTAAATGGGGTTTCTGGGGCCATCATGGTTCCATCGACGACATTCACATCTTGAATGAAACGACTATCAAGCCTTGGTCGCCATGGTTTTGTTCCACCACCTTGCAGCATGGGTGGTAGTAATGGGGTTGGAAACTGATGACGCTGAAACGAGGAATAGTGAAATACGTAATCAGATGATAAGTATACATAAAACAAACAAGTATAAATAGTTTATGTTTCTGCATACAGTATCATATAACTCTTTAAACAACCGGTGAGACCGGTATGGTATTGGACGGTCCATTCTAATATATTCAGCCTCGTTGCCCGTTTCTGAGTAGCAGATGCTGCAGAGGTCATAATTTTCTTTCCTGCCAATGTGAAAACCAAATGTAATTCAGTAGCACTATAAATAACACTAACTTTCCAGGTTTATTAACAAAAAAGAACAAGAACTATGGCAACTTCGTCACTCTTACACTTTCGACTTAAACCGGGGGCCTGTTATTGGATGCACCCCACAACCATCGCACCTAACTCCCTTGTGGAATACTCTGCCCATGCTATCTGAGTGGTTGTAGCTCCTTTTTGAAGGGTGGAAACGATTGTACCCACCAGGAGGCACAACACCAGAGGAATCTTCAACAGTCTGCCCACTGAATGGACATTTGCTCTGGGGCTTGAAACCAACCTGTAATAAGGAAGGATACTCAAACTCAGTGGGAAATTGCTTGTTGCTACATCCACCTAAGACACTGGTTCCATCATTAATTGCTGAGAAGGGCAGCTTGGCTGTGTTTGATGCTTGTGATGGCTGTTTCTGGATGTCCTTTTCATTGACACTGATATCATTGAGTCTGAAAGCTGTAGGAACAGTGAAATTGGTAGCAGAAAATATTGGTGCTATAGAATCTCTGGGATCCAGGTTAAGATCAACCACAGAAGTAGCAGGTTTAGGGTATGAGGTCACCCTCACACCCCTGTTATCATTACTACTGTCACACTCTTTTTTATCATCTGCTGATGTTGCATTGGCAGTAATAGCATACTGAACATGTGCTGATTCTTTTGAAGATTCTGGACCTTCAGTCACTTTGAGGCCAACTGGGTTCTCAGGAGCCCCACCCAGGATAGTTGAAATTGCACCATCATTACACTGGGAAACTGAACTACTGGGGTTGAGTCCTAATTTAGTCAAACACTCAACAAGCTCAGTCAGTACTGGAGTGGAGGATGCAGCCTTTGCAGCCAAATCATTTGAGAGTTTTGAGAGTGCATCACAGAATGGCTCTGGAAGAGATTTGAGGACTTCAGTAACACCAGAATTGATGTGTGAGAATGAAGGAACCTGGATGCGAGGTGATCTCATGGGAGTTGAACTACCAGTAGATCTTGTGTCATATCTTCCAGCTCTAGGACTATTCAGCAATACATTTATTCTCAGTGGATTGAGGCACTGCTTAATGGCATCATGCAGGTCATCATCATCGACAAGCGTTACAACATCTTTGTCTTCATCGATATATGTGAGGCTAAGATCAGCATCAGGAGCAAACTTAAAGAGGCCAAGGATCTTCACTCTCAAAAGGGCCATGTTGAGATCAACAGAGCCATCTTCTTTGACATCCAGAGAAAAGCGTCTAAGTGTATCACCATACTTCACCTGAAGCAATGCTCAGCCAAGTAAAGAACTAAGATGCATGATATCTACACAGACCTAGGCATCATTCAACCAATGTATTGAAATACAAGGTACATCAACAATCAGGATAACTTATTAATATTATCACAAAGATGTTTTTTTTTTTTTCAAATGACACAAGGCATCTATTCTGCAACATGGACAGCTTATATGTCCATTCTGACCGTTGGATAGAGAGGACATGGTCTAGATTAGCCACATGCAAAATTTTAGAATCTAATTCAATCAAATATATAGCCTGTTATATATTCGCACACATCCGTGTATCTCCATACATGTTTACAGGTACCCTACACATATTGTGCACTCTACCATCTCTGAGTGGGAAGCGACAGTTTAGATTTTTTTAGAAAACAAATGTAGAATTGGATGGTTCAGATTTATCGAAACATCACCTTATATAATTACCATGGGTAACTACCCCTTAGTATTACTATTATTTAGAAAATAAACAGTGTTGGTAATCATTACAAGTACAATATGACACAGAAAGACAGAGCCAATTAAACATATTTACCTTATCCCTAAAATTCACAAATCACAACTCACACAAGGATTCTGACCAGCACCCAGTAAAATGTTACTAACTTATGATAAACAAGTCATAGTACATCATATAAACATATTCATCAAAAAACGAAGCAATAAACATAGATCAACATAAACTCATGAAGTGTCAACAATGCTTGATGTTGCCTTGGATCCAAGAAATAGTCCACTAAGCGACACATTGACAACTATGTCATATACATCTTTAAATGAAATGCAATCCTCACAAAATAACCATACTCGGTGACAAGAAAAATAAAGTACCATAGCATCAACAACCTTGATTTTTCGCCAAGAGAAATGAAGTCCTTAACGTTAATATACAAAACTACTCACTACTCCAACCAAACTAGAGTACGATTCATTGTGAATTCTTTATCTGGTTGAGATTCAATAACCAGATCTTGGAAAAGAATAAGCATCTTTTGGAATCCTTTAACCATTGGTTTTCAAACAAGAAGGCCACCTAAGCACATAACTAAACAGAAGATAACTGTAGAATGTTAAGTTACCACTGACAGAGAGATTGGGAATGATCCATAAACAACACAAACAAATCCAACTCTCAAGTGTCCTGGTAACACTACAGTGGAAGCAACATCCAAAGGAACAGACAGGAGACTAATTATCTGACTGATTAATGTTCGGATTAAAAAATGTACACAATCAAAGGTAAGGCATCTGATCTAATAAAGCAGAAATATTTTTTTCCCACCCAGATGGAAATAGAAAATTTTCAAGAAAATTAAAGTATTTTCCGTATGACACCAGCATGAAGATGGAGATACCATCATTCGGAGCTCAATTTATAAAGCAAACTAAGTAACCAAAATGGGATCATTCCTTGGACAGATACCAGTATGTCAGAGGTAAAATAGCAGTAACGTTGCCATCAAATTAGATTATACGGATTCTGAACAGCACCAAGCAGATGTACGTATGCTCACATTTTTAAACTGGAATAATTGCATTTTTCTTCTTTTATTCCATTTTTGTCAAGGTGACTAGGATACCGAAGGAGTTGTAAGATTGCCTAGGAGACAAGGATAGGCATAGCCTAGGCATGCAGTATATGACTATTTGTAAGATTGCAACGATAATTTTATACAACAATAACCTAAAATGAGCATACAGGGCTCAAATCCTCATCCCAATAATTCCGACCACCAACAATAAATATTCTTATTTACTTAACCTCACTCAATATGGTGCAAGATCGATTAATGGGCTATGATCATCAAGGATATTTTCATCTCACGAATTCATACAACTGTGTCAGAGTACCCAAGGGCAATCACAGAATCCAAGCAACCTTTTTGGGAAAAGTAAGTTAAAACAATTAAATTTTTTTACACTTGAGCAAATAATTAGGTTTGGATACAGAAAAAGAGGTATTTGTGCTACAAGAGAAAAGTAAGTCATTCGTGCTGAAAAAGTAAGGTAACAAAGATGATCGATGGGGGGGGGGGTGTCATGCCACTGCTTCGCGAGCATCACACCACCCCCCCCCCCCCCAACAATCCAACTACAGTTCCACTGAAAGTGGTGCAGAAGAAATTCAGACAAGAAGACGTTTCTTGAAAGAAAAAAACAAGTATCAAGGTGGCCGATGCACATAAGTATGCTACATCAGAACCAATTGATAGTTTTCAACTATAAACACCATGTTTCATGAACTTTTGGAATATCAAATTACATTCGTATGCGTTTTGCTATTTCTTCAGCAAACAACAGTCTTACAAGTACTAAAACATTGATTGAAAATGCATACAATAAAAGAGGGGGGGGGGGGGGGAGGATAAAAGCTCAAAAAAATGGAACACAGACAGGAATTAACACATAAACTATGAATAAACCAGTCATGATCATATAAACTATGAATAAGGCTGCCAGCACAGGAAATCAAGTAAATAGCATAAAAGAGGAAGAGTTACCTTGATCACTAAATCAGACATTTTGCACGAACGTTAACGGACAGTGTCCGAAGTAGGGATTAATCGATAGACCGTTCGAGTAAAGCCGCAGAAACTTAAACAGCGAAATTAAAGAATACGAAAAGAAGAAAAAGGCCCAAACCCTAAATCGAAAGAGAAAGGGAAAAGAAGAGCAATTGTTCTAATATACTGATGGAGATGATCAGAGTAAGAATATCGAAGAAATAGTTAGTAGAATTATGAGAGAGAATTCTAGGGCTGAACGCCTCGACGAACCCAATGCGTAAAAGCCGAAAGCCGCTTCGATCGCCTTACCACAAGAAGATGAGTAATCGATTTATGGCTTCTCTCCTTGAACCCACTCCTACTCCTAACCTTATGTAGAGAATTATAAGATGAGGAACAGGTAGAAGCTAAAGAGTTTTCTTTTCTTCTTCCCAAAGAAAACTGCGGGAAAGTCAATAAAACCCCATTAACCAGCCAACCATGTCATAGGCTTCGGCGAGCGAAGTAATGCACGTAGTAACAAATTACTGAATAACCCTCCCCCCCCTCTCTTAAACCGACCGACTCTGACAACCACGAGAACCGAGTCTGGCCTATTCTATGAAGGCATGTAAATGGATAATCCGAATCCGAATTTGCATTCATATCTGTTTAGGAACATTCGTATACATTTAAAGATATTCAAAAAATAATTCGAATACTTCAATTAAAATCCGTCTGAAATTTTTTTTGAACATTTAATAATAAAAAACTAAGTAAATAATGATTTTGAAGGTTCTTGAAGATTCAACAAGTTCTAGAATATGATGAACAGAAAATCATGATCTAAGATATATGAATTAAGAGTGAATTGTATCCGTCAAAGGGAGGAAGGTTTGGGTTACACAAGACAAAGATGTAAACATATGGTCGAAAATTCGAATTCGATCCGCATCCAAATCCGTTTAGAGGTATCTATATTCGGCCAGGGAATATCTGGCTCCGATCACATCCAATCCGTTTACACCCCTTTTGTGTCCACACACCACGGTGCAATTCCTGCACCACCTTGACCTACCACATGATATGCCGATTAAGCAAATTCTGATCAAATATGTTGAATTTTTTTAGTGGGGGTGGTGGGGGGATCCTAAACTTAATGAGGAAATGAGGTTTCAAACTTGAAATCTCTTGGGGGATAAGTTTACTAGTGCACTAGCCTCAAGCCAACTGCACTGGCAATTGTCCTCAAATATATTGAACTTGAAGAGATCGTTGTAAGAAAAACTAAGGTAATGAGAAGGATGAAGAAATGGAGAAGTTCAGTCTAACTCTCTTGATAAGAGTGACCGAGACATTTATTCACTATTCATAAAATATCTATATGATTTTACAGCTTTAGTAGATAAGGATTACAATTAGGAATTGTACACGTACAAGGGGAGAATGGAATTGTAATTTAGTTAGCACTTTGTATGGAAAAGATCATTTATCAAATTGTACAAGATTTGGATCTTCTAACACCTTGTAATGGCAGGTTAATAGGTTGTAATCTATCCATTGTTGAGGTGTTAGAATCCTTTTGAATTGATAGTGTGCTTCAATACATCGTTAGTGTCAAATTTGTGCCTCAAATTCAATTGTATGTATTTTTATAGGATACATCTTGTTGTCACCAAAGTGGTGAAATGAGAACTTATAACATTGGTTTGATTAACCCTTATTTTATTCTTAAAAGTTATTTAAAATATGGGGAAAAAATGTGCTTTCAAATACAATTTGAAAGTGATTTGTTATTATTGCATTTCAAAAACTGAACATTTCTTTAAGGATGCATGTGAAAGATAGGATTGCCGATCATTAAAAAGATGTGTGTTATATGTGTTATAGTAAAAGGAGAAAAAAAAAAGTTTAAGTTACGACTTATTTTTCACCAATCTTGGTTACAACAAGAATTTTCTTTTAATTCTGTTTTTTTCCTCTGTTTTGGACGGCGTACATGACACCTCTATAAGTGTATTTAGAACTTAACACCATCTTTTGATTGTCTCTTGTTTTATACTCAAAAGTTTTTTAAGTGTAGAAAATCCATTGATTGGATTCTCGGGTCATCATTTAAGTGGGCTGGGCTTGGGCTTGGGCTTGGGCTCTCCATCCCTACTTTATTTTTAGACGGGCTGATTCAAAAAGAGAACATCTGGGGCATGGCCCAGGAGCAAAGGAAGGAAATTTGAAAATGGATCCGTGATTCTAGTTGTGTTGCAGACTTGCAGACTTGCAGTCTACCAAAACGAATGCAGCACAGTAAGCAATTACCAGAATTTGATTCCCCGGCGACGATAAGTAATCTGTAACCACCCACCTTGGCAATGTTTGGATGAGAACCCACCACCACCTTGGCCTCCACAAATCACTCCATGTCCATCCACTCATTGCGAGCTGTATCCTCTTTTGCGCCTCTATTGACCCTTCTCCAAAACGAACCGAGTTCTTCCTCTACAATAACAGAACCAGTAATCGCGCTGTTGTCGAAATTTCATCTCTATTGCAACGATGCTCCCAACTAAAGCATCTCAAACAAGTTCATTCCAAGTTGCTCGTTTACGGACTCCAACACGATTCTTCATTATCGACCAAAACTGCCAACTTGTATGTTTCATTCGGCTGCATCGACTCTGCAAATCTCATATTCGAGCGGACACTCAACCCATGTAGCTTCCTATGGAATATCATCATAAGGGGTTTTGCTACCCAAGGTCGGTTTCTACAGTCCTTGAAACTGTACGCCAAGTTGTTGCTTTCCGGTCTCACACCCGACAAGTTTGCTTTCCCTTTCGCTCTCAACTCTTGTGCCGGATTATCCAATTTGCAGATGGGGAAACAAATACACCAGCACCTGATTAGTTACGACTGTAGTAACGATCTCTTTATTAATGCAGCTTTGGTAGATATGTATACAAAATGCGGTGATGTTGAAGCTGCCCGTTTGGTGTTTGATAAAATGGGTGAAAGAGACTTGGTTTCCTGGACTTCCATGATTTCTGGGTATGCCCACAATGGTTACAATAGTGAGACCTTGGAGTTTTTCGATCTCATGCGAAGTTCGATGGTGAAACCCAATCGGGTGAGTCTCTTGAGTGTTCTGTTGGCTTGTGGTAATCTAGGAGTTCTTAGGAAAGGCCAGTGGTTTCACAATTATGTCACCCAGACAGGTTTTCAATCTGATATCTTGGTTGCAACTGCAGTGATGGACATGTATGCCAAATGTGGGAACTTGGATTTGGCCCGGTCTTTGTTTGATCAAACCACGGGGAAAGATGTTGTCTGTTGGAGTGCAATGATTGCCAGCTACGGGATTCATGGACAAAGCAGAGAGGCAATTGGCCTTTTCAAGCATATGGTAGAAGCAGGTGTGAATCCCAATCACGTCACCTTCACATCTCTTCTATCTGCTTGCAGCCATTCTGGCTTGTTAGTAGAAGGGCAGAGGTATTTTGAATTGATGAGCAAGGAGTTCAGAATTGTGCCAGAACTCAGACACTACGCGTGCATAGTGGATCTTCTTGGCCGTGCTGGGCAACTCTATGAAGCTGAGAAGCTTATAGAGAATGTGCCAATAGAACCTGATTCAAGTATTTGGGGATCTTTGCTAGGTGCTTGTCGAATTTATGGTAATCTGGATTTAGCAGAGAGAGTGGCAGATAAAATCTTCAAATTAGACCCTACTAATGCTGGTTCTCATGTTCTACTTTCCAACATCTATGCTGCTAAATCAAGATGGAGTGAAGTTGAGAGGGTGAGAGAGATAATGGCTGGGAAAGTAACTAATAAGGTTCCGGGATTTAGCTTGATAGAGTTTAACAATCATGTCTACAAATTTGGAGTAGGTGACAGGTCTCATCCTCAATCAGATAATATTTATGCATTGCTAGAAGAGTTGGCTGCTCCAATGAGGCATTTGGGTTATGTCCCCTCAACAAATTTTTGTGCTTCATGATATTGAAGATGAAGCAAAAGAAGTAGCACTGTCCCAACACAGTGAGAGGCTGGCCATTGCATTTGGCATCATCAATACAGTTCCAGGGACTCCAATTCGAATTACAAAGAACCTTCGGATATGTGGCAACTGTCACAATGCGATCAAGTTCATCTATAAGATTGTGAACCGTGTCATTGTTGTAAGGGACATTCACCGCTTCCATCATTTTAAAGATGGTGTGTGCTCCTGTGGTGATTATTGGTAGTGAGAATGATACATACAAAATTTTCTGACTAATTTAATTTGATGGAGACAGAAATGGCTAATGTAGATGAAATATATTATTATTGCTAGCAAGGTTTGAAAATGGAATCTAATCTCTTTCCATCAAGATCTTAAGCACTGTTTTGGCCATTGACTAACATACCTGTGACCCTGTGAGGCAAGTCCTTAGCAAAGAGGGTTGAGTAATTGAGTTTTTAAGACAGAAATGCTGCTAAAGGTCTTTGTTTTCAGGTGTAGTACCTAACAGGCTTCCGTGCATGATCACTTTCACTGCTTTATTTTCTGCCAAGATATTGAGTATATTGGATGTTGAACCATCTCAGCAGTGAATGTATTCAACAATGTTATGGCGACCATCCAGAACCGGACCTATTGATGCAGTTCAGTTTTAACACTTTAACCTCATCCAGTATCCAATCTATCACACTCATCTGTTTTTATTGACCGTCTCTTCGAAGTACACCTATTCATAAAATGGATAAGGGGTTCAGTGGTCGGTGCTCCATCCACATTTAAGGGCAAAATAGAAAGAGAAACACAAAGAGGGGGTATTATTGATGATTCGTCAAACAGCGGTAGAAATATTTCGTTTCCATGGTCTAGCATCGGATGCATTCAGAAATAATTACCCAAACGGACTTTCATGTTATGAGTTTTACACATGGTCCGGAAGGAGAGAGCATGTCATTATGAGAGCCATACGGTCAGAGGACATGGAAAAACATTCCCACATTGTCGAAGTGGATTGTTTTTTTTGGGTTGGGTACAGGATAGTGAATACCAGAAATTTTTTTGTTTTCTAGTCAGGGAGCATAGGGTTAATGGGAACATACACGGAAGCATTAATAGGAGTGGGATTTTAGCCTTTCATGGAGTGGAGGAATCGTTATCACCTCCAATTCGCTGCCCGCTCCAATTCTCTCCAATTCCTCACGTAGGAGTGGAAATGATCACCCTACCCCTTGCCCGAACACACTGCCCAAGGTGGGGTAGGGTGGTCATTTCTGCTCCTATGTGAGGAATTAGAGGGAATTGGAGCGGACAGCGAATTGGAGGTGATAAAAATTCTGGGGTGGAGCAGTCATTTCACACCATCCTATGTCCGGGTGCAGGAGCCACGCTTGAGACAGTCCTTTGTCCCAATTTTTTTTATCGGCCGCTGGGCTTGGAGAGCTGATGGGCTCTGATAGTTCCCTGGCCAAGCCCACAGCGTGCGTATGAGGTGGGCTGAATGGATGGATCTGATCGGTTTCATAGTTTAGCATTTGAAAATTTTGAAACGCAGAAAGCGAGCGAAGATCAGAGGACAGTACCGGTAGTCAGTAGATCGAGAGAGAGAGAGAATGTTACAGTTTCCGGCGTTCATGAAACAGTATCCAGCGTCGACGAGCATGATCCCCTCCTCGGTTCTGCTTCCATCTCAGTGGCCCCACCCGCAAAGCGACGAACTTCTCCTCGCCATGGAAGAGGCCGATCTCGAAGAAAAGGTTATACATTCCTTTTTTTCTGATTCCCCCCCCCCTCCCCTCTGTCTGTTCCTTTGAACACATTTCTCAAATCTGTTTTCTATCTGCTGATGATATTTAAGGAACGGAACCATCTGTATCCTAATTCTCGTTAGCCCAATGTGTGTTGTGTTTTATCCTTTTATGAATATCTGTAAAGTTCTAGATGTTTATTGACTGCCCTAACTTCAGATTCCCGATTAGCTTAGGCACTCGGTTCAATTCATATACTTGCTTAAACGCTGGTTTTCCAATACCTCATATCCATTGTTTTGTTCAGTTTGTTGTGGGTTGTCTCTACCTTCTGCCCTTCAAAGGATTTGATTTGATGGGCTTCCAATCTTGGTGCCTAATTTACCAGGTTTGGGTGGTGCAAATTGCTATATTATACCAAAGAAATGAATTGAAGAAACAAAAAGACAAAAAAAAAAATGGCAAAAGGAAAACAATAGGCAATATAAATGGCCAAAGCAGAATGCACCCCGACACTCACTTAGGGGGCATTTAGAAATACCATATAGGTTAAAAAAACCATCCCAGGCTAGTTCGATTTGCACGTACCAGTGAATTGCTACCAAGAATGTCTAGATTGTAAATATAAACATGAAACATATTCATATAATCATTTTGAAATAAGGCCATTTTGGGATTTCTTAGAAATGATGAAGTTGTACGTTCAAATAAGTCCGTCTGTGCTTTTTTGTACTGCCATTACCAAGTTTCTTTGAAAGAGGAGGGTTAGTATGTCAGGTAGGCAGTCAGTACTATTAAAAATTCATTTCCCAAACCTTTAGTGTGGATTCTATATTGAGAAACAAAGAAACAACAAATAAACAAAATAAGTGTAATTGAGATGCATGAGTGGTAAAATTGGAAATGAATAGATTCAAGGTGATCTAAAAGTGGCTCAAATAGAAGATGAGTTGAAGGAGTGCTTTGTGTGGTATAGGCATTTACAATGGAAGCCATTGGCAGTGTCTAGAGGTATCAATGTGTTATAGACTAGAGGAGTAAAAAGACCAAAAAATTACTTGGGGAGATGTAATGAAAAAAAAATATGAATGCCCCAAGCTTGACGACTAACAGGAACTTAAATAGAGTTGAATTACAGAACGGAATCTGTGTAGGGGTCACATTTAGTTGTGAAATGACTTAGTTGAGTTGAGTTGAAGCATTGTACGTTTAATGGGCTAATATCACTACTTCATTTCCACTTGGTTGTCAAGCTCCCTATAACTTAAGATCCATCAGGCGTCTAGGATAAGAGAATAGTTAACCATGCGAAGTTTCAGAAGCAGCTTGATTTTCTCATCCAGTCAGCCATTACTTACCCAGGTATGGCCTACCCCCCCCCCCCCCCCCCCCCAAAAAAAAAAAAAAAAAAAAAGAAGAAGAAGAAGAAGAAAAGAATAAGAATGTCATTATAATAGAAGGAAAACGTTTCTGTTAAAGCTCATATTGATCTGAATGTCATAGTCTTCGTCATTGTGGCAATTAGTGAACTATTTGAGATCAACTACAAGTATTCAACCCAGGGCCATTCCATCAGTTAAATCATAAGTATCTAATTATTTTTTCACTACCTCAATGCATGTCTTTGTTTCACAGTATTATTTTATTGCCTTAAATTTGCAACAAAATTATTCTCTGCTGTTGTTGCACTGGTGTTTGCTGCATAAGACAACTAGAAACCAACTCTCTGGGCATTAGGAGAATGGAATAAATTCTTTTCTTTCTTCCCTTCCCTTTCAGTTAATTAGATTTTATCAACTTACATCTAAGCATCTTACAAGAGAAAAATAGGGTTGTATGTGTAGTAGCAACAATTGGGACACCAAAAGATGTTATGCAACAAATTAATTTTTCTTTTCGCTAATTATTTTTGGGGAGAAAGTGAGTTTTTTAAAACAACATCTGGTAGGATGGGAAAGATTGTGCTGACCTGGAAATGTGGAATGTTTTATCAATTTAGGAAGGTTAGAAGTGGAGGAGCTTTTAGTGTGAAGCAATTTCAAGGTGTTGCAAGATGAAAGTATGTGTGCTATCTATATTGTTGAGATGTATTGGACAGAAGGGAGGTTGGTGCAACAGACCTTATATATGTATCTCTATAAGAATGAGAACTGATATGGAAAATAGTCTTTGCAAGGAGTTCACTTTTATGATTCTGGAACAAGAAACCTGGGTTGAAAGAGCTTGTAATTTTGCAATAGTAGGTGGCGGGTTATGGTGGGGACTCAAGTTTCTGGCAGGACAAATGGTGGGGTGGGCTTCCCTTACGTGATGGTTCCGTACTTCACTGCCAGGTCCTTAGGGAGGGAAATTATAGTAATTAAAAATGAATTATTGAACAAATCAATAGCATAACACATGATAAGGTCAGCAGCCACCAGCCAAGACTGTATCGGAAAGCATAAACTTGTAAATACAAAGAAGTGGGGGGGGGGGGGGAGACTCTTCTGTATTTGGTGGTGAAATAGTTGGGTATCCAAATGGCATATTATTGTGTGACAGGAAGTGACAGAAAAGAATAATCTCTTTTGCTTGTTAATAGTGTGCGTTTGTGTGTGTCGATATCACTATTCCTGCAACCTTATTTCCTTCCCCCTCCCTTCTTTCTGATTTGTATATATAATTGTTGAAGTATTATGATATCACACATTGAATCATTTTTCTTGGACAATTGTCACAATTCCAACTTCTTGTCCTGTCTTTTTTGGATCACTTGAACTTCTTTTCTCTTTAGCAGTGTAATGAGATCCGAAAGACAAATACCAACCTGGTTGTGATTGGGGAAATGACTGTGGATAATGACAAAGAAGACTTTGATAATGATGTAGATGATGATGAGGCTGACAATGCAGAGGAGTCAGAAGGTGATGAGTTCGAACAGGAAACCGGTTAATTGAAGCAATTAAAAAGGTTATATTATGCAATCTCTAAATTTGATCCTTATATCTGTGTTGCACTTAGGTAATGCATTACTTATTAGTCACTCGTCTTGTTGAAGCAGAAATATGAGCTTTGTAAATATCATTCTGTTCAAGCTTTCTGTAGCATTTCAATAATTCTTTGCATCTTTAAGTATAGCAGGCTTCTTTTGCAAACTTCGCAGGACTGCTTGATCATTCAGGGTGACTAAAACTGATTGTGCTCATCTTGCTTCTATGACCTACGGTTCATGTGGTCCCAATATCTCCCAACATCTCATAGTCGGAGGATTAGAAACACTACTGTGTTGGATTCATTATGAAAATTTTACGTCCTAGTAGAAAATTTTGATTATCCTTTGGTCCCTGCAAATGGAAAGTGAATAAGGGATCACCGAAAGTTCACAGGCACTGAAAAACCATAATGAAGCTCTGATATGTGGGTTCAACAAAGATTTTCCATTTTGCTCAAGTTGTTTTCAGTCTGTAGCTATTATTTGCAAAAGGTTGAATTAGTCCGGTCCAGTTCAATAACTTAGTAGAATTGGGAGCAGGGCACTTAGGTGTTAAGACATGACATGGGGGTTATGAATTGGTTTAGCTATATGGGTTGAATATTGTGGGTGTTCACCATTATCCTTTTTGATGAATAATGCTAAGAATGTGGTCCTGCAAAAGCAAACCCTAAGTAATATGGACCAAAACCTCAACAACCCATTTTCAACACTGCCGAACTACCGAGGATGAAACCCAATGCTCCATTCTTATGTTGCAGGGTACATTTTTTGAAACCTTATGTTGAAGTTAATTTGATCATCACTTCGCCATGTTATGAGTGCATAGGTTCGGTCTCGTGATAATAAGCGTGCCATTTGTTATAGGGGGCAGTTTTCCTTTATCTATGTCAATGGAGGTATTCTTTCATTGTGGGCATTGATTGGGGTGGGTGGGTGGGTTGGAATGCATGTTATAAACGAGGGAGGGGTATTTTGGATTTTCAACTAGTAGGTAGGGTTTTACTTGTCCCACGAGGGACAAAAACTTTCTCCTTTGTCATATATAGATTAGATGCTGTCCTATGTATGGTTATGGCACCACAGGGATTATAGACCACCTTCTTTTATGTCAACTAGGCAACAGACCTTTCCTCTCATTTCACTTCCATTCAATGTTTAAAAACTTGGAATCGGATACAGGATCAGTCTCCTTTGATGCCGATTTAAATTGTTCTGGAAACAATCAGAAATCATTCAGATTTAGTTGGAATTGGTCCAACTCAGTCGGACTTTGTGAGTAAAGAATTGTGATCAATCAGAATCAATGTTGATCTGATATTTAGAGCTCTGCAACCCTCTTATACAGTTCAAGACAATGATACTTGGGAAGTTCAAGAAGTTCAAATAGATCAGCTAGTTTCTGGCCAGTTCATCAGATTGTTCTGAAGTATGGAAGACATGGATCAATCCAAATAAGAAGGTAGGTTTCCTATAGGATAATTGAGTTTTCAGAATCTGGTATCTTTTGTCCCCAGCTCTATTTGGTCCCTCTTTCATACCATTCCGCAACAACATTAAGAGGTTGTTGAATCTGTCAAAACCAAGTTTCATGAAATCAATTTGCTGTGATAATGTTCAGTCTTCCTCTGTGGTAATTCCAAAGGAAAGTTGTGTGTGTCGATACATCATTTGCATTACTTGTTTCTACTGTTTATTTTGTGGACTAGTGTTTTAAATGGAGTTGTCTTCAGCAAGGGAATCAAATAAAGAGATATGGTAACCTATGGAGGAGATCAAGTTGGTATTCCTCAGGCCATTGGTCAATTGTCATCTCTTTTCCCTATCAGTGAATGAAAATAATTGGAATCCTCTGCCACTCCAAAATGAATCAAGGATCTTAAAGAGGACAGTGAGAAGATGAAGGGATGGATAATGGATGTGTAGTTGCAGTGGCTGACAAAGCCCTCAATCCAAAATCATCAGCCTCATTACTGCTAGAGACAATATTATTTGAGATCCTAGTCATTGTTATCTGATTCCAAATCATGGTTTATATTGTTTAATTTTTTCTGAGGAAAACATGACATTAATCCTCAACTTTGGTGCAAAAGTGCAGATATTTTAAAAAAAAATATTATTTTAGGTTTCTAACTCTTGATGCAGTCAAGAAGTTAATCACTATTATATATTTCCTTGTCAGTCTTAGTACTGGATAAGAGATTAAAGGCCATTATTTTTTCTTCTTATAAATTCCTTGGACAAATTTGATCCTGTCTGCCGCCCACTAGGAAAAGGACAGTACTTCCCTCTCTCTCACTCTCTCCCCTTTGGTTTTCTTTCTGTAATATTTTTTTATTAATATATTATTTTTTTAATCACTATTGGTTTGACGTGTAAGATGTTAATACAAGCAAAAAAACATGTATTCCTCTCCCTATCTTTTATATTTAAATCCAAAAAAAAAAATGACAAACCTGATCCTAGTCATTGTTATCTGTGTGTGAATCATAGTTTAAATTGTTTAATGTATTCTAAGAAAAACAATATATTATTAATCCTCAGCCTTGGTGTAAAAGTACAGTTTTTTATAGTTGAGGTTTCTAACTCTTAATGCAATCAAGAAAGTAATAACCATTGAGCCACTCTATTCTTTGGAGTCACTCATGTTAGCTGGGGAACAAGACCAAAGGAGAGAGCCTTTTACACCAATCATATAATGGGAGGAAAGAGAGAGTTAGTGTTGATAGGTCCGGATGTTAAAAAGCATCTCTGATTTTATATTGTAGGAGAAAGTTATTTGAGAAAGTAGGGTAGCTTATGCCCCTTCAATGAGACTTTTCCTTTATATTCATTTTTTTTAATTTTTTAAAAATTAATTAAAAAAACCATGAGGAGGCGTAGGCTACGCTTTGCTCAAAGACATTTTCCCCTTATATTCAATTTTTCCTGGTATTAAAAATTTAATAAAAAATTATGTGAGGAGACGTAGGCTACACTACTTTCTCAGAGAGATTTTTCTCTTATATTGTTTAGTCGAAGAAAATTATTTTAGAAAAATGGCAAGGGTTCTTGGATTGACAATTTGGAAGCAAATTCCATTGTTAGCAATAGCATGTCAAGTTTTAATTCAAACAAAATTTACTATTTGGCAAAACAAAGAATTGACAAAATTACCGAGCAACCCAAAAGTGGTTGAAGTAACCGTGGATATGCTTGGACAATTAAACATACATGAGGTGCAAGACAATATATGAGAAGATATTTGATTAAAAATTATGCTCTGAAATTTAACATGTGTTTAAACAAAGAGATGACAATTATACTTATATAAAATTTAATGCTTTCCTAAATCTGCCAGTCTTTTAAAAAAACCCTTTTTTTATTTTCTTCAATTTTGTGACACTAATAAAACAACTAAGAATAAAGAAAATTTAAATAAAAGAAATATAAAAATGCAAAAATACTATTCAAACTTCAAACGAGGTAGCATGAATATACTCACCTCATAATGAGTATAAAACTAGATGCTAACTTGGTGAGGTTAGAGGTAGCGTGAGTGATCAAATCAAATCAAATCAATTCACACATCGCATGACTATAGGTATTCTTAAGGGTATCTCAATCGTATTGGTACCATGGACACCGAAACAATATCTGACCGATAGCAGATTGTTGATGATTTTGTATCAATATTTTTTGGGGGGCAAAAACATTGGTTGATATGGACCGATATGTATCGGTATTGGTTTTGGTTTCAGAACTGGTTGTAGTACCTGATCCGATAACGTAAACTATAAAATGTAAACCTAAACCTTTCGTTCAAAGTTCAATTACGCAATTACGCAATTACGCAATTACGGGTCTGGCTGTTTCAGGATCCCACACGCTTTCAGTTCCAGCAGGAAACTTCTTTACTTTTTCTCTTGCTTGACTTTAATTAAGGTTTCCAGTATTAAGGAATTGATGGGTCTTTTTCCGAGAAGAAAGTCCGAGCCAGCCCGACGAGACTCGGTCACTCGAGGGGTTTCGTCCGCTAATTGAAGTCTTGTTGAAAAGGTAACACGGAACGGAATGTTTTTAAGGTCCAGCTCACGTTCACACGGCTCACATTCGTTAAGATGGAATCCAATATATGAGACCTCCATGGGGTGACACTCATGATTTTAATACTACCTTTATAATTTAGACAATTTGGACTACTACTAATAATCAAAAGCTAACTCCTGTAAAAATGTAAAATCCTTTAATTGATTGTTAAAGATGTATTTAAAACTTTCATTACTTAACAATTATAAGAGAGTTGATGAATAGAGAAGATGGATCCATTCCTTACTTTCTTAAAATTAACTACGAATTGATTCCTACGATTCTGAGAATTTATTTCTTTCTCTGGATTGGATAGCTGAGAGAGTCGAGAAGAATATTTTGTACGGATTTGCCGAAACGAGTTCAGTTCTCAATTAGATCATCGTTGTTGTATTCGTACTTACAGAATCGATCTCTATTCACTTTCTTTCTTGTGTGGAACTGTGGATCCCACCATTCTTCTTTTGACTGTCCTTTTATACTTTCCCTCTCCCACTTTTGCTTATTTGGTGCTCTTCCTTTAATCTTTAATTTTATTCCCTTTCTTTTTTAAACTTTTTATTCCATCTTTTATACCTTTTTTTTGTTAATTTGGGTAGAAACCCACCATACCCAACATCATAGAAATTGAAGCTACCTTTGTTTTGATTAATTCAAGCCCGTTTTTAGGGACAAAGTAACCTAAGTAAGGTTCATATTAATGATTCACAGCTGTCGTGGGTCATGGCATCTCTTTAACTGATCATAAAATTTCCCAAGTTTTAATTCATTTATCTTTTCCTTTTATCACTTTCATTAATATTATTATTATGTATGGGTCCTGAGTCTCTTGAAGGCTTGGGACCCATCTCTTTGTCTGTTTTTCCAACTCCGGCGACAGATCTTCTAACCGGCCCCAAACGTTTCAATCTTTAGATCATGCCCTGGATTGTGGCCGGAGAAATCACCGGAAAATTTTTAGTCATAACCATCTTCATCGTCTAATGTCTCCAAGGCATCTTTACCTCCATAGAGCACCTGAACCTGCAAAAAAAAACACAAAAAGAATAAAAACTTGATCAGTTTGAAGATGCAAAACACATTATTACACTCGTGTCGAACACGAAAAACCTAAAAATCGTTCGTAAAAAAACTGTGAGATTTGTGCCAAGACGAAATACGGGGAAAAAAAGAGAGGAAAGAATTGGAAAGATAACGGAAACGAATGACACACGCATACGACAAAGAAATACGGGATAATGAACACCTGTCCCGACTTACGATAAGTGACGGCGATTAACGGAATCCTAACGTCGATATAACGGAAACGATGAGATGCAGAGTAAACATGCTCCGTAACACTGGCGCCGAATCCAAATACGAAGGAAGTAACTCACGAATCACGATCAAATTAGGCCGATTCAGAAAAAATTGGGGGCTCAAATCCATTAATGGCCCCGGATCCGGGAATCCAGTTTTAACGGTTTTACAGTGATTTACATCAGAAAATTAATTTTTTTTTATCGTCTTTTTCTTTTTTTCCCTAACTATTTCTCTCGGTGTTTCTGTTCAGAAAATATGTGTTCTCTTCCTTTTCTCCCCTCTGTTTTGGGTCATTGCCAGTGATTTCCGTTGTGCACAAGGTAGGAGGAATGCCTAGGAGTCCCATCAGCATGATAGGCATTGTAACGGAGTTTCCCGGTAGATTTCTCGAAGCGGTAGGGAAATCCGATCGGCGTGAAAGCGTGATGGACGCATCGGTGAGCAACCAAGCCAGGAAGAGACGAACGGGATCTAGCGGCTGCGTAGGGCGATTTCCATGCCGGAGTAGCGTCGATGACACTGGACGTAGCCGACGGGGGAGGAGAGACTTTTTTCACGGATTTGGGAAACAGAAAAGCTCTAATCTTCAACGGAAAAGAAGCCGCTACTAGTGCCGCCTTGTCTCGGCACATACTCGCTCGATCATATTCCTCTATGATATTAGCAAGATCCTCATCTGAGGTAATTGACACCAAGGCGTCTAGATCTTCCGTCGGCAACTGACATCTTAGACTTACAGAGTATCCACACAACTCTCCAAGCTTCACCAATAGTTCTGTACAAATCCAAACATTGTCACTTTCAATTTCGGAAACGGAAAACGGAAATTGGAAATACAGAAACCAAAAAAAGGGGGGAAGGGAAACAATGAACGAACCAGCAAATGAGATGGAACGATCAACGGCGAGGACTCTGATCTCTCCTCCGACGTAACGAAGCTTGCCGTCGGGATAACGGGGGAGAATCTTGCCGCCGTAACTACAGAGGAACTTGTTGTTGTTAGCTTTGACAGCGACGTCCATGGAACCTAGACGACTTCCGACCATGCTTCTCTAGGGTTCTCGGGATCAGGTGCAGCTTTTTCGAAGTCAACTAAAAGAGTTTACGAGGTAAGATTCGAATATCGAAAGGAAAACCAAAACCAGAAAAAGAAGAATCTTGGAATTGAAGGCAGCAGAAGAGAGCGATACTCGAGCGGCGCCTTCAAGCCTCTTCTTCACACCCTACCTCCCTTATTTATAGCGTTTTGGAGCGCTTCCGAGAGAGAGCGAGAGAGTCCTACTCCTAGTGCTAGTGGGCCACCACCGCCAACTGACGTCGTTACTGGCCCCACACAAGAAGATTAAAAGTAAAGAACCTCTTTAATAAGCGACCGTCATTTTATTTTCATTGCTGTCATTCCACGTGGCAATCCTCCAATACTAATTACAGATTACAAGTAACTAATAAACCAAAAAACGAATATCGGAAAATATGCCAAAATAGATACCTCCAGAACATGGGTTATTAAGTATGTTAGTTAGGTTAATGACACGAGGAAGGAGGAGAAGGAAAAATATTTGGACTAGGAATCAAACATTCATTTCGTATTCTTCAAGGAACTTAAGGGCATATGTAGTTAATTAAGAAACTAATATCTACCAAAAAAATAATAATAATTAAGAAACTAATTGTATGATTAAAATCATCATATAATGCTTTTAAGATTTAGGAAGAAATATATTATTGAGTATCATTGTTGAAGTGGATTGGAACCGAAATTGATTATCGTATTTAATTGTACCAGTACAGATTCGACATAGTTTTCTTTTGGTATGATATAATACGGTATTAGTTTCTAAGATAAAATACATATCGAATTTATACCACATTGAGACTAAAGTGTATAACCAAAGTACCAAACCTGTAAAATCAAAACCCAAAGTTTTTATTCTTAATTTTGTTTCAAATCCCAACTAAGAAAGAAATATATATATTTTTAATTTACATTGAAGTTCTTGCTATGGGAGCTTTATATATATATATATATATATATATTTTTTTTTTTAAAAGAGGGGGGGGGGGGGAGGCAGCCGGGCAGGGAACTGGGGAAGGGGGATGGTAACAGCCAGGAGACTCGAATTCGAGAGTCGAGACCTCTTCGTGAGCGTGAGCATGGGTATGAAACGCACCACAACTCACCTACTGGCTACTGTGCTAGGCAGTTGTTGTTCCCCAAGAATTAATGAATTGTTGGATCTGATTTAACCATACCAATATCATGTTTTAATATCAAATAAAAATCGTTTTTAATATCAAATACAAATCATACCGAAAATATATTGAGTCAGTATGGTATTGGTATTGTATTTAGTCCAGTACGATTTTGGTATCTGCTTCTATCTTCTGTATCGTAACAAATTCTCGATATCGTAACGATTGACATGAATTGGCCTTATCCCTAGACATCCAATATGGATCGACTTGTCCATATCATGGTTTGAGGAATCGATATCGAATTGATCAGATCAGACGATTCATATCGGTATTGGAGAATGGACACGGGTAAAAATGTAAACAAATTTCAAATTTTCAACAGAAAAAAGGAAAATCTGTCTGATTTGGACCAATACAGACCGATTACTAAAAACCTGGTCCAAATCAGCAAGAATCAACATTGGAGTCAGGATTGGCTGATTCCGCCAATGTGATTTCGATTCTTAGAGAAGTGGTCCATAATCTCCAGACTCCAATAACCTCTCATTCACCGTTGGATTTTTAACTTTTTAAAAAAAAAAATGGTGAAGGTATAACCACGACTCCAATCCATATTCACACTTACAGACTACAGTTCAAATGAGAACGAGATACTCTAGATACTATGGCAGCGTTTGGTATGCATTCTTGGAATGCATTCTAGGTCAACTATTTTTATCGTTTGAGAATGTGAAAAAGACCTAGAATAAATTCCAATAATGCATACCAAACACAACCTATGCTAATTACACCACAATTTGGCATCGCAAGTGAGCCATATAGTCACTAGTTATTGGATCAAGTTTTTCTTCACCATCACTGAAGAGAAAATCTTTTAACTTATTACGTCAAATCTAATTGCTAAGAAAAGGTATTTCCAACTTTGATAACAAGACTAGGTGTGTTAATAGTCTTATTCATTGTATCAAGAGTTCAATCAAAATGTCAAATCACCATAGTTGAGGGGATTTTCTTTTCCGTTGTCACATTGGTTGATAAACACAGCTATGCCACATCACAGCAGAGTCAGCATACTATCTCTCCTACAAGGCTGAACATTTTAACATAAATGCCATGTCACTCTCAGATATTATTCCTCAGTTTGAGATTCTCTTTTATTGTTACAATCTGTCCTTATGTACAACTGTATAACAAACTCTGTAAAAGGGATACATAAATACAAGGCACTGGTAACGAATCAATTACTGATTCATTACCATTTGGCAACACCTCTTTATCCTATTCTCTTTATGGTATTAGAGCACAGAAACTTCTAGAACCTCTCTTCTTCGTTAATGGCTTCCTCCTTGTCTCCCTTCCCTATCACTGGCCTAAGCAACCTGATCTCTGTTAAGCTTGAAGGCCCTAATTACCTACTATGGAAGGAACAGATTGAATCCATATTTATCAGCTATGACCTTCTGGATCACATCGATGGCTCCCTCTCTGCTCCACCTGCAACAATAACCTCTTCCACAACAGAGGCCTCTGGTTTTGTAGTCACCACTTCAAAACCCAACCCTGAATATCAGACCTGGCGTAAAACTGATCACCTTGTTCGAGCCTGCATCAATGCTACTCTCCATGAATCCCTCTCTTCCCATATTCTTGGCTTACAAACTGCCAAAGAGGTGTGGGATTCTCTAGCCACCCTGTTTCATTAGCAATCTACTGCTCGACGCAATCTGTTGCGCAATGACCTACTTACCATTGTCAAAGGCACATCTACTACAACTGAATACCTCACCAGGCTCAAAACTCTTGCGGACTCCCTCGCTGCCATTGATGATAAGGTCAGAGACACTGATCTGGTCAGCTACACTCTCAATGGCCTAGGTCCAGGGTACCTCCTCTTCGTCATAGCTATTGAGGATGCCTCTCCACCTATTACCTTTTTTGAGCTGCGTGCTAAGCTTTTAACCCATGAACAACGTTTGTAATGAGGTTATGGCCAGACCTCTGCTTCAGTTCTACTAGACTTGCACTCTTAGACAGCCCTGCTTTCCATTGATTCCAACTACTCTCGTCATTTCAGAGGCAAATAGACCTCTCGGCCTTCTTTCAAGCCCAAGTCACCATCACAACCTCCCTTTCATCCTTCTCAGAGATCCAACCCCAATCCTGCTATCCCTTTCACCCAACGGCCTATGTCCTCTCCTACCCCACCTAATCCTTTTACCCAACAGACTCTTAAATGCCAGATCTGTGCAAAAAGTTGATCATCCAGCTAGCAGGTGCTACTTTAGGTATGCTGCCAGTCATAATAGCTCTCAGGCTTCTCCTCCATTTGTAGATTTCCACAACTATACTGCTAGACAATCTGGTCACTCTGCCCGTTTTCCTTCACCAAGTGAGGACTCCGATTGGATAGCTGATTCAGGATCCACTGCACACATGACTTTTGATTCATCTCTGCTTCAGTAGTCTGCTGACTACAATGGATCTGAACAAGTTATTGTTGGGGATGGTAAGGCCTTAAACATCACTAAAACTGGTTCATCTTGTTTATCTACTCCTTCTTCTACCTTCCCATTGAACAATGTTCTTGTTGTTCCCCAACTTTCCTGAAATCTTCTTTCCATTTCTAAACTTACTCATGATAATCATTGCTGTGTTGTGTTTTATTCTTGGGGTTTTTGTGTTAAGGATCTCACCACAAGTCAAACTCTTCTCAAGGGAATGCTTAAAGATGACTTGTATCGCTTCCCAACTACTAGGCATGCTCTTCCTCCCACCCTCAAGGCACTTGTCAGTACCAGTACCTCCCACCTTCTCTGGCATCAACGATTAGGCCATCCATCATCCAAGGTTCTTCAGCGTCTGAAGAGTGATAGGTCTCTTAGCTTTGGTCATTCTGTAAACCTTGTTTGTGAGCCATTTTTGCTTGGTAAACATCATAAATTACCATTTCAATCTCTTGTAAGGAGCCCCACTCACCCATTGGAAATCATTCACTGTGATCTTTGGGGCCCCACTCAAACTGTTTCAATTAGTGGATTTCATTCCTATATCATTTTTATGGATCATTTTAGCAGATACACTTGGCTTTATCCTATTAACTTCAAATCCAATGCACCTCACTGTTTTCAGCACTTTAAAGCTATGGCAGAAAATCAGTTTTCCACTAAAATAAAGGGTTTTCAAAGTGATGGTGCTCTGGAGTTAACAAGGGGTCAGTTCATAGCTTTTTTGGATGAATGTGGTATTGTCTCCCGTATTTCCTGCCCCCACACACTTGAACAAAATGGGATTTCTGAAAGAAAACATAGACACATCACTGACATGGGTCTTACCTTACTATTTCAAGCCCACATGCCTAAGACCTACTGGTTAGAGGCATTTAATACAGCAGTGTATCTCATAAACAGGCTGCCTACTCCTGTCCTATAAGGAAAGTCACCCTATGAGCTTCTCTTTCACAAACCTTCTACCTACTCTCAGCTCAGGGTGTTTGGATGCCAATGCTTTCCTTGTCTAAGACCCTACAGGCAAGACAAACTGTCTCCCAAGTCAAAAGCCTGTGTTCTTTTGGGGTATAGTGCTGTCCACAATGACTATAGGTGTCTTAATCCTAAGAGTGGCCAAGTTTACATCTCTAGGCATGTTGTGTTCAATGAGATCCATTTTCCTTTTGCCACACCACTCACCTCCTCTTTCTCTACTTCACAACCATCCAAAACTGTTTCTCTTCCTCTAATTTCCTTACCATCTTCCATCCCCCCAGGGGCTGCAACTGAACCACCACCACCATCACCACCACCATCCCCATCTCCCTCCCCACCACCTCATTAACAACAACTTCCCTCTTCCTCTTCCTCCTCCCCACCTCCACCTCCACCACCACCACCGAGACATCCCATGATAACAAGGAGTCAAGATGGCACTCGAATAGCAAAAACCCCTGTTTCCCTTCTTACCACCAAGCACCCTATCCCTCATGCCCTTCTCACCTCCATTACCCCATCTATTTCTGAACCAACCACATACAAACAGGCTGCCAAAGACTCCCAATGGGTCTCTGCTATGGAGGATGAGTTTCAGGCCCTTCTCTCTAATAATACTTGGTCTTCAGTCCCTGCTTCTTGTGCTTCCAACATTGTAGGCTGCAAATGGGTCTATCGTGTCAAGACCAACAGTGATGGCTCCATACAGCGTTTCAAAGCACGCCTAGTTGCAAAAGGATACCTTCAACAACCTGGGGTGGACTTCACTGATACTTTCAGACCAGTAGTAAAGGCAGCAACTATAAGGACAGTTCTCACTCTTGCAATCACCAACAAATGACTCATCAAGCAACTTGATGTCAAAAATGCTTTTCTCCATGGTACTCTTCATAAAGAGCTTTACATGGACCAAGCCCCTAGTTTTGCTGATTCCAACTTCCCCACTCATGTTTGCAAGCTAAATAAGGCCATCTATAGTCTACGGCAAGCACCCAGAGCTTGGTTTCATGAATTTAGCTCCTCTCTACTACACTCTAGTTTTGTACAAAGCTCGGCTGACAGCTCTATGTTTGTTGATCATTCTGATCTTGTTCTCCTTGTTCTTCTCCTATACGTTGATGACATCATACTCACAGGTGCCAACTCCTCTCATCTTCATAAGTTTATTCAGCAACTCAGTACTGCCTTTGCTATGAGTGACCTTGGGGACATGCATTATTTCTTGGGCATTGAAGCCACCAAGATTCATATTGATATTCTCCTTACTCAAAAGAAATACAGTCTTGATTTGCTTCACAAGACTGGAATGACTGGCTGCAAGCCATGTAACACTCCTGTGGCTGCTGGATCAAAATTATCTCTCTTGGAGGGTGACACACTGCCAGATCCCCATGAATATAGGCAAATTGTTGGTGCATTGCAATATTTGACTATCACTCGCCCAGACCTCTGTTATGCAGTGAATCAAGTGTGCCAATTTATGCACTCACCTACTACAACACATCTCCTTGCTGTCAAGAGAATATTACGGTACCTAAAGCACACACTTGGAGCTGGTATTGTCATCAGGCCAGGCCCTATAAATCACATTCAAGCATACACAGATGCTGATTGGGCTGGTTGCCCCGATACTCGACATTCTACCTTTGGTTTTTGTGTGTATCTTGGCAACACTTTGGTCTCTTGGTGCTCTAAAAAGCAACCTACAGTCTCTAGAAGTAGCTCTGAAGTAGAGTACAAGGCTCTTGCAATCACTACAGCTGAAATGATATGGCTCTCATACCTATTAACAGATCTTAAAGTTTCACTCAAACACCCTCTCCTCATCTACTGTGACAATATTTCAGCAACTCACATGGCAGTAAATCATGTTCTCCATGCAAGGACTAAACACATGGAGGTGGACTATCACTCTGTCCGGGATTTGGTTCTCAACAATACATTGAAGGTGCAGTTTGTATGATCTCCTTCTCAAATAGCTGACATATTCACCAAGGGGTCACCCTCTGCTGTCTTCAATTTTCACAGATCCAAACTTCTTTGGCTACCACCCATCAGTTTGCAGGGGAATGATAAACACAGCTATGCCACATCACAGTAGAGTCAGCATACTATCTCTCCTACAAGGTTGAACATTTTAACATAAATACCATGTCACTCTCAGATATTATTCCTCAATCTGAGATTCTCTTTTATTGTTACGATCTGTCCTTATGTAGAACTGTATGACAAACTCTGTAAAAGGGATACATAAATACAAGGCACTGGTAACGAATCAATTACTGATTCATTACCATTTTGCAACACCTCTTTATCCTATTCTCTTTATTGGTTGAACAAACTATTCAACTTAATGGAATTCTATTTTATTATGAAATGCATGTACAAAGATTGAGTCTGAATCTTCTCCAACGTGCCAATAAATTAAACGTACATCTAATGGTTGGAGCTATCTGGTACACATCCCAAGGACAGCTCCAACCATTCGATGCGCGTTGAAGAAGATTTTCTTTTTTTTTGTTATGGTAGAAACTGAAGTGGAATTTCTTGCTACAAAGATTACTTACATCCCTCCTACTAGACTACTACACATTATATTTGGAATATAAGTTGGATAATTTGGGTTCATGGAGGATGATGAAGATCCAGATCAGTTCTGACAAAGACACAACTCAGGGCCAATACAATGTGAACCCGGTTTTCTCCTAAATTGCTGTTTTCATACCAAATGCCAAAGTTTGTTAAATGGGCTACTTGTTTTGAGTAACTTTTTGGCCGGGCCTTATAAGTAGTCCAAATTAGCTGAACATGCGCCATCGGGGGCCCATTTGTTGGGTCCTACATGACTAGGTATGCTTATCCATCGTCACCCACCCTCATGTATTTGAATTTCTAACTAATGGAATTGTTATTTTTTATTTTGTTTTTGTTTTTTGTTTTTTGGGTTGCAAACCATATCGACCTTTTATCTCTTATCCTCTCTTTGGGAGAGAAATACAGGATCAGAGAATGACGTAACAGGTAGTTATTTTATTTATTTTTTAAGAACCCCGATCGTGTCCTCCTCGGTGAGACACATAAGATTACTTTCCTACTTAAAAACCCTTGGATTGAGACCCGTGGCTACAATTTATGATCTTCACTGTAGAACAATTGATAGAAGGTTAAAATCCAACGTCTCTAAACGAAGGAAGATAATTATGATATTCTCCAACTTTAAATTCCAAATTCCAGTAATTCCATTGGATGGGCGGGATATACAACTATACAAGTGGGGTTTGCATTGATTTCCATTGGTCCCACACATTTTGCACCCGATACGTGGCACACAGTGGAATTGAGTCATTGACACGACACGTAGTGCAGCTAAAGACCAACACGCAACCTTTTCAAATTTGGCCGGTTGAAGAGGCTAGGGGATTTGTGAACTATCAAGAACGTGGGACCTTACACGTGTCATGACCTTTGATCCAAGGAAGCAACATAACAATAACTGAATCAGCGAGACCCACTTGGCCGCTTGGGGTTGGGGGGTGAGAACGACGTTGACGACTCAACGGAAGACCCATAATATTATATGGTCTCGACTGACATAGCGGACCTTCGAGGCCAACCATCATCCTTAGATCCATATTGATGGTAACGGTTTAACGGCTTTTCCAACGGACAGTAACTTTGTACTTGGTTTTATTCTAGTGTAACTTCTTGATCACTGACGGGTGGTTCAAAAGTAAATCCAGTCAAATGATCCAAAAAGGAATACAGAGGGTATTTATGTCATTACAATTGATGGATGTGTTGTGCTAAATTTTTTTGCAATGGTACTTTGGGATCTTTATCTCCTGCAGTTTCCTGCCTGGTCCACTTCCCTTAATGCCCCTAACAAGGTGGCGCAATGATTATTTTATCATTTACTGAACACTCTACCCAGATGGGATCCATCTCCCTCTTATTACACGCACTAAGGAATTGGACTGGGTAAGGAATTGTAGGAGATAATATTCTTGGTACCTTGGCCTTGGATACTTTTTCTCTTGGGATTGCTGCTTGGCCTCTAGCATGACATTGGCAAGGGGAGTGCAAGGGCCAACACCATCTTAGGAAATGATAACCGCCTTTTAATGGAGACAATGCCGCATATTCATGTGATTCTATGGCTTTGAGCCATGTGAACAAGTAGCATTCTTTTTCCCTTTTTATTTTATACTCCATGAAAATGGAAAATGGAATTGGTTGGGCGAGTGATATGCGCAGGCTTGATTATATTGAGTCGTGGGAATCTTCATTTACTAACATTATTTACATGACATGTGCCAAAAGGATGAATAAAAAATTAACAAATTAATAATGGACCCACATGCCCATGACAAATGTCATGTAAACATTTTAAAATAAGTGATTGAAGATTCCCCTCCCTTGATTATATTCTCATTATCTGTGTAGACTAATTAAAGGCCCTATTAGACTCCTATTCAAACCATCCATTTGATTATGTGGAACCAAATACAATTGTTTTATTTAACAAGCGGATTATTAAAAAATTTGGAAAAAAATTCTCTTAACCTTCTCTCTCTCATACACACACATTTTGGTGCACTCTCTATGCCTTACCTTTTAGAATCCTTTATTATTTCAAAATTTGGAATCGGAACGATTGAATAAGCCATGACCGATCTGAACAATTCCAATAGATTCCAATTGATTTTGATCAAATCCCAACCGATTTAGATCAAAATTGAGTAATCGACACTAAGGAATTTGATCCCCGTTCCAATTTTCATAACTCGGAAACAGTTCCTAAAAAATTATACTTAAATAGTATCACACAATTATGAATCAGTTATGGAATAATTATTTTAATTGTCCGAAGATGAAAATCTATCAAGAATGCATACCAAACACAACTAACACAACTAAAGAATTTGATTGATTGACTATTTCAGTTCTTCATTCTTTTCTCTTAAGCAGCCTTTCTTGGAGGTTGAATTTAAATATTGAGTATTTGACGTGGTCGTATACTCATGCTTTGGCATTTAGAGATTGGAGGTAGGGCGACTCAGACCCTCTCAGTCTCCATTGTGTTTTCAAAGGTTGCAAGGTAGGAAGTAGGAACCGTAGATACCCCAAGAGGTCGTTCGGTTAACAATAGCCAACACCTCATAATGTCATAAATTCAATTCTCCTTGTGACCTTACTATTTAAAAAAAATAAAAACAAAAACCCGTAGAATCAATAAAGTAGGTTTGTTAAGAACGTGTTTATTAAGGTTGTGTTTGTTTTGCTGTGAATTTTTTTTTTTTTTTAAATATTATTGATATATTTTATTTTATTTTTAATATTTTATTATTTTATTATTTGTCTTTTTTTTTTTTTTCTTTTTTTTGTTGAATATGACTAATAGATATTTTCAAATATAAGTGACTAAGGGAAATAATCTTGCCAATATAATAGGTGGAGTCTTTCATAAGTACCATTGCCAACAATATGAATAATCAAAATTACCATCACTATTTTGTTAAAATAATATTTTTAATTTTTTTTATGTTATTAAAATATTTTACTATTTCTAAATTTTATATAATTTTATAAGGAGAAAGAGTTCTCCACAACTTCAATGTGAATCTCCCACACAACAACAATGAAGACACGCAAAAATTATATAATCCACACATGCCTTCATGGTTAAGGTAGGAGGAGAGAGAGAGAGATTGTTTTGTATGTATTAATTTTAATTAATTAATTGGTGTCCTATATGATCTAGTATTGTTGACCAAGTATATCTCAACATAAAGGAGGAATCCCAATCCTAGCTGACTAAAGGGATTAGAGTCTTACTCGTAGTCTAATTAACAATCCTTAATGAGAGAAGTGCATCATAGTATTTATATAAAGGACTCTAGGTTTTTTCTCTATGTCAAGTTTCATAATAGTCCATTACTGTGAAACTTTGTGGTACATCAAGAGGGAGAAATCAAGAAGTTTCATATTCGTTCTTATTGTAACGATTTGAAGATGAACGCCACAATAGTTAGTGGGAGTCCAAGAATCATTACACAACATACCTCGGTGAATGGTATGCATTCATCTTTTCTCTTAGAATTTATGATTCTAGAATGTTATTGATAATTTATCAAAAAAAAAAAAAAAAAAGAATGTTATTGGTAAGATCCTTATGAATTCGTGTGAATGGCTTATGCTGATATTTAAAACAAAGTAAATTTTGTTTTGTTTTAAAATTTAATAGACTTAAAGGTCCTTAAAGCAATGACTGATAGGTCCTTCTTCAGCATCAAGACAAACAAAAGAGAAGAAACCTGTGAGGGCTGAACCTAATTATCAGGCCATTATACCAACGGTTACAGGCGACGAGGACAGCTAGATACAAAAAATATCTGCAAAGAACCGCCTGATCCCGGAGAACCTTATTCCGGTGACCAATGCTGAAAAATGGAGCCAAAAAATTCTCTTTTCTGTTTCTCATTAATTAGGTTTTAAGATATCCAAGTGCAAGGCTTTTAGCCTTCAAAACATGTTAATTAGTGACACTAGAGAATTGATCCTTGGTAGTTGAGAAAACATCACCATGTGGAAGACAACTTGTTGAACCCACACTTGATGGTATTATACTTAGAAAAGTACTTTCAGCCTTTTAAGATTTTTATGCGGATGTACAGAAAATTCTGTGAGAAAAAGCTTCTTTGTGTTTAATTTGGGCAGCGTGGATGCTGTAAGAGGTCAAATGCTTAAGCACTTACCCTAAAAAAAAAAAAGGCTTAAGCATATTTCATTTTAAGTTTTAACCGGAATATGTGTCCTTAGTCCTCACTTTCTAGAATCTAACTCCTCTCAGGTTCTCTGCCCGGTTGGGTTTGTAGGTTCCTCTCATAGGGGGTTAGAAATGATGACCTCACCCCCTGCCCGAACACACTGCCCGGGTGGGGTGAGGTTGTCATTTCCGCCCTCCTATGAGAGGAACCTATGAACTTGATTGGGCAGGGAACTTGAGAGGAGAAAAATTCCACTTTCTAAGTTAATATTTGGCATATTTTCTTTGTACAAATTCTTTTGTACCCTCCTCACAATATAAATACTGGGGCTCATATTAATATTCTCTCTTCTTATTCTGACCATGTGAGTGGATGATACTATTTTCTAACCCCTCATTGGTGTAGTGTGTTGATTCCTTCTTACATAGCCCTTGTTAAAAAATATGAGGAGATTTTATATGATTCTTTCTAAGGCTCTGAAAGAAACTCAGTTCCATGGTTGATGGATAGTATTATGGGCTAGAACATCAAGAATTTGTCTTTAAAAGTTGGTTTATAAGTCGAGGGAACTCAAGACATTTTCAATCCTTACCAAGTCTTTTATAAAACTAATGTGATATCAGTCCTCTACACTTTTAAATTGACATCAATGGTGGGTCACTCAAACCAGATAACTCTTTCTAGACGGCAAGTAACCCTTTCTTAGTGACTCCACTCTAACACTTAGTCACACCTCTTGTAAAAAAAGGACTGAGATCGGCTGCTTTGATACATACAAATCTCAAGAAAATTCATCCTTAAAGACCAGCTTATAAAGTAAAGAATCTAAAACCTTATCAATCACCATCAAATCGCTTACAAAACCAATGTAAGATCAACCCCATATTATTGATATGGGATCATGATAGAAACTCAATCAAAGCAAAAACTGGTATTAAAGGGATGAGTATTTATTGTTTGTTTGTTGATAAAAATATAAGAAATGGAAATGGTAGATTCATCAAAATTAAAAAAAGAAAAAGGTTTCCCTCTTAGAATAATAGATTATTAAGAAAGGGGAAGGTTCCTGCAATGTCAATGTGCAATTTCATGTATTGAAGGAGAGGTATTATGAAAAAATTTTAAAAATAGAAAAGGTATATGAGACATATTACATGGGTGATGTTACAGTAATTAAGTCTTATGAAAGATGTTCACGATACAATTCCGAAATTAAGTTGGCATTGTGCAAGTCTTTTTCTTTTGAAGTAATCTACTTATTTTATTGTTTTATAAAAGGTGAAGTTCAGCATCAAACATTAACCTCGAGGGTTCCACGTAAGTGCTGCAGGGGAAGAACTCATCATATATATTATTATTCAAAGGCAAGAAGACCGAATATTGTACAGTACTTTGGTGGGTTGGTTGGGCCTGGCAGCATCAAATCTTGGCTGCGGCATCAATAAAGAAAGAAAGCATCAAATATATGCGTGGGGTGTGGTGTGTTGGGCTGCTTGTTTGGGCACTGTAGGCCGTTGGATGTGCGTTACATGCCCTATCGTGCTATAGAAGACCCAAATCCTCAAATATATCTTCAATAATAAATTCCATTTAAACAACAGAAATTAAGAAAGAAGAAAGGTGATTTTTTGGACAACCCGAGAGTTGATCCCTTGACCTCCTGGAATCAGTTTTTACTGGTTAAAACCGAATGATATCATTTCATAAATAGTTTCACTTTTAAAACCAGAATAGAATCAAATAATAAATGATTTATCGAATCTTGTTTTCACGGTTCGATTCAATTTTGAAAAATGGTTTTCGTTGGCTATTTTGTTACGAGTACCCAATCTATACTTTGGGCTTGGGCATTATCTAATTTGCTTAACCAGGGAACCAGTCCCGGCCCATCAAGAGGGGTCCCTAGTACCTACCCTTTCTTCTATTGTCCTTCCAATTAATCTAATCAACAAATTAAACTGGATCTCATCTATCAAAATTTTTTTTGGGGGTTAGGATTATCTTCACTTTATTGAAATTAATGTGTAGTACATACGGGTGGAAAAGAAACTAACTTCACAATCCATGGATTAAAATTAGGTTAAACTATCGTACGCGTTACCGACAATGCCTTCCTTGACCAGACGAAAAACCAATCAATTTTGTGCTCATCTGTTAGTGAAATGGATAATGTATGTAAAGGAAAATGGGCGGCCCACGAAAGGAAAGCCTTTGGACAGTACCGGTTGTGGTTGCCATCCTAATCAACAGGGTTGGACCACAGCCCACTTCCGTTAGAGATTGTCAATCATGTGGACCTCGTCTTGCTCCGTTTAAATTCAACAGTGTTGATTTAGAAGATTCTTTCTCTCCTTCCCAATTAATTACATGGGTCGGTCTTCTCAGTCCACGTTTTGTTGGATGGACACGGTTATTGTTATGCGTTTATATGATTCTCCTCCCAAGTCCCAACCCTCAACTCTAAAACATATTCTTAGATAAGTCAATTGTTTAGCAGATTCTCTAGCCGGGAAGGTCCTTTCTATCTCGCGTACCACAGTATAAGACTAAACTCCATTTTGTGGTTATCTTATCTTCTACGTGTTCTGAATAGATTTCCTTTTTTTTTTCAAAAAAAACAAAAAAACTCTCAACTCTAAAAGTAAAAGTAGAGGGTGTCAATTTCAAATCAAAACCGTTTATCAAAATCAAATCCAACCTTTTAAATCGAAAACTTGTAAACTGATTAGATTTTGGGTTAGGTGGTAATTTTATACATTATAAAAATAGTAATCGGTTCAGTTCGATTATAAACTAATAAGCCATCGATTGTAAGCATGGTTTTAGTGCACAATATTAGGGCCAGTACCAATCACCACTGATAATGATACCTATACTGATCTGTATCCACTGTATCGGTCACAACCGATACTAATACCATTTTCCTAAAACCCTGGTATTAAACCGTTTAAACCAATAAATTGCTAAACTAAATACAAACCAAATTAAGATGAATAACTCAAACAGGTGAACCGATTACGAAGCAAATAAAATCGAATAAACTGAACAAACTGTATGTGGAGGAATGTACCGCCCACATCGAGACACAATGGGGAGTGAAATGACCGCCCTAACCCCAATGAAAATAGAAATCCTGCCCCATGATACCAACTTGTGTGCTCTCATTGATCCGTGCATGCACAAGTGTCACGTTTCCCCACAGAGAATCCCAACCCAACAAAAAAATACCAACAAACCGAACAAATTGGTAATATACCATATAAAAATAACTGATTACAAACCGATTAAACAAAATAATTAATAATAGTTTCAATTTGGGAACTTGAAACTGAAGAATAATCAGTTCAATTGTCCTGCCAATTACAACATGAATTGAATTCAAACCAAACCATTTAAACTGAAAACAAACCAAGTAACACCCTGAAGCAGGATGGTTGATAACCATGGTTTGAGATATCGGTATTGTACTCCCTGTATTGGATGATATGTATTGGTTTTACTAGTCATTGATCCCGATATCATGATGATGCTATTTCAGTGAAATGGTACAAACAAGGAGTAAAACAATTAAAAAACCCATTTTAAAAGGAAAATCAAGGGCACAATTGTCCAGCCCGATTCATGCCAACACATATAAGGGAAAATTACATGATTAGCTATTTTTGGGTTTTCATTTACAAAACTGTCCACCCTATGTTTGAGTTAACAAAAATAGACAAAAACAAGTTAAGGTTTACAAAACTAGACAAAATAGTGCCTCTCCCTCCCAAAATTACTTTTTTAGACATTTTTACCCCTGCCATTGCCTTCTCACCCAGGCATCCTCCATTCCCTGCAATCCACCCTTGTCCCCGCCACTACCATTCTCTACTACCCAAACCCGCCCCTCCCTTCCCTTCCCTGTGATTACCCAAGATGCCTGGGCAAGAAGGCAATGGCAGGGGTAAAAATGTCTAAAAAAGTGAGGGAGGGAGAGACACTATTTTGTCCAGTTTTGTAAACCTTAACTTGTTTTTGTCTATTTTTGTTAACTCAAACATAGAGTGGACAGTTTTGTAAATGAAAACCCAACAGTAGCTAATCATGTAATTTTCCCTACATATAATCAGTTTTGTAGCTTACCAATCCGTGCACTAATTCCATGTTAGAAACGTTAAATCAAAATTGTAGGCAGATCCTTCCTTCCTTGCTTTCTTTGTTGAGCATTTTGGTGGGAGCAGAGCGTGTCCGGTGAATCTTTATGCATGTGAGCGTACATGAATGACTCACAATCGTTCAAATGAAATATTCTCAGAGATTGGATTTCCATCAAAACAGCTGTAAATCGTTGACATACGTGAAGATTCCCTACTCACGGAGCAGAGAGCCAGTGGGCCTCTAAATTTTTGGTAGAGGTGAAGACCATGCATGGAGTAGAGACCTTTCCTGTATGTGATGAGCGAGCCGAGTTTTTTGACATTTTCAGATCGAAATAAATATGCCAATAGAATTGAGAAGTGAACTGTAGATGGAAATTTCTTCTCCATCATTTATCATCATGATGACCCAAATAAACCCTAGAGTGGACCGCTGGTACTATAAAAATCCTATTGGATCTGAAAATTAAAAGACATTCTTGGCAGATACTGTTATTTCTCCCTCGTTTGACATTATTCTAGTTTACAACCAATGGTTTCTTCTCTTCTCTTTCTCCTCATGTTGGTTTCTGTATTTCCTACTACTTTTGAGCTCAATTTTCTCTTCAACTCCTTCAATGCCACCACCAATTTAAAATTCTTCGGTGATGCCCATATCGATGACTCATCTTTCATCAAATTAACCAATGCTTCCACCCAGAATTCCATCGGACGAGCTTTTTACTTTGCTCCAATCACCATGAACACAACTTCAAGTATAAACCAGACCACCAATATTTCTTCCTCCTTCAACACTTCATTCGTCTTCTCCATCATTCCCGGCAACAAGGAAACCTCTTCAAACACAGGCTACGGCCTTGCCTTTGTCCTCTCCGATTCCACCTCTATCAATGGTCGATACTTTGGCATCTTCTCCGACACTACCAATCCTTCCGTTTCTCCTCCTGTAGCCATCGAATTCGATACCAGCCAAAACACAAATCTCAATGATCCAGACAAGAATCATGTGGGCATCAACCTCAACAATGCCAAATCCTCTGAGCATCAAAGGGCTGGTTACTTCGATCCTGTGACTCGCGAATTTGTCTCCATCAATATGCGTGACGGCCAAAACATTCGTGCTTGGATTGACTTCGTTGGACCCAGAAACGAAGTTATCGTCACAATTGCTCCGGCCGACTTAGCTCGACCCACCCAACCTCTGTTCACTTTCTATGATGTAACCATAGCTAACTACTTATCACCCCAAATGTTTATTGGGTTCTCGGCAGCTACGGAGACTTCCGCAGAGAAACAGAGGGTTCTAGCTTGGAGCTTCAGTGATGAAGGAAGCGCTATAGACATAAACACGGCCGAATTTCCGGTTTTCCAAACATCACATTCATCATCCTCTTCGTTTTCTGCTCAAGTAATAACCGGAATTTCATCAATTTGTCTCCTCTGTTTGATTGGGATCTTACTTGGATCTTACTGGGTTTGGCGAAAGAGGAAAACAGAGGAAGAAAAGATCGAGGAATGGGAGCTTGATTACTGGCCTCACAGATTCTCCTATGGGGAGCTCAGAGAAGCAACAAAGGGATTCTCAAAGGACGAACTTCTAGGTGCAGGTGGATTTGGGGAAGTATTCAAGGGGATTCTACCAAACAACACAGAAATGGCAGTCAAGTGTATCAATCACGACTCAGAGCAAGGGCTGAGAGAGTTCATGGCAGAGATATCAAGTATGGGGAGGCTTCAACACAAGAACCTGGTCCACATGAGGGGTTGGTGCAGGAAAGGGAATGAGCTGATGCTGGTGTACGATTACATGCCCAACAGCAGCCTCAACCACTGGATCTTCAAAAATCCCAAGAGGGTTTTGGGGTGGGAGGAGAGACGCAGGGTATTGGTGGACGTAGCGGAAGGATTGAACTACCTCCACCACGGTTGGGACCAGTTGGTGCTTCACCGTGACATCAAGCCCAGCAATATATTATTGGATTCCGACATGAGAGGACGATTGGGGGATTTCGGGTTGGCCAAGCTATACCAGCATGGGCAGGCACCAGGTACCACACGGGTGGTGGGCACGCTAGGGTACCTAGCGCCGGAGCTGGTGAATGTAGGGGCAACGGCAGCGAGCGATGTGTATAGCTTTGGGGTGACAATGTTGGTGGTTGTATGTGGGCGAAGTCCGATAGAGTGTTACGGCGATGAGGAGGAGGAGCAGTTGTTGGTGGATTGGGTGAGGAAATTGCATGGGAAGGGGAGGATTTGTGAGGTTGTGCATCCAAAGATTGCGAAAGAGTGTGAGGGTAGGGTTGGGGATGTGAAGAGGGTGTTGATGTTGGGGTTGGCGTGTTGTAGTCCAGACCCTCAGCATCGGCCGACGATGAAACAGGTGGTTGCAGTACTGATGGGTGCTGTGGCAGAAGGGTTGGCGTCGGCTTGGCTGTGGAGTATACTTTCAGATCAGTCAGGGAAGTTGCAAGGGAGTGGGTTGGAGTTGGGAGAAGGAGAGGAAGTGATTGGTGTTAGCGAAGGTGGTCGTGTTGGGGAAGACAAATCACCTTTGTTGCATGGTCATGTTAGTTTCTCCAGTGATGCTTACCATTACAGTTTTCCACCATTATCATTCTCTCACTCTCATTCTCACCCTCAATCCCAAATGTGAAACTATATGTACAACATCGGAAAGGGAATGAAATTAAACTGATGAAGGGAAACTAATACCTTGCAAAGTTTCAAAGATATATCTTCATAAATTTAGGGAAAAGGTTCTTGAGCCATTGGGGCAGGTATGTTAGCATTTCTATGTCTATCTCTCTCCTCACACGAAATGACATCGCTACCTCTTACGTACGATGACAAAATACCATTTTGTCACATCTCATTGGTGCATTCTTCTATACCGCTTGCTCAGAAAACCCTCTTCCATCAATTTATGGCGAATGACTAAGTATGATGATTGACTTTTTTATCAATAGTGATAAACAACAGGAGAATAAAAATTATTTCAAAGACAGAAAGGGGTGTCTTCAATTATGCAATATAAAGGTTTTCAATGTAATACACCCCTTTATTTTTTGTTTTAAATGAAAAAAAAAAATATTATGTGAGTGTCTAGAATTCTTGTAATCGTTTCAAAGTTTTCGTCGCTCCGACATTTTTTCTGTGGCGACCCGAATGAGAAATTTTGTAAGGTCTATAATGGTAGTGGAGAGCTTGGGGGAGTATTTTTTTGTTTTATTGTCTTAACCCGATTCAATGGATCAACCCGACTTGGAGGAGTATTTAATTTCCTCGTTTTATTGTCTTGTTGTGTAAGCAAGAGGATAGAAGTGGGATTTGGGCATTTTTTGTGGTAGGGTTTTCTGGAGAGAGTTCTTGCTGCAAGCATTGGGTGTTCTAGAGAGATCTCCATTGTATTTTTCTTTCATCACATAGTGAATCATCGTTAGCTTCGCCCATGGATGTAGCACATCAATAGGTGTGTGAACCACATCAAATCTCTGTGTCATCTGTTTTGTTTCTTCATGTTTCTTGGTGTTTGCGTTAACAAAAGCTAAATTAAGCAAATAAGAACATATCTACATTGTCTTCCACAGATTTAAAGACCCAACTACTCAAGCGATATTAGTTACCCTAGTGGCTATTGAAACCACAATCCTTGGCTTACAACATAAACATACATCTAGCTTCGACATAATAACAAAATTCTTAATAGAATGTTTAACATATCCCAAGACCAACTCTTTCAGAGGGTTGTAAGTTTATGGATATAGTTGAAGGCAAAGCTCTAGCGATTTGTAGAGGTATTTTGGACAGCCTTGGTTTGGGCCTGTACCACATTGAAGTTGAATCGGATAGCAAGCAAGTTATATACTTCATCAAGGAGCTTGCAAGAGTCCCATTGGTTTCCTTGGAGCCGATCATCTCAGATATTCACCACCTCAAACCATATCTTCTCTCTTGTAATTTTGCGTTTATTTTTAGGGATTCGAATGTTAATGCGGATTCCCTAGCCAAGAAGGCCATGCCTATGTAGTATGTAATAGCTTGGCCAGTTTCCACTCCATGGTTAATGAATCTTCGTTTCATACAACCATGTATCTTACACATGTTGATCAATAGATTTGCCTTTACCTAAAAAAAATATATGATGTTTTTATAAAAGAAAGGGCCAAGTTTCCCTTCATCCACGGTGAATGGGATCAAGGGGCGGGAGAGAGCGAATATGGATTTCGAGAGAGTATTTTGAAACATACTAAAACCCTAGGATGGTGGGTGAATCTTCCTCTATGGGTGGAGGAAAAGAAAAACTTTGTCCAAAAAAAAAAAAAAAACAAATAACATATGATGGAAAATGCTAAGGTTTCATATCCATCCCATCTGACTTACCATATGGTACTGTTTAGGAGATCCATCCATCTAACTAATCTTAGTTGGTAAACTTGACTGGTGACCCCACAAGATATCAATTTTTTTTTTTTTTGTAAAACACAAAATATCAATTAAGGGGCAGGTTTTTATATCCCTCTCCTCTACATTAATTGGTTAGAACTTAGAATTGAAAATTCGCACTTAGTGGTGGCCAAAGGGAAGTGAAGTCTGATAATTCTTTATTTAGTGTAACGTTTTCAATAACTAAGCATAGAAGGAGACCTCCTATTGGATGGTACAAATGTACAATCCGTTATCTTCTTGAAAGTTCTTAATTTCAGTCAATATTTAGGACTTCTTTACTTGTTTCCTGCTGAATCCTTCCTTTCATGGGTCCTTAATTGAGTTTTTATAATTATAATAATAATGGTAAATCTCCGGCAAGGAACCGGCAATCACACCCTTTGGCCGTATTCAGTCAACTCGCCGCCACCACCACAACCACCTCCATAGGAGATGAGGGTAGTTGAGAGCAAAGTAGCTCATCGTCACAGTCGTCTCTGGGAACCTTAATTATCGGATATGGCCTTAAAATTGAGGTCTGATCCATGATGGAGATGCTATTCTTACACTCTCGCTATCTTCTTCATCTTCCCCTCATCCTAATCCTGTTATCCATCTCCTTTGCTGATGCTCTGGATTTCCTATTCAACTCCTTCAATGCCACTGACCTGAAGCTCACCGAAGATGCGCGGCTAGACTCGTCCGTCGTCCGACTGACCAACGATTCCAACCGGTATTCCATCGGTAGAGCCTTCTACCCTTCTCCTCTTCTCATGCAAAACTCCTCCACTGAATCCACTATTTCTTCCTTCTCTACCTCTTTCGTCTTCTCCATCCTCCCTCAGCTCACCTCTAGCCCTGGCTTCGGCCTCGCCTTCTTCCTCACCAACACCACCTCTCCCCCTAACGCCATCGCAGGTCAATACTTCGGCATCTTCTCCAATGCCACCCGCGCCTCCGTCTACCCCGTCATCGCTGTCGAATTCGATACCGGCATCAATGTTGAATTCAACGACCCAGATGCCAATCATGTCGGCATCGATCTGAACAACATTGAATCCGCCTTCACACGATCCGCCGGTTATTATAATTCCACCAAAGGAGACCTCGTTCCCCTCGACATGCGTAACGGCCAGAATGTCCGGGCTTGGATCGATTTCGACGGTTCCCTTTTGGAATTCAATGTTACCATCGCCCCCGCAACTGTGTCTCGTCCCTTTACGCCACTGATCACTTACAAGAATCCCGCCATCGCTAATTATGTCTCCCCCAACATGTATGTTGGCTTTTCTGCTTCCAAAACGACTTGGGTGGAAGCGCAGAGGATCCTAGCTTGGAGTTTTAGCAACACCGGAACTGCTAGGGATTTAAACACCACGAATCTGCCGGTTTTCTTGCCTGAATCGTCATCATCGTCTTCCTTTTCTACCGGGGCCATAGCCGGGATTTCGATCGCTTTTGCTGTATTCCTAGTCCTCTGCTTGTTGGGGCTTTACTGGTTTTGGGAGAAGAAGAAGAGGAAGACCACAGAAGATGATGGGATCGAAGATTGGGAGCTTGAGTACTGGCCACACCGTTTCTCATACGAAGAGCTTAGCACAGCCACGAAAGGGTTCTCCAAGGACGAGCTTCTCGGGTCTGGTGGATTCGGCAGAGTATACAAAGGAACCCTAAAGAACAACAACACAGAGGTGGCTGTGAAATGCGTGAACCATGACTCGAGACAGGGACTGAGAGAATTCATGGCAGAGATATCGAGCATGGGGAGGCTCCAACACAAGAACCTGGTTCAGATGAGAGGGTGGTGTAGGAAAGGGAACGAGCTGATGCTGGTCTATGATTACATGCCCAACGGTAGCCTCAACCGGTGGATCTTCGACAAGCCCGAGAAGGTGATGGGGTGGGAGGAGAGGCGAAGGGTGTTGGGCGATGTGGCGGAGGGTTTGAACTACCTGCACCACGGATGGGATCAGATGGTCCTCCACCGTGACATCAAGTCCAGCAACATACTTCTCGACTCCGACATGCGAGGTCGCCTCGGTGACTTCGGACTCGCTAAGCTCTATCAGCACGGCCAGACACCCAGCACGACGCGAGTGGTGGGCACGTATGGGTACCTAGCACCGGAGTTGGCGAATGTGGCGGCTCCAACGGTGGCGAGCGATGTGTACAGTTATGGGGTGGTGGTGCTGGAGGTGGCGTGTGGGCGGAGACCCATCGAAACGTGGTCTGATGACGAACCGCTGCTGATCGATTGGGTGAAGGAGCTTTATGCAGAAGGGAGGCTAAGCGAAGCGGCTGACTCGAGGATTGCAGGGGAGTACGAGGCGGAGGACATGGAGGCGGTGCTCAAGATTGGACTGGCTTGCTGCCATCCTGACCCTCAACACAGGCCTACTATGAGGGAGGTTGTAGCCATACTGCTTGGTGAGGAGGTCTCTGCGGCATCGGGGAATTTGTTGTCGGAGCTCCCACGTGTCGTCTCCATCCACGGCGAGGAGCCGGAGCCAGCACTACAACCTTCGGTGTGATGGATTTGGATGCCCTTCATTTTGGTTGGTGCGCAAAGAAATCTCTCGTTTATTTATTCATTTAATTGTTATCTTTTTGAGTCCTGATTTATTCTTTGATTCTTTTGCTCGCCCTCGAATAGTTCATAGCCTCATATTCTATCAACAATTGCAAACCCAGCTTCCCTCACAGGATGGCATTACTGTGTGAATGTCTCTGAGAGAGAGGGAGGGGTCTACTATTCTATCAAGCAAAAACCAGAGGCAAATCTAAACCACACAGATTGGATTGAGAACTTCGAAAGTATATCTGCTTCAGTTCAGTCACATATACAAGCTCCAATGTCAATAGCATGCAATGTTTGTCGAGGAAGTAACGGAGAGTTAAAAAAGAGAAAGAACTGCTGTGATACCTTGAAGGTTAGCCCTCTGTCTGTAAATGGATCTCATGTTCTTCAAGATCACCCCTTTGCTTCCAGAGAAGAAATTTCAACCTCTAGTCCTTGTTCTGATGTGTTCCATGGAAATCTCATTCTTTATTTTGCTCCATCTCATAATGATTGTGGCCAAGGTGCTGCTTGTTGTAGCAATGACAATGATCATACTAGAAGAAGACCCTTAACCCAGGAAGGGTTCTTTCAGATAACATTACGAGGAAAACAATGTAAGTAAATCCGGCTATGATTGCCAATCGAAGCAAATTTTCAGGTCCCAGACATTGTATAATGTGAACATTTTGTGTAGAAGTCTACTGTTTGCGACATTGTATAATGTGAAGAAAGCTCGTTCTCTAGTTCTCCAGTGGTTTTACTAGATCTCTCTGTTGCTCGAGTTACAGATATTTGTTACTTTTATAGCATGTACTATCTTGTGGCTTTGTTTCTGAAGCACTGGCTCTTGGACTTGTTCACAACATATATCAGTTGTTTATTTCATGGGACTCTGTTCTTGTTACTACCATGGATGATTGTTTCCTGCAGAATGCTAATGAATGGAGCTATCTTGATGCCCCTTGCAACCAGAAGCTGTCATCTCTGTAGCATAAGAGATGCATGATTTTTTTTAACCCTACTACATTGTAAATAACTTGATAAGTATCAACAAATATAATGTTGGTGATTGATCTACCTATTAGTATGTCCACCTTGGTACTTCACCAATTAATGAAAGCATTAGAACTGACAACAGTCCTACCTTGAACATGAACTTATATCAGTTTTAGTATCCAGAGTTGAAAGACAATACAATGAGCTTTCGCTTTGATGTTACGAGGATAATATTCGCCAAGAAGGTTGGATCATACTAGTTACAACTTTTCCTTTCATTACCCACCTCAGGAAGTTGATTGAATCAGGTTCATTGGATCTTCAACTGCAACTGGGTTGCTCTTCATCTGGTCAGCATCACAGATTGTCTTTTCGTTGACGTTGGAGCTGAAAATTATACTAAGAGGATGTTACTGAAATTTGATACTGTATGTATCTTCATGAAGACAACAATTGGAGTATATTTCAATCCTGCAAGCAGTAGAAACTACAAGTACAATTTTATTTCCCTTATTTCTATTGAACTAGAAGGATTTTCAAACCAAGTGGTCTTGAGTCTCTAAGAGTGGATGTCATCTGTAATGTTTGTTCCTTAAAATTTTCTACAGAGGCACATATTGCTGCAGAGGAATGCAAGGGACAATTAGTGGAGAAGGCTGTAATTTCTTCATGAGTATATGTAGACCTTGGGATGTGAGAGAAATAAGAAGCTGACTGAACTTACTCACCATCAGATGAGAAGCATCAAACTCTCAATCATAAAAAAATAACAATAATAATAATAATGCAAAGTCAGTCCAGTGGAAATCCTTAAGACTCTAAATCACAATTGAGTAAATAAGGTTAAACCAACTTCTCTTACCAATGATAATGCTAGTGGAATTAATTCTTCTGAGGTATAATAAAAATACTAATCTGGACAACTAGGCTAAAATGAACAAAAAATTAGAGAAAGTCCATCTCTAGTAAAGTTTAACTACATTTTTTCAAATTTTCTCAGGGATCATATGTAGGATAAAAAGCATCCAGGCAGGTTTATGACAATATAAGGAGGTGGCTATGCATTATTGTTTATTACCAGAAGGGCCTTTAGAAACCTTTCCTGCTCATTAAATTGTGTGGGTGAGCTAGCTAGTCCCCTCGTTCTTAAAAAACAAAAGCAGTCAATTAGTCACCATGGGCACGCAGAGCATTCGCTTGGAAAGATTGTCACATCTTTTCCTAACCACAACATCAAGGCTCATTATGAATCTTTGGCCAGACAGTTCGTAACAGTTGATGAAGGAGCCAATTAATCAAGAAAAAAAAAAAGGGTTGGATCTGAGAAAATTTTTATGCCAAATAATAGGGATCATCATTGTTTTTAATGGAAATTGGAGGCTCTAAAACCTTAAACCTTGCGGTGGCATCTGCGTTGTGGCCTACGAAATGGGTGCTAGGAAGCAACTCAAGCCCAAAGAAGCACAAGGTAGGAATTGAAGGCATTTCTTTCCTTATCCTGGCTCGTCAAAGATAGATTGATAAAGCCCAATAAGGAACGAAGGCACCACCAATCTAGGCTTAGCTCGGCTCATCATGAAGGTAGAAACTGAGTCAGAGCTTAACCACAAGTTTCAGGTCAAGCTAGAGCAGTCGCCAGAATCACAATCTTTTTGAGATATGCAGGGTCTAAATGAGGAATGTATTGCGAGGTGGATTAACTATGTGCCAAGAAATACATTTCCACGTGCCCCTGTAGAGAACAATAAATAAGCACCGCAATCCAGCACAACCACTGTGCACATGTAGTATGGCTCACCAACTCAACCTGTCATATCTTGCTGATGGAGCTGCCTTCTGGACGGTGCATAGTTCATAGCCTGCAGGAGTGAAACTTGGCACCTGATACATTGAGCTGAGTTTCAGTGCCTTACCACCCTTCAAAGAATATAGTGTACGTACTTTGGGAACACAAACACAGAGAACAATGAAGTACACGAAGCCCAGACACAATCAAGAGGAGAAAAACTAATATATTACATGTTGGCATGTAGCCTGCACAAATACAAGGGTGCCCACATAGCAACAAAATGTGGCAGGCAATAAATAAGAATGAGAGGCGAGAAACCTCAGTAGAATAAAATACAAGCTACATGGTGTTGGAAAATCGGTTCAAATCCATGATGACAAGAAAAATTTTCTGTCGGAATGCCTTCTAATTTTACTGCCATCGTTTGGTGGACTTGGCCGTGGAGGGGTTACCACTGGTGGAGATTTTTTTAGAACCTGCCAGGGGCATTCATTAGTAAGCAAAGATGAGGCATGGTCAAATGAGTATCAAATAACCAAAAAGCAAATCCAAAGTGATGGTAGCAAAGTTCTCAATACTGCAAGGATCTATCAGTGTCAAAATATCAAAATGTACATACTTGTTGACACCTTCAAGGTCTCCTTCGATGATGACCGTCGAACTGACCCTGTTTGAACTGGTTTCTGTGCCGGATTAGGAAGTTTGGATGGGTCTGGATTTGACCTGCACTTAGTGATCAAGAACTTTCAGCAAAATAAAATCAGATTTCAGGCTTATTTGTATGGTACAGAAACCATTCATTAGCATGACCAACAATTCCTGTATCCAAGCTAGTGAATCAAAAGAAGCAACATGTAACAACGATTTTGTCAGAATGTTTCCGTATCAAACTCCAGACTTATTTTGATAGTACCGCACAAGTTATTAGCATGACTAGGATTTCCTGTATTAAAGCTTGCGAAAGAAAAGCATCATCATCTGGCAAGGATTTTATCAGAATGTTTCCATAGATCAACTAAATTTCATATTACTCTTGTTGTTACACAGACAGTTATTACAACTCTATTCACTGCAAAGGGGAAAGGAGACCAGCCTCTTCAAGCAGCACTAAAGCTCCCTGTTTCAAGGAAAAAAATAAGCTTATATAACCCAATCACTTATCAATTTATGGGAGGTCGTTTTCAGCTTCTGCGTTTTACAATTCAAATGCTTCCTTACACCAGTACCACACATTATGATATTGGGAGGACTAGACAGTGATAAGAAAGAATTTGAAGTACACTAACCACTAGGTGACATTATAATTTGTAACCCTATCCACTTGGAAGATTAAAATAATATACAATGCTGGATCTCAAAATAGCTCGATTCTAAAAGCAAAACTTCAGTTGCATTTTTCTCATTGAAAAACATAAAATATAAAAGCATGACGAGCAGTGGTCACTAACCATAGCCTTGTGCATGCCATCAAGGGAAAACAAGATCACAAGTGAAGAAGTTGTACTGCCAAAACAATGATGCAGGTAGGACTGGTCAACTGGGCCTGAGTAGGCCTTCTTTTGAGCCCATGTTGGGTCATATGGACCATCAGCTATCTATTTCCGGGACTACTTTTGTAAAGGGCCAGTTTATAAACCCAAATATGTGGGGCGCAAGGCAACTACGAAATTAGTGTTTCTAATTTTTAGTTTCTATTTTGTTAGAGTCTCTATAGGATAGTTTCTATTTTTAAGTTTTAGGATTTAATTCAAGGTTAAAGGAATCGAAATCGGGGTCTAAATCGGCCCCAGCCAATTCCAATTCCAATTCCAATTCCTTTTTGAATCGGGAGTGATCGGTCAAGAAATCAGGCCAACTCGCAGCTTGATACCCCGTTTTGGAACTTGGATGAGAATCGGGCATTTTAATAATAAAAATTTACCAAAAATAAAAATTCTAAAAAACACATCTTCCTCTCTTCTCTCTCCCCAGTCCTCCCTTGCAACCTCACCCTCTCCATCGGATCGACTCTCACCCTCCCCCGATGTCTGCCCCTCTCTCTCTGCGGTACTCCCCCTCCCTCTTCAAGAATTCTTTAGTCCTGAACCTGGTTCTGGTTGGGGTGAGTTGGAACAGAGCATACTCAAGGTGCATCCAAACCCCCAAAGGTCAACAACTCTCTCCTTCTTGTTCTCCTCCTGCCCCCTTTTTGTTTCCCTCTTCCCCTCCTAGCTTCCTTCCCTGCAATTCCCACTACCTCTCTGTTATGTCCACGTGTACTACACGTGAGGGGGTGATTATGTACAATACACCTGCAGACATTGTAGAAGCAGAACTTGCAGGAACACTTGGTGCAACACATAGAAGATCAGAGTTTTCACCATTGCCAATGGGTATCTACTTTGTTATTGGGTTGAGTTTCCCATAAGGGGGAGATTGAAGTATTAAAGTATTGAAGACGTTTGGTTATTGCCTGCCTATATGAGGTTCTACAGTTGGGTTGATTTTTTCCGCTGCTTGATCTTTTCTGCTGCTTGATTCATCTGCTCGCTACCCTAGTTACTTATCTTCAAGATTATCATTCAGAGATTCATCACTGGACAGCAATAGAAGATTGGTGAAAGCTGCCTTTTTTGGAAGACATTCCAGTCCCAATTTGCTGATCAAGTCTGCCCAGGTTTTGAAGATCTATTTTTCAAGTTCTTGAAGGTTTATTTGGGAGCTGCATTCATCTGCCAAGCTGGATTTTGCTATAACTTAGTTTTTTCCCATTTTGCTCAAGTTGGGCATTAGTACCTTGTATGCGCCAACTTGAGAGGGAGTGTTAGAATATGTAATCCAGAATACCATGGGGGTATTCTGGTCTTTTTGCTTATTTGTATAATCCAGCTTGAGGGGGAGTATAGGAATATGTAATCCAGAATACCGTGGGGGTATTTTGGTCTTTTTGGGGTAGTTTTATTCTTCTTATGTTATTAAGTGTAAGTGGGTTATGTGCGTTTTAGGCCCACATCGCCTAGTTTAGTCTCTTTGTAATTTCCCTTCTATTATAAATAGAAGGGCTTACCTATCAATGAAAATAAGTTATTTCCATTCTCTCATTCTCTCTTTCTAACCCACGATTCTGCCAACACTATTGCTGTCCAGAAAGGAAAGGTCTTGTATTCAACATCCTATAGCTCAGGTTGTCTCTTATACTTCACTTTCTCCTTCCTATCGCCTTTGTCCTCTGTTTCTCTTCCTCAAAACTGGCAGGAAGCTCTTGCAGACCCATGGTTGAAAACAACTATGGTTGAATAGATGCAGGCTTTGAAAAAAATGACATGTTGGATTTAGTCAGTCTTGCTCCACATAAGAAGACTGTCAATTGCAAGTGGGTCTCCACAATGAAGCAGAAAGTAGATGGCATAATGGATCGCTATAAAGCCAGGTTTGTTGCCAGGATTTACCCAGACCTATGGGATTGATTATCAGAAGACTTCACTCCAGTTGCTAAGATGAACACTATTCGCATCATACTTTCTTGTGCTATAAATCTGGGATGGGAACTACAACAACTTGATGTTAAGAACGTCTTTCTTCATGGCGAACTTGAAGAAGTGTATATGGAGATTCCCCAAGGTTTTGTGCAGGTCATAAAACTCAAAGAAAGGTATGCAAACTAAAACGAGCATTGTATGAGCTGAAGCAGCCTCCCTGTGCTTGGTTTGGGAGAATTTCACAAGGCTATGGTGTATGTTGGCTGTACCCAGAGCAATATGGATCACACATTGTTCATCAAGCGGTCTGGTGGTAAGATTGCAATTCTCATTGTATATGTTGATGACATTGTCGTCACAGGTGATGATACAAAAGAAATTTCTCATCTCAAGGAATATCTGGGCAAGAAATTTAAGCTTAAAGATCTGGGTCAACTTCGCTACTTCCTTGGCTTAGTCTACTAGAGGATTTTCTCAGTGCAAATATACCCTTGATCTCCTATCAGAGACTGGTATGTTGGGGTGCAAGCCTTCAGATACTCCTTTTGATGTTAATGCTCATCTTTCAAGCAAGGATGGTGAACCTATAGATAAAGGACAATATCAGCGTTTGGTGGGGAGGTTAATCTATCTCTCCCATACTCGGCCAGAAATTCCCTATGTTGTGAGTCTTGTTAGCCCGTACATGCATGATCCATACTCCACCAATATGGAACTTGTGTTTCGTATCCTCCGTTATCTGAAGTCTACTCCAGGAAAAGGGGTTCCTTTCTCTCCCCGTGATCATCTTTAATGTTGAAGCCTCCATAGATGCAAATTGGGCTCGTTCTCCTAATGATCGTAGATCCACAACCGTCTATGACACTTTCGTGGGTGGTAACTTGGTTACCTGGAGAAGCAAGAAACAGGTTGTGGTGGCTATGTCTAGTGTTGAAGCGGAGTTTCGGGCTATGGTCCATGGTATTCGAGAACTATTGTGGCTCCAAAGTCTTTTGACTGATTTGGACGTTCATGTTACTCTTCCTATGATGCTATACTGTGATAGTAAATCAGCTATTTGTATCACTCATAATCCAGTTCAACATGATCAAATGAAGCATGTGGAGATTGATCGTCACTTTCTTAAAAAAGCTGGAATCGGGTCTGATATGGGTTCCATTTGTTTAGTCTGGAACCAATTGGCTGATGTGTTTACCAAAGGTCTCAGTAGTAAAGTTTTCCAACCTATTGTGTGCACGTTGGGCATGTGTGACTTTTATGCACCAACTTGAGGGGGAGTGTTTTAATATGGGTATAAGGGTAGAATTGTCCATAGGGATACTTCTGTGCTTGTACTCCTCTATTCTATTATAAATAAAGCATTGGCTGTGTCTCATTGACATAAACCATATTTCCCCAAACAACACTAGTCAATTTAGGCTACCTTATTAATTAAGGATTAGTTTAGGCCTTTCCTTTTTAGTGCTCGAGTCTGTTTTGGAGTATTTTATATAAGTTTGTAAGGCGATCCAGCATTGTACATGAATTTGATGAATAAAGTTTTGCTCTTGCTTTTGGTTCTGTGGTAATTCAGAATGCTCCTTGTTGTGGTGATTCAACAGGCCCTGTTGTGGTGATTCAAGAAGTGTGAATGGTGGTGAACCCAATCAATACCTTGCAGTAGGAAGCCCAGGTACCATTCTTCTGTTCTTTGATGTTAGTTTGAAGGTTAATAAATTCAATATTCTGTTCTTCCATAACCTGCAATTGAGTTTCGTGCGATATAGCTGTCCTACTCTCACTAGGACTGCTGGAATCAAGGTGATCTACAGTGCTGATTCAAGTTCTGATTTCAACATTCTTATATGGTCAGTATTCTACACACTAATCTGTTGTCAAGTTCTGAATCTGCCGTATGGATACTGCACTCCTACTCAAAGTGGGATTTGGTTCTTGTTACTTTGAGGGCTATTTAATCTCTGATGTTTAATGATCTGTTTCATCTAAACTAATTATCATAGATCATATATCTGATTCCTAGTTTGACTGAATTTGACCTATCTTAGTGTCACTAGGAGTTGTCCACATCAGCAGATCTGACCATTGGATGTAGCTTAGTTTTTCAGCAACTGTTATACCCCTATAAAGGACCACTCGCCCAGCCCTGTGGCTGATCTGAGTTGTTGATCTGGTTTTATGGGACTTCTCTTGAATCTGAATATTTTTCACTGTTATCGATCGATCCTGATTGGTACTGGTTTTCACACTTAAATCAGAACCACATAAGAAAGTTTCAAAGTTTAAGGAGTAGTAAACTCTATAAATATGTGCAATGTAACTATTGATTTGGTGGTTTTCAAAGTGATGTAATTTGAATTCTGGGTGGCTGTTTAGCTAATCTTATAGCAATGTGTTGCTGAAGATTCTTCTTCCTCTTCTAACCAATTTCTTCTCTCTTGTTCTCTTTCAGGTTAGTTTCTCTCTTAGCTCCTCTCTTCTCCTTCATCTATTCTTCCCTAGCTTCTACTTTTTTCCATAAATCCTTAGCCTCTCTCTTTACCCATCGGATGCTCTGTTTCTGAATTAGTTTTAGCTCTTTCTTTTTTGCTCATAACTTCCTATTCAGCACTCCGATTGCTCCCAAACGGCCAAACTTGAGATATCACCCTCAAATATCATTTTCCTCCAGTTCCATTTGAAAGACACCAGTTTAACACATGGTTTGAGGTACCGATCACAGGCCGGTCCCGTATCGGTGGTACGGTATGGACCAAAGGTAAAACTGTCAAAAAACTAAATTTAAAGGAAAACCAGGGGCAAAACCGTCTGATCCAGGCTGATCCGTATCGATCGGTTTCCAGGGCGACCGATCCCCAATCTGATACTGTGCACTTAAACCATGGTTTAACACCCTTTTACACCACCTTCTACCCCCTGCTCTGTTCTATGCGAGAGTTTTTTCCCTCTCTTCTGGCCTAATCTTCTACTATATTCAGTCCTTTTGTTATATCAGGCTACCTCCTCTCCCAACTCTTCAAAAAGATTCAATAGATTCTAGTTTTAGCATTCACCATTATTTGATTTAGTTTTTCTTACATTTATTTTAAATAAGAATAAAATAAAATCTTAGACATAAAATCCTAATCCTGTAACTGTATACAAAAAAATGACTTGAAGATACAGAAAAGAAAAACTTATATTATATAAAATTAATTACTATTATATATAAATTATAAGATAAAAAGGGTAAAATAAATTACATATTTAATTTTAATATAGAATGAAAAGAAAAAAAGATACTCAATTAACCAACCCCTACTCCTAAATCCCAAATCAGGGTTGGGGTTTGTGGGCTACACCAAACAGATAAAGAAACAGAATAAAAGGAATGCCCCTAGAATGAAAGGAGTTTCGTACACAGGTACACCCTTGAAAGGGTCTTACTGCCAAAACAAAGATGTATGACCTTGCACGCGTTAAATACAGGGAAAAAGAAAACCATCTCATATGGCAGAAAATGACAAGGAAAAAGAAAACAAAAAGGTGTTTCTGAAGTGGTCATAAACATTTCCTGGCACAGCAAGAATACAGGCTAGTTTTATTCAGATAAACAAGAAACATGATTCAGTGTCTTGGTCTCATCAGATGGGCAGCTAAAGCTGATCATCACCAATCCATTACTTGCATTAAAGAAATAATGAATGGTAACAGTGCTTTTCTCCAGTACCTTAATGAAAGTATTAGAGAGAGAGAGAGGGTGTTCAGCATTTTATTTGTCTGCAAAATAGTTGCCCAGTAAGCAACCAAACCCTTGAGACAGAAATTGGGGAAACAAAAAGAAAAGTGTACTCACTTCTCTGTGCCCTCAGCTGGCTTTGCACCTTCAGGGAAAAGACTGAACTCAACAACACTTGATATTGAACCATCAGTTTCAGTTCCCATGGACAGGCCACTATCAGATATGTCACTTAATCTCTCCTCAGAGACCGCATCTCCAAACCCTAAGAGCTCAACATCTGCAGAAAAATTTTGTCCTGCATCTGCCACAGCAAGCTTTGACTGACGGAAAAACTCCTTATGGTGCCTAAAGTCATCCATAGATTGCTGAGAACCAGCTTCAGAATGCTTATCACTGTGCTCAGAGGAGTTGTCTTGATCAGATGCTGCTTTCTCAAGTCCTGAGCCTTTCCCACCTGACAGTCTCCGGCTTTGTTGTGCAGCAACCACACTGAGGGACCGTCTGCTTGGAGAGGAAGGCCCATGCCTAAGTGAGCTGGTGCCCCGCTTCTCACCATTGACAGCGGGGGACACCGTTCTGACATCTTTAAGCAGTTGCAACCGCTCTATCTCCTCATCTTTCTTTGCAATTGTATCCTTAAGTGATGCTACCTGAAAAGTCAACACGATTTCAGAAGGTGACTCCTAAAATAGGTTTTGAAAACTAAATAGCAAGATACTATTCTATAAGCATACAGATGCCCCCACGGGCTAAAAATACTCCTAAACTATTTTTAGCAAAGATGTTTTATAATTTCTTTAGTTTGAAGAGAAGGTAATGGATATGATGTATGATATCTCCTTTCTGCCTGGATATCCTTCACAAGTGAACATGATAACATGAGGCAACTTGAAGCTCTAAACATGCATGTCTGCATGAAACAAATGCTGTATATTCTTTCACCACACGTACACAGGAAAGGTGAATATAAAGTACCTGGATGTATGTTTTGCTTCATGTACGTGTACATGGAATAACAAACCAAACATAATGCATCATAACTAAATGGGGTTGGCTAAACAGATCCCGTTTCACCATTCAACAGTTTAAAGACACAATTGTTGTTAACCCATAGCCTTCTTCTCAGGTCACTTTCAGTCACCTACACTCAGCAAGGTTTAGTATCGATGCGCAATTGCGCATCTGTTTTGGCCCGCACCGATACAATAAAGAACCGAAACATAAAATATATTTCTGTATCGAAGTAGAACTACATCAACAGTATCGAACTGATATGGTACGGATATGGATAGAGACAATTCAATCCAGACTGATGCACTTGATGCATAGGCTTCCAAAACCCAAAAATCCCAGTTCTTGAAAGAGAACTTTTATCCTAGTTTTATTTTATTTTTTTTATCAAAACCTAAGTTAAGATCCCATCTACACCCAAAAACAACCTAGAAGAAGCTATTGAACAAACAAAAATTCATATTAAAGCTCATCAAAGTGGAGATTGATCATCGAAGCTGCTGGTTGAATAATGTTAAAATTTTTATTTTTTGCTTGATTCTTAATTTTCTTGCATGTTTTTGCCAAGTGTCACATATAAACTGAAAAACTGACCTACATCTATGGATTATCCTTGAAAAGACCATGAATTTGTGCATCTATTTTTTTATTTTTTCCAAAATCGAAAAATTAGTGAAATTTAGAGAAATAATCAATTTCTTGATTTAAGCAGTACCCTCGATATGTGTTTTGTCTTGCATGAATCTATGGTTCCCATGTTTTTTTTCAATAAAAAATCTATTAATTGCCAGAAATTTTTTTAAAAAAAATTGTAGATAGATAATCTATACTTTTTCAATAAATATGTTCAATAGATAGTCATTTATGATCTTGAATGATTTGTTGACATTCAATTGTTCCCAATCCTTTGAATTATTATATATTGTTGGAAAATTTTTAAAAAAATGTGCACACGTAGGAACTTTTTTGGGTTTTCTCTTCAAATAATATGAATTTGAAAATAAATGCAAAATTAGGTAGATTTGGATAATCTTGAATTATTTGTAACATATAATGTATAATTACATTTGTTGTTAAGAACTTATCAATTACACTTACATATTACTTCAAGATTATTTAATATGTTACTAGTAGAGTAGTACTATGGTTAATGTAAATATACTTAACATATGTTACCTAATACTTAGTAATATGTTCAGTATTTTATACTTACATATTGTTAGCTTGGTTAGGATCATTAGAGTATAATTAAGCTGGCATCCTAATACACAAATAGATTTTAATTTTTCAAATCTTCTTCCTTAATTGCTTCTTATTAACAGGTTTTATATTGCACATGTCAATGAAATTTGAATCAAATAGATGCTGCCAAAATAATGCATAAAAACACTAGTTTTGCATGTATCAAAAGCATATCCATGCATATCCAAGTGTATCTTAAGTGTATCTACCGTCTCTCCAATACAACTCTTAAAATCAGATTTTGGATATGCTGCCCATTTCCGATACTTTAAACCATGCCCCTCAGTTATTTTTAACTAATCTAATGTCCCATTATATCACTCCTCAACAATGTATTCAATGGCCTATGCTGCAAATGATGATACCACCTCAATAAAAGTCACTTTTTATGCCTATATATACGAAGTTGCTTGATTTTTTAAGGTCAAGGGATAAAAATTGCATAAACTCACTTTTGTATTAAATCCCAAATCTCCTTCTTCCTTGATGATGCTGAGGCTTTTATAAGAAACTCTAGGCAATGATTAGTAGTCTACCAATGATGATTATCTTCCCTTCTTGTCTCTTATTATCCACTTTGTTTTCTTTAATATCCCCCCCCCTCTCTCCTTTATACCCTAAGTCACTAGCACATAGTACCAAACACAACAATGTTTTTTTATTTAGACAAGATAGTGAGAATTTCATTAAATAAGCATGAAGAAAGTAATTATAAACTCATATGCTATACTAAGCCTCACAGCCACCAATGGCCATCGAAAAAACTAACAAAAACTTTCCCCTTTACAAGAAGAAAACCCTCCTTTACACAAAACCCAACTCAAACCCTCAGAACAATTAAGCATTCACAAAATCAAATCATCTAAATCCCAAGCCAATAAACTTAGATGGTATCTAGTCTCATTACGTACCTGGATTTGAGGTTTCAATACGGTACACTAAAAAAAATACTGTGTATCAAACCATGTCGATCCATATCAATCAATATGACCCGATATATGGTTGAGATGGCCGATACAGGCAACAGAGCAGTAGCCACTGCCTCCCTCCAGCAGTAGCAGCAGCCACCACCGCCACCGCCCAGCAACAGCAGCAGCAGCCACTGCCGCCACCACCCAGCAGCAGCAGCAGCAGAAGAAGAAGAATCATACATTAGTGGGTCACTGCTGCAAGTTGCCGCTGAAGAGGAGGAAGGAACCTGACTGGTCTACAAATCGACTTGTTTGCCATTGAGGGAGGAAGAAGACACATCTTCAGTCTTCTCAGATTTGATTCGAGCAATGTCCGCCTCCCTTCTATCCTCTTCTTGGGCTCTCAAACCCTAGTCAATAGCAACTCTGTTTTATGTTTAGTAATATGATACTTGCTTATTATACACCAACAAACAAAAAAAGTTTAAGACGGCATCAAGTATACAATGTATCATATACTCTCTTTTTTTTTTGGACTATCCTAATCTAGGGACAATGGCCAACTACAGCTAAGAGGGGGAGGGAAGGCGAAGACAAGCCAACAGATCTACAACTACCAAGGGGGAGGGGGGGAGGAGAAATGGTGCCATAATATGGCACAGTTGGACAAGGAGACTTGAACCCAAGACCTCCTGGGAAGACATGCATGTCAACCGGCAAGCCTCCAACCAACCGAGCTAGCGGCTGTTCACCATATACATTTTTTTTTGTTGAATTATATATCATATACTTATAAAATGATATAATGTATCATATGTACACACAGCAATAATGTACGGTCCAATAAAAAAACAAAGAGGTGAGTATATATATATATATTATACACACACACACACACACACATTTACATATATACATGAGACCAGGGGCATTAGGGTGTACCTGTCCATAAAAATGGGGCCCCATCTGATTTGCCACATGTTAGATTTTTAGGGCTGTTTAAGTAAAGCTTCCTAAATGAAACGTGTAGGAGACTGTTACCTTAATAATTAATAATATGCTAAGAATGTTTATATTTAAATGCTTAGTATGTTTCTTATTACTTCTCAATTATTAATAGGTTTGATAATTGTACTTTCCATTGAGAACTTGAATAAAAAAAAAATGTTGTGGATGGAATTTAAATCCTCTTGACTTATGGTAACATGCTTTAGTGATGAGACCATTATATATTGTTTATTTATGTTGTATTATGCTTAAAAAATGTTACCCATCCTCTTGTTATCCACAATAAAGCTTACACAAGTTTCTAATGGACCATCCTCTTCAAATCAGGTTGTCCATTGTAAGTATCTCTTCTCAAGCACCCCAGCCCATACGAAGAAGCAAACTCTCAGCAGAACACACCTATTCCAAAATCACCTTAAAATATAATTTTACTGAAAAGTTTCCCCTATCACCATTCCCCATACCCTAATATCGACCCCACTTCTTTAGTGTTGGCACTCTCCAATTCTTGCATTTACTGCACCACCCGCTCCACCTCCCAGTCCTTCAGATTCTGTCTGAAATATGGTGGCCACACCCGTCTTCCCTCCACCCACTTTATATACTCATCCACCATCGCATCACCCCTCCCTGCAATTGAGAACAAATCAGAAAAACAGATCCTTTAATGGTGCTTTGCTACACCAATGGTCAAACCAGTATCTCATCCTCTTCCTGTTCGTAACACAATAATGCATTCCGCCTCTAAATACCCGGGAAATCTTCCAAATCCCCTTCCACACACACACACACTGTTGAATAATGTAAACCAGAATACCGTGGGGGTATTCTGGTCTTTTGGGGTTTTATTATGTGTTTTATGTATTGCTTAGCTAAGTTGGCTAAGCTAGGGGTGTTTTGGTCATTAGGATGTAATTCTTAATGCTATTATATAAGGCTTGCTTGATCAAATCGATCATTCAAGCATTCTCCCAATTTTCTGTTTTGTTAACATGGTGTCAGAGTAGGCAAGGGTCACGGTATCGAGTCCCCCTGGGAGCGGGCAGGTGTTGAAAATTATTTATCCACCCGTCTCCCCCTTTGGATAGTCCACCGTGTTAGAGCTCCTGTTTGATATACATATTGTTTCCTCCCTTTCCTACAAGGTCAGCCTTTTAGAGGAAGTAGTTCCAACACACCATAAGACCTGTTCACATCTTGTGTCTCCCAATCCCCTCTTTCAATCCATACTTTACTGAAATCACAACAATATCAATCAGCCTATTACAAGCAACACAACCCCATTAATTGGAGATGAACTTCTGAAAACCAACTTTCTACCCTTTTACTTCAATGGTTCAACTTGTTCAATCCAATCAACTAGCCCATAAATAACCATTTGAATCCAATCAACTAGTCCCATGAGTAATCATTCAAAACCCTTCTAATTGATTCTAATCCAATTTTTCTTTCGAATGAAGAAATTGATAAAACAGAACAACCTCACATGGAAAAGGCCTTTAGCCACGCAGAACAAACTGAAAACAAATACCAACAAGGACCTACAAGGAAGAAGCTGTTCCGACCTATGGTTTAACAAATCCTGTTTAGCCAATTCATGCCAAATCAATTTGCTAATCATACCCTCCAATAAAATATAGAGTTTGCACATTAGCTCTTGTAAGCCATCCCTAAAGAATGATTTCACATCAAATGTTGATGAATACTTGATAGCGTTAAATCACTTTCAAATTTATTGACTTATAAAGGAGATAGCTATAAATGAAGTGAGAAATCTTGGACCATCACCATATAACTGATTGTGTTTCTGTAAAAGATTTTAACCCTATCCAAAAACATGAATATCCAATTTATATTTGTAGTTTCTAACGAGTACTGTTCCATAACCTCTTGCTTTCCAAACTTAAATCTTTTTCCTTGACAAGATAAAAAGCATGGAGAAATGGAGAAATTGACCTGCTCCATCAATTCCCTTACATCCCTGCCCTCCTTGCTACTTCGTGCAGCACCTAGCTCAACTCCTGAGACTCTCTCTGCAAACTTCAAGGTACTTAAAGTCTCAGAATATGAATCTGCATCTGGATTAAGCTGTACAAACATGAGAGTCTTTGCCTGACCACCTGTAGTGTGGGTAAGAAAAAGGAATATTAATTTGGGAGGGAAAAATTACAAGCTAGAAATACCATCTTAAGCAATCGGAAAGATGCTATCACAATCAAAACTAGAAAAAAAGTAATTACCCAAAGAGCTTTGCAGGACTTGAGTAAGTTTGCTATTTCTGTATGGTACATGAGGGCTCTTTTGAGCAAGGGCAAATATGACATCTCCAAGGGCAGATAATGATTTGTTAATATGCTGTGCTTCACGAAGCCTTTCTCCTGTTACCTCAGAGCGATCTACTCTTTCACTTCCAGCAAGGTCTACTAAATGAAGATTGCCACGCAAAGTAGCACCAGTCGCCAAATCCGCCCCACGAACATGGACAGTGACAACACTGCACAAATAAATGAAATGATAAACCAACCCTGAGAAAATAGCTAATTTGAAAATACACAACTACATAAAAAATAAAACCTGTGAGATCGGCTGCTTCTTTCATTCATAGCAGTGGCACCTACAGCCCTATTATTTAGTCCAATTCGCATTAGATCTAGGACATCTCCCGTTGAGTTGACAGGATGCAGGGTTGCATCAGGGATGGCAAGTCCATTTGGTTGAGTAGTATTCTTAATCCCAAGTGTGTGCAAGTCAAGGGAAACAAAGATTCATTGTATCAAGAGAGAGAGAGAAAGGAATCTTCTTTAGTTTCAAAGACAAGCAAAGAAACCAAGAAGTTTACAGACTCATTAATAACCAAGTAAAAACAATGCTATACTACAACACAAGTATGAACTTGACTAACAGAAACAAAAAGTACACCTGGAGACAACATATTTTGCGACCAGTTTAAAAAGAGGCTTATTCAGTCAGACAGAAGAGTTGAAGGTCCAGCCTAAGGAAAATTATATATTATATCCATCGCAATTAGCTGCAGAAAGCATACTTCTTTAATGACCAAAACTAAAATAGATAAGGGAAGGATATTTTTTCTGGGAGTTGTCATTCGCAAGTAAATCACGCACTTGTTCGTTATATATTTCAACCATTTGAACACCAACTTCATATATAAAGGAGCTTCTCCTACTCTGAGAGATATTGAAGAGATCATTTAGAGCTCGGTAATTGACCCCCCAATGCTCTTTAGATGCTCCATCTGGCCCAGTCTGGAACAATGGAATTTAGCTGAATTAATTTTGAAACCAACAAAAAATGCATGGCCTACTAACCAACCAAACAGCATATGACTACCTTGACAAAGGGAACTCACAGATATCAAAATCTTAGAATAAAGATATTAAAGCATGCATACCATTGTATGAGTCTTTCCGGAACCAGTTTGACCATATGCAAAGATACAAACATTGTATCCATCAAGAATAGAGCGTATCAATGGTTGGGTGTCTAAAAATACCTCCTCTGTCAACATTGAACAAGGCTAAGTACAAGAGTATTACCAAAAGGATCGCATCAATTAAATGTGAAACAAATATAACAAGAACAAAAACAATCAACGTCAACCTAATTAAGATATCAATTTAATACTTTTATCCAATCAAGAAAATTTTACTCTTTGAAAGGAATTAAAGAGTTAATCTCAGTACAGAGATACAATTGCAAACTTAAATATACAAGACACTCTTCACACAAGGACAAGAATCCCAACAAAAAAATTGTCACCAAAGTCAGCATGGCCATGAACTCTCCAAAACACTAAAAAGCTAAGCTATTGGATTAGAGGTATGGCATCAAATTACCAAGGCGAAAGTACTGTGCTGCCCCCATGGAAAGGCGGAAATCCCATCCAAGACGATGCTTGCGTGAGTGCTCCTATTGGCCAGCGCGTGCATGCAGGCTCTAGAGGCCCAGGCAGCGATCTCTTTCCCATATAGTAGATATTAATAATATGTATAATGCAAAAGTCGACCTAGAACCAGCAAAACCAGCAAGAGATCGATTGCAGCCAGGATCAACCAAATACCCGCACTTAAGATTAACAATGTCTAGTTATTGTCATTTTACAAGTCTGAATACAGGACACAATCCCCAGCAAAGATAAACCAAGTTAGCCCAAGTCAGCACATTAGATTTGAGTTTGAACTAGTAAGTATATATTTGAGTTCAGCCTGTATTGGTTCTAAACCTAATCCAACGAGCTCGTTTTGCACTCTAAATACAACAACAACAACAACAACAAACTAAGCCTTCTCCCATCTAAATGGGGTCGGTTACATGGATCCCTGCAAATCAAAGTAAGAGAAAAGAAGAAATGAAGACACAAGAGATGAGAAGTGCAAAAAGAGAAATGAAAGTAAGAGAAAATAGGTGCAGCTCAGGAAGTCAAGGAAATCTCAGCTATATGGGGTGTGCAACATGGATCTTTGCCCTCCAAAAGGCTCTATCTGAGGTCATACTTGGTACAAGACCCAGACTACGCATATCATTCTTCACAGTCTCTCCTATGGTCATTTTCGCCCTGCCCTTTGCTCTTTTAGCTCCTTCAATCAGAATCATATCATTCCTCAGTACTGGGGCCACCAAACTCAAACATACACGACGGGCTGCCAAGAGCTGTTTTAGATATCCTTTAAGCACCACTAGCTGGGGCACCCCATTGGCCAGTTACAGTTCATGTGTACCCCGCCTTCCACCAAGACTGGTAAGGCCAACCAGGAGTAACACACCCACTCTGCATACACCACGCACTTCACACAAATAACTAAAGACTATCCACAACACAGGAATTTATGTGGTTCGGCTATAAGCCTACATCCATGGTGCAATACCCAAATGAGGCTTCGTATATGCACTATATGCTCCAAAACTGCAACTACTATAGTGGCTTTAGTCCTTGATCATAAAAAGATGAAGGGCAACAACCCCCAATAACTCATAGCCTCTACTATGAGTACCTAAGTCCATCTAGAATTTTAATCAAAAATCTTGTGAGCAACAACTCACAAGGGTATTACACTGAAATGAAATGATGAGAAATACAATCCCAATCCCAATGTGATTCACTAGGCATACATCATCATTACACAACCTAGGATCTACAAAAGAGAGTTGAGAGAACTCACCAAAGTGGACTAGCCATTTGAAGATTCAAGCCCAATGTCATCTCCATAGCTCAACAATGTTCATACACCTTCAAAGAAGTGATCTAAAGCCATCCTCAAGTCCATCCAAGCATCCAAAGGCATTTGGCATCAAAATCCCTCACAAAACACACTTCTGGGCACACATGAGCTTCTCCAAGCAATCCAAATGTGTAGCTCTTGTTCTTGTGAGAATTCTGCAACTTGAAACACTAAAATCGGACCTAAAATGGCCAAGATTTGGCCAAATGAAGATAGGGGGCAATTTTATAATTTTGGAGGGCTTTTTGTGACACTCTAATGTAGCACTACTTAAAGTCGTGAAGTGCTTCACGTCACAAGTATGTCAGCTGCCACAGAAGCCATTGGATTGAAAAGATTCTGTGCGCCAAATATTCTGGCCATTAGATCGAGACATTTCTTACGCATAAAGGAATGACAACCCACAAGGCATTAAATAGAATCTCGATGTCTGAGCTTTGTGTACGTGCGTTTCACGGAGTCAGGTCTGACTACTGCACATCTGTCTAATGTGACGCCACTTATGATAGCTTAAATGTACCTTTAATTATACGATTCCAACTGGAATCTTACAGAACCACTATCTTCCATGTGCGCTTACCGAAGCACATTTACACGCTCCAATTAAATGACTACCGCAAGCGCATTCCATTGGATCGGAATAAATGCCGATGTGGCTTAATCTTAACCATCCATTTGAAACCATTGGTTTTCTTACAATTGCAACCAGGCCCTTCCACCGATTTGCACTATTTGCTTCGATATCCCTCCGACTTTTCAAATTTTCATTTAAAGGACAACATATGTCTGTTGCACATGATTGCTTCCAGAATGCTTCCAAATAAAACGCCAAAAAAAATGGCTTAGGCATGAAAATCACACCGATACAAGGGCCATGCGGCAGGGACCATGGCTGGCATGCCCCCGCGCACCAGGGCCTCTGCTGGCACACCGCCCAGCATGCTTGGCCGCCAGGCCATGCGCCTGCTGCTCTCATTTTGCTGGCTGATTGTGGCCTTTGCTGCCCATACACCATGGCCTGTGTGGCCCTGTGCCGCCCATGCGCTTGTACCATGGGGGCCTTGTTGCTGCCCAGGCCATGTGGCCTTGATTTTTGCCACATCATCCAACACTAGCCACCTTAACAAACCATGTCATCATGCCCGCTAAGCCCTGGGGGGCCCCACACACATATAAACCAAAAACTTACTCCACATAGTTATGCACACGGAATCACATCCCAACTCAACCGAACACATATCCAATGCATCAATGCGCACCCAAACATGATGCCTATTATACCAAGGCTGGGGAAAATTATGAAAACACCCCTAAGCCATAAAAACACATCGAACATGTACCGAATTAATTTGAAAGCATCCAAAACTCATCAGACACATACTGAACACATCACCAACCATCAAAGCACATCATCTACCACACTGGGGCTAGTGTAAAATTACCAAAATGCCCTTGGGCATCAAAACACAACTAAACACATGCAATTCACCCCAAGCTCATCTCTAACACTTCAAACACATCCTAAAACGCCAACACCATTGTACCGTTGCCAACAATAACAACATATACACTTCAAACACTATCAAAGTTCAACACGTAGAACATGGCCATACCACCTAAAACGACATTCTCGCAACTTGTCGACGGTTGTCGTTGATCGGGGCAACTCCCAAATCAGCTCTAATACGATCATTCCTTACTTTATCCTTCATAGTCTTTCCGCACATCCATCTTAACATCCTCATCTCTGCTACACATAGCTTCTCTATATGAAATTTCTTAACTGCCCAACATTCCGCCCCATACATCATAGCCGGTCGGGCAACAGTCCTATAGAACTTTCCTTTAAGCTTTAAAGGAATACGTCGGTCACACAGTACTCCGGTCGCACCTCTCCACTTCATCCAACCCACCTTCGCACTCTAGTGAATGTAAAGGTGGAAAAAAAATCAACCTTTAAAGTGCCAAAAGTTTAAAACATTGTTTTAAATACTCTTATATTCTTAAATTTAAGGAATAGTACTAATTTACCTTTCTCAATAATGCAGTATTTCCAAATAATAATTTGGTGTTCATCTTGCATGAAAATTTTTAGTAGTTCCATATCATCAGTATAAATACATATGCACAAAAGGTATAAGTTTTCTTGCTACAGATATATAATGGAAAAGAAAATGAAGCATTCCCTAAGATTTAGTGGTATAAAGATGAAAACCTTGAGTGGCTGTTGGACCGAAGACCTTGTTAAACTTGAATACGCGACGACTGTCTTTTCCTTGTTTGAGGGGATTTACAATGATCAACTCACCATTCTCACCAATAAAATCTATGGTAGTTTGTTTTCCGTTTTGTCCAGGAAGGAATGGCCTTGTCCGACAATAGACTCTAATGTTGCCTATCCAAGAATACCAACATTCAGCAGATGAGCAGAAACATCTACAATTTAATGATACAGTTTTGATATGCTAATCATCATACCTTTTAAGTCTTGAACCTCATTATACAGCTTTCGATTTTCTGCAAGAACAATATGATAATTTTCTGCCACCTCTGCTAACCCTTTAAGCTTTACCCCTGAGAAAGGTGAGCACAAAGTAACATATTAGAAATTCCAGTTTAATTCCTGTAAACTAAATGAATCATTCTGAATTATAAGTCCTACCCAACTGACTAAATTCTTCTGAATAGATTCTGTGTGTATTTTGCACCACTTTCTTGATTGACTGAGAAGTGACCCTCAACTCCTGAATAAACAGCAAGTTTATTCATATAACTATGAAAAAAGCAAGTTCAAAATATATATAAAAAAAAGGGGTAAAAGATCCTCATGTCAACAGTGTGGATGCATTTCCACACCCTCCCACATGACCATGAGGGCCCCTCACTGACACTCTCATGTGGGCCCCACAATGACACTCTCTCATGAGGGCGTATTGACGAAACCATCTCCCGCACCCCGATTGGTGTGGCGTGGGAGATTCCCCCCCCCCCCCACCATCTGTGTGGGTAACCTTCTCCCTTAAAATAATAATTAAAAAAGGTAAGAAAATAGTTCAATGAGCAAACCTGCAAAGATTTGAACTGAAAATCTACAAAAGTCTGGTAGCTGTGTTCTTTTGCATTCCAGCTCTGAGCTTTTGATTCAGAAAATGACTCAAGTTCTTCAATTTTCTTCCTAGAACCTTCTAAGAGACCCTCAAGTTCCGTTAATCTCTCCTCTAACCCAACTTTAGTTCCCTTGGCTTGTGTTTCCAATTGCCGGCAACGTTGTTCATATTGCTGTTTTGCTAATTCCAGTTCTTGCTTTAGTGTTGAAATTTCAAGATCAATATGGTCCTTCTCTTTCATCAGTCTAAACATATCCTGCTCCTCAAGTTTCTTCTTCTCCTGTATTTTGGTCTTCTCCATCTGCACAAAACAATGCAAATCCACAATTTACAAGATGACAAAGTCACAAAAACAGAAAAAACAAGATATGAATCATATTATACATAAACTTTGGTTTCCTGGTTGTCACACCAACTTGTGCCACGTGTAGAGATGATGTGATAATTCTGAAAGTTTAATATTTAGAGAATGGACAGGATTGGCCATATGTCAAAATTCAGACCCAAATTCAATTATTTATCCTTCCATAACAGCAAACACTCCCATGTATCTCCATGCATCTCTTCATTAATCCGTATACCCTTTTGAGAGTCCAGAATTTTCTCATGCTTCATTATGCCATGTGGCAAATCTACTCAGGCTGAAACCTGATAAACAAGTAGAGGACTGTGAGGTCTACGTATCCACCAAATTTCAGCCCCATATGACTTGCGGCAGAAATGGGCCTGCAAGCAAGAGATTCCTTCCTGGTTGGGCCAACCAGAAACCTGCTCCCATGTATCCATGCCTTACTGTAGTCAACCTCATTCATTTGCATTCATAGAACAGACTCAACCCAATAAAAACTTATCCCAACTACTGAGGCTGAGCTACAGAAATCTAGTGTCATTACAATTGATAAGATTGAAAACCAGTTTTTAAGATCCAAGTAAAAATAATGGTTCACTTTTGCTCAAACTGGACATGCCATCCTCAAGTATCCAGGCTTGCAATGGCAGTTCCAAAACCTTTGGTCATAATAAGGTGAAGGTACCTCCAAGGCCCTCCTGAGAGGGCTAGCATCCAATGGACCATCAACTAGGAGTTGGCTAGGGATGGGATGGGCATGAATTTCTTGTACTTCGGACACTATGCTACCTATCAGCAGGTTCTAGGCCTTGGCCACTCATATGTCACCTCTCATGTGTTCATTTCTTATTTTATCTGTTCTGGTTTTGCCACTCATCTGGCGCTAAAGAAACAATGTATAAATAAAATTAGTGTAGTTCAGGACCAAAACCCCAATGCTGAGTCGCTATTGAACCACTTAAGTGATAAAACTCCAAATATAAAGAAGCAGTGAAAATTCTTTAAATATTTTGAAGTTCAGGACCAATGAGTAGAGAGAAAAAAGATTCCAGGACTCTACTGAAAAAAAAGAATTGAAGTGGAGGGCATTTCTGAAAATTAAAAGGATGGGGATGAATAAAACAAATTTCAAGAAGGGCCTTTAACAAGTACAAAATTATCTAGCCTGAACTGTAATAAGAATTTATCTTCTTCAACCTCAAAATCTCAAACAGTACGCGAGGAAGCCAGAATCAGAAAATGCATTCAGACTCTCCTCTTGCGTCGAAATCACATAAAGCTGTAGGATAAGGTTCAATCCTCTAACCTTTTGATTTCAACTATTACCAAGCCCAAATAAAAGGTATTAAGATGGGGATAAGCTCTGCAACTGAATCTGGCGGTAGGACACCAAACCAGACCTGAAACCCATTTGCAAGCTAATGGCATCAAACCTTACAGGCTGAGTCACCCTTAGGTGAGGAACCAACATGCACAGTTTCAGGAGGAAAGAACTAGAAATGGGGAGTTCGATCCCAATACAGCTGGGCTGCCTCTACCATCCAGAATAGAGTATGGTGAAAGGGGCACTTAAGAACTAAAACAAAGAAAGTAACAGGAAGAAGAAACAAGAAAGCAAGAGAGATGAAAGAAGGAAAACCTGGAACTAAGGGATTCAGGCTGAATCGAACTAGGGAGAATGAGAGAGAGGGAACAGCATCAGTTGACCACTCCAGCGAACAACATACGCACGTGAAGAAAAGTTTCAAACTTCAATTTTAATATTCAACTCTGCCCAAGGGTAACATGAATATAAATAAAGAGAGAAAAAAAAGAGACTCCTAATCTCATCCTAAAACAGAAATAGAACTCAACTCAAGCTGGGAGACTACTCTCCTATGTTATTATCTATTTTCCAAAAAAAAAATAAAAGATCACAATAATGACCCAAACAAATAATTAAATTCCTAAATACTCCTGTTGGACCAAAATCCAGGTTTGGTTTTGGTATTTCTCGATCTGGGTTTCCAGATCAGGTCATGTCAGTCCAGCCAAGATAATGGTGTACTACATCAAGTTGAGATGGATCATGGATGAGGGATAAAATCTTAAAAGATATAAGACGAATGAACACATTATAGGTAGTTGTTAATTGGAGAAGAAGTCCATTGAGGTGGCATGGACATGTGCAACGAATGTCGTTGAATGAACAGTAAGGAGTGATATGGTTCGGGTTGGAGGAGCTAAAAGGACAAGGGACAGGTGTAAAATTACTTTCAGAGAAGTGGTGAGAGAAGACAAGCATCACTTAGAATCAAGAAGAATGTCTCTAAAAGCGCAATGGGACATGTAGTCAACCCATTTATTGGGATACACTAAATCTACTCCAACCTAACTATTCTTCGAAACCCTAATTTTATCGCTTTTCTCCATAAACCTTAATCTGTTTCTCTCATGAACCAATCCTTTGATGCTTTCTTTTAGGACTGTAGATTCCAGAAGTTCCAGTTGACTCAACAAAGTAGAACACATTCTAAAATACTTCAACACGGATTGTAAAGCATCTAAAGGAACCGGTCCAATGTCACAAGACATTGAATTTTCTCTTTTAAGTTTATGCCACAAAAAATAAAATTAGAGCAGGGAAAAAGAGGGGAGCAACTACTAGAATTGGACCTTTATATGCTGGAACTTGTTCATAGCAACCTGCAAGAAGAGGGTGCAGTTTCAAGAAGTGAATGAATAGATCATTGCCCACCACAAAAAGTTGGGGAATATGTGTATGAAGATAACCTTATCAACTGAAAGATTTAGTGTAATTACTTGAGTACCTGGGTCTCCTCATTAGTCCCAGTTGCAAGAGTCTCGAGTACTCTAAGTCTTGATTGATATTTTTCCTCACGAGCCTTGTAGAGATTATTTTGCTGCAGATATGCAGTAATAGATAAATTATTATAAGTGCCAATTAAAAATTTCCTTTAGAAGAAATTAATTTCTAAAGCATATTACAGTTCTTAGGTGATCCGCTTGAGTTGAAATACGTCGCTCAATCTCTTGTACGACTTTTCTCAATAGACACGCCACACGCTGAGGGAAAGGGAATAAAAGGACTCGTTAGAAATTCTACAAGAAACCCATCCAATTGGATAAAAATGTAAAATCATCAATTCAAGCTTGGAATGACATCCACTGGTTGGTCACTATCATACATGAGGTATTTCCCCATTCTTCCTTTCAATGCTTTCATCTAGAATCCCATTTACAACACTCAGAAGTGATTGAGTTGGAGCATTCTGCAGGGGGGGAAAGAAGAAGATCAGGTTCTAGTTTTCATACAGAAAATTAAGTATGCCGGATATTGGGTCCAATAAGAAGATCAAGAATTTACATCGAAACTGTTAGATTTCATCATTTCAGATATCTTAGCAGCAGGAATATCAGCATAACGTCCTTGTTTTAGTTGAAAAACCTCATGGAACTTATGTCCAACATGATGTATCAATGCAGCCGATGGCTCTACATGAGAAAAGCAAGAGAATAAAATCAACTCTTCAAACAATGAAAACAGAGTTTGGAACTCATCTAACTTAATAAAATCAAACATATGTGGTATCTCTGATAATCATAGACATTTAACATTTAAGCATCATACTTTTATGAACAATGAACCAACATCTAAACCAGACACAGAGGCAGTCCTGAAATAGGTCCAAGGTTGAGTCAACCCAATCCAACCATAGTATCAAGGTAGTTGGCTGATACCATCAGCCTTGAGAACATGTAATCATGTACGCATGTTCCATTAATGTCATTAACAGAAGCTAATTAACAATTATCCTTGTTTTTGGGTTGGCAACTAACAAGTTACACTTTTCTTTTTTTTTTAAGGTAATTAACAAGTTACACTTGATCTTAGTTATTATTACCATTTACCAATATTTTGTTTCTATTAAATAAAAACTTTTGTGTTCCTAATCATGAGAGTGTATTTATCAAAGGGTTGTAAACCTCTGAATATGTGATTGTCTATTAAGGGACTAATTAACACATTCATTAATGAAGGGGCTATTTAATGTGCTCAATTGCAATATCCTCCCTTCTTTACAAAAAAAATAGCAAATAAGAATTATCATGGGCTATAGTAGACCAAACAGCCTCACCATCTAATTGAACGGGCAAACAAAAGAAGAAATTCTCAGCAGTTTTTGGGCTTTAAAATTACTTCAGGTCAATAGCAAAACTAACCCCAAAAGCATGCCAATGGGTACTCCAATCGTCCTGGCTGATCTAGGTTTTAAAGCATTTTGATGTCAAAAGAGTTGACTAAGTAGAATGCTGAAAGCTATGGTCTAGAAAGGAGGAAAGAAAGAAGAGAAACTAGGAAGGGAATTAGAGTGCTGATGTTTGAACTTCCCCACTTCATTCTTTATAATGTATCTAGTGGACCATGATGCCTTCAATAAATAAAAAAGATTACACATTCCCAAAAGCGTTTCCCAACTACATGGGGTCAGCTACACCAATCATTTTTAGCAATTCAATTCTGTTTAAAGCCTTAGCTTGCTCAATATACCATAAAAATATGTCCTCTAGATTCCCAAACGCTCAATCTGTTTCCAGGAAAAAACAGTGATAAAGGAAAATTTTTAGATAAAAATCTGTGTAAAAAGAATAAGATTTTACCTGAGATTTTTTATTTTAGATGGTTTTATCCAAAAATAAATAAATAAATTGGAGCTCACCATGTTAGCCGATACTTTTTCTTTACCCTTTAAGGGAAGTACTGGTGGTAGTGTTTTCAGCTCATTATTTTTTTTTTTTTTTTGGGGGGGGGGGGGGGAGGGGGTTCAGATCAGTTTGGGTCAGTATGATTACACATGTTCTGACATGTTTTACTGTACAAGTCAATGATGTCAAAATGAATATTGAATGGACCTGCAAATCCATTCATGTTTACAGGTATAAACTAAAAGAATTTGTCTAGTTGTATATACAAACAAGATCTACAAATTCCTACATGACAGATTAAATCTCAAATGGAAAACAAAAGATACCCAAATTCAAAATTCACAAAATAAACACTGAAGATATGATCACAGCAATTCTAATCACATTCCATTGCCCTTCCCCCAAAGATGATCAATCCAGTCAGCAATTACCTTTTGTTTGTTATTTAGGAAGAGAGTATGAAAGCCTTGCAGGAAGCCAACTATAGTCACTTTATGTGAAATCAAAATGAAAAGTTAAATCATGTGATAACTAAGCATCTGAAACTCAAGCATCACACTCTCCAATATTTTACATGGCACTCACTTGGATATCTTAGGCTGTCTTATCCCTTTATTTGGGATAAGACTTTGTGCGAATTGAGTATAGCAGTCAGCATTACGAAACTCTAACACTTCAATCAAAGTCATACCTGACATAACAGGACTGCGCAACACACGCTGAAATTTCGAGTCAGTCCAACTCTTTCGCCTCTCTTCTCTAGTTACTGGAGCATCCTGTCCACAAGGAGATACTTCCCCAACAGAACCATTATTTCCCTCCGAACTATCTGCTTCCAACAGTTTCCATCTATTCCTTGGCTGGTTTCCAGCTTTAGCCATTGAATTTGTAATATGAACAGTGTCTCCCCCAGGATTAGAATTAAAACGCTCTTTAAGTGTCAATAGGCACTCTACAACTGTTCCCATAGACCCCTGCACAATATGTCAATCATGAGGTGGAGAGCATAACCTTGCTCAACCCTATACTAAATAAGGACCAAGTATTTTCAGAAAGATACCATATGATGTATGACGGCAGGTGCATGACATGTACCTGTATATCTGTAAATGTATATGCATACACTTAAGTGTGTGAGTATGCAATCACTAGCATGCAGAGGTGCATGAGAGCACACCCTTAAGCCACAAACCAGCATTGCATTCTTTGCATTCTAACTGCTAATAGTTAGCACTTAAGCACATCTCTCCCTTTATATATAATTACCCTAATAACTAAAGATACTATACTTGACCTTAATCAAACTTAAAAGACCAAGAATCCTTAGCAAGAAAAAGAATAAGTTTACAAATAGCTAAGAATACCTGCTCAAGATCCAATAGTCTGAACCTGGGCAACCTCATGTGATCCATAGTTGCCAGAAACCTTTTGACATTCTCCACACGAGGCTCAGAAGAATGATCAGAACCACCCCACTACAGTAAAAAACTCACATTAAAATGAAAATATAAATGTTAAAAATTATTTTCCAATTCAATAAAATTGCTATTTCAAGACAACTAATGGGAAAAAAAAAAAAACAAACCTCATTTATAGCACCAAGTCTAAGCCTGTCTAAAACACTACATAAAACAGTTCCATCAATTAAAAACGCTCTGATTTCTTCTTCCGAAGCTTCCAATGGTAACCTTAAATCAGGAAGCAAGCCATTTAACCACTCCACCAAATCTGCTCTTTGCTTGACTGTGGAACAAATCAATGTTATAAGTGGCCCAAATTGAGAGAGAAGTTAAAACCAAAGAAAAAGGAAAATGCAGCTTTCGATACCCTCATCCTCAAAATTGACATTGGCATTCCTATTACCAGCAGCAGTTGAGCGGTTAATTTCCCCATTTTCTTTTGTGTGAGATTGGGAAGTCATGGTGAGATATTCAGAAGGGATGTCTGCCTTTAGAACTGAAGTTTGAAAACACTGCTAAAATCATACGATTTCATGGCTCTTATATTGAAGGAGAGAGTTGACCTCCTCAATGAAAAATGAACAACAAAACCCTACTGAACAGTCCTCCAAGAATTCAGTATTCCTGAAAATACATGATGGCCAATAGATTGAGCAAGGGGTTAAGACATTAGATTAAGTACAAAAATACAAATAAATAAAGGGAAAATCTAATTGTAACCACATTGGCTTCAATTAGATTTAGAACCATATGTCATACCATATGGAAGAATGATGTGGCAAATTTGACCGTTGGATATTTATGGAATTGCCTAGCTTGGCCACATGTCAAATTTCAGCCTCAAATTCAACCATTTACCCTTTGATCTAATGTCATGCCCTCCTGTTTATATCCATGCACCCTCTTGTAGTCCTGAATTCTGTTTTACCACATGGCAAACTCTGATCAGGCTGAAACTTGACATGTGAATAGACTATAGAGGAACTTGGGATCTACAGGTCCACAAATTTTCACCCCCATCCAAGCTGCCACGTAGCAGAATCAAGGCCATGGTTACAGTCTAACTTGTAAACAATATGGTTACGACTAGAAGCTCCCATAAATAAATGCCTCATATTAAAAGCCAGAATCATTCCTAGAGCATCTGCATCATGAAGAATTGCACCATCAAACTTTGTCCATTTTCCATTTTATGCTGTGGTAAGTAGAATTCTGCATGAAACGTGGATGCTGATAAAGATTCTCAGATGAGTTTCATAGCTTGTATTTTATTCAAATCTACATTTTTTGTTTTTGAAGATAAGGTACGGATTCAATTAATAAATCAGAATAAAAGCAACCTCTGAACTAAGGATGCTGTACAAATAACAATCCAAGCTAATCTTCAAAAAAAATCCATAATTCAAAAGATCATCCCTGACCCATGTACAATTTCATCCCAAGGATCCCATATCCGATGTGTATTAACCCCCAAAATTCCAGGACCACAAAGCCAACAAGAAGTAACTTCTTAGCCCTTCTAACTCCTAGCTGGCTGCTCCCTCTTCAGCTTCAAATCTTGTTGCATTGCTTTCCGTCCAAAACTCCAGCAGATGGCAAATACACACAACTTCCAAATGATGGTGGCCCTACACTCCACTGGACGTCCTTCCAAAATGCTGCCATAACCAACAGCATGGTGTTTAAAACTCCAATCCACACCCACCATAGAAAGGGATTCTCCGCATAATATTAGGATTATGGTTGTAAGAGTATTTTGGGTATGCTTTGTAATCATTTCTAATAGACTGTAATAAATGTAAGGGCACCTATGTAATTGTACATCCTTTAAGTCAATGGCAATATAATATAGAGTAAAGTGGTTTTTACCACTTAACTCATTTTATCTAATATCTCTCTCTCTCCTTTCATTGGCTGATTCTTTGAAGAATTCAGAGGAAATGCTTTTGTTAGTTCCGTTTCAAGTTAGACTGTCCCGTTAAGTATTTTGGGTACGCTTTGTAATCATTTGTAATAGACTGTAATAAATGTAAGGGCACCTATGTAATTGTACATCCTTTAAGTCAATGGCATATAATATAGAGTAAAGTGGTTTACCTTAACTCATTTATCTAATATCTCTCTCCTTTCATGATCAGAGAAATGCTTTGTTAGAGTAAAAGTGGATTTTTGAAGAACGAGAAATGCTTTGTTAACAATCATATTTATCTAATCATTTATCTAATATCTCTCTCTCCTTTCATTGGTTGATTCTTTGAAGAATTCAGAGGAAATGCTTTTGTTAGTTCCGTTTCAAGTTAGACTGTCCCCATTTAAAGACCTTTTGAGTTCTAATGCAGTGGACACCTTATCAATGTTTTCTTTGTTCACATCAAGCCTTTCTTCTGCTGTTTATTTTGTATATCCTAATCACCTATTTGAACCATAGTTCAAAAACTCGTTTCGTCTCGGTCGAAATCTTGAATATTTTGAGTATTTCGGTCGAGTCGAAACGAAACGCAAATTCGAATTGAAAAAATGCAATATTTCGGAAATTTTGGTCATCTCGTTTCGGAAATTTCGGTTATTTCGGCATTTTACACCCACAAATTGCCAAGCAAAACTCATAGAAAGAATACCATATTTCGCCAAAATTTCGGTCAGACTGAAACACCAAAACGAAACGAGATTTTAAACCTTGATTTAAACACAAAGTGTGACCCCCCCCCCAACACACACACACAAAAGAAGCAACAGAGAAAAAAGAAACAATAAAGTAGTCTTATATGTTCCATGAATGGAGGACTTTATGCCCTTTGGGATGGTTGATGAGGACATCAGTCCACCTGGCAGTGGCTTTAGAGTCTACCAGAGGAGGAGACGCAGGCATCAGCCCTCCATGGCATCTCTTTGGATTGATGATGCGTAGGGACTATCATCTTGATAGGACCCAGCTGGTGAGTCCCACGGTGGACCCCACACGTGATGGACAGCAAGCCTAGTCTTAGTATTATTTTCTTACTACTATTTTTGTTTATTATTATTTTAGTATAGCATGTATTTCTTTTCTTTTTTTATTTTGCATGTAATTCACTTTTCATTTTAGTGGTAATATGGTGGGCAGTCATAACCAGCCAATCACAGCAAGTATGTGGGCAGTTATTTCTGTGGCTTTTTTTTTTTTTTTCCTCTTAAAAAGGCTAAGGGAGCCTCTCTCTCTCTCTCTCTTCTTCTTCTTGAATTCTGCTCCCCTGCTTCTCCTTCTTATTCTTCTTCTATTCTCCACTCTAGACTCTATATTTCCCCTTTCCCCCCCACCCCACCTTGTGTACTGTTGCCTTGGCATTTCTCTGCAACACAGTGACTATGAACAGAACCTGCCGTGTATGAAGACTGATTGGAACTTGCATTCTCCAAGTCTGGGCTGATGAATGGGATGCTGAATTAATGGACTGAAGGCTACTGGTGCTCCCTCTCCTTTAATCTTATCTTCTTCTTATTCTCTTCTCTGTCCCTATGTGATATAGGTGGTAAAGTCTGTCTCCCCTCCCTATTATTTTCTTCTTCTCGTAGCCTCTATGTTTCTACTTCAATCCTGTTAGCAAATGTTTCCTACCTTTTACTGTTTTACTTTATATTTTGTTATTGTTATCACCTGACCTGTTAGTACACTGCCATCAGCTTCCACTTCTTAATTCCTTTATATTGAATGTTTGTTGATTCCATATGTTAGTTGACTGGTTAAGTCATTAACAGAGCACAAATCATTTTTATAATATTGAAAGTTCATGCATTCAATTTGATATCTTGCTGCCCATGCTTCCTACCCCCATGTTCCCAATTGATGCCCTGTTAAGTTGATTGCATTCAGCTAGGACTGTTGCTCATTGTTACTTTAATTCTATGTTTTAGTCTCTATGTTCATCATGTATGCTGCTGCAATTCCCTGACTTTAGTCCACTTTTAGGGTTTGAATAGTCTTGCATAGCCTATCCTAGCCAGCCCTTGTAGGAACCCTAGTTTCTAGGTAATCCCCCTACATCAATGGTTCAATATAATAACCGAGTTACAAGTTTCTTCTTATTTATGGTTTGAAGTTTGAACAGTTATACTTGCAGTTCTTTGAGGACCTGTTATTGTTATCAGTTATTAGGGTACTAAGACGCATTGCTATTTGAGTAAGCTGAAGCTTGAGCATGTGGTGAATAGACAAGGGAAGTTCCTGCATGAAACAGCCAACAGTGGTGGACCCAGTAGGCCAGGAGCCAAAGTTGTGTAAATATGTGTAATATCATAAATTTCTGAGCATATAGGTAAAACATATATGACCCTCCCCCCGCCCCTTCTTTCTGAGCCAAAAGAGAAAGACTGAATTGTGACAAAATTTAAGAGGTACGGCAAAAAGAAAAGGCTCTGGAACATCTGTAAGTAGCATAAACAAAAATGCAGTAACAAGTTGAATGGAAAATACTGATCACATTGCTACTAGCTATCTGTCAATAAAGCATACCCGAACATTCCTGAGCTTTAATGAATCAATATTAAAATGAAAAAAGAAGGCCCTTTCTTCACCCACCAAAAGATTGAATTGTGACAAAATTTACACTGAAATATAACGAACAACAGGAAACACAGAGAAGTCTGCCTCTATGGCTTTATCATCATTCTTGAAAATCAATTAATAAGCAGAAATTACAGGTTGGGTTTGTCCAAGCGTGGGAGTATGGAAATGAGACTGGGGATAGCAATAGCATAGAAATTGTTAAAGATTAACAAAAAAACAATAGAAATTTTACATGCTGCTCTCAGAATTGGAAAGAAAAAGAAATGAAAAAAGGAGCATAAGTACAAATATGCTTACCGAAGAGATACGCGGAAATTTCTCTGGCTGACTCGAAACTCTGAAAAATGAGGTCGGACGTAACAGAGCTGTTGAAGAAAGGGGGGAAAAAAAAAACTTCTATAGATTTAAAAAAAAAACAGAGACAATGCTAGTCTTACAGGCGCTTCGTGATGGGAGACGGGATTGTTGTCACCCAAACGAAGCTCTGTTCCTGTTAAACAGAAGAGGGAGGGGAAATACTAAATCGTAATCTCAGCTTTTGTCAGAAAATCTTCTCAAGATAAAATGTACCTCATTATAACCAGAAGAAGCTTGACCTAACAACTCGTACCTAAATGTCGCCTGAAATCTGGCTGGTTTCACGATGTCCGGTGGCAATTGGGATCCTGCGCTTGGCTGAACCTCTGCCACCGCACAAAACATTCTCATGAAAAATAGACAAATCCCGACCGATGCTGATCGGATTTTCCGGTTGGCTTAAATTAGGTTGGTAAGATGGCGGGTTCGTCCGTTCAAGAAACCAATTCAAAAATGAAAAAGTTCGAACGGAGTTTCCCTCTACCCACGGTGAATGGGAACGGTTGGAGAGAGCGGGAATTGATACGGGAGGGTATTTTGGAACATACAACAATCTTAACAGGGGTTTGTGATCCCTATGGTGTGGGTGAAAGAAAACTTTATTTTAAATAATAAATTAAGCTTGATCATTCATGCAAAAATAATCCAACTTATTGCATAAGAAATTCTCTCTTCATTAAAGTCAATGTGGTTCAACAAAGAACATCCAATGTTAGCTCTATTTAGTTACAACTAAAAGAGAATGAAGGAAGTAAAATTAATTTATGATAAAATTATGATTGTATAATTAATTAATCTTATTAAATATAGAAGTTATATTTTTTCGAGGAAAGGTGAAAAGGTTCACCTAGAATCCAAGGTTGCTATTATTCCGCTCTATATGTTGATGGTCCGAAATAACTTTCAGTATTAACATTCATCCAAGCACAATGATGGTTGTCCGCCTTCCTCGTGGTTTAAGGAAAACTCAATTTTACTTTTCAAATAACTTCTTTAGACCTTTTTAGATTTTTTTGGATTGAGTTCTTTGTCAGGCTGCGCACGTCTCGTATATTAGTGCCTTCTTGTGTCTATCTCTCTCCTCCCTCCTATGATATGACATTTTTTGGGTAAGTACTTATGATCTGACTTATCTACCTCTTTATTGCGGAAGGAGAAAGATAGACTAGATGTGTAATAAACTTCCAACACTTATCAAATATTAGTTATATTTTTCCATTAAAATTCAAGTAATCTAATAAAATAAAACAAAAATTAATGCATGTGCAATACATTTATTAACTAGATGAATTAAATACTCAATTTAATCCATTCTTATCCTAATTAAATGAGGTCAAACTATATAGATCTTTCATCTCCAATTAACTCTATTCTAAGTCATATTAGTTATTAATCTTAAATTATGCATGTCTTTCCTCACCCTTTATCCTAGAGTTATCTTTTTAGGCTCTCTTTGGTATAGTTTTTATTTTTTATTTTTGCCTATTTAACAAAAATCATTTGTGAAAACCATTTTTGATAATATAAAAATCATTTGGTAACTAATAGACATAATAGATTGTGTACCCAGGTTTGGTATACCTATTATGTGCAAAATAATTTGCTAGTTTTATTCCTTCTTGGAGGATTCTTTTTGTCTCTGCTTTTGTTGATGATGCTGCAAGTCCAAACCTAGTTGATGCTGCGAAAATGTGAGATCAGACATGAAGATTATTGCAGATTACCCTACTTCTTTCGATTACTCATCCAAGCTACCATCTGTTTGAACCACGGATTTAAAAATTGGAATCGGATTAGGTGAATAGTTGACTCCTAACATTTTGGAGGAGGGTGTCCCATCTGGGTTTCTAGGGTTTAAGTGGGATCTGGCCAATTCCAGCCAATTTCTTACCAATACCAGCAGATCAGAAACTGAATCAGTTCAAAATTGGCTAGACTCATTCAGATCTCGCTTCCTTCTTTTAAATTCCTGGTGCAGACTCTCTTTCAATAATCCAATTTTAATCCAGTCCAATCGAACAATTTAAAAGGCAGGATGGGGTTTTGTGCACCATTGTTGGTTGGTGAAGAACTAATTCCTGATGACAACATATTTTGTTGTGTTTTGAAGAAAAGTTAAGAGTAGTTTTGAAATGATGATTTCCAATTTTGGATCAACGGTTTAAGTCTGGTTGTTGCTTAAGCTAAAGTTTCTGGTTCCTTCCTACCCAAATCTTGTAGGCTAGGACTACTCTAGCTGCAAGAAGGTTTAAGCTTTCTCCTTTTAGAGACATTGTGTGGCAATTTAGTTTGCACTCACACCATACTTTGCTCGCATGATAAGCTTTAGCCCAAAGAGAATTTGTGGCGTGGTACAGTAAAACTTCGAAGATTATTAAAACCATCAAAAAACTTGACAAAACAGAGACGACCGAGAGAGAGGAGGGAAATCGGAGGCCACAGAGAGTTGAGTTTAGGGTTGGAGGCGGAGGCCGCAGAGAGTTGAGTTGAGAGAGACGGTGCTAGGTTCTACCGTCACTGCCGTTTGAGGTGATCAATTCGTAGTTTGATACTCAATACAGAGAGATCGAAAAGAAAAAAAATATGCCGAGCCCTTCCAAGAGTGGGCACCGAAGAGGGATTGAAGAGAATGGGAGAGGAAAGAAATTGTGGAAAGGGCAGCGTCGTTTTACCGGCGAGCCTATCTGACTGAGGTTGAGATTCGCTGGCCAAAGACTTTTCCGGATCTGCTTTCTGCTGGAAAATTACAGAAAATTTAACGAGAGATGCCAGCCAGGCTGACGAAGTTGCTGCTGAGTGTAACAATACAGAGGAGCTTGGGAGCTGTACAGGTGGTGATGTCACCGGAGTCGACTGTTGGAGATCTGATTGCAGCGGCGCTAAGGTTGTATGCCAGGGAGGGGAGAAGGCCTGTGCTGCCCACGACGGACCCTGCGGAAATCCTCCTTTATTCTCAGTTTAGCTTAGAAAGTAAGAAATCTGAAATCAGATAACTTTCTTTCTTTCTTTCTTTTAAGTTTTGGGAAAAATGAATTAGGAATGTTGATACACTTATATTGATTGAAGCAGGTCTGAATTGGGAGGAGAAGCTGAAAGAACTGGGGTAAAGGAATGTTTTCCTGTGCCGTAAGAAGCCAAACGAAGCTGCAGAGAGTTTAGGGTTGGAGGCGCTAGAGAAGAGATGAGAGATGAGGGACGAGAGCGAGAGTGAGAGAGGAGGGTTTTATTTTCTTATTTTGAGTGGGTAATTTATAATTTTAACCACACAATAGAGCCGTTGTTAAGAACCAATTTACACGTGAAACAAATAGCGCAAAACATTTTTCAACCAAAAATCATAAATGGCTTTCATCCTCTTTTTTGTTTCAGATTTTTTTTAATTTTTTTTTAATAGAAACAAGTTTCATAAATGATACCAAATGCAATTAAAAACGTTTAAATCACAAAAAATAAATAAAAACTATATCAAAGATGGACTTAGGTCTATCCCAAGCTCTTTAAGGTCTTTCAATTGAAATCAAAAGTCAAATGAAACCATTTATTTTAGGACTAAGTTTCCCTCCACCCACTCTCATTCACTGTGGGACAGGAGAGGACGGGTGGGTGAACCTATCCTCTATGGGTGAAGGGAAACTTAATTCTTTATTTTATGCAAAAATAGGTTTGATTCTATTAACCTACAATAGGTAATACAACCAAGAGTGTCAATTGCCAACTGCAATGAAACCACCACAATCCATTATTTTACGTAGTTGTGACTTGCGAGGGATTGACTAAAATTTTAAGACACTCTCGATCTCTTATGATATAGTTACGATTCAAATCAACTAGAGGTATAAGCATGCCCACTTTAAATGCCAACCATTGCCCCTATGGTAAATCAGCTGGGCCCAAATTTTGAGTCAACTCACTTGTTCACATGTGTTTTAGCCCTATGTTCATGGTTTTAGTGCATGGTATTGGATCGGGTATCAGTCACCTTCAAAACCGATCACTATTGATGCAGTATCGAACAAGTTTATTATTGGTTTTCCTTAAAAAATGATTTTTTTTTTTTAACTATTTTACCCATTGTCTGTACTGTTTTCACCGATATGGTACCAGTCAGATATTGATTTTGGTCACCTTCAAAACCATGTAGTATCGACCGTATCGGGCGATCTGATACTAATACCTGAAACCATGCCTACATGGCAAAATAGAGCCTTAAAGAGCAAATGTTACAAAAGAATGCACAATAGTGGTTGGAGTACTATAGATATGTATTGACATACAGGAGATGCATACCAATGGTCAAGAGAGCTTTTGGCTGAACTATATATAAAATTCGACATGAAATTAATCAAGATCCTAACACCTCTCTCCCTCTCTCTTACGACCGTGCATGGAACCTTTTGCCTTAATTTTTAATGAGAAAAACTATTACTTTTGATTATTCATAAATAAGGCAGACATAGACAAACATTGATGGGTGTCATTTTCCTTCTCGCAACACCAAAGATACCTTTTACCCAGAAAAAAAAAAAAAAAAACACCAAAGACAGTTCAGAATTATGAACCTTCAACCATAAATTTTATTTTGACCATTACATAGTTAAGGGATTGCTTGCAAATCATGGCGCTGGAATGGGACTTCAGAAACAACACCAAGGACACTTCGGACATTCGTCATATGAGAGGGAGAATTATGAGACATCAATCCGTGGTGGATTTCTCTAAACACCCATGCTGAAAGAAAAGCTTTCTCCTTAAATTATTTACATTCAGTTATTTGATTTACCACATGGATAGCTCTGTTTAACTGAAATTTGATGTTTTACTAATGGATATAGTGGTATACAATAAAAAAAAACAAGGGGCACTGTTCTCTGTGCTGCAGTGCAGGATACGCCTAGACACATGGGGGTGGACGATGACCGCTATGCCCCCCTAAGTAACAGGCTCATATGCTTGCCTGCCTGGACGCAGCCTGCACTGCGGCACAGAGAACATTCTCCCAAAAAAACAAAAAAGAAAAGATAAATTTTCAATTCCTTCCAACCTAAAATCGTGTTCCATTATATGGGAGGTCTGTGATATGTATGTTAAAAAAAAAAGAATAGGATTTCTGATCTATTTTCCTTTTCATTATAGGGGAGGGTTTGTCAAAATACCTTTTGTAATATATGTTGATTTTATTTTTAAATGGTGTGGTATCTTTTGGACTTTTCACCATTTGCCTTCTAATTGTAATTTTAACGAGTACTTTCACATCTTAACAAAGATTGTTACAACAAACATCAAAGAAAAACGAACAAAAACATAGCAAGATGACACAGATTTAAGTGGTTCAAACATCAATACGATGTGCTAGATGTGCTATGTTTACATGCAAAGCTGAAGATATTTCACTATGTAATGAACGAAAATTATAATGTGGAGATCTCCCAAGAACACCCAAAAACGGTGTTGTAGCTCTCTCTTATCAAAACCCTTACACCAAAAACCCCAAAATCTCACTTACTTTACAACAAGACGGTAGAGTATATAAATACTTTTCCATCGGATCAAGTTGAACCGTACCGCAAGGGTTTTGCTCCCGCCCTTCGCTACAATCACAAATCTCAGAAAAAGTCTCATTCAAGTCATCACCAAAAAAATGTCGAAACTGGTTAATCTTTGAAACGGGTCCAAAAATTCATGCCACACATAACAAAGACACATCATTGTAGGGTTTAGATTCAATTCGATTTGGTTCAAATCAAAATCAACGGTTTTTAATCTAAAACCAAAATCGAACCAAAGAAAATTTCATTTTTAAAAAAGATTATTTTTTAACGACCAGTCAAGGTTTCAGTTCCAGTTCTAGATTGACACCTTATCTGGAATACTTCCCCATACACATTAGGACTGAAACGTCTTCCAAACCATCTTCATCTCCTTACCCACGAAGTCCTTCCCTCCCTGTATGTTCCTGTGTTACATTAGTTGCAGAGAAATGGTTTGTGTAATGTGGGTCGAATGCGGCGTCCCCTGAGCCGCATCCAGCGGCGGTGTGACTGTTTCTGTGTTCCTTTCTGGTAATGACGATTACAGCTAACCTTTAGAACAGTGAAGGAGGTCTCAGAGAGAAACCAGCTTTGAAGTAACGATACAAGGTCTCAACCTCGGACTCCCAACTGCCATCGATGCTGAACTATCTGTCTTCCATAACCATTACTTTGCCTGTAGATACAATTGAAGTAATACTTTTCAAATCTTCGACCTATACCTTAACCTGAGGTTGAAGATAGACTTTAATGGTGATCTTTGGATAACTTGGAAGATGGGGACTGGGGGTGCTATGTGGCCCCATGGATTCCAGACCTGCATAAACCATTCGGATGGATGAGTTTAGTTTGTGAGGCATGGAAGCATAGAAATTTTCTTCTTTTTTTTTTTAAGGATAAATTTTATATCACAATCAGAAGTCAGAACCATATATTTATCCTGAAAATAAGAAGAAAACCAAAAGATATTAGAGGCAGTGGTCGTTAGATGAGATCGGTATGGATATACTTCGCGTGTTATTTATTTTCTCTCTTTTGTCTTGGCGGCAGAGTGGTTTTGTGGGTGGAAAGGCTCTTGAAGAAACACAGCCACCACAAGTTTCAGAATCAATCGACCAAAATGCAAATATCATCCAAATTCACATTCATTTCTCTTTCACAGATGTCCATTCTGCTACTCTTCTTCTCCTTCTCTCTCCTTGTCCGGATTCCACGACCAAGAATCCTCCACCTTAGCATTTTATCTTCCACCTTTCCTAAGATCACTCTGTGTTTTCCTCTTACACCAATTAACAGTTAAGACATGTTTTCCTCTTCTTACCTCTCTTCCACGAGACAGTACCGGTTAGCAAGAGACACTGTCCTACTTCACAACTCTCACTTGCTCCATGCACGAAGGCACCAATCACCTTTCCTCAGCTCTCATCAAACTCACTTCTCCACTAGAGATACTATGAACCTCAAACCTCAACCACCCAAATCCTCATCCCCTATACTGAGACTAAAAAATTTCAAATTCTTCCTCCCTTCTGCAACCTTAACTTCTTTTGCTGAAGCTGAGGGTGAAGAAGAAGCATCCCAAGTTCAACAACGCCATGAAGGTGCAAAATCTGATGACTTGCCGGGTATGGCCAAGGCCTTCAACATCTCCTCCAGCACAGCTTCTGCAATTTCTATCTGCATAGCCTTTGCTGCTCTCAGCCTTCCATTTTTCATGACGTCTTTGGGGCGAGGGTTGATGCTGAAGATTAAATTGCTTTCTTATACGACACTGTTGTTTGGGTTTTACATGGCCTGGAACATTGGAGCTAATGATGTTGCCAATGCCATGGGTACTTCTGTGGGTTCGGGTGCTCTAACAATCCGGCAGGCAGTGCTGACTGCAGCAGTGTTGGAGTTCTCTGGGGCACTGTTGATGGGGACCCATGTGTCTGGCACAATGCAGAGCGGAATCCTTGTCGCGAATGTCTTTCAGGGGAAGGATACATTGCTCTTTGCGGGTTTGCTTTCTTCTCTGGCTTCTGCTGGTACCTGGTTGCAGGTCCATTCCATGACTCTGTTTGTTTCTATGTAAAATATTAGATAAACAACTTTCACTTGGAAAATTTGTAGGAGGTAAGATAAGATGTAAAATATCATTGCAAGACTTTAAAAATTTTTTTTGGTCATTTATTTTCCATGATAAAATCATTTAAAATCTACATAAAAATGCCGTTATAACCAAATTTGAATTATGAAAGCTCTATCATATGGTTTTGAGAACCATATATGGATGGGTCCCACAAATACATAGGCAATATGTGATCCAGATATAAAAAGTTTTTTCAAGGGAAGATTTTACTGTCAAATTCCGCATAAAAATTGCTAAGGTGAAATCCGGAAAATGTGTGGTCCCACAAATTTTAAAACAATGGAAAATCAAAATTTTAAGGTAAAATTTTATTTTTTTCAACTATTGTATACCAAAATAAAAGGAGCCTAAACAGCCTTGGAAAATACATAGAAATTGAATCATTCATTTGTTTCTCATAGAAGTGGATCCAAAAGTTCATCTGCGAAAGTACAACCACTGGAAGACAAATATAATGAATCCAATTTTTAGAAATCTTTCAATGAACGAATTGTACATGAGTTTATCTTGACATGAGAAACCCCATCCTTGACTCTCTTCTCTTTGCTGAAGTGCCTTCAAATATGTCATCTTCAGCAAAAAATAGTTTCATATTTATTTTCTGGGTAAACTGGAAATAAATATGTCTGTTACTAGACATATAACCAGAAATAGCGCCTGCAACCAAATTATTCATAAGCTAGTTAGGACAACTATCCGATAAAAGGCTGGACCTCTTGTAGTTCATTTCCATTGGAAGTCTTTGCAGAACATTATTTGGAACTGAGACACAGAAAAAAGAAAGAGCGTCCCAGTGCCCGAGGCTCCCACTACTGTAGGGTCTGGGAGGGGCAAATGTACGCAGCCTTACCCCCACTTCGTGGAGAGGCTGTTTTCATGTTTTGAACCTGCAACCTGATGGTTGCAATAGCGCAACTTAACCATTGCGCCAAGACTCACCCACAGGAACTGAGACATAAATAAGCAAGAATTTCTGAAATGCCACAGGTCACTGACCCGCTTAGACATGGTTTCTTCTAATTCTGACAACACAACTTCATTGAACACATGGTCTTTGTTTAATTTTAAGTCAACTAACTGTGAAAATACAAACACTTACAAGATCTTACCTGTCAAAGAATATCAAATATTAAACAGCTGCCTGTTTCACATCCTGCAAAAGAGCATATTTCAAGGATGGTTAATACTCATAAATGTCCCATACATTTTTAATAACTATGAGAGTCTTCAGCATTTATTGAAGAAGAAAAAAAAGTTTCGCTAGATTCTCTGCTTCCAGTCCAATGCCATTGACAGATTTGCTTGTCCAGGTTGCATCCTACTTTGGTTTGCCTGTTTCCACCACACATTGTATAGTAGGAGCAATGGTTGGATTTGGTCTAGTCTATGAGGGAGTAGGTGCTGTATTCTGGAGTTCACTGGCTAGAGTAACTTCATCATGGGTCATCTCCCCTATCATGGGAGCAGCAGTGTCATTCCTCGTCTACAAATGCATCCGTAGGGTATGCTGTCTATCTGTGTAGGACATCAAACTACAAAAGCTCAAATGCCCTATATTCCACAGCAGATCCTATCCATTTTTTGGGAAATTGATAAAAAATGGAAATTCAAATGCTAACTCTTGCAATTCTTTCCTTTGGTAGTTTGTCTACAGTGCTCCAAACCCAGGGCAGGCAGCTGCTGCAGCCGCACCTATTGGTGTCTTTGTGGGTGTAACTGGAATCTCCTTTGCTGCTTTCCCCCTCAGCAAGAACCTCACTGTGGCTCTGGTGCAGGCCTTAGCCTACGGAACAGCAGGTGCACTCCTGGTCAGTAGGGTTATCCACAGACAGCTCGGCCAACTCCTTAAGTCTGAATCATCACAAGCAGAGCTAAAAGAGGAACCCTCCCAGAATAAGAATCTCAGATTCCTCTCAGATGTTGCAGGCCCCAAAGGGACTCAGCTGGAAATTGTCTATGGTGTCTTTGGCTACATGCAGGTTTTGTCAGCCTGCTTCATGTCATTTGCCCATGGGGCGAATGATGTAGCAAATGCAATAGGCCCATTAGCTGCTGCATTATCTATTCTCCAGGGCAGTGCCAAAGGAACTGAGATTATTATTCCAATTGATGTTCTTGCCTGGGGAGGATTTGGGATTGTAGCAGGACTGATGATGTGGGGGTACAGGGTGATAGCAACCATTGGGGAGAAAATAACAGAGCTGACACCAACAAGGGGATTTGCGGCCGAGTTTGCAGCAGCTTCAGTGGTTCTCTTTGCATCAAAGCTGGGACTGCCTATCTCTGCAACCCACACTCTTGTGGGAGCCGTCATGGGTGTGGGTTTTGCAAGGGGACTTAACAGTGTGCGAGCAGAGACAGTGAGGGAAATTGTGGCTTCTTGGGTCATCACGATTCCAGTTGGTGCATTTCTTTCCATTTTCTACACATGGATCCTGACCAGGCTCTTATCATACATACTTTGAGGTGTACCTTTGACAGATCAGAAGAAGAAAGACAGCTTGATGTTTATATTGATTGCAAGAACTCCTCTATTTTATAATTGAATTCTAGACAATGGAAAATGTTTGTTTTTTATCCAAAAATTTCTCCCTGAAGAGAAGTGAGGGACTAGAAATGAGTAAATTATCTGAGATCACTAGTTCTGAAACTCGAAAAGATTAGGCTTTCCATTCTTCTGTGAATTAAACTCTTCTTTCCTTCATTTAAAACTTGTATGTTCTAGAAATGTACTCCTTGCTGTACAGAAGGATCCAAGTAGTTCAGTATACATCTTGAGGTTACAGAAACCAAGTTTCTTTGTCAGATTCTTCTTTCAAATTATATTTTATAATTTATGTTCAGTGAAAAGTTTCCCATGTAGGAAATTCTTTTATTAATTTATTTTCTCTTAAGATTTTGTTTCATTTTTATTTACGAAGTCTGATGCTGGTGTTCTTTTTAGTAAGCAACTGCAACCTAGATGGTACAGAGCTGCTCCAGTCTAAAGCACCACCTAAAAGATCATATAGACCATTAAGAAGCTGTATTTTCCATCATCACTCACAGACTGCCCAATGGATGCAATCTCTCCAGGTTGGAGATTTCTCTAGTAATTGGATGTACAAGTATGGGACACCTCCTTATTGGGGGATCTATAAGCTTAGTAGGTTCTGAGAGTCTTGTGTTAGTCAAAATGGGATTCATTAAATTCCAGTTACCTACACTGACCTACACTGAAATGTTGAAATAATTATTCAAGTATTATGCTACAAAAGGATATAGGATGAATACCATCTGTGATCTGTGTGTCCAGTTGCATTTACAGAACATAAGGTTCAGATAGGTGTCTGCAGGAAGAGAAGTGATGCCTTCAAGTTTATAAGATTCAATGAATGAAAAAACAAATAAAATGTCAAACCATGAAAAAATATACTAAAGAACTCATGACATTACATTTTTGCAATAAATATAACACCATTCAACCCACAAATTTTCATTTGCACATGTTGAGTTATGTAACCCGATAAGGGTATTTTGGGTTTTTTTCTTTATTTATTCCCTGTTATAAGCATAGTTGGCTATACAGGGACAGTATTGTAATGCTGCCTTAATTTCTGTCTTGGTAACAGCACAGTTAAGATGATGCTAAAGCATTTTGGAACAGAAGTACAGATCTATTCATTTCTAACAAGTACATCACCTGCTAGTTTCCTTTGAAGAAGTGAGTACAAATTCGATGTATAAAATTTTCATGGCAATCGTCACCTTCATCAGTAAAGGACCCATGATTGCTCCCTGTACAAATAAAAAATCCCAGAAACTGTTAATAGATTGGACGAGAGTTTAAATCATTAGGCAGTGACTAGAAGAAGAGTGTATTTATCACCAAAAGTTAAAGATACAAGATAGATTGAGCCAATACTAGAGGGATATGCTATATATGTACCATTTTAAGAAGGCAGCTGAATTTGGTCCAGAGGGAGATTTTGGAGACAACTCGCTTGCTCCTGCAAGCTACAGAATGGAAAGCAGCGAGTGACAATGAATGCTAGAACTGCAGCAGGCCCAATCCGCTTGAAGACCAGAACGAAGAGGGCGAAGGAGATGAGTCATTTTGGAGATTTGAGAAGCCCACCTTTTTGTTGCTTCGACGAACGCGAGAGAGGGAAGGAGGTAGAGGACCACCACGTGTGAACCGACGAGAAATATAGTGGTGGGTTGGAGTACGGCCATGGAAATGGCGATGAGGATGCGGAAGAGACTCTGTTTGAGAGGGCGAGATCAGAAGCAAACAGAGTGTCTTCAAGTTGCTCTCGAAGGGTCATGAAACACCAGACGGCCAATTGGATGGGGTGCCTGTGTTCCTGGAAGTTTGGCGAACAAGAGGGACAAAAATAGAGCGAGGCCAGCGTGAGCCTTGGCTATGTAGATGGTGAGGCATACCTGAGGGTCGCTCGATAATGGCACCCACTTGCCATGTGAAATACATGGTAGTAAGAAACAAGCAATGAAAAACAGGGAAAGCCTTCTCCCAGTCTCTCCCAGGTCCCACCCGCTCTTGGGCACCCAAGATTCCTTGGCTTGTAGTCTATTTCCCCTCTTTGATTTGGTCTGAAACTTGACCATGGGGATTGAAAGAGGATTCTCTGTGATATGAACCCACCCTTGTCAAGCTTATAACAATATGGTGAATGCCTTGGCATAATTTAATTATACTAGAGATTTCACTCACTATGTGGTCTTATCTGTTGCTAGAGAGCATTGGACCCTATTTAAAGATTTCAAATGGAAGAGTGTGAGAAAAGTGAGAGAAGGACATTGTTGGTGCACCATTGCATTGAATCTATCAATTCTATGTGAGCAAACAAACATTGGTGGCATCTCTAGAAGGGTGGGGAAAAAGAAAAAAAAAAAGACAGGAGGATTTTTTAGGTACATGGATAATTTCTCCAAATCCCCACATGTCGGGTCTCTGCAATTAACAAGTATCTCCAAAAAAAAAAAATGATGCTTACTTATTGAATTATTAGGGAAGCAGTCCTTTGCCACATAGGAAAGGGGCACTCAAATTTCCACGACATGCAAGTGTTCCCCTTAAGCAAATTTTGATTTTAGGGCACTGGGGAAAATGATGGCTTATATTTACTGAAAATTGCAAGAGAAAGAGGGGTCACATTTCTAGGAGTGCAACTATGATCAATTGAAAAACTTGCTTGGAAATCAATTACTTAAAATAATAAATGGAAACTTGCCAATTGGCGAATTGCTGACATCAAGTTTGTTTGAGAAATCACTCAACAAATTATGAACCCTACATTTCAAAACCATTTGCCAAATTCACATAAAATTTATTCTGGCAACATAACTACTCAATCTTATGTAGAAAACTAAGCCCTCAATACTTGGACAAATAGCAAGGATTCCCTATTTACTCCAAAATGAAAATACAGTAAACTAGCAGAGCAGTTTAAAGGTCCTAGCCTGTACAACTCACCCGGGTATTTATGTAAGGGTTACCGTACAAGGACTACATAAACTTCCAGACCTGGCAGTAGCTTGTCTTCTGGCAGAACAAGGAACTCATGAGACTTTAAAAACCTCTGGTATGCCAACACAAATCTGAGGTACCCTTGCAATAAAGGAGTTGCATTTTGGTACAGTTCCCTCAGGTATAATTCTTGCACTTGAATCATTCTATTGAAAGTTCAATTTCATTCATATTGAGTTCTTTCTTCCTCCTCAATTCTCTCTGGATGTACTGGACCAGGCTTAAGAAATGAAAAGTGTCTTCAGCATCACTTGCGATCAAAAGAAGCTTGATCCAAGTGCCTTCATCCTATTATCATCACTGGTGCGGAAAAATCCGATGTTGTGTTTGATGTATTTCAAATTTTCAATAGCTTGGGCATTACTCAAGCTGTTTACCAATTTCTTTTTCATTGTCAGCTGTCTCTATCTTAATAATTTTCCCCAAGAAAGGGTTGATAAAGGTAAGGCTTGTTCAGTATGAATTACAGAAGCCAGGGTTTGCTTAGCTTGCAGAGAGGATGCCTGGACTTATTTCCGTACTTCTCCCTGCCAAAGTTCAGAAGGATCCTCTCGGTTTTTTCCTACGCCGACTCTTTGTTTGGCTCCTATCCCAGCCATGAAGGCACATCCTTGTGCTGCTATCATACTCCCATAGACCTGACAGTACCTGGCGTTCAAGTTTCTTGCTTCTTCCACTTATCCAATTGTTATGTACAGTAACACACCCTTTCTTCCTGCAGGCTGCTTTCAAATTTTTCTTATCCCAAAGACCTTGATAAGCCCCATTTGGAAAGAAATTTCTGTCTAGGAAATGAATGGTCAGATTAGTTTCAGGTTCAAGACATCTGTCATCACCAATACGATTGGACCCATCTTCGCCACATAATACATCATAGAAGCTTGGTTGCTCAGATAAGACTGAAGTTGATGCATGCTTCACCACCTTCTCCATTGCAGCAATGGTCATACTGTCAGAATGAGCAAAGTAGAATCCAGAGTTTAAGCGACGAGGAAGGTTTATAGGTCCTGCAAACATGGACACCAATAGAGCCCTATATTAGCAAAAAGAGTGGCAAACTAAGTGAGGAACTACTAAGTTTTAACATTAAATTCCATTCTAACAAATGGAAACTGTGGAATATGAGGGGATCAAAATTGTCAATTTCTGGTCTATGATAGGAAAGAAAGAAGGTCTGCCACTGGAACAGTTGGAACAGCTGCAAGCCTGCAACCAGGGAGCAGCCTAACACAAAAATATTCAACTAGATGGAATCATGTTATCCATCCGATCTAATCCACTTTTCTTCCAATACTTTACCCATTGCATGTACATCATACTAATATTCCATGGAAAGAGAAAATTTCATCATTGGCAAGGATTTTCTGGTTAGAATTAACACCTGTTTCATTGTATTCATCAGACTGTGCTACTAAAACAGCAGGACCGAAAGAGCGAACAAATGGCAATGGATTTTTAAACCAGTAGACATCAACATCGCTCAAGAGCACACTGTAACCCAACTTGAGTATTTCCAAAACCAATCTAGATTTCGCTTTAGTCACCCTCTGAAAGCACTCTGTGCCAAAGTGGCAATCATTGAAGCTGATGTTACCTGGAGCCAGAGGATCATTGAAAACAGGCAAGCCCTAAAAAACACAAGCAGTATTTTAGTGCACATAAACTATTTTAAAAGCATGAAAATAAAATTTCCTAAAATAGAAAAAATCAAAGGGAAACTCTGAAATAGACCACATGGACAATCTACCAATGGCATGGGTGTAAACAAGCAATCAAACAGGATTTAAACCCAGTTTATGGAACATGTTCACGATGCCGCTCATAGAAAAACACCAGACATTTAATGGATGACCACAATCATTCATTTGGACCAGCGTTCTCAAAGTTAAGTCTTACAGGAAAAACTTAAGGATTCAAATTTCAGATTGAAATGAAACTATGACAGGTTCCATAAGTAATATTCACAGGAATAAAGAAATCACTTTTAAAAAAACGTTAGAATGCAATATCTGCTAAAACCTGTCAGACGTTAAAATCTATCACATAACAAGATAGTTTCCTCAGTAAGCCACATGATATTAACATAACTGAGTACCTATAAGGAATATCTTAATCAAGAAAACAAATAATATTAATAAAAAACAACAACAATAATAAAATAAGGGAAAATTGCGTAGATCTACTAGATAAGAAAATAAATAAAAAAACAAGTAGGGTTTGACTTTGTTTTACACCTATTTTTCTTGTAAACTTGTTTTGTAATTGTTGTTTTAATTTAGTAGATCTAAGAAATTGTCCCATAAAATAATCATCATAATATAATAATAAATTTTTTGTCAGAGGTGGTAGCCCCAGTATCAACAGCCTTTCTTGGCTGAATAGAGATGGAAGGGTAACATGATTGAGTCAAGGGAGGCAAGGAATGCATAAGAGTTTCCACTACGGATATTCTAAGGAATCTATTCTGCAACAGATTTGCAAGTGAGAGATACAAGGCATGGGGTTTCTGATAATGTCAAACATAATTGTCATGGTGCTAAGGCAAACCTGCGTTGGCCACCTTGCCACCTAAGCAACTAAGGCGTGCATATACCAAGGGGGTTTTAGATGTAAAATGTGACATAATGATTTAAAAATCAACTAAACAGAACAAAAATTAAGTAAATGGAATCAAAAGTAGCAGATAGAAATGAAACTGATGTACCTGCAATATGGAGAACTGATAGGTTTCTTGATCAAGAGCACAGACCACAAAATTTGTGATCAGTAGCTGGCGTAAGCGGCAAACCCAGCTCATGAGCATGTCCCGGTAGCTATTTCCAGCAACAGCAAGCACAACTGTCTTATCCTTATCTGCAATTACAGAAAGGAGTGATTCTAACGAGAAGGGAAGGATCAGAGGTGTCGATAATTTCAATTGCTCCATAAAAGAGCAATCCATAATTCTGTCCGGTGGCTTGCTACACTCCACACACTCGGTACATTTCTTCTCTCTCCTAGATCTAGAGATCCTTCCCTTCCGTAAACTTAATGAGTTGTGCTCGTCAAAAGGATAAACAACATTTTCTATGGTGTCAATGAAAAGATAATGTCTATCACATTTGACAACTTTTACCAGATTTTTGGAAAAATTAGCTCCATGGAAGTACAACGATCCATATCGTCTCCCAAGATAGGAATTTACGCTGTATTCCCAACTTCTATCTTGGATATCAGCGACACTGAAACCTCTGGGAAACTTGTTAGGCCAATTGCCCAAATTAGCTGGGTAGAAACTTGAGATGGCCTCACTGGCATCAAATACAAATCTAAAATCTGATGACAATGCCTCATTAATCACCCACTGATAGTGAAGTCCCTTCCCATATAAGAAAGGAGGAAGTACTCCGGAATGAAGAGGCTGCTCTCCGGCGTTCCATGCCATGAGCATCCTCCCATCACAATTCCACTCCCGTTTCTGAGCTACTAACTCCTGCAACTGATGGAAGAGGAAGTACAATTTCAAACAAAGCTGTTTCATGCTGAATTACACTTTGAATTAGCACTAACTTCCTTCATACCTTCTGAAATTTAATCCTTTCACCATCTTTTAGCCAGTGTTGTCCTGCTTCTTCCAGTTGAAACATGAAGTGGGAAACATTTGGTGATGCAGCAACAAGGAGCCAATCATGGTCAAGTTTGTAAGCATAGTTCAAGGTGGAGATGAAATCAGGCAGGAGAACAATCTCTGGATCAATAACAACAGAGATGTTTGAAGTGGATACCTTTGATCTTGCTAGCATGGAATGGAAGAAAGGAGTACCAAGGAACCTAGAAACAGAAACGAACAGAGCAGGAGACTTATGATTTATTTGAATTATTTTTTAAGTTGGGTATAGAAAAATAATGAGGGTCATAACAATTATATAATATCAAACATGTGGCACATCATCTGCTTCAGTTAGAAATGTTTTAGCTATAAAATTATATATATATTTTTTTTTGGAAACATAGCATGTGTATGGTGTATTTTGTCTTCTATGAACTCTCATCCCTCTGAATGCTGAACAGTTAGTAAATCTAAAACTGCAACCAAAGTACCAAGGCCTCTAAGTGCCTGAGGCACATGCACTTAACAAAACTACAATACACTTACTTTTTGGCATAATCTTGACTTCTTCAGTACCTTGAATTTGTGTGTGTGTGCATAGTAGCCCAATCTGGTGATTGATTTGAATTCTTTATCAAGTTAGGCAGCAAAAAGCAATAACTTGTATGTATCCAAGAATAATGATGGACAACACAAAAATTATATTGTTTCAAAATGTGTAGCCTATCTTTGTTAGTACTTTTATCTATTCACCATAAGATATATCTTTGGAAGCATACCATGTGTATTGAATACTCATTGTTTATGAGCTCCCATCCCTTGAATCTGTGTTTGAGCATATTTTCACTTTCTTGGTACCTTTAATCTGAGGTTTAGATATGAATCCAGTCAAAAGTTAAGTGGACAACAGAAATATCAATCACCAAAGGGAGAACAATATATCAAAAGTTTCAGGCGCAGTAAACCTGACAATGTTTCATTTACCAAAACTCCCTTTTCAGGTTCATTGCTCTTGGTATCCTTCTGAATAGAGGCATACCCATTTGAAGGTTTCTCTCATCCAACCCACACTGGGCTGGATCCAGTCTCTTAAATTTGCATAGCTTGCATAGCATGCATAGTTGCATTGATTATGCAAACAAAGTGGATGCACTGTTTCTTATCATGTTATTTTGGATAACTGAAAATCTGGTGGATCGTTACCAGAAATCCTAACATCAAAGATCATATTACAGGTTGCTTTAAGTTTTGATAAAGAATTGCAGATGAAACCCTGTGAGAGGTTCATTAGCAGCCACAGAGGATGGAGACAATAACTCTTATCTTTAATAATTATACCATGTATTCAATAGATAGTAACTTTATCATTAACAGTTGTGCCATTTATCCACAAATATTCTTTCAAATTATGGCATCATTCTAAGGGATTCCTGGTTTTCTTTTTCAGTGTTTCTATATATACCTTTGTCAGTTTATTCATTTATTTTCACTCTATCACGTTGATTCCAAATATAAATCTATTTTCTTCTTTTTTTAGAGGGGGAGGAGGAGTTGGCCATATTTTCTCTGAAGAGGAGTGCCCAAAGAAGTAACTAAGCCCATCAGTTGCTCAGTTCCAAAGTCTTTCCAATTTTAAATATAAAGTAAAAATAGGCTTCAGTTCCTCACTTCCTTGACTAATCAAACAGCCAATGCATAATAAATCTTAACTGGATGAATTTTCCAATAGAAGTCTTCCTTTGTAGCTGTTATTTTTGTCATACCAACACCCCCCCCCCCCAAAAAAAAAAAAAAAAAAAACCCAACATTGGACATTAAAAGGCTTCACTGCCTGGGAAACTTCTAAATGTCCTTTGCAATTATAAGCCCTCAAATGCTAATGGTTATACCTAGTGATCCTCATAAAACATAATGTTACACAACATCTGCTATAGCATCCTGCCCGTAAGTTCCCCGTAGGAACTGGATGAGGGCAGAGTATACTGAGCGAAGCGAGACAAATCAGATCAAGAAATCCATCGAATAAGAGTTTTTCAAAAAACATAATTCAAATTCTATGAACTCATTTTGGAGTAAAAAAGAAAACAATCCATAATCTTCACGAACGATCTATCTTTAATTACAACTCCTGGCAGCATAATCTCATTGTTAAGTGTAACTGTTATAAACAGCGAAGTTCTCCCAACTGGCCTTTTTTCATATACTACATAAGCTAATGATAATCTAGAGTGATTGGATCCCGAAGCTGAGAAAACACTGATAAGCAGAACCCTCATTTCCAGGTACCATTAGATTTATAACTTACAGATGAAGCGTTCCCAGCCAAAGAGACCAAAATTGATAAATGAAAAGGGCTTACGGCAATAACTGAGCACTTTACACAAAATCTACTGAAGAGGATGATCCACTACACAGATAATGAAGAGAAGAGATAATGGTAATTGCTTACGTGAAATCAATATTGGGTTCAACTGAAACCCGGGAACCAAGGGTAGCTGCAAGGGAAACAAGATATGGGTCTTGACCAAACAGAACGACCGTGACATGGGGAGACAAAGCTAGCCAGGATCGAACCGCTAGGATCTGCTTCGCCCCGACCGCGCCAATAAAGGGGCTTGGCGCAGAGAAAATAGTTATGCTGGGCCCAGTCACATCTCTTAAACCTTTCCGATAGAGCTTGGGCTTTGTAATCTGATCTCTCAGGGAAGGCAACCTCTGTACAGCGTAGATGGAAAGAGCAATCAAGAGAAACCCAGATAGCCAAACTAACCATAAACCCACCTGAAATGCCTGTTTATCAAATCCATATACGTTAGTACTATTCATTTTATCAGAAGAACATAAGAAGACATGAAGATAAGCTTCTTTGTGGGTTTACTGAGGAGCAATCTGACCTTGTTGTAGCGCAGAAAAGAAGCTTTCATGGTGGGGGCAAATGCAACTGGACTGCTGCAGTGGGTGTATCTTCAATTCCTCAGATGCTTAAGTGCAACGTGAGAGAATGGAGAGAGAAAGAGATCTTAAAGTGGGATTTTAACTGAAAGTAAGGAGGATTTATTAAGTTTGCAATTAAGTTTGCAACAACCTCCTCAGCAGTCAGCACTCAGCAGTCAGCAGAGAAGCTCTCCCTCCCCGAGCCCCACCCAACTTGTGAGTCATGATGAGTAAGACCCAGGTAGCCATCATGTGACTATGTCAAGCTTTGCGTCACAAAGGCGTCATCCGCTCGGATTGGGTTCTCCCTCACTCTCCCCTCCTCGGAAAATTATCCGAGAAACGGGACCGGGCAGGGAACTGGACGGCCCTCCCACATTGAATCCGTATCAGCTACCCACATTCGAATTATAAAGATCTAAGGCAAACAAAACACCCAACGTTCAGAATTTTTCACAAATATTTTCACTTTGTTCTAAATAATGCAGGATACTGAAATGTTTCTGAAAAAAGAATTTCCGTAGAATTTCTAAAAACTATATGCTACATATGCACTAATAATTAGGGGTGTAAATGAATAGTCAAAATTCGTTTCCGTATTCGTATTCGTTTAGCACTATCCGAATCCGTTTGAAAGCTAAACGGATGCAGATACGAATAGGCTATAGTTATCCGAAAAACTATATTTATATGTAAACGGATAAAATATCTGATCCTTATCTGTGTCTGTATCCGTTTAGCATTATCTGAATCCGTCCAATAACTAATTGGATGCGGATATAGCACTATCTGAGCCGAATCCGATCCATTTACAGCCCTACTAATAATACCAGTGCAATAATGGTTAAATCTTTTTTGTCTTTTTTGCCCACTTTTAAACCACAATACTTTTGGATTTGTAGATAAAAAGTATGTTAGGATTAAGAAATTAATTTAATAATTTTCTAAAACTAATTTAAATATTTAATTGACATTTTTTATAAGATAGTTACACAGCATGATTATAAAAGTCGACCAAGTTTCCCACCACCCATGGTAAATAAGTATCAAGAGGATATTTTGGAACATCCGAAAACCCTAGGAAGGTTTTGTGAACCTTCGGATGGTGGGTGAACCATCGTCCTCTATGGGTGGAGAAAAACGTTGTCCTACCAGTTTTTCTTTTTATTTCCTTTCATTTTCCTTTACTTGTAATCATCCAAAGCCAAGGAAGAACAGAAGTTTCAAAAGGGTTTCGGACTATCCTAACAATTTTTCCTCCACTTCTGTTACGAGTTTAGACAATTGGCCCGCTTTACTCAGCATTTTTTTTTTTTGGGGGGTGAAAAGACCTTAGCTGCCTCTAAATTGGGAATCCAGATCCTTTACTACCGAGCTGCTCTGCAGGACTGTGCTGCCCAAACACGATGAGACACAATGATTGCTTTATCCCGCCACTCGAGCAAGGCACTCAAGGAGGGGTAAGGTGATCATTGCACACCTCGCCAAGCCTAAGCAGCACGGTCCTGCTGGACCTCTCAGCAGTAGAGGATCCAAATTGCTAAATTGATGGATAAGGATAGAAATCTGTCCGGGAGTCTCCCTTGGGTATCAGTAGACGCTTAATACTGAATAATATAAAATGCACGTATATTTCCAATTCTTTAGAAATATTTGGATAAAAAACGTTTCTTTTATCTATAAATAAAAGGACATGTCCACTTTCACATATTAAACACGAATTTACTACAACTAAGATGATAACTAATAACTAATCTGATACAAGTTCTGTTTACCACTACAAACGTTCCAATTAACAGTACATTCTCAACGGATCAAGCTAGACACCCAAAACAGTTCCCTTCCTCTCCCACAACCCCCCCCCCCCCCCCCCGGGGGGTCCTTTTGTTATGAGACATTATACTCCATCCCACCACCACCACCCTAGAAATTAATATGTTTCACATCTTTAAGTTTCGCAATGAAAACTGCTGCTTACATCAACTAAAAATTTACAATTTCCAATAACACTAACAAGGTAACTGGCATCACCAAACAACCCGAATAGTATTCCCTCAGTAAAACATTACACAATGATACGGTATTCCACCAAGCACCATTTGCCATAAAAGTTACAAAGTACTGAAATAGAGCATCAAGAGGCGCAAAGTGACTAGTCTTCCGAAACAATCCCAATGAGCAGGCAGGAACCACGAGCCACGCTGACAATTCTCATCTAAAGTAGAAACCTGCAATCCTCCGACACACCAAGAGCCAGTGTCTTTCATTACCAAAATTTTCTCGGTCGGCAAATTCGGAAAAACATAATGGCTTGTCACATTGTATCATCCAAAAGTAGAATTCCACGTCATCTCCTCCTCCGGACTGGTGAATTGGACCTCGACCTCGTTCCCCTGCAATTAGATGAGAATGGTGACTCAACAAAACAAATTTCCATCATATATCCTGTATTCTTATGCTCTTCACCTGAGGTATTTACTGTTATGATGCATGTTTATGCCTCAAAACTTTTGCAATACAATCTAAACTAACTGATTGGCAGCATACCTGGTGGTCTCGAGAGAAGAGTAAGGGGAATGCCTGCGTTGAGAATGCTTGCTATGTGGAGACCGCGAAACTTGTCTAGAGATAAAAACATCCATCATACTGATATGGTGAGTTTAAAAAAGCACAACAGATGCCAACCTCAAAGTCAGTACTGACCTGTTTGCATACATTACACTGCTTCCATTGATAACAAAACAACATATAAAACTAAATACAGACAAATATTCCCAAAAGAAATGAGATCCTGTCAAACCATAGCAAAGATTTCTTTTATTAGATAGGGAGTGCTCCTTCGGAAGAACCCATATTGAAAGGTCATCTGAAGTTGTCCAATCTTTCCCAATTTACTGAATTACAATTATAATACTGGGGCAACATCAGTTGCGGTGCTAGCGTCATGATGAAAAGGTTAAATAAGGAATCCACATTGTTAATCATTAAATGGAACAAACTTCTTGAACCAAACCATCACTGTCAAATCCATAACTATCAAATTCATATGGGACATCTTTTGGTGATTTTAGTGTTGAGCAAACAAGCTTCACAAGAACCTAATATCCTGCCAATCACTAGCCATACAATAGATGCCACACACATGTTGGATTGAACAAGAAACCTTCATCATCCAGCCTTCTGTAATTAAGAATTATGGATGACTCACCATGAAGAGCAAGGCTGATGTCATCATCCACATGCAGTGATAGTCATCAACATCAGGTCATTACCAAAAAAAAATCAAGATCAGGAAGAAAATAGCGCTGCATATGTTCCATCTCAATCGCATGGGACATTTGTATTAGGATTAATAGGAGTGACGTTGGATTCAGGCACTTTACCTTGGTGTACATCGATTTTGATGTTGAGGTAATCTTGCATGCTTCTGAATTACCCTACTAGCTCCTCAATCTTTATAAAGAACAAGGCAAACTTGCTTTACAATGTTATATATATTTGATAAAAGTGTTTCATCAGATTTTGCCAAGCACTTTTTTTCTTCTTAAATCATTCTGACCATACTAGTTTTCAAGTCTTAACTCCAGTTTTATTGTTTTATACAAATTAACAAGTTAGAATTTCGTGATTTTAAGGCTCAGAATAAAGGAGCAAAGAATGAAAATAAAATTCTTTACCACATGGACTAGGAATTATATTCTACAATCACATTCTGTGGAACTGGTTGCTGAAAATTCTAAATAAAAATATTGTAAACATAGAACATAGAGTGTAGATTTCCTTTAGAATTGGAAACATTGATAACTTCATATATCACACCCAGAGCATACTATCAATAGAAGATTTGTAAAATGTTTAAATGAATGGACTAGCAATGGACATTTTAGGCAAACAGGAGTTAATGAAATATCAATAAAATATTAGGAATGCAAATGAAATTAAAACCTAAGCATCCTCTTCAAAATTTATCTGTATAACTAAAATAACAAATCAAAAGAAAGTAGTTACATTTCCATGGCCTCAGTTTATATAGGTCAATTCAAACATGTAAACAGGAAAAAGAGAAGGGGACAAGGATTCAGATGACAGGTTTTGTTTTCTATGAGATTTTCACCACATTGAACAATAACGAGCTAATCAAGTAATCAGTATGGGCTATCTTTCAAGGGAATGTTTAGAATAGAGTGCCCCGTAACATCCAGATCAGCAACAATATGTACTAGAATTGTTCCATGCAAGTTGTATCTGTAAACTTCTATTCTTTTTAAATCACATGAGGGCAATAAAGTAGGCTCTCTGTTTTGTTGCCAATAGTTGTCACAGTTCCAAGGTGAGCCATGGCCGTTGCAAGGTACCTCGGTACCAAGGCAAAAGCTATATTTGAGGAAAATATGCCCCATTCCATGTGCTGATTCCAGTCCAAGGTATGCTCTCTTTTTTAATTATCCCTTTTTTATTATTCTTCTTACTGTCCCCACTCCACCATCCCTTAAAAAAAAAGGGACTAAAATGGTCTGGGTGCATAAACAAATAAGGTTACTAGTCCCCTTGGACGTGTCCGGGTGCCTTAGTGCCTAGGCATCACCTTGCAATTATGTGGTTGCCACATCATTAGTCCATTCGCACAAAATTGGTAAGTGGAATAAGGTGGCAACGCATGTAGTTTTAATTGGTCCTATCACCTCAACTACCACATGTGAAAACCCTGTATTAAAAATAATATAACTCTATGAAATTTCAGTAGCCTCTGCTCAAAATAAATTTTTTAAGGAGAGAAAAAGTACCTCCTCCTAGACCGCGTAGGTGATGGTGACAAACTGCGTCGTTTTGTATGCATCTTCCTGCAGTAGACAACTGATTATGAAGATAACTGAATAACTAAGACACAGAAAAAAATTAAAAGGGAGGATATCTCAAGTAATGAACCTTTGGCCAGACCCTTCAGAAACTTCATCACTTGAATCACTGCAACGGGCACCTGCTGAATTGTCCTTACTATTTTTACCCCTACTGCTAACTGAGGAGGAACGTTGTTTCTTATGCCTGCTAGAGTCTTTTTCAGTTTTTTGTCTTGATCTATCTCCCCTCTCATCTCTTGCCCGTTCTCTTTTCCTATTATTATCTTCTTTACCACTAGCCCTTTTAGTTTTCTCAGTTTCTTTTCTGTCATCCTTACAGTTGACATGAGAAGAACTTTTTCTTGAATCAGATTCCTTTGCTTTTTTGTCAGATTTAGAACCTCTATCTTCCACTCTCTCTTTCAAGGCACTGCGGTCATCTGCCTTTTCCTTTCTTGCATGCCTTTCATCTCGTCTCTTAGTATTAGCAGAATCAAGATGTCTGTCATGTGTTTTGGTTTTATTAGTTTCTCCCTCTTTACCAAAGTCTTTACCCAAAGAACCACCATCATGTCCAAAATTTTTGTCCGACTTTTTTCTGGCTTCTCCACCATGAGTATCATCTGCCACTAACTTCTTAAACTTACTGTTTCCAGGCAACGGCTCAGGTTTTATAGTCTCTCTTTCTCCAACAGCATTCTTTGACTCAAAAGCATCTGAATGCACCATCTTTTCAGTGTCAGCATTGATCTTATCTTCTCCAACCATCCTGAGAGGAGAGGTTCCATCATTCTCATGATCCAATACTTCACCCAGCCCATTCTCTGTAGCACCATGTCGGCTAGTTCCTTTTTGATGACTCTCAATATCCGTTCGACCTTTGATGGGCCCTTCAACTTTTGAACTGCCATTTTTAACTGAGTCAGGATCATCCTCTGCACGCTTACCATTGGTTAATTGCAGACGTTGTGCATCTGTTTGTTTAGAATCTGGTACACTGGAGCTTCGGATTTCATCATCATCATCATCAGAGGCATAACTTCCAAGGCCCAATACATCACCTGGAGAGCTGGAAATAGATTTTCTACTATCATCACCAGCTTCAGCTTCAGCTTCCTTGGCCTTAACTGGAACTAGAACCTTAGCAGAAGCCCTGAGAGTTGGAACTGCTGAAGAAGATGGTGACACCTTACGATTTTGTGGGGAAGAGTCATGATCAACTGGAGCAACAGAGATTAATATCATGCAAAGTGCTTCATGGGAAAATCATAATGAAACTATAACACTTCAACTATTGAAGAGAATAAAACAACTAAAAAAATGCTGTGTACCTTCAACTGAAAGATCATCTTCACTAAGAACTTTTGTAGCAATTTCATCGAAAAGCTCATCAGTGACCTGCTCAAAAAACACAAAGCTCAGCATCATGGAAGATATTGTAGTATAAGACAGCCATCCAATGATCCAATTTCAAGTTATTACAACCTTCAAAAGAACTTCAGTCAAAACACGCTTTATTTCCTGGTTGATTGCAGCTGTTCTTGCCGCTTCCACATCATCCTGTACGGAAAACAAAAAACAGGTGACATTGATCTTATTATGTATGTAGTTAGTTTTTTCTCAACGTGCCATATGAGACAAAGTGATGATATGTCATGGGAAAAGAACTCCATTTAACTACTCTATGAGACCATAAAGGGAATTTCCCTATTCACATAAGAGCATCATAAAGAATGGAAATAAAAAATATATAACCATAAAATAAGGTGAAATAACCTCATCGTCATCCTCATCTTCAGTTGACCTAGAAGAATCAACACTTCGGTTGTCTGCCTGATCACCTCTCTTATATGATCTGTCAACACTTTCATCACCAACAGATTGAAATGAATCTTCTTCTGGATGCTCTTGAACAGAGCTAGGGATAACAGCCTTCTTAATTATTTCCTCTCTGAGCCAATTGGGTACTGAAGCCTGAAATTTTACACAATTCAAAAGTCCAATTAAAGAAAAAAAAAAGAATCAATAAAAGTTTTTTTTTTGTTGTGTGTGTGTGCGTGTGGATGGGTAGGCACCAAGGAGAGTTGAACTCATGACCACTTAATTGTGAGGTGTCGGTCTTTGCCAACTGAGCTACCCCTTTGGGTTAATATAAGTATTTGCCAAGCAACAAACAAGAAGTGTCTCAATCATGAACTGTAGTAGAAGGTTTGACCTTTTTGGGGCGCTCAGAAACATTAAGAACCCCATTTGCATCTCCAGGGAAGGCTCGTGTAGGATGAACTGCAGCTCCAGCACCAAGGCCAAACGGAGCTCCCACAGTTGGAATGGGAGGCCGAAAACTTGGTCCAGGAATTCTCCCAAAGACTGGTGCAGAATGACCAGTAACAGAAGGTGCAACAAAAGAAGATTCAAACTGTAAATGAAGCAGGTATCAGCATTTTCACGCCAAGGCTCTACATATCCAAGAGTACACACATGTAAGAAACAGATACCTGTGGCCCTGGTGGAACTGGAGGATATGCCACTCCTGTAGCAGCTGGTGAAGTCCAAGCATGAATAGAAGACACGCCAACAATAGGATCCACACTCCCTACATGTCCTGCTGGATCAGAATGTGCGTAACCAGCTTGGGGATGTGGATCATTCTCACGAGTAAACCTCGGTGCAAAATCCAGAGGCAGATCACTCGGATCTGCTATAGCATCAGTAGTGTGATTCTCATATGTAAAATGAGGGTGTTCTGCAGAAGATAATCTACCTATAGAAGGCAAGATTGGCTGCAGACGGTGCTGTCCCTCCTGAGCTGATGATTTGGGCAAAGTTGACTGCTGGTGCAGCTGCTCAACTTGTTCTGCAGTCTCCTCTTTACCTGTTGTCAAGAATATAAAGTCAAAGGCTAAAGATTCCAACCAGGAGACTCAAATCAGAGCCCACTCTCTTCAGAACCTATGTAAATGATCTTCACCATCTGCATGGTATGGACACTGTTGCAACTTAATATCAAGAAGCTCACATCAACAAGAAGTATCTGCGCAACATGTTCAAACCACTCCTCCTCCAACCCTAAAAAAATCTACATACAACATTCTTCTAATTACAGATTGTATTCGGTCAAAAGAATGGGACTGCAAACAAAGATACAAGATGAACCCTCATACGCACAAGGGAAACGGACAAATGCAACAGAAGAACAAGAAATACTCGGGGGATAACAATCCATACACTGCACCAAGCCAATTAATGAGCTAGAGACTTGATGCAAAAGCCTAGGTCTCCACAGGAATGAGATGCTCCTATTAGTACAAAGAGTGCCAAAATTCTTCATCAGATCAGAATTTTTTCATATCTCATCTTGATGAGCTAATAAAAAATTTTGAGGTGTTCTATTTCTCTGCCATAAGATCTGTTCCTCTCCCCTTATTAGATCCATATATTATGTTAATTTCCAAACACTGGTAAAAGAAATTGGTTTCCATAACCAAAAATAATAATAATAATTGGATAAAACAGGGGTACACAAATCCCCCATTCACCTTACAAATCCAACAAATATGGGGAAGTAGAAGCTAGATCCAACAAATATAGGGAAGTAGAAACTAGGTTTGTCATCTCTTATGAAGCATATCGCAGGTCACACATTCAGGGCAAACTTCCCAAAACTTTTATTTCGGGCAGAAAGAGGTATCCAGATCACCATACGAGGGAAGACAGGCTGCTGAAAAGCCTAGTCGGTCAGCCACCCATCCTTGGAATTGGGTGTCTAGGAGACACTAGATGTTGGAGGAGGGAATCAAACAAGGCAACACCAACAAGGAGCCTAGGCAACGCCTAGTCAACCAAGGCGCCCTTCCAGCAAAGGTCAACTGGAAACCTAGACGACGCATTGACAATTATGCTGGAGTGTAACCAAGAAGAAATATTTAAGAGAAAAATACTCCATTTTCAGATGTAAGGATCAAGTTCTCATAACTTGGTAAAAAAATGCAGTAAATACAACATCTGAAAGCCAGTGCAAGCAGTAATATCCCCCATTTTGACCCCTTGCATCTCATGCCCAAACCCAAAACCCCATTCCAACCTTAATGGTGCAAAATGATGAACTTATGACCAGTCTATCTTTAGTTTTTAAAGGAATTACTCAAACAAACTATGAGGTTCTTTTCTTACCACAGTAATTAATTTATTAATAGAAAAAGAATATACCCAAGCCCACAAGTACATTAGTTTGATGTAAATTTTGCAGTATTAATGATGACCAAATTTCTAAAACCCTTGTAAAGAGTTCAGTAATTAGTTTCCATTTTTAATTGTGTGCACAACCAATTGGTTCTAACTTGCGCACTATGTAGCAGCTAAACAAAAACAGTCACACCATCTTTACGTGCTAGTAGAGTTCGGGAACCGAAGCAGAGAGCTGTTTTACATGAAATAGTTCAAGCATAGTTAAGACAAGAAGCATTGTCTAAAACAAGATAACTATTGACCACAAGAAAGAAAAAGTAAAATGCTCAAAATGAATACAATGATAAGAGAAAGAGGCTTAAAACTAGAACAAAAGAATGTTTTCCAAGCCTCCAATCCTCAAAAATTTTATTGGTTCAGCCTCTATGGCCAATGTGGCAACGCCAGTTCATTACAATAATTCTTATGGCCCATCCTACCACAAGAACACCATATAGAGTTTCACATTACCATTTATACCTTCAAAGAGAGGGCCAACCTGCATTGTTGGCCCTCAAATTGATGTAATGCATGAAAATGAACCTAACCACAGAATCCCCAAACCCCAATGATTACATCAAACATCTTTTGAGTTCTAAGGAAGATTAAATTTCCAGAAATGGTGTGAGTAGTGTCATCCACACTTAGTAATCATAAGAGTACACATTCCGTTTTAACTGATTAATAAATTCAAGTGAAATTCATTGAGTTATACTCAACATAGTACAAGTCACAAGAACATTTAGAAAAGAAACTAATAAGAACTTAGAAAGTCTCAAAAAAGATAAAAGCAAGCATATATGTCGTGCGTATCTTTGTCTGTTTGTGAATTTTTCTAACAGCAGAGACAAAAACTTGGAGAAGCAATAGCTGCCAATTTTGATCCTAATAAAACCCCTCATGAAACCAATTTAAATAAACCAAGGCCAAAATGAAAAGGCATGATATTGTCGTTTCCCATTCAAAATATCCACTAGTGATTGACCAACAAGAAGTGAGGAGGTACAAAGAAAAGGGACCACATAAGAGTACCCATGAGGAGCTATAAGGAAACAGAGAATGGCATCAAAGGAAGGTATCCCTATCATATTCATATACACTGAATGGAGAGAGAGAGACCAGCGCAAAAAAAAAATTTGTTAGGCGCAGCCCAGAGATTTCATAGACCGGGATTCATGCAGACAAATTAAGTCACACCAACAGAATCTACATTGACGATCAAAGGTTAACATGCGAAGGCAACAGTTGCTTATGAAATAAGAAATTAAGAACAATGCCAGAATCTAAACTTGAATAGTTGAATCTGGCATCCCATGTGGTCAAGTGGAAAAATATCTGCATGCAAAAGTCACTTGGCAACAACTCCAGGTTTGGGAGCTCAGTCTTGGCCAATTGGATAATTCACTTCTTTTTTCCCCTCTTTTTCTTCTTCTACTTTCATTACATGATTTGATGTAAGGTGGATATTACTTTGTGATAGAACCAGGCCTTTTACCCTTCTTATTCCTTGTCTTTGACTGAATCATGAAATGCATGTTCATTCTTTCATGTGAAGTTGGATTCTATATTAATGGACAATGCTAATTATTAACTACTACTCTGTTAATCTGTTAAACCTAGTTCAGCACCCTTGTGTAACATTTACAACTCTAAAAGATTGTGATGCTTCATCCACGTTTGTTTTTTTCTAAGCTTTGTTAAATGTTACACAATTCTTGATGGTCGAATATGCATGCCTCATTCATGTTTGAAGTGTAAGGTTGTAATGTAGTAGTGGCCAGTAGGTATACACGATCATTTTGATTTCCTTGCTTGAACATCAGCATTTTATTTTATTAATTGAGCACTGAACCCATTCTCTGTAGAATTTGTTGTAATTATATGCCTTGTAATATTGTTGCTTTGATGGGCTGTTAATTTATTCATAATTGCTGGAAAATTCTTGAATTTATAGTTTTAATGGGCTGTTGCTAGATATAATGGATACATAAAAAAATTCTAGGGTGCGGAGGCGACGCTTTGTCGCCTAAGTGCTTAGACGGCCCTCCAACGCCTCGGGTCACCTAGGCACCTTGACAACTCTGATCAGCATCCTATGAAGGACAGTCCATTTAGTCAACTTTGCTAATACTACACCATATCCAATTCACATATTGAACACATGCTGGCGCTTCCATTTAGGAAAAAATAAAATATTGTTTTTATCACCTTTCAACTTAGTCTCATTACTTTTTGAAGCCTACAAAACAAACTGGACAACTCTCAAGTTTAGGTTTACCAAAGTTATTGTCTCATATCAGTGTCGGAAATACATTATAAAGCCCTTACAATGACTATTAAAGGTAACTTAACAGAGAGATATGCAACACCTGAACCTGGAAACACCATAAATCAACCCAAAATAGGCATTACTTTTTTTCCTTAAAAAATATACAATATATTGACTATATGCACAAGATTTGTTCCCCAGCCAAGCCTTCGATTCTAAATTCTAGTTGATCAATTTTTATAAGGGACGTACCCAGTGCACGGGGCTCCCACCACTGCGGGGTCTGGGTAGAGTAATAATGTACACAGCCTTACCCCTGTGCTTTCGCAGAGAGGCTGTTTCCAGTAGCTGATCAATTTTTAAGAGAACATACGATCAGGAAAAAAATCCATGAACAAATGTAAAGAAGTGCAAGCACTTCATGATATTCTCAGCAGAAGATCAGAAAGATTTACAAGTCCATTAGTTATTGCAGTGATATCTTTGGTACCATTGGCAGGACGGAATTGCAAGATTTTATGTTTCTCAACTTGAAAAATAAAATGCCCTATACAGATATTGACAAGTGAAATCACAATTCGCTTTGTGAAGCAACCCAGAGAAAGAAACTGCTATATACCATTATAAACTGGATGAAGAACCAAGAATCACTTAAGCATAAACAATACAAAAGCAATGAACCCATAGATTACAATTTAATATTAATGGCAATGCAAAAGCCAAAAGGCATGTTAATATTGAACAGCATAAAGCTGAAACTTGGCAAAGCCCCAACAGACTTTAGAATTCAAAACCAAGGATATTTTTTAATGGATTGGTTTTGCCAGTTTAAAGAATTTACATGTATACTAAATAAGAATAACCAAGTTTGATAGCAGCAAGTCTTGAGCACAAGCTTCACATGCAAATTCAAAATGCTAGTGAAGCATTACCTTGTACAGAAGAATAACTAGAAGGTACCTCCTGCTGATAAATGGATGAACTTGTAGGAGCACTCCCTTGATGAGCAAATACAGGATCTGAATCTGAAAGCAAAGCTCCATCTCTAGCAGTATATGAGATATGCCCATCTGAAACATAAGAAGGTTGTCCAGAGCCAAAGGATGTAGAATCCTGCAGATGATTTACTGGGGACCTATGAAGATTTGTGCCAGAAACAGGATACTGTTGGTGGCTCCATGCAGGAAGTGATGACTGTTGCATTTCCATATAATGAGGATCAACAGTTTGTTGATACTGATCATGGTAGACATTGCTGTGCTCTTCCAATCTTCCTGATGGAGGAAATTGTGACTGTGAATGCTGATTTTCCATGGCAGCTTTGGCAGCTGCCCATTCTCTTGCCCTGGCAGCCCAATCTTCCTCATTGTTATGAGGCATGTTTCTGTCTGTTCAAAAAGTCCATGAAAAATCAAGCCCAGTGATATTGGAACTTCAAAGGAAAACAATTTTTACTACTCCATTAGAATAGGTGCAAAAAGTGTGATTAGATCGAAGCATGAAGAATAAAAGGACCATAACACCGGTCATGCAGTTACTGTTCATGGGGTTACTGTTCACGTGAACAGTGATGTGGAGCCCATATCGACAGCTGGCATGGAAGATTAGATGCTGTCGTATCATTTCCCTAGTTGCTATTTCAGTAGTTTCCATTTTCTTGCATTGTTCTTGAATCTAGTTAGAGCTTCTGTTTTCAGTTTTATTGGCAGCCAAGCAACTATTTTGTAATGACTCTGTATAGAGAAAGGGCTCATATTGCCCACGATTTGAATGAATGAAAAAAATAGGTTTGTTAACCATGACTGCTGTGAGGGGCAATACAATAGGAGAGAGTCCTATGTGAGGTGAGAGGCCTAGGTGCAAGTGAGAGACTCAAACCATCTATCCCCTTCTCTATTTCTGTTTGTTCATCAGTCTTATTTTATTTTCTGTGTTATCCTCCACATCTGAGACACATTTGAAGCCCAGTTGTTTGCTGCTGGACTCACTATTGGATCATAGAAGATTGTTCTATTTCTGTTACTTCAAGTGCTGGCTGGAGAACAAGAAGAATAGCCCCTGCGGCATCAGTTATTGGGAGTTCCACTGCTGTCAATTTTGAATCCAAGAAATTGCAGATCCCTTCATCTGAAGAAGCTCATCTTTTAGTATTAAAACACCCTACCATAGGCCTTCCTTCGATGGTAATCTAAAGCCAATCCAGTGGGCAGTGGCTGGGTTTGTCAATATCAGTTAGTTTTTTTTTTTTTTTTTGGGTGAATGTCAATACCAGTTAGTTACTAATTCTGGACTTCAGTTTCTAATTCTGAGACCTGCTGATATCTCAGCATCTAACCATCACCTGTGGCTAGGATTCAAGGGTTCATTCAACCCAATAAGACTTACCTTCGATTCCAGTATTAGTCCCATCAGAGCAACCTTAGTTGCTAATTTTATTACTGCTTTGTTTCTGGTTGTATTGTCACGTATATGCCTTGCGATAATCCAGAACTTGGTGGTGATTTGGTTGCCTTTTTGTAATTTGTCAGTAGTTTTTCCTGTTTCTGGTTATGTGTTGTGATTTCATGATTTTGAAATAGAGTAATCCTGTTGTAGAGTTGTACCTTGTTGTCTAGTTGAGTAGTGGTTTTAAATTAAAGTGGGCTAATGAAGCAAAGAAGTAAAATCACAAATTTGGAGAAAATGCAAACATATGAAGATGTAGGTCTGTAAGATTCTTCTCTTCACGGCACATCCTTTTGTTATGGAATGAATAGTTTACCTAGAAATAATTCACTCAAACTGCAACGACTAATGAAATTTTGAGCTGACATGTGGTCATATCTCCATTTCCTTCTTATGTTTGGAATAATAATACATGTTATATAGCCTCAGTTATTGAATGATAGAGTAAATGCTAGCCTTTTATATCTTTAAAAAACTCAATTTTATAATTTACAGTCGTGTATAATCTTTCATCCCTATGTCTATAATCAATGATACTGCAATAAAATATACAAAGAAGCCTGAAGAATTAGCTACCTTTGTCCTCTATGAACTAGTGGTCACGGGTTGAGTCCATTGCAACCTAGTGGTCAGGGGTTGAGTCGGTAAACAGCCTCTTCGTGAACTGGGGGTAAGGCTGCGTACATTATGACCCTCCACAGACTCTGCAGTGGCAGGAGCCTCATGCACTGGATACAACCTTTTTTATTCTCTATGAGACGCAAGCTTGACAAGGGGAGAGAACAATCAAGGATCATGATGAGAGAAGAAGTCCAGGTGAGCCGCCACCTTCTTCAAAGCCTTTATTTTGCACTAAAGAAGTCTAGTAGTAATTGGATTCAATCTCAGGAGTTAAACAATGTACAATCTTTCATCCCTATGTCTCCTAGACCCAAGTGCATCTGGGGGAGGCTAATGCAGTTCTAAGCATCCGCAAAAGAAGAAACAGCCCTAGGAGTAGGGCCGATTGTTGGAGCCTTAGTTTTATTTTGCAAGTTTCCATATTTAGTTTATTTTTCCATACTTAGTCTAATTTTGTAAACTTAAATTGAACGGTTCAGACCATGGTTCAATTTAAGTGATTGAATTCTATTGGTAGTTAGGGAATCTTTTATTTTAAGTTGTTTTAGCTTTTAACTTAAGTTGTCCCACCCCTCCACGATTTTTGTAGAGGGGTGATTTATATTTGTAATAGGATTTGGGCCTATGGCCATATTATAAATAAATAAATCGTGGGAGGCTCCCCCTCAATTCAGACTTTAAAAAAATAGTTTTCTGCTTGCTGACATTGTTGCCGCTGCCTTGTGAGTAATATCAAGGTGAAGGGACTGGTGGATCTCCAGTTGACTCCTTGCATCTTGTAGACCTGGAGGATCTACTACTCCTTGCATCTTGTAGATCGGGGGAATCTATCTTCTATCTTCAAATCTGCTGCCATTGAAGTCACCCTTCTTCTTCTAATCCTCTAACCTAAGCTCCATCTACTCCTATTATCATCCCCCCATTAAACCCAATCGAACCTTCAAACCCCAATTCATCTTCAATCTGTCCAGCCTAATTCCACCATCAGAATCACTTCAACTTCACACCACAGCCTTCCTAGATCATCCCCTCCACTCGACCTTAGTTTCAGACCCATCCCAACATTGAAACCCTAATCCCCCTCATCTCCACAAAACCCCAAAATCCTAAAATTCCACCTAGACTAATCCAACCATTAAAACTGTTCTATATTACAACCGAACCATCCCCCCACAGCCCCTAGCACTCGATCCAAAGCCCATCCCAGAATTCCTATCCTAAACCCTAGTTTCACCTATTTTCCTACTTCCCAAAACCCGAAACCCTAGTTTTCTGATTTTTAAATCCTCACTCAAATTTCACTAATCCTAGCTCATTAGACTCCACTAAACCTGCCTATCATTACCATACAAGACTTACCCCCATTACCTAAACCTAACCCTAAATTTGACCTAAATCCTCAAACCTGTCCAATTGGCCAACAATTTGAAAGGTCTTGGTTACTTGGCTCCTAGTAGATCCTTTGTCTATCTAGGACTACATTAGGGGGAGGGGGGAAGGGGAGAGAGAGAGAGAGACACGTGCAGGAACAAATACCAAATATTGTCATGCTTGGCAATATCTCTGACACAGTACAAGGAAAGAAAGAAATTGTTGGTATGCTACTCTACATTCGGTAGATATATTTCTATACTATACTATGTAACTTATTTATGATAAATCTAGCTGTATCATCAATTGACAGGCCTCCTTCACTATTGAGTAAGAAGGTCATTCTACTCACTCCAACAAAAGAATAAAGAAAAGATAAATGAAAGATCATTTCAATATATATAAAGTGAAGGATGATTTTCCCTAAAGTGGAAGTTAGAAGTTAATCATATCGAGATCAAGAATATTACACTACAGAAAGAGAACCATCTGATTCTTTCTCCAGCTCACAAGTTACCAAATATCTCTATTTAAAATCTATATACTTAACACTAAGACATGTACAAACTTGGTATTGAACTGAAGCAATAATACTCGAGCAATGTCAACAAGTGAATAAGGCAGTAGTCAGAGAAAAGAAATAACTGACCAGAATATTCCCAACCTTGGTGGTGAGCCCAACTCGTATTTCCCCATGTCTGCTAGCATTTACAAGTATAAGATCGTAAATACATGTAACAAGTAATGACATAAGGAAGTTATAGCACACATGAAGGAATAAATTACATCTAACGAAAGCAAATTATATTGAAGGCTTTTAAAGTAATCAAATATAAACGAGAAAGGAACATCCTATCCAAAAACTATGAAAGGCACCTAAACCTAGCTCTAAGGGTATACGAGCAATCTATCATTCAAACCCTATTTTGAAGTTTAAACAAAAACCACTTCCTCCAGACTCGAGTAGTAACCAAATTACGAAACACAAAATCAGACTTGAGTGACAGTTTTACAACAAACCCTAACAATTAGAATAAAATAAAGGGGGGGGGGGGAGAGAGAGATAAGCAAACAAGTAAGAATTGTTTATGAGAAAAGGTGAGTATGAGCTCATTACCTGGTTGGATGGAGGGTAAGAGTGATGGACCTGAGGAGCATTAGGATGGGAATGAGGAAGGTGAGAAGGAGGTGGAGGAAGAGGCAAGTGGGGTCGAGGAGGAGGAGGAAGGTACTGATTGTTGTAGGGCTGCGCAGGAGGATAAGGCTGTGCGGCATGTTGGTGGGATTGCAAAGGGTAAGCAGGAGGAATGTGGTTATGGTCAGAATGAGTAACCCATGGCGTCTGTTGTGGGGGAGGAGGAGGAACTTGTGATGTGGGGTACTGAAACTGCGAAGAATACCAAGTTCCCTGAGGCGGTGATGGTCTCAGCTGAGGATCGGCCATTGGAGGTGCTTGTTGTTGTTGTGGTGGTGGTGGTGGTGGTCTCATGAACCTGTGATGCTGTTGAAGAGCGTCCATCCGAGATTATATCTTCCCTGCAAAAGGGTTTGGTTGTTCCACTTCCGAGATGACGGCAACGAATTAGGGACGGTGATGGTGTCTGTCGGCTAGGGATAAATATTAGGAGACACCCCCAGATGCAGACACAGAGAGAGAGAGAGAGAGAATAACAAAGAAACAGAGCTACGAGGCGATGCCCTTAATTTCTATCGGTTCTCGAGACTCGACTCTTGACTGACTCCTTAATTCCTCGTTGAGTTACCCTGCCCTTGACTCGCTATTGATTGATTTTTGTTTGGTGTTTCCATTACATTTCGTTTTCACGGCCCCGCTCTGTTCTGGTAAGCTCATCAGAATGGTCGATCCAATATTTGAACCATTTGGGTTATGGGTGTCAAATCAGCCGGTTTGATCTGGATTTGGATCGTTAATAGGCCAAGTTGAACCAGAGTTCGGTTTGACCCTTGAAATGGCCCAGTTTTATCGATTTCGTTAATAGGATTGTATTGGTTCAATATCAATTTCAATCCTTCGATTTCCCTTGAGAAAATCTTTTTTTTCTTTTGTTTTCGATAATGTTGAGATAGACGAGTGTCAAAATTAGGAAGGATAAAGCAATGAATGATCATATTAGAATTGGTTTGGGAGTAGCTCTAATACATGATAAGCTACACGAAAGTCATATAGGTGGCATGGACTTGAGAGAAGTGGTGAAGAAAGACATCGCATATCTTAGGCCTTGTAACTGATCCTATATAGTTGGGATAAGACTGAGTTGTTATTGAATACCTTATTGTAACCAAAGTTGGTTATAACAAGATTGTTTACCAAAAAAAAAAAAAGTTATAACAAAGTTGTAAAATTATTTTTTTTATCCCTTGTCTTATTTTCATGAAATTATTTTAATCATAGGTGAAAAAAAAAAAGTTTGAAATAAGTTAAATGTGACTTATAATTATAGCATTTTTAAAAGCTACCATTATCCATGTGAAGTGACAAGATTATCCTTGCATTAAATAACTTTTACAAATATGACAATGAGCAAAAGAGTGAAGTTACTTTTTCTTAGTTCACATACTTTGAGAATTCATAGAAAAAATAAAAGATGATATTTTTTCTGATTTTTGAATTATTATTGGTTTTGTTTCCATTTTTTTTTGGAATAAGGAGTTCAGTCTTTTAGATCAGTCCGGCTGTTTTGATATCTAGTGGTTTTGGGACCAATACAGATTTGATTCTTTTCGGTTCAGGCTGAACCAATCGATTTTGGTCGCTCAAATTGATTCGGACTGAAATTTGGCTCCTCTGCCATGGGCATTTTTTTTATGGGAACTCTACTACAGCCTACAGGTAGTTGAAAGTGTTATTTTCTGGTTTTTTTTATTGAGATATCCTTTAAGGTATCAAATAAATTGTAAGTTTATTTTATTATTATCATTGTCTTTCATTATTTTTTTTATGAAAGACAATGCCATCAATTAATTAGTGAAGAAACAAGTTTTCCTCCGCCTATGGTAGAGAGAACCTCTTCAACCACAAAATTGACCCTAGGATCAAAGGATCACATCGCCTGGGTGGGCAAACACTTGACGTGTAGGTCGATGGATCCAAATCAACAAAAGATCCCTGCTTGGTAGAACCCTCTACGCCCTCTCACGGGAGAAACAGATAAGCTATCTCAGCACAGTGGTATCTTGATAGCCCCTGGAGGGGGAGAAAAAAAGATTCTAAGTAATCAAAAAAAAAATTTGAAAAATTAGATCTATGTCCAACGGATTACACCTGCCAAGAAAAAATATTTTGTTTTGGTTCGACCCGTAGTCACATATGAAAGAGCGGACGGAATAAATTTAGCGTGAAATAACACCCCCACCCCTTGGATGGATACCCAGGCATGCTCCCTCATTGGCCCAAATGCTGGTTTAAAGACCATACGATCAAGCAGTGATTTCGTATCCTTTTCATTAACACCCTCTGTGTCTTACCTCTCACTGTTTCCTCTTTGAAATGGCGCCTTAATCCCTCCTGTATGATACCTCATCCCACGGGGTGTGCCTATCGACTCTATCCCTCTCCCTTAATATTATTAGAGTTGCTGTTCTCTGTGCTGCAGCGCAGGCTGTGTCCAGGCAAATGGGGATAGGTGCAATGACCATCCTACTCCCCTGCACAGGCTGCCCATGTGCCTGGGCGCAGCCTACACTGCGGCACAGAACATTCTCCCATATTATTATTAAGCTGGAAAAAAATTGTGAGGCGTGGCCAATTTAGACTAATAGCCCCGTTCGGATTAATGGCAGCAGCAATACAGAGAGAGCAGAGGTTTGGATTCTTGGCACCACCAACAGAGACATTAGAGAGAGAAACTTGATAAGGATGTCTAGGTGGTACCTGTATGTGTCATGTAGGAGAGAGTCATTTTAATTAACCTCTAAATATCTGCTAGATACTTGATAAACAGTGATTTACCAAGAGAAGGAAAAAAGTACAACCATGTGTGGGGTATATTAGTATTTTGAAGTTGTCAATAAGTAAATTAACTGAAGGATAATGGGCATGAAAAGATTACTATCTTCTATATATCCTTCTCAAGAGTGAGATCTACATACTCATCTCCTACAGAAAAGAATAAAGACCAGATAATTATTATAACATTCTCACCAGCCTTGCATAGACACTAATAAAGGAAACATGCCAATAGAATATCAGCCTGACCTCCGATAGAAACTATAAGCCACAGCAACAGATGCCACAGCTCCAATAACAGCAGCTGCTGCGAGAATATCACCTTGCTCCCATGATTGTGCCCAAGCTGTGAGACTGCCAAACTTCTTCTTGCACACATCTGTACCTTGTCTTTCTTTCTTTCCTGCAATTTCACTCTTAACTTCCACCTTTTCATCCCTGCAACAAGTAAACCCATTAGCACCCTGACAACAGCTTCCTCCATCCTTCATATTCCATTCACTGCTATTTTCTTTTGGTTCAGTCTCCCTTTTTTCCAAGTTTGTTCCATTGTAAGCCATTCCACCATTTTCCTGAGGCTTCTGCTCATCTTTATTTTCCTCTTCATTGGATGAACCCATTTGACCCCTGTAATTCATTGAAATTAAATTGGATCTGTTAGTTTGTCTGACACTAAGGAAGACTACTGGTATTATCCCATCCAAAACATTGCCAAGATGAACAAAATCATGAGGCAACAATGTCGCAAATTTGATACTGCCTTTCAACCTGAAAAGAGCTTTAACCCCCAACACCCCCACACCCCCCCCCCCCCAAAAAAAAAATGCGAGCAATTGGCTGCTCAACAAGAATATGGTATAAACAATGGGAATAAGGGAGTGATAGCAATGGGATCCAAGCATCCAACACATTTAACACCAGTGAAACATAAGTCAATAGAATGAAATTATATCCTGTGAGCCATTACAAACCACAGTAAACTCCAATGATCAAGAAGCATGGAGCCCATGAAGAAAATTAAAAAAAAAAAGAAAAGGACAGCTAGGAAGAACAGTCGGGACAAATCAAATGCCATGATGTTTGGTATAAGTCATGGATCTTACTTTCCCATAATAACTCGGTTGATAGAAAGATCATTTTTATTTGATTCACTTCAGAACTGATTTGGGAAGTGCACATCGTCTCTGATCCAGTATTCCTCCCCCCAACCCCCCATTTGAGAGGATCCAGTAGTTCATTTCTTTGGACGAGTAGGAATTTATCATGGGAAGGATAACCTCAAGCCAACAACCAAACATTTGGGAAATGGAGGACTGAATTCAGTCAAATATTTGGTCTACTGTCAGCTCTTTGTTAAAAGATGATGATAACATCCCAGATTGCTAATCACCACAGCACCCAGGATCAAGGACTTGTAGTTGCTTATTTGTTTAAAAACACACTTGTATACTCAACTAATAGTCTTTGCAAACCTCATTGAAAGTAATATATATATATATCTTTTAAAATTCTTAGAACTAGAAATTTTCTTCATTACTTCTATTTTTTCCCAAGTTCTTTAAAATGGGTTCAAAATGATGGTCATTTCCGAGGAGAACCAAAAGGAAGTTCTGCTTCCATTTCCCCAACTGTTAAAAAACAAAAGGGAGAGGGATCTACACACTAGCGGAGTGTAATGGAATTTTACATAGTAGCATCTAATTGACCGTTGGATGAGATGAGAAGCATCTCAACCGTTCAATCCATCCACCGCTGTATCTCTCTCCCTACACCGCCACTGCACCAAGTGCCGTTGTATCTCTCCCTTTCTCTTTTCCCTGCTCACCGCTGCAACCCACTACCCTGCAAATCTCCCCTCACTCCCCTTGCCCCGCTCCTCCCTGCCAGCCCCGCCCCCAACCCTGCTGCCCCCTACCTCCGCCTGCAGTTCCATGAGTGCTGATCAGTTCGGAGCACAGCGAGGGACTCACCCCATGAGCAGCCCATCAGAACACTTTCATGGGGTAGTTCTTGGCCCAGCCACGCAATGAAGGCTGATATTACAAAGACATACGATGGGGAAATGTTTCTTATTACCCCTCCCCTACCAATGTTTGTCTACACATGGATGCCAATCCCCATGTTGTAGAGGTTTATGTTCTCAGCCAAGACGCTGTCTACACTGCTAGAGGTTTCACTTGCAATTGCAATTCCAGCAAAAGGGGATTAGCATGTGACCCGCAAGATAGTGATACTAGAGCTAGGTTGTCCATAATGCAATACCGTGGTCATCCCACCCACTCTTCACCGCTACCAATATCTTCCCCCTGTAGTAATGTAGGAGTCCTCTAAACAAACAATGGTGTTGGAATGTCATCGAGTTCCTCGATTTGCAATTCCTCCATGTAAAGCTCCTTTCTCTGCTCGATTTGAAAGAGGGGTACTACAAGAGTTGTATCAGAGCAAGAGAGGGAGTTGGACAAGGGAGGAGGTAAGCAATGGTGAGCATAGGGGCACCAGGGGCAGGGGGCACGAGGTTGGGGTGGGAGTGAGATGAAGGAGCGGAGGGCAGGTGTGGGTGTAGCTACGGGGAAGTTGTAAAGTAGGGGTGGGGTAAGTCGGGGGCAGTGCAGAGGGGGCGGGAGTGGGGACCATTGGAGAGGTGCTGGGGCGGGGTGGGGAGAGAAAGAGGGAGAGGGAGAGGGAGAGCCGGAGCCAACAAGGGAGGGGTAACCAGAGACAACAAGGAAGGGGAGAGGGAGAGAAGGAGGGGAGTGGGGAGACGCCATGCAGTGGCGGTGGATCATGGGTGCTGCATCAACAACGAGAACGAATGGTTAAAATGCATTCCATTTCATCCAACGGTCAATATGGTGCTAGCACGTAAGGTTCTATTACACCTGTTGGTGTATACATCATTTTCCCAAAACAAAAAATCACTTTCTCTACGTTCTGAGATATATTTACTACCCACTGGAATCTTTGTCTAATGTGCTTTTAATGTGAATTTCTCTATCTCCAATTATTAACTCATACCACTTGGGGAATTGAAGTAGTAAAATACAGACAATAGTTTAGCAATTATTTAAGGAGGCAATACCAGAAATGATCTAAGAAACCAATGGATTATTAACATGCAACTCCTTATTGCTTAAGCAAATAGAATACTATCCCAAGCTTCTGCTATTGCCATTTGTTCATTTTCCACTTTTTACTCCTTTCCCCCTCCTCTCAGATCCAACACTAATCCAGTAAGGAGTACCCATAACTATATTAGATTTGATTAAGAACCAATTACCAATCAATTATAATTTTATTTAGCACTGTATCTCCTAATGTTATCTCATAAAGGTTGGCTCTGAACATAGTCATTATACAGATTATTGTATTACACTGTTTCCTAAAGACGATTGTTATTAATAAAAGCATAATTAATCATGATTACCTATTAACTAGCCCAGTTTTGGGTTCAAAAGATCTAATTATAGCATTACCTCATTTGCACTATGATGGGTATAACAATCGAATCAGAATCCAAGTCTCAACCCATGTTTGAATCTAACATAACCTGAGATCTAGAGATATAAGAGTCCCATCTGAATCTAAGGTTAAAACTGAAACCTTCGGATCCAATAGCTCGTTTACTAAATTCGGCTACCACAGATTTGTAATCAAATAACTATACTATTGATTAAGCCAATGACTATGATCTCAAGTCAAAACTGAAACCTTCGGATCCAATAGCTCGTTTATTGATTTCGGTTACCATAGATTTGTAATCAAATCAAGTTCAGACATAAATGTGTAGATCCAATCCATTCCCAGACCTAAAGATAACATACCGAACATAACTGGCCCTACTCAGATTCGTCAAAAAAATGTTTTTTTTTTAAAGTGAAGTCAGTAGTTGGTACATGAAGACAGGTTTCAAACACAGCTCCAGGAACTGATTTTTTTCACCTCCCTAGACTTTACCAACTTAGCACGATGACATTTTCAAGGAACCATGGGAACTGATTTTCTTCATCTCCATCACAAGCATTTAGACATGGAAACTTATCATATTGAGATGTAAACAAAATTTAATATAATAGAAGTACTCCTACTGTAAAATTATAGCAACCATTGAATACTAAACACTGTTTGCCAACAAGGTTGAATCAAATTATGTCAATAAAGATCATGAAATCAATTAGCCCAGCTGCAATCAGTCAAAGGAACACCCAGGCTGACACTTAGAAGTTTAGGAAATAACCTACACATTAACACTATTGAAAACATTTTGTTCCGTACAGAGAGGGAAAGAAGAAAGAAAATAGAGATAATATAAAGGAAGAGAAATTATAGGAAAGAATGAGTTGGCCTAATTGAAGAAACCTAGCCTCATCTCTTTAGAGATAATTTAGGAATTCAATCGCATCTTCACCATTTCTTAATACCAATAAATAAGGCAACATAAGAGACCATTGCCGGTTACAACTCACTCCATATCTTCCACGTACATACACAGTTATTATAACCACTCACCATCCTTAATTCCTAGTAACTTACTCCACTCAAATAATATAACACCTAAAAACTTATTATAATAACTTACAATAACTGCTCACCACTGAGAAGCATAACCCTCCTACGTAACCACCCATAACTCACATAACATTCCCTCCACCTACAACTCACGTAACATCCCCTCCCCCTTGGTAGTGTCCTTGTCCTCAAGAACAAAGAAACTAAGGGAAGTAACGGTCCCCTGGGATCCAATTTCTTAGTAGGCCAAACCCCAATAAATGAAGTAAAAAGGCATCACTGTCTTGAGCGCTGGCCATCTCACAACATTCGGACCTTGCCGTAGGGAATAACATTACCATTTTTGTTAGTACCTTCTTCATAGACTTTGCACAACCCTTTACAGATTTTGTGGCTTTAGAGATGTGTACTTTGAAGCAATGAAAAAACAAAGAGGCAGATAAATTGTAATAGGATTAAGAAGAGAGACGTATATGAATAGCAGTTTTGATTAACAGAATGCTCTTCCAAGGGTCTTTGGTTGTCAAACATTGTATTGAAGTATTGGCGCGTCTACATTTGCTTAATTATCTTCCTCTTGGCTTTACGGAGGAAGCCATGACTTCCTTTCTCATGAGATAAATTGTAGGAACCCAAGTCAATCAAGTCTATCCAAGACTATCTTGCATTAAACACACACCATGAAGAGAGATTATAACTCTCTTCATAAAACCAGCGTCTCTAACTCTTCCTATTTTCTCTCCTCAATTGTTGCTTCAGCTGGTGGTCTTCTCTTGGCTTAATTGAGGAAACCATGACAACGTTTCTCAAAAGAGAACATATAGAGAATCCACTGGTGGCTTGAGGACAAGGTCCAATCTTAAGGGGGAAGAATTGCTACGGACCAACAATGCATGGTGCATGGCGTTGCTTGCATAGTGTTGCATGGCCCTATAATGATGCATGGAGCTTGCATGGGAAGTAGTTAGTAGAATGTGGAGTCATGGTAGGAAGTTGATAGGACTATAGAAGTTAGTAAGTAGTGGAAGATGTATGGAGACGGGGAAGAGTGGTAACTACTAATTTATCCTATCCTAAGTAATGAAGATAAGTTTTGAACCCCAACAAATTCTCTATAGAGAAAAGAAGCTCAACTACCTCCAAATTAAGCCAATTAGTTCCTAAATCCTTTCCATTGCTTAGCATCCGTGTCTTCTTCAAGATAGCCAAACCGTCCACATATCAATCTAGTATCAGAGCCGGTTATGGATCAAAGGGTGACGAAGCTGGAGGGAGATGTCTGTGCATTTCAAGAAAGACAGCAACAAATTCTCTCGAAACTCGACAACAACAAATTCTTTTGAAACTCAGCGAGTTATTCGAGAGATTGAGTCCTCAACCCCAAACACCGAGTTCGACGTAAATTTGAGAGCATCAACCCATAATCCAGAGCCAAATATGACTAATGAGCAACGTCTTCAACGAATCGAATATCAGATTAGTATTGTAATGGCCAGCCAAGAATGGATGTTCAAGCAAATACAGAGTGCCAACTCTTCAATACAATGTTTGACAACCAACAATCCTTGGAAGAGCGTTCTATAAATCAGAACAGCTATAGACGACTTCCTGAAAATGGAGGTTATGAAGGGCTCCTTGATGTTGTATCCGACAATTTCACGGACAAGAATGATAATTGGGAGAAAATCTATCAATTATTCGGCATGTCCTTCCCATATGATCCTAGACTTAACCTAGTTGTAAAGATAGAACCCCCTTCATTCCAATATTCAGAAGGTGATTCAGTTTCCAAGTTTGTCCTCAAGGACAATGACAATTTCAAAGGGGGAAGGAATGTAACAAACGCACATGCATGGACACCTATGGTGTTTCATGGCAACATAAGGGAAATTCCTATCGGTCAAGGAATAGTGGGGGAGGGTAGTTATATAGTTATGGAGTCTTTGCATGATTAGTGTGAATGAGCTAGCAGTTATTTGTAAATGGTTAGTATGAACATTGGTAGCCATTATTTGTAAGTTGGTTTTAATGTGATCGTGTGTAGCAATTAGTGTGAACATGGGGAAGGATTGTAAACTTATTTATAGTTGTATTATTCAATGAATGGGATGTGTCTTTGAATACTAAATTATCTCTAGAAGTTTTCTTCAGAAGAGGTCAGCTACCTCCCAATAGGCCAAGACACTCTTCTCTTATCATCTAAAAGGGGAATTCACCTAGGTTTGCAAAACTTATGTTGCAGACTTGCAGGTGAGCCAACACTCTTCTCATATCATCTAAAAGGGGAATTCACCTAGCTTTAAAAAACTTATGTTGCAGGTGAGTCAACCCTTCAACAGGGGACCGAACAAGGCTTCTTTCGGCTGTTGAGGATTGCTTTTGCCCAACTCCACTCACTACCTTTTAGCATTTTCGGATAAAGAAAGACCCTCAAAGTGCTCGGTACCAAACAAGTTACGTTTTGTTTCTGTCTTTTCTTTTATTTAAAATAAATAAATTAGCGGAGCAAGAAAATTTGCAGGTGAGACTACTTCAACAGGAGATCGAACAAGGTTTCTTTCGGCGGTTGAGGATCACTTTGTACCCAACAGCACTCACACTACCTTTTTGAGTTTTCGGATAAACAAAGGCCCTCAAAGAGCTCAGTACCAAACAGGTTAAGTTTTGCTTTATGAACGAAGCAACCGTCTTGGCCTATTGAGAGGTAGCCGACCTCTATTCAAGATAACTTCTGAAGATAATTAGGATTCAAAGACACATCCCATTCATTAAATAATACAACTATAAATAAAGTTACAATCCTTCCCCACGATCACATTAAACCAACTTACAAATAATTGCTAACCCGTTCACACTAACCACGTAAAGACTCCATAACTTATATAACTACCCTTCCCTACTATTCCTTGACCGATAGGGATCTCCCTTCTGTTGCCATGCAAGACCATAGACATCTATGCATTTGCGCATCCCCTTGAAATTGTCCTATCAAGCCAACTCGTTCTTTCCTATAATAGGATTACATCAAGAAGACATCAAGAGATATGATAAGGAATTAAGAGAAAATAGGAAGAGAGAGAGAGAGAGGACACAAAATCAATTGGATTACCGTGATAGGAAAAGAGAGATAATAGAGAGAGAGAAAAAAAAATATGATTTAAAATATAAAAGACAAAATAGGCATAAGGAGTTGGCTTTACAGACGAACTTGGCATCCTGGCTTTGATGAGGAAGCCTACCTCACCACTCAATTGAGTAATTGATTGGGATTCAAAGTCAATTTCATTCCTCATACTTACATTAATTAAAGATTACAAATCAGTTTAGATAACTACTAGTTACCCACGTCTCCCATTATATGAGAGAGTCCCAACATAGCCCACTACTTCTAGTTACAATACCAATAACTACTCGTCCATACATAACTTCTATAACTACCCCGTACACAAATCCCTTGCAATGTGGACGATAGGAGAGAGATGATAAACCATGCAACTTTGTACAATGCCCATGCACATAACATTCCCTCTCCCTAGAATTGTCCTTGTCTTCAAGGACAATGAAATTAAGGGAAGTAAAGGTCCCCTAGGATCCCATTTCTTAATAGAGAAAATCCTAATTAACAAAGCAGGAATGGTCATCTCACGGCGTGCCGATCTCATTGCAAGGAATGGTATCACCTTGAAAGAAGTGGTGCATGATCAGCATTGCTTGGGATTCCTCTTCTTCTTGGCCACTACAAGTGCACATGGTTGTTTCAATTAGCAGCAACTCAATTACATTGGTTGCTACCTCTTCCTTTGGTCTACCCATCTGTGTGAAGGAGTCGAATTTCTCGAACAATGTTAACATATTTTTCATGATTTCATCAAACAAAGCAAAATTTCTCATTTGAATATCACAAATATTGTTGAAATTTTGCTTCATAGCGTGTAGGTAATTTGCTCTCTCTGATACCAAATGATACCTACATGATGGGAGAGAGGAGAGATGATAGGACAAGAGGGATAATAGAGAGAGAGAGAATACAAGTTAAAATAGAAGAGATAAAATAGGCATAAGGGGTTGGCTTTACAAACGAAGTTTGGCGTCCTGGCTTTGATGAGGAAGCCTATCTCACTACTCAATTGAGTAATTGATTGGGATTCAAAGTCTACTTTAATCCTCATATTTAACACCATTTAAAGATTACAAAGCAGTTCAGATAACTACTAGTTACCCATGTCTCTCATTAATTGAGAGAGTCCCAACATAACCCACTACTTCTAGTTATAATACTAATAACTACTCGTCCATTCATAACTTCTATAACTGCCATGTATACAGTCCTTATATAAACTACTACTGCTGCCGCATACACAAATCCCTTGCAATGTGGACAATAGAAGAGAGATGATAAGCCATGCAACTTCGTCCGATGCCCATGCAAGGATAGACCAACCGTAAATAACAAATCTTTTATTCAATCAATTGTCATGCTTAGAAGTAGAAAGGCATTAATGACAACCATAAATGGCACTGTCGCTAACCAATTATATCCATAAAAGGTCCACATCTCATTCCACATAGTATGATTCTCTCTTTCAGATAAAATTTTAGGGTATTACTTTGCTCGCATTTCCCTCAAGTCTATCTCCTTAATTGCAATAGCTTTAGTAGCTTCACCAACTTTAGTTTATCAGAAAAATCAGCACTTACTTATTTTCCATTGAATATCAAGATAAAACTCAGACTGGCACTTTGGGACAAAAGAATAGTGCAAAAGTGGATAGACACATTCAAAATTACCTCCATAGCCGTTCTATGATCTCTCCCTTGCCAATATGCTGTTCCAGCAAAATGGGAACATCATCAGGGGTAACATAACCATACCTGGAAGAAAAGAAAAGAAAAGAAAAAAATAACTCAGTCGATCCCTCATCAAACAGCGGTAATATCTGAGAAACTCATCCGGGAATAATAGATAGCAGATTTCGCGTGAATATTTAAAAGCCAAAACACAAGATGGAGGGAGGAGGCGTAAAGGAAAAATAAGTAAAGCAAAAAATTAAGACGTGAATCTTACCAATGACCAGCAACTTTTCCCTCCAAATTCGAACTGAAAATTATCAAGTTTCCAGCATATTTGTGCCCCCCAATGTGAGAGCACGGACTGACGAATACCTGGTCCTTTAGTCCCCGTGATTCAATCTCTTCTTTAAGCTTATCAACAAGAGCAGGCCCACAAACACCGCATCTCCGGTCTCGGCTACCATGACAGCACACGAATATGTGTGAGCCGCTTAAGGCTTCAGGAGCCCCAGAAACCCAAGCCGAGCCTTTTACGAGCACATCCTCAACGAAATTGTCGACGTCAAAGTGTGTCAAACCCCTTTATCAATAAACCCCAAAGAAGGAGACGATCTCAGAAGAAAAAAAAAAACTAGCAGGAATAAAAAACATTGCAACCGGAAACAAAGCCTACTATATTTTCCAGTAGTTACCTATATCGGACCATATCTGGAAAGATCATTATATCTCCGTTGGAAGACTCTGTTCCATCCCGCCCTTCACATATCGTCAAACGAATCTGCCCATGTAAAACACCAGAACCTATCACATATCCTAGCTCTAAACAGCAGATCGTAGCTTTCTGAAATTCACAAGATAAGTAAGCAAGGTACTAAAAAGGACAGTGACTGAAAAAAATAAACCAACCTTTCCTTGAATTTCGTCCTTGCGAGATTTAAGACCGGCAGCGAGAAGTCTGGGAAGTCGATCGAATTCGGCGTCTTCAACTCGAGCAGGCCAGCTCTCGGCATTCTTGTAGCAGAGAAACACATGACGGTCGTAGGGATCGACGGTTCCAGCAAGAGAGCTCTTATACATTTCAGGTCGCTGGAATCCGTACTTCAAGTCATCTGCATCGACGACTGCAACGCCTCCGTCGACTTGAGACTTGGAGGAATCAATTACAGAACCATCAGAGTTGACGGAGAAGGAAGATTGATCTTCTCCAGTTCCAGCCATGGTGGAAACTAGGGTTCGCAGAGAAGTTCGAGAACGAAAATGGAGAGCGCAGAGAAATGAACTTGAGTGAGGGAAACAAATACAAAGTCTCATCCGACCACCAGTGCTGGGTTGAGAAAAGATTTTAAAAGTCAAAACAAACGAAAGTGAAATTAGAGATAGATGAAGTGGCACACATCTCGATGACAATGTTTTATTTCCAATCTTCTGTCGCCATCTTTGTGTACCCAACTGTGCCGCAGCAGTGTATCGTGTAACACGAAGATAGTCCAGCCTTCTAAGTTCTAATACATTTTCAACTCTGATAAATATTGAAATGACATAAATGCCATTCAGGTCAGAGATTTTCTTTAGGTCCAAGTCAGCCGATGTAACATCATCCTCTCTGTCCTACGTTGCTATCATTCCAAAATAGGAGTGTCAAATGCTGGTCTGCACCGGGACCGGTTAAAGCCCCACATTGGACCGACCGATTAGTCGGTGCAGTGCTAGACCTAGCCTGATTATGAAAAAAGGTCAGTAAAAGTGTTTATTGTAGCCTGACGTGCACGGTGCACCTGGCCAACACCATTAATCGATCAATTATAGTTTGCTTAGCCCATTTAGCCCAAGTATGGCCCGTTTCAATTTTAAGGTGAGCAGTCAAATAGCCTATTTGAAGCCCAATTAACCCGATTTCCATGAGCCCTGTTATGGACGGATAACGAAGTGTATCCATTTCCTAACCTATGAGGCCTGATTACCTATACAATTAGTGTAAGGTCTTAAATTGGTGACGACCTATTAGGGTTGATCGAAAGTATCTCAGCTAACCAACTCACATCGTGGTTATAAAAAAAATTTTGGATCAAGCTTATTGGTCGATCTATCGATATCGATTGTGCCCAATACCAATACATGCCAAATCTTGTATCGGTGGAATGATTCTAACCGGAGGTAAATATGTTCAATAACTCAATTTTTAATTGGTATTAAGGGTAAAATCGTCTATACATCAATCCCGTTACCTTTTTTAAAAACATACACTAGATTAAAATCTTCTCCAATTCTTGACATGTGCATTGTGGTATAGGTCTAGGGGTGGGATGTAGTCACTTGGCAAGCGCGGCATCAATAGTCCAAGCTCAATTCATTTATTTTTTGTTTACTTCTCGAACTTGGACAGTTGATGTTGCGCTTACTAGGGGTTGACATCCTAACCCCAAATTACATCGCACTACACACTGCATCTCTAAAGAAATGGAGAGGATTTTTTTTCCCGTTGAGATCCTGCCACATAGAGACAAAAAAATTCTACAAGATGATGGGATTGGGACCCTCCATCATAAACTTGCTTACGTCTCTTACGCCATGACATAATTTTTTTAAACAATCCAAGCCGTCCAATTTCATATAAAAATAAGTAATTCCCGTCTTTGTCCTATTGTTATTCTCTTTATTATTTTTTTAACGGGAGAGGTGCGGAAGAGGGGAAATTATTGGTTGTCCTCATTTCTTGCGATATACTCGGAGAAGTATTGATCTGGTACGTCAGTCTTTACCACATGCATTGTATAAGCCTCCAACCATACTTTGATACGTATTTTCTAAATTCTTCACATGTGACGTATCATATGGTTTCGTACCATGCTAGCAATTTTTTTTTGTTTTGGCAGATTCTCTGACCATCCGTTCAATAACAAATGGATTGAATTCGGTCGGATAGTGGCATTATCATATTCGTATTCGATTATATTCGGACGGATTCGAATAATATCCTATCAATTTTTGGACAGATTCGGATAATCTCCGAATAGTGATTTTTTGAATACAGGTTCTCCTAATTGGATATGAATACGATCGAATACGTTTTTTTTACTATCCGTTGACATATTTACCATTTTTATGATGAGGGCTAGGGTTGAGACTTGAGAGTTTTGTAACTACCCTTTCTTCTACTCTTATTAGTCTTTTATTCTCTTGTTTTTTTACTTTTGATTTTTTAATAGATATGTAATTCCATGTATCACATTGCATAAAATAATATATATAAACCAATAATAAATCTAGAAAAAGAATCACATTATCTTAACTTATTTGTAAAAATAAGATAACAAAATCCAATAAGGTAACTTAAAATGATAGACAAACACAAAGTTATATTTCATATATTTTATTACCGTCGGACTGCCAAATGAATCGGATAATAATTGATCGGATAAGGGGATATCATATTCGTATCCGATTAGTTTCGGATAGATTTGGATTCTCCTAAACGAACAATCCAATTAGTTAGCGTTATATAAATCTTTTACCCATAAAAAAGATATGGCAAAAGTTTTCATGTACAGTCGTGTATGTACACGACCTGCATTAGATGCAGTCAGATTGGCATTTATGCTCATCTGAAATGTCATAAAAACCCTTAGACTTCTTATTTGATGGACTTGATGGGAGAATCTCCCCTGTATGAATACCTTTCCCAAAAAATATAATAAAAAATCTTATGCACCATACGTGGTCCTATCCTCCTTTCACAATAGGGGGTTGAAAAGATTGGCATTTATGCTCATCTGAAATGTCATAAAAACCCTTAGACCCCCTATTTGATGGACTTGATGGGAGAATCTCCCCTGTATGAATACCTTCCCCAAAAGATATAATAAAAAATCTTATGCACCATACGCGGTCCTATCCTCCTTTCACAATAAGGGGTTGAAATGACATAAACAACCTCCTATTTGGCACATCGTAATTCATCTTCTCTCATGCTATATTGAACAAGTAGAAAATCTTAGATGGAGAAATTTTGTATGCATTATTGCTCAATTTGTTTTCATGTTAAAAAAAAAAAAAAAAAAGATAAAAAATTTCCTGTAAAATTATATTCTTGTTGTTTATTTTAATGTAAAATACAAAAATAAAAAAGACATTTTTACCTAAAAGAGAATTTTCATGTCAAATATTATTTGTATAGAAATTTAACCAAAAAAAAAACATGACCATTGGAAATTTTTTATACAGAACCCTTTGCATATTGACTAATCCCTTTCCAGTAAGGATGTTAAATGGTCTGGTCTCGGTATAAATGGTTTCAATAGTTTCAGTTTAAATAGTTTTGGTTTCGATTTTAAATGACTTTAAATGGTTCTAAATGGTTTTCAAAGATCTTTTTAATTCCTTATTCAAACGGATTTTTTCTCTCATAATTTTTTATTGAAATAGATGTAAAGTTAACATTGAATTGCATTGGTTATTTCTACCGAAAAAAATATATAATTGAATTGGTTATTGTTATATATGTTTCTTATAATTACTGTAAGGTTATAATTGTATATATGTTTTAGTTTTTTATTCAAAAATTTTGATTGTCTCTTAATCTTTTAGTATGATTTGTTTTTTCTTACCACGATTGTTTGTTTTAACCATGAATGACTTAATTTACTATGTATATATCAAATAGATTTCAAATTGTTTACATAAACAGTAAAATTCTATTTAAATCGTTTAACTAAACGGTCTCAAATTTGAAATCAAAATCGAACCATTTATTAAACGGTTTTCACAGTTTCAGTGTAAATAATTTGATCCGACTTGAATAAACGGTTTCGATTTGGTTTTGGGACACTTACTTTTCAGACCCCTAATTCTGTTACATGCCCTTTCTTTTCAATGGCAACAACAATTGGTACCCAGCCAAAACTTACAAAAATTCAACTCATTTCTCCTTGTTTAAGGGGGAACTCAGCAAAAGCTCAATTTTTTTCCTTTTGGAATATATTCTCTTCATTGACCTAATTTGAACCGTCAAGAGTGAATGCTTCTCCCAAGTTCCATTCAATTACCTCACTTTTTCTTTTCCATTTTTTTTGGGTGGTTTAGGGTACAATCAATCAATTCTCGCTCTCTATTTCTCTCACTTCAAATCACGTAACTCGACTAAAACTTATCTCAACTAAATGGAGTCAGCTACATAAATCCTTTTTCTCCAATCAATTCTATTCATGAAATTTGATACATGATATCCTATCCATCCAACATCAACAATTCCCAAATCATACTTTTACAAGTCATATATTTAAGTGGATTGAATGGGGTGAGAGATTCATTGGATGGGTAGTCTGGAAGACCTTTTTCCTAATAGGCAAACAACAAGAACATGGACCATGTTAAGCATCTTTATTTGAGAAAAAAAGAAGAAAAACAGAACAAAACCCTTGACTCTTAGGCAAACACCAAATGGAAAAAGATAATGGGATATTGGTTCCTAGTCATTGACATGGATCTCTTTGGTTTTCCACCACTAATGCGTTTTCTTACAAAGATCATACGCAATTCGATTCCTCTACTTTCGTCTGTCCCTACTGCCGTGTGTGCCCCACACATAAACAAGGTGGAATGTATCGCTTTACCCCTGCCCGAGCGTCTTGTCTGAGCAGGGATAAGACGGTACTTTCTGCAGCATTTATGTATGGGAGCGGACGACAGTACTGGACAGGTGGAAGTAGACGAGTGGAATCCGATCATAAGAGGCTTGCAATACCATATAACAAAGATCATAGGAGACTTGCAATACTATATAAAACTCTCAAATCCTGATATGCAGGAATCACAAGAGAAAGTACTCAGAATTTTGCTTCAGTGGTGGTTGTAAATTCCTACAAACCACCAGTAGAATTAGGACAGATCTGTACTAGAAAATAAAGATGGGTTAAATAGTTTGGCTTGTCACACGGCTTTACAATCCATTAGCTTTTGCCGACCAAAATCCAAATCCTACCAAAGAATTATATAAATTTGACTAAGTAATAATAAAATTGGGTTCAATACTTAGCTCTTGCCTTCTTGTTTACTCAACTCAACTCAGCCTTATACAACTAAATGAGATTTATTATATAGTTATATTAGATTAAGTTGTTAGTTCAATACTTAGCTCTTACCTTCTTGTTTACTCAACTCAACTAAGCTTTATACAATTAAATGAGATTTATTATATAGGTTTTTTTTTTTGTTGTTAAGTTTATTCCCTTCAATAATCTCTATTCAAAGTCATACTTGTTACTAGTATATTGCCATGCATATCTTTTCTCACCACTTCTCCTAGAATCATTTTAAACTTATCCTTACATCTCCGTTGATCCGAATCAAATCACTCCTTCATAGTCAATACTGAATTACTCAAACGGCTCCATTGCACATGTCTATGTTGCTTCAAACGAATTTTTCATAACTTAAATTTACATCCAATTTGTTCACTCATTGTTGTATCTTTTATGTTCTTATCACATATCAATCTCAACATCCTCATTTCAGTTACACTAAGTTTGTTTATATTTTGTTTCTTTAACGTCTAACATTTAACTTCATAAATATTATTGATCATATAATTTTCTTATAAAAATTTTCTTTGATTTTTAAAGGAATACCTCAAACACACAACAATCCATACATACCCCTCCATTTTATCCACCCTATTTTAATTCATTGTGCAACATCATTCTCCATTTCTTCTTCTTTATTTAAGATTGAATTAATATATCTAATTCACTTATCTGTAAAACTTAAATTTGGGAGAGGAATAGACACACTGCCCGTATGCGGTAAATTAGCGTGAGATACCAATGGAGCTGCGGAGTGTGATTTCATACAGGAACGGCAAGGGGGTCATTTCAAAAGGGAGAAGAGAGAGAGAGAGACAGTTTTCCCAGCTTATAAATAGCTCAGTAAATATTATTGAGATCAAGACCTACCATAGATTATTCAACAAAATTAACAAACAGGTTAAATTTAGGTAGAGTACAAGTTACAACCCAACCCAGATGTGACCCACTAGTCTTGCTTTAGTAAATTGAGTGCTCTGTTTCTCCACTATACCTAGCTTACAGATGTGGTGGAAGTGGAAAGCAACAGACTTGGTTTATGTATTTGTATGTTTTTAAAGCTTGTGATTCCAATAGTTGGAATGCGAACCATGGCTTCCTTCTAGATGAGTTAATGTAAGTTTATGACTTATAAAGCGGTTCATGGAGAGTAGACCACAACACCACAAGTGGTCCAGACTAGCTTTGGTAGAGTTCATCTCATACTCATCCACTGGCCTGCAAATCTTGACAAAAACAAATCTCTTTCTCTTCTCTTTTTGTGGGTTTACTTTCACAGCACTTTTAGAAAGACTTGGACCCTCATGACATGACAAAGCCATTAAAAAAAGCATAAACTATAAGCCCCCCTCCTCTTTTCTCTCTCTCTCTCTCTCTCTCTCTCTCACACACACACACACATTCAACTGTGATTGAAACAAGTTCTTGGTGTTCTTGATGAACCCACTTGGGGTAGAGAAAGAGTTGAGGAGATAAGAGATGGAAGAAGAAAATTCAGGGTCTCCTGAAGATCAAGCATATGATAGAGGAAGCAAGATGACAACAGAAATCGTAGAGATAGAAGATAACAGTAATAGTACTACAAGCAGCAGAGATGGAGGAGAGACTAAAGATATATATGTTGCTGTTGGCAAAGAAGACTTGGAAGTTTTGAAATGGGCACTTGATCATTCTGCAGGACCTGGAAGTCGTGTGTTCCTTGTTCATGTTTTCCCTCCCATTCATTATATCACCACACCTGGTAAGCTGCAATTTTAGTCTCTCTCTGCTGTAAATTCATCTGCTAAAGCCTACAATTGATGCAAATTTTAGCTAGATAGATTGGTGGCTTGTGTGTTTCCGCAACTAGATCTGAAGCTTCTCTTTGAACTATTAAAGATTTCTAATGAACATTGCTGGTTATGGATTTGTGGTGTTTTGTGTTAGTTGGGAGGCTATCAACAAGCAAACTCAGTCGAGAACAACTAAGGCCTTATATCCAGGAAGAGAATGCCCGGAGACGAAATTTCTTGCAGAAATATATTAACCTGTGCAGCCAAGTAAAGGTGCCTAGTTGTTCTACAAATCCATCATTCACTCCATCCATGTAATTAACAGTGTTTCTGAGCTTTTCTCAGTATTAATTTTGTCACACAGGTAGCTGTAGATACAATACTTATTGAGAGCGATTTCGCCGCCAAGGCAATCCTGGAACTTATTCCTGTTCTCAATATTACCTCTCTTGTTATGGGAACAAAACGGCCACCCTCCTCAAGGTAACCATGCCATAATCTTTGCATTGTTATCAGAAAAATCTAGCTTGGGTTTCAGCAAAGCTTCCTGGGTTTCTGTGTCCTCACATGAGCTATTTTCTTCCTTGTTGCTTCCATTTTGCACCATTTTGCAGACGGTTGAGGAGGGGACTGGGGAAAGGAGAATTTGTTCACAAGAATGCTCCAAACTTCTGCGAGGTTGTCATCGTTTGGGATGGCAGAAAGATTGTAGATAGGCAACAGATAATCGGAGTAAAACCTTCTTCCTCACCAGCATCAAGTAGTCGGAGACCAGAAATAGCAAAAAATACAGAACGGAACTTCTTTGAATGCGTGTGTTTTTCAAGGAAATCCAATTGAGTTCTATGTTACCTGGATTTACTTCAGTGTGTGCTTCCAGGGAAATTCAATTGGGTTTCAAAGTTTCTTGTTACCTTCATTTACTGTAAACACATTCGAGAAGTGCAAAGCTAGCTCTCTCTCTCTCTCTCTTTCTCTCTCAGACATATGGTTAGTGGAATATGTATTGCAAACCAAAGATAAAAGATTGAAGAGTTGAAACCAGTTCTTGGTGTTCTTGAATAAAAGTTGATTAATTGCTGGTTGTTAGGTGCTGAATTATCCAACCCAGTCATGGAGCACAACTTGCAGACAAAAAAGACTTAGCAAGCATAGATAAAATGCAGGAAGCCCTTTGTCAATGTTCTCTCAATAAAATGTCTACATCTGTGATTCGTTTATTTATATATATTTTCAATCAATCATTCATATTAATACACCGACTCTGGAACTCAGAATAAGTTGAGATCAATGTAGCTAGTCATCATCTTAATTGATTAATTTACAGTAGTAGGTCCAACCTATATATTCCCTAGACTGCGACCTGGTAGCAATTGCCCTTACTTGAGGTATATGACAAAGTCTTGCATTGACTAAATTCTCAATCATGTTCATCAAGATGAATGAAGTCTCAAAGATGCATTTAAATAATCCATGTTATAAAAATCAAAGTCGGCCAAGTTCGATCCTGATTCCTGTCATTCCAGAGCGACCAATCCACACTTGACTTCTAGGGTTCAGGCCAGATTCCGGCTGATCCAGAACAAAATCGATTCATAATTGGCTGAACCCGATTCCTTGTTTAAAACCCCGAGACCAAATTGGTTTCCCTCAAAGAAGAAATCTAAGTGCTTGGATCATGATGGCTGTCCAATTAAATGGGACAAAGAATGTTGAGGGACGCCTCTGTGAATGGTCAGCACAGAACACAGAGAAATCACAGGAGATTCGACAACTGAGACCCTGCCTATCAAGTGATACCATCTGGATAATCTAGAAGAACATTTGCCTCAAAAGAATTTACAGGCATTGCAGACAAAATGCAGATTCTACACTGTTTAGTCTTAACCAACTATTGCCTCAAAAGAATCTAGAAGACTTTTGCCTCATCAATGTTAATTACAGACCTTCCTCTGGGCTCTTGACTAGATCCAGAGAACTCCAGTGGTCCTTCAAATCATAAAAATTCTAGGTCATCCTTCATGCGATGCTGCGAAGTGAAACTAACAATGGGAACTCCACTTTGATGACAATAGTAAGTTAAGACTAAACAGTGTAGAACCTTCTCCCTCACCCTCCCACAGGCAAAAATGTTTGTGCCTTGAGCAGAAGATATTATGTCTCAGGCTCATGATAATGGCTCTTGTCCACAAAAAAAATCGCCTTATAAGACCATTACCATGTATAAGAAACAATAGTAGCTACTAGGGTAGCAGACACCATATGCTACCTTGACATGACCCTACCTCATAAGGTATAGAACTAATTTTCGAGTTGCAGAAACAAGTGGGCCTATAGATGGTAGATGCACAAAGCAACTCAATATTGCCTGATTAGTACAAGTGCTGCAGCAACGGATTTTTGGAGTTAAAATTCATGATAGAAAAGCACCCTGAAACACTGATCCCCAATATTTGCTCCAAATCTTCTGTCCATAGATGTTTGCTAAATAGTAAGCATCTCATACTTTTTTTAGTCAATTTTATATTCCATGACAGCATGCAGAAAATCCACATGAATATTCACCAACATTGTTTTCCCCGGTGCGAAGAAATTCACCAATACACACTGCGACTCTTTCCTCATTTTAATGCTTTTTTCAGCAGTGTACGATGCCTAGTATGTGAAAAAGATCAATTACACATGGGGCTTTGAGAAGCAACAATTTCTGCTTTCCTTGTAGTGGGAGAAAAAAATAAATGGTCGAGGACAATATCTTACCATGGAAACTGTTGCAGAAAGATACAACTACAAGAATCAAAAGAAATCAATCTCTAAATAATTACCTGAAGGCTTCACATCAACCCCTGGCATCTTCTCATTTTTGGGTGCTTTTGGCACATCCAATTTTGCTGGTAAGTCCATCATTAATGGCTTTGGCACCTCGGGTGGATTGGTACACCGGATAAGTGCCCAATTCACACTCTGAAAGAATGGATGTTGCTTAACTTCTGTGGCCCCACGCCTATATGCAAGACGATGTAGTGGCTCTTTCACAAGCAAGCCTCTGATCAAGTCCCTTGCAGCAAAGCTCACAGCAGGTGATTCTGGAAATCTTAGGGGCTGCCCCACCACATTGAATAGTGTAGCACGGTTTCCTGACCCCTTAAATGGAGTTTTCCCAAACAACAGCTCATATAGAAAGATACCAAAAGTCCACCAATCTACAGCACTGCCATGTCCTTCACCTTTGATTATCTCTGGAGCTAAGTACTCATGCGTACCCACAAAGGACATTGATCTAGCACTTGTAGGTTCTGCAATAAGTTCTGGGAGTGGACTCACTTGATTATGAATTTCATTCTTTGGTTTTGCTTTCTTTTCTTTCTTGGACTTGCTTGATAAGAAGCGTGGTACAAAACATGTGGGTTGTATGCAAGATGGCTGGATTACACAACTTGGTTCAATGCAAGAAGGTTGAACACAGTAACCAGAGTTCTTTCCCGAGTCCATCTCGGTGTTTGAGGATTTCACTAGAGTAGGGCAAACTGCACATCTTAGAGAAAGATCAAAATCTGACAGCATAATATGGCCATCATCCCTCACTAAAACATTCTCTGGTTTAAGGTCTCTGTAAATGATCCCAAGCATGTGAAGGTACTCCAAAGCTAGGAGAACCTCTGCAACATAAAATCTGCATAATCAAGATTGCAAGATTAGAAACCTAAGGGAAAGCCAATACTTCCTATTCTATTCAATCCTTTAAAAATCCATTTCCATCTTTAATGATGTAATATATCACCACCATTGCTTGTGACAACAAAAAAAATCATGACATCGTTCAGGTTTGGCACATTTAAGATGTAACTTTTTGCAATATGTATGTTTCTGTATATAAGATTATAAGTACATTCATAATAAACCTGCAATCTACCCATCAGGAGCATGACTGTTTTATGATGCTTGCCTTCAAGGGGTCAAAAGGGAAAGGTGAAAGGTATCAATGAAGGACTAAAGCAGATTCCAAGGGCAAAATTCCAGAAAATTTTACTCAACAACATACAGGAATTTACAACTTTTGCAGTTTCCAATCAGGTATCACCAAGGAACTGAAATTCGATCAGCATATGAAAACAAGAATTGTTGATATATTTGAGTATATCAAAATAAGAATTGTTGATATCCCATGTTGGGTTTAAGTATCAGAGAATAGTGAAAGATAGATAAGGGACTATTATAGTCTTTACAAGTATGAAGTAAGCAATGTGCAAATTTGGGGAACATATGTCAAGTACGGTAGGACCAGGGTCAGGAGTGACAGTAGGGCATCTTGTAAGGAGTTCTATAGTGGAGGTTGAATTAAATTAACAATGTTCCTTAGTAAGTTTAGTATGGAGATTGCATAGCATGGACTAAACCTAAGTTAACAGTCTTTCACAGGAAGCAATTTAAAAGAACTAACAAAGAGGTAATTAACATCAGGAATTTAGGAGGGACTTGAAGAAAAGGTCCCAGATGCTTGCAAGAAATTATTTTTTAAGATGAAGTTTTCATCCCTAGCAATGAGAAGAACAACGTAAAAATCATATCAGCTATATCTTGCATAAAAAATTCAGGATCACAGTAGAACCTTTAAGATCTAGGATAGAAATTGGCATGAAGGATCCAGATTAGCAGTTATAGAGGGTCCAATTATATTTCCATCTCATTTTCCTGAGGGCTTTGGTTGCAGAGGGATATTCTTCCTATGCCATCAAATGGACAGACAAATGAAAGTTCATTAAGACTGGGAAAACTCAGACTCATGATAGAATCGACTCAGATTTGCATGTTCGTGGCACATGCCTTCTTCAGCAGAGAGCCACATGATTAGAGAATGACCAATTTTATTTGCTTCAACTCTGTTAACTTTAGCAGCAAAATGATAAATAATCATAATGAAACGAGGACTTAGGATTATACCTAGCTGCATGCTCGGGAAAATATTTCCCTGGTTGTCTCTGCCGGAGTGCATGCAGATCACCTCCAGGACAGAACTCCATGACCAAGCAGGAAAATTTCTCTGTCTCAAAGTGTGTATACAAAGTGGGAAGGAAAGGATGATCCAGGGACTGCAATATTTCTCTTTCCGTCTGAGCCCGCAGAAGCTTCTTCCGACTTGCTAGTGCAGCTTTATCCATTACCTTCATGGCAAAATAACTTCTAGTCCCACTCAACTCCGATAGGTAAACGCTACCTATATCTCCACAACCCAACTTCCTCAAAAGCCTGAAGTGGTTCAACCCCAACACCCCATCACGAGATCGAACAGCTTGAATTGCTTCCCATCTCGTATCGTTTGCTTTGTGAGGTTTACTTATGACACTGCTAAAGTTACTTGAGCTACTCTCCTCACTAACATCACTGCCGGTGCTGCCTCTGCATATACTGGTCTTTCTACTCTCCAGGAAATCACATGAATTGCTGACGTTAGCACTTCCGCAAGATTTCTCGGTACTGCTGACACCGTCGCTAATTTCCGTGGCTGCAGAACTGTCCTCGGCATCTGGTTGTTGGATCGCCGACGCCGAGTGGAAACTGTTATCACGACTAGGGCAGTAGGCGATGCGTGTCTGCGATGTTAATGGTTCGTTTGCTTGCTCCATACTTTGTTTGCAAGGGACTGAAACAAAACCTACTGGATTCGACGAAGAACAGTTACACACACAACTCTCAGGATCATCAATGGGGTGTTTGATACACGGTTCTTGCTCCGTGGATGTTTCAGTTAATACCTTCTCCGGAGATGTTTTCACCGGTCCGGTAAGACCATCGTTCAAGCCGACGACTACAGGTTGCTCCTTTTTCAATCTGTGAGGTTTTTTCAAAGAAGAAGATAACTCTTCCTTTGAAGGCTCGTAACTCGAAGCCTTTGAATGGCCAAGAGTAGTCATGCCATACCTAGAATTTGTGGACTGCTTTGAAGAAAGTGGCGGAGGTTGAACACGGCGAGAATTTTCGGACAAACTTGTAGCAGAAGCCGAATCGTGAGGCTTCGACAAAGAACCAATTCCTTCACCAACCGATTCTCTTGAGCAATTCAATGGGGCACTGAGACGTTCCGGGCAGGTTGCGGTCGATACCTCCGAAGTTGTAGCCATCAATCGAAGTAAACTCAAGCTGTCTTCCGACCAGAAGAATCAATACAAGGATTGTGCTGGGAGCAAGACCAATCCAACGCTAGAATACAGACTAAAGAAAACAAATCAAATCAAAGATTCTCCTCGAAATTTAATTCTTTGAAATCGCAGAGACTCGTCAGAGACCTCACCATTAAGTCAAACAGTGAAGTAAAAAATCCCAAAGTTAACGCCACCAAAATCTCTAACCAAAACAGGACAAAAAAATATGCAAAGGAACAATTAAGTGAAGATGAAAAACCAAAAGTCCCAGACAAACAAGAAAACCCAAAAAGGAAAACGGAAAGAAGATATTTTTCCAGTTGCAACAAGCACAGCGAGGACAGAGATATAGAAGGAAACAAACATTAAGAGAAACTTAAAGAAATCAAGGAAAACAAAGTAGTTCACAAAGGAGAGAAGACGGAAGAAAATAAAAAAATTTACCTGATCAAAGCACCGATCATAAAATGCGGAGTGGGCGATCTTTCATGACTGGAAAAGCAATGAAACCCTTTAGAGCTCCGTGAAAAAGTGAAATAGAGAGAGGGAAAGAGGGAGAGACAAAGAGGTTTTGTTATATTTAAGTTTCTGAGATCCAATCGAAGCAAGGGAAAGGAACTGCTGAAGGTCTCGAAATTTCTGCTACTTCGTCGTTTATCGTGTCGTAGTTGTGGAGTTGAGTTGAGAAGAGAAGCCAAACTGAAGCTCGCAAGCAAAGCAACCCGTCTTTTTCATGGATATTCTCTTCTTCTCACTTATCTCTATTCGACACCTTTTCATTGTTTCCCCCTTCTTTTCCGCTTCTCCTATCCTTCACTTCTCAATTGGGAAAAAACTTAAACTAAAGCAAACCAAGACCAGAGAAGAGAGAGAGAGAGACTTGGTGATGGCCATGGAAGCTATCAGGGAAGGACTGTTAAAAAGTTAAAGCACTGCGTTTGGAATCTCTTTCTCTGTTTTTACGTTTCTTTTCAAGGGATTGGTGGAAAACTGAATCTACTCTGTCTAAAGAGCCGGGATTTGTGGTGTTAGAAAGATTCAGATCCAACGGTTTAGATTAGATAGAGAATGGAATATAAGAAGACAGACAAGAGTAAATAACGGTCAACAGATTTGATTTGATTGGTTATAGTTTTTCGTTTTTAGTAAAATTAATAATTTACCTTAATTTAATCCTCTCTTTTTTATTATTTTTGGGGTTTTTCGGGGGGTGGAGGTGGGTCACATGCGTGCACATGAACAGGAAGGCGTGCATGTGGGTGTGGAGTCTGTGGACTGCTGTCATGGGTTGGTGCACGATGATATCTTACGCTCCCAGTGTTAACTGAAACTCCTCCCACCCTATTTAGAATCTTTAGAAATTAGGAACTGATAGAATGTAACACGTACTATGATTCAGCATGTGCTATCCTTTTATTAAGTCTCACTCAGACCATAGGATGGTACTTGGGAGATAGAAAACCAAAACTGTGTACACGTGTCAGAATATATTTGCTTGGTGATTAAAGTACTCAATCTTTTCCTCGTAAACAACCCTGATTGTTCTTTGTAGTAGGGACTGGGTCGTTGGATGGGAACAATAATCAGACAATCAGATAATCTGAATATTGTACTTGCGCTCTGTTTGTATCGATATTGATCGGACCAATCCCGATCCAACGTTATTAAACTCGGAATCGGGATTAGTATCGAGTCCAACCAATTTCAATCCAACCCATTCTAAACCGGTCAGGACTCAGGAATCAGTTAAAATCTGAACCCCAGAAACGGCATGTGAATCGACCGTTCCGCAATGAGAGGAATTGGGATCAGAATCAGTCCAATTCGGCTGATCCGATTCGTTCAAGTCTTCTTGTTCAATAGAACCACACAGAACGGTTTGACAGTTAGACCACCTGGTTTGAACAAATCTAAGGTTCTTTGACTAGTCAAAAGTTTTTTTTTTTACTTCCAATTGGCCAACACCTTGAAATGGACCATCCTATCAAAATATGGATGACCGGATCACCGTTCGGCCCAACGGTCTGCAAAAACATTGAAAGTCTAATTGATGAAGCAAAATGAAATGAAAATAGAAAACTCCAATTTGTTGCAAGTAAAGTGGAAAATTAAAATGGATGATTTTGCTTCACTTCCATCCAAACACGAACTTGGGAAAACTAGCCTTCAGGATGTTACAAACAGAGCCAAGCCCTTGCTTCAACTAGCTCTAAGTAAATTGTACATGCAATATTTTTATATATTCCTTAATCCAATTTCAGCTACTTAAACTTCTCAAGCAACAAATCTGGCTAGGAGCAGAAGAAGCTGAATTGAGCTAAAAGTGACATGATATTCCTATATTCTTACATTTCTACATCAACTAGGGGAAACATAGCAAAGAATTATTAACAAATATGAAGAGAATGGGCACTTTGGATGGTTACAATGGTATTCTGTTAAGAGTTTTGGTGAATAATCAGAATCATGATTGTTCTAATAGATTCTCCAGGTACAAGTTCAGTATATATCTCCCAGTCGACTGCACATCAAGCCTCTTCTCACTGGGTTCATACTTTCCCTTGCGAAGCTGGTACCGGTGGATTACTGCTGAAACAGTGTATGCTTGGCCTTCTATTGTCACACTCTCCCCACACTGCATGTTCTGGGACAAAGGAACAAGACATCAGCAACAAAGTATCATATAAATGCCATAGTTTTCTCTCTCAACACCATATTCCTCTTTTTATTTGTGAGTAAGGGTTATCGGAGGGCAGGTGAGTGTGTGATTCAGCAAGATACCTAACAAACAATATCATTAAATCTGCAAGACATAAAAACACAAAGTGTGTTCTTGGATGATGCCAATAAGCTCAAAGAAAATTAAACTCAAAAAGAATGGTAAGAGAGATGCTTGGGGTGCTCTGGAGCTCTTTTGGTTTCCCACTAGTGATAGACTGATAGTAAGAACCACATTATGTGTATAGTGAAATGTTCCATTGCTATTACTCGCTTTGTTAGCATTAGACATTTGAGTTCTTCACTCATACCATAAACATAACCAAGGAGACGTCAATATAAGTCATTCAACCAGAGACAAAACTTGGGTAAACTAATTCATGATCTTAACTGTTAGATATAGTGTTACAAATTGCATGATTCAACAAAATTTAAGCCTTTCCCTATCTAGATGGGGTTGGCTATACAATTCCAGTTTCCCATTCGCTCTACTAAATGTCATATTTTCTGTTAACCTGAAGTTATCCATAAATTTCTTTGGGACAATGACCCTGGTCAACATAATGATGAAAGAAATTCCAGAGCGGAATTCTGACACGACGTATTAACTACAACCCACCCCTAAACTAAATAATGACTAAATCACCAAACTGATGTAAGGATTTCAGTCAGCCATAAAAATTTCTGCAAAAAATACCCCTGTTTGTACATTCAAATTTAAACAACCTAAAGCATTCCACTTTACCAGGAAACCAGGTCCTTGGTTTCTGGTTTTCTGGTCCTCACAATGGGAGATTCTTTTTTCCCCCTTTTTACCTCCAGTTTCATTTCTGTCTCTACCCATACAAAAACGGGCAGATGTAAAATCTCTACCTTTTATGGCAGCAGTTCGGACATCATGATCAAAGAACATCTCCATCAATGCTCCCCAGATGAATGACTTCCAACAACAAGCATTATACCCTTCTTTCTAAGTGAAATAAGACTTACTTCCAAGTCCAAACTGATGCTTAAATCATTTTGTACGAAGAAAATTTTAAAACATGAGAGAGAGGTTGGGGAAAGGAAGAAAAGAGGCACCCAGTTCATCAAGTTTAAGAGAGGAGGGAAGAGAGGGCAATTGAGCCCTCTTTTTATCAAGTTTCAAGCCATTAGAGATAGATAAGGGGTAGAAGATAGGGAATGGATGAATTTTTTTATTTTCAAATCAAGATTCCAGCAAGGGGAGAGGAGGGAGGAGTAGAGCCCCTATCCACATCAATTGTAATTGTTTTTAGAGAGTTGGTGGCACTTTCAGCGAAATTTTAATATACAATGGTAATTTTGAACAAAAATCCATTCTGGGTAATGAATACAGCCGCTTGACACAGAAGTTGTGAATTTTATTTCAAATGTAGGCTCTGTTTGGTAGCAAGGGAAATGTAAATATTTCCCTGTGAAGTGAAATATATTTTACAGGAAAAGTCATTTTCGGTGTTTGGTTGCAAGGGAAATGCAAATATTTCCCTAGGAAGTGAAATATATTTTACAGGAAATACAAATATCTCCCTTCACTTCCCTTTCCCCACTTCCCTTACGACCAAACAGAGATGTAAAGAAAGAGGGCCAATAAATATTTTTGTGTCAGAATCCATTCCGGGCATTACATTTCTCATCATGTAGATCAGGGTAATTATCCCACTCTTTTCTGCTATCATACTATAAGGTTTGGCAATCAGTTTTCATGATGCCATCTATAAACCTGACATGCCAACCCCGTCCTTTATTTGGGCTTGGGACTTGTAATACAGAAACCTCTGGCAGAGTTCTACAAATTGCATACATTGGGATGTTTGGAACAGAAGAATAAAAAAGATGATCAAGTTTTACATGATCGATGTTTATAATACCAGAGTCTTAAAACTGATTTGAAATATGTCATCAGCTTCAAATACAACCAGTCTATCAGCAAAAGAAGCTAATGGATCCTGAAATCAATTGCATAGTGCATTTCTTCTTTTATAACTTCATTATGAAACATTCTTCAGCAGTTGGAAACAAAGCTAGCCTAATAAAAGTGCAATACTAACTGAGTTTTCAGCTAGAAGTATGAGGTCATAAGGCTAAAAAGTAATATTACAAGACTCAGAAGGGAAGATTTATATGACCCAGGATTGGAGGAGGAGGATCCAGATCATGCAAGCATGCAGAGTTGTCCTCCATTAGGAAATGGTGGAAGTTATACACCACTTCACTGAAGTAAACAATCCAAGATCTATGATAATGAATTCTGAACATCCTGAGAAGCAAAAGATGCAAATGTAGGAGCAGTGTGGCAAGCTCAGCAGTAAAATGTCAGTTTAGGAGAGGAAATGTAGGAGACAACAATTGAGTATGCAAGCCCAAATGGAAAGAAATTTGATATCCATGCTTCACCAAAAAACCCAGTAGGAGCATATTAACAAATATTAACTTAGGAATGTTGCGAACAATTGCCATTAAAAAAGGTAAAATTGAAATGGAAGTTCAAGTTTTTTATTTGGATAAGTAAATTATGTTGAAAAAAAGAAAAAGAAAAAAATAACTATACAAAAAAACAGGAAGCCACCTAGAACCTCTTTAAAATATGCTTAAAGAGGGAAATGGGAGGCCCCTAACTAAAACGGGACAGGCCCTGTATCAACCAAAGTGCCAAAAACAAGGAAGTTACAACCGATCGTAGATAAAATGGAAGTTCAAGTTGATAAAATGTGCACTGCAAGGACCACTAACAATTCAAATAGTTTGGCTGTTGGTTTCTAATGGAGATGGAATCAATTCTTATAAGCTAATTGCGTCTCACAAATTAAACAGAGAATCATGTGGAGCACTTGCTGGGTGTTTTCATATTCAACCCCAAACCTTAGTCATTGTTGCCCATCTTGAGACTACGCCTAGGTCAAGCAGTGATAAATCTGAGGGAAACATTTGGTTAAAACCTGTAATCAGAGTAATCAGTCAAATGTTATTAGAATTAGGGAATTTTATTGTCAAACTGTCTAATATACGCCATCAAAACGCCCCTCGCCGCCCCCCCCCCCCCCCCTTTTCCCCATCTCTCTCCCTCTCTAAATAAGTGTTAAAATGACACTGCTTGCGGCTTGAAGTATAAATTTGATTTATGCGAGTATTATTACCAAAACAAAGCATAATTTCGAACAATTACAGAGAAAAGAAAGAATAGAGTACCCACAACAGAACGAATTGGCAAATATCTGGTCAATTTAGACGTGTTAGGGCGTAGTCAATTCACTTACAGGGGGGAAGCAGCGAACACCGAGGTTCTTGGGCGGTGGCGTGATTTCAATGACCTTGTAGGGGTACTGATCTCTGTCTCTTTCTTTCTTTCTGCAAGAGACCTGAAGCCCCTGCGACTGTCAAAAACGAAAAATGATTTAGTGCATGGAAATCGAAATATCAAATTTAAACTTTAAATTTAGAGATTAGAATGAAATCGTCGGTTTCGTAAAAGAAACCCAACAAGAGGTGCCTCGCTTCCCACCTTCTGAAATGTAACCAGGTTTAACGCCATCGCCATCCTCTGTGTTCTCTACTCCTCTCGGACCGCGCAACCTGTGGAGGTCGATGGTCACTGACACCAAGAAAAATCTATAACATGTGATTTACGTTTCATATGTTCCATGTATTTATGCGGTGAACGTGATGGTATACATCTCGGTTCTATATACAACAGTAGACCTTATGTACCATCCTTCCGATCAGTCAACAGATCTAACGGTAATTCGAGGCCCTCCAAGTGTCAAGTGTCGTATGTGTCCTGTGAGAGCGACGATTCGCAAACTCCTATTTCCCGATTGGATCCAGATCTTCTACGGCCCAACAGCCCGAGCGGCCATAGCAACGCAGACCATGTGAGGCGTGCATTTACCATCTTACCCTTGCCCGAGCAGGGATAAGGCGGTCATTGCACGTCTCGTTGTGCCTACGCTGCTATGGCCGCTCGGGCAGTTGCGTCGTAGAGGATCTGTTTCCTTCCCGATTGACAAAATGTTGAGCATGTTGTCACACGAGTCTGGATGTCTATAATGGTTTGGTCACTTCACTTATAACGTGCCACGTCTCCTCAAGACCATATCACATAACACAGCTGTTCAGATGGAATCCACTCTGGGGGACCCACATGAAGTGGATTCCATTTGAACAGCTGTGAGCCGTTTTCGTACGTTAACGTGAGCCCAACTCTGTCTCCTCGTCATTGTTCTAGGTGGAAGGGTTATCTGGTAATTTTCACATTTCGTTTGATTTATATAGGGATTTTCAAATTTAATTTCGATCATATGCCTTCTTCCTATGTATGTATGTATTAAATCATAAGGTTAAGTATGGGTATCATATAAATGTATATGGTTGATTTGTATCAATATCAACCAAAATTGATAGAATACTGATACTAATATCTATAACCTTGATTAACATGTACTTTTTCTCTTTCAATACAAGTATTAACATGAAACAACTCCTCAATCTTATAAAATAAATGAAGTCTACATGAATCCTTGACCTCAAATTAGTTCTATTCAAGGTCATATTTGATTCAATGATTAAGCTATGCATGTTTTTCATCAACATTTTTCCTAAGGTCATTTTAGATCGGTCTCTGGCTCTTTTAGTTCATTAGATTTGAGTCAAATCATTCCTCCATGGTGGAGCATCCAAGATCTCTATTGAACATGACCATTCCACCTCAAATGACTTTCTCCTAGTTTATCATGTGTTATAGTTACTCCCAAATCAATTCTAATATGTTTATTCCTTACTTTATCCTTCATAGTTTTGCCACTCATCTATCTTAACATCCTCATATCAGTTCCACTAAATTTATCTATATGATGCTTCTTAACTGTTGAACATTTTGCACCATATAAAAACATGGGCAGTGACATCTTTGTATCGTTTCAAGTGTTCGACAGTAGGATTCCAAGTGTGATGTACTGGACAGTGTGCATCACTTGAGAGGATAAATTTTCCACGAAAGACAGTCAAAGAGGGTGATCACCAGCCAAAAGGGGAGGAGAGGATAAATAAGAATGTTTAACATCCAATAGAGAGAGAATCCAACTAGCGACCTCTTCGTTGGATTTAGTTCACCACCACGCCAAGCAAAGAGGCGCTTCCCTAAGTCTGGATTTAGGTCATCACCACGCCAAGCTCGGGGGTAAGGCGATCATTACACACCTTATTGTGTGTAGGGCGCACACGAAAGTAGGGGCAACGGAAGTAGAGGATGTCAATTCTCCCTACAACACTGGGAGTTCATATGCGAAGCCATGCAGGCAAAGATTCTCGAGTCCACGGAGGAGGGTACCTCTAACTCCACGCCGCCTATCACGTGAAATAACCGTTCTGCCCCTCATGATCAAATTCCTCGCTCCTCATAGGTGCGCACTCCCCTTGATAATGTTGGCTAGGGCTACGTTTGGTTCAATTTCTCCTCTTCGAAGCTGCCCTGCTTGGCTCTTTATTTCTGTGTCATCCTCACCCCTCCGTCGCCGTTAGCCCTTTTCGGGGCTTAGCAGACTACTAAAATCGATGGCTACAGATTCGAAGGCAATGGATGCTTCTTCCGACGGAGAAGCTCTCGAAGTAAAAAACTCGGATCACAATGAAGAAGAGAACTTTCAGCCTCAAACAGGAGAAGGAGCCAGTCCTGGGTAACTAATTAACTCTCTCTCTCTGCTCCCTTCACCCACCTTCATCTATTAGTTCCGTGGTTCTAAACTCGTTCATGACCTCGTGACCTTAAAAAAAAATGATCTTGACTTCCCCTTACTTCCAGTATTCCATTTTTATGTTTTATTGTTCCTTTTCCTGTTTATATGTTTCTTATCTGTGAACCCATTTATTGTTTTCTTAATATATGCTTTCTTCATTTCTTATTTCTCAATTGTACCCCGTTGTTGTAGTCTCTCGATTTCTATTAACTAAACTTGTTAAGGAGCAGATTTGCGTCATTGATTGACATGTTAGTTATGTACCTCTGCTATCTTAATTCTCAAAATTTGTTTTTGGCTCCTGCTTCATAAATGAAGTTAGTTCCTGTATGCCATTTTTCCCTTCTGATGTTTTCTTCGTTTGCTTATATTCTTTGCCTTTTTATAAGCCTTTTTCTGCTATGTAGAGCTTAATATCATGACTTGCCATTGCTCTACTTCTAATTTATTACATATTTACTTGCAGAAAGATATTCATTGGAGGTTTAGCAAAAGAGACAACTTCTGGTTGGTTAATGATCTTATACTATCTAATTTCGTATTACCAGCATTTTTGTTTTACGTTTCCGATTTTGCTTTCATTTGTAAATGAGTGCTCCTGCAGTACAATTCACCAAGCATTTTGGTAAATATGGTGAAATGACGGATTCCGTCATAATGAAAGATCGAAGAACAGGGCAACCACGTGGGTTTGGATTTGTGACTTATGCAGATCCTTCCGTGGTAGATAAAGTCATTCAGGACACTCATATTATCAATGGGAAACAGGTAAGGTTTAATTTAGATTCAAATGTTTTATTTGGTGTTTGTTGTTTCATGTCGGTTCTTTCATCTTGAAGGTGGACCTTAGATTGTTGTGGCCAGGTCTTGGAATGGAATCCTGTTGTCACCCTTCTTCTAATCCTCGAGTGACACACTCCTTAAAAGATATTTCAGATGTTTATCTTCAGTTGTTGACCTGGGCTTGCGCTGCTTTGGTGTCTGTGCTGGAAAATTTAGGTTGAAATCAAGCGGACCATACCAAAGGGAGCCATTGGCTCTAAGGATTTTAGGACGAAGAAGATCTTTGTGGGTGGAGTTCCTACAACTGTAACAGAAGGTTTTTTTCCCCCTATTTTCCTTGTCTTAGTTTCTTTATTACTAGTTATGGTCTATGCTAGTGGACTTTCATTACGGGGATCACCTTTGTAGGGATCGAGTGCTTCTGATCTTTTCCTCTAAAATTTTAGATAAATGTCAATTAAGTGACAGTCTGATTATGATTAAGGATTTTGTCATTTAAGGACTTGTTGACACTGTATTCACATCTGTATATGATGATAGTAACACCCCCCCCACCAACAAAAAAAAAAGGAGTCTGAATTAGATAATTACTTAGAAATTTGTAAATGTTTGAAGGTCCTGCTTTTAAGTTCAATTCAGTTAATTTGAGAAGGTTAGAGACTGATTATTGTGGTTGAGTGACCCAGATAGCTTTAAACTGGCCCTAGTACAGACTAGTCTGGCTCTGAAAAATGTTGGACCTATCAAGAACTCTGCTGTTGCTCTTTATCTTATTAGATGTTGTCTTCTTCTTCCTTTTTTTTGGGTGGGGGGGGGGGGATTAGATTGAGGTGCATCTCTTAGCAAGCTGAGCATAGTACAGCTGCATCTTTTCTTGTGATTATTGGGTTCAGTTGGCGTGTCCCAGTCTTGTTATGAGCCCCAAATAAGAAGCTTAGAATTGGGTCATTCAGGTTTTGTGGGTTGGCCGTGGATCTGCTTACCTAAACTTGGTTGCAGTTTGACCTAGTCAGTCCCAAAGAGCATAGTACAGCTGCATCTTTTCTTGTGATTATGGGGTTCGGTTGGCGTGTCCCAGTCTTGTTATGAGCCCCAAATAAGAAGCTTAGAATTGGGTCATTCAGGTTTTGTGGGTTGGCCATGGATCTGCTTACCTAAACTTGGTTGCAGTTTGACCTAGTCAGTCCCAAAGTTTGCCAGTCCATAAGCTTTATAGAAGTATGGAATTCTGTCACAAGTGTTATGACTGAACCAATCCAAGCCTTAATGAGAAAGGCATGTTCAGCTGATGTACTGGGCTTTGAGGGTCTTGCTTGGCTTGTAAGCTGCATACCTGAACTCAGGCGTAGGTCATGGTGGGCTATGCAAGCTTTGCTTGTTGACAGCATGATTGGTTCAGTTGTATTCTGTAATTCCAGGTATTAATGATCTACTTTTCTTGAATGGTGCAGATGAGTTTAAGGACTTCTTTGCAAAGTTTGGAGAGGTCAAGGAGCACCAGATCATGCGGGACCATGCCACCAGTCGTTCTCGTGGCTTTGGATTTATTACGTTTGACACTGAGAAAGATGTTGATGATCTCTTGGCCAAGGGGAATAAACTTGACCTAGCCGGAGCTCAGGTGAGTGCAGAGCTTACTAGAAGGATAATCAGAATTCATTGTAGCACTATTGCTATTATGTTGTTGGTCCGAAAGATAATGGATTCTTTCCAACATGTTCTTTGACATGAATTGGCAATAAATTGGTGCAATTTATGCTATATATTTAGGTTTGTTTGTGAAGAGGGCTCCAAGAAAACCTGTTAAATTGGAGCTTATTATACCTTCTTGACTAATGTTGCTGTTAGTAGATTATCACACTCTTTTGCTGATGACATAAGTTCATGAATGATGGTCCTTCCATCTTAATATGGTCTCGCTGCACTATAACTGAAAGAGTCTTGTAGAGGTTCTGAAGAATAACAGTCTAGGTTGCTACTTCTCTTTTGTTGTAGGTGGAAATCAAGAAGGCTGAACCAAAGAAAGGATCGAATGTGCCTCCATCAGTACCCAAGCGTTTTAACGATCCTAGGCCCACTTTTGGTGGTGGGTTTGGAGATGGTTATGGTGGATTTGGTGGTGGCAGCGGTGGCTTCGGTGCTAGTTCTTATAGGTCAGGAGGGGGTTATGGGGGTAGACCCAGTGCATTTGGTGGATATGGTGGAACTGAGTTTGGTGGTGGTTATGGAGGATATGGTGGTAGTGGCTTAGGATCTTATAGGGGAGATCCCTCCCTAGGATACTCTGGCGGCTATGGTGGAAGCTTTGGTAGAGGTTATGATTTAGTAGGTGCTTATGGTAGTGCAGCTGATGGCTATGGAGGATACGGAAGTGGTGCCAGTGGTGGCTATGGCAGTGCTTATGATTCCAGCCTTGCAGGTGGTTATGGAGGTAGCAGTGGAGGGTCGTTATATGGGAATAGAGGGGCTTATGGAGGTAGTGGAGGTGGTCGTTACCATCCTTATGCGAGGTAGCTGAGGGCCATGAAGCAAGGCCATTGTGATCATCCAGTGCAATATTAAGATTTCAGTCTGTAGATTGAAGCCATCTTACTCCACTGCGATATGAGAAGACACTTTCTTACTCTGCAGGGAGGCAAGGAAGCAAGGCCTTTGGTTATGCGGATGGTTACCCTTAAGTTTTTTTCTGTCTGATTACAGTTTGTCTCTCTGAAGGGAGAGTTACTTCAGCCGTTTCTTCATTGTTTCTCACTCTTTCTCCCTGGGGACTACCAGGATGGGCCTTTATTTGTATCTCTTTTTCTTCTTTTTTTACAACTGCCATAAAGGAGAAAATAGATGTTCCCCCTTTAAAATTTTTTTTTGGGTTCTTTAATGTACTCTCTTTTTTGTTTTTCCTGTGGCAGCTATTTCACTTTTTTATAGGAACCTGAACATATTTTTGGAACATCTTGAGTTAATGATGAGTAGCATGGTCTCTAAGTTGAGTAAAATCCGGTTTCAAAATTACAGATTTGTTTTATTATCATTGTACATGCATCCCTGGCTATGCATGCCATTATCATTTGATGTGTTTCTGCATGGAAAATATTAGGTACAATCTCTCAATCATTCATGGCATTGGCATGATTTCCATTGTGCTTTCTAATTTTTTTTTTTTTGTTTCTGGTTGGATTTCTGTTCTTTAATTCTTAGTCAGCTAGCCTGATGGTTTGCTTGTGTGACATAGCCATGGTTGAGGTATGTCCATGGAACTTTGATAAGATTATGGTCTCTGTTATCATCAACTTTGTTACAGTCAGAATCCCTCTTAACTTCCAGGACTACAACAGTCTATATAATCAAAATTGACATCTTCTGCATTGATCCATTTACCCCTCCTGATAATCTTAAGAAAAAGGAGCTAATTTGAATCTACAACATATTTGAGATAATGAGTGCAGTCCATTTAACAGAGGATGCTGACCACTGTTCAGGAGGTCTTCCCCCCCCCCCCCTCTCACAAATGTTCTACTGTCCTTTTTTTTTGTAATCTCGTAATGTTTATTGTCAAGCTGATTTCCTTCCAACAAAGCAACTACGTAAATTGTATTCCCTTGATACAATGCGTGTAGAACTTATTAGCATGTGTCATGATTCGTTATGTATGGAGTTTTCTCCCTTGTTTTATAATATAATGTTTACATGTCTTTATAATTCAAAAAGAATTGAATTCATATTGATTTACTGAACTTTCAAAACTTCTAAGTTTTCACGTTTAACATGTCTGCCCAATCAAATTAAGACATCTAGAATCTTTAATGCTTGAAGCGTCGAAACCTATAAGTATGCAAGAGTGATTTTTTTTGGGCTTATGTATTAAAGATTCCAAATATAATATCTCAAATGCTCTTTAGAATATGCACTTGGTAAGTTTTAGACTAAATATGATTGGATGATGATATGGAAAACATGTCCTCAAAGTTTGAACATCGGCTAATTTTAGCATGCGGCATGATTAGTCAACCATGAGTAAATATATTATCGGTTTAGGTTCTAGGAAATCATATACTAATATCTTAATGGTTCCTCATCAGCTCAACTATTCACCCAAATAAACTTTCACATACAGCTCCATATACTTTGCGCACATCGAGACATCTAACGGATGGGTGCGTTGAACACCATACAGGATACGAGACGTAAGATATGCATATCTTCCCTCACTATTTCACTTATAAAGTTAATTTAAACAATGCCCTTAGCTCTTTTAGTTCCTTTAGTCCAAATCAAATCGTACGACTTTCTTTGTAGCTTACCATGTATCAAAGTTACTTCCAACTTAGCTCTAATGTGGTAATTCATTACTTTATCCTACTTAGTTTTGCCACACATCCGTCTCAACATCCTCATTTCTATATACTTATTTTTATCTACATGACACTTCTTAACTATCCAATATTTTGCACCATACATCATAGCCGACCAGTATAGCAGTTCTATAAGTAAATACCAATTACACAATACTCCATATGCATATCTTCACTTCATCTATCCTATTTTAATTCTCTGAGTAACATCATCCACTATATCATTGTTTTTATTTATGATAGAACCAAATGCTTAAATTATTCTCATTGAGGAATCTCTCTCTCGTCAACATTAGCCACTACGTCAACCTTTTTAGTGTGACAAAAAATTACACACCTTGTACTCGTTCTTTAAATTACACAACATGTACTCGTTCTTTATTCTACTCATCTTAAGACATTTTGATTCTAAGGTTGCGCTCCATAATTTTACCTTGATGTTAATCTCTGCTTTTGGCTCATTGTAACACAATATCACCAACAAAAAACATATGCTAAGCGGAGGAGGGATAAAAATCCTCTCCAATTCTTTAATTTGGCAATTCTCCACAATTCCACCTTCCCTATATGACACGTGGCACAAACGCAGGAAGAAGAAGAAGAAAAAAAACGCAAGAAACCCTTTCAAATCACAGTTTTCCTCTCTCGTTCATCTTCTTCCCTTCTTCCCACCATTGGAGCTGCACTAATCTTGGTCTCTCTTTCTGTCTCCTAATTTCTTTTGGTGTTTAATCGTCTTTGTGTTCCACTTGATCTGTGCTTGTTTCTTGCTTGTCTTCCCAGTCAGATATTTGAAACTCATAGAAAATTGAAGGTCAAATTATCTTTTTTTTGCTCAAATTCAGTTAAAATGCTTCGTTCTTTGATGTGCTGTTCAACTCCTTTTTTTTTTCTCTCCCTGTTTTACTTTTGAAGCTTTTAGAATTTTATTGGATAATTAGATCTTCTATCATCTCTGCTGCTATTTTTTTTTACAGAAAATAGTGTTGAAAATAGAATTATATGACTACAAAGCCAAGCAAAAGGCCATGAAGGCTGTCGAAGTGCTCGAAAAGATGGACGGAGAGAGGGAAATCTGCCGATTTGAAAACCTCTCATTCTTTCTGCGCTTGTTTTCTATGATGTATTCAAATGTAAAATCCTTGCACGCAGAAAGTTGGTCTGGTGTAACCTCTGCAGTTCCAATGGTGGGAAGAAGGGAAGAAGATGAACCGAGAGATGCAATGAGAAAGGTTTCCTTCTCTCTTCTCTGCGTTTTTTTTTTTCTTTTACCGATTTTCTGTGTTCTAGGGTTTACATTCTAATCGGGTTGAGAGGATCCGATTGTTAAAATGAGTTCGGCTTCATGAAATGGTTCAAAGCAATCTCCAATTCTTTAGAATTGGAGAGGATTTTTATCCGTGGGGAAGCAGGATTTTTAACGTTTTTTATTGGGTTATTTCCAAATGGCCCCTGAAAATGGCCAAACTTATATTTGCCCCCCTAAATTTTGACTAATTTCATGTACACCTTTACTTTTCAAACTAAGTACCAATATAGTCTCTCCCGTTAATCAGAGACGTTATGTTATAACGGATCCTAGTTTTTGAAAATTTATGGATCATTCTGCCCCTTGATTGGATAGAATGACAAAAATACCCTTATTTGAAAAAAACAAAAAAAAAGAAAAAAAAACCCTGCAACCCATCTTCTCCAAATCGTTTAGGATTTGGGGAAGATGAGTTTTTAAATCTGAAATGGAACAATTTCCTGCACACTTACCCAGTAATTTACCCTTGCATTTCTTGCTAACCCTGTTGGTGTTTATCTCTGCTGAAGAGGAAGAGCTACTGAGTAAAGGAGTTAAGAGAGGGATGCCTTCGATTGGGTATTTATTGCTTGATCCACCATCCATTCTCTTTTACTTTAAAATCTGAAAAAAGAAATAGTGAGAATCGAACCCAGGTAGCCTCGTTCTTTGTAATGGATTGATTAATCGATGTGAAGGGTCAAGTCTGCAAGTTTTGAGACTTGGTTTTCTATCTTGTGGGTGTCAAGGGCGGTGGTCATAATTCTTTTTTTGTTTCTTTTTTCTTCTCTCTTCCTTCCTCGGGTGGCCTGGCCTAACAGGTTTGGTTGATGAGCTTAGCAGAAGAAGCAGGCCGAAATTACCGAATCAGAGAGGCTTAGATTATAGTATTTTAAAGTGAAAAAATTTTAGGTTGTGTTTTGATGTGTCGTCGTCGTTGTCCATTTTTTGGTCCATTCCGCTTCTTTCAATGACGGAGCTGCTCTCTCCCTCTCTCTCTCTCTGTATGTGGTTGGTCACTCAGAAGGAGGTGTTGCTTTGGTAGAAAGTAAAGTCTGTTCTGCAAACTTGGAATGAGCGACATGCACTGATGCAGAGCAAGTTCCACAAAGACTACTTGCAGATTTTGGGGTCGTGAATTTGTGATAGCTTGCGTGACACAAACTCATCTCGTCCAATTACTGGGTAAGCGTGCAGGAAATTGTTCCATTCAGATTCAAAAACTCATCTTCCCCAAACCCTAAACGATTTGGGGGAGATGACTTGAAGGGTTTTTTTTTCTTTTCAAATAAGGGTATTTTTGTCATTCTACTCTTATAAGGTAGAATGGTCCATAAATTTTCAAAAACTAAGATCCATTGTAACATAATGTCTCTGACTAACGAAAGGGACTTATTGATAATTAGTTTGGAAAATAAAGGTTCATGTGAAATTAATGAAAGTTCAAGAGAGCCACTGTAAGTTTGGCCATTTTCAGGAGGCATTTGGAAATAACCCTTTTTTATTTGGTAAACTATATATACGTCTTAATGGTTGGTTAGTTAGGTCAAAGTTGGTATCCTTTGATTTTTGATTGTATTTTTTTTTCGCTCTCCTTGGATAAACGCTGTCGAAGCGGATTCCCCTTTGTAAACTTTTATTTGTTCTTTGTTGAATCCAAGCAGCAACACTCGTTGAGTCGTCGTCGTCGTCTTCTTCTTCGACAGGGCTAGGGTTTTAAAGAGAGATCTTTCCCTGTTTGAAATTGTGCGCCCTGTTTCAGAGTAGAAAAGGATCCTTACGCCTTTACCCATATACTTATCAGCTAGCGCACAGTTCTTCACCATCTTCAATGGCGGCGATGACGAACCCTTACGATCCTAGATACGTTGATCCTAATTCCTACAGGGAGAGGAGAAGGTAAGCAAGCAGTTAAGACGTTGATTATTTCAGTGTCTCATGCAGTGGCTTAAGTAGTTTTTATTAACTTTTGTGCTTAAAATATTTATGGATTTTGTTGCAGTGGCCTAATGTCGCCACAGAAACCGATGCCACCCATGATGGGCGGAGTAGGTGGTGGACCAGCCGCTTACGGAGAACTCTCTTCAGGTTTCGCCAGCGGAAGAGGGGTTGGAGGTGTTGGGGCTGCTGCCGGCAGGCCGGATAGGTTTGACAGGTTTCCGCTCTTCCAACCTAGTGTCGGGAGAGAATTTGTCACTGGCCAAGGTGGTGGGGGAAGGGATTTCGGAGGCGGTAGAAGTGATGGTGGAGAGCGTGGAGGTAGGGTTTCCATTTCAGACCGTAACGGCAGTGTATCTGCTGCAGACCGTGGTGGGAGTGGCATTAGAGGAGGCTGGGATAGAGGACGCGGGCGTGGTGGTGGTAGAGGTTTTAATGCTGGTCGTGGCGGAGGTAGAGCGAGCAGCGGTCGTGGTGGCGGTAGAGGTAGAGACGGTGGGAATTCTAAAGGGGATTTGAACAGCATAGCTCTTCCGAAGCAGGATTTTGGAGGCTTGGTACCGTTTGAGAAAAGTTTTTATGTAGAAAGCCCTTCAGTTCACGCAATGACGGATCAAGAGGTTGGACTGTACCGTACAAGGCGTGAGATCACCGTTGAAGGCTACGATGTCCCAAAGCCGATCAGACTATTTCAAGAGGCGAACTTTCCGGGTAATCTTGTAACACCAAAACGCCTTCTGAACAATATTCATATCTATCCTGTCGCCTTTCTTCCTGACTGATTATTATTGCACATTTGCACTACACAGCACACTGCCTCGAGGTGATAGCTAAACTGGGTTTTGTTGAACCCACACCCATTCAATCTCAAGGATGGCCGATGGCTTTAAAAGGTAGAGATTTGATCGGTATTGCTGAGACAGGTTCTGGGAAGACGTTGGCATATCTGTTGCCTGCGTTACTACATGTCAGTGCACAGCCCCGACTGGGTTAGTTTCTTTCTCTACTTATCTGTTCGTTAGATTTATGTTCATTTCCCGGCCTTCGTTATTTATTTATTTATTTTTATTCTACCAATTTCAGTACGAGGTGAAGGACCCATTGTATTGGTTTTAGCTCCTACAAGAGAATTGGCTGTTCAGATACAAGAAGAAGTAGCCAAATTCGCGTCACGTTCAAATATCAGGAGGACTTGTATATATGGTGGTGCCCCGAAGGGCCCACAGATTCGTGATCTCCAAGCAGGTTCATATTTTATTTTCAGTTGAATATTTTGTTTGCTCCTTAAATCTTTTTATGTTCAATCCTGATCACTGCCGTAGTTGATTGATGTGCTTCTGGTAGGAGTTGAGATTGTCATTGCAACACCTGGTCGACTGATTGATATGTTGGAAGCTCGAAACACGAACTTGCGGAGAGTAACATACCTTGTTTTGGATGAGGCTGACCGAATGTTGGACATGGGGTTTGAGCCACAGATTCGGAAAATTGTAACCCAAGTAGGATTCATCCTTCTGACTCTTGTTTAATTTATATTACTGTAGACGTACCTTTTTTTTTTTCTATCCACTATTCAATCTTACGACCACCTAGAGCATAGTTTTCTTTCTAGCTTTCCAATTTCTTAATGGGCTAGTGATTATATCGCCGATGTATATGATATTATTTTCTTATTTCCTTGGATGTTTCGTTTGGTTTAGTTGCAGATCAACACTGTGGATCATGAAAATTGCTTGGCATTGCATCATATGTTGTGATTAGTTGTTTAAAGTCGATCAATCATTTTAAAGGCATCTCTTTTACTGTCGTATTGTTTCGGTTTCCAATGCAAGTGGCAATTTGGAATACATCATCTTTTAGGCGTATGTAACTGAACAATGACACATTGGCAAAAGCTTGCTTTGCTCTTTGTTATTACTCATGTAACGAAACCAGTACCTGCAAAATAGAAGAGAGAGGATAGAATAGAAAGAGAACACTGAGAGAGAGGATGTGCTAAACCACGATAGATTCAGACTTGGTCAATCATGGTGATGCTCTGTTCTATTTATAGGAAAATAAACAGACTCTTAGTAGGAATTCTACTAAGAGTCAAAATACAGTTGCAAACTTACAATAGGAAATAAAATAAGATTCTTCTTCTATCAACTAAGGTTTCATAGGTGGCTGTACACCACAAACCAAAGAACGCTGAACGACTCGCAAACCAGCTATCAAGGAGAAGGCAAATATTGGTTACAACTTTGATACCATGTAACGAAACCAGGACTTGAAACCAGTACCTGCAAAGTAGAAGACAGAGGAAAGAATAGAGAGAGAGCAATGGGAGAGAGGATGTGCTGAACCATGATAGATTCAAACTTTGTCTGTCGTGGTGATGCTCTGTTCTATTTATAGGAAAGTAAACGGACTCTTAATAGAAATTCTACTAACATTCAATGTACAGTTACACTTGGAAATAAAATAAGACTCAACTTAGATTTAACCTAATACTCAATTGCTAAATAAACTAAGCCACAATACGATAGGGACAATCCCCCTTATCATGACAGCCACTTACTAACTCCTAACGTGCGGTACATATCTTAACCACTCATTTATCCCTTTTCAGTAGTTTGTCATGCTGGTTTCTTCTTGTCTTGGACTCTGGTTTTGATTGTAGCAGCTTTTGTGTTGGTTTTAGCATAGTAACTCATCAACATTGCTTTGTGTTGTTATATGTGGCTATGGATTATTCAAATTTTTTACTCTTAATTTTTGGAACCTTGTTTCTGTAAATCCCATGTACAATTTCCACCTAAATTTTGGCGAAATTTTTCGATTTCGACAAAGGTTGAAGCAAAACCATGTACGATACCTCGGTCTTACCAAGTTTTGGTTGAAATTTCAATCATGTTTTGGGTTTCGATATATATATATATATATATATATTTTTTTTGATGGGAAGAAAAACATATATTAAAACCAAAAAGGGATTACAGTGAGTTTAGATCCTGACTATCGCTCCTATACATATGGAAGGTTAATTTAAGAAAGTTCTCCGTAACATTAGCAAGACTAAGGAATATAGGTTGTAAGGTCCAAGAGATAGGGGATTGGGATTGGACAGTTAGCAAGTTAAAAACTGTACTATTGTTTAGCCATATATCTCTAATCTCTAATCCTACACGGCGTGCCTTATGCCAGCCCTCCCAAAAAGCCATCAGTTCCACCTTCTGTACATCCTTTGTGTCACAGCTACCTGCATCTGTTAGAACACTTTGACCATTCACCAAATTATAATAAGTCCACCGGGCTAACTTAAGATCTGGTTCAAAAATTCCTGCGATCAGCAAGCCAGGTATTTTGAAATTAATAGAAGGTAATAAAAGATTATTAAAACTTAATGGGGAGGAGGTAGTAGGATGTTGCTGTTCAGGTGGGGTGATACCCATATCCAATAACCATCTTGAAACATTGTTTAAGACCATCAACATTGTACATCCTTTGTGTCACATCATTGTTTTGGGTTTCGATATTGTTTCAGCCGAATTGATATAAACCCTTTGTATTAAATGCATGATTTTGATCGAAATATCGACCCATATTGCTAGTTTCGACTTTAAAGAGGGAAACTTAATAGAAAACCTCGATTTTTGTGCTTTTGGCCTAAGGACTCCCATATCTTTGTGGAACAAGGTGTTGGGCAGTACTAGAATGCATTGATAGCGTTGATATGCTGCATGTCTGGAAGTTTTTTGTAGGTTCAAAGTTGAAGGTATATCACTTTTCCCAAAAATGAATTATTGCAAAAAACATGGTAAATACTTGGTGGTTGGCCTTAAACTTTTTATACATTAGACACCGTAGGCCGATCTAGGATTACACGGAGTCGGATTTAATTTTTTGTTTTAAAATGTTTTTAAAATTTTTGAAAAAAAATTGATTTTCTTATAATACATTTTAGAAAAAAAAAAAGGGTTAATACTTGGTGATTATGGTAGATATCTAAGATCTATCATCAGTAAGGAAGGTGATGTCGAAGAGAGAATTAAAATAGGGTGGATAAAGTGGAGAGGGGCATCCAAAGTATTTTGTGTTCAACCAATTCCTTTAAAGCTTAAAGGAAAATTTTATAGGATAGTCATAACTCATAAGACCGGCTATGATGTATGGTGCGGAGTGTTGGGCGGTTAAGAAGCGTCATATAAATAGGCTAAGTGTGGCGGAGATGAGGATGTTGAGATGGATGAGTGACAAAACCAGGAAGGATAAAATAATAAGAAATGATCATATTAGAGCCGATTTAGGAGTAGACCCGATTCAAGATAAGCGATGTGAATGTTGTTTGAGGTGGCATGGCCATGTTCAACAGAGGCCTTCAGATGCTCCAGTTCGGAGGAGTGACCTAATCCAGATTGAGGGTACTAAGAGAGCTAGGGGCAGGCCTAAAATGACCATAGGAGAAGTGGTGTGGAAAGACATGCATAGTTTAGGCCTTGTCTCAAGCATGACGTTAAATAGAGTTGACTGGAGGGCAAGGATCCGTGCACCTTGAAGGCTATAAATGAATCTAAGGATCACTTTCGCATTATCTGTAGCAAAACCTCCGATCTTTACTGTCTGCAGTTTCTCAAAATGATGATAACATTCTGAATGCAATAATTCACTTTGTAGTATTTTGTTCTTTTGGGGTGGAGGGTTCTGTGGAATTAAAACGGTCACAGATTTTGTGTGGATTTTGATAGCATAAGGTTAGAAAAATTCATTCAAGGCTAGGATGTAAGTACCTAGTATGGGTTGAGTCTGTGTTCAAATATTCCAACAAGGTTGAATCGAGATTTTTTATATTCCTTCTTGACAGTATATAAACAATGAATACATGTAAAACAGAAAAGGCATGTGTGACTTGCAAGTGGCTTCTAGACTAGGTTTTAAGACTAGATCATGGTGTAGGATGGATTGGAGAGTTTTATGTACAGGAATATAGTCAGACACAAGCAGCATGTAATCACTGTACTATTGAAAGGAAAATGGATCAGGTGTAGTATCAACAGAGAACTTGCAATCATAGTTGTCAAAGCGTCCAGGTGCATTGCCCTCGCCTTGAATTCTGGTGTCGACTTGCTGGTGTCGCCTTGTTTTTTAACCCCCTCGACCGCCTTGATTCGCCTAGGCGCCTTAACAACTATGCTTGCAATAGAGCAGTCTTGGACAATGTGGAAGGAAGAATTAAGAATTTAAGACTTTAAAATCTCACTTGTATAATCAGTCAATTATGGTTCACCACTTGGTTTCTAGGAATTCAGGACTCTAGGGAACATGAGCCAATGCCCTTGTTCATACTTGAGATAGCTTTAGACATAACCTACAATCATTCGGGAAAGAGAGCCAATATGGTTGCCTTCTTGTTGGTTGAGTGTTCTATGAAGCAATTGATTCTGTAAGGAGCTCTGATTTGTTCCTTCAACACTGGACTTTCTACCTTGCCCATAAGAATAATGTAGTGATTATATGGATTGACAATAACATCTGATGTGTGATTTCCTCCATTCCAATAATTAGGCACTTATTTCCATGGCCACTTTCCATTCTAAGTTCTAACGTTATATAATATAATTGTTACAGAAGCATTATTTTACATTCTTCTCATCCGATCTTGCTAGTAATTATTTGTGGAAATAATTGGATGAAAGCATCAGGCCTGAACTCCGTTAATTTCAGATTCGGCCAGATAGACAGACCTTATATTGGAGTGCCACGTGGCCCAGGCAGGTGGAGGCATTGGCTAGGCAGTTCTTATGTGATCCCTACAAGGTGCGTTCCTGCATAAGTGTGTATGTTGTGTGTGTCCTTGGCTCCTTGCTTGTGGGTGTGTTACATGAATGATTTGTAGTGATAGATGATAAATACTAATGAATTGCCTTGTAAAATTAATTGTCTTCAGGTCATAATTGGATCTCCGAATTTGAAGGCAAATCAATCTATAAACCAGGTTGTCGAAGTTATGACAGAGATGGAGAAGTATAATAGGTGTGTTGTAATCGACCATAGCAGCCAAAAATGCTGATATTCTAAAATCTGTTGTTGATCTTGATTTATTCATATGTTCATCCAGGCTGATCAAACTGCTTACAGAAATGATGGATGGAAGCCGGATTCTTGTATTCCTGCAGACGAAAAAAGGATGTGATCAGGTCACACGGAAGCTGAGGATGGATGGATGGCCAGCTCTATCCATCCATGGTGATAAAAATCAGGCCGAAAGGGATCGGGTTCTAGCTGAGTTCAAAAGTGGCAGAAGTCCTATAATGACTGCCACTGATGTAGCTGCACGTGGTCTTGGTAGGATCACTATGTGTTTGGGAATCTTACCTGTCTTCATTTAGTTGTTTGGCGAGTCGGCAGGCTGCTGTCCAGTTTCCCGAGTGTAATTTTGTTGTTTGGTGGGTGTGAGGGGAATCCATCTCATATAGAGATTGTATTATGTTCTTGTTATTTCAGTCTGCGAGCATGAGCATTTCCCTTCACCAGGGCATCCACCAATCTCTCCTCTTCCAGCAGAGTGTTCCATGAAATACCTCTGGTATCTCAATGTCGCAGCTCATGTTACATGGACACAGGGAGCATGGGTTCACAAAAATATAGCCATTTCAATGTGCTATTTTCTAGATTTTGGGAGGACCAATGGAATATTTGTAGCATCAACGATGAAGATGTTACTGTATTTTATGTTTACATGGTTACATATGGAGTAAAAAAGATTAAAGAGTAGAATTCTGGGTTTGATCCATATTCACAAGTGTCTTGACATTGGCATGCCCCCTATCGTTAAAGTTTCTAAGTAACATGGTTGAAATTTGTCGTTGCCCATCCACGGTTTTGGAGATGGTGGTTGTGGCAGCCAGTCGACTCAAGCAAGCTTATTCATTGTTAGGGGTTGAACCGGGTGCTGGTGCTGGTCCTTATCCCTGAAAGGTCAAGGTGGGCACATTTACTTGTTGAATGTGTTTCTTATTTTTGAACCAAAGTAGGGGCGTGCAGGGATAAGGGGGCAGTTGCATTTTTTTTCCCTCATTTGTGAATATTGCTACAGAGTGTACATGTTGATCCATCTGTATTAATTTTGTCTATAATGTTTGCAGATGTGAAGGACATAAAATGTGTGATAAATTATGATTTCCCAACGAGCCTTGAAGATTATGTTCACAGGATTGGACGAACTGGCCGTGCAGGTGCTAAAGGAACTGCATTTACCTTTTTCACGCATGCAAATGCAAAGTTTGTGAAGGATCTCGTTAAGATCCTACAGGAAGCTGGCCAGGTCGTGACTCCGGCATTGACTACCTTAGCTCATTCTGGTGGTTATCGTGGGGGAGGTGCATATTTTCTTGTGCCATGTTTCCATGTTTCATCTTAGTTGTTACTGGTATTTTACCTAACATTGATATGCTGATACATTTTGATGTTCAGGTGGTAATCGTGGGGGAGGTGCATATTTTCTTGTGCCACGTTTCCTTGTTTCATCGTAGTCGTTACTGGTATTTTACCCTAACATTGATATGCTGATACATTTTGATGTTTTGGCAGGGTTTGGAGGGGGCTTCCGCTTCAGCGGACGAGGAGGTCTAGGTAAATGGTAACCGAGCTTTAACTTTAGGTTCCAACATTCACCCTCTAGGGTCAAAGAGGCCATGGTAGCCTCTATTTTATGGCTGCAATGGACTGAAGTTGAACTAACGAGTGTACGCAAGATTTTATACTTTATATGTTCTGTATATGTTCTGCTCAATAGTTCTATGATGGAAATCATCATAACATGATAAAACTGTAACATTGAGATCTTCTGTTCTAGTTTATTTTTTTGGCTAATGAAATTCATAAATTGTACAATATTTGGTTGAACGGCATCAATGATTTTACCCTATTGCTTTGTACACTCAATCCGACTTGTGGATATTCTACTTTCGTAAGTCATTGGGCACAGTAAACTCATTTTCAGGTTTCCTTGGCCCTAATCCCTGATGGTCGTCAATATTTGAACATTCCACACAGGATGTCACACACTGGAAACTCAGAATTAATTGAATCAAGTGGTATTTATTATAGCTGATTTGACAGGATTTCCTTAGTTGTGAGTGTCAGGTTGGTCTCCTTATATATGTAGAGCAATTTTTGAGTTTCTGCATAGAAGTTAAAAAACCCTTGAGTTCTATTGAATTTTGGCGAGGCTTAGTTCCTGACCAGTGGATCCATTGAACTTGATGATGATTTACCCAAAAAATAAGAGAACCTGAAAATGCAATGCTGAGAGTACAGGTAGTAAGATGTCCTAATGAATAACGACTACAGATTACACAGCCACAGAGCTTTAGGGGGGAGGGAATTGAAAGTTAGCAGCAACTGATCCTGATTCCCTGCTTGTATTCGAATTAGCCTTTTTGTACATCTAGGGTTCTACATGTTCTCGGCTGATTTTGGCAGGTTCCACGCCAAATTCATTTCAATCTGATTCCAATATTTTGAAACCTTGATCAAGGTTGACTCTTTTTTTTCCCTTCCCTGCTGTCTGTCACATTACATTGTGTCTAGCAAAATGCTCCATTCAACATCTTGTGTCATTGTCCGGTGTAGATGTTCAGTAAGCATTCGATGTGGAAATTGGAATCACTGTATCATGGACTACGATGGTCTTTGCATTTTTAGGTCTTAAAAGAAAGAAAATGGGTCATCTTCACCAGATGGGCTGGAACCGGAGCTAGAGCACCAAGTAATACCATGGCCAGAAGGAAAACACATCCATAGACCCGCCGTCAGTCTGTAATGGAGATCCCAACCTCTGTTGCTGGGCTTGGCCTTACCAAGTCTATTATCCGGGCTTCCCATCAAATTTGGTGGTTTTCTCCAAAATGCAACTTTTCCCATAGCTTTTTCCACGGTCCTTATTCACCATAAATTTCATGGTTTATCATGGGTTTCATGTTTCAGGATTCATGGTTTTAAGATAAAAAAATTTGATGTTTCATTTTTCAAAATTTTAAAAATAGCGAACTCCAAGTTTTTTGAGTTAAACTTTCATGTTTTCAAGTTACAGGCTTTAATGGCATTTTTTGAAACCCCTGCACTTCGTGTGTGATTCTTGCCAGCTTTTTTCCTCTCTTAAAGTTATGCTGGAGATTATTGGAATTAAGGCACTTCAGACTCAAGTCCACATCCATCCTCAATTGTAAACAAGAGGGACAACCAATATACACTGGAATGCAATGCATTATGAATAAGCCAATTATGTTGTATATAGTTACATCAGACGACTGGTAAAATGTAATTTATGTTTGTGTCGTCTTTAGGAAAACCCTCGCAGTATTTGGAGGTATTTGAGAATGGAATAGCAAAGAATGCACATACTTTACAAATTGGGAATGCTCTCTCTCCATCTCTCCCCAGTGTATGTAATCCCCTGCATCCACATGAATGAAGGAATACAGAACAGAGAAAAGATAGCAATGGAATTTCTGAAAAATAAAATTGTCTGAATTTGTGGGTTGTTCCGTCATTAAAAAATTGTAGAACGAACCCTGAGCTCCATAACTCTACTGCATGAGCATGCTCATGCAAAGGCATCAGTCTGCCTTTTGGTGAGTCTAGCATACAATCCATCCCTATTGAGAAGCTCACTGTGGCTTCCAATCTGCACACATGCACAAAAAAGTGTTATACAGTTTCTGGGCATAATTATGTATTCCACTGCATCCACAACTTCTTTTATAACTTTATTATCCATTATTAAGTTTTTTAAATATCCACAATTTGTTGAACTATTCAATTTGTGAATATAACATAGGTTTCGGCTAGTAACTGTAACATTAATGAATGGTGTTAAAGGTCAAGCACCATTGCCCTATTGTTCTTGTTACTTCAAGCCTAAGGGAAATTGAGATTTTAAGCAATCTAAGCTCCATCAAACTACACAACAATAACATCTTCAGGTTTAAACTAGAAACATCTGTTTTGATCTGATGTGTTGAGTTTTACCCACCTCAACAACTTGACCACCATCCATCACCACTATTTTGTCGGCAGCTTGTATTGTAGATAGCCTGCAAATGTGGGTCATCAAGATTAGCATCTTCGTCTAAAACAGGAAAAAGGAGGAGTGGCAAGGCCTTACCTGTGTGCAATGACAATAACAGTTCTCTTTGCCTTGGAATCATTTCTGACAGCACGAAGAACCTCCTGAAGATAAAAACAGAAACAAATCAGCAGCAGTATTAACTGACCCTTAATGTTCTATGTCATTGTTTATGGCAAAATATGTACCTTAACATAGTATTCACTCTCTGCATCCAATGCACTTGTGGCTTCATCAAGGATCAAAATATCAGGGTCCCTAAGAATGGCCCTGGCAATGGCAATCCGCTGCTTTTGTCCTCCACTGAGCAGATCATCATCAACAAGAGTTTCATACCCATCAGGAAGTGACAAGATGAAGTCATGAGCATAGGCCTGCTTAGCAGCCAATTCTACGTCTTCCTGTTTGGTATCTCGAGTGCATCCATATCTTATATTTGAAATGATATTCATTCGAAAAAGAGGAGGCTCCTGCACAAAATGGAACGTCATGAAAAATAATCTTGCATAAATGTTGGTTCTTGTTAATTTCATGTATGCTTTGAAGTGTATGGATAACCTGTCCCACAAACCCAATTCTTTCTCTCAGCCACTTGATGTCCAATTCTCTCAGAGAGAAACCATCAATTAGTATCTGCAGTAAAAAAACAATTACTAACGCAAGAGCCAATCAACAAACTCCCAACAAAGTATTGGATCAGTGCTCATTAGTATGTTGAGGATTTTGAATGATAGTACTTAAAATTGAGCCCAGCAAAGTACAAAAAAGTTATGCTAGGAACATAGGAAACAAATGAGTTCCCTTAAAGGATATGCTAAGATAAAGATTAGAAGAGAGAAAGATGGAAAAGGAGAGGAGATATGCATGTGGGGGGGGGGGGGGGGATAGAAATCAACTTGGAGGTTGCATACAGATTTTATACATATGGGGAAAATAAGCCTGAAAGGCAGTGTGGCCCCTGTGCCCAGGCATGGGAGGGGCTAAACTGACCGTCCTGCCTCCCATGAAAGGTGAAAATCTCGCTATTGTTGATGCTTCAGCACGCACTCCCATTGGCCCCCATGCTGGCGCAGAGACTACACTGCCTTTTAGGGAACTCTCTCCCTATATATATGTGTGTGTGTGTGATCCAACCTACTAGTAATACAGATACTAGGCCGCACATATCTGTTTCACACCATGTGGAAACTGAGTGCAGAAGTTTTGCTTTCACCCTCATTCATCTGGTAAGTTCCAGCCCAATCCAGAGTTCATAATGCAGCAATATAAAACTTCGGAACATTGTTGAAAAGTCGATATTTGGAAAGATAGTACACCTAATAGTACAAAGGAATAAGTCCAATAAATGGTGGGCCATGCAATTGAGTTGGACCACCAAATTTGACAAATGGCTAAAATATTCAGTGACCTCATATTCTACAATGCAGACCCAAACAGCCCAGTGTTGAGACAAATCCAATTAATCACATTACATGTTTTTACATATAGGTCCATGTAAAGATTATGGAACTCAGAGTTGATATGCGTGTTGTGTCAGTGTATGTTTGTGTATGTGTGAGAGAGAGTGAGAGAGAGAAGGGAGAAGTAGTTGTCAATTAACACAATATAAGCTTAGTGCTGCTGCTTTGATATGTTTTTCATGTGATCATCTGTATAAATCAATTATTTAAAAAAAACACTAGTTCCTTCAATGCAAGTAATTGCAATTACATTTAATCCAAGATAATGTTGTCTAGATAAGACTAAATGCCACCATACCTGACCTTCTGTTGGCTCATACAACCGTAGCAGGAGATTAACTATTGTACTTTTCCCACTACCACTGAGACCAACCTAATCAAAACAGAAAATATCCATTATTCCAATCTTTGTAGCACCAGGAAAACAGAGCAGATGTTTCAAGAAGTCAACTTGCTTTGTCAAGTTTGCAAATGTAGACAACAAACCTAGGGTAGAACCACTTTCACCCTCTAATCTACCAATACTGTCCCACTATATATATATATATATATAGGGATCAACTTGTTGTCACCAAAGTGGTGAACTAAGAAGTCGTAACCTCCTTTTAATTGCCACTTAACTTATTCCCAAAAATTATTTAACGCAGGTGTAAAAAAGGGTTTTCAAAAAAAATTGTTATGTAATGCAGTTTTTATGTGAAATGACAGGATTTACCCTCATTGAAAAAAAAGTGGGTTATACTAAAAGGGCAAAATACACACACACCCCTATATATATATATATATAGAGAGAGAGAGAGAGAGAGAGAGAGAGAGGTTCTCTTACAATGGCAACCACCTCACTTGAGCATATTGAAACGTTTAAATGTTGTAGAACAGGTACCTGTGCAAATATCAAGTTGAAGATGGATGACTTCTTTACCAGGTACTATCAAACTTATTTAGAGCAATATCTAAGAATTGAAGAGTATAATCATACAAAACAAACGACATAATATAGGGACAAACAGGTCCCCATTCTAGAATAGCATAATATGTTTTTCTTGTTTCTTAGTCTCTTCCTAAGACTTGCATCAAACTCTGTAAGCAAAATCAAGGTGTCAAGTATCAGTATTGGTCAGCGTATCAGAAAGGTGGTTTTAAGAGACATCTCAGAGACGTATCAGAGAGAGACTACGAGATGGAAGATTTGCTAAAGATACACATGGACGCGCTTAAGATATACATGGATAAGATTAGAAGGACAAACAGGTCCCCATTCTAGAATAGCACAATATGTTTTTCTTGTTTCTTAGTCTCTTCCTAAGAGTTGCATCAAACTCTGTAAGCAGAATCAAGGTGTCAAGTATCAATATCGGTCAGAGTATCAGAAAGGATGCTGTGAAGATTCAAAACATTTTAAAAAGTAAATGGATGGCTAAAAGTACAAGTGAAACAAGCCAACACAAGGGGGTTAAATGAATAAATGATTGAGTTTTGCTGTGAAAATTGATATGTGACCAATGTAGAGCATGCTCTTCCTACTCAATGGATGGATTTGCTAAATCATCCTTCCATGTGGCACATTAGGTGGTTTGAATATTGAAGCTTTCACAGGTGGACTGAGCACAAGAAACTTAAATGTTTTATATTACTACTAAAGAGGAAAGAGGAGGGGTAGGGTCTAGGGCTTTTCCTCCGTGCTGTCACCGCTGCCGCTATTGCTGTCGCCATCTTCCTTGCTGCCGTCGCATGCATCAGGTGCGGTTTCCCCCCTTCCTCTTTTCCATTCATCCTCTTTTTCTTCTCCTCCTTTCCATTTGTCCATCTTCTTCTTCTTCCTTCCTTCCTTCTGCTGCTGCTGATGCTAGGCATAGGCAATGGTGGTGGCTGCTGCTCTTTCGGTTGTATTGGCCATCTCGACCATGTATTGGTTCGTAAGGACTGATACGGTCAACATAGTTTGATACACAATATTTTTTTTCCAGTGCTCAATTTGGGTGTGCTTCATATCAAGGCCTTGTTTAGTACTACATTATGGTTCAATATGGATAGATCTCATTATGAGGTACAAGCAGAATCATAGTCATGTACCATAGGACAATCACCCCTGAACAATTGAGTCATTGTGAGGTACCTAGGTGAGTATTTATCAAGGCAATTATGTTGCATCAAATGAATGAATTTATATTTTGCTGATTTAATGATATTCCTTTTTGCAAATAGCATTTCTTGGACGTCACAACTTTCTTTTCTTTTCTTTTTTTTTGGGGGGGGGGGGGGGGAGTATTTTGCACTACTATACAACTACTTTTGAGGTGAGAAGAAAATAAGATGAGATAAACGTGAATGCTATTCAAGACACTGGAAACAACTCCATCTCAGTTACTATCCATTAAGACACTAATTATCCATTTAACTGGTTGACATACTGCATTGCAGCCTGAGGGTGTGTTCAAATCCAATCCAATTTACCTACCATTGTATAAAGTTTTCATTTGGTTGGTTGTGCAAGACACAGTTGCCATGCAATTTAGAATAAGCAAGGCCTGCACTTGCCTTGGTCACCAAAGCATTGCCTTGATCAAGGTTCAAGAACTCAGTTTCAGCCCTTGTTTCGACCAGCCGAGATATGGTCAAAACCTGGTCGAAACCATTTACTTTTTCCCAGCCAACTCGAGGTGGTGGTTTCGAGTCCCAGAAATGCTTTTTTGCTCTGGTTTTTTCTATACAACCTATTTTTGACATTTTAAACACAATACATGAATTATTTTCACACAAAAAAACACTCAAAATGGTACATGTGGTTATTGACCCAAGTTTACTAGTGTACGCACAGTGTACTAAGAATCATAGTTGTCAAAGGAGGCACTTATTTATGCCAAATATCATTTAAGTAAGACTTCAGAGTACTCATCCATTAAAGAGGGAATTCTTTCACAGTAGAAAAATTTTATGACGACTTGATTATCCATCAGATCATTTTGAAAAACAGAGAGAATGTGAGACTGCAGAATAATGAAATTTTAAATCCTAGTCATTGTGATTGACAAGCAATTTTGTCATTTTAGAGAGACATTTGGTGCCATCAGTTGCAAAAGATACTCATAAGACAGCATATCTGTCACATGCATCTTCTGCTAACCAATCCAATTTGTGCATGTGAACAGTAGATGCAATAAAGTGCTTGTAATATATATTACATAAACCAAATGAGGGACAGAAAAGATAACAGAGAAAAGGAAATCTTATGCGTGAGAATTTGAGCTTAAAGGAAGACATAGTAACCATACCATTACTCTGGAGGGATAATGAAATGATACATCCATAAACTCAATGTGTCCCATCAGCCTTTGCAATTTAATTCCTGTAATCAAGTGGCATGCCACATTCAAAATAATTCAACAAACATTTACATGATAATACAAGAATCTGCAGTCAGAGAAGAACTATCTTTTTTCAGCAGAAGCAGTCACTAGAGGGGGAAAAAGGTATGTCCTTCCAAATCTACAAATGAAACTTTGGTGTTGTTGAGAAGCATTTTATATTTTTTTAAAGATAACCAAGAGGCTTGATTGCATAAAGAGCATCCCAGTGCATGAGGCTCCCGCTATTGCAGGGTATGGGAGGGGCAAATGTACGCAGCCTTACCCCCTGCTTCACAAGAGAGGCTGTTTCAAAAAACAGCCTTAGGTTACAACAACAAGAACAACAAGAAATTGTAACACTTTAATCAGAAGCAACTGGTCCTTGGATATTTTTTTTAGCAACTTTTCTTTTTATTTTTGGTGTTATTGCCTGTTGGCAAGGTTCTAAGAATCAGTATCGGGCACCGCATCGGAAGGTTGATTTTAGGAGGCATATTGTATCGTATCGGTGAGACGCAAAATAGCCAAAGATATGCATAGAAATGTAAGGATACATGCAAAATACAGTTTTGAAGCATCAAACCCTATAATAAAAAAATAATAATATGTAAAATATATCATATTTAAAAAGGAGAACAAAGTACAATGGGATAAATTGCATTACTCCTAAAGGGATTGTAACTTTATTAAACATCCTAAGAAATTCAAGTGTTTAAATTTATAAGTTGCATTACTCTTAAAGGTATTGTAACTTGTACATGCCTTTAGATGGACAGATGGGATGGAAGTTTCAACATCTACAAAAGTTGAATGGATCTCAAGAACCACAAAAGGCCAATCCAGAAGGTATCCTCACACCCAAAAATGAAAAATTGATGAAAAATGTAACAATGATACTTCATGCCAAGAGAAGTATGATGCTCAATGGAATATTTGAGTACCCATAAATTTCTAGAAAAAATAAACAGAATTGATATCAATTTGAATATAAGTGCTTGCCTTTTGATAAGAATTGGTCACCAGGTGCAAGATCCATCAACTGGAAGACTTTTTCACTTGCCCCAACAGACTGCATCAGTGATGACAAATTGTCTCCTATCCGCCATGTTGAATAGATTAACCATTCACAATACATTATAAACTTTGTTAGTTGCTCCGCTGTTAAATGACCAGTCATAATTGACATTCCTCCTACCAGCACAGCAATAACCTATGAAAATTTAATAGCCAAACAAAGAAGAAATTAACTTATTGATCTTATGTACGCAAGTCACTAAGTAGCCTTGAATTGAAAGAAATTCATAAGCTCTATCTGTCAATGGTTCAACAACAAAAAAGGACGCTTGATTTTTCTTGGCATTATAGTTCAAGATTAAACTTCAACATGCCTTATGCAACACTATTGCGAGTCATGACTCAAGTATTGGATTCAGGCCACGTGTTTTTCATGGTCATCTTGCCCGTCAAGGAAAAAGAGATGATATCAATAATTAATAAGAGGACAAGGGTTCAATAGAACTATAGTAGCACGTAAAAGAATACAAATATTTCTTGAATATTCAAAAGAAGAAATAAAACTGGCCAATAATAATTTCAATAATAATATTAATAGGTACCCTTATGTTATGGGGAGAACGTTAGAATACTAAAGTTTGTCAAAGATAATTTCATAGGATATAAAAAGAAATTTCAATATTATATGAAGGACAAGAGCTTTCTTGGGGAGAGGAGTTACTGGAAGTAACAATAGCTTGGCTGGTAAAATTTATGCGCATTTATGAAGCAACAAAATTGAAACAACAATAAGAACAATGCCTTGAGATATTGCAGTTTTTATGAGCAAATAGAAGATGTATGCCAAAAAAAAATGTAATAATTAAAGTTAGGAAAATCGTTGTCACCATGCATCGGCACAAATGCATTGCAACCATGACCACTGGAAGAATGATATGGCAAATCTGACTGTTTGATATCTAGGGAATGGTCTAGATTGAGCATATATGAACTTTCAGCCTTAATTTCAATCACTTACCCTTCCATGTAATGCCATACCCTACCATGTGTAATCCATGCACCCCCTTTGCAATACTGAATTTTTAAATGATTTGTTTTGCCATATGGCCAACTCCAATTGGGCTGAAAGCTGACGTGAGTAGAGAACCTTGGGGTCCACCCGTCCACAAAATTTGAGGCCCATCTCAGCTACCACATGGCAAAACAAATGTACATGGTTGCAAATCATTTGCCACCATTATGGGGACAACAAGTTGCTCCCTTTATTTAAAATGCTAAAGTTTGTAATTTCTCCCAAAGAATAATTTAACAAATGCAATAGTAGCCCCATTTTTTATCACCAATATATACATCAGCAATAGAACTAATTAGCTGTCTTAGAACAAATATAGATGTTGTAGCTCTAATAACCTTGGAAAGAGCCAGACCTGTGTTGAATGGTAGAGGATGCCAAAGCTCGTATTCCAACATCCATAAGCCGCACTTTGTCGTAAGCTTATATCTGCTAATTTCATCAGCCATTGCTCGTACCTGTCAACCATTGCCGGAAAACTCAAATAGTTCCAACAAAACCACAACTACACAAACAAGAGAATCCATTTCTATCATTTTCCCATCACTTGATGTGCCTATGGAAGAAAAATATTAGAACATAAATAATTAAAATGAGTCAGCATCACTAATAGAGATTATTGCCTTCCAAATTCCTGTTTCTCTGTTCCGTAAACTCGGATTGTTCTCATCAAAGAAAATGTCTCCTGTGCAACCTGCATTTAGGTAAGAAAAAATAAATGCTTATAGCATATGCAGGCTACAGAATTTAATTGAGTTACAAACAAGTAATCTGAAATTACTTCGTTGGCACAAGCAGTGAATTCTTGGGTTAATTTTGCTGCTCTCTTTATGTACCTGTCCAAGAAAAAGGTTGGAACTTAGCATTTCTTTTCTTTTTTCCTTTTTTATAAATAACAAATTATATTGAAAAGATACTAGAAATACAATGCTACAATACAAGAAAACCACCGCCAACCGACCAATGTGGGGAACCATTAACAGAAATTAGTTAGCCGAAAACAACTTCCACACAAATAAAAATCTCTATTGGTACATAAGGCTCTAGCTTAATCTCCAAAGACCTCCTGTCCCCACATGAAGTCATCCAATCATCATTTCAGATTCACCTTCTACGATCACCTTCTACGATCAAATGTCCCCATTCATATAGAAGATTAGAAGGCAATCTTAATACCCAGATTAGGCATTTTTTACTCTGAAGTAGTCGTTTTTTACTCTGACATAATCGAGTCACAATACCCAATAGGACCAGAAAAAATCAGCAGCACTGACCCCTCATGGTCTCTGACCCCCTGTCCCCCCAAAAACCCCAGTTGGCCCTATATCACCAATGGAGTTGCCATCAATATTGAAGCTTAATCGCATTATTATGGAGAGGATTCCATACATGCAGGAAGTGGACTGATGAGCAGCAGACAATGCCACTAACTCCCAATTCCCCAAGATATCGGTGATTTACCCCCGAATGGCTTTGATGCAACAGCCCACCAAAAGGTTCTCAATTAATGAATTCATTAACTGTCAGTGATACTCGCGAATGCCAAAAACAGTATATATAGAATGAATGTATAGAATGAAAGTTGTATCTAGAAGCACCAAACATCTTTTCCCCATGGGAGGGGGGATATATAACAGATTTTATCAAAACGAAGAAACACATCTAAAATGGAACCAACCAAAACTGGTCAGAAACCCTCAAAGAGGAACTACACAATAGGGAAAGGACCAAAATACAAAGAATCCCTAGAAAACTCCACCCCAATCGGGCAAACAATATCCAGAAGCCTAGAAATTTAAAACCATGCAAACATTGTCCATAATCCTTCATGGTGGCTGCAGCATGGAGTTTCAATGTGATAGTCTTGCAGACAATCTCTTTATTTACAAAGATCAATAAAGTTTCCACCATAGTCAGCACATTCCTCATAACAACATAATTGAAAATTTAAAAGTAGGCAATAAAACATTAAATTCTTGAAAGTGCACATGGCACAAGCAATCTGATCAAAAGGAAAGAGAACTCAAATAAAAAACAATTAGAAATATAAACATCTCAATCTTTAGGGGGTGGACCTCAGCGCAACAGTAAGCTTGCTCCATTGCGACCTAGTGGTCGCGGATTCGAGGTGGGAAACAGCCTCTCCGCAAAGCAGGGGTAAGGCTGCGTAAATTATGACCCTCCCCAGACCCCACAGTGGCGGGAGCCTCATGCACTGGGTACGCCCTTTTAATCTTTACTTGATGCTAATATTAGATTTAGCTGGAAACAGAATTCAAGCTTAGCACATGCAAACTAATAAGCATGTCAGACAGTAATGCACGCACTTACCGGCCAAAAAGCAGCATAATTATTGCTAGAGCACAGCAGATCACCATTGTAAACAATGTGAGATGCCAAGATAAAGATAGCAAATATATTAGAGCACCTGTCCCCTGATATAGGTTAATACAGTTACAAATTAAATCCCCAAAAGTGGTTTCATATTCCAACAGGGGAAAGGAAGGAAGAGTGTATGACAAGGAAAGCAACCTGGACAACATCGCGTAATATCATATTAAGATCATTTCCTATAACACGAGACACTTGCTGACAGTCTGCTCCTAGCCTACTTGTCAAATCACCCACTGTTTCAGCGTCAAAAAAGGATATTTCCTACATAAGAAGTAAAACAGAAATGGAGCATCCTATTAAAGCAAGTAGTACATGCCAAGACATCCTTTTAGACAAAGCTCACTTGAGATGTGTAAAATGCAGCAGATCTATAACACTATTTTTAGTAAATCAAAAACCTGAAAAAGGAGAGCTGAATAGAGTCTTTCCCTCAGACGCTTAACCTGGAGAATAATAGAAACAATAGTCTAGTCAAGCATACTGAAGTTCCAGAAAATGATTGACAAGGAGAAGCTAAAAAGGAAGGAAACAACAATGTATCAAGTAATGCTAAACTGGCCCAGAACCATGGCTTAACAGGGTGCTCAGATTGGATACTGTTCCCCAGCTTCTGAAATTCAAGATCCACTAATAAACTAGCTGGGGTACACAAGGATCCTAGTACCAGCATAGCATTAAAATTTTGGAGTTGTGAAGGAAATAAAATAATTGCAAACTTAACAACATAACATATGCTTGCCACAGCCATGAATCGATCCAGAATCCAATATGTGGACTTGAGTTTTTGATTTTCCTCTTAAATGGATAGCCATGTCACCTTTATAATCCAGGAATATGGCAAATCCAAAGAGGTGCCACAGATATATGAAAAGAATAGTTGTGAAGGCATCACAAAAGTGATGCTTGGGTGAGAAGCACCCCTTGAGGTCCAAGGCAACCATGTGGCAAGGCACCCAAAACCAAAACCAAAACCTGATGAACTTCCCCTCATGTTATATATTTCAATCGTTTTACATTTCTGCCCTTTTATTTTTCCTGTAATTTCACTCTTACCATCCTTGAGATCTGGGATAACATATGGTGCTTGCCTTGGGTGCCAAATCAAAGCTGTCGCCTAGGTGTCAAAGTGGCTGATCACTGCTGTCACTCACCTTGACATAGGGGTGGCAATACCCAAGAGGCACTTCCCTTGGGCCAAGACCAAGCTGTCACCTTGGTGCCAAAGCAGCTGGTCACTGCTGTGGCTCACCTTGAGATAGGGGTGGCAATACCCATCACAACACGCCAACCCGACAAGAACACAAGCTGTAAATCCGTGTCCAGGTTGGGTGGTTTTGGTTTGGGTCAATTTTAGGTTGACAGGAAAATGACCCAGGTGGCTAGTGTCATTTTTGTGTTAAACCAACTAACCCGAAAAATAACCCCGTAACCATTTTATTAAGAAATTTTCTCATTTATCATTTGTATATGGGTTAAATTAAATACGCATGCACCCCCTAAGTCGTCCAAAAATTCCACCTGCACCCCCTGATCTTCTGACAATTCCACACCCCCCCTTACTTTTCAAATTAATCCATATTTGAGTCCCTGCCGTTAATATCAGGCGTTAAATGCTAACGGATCTGAAATTGAAGAATGTAATGTACAATTATACCCTCGCTAGAGCATAATTACCACAATGCCCTTATGAGTAAATAGTGTTTTAGTTGACCAAATTGCCCTCATCTTCTTCCCCAAATCGTTTAGGGTTTGAAACCCTTCAAATAAGGAACCAGAACGGAAAACAGGGGAAAATCCCCTTTGACCGTTGCTTACCGGCGCCAGCTGCGGCACCACCAATAGTGGAATCTCCCTTGCTGAGGGCAGCATGAGCGTCAGAAAGGGTGGAAAGTTCAGTATTGACACTACTAGCACCACCAGTAGTGGTGGCGAAGCGGTTAGAGGGTTTGTGATGGGTTCTACTGTGGAAGGTGAAGGGAAGATTAGTAAACCAATGATTGAAGTGGGTGTGAAGCATGTGATGTGCATTGCTGATGCTGCACTCTTTATTGCATTATCTGCTGCCATTGACCTTAGCATGGATGCTTGTAGGCTTTTCTCTCATAAAGTTAGAAAAGAATTTTGGCCTGACCAGCAAGATTATGTATCTTAGAATTTTGCTCTCCTATATGGTGAGACTCCAAATATTACAGGTTTGAGCTAGTATGGGAGAGCCGTTTCATACCCTATTTCAAAACCATTCTAATTCTTTTCTCTTAATTCTTTCTTCCATACTTGTAATTTTGTTAGGGTGAGTTGCTTCTGGTTTGTTTGTTAGGCTAACTGTTTGATTGATAATTCTTGAGTTTGGGTTTCTCCAATACATGAGATCAGAGGTTAGAGAATCAAAGTCTGTCATTTGAGAGAGAGAGAGAGAGAGTCACTATCAAGAGCTCCTCCCTCAATCTTTGTCCTTGTCTTCACTCTTTGATTGTGGCTCTTTGAAATCTTATGGCTTCTTCTGATCCTCCCCTTGTCTCTTCCTCTTTCTCGTGGTCCCCTCTCCTTCCTCTATGGATGTCGAAGCTGTCATTCCGTTTCCAAACCTCAAATTCTGACCCCTTTGGGGAAGTGGAGAGTCCAATGATGAGGGGATTTCTGTCGATCCATCAATTCCAGTACCAGTCCCATGTAAATCTACAAACAAGCTCCATAGATGTTAGATCTCTGTTTTACTAAAACATCTGTTTAGCAGAAACACGGATTTGGGGTTTGTTATTAGAAACCCTAGACAATGGAATTGGAGTTTTCTGATTTGAATTAGTCAAAACCCTAGAACAATGGAATTGGGAGGAAGGAGTAGACAAAGATTTTCACAGATTTGGAGGATGGTGTGGTGGGTATCTACATTTGTAAAAGAAGAAGACGAAGAGGGCAATAGTGTCATTTTACCCCATAAAGGGTATATTGGTCATAACAGGACTTAAAAATTCCTAGGTGGGTATGCAACGGTAACATAGGTTGGGTGGGGTTAATTTCTTAATAACAAACAGGGAAGGGCAAAAATGTCTCACAGGGGTGGTTAGAAGAAAGGGTAGTTGGGCCAACAAACAAAATTTTTAACGTCTAACACCTAATATTAACAGCAGGGACTAAAACATGGATTAATTTGAAAACCAGGGGGGTGCCTGTGGAATTGTCAGAAGAGCAGGGGGTGCAGGTGGAATTTTTGGACGACTTAGGGGGTGCATACGTATTTAACCCTTTTTATATTGTTTCATTTCATGTCAACTTGTACATGGTATACGTAGTAACCGTGTCGTGTCATATTGAGTTTGGGTTGACCCACACAGTCTGTTTAATTTTTGGGACGTGTTCAGGTCAAGCTATTCTGTGTTATATTCTTTGCTCCCCTACTTTGTTGCCATGACAATTCTGATACAAAGAATCATTTCAAGAGACATATCGTATTGCATCAGAGAAACGAAAGATACACTAAAGAACAAATGGAAATGATCAAGAAATGTATGTACATGCTTAGGATATATGCAAAATACATTTTCGAAGCATAAACACTATAAATAAATTATATGTAAAATATATCATGTACAAAAAGGAGAACAAAGTACGACAAGACAAGTGCATTCCCTGTGCATATATGTACAGACCCACAATCATCATATAGAAATATGACCAGAAAAGTCAAGCTTCATATTTGGTAAACAATTAAATGTCAGTAAGGAACTCACCAGGATCATATTAGCAATGCCGAAGCAGAAACCACGCAGGCCACTGAATTTCACAAAAAGGGTACATCATCAGCAACTCAATTAATACTACATTCATTAATCATACAAATGTAGGAGTGATAGATGGCTACTTAATCATTAGCATAGAACTTACACTTTTATTTGTTACTGTAGATGGATGAATTAACACATATTAGCATATCCTTTTGGAATAGCAGCCATAAACTGAGACTGCTCGTTATTTAACAGTATCTGCACAAATTGCACTAGATCCTCTCCTTGTTTTCATGTTCAATAGTAACTTGCACAAATCCATACCCTAGACATGGATGTGTTAAAATAAATGGTCCTGTCCTGGAAATAGCATTTCGTTCACTAAGCATAATTTTGTGACCATTCTCTTTTTACCAATCATCCGATTATTTGGAAGGGTTAAAATTGGAAATTTTGTCTTCAAAAGAATTTAGAGATATTGGCTAGTTGCCAATCCAAGTATCTTGACCAAATCTAAGTATGCAACTCAACTCAATTCAACAAAACCTTATCCAAAATAATTGGAACTGGATATATGAATCCTGAATTCTAATCAGCAATTGCACCCTATCTAAGGCCATATCTTTTGTTTGAAACACAAGCAATCGTTCTTTTCTCACTAGTCTTCTAATAACTTCAAGGCTTCAAACAGCATAGTACCACTTGTTCTAACTGGTAACAAAACCATCTCAATCGAATTTCCCTCATGTTATCAGTTATCACCTATGAGTGCTACTTTAATTTCCCATCAATGCGTTATATCTTTCCCAGTCTTACCGCTCATCCATCTCAACAGTCATCCCTCAGCTGCACTAATTTATGTATTTATTGTTTCTCAAACATGAGTATAAAGTAGAAGAAAGCTATCATTTTTTACCATGTTTACTTCTTCATCATTATGTGAAGATTCTCTTACTCATTTTCATAAATCAATTAAGGTGCTACTCATTCTGCTCACCGTAAAGAACCTATTTGCAATTTCCAGGATGGATGAAGAAATGAAAAAAAGGAAAAAAGTGAACAAATAAAAACCATAAGAAAAAAATAGTTTCTTTGCTTCCTTTCATTCAATGAATAACAGGATTTTATTAATAGAAGGACAAAGAGAAAGAATATATCTAACATAAAATGGATCATGAGACCACAGCCAAAAAAATAGAAATAACACCCTAATTGTATTGATAATATCCGTTGTTAAATCCCACCAATTCAAAAATGAATCTTACAATTCAAAGTGAATCAGTGCCACAGTAATTCACGGACCTTATTGAGATATATTTTAGAAGAATTCTTTTAATCTCTTTTGTCGGTTCAGTGATTCAGTCACCGATACGATACGGTAGGTTCTTGCTATTTCTTACGGATCAGAACTGAGTCACCTTATTGAGTTGATTCAGTTGAAACATGTCAAACTCGGTCATGTGAAGATTACTTTTCTTGAACTCTTCTAACACTTCTCGAAGGGTTTTTAAAACCCTCTTTGTGTCTCTCACTTCCTATGTCCAAAATATTAAGGATTTTGGAGTTTTTCTTCTTCACAAACCAATGAGAATCTCATAAAAATGGATATGCTTCCAGGTCTACATTACATAATTTTGAGTTACTTGAGGTGCACTTAATTAGATGGATAATTAGTTTTTTCTTTATGTATGGTTTTTATAAAAAATTTCTGTTTCTCCCCTATTGTTTTGTAAAATTGTTATGAATCCTACGATTCACGACTTGAATCCCAACTCCACGTTTTGTAAGAGCATTTATTATCACTAGTCAGTAATTCAAGTTTGAAAAGTTGAAATATGTTTGAAAACACATATCATTCATGAACTCCATACGGAAAGTCACAGCTCCAGGAACTCTACCAACACAAACCACGACAAGTCTATGGAAATTTCCCATCTGTACATTTATGGAATTCTCTACATAAAAGGAAGCGGGGAAAAAGATAAAATATGGCAAAAGACAGTCCAAGATTGCATAACCTTTCCTCTTATAGGTGACAAGTAATATTTTCATGTAGGAGATAAACAACAAAAGTACAAGGACATGCTGTAATTTTAATCTGGCTTCAATCCACATAAAATCTTATATTTTTCAAAAGAAAAAAGATCTAATAAAGCTCCCTTCTCTTGCACATAATTCATTGGCAGCAATGGTGCATAATTATTGAAAAACACCACATGAGCATGTTCCTATATAGTTTATGAAAAATATGATCGTTAGGAAAGACATGAGAACTCAAGAGAGGTATGCTTTAATCAAGAATGCTATGGCAGCAGGGAACTTTGACATACAAGATTTTGACCTGCATATTCCTGAAGTAAAACACAAGAGAACCAAGATCCGTGCATTACGATGGAACACCATGGTCTCACCACCCTGTGCAGAGAAAATAGATGCCGCCAAAAAATGTGGGGTTGATATCTCAGAGAGCTGCAGGTAATGAATTTAAATATTTCACTTACAAGATTGTCGCCAAAGTTAATTGAAATAAACATATCAGAAATTTCAAACAAAGGGTCAATCTTTAGAGCATATTGCTGTGGAGATGAAATAAAATGATTACTATGAAAAGGTATATAATATTTCCAGTTTCTAGGAAGATGAGGTCCTAGATACTTTGACTGCACTGTTATGCTTCAGATGTTTCCTGTTTATCCTCTTGGGATTGTTTTGAATGAAAATGTGATAGACAGACATTATTGCAGGGTCACGCAAATACAAATTACTGAAGTAAACTACAGACTGGCTACTAAGCGAATTTCAAAATACTCAAAGTAACAAGGTGAAGAAGTGAGAATTATACAGTAATGACTCCAAGACCTGCTAATTCAACTTTCCTACTTCGTAGTCCTAGCTAGTTATACTTTCAAGCTTATACGAATTGAAGTGAATCAATCAATTTTTACGCACCGCTGCAATAACTAGGGCAGCAACAGCAGTGGATATAACCAATTTATCATTGGAAACCAGCTCCCACATCCGACGCAGCGCGGAGAATACACTGACCGGCTTCGCTGTAATAACTACCTCCATGTCGTCGGAGAAACTCCACCAACTCCCACCCGGCATAATTGAGCGAAGGAAGACAACCCATCTATGAAGCGTCTCCGTAAAATTAAAATTAGCACCCTTCTCTTCATCTTCACGCTTTCCTGTGGTACTCCACACAGAGAATCCATTAATGGAAGCCGATTTAGGAGGAGATAAAGAATTGCCTCTGCCTTTTCGGGTAACTATAGAAGGATAAAATCGGAGCCTATTGCTAGCAGAGAATTGAATTCTGTTTTGATGAAATAGAAAGGGAGGATTTTGACGGGGCAGAGTAAGATGGATTCGAGGTTGCACTTGAAAGCTCGGAAGAAGCAAAGCCATTGGTGATCTTGATGGAAATCAATTAGAGCAGAGAGAAGTCCCGTTGTTACGAATAAATTAAAGCTGCGGAAGTGGAAGAGTGGACGTGTCTACTATGCAACCTCAAGCTGTGAGTTTTGTGGTCCACCTGGTTTCGGATTGTCTGTAACAGTTCACCCCAAGCATGCATCACCCAGCATGAGCCCTCTCAGGTCGACGACGGCACAGTGGCACGATCCACTCCGCCGCTGCCAGTGACGGAAACGGTGAAGTGGGGAGGAAGACTTTCACGTACACTGACCGGACCAAATACAGAAAACGGATTGTCTGAAACTTCCTTTTTATTTTGGGTTAAATACACATACCCCATCAAATGTATCCTATATTCCTCATGCACCCCTAAAGTTCTGACAATTCCACACCCACCTTTTAAAAATTTTACATACACCCTTTACTTTTCAACCTAAAGCATTTAAGTCCATTCCGTTAATATAAGGCGTTAGACGTTAAAAATATTTTTTTATTGACCAAACTACCCTTTCTTCTAACCACCTCCTACAATTTCAAAAAAAACATTTTTGCCCATCCCTCATCTTCCTCAAATCATCATCTTCTTCTACAATTGTAGATACTCAATACCACCATCACCTATCACCACCACCACTACGAATCCGGATCAGCTACCCACATAGGGACGGGTGGGGACAAATCTGACCCCTCCATGGGGCATGGGTCTCACACCCCCATGGAGGGTTCAGATCTGTCACCACCCATCCCCATGTGGGTAGGAGATCTGAACTCCACCACTACCACCAACCACCATTGCCCAAGTCCCCACCACCATCCACCAGTCCAGAAATTGAATCCTGATTTGGGAGCAAGAAAAAACATAGATAGGGCTTCCCCAAATTTATAAATGATTCTTCTCTGAGAAGAGATGGAAAACAGTTTAGAATTTATTGGAAATGAACGAATGGAAAGACGGAGAGCCAAATTGGTAAAGGGCGTCCTTTAAAGGCCACGGATTTCAAAGTGGCATTCATTTTCGGTAAGAAAAGTATAGAAAACGATCTATAGAATTGAGAGGAGGACCAACTAAATAAGATACTGTAATCTGTGCAACTAAAGACTCGGAGAATGCCATTACTCACTTCTCTTTTCTTCCTTTCACTTAAGGAAGAAAGAAACCCAGATCAATGGAACAGCCATCTGTGTTCGTGCAAGTCTTGCGAAGCCTTCCTCAATTCTTGCCCTGTTGCAAAACCCTAGCCCCTGCCCTCTTCTTCTTCTCCGTTCTAATTGCGGTAACCATTAGCGAGCAAAACCCTAGCCTCTGCCCTCTTCTTCTTCTCCGTTCTTAATCGATTGCAGCGGCCGCTGGTAAGTCTCTATCTAAGGGTATTTAGGTATAGGGTCAATGTTTCAGAAATAGAAGATGGATTTTGGGGAAACGATTTGGAGAAGATGAGGGCATTTTGGTAATTATGCCTTAGTAAGGATATAATTGTACATTACATTTTTCAATTTCAGATCTGTTAACATTTAAACGGTTGATATTAAGTGGACTTAAATGACTTTAAGTTGAAAAGTAAGAAATGCATGTGGAATTTTTAAGGGATACATGTGGAATTATCAAAATCTTAAGGGCGCATGAGAAATATTGGATACATTTTAAGTGGTATGTGTATTTAACCTTTTTATTTTTTTTAATCAAAAAAGATAATAATTCAACCCCAGCCACGCCCAACCCAAGTGACATTACACGATTACACAAAACTAAGATTTAATTTACCAAACTACCCGATTACGTTTTCATTTAACAAGATTACACAAAATTGAATTTTAATTTACAAAACTATCCAATTCAATGTTCATCCTTCAACCGTGTACATTTTTTTACAGTTTTACCCTTGACTTCCCTCCACCTCCACCTCCACCTCCTCTTCTCCGATCAATTACCGAAAGGAAAAAAAATGTCCATCATGATCACCATGTCCTACTTGAGTCCAATTCCTTTGCACGTTCATGCACCTGAGAGACTAAATCAGTTAGAGAAGTAGTTCCGTAGAGAAACTTATTGTAAAAGAGATTAAATTAGGCACATTAAAACTACCTTCTAACAAGGTTTGTTTGATATTCAAAAACTGTTCAATAACATTTGAACATGTGAGTAATGTTGAGGTGAAATAGAAAAATTTGGGAAAAGCCGAATCTAAGAATTGGCACAGAAGATAAGCAAAAACGTGCTAATATAATTCGATTGAATAGTTGACTCAACTTGTTATTGTTTAAAGAAACCTTCACTTTAGTTGGTCTTTTTTCAAGAAAACTTCACGGATGAAACTTGCCGAGGAACCTTTTTAGATTTTTGGGACATGAGATCTCACCTACTCTCTTTTATATGACTGCACAAATATTGCAAATGAAAATTTTTCTCTCTTTTCTCCTTTTTTTTACTTTTTTATTTCATTTAAGAAATCAATCAAACACACCCTGAATTGGTGCATATCAAGTCATCAACTAAATCTAAATTTAATTATTTATTGAGATGAGTCACATGCACATAAACTAATCATGACCTCCATTATAGTTTTTATCATATTATTTATTTATTTATTTATTTATTTTACTTGAGAAATCAACCAAACACAGATTTTTATCCGTAACTGTAACGCTGCTATACTTATTGTGTGATGCTATAGGTGTCATGTGTGTCATGTGGGATCCATTGTACACACATGACACCTACACCGCCGCATTATGAGTAGAACAACAGATTAAGGGTGCGTTTGGTTGCGTAAATCCTTTGGATGTTGTCTGATTGGAGATTATCATCTATTTGAGTTACCATCAAATGAATCGTAATTCCGTAAAATAAAATGTTTGGTTACCATGATTCTGTGACATGATTCTTTTGGATAAACTGTTTGGTTACCCTGAGTCTGTCACTTGGATTCACCCCTGAATCTATACGAAATCTTGTTTGGTTATCCCGAGTCGTGAGTTAGAATCAATTTAAATCTATCTCGAAATCTTGTTTGGTTACCCTCACTATGTCAGTTGGAATTATGTTTGTTTTTTTTTTTTGTTTTTTTTGTTTTTGTTGATTTTAATACATGGCCCTCTTTTCTTACCTTTTTAAATTTAAAATTAAAATGCCTAGACTAAGAAAAATAGAAACGAAATGAGCATAGATGGAAAACCAGTGGCCAAGAGAAATCTAAAATCACTTGATACTTTGGAGATAAAAAAAAAAAAAGAAAAAAAGCTCCTATATTAACAGGGGAGAGATGCACTTTTGCTTCATTGTTCCACCTACACCACTTCAACTACAGCCTAATGGTTTGGTCTTTCATGCTAAGGTCCTAAAGAAAAATGAGATAATTTCTTCTAACTTCCCATAGTTGATGAGTTAAATTTCTGAGTTTGCAATTGAATCAAATACGTACCAGATAAATATGCACGCAATTAAATGCCCATTAAGCTACCACGATTACACAAAACAATTAACATAAAAGACCATCAAAATACCACCCATCCATCCTCTATTCGGTTAGACCCATTCAATCTAGGGTTACAAATATAGAGATACATTGTTTCACAAATTTTAATTTAATTACATGAGTCACATGTTTTGGGCATACACCCCCTCTCAACCCCCTCCCATACTATTTCACTTGTTAAGATTAAGTGTTTTGACAGCATCAAGTAGCTCCTCCCATGTCTTAGTATGTTGTTTGGCATCTTTAATTTTTGCTGTGAGGTATCCCATCAGATAGTCCTTGGATTGACATGGTGTTGGTGAGATGGTTGGTGCATCCATGACATTATTCCTTGGTACCTGATTTGAAGATGAAGATTCTCCCTCATCTATGAATTTAAACCACCCACAACCATTATTTTTGCCCTATATACAAAAAAAAATGATATTTGTAAATATACGGAGACCAACTGTGTTACAAATGAAAATTAAGAAAATAAATGATGAGACACCATACCGAGGTGGAACGTGGGCAACACCAGAAATCTCGTCCTCAGAAGGGCCTCTAGTGCATCTTCTAACCTTGCACCGCCCTTTGCCACAGTCACACATTCGGAAGTGGTTGGCCCACATAAAAAATGATTGGTGGATAGGGCACTTGTAGAAACTTCGCCCGGATTAGTTTTGGTTTTGGAAATTAATATTATACATTGCTCACCACAAATGTCACATCTAGCCACAATGTCCATCTAGCCAGTTGATCAATATCCCACTAGATCTTGATGGCATTCGACGCTAGAATCAGTGCATGAGATTGTAACAATTAAAAAAATGGGCATTTTTTGGGAAATGTAATGAGTTAATGGATTACAGATGACTATAAAATGATGTGCCGTTAAAGTTTGGTAAATTACAGTGAAAGTACATGGGAGGAGAGAAGAGTATCTGTCTTCCCTAGTCTTCACATTTGGTCGCCTACTTCCTTATGAGTATTCATTTTGAAACACAACAGCCCACATGTACAAAGCACGGCATGAGTTGCCCAAGAAACCCAAAAGAGAGAGAAAAGAGAGAAGGACAGAGAGTGACCATACAATTGGGCTCCACCTCAAAATCATAGATTAAGTAAAATGGGGAAATAGGAGACAAGGTTTCAATGACTCATTAATTCCTACTAACTGTTGAAGAAATCTCCATTAATGTTTAGATTCTATTTTGAAGATATTGGATCCATGAAAATAGAACCTTCAAACTCATGCCAAAAAGTTAAAAATTAATATAATATGCATAGAAACTCCAAAGTATTTGAAAAACAATTCTAGCAATGTCACCAGAGACAGATCACCGAAAATCCATACCTGCAGAGAAATATTCTAAAACACATCTTTAATACAGAAAAGTGTGGGTTAGGCTTATCTATGACCCTTCTTAATATAGAAAAGTGTGGGTAGACGAACTAACATGGACCAAAAACTGAACATATACCAAGTTTCAATGCATCCAAACTTAGTGAGCTGTAAATTACCACAATTTAATGGAATGCCCATTAAACCACAGAAGCTATATCTTATAACAAAATTCACAGAAAATATAATTAAAACAACAAAATTGCATCCATAAGTATGAGGTGAAATTAGTCTAAATGCAAAGGCCAGCAAGTATAAGATGAAATGGATCTATCCAACAAAACATAAACATCTTCAACTGTTTAAAACTAAGCTAAACCATCCAAAACAAAGCTAAACCAAACAAACATCTATGGCTCCAAAGCTAAACCAAACATCTATCCAACAAAATATAAACATAAAAACATCCATTCAATTAGTTCATGCTTAAAACTATGGATCTAACCACATCTTCAACTGTTCTGGTTCACTTGACAAATATGTTGTATGAATTTCGGCTTGTCTTCGTCACTTGCAGTCAAGAAAAGACTAGCCACGTCCTTGTCTTTCATTAAAGCTATTTTTGCTTGGACTTTCAGTAAGCCATCAATGCCATCAACCTTATCAACTGCATCAGCTACACTTTGTGCAAGTTCGGTCCGTGTGATGTTTTTGTTGACTAGGTTATCTATGGCAGCAGCTATTCTTTTCAAAGGACTTGCAATTTTTTCAGCACCCCCTTTCTTTTTCTTCTCTTTACCTGGGCCAGACATCCGCGATGCGGCCGCCCACGGCACGACCGCCACTCCCACGATCACGATCGCCACTCGGGCAATGGGAGTGGAATGAACATCTTCATATGGAAAGGAAGTGTCAACCACATTGTCATCCATACTTGGAGATTGAACCATATGGTCATTGTGAACATAGTCAGCTGGGTGCATAGCATCTTCTCCTGTTGCTATCTCATTTCCTAACCAAATCGCAAGGGCCATATGGATGGGAAGCACTTTACGTGACTGCCAATACTTCTGTTCCTTTTTCTGTCACAATCAATTAAAATATATTGTAATATATGTATTGTCATATAATAGTTGTAAATACATTCTTGAAAGAGAAAGATTATTACTTTGAACTCATTCCACACGTGTTGTGGTGCTTCGAACCTCAGCTCCACTGGATTCCAGCCCATCCCACTATTCTTTTGTAAGTCACACAAAGATTTCACCCTTGCTTTCCAAACTCTATAATGATTCCGAGTTTGTTCCCAGTCATATACCATGCCATGCTTAATTTTTATGGCATTTGCTATCTCCTGCCATTGTTCCCTCCTCAAACCATTGTCTCTTGTTTTTCCACTTTTATGTTGTTCTATGAGAAGTTCCATCATGAAGTAAGAGACTTCACTGGGCCATGTTGCAATATCACGTGACTTCTTGGAACCTTCCTCTGTAGCCATTAAATCTGTTGTGCTTGACTAATGAAAAAACTATTGTACATATAAGAGAAATACTAAACAATGTAAATTAACAATGCATACAAGTGCAACATACCATATTGACATACAAAATAATATGGTAATCACAATAACCAAACAAAACTTGTTCAAACTAGTTTAATGTAAAATACGCATATGAGTAGCACAAGCACAAAATAATGGGCATTGTACATCAAAACATATTGTTTCTAAAAAGATTGAGATAACTCAATCTAAACACATCCACATCATACAAAATGTCCATATTCAAACTTGTTCAAAGTAGACTACGCAAAAGCAAATTACAAACATATTCAAACATTTGAGTTCCAAAGAAATTGAGATAACTCAATCTGAATCATTCACATCATCAAAACCATTGAGATCATTATACATATCATCATCATCTACACCGCCTCCCATCCAGCTGCCCCACATGTTGTCAGCCATGCCTTCTCGGAATTGATCCCATTCCACATTACCAGTACCTTGAACAACATTGTCATCATCCTCAGATTCCACATCTGTTTCTACTGTTATGCTAGCATTGTTGGAAGTAGATTCTTCTTCTTCCTCAGCTTCGAAAAATGACTCCTCTTCCTCATAACTATTTACAGTCAAACACAAATTATGAAGAAGAACACAAGCATTCACAATCTTGACTTGTGTCTTAAAAGGATATTCAGGCTGATTTTTCAATATCTTGAATCTTTTCTTCAAGAGACCAAACGCACATTCAATGCAATTACGCAAAGAGGCATGTCGTAAATTAAACAACTCCTTCTTATCTTGCGGCCCCAAATTAGAGTTTTTCCACTCTTTCACGTGATATCGAACATTACGGAATGGTCTCAAGAATCCTTTCTGATTAGGAAACCCAGCATCAACAAGATAGAATTTGTCTTCAGGTACCACTAACCTTCCTTCTCCTACCCTGTGTATGGCATTATCCAATATTCGAGAATCTGATGCCGATCCTGCCCAGCCAGCAAGTATATATGTAAACTTCTTGTCAAAATCGCATGCAGCTAGGATGTTTTGGGATATACATCCATGCCTATCACGAAATGAACGATGTTGTTCTACTTGAACCCATGTTGGGATATGTGAACCATCTATGGCTCCAACGCAATCCTTGAAGTATGGATAGAATCTACTACCGTTACTTGTGATTCGCTTATGCGTTGTTGTACTTGGAGGCTTGAGCAGTAGTGGGTATAATTTCATTATTCCATTCAATACCTTGTTAAAGTATCGACTTATAGTCTCCCCAGAATGGCCAAACATATGTGAAACTACTCGGTTCTTAACATTATGGCCAACTGTGTGTAAAAATATCACCACTTGGTTCCTCTACTTGCACTAATTTGTTGTCATACAGTAGACCCCTTTGTCATGACATGTCACATAAGCTAGAAAAAGCCCTCTTGCTCAATCTTATCAAGTTTCGACACGTCCTCTCGAACCATCAATAATTAGTTGTGTCTCGGTAATGCCACGGAGTCTACGAATACGGTAAGGCTCTTTATGAAGGAACATTTTTGAATACTTCTCCTTGCTATTGCAATAGCGATAGCGCCAAGATGATTCTTTCTGGATGGTTTTCTTGTCAATCTCACCGTCACTATCACTCTCTATTTTCATGTCATCATCAGTATCTCGATCATAATCCATTTATAAGCTAAGATGATTACTCTCTTTCACCTATCTCTTAAATATTCTTGAATTACAAAAAAAAAAAAAAAAAAAAAAATCGTTAATACAAAGCAATGTGCATACTTGATGTAACAAGAAAAATCTACAAAAGAAGAAATAAGTAAAAAACAATCTTCATAAAATTGATTGCTATATCTAATAAAAGCAGGCCAGCCTGCCTCTTTGACAAAATTTGTCAAGATTGTGGCCCCTCCCCTATTTATCTAATTAGATTGGTTGAACTCTCAATCTGAGTTTTAGAAGAGGTATCCTATACTTGGAGATCTATCCCTTATGCTATTAACTAGAGTCTCCTAAGATTCTCCCATTATTATTATACATAATAATAATGGCTTCCTATAAGCCTCTCAAGGTGGAATCAATTGGGACTCAGAATTTTAGAGGAATGTAGCCATCAAAGTAACTTGATGAAAATCTTCTTTATCACATTATGGATGGATCTACCACAAACTGGAAAAAGTCTAGCATTCCTCTCTTTCTAAATGGTCCAATAACTAAGGTTTTTATAAAAAGAATCCATGCCTAAACTACATTGATTGCAGATAAAACCAAATATAGATATCTCTAGAACTTCCAATAACGATACTACATCTCAATCATAAAAGTAATAGCTGAAAGAAAACAAGCTGGAGTACATCTAAGACAATGGTTAAATAGTTTGGGAAAACTGTCCGAATCAAATAATTTTACAAATGCCCATCCCCAAGGAAAAGCTGTTTCATTGCATTAGAATTTACTTTCTCGAATTTCCAATTCACTGATTCAATCATGAAATGGCTACTTGTTTCCCAATCGATGTACATTTTTTTGTTAGACAATCAATGTACATTTGAGGTTCGAAATCCAGAGCAATACAGCCATACAAGAAATATCACTGGAAACAGAAGTTTAAGAGAGGAAAATGAGAATGCCCATTAATCTACATGAAGAATATTTTCCTATTCCTTCCTGGATTACTCAAGTTCAAGCACTTTTTTTCCCTTTGTTTACTTGTTTCTTCTAATTTTCATGGAGAAATTTCATTGAAAGATAAGTAATTGAAAAAATAAAATAAATAGACAATATTATGTGGGGGATTAAGTGATTCTGCAATTATGTTTCTCCTCAAATATGTTTGGGTCTCCAACAACTTTAGACCTATGGAATAGAAATCATTTAAAGAGCGAAAAACACTAGCAATATGACAATAGTAAGTTATGAGTTACAACTATTGATCCAGCAACCCAATGCAGGGCCTCACGGTGTAAAGAAGTTGGAACCAGTGTATCAAGCGGCAAGATTGAATGTGGTAGGCTATACTTTTGATGTACTAGCATATTTTCATCCAGACAATCCCATTATCAGGTATAGTTATGATGTACTAGCATATTTCCTCTGTCCATAAAAAAAATTACTATAATAATGCATGTGAGGAGGACAGTGTACACCTTCGGCTCAGAGAACCTTATCCAAGAAAACAAAAACAGAAAATAAACAAGGAAAAGAAAAAACTAACTGTGTGAACTGCAACTCCTTCCCCCCCCCCCCTTCAAAACAAAAAATTCAATGAACATTTTCATACAAGCAATAGGTAGGCACAAGAAAGTGGTGAATCAACCACAAGCAGCAAAAGAGAAGGATCAACTCCACTTCAACTCATTAATAGTTATCTCAATACACTATCATCCCTTTGTCCCCTCACTCCCCTTCGAATTGGCTTTCAAAGTTTTTGGATTTAGTAACCTCCTCCCAATGACACTTTTTTTTTTGTGTGTGTGTGGGAGGGGGGGGGGAGATGAGGTAGAAGAAAAGAATATAGAAAGTAACTGAATCCAAGAAAGTTACTAAAAGACTTGCTTTCTAATTTTCGACACGAAACTCAAATCTAATAAATTTCTAATTAAGCTTGCAATTTTAGCAACTCGGTAAAAGCATTCCAAGTACCCTAAAAAAATTCAGGAAAAAATACTGAATAAACACTAAATGGACAAGTATTTGGACCTGGTTTTGTGATTTATGCCTACAATAACCACTTGGTGGAATTACTGAAGCATGAGGGCATGGGTACCGAAGCATCAATCTATGCAATTACAGAATACAACTCAGGTGAACTAAAACAGTACAAAGAGAGAGAGAGAGAGATTAGTTCCCTTAGCTAGCTAGGGGCAAGGTAGTCAAATCCACAAGCAAATAAATATAAGAGGAATTAATGGAGGATTCAAGGACTGAAACAAGGGCGTGGGGTGGGCAGACCATGTGACCCTTTTCACCATTAAAAGAAATAAAGAGAAATTCTATTTATAATTTAAAAAAAAAAAATGAAAATACCCCAAACTCTCTCTCTCCCTATGTGCTATTTATTTAATCGAAAATAGAGCATTTTACACTAAGACAGACTCGGCTACTACTAGTTAGCATCTAGGCTGGTTGGTGGTGTATACCCATCACTCATACGCTTCTTCGTCTGGTCTTTTTCTACTAATACTACTTGGGAGTCTTGGACTTCTATGGCCATGGGCATGGGTATGTGTAAAACAGAGTACTCTGCCTATGTCTCTGTTAATAAAGTCTCTGGCAGAGCTCTCTTCTATTGGCTCACTGAAGCTGTTCATCTTCCAGAATCCAAACATTTGGTCATTTGGCTCAATGGAGGTCATTCTCCCTCTCTCTGTTTGTGTTGTTGGTGTGTGTTTAGGGGAAGGTGGTCCTACTGTTTGTTTTGTTTTTTTAATTATTTTTTTGAATGTGTCTAACTGTTCTGCATTTTTCTTGTTCAGATTAATAAACTACAATCTATTTTTCGTCAATGGGAACATGTACGTTTGAATGAAGGAGAGCACATCCATCTCATGAAGGAGTTGTTTGTTGGTTGTGAAAGCATTGAATGGCAGGTATTACAGCCGAAGGTGAAAAAATCACCTGTTTTTTGGATTTCTAGCATATTTTGGTTCAAATTGTTGTAGACTGCCACTTAAGATTGGATGTACAAAGGCAGAAACGAATTAAAGACTAAATCAAAAATCCAGGTGTAAAAACTCACCTGAACAGGAACCCTAGACAAATCTTCGGTTTACACTTGAAAGAAGAACACCCAAATTAGAACTAAAACCCTAAAAAACAAAAAATACAAACTGCAAACTCCATGTTCTAGGACAGAGAAAGCAGAGAGAAAGAGAGAGCACGAGATGCAAAATGGGTATGAAATAGCGAGAGAGGAGTGCGAATCCGACAGAGAGAGATGAAAAGAACAATGAGATTTAGGAACGACATACCCAGGGAGCGAGAGAATCGCGAGACACTCCTATTCTTTCGAATGGTAGCAGAGAGGGAGGTATAGAGTCTGAGAGTGAGATCTGATCTTGCTCTCTTCTTCCCTTCGCGAGACACTCCTGTTCACCCTTCTCTTCTCAGTCGCGAGAGAACGCAAGTCGCGATAGCCAGGTTTTTCGATTTAGGGCACATAGGTATGATCCTCTTGGATTATCCTATTTATACCTAGGCTGTAATTTGTAATCCAAATCTGAGTTCTCCTATAAAGGTGAACTCAGATGAATGATCTAATATAGTGTAAAATGTAGAATTACATAATTCTTGTCGTCCGTTGGAATTAGGATACCAAACGGTTTAAAAAATTCAGAATCATGGTCCAACAGAATGATGTTCGGTCGATTTACACAACCAAACGCAGTCTTAAGGGCGCATGAGAAATATTGGATACATTTTAAGTGGTATGTGTATTTAACCTTTTTATTTTTTTTAATCAAAAAAGATAATACTTCAACCCCAGCCACGCCCAACCCAAGTGACATTACACGATTACACAAAACTAAGATTTAATTTACCAAACTACCCGATTACGTTTTCATTTAACAAGATTACACAAAATTGAATTTTAATTTACAAAACTATCCAATTCAATGTTCATCCTTCAACCGTGTACATTTTTTTACAGTTTTACCCTTGACTTCCCTCCACCTCCACCTCCTCTTCTCCGATCAATTACCGAAAGGAAAAAAAATGTCCATCATGATCACCATGTCCTACTTGAGTCCAATTCCTTTGCACGTTCATGCACCTGAGAGACTAAATCAGTTAGAAAAGTAGTTCCGTAAAGAAACTTATTGTAAAAGAGATTAAATTAGGCACATTAAAACTACCTTCTAACAAGGTTTGTTTGATATTCAAAAACTGTTCAATAACATTTGAACATGTGAGTAATGTTGAGGTGAAATAGAAAAATTTGGGAAAAGCCGAATCTAAGAATTGGCACAGAAGATAAGCAAAAACGTGCTAATATAATTCGATTGAATAGTTGACTCAACTTGTTATTGTTTAAAGAAACCTTCACTTTAGTTGGTCTTTTTTCAAGAAAACTTCACGGATGAAACTTGCCGAGGAACCTTTTTAGATTTTTGGGACATGAGATCTCACCTACTCTCTTTTATATGACTGCACAAATATTGCAAATGAAAATTTTTCTCTCTTTTCTCCTTTTGCTCCTTTCTTTTATTTATTTTTTTATTTCATTTAAGAAATCAACCAAACACACCCTGAATTGGTGCATATCAAGTCATCAACTAAATCTAAATTTAATTATTTATTGAGATGAGTCACATGCACATAAACTAATCATGACCTCCATTATAGTTTTTATCATTTTATTTATTTATTTATTTATTTTACTTGAGAAATCAACCAAACAGATTTTTATCCGTAACTGTAACGCTGCTGTACTTATTGTGTGATGCTATAGGTGTCATGTGTATCATGTGGGATCCATTGTACACACATGACACCTACACCGCCGCATTATGAGTAGAACAACAGAATAAAGTCCACCAAACATGCCCTAAATTGGTTGACATGAACTAAACGGACTCATGGCTTCATGGGTTAATATCCAACCATTTTTTAAAAAACAAAAAAAAAAACCTAAGGACAATACAGAGAATAAGGAAAAAATGAAGGCTAAAAAGGGTAGAAGGAAAATGCAGGAGTTTTTTTTTTTGATAAGTAAATGCAGGAGTTGATAGAGTATAAGTATAAGCCCTACTGCCATAGCATCCGTTCTCTACATCTGAAAGACTGAAACCCTAAAGAACAGTTTACTTGGCCCGAAGGAGAGGAAGGAAGTTTCAATGACGACAAGATTCAAGAAAAATAGGAAGAAGAGAGGTCATGTCTCCGCCGGCCATGGTCGAATAGGCAAGCATCGCAAACATCCGGGAGGTCGGGGTAATGCTGGTGGTATGCATCACCACAGGATTTTGTTCGACAAGTACCATCCAGGTTACTTCGGTAAGGTTGGTATGAGGTATTTCCACAAGTTGCGCAACAAATTCTATTGTCCGATCGTTAACATCGACAAGCTCTGGTCGATGATTCCGCAAGAGGTGAAGGACAAGGCATCACCCGAGAATGCACCTCTGATTGACGTCACTCAGTACGGGTTCTTTAAGGTTTTGGGCAAGGGGCAGTTGCCTTCCTCACAGCCCTTCGTGGTCAAGACCAAACTAGTGTCAAAGATAGCAGAAAAGAAGATTAAAGAGGCTGGAGGCGCCGTCGTCCTCACTGCTTAGGTTACTTCTTCTGCTAGTTATTTTTTTGGCAAGTTTTGGAGGATTTTTTTATTTCCGTACGATGAACGCAGTATTATTTGAAAACTTTGCATTTGGTTTTGTTAAAGTTTCAATCTAGGCTCGTTTATATGTACTTTGTTATATCAGTATTATTTTGAAACCTTTGCATTTGGTTTTGTTCAAGTTTCAATCTAGGCTCGTTTATGTGTATTATATGCCTATATCATTTGGATAAGCAACGAATATGATTTTAGTCTTTATCAATAATTTTATTGATAGATGCTTTTTTTTCTTCTTCTCTTTTGAGGCCTATTGTTTTTTGTGCTTATTTTGATAGGTTGAATTCGTATGATTAGTAAGATACACATTCCTTTTTTACGTTATGGTTTAATGTTATGTGTATCTTTCTGACATAGCTTGATCCATGCTATCTAATGTTATATTGGTGTTCTGATTAAGAGGTTTTAGCTTTCATCTCTTTAAAGAGGATTTGGTTGCTTCGTCTACCAAAATGTTTGTATTGGAATTATGGTTATTGTACCTTCTGTCTAGGGTTTAGCTGTGTTCTGTTGAACCACCTATCTGTCTCTGCTCCCTAGAGAAAGGGTGCAGGGGTTAGCTATGTTCTATTGTTGAAACATTCTATTATAAATATATAATTCGCTCTCATTGTTTCTCTAACAGTCAATGAGTTGGCCCTGGAACATTATCTTCCATATAACCACCCATCTTGATCAGCTCCCTTGAGAGGCTCTCGGGTTTCTATTCATTATGTTGTAGAGATGGAAAAAATTGTGGCGTGAGTGTAGTAGCCCTTGATTCCATTATCATGATTGAAACCGAATGATGAACAACACTTTGTAAACCCGTCTTAACTTGGAGTGCGATAAGCATGATCCGAGTATAGGTGTGTCTTTCTGATGTGGGATAAGAGCCATCTGAACAAATGCCAGAAGTTATAATTTGCATAGGCGATGTTATATTTATCACCATGTCGGTTACAACCAGATCTTCCTCTTCCTTTTTTTTTTGGTTATTGAATTTGTACTAAAAAGTATGCTGTGAAGTATTAGATTCATGATGTGTGTGATTCAATTTTGTAATGTGAACGGTTGCAAAGAAAAAGAATTCTTATGGGTTTTGTATTGGCAGTCTTTGCCACTTGTGTATAGTTTGAAATAGGTTGTACTCAGCACCTTAGTAGCAATTGTTCCAGTTTTCATGTCTTATGACAGCATCAGTGCTGGAATTAGTGTTGTTTAGGTGAACACCGATTAAGAACATCCCACCCTCCTGTCTCCCTGATGAACCTCCGATCTATTTTTATTGCTCCCCCTGCCCAAAAAAAAAAAGAAATCTCCAATCCTTTTCAAACTCTAGTATCTTGATGCAGGTGCATGTGTGTGCATGGCTGGACTGGCATGACTTGATTTGGAAACCCAGACCGAGATGAACCAGATCTAAACCAGGATTTTGGTCAATTAGGGCTATTCTTGTGATTTGAAGGTCGTGCTTGGCGTGTTGGTTGAGTGCTCACTTGCTGAACGCTTGGTCACGGGTTCAAATCCCTACTAAACACGGGAGCCTTGTGCATTGGGTACGGCCTTTTTTTTTTAAAGGGCTATTCTTGTGATTTGGATTCTATTGATCGCAGTTTGGAATCAAAGGGTTTTAAGATAAGTAGAACAAAAACAGAGTACATGATGTGTAACTTTAGTAACACTGTAGGACAGAGAGTGGGGTGGTGAAAATTGATGATAGGGAGTTACCACAAAGTGATAACTTTAAATACCTAGGTTCAATCATGAATAAAGAAGGAGAAATATAGGATGAAATTATACAAAGAATTAGAATAGGGTGGATGAAATGGAGGGGTGCATCTTGAGTGTTGTGATCAACATATCCCTTTAAAAACTCAAAAGGAAAATTTTATGGAACGGTTATACGACCAGCAATGACGTATGGGGTGAATGTTGGGCAGTACAGAAAAAACATTTAAATAAGCTTAATGTGGCTGAAATGAGGATGTTGCGGTGAATGAGTAGAAAAAATAATATAAAGAATGAACAAATTAGAGCAAACCTGGGCATTGCCCCTATTCATGATAAGTTGCGAGAAACTCGTCTGAGGTGGCATGGACATGTGCAACAGAGGCCTTTGAATGCTCCAGTATGGAGAAGTGATCTATTGAAAATTGAAGGAGCAGAAAGAGCTAGAGGTAGGCCTAAAATAACAATAGAAGAAAGGGTGAGGAAGGACATGTATAGCATGGGATTGGAATCATGTATGGCTTTGAATAGAACTGATTGGAGAAATAAGATCCATGTAGCTGACCCCATTTAGTTGGGATAAGGCTGAGTTGAGTTGAGTGAGAGTTTCCTAGTTTGATTCAGTTTCTATTTTAGTTTTAGGTTGAGATTAGGAGTTTTTATATTTGTATATATGAATGTAATTCAATGAATTAATCAGAATGGAATATGGAATGAAATTGAGGTTTACTCCATGGGTGGTGAGTTGTGCCATTGTGCGAGCTGCTGTTTTCCTCTCCTTTCCCCCATTCGCCTACTTGATTCAGGGCTTTTTTTGGCTCCGGTCAGTCCCTTCTTTCTTTTTCTTTATTTCTCTATTCTTCTTTCCATCACTATTTTCTCTGAATTCTGGTTCTGTTGGATTGATCTCCTTCGATCGTTTCTTCTTTCCTTCTCATATTTTGAGAGTAAGTTTCAGACCCCAAAGCCTCCCCTACTATGAATGAAATTCAAATCTTGCTATAGTATCGGTAGAGTTGATTTCAGACTTCTGATTTATTTGACAATTGCTTGGAGATAACAGATCAGTGGGTTAGCAACTGCAAGAACAGATCTACAATAGCCAACTGGATCCAATCTCACAACAGGATCTCAAGATAACATACAAATCACTCAATGTGAAAAGAATGCAATTTTGAAATCTACAGTGTTGGCCCATCAATCTTATCAATCTTTGTTCTTGAAAGAACAATATCAACTTGGAAGAAAAGCAAAATGCTCCCTCCCCTTATATCTGAGTTTAATTAGTTCTCTATGTCATTAGATATCTCACTTTAGTGTCCTCCCCACTGTTGTATCCTCTCCTCAGCGATTGATGCCTTTTTGCAAAAAAAAAAAGCAGAGCCATTTTAGTGTTTCCGTAGCAGAATAGAACAAAGCAATAATATGTTACTCTACTCTTCTTACCTCTTTATTCTAATTGATTCTGTAATTGAAATAGATGAGCACACATGTTTGTAGAATGGTTCCACAGCATTCTGCACCAAATTCCCTGGAAACAAATAGAATTTCAATCAAAAGAAAGTTCTCTCGGAGGGTTTCCCATGATGCCAACGCTGGTGGCCACACTCCCCCACAGAGAACATCGACCCTTAGAATAGGAAAGAAAAAATAATAAAAAAATCCATGTGAGAGGAAAATTGCACTCTGGCTTTCATAGGAAATGTTTAATCTTTCTTCTAATAAGAGGGAAATAAAAAAGAAAAAAACAAGAGCGGGAGTAGCTTACTGTGACACCCATGTTGATCTTATAACCCAAAAAGAGCCCCAATGGGATCCAAAAAAAGTAGTAGCACCCAATATTGACATAAGCCGCTAGTGCTTGTCACCCTGCTCCAATCGCCACCCCTGAAAAAAAGAAAAGAAAAAGCAAAGACAAAAACCAATTTGTTATACTACTGCAACAACCTAACAAATACTAATTTGATGCTCTTTTAGTTTTCATTAGTGAACATTAATGATGGAATTGAAAATAGAGAGGTCATCTAATTTTTCCATTTGGTTCTCAGAGAGCTTGCATAATGGCATAGGTTACTCCAATATCTTTCCTACCCTTTTAGGTTTTCCTCTTAACTAGCCCAATTTTCAATTAACACAGCCTCAGATAAAGTTTATGATCAATTTGCTTAATGAAAATTAATCTGAGTTTGCTACCAGAGCATGATAGCTGATGCCAGGGATAACCTAACGAATCCCCAGAGGTTCTGGAAGGCCATCCATGAGAAACCAGACCAAGCTCGACCACAAGTCCCACTGAAGATGTATACCAGCTGAGCCACCAGCATGAACCACCAGGAAGCATTGAGCACCACTGCTGCCCCAATCAATCCCCACCCAAGCTTCAACATAAAAGCCAGCTGAAGAAGGTGTGTAGCACCAAGGCCACACCAGATTTCATTGCCATCACAATCATCTTGCTCTGTGCCTGCTAGAACTTCGTTATCGACAAGTTCATCGCGTAGGCAAATAGCTGTGGTATCATCCATATCGCAAACTCTCCGGCTGCCTTCGATATGTTATCCTTCTGCCCTATCAGCTTCAACAATGGCTCTGCATATATGTACAGAAAGCTCATAACTAGGGCCATTGTGTTCAAGATCACCCAGGATCTCTGCATATAGATCCCTAGCATGTACCTAGCTGCCCAGCTCCAAATGCTTGCCCGCATAGTGTCTCCAGAGCACTCGCCATCCCTAACTGCCCAGGCAAAGAAATTGATCTCGTTGTGAGTTCTCTCTCCCTTTCCTTTTCCAACCTCCGAATATATAAATACTTGCTACCCATCAAGAAGTTTGAAGCAACACATTCTTATGGGAATGAGCTTATAGCTCATCCGTCATTCTGATACTAATTCCTAAATCCATACCCTCCAAATCAAACAACGAAAAAAAAATGTTAAAAAACATCGACACAAGAAAGCAACAAAGACACTACACTGCAAGATCAAGGCTTTTGGTATGCATTCCCGGAATGAATTATGGGTGTAGAATTCACTTTGGATCAACAAAATATTGTTTGTTAGACATTCACATTCTAAATTCCGAAAATGGGTCAAGAACGAGTCTCGATGCAAAACGTGTCAAAAGTCCATCTGGCCACTACATATTTTCACTCCACAATGCATTGTAGACTCATAATGCATACCAAACACAGCCCAAATGTCCAACCAGAAATTTAAGTTTAAGTGGATAAATTAGTTAGATTGTAGGTCTAAGAGAAACTGCAATTTTAATAATCAAGTGGAAGCCTATCTCCTAATAAGAATATTTTTATTTTCAAAGAATCCTCCAAAAGACTAGTTAAAGGGCTAGAAGGACAGATTAGTTAATTACTTCTTCTTAGTATTTATATTCATATCTAACCTTTATGGCTTATGGAGTGATCGTATACCAGTCAAAACAAGTGAATGAGAATTTAAAAACATCACAAGTGATTTCAACTTTCAGTCTTACAACTAATTTTCAATAATTTACCCATCTAAAAGTCAAATCAAACATTAGGCTACATTTGGTTGTAAGGGAAATTAAAAGGAAGGGAAGTGAAAAATTCTCAAATTAAAAAAAAAAAAGCCTAATGTGCACATGGGGTGTGTGCGAAATGACTGCCATGTCCCCCCCTGAATGGTAGAAATATCGCCACCAAGTGTTTGGTGCAGCCTGCACTGTGGCACAGAGAACATCGACTCAAAAAAGAAATGTTTGTAATCATTACCCCATTTGAGTGTATAATCTACTTAAATTTCTTAACATATTTAGTAATGATACATTTTACATGTAAACTTTATTTTACTTTTTAAACCAAAGGGATTTTGATGCAAAGTAAAATGAAATTCCATAAAAAAAAAAAAAAAAGGGAATGATTTGGAGTTGGTGATTCAGTCACATGGGATAATTATTATAAAAAATTTCTTTTTTAAGTTTGAAAATTTCACTTCCCTTACTTTTAATTTATTTAACAACCAAACAGAATCTTGTAGAAAGTTGACGAAAGTGATCCATTCCATGCTATTCAATTCAGGCTTTCACTCTTCCAGTTCTTCCCGTTCTCTTCAGAAAAATTATTACATGAGGAACACTGGAATAAGGGTACTAATTAGTTTGGTTCTAGTTAACTGGTTTGGTTCAAGATATAAAGGGTAGAAATCATAATCGAACTGGTTATTAAATGGTTCTAATATCTCCAATCAAAACCAGTTAATTAACGGTTCCAATTAAAAGTTTGGGAGAATGTTCTCTGTGCCGGGGGCGCAGGCTACTCCCAGACACATGGGGATGGGTGCAATGATCACCCTGCCCCCCTGAGTGGCAGGCTCAAGTGTTTGGATGCAGCCTACGCTGCGGCACAGAGAACATGAGCCCTAAAAGTTTTTACTGGTTTTGGTTTTATTATCAGTTTTTTCAACTGAAAAAAAAAAAAAAAAGGTTTGTTATCAGCTCAAGTTAACAATTATGAGCCCAATTGGGAGCGAAACTAATCTGAAGCCTAATAAAGAAATCTGATACTGCTGGGCTTGAACCATGATATCTAGGCCCATTACATAGATATCATGATTCGGGCTATAAAAGAGTGTTTTTTTTTTTTTTTTGGGGGGTCGAAGCTATAAAAGAGTTGGGGGAGGGAGGTGGAAGAAAAAGAATCCTCCATTACATTCGTGGTACTGTGATAATATCAAGGTTCAAAATCCAGATATCGGACTTGGGATTGGTCAAATTTGGCCTGGATCAGTAAAAAATGATCAAAATCCAGGTTTTACTGGATCGGGCTTGTATCAGTCAAAAATATGGGCTTGGATCAGTTAAAAATATTAATAAAATATTAAAACAATATGAATCGGTAAAATGGCAAGTATCGGATTACGAACCATGGATAGTATGGTATGGTACATCCTTCCAGCGCTCCAGCCCATGTTTGGTCTGTTCGATTCCTTCAATGGCTGTGATGGCGTTATCTATTTCGACTAGGCCCATCTTATACAAAAGCCCATTATATAAATCTTTTTTTTTTTTTTTTTTGAAATACAAAAATAATCGCCCACCGTGGGGCTTGAACCCACGACCACAAGGTTAAGAGCCTTGCGCTCTACCAACTGAGCTAGACGGGCTGACATATAAATCTATTTATTGGCATGTGATTGGAACTAATCCTGTGAGGTTAGCATGCTTCCCCACGCAGTAAAATGGTTGCTTAATTCATCAAAAAAAAAATGGTTGCTTAATTCTAAGAAAATATTAAGATCTTATAAATAGGGAATGATTTTCCTCACTGCCCACTTGGAAAGGGTTTCCTGCACAGCCCAAAATACCTGCCATAGTTGTTGAGGATTGGTGTCTTGTATTCAGTGGGTTGGGTTTGGGTCGTTTTTAGGGCCGTTAAAAATCCCGTAGGGCTCGAGACTTGGAGTAATTTTGAAAATTAAACCTTTATGTTTTTCTTTTAAATTGGTTGCAATGGAGTTTTAGGGTTAAGAAGGAATTCTTTACAAATAGAGAGGCAAGAGGAAAAGAACTTGTAACCCTATTCTATGTTTCTAATGAAGTCGCTCTCATCATCTCACCATGATATAGGCACCTTAGTGAACCACATATATCCTTATGTCGTGGTTGTTTTATTGTTATTTATTATTATTATTTTCTTGTACATTGTGTTTTTTACTTCATGTATTGGTTTCAACTCGTACAATGGCAACTTTGAAAAAACCTAAAATTTTGTGATAGGTAGATCCCATGATCCCCTACTTGGCTGCTCACATTTCAGATTTTAACCAAATAGACTTGGTCATGTAGGAAAATTAGGCTTTAAGAGTCCACAAGGACCACAACTACACAACAGGTGCACACTAATGCATGGACAACTATATAGGAGAGGTTATTTGATTGAACGGAAAATGTTATCCATGCCGCCCATGGTTTTAGTGCATGGTATCGAAACGGGTATTGGCAAAACGTAAAATCGATACAATATCGATGACTAGTAAAATCGATACATATCGATCGATACAGACTATGCGATACTGATACTTAGAACCGTGGCCGCGCCCTCTCATTGGCCTGCTTCGAGAGTCCTTCACAAACTAGCGATATGACAATCCTCCTCTCTTGATTGAGCCTTGATAAGCTATTGTTCTAGTTGGGAGAGATGCTTCTGGTGAGGTTTTTTCTTAGTTCATTAATCTTTTGTGTTTTTCTTCTTTGTCCGGTTGAGGCATTGTCAGATCAAAACCGACAATAAACCGACAAACCCACTAATCAAATGTCGGTTTTGAAACTTGGAATTGATTAATAATCTGATTTAATTTCAGTTTTGTTGTATTGCAACCTAAACTAATTTAAGAATCTAGTCGGTTTCAAAACTTGGAATTGATTAATAATCGATTTGAGTTCAGTTTTGTTGTATTGCGACCTAAACTGATTAAGAATCTGAAATCGAACCTATTATTAACATTTAACAGCCTTAGTTTGACCTGAATTTAGGGTTGAAAGGGCCCCCACCAGCCGGAGTTTTGGCCCTATTTTCGACTGGGTCATAAACTAATGGAGCCAGACGGTCCAGGCTGGCCACTGACAGCCTTAGAGATAGCTATGTTGGTTGGTCATATCTAAGCAGTGTGAACTGGTCGGTGGCTTGCTCATTGAGTGCATCCCTAAGCATTGTTTTAATGCACGATATCGAAACGAGTATCGGTCAATTTGGAAATCACTACGGTATTGGATCAGTATCGGCAAGGATAGATTCTATCAAACAAATTTGTCCTTGATCCTCATTTAAAAATAGCTTTTTTGATTGATTTATCCTTTGTCCGTACTATGTCACTGATATGGTATCGGCAAGATGTAAAACCTACAAATACTTAGAACCATGCCCAAGATCGATCAATATCCCAATCCGATACCAATCCAATGGTATGGCCAAGGGTAAAAAGGTAATAAAACTGAATTTTTTTATATTAAAAAGTAGAGGCAAATGCAACCAATTCAACCAGATTCTAGACGATAATAATACAGATCCCGAGATTATGAACCATGCCCCCAAGACTGCCAAGAGGTCAGTGGATCAACCCTCCTATTTCACATTTGTACTATAAGGCGTTAAGGCAGCCCTTCCTCCTCCCTCCTTGCCATGACCAATTGGGCTAATTCTTGACGATTTTGATTAGATTCCAATCAATTCAGATCGAAATCAATTTTCGATTCCAATTTTTCATACCATTGTATTCGAGTCCTTCCTTTGGAATGTAGATGAGATTTTTTTTACGCAAAGATGTTTTGATACTTGAAAATCTCGGTACAAGTTAATTAGATTTTTCTCTTACCCAGGTTAGGCTTTTGTTATTGGATCGAGTTTTCTTTTACTCACAATAAATGAGATCTCATTCGCCATGGAGGAGTGGGAGAAGACGAGAGATAGCATCAAGAGGGTATTTTGAAAAAAGGGCATTGTTTTAAAATTGCTAAAACCCTATAGGGGTTTTGAACGGTTCTCTATAGGTGGAGAAAACTTTTTCCTATATCTATTTTGGAAAAAAGATCGCTACCTGGTCATATAGCTCCTGCATCAACATAGAAACATTAGTTTGGAAAACATACTCAATTTCATTGGAGGGGTTGAATGGTCTTTTCGTGTGTTCATGCATCTGGGCACAGGAACCACGCAAAAAAATCTCCCAAAAATCGATCTATTTAACTGTGATCTAAAAAAGTGACCTCATCATGCTGCCAGCATCTCATGTGTTCGAGAAAAGTCGCCACCGACAAATTTTGCATCTTCGTAGGACAGTACTGCCAAAGACATGGAGGGTGTGTCGCCTATATCAAGTCTGAGCTGGAACTGGTCAGTCAAGTGTGACAAATGTTTGGTACACGTAATATCGTTTTGGTCTTTTCCTAATGGCCCATTACTTCTTCTTTACTTAATCTTGGAAACCTGCTTAGAAAAAACCACTTCATTTGATTTTGAGGTTCCAAATAAAGGCATAAGATGGAAAATAAGCTTGGTTTCCACAATTTCAATCACTTCTCCAGTCCAGCCACGGAAGCTGTGATGGAAAGTTGGAGCAAATTCGTAAGTTGGTTATAAGTGTCTATCACCTATCACCAACCATGGATTTAAACTAAAATGATGGATTTATAAGCATGGTTCTTCAAGTATAAGGAAATGGATACATGGTTCTAAGTATCAGTATTGTATCGTTCGTATCGGATGATACGTAGTGGTTTTGCTAGTCATCGATACCGACACTGATACCATGTCAATACGATATCGGTAGTATGGTACGGACAAAGGATAAAATGGTTAGAAAACTCATTTTTTAAGAAATTTTAAGGGTAATTTTGTCTCATACAACCAATTCAAGCCGATACCGTATTGGTTTTGTGTGTTGCCGATACTTGTTTCGATACCGAGCACTAAAACCTTGAATGGATATGATTAGACCAAATCGACAAAAGTTGCTGAAACTTTAGAAATTGAAATTGAGAAGAAAGTAAAGATTTCTATTTCTTTAAAAAAACAAGAAGTAAACAATGGCTATAAATGAGAATCGGAGTTGTGTTTGGTATTTATTCTTAGAATGCATTCTAGATAGATTTTATATTCTCGAATGATAAAAACAATCATTTTTATTATCCGATACTACAAAATCAACTTAGAATACATATCAAACACGGTTCAAATATTACTCACCCTCCATATGAAAGTTGAAGGTCAATTTTTGGTGTTAAAGGTCATATCATTTCGAGATAGGCATAAGTACAAGCAAATGAAAGTTGAGGGACAGTGACCTTCGGAGCTTTATTCTTGTCCTATGAGAAGAGGGAATCTCAGCTTTTTCAACCACTACATTTCCTCTGCCTTTTTTATTTTATAGTGCAAGGTCCCCCACTAGGGGTTAGAGGGCCCTACAAGGATGTGAGGAGAAGACCGAAAGAAGGTCACTAAGGGCCCACACTTGTTGGAAAGTGATTAACAACTAGTGGTGCATAATGCATATGCAAGCGGCCCAAGCACCTATGGTGCACACTTCATGAGAGTTGATCCTTGGGCCAACATTCCTCCACCTTGTACATGCATTTTTAGAAAGAAGAATAAAATATTAAAAAATCGGTGTAGCTCTAAGATTCTCTCTTTTTCTTTACCCTTTTTTTTCTTTTTAGAAAAGAACTGGGCATGAGGAGCTTTGGACATCCTGATTACACACATCAAGAAGCTAAGGAGAGAAAAATGGCCAATATGTCTTATTACGTGTCAAAAAGAGAGCCTTTCGAGCTAAGGAATGAGCGAGTGTCCCTAGAAATGTGGGAGAAGGAGCAAGATGTAAATTTGTCTGTCAGGATTTGTATATCTGATAGAAAACCAGCAATGCTAATAGGGAGAGAATTCGGGTTCAGCTTCTTTTACCATGTGAGCCTCTTGACATTCCCTCTCGTTCTCCCATTGGGTTAGTGTGGGAGATTTCAATACATTCAAATGATGTGTAGATCCCTTCCCCTATAAATTTTTCATTTGTTAGATCAGAAAATCCATGATAGTTTAATGATCGGGCTCGTCTTTGTGTAGGATTGATCAAAACTTTGATCCACCGTTGGATAGAGAGATTTAGGCTTGTGTTTTGTTCCTTTTGAAGCTACAATAGCTAATTTCTCGATGATCTTTAGGTATCAAATTTCGGAATCACTAATCGAATCGTTCAATACCAATTATTGATTTGAATTGATTGACATTTATCAGAATCAACCAAAAATCAATGGCAATTAGTTGAATCCAATAGTGCTGATTCCATTAAAAATCAGCCGATTCAACTGATTTGATTCCGATTTTTAAAACCATGCTCTCTCTCTCTCACACACGCGCACACACACATGGATGATACAAGCAATGTGGACCACCAATAGTGCAACTGTGCAAGCAGTCATTTAGGTATTTATTAAGAATTTTTATTTTATTTTATTTTTTTGATATAGCATATTTAGAAATGGATAAGTAGTTTTGGGGACTTTTCATTGAATTAAAAAAAAAATAGTTGTAGGGACCAGGTACCACTTGTCCGACGATAAGGACATTGGATGATTGCTATCAACTCTTAAGGTCGAATCCCACCTTCATCTCTTCTTTTAACCCTCCTCCTCCAACTATAAACTTCTCAGGAAAAAGAAAAGGCTAAGATTATTGCTCTTCACCTTTTCTAGAGTTTTCATCAATAAATCATGTTTGGGGGTAAAGAACTGAAAAGGATGCTTTATCTCCCTTTTATTTTTTTCTGGGGGAAAGTGTTGTCTTATAGTATTATTGAAAGGGGAAAAGATTGTCATGTGGAGAGTGTGGGTCCTGTTTCATATTTCTCACATAGTATCCATGTGGGATCCACATTGAAACTCTCTCCTTCTCCTTCCGAATCATGTGGTTTCTTTATTAATGAAATCATTTCTTATGCGATAATTATTCGCGTGATGTGAGAGATTCCTCCCACATTATTGGTGTGGGGAATCCTCTCACTACTTATTGAAAAGATGTTTTCTTGGAGATTTTAATAAATAAGCGAAAAGTACTCAATGAAGAAGGAAGCGATAATAGTTTCTTTGGGGATGAAACTACACATTTCCTTTGTGAACTAGTAAATCACTAATTTAAAAAAAAATTATTATAATATAATAAAATTTTTTACAATAAAAAATAATTAAATAATATTAATAAATTATTTATTTTTTCTTGTGCTGAATATGGACTAATACATTAACTCCTAAACATAAATCAATAAACCAGGGTTCTTTTTTTTTTGGGGGGGGGGGGGGGAAGGAGGTTCAGGGTAATCCTAAATTAATAAAAGTTTTTTTAATACGAATCTATCTCTTTCCACCTATTTGAGGCCCCAACCTTTATTAATCTTATTCACTAGAAAAAAAAAAAAACTTTATTAATCAGGCAACTAGTAGAATTTTTTTAGGTTAATCTCTAATCTATTATGAGATAGCACATTGATTAAGGCCATGCATGCTGTTAGGAGCATGGTTCGTAATCTCGGTATCAAATCGGTTGGATCTGATCGTGATCACTCAAACTCGGGTCAAATATGACACTTTTGCCCTATTGCAAACTGAACTACTAAAAGTTTTTTTTAACACAAATCTATATCTTTCCACCGATTTGAGGTCCCAACCTTTATTAATCTTATTCACTAAAAAAATAAAAATAAAAACTTTATTAATAAGGCAACTAATTTTTTTGGGGTTAGTCTCTAATCCACTTTGACATAGCATATTGATTAAGGCCATGCATGCTGGTAGGAGCATGGTTTGTAATCTCGGTATCGGATCGGGATTGCCCAAACTCGGGTAAAATATGACACTTTTGCCTCTTTTTTTTGTAAAAAAAATTCAATTTTTTTAAACCTTTTTATCTTTGTCCATATAGGTGGATCGGATCGGTCTCGACTGATACCAATCTGGTCAAAATCGACCAATCCGATCCAAGATTACAAACCATAGTTAGGAGTGAATATTATTAAGCTTATCCATAGCTTTATTGGGGGGGGGGGGGGAGTTTTTTTTTTATGGCTCATACTGATGAACTATGCAAATTTTTTTCTGAAAGTTTCCCTTAGTAATGTTAGTATGTTTTGAATGTTTAGTGCACACTACTTATTTTGGGGTGGGTTTTTGTTTCTAAATTGTGTTTATGGAATGGGTTAAATGGTTATTTTCATCTTCCATTATATAAATTGTCCTCCTTTTTTTGGGGGGGGGGGGGGGTAGGTATGATATAAAATCATTTTAATTGTTACGTTCGTAACTTATATAATGATTTTTTTTTAATTAAAGAAAAGGTTATTAGTACCTTTTGTTCGTCTGTACGTAATGTTGTTTTGTTGGCTAAAGCAGTCAAACTCACTACTCCCCTAAAAAGAAAAAGAAAGTAAATTAATAGACCAAATCATGATGGATCATGGTTAAATTCCCAGGTTTAACCTTTGCAGCGGCAAAAATAGTTAATTTTACTTTATTGGTGGTAACTATTTTCTACAAATAAATTGCTAACTTTTTTTTTGGGGGTTTGGGGGGGGGGGTATTGTATGTAATATATCTTGTTCAAAATTTTTATGTTTGGATTTTTTTTTATATTTCATAAAAAATTTCAATTTAAATGTCTTCTTACTTGAACAAATTATTATTATTGTTCTATCAATCTTACTATTGTACATACTTTACAAATTTTAAAGACTTTTTTTTTTTTTGGGTAATATAGGGATTTTCTTATTGACACCTTAGGATTTGTAATCTTACTTTTTTTGCCCCTTGTTGTATTTTTAAAAATTAATTAATGCAAGGATTAAAAAAAAAGAATTTTCCAAAAACTTGAAAGTCATTTAATGCAATTTTTATGTGAAATGATAAATTTATCATTATTGAAAAAATTGCATTAAATATTTTTGAGAATAAAACAAGGGACAATTAAAAGAAAATGAGAGTTCTAGTCACACTTATGGATGTGTCATCCGAACACTCTCAATTTTAAAGGGCTATAATTACTCTTAAAGATACTCTCTCTCTCTCTCTCTCTCTCTCTCTCTTATAATATAAATTTTTTCTAGTCTCCATCAAAACGGATGGGGGAAGTTCTTACAGTCTCTCTCCTCTCTCCTCATTAGATATGCAGACTCTCTCCTTATCAAATATAGTATTTTATTAATTACCATTGATTTGACATATAAGATGCCAATATAAATGGATAATATATAAATCATATTTCATAAAAATAAAAAATAAAAAATCATTTTGGAGATGTTTGGCAAAGATGGACGGTTAGGTGAGATGTTGAAAGAAAAATAACCAAGAAGCACCAAGAATATGGTCCCAATAATCTCTTGGCGTACTATTTGCAAACCTAAAAGGTTTGGAGGACTTAATGTCAAGCAATCGGCTGCAATGAATCAGGTCTTGTTAGCAAAGAAAGCGTGGGAACTTCTCTTTCCTCCTTCTTCATTGTGGGGAAGGTTGATGAAGAATAAGTATTTTTCGAATGGGAATTTTTTGAGTGCCAACTATCCCGTTTCAGCTTCTTGGGGATGGAAGTCTGTTTGCTCTGCTAGGGATCTAATTCGACAAGGACTTTTCATACAATTGGGCTACGGGCATGCAATCAATCCTTGGCTCGATTATTGGATTCCATCTCACCCACCGTTAGCGGCTCCTTTCCCTTTGCCTTTTGGGGCTCCGACGTCTGTAACAGAGCTTATTGATTTTCATTCAGGGTCCTGGAAGAGAGATTTGATTTTTCACTGGTGGGCTCCAGACATTGCTTCCCGAATTTTATCCATTCCTATTCCGATATTTCCTGAAGCCGACAAGTTTATTTGGGTGCCAACTTCAAATGGTATTTTCACAGTCACTTCTGCTTATAGTATTGCAATGAATGGGTTCTCTCACTCATATGATTCGACATGGCTTAAGATCTGGCCTCTCCCAACCGTCCCTAAAGTACAACATCTTATCTGAAAAATACTACATCAAAAAGCTTCCATTGCCGGACCTTCTCATTCGCAGGGGAATGAATCTTAATCCTTTATGTACCTTTTGTCTTGACCAGCAACAGTCATTAGATCATCTATTTGGGGACCGCTTAAAGACTCGACAAGTATGGCAACAAGCGGGCTTGGGGCTTGATGCACATTATCGGACAACAACCCATCATCACAGTCATTCGAAATCTCATTAAAGGGCAGAATAACTCTAGCAAAGACAACATTTTGCTGATTGCTTATTGTTGTAGTATTCTGTGGAATATTTGGATCAAATATTGGGACCGGACCTTCAGGCAACAAATTTTTAATCCTAGAGGCGTTGTGCTTAGATCCATTGCGGGGGCTAAGGAAGTGGTCAATCAATTCTGCTTCTCTAAGGCAAAAATGCGGAGACTGGTTAAATGGGTTCACCCTCCTCAATCATTTGTCAAGTTCAATGTTGATGGTGCTAGCTTGGGGAATCCTGGACAAGCTGAAATTGGAGGGGTTTGTCGCACTTAGGATGCATCATTCATTTGCGCGTTCTCAGAAGGAATTAATTGGAACTATGCTCTGGTCGCCGAAGCTTTAGCGGCACGTAGAGCTATGCTATTAGCTCTTTCTCTGAATTTCAAGCAGGTCATTATTTAGAGTGATAACCTTTTGCTGATTAGCCTATTGAATGGTGGTACTGAGGCCTCTCCTTGAAAAATCAAGCCTATTGTGTCCGACTGCTTCAACCTCATCCCGTTCTTCGACGAGATTAGGTTCTCTCATGTTTTGAGGGAAGCGAACTCTGTGGCAGATTCCCTGGCAACTCAAGCAGCTTCTTCTCAAATTTCCCTCTGTTGGTTTTCTTCTCTTCCCCCCTCTATTTCTCCTTTGTTGTTTGCTGACTCTGCCAGAACATTGTTCCTTAGATAATAAATTGCTTTTATCAAAAAAAAAGAAGAAGAAATGACTGTCTCAATCAAGTGGATATCACCAACAGTTCACCACCGACAATGTGATGGGAGAATGGATGTCCACTATAAAAAAAATAATAAAAACACAAAGAAAAAGGGTCTCCCCTTAATAATAATATAATAAAAACCCAAGCGATATATGGGAGGTCTAAATAAAACTCACTATCCACCTACCAAGTTGTTCTTTAGCAAATGTTTCTTGGGACCATATTATTTGTCATGTGGCTGATAAAAACTAGGATCATTTTCACAACTTTTATAAGTTTTTGAGGGAAAAATCCATTTTGACGAGTGTCAGAGTGTACAAGAGGGGGCCACAAATATTAATGATGAGAAAGGAGAGAGAATGTTTAAGAGAGCAAATATATAAGGTGTTGTGTATACATCATTTTCCCATAATATAATCAACCAAAATTTTAACACTTAGTCTAGATTTGGAGAGCCCAGCGCCTAGGGGAGATCCAACTGTTGGGCTGTGTTGCACTGTCGCATACATCCCGATGGCTGATTGTGCGGCACAACCCAGCCCTTGGATGCCCCCTTGGGCACTCACTGGGAGTTGGGCTCCCTGAAGAGGAGTCGGATCCGGGCCATTGGCAGATAGAATACAATGCAACCCCAAATGTTTCACTAGTCCATTCAAATGGTATGGCGTTGTAGACACTGAATTTTGTTACCCCCCGGCGATGATGACAACAGGACACGGACAGGCATCGGTATCTCTCTCAAGAAGGACTCTTGTCCCTACATCTAAACCAAATCACCCTAACATCCCTAAAATGACTTATAAGATCCTTTTACCAAATGCTGAAGGAGGTACTGCTCACCCACCCCCCCCGACAGAAAATTTTCTGAAGAGTCAGAAGGGAGCCAAAAACCCAAAAAATAAGGAAAAATGGCATTGCGCCCCCACAGCACCGTAGGCTCCTTCCCACGACACAGTGGGGATGTGTACCGAATTTCCACGGTGCCACGAGGGGGTGTGACATCAGCTTGCTGACGTCACCCATGGCGCCAAGAGAGAGAGGGGACCCCTCCCTATAAATAGGAGGGTCCCCCTACCCCAAAAAACAAGTTTTTCTCTGGTAAGGAGACCCTCCAGGGCTTGTTTTGCCCCCTTTTCACCCTCTTTTCCTTTGTCTTTCCCTCATGAGTATGTGAGTGAGTGAAATTCTTCGACGTGGGTAGATCCTTCGGTTACCCATCCAAGCATAGAGCGATTATGCTCTTGGGTATTGTTATCCCGTCAGTGTACGGATAACAAAAAACCCCCTTCACAACCGTTATTCTGTCTGTATACAGATAACAAGAATCCCTTATATAGTCGTTACTCTGCCCAAAGTTTGAGTAGCGAAACCCATCTCATATAGTCCTTACTCTGTCCGACAAGAGAGAGACAATCCGATCGTCTCTCTCCACCTGAGCCGTGGGACATCACATATTTCGTCCTCAGTGCGCTTTCATTTATTTCTTGCATTTCTAGACAGGTATCTGTTTCTTTCCCTCTCATTATTTTTGGCATAATGTAAACAATTAAAATAACTCGTTTTAGTGTACATAGTAAATGATTTTTCTTTCTTTGTTATGAGTAGTGCATCATAACTTAGCCTTACATGTTAATATAGGATATATTATTAAGGGAGAATATTCGAAAATCAGCATCTAATAGAAAGACCGATTTATCCGGGCGATGTGGGTGCCTAACACCTTCCCACCCTCGTAACCTAACTACTTACCCTGAATCTCTGACCAGACCATATGGAATTACGTAGCCCTTTTCGCTAACCCCGGATGGAGCTACACCCATTGGGTCCTAGGTCCTAACCCTGGGTGGCGACTCCATTTCTTTATAAAGCATGATCCCAATCTCCATGATGATATATCGGAACAATACGCCGTTATTCATCGAAGTCAATCCTTGTCGCCAAAAGGCTGAGGAACCCTCGTCCCTAGGACCACGGTACTTACAGGCGTCTTCTATCAATTGGGCTGGCAGCAATCTTGTTTCAGTTATCCAAAAGCTCTGTCAAGACTTCTCAACCGTCAGCTTCTGTTACATCCAAAGATCTCGTAATGGTTTGGCTGACTTCCTTGCATCTGGGTCATCTAATCGCCTAGGTTTTATTGTAAATACTAGCTTTGTTACTTCTAGGAGTTTCTCCCAGGAAGCTTTCCTCTAATAAAATTTTCCTTCCTTCTGACCAAAAAAAGATAAAAATTTACCAATCACTATTGAGGTTCTATGTAAAACCGATAGAAAAAGAAAATCTTCCTTTAAAACAAAATTTAAATGAAAAAAATTTACAATGAAATAAATGGGGCTTGAGGTGAAGTTGATACCCATGGTGTCTCTTATAGAAGAAGCTTGAGTTATCAAGGAATGGTCCTCATTGTGGTTGATACCAATGATGTCTCAATTGCAAAATTATGTACTACAGTGCATAACATTGTGCTTGCATCCTTGAATCACAAAACCCTTTATGCGATTTAACTCTAAAGGGGAAATAAAGCAAAATATCAATTTTATAAATGTATTTTTGGTAAAATGTTATAAATGTTTGTGATTATAAGACCAGATTACCCCTAAATATATTCAACTAAGAATACGTTATGTGGGTAAAATGGTCATTTAATATGCATACCCTTCTCCTTATTTAATGGGCCGTTCTTCCTTAGTTAATCATCCCTCTCTTCTAGAGCTTTCCACCTTCACGATTGTTGCGACTCTAGTGTTTCTGCAACAACAATCATCTTTATTTGACAACCTGGTAAGCTTTTAAAATTCAAGATTTTATTGAAGTTTTTAAGATTAGGGTTTCATAGATTCAAGGTTTCATTGTTTAGGGTTTAAGATTCACATTTTATAGTCTAATATTTCATTGTTCTAAGGTTATGGTAAGGCTATGGTGTTACTTGACTAATTTTTCCCGTGATCCCACCAGAGGAGAAGAAAATGAGAATTTTTTTTAACTTTATAAAAAATACGAGTTAGATGCAACAAAACCATGAAAATGGATGACTCAGATTTATTTTTATAATGGTAAAAAAAGACAAATGATTATGACTCCAATAACAATTCCAAGGGAAAGATCCAATTTATACTATAAAACACTTGATTAAGGTACTTATCAAGAATAGTAGACAAGGGGAATCAATCAACCAGATCAGACTCAACCGATCTGCCAATACACATATCTCCAAAGATTTGATATGCTATCATTATCGATGATTGTATCATCAAAAAATCGTATCATCGATGTTGATAGACCAAATAAGGTCTGTATCGAATGCAAATTAAAAAAAAGGGAAAGAGATCACTGCCCGTGCAAGTATCGATCTGGGCGAGATTTCTACTTTTCCATGTGGGCAATGCAGTACTTTCGTGTGTTTTTGTTTCTTTATGTAGGAGCCACACGGCCACGCAAGCGTTCTCTTCTCCTTGAAAAAGAAATGTTCTCTGTGCCGCAACGCTACGCCCAGACACATGGGTCTACCACTCAAGGGAGCAGGGTGGTCATTGTGCCCTCCCCCATGTGTCTGGGCACAACCTGCGGCCCCAGCACAGCGAACATTCTCCCAAAAATAATTTAAGGATATGGATTATAAAAAAAAATACATATACGGATACGTTTACGCCATAGGGGTTACTTTTTTGTTATATATATATATATATATATTTACATCAGCACTCTCTTATCTTATTGGGCCAGAGTGATAAGCACTGTGGTCTATAAAATAAGGGACAAAGTCGGATCTTCAGTTGTATATTCCAGAAAAAGTATGCTTTTAGTGGGAAAAGTTAACGTGAATTGATCACACCAAAATCCACTTTTTCTTGTTGAAGAATCCAAATCCATATTATTCTCAGCGAAAGAACTGATCTCTATCCGTATTTTCTTGGAGATACACGTAGAAATCGTAGTTTTAAACCCTAATTTTTTATTTTTTTTTTCCCCCTGTTCTTTCTATTCTGCGCTTATTTAAGGGTCATCAAGAAAGAGGGAGTTGAAGAGACTCAGAGAAGGAGAGGGAGAGGGAGAGGGAGAAGGAGAGTCTGGGAGGGTGGTATTTAGGGTAAGGTTTTCTGAGATTTGCTGTATGTCAGTGGATTGCATTGGGAGTTACTACGGCGGATTCGGTGAGCTTGCTAATCCTTTACAATGGCCACAACTGCGGAAAAAACGACGTCTTGCTGCATTAACACCAAGACTGCTCCCCTGCGACGAGAGGCAACTGCTGCTGTTGTTGCTGCATCTGATACGGAGGTTGTTCAGAAAAGAACTGCCATGGCTTCCTTGATTCACCCTGTTGATCCTATCGCTGAATCTTCAGCAACAGCTTCCACCAAAGGTAAGATCCTTTTTTTTTATTTCAATGGTGTTGATGTAGATCATGCTCGAGATTAGATGTACTTTTATTTCTCTTTCCTTTCCCCTTTAAGTATTCATCTAGTTGCAGAATATGTTTTATTTTCATCCTTGCATGTCATTATTTCCCATGCTCAGTTTGGATAAATCGCTTTGTATGCATCTGATGGTAACCAAATTGTGAAACTCCTGAGAATGTAAAAACTACAGATTCATATTTCTCCATGCCACGGAATCAATTTCAATTTGAAATAAGTCTCAGAACCTTGATTAATATTATTTATCTATTTATTATTATTATTATTATTATTCTTGGGTCCCCTTGCAAGTGTTGATCTGGTTGTTAAGAAAGGATCATCTATGATTATGGTACAAATTTAGATGGGAACGATCCCATGCATTCAAATTTTGTTTACTGGACGTACTCCCTCTCCCCCTTTTTTTCAGATTTGTCGATCGGTTTGTTGATAATTGATTCCTTATCTTCATTTCAGATTATGTTGTTTGATTTCAGGTAGCTTAAGTTTTAAGCTTTAGTTAGTTTTTGAAATAAATCAACTATTCTTTATTAAGTTTGAAATTGAGATTTGCAAGTTCAATTTGTTCCTCATTACAAAATACCAAATTTGTTGGCATGCTTCTTAGCAAGTGCTTTTGAATGAGAGGCTTGTACTCTTTGATTGTGCCTTTAAAATTTGTTCTTTCATCGAAATTAGAACATTAGGTGGTTAAGTGGCTTTTTCAGAGCTCAAAGACAAGATTAGACTAGCAAGGAATAACCAAAGGATTGAGCCAACAGGCCACAATGTCGCAGAGGACATTGACTTATTAGTTGATGTTTGGTCATCTATTTTTACGTAGCTACTTCAATGTAAAAAATTATACCTTCTGAATAATATTTTCCGTAAGTGTAGACCATGGGAAAAGATAGGTGATTAACTGGCATTTTGTAACTTGTATGCATAACTATTCTTATAAAATGATAGAAGGCAGTCATCACCATCAAGCATATAGTTGTCAAGGTGTTGCCTAGACGTCCAGGTACCTTGACAACTAGGATTGCCTTGTTCGCCTAGGCGCACCTTGGTCACCTTGCATCCAGGTCCCTTCCAATACCTTGGGTCATTTAGACGTCGTGACAACTATGCCATAAAGGCAGCATAATTTCTTAGTACTGAGGCCGCCACAATTTCTTGATGTCCCAAGTGATTCATGCTCGCCACTTTTACTGGCTGGTGGTAAGGAACATATTTCTTACATTCCCCTGCACTGTAATAAGCTAGGGTTTATGTCAATGTTTCGAACTCTCATGGATGTACCCGGTTAAGGCTGCAACATGTGGATTTGATCAATTTCTTCGTGTTCTTCTTCCAGCCTTCCCTTTTGGTGTCTCTTACGAATTTTGCACATATATATTTGCTAATTTTTAGCTATAGCTTATATTACTTGTATATTTCACCATGTTCATTACCATCTGCATGTGTGCACGTGTGCTGAAAGTAATGCCATAAATACAGTTTGCATGGTAAAGCTAGCTCCTCAATTCACATACGCTAGCATGTACAATGATGTTAGTGTGCAATACGTGTGGCATTCCACCCTTTTAGGAACAGAGCAAATCTTTGTGTTTTCCCATTATAACAGAAATATGTTAAAATGATCCCACGTTAAGATTGAAGCTGTCATCCTTTCTCAATGTTTGCTTGTTTATGTTTATATGTGTGTGTGTGGTGGTGGTGGAAATGACATGGTTTTCAGGACTGGGATCATAATTTTCACGACATCTAGGCGATCGAAGGCGTTGTAGAGGGCCTGGACACAAGGCGACGGCTTGGCAACTATGATTGGGATTGGGAATCCGATGAGTTCTGGCTGATCCTAGACTGGATTGGGACAGATTGATCAATACATTGATTGGACTATATATGATCAGTCAATGCTGATTGTACCTCTTAAGGATTTTGGATTACACGGTACAATCCAAAGCAATCAATTTTTGAAACCATGGAGAGCAAATTCTTAATTTTACAGATAAAGGGGTAGTAGATTCTCAATAGTGTACAAATTTCTTGTTCATTGATTTAATTACAAGTAGAACATTTATGTTGAAGGTTTGAAATATCACCAAGTGATCCTTATGGTAAAAGTGAAAAATTTTGTTTCTTTGGATGCTTTCTTATTGCAACTGCCTAGTCTTTTTAAGCTCATTTTTTTACAGTTATTGGATGGTCTATTTTGGTTGATGAATTAATTCAAATTTCTTATTTATGCTGGCACAGGAATACAAATCATGACAAGGGCTCAAACCAGCCACCCATTGGACCCTTTGTCTGCTGCTGAAATTTCAGTGGCAGTTGCTACGGTCAGAGCTGCTGGAGCTACTCCGGAGGTTAGTTGTCCTTTGATTATATTCTGGGAAATTGGATGAGAAAATATTGTGCAATGAGATTGTTACTATAAGATGATATCACTAATATTTCTTTTTTATGTTGATGTTGTTTTTCAGCAGCTGATATTGTTTTTTTTTTTTCCTTTTGCAGCTTAGAGATAGCATGCGGTTTATTGAAGTGGTTTTATTGGAACCCGAAAAAAATGTTGTTGCATTAGCAGATGCATATTTCTTCCCTCCTTTCCAGCCGTCATTACTTCCAAAAACAAAGGGTGGAGCTGTAATTCCCAGTAAACTTCCTCCAAGACGTGCAAGACTTGTTGTATACAATAAACGATCGAACGAGACAAGTGTCTGGGTTGTTCAGCTGACAGAAGTACATGCGGCAACTAGAGGTGGACATCATAGGGGAAAAGTTGTTTCATCACAAGTTATTCCAGATGTGCAACCTCCCATGGTACTTGTGATTTTACTTTGACATTCTGAACAGTATTTCCAAGATTTCTAGCTGGCTCTCATGAACTGTCTAGACTCAAATTTTGGCAGTATTTGCTGCTAGCTTTTTACATATATGATCCAAGGGAAGAAGAAGTTGAATAGTACTTAGATGCATAAATATAAATATTAGGACTCTAATTCTTAAGGCTTGGATTGCAATCATTCTGAATGTTGAATTTTTGATCTCTAAGTTGAAGTTAGGTCTACGGTAGCAGGCTAGCTGCCTGAAAGGAAACTCAAGCTACATTGATTAAATGAACGCTGTTGTTTCATGAGTCACCTTATTGGTTAGCATTCAAGTCCTTTCAAGAAGCATATGTGTCAAACAAATTTTATCAGGTTGGCTCCTGGCCATCAGCCATGCCTAGGTTGTTGTCCACTTGCTATTCTAGGTGACAAAGTCTTTTATCTTCCCTAGTGTGGTATTTTCTTAGACACCCTGTGAGCTGCCCGATCATTTTGGGCATGCTTTGACAACAATTTGAACTGCTAACAGTTTTTGAAGATGATTTTATACGATGGGTGAAGCCAATAATAATGGACCTTGATTCAGTGATGTTTGTGTTTAAGTTTCTGATATGCCTTGTCAAGTCAAGCATTGAAAATAAAAAATTCTCATAATGTATGGTTCTGGGAATTTGACTGAAAGAGTGACAATTCCAGTCTCTTTATTTTCAATCCGTCCTTATTTTGGGTGTGTCTAAATAGTTTACTTTTTTTCTTTTCGTTTTATTTCTGATGATGGATGATGACTTGATTCTCTACACCAGAAACATTTATTGTTATCGAGAGTATTGTTCCAAACATTTTATGAAATACAGTTTTCGGTGGCTGGTTCAGACAATCCATCATCTTATTTTAGTAGTTTGAAAAAAATAAAATAATGTATTTCTTTGTTTTTTCCCCCCCAAGAAAAAGTTTCTGGATCTTCTTTCTTTTTTTAGGATGCTGTGGAATATGCTGAATGTGAAGCTGTTGTTAAAGACTATCCTCCATTTCGGGAGGCAATGAAGAAGAGGGGTATTGAGGATATGGATCTTGTGATGGTAGATGCCTGGTTAGTTGATTCTGTGCCTTCATATCTTACTTAGTATTCGTGGAGATATATTGTTAATTTTGGTTGCAACCCCATATTAAGGCTATGACATTTGACTCTTTTACAGGTGTGCTGGTTATCATAGTGAGGCTGATGCTCCTAGCCGTAGGCTTGCTAAACCTCTTATTTTCTGTAGAACTGAGAGTGATTGTCCAATGGAAAATGGTTATGCTCGTCCGGTTGAAGGCATTAAAATTCTTGTTGATATGCAAAATATGGTAGTTATTGAGTTTGAAGACCGTAAACTTGTGCCTTTGCCTCCAGCTGACCCATTAAGGAATTATACTGCTGGTGAGACACGAGGAGGTGTGGACCGTAGTGATGTGAAACCTCTGCAAATTGTTCAGGCCGAAGGTCCAAGCTTTCGTGTTAACGGTTACTTCGTAGAATGGCAGAAAGTATGTCCTAGCTGGTTCTACTAACTTTTTAATTTTTCTACATATCGAATTTCAACCATTCAAATTGAAATCTACATCTTTCTTTTGTCTTGTTGACAGTGGAACTTTCGTATTGGCTTCACTCCAAGGGAGGGTCTGGTTATATATTCTGTTGCATATATTGATGGTAGTCGGGGCCGGAGGGCTGTAGCCCACAGGTTGAGTTTTGTTGAGATGGTGGTGCCATATGGAGATCCAAATGATCCCCATTACAGGAAGAATGCATTTGATGCAGGCGAAGATGGCCTTGGCAAAAATTCTCATTCTCTTAAGAAGGTCACTTTCTAAATACTTTGTGATATGGTTTTAGTCGGACTGACTGTGTTAGTTCCCATCCCGTCTTTAAAATTATTCTAATAGGAAACACCTTTGTGATCTCAGGGATGTGATTGTTTAGGCTATATCAAATACTTTGACGCTCACTTCACAAACTTCACTGGTGGAGTTGAGACAATTGAAAATTGTGTTTGTTTACATGAAGAGGACCATGGTATCCTATGGAAGCATCAAGATTGGAGAACAGGGTTGGCTGAAGTTCGACGGTCTCGACGGTTAACTGTATCTTTCATATGTACTGTTGCTAATTATGAGTATGGATTCTTCTGGCACTTCTATCAGGTAGGATAAGAATGTCACCATATTTGGTTTAGTATGTGGTCTTCTGTGTCTCCTTGTATTCTTGTTATTGCTTGTGGGCTCATTGTTTTGCTGTAATATATATGTTCAAAAGCTTCTTGACCTATACTAGAGTTTTTAGGCTCATGGAAGAATACCTTCTTTTAACTCTCATCAACAATAATTCCTTTTGAAATGCCTACTGCTTACAAGTGAAAAATCTTTTGTATCTCAACGGATAGAATAAAGACTTCTGGATTGATTACATCACTAAAATGGTCTTGCTATGAAGACACTCTTAAATGATGAATTAATAGATGTACCATTGTGCTTAAAAGTGTTGGCAATTTTAGTCCCACCTGATTCTGGCCTGCCTGATTTGAAGACCCAGTATGTCAGGCCAGGTTGGGCATGGATTCAACATTTGGCTTAGCCTGTCCTAGAATTATTTAGTTTTGTGATAAAGTAGTAGATGTAATCTACTGTGCAGATGATGGCAATATCTGCTGTAACCTGGCTTGGAACATAATGTAGTTATGTGCACAATACATATCACATCTTACATAAGTGCATATAAATATGTACTTCTGAAGTGTGGCTTAACTTCCTCCTGGATTCATTGTTCAGGCTTCTCTCTATGCAGGACATCTTCAGTTAAAGGCTTAAAGTCATTATTTATATAATTTCATGTGGTTTTTAGCTCGCAATTTGTGTCTATGGCCTTGTTTGCATTTCTGGCCAGGCCAGGCCTATTTTTCCAGCTCAGGGTGCTGGGCTGACTTTCGTGGGCTGCACATAGTCGCTTATATGCTGTGGTGGGCTGGCCAGCTGGTACAATTTCCTCCTCATACTTGAAGCTCTAGATGTTTTATCTGGTAGAAGGATTAATACTACTTTCATTGGTTTGTTTCTAATATTTTGGTTTCTTCAGCTAAGCTGGAAAAGGGGGAAAGAACGGATTGCATGGATTGTTTGCCTTTTCAATGATTGTAGCTTTACTTAGCATCTTTCAAATTCAGTCTTTACTGTTGTATCAATTATCGAATGAACTTATCATTGCTTCTTGGATATGTACGGTCACTGTGCACCCATGTGTGTCATCATGATGCACAGATTGCCAGTCCAAAGTCCAATGGCATTTTGACACATTGAGCCTTAAAATGGATTGGTTCCAATTCATTTGAACTAGTTACTGCTATCTTTTCTTTGACCTCAATGACAGGTAGCTTTTTTACTATGGTGGATCACACAAGCTCCTTAAAATTAAGACTAATACTTGTATGAATTTCTGTTACAGGATGGAAAAATAGAAGCTGAGGTCAAACTAACAGGTATTCTTAGCTTGGGAGCCCTCCAACCTGGGGAATCTAGAAAATATGGTACAACTATTGCACCAGGACTATATGCACCAGTTCATCAACACTTCTTTGTTGCTCGAATGGACATGGCTGTTGATTGTAAGCCCTTTGAACCATTCAATCAGGTAAGATCCCGTGAACTTCATGAATGGTGTGGTTAGATGGGTTCTTCGTAGTTCGTATGCAAGTCTAGGGGAAATCTCTCTAGATGGTTTTATTTTTTATTTTTTGGAGTTTTTTCCTTTGGATTTTAATTATGGTTCTCAAGTTCTCACTGTGATTGAGGTAATACTGATATTTCTTCATGAAAATGGAGATTGGTTTCCTAGTTGCTCTTTGCAGAATTTATGAATAATCATTACAACAACAACTCAGCCTTATCCCAATTAAATGAGGTCGGATATATGGATCCTTGCCCTCCAATTGGCTCTATTCAAGGTCATACTTGATACAAGACCTAAGCTTTGCGTGTCTTTTCTCACCACTTCTCGTAGGGTTGTTTTAGGTCTGCCCTTGGCTCTTTTAGTTGATTCAATCTAAATTAAATCACTCATCCGTACTGGAGCATCCAATGGCCTCTGTTGAACATGGTCATGCCACCTCAAACGACTTACTTTTAGCTTATCATGTATTGGAGCTACTCCCAAATCAGCTCTAGTATGATCATTTTTTACTTTATATTTCCTAGTTTTGCCACACATCAATCTCAATATCCTCATCTCTACTAGTTTATCTACATGATGCTTCTTAACTGCCCAACATTCCACACCATACAGCATAGCTGCTCGTATGACTGTCCTATAAAATTTTGCTTTAAGTTTTAAAGGAATATGTTCAATCACATAACACTTTGGATGCACCTCTCCATTTCATCTATCCTATTTTAAGTCTCTGTGAAACATCATCCTCTATATCTCCTTCTTTATTTATGATTGAGCCTAGATACCTTAAATAATCACTTTGTAGAATCTCCGTCTCATCATTGTTTAGTGTAATTGGAGATCTATTAATTCTGATAGATCTTTCTCCTGATTATTAAATTTTCATAATTCCATGTTGTCTCCAAACACATCATGCTGCCTGCTGTTGCTTTTGAAACTTTCTGTTGAAATAAAAGCTTAAGTTCGCATTATCTTGGTTCTGCTTCACTGAAACTAGTTCTCTTTATTTTGAAGCAATTTTTTTTTTTACTGTGAGGCACTTCACTGCCTTTATTATGTAATGCATTTTCAATCCAACGAATGTGGAGCTGCCCTTGATGAAATTGATGATATATTCTGTTTGAGCCTGATAGTATGGACTGTTTAATGTATTAACAATTTTGAATTGGTTTTGTACCATTTATTACTTTAATTTTTTTCATCACATTTATTCCTTTCATTTGGGGAGTTAACTATGTGGATGTTCTGTTCTTCGGGTAGGGTACGCCTTTTATGGTCTTTCATGAGATTAATAAAATCTTATGGTTAATTATCTTCCGAATCATGTGCCTTTTCTTTGTCCAACCTATTTCATGAGTGAACTTCCTGTTTTGTGTGATTTATTATCAATGATGATTTGTTTATTTATTACTTCTGACTCAGCTTGTCTCCCAATAACTATTTAAGTCATTAACTTATGTATTTATAAATATTGATAGATTGTTTCTTTTTGTTAATTATGATAATATCAGTTGTGTAATGTTGCATTTATAGGTAGTTGAGGTGAATGTTAAAGTTGAAGAACCAGGAAAGGATAATGTTCACAACAATGCGTTCTATGCTGAAGAGGAACTGCTCAGATCTGAACTGCAAGCAATGCGTGACTGTGATCCTTTGTCAGCTCGCCATTGGATTGTAAGACATTCATACTGTGGTTATTCTAGTAGTCCTCTACATTGTTTGTTAGTTAGGCATTTGTATACCTTATGGTCTTTTATTCTTTATTTGCAAATGCTCTTTTGTCTTCTTTATGCGTATTATTTTTTTCCCTGAATATCAACAATGAGAACTATGATGCTTTTGGTATGAGTTTTAACAATATGGAGGTGGTGTCTGCTTTCTTAACACTGTTATTCCATTTATTTATCATTGTCTACATGGCCTTGTTCTGCCCCTCAACTTTATAGCGGGCCATATCTTCCATTAAGTCACGAGCAACTTGTATATCTTTTCCTCACAACTTCAACCGTTTGGGCCAATGCAACACAAAAGAGAAGTTGTTCTTGACTTGGAAAAAATATACAGGAAGTGGGAAAGATGATATTAGTTACTCCTTGAATGGTCAGCATACTAGTGCCCATTTTTTGTAGGTAAATGTCTTTTTAAAGTTTGGAGAGGATACCCTATTTGAATAGGTATTAGTTGACTCGTTACTTCAAAGTTTGGAAACTTCAATCCTACTCGTAATGAAATTAATATAGTTTTTATTAGAGATAACTGGTGAGTGATTACTGCTATATTTTCTTATAAAAAATAAGTCACTTTATGGATGAGTGTGTACGGGGTTCTGTCAGGTTCCCTTCCCATCTCTGTACCAGTGGCATTATCTGACACATGGCAGGTCAGGTGGGCTCAAATTTTAATGAAAGGTTGTGGCAGTCTCCCATGCTCACGTGTCAAGTTTGAGTGCGAATCTGATTGTCATTTGTCAAAATAACGTAATGAAAAAATGATTGGAAAGACCACTGTTCTTTGAACAATTTTTGACCCTTGAAAAAACAAGGGTAAATTGCCATGCAATTGAATTGGGGCCTCGAATTTGACATGTGACCGATAGAGTCTTCCTCTCTAATGGTTGGCTTTGCCCGCTAGACATGTCACCTAGTAAAAAACCAGCCCACCTTCTTTGTTTTAAATTTAAGTCTGTGTCCCTCTAAATGAAATAATGGAACATTTATGTAGAAGTGCATTCTCATTGTTTACATCTGGTTCTATCTCTGATTCAGGTTTTAGACATTGAATGAGATGTTTGTTTTGTTGCTCCTTTTTCTTTTTTGAAGTAGTGATAGGTTATAGCAGGGGATTATTATTGTTATTGCTATTGTTGTTATTATTATTTTTATTCCGTACTTTGATTCAGGGATTTATTTTCCTGATTGATCACACACATTCATTTTTTCAGGTTAGGAACACAAGAACTGTCAATCGGACTGGCCATTTAACAGGCTATAAGTTAGTGCCTGGTTCAAATTGTCTGCCATTAGCGGGTTCTGAGGCAAAATTTTTGAGAAGAGCTGCTTTTTTGAAGCATAATCTTTGGGTCACATCATATGCACGCGATGAGAAGTACCCAGGTGGAGAGTTTCCTAATCAAAATCCACGTGTTGGTGAGGGATTGGCTACATGGGTTAAGCAAAACCGGCCTCTTGAAGAAACAGATATAGTTTTGTGGTTAGTTCCGATTGATGATGCATGATGGCACTTCTTATATTTGCATATTTGTCTCTGTGCTTACTTTTATTCTTTTTCGATTTTCTTCATTTTGGAATTTCAAACCCTAGTTGTTGGTTCCACATTTTACATGTCTCTTTACTGAGGTAGCATAGTTATATTGCCAGTGGTTTCATAGTCAAAACATGCTATGTAAGTGCTAGAATCTCCCTCAACAATTGAAATACTTGAATTTTTAAAATATCCTCCATAATTATGTGGGAATCTCCTAAGCAGTCAATTTAGAGAAGTCAAGACTTGATATCATATACCTCCTCCACAGAGAACTTGAACTCGATTTTTATGGAGTCTCAAACTTCTGCTGGACCAGAGAGCTTAAAAATGGTTCTTATTAATACTTATAGACTGTTACTGACTCTAAACTGACCTGGATTCAGATCATCTGGATCCATCAAAACTATTTTGACAATGACATCATTTGTATGTTGTATTCATTAAAGTGGATTTGTTCTTAATTTGGATTACAGTTAACTAGAAGTGAATTGTCTAACCGGCACCTTTTCATGTTAATATGTTGCAGGTATGTGTTTGGCATTACACACATACCTAGACTGGAAGACTGGCCGGTCATGCCAGTGGAGCACATTGGTTTTATGCTGCAGCCACATGGATTCTTCAATTGCTCTCCTGCAGTGGATGTCCCACCGAATGCAAACGACTTGGATCTGAAGGACAGTGGGGTGGTGGCAAAACCTGTTCAGAATGGGCTATTAGCAAAGCTCTGAAAATTGCTGCTAAAGTTGATCTTTTAAAATGTTTTGTTTTCTCTGATTGTCTGCCTTGATTGAACACACTAGAGCACTCTTATATAGTAGAAAGTGGTCAAGTGAAGCTGTTTGTTGGCAATAAGTACTGGTTTATTAGTTACTTGAAACTTGTTGCTTCCCCCCCCCCCCCCCTCCTCCCTCTCCACCTTCAATTCAAAAAGTAATTTTAACTGATCAACCTAAGCACAAAATTTGTCTAGGTACAAGCAGGCTATTCTTGTATAATATAACAGGTAAATCCAGGTACAGCACATATAGACTGTCTGGCCAGTGGGTCTTGTGGAGCTTAGAGATCCATTTGTCCTCCAAATGGTCTACGTGTGTTGGGGAAGATGCAATGTAGTGTTGCAATTACCTGACCAAGTTGATCTTCATAGGTAAGAGACCCCATAAAAGTGGCAGATCCTGGTCTTTTTGGTTTGCAACAGATTGGTGGCTGTGGAACATTCTGTGACCATGTGTCCTTATTTCAGCCCCACCCAATTATCCCTGATGGACTTCGAGGGTTCAGGTTTGATTCCGGTCGATTCTTGGCTGAGGGTGATTCTGTTGCCCATTGTGCATATTTGAACCTTGAACATCACCTCACCTCCCTACTAACCAAAATCATTACAATACCAACACCCAGAGACAAGATAATGCCTTCAGAGCTGCTTTTAATTTAAGTTCAGGACTGAGTTTAATGTCCAAGACAGGAAGAATTTAGCCATGACCATGCTTAGAGATCCTGCTGTATCACAATTACTAGAGTCTCTCCAAATTTTCTGAAATCAAGCTCAATCCTGTAGCTCTAAATGAGATCGGCCTAGGTTCACATACGAGAACACCTGCAAGCCATCTAGATGAAATCCAGAGGAAGAGTGGATACGAGAACGTTCTCGTACATGAACCTGAGCCGATTCCCTCTAAATATCTTCTGCCACTGATTGAATTGGTAAATTCGGGCATGGAGAGTTTGGTGCATGCTATCATGCAAATACGAATGCGAATCAGCTACCCACATTGGAATGGGTGAGGACAGATCTGACCTCTCCATGGGGTGTGGGTCCCACACTTTAGAGGTGAATCCTACCACCCCATGGAGGGTTTAGATCTGTCCCCACCCGTCCCATGTGGATAGCAGGTCTTAACTCTACAAATATCCCCCTCCCTCCAAAAAAACAAAATCAAAATTGTAACATATTCAGGATATTAATACTTTCTAAAAAAAATAAAGAGTACGGACAATACTATTATAAAATACATAAAAAATAATGTGTTTTTTCTCCCCCACCAGATCAGCAAGCGCTGGATAACCCAAAATAGCAGTCAAACAGAAATCAGAAATGGATTTCTAGAAAGAAAGTTTGAAATGGGTTGGAGAGCTTATTTAAAAGAGAGAGAGAGAGATTGAAATGGGTTGGAGCGATTGTTTAAAAGAGAGAGAGAGAGAGAGAAACTCTTTCTACCAAAAGGTGAGAAAGTTCCTTAAATTAATAGTGTGAAAGCGATATAATAAATGTTAATAGTATTTTAATATAAGAGTCGTGTTTGGTGCAACCATGATTGGTTACACAGGATCTAACCCATTAGGCAAAAACCATGGTTTCGTAATACGCAGAATGATGACAATTTATTATCACCATGCCCTTACTATAATTGAATGATATGATATGATAAACACAGCGAATGTAACAAAGCTTTACAAAGTGGCTTTGGCCTTTGGTACCATTTGATAACCTTAGTGTTTCTGTGTTATTTGTATTTCCAGCACACAAAAACATCAAAAAATTCGTTTGATAAATCTGTTTTTTTTTTCCATATGTTTTTAGTATCGTAAATCAAAATTTATGATCATTTATGCATCATGTAACAGATACCAATTGAATGAAAATGTTTCCCGATAAAAAAAAGAAAAAACAAGAGACCATCTCTCGACTCACGGTAAGAGTCTCGAACCAGATATTGCTGCTTGGTCTCTCTCCTCTGAAAATTTTGCTCTCTCGTATCTCTTCTAGTCTCTCTTTTTTGGGTCGTTGTGGCTGAATTCTCGCAAGGGAAAGGGAAGCCGGTGAGGGTGGTTCTGTGAAATGAGGGTTGGGACTGGGTTTTAGTAGGCTGTGGGTTGTTGCGGAAGATAGGAGAGAGTTCATTTTTTTTTATTTTTTTTTTAAAGTAACAGAACATTGAGAAGAAGGAATGAGTTTAGGTTTCAGTGGATTAGGGAAGTAAGAGAGGATGGGTTGCTGGGATATCACAGGATGATATCGTAGAGAGTTTTTGTTTTTCCGTCTTTGTTCGGTTCTTTCAGAACTTAGAAGGAAGGGGTTTGTGTTGGAGTGGGGCAGTAGGTGTTGAGTGAGCGAAAAATGAAGGAGGTGGTGGGAAGGAGTACTACTAGGGATCGAAGATGGGTTTGGGATTTTACGGGAATCAACTTAAAATGCATTCCAAGAATACATACCAAACGCTGCTGCCTATAGATGAAAAACTTTCTCCATTGTATTATACTAAATCATAATGTCATAAATGAAAAAGATGAAAAGTATGAATGAAATGAGAAAATACTTATGACAACATTCCCCACATAGTGCTACTATGATCTGATAATTCTTTAGACAGCCTTATCACTTGACAGATATTAAAGTCATTAAAAAAAAATCTTATTCCTAATGGACCCCATTAAAAACACCCCCATTAAAGTCTAGGATTTCTGCATGTTTTTAATACTCCACTAGCCATCCCATTATAAAATGTATTATATTGAATGAGTGATTCTTCTTTCTAGGTTGGTCCCTTGTTGTCTCCCTGGCTCCTTTGTATATTACCAACTCATTTTGATATTAAGTTGATTCATGGGTTTTAAGGAATCTTTGGATTTTTGCAATTTGTATACCCTAAACAAGTGCCCATTATAGGATCTAAGAATGCCATTAAATTAAGAAGAATAAAACAATTAAAAAAAGACCCTAAACCACCTTGTTCATAGGTGGAAAGGGCAAAAATAACATAAATGCAACCCTTTCATTATAGAGCTTTTTTTTTTTTTTTTTTAAAGAAGGGGAAAAATATTCCCACATTGTCCACTTATTATATGCCTTTTAAGAAGATTTTTTTATTTATTTAATCACTTTTTTGACTATTTTAGGTCCTTTACTAATGAAATCGTTCTACACATTGTCATTGGTACGGAGTGAGAGATTCCTCCTTCACCAGTAATGTGGAAAACCCTAAAAAAAATTGACTAAAATCTAATAACCAAGAATGAATGATTGTCGATCAAGGGCTTGCCTTGTTGGTTCGCTGTCCCTTTGGTGAAACAGCGTCGGGAGCTTGATCGGTGGTTCAAGTCTCCTCAGCGACACCTAGTCCACATTTAATTGCTTTCCAAGAAGTGGAGCCTATTGGTACCATATTTGACTCCCCTTGTGGGTCCCCTCTTTAAAAGAACGAGTTATAAGTTATACTATTTAATTGCTTTCCAAGAAGTGGAGCCTATTGGTACCATATTTGACTCCCCTTGTGGGTCCCCTCTTTGCCTCCTTGTGGGGCCATGATGGCCATTCGGCCCTTGAATTGCACCAAAAAAAAAAAAGAACGAGTTATAAGCTATACTTCAATTCCTATTATTTTGATGATACAAACTTTTTTCGAATTTAGCATTGCAGTTTAGTTGGCGACAAGGTTATTAAACTTGTAATTGGGATTCAGATCGGGTCCAGCTGATATTTTTTTTTTTTGGTGAATATAATGTATTACCGATCCCCTGAAGGGGGCAGGGAAAAAATGGGGGAAGGGGATATACAAAGAGGAGAGGGGGGGGAGAGAGAGGGGGGGCAGCCGAGAGCCAACCTATGCAGAGGTGGGGGCCTGCAAAATAGAAAGATCAAGACCCCAGGATACAACAATATTCCTGTTCCTTGGGGTACCAATAATGGATCTATGAGGGATAAAACTGAGCTTGGATGAGACATCGAAAGAGATGGCTTTTCAAATCATATCAAAAGATCTAGAGTTGGAAGTTCATCTCCTAAGATTCTTTTCCATCCAAATGTGGTAGATAGCAGAGCCAAAAACAAGCTTTCTGACACTGTCACATATAGTGTCTCCAGTAAAGGTCATATCCAACCAGAGGTCCAGTTGATTTTGATTCAGTTAGAAAAGACTAAAATCGATCAAGAATCGATCAGAAACAGTCTGAAACAGGATCGACTACAACCGATTTCGCTGATCCAAATCCGATTCTTGAATTTTAATCACCAATTCACTATTCAATTTTTGGCCAAGTTCCAATCTAGAATGAGTTAGCTGTTTGTTCTTCCATGATTAGTTTAGTTAGTTGTAATCTAATTACATGTAAAACAATTCAATTGAGTTGGATCATCAAATTCTGGCACATGTCTAATTAATATATAATTAGGTCTACCTATTGAAACAAAAGTAATATATGGAGCAGTTGAGCCTTTTCCACAATGTAGAAGAGCATATCCCCAGTCAAGCCTTTGCCAAATGAGAAATGAAAGAAAGTCAACTTGTAAGTTGATAAGATGAAGAATGTGCATGGATCCATGAAAATCTTCTTCTCAAGGTTTATATTTATTGGTTTTAAAATAGATTTAAAAGCAGAGATTTAAAATACCTGTTTTGTTTTGCTTTATTTCTGTCACCATGTCTTGTCGTATCGTAGCGTAGTGAGGTGAGGCGACGCATAGATGCATGAATGTTTTTCATTTTTTGATGGCATTGTATTTTTTTATGAAGAGAAGGTGTGTTTATGTACAAACAAATTCCTTAATATATGGGCAAGAGATATGACATTTGAATGACTCACTCCCTTACAAGTACAAAGAAATATGAATCATACACTTTCGTATATGTAAAAATATCTTTACATACTTTGAAGGGTATAAAGACAAGTCTCTACGCGTGAGACATGCCCATATGTAAAATTGTGCTTATACTAAAAAGATACTTATACTAAGAGGTGTGATCATGATAAAAATGTAGAATCTTATATTAAGACATAATCTTAGTCGTAAAAACTAGATAGGTACAACCTTTTAAAACAGGCGTGTTCGAAAAAAGTGTCTTTGCTCTATAAATTGAGGGGGTGGTCAAGGTCAACATTCCAATTTAGTCAATTTGTGTTATTATTTCCTCTCTTTCTTCCAATTTCACGAGTAAAAGTTTATTATTTAATAGCACTATATTTTTGTCCAAAAAAATCCATCATTGTGAGTTTTTATATTGCGGTTTGTTGATGAATTTGAATTTTTTTTTTTTTAAATTTGAGCACAATTCCAACATCTGCTTGAAAGGGTACAATAAGCGAATGCACCCCTACTGCCGATAACCAATAGATTGTTATATTTTGAAGGTCATTTAGTATTTATCACGTTACACCATAAGGGCAAATACTATCTTTAGGAAAGTGTCAAGTAATATGTCTTTACTTACTTATAGTTTAAAAAAAAATTAATGAAATAATCTCCTACTTATACAAAAAGGAACACTTAGGATAAACAAATTTTATTCTCTCATTTAACTTTGATTGCCATTTTTTAGAATAATTCTTTCCCAATATTTATAATCTGAATTGAGAGATTGAAATCAAAAGTGGAATCCCACTAGAGTCAAAACTTTAGACCGAAAAGCATGGAGACATGAGTGTGATGGTTAGGTAGGTCTTATGACCTTTATTGGCCAAGAGAGTCAACTTTGACCTAATTAGTATTACTTACTTTACTATAAGCTTATATGAATATGATGATATTACCAAAATATATATATATATATATGAATATGATGGAGAGTTGTTCTTAGGTTTTGATGTGGACCCCACTAATCTTGGGATGGCGTATGTAAGAGGGCCTTCTTAGGTAGCTCAGTCGTAGGGATTGGGCAACACTTGCAAAGATTCCCATTCCCACCAAATTTTTTTTTTTTTGGGGGTACGGTTTCCCTTTGATTTGATAGTTAAGAATACTCTCTCATTTTATTTTCTTTCAATTAGTTACCCTCTCAATTACATAAACTAACCGATGACCCATTCATTCAGTCAAATCGGCTGGAATTGGTCTAAACCTAGAAATTTGAATTATACAAATTAAATAAATAAAAGATTTTTTTTTTTGTAAAATTTTGATTTATTACATTAGGGTTTCTTTTGCAAGGGGGAGAATGGAGAAGTTTAAATGTTATTATGCTATTTTACTACTAAAAGTCTAAAACAAGTAAGGACTTAGTTTTTCTTCATCTTAACCATTCCTCTTCTTACTAAGACTACAGGGAAGTCCCCTATTTCTATCTGACGAGTGGTGGTAGTGTAACTGTTGTTAGAGATTTGGATGAAACTCATCCTCAAAAGCTAGTCGTTAATGAGAGGTGCCCAAATACATATTAACCCACCCATATCCCCATTCATATCCGATATAGGGCTTTTTTTTCGCTTTCCGCGTGGAACCCCAACAATCTGCCCCTTCACACGAGAGTTTTTGAGATCATACTGGGTTCCCACGACTTGGTTTTTTCCTAAGTTTGGCCCTGCCACACCTTGACCCTACCACAACCTTGACTCTGATATCACTTGTTAGGGACTTGGGTAAAACTCATCCTCAAAAGCTAGTCGTAAAGGAGAGGGTGTCCAAGTACCTATTAACCCACCCACATCCCCATTCATATTCGATGTGAGACTATTTTTTCTGTCTACTGCGTGGAACCCCAACAGCTGCACTATTGATCCAGGTGAAGGAGGTTGCGTCAGGCGAGGGTTGATAGAATAGCAAGCAAGATCACTTCCGCAAGCAAACGATGGGCTTCTTGATGAGCATGCTGACAGGGTATCAGGAGAGTCTTTTGGGAACATACTAAAACCCAAGAGTGGTTTTGTGAATCCTAGGACGGTGGTGGATGAACTTATACCGCACAGTGAAGAAAAACTTTGTCCAACAAGAAAATAATAACAAAAAATAGAGATCAACAAGGGGATTGAAAAGCAAAAAAGAAAAGATTGGTCTAGACCAATTTAATCGATTCAATTCAAATTCCTTAAACCATGATCACTCCATGCTTCATCTTTCATCCTTGTTCTTCACTTGTCGTATAGTAGTTCCCGTTGCAGGTTTTCCCTATCCTACTCTGAGCCATGTCCATGCCTCCAACTTGTAGAGACACTAAATGATCCCCAACACCATACAAGAAATCGGAATTGAATCAACTAATTCGGATCTTAATCATCCGATACCGTTCCCAATTCCAAACAATTCTAATGAGCAATTTAACTTGTGGTTCTAAGTATCAATGTTGTATTGGTCGAAACGTATCAATATCTTTAGTGCCCGATACCATTACGAATTGGAAGTATCGGCCAGAAAGTGCCTCTCTCTTTTTTCTTTTTTAATTACACCAAATACAGCCACCGATACTGATACCTATAAAGATGGTCAATCGGACCACCGGAAACGACCATTGACATTAACAAATAAATTTTTTTTTCTCAATCATGAAATTATCCTAATTCTTTAATTGTCATATGTTGCATAACAATGTTTAGTAAGTGATAATGTAATCAAAAAAATAAAAAGTTTAGTAAGTGATAATTTAATCAAAAAATAAAAAAGTTTAGTAAGTGATAATAATGTTTAGTAAGTGATAACTCCAAAGTCAGCAAAACTGTTCTTTCTCCATGGCTTTATGGTACCTTCTGCTTTTCTTAAGAGAATAAGTATTATTAAGTTGTCCTTTTGGGCTATGGAACTTAGTTTTTCTTAAGCAAATGTTAAGGGAGAAAGGTTTGGTTAGCTAACTTCACCAGCAATTTTAGCTTCCTTTTACAAGTTTTTTTTTTTGTTCATATTCTATTTGCCTATACTATAACACTGGTCGGCCACTCTCAAAATATTTGATTATAAGATTATTCATATTACATCAGTACCAATTTGAGATATAGATTTTATACGCTGCTATGATAAAGGTACTTAACTCCTCTCAGGTTCCCTGCCCGGTCAGGTTCGTAGGTTCCTCTCATAGGGGATTGGAAATGACGACCTCACCTCCTGCCTGAACACACTATGAGAGGAACCTACGAACCTACCGGGCAGGGAACCTGAGAGGAGAAAAATTCATGATAAAGCAAAACTCAACAATGAAGGGGGGAATGTTTTTTTCTTAAATGGATATGATTTGGTTAAGTTTATATTATTATTATTATTTTTTTTTTTTTGATTTGGTAGAAATTACAACTAACATTGAACTGATGCAAATTGAGAATTTATTTTGGAACCTCAATGACTTAAATTTTTATTAATAATTTTCAAATTTCATAAAAATTTAACAATAAATTAGGTTATGTTTAGTATGCATTTTTTGGAATAGATTTTGAGTCTAGAACGTATTCGGAAGTAAAAAAAAAAAACAAAAGAGAAAAATCGGTTCATCCGGAATCTATTTTGAGAATGCATATAAACACAACATAATGCTTTGTTTGATATGCATTCTTGGAAAAGATTATAGGTCTAGAATGCATTTTGAAACAAAAAATAGAGGACAACTAAGGTTTAAAAGTGGGTTCTAGATCCAGAATCTATTCTAAAAATGCTTACCGATGATGTGTTTGGTATGCATTCCTAGAATGTGTTATGGATCTAGAATGTACCAAACACCATCTTAGAATGAGAATTTGGCACATTTTACCTAAATGATGACATCAATGAAAATGGATATAAAATACAATTGGTATCTTTTGTAGTTTTGGATACTTTTTTTAATGATCTTAAGCTGAAATTGTTGTAATAAGATGCTCTTGTTTGGTGCACACCCGCAAGAATATACCCATATACGTCATGTGGCAGATGGTGAAGCGTTGTACTTCATTAAGACTTATTGACGTCAACAATTTTCCTAATAAATATGATGAGTGAGTAAAAATGTTTATCAAGTGAGCTATGTTTGGACAATGTAATTCACATTATTTAGACAATAATTCTATTAATATTTTTTTGTTCTACGCAAATCATTCATTGTTGCAATAGATTGTTATGCCCAAGCCTTTGTATGGTGCTTATTGAATTTTTACTGAATTGTCAAGAGCTTTGGATAATTTTCTATAGGTTCAAGTTATTTTCAAACGAATTTTATTTTTTTGGGATTGTTTTATAGTCAGACCAACTATAAAGGTTTATCTAGTTACCCAAAGTAAAACTATTGAGGAAGTGTTCTCAGTCTGGGAGTGTCGCTCCCGTGTGCATGCAAAGACGATGGGAGAGTGTGTGTGTGGGGGGGGGGGGTATCAAGTGAGGGGTCATTTGCGTATTTCTTGGTGGTAGGACGGTCATTTCGCACCGCACCAAATACCCATCAAATGTATAATCTTGTGCCGCACCACAACTGATACTGCTGCTCATCTCCCTCATAATCTCAAATGGCCGTTTCAACCATGATTCTAAAGAAGTAAATTGGACGGAGTAATTATTTATCATAATTGATTTGTGTTTGTATACGTTTGTCTACTTTAGATTCCTTCCACTATCCCACCCAAAAAAAATGTACCATTCTAATTTTGATCTTATTAGAATCAGTCAAAACCTTAAAAAATGTTAAGTCAATCAATTCGAATTATTTAAAATCGGCATTGATCTTGACCACTTATGAGTCTGAAAAAAAAAAAAAAAGGAAAAAAATAAATAAATTTATATTTGAAAAAAAAAAACTCGTAAATCAATCATTGTATCATCATAATTTTTGACCTATTATATTTTTCTTTTTAAAAAAAAAATTCTTTTCTTAACTTCCAAACATAGCTTAAAGTATCACAAGCCACAACTGAAAAATGCCTTTCTTATGGAAGCTTTCGTGGAAAGAAAATTTTTTTTTCTTTTTATTTTTTTATTTTCTTTTTTGCGAATACCCCTTTGAAGAGGTTTCCAATTCCCCGCCTGGGTTCACACAGCAAGAATTGTGAAGCAACCAGGAAAACAAACCTTTTTAAAAAGTTGTAAAATGGCGCCAGCTCTTAACTGAAAGATAGAAAGAGAATAAAGAAGACTATTATTATAGACTTAACAGGCGACCACTAGAGTGGGACCCGACCTCTACCCAAATAAAAAAAGGGTTGGGTCCGGATCCTTCAGATGGGCCTAATAACGATATTTTTACTAAGGTGTGGGAGTGTAAATGAATAGTCGAAATCAGTTTCTGTATTCGTGTTCGTATTTGTTTAGTACTATTTGAATCTGTCCGAAAGCTAAATAAATGCGGATATGGATATACTATAGCTATCCGAAAAACTATATTTACATGTAAACGGATAAAATATTCGATCTGTATCTGTGTCCGTACCCGTTTAGCACTATCCGAATCCGTCCGATAGCTAATCTGATGCGGATGCGGATATAGCCCTATCCGAGCCGAATCCGATCTGTTTACAGCCCTGCTAAAGTGTCAAAATCAAACCCAAATCATTTACTAAAATCGAATTGAATCATTTGAATCAAAATCGTAAAACTATTTATTAAATGGTTCGATTATAATTTTAACTTTGAGTTTATTTAATTAAATGTTTTAAATCGGAGTATATCAAATTAGACCGTTTAACCAAAACAGATCGTTAAACATTTTTACATGTACATAATTGTACCCAAAAAAAAAAAACCTACCAAAATCAAATAAAAACCATTTAAATCAAAACCATTAAACTGTCGCTCTTTAATAAAATTGGTTTTGTTATGGTTTTCAAATTGAGACCATTTAATTGAATGGTTTAATCGAAACCGAACCATTTAATATCTTTACCGTTTTATGTAGAAAGACATCGTCATCGGCGTTAGTGATACGAAATCCGTATCGGTATGTATCAATTATAGTTTTAGACTTTCATGAATCAGCAGGTATCACCTTACCAAAAAAAAAAGAAAAAAGAATCAGGTATCACACGGATCGTATCAAGTATCGGTAGAACTCACCATGAAACTTGCTCCGAAACAACACAAACATTATTTTACTATCAACACGCTAAATCTTTACCCCCCAAAAAAGGGCAAAAAAAACACACTAAATCCAAAGGATTATTTTATCATATGACCGGAGAAAGGTTATAAATTTCATCCTTCATAACCTGTTTGGAAATAATTTTCAAAATATGGCGGTTTGGCATAATTCCAATGTGTGAATTGTGAAGGATGGAAGTTTCAACCTGTCACCGGTTGTAATATATTTTTGGAAAGCAAAATAGAAACGCAAGTGCAGTCACGAAGACGATGACATGGAAGGAAGACGATTAAGCATTTAAGATTTAAGATCAATCTTCCTCCCTCCCTCCCTCACAAGTCTCCACCCAAAGTTTACTTTATTATAAGACAAACCAGAACCAGAAAAGAGGAAAAAAGACTTCGAAACCCAGATATATATAAAGGTGGGTTGTTGAAGAGAGTAAAGAAGAGTCTATCAGAAAGAGAGAGAGAGAGAGAGGAGTAGAGTAGAGTATAGAGTACAGAAGAAGGAAATTGTAATTGATGAGGTTTATTGATCGGTCGGTGGATCGATTAGCGATGGCGGAGGAGAAGAGCATAGAGGAAGAACTTTCGTTCCCAATTTTACTGGCGGAGAGAATACGCAAGGCCGTGGATGAAGCTGAGTTATTCAAGGTGGAGTGCGGCGAAGTGGGTAAACAGGTTGACCGTCTCTCCCAAATGCTCCGTTCCGTTGTCCGTTTCGCCACCTCTACCCCTTCTCTCTACGAGCGCTCCCTCCGACGCATCGTCGCCGACGTGTCCAAGAACCTGGAGCGAGCCCTAACGCTGGTCCGTAAGTGTAAGCACAGCGGTGTCCTCCGTCGGGTCGTTAATATCACGAGCGCTACGGATTTCCGCAAGGCGTTGAACCACCTCGACGCCTCCGTCAGTGACATGAAGTGGCTTCTCAGCATCTTCGATTCTGTTGCCTCTGGCGGTATTGTCTACTCCCTTCCTCCCATCGCCAGCAACGACCCAATCCTCTCCTGGGTCTGGTCTTATGTGGCTTTCATCCAAATGGGTCCTTTGCCTGATCGTATCGAGGCTGCTAACTCCCTTGCCTCCCTCGCCCTTGACAACGACCGTAACAAGAAGATCATCGTTGAGGAGAGCGGAGTCCCTCCGCTTCTCAAGCTCTTGAAGGAAAGCGGCTCTCCCGAAGCCCAAATTGCAGCTGCTACTGCCTTGCTTAACCTCGCCACCGACCAGGAAAGGGTCCATATCATAGCCGCCGAGCTTGGGATTCCGATGATCGTGCAGGTCCTCATTGAGTCCCCCATGAGGGTTCAGATTTGGGTCGCTAACTTGGTCTCCAAGATGGCTGAGCACGACCCTGTTGCACAGGAGGAGTTCGCCAGGGAGAACGCCATTAGGCCTCTGGTCTCGTTGCTGTCCATCGATGTGGTCCTGGATGAGCCCAAGCCTGTTGACGTAAAACCAAGCATTCACACTATTGTTGAGAACCATATGCAGATGGAGAAGAAGCAGTCCACCGCGACGACGCAGAAACAGAACCGTTCCTCGCACTCGCGCTCGAGTTCTTCTTCTTCCGTATACTATCCGGACGCCTTTGGTCGGTATGGGCATCACAGGAAAGACAGGGAAAATGAGAAACCAGAGGTGAAGCTCGAACTGAAGATTAGTTGTGCCATGGCTCTGTGGATGCTTTCCAGAGGGAGTGTCTCCAATAGCCGGATGATTACCGAGACGAAAGGGCTACTTTGCCTTGCGAAGCTCATCGAGAAGGAACAAGGGGAGGTGCAGCATCACTGTCTCATGACGGTAATGGAGATTACTGCGGCAGCCGAGCTCAATGCTGACCTTAGGCGTGCTGCTTTCAAGACCAACTCTCCTCCGGCGAAGGCGGTTGTGGAACAACTTCTGAGGGTGATTGGAGAGGTGAACAACAGTCCATCGCTTCAAATTGCTGCCATAAAATCGATTGGGTCACTGGCTCGAACCTTCCCTGCCCGAGAAACCCGAGTAATTGGGCCCTTAGTGGTGCAGCTCGGCAATAAGAACGTCGATGTGGCCGCAGCAGCCGCCATTGCCCTGGGGAAATTCGCTTGTCCCGAGAATTTCCTCTGCGTGGAGCATTCAAAGGCAATCATTGAGTTCGACGGGGTCCCACCTCTAATGAAACTGCTGAGGGCCAATGAAGTGGCTCAGTTTCATGGACTGACTCTACTTTGTTACCTTGCCTTACATGTGGGCAACAGCGAGGCTCTGGAGCGAGCGAGGGCATTGACTGCTCTCGAGGGAGCTGTTCGTTTGGTAGCTGCTCAAAATCCTTCTTTGAAAGAGTTGATTGCTAAGGCCTTATATCATCTTGAGGTCTACCAGTCTGGGATTCATTCTCACAGACAGACTTATGAGCCGTAGTATCACTCTGCTGAGCTGTTGGATAAAACCATGCTGATGGGCTTGTATTGGATTTGTAAAATACTTGTAGAAGTTTGATACACTGTGATACAACCCTCAGGTGATGGATACATGGAGGGATGCTCATTGAGAAAAGTAATTCCTCAGTCCAATTGAAGTGCCTCGGTGCAGTGCAGTAATCCATCGCCTTAACAAAACGACTCTTTTACCAAGGGAGGGGGGGAAAAAGATACAGTACAAAACAAGAATCACTATAAATGATTGGAGATTGTATTCTTCTTATCTGCACATAATTTACTTCATTTGCTTTTTTTTTTCAATGAAACAAGAAATCACATTGTTCTTCATCTATTTCATCCTCTTCCACACCCCCCCCCCCCCATTTCATTTTTTTTTAATCTGATATTTCTCTTCTGCAGCTAAAGAAATAGTCCTTGCAAATGGATAAATTGGCATAGTGACTTATAAATGTTGGATAATGACTTAATGAGTATGTAGTACTATTTTTTCTTTTGGATTGAGCTTCTTGCGTTTACTCCTACCCAACAGAGTTAGTATATTTTATGGTTTCTATTAGAAATTCAGAATCAGCATTGCTCAAACTTGACTTACTCTTAAATTCTTGAGACTCTGAATAATTGACATCCAAAATCTGACTAGCTTACTGACAATGCCAACTACCCAGGCTGTCCTGAATTCTACCATATTTGGTGGAATTTCTTAATTTGTCTTCATACATGTCCAAAGATTGTTGCATGAAAATTGCGGGGTAGAGTCATATGAAGTCATGGTGGACAAATTCCTTGAAGTCAAACACTTCCTTTTACATCTTTTTAGAATCAACACACTCGCTGGATTTGCAGGTAAGGGTTTGGCAGTCGGAGAATTCTTAGATGGGTATGTAACTATTCAACTGTGTTGTTGTGCTTCTCTATGTCCTACAGCTATGCTATCGTGAAATTGGGAAACTCATATGCCTCATTCTAGAAATATCTAAATCGTGTGTAATTAGTAGTTGATGGGTGTAACAATTGCATTAGCTTATGGTGTTAATGGATCTGTTTGAAATGTCATATGAAAAGAGCTTCTGTCTCTGCTTCTCATATTGCTATGATTTGGTTTCTTGGGTTGAAACATTATGGTACCACATTATTATATGGTCCATTATGTCTTTATATCCTACGAGAACATTTTTGGTTCTATTTGATCCTGTTCAATTACAAGTCCCAATATTCTTTTTGTGAGTTTTATTCTCTTCATCCTCTTTGTCCTGTAGGGTTGTATCTAAAGCAGCTGTAGGACTTTAAAGAAAGCAGTTTGGGAAATGAAACCTAAAACTGGATAAAAATCCATTCCATATATGCTCTAACTGGAGTTGGGGCTTAAAGAAAAAGATGTATAGTTTTGATAATTGATCTTGTAATGCATGCAACTCCATTAAGGCAATTTTAGTGAGTCTTCAATTGGCCAAAATGTGGGAAGTTTTGACATCCTTCAAAAATCACTTATTACTTCAGTTTTAGAATTTTCTTGTCCCCTCCAGACAGCATGATCAAAATATTTTGCTTTGTTCCCCAAACTGACTTTGTTTAGAAGGTTTTGTAATTTGGGCCATTTTGGCCCATTGGGATCGTTTTGATCAAAACATGATAATTAGATAAGAAATTATTCTTCTTTTATTTTATCTTTTGTGGTTTTGAGCTGTTACTGTGCAAGATTGCAGGGCTACATTTCAGGCACCTTAATATGAACAAAAGCTTAAAATGCAACAATGGGTCTATGGAGAGGCTGGTAAACCAAGGACTGTTTACCAGCTCCACCTTTCTTTCTCAGCCTTGACCTTGGTTGTCTATGACAGTGAAGGTTCTGCTCTTGCTATCCAGAGAAACTTCTCCCCTGGGCTCATCAAACCCAGGTATGCAAATTTCATTTTATGTTACCGATGTTGAGTTTTATATCTGATGCTTTACTTCAGCTTCCTTTTATCATATATTATTTCTCTGTATCTTTTGAATTCTTCTATATTTACAGGAATGTTTCACTTAAATATTAAACCAAACCTTGTAGCTCCATGATGGGGTCTACTTTATAGCTTCTTTGTCTTCATGTTAGAGAAAGTGTTCCTGGGGTTTCGGAATTGCTGGGGGTGGGGGTGGGGGTGGGGGAGAGGAGAAAAAAGAACTCACACATCAGGTTGGATGCTTGTCCCGCCCCCCCTCCCCCTTGTCTTCTCTTTTTGAAAGTTGAGAACTTGTTCTTTCACTATCTTTTTGGTGCTCAAGCAAAGATACATTTGAATTAATACTTAGAATTATTTAGGATACAAAAGTTAAATAGCAGAGAAGTCGAGACCTAACAGAAGAAGTAAACCTGAAGTGTTGCGAAAGAAATAATTTTGAATCCTTTGACTTTGTGAATTGATTTGATTTTAAACCAGAGGGTGGGATTTACTGTGGAATGTAAGTTGGTTTTGGAGGAAATTAAAAAACTATGAATGAATTTGGTGAGAGAAACTAGAAAACTTCATCGAGGGGAAAGGATGTAGAATCAATGCATGAGAATGAACTCAAGAGGAGTAATTCTCTGGTTGATTATGTCCAAACTCATTCCAGATTACTAATCTAATCTGATGTGAGAATTATATGGTAAGATCTTTCTTTTTCTGGTAATTTTTGGTTATGCAGTGGAATGTTGAGAATGTGAAGCTAAGCGCTTGTCACCTTCTGGAAAGTGGTGGCATTAGGGCTGTAAAGTACAATAATATAAACAGGTTTGCGGTTGATCCTCAAACATTCCCGTTGTAATTCAATACTTGAAATAATTGGAACCATAAGATGTCCTTTACATTATAACAGAACTAGTCTTATCCGATATATTAGGGTATATTTGAATGAATTCATTTTACAGATCTATCAGGGATTCAATCTTAGCTGGATTGAGTAAATAGATTTGGATCATGATCAGATAATATTTACAGTCCTGGGTAGTGCCGGTTCTTGACTGGACACTCCCCTTCCCAAAAAAATAGATTTCAGGTTTACAATTTCGACCCAAATGATGAAGTCATCAGGTTAGTCAAATTGATGCCTTACCATACCAGATCTGCCCGCCTTAGGGAGAAATTAATTTCAAATGCCATGAAAATCTGTGCCAAACCATGAACAATATCGACCAGTTTTGGTGCTGGAAAGCGAATGTGATTTGAGTGAAGAACTAGGTTTGACTAAAAAGATTACTGAGGCTGATAATCACCTGAATGATTTGGTTTGCCCTAGTGACACTGTACCTCTACTTCTTAAGAAGTAGTTCCTCATCAATGTTCAATCAAGTTTATGGATTCAGGGATATGGATGGGTCTCAGAATGTTGTTTACTTTAATGTCAGATGTAGTTACTGAATTATCAATTGTGGAAAATGCAGCATATGAAATGTTGTAAAGGAGTCACACCCATTACAACAACCAGGTCTAGGAGGCACCTAGGATCTTGGAAACTCTTGAGGGAAGCATGGAGTCACACCAACAACCCACAATGGAGCAACAAATGAGTTCTTGAAGCATTAATTGTCTGAAAGAGCAATTACAAGAGAATGTCTAGTGGCAACAAGGATCTAAAAGAGCAGCTAGTACTGGAATGGACTTTGCCAATCTTGAAGTGACTTTTCCCATCCAACCTGAGTTTGTCTGTGTTTGGCAGGAAAACTGTGAAATCAAGTGAAACGGACCTGGCCGATCCTGATATTTGAAAATTTGAATGTCAAAGAGGTAATTCTTGGAATTCACCAAATTTTCATTTTCTCAATACTAAGTCTTGTGAAAACTGAGAGAAGCAAACCTTAAAAAGTAAAATATGTCTCATAGATCCTGTGAAGATTTTGTAGGAGCAAATCTTATGGTCTTGTAGGACCTGTTGAGGTGGATAGCTAGCTTAAGGTTCTTCAAGTTGTACTTGGAGGAATTGACCCAAGCTTGTGGACACGCCGAGATGAGAGTTCATGCTATAGGACTGTAAGCCTAGATTATGAGCCTGCACAAGCCCTTGCATAATTGCATTAAATTTCTTGAAGTATTAATTCCAGAAAGTTTGACTATGCTGGCTTTCTCCTTGGTGGAAAGGAGACATAACCAACTATATCGATGGTATGGAGATAATATGTTGTAAAGGAGAATTTTGATATCTGTGTACTGGTTGGATTTGTGCCCCCTTCAGAGATCATCAAATCTTGCATTGATTTAATGCAACTATAAGAACCAAGCAGCAAGTTGGAGAGCTGTTTGAGTTTGGTGTGGATTTGCAAAATATATGTTCACCTTTTGATCCAGCATCTTCAGATAAGGTCATTGAAAGACCTGATTTTTCATATTTAAAAAAGCAAAATGAGTAGAAACTGGACAATAGAATTGATTCTCTTTTGGTGGTATATTATTCTGTGGATCTTCATATGCAAAAGTTAAAAAATTGCTGTGCAATGTTCATAATAAGCAGAGAGTAGTAGCACTTGAAATAATTGAGGAATGGTCATAGATCTTATCTGGCTGGACTGTTAAACAAGTCAATTCTGAAAATGGTGGACTAAGGACCATATGGGTTTGTCAAATTGACCTGGTCTCTGCAATTGCTTCTTACTCCCACCCTCCTCTCTCTTCTGAAAAATATTAATTCAAAGAAACTTCTCATGTTTTTAGCTTCTCTTCCTTTTTTTTTTTAGTATTTTAAACATTTGATAGCAACTTAAAACGTGACATATGCGATGATATAGTCCGATTGAAGATCAAACCATTAGAAGTTTCTGGAAGATTTCAATTAGAAAGGTACAATTTAATCTGAAAAATTTTAATTAAAAAGGTACAACTCAAACTCAACCATCATGTTTTAGCATTTTTTTAGGCCTTTTCCATGGTTGAGTGCAAAGTTAAAGAAGTAAAGCAATCCGATTTCCAAATTGCCCCCATAAAACCCTAATGAAAATGTAAAAAAAGAAGAGATTATTTTAAAGCTTCACGTTATGATTGCAACATGCCAAGAGAATTCAAAACGAAATGAATTTATTATAGGTGTAATTGTGATATTTTATGATATGGATTGGCTGTTTTTTTGTTTTCTTCTTGTGCTTCATCGAATTGATCAAAAGCATCTTTTTCTTGTTTTAATTTTCAGCATTCCAAGTTCTTTAAGATTTCTCAGCCAACCTATAAGCATTTATTCTTTCTTTATTGGGCTATATATGTAAACATAATTCTTTGACATGTTGAAAATGAGTGATCTGAATCTCCACAATTTAGTAAGAGGTGATGTTGCTGGCATCTTTACAAAGTTTGTAGGATCAAAATAGTCCTCCCCATCCCCTTCCCCTGGATCCGGATCAGCTACCCACATGGGCACGGGTGGGGACAGATCTGACCCCTCCATGGGGCGTGTGTCCCACACCCTAGTGGCGGGTCCCATACTCCCATGGAGGGTTCAGATTTGTCCCCACCCGTCCCCATGTGGGTAGCAGATCTGAACTCCCTTCCCCTCCCCCACCCCACCCCACCCCACCCCACCCCACCCCAACAATGAATATAAAAGCCAAGGTCGTGACTCTTGGATTAGCCATTGGCGATCCCGATTGATCTTCGTTGACCTTGGGCAAAAAGGCAACAACGCCTTAAGAAATTCTTTGTAGCACAAGAGTTTGTTGTCTAGTCGTGTAGTGGGGGTGGAGGGGGGGGGGCGCAATGAGAGCAATGGTGGGGCATCAACATAGATATATATTTTTTTTAATTTCATGAGGTAGGAAGGTATTTTTGTGCACTCCTTTGTCTTGGCACACAAGCCATGCAACCAAGTAACATGCTTTTCCCCTTCTTTGAAATAGTTTTTGGTATCCATCCAGTTGAATCGTCATATTGCCACCATAAAGCCAAATTGTTATGTCCTCAAATCAAAGTCGTATAACCAAATCATTGCTATGGTGTCATGTTGCTATCATGACGGTGGTGTCATATCGTCATATCACCAAATTGTTACTATGGTGCCATATTACCAAATCCTCAATTTGACGAGAATTTGGTGAAAGAAGTTGTCGTGATTTCTCCCCTTCTCATTGGATGCGTGTCGCACAATGAAAGAACGAGAACCGCAACTAAAGTTCTTGTGTTATAGCATGATCCAGACTCATTGAAAGGTAGCCTGATTCGATATCATGGGACAATATATTGTGATGTCCTCCCTAGCTTTAGTCGATTTTGAACTGAATTATCAACTTATCAAGGCCATACATGAACTCAATGAAACTCAATAGATCTTAAACTGATTTAAATTAACATTATGAAAATTATTCGATTTTAGTTTGTATACATTGCATCTTGAATCAAATCGAAATATTTAATTGAACAAAATCTAACCGAACCAATTGACTTTTTTAGTTCTAAACCGTTGAAACTTATAAATGCGTATAAGAGAAAAGATCTCCACGATGCCAGCATTTGAACCATTTTTGCATGCTTTCACCCATTTTACTGTAATTTTCTTCTTTGAAATTCCCATATACCACCTATTGTCAGGTTTTCGTAATACCCTTCCCTCTAACATCCAAAAATTCACAAAGGCATAAGAGGGAACGCTCTCCCATCTACATGGTTCGTAATCTCGGGATCAATCATGGCCAATACTGATCTGGATCGACCTGAATCCAACAGATTTACCCTTGATTTGTAACAACAATCGGCTTTTATTATCTTTTTTCCCTTCGGTCATCGATGAATCGGCTGATTCGATCCAAGATTACAAAACCATGCCCATGCGTATTATATATGTATCATGTGAATCCATTCTTCTGAGTTGGAAACACCCCCTACCCCCGTGTTTAGATCAGCTACTCACATGGAAACGGGTGGGGACAGATCTGACCCTTCATGGGTGGTGCGATCTGCCTCTAGATCAGCTACCCACATGGGGACAATTGGGGACAGATCTGCACCCTCCATGGGGGTGTGGGAGGGGTCAGATCTGTCCCCACCCGTCCCCATGTGGGTAGGAATTCTGAACTCCCCATCCCCCTCCCCCGAAAAAAAGCCATTTCGAATTACCAATATTGCCCCCGAATCCCTGATTTCTCCCTCGAGTCTCCAACCCTCAAATCCTTCCCTTCCGAGTCCAGCGGCTCGCCTTCGCTGCCCTAACGTGAACACGTGATACCGACCCGGACCTCCGACCTCCGACCTCCTGTTCTAGCGCCGGCGACGGTGAAGGCGAAGGTAAGAGATCTCTCTCCCTGATAAACGATTGTACTGTGATTGTTCCGATTGCATAACTGATTGCTAAGATTTTGGAATCGTTCCATGATTCTGGCTTGTTTACTTGGATTGAATTCCTGCTGACAAGTTTGAAAAGGGTTGCACACAATGTGATTTAAACATGCCGTACCGAACGAAGTGTTTTTGCCATTCCCGTTTTAACTAACTATGGTTATTTGCTTTGTGCTTTATTTCTCAATGGTAAGACCGTGTCTAGATCTCGATCTTGATCTTGAGGTGATTACAGGATACTTGATTTGTGAGTTGTGACTTTTGTGAACTCCAATTCGAGAAAGGAATTATATAGCAGATCAACTGAAGTTTGGGGGGCCATGGCGGAGGGCGACAAGGGCGCTCAAACTCCAAAGATGAGACATCGTCCCATCGTTCGAATTGGGATTTTCCTGATCTCTCACAGCTTCTTCGTCTGGTACTTCATCCTACCTACTTCCCCTGTTTTTGTTGGTCTCTGTTGCCTGTGTCTGATGTGTTAGAGAAATACATTTTTTTTGGGGACAAAAATTGTTGTTATTTATGACAATGTGGCATATACAATGAAGATACTCATTCGAGTTCTTGGAATGGATCAGTGTTGTTTGCTGTACTGCAGGGATTGTGGCTCTTTTGCTGCTACCCGTTTTGGCTAAGAACACCTATGTTTCTGAGAACGCCCTCATGCCTGGTCAGTACTCTTTTTCTCTTCTCTTCACCTTTATTGCCGTTCACTTTAACCTATATCACTCGGTCGGTTGATGTTAACATCTGCTGTAGTAATTGGATCTCATTTAATGGGCTGAAATGTTCCCAATGTGGGTTGTTGAGAGTCCCGGGAAATGGGTGTTAATTCGGAAAAACTCGAAACTGTGTTTGCTTGTTGTGCCTTTTACATTCCTGCTTCTGCCTGAAGCTGTCTAACACTGAACTTGTAGAACTGCTTTGGATGTGTGTTGTCCAAAGCAGCTTTTTGAGGTGGTGCTTCAGTATTTTGGGGTCTTGACTGACTATTTTTCTTACTTCAGGTTCAGCCAATCCCATGTTATCTATTCAAGATGTTGCAGAGGCAGATCGATTGGTCAAGGATATGATTGGCTTGAAAGAAAAGTCTGAAGAAGCGGGAAAGTATGTATACCTCCACTTATTGTCCCACCTCCCCCCCTACCCCTAAAAAAAAAAATTGATGTTGTTGTTGACAGTTTATTCTTATATTTTTTTTTCTGCCAATTGTTGCCTTATGACACTAAGTTTTGGTATAGCACCTAGCGCAATAGGATTTTTTTTTTGCATCTGCAGCTTCTAGACACAACTTACCATAGATTTGACATCAGAACCTATTATAAGTTATAATAACCAATATTATTAAGGTGCAAAATTCTAAAAATAGAAACTTGAGTCTAACTAGGATTCCCAATTAGGATTACAACTCAAATATGAAACTAAATAAGTGTCAAATGATAAAAATAACACTTAAAGCCAGCAGTCGATATCAGCCCCAAATTACTGTTTGCATAAACAGTGTTGTGTGAACAGTAACTCCCCTCCCCCCCCCCCCTTTGGTCTTCTTCATGCTTCGATCTACATCAGGTCTTGGTTTCCAGCTCGGGTCATGCTGGTCTATCTGTGATACCACCCACTGCAACATCACTTACTTATTTTGTATATTAACTATGTGTTGAAGAGTTTAGGCTTCGTCTTCTTCCATTTTAATTACTTTCTTGCCGTCAATCACTATTTTTTATTGTTTTCAATTGCTTTTAATTTTGTATAGTTTTATAATGTTATTGTCATGTCATCTTAATCATCATAGCTTTTTTTTTTTGGGGGGGTACCAGCTTTGTAATTTAGTTGTATTTTACTTTATTACTTAGTGGTTTATGTATGTGTTGATTGTGTTCTTCAGTCAATGTACACCCTGTTTGGTCTCTCACATGCTAGAAGGTTTTGGTGGTTGTCATGTGCTCCCATCTTTATCTCTTTGAAACTAACTCCAAAATGAAGGGGAAAGTAAAACAGTAAAGAAATCTCCTGTTACAGTTCAAGCTCAGGTAGTACAACTTTAGCCGCTAATCTGGATTGTTTGTTTGAGTCCAACTATTTTACTCATCCTTAACTGCCATGTGGCTACTCATTTTTCCTTGGAACAATGACTTGGTTCTATCCAATTTGCTCCAAGATAGACATTTAACATTAATCTTCTGAGTCTATCAGCAATCCATGTTTGTTGAACTTGGATGTATTTTCAATAGTCGTCTTCTTTTGAACTTTGTGGACTTCTTCCATTTAGGTCTTTTCAACACCAATGATCAAATGACAATTCCATGTTTCCTAGATGTTCAAATAAGAGACATTTTATATTAGAGATAAGAAGCTCTCAAGATTTGTAGTTTCAATACAAGAGTCTCATTGGTCTTTGAGGGTTACATTTTTTTCTCCTTGAATTAATCGAGGAGGAACACTGAGGAGTTTTTGGTGGCATTTCTCAAATTCTCCCCTTTTCGGATGGGAAAAAAACAAAAATTCATTGTCCACTAAATTTTAAATCCAAACTTGGGTTAGTGAATGACTAAATATGATTTTTGCAACCTGAATAGATGGTTCAACATATGTTATGATTCATATCTCTGGTGTGGTTACCATGCACTAGGGATAGCATCTAGTATGAGATACTGACATCAAGAATGTTGCTTATTATTTTTCTGTCCATCCACATGGTCCATGCTTATGTTTGTTAATTCAATCTCTGGTGTTGTTACATTGTGCTTTTGACAGCATCTGGTTTTAGAGATGCTAACATCAACTCAAGTTGATTTGGTCAAATTATTTTTGTTCCTTAGTTTTCTGAGCTAGTTCATTTTTTTTCCCATTTGGGTTGGGGATGGGGTGGGGGTGGGCTTATGAATGCTCTTTTCACTTTGTTGCTCTTGCAAGGCTGAACTGGTTTAAAAATGATGAATTTTTGTTCCCTTTTCTTCCTAATTCCTGAGGTCTTCCCCCCCCCCCCTTCCCTTTCAAATTTTTTACTCTTATTCTGTGTATGTTCAACTTATTAATTATCTGTATCTTAGTTTGTGTACCAATGCAGGGAAATTCCGAGATTGATAGCGCAGAATATGGCAGATTTGGGTGTTGAAGTTTATCATCATAAGTTCCATCATCAAACAAATCACTTTCAGCCACTGGACTTTTTTTCTGGTAATTCTAATTCTGGGAAAATCACAGAGAATAGTAGTTGCGCAGTTTATGGTATCAACACTGTTGGAATAATTAGAGCACCTCGTGGTGATGGGAAAGAAGCTATTGTCTTGGTTACCCCTTACAATCCGGTGAAGATTGAACTGAGTGAGGCTTTGTCAGTAGCCCTTGCCTACTCAATAATCTCCTTGCTTACTCGAGTCACTTGGCTTGCCAAGGATGTTGTATGGCTGGCTGCAGATTCGCGGTATGGAGAGTATGTTTCAGTTGCTGCTTGGCTGAGAGACTACCACACACCTGCATTTGGTGGTGATCTGGGGAAATTAGATGCTGGCATGTGTCCAGAAACCAATACCCTACATGAACAGGATGTCAATGCTGCAACTCAGGGGAGAGTTAAAGATGATTTTAGTCGTGCTGGAACAATGGCTGCTGCACTTGTCTTTAAAGTTGTGAATGGACATGAAGAAACCGAGAAGGATGCTCTTACCATATTTGCTGAGGCATCAAATGGTCAAATGCCAAACCTGGATCTGATCAATATTGTAAACTATCTGGCGGTACATAGACAAGGATTGCATGTAAAAGTGGAGAAAGTATATTCTCTACTGAACTCTGTGTGGCTCAAGGTTGTGGGTGATATTCTTCATTTAGTAGGCAAAGTCGCTAGAAGCATAAATCCGCAATGGAAATTCGCTATTCCTTTGGAAGATTATATTGAAGGTGCTGCTACACTTGCAAGTTCAATGTATCATCAAGTAAGTAGAATGAGTGCCTGAGTGGCAGGTGTTCTTTTTGTTACCTGATACAATTTCATATTATATAGACAAGGGAATAAAAAAAGAAGAAAGAAATTCAAGTACCGGAATAGTAGACCATAAAGATCTGCTACGTATGCTATGTTGGTAATGTGAAGCATATTTCCCTTTCGGAAGGTAGGGGAACATCTCTATTTGTTTTATTCAATCACCAACTCAGCCCATAATTGAGTGGCATCTGTTTAATCACATTTATTAAGATTGGATGCTTCTCTTGTCTGGTGGGGTTTAATTTTTTGTCATAATCCTCCACGTGTGGGACTGGCTGTGCTCCTCCCTAACCCTTCCCTAAACAAAATTTCCCATCTTTTGTGTAAATTTGTTATTCTTTACTTAGTGGATAGCTTGGATGTTCTTTTTCTTCCTTCCCCCCCCCCCCCCGGGGGGCGTTGAAGGTGCTGGGTTGTGGTGATGATGCTTATGTATCTTACTTGATAGGCACTGGGTCTTCCCACTGGTCCGCATGGTGCTTTCCGTGATTATCAAGTTGATGCTGTTACTTTGGAAATTTCATCCAAAGTTTCTTTGCTTAACAAGTCAGCAAGATATGATTTTCTTCTGCGGATTGGCAGGTTTGTGTTCATTACCTACCTATTTCGCTTAAAATTTCCTTAGTTGATTTACTTTCGAGTGGTAATTTACTTATGCAGTTTCTATTTTCAGTGGCTGGTTTGGATGAATACTCTGGTTATTTGTTTATTTGACTTTTACTTTTAACGTGGTTGAATCTGTGAGGCTTCTACAAAATAAAGTTTCATGCATTTAGGGTAATTTGCATTCTGAAATGGTAGAAACTACATTGGAACGAGGCCAATTAATCATTCTAAAACTTAGCAGGCAAAGGAATGGAATAGAGGGAAGGTGTTGCACAAATTCTGACCTATTTTAAGTTGAACTATTTACCTTGGATCAAATATGTATATTTATGGCATTTAGAAAAACGGCAAAATATAAAGCTGTGAGTATTTTAAGTAGGTAAAAAAAAAATTGGTAGCAGTGCCTAGCGATGGAAGGGTGATGGGGGGTAGGTAGGATGAACCCTAGGTTCAAACCCAAATCAGAAAGGTAGGTAGGATGAACCCTAGGTTCAGGTCACACACTCCTTTTAACACGATACCAAGTAAACCCAAATCAGAAAAGTCAACCTTATCGGCTGGGGTTCAAATTCTAGTCAGAGGTAGATTGATGTTAGGTTAACAAATCTCAGAAGACTGCAATGATTCAACAGTCGGATATAACCCAATTAGAGAAATAATGAAATCTGGAAAACTAAATCAGAATATGCAAATCTCTAATTACTTTCAATCAGAGACTCAGATGAACACTGGAAGCTGATGGATTGTAGTAACCCAATAGAGGAACAAGTTCCCAAAAGATGATGGTAATCTAACTATCTAAGGGTTGGATTAAGACTAATTAGAAAAGAATTAAATCTGAAAAAAAATAAAAGTGCAGAATAGGGAGATTTCAAATTACCCCAGATCAGCAGTTCTGATCAGGTACATACCCTGGTCGAAGGTCAACCCAAGCAAGGTCCTTAACACCCCCAATAGATAACCAGATCCGACAGCTAGATTAAAATTAATTGCTGATTTCAGGTTACAGAAATAACCTCTTTTGCTTTACAACAGGTAATTATTAGGCAAACATGCAACCAATGATAGGCTACTATCTGAATATGATGAAGTAAAGAATAACCCACCAGAATCTAGAATGAAATCCTCAGTACAGCAGTGTTTAATCAACACAAAGCAAACAACAAATTACTTGTAAAATAGAGGATAGAAAGGAAGATTGTGACCTTTGGCTTCCCACCAGCAGTCCTGGATCAGAATCACACTGATCCCAAGGATTTCCCTCCCTTAACTGAGTCTCACAGCATGCATACTTTCTCAGCAGCGAAAGAAAAGGCTCAAGCCAAAATCTCATTAATCAAATTCATGTGCAAGGCTGGACCCCTTACAAACTTATATAGATTATTCAAAGACAGACTTAAACACTGAAAAGGAAACGCCTAACCCAATCCTTAACAAATAACATAGACTAACTAGGAAACTACTATAATGAAGGAAACTAATTCAAAACAGGGCTGGACATATAAAATCCTAATCCAGCCTAACTAAAACAGTTATAACAATTAAAATAAAGAATTAAAGACACTTAAGTAATCCCGTATGCCTAGCCTCTACACATATAATAGGCCCATTAAAGCGGCCCATTACAATGAAAAACACATTGAATCAAAGGCTCAACACATACATAACCCAACCCAAATCTTATTTCCAATAAAATAAGCCCATTTAGGTGATTTATCTGCATCAAAGTGGTGTCTCGAAGATTAAGCTCTGATTTGTGTGGGCATTCACTTTGGAAAAATTGCTAATGAGGAAGGGGCCCCAGAGATGCCCTACATAGTTGTCAAGGCGGCAAGGCGACCCAAGGTGGTGGAGGGGTTCCTAAGCGCTTAGGTGACCAAGGCACCCAAGTGTTATTTTTTATTTCCCCTCTTTTTTTTTTTGGTAACCTTTCTAACATTATTTAGTAGACTACAATATATACCTTATATCATCAATAATCAACATTAAGCCTCATCAAGTCATAAAAAATGAACATTAAGCCACATCAAGTCATCAAAAATCAATATTAAGCCACATCAAGTCATCAAAAATCAACATAGAACTAGAAAACAGCAAAACTGAAGAAGCAAGCTATTGGAAGTTTGAACCAATCAAAACCTACATTTGGTTTACATTGTTCTTGGAATTGGTCATCGTCCTGGTATACCTAGTCTCACATTTGGTTTATACTATTCTTAGAAAATATGATCTTATCTATAAGTAATTAAACTGCTCTTGATTTAGAGAAACGTTCTTTTTCTCTAAGAAGTTTGACTGGTCAAATAATTTTATTTTTACAAGAGATTTTTTGTATTAGGTAGAGCACAAACCAGCTTTCTAACAAATACGTGATTGCTTAAATCCGATTTATATTGAAGGAGTTTTGTTCTGGTCAAACCTTATTTGGTGTGTGAATGCTGTCAAAATCGCTTTGGATGAAAATATTTTTGTTGGATATCAAAACAAATGAATATTTTACCGCTCTTTTGGTTTTTAGTAATGTTTTACCGTATTATGGAATTCTTAGGTTTGAGAAAAAACCCAGCAACAGAAAATTGAAAATTTCACCTACTGCCGAAAATCCTGTTTTTGTTCTTGAACTGCGAGGTTGACTTTTTATTCTTTTGGAATTTTATTTTTTACGTATTTTTATTGGATTCAAATAGGGGGTATTTGTTTATTTATGAATAATATCTTAGGTAAATGTTTTAACAAATATAAAAAACATTTACTTATTTGATATTAGACATAAATAAGGGCCACACCTGTTTCGATACCACTAAGGCGACAGTCGCCTGGACCCCCCCAAGAAATCCGCCTGTACACTTAGGCGGTGCTTTGACAACTATGATGCCCTGTAATTTGCTACATAGAATCTCAAGAGGCACTAGGGATCAATGGCTGGTTGATGGAAGTAACAGCGCTTTTCACTATGCCTCATCATTGAAGATGCTATTTAGATAACATGTGCACCAATAACTTATTGAATAATTATTTCCTATTTTTTTTCCTTAGTTGTATTAGAATGTTTTTTCCAGTGTCTAATCTTGGATTGTCTATCTTTAATGGTTTTTGACTGAATGACAATCTATTAAGTCAAATCTATTTCTATGTTGAATTTAGATTTTCCTGGTGTAGGTTTAACTTTCATATATTTGATTCTTGAATTCTGTCTTATTTGCTGGAGGTTCCCCCCTCCCCCCAATTAAAAAAAAAGGAACAAAAGAAGATAGAGGGAGATCTTTGGAAACTTTTGCAATTTTTTTTCTTCTAAAAATGTCAAATTATCATTGTTTACATAGTATTGCTTATGTAGTGGGATTTATTCTGGTGGGTCAATAGCCATTTTAGGCAATATGCCGTTCATAATTGTCAAGGCATTGCATAGGCGCTGCCGCCTAGGCATCTAGGCTCTTTCTTGGGTCCAAGGCGACAGCACGTCTTGTTGACACTTCATGACTTTAGGTTTATCGTTTTTGTTTTTTTGATGAATATGCTTATATTATATTTATTTGATGCTGGTTTACTCATATTAGGTCATTCTGAGCATAATTATATCATATTGCATTGATATAGCTTCTATTTTGCATATGAGCATAATTATATAATATTATCATTGCTGTATTACATATAGTCATATACTGCATACCTAGGGTACCGAGACGACCCGTAGGTGGGTGCCTTGTTGTCTAGGTGCCCCTCCAATGCCTTAGCTTGCTTAGTCTCCGTAACAATTATAATGCTGTTATGATCCACTTGTTTCCAGGCTGTTGTTGAGCTGAGACTTTGATGAACTATCTGGGTTGTGACCTCAATCCAAGCCTCAAGGTTGCTTTGTTCAGGCAGAAAATTATGTCTTAATACAATTAAAATATCAAATGTAGGAAGATTTTGCATTTGCACCTACTGTATTTTCATTGTTCATCTTTAACCTTGATGGTTTTGTACTATGGACTTTTGAATCAAGGGTTTTGCGGTTTGCAAATAATTGGGAATTAGTTGGCTGCAATGTTTCAACCTGGAGTTAAGTGAGCCAACCCTGAGTGCACCCTCAAGTGTAATGAGCATGGAACTGGGCAAAGCTTGCCTCATTTATGGCTGGTATCAACTTGGATCAATATATCTTGGTGGTTTTGATTTGATGTTTTGGGGTTTTTCTTATGCAGGTTGGTTGAGGGTGTCATACAGTCAGTTAACAACCTCCTTGAGAAGTTTCACCAGTCGTTCTTCCTCTACTTCTTGACCTCTCCTAGTAAGTTTGTGTCAGTTGGAGTCTACACAATTGCTTTTGTGCTTCTTGTCATGCCACTTCCAATAGTTGCAGCTGCTCTGTATACTGGTGCTAATGGGTGGGATTATAGCTCAAGTGACAAATCGAACTCTGCCTCTACTAATGGGCTTAGCACTGCACTTGAATCTTGGAGATGGCTTCATGCTGCAAGGGTGGTGTTCATCGTTCATTTATGGGGTGCCATTGTTTCTTTACTTCCCTACCTGATCTGTCGACTGCATGGGATGACTCCAGCAACGAGCATGCTGTCTTGGGTTTCACTCTCCATTTGCACCCTCTTTATCTTGTATCAGATTTCTGGTTCTCCTTATTCATGCTCCAGTATGCCTCAATCACGACACAGACAGTGGGCTATTATGAAGGCTGTGATGATAGCTGCTGCAGCTATTGGCCTGGGTATCATGTCGATCATTAACTTTGCAACAGCTCAGATTGGAGCTCTGCTGATGGTCCCAATGTGTCTAATGGCCCACCCTTTAAAATTTGTGCACAGACTTGGACGCTTGAGAGCTCTCACGTTGATGACCTGTAATTTGTTTCTTGGATTTGTCGGATTCCCTCCAGCAGCATTACTGCTGATGAGGATCTGGTCAGAAGGTGCCAATGGTGTCAGTATGGGAGACTTTTGGATCTGGGTGGAGTCTCTCTGGGCTTGGAATAGTGCCACTTATCTCTACTTGGGTTTGATTCATCTTCCTTGCTGGTTATTATGTGTGCTTATTCTGTTTCATCCATGTTGAATTTCCCTGTCGGTAAGTTGATCTTTTGGGCCTTAAGAAATGTACATGTATATACGGCGAAGATGATCTACCATGCCAAGCAATTCTTCACCAGGATGGAAATGGAAATCCAGACTAGTATGTGGCCTCTATCATGGATATTATGTCACTGAGTTCCTTTGTGTACACCAATTGATGAAGCCACCCACAGACCTGATCTGATAAACTTTATCCTCATATGGAATTCCACTGTTGACGGAACCTTGTCATCAATTGCATCAAGACGTACTTGACGACCCGAGACATTACATTTTTTTATTGCTTTCAATTTTGTTCAAGAGTTGAATTGAAATATGCACAACACTACTGAAACTCTGTTCTTGCCTTCAGGCTAGGACAATCATCCACATGGGCAAAGGGAATGTAGGATTACTTATTTGCTTTGTGGGGGGAAGAGTGTTATTTTCTTCTGGGCTAAGGGAATGTAGGAGTACTTGGTTTGAGGGAGAAGGGTGTTTTATTCTTATGGGCAAAGGGAATGTAGGATTACTTATTTGCTTGGAAGCTTTTGTTAACGGTTTATGTTTTTAAGTAAAGATTTGAAAGAATGTCAAGTAAAAATTAGGCGTAAGAGCTTGGTGAAACCTTAAGCATTCTTTACGTAAATAGTTTCCAAAAGAAAGTAGCCATTATTATTACTTTATTAGGAAATAGGAAAAATGTTTCCTGTTTCGATCTGATGGCTATGGCCAATAATTTTTTTTTTTTGAAACCTTGTATTTTTAAGCATTTATTTAAAACCTTTGTATTCATGTGTTTTATTTCCTCTACATGGTAAAATGCATTTTGTTCCTGAAACATGGCTTGTACATGAAAGGTGGAAATTTTGTCCTTGTTGATGCTTCAATTCTGTGTGCACTCCCATTGACCCCACGTTGATGGTGGGGCCATGCTTTCAGACAGAAAATTCCTCCCCATGGCAAAATGTCTGCAACAGCACCAATCGACCTTCATAACAGACTCTCTTTGGTGGGTAACTTGGGAAACTGTTTTAAGTCTGTCAATAGCTTGTCACATGTTATTGTAGTATGGTGCTTGTATAAGGTCCGATGAGGCAATAAGTTTTCCTTTACCTGTAGAGAGGAAGAATTCCTTTAACACTAGTGATATGACTCTACAATTGGGTTTTAGATTCATCATTAACTCTCATATTCTATAGTTTATGGTCACAAATATCGCTCCTGGGTTCAATGAGATGGTTTAAATACCTATGGTGAGGCAGTTCTTTCTTCACCATTAGGGAAACAAAACTCAGTCCTTAAAAGGGGAAAGTTTTCCTGCAGTATGCAGCGAAGGAACCGTACGGCCATCAATGGATGTATTTCTCTTCCCCTGTTTCAGAATGGCCAATAATACTCCCACCTTTTGCACAATAATCTCTCAACGCCATTCGAAGGCTTCGGTTAAAAGATTCTCTCTTGAACAGTGGCTTAAGGAAAACTCAGTCCTAAATAAATTCCGTCAAAACAACATTAATTCCAACCATGACGAAAAGTGAAGAGGATTTGTTTTTTTGGGAAAAAGCATGCTACTGGTAGCATGGTTTATGCATCTAGAGACAGGTCCGCATGAAATTATTGCTCAGCACCCAGTGAAGTAGTTTATCTCATTCAAGCAGATCCCCATGCATGCGCTCTTAATGGGCCCTACACTTGTGGATACACTACTCGACCATATAGACAGGCATAGATCTCTTGCCCATATTTTTAGAAGACGGCAAAATATTATTGTCATAGTGGTCTATTATTGCTCCAAATATAACAAGACACCATGCATTGGCATGCACCCTGTGGTATGTCCATGCACGTTTACCAATACTCTAACCATTTATGTGCACTCTCCCAACTTTGAGCAAAAATAGATTTAGATAAAAAAAAAAAACCAAGAAAATAATAAGTCAAATATGTCTTGTGATTTCTAGAAAAGTGACACTAATAACCATCCAAAAAAAAGGAATGAAAGAAAACAAATGCTATCCACCACAAATTAGAATATCAAAAGGAAAACATAGAAGGAAGTGAAGATGACCTGAGCATATGGTGGGACTTTAATCCTTTTGGATGTTTTAAGTTTGCTTTGTTTTGATGAATTTCCATCACCTCCACCTACTCCCCCCTCCCTCCTCTCCCTCACCCACCCCACCCCACCCCCCCCCCCCCCCCAAAAAAAATAAAAAAAAATAGAGGAAGAGTTCCAAGTATCTCATGATTTCAAGAGATGCATCATGGCTTGTGGACTGTGATCTAACCATGAAATCTTTGAATGGAATTTTTTTTTGCCACATGGAAGAGCGCTATGACAAATTTGATTATCAGTGAAGAGAATGGTGTGGATTGATCATATATTTAAAGTTGAAAGTCAATTAAACATACTCCCATGTATGTTCATGCGTTCTTTTACAAATCTTATATTTTTCATTGTTTTATTTTGTTACCATTTCAATTCTAATTAGACTAAAACTTGACATAAGAAGATCTACCTATCCAAAAAATTTTAAAACCAACTGCAGGTCATGTGACGTAGATTCTATCTTTAGGCACTTCCATGAAAACCAATTCTTATATCTATAGACTAGGAAAAAAAAAATTTCCATAATCTACTTTCTATATATTTTTTCTTTGGAGAGGGGGTGTGCTATAGTCTGAAAGCATTTTGAATCCCATATTTTCTCATGTTTTAAGCTTAAAATAAATTAGATTTGCGTATTACTAGAGGATATAGTTTTTATAATCTGCCAGTCATTGTGGAGTTAGTCATGTTACAGTACCCTTGAAGGAATTGACCACCATTAGGAGCCACATGGAGCATGACTTGGATCAGATTGACATAAAGATTGTGCAATTCTTAGATTAGATATAAATTACTTTTTGTTATAATTCAACTATATGATCCATTATGTATTTAGAATTTAATTCACATAATATTAACTTATAAATTACAGATTCTATAAATTTGACTTTTCAATTATTCTTTAAAGCTTTATATCATTGTGTAGGAAAGTGTATGGAGGTTGATTGGTTCAAGCATGAAAAAAAAAAAAGAAAAGATAAATGGTAATCTAGACATAATATTATTCAAATAAATTAATAATGTGATATAAAAATATTTAAAAATAAGGAAAAAGTTTTCCGCCTCCTGGGGAGCCTTCACCCGCTATCCTAGGATTTTACAATAACTCCCTCAGTACGAAATCGAAAATACTCCTTGCATTATTCCCGATGCTCATCCCAAAGCGATGGGCCGCTGACACCCAACGACGGAGGAATTCCTCCTTCATCATGGGTGAAGGGAAACTCGCTCCTTAAAATGATTATTATTAAGCTGTATGCTTTCATTTGGGGGGGGGGGGGATTTTCAATCATTTAGTCAATTTGATTCAAAATTGAAATATTAAATTTAAACTGATGACTCTCTATCTCTCTATCCATTTGATTAATTTTTCAATCCTAATCATAATAAAGAAAGTTTGGTTGGCGTTCTTAGTTCTAATTGAATAAGATGATACTCTTCTTTATTAAATTAACCATATTACTCTACTCTTTAATAATAATAATAACATTATCAACAAAAAAAAATAAGCCTGCTCTCCTCGAGTCCCCTGCCCAGTTCACCAGTCCCCCCTAACAAGGGGGTGCCGCAATGATCACCCTACCCCTATCGAACACTCTGCCCGGGTGGGATCTAACCTCTAAACTCCACTCCTCGGATCTAGATCTTCTACGGTGCGGGCTGCCCGTCCTGTCCTGCTGTGTAGACACAAGACGGCACGCATTGACTGTCTTACCCGTGCCTGAGCGCCTTGCCCGACCGGGGGTAAGGCGATCATTACGCACAGCCTATGTCTACACAGCACAGGCAGGACAGGACAACGCGCCGTAGAAGATTGTGTTGCCCCCTTCTTATTAGAGGGATTGGGGAACTGGGCTGGGCGGGGTAAAATCTTCCCCTGCTGACTCCAAAACTCCAAAGGCCCAAACCATGCTCCGAACATTAAGCAGAAGCGAGAGAGAGAGAGAGAGAGAGAGAGAGATGGTGATGGTGGAGGTAAACAAAAAGGTAGAGAGGTGACGAAGGTAAGAGATGTTGTTGCACAGACCACGCAGACGGCAGAGGAAAGTTGAAAGCAAAGGGAGTTTGGGGAAGATTCTGTCTGTGGTGGGTCCCCAGCTTTCTTCCTCTGATCCTCTCTCTCACTCTTCTTCTTCAGGACTCAGGAGAGGAGAGGAGAGGATTCTCTCAAATCAAATGCCTTAAAAACTGCTCTTCTCCTCTCCTCTCCTCTCCTCTCCACCTTCTTGTTTTTCCCTTCTTCCATGGTGTCTCTCTTGGAAGATAAGGGTGGAGTGGTAGGTGAGAATAAGCTAAAGGAGAAGGTGGGAGAGGAAGAGAGAGAAACACGAATTTTCCATAAACCATATTATTAGCTAATTTAGAATTGAATTATTATAGAGGGATTTGTAGTAAAAGTCTAAAAGATAAGATGGAGAGCTTACTGTGTGATGAGGTTCTGCAAGAAATCCTCCAACGCCTCCCTCCGTCGTCCTCCTCCGCCGTTCCTCTGGTGTGCAAGCGGTGGTCGATTGTCCACCGCAATTGCAGGTATTCTCTCTTTCTCCGTTTTCCCTCAGCTAACCCTTCTTCTCTACCTGCCTTCTCCTCTTACCTCTCTCGTTTCCCTCGCGTTTCTTCCCTCACTGTCGTTCTCGTCCCCCCTTCCGATAACTCCTCTCCCGTTGTCTCCTTTGATGTTGTTCCTGATTATGATGACGACGAAGAAACCAATTCTTCTCTCTTGTCCGATCAAATCCTCCTTTCTGTGGCCTCCAATTGCCCCAATCTCCGCGACTTTAGATACTTGGCCGGACCCGTCTCCCCAACTGCGCTTCTTTCTCTCTCTTCTTCTTGCAAGCACATGTCCTCCCTCAGCCTCACCTCTATCCGTCCTTTCTCTTTCCGCTGGCTCACCTTCTTCCCTGCCCTGAAGGACCTCTCCCTTGTTGATTGCGGCAGCTTCGACTCCTCCAATGACGATGAATCGGAATTGGAATTACCCTTGGAGAGCCTCTGCTTGTCTGAAATTAGGGCCGGCGATTGCGGCCTCGGTTGGCTGTGGAGGAGATGCACCAAGCTCCGCAGGTTACAGTTGCGCAGCTGTGAAGGCACCGGTGACGGCGTCTCCTTCTCTTCCTTCGTAAGGTGCTTGCCCGGTCTCCAAGAATTGGAGCTTCGGACTTGCAGGACTATTGCAGATGGTGTCTTGCTGCGATTAGCCCAACACTGTGACTCGCTCTACTCTCTCCTCTTGTATGATGGGGGAAGCCGTGATGGTCTCCTCCGCTTCATCAGCCGTTGCAGGTCTACTCTGCGGAGGCTCGACTTTCGTCTACCTCTTGACCTCGACAACGATCACCTCTCCGCTGTTGCAGAGAATGTCAGGGAACTGGTCAGCCTTCGCCTCCAGAGCTGCTGCCTCGTCACAGGTGAAGGACTCAAGACCCTGGGCACCACCATCAACGCCGGGCTTGAAGAATTGGCCCTTATTAACTGCGACGTGATCGAGAAAGAACCTGGGTTGCTCACTACTTTGGGTCAAAGCCTCAGGGAGCTTCGTAAATTGGACTTGTCCTATAACAAAATGTTACCGGATAAGGAACTTGTTTCCATGCTTGTCTCCTGTAAGAATCTGGTTGATGTCAAGTTGAAAGGTTGCAGAGGGCTCACGGGTGCTGCTCTGCTGTCCATGTTAAACAACTGCAAGCTTTTGGAGACCATCGACATCAAACATTGTTGTGGGATCGAGACCGACACTGTTGAGTTCTTTCTTCTCAACTCCCCAAGAATCAGACAGGTCCATGTTGAAGAAAGCAAGCTCTCTGGTGTTGCCAAAACATGGGTTTCCCAAAAATTCATCCAAATTATTGGTTGAACGACAATTTGATGGCGAAAGATCAGCTCACTGGTACAAATCCATCCATTCCTTCCACCGCTGAATGTAAATTAGTTTGAAGTTTGTGTGTTAGAGAAACAGAAGAGAGGAAAGAAGAAGCTCTCTCTGAGTCTCTGCTGTGTTGTTATTCAATAATCTTATTCATACAAGCGTATGTATCAATTTAGAGTCTTAATCTCGTCCTCCAAGAGGGCAAAATCTCATCTAATAAGGCCTGGTTTTTTTCGTTCTTTGTTGAAATTACTGCAAATATTGTTGCCCATCTAAATTGGGCTCTATTGTTATGTAATAAAAAAAAATTTCCAGCTCAAATTTTGATCAGATTTTCTTCATTGATGTCCTAGTTATAAACCCATTTCGTACTTTATCCTCGTATATGATGATCTTTGCTATTCCTAATTTCAAGCTTGGATGGAGTTTGGGATTACCTGAAGACAGAACAGAAAAAAAAAAAAAAATTATAAAAATGAGAGGATTGAAGGATGCAATTACTTCAAATCAAAGTATGTTGACATTAAAAATAGCCTTTCATTGTATCCAATGAATTAATCTGAATCTCTTAGTACTGATAAAGAAGCTTATGGTATGTAATTTTACTTAATATCTGGTTCCAGAAACAACGATGTCTTACTCTTGTGCATCAGGAAGGAAGCTAGATGCTCTTAACAGAAAATCCATTTAGTTTAGCGGGCAAGAAGAATGAAGAAGGTTGCAGGTGTGTCAGCTTTCGATACCCATCAGAATTTGTGGATTCTGCTAGCACGTCAAACTCACCCCATGATTTCGCCATGGGGAGAGGATCATTGCTGACGTGAATGACGAGATGGAAAAATACTTCTTTTATTGTCTGTATATCTTCATTCGTAAGCTTTGGACCTGCTTAGTGCCAAGATACCAAAAATATGATCTTATAATATTAATGGCATTAAAACGAGCATGCAATGCTCTTGTCTGTTACTGGATCGTTGTTTTCATAAAGGAAAAGAAAATGGCATAAATGTTCTAAATATTGGAAAGAAATGGCAAAGAAGAAGGTAGGTCTTGCCTTTTGCTCTTTGATGTGATGATCCACCACAGAATTTCTGGCTGGTGCTGTAAAAAAAAAAAACAAGAAGTGACAACTCAAGTAGAATGTCAACATGATCTGATAAAACGATAGACTCTAATCTGGTTCCATGTCCACATTTAGGTTCTAACCATAATCTGATATGCCTGGAACAATGATAATTGGACCCAAGGAATTAAAAATCGGAATCAGGGTACCTGGATTAGAGTCCATCGACCTCAGATCTTTTGAGTTTTTGGCTAAAAAATCTTGTTTATCAATTTCAAAGAGAGAAATTTCCTTCAAATTCTACAATTTTGGTGACCAGAGAGCCAGACTCGGAAACACCGATTCCGATACAAATTGGCCGACAGATTTAACTACCTTGCTAATAAGACCTACTTTTAGTTTAGCTCTCTGGTTTCAAGAACAGACGGACTTCTAGGTAGAACAACCAAAATAAATTCTGTTAGTTCAAATGTTGTACCCAATAATTAAATTTTCAAGCCATTAATCCTCCAATCTATCTATTTTCTATCAATATTAATGGATCAAAATTCCACCCATACCATACCTCCCAACAACCAACTAGGCAACTGAGCAGTCACATACTTGCATTAATTTTTTGTCCTTCATCGGATTATTGAAATTTGACATGTAAACCATTGATACATTTACAAAATCAGGTCCTAAACCAAGGGAAGAATACACTGAGCAGAAAAAGGAAACCACAATAGCCTTGGTTTTGCGTATAACGGATCTTGATTCCTGACCCGGAATGCATATTTGTAACCCACAACAAAGCAGATCAGTAGTATTTACTGGTAAAATACAGGGAACTGAAGTTCCAGTAAACAAGCCTCTAGGAGCACGGAAAATGGTTGATACTATACCTTCCAAAGAAATTTTAGATATACAATTACGGAGACCAGTTACAAGGGGAACGGAATTGAAACAAAAACACCAAAACAGCGAAGTAAAACAAAGATAAAATTGCATATCCACTGTCAGTATATATAGCTCAGTGAGAAGGTAGAGCTCGCCAATTGTCAGCAAGAGACATGGCATGATCACGTGAATTTGTTGATAGTTGTTGGAGTACTACATTTTTTACATGCTCAGCAGAAGTTTCACCTGCTCGAACAGCAAGCTCAAGGTAGACTAAAGCCTTCAACATCTCCCCTTCCTGCCCAAGTATCAGAATCAATCAGACTCCCAACAACCCACCACTGAAAACTCCAATCTTTCTGATAAAGTAGCCTATATTGGCAAGAAAAGTGAGCAGGGTGAGGGAGAAAGCATGCTTTGTGTGTGTGTGTGTGTGTGTGTCTGAGAGAGAGAGAGAGAGAGAGAGTGCCACTATTTCCTACATGCGTTGGTTTATTAATCTCAAATTTGGGATAGGAGTGGCATTTACATACAGAAAAGAGTCCAAGGCCATGCTCCAGTTGAGCTTTACTGTGACCACGATCAGCAGCTCGCTTCATCCATTTCCTTGCTTGTCGATGGTTGCGTGCCAAGCCTTCACCAAAAGAGTAGCATAGTGAAGTATTGTACATGGCACGGATATACCCACCTTCCGCAGCTCTCAGATACCACTTAGCCTGAATCAAATGAAACATTTATTAGGAAGAGAACTGTGATTAAGATGCACAGTGGTTATAAAGTGGGCACTCTTGATAATGCTATCTTGTTTAATAACCTATAAGCTTAGGAGGCAAATAATAACAGAAGACTAGATCATTAGTGTTGCTTTGACATGTTGAAGACTTGGTCACAATTGCTACTGAGGTGGCATTAACAGGTAGGATCCTTCTCTGTTCCTTCGCCGTTATTGCAGTCACGAATATTCCTAAACACTCTATAATAATAGCTTCATTCCAAGAAGCAATCATGAATATTCCTAAACACCCTATTTACTCTTCAGAGTTCATAATTCTATACAAGGATTAAGGATTAAGAGGTAGAAGTTGTGTACAGCTTCTGGTAGGTTGCACTCAACACCACGGCCTTGATGCAGGCAAAGTGCAAGCTGATATTGAGCACGGACATGGCCTGCAACTGAAGCTTCATATAACCACTTAACAGCCTCTTTTGGATTAGCAGGTTCAGCTGCACATAATAACGATTAAAAGTCACAAACATGAAACTAGTGTATGAAGTGGAAAATTTTATAGCAAATTTAGAGATCTCAGTAGACGTGCATGTAATAATTATGACAGCCAAAGAATTTGAATGATCCTTAGGAGAAGAGTGTAGGGGGTGGCTTCCACCAATTGTTCAGGTTGAGGGCTTCAGAAGCAAAACAATTTAAATCAAATCTGATCCAACATAAAAGGCAAGATAGTTTTACAGAAAATATCATCAAATTCAAAGATCTCTTATTCTCAAAGTCTGCATCCTAGTTGTACATGAAACCACCATAAACTCTACCAAAAGTAAGTATTTATCTTATTTTAAGTGGTTTGAATTTGGAATATTTTATAACTCAATTCACCGCAGTATTATAAAAATAATAATAACCAAAGGACCCGCCATATGGGAAGTCGGTTAGCATTCCTGCATCATTACTCGAGGCATCTTGGCCCTGGGTTCCAACAAAGTCCCTGGGATCCCCTGGCCTCCATAGAGGCTTTACAGAGTAGGCTGGTACCTCTAGGTCCCAATACTCTTATTGTTTGATGATTTGAACCCCCCACCCCCCAAAAAAATCCTAAACTGGCATTTTTGTAATTTATGGTGTTTACAGAAAAGTTTATTATGTTTCTTTCTTATTGTCTATTTGCAGAATATTAATAATGGCAGAACTGCAGTGAAAACAGAAAATAGAGAAACGAAGAAGGATAACAACGGCTTCCCACCAACTGGTTCAGAATCCCACTGTCCAAGGCTTCACACCAACAAGGTACAAAATCTCACTGCCCTCCAAGGATCTCCCACGCTCTACTGAATCGCACAGCACTCCATTACAGAGAAACAAACTTTTATTCATCAAATAATCTGAGAGCCTTGGCTCTTACAAGCTTTATATAGAAAAATAAAGACTAGTCCTAATCTAACTATGAAAAGCCAAATCCTATTGCTAATAGCTAAGCATAGTTTAAAAGGGAAACATAATAACAAAAGGAAACCTATTCATCACGCAAGTGAGGGAATTCAAAGCCTATTAAACAACTTAAATTAAAAAGAACTAACTAAATAAGCCTAATCCTGTATGCCTACCCTCTACCCATGTTTTAGGCCGCCATTGCAATGAAAACACATGGGATCAAAGGCCCAACACATACATAACCAAATCCTATTGCTAATAGCTAAGCATTGTTTAAAAGGGAAACATAATAACAAAAGGAAACCTATTCATCACGCAAGTGAGGGAATTCAAAACCTATTAAACAACTTAAATTAAAAAGAACTAACTAAATAAGCCTAATCTTGTATGCCTACCCTCTACCCATGTTTTAGGCCGCCATTGCAATGAAAACACATGGGATCAAAGGCCCAACACATTCATAACCCAACCCAAGGGTTATTTTCAACAAAATAAGCCCTTTAGGCTTTAGGTGACTTATCTGCATCACTATTATATTGCTTTCTTGAAATACAAAAAGTCAAGCACTAGAAACTAGGAGAACTACAGAGATATTCTACTGGCTTCCTAGTAAGGCCACTAGATGCACATCAGCAGAACCGCAGGGGCTTGGAGTGCCCTGGCCATCCTAGGCCGAAACCTTTGGGCTGGGCTTGGGAGGCTAGGGCCTTAGGCTGGGCCAGCAGTACAGATGTCCTGCATCAACTCTCCCATTCTTCAAGAAAACTTGACCTCGAGTTATGTAGAGATAAAGAATAATCTTCATGTGATGAATGTCCAGCTTCAGCCCATGATAAAATTATGGCATCTCACAAACATAGGGAATCAAGTCTGCGAGATGTGGCCCTTTCTCCTTAGAAAACTTTGGTGGAATCACAAACTCTATATGCTCGACATCTGGATCAAACTCAGCGGTGAAGAATGTTTACAAAGAGTCCTCTGAAACTTTCGTGTCAGCCTCCAACTCAACTGTATTGTCGAGTTCCTGAATCACGACCTCATCGTCCACTGTTTCAACCTCTTCAGTGTAAGCCTCTACCATAGAACCTTCAAACACCGTCTCTTCCTTGTCATTGCCAAGTGCTGGATTTTCTTCCTTGGATTCAGGCTCCACTTCATGGACTAATGTTGTTTCATCTTCCTTTGTCGATTCAGTTGAATGCATTTCTTCCTTGTTCTCAGGTTCCTTTTCTTTGATTGGCGTTCTGTCAACTTCCTTTGGCAATGTAACTTTGAGTAACCTTCATTGGAACATAGGTGGTGTTAAACTGCCAATATTCTCTCAATGGAGAACTGAACTTCACATATGGCCGCTGGAAATTCTCTTTAGCTTTAAATGTTTTGTAGTGGTAATCTTGGAAGGGGTGAGATTTTGTTTGAAACGTTCTGGTAAATACTTGGCTTCCAACTCACGCTTCATGTCTTTCCAAGTACTAGGCTCGCGTCTTCAAACTTTGAGCTTGTGTTCAATGTATCTCCACCAATCTAGAGCTTCACTGGCCAGTCGTGAGTACGCAAATTGAAGCTCTCTTGCCTCTTTCAAGCCACTCCAGTCAAAATAGTCCTCCACAGAATTTAACCAATCAAGGAGTCGGTATGAATCCCTTTTTCCAGGAAAGGAACTTCAGTTTTCACCTTCTGAAGTGCATAATAAGATCTGCCAGACATAACCGAGCTGAAGGGTTGACGTTGCTAAATGGCATACACTTGTTTATTCAAGACCTTTAATGAATCAGCATTCAGCAATCTGTTGTAATGTAACATAATCATTCTCACTCCCAGCCATGGCTGCAGATCTAAAAGGCTAGCACACCAAGATCGAGAACTGGTAGAGAATAGGGTAAGGAATAGGCCACGGTCTTGGGGGTTAGGAAAGGAATGGCTGTTGATGGAGAGGAAAGAAGAGAGTTGGTGTAAGAATGAGTGAATGAGGTTTCTTACTGACCTGCTGTTGGTGTTCGAATGTTGAAGGTGATGATGGATGAAGATGTCTAGTTGTTGATAATAAATTGTTGATAACAGTAAGATAACTTGACAAACTATGGTCCCGCCTAGGCACGCCAAAAGAGATCCACTTTTGGCCACTTGAATCCACAAGCAAGAGTTCTCAGAGAGAGCAATTTGTTTTCAATTCATACTTGCCTTTTGAGAGCAGCCAGGACTTGCATTATATGGAGATAGAAATCTTGAGTACAGCACAATAGAAATAAAGAGAGACTTAGAATTCCCAAACCCCTTTGGAATTCCCCATACATAGATAACAAGTTCTAGATATGGAAAACTGCCCCCCAAGACCTAGAAAGTGGTTCCCAAGGCATAGGAACTACAAACAAGACTTTGAAAACTGATAATGGAAGGCACTTAATGCTGCCTTGGAATACAAAAAGTCAAGGACTAGAAACTAGGAGAACTAAAGAGATATTCTAGCAGGACCGCAGGGCACCATTTGTACCAGCTTTGATAGAAGGTTTAGAACGCAAAATCTGGTTTTCGGATTTAGAAAAAATCTGGTCGAGTGTAGTGCTCAGATGAGGAAACAAAACCCCAAATTTTCAAGGACATCCAACTGAATATGAGATTATGGCCCAATAACAGAATTATAAACTGAGATCCTATTTTTTAGGAGATTGAACAGATCCTCATATCAGCAGATTAGATCAATCTGGAAGTCTGGCTGAAGCTGACAGGAATTGAGAGGAATCTGGTCCACAAATATCACAGCGATACAATGATTGGATGCTGTGATCGTCAGTGCTCAAATCTGATAATAAACCCCCAAAACAGGGTATCCATAGGTAGCTTAAATCTGAATTAAGAGATGAGCAATTTCAGAAAATCATGTGTCTTTATCTGAACATATAACATAGTACTTGGTTCTGTCCAAGAAAGAGATTAGGCAAGGCAGGACAATTATGTCGATAGAGGGTGTGATCCAACAGAAACTAGTAGTGATAGCCCACGAAAATAGGAAGTAGAAACCCCCCTTGGATTCTTTAATCGATAACTATCTTCCACAGAGACTACATGTCAGCAAGTAGAACCAGAAGGGACTCTTAAGTAGATAAGATGACTTCCCAAACAGCTACCACCTTTTACAACTGATTGGTAGTAAACAAGCCACCTGATCTAGAGTTGTATGGCTTGAAGTTGACTACATCAGGGGACCAAACCAGCAGTGCCGTAGGGCGGGAAAAAGCTCCAATCACAACTGCTACCGATGGATCACTAAGACTCTTCATCAATAAACAGCAGCACAACAAGGGAAAGTTGCAGGCTCGATAACTCACTGTTGGAACTTGGTTGTAGGTTTAACAAAACAGAAACTAAGAAGAAGGACGATAGAAGAGAAAGGGGAAGGAAGAAGGGGAATATGACCAAAGCCTCTCACCTATGGTGTTGGAGAGTCTCTCACTAACCTTAGGCCTCACCATGACTGTATCTTACAGTAACACACAAAGCCAAGCTTCTTCAAATCATCTAAATCATGAGGGGCTGTAGTAAAACCCCTCTTTTATAAACAAGCAATAATTCAAAACCCCCCTTTGCATGGTGAGGGAATCTGCTACAATATTGCACCACAATAAAGTAAAAACTATCCTAATATAGTCCCTACTTCTAGTTACATAAGAATAGAAACTAGTTTAAAAAATAAAATCCTTGTAGCTACCTAGGAACACAAATAGAAAATAGAAACTACTTAAAGTCTCCCACACAAGTCATATTAAGGGGGTCCATTGGTTGGGCCTAAGACTTAAGCCACTAGGACTTTTAATGCTGGCAGGATGGTCCATTGCTGGCCCAAGGATGGGCTGGCTCGATGGGGTTCAGGAATGGCTGTTGTTGCTGGTTCTTCCTCCATCGACCTACATCAGGTTTTCTTTTCAATAAGCCTATGAATATGTTTTTAATAATCTGGCTGCTATATATATTGCTAATAATCCGGTCTTTCATGAGCGGTCTAAACATATTGAGGTCGATTGGCATTTTGAGAGAGATGTTGTAATGAGGAATTTGATTTCTACCCGTTTGTTCGTTCTGGCAACCAATTGGGTGATATGTTCCCAAAAGTTCTATTTCGTCCTGCCTTCCTTGACAGTTGTTCCAAGCTAGGCATGGGTGATATTTATGCTCCAGCTTGAGGAGGGGTATTAAAGTTAGTTATTATGTTTCTTTCTTATTCTTTTTTATTGTCTATTATATTGCTTTATTATAGTCTACCATAGTTCTTCACTAAGTAAGGGCCTATGTGTTACAACACATAAGTCCAACAGGTCCTATCTATGTGTTATAACCTTTTATTATAGTTGGTTGTTATTGGTCTGATATCGTCACACACAAGTTTGTATAGGAAACATTTTTAAGTTAGCTTGGTTAATAGCTTAACTTCTCAAGAGTTGTCCAACAACAATTGGGAACATATTAATCTGATCAGATTCCTCGGCACTCAAAAGTTGTTGCATTATTGTCTTCATAACACAGAAAATCGGAAAACTTTTTCTCAGTTTCGAAATACTGTAATCCAACAAAAAGAATTGCAATAAAAAATAAACACAAATACATACTATTATACTGATGAAACACGGGTGAATTCCTGAATAATTTCTTATTCTGAAAGTTGTTGCAACATTGTCTCAGCACGGAAATCCTTTGTCCTCATTTTGTCTACATCTGAAATCCTCAAACAACTATGGAATTCAGGACTAAATACCAGCATATAGTACTGATAACCTAGCTGAAATTCTTAATTACTCTATTTCCCTATCTTGGAAGCAAAACCCTGAGTGATCTGCATAACCCCCTGCAATGTTTAGCCAGGAAAAAAGATCTACAAATAACCAACTTGGAACCCCTTCGGTAATCTTTTATATCCTGCTGAAAAACTATATTACTTTATACCATCATTCCAAAGTCATACTTGATACAAGACCAACTCGGCCTTATCCCAACTAAATGGGGTCGGCTACATGAATCTTTACCCTCCAATCAGCTCTATTCAAAGTTATACTTGATACAAGACCTAAGCTATGCATGTCTTTCCTAACCACTTCTCCCAGAGTCATTTTAGGTCTTCCACCCCCCCGGGCTCTTTTAGCTCCTCCTTCAATCTGAATCAAGTCACTCCTCCGTACTAAAGCACTTAAACCTCCATTGTATATGGCCATGCCACCTCAAACGACTTTCTCACAGCTTATTATGTATCGGAGCTACTCCCAAATCAGCTCTAATGTGTTCATTCCTTACTTTATCCGTCCTATTTTTACCACACATCTATCTCAACTTCCTCACGTCAGCTACAGCGAGTTTATCTATATGATGTTTCTTACTGCCCAACATTCCGCACGAGTGTGGATACTCCAGCAGACGTGCAGAATAGGTTTGAGTGATGCTTAATTCTCTTGATTACATCAATACACAGCAAGTATACTCCAGTTCAGTACCATCGACACAGCCTAGCTGCAAAGAGTCATTTATAATCACCAACTATTGTCGACCCCAAAGCTCACAACCACAACAGGTCTATATGTAGAAATTGAACCAAATTCGATTGGAATGGAAACGATTATCCACATAATTACAGTTAGCAATCATGGTAGGAATTATCAAGAAAAAGGGTGTAACGATGGAGATTGAAGCAGTGCAAACCTTGGAGATAAGAAATTCCCAAATTACACTGACCGGCGGGGTCGCCCAGGTCAGCGGCTCTCCGGTACAAGGTGATCCCTTTGTCTTTGTGGCCCATTTCCCAGTAGAGGAGTCCAGCGTCGACCATGGCGAGGGTAGAGCCGCGGGAGGCGCCTTTCAAGAAGGAATCGAGAGCCTTCTGGATATTAGGGCGAACACCAGCGTGGCCGTGCTTGAATCGCTTCCCCCAACGAAGGAACAACATGGCTTCCCTCAGCGGGCGAAGCGCATCCCTCCATGAGCGGCACACCAGGGAGGCTGATCGGAGGTTTGGGAGGGAGAAGGAAGCCGCAATCTTCGTCAGAACATCGAATGGGAGTTGCGAGAAATCATGGCCCTCCTCCGTCGTTGCTGTCAACGTAAAAGAAGAAGAAAACCATCTGGAACTGAAGCAGATGCGATGTGAGGAGGCGCTGTTGGTGGTGGGTAATTTGACACTGTGAGAACTCCTCTTTTGGAGCGATTGTGGTTGTTGTTGTTGGTGATGTCGTCTTCGTCGTCGTTGCTGCCGTCGGTTGGTGTCGTCATCGTCGTCTTTGCTGCTTTCGATGTTCATCAGTGGAAGGGCGGAGAAGTGTGCACCGTCTGGTTGGACTGGCCATGTCCTCTGTTCCATCCTTCTCTCTCTCTCTCTCTCTCTCTCTCTCTCTCTGCGACTCTGCGCACTACAATTTTACTTCTGTTGCAATGCAGGAAAGAGGAGGAAAGCGACGAGTGGAAGAAGGTGGCTTCCTGAGGTGGCTCCCACAGGCCACAACCATGGGTTTCAACGATAAGTTTTGGAATTGGAATCTTTTGTTTCTGGAGAATAACTGAGCATGGTTGATCGAGTATCCGAAAACCAAAAGAAAGGGTTTGATTCTCTCTAAGTCCAACGGTTGAACAGTGGAGATCCAAGAAAAAACAAAACATACCCTGAAGGAAGACCGTTAAGTAGGGTTTCCTGTCCTAAAGGGTCCTGATCAGAATCGGATCAATAAAGCTATTCCGTTCCAAACCTGAGATTCATATCATTAACTAATGGGTGGGCCGGTTTGGATTCCTAAACTGTTCCAAATAGTTAAAAAACAAAAGAAAAATTACCGGATTAACTAACATTGGATTTTGATTTACAAAAGTAACCATCCAATGTTTATGTCAACGGAACTAGTCAAATCGAGTTTGCGTATTACAGAAATAGCCAAATCAGTACCCCACCCTCATCCACATGTATATTTTGACATTTTTGTCCTTTTCATCTTCCTCCCCTCGATCACCCCATGACCCCGGAAAATTATCACCTCCAGTTTGCTGACCGGCTCAGTTCCCCAGTTCCTCTAATAGGGGGATGGTGGATCCCACCCGGACAGGGTGTTTGGGCATGGGTAGAGAGGTCATTTCAGCCCCCCTTTGTTAGAGGAACTAGGGAACTGGGCCGGTCAGCAAACTGGAGGTGATAAAGATCCCCATGACCCCCAACTTCACCCCTTCACTTCCTTAGAGGTGGGTAGGTCGGAGCAGCACCAAACGTATGGTTCCCTCTGCCATCAGTGTCTTCGCAACACCTTCGTCGGCCAGCGAGCATCGTACTATGGCAGGGCCTAGGATCCGACGGCGTTGTCCACCATCTTTGCGCCAATGGCTGTGCAACCTCTACCCAGGTTCTGGTTTTTCCAAAAAATTTCATAGTTTTTTGGGTATTTGAGAAAAAGACCAGGAGCAAGAGCGATGTGAGGAAGCAGGGTCGGGTTGGGGTGGGAGTTGCAGGAAGTGGAGGTGGGGGGTATATTGGTTCCATTGCAGCAGTGTGGTGATTTGGAGAAACACCATTGCTATTCTGGCGAGAGCCATCTCGTCCCTCTGTTTTGTGTATTTTTACTTTCATTAATAGAGAGAGAGTGACCCATACTCCAATGCAATTCGACAAGTGGCCCACAACGCCTTCACCACCGTGTCACCCACCGATCCATACTCTATCCCCCATTATCCCATCATCCCAACACCCCTTCCATGTGCCCTCATCTCCCTCACACCCTTGCTCATAACCCAGCTATCTCTAGCCTATTAACCCACTGCGCACCACTATTCTGGTTAGCTACTATTTGCAAGGAGGAAAGCTTCCGAACTTACCTTGCATGGACAGTTCATCGCGAGGAGAAGCTCAGGTTTGGATCCAGCTTCGAGGCCAAAACAGAACTGCGTTCTCAGGTGTACTATCTCTGGCTTCAGTTGCTCATTCTCTTTTTCCAGTGAATGATTCCTATCTAGTGAAGCTTCAAGCTATTTCTTGGGCAAGCTATGGGTTGTCATCTCGATTGAAGAGGTTGGGCGGAGGAGGTGCAGATGCAGGGGTGAGGGCCGTGAGGCGCAAGGGTTCAGCATAATAGGTACGGCAAGGTTGCAAGGGAGAAGGAGAGGTGGTGATGGCGATGGTGGAGGTGGTGTTGGGTGGTTGAAGGAATTAGGGGTAAAATAGTAAAAAAAAAAACATACATAGTTGAGAGAAAACCATTGTTTTGGCTCATTTTGTAAATCCAAACTCATAAGTACATATTTTTGTTAACTGAAACAATGAGTGGCTAATTTTTGTAAGAACAAATCTAATTGTGTCTAATCCTGTAATTTTTCCTAAAAAAATCTCTAACACATGCTACATAGCCTACATATATTCAATAGGGTTGATGTTCTTTGTGGAGGAGTGTGGCTCCAACACGAGTGCGGGGACCAATGAGAGCAGGCACATTAAGCATCATTGGGGCCGAAATTTCCACCTTTCATGGGAGCGAGGCGGTCATTTCATCCTCCTCTGTGTCTGGATGTGGACAGTACACTCCCCCATAGAGAAATTTTGTCATGTTCAATAATATTACAATAAGATATTAATTTCATTCATATGAGATATGCAACGTACTATCATTTTGTTTTTCAAATCATGAAATTAGTCCATATTACCTCTTGTTATGTATCCAATTAATAAGTAGGAACACCACCACCCTCATAAATTAGGTTAATTTTAATATATGTTCTTAAGTTAGCATTCCCAAATGGATATTTATATTAACAATCAAATTTTTGGTAAAATAGCATACGAGACAAGTAGTACCAGTCAAAATGAAAGACTACAAAAATAAAGGGTTCAACCTTACCTCTCATGACCTTAAGTCTTAAGAATTGTATAATATATACGGCTAGGATGTGTATTTGTTTAGGTTCCATTGGTTCCTAATTGGTCTATCAGTTCTAGAACCATTAGGAGACCAATAACTTAATTGTTAGATCCATAAATGGACCAATAACTTATCAGTAGATCCAAAATCAGACCAATAAGCTATTGGGTGGATCAGTTCCAGTTCATGCCGGGTCGATTATGATCCGTTTTCTGATTTCGGCCCAAATTTGACACCCTTACCATTAAGGTAAAGAGAAAAGTTCTATGTGGGGAAGTGTAGAGAGGGGAGGCGAAATGGCCGTCCTGCCCCTCATGATGCCAATGTATGCACTCTCATTGGCCCCTGTGCACCCCCCCCCCCAACAAAGAATGTCGACCCTTAAGTAAATATATCTAGTGGGAGGGTTTCTCACGTTGCCAATGTGGGAAAGAATTCGCACGCCATACCAATGATGTCTTGAAAAAAATATCATTCGTATGGGTTTCATATATTCAAAATAGGAGAAAGAAAAAAACTACAAAAAAAAAAAAAGGCAAGAGGGAAATTGCATGCTGGCAGCCCATCCTGATCTTTTCTGGGAAGTTTTAGTGGGTTGGATTCTCCTTATAAAATATTTCTGAGCCCAAGTGAAATTATGAGATTGGGTTCAGAAATACACGGTTGGCCTAAGGCCTACTCCCTACACTGTCCTAAATATCTATCACGTAACAATTTAGGACCAGGTTTTCTTCACCCATTATGAAGAGATCGGATCCTTAACCTTTTGATTAGCATGGGAAAGGGTATTTTTGACACTATACAACAGGTGTGGGAATTGATGATGATATGGGAGTAACCACAAGATCACATCTTGAAAAATTCTTCCTTTTCCACCAATGAAGGAAAACTTGATTCTTAAAATTTTGTTGACAAGTAGTCATCGTTAGTTCATTACCATTGACTCGTGATAAATTTTAGTAGAAATATATATTCCAACGTGACAATTGGTATGCAACTCAGTCAAGGATTTAGTTTACAGCATTGACATTGGTATCAATCAATATCTGTCATCATCGATACTGATACTAATTGGACGATTATGCCCCAAAGATTCTAATTCTTCTATTTTTTTACTATTTTACCCTCAAATTTTTGTATCACCAATATGTATTTGGCTAGCTATCACAACCAATACCAATACTGATACGGCAAATCCAATACCAATCCCTAAATCAATGACCCCAAGTCCCTAACTGAACAACATCTTTAAGTTAGAATAGTCTCTTAATCAAATAGCTCCTATTGAAATTTAAGGACACTACTTCAAGAGTCTTTTGTCCCCCCACCCTTCCCTCTTTTTTTTTCCACCGAGTCTTTGAATCTCTGTGAGAGATTTATGAAAATTCCACCACTGTGGGTTCATGTCAACAGAATTAAGGATGTCTGTTAAAGCAAACATCAAAGAAACACAAACAAAAATAAAACAAAGCAAAGATGACATGAAGATTTGATGTGGTTAACACATCAATATGATGTGCTATGTCCATGGGCGAAGCTGAAGATGATTCAATAGAAGAAGATTACAGTGGAGATCTCTCAAGAACACCAAAACCACGACAAGAACTCTCACCCAGAAACCCTAGGTCAAAAATCGTCAAATCTCACTTGTTTCACTTGCTTGCACAACAAGAGACGAAAACATATAAATAGTCCTCTCAAGTTGGGTCGGTTCATAACATACTGTACCGTAAGGACTTCACCCCCACACCCCCAAATGAGATCACAGACACCTATCAACTCAGACCCTCTGCTACCATTATAGACCTAAGAAAAATCTCATTTGAATCATTACACAAAAAAAATGTCAAAGCGGGTCAATCTTCGAAACAGGTACAAGAATTCAAGACACACATAGCAGTGTCAGTTTAGAATCAAAACCAAATTGGCCGTTTAAAAACCGAATCGAAACAAGTTGGTTCTCTTTTGGTTTAAAAATGTGGAATCTTTTATAGGTTCAATTTTGCTTTCATGATTGAAACCGTCGAATCAAATTACCTATTTTCAAACTAAATAAGGAATGAACTAGAAGTGAACCGAATCAATTCAGTTGTGATTTGGAAAATAGACTCTTATTCGATTTCACTCTTCACATGTTGTATATTGAATCGAACTGAAAAATCAAAATTAAACCAAAACTAAACCGAATCGATTCAATCCTGATTTAAAAAATAGACTCTTATTTAATTTTGATTTCAACATAGTGTATCATAACCGAACCAAAACCAAACCAAATAACACCCATAAGTAAAGCTTTTTTTTTTGGGTAGAAACTTTGAAAAATAATTGAAAACTGAAAAAATTTGAAGTTAGGCAAAACTTGTTAACAACTGAAACCAGCAGAGTTCAATATACAATCTGTGACAAGGAAAAAAAAAGTCCAATCAACTTTTGTCCATACCAATTAGATGGGACCCAGTACTCTTAAGGATTGGCTAATCTAAAGAAGAGAAGTACTCCACATGATCCAAAACAGTGTACCATAGGCCCCACTGAAGCACATATTTCCTTTTATCATTATATGTGTAGTACAGTATTAACTTCACATCTCCCTCATAATATTATCATGTATGGTACTGTGTCACATCTCCAACATATTATTCATGTATACAGATATGCCCTAAAAAAAAAAAAAGGGGGAAATTTAGATTTGTTTCAGTTAAAAACTCCAAAATATTTTATTTGATGATCATACAAAACACTTGTTTCAGCCAAAAATAATTAGGGGTAGAGATCTGGAAATCTTTTTGTTTTGGTTTTGGCCTTTTTTATTTTAGATAGGATAAAATGAAATCCCCTTTAAAATTAAGCTTAAATATATCTAATCTATACTTGCATTTTAAGGATTTTCCAATTCCTAACCTAATACCATACTTTTATTGAATATCATGTGATATTGGGTTGTAAAATCCAATTTTTCTTCACTCATGAAGAGAGAATCTCTTAATCCACGGATTTTGATGGTTGGATGGGATTCGAGAATAGTGCTAAGGGCATTTCTATAAGAGGAAAAGAGAATAATGACATCTAATGGTTGGATTTTCTTCATCTACAATGAAGAAAAACTTTTTGCCTTAGGTTGCAATTCTTATAATTTAATAGTGTACTAAGTAAGTGCTAGTGCCCTTTAATCTAGGTTTTTTTTTAATTGTTTTGTCTCTCCTATCCTAACAATGTGGGCTCTATGTAGATGATTCTATTTTCGGCACCGCAATTGGTATGGCATGGGAGATCCCCTATATTGACTTTATGGGATATCTTTGTCCCTTTTTAATTTATCTCTTGACAAAAGGTTTCATGCACGGCCATGCATGGTGCACGACCATGCTTGCAACCATTGGATAGGAATGAGGATCTGTGCACTATACACAATCATGCTCATCTAATAATTGAAAGTATGATCATACACCATACACCGACGTACACAAATCCTCTCCCCTTATTTCTATTAACCAAAAATGTATGTATATCTCATATCTATATCATACCAAAATGTACAATTCGATATCCATAATTCGGTATAAATACGATTTCGGTATTCGGTATTCGGTACACATTGACATTTGACACTTTTTTTTTAATAAGGTGTCTATTTCAAATTTTAATTTCTACTCCATTTATTGGACAGAAACAAAAAATAATCCAAAATTATTTGGTTTGGTAAGATCAAACGTGTCCAACCTTCATGGAGAAGTGAGCTTGAACATTATAGTTCACATAATTCTCACGTCATGACTAACAACAACACTTCTTTACTTGTGTGAACGAAATCATTTAAAATCTTCTCATACTTGAAATCCAAATTGAAGGAGAAAATTTGAGAAATTGACACAGAGATCACAACAACTAAACTTTCTGTGTCAATTTAAACTTTGAAAAATGAATCATCATCATCATCACACAGAAACAATTTTTTCTGCAAAATCCATCAATTTACAGCGTAAGAATACAATTTCTCATTCACACAACTGTAACTGTAACTGTAACTGTAACAGCATTATTTCAAGACTCATGTAAACAAACAAGTTAAAGAAAGAAAGAAAGAAAAAAAAGGGGATTCAAAGGACCACCGACCACCAACTCGAACCCTTTCAGTAGATCTTTCATGTACTGTCAACATCTGTATCTGTTCAGAGGGGGAAAAAAGTCCAAAAAGAAAGACAGAAATTTCTTTTTTAATGGTGGGTATGGAAATCAGTGCCGAATTTACAGTCTAAATCTGCTCAAAGAGATCGAAGCTCGCCCCAGTTAGATCTTCAGATAGTGACGTTAATGGAAAGCTACCGAAATCTTCTGGGCTTTCAGTTTGTTGTCGACTCTCTTCTTCCTCCCATGAACGTAGCTTCACTACTTCTTCAGATTTAATCCCATTGAGCTGAAACATAAACATTGAATCCCATGAGAACACACCATTATTATTGCTAGCCTGAAATTCTGCCGCGTTACAACTGTTGCTAGAACTCTCTCTTGCTTCATTGAAGAAGAATCCATTACTCACTCTTGATGTAGTGATAGAATTCTCTGAAATATCTGTCTCTGTGACATTATCACAAGAAGCTGGACGGCGTATCGAAGAAAACCCAAATTCTGAGCTCGTTTCCAAATGGGTTTGATTCTGATTCAAAGTTCTGAAATCTTGGTGGTTTTGATACAGAAGGTTGGGATTAGATCCCGTTGGATTGATTGTGCTCTCTTGGAATTCAAACAAAGGGAAAGGATCAAAGCCTTGCTTGGTCACAGGCTGAACATAGTAGTTTGAGTCGTTAATGGAAACTGTAGTAGTCCCAAGTTGTAAACTTGATAAGGTTCTCTGTTTCTTGAGCTGAGATGTTTGCAAGTCGTCATCATGTTCTCTGCATTTCTTCTCATCTTGTGCTTCAGTTTCAGTCAAGGGCTTGTGGGTGTTTGGGTCAATACCTCTCTGTTTGAGTTTCTTCTTCAGATACGAATTCCAAAAGTTTTTAATCTCATTATCTGTTCTCCCAGGTAACTGTGCTGCAATCTGAGCCCACCTGCATTTCCAAAATTAAGTTTAAGAGATTCTCATTACTGAGTTCATAAAATTCTGATTCACATTCTTCAATCCATGAATTTGAGTTATCAGTAATTAGTACCTGTTGCCCAGAACCTCATGGAGGCCGATTATGAGATCCTCTTCTTGCTGTGAGAACATCCCTCTCTTGAGATCTGGTCTTAAGTAGTTAATCCATCTCAATCTACAACTCTTGCCGCACCTCTGCAGTCCTGCATGAACAGTAACTTTCAAATTAAGGAAATGAAAGAAGATGGGTTGGCTTAGATTGGAGAAACAAATCAAAATCAGTACCAGCTTGTTTAGGAACAGAACTCCAACATCCAACACCGAACTTAGTGATGTGATTGAATAGTTTCTCATCTTCTTCAGGAGACCATAAACCTTTCCTGAGTTTCTGCTTAACACAACAAGAATGGCGCCCCATTTGCATTGAAGAAAAAAAAAAAAATCAAAAGAACAGAGGTTTCAGAAGAGAATTCAAAGAACCCATATACTTGATACCCAAGAGGATACAGACATGATAAGGTAAGAGCTGGAGAGAAAAGAAGATCTGTTATCTGATAGTACCAGAATGGAGAAAACCAGAAATATTTCCAATGATTTAAAGGGGTAATGAAAAATCATGCTTTGGTTTTAAGTAATGGGGTCCAAAGGAGAGAGAGATAGAGAGAAAACAACACGGGAAGGTGAAGCAATCAAGTGGGTTTTACGCAAATCTGGTACTGCTTTTGCATTGGAATGGATTGGGTTTTAAGAAATCTTTCTCTCTAGAAAAAAAAATACCAATAGTAGAACTACGAGCAGCCCATATGAAGAGCTCCATAAACGTGTAAAATTATCAGTCATTAGTACAGATAATCATATAATATAGAGAGAGAGAGAGAGAGAGAGAGAGAAATTCAATAATTTGGGTTAGATTAGGTTTATTAAGAGATATTTTATGTTAAATCAACTAACAGTTGGAGTTTTAAATATCAGCCGACACACATATGATGTCATGAAATGTGGGGTAGTACTTAGTAGGGTATAGTGATTATTAAAAATGGTTTGGGGACTTTCTCTAATATGGGTAGGGATACCTTTGGTGTTTGTGGGAGTGGGGAGTACCTTAAAGAGTTAATGGGTTAATTTGACCCCCATGAAATGACTTGATTTGAGTGACAAGAAGCGTACTTGGCTCCTTTTATAAGAAAGTACCTTATAGGGGTTATACATATGTTATGATCAATCTGTGATGTCGAAATTGGTGGACCCCTCTCTCAATATTTCATATATCATATATGAACTATGGGATGATTATTATTGTTACGATAAGATATTTTATTATTTTGTAGACAGGTAGATTCCAAGTTTTGTGTTAAAACGAAATTAATCAAATGCAAAAATAAAAGCATTGAAGAACCTCAATTATAGAGAGTGCATGTCAATATTAGAGTTAAAGTTGTTAAAATTATTAGAAGACTGAGCAAGACATTGTTGCCTGGTTGTATCACGTATGGCCTCTGTATTTGTGTAGGGGTATCAACATGAATGAGATTTTTTATTTCATAGAGGGTAGGATAGTAATTTCGTGTACTCATATGCTTAGGCATAGGATCCATGAGGATCCTGATTCTGTTCTACGGTTCACCTACCATCCTAGGGTTCACAAACCCCTTCTAGGGTTCTAGTATATTCCAAAATACCTTCCCGTTACCCATTTCTACCGTCTCCCACCGTTTGGTAATAAGATCCCATTCACCGTGGGTGAAGGGAAACTCGATCCTTTTTATTTTATTTTAAGATAAATAAATAAACACATGTTGTTAATAGTGTCAGTAGAGAGATAAGAGTCCAGTAGAAGAGGAGAGGTGGTAGACAGAATACATATGAGTTGTTACCGTCTATTAAAAGTGTAAACCGACGAATCCAGCGAAGCGATGCCAGACTTTGACGTCATTGTCGTTGTAGTTATTGTCAAGGTGGGGATATATAATGCTCAGGAGGCATCAGGGGCCAGGGCTCCAGTGAATGAGGGATTTAATTCAGTACATCACATTTCCAATGTCAATAATAAAACGGTGTCATAATCAGATGTCAGTCTCAACTTGATGAGGTCTTTTTCACCGTTAGATTTTTTTGCAGTCTTCCTTCTGTGGCCGTGGAAGGAGAGGCCGTAGCGTCCGCACGTGTGAGGAAGATTCTTTCCCTCGTAGGGTAGGTTTTTTTTATTGATACGGTTCATGTGCTGCCGCACTCTACTGTGGGTTAGGGTTGTCATTTCGTGTTCGCAATCATTCACGATTTTGACAATTTAGAAGGTAAGGCCATGTACATTATCATTCGATCCCTACCGACCCAAGGTAGTAAAAACGGGAACGGCACAAAAACAGAAATGGATATACAACTCCATACGGTATCGTTAAAAACGGCAAAAAAACAGAAATGAATACTAACGGTTTTAAACATGTAATTTTATTTTTTTTTTTAAAAGGTTAGTGAAAACTCATATATATTGGCTATAGTGTTGTTCATTGTTGTCAATACAACCAACATACTCTCACATTGATGCATTTTTAGTTGGAGTTGAGAGTCATCGATTTAGAAATCCTTTTCTACATATTGATGCATAAGTTTATAGTTTATTTAAGGGGTTTGTGTATTGAACATGAACTAAAGATGATAGCATGAGAAATGTAACCCTTCAAGTTCACTTTATATTGGTGAAAGAATCAAGTCGATCGGAGTTCGGTAAAGAGAGATATGATCAGTTAAGTATACCATTATTCAACAAATCTAAAAATCTTAAAAAAAAAAAACCTAAAAACGAAAAACATATTTTAAATGTGTTTAAACAGGAATGATTATTGTTTGCCGCTTTTGTGGCAAAATGCTTTTAAAATGGTAAAAAAAAGGGAAAGTGTTTAAAATTATGTTTTAAATATGTTTTTGCCAACTATGTTCCAGACTCGAAATAGTAGGAGCGACATACATTAGATATGTGCCATGGTTCATAATCTTGGATCGAATCGGTCAAAATCGTTCAGAACATATGGGTTTCGGCCTAAACCAATCTCAAATAATAACCGATCATGTCCAGTATTAGTGGATCGTTCCTTGAATCCGTCAACTTGGTCAAATCACATGAATCACGGGATTGGATTAGTCGGTATCAGTCATTACGATTATAAAATAGTTCGTAATCTCGGGGTCAGGTCGGTCTAGATCGGATCGGTATCATCCGTGCTTTTCCAATTTACTTTTAATTTTTTAATATTATTTTGACTGATAACAATCTGAACCGATCCGACTAATATCGACCAATCCAATCCAATCCAATCCAAAATTACAAAATCTGCCAATCTTGGCCAATATAAGAGATGATCCATTGAAATCTGATTTATGATATTATTTTTTATCGATAGTGACCAATTTTTATTGATGTAGGATTGTAGGTCAATATTGGCCCTGACCAATCCCAAGACCGATCCTAGGATAGGAACCATGTGTATATATATAAAGGTGTCATTGTCATATATATTTTTCGAGTATATATGTGAAATAAAACTATTAGCTTCATTGGAAGAAGAAAAAAAATTCTGTTACATGAAAAAGGCAAAAAATAAGGTTATAAATTATTTGACACATTGAAGAGCGTCGTCAATAAGAAAATCTCATTCATGTTACAATACTAACTCCTACTATTATATTATGCCCAGTGATATACACTGCAACCACCACACAAAGACTTATACTCCTCATCCTACATCAAAGGTTGTTTTACTTCCTTTACTTTTATTTACTATATCTTTTTTATAATTTTTATTTATTTATTTATAATTTCATATTGAGAAATTTGATTTTAAAAAAAACTATAAATATGTTATACATATTATTTGTAAGTTGATAATTTTATATTTTAATGTAGACTTATAAAATAAGTATCTAAAAAATAATAGGATGTCCAGTACATCTTTTTTTGGATGTTCAATGTGTACAAAAGAAATTATGAAGTATGTGAAATGTGATCCAAATAGTATAATTGAATTAATAATAATTTACACAAAAATCATAGGCTATAATACTATTATGGTCCATAATCCGTTTGTCTTGTTGCAAAGTGTTAGGCACTGATCAAGACAAAAACTTGTTTGTTTCTTATTATCATTTTTTTATTATTATTTCTCTTCAGAAATGGACCCAAGTATTAATATTTATGAGTGAAAACCAAGGCATTGTTGAGCTGTAGAGTGTGCCTGGTACAACAGCTAATTAATATAATCCCCTATGTAATTTTGTATGAACCTATAATATGTACTTTCTTCTTTAATGTCTTAAAAAAATATTTTTTTTTTCTTTTTCTTATTTTAGGAGGTGAATAAAAAATAAATTAAAAAGAAAGAACATAGTATAACACAGAAGCTAAAGAGACACGCCTAAGGGTAATCTTATTCAAAATCCTAAAAACAAATAACCATCGGTTGATACATCAAAAGACAGGATGCCTAAAAAAAAACAAATGAACAGAGGTTGATACTTCAAAATTCAGGATGGAAGAAACACCAAAATAAAGTGATGATATATCAAGAACCCGGGAAAGGGGAGGGAGGGAGGGAGAGAGATAAGAGGAAGGTCCCAACATGTGGTCAAGTGCCTATTTTTAAAGTGTTTGAGTTTACAGATCAAATGGAAAGAAGTCTATGTCTGATTCTAAAAGTAAAAGCTTTCCAAATCTGTTTTATAGTGCACGCCGAGTAAGTCTATCGTCTTTTATTTTTTTTCCAACAAGTATGAATAATGGCAGCATTAAAGACAAGCTTTCCAATATATAGTCACAAATTAATTTACCATTGAAACTTTTTAAGACCCACCTATATTCTCTTTGAAAGGTAAGTATTGTTCTTTGTTGAGGTCAACAAATATTGAAGATCCATTTTAACCGTCACACTGATCTTTTTTTCTTTTTTGGATGGGGGGGGGGGTGGTGGGGGGGACACTGTAATGTGGGTAGTTTATCTGGGTTAGATGCCTTTTAAAGAATAAGAGAGGTTTTCAAATAGATCTTGAAATATGACAAGAAAAGAAGAGGTGGTCCACGTTTTCTTGAGAGTTTCAATATAAACAACAATTAGAAATGACCAAATTTCTCTAGAGAAGGAACTCCTAGATAGGAAGAGATATGATTAGAGCATGCCAAACAGTGAAATTGTGTCTAGAAATGTTTAAATTGAGCTGAACAATCTTATACTAGGGATCTTATGAAGATTTTGATCAAATCAAGTTCTAGGTTGAGACAGAACCAAATTTCTTTGAAGAATTAGGAAGCCAAAGAACTAAATCACTACTTCCTCGAGGTCTCAAGAGAGTAGAAGGCCAATTGTTGCGTAAGGGGGTGGGGAAGGTTTGGGTTAGGACCTTTGGGAGGATCTCTGGGGAAACAGGACTTTCGAGAGTCAATGCCTGTTCCAGAAGAGAAAGTAGACCAAATCTCAATCAGATTGCTGGAAGTATTAGGACTTGAACACCAGTTGCCATCTAGGATAATAGAAGAGACCTTAGTCATTCCATCAGAACCAATAACATACCTTATACGGCCACCATATCTGAAAATAAGCACTACATTAAGATGCCACTTGTCAACCCAAAGGGGTGTCACAATCATCATCAATAATAGATCAAATGGGTCACTAACGAGATGTCTATACTTAAAAATTTTCTTCCAAGTGCATCATTAGGGCAAGTGGCAGTTCAAATGAAAGCAGATTTTAAGTATCTTAAGTATACCCAGTTGGTCTAAATACTTCTCTTTCTACTTTTCTAGATAATATTTTTTAGCTAAGTGTGAGTCCTGCAATGTTCTCATCTTTTGGGAGACAAAGTTTTGCTCAATTGATAAGATAAAGGAAATTAAGGGTTTTTTTGTTTTTTTTAAACTTTTCCAAAGGAATAAAGACATAATTGATTCTATATCTTAGAAATGTTAGAGGCTAGAAGCTCAAAATCACTAGACCAGTAAATATATGAATTTTGCATTATCGATCTAATGAGTTCGAGTTGCCCTGCATAAGAAAGAAGCTTACTCTCTCATAGTTGTAAACTTTTTCGAAGTCTATCCAAAATAGGGGAACAATGATGAGCACATACCTTCTAAGAGATTAGCGGAAGACCCAGATATTTAATTGAAAAACGTCCTTCAGGAATATCCAAAATGTCTTTGAATTAGGTCATTATGCCAGCAGAGACTCCTAAGAAGAATGCCAAAGAGAATTTATATAAATACCAAAAATATCAAAGAAGGTATCCAAAGCTTCCTTTATTGAAGAAATAGAGTAGGATGAAGCTTTGACAAAAATCATGAGATCATCCGCAAAATGACTTGATAAAATCGGTGATTTTGATATTTTGGGGTCTAAAATGACTTGATCCGAATTCCAACTCGACATTCGTATCATTGTAGACTAAGATCGATAAAACAGCCACCGATACCATATATTAAAACCTTGGTCCATATCTCTATCTCTATATCCATATCCATCTTATTCCACTCCCATTACATCCGTCCATGCATCCATTTAGGGGTGTCAAAAATAAGATCGATTTGACTGAATGGATGAAATTGATCGGATCGAACCAAAACCAATCAAAAATATTATTCATTCGACATTGATTTTGGTTTTTAGCAACCATTATAGATCGAAACCGATCAGAATGATGACTGATCGTTTGGACTGAGATCAGAAAAAAAACCAATAAAAATCGAAGGAAAAAACGAAAAATCAAAACCAATCGGATTGACCCATCAGAGCCCTCTCACATGGCATCGTGAGATTATCACTCACCAAGCACTAATGTGATCACTCATCAATTTTAAAATTTTGAACAATGTAATAATATTGGAGCCGATTACCAATCGGAACTAGTTCATCCATTAATAAATAGTTCTAGATCTCAAGTTTGGAACCGATAAGATAAATGGGTCGGTTTTGGTCCTGACCCCTCAAGACTAAACCAATTAGGAACCAGACCAACTACATAGAATCGGATCAATTTACACCCTTATCCCTATGTATGCATTGATATACCATCATGGTTTTGAATGATGTAATATTTCATGATGAATTCCAATTTGACGTGCATCTACAAATTATACACGTATGGTCCGATCTTTATCGTATCAGTATCGACAGTGATTGATACAACCACCAATAAATATTGATACCTATAACTATGATTGTGGGAATCTTCATCATTTGCTGGGGATTTACGACCTTTTCATAGAATGGTTTTTTCTGAGCGGAGTAATAGGGTTTGCCCTTTTCTCTTGAGTCAAGGTTTCCTTCAACATTGGGAATTAGGGAAGAGAGAATTTCTTCATCACTATTGAATAATGATATAAACGTGTGATTGAACTCTTATGTCATCATTAAATCACATCCTTGTTTATAAACAAAGTCGAAAATAATCTTCCCATGTTAATCAAAAGGTTTAGATTTTCATGGTGAAAAGAAAAGATTCTTTCTTCACCGTGAATGAAGACTTATCGTGCCAAATTGGATTTAATATTTTATTTTTTATAGACGAGAGAATCTTTTCACCCATGATGATTTGATGTTATTGTTATTAAAGATCCAAAATATCCTTATCCAATTCAATCAGATGGAAAAAACCAGTAGATTCTCACTTCACCATCACCATAGGTCAAGAGAAAGTGGGTCCGTCAGTATCCATCTAACTCCTTTCCTCCTCTCTATCATTGGAGAGTTTTTTGTGCTAACAACAGCACACGTAAGAGACACGTAAGAATACTACGTGTGATTGCGTCATATGACGTGGCCAGCATGAAATTTCAATTTTTTTAAAAAAATGGGTCCCAGTGACACATCAGAATGGACTTGGTTATGTTCATGGAGATTAGATTCCATTACACGTAAAGTAGAGAGAGTCTTTCTAGAAGAGACGACATGGCTGCAGACTAGGGAATCGTTATAAACGTTATTCCCTCCAATTTGCTGCTCTCTTCAATTTTTCCAAATCTTCACATGAGGGTGAAAATGACTATTCTATTCCTTGCCCGAAAATACTGCCTAAGTTGGGTCCACTCTCCCCTATCAAAGAAATTTGAGGAATTAGAAGTGCCCATGAATTGAAAGTGATAATTATTCTGGGACGAGGATGACTCACTCTTTCTTTTCTTCCTGTATAGAGACATGGCCTCCATGGCACGCAGCCACAACTTACTATTGAAATTATGAAGTATGTGAAATGTGATCCAAATAATTAAATTGAATTAGCACAAATTGGATCTCAAAGTCAAGTCATATAAGAATGTATATATATATATATATGACCTTAAATTCAAATTTGTCATTTATACTGCTTTGTCCTCACAAATAAAATAGAATAAAGAACTAGGGATTAAAGGTCAACACTAATTATGGTTGGTTTTTTTAGGGGGTACTAGAAGGATAGTTTTTTAGTGTAATAGTTTTGAAATAATATAATTTTATATATTTATAGCCAATAAAAGTAGTGTTGTTCTCCTAAAGAAGACATTGTCACTTTCACATTATAAGTCTCAATCAACCAACAATAAAGCTTCTTTTTCAAGAGATTATGATCATAAAATGATAGTGAAGGCAAAGCTTTCAAAGACATTTCTTTTCCTTCATCCTTTACCCTAATTATTAGGCCTTTTGCCAGGCTCATACATATTTGCTTGTCTCTATAAAAATGAATAATTTAGGTCATTTATTCTAAGTGGGATATCTAATCACTTTTTTTTTTTGTCCATCACTTAACTTCAATTGTGAGATAGTTAATGTGTTTCATCTCTTTGTCTGTCTTTATGTGTGTTTTTCAAGATTCTCAAAAGGGAAGGGGAAGAAGCTAGGGTGTGCTTGAATTCTTTCCATGCACATAATTCACCGTTTCCTAAGTCAAAAACTTCATGAGAGTGTTTAATTAAGAAGAAACTTAATCATGTCCAACCATTCCTTGTAGGTGATAATTTAATTAAGGGAGAAAGAATGCCACTCGGTCGTGTGTTATGGCGTGTACTTACGCCCAAACACAGTCTGGCATGAAATGACCACTTCTCCCCCATGGAAAGGCAGGGGTGGATTGTTCATTTCATGCCTGATTGTCTAGGCGCAGATACATGCCACAGCGTATGATCGATCGGGTGGCGTTCCTTTTCCCTTTAATGAAATTAAATCTTAAGTCTCCATGATACGACACCAACTTGACCCTTAATTCACATTTTGAGTGACACCCGGTTGGCCCACTAGCCCTAACTTTTGCAATTGACCCTTAACCCTAGTATTACTATTTGGTTATTTATGCAAGTAATGGAATTTTAAAATTGCTCCTCCTATGTTAATTATAAATAATCAAATTGTGTCTTGGATCATTATTACGCTAAATAGATATAGAATTTCCAAATTCAATTGAGGTGAAGTAGGGTTCAACCGGGCTGGGCTAAGCTGATTTTTTAAAAAACCCAAACCCAACCTTGAGTCCCTTTAATTCAACGTACCCAAGCCCGATCTGGCCTGAGGTTAGACTGGGATATCTCAACTTAGGCCCAACCCAGCTTTATATGCTCGAAGTTAGGCCTGGTTGACCCTAATAACAATACTTAGGTTTTCTCCTAGATTCCTATTGTAGAGAGAGAGAGAGAGAGAGAGAGAAATCAAGTCCAACAACCGTACAATAATGAGCCACATGATTACAAATAGGAATGTAAACGGATCGGATATGATAGGATCTAGATATTCCCTGGCCAAATACAGATACCTCTAATTGGATTCGGATTTTTGACCATCCATTTACATCTCTGCCTTGTGTAAATCGGACCTTCCTCCCCCTAGCGGATACAATTCACTCTCAATCCATATTTCTTAGATCATGATTCTCTTTTCATCATATTCTAGAACTTGTTGAATCTTCAAAAACCCTCAAAATCATTATTTATTTAATTTTTTATTATTAAATATTCAGTTTTTTTTTCAGACGAATTTTAATCAGAGTATTCGGATTATTTTCCAGATATCCCTAAACGAATACAGATGTCCCTAAACGGATACGGATGCGGATGCGGATTTGGATTTCGGTTATCCATTTACATCCTTAATTATAAATCCAACTTTCTCCTTCTCACTGTGAAAAATTAAACAAAGACTTTTCCTTCAACCATCATCAATGGGGTATCCATTGATCGAGGCCTTCGAACAACGTCCATAGGATTGCACACGATAGAGGGTATATCCGACCATTCATACACAGAAGCATTTTTTATGACCATTGATGGGCTGAAAATTCTTATCTAAGCCTCAATTTATCCAGGCAGTTTGAACTCGGCAAATCAAACTTGCAATCCTAGATTGCAAGCGCTTGGACTACTAGTCTCCAAACTTCCCCTCCCCCCCCCCCCAACCAGATCCAGCTTCTCTCCAGCATACCCCCGAGCTGGACATCGTCTAGAGCGGAGACTGATGTCAACACCTGGATGAGGTGCCGATTGAACGGCACCCCCAAGCTAGGAATGGTGCACATCACATGGACATGCAATCACATGCGATGTGCACCATTCCCAGCTTGGCGGTGCACTGGAGAGGAGCCCAATCACCCCCCCCTCCCCACCTCCTTAAAAAAAACATTAAAAGATTAATCTTCAAATTAACTTTTGTCTTAAAGTTGTTCATACTGTTATAGAATATTTGATGATGGATATGACAGAAAACTGGACATGTTTTTTTTTTTTGGTAGAAAAACTGGATATGTTACCTGTGAAGGAAAGTGATTAAAAATCCTGCTCTTCGTATTAAACACTCAAAATAATATACTAATAGAGAGTTAGAGACTGGAGACAGTAATAACGTACTTAGCTATTACTATGTAGCAGTTAACATTAGAATTACATTACGAAACTAAACATATTAACAAGATGATGAAGTGAATCATAATACAACTAATTAATAATAAAATTATGGGTTGGAAAAATGTTTCAATCGATGTTGATTGTGATTGTGATTGTGATTGTGAAGTTGCTATATATATAATCATCCTTATAACTAAGAACTAATAGGGACGCGTTCATGATTTACAACTGTTTATACACCTATAAGCAACAATGATGGCTGCATGCGTAAAAGAAACTCAGTTTCTGCTTAGTATCAATGTCTGGTCCAGGGGATCTGCATGGAAATGGAGTTGAACCCCAACCTAGGACCGGTTCAGCTAAGTTTGGAGCGGTTCAGTTTCAGCCAGGCCACTAATCAAGGCTAGAGGTTTAATTCTCACGACGCCAATGTGAAGGGAATCTCTCATGTTGTCACATCAATAAAAGCGTGAGAGACAGGTTCATATATATAGATCATTTGGTATGGAAGAGAGTGTGTCAGTGAGGGATCCGAAGGCTCCACTCGTTAGAATGTGAGAGGTGTGGGAAGGAACTCCTACACTGATGTTGTGAGAATTTCCCCCCCCCCCATATGCATTAACTAATTAAGGGGAAAGGAAATACACGTTGTCAAGGTGTACTTAAGGGTGCTAATTCTAAACTAGAACAAAAAATCGAAACATTGAAGAGCGGTTAAATTTTGTTTTAAAGTCCAATATTCAGTTCGGTTTCAGCTATAACCAAGAAACCGCCAGTTGCAAACCAATAGATCGATTAAACCGTTAAACCGGTAAAATGAACAAATATTATATTATTTATCAAGAGAGAAGCTTAAGACAAGCAGAGAGAATGACGGAGTCAAAATGCACTCTTTCGCTAACTGATATTGACTTGGCTTGTAAGATGCCTATATTAATCCGGAGAATAATTATCAGCTCCAATTTGCGGGCACCGCCAATTCTTTCAATTCCTCTAATAGGGGGGTGTGGACCCCACCTTGGGCAGTGTTTTCGTGCAGGGGGTAGGTTGGTCATTTTCACCCCCATGTAAGGAATTGGAGGAATTGAAGGGGATAACGATTCAAATCCGGAGTGAATTTTTCTTTAGCCACAGTGATTAGAAATCCATTCACCGTGGGGCTTCAGATCCGTGTGGGATAGTATCGAGAAAATTCTTTGGGAATTCCTCCCCCCCCCCAAAAAAAAAAATTTGGGGAAAACGCATAAATCCTACAAGGGTTTGTGAATCCTAAAATAGTGCAGTGAGAGGAAAATTTTCTCCTAAACCGGCAACATATGGATCCCTTGCTCACTAAATGGATATTTACCTACAGCCATGATTCTTAGTAAATTTTAAGCAAGCCTGCAGGGTCTAGCCTACCTACCAGGTTCAAATGGTCCTGGATAGTCAGCAACAAAAGATCAGCCCATGCAAGTTAAATCTAAATGATCCTGCAGATGCCCATCATACGGCTGGGATATCAGTTAATGTCTGCCATGGCCCCTCTTTGTGGAAAGTATCAATCAACGGAGTGGCTCAAGCCTCAAGCACACTATTTTTAATTGGACTTTTGAAGTTTTCTGTCCGTTGAAATAATTTTGGGCTTTTGGAGTTTTCTGTTCGTTAAGTAACTTGGGCTGAAACTGGACCTAGGGGGATATGGGGGTGGACTTAGGCCTACACCCAGCCATACGAGATTTGACGAGTGGGCTTGGGCTAAGCTGTTTGGATTTGAACTAGCACATACTGCTATGGTAATTAGAAGTAAAGTCAGAGCCACATCACATGCTAGGTAATACGGCGAATGCTCTTATGTTCTCCTGAGCCGGCCTTGGCTCGGCAAAATATGGGAAGGACAAAATGACCGCCCTGCACTCCCTAGTCCCCACCCCCCACAGACACACACACTCTCTCACTAGCTACATTGGTTTAGAGACCACGGCAGGGATCCCCATCCCATAGAAAACCAATAAAAGTTCTTTGAGCCGACCACAAAGTTTTCACAAACACTATTCTCTCTCTCTCTCTTCCTGCCTACTCGTATGAAATGATCTCTCTACTCCTATATATCAAACAATTTCATTGCTTTTCATTGGTCGACCCCCCTCCCAATCCCCATTCCCCCCAGTGGTTAGTGCCAAGCTTGCTCAGAAAACCCCCTCCCCACCATTGCAAACAAAAAAAAGAAAAAAAAAAAGAGAGAACGTTATTTGATCATGTGTGGTGTGCTGTCTCTGCGCTCAGACACAGACACAGGGCTGCACAAAATGATTGTTGTGCCTCATTTCATGAGGGCACGACGATCATTTAGCGTAGCCCTATGTTTGGGTGCAGGGGCCACACCCGATCAGGTAGCGTTCTTTCTCCCCAAAACAGAAAATATTGAATCAAAGAAATACAAAGCCGCGAAAAGAGAGCCCATGTGAGCACCGGGTAGAAGTGCTTAACCTCTGGATTCTCATACTGAAAGAAAAAGCCCTGCTGCGCTCTGAGTCCTCCACTCCTCTTGGCTCCGTTGGTTCCTTTTCACTATTTTAGTTTTTTTCTCTGAGGTTGTTCTGTTTCTCTCCTCTCGGTAGTCAGTTCTCAGTACTCAGCACTTAGCATCCGAGAGAGAGAGAGAGAGAGAGAGGAGGCGAAGAAGAAGTGATGGAGGAGACCTCAGGAGCGTCGCTGCCATCAGGGCCGGATGGTAAGAAGAGGAGAGTGAGCTACTTCTACGAGCCGACAATAGGGGACTACTACTACGGTCAGGGCCACCCGATGAAGCCCCACAGGATCCGAATGGCCCACAACCTCATCGTCCATTACTCCCTTCACCGTCTGATGGAGATCAACCGTCCCTTCCCTGCCGGCTCCGACGACATTCGACGTTTCCATTCCGACGACTACGTCGAATTTCTCTCCTCCGTCACACCCGAGACCCTTCACGACCACACCCACTCACGCCACCTCAAGCGCTTCAATGTTGGTGAGGACTGCCCTGTCTTCGACGGCCTTTTCCCCTTCTGCCAGTCCTCCGCCGGTGGTTCCATTGGCGCCGCCGTCAAGCTCAATCGCGGCGACGCAGACATCGCCCTCAATTGGGCCGGCGGATTGCATCACGCCAAGAAGAGCGAAGCCTCTGGCTTCTGTTATGTCAACGACATCGTGCTTGGCATTCTCGAGCTTCTTAAGGTCCATAGGGTAAAGCCGTAAGCCCCTCCACCCAAAGTCTTTACCTTTTTTTTTCCCCTTTTAAGATCATTCATTTCGGTCCATTTCATTGTTTTTTGATATGTAAGGTTTTCGTCCGACTTCTGTAATTGTATTATAGTTGAGGTTTGTTGAAAACTTATGTATTGTATCATAGTTGAGGTTTGTTGGAAAGAGGGATGTTGACAAGCATTAGAAAGTAAACGTAGCCTTTTCGTCTCGCGTATTCTTTGTTGTCATCTCAACTCCACTGGTGATTTTCATGTTTGAAATCATGTAGAGATTTGTTTATGTGCCTAGCTACTCCTGCTATTTGTTTACTCTGTTTTTTCCTGAATTTCAATGGTTGTTATTTCTTTCCGAGGCCCAATGGACTTGTAATCATGATTATGTGATATATTGTTCGGTTTGTTGAAAGAAAAAAATGTGTATATATATATATATATATATATATATATATTTTTTTTTTGGGGGAGAGGGGATTACATTCCTTAACTAAATTATGAAAATCTTGGGTTTTATTTTTAGGTTTTTGGATAAAAACTGATACTATATAGATTTTCCAATTCCCTTCAGCAATAACAGTTTATAAACTTCAAATTTTATTTTTATCATTGTGGATTTTAAATGAAGAAACTCACAAGTCATAAGCCTTCAAAGATTGTGTGTGTACACTGTACAGTCCACAACCTAAATTATGAATCCTATTTACTAAAGAAAGAATCTTTTGTCTTCTCTGGTTGGAAGGTTGCTTCTTCTTCTTCTCACTCTTTTCTTTCTCTCTTCAAACTTGCTTTTATCAGTTTCTCAAGTTTAAATATGACTGACCTTTGCTATTGCCTTGGACAGCGCGTGTTGTACGTAGATATTGACGTCCACCATGGAGACGGAGTTGAGGAGGCATTTTTCACGACAGACAGAGTCATGACTGTTTCTTTCCATAAATTTGGGGACTTTTTTCCTGGAACAGGACATCTGAAGGACATAGGAGTCGGGACTGGGAAGTACTATGCTCTTAACGTCCCTCTAAATGATGGAATGGATGATGATAGTTTCCGGGGCCTGTTTCGGCCTATCATTCAGAAAGTCATGGAGGTTTATCAACCAGATGCAGCAGTTCTCCAATGTGGGGCTGATTCCTTGTCAGGGGACAGGTTGGGGTGCTTCAACTTGTCAGTGAAGGGCCACGCTGACTGCCTTCGTTTCCTTAGATCCTTCAATGTTCCCTTGATGGTCTTGGGTGGGGGAGGTTATACAATCCGTAACGTTGCTCGTTGCTGGTGTTATGAGGTCTTTTGCATTTCTCTCCAGCTAATGATTTCTGCAATTACTCTCAATGTGGTATGAGATCTTTTGAATTCAAGCTTTTTATTTTTTTCCCATTTTCATGTTGCAGACAGCTGTTGCCGTTGGGGTGGAACCTGAAAATAAACTACCTTATAACGAATACTATGAATACTTTGGCCCTGATTATACTCTTCATGTTGAACCAAGCAGCATGGAGAATCAAAACTCACCAAAAGATTTGGAGAAAATGAGGTAAGCTTGTCAGTAGCTTCACCAAGTGTTCTGTATCATACTATAGTTAGCTCTAGAGACTAATCTCTTGAAAGTGCTACAACAATTTGTTTAGGTAATCAATGCTAATTTCTTGTGATTGAATTGTTGAATTTTATAACAAAATTTAAAGAGAAGGAAGAAAATTACTGATATTTTGGTGACTAAGCAAATTAAGTTACTGACAGACTTTATCAAGAAATCACTGTCGTGTAGAAGACTGCTGCTTCATTAGCTAACCTCTATGACCAGAGGTAACAGACATAGCTGAAATAGTTGTTGAATTTATTTTCTGATATGGATATTCTTCAGGATTCCTTACAGGAGAAGCCAATCCATTTGAGTATGAGTTACTTTGGAGTTTGGTTAACTAGTTCTGTCAGTATCTACTTCTTAGAGACCAACAAAACCCTGATAAGTTTCCCCCCTTTAATGCTTTGGCAAGCATTACTCTAATGACCTGGTTTAACTGTCAGGCACCAGTCAAAATAAGACTAAAATTTTCTCTACAAGAGACACCAAACAACTCTGCTGATGCTATGTGCTACTGATCCCAACCCTGGAGAAAGGTAGAGAGTGGATGTGTCGGATTGGCAGCCATGCTGCATTCAAGAACTTTTAACCAAAAGATGCAATTTTTTCTCTTCCCTGATGATACCTTCTAAACTACTTCCCCACCGCAGCAAAATTTATTTTTACACTGGGGCACTCTTGACACAGCTAGGAACATCTGGTTGTCTAAGTCTGCAAATTGGAGATGTGATTTGTTTGAACTTGCTGTTGAATTGTCAATTTCAGTATTACTAGTTGGAATAGGCTCTTGGTCGTTTGAGTAAGGGGAAAAAGTAATTTGCTTTACTTATTGGGAAAATTTCTTAGATCCACTAGATAAGAATGGAAATTACTAGATAAGTAGGTTTCAAATTTGTTTTACATTCACTACTTTCTATTTTAAAAAGATTTACTTAATTCCCAAAGTTGGTTAGTACTCATGCCACGCAAGAATAAAGTGAAAGGGAACTTCCAAAATTGCCCCAACCTCATTTAATTGTTTTAAAAACCGTGAAATCCGATGAAAGTGCACCTTAATTGTAGGAGTAGCCCCCTCCAAAAAAAAATGAAAACAAAGCTATAGCATCAAGTCCAAAGGAGAGTACACCTTAATTGTTGGAATAGGAAATAATAGAAATGTATTTAAAAAAAAAAAAAAGAGGATGGTTCACCCACCATCCTAGGGTTCACAAACCCCTCCTAGGGTTTAATATGTTCCAAAATACCCTCCCGATACCTATTCCCGCCCTCTCCCGTGGGATCTCATTCACCGTGGGTGGAAGGAAACTCGGTAAAAAAAAAAACAAAATAAAACAAAACAAAAAACAAGAGTGAGAGAAACAATTAAAAAAAAAAAAAAAAACAGGTAGAGAAAGTTGCGTGCTCCTTCCCTCCTATTTTCCCCATCGTGGTTTAAAACAGATTTTTTAGTCAATTTTGGAAGTTTGTTTTTATTTAAATTTTGCATGGCATGAATAATAGCCAACTTTGTGAATTGAGTAACTCTTTTCAAAATGGAAAGTAGTGGATGTGAAACAAATTTGAAACCTAATTATCTTGTAATTTCTGTTCTTTTCGAGTAGATCTAAGAAATTGGCCTTTACTTATTTGGGAGAATAGTGAAACACTAAAAGCTTTCTTTTTGTATCTTAAAGAAGGGTTCAGTATTATTGCATTAGTTTTGTTCATTAGTCTATTAAGATTAATAATATCGAGAAAGAAAGTCTAGACTTCAACATAAGTGACAAACTGGTGTTATATAGAGACCATACCTCAAAGATGTATGTTCAGTGGATTACTAAACCAAATTACACGTTAATGTATAAACTATCAGCCAGTGTGAAGTTTTGATTCTAAATATAAAATGTATTGCTTAATGTATACAATGATGCAACTGATTGTATCTCAAGGAAACAGTTAGAACCTAAATGGAGCAAAGTTTAATGATGATTTATGGGTCAAGCTCTCTATAGGATAGGAATATCTTTTACATTTTACATGGTATTGCTTCTGATATTCTGTGATTCTTCTTTGTCGTGCTAATGTGTTGAAAGTTTTTTTTCTTTGGGTTTGGCTAATGCACATTATTACATCAAGTTTTTACTAGATGCCTAACTTTTTGACTGAAAAGTGTGAACTTTCCTTCCTAAACTAGTTTAGGAGAGATTTGTCAGTTGTGAATACTGTGATTCATTGTAATAGCTGGTCTGCCAATTCATGCCAACATCCTTAACAGTACTGCATACACCCCCACTTCTCCTCCTAAAAAGCAAATAAGGGTAAGGAAGAATACTCCTTCATGACCATGGAGAGAGCCATCTCTTCATGGTCTCCTGTTTTGCCACATGGCATGATCGGAATATTTTGATTCTAGGAGAAGTGGTGAGGAAAGACATGCATAGCTTAGGCCTTGTAACAAGTATGGCTTTGAATAGAGCTGCTTGGAGGGAAGGATCCATGTAGCCGACTCCATTGAGTTGGGAAAGGGCTGAGTTGAGACTTGAGATAGATCCCTAGGTCCCTTGCTAACAGGTCCAATTCCAGCCCATTAAGAGTTTGCCAAGTGGAAAACTAGAGCTTTGAAAATTCTGACTATGGGAGAGTGCATGATAGTGGTTGGAGTACTGTATGCATGCAAATAGACCGGGTGTGTATGTGGTTGAATTGGCGTATGAAATTTGATAGGTAGCCTATCCAGACTGTCCCGTTTTATCCAACTGTCAGAGCTGCCACGTGGCAGAATTAGGGGTCCCTTGGAGAGTTCGCTCTGTACACCAGACCTTGTAAAGGTAAATTTGTCTAACATGAAAACTCTTTAATCAGTTAACTTAAATTACTGATGTGCTTTTACAGGACTGTGCTGTTAGAACAACTTTCAAGAATAATGCATGCTCCTAGTGTACAATTTCAAGCACGGCCACCTGACACTCAAGTTCCAGATGAGGTGTTTTTCCATTAGCCAAACTCCTTAAATATTACTATGTTTTTCTCCATCATGCTTTTGATGTTGATTACTGGAAGAACTGGTTGGTTATAGGGAGAGGAGGACATGGATCAAAGACCAAAACCTCGCATTTGGGGTGGTGAAGATGTTGGGTCTGAATCGGAGGAGGATGAAAAGCCTCGACATGATGACTATAATGTAGTTGATCAATCTCTGGCAGACATCGGCAACTCCAATACTGTTGATCAGTCTCTGGTGGACATCGGCACCAGGTATTACATTATGTTTCAACATTGAACTCTATGACAATAGAAGGTTGCTCCATTAATCTTTTGTTGCGTTTGAGGTAGCCCTTCTTAGAAAGCATAGTCTTCTTCCTCATTTGATGATCCTTCCTGTAAGTCTTTGTCCATGGCACATGCACAGAAGTTTCTAGAGGTCTCATTTTCAGAGTTTCTTCTAGAAAATTTTCTGGAAAACTGGACTTGAAAAACTGAACTGCTTGCTTTCTTAGTACACTTAGTAAATACCTGGAAACTCATTGCAAAATAATTACCATAGATACAATTATTAGGACCATCTCATAGGATTTATCCTTGACCCATATTTTATTTTATTTTATTTTTTTTGGGTGGGTTGTTAAACTCATCAGTTTTGGACCTAGTCCTCTGTGTAAAACTCACAGCACCCCCAACCCCCTGTTACATATTTAAGATATGGATGGTTATTGGTTTCCCAATTTTTTCATTCTTGCATCTAAAATCATTCTCTCTGATTTTCATTCCAGAGAAATTAAAGAAGAAATAAAAGAGGAAAAAGAAGTCAAAGAAGAAAATCAATCCACCCTCTGCTGAAATGGCTGAAACTCAATCGATCCTGGTTCAAGTGTGTCTGCATATGCTTCTCATTCTTGAATTAATGCTTGCTCAAGGTTTACCACCCCACCACAGATGTACTCTCTTATGGTCACTTTACTGGCTTCTCAATGACTTCTGGCATTGGAGGTAGGTATTCTCAGATCAAGACAAAGTAAAGTACAGATTATTGGTGGGTATAAATCTACAGATTATCCTCAAAAACATTATTAAAACTTCTGTTGTCCTAGAAGCCTTTCACCTTTATAGTATGCGTAATATGTTCCTTGTTATACTACACTGGTAGAAATTGTTGAGATATGGTTTTTCCCTTTTCATTTTGTTGATAGAAATTAGAATTTGAGTTTTAACTGCATAGAATAGATATTGCAGCAAAGAAAGGCCTTTCTACTCTTATTTTCGCAAAGCTTGAAGAAATCCTTTTTGTCCCTTCTTGACATGTAATGCAACAAATAGCTGAAAAATGTATTTTTTATAGTAGTTCCCTTTATCTTTGCAATTGCAGTTAGTAGGTCCTAACTTGGGAAGGCCATAGCCCCAGGTCATGCTGAAGGGAAATTTTTTGATATGGCTAGTATGAAATGATCGATGCGGTGCAGACCAGATTGATTTTCATGTATTTCCCCAACACTTTGTGATTGTGATATGTAAAGTAGAAGTCAGGTATAACTAATTTTATTTTCCATGCTCCTTTCTAAAGCCTTTGTGTGCTAAAAGACTGTTCAGCTCCCCCCTAACCCCCCCCCCCCCCCCCCAAAAAAAAAAAAAATCACATCCAAACCAATGTTTCTATGCACACTTTCATTGGTTACTGTAGTGGTACAGAGGCTATACGATTGGTTAGCTTTCTCTTTGCCCTTTCTCAAATCACGAGGAAAAAGATCTCTGTCCGGGGAGTATGGCCTACACAAGCATTCTCATGAGTCTATCTCTCTCTCTTCCCCATATGAAAAGACACTTCTGCCCCCTTGTTCTGAGGAGGAGAGAGAAAAACACATGGGAATGCTGGCATAGGCTACACTCCCGAACAGAAAACTGCTTCCTCAGATTTAAATATAAGCAACCGAACAATCACATCTCAGATCTTTCTCTTTTCCTTTCCCAGATCACGGGGAAAGCAACCAAATGAAGCATTAATGATTATCAGCTTCTGGTGCAATTCATGGATGTAGTTTTTAAATTTTTTTGGATGACTAACTAAAAGACTTTAATTAAAGAGAAAAGAACAAACATTGTTGTTACAAGGATTTGTTTCTGATTATGCCTGGCACGTAAGGCTAGGTCATGAGCTATAGATATAAAATCTGTTCATTTTAACGATATTTACAAAATCATAAGTTTTAAGAGGAATGTATATCCCATAATAAAGGATAAATCTTCCAGGGCCATTTCAAAATATCTATTTTAAGCCAACAAACCAAATCCTCGCAATATGTCCAAATCTCCAAGTTCTTGTCGGTCTAGTCTTTTATGCGATCTATTCCTGAAAGGAGGCCTCTTACCTCTGCAGCTTCTGCTAAATCATGGATGTAGTTATGTATGGGATCAAAGATGTTAGCAGTTTGACTTAGGCATCGATCAAAATCCAACTTCATTGCCCATCCACTTTCCCTATTAGAATTACCCAAATAGCATTTTGGTTTGAGACCTTTTGGCTCGCATATTGAAAGCCTTGAGTAGACACTAAAGTAGGTTCTAGTTAGTTTTAACCTTGTAAACATGAGTCAAAGTTCAAACTACCTCCACCCTCATGCAAAGTTCTCGTCTTTTGCATATGCTTTTAGTTTTAGCCTCAATGGAACTAGTTTTGTTTGGGGATCAAAGATCCTTGTCGGTTGACAAGCATCAAGGCATTGGTTGAAACACTTTAAATTTACTGAAATGGCATTTTGATTTGTATAGGCAGGTTTTGCAACGGTGGTGGCGGATTAGAGTTGAGAAACCTCTCCGCAAACCAGAGGTCGATGAGGGTCGAGGGGAGAACAAAAGGGTATACAAGGAAATTAATAACGTTTAAGTTACTTTGGTGTGATCAGTTACATTTAAAAGTTGCGTTTCAGTGTAATCAGTTACATTTAACTCCTCCCCATGCAGCAGTCGAGAGTGGTGCATCCAGTATAATAGTAGAGCATAAAAAGAAATAAGCTACACTGGTCTCTATCATTAACTCTACGTATCTACTGTATTCACTAGACTTTGCTCACCCCTACCCCGAAACCCAGGAAAAAAAAAACCCTACCTAGAGGGAAAGAATACATAAAATAAAATAAAGAAGGGTGACAACACGACCCAGCATACATGTTACAATAAAGGAAACAAATAAGATTTCAGACTCTTGCTGCCCTTTCCTTTGAGAGCCACTACCTTAAGCATGGTACACAATCTCACCAAAATGAGAATTAGCCAAGTCCATGCAGTTCCTGGTGGCATGCGTCTGATGGCAATTGCAGAGGATGTGGAGACCAATCGAAGGAATCCATCCAGCTGGATATTTACAATTGAGTGAACTCCAATCGCAGATCAGTAAACAGTAACGATTCAGGCGGTCCAGAACTCAGGCCAACTTCTACTTTGAAAGGGCCGCTTCCCTCAAAAAAAAAGTAAAGAAAAGCAAAGAAAGAAGATGAAGCAACATCAACTGTACTCACAAAACATTGGTATCAGGTTGCAACAAAAGAAAGAAGTGTCAACAGATGCACACACAAAATTCCATGAATTTGAGGACGGAAAGAAGATTTCGTTATAAATCGTCCTCCGAACCAATTTTTTGCTTTTTCCACTTGTAAGCTGCTTCCAAGATTTTGAGATTTGGAGCCTGAGTTTCCTCCGGAAAGAGGTAGTCATAATACTCTTCAAACCTGCACAGAATATCAAAATCAGGATCATCTAGCTAGAACATTTTCTCAATTTTTCGCCAAAAAAGTAGCTTAAATCAAGGAACTTATATTATTAATAACAGTTAGATACTACACTGTTAGCCCAAAAAAAGATGAAAGAGAAGTTGGTTGTTTTGCAGCATTTGCATGGCAACTAATCATCCAACTTCCACATCTTAGAATAATATCATTCACCACATTCAGCCCCCCCCCCCCTCTCTTCCCAACAAAAAAAAAGAAAAGAAAACGAGAGAAGAATGTCTTTCACCATATTATACATATGCATTATGCACAATGATAATACCCTTTCGAAGAATAAAACAACAGAAAGTTGGACATACCCAGCTGGACCATCCTCTGATACAATCGGCCTCTTCTTTTTGAGCTTCTTTGGTAACTTATTCTTGACTAGACTTTCATCTCCAATGGTGCCAAAGCTCTTCTCCATCTCATGCCACTCTTCCAAAAGCATGGCCCTTTCCTCTTTTAGTTCAGGTGCAGATGTTCTGAAGTAGTTAACTGCCCTTTCGAAGACCCCTGGTGGATGACAGAATGATCAACATCTAGATTGTAACTATGCATCAAATTTTCATAAACAATATATCAATTTAGCTTTGCTTACTTCTAGCACGTTGGAGGCACTGCTGCTTCTGTTCATGAAGGGTAGACAAATCATTCTCCTCCGCCATTTTCATACCCTTGTCCTCCTCTTGCAAAGCAAGAGATGCTTCAAACTTTGCGAAACTAATCCACACCTTTAAGTCCTTGGTTCTATCCAGCAGCCTTTCATACAGTTGCCTGGTTCTTTCGTATTCACCTTCTGATATGTCAAAGTCAATGTATGCCTGTTGCCCAAGGAATGTCAATGCTGTCAATTTTCACTACATGAAGTTTTTCTTTTAATGTTATTTGCTCCAGTGAAGAAATTAACTGTCACGAGACATAAAAGAAAATAAAGATCTAGTCTAGATACAAAGGTATGACATTAGGCATCAATAAAATATCAGCTGTGAATTACCATGTAAAAGGAAGACATTTCAGAAGCCAATGATTTACTGATACGACAAGATACTCACCTTTGGGTCCTTAATAACTAAAAAATCCATCTAGAGAGTGCGCTAGGCATTAATCAGTTCTCACTACTCCTTCGAAATTATAAATTAGCACCTCTTAATAGACTGAGTGAGCAATACTTGGTAGGTAGGAGTATCTTCATATGTGCAGGTGTGTGTGTGTGTAGAAAGAAAGGGCCATAACCCAGTATAAAGTCCTGCTTTTGCAGGGTCCCAGCAGGGATGGACTAGAGTCGGTCCTAACCTTCAACATATCTTTTGCAAGAAGTGGCCAGCCTCATAGTTGAACCACATGTCCACACTGACAACCTGAGCTTTTACCATCCCACCAAGTGACAGTAGAGAGAGATAGAATTCAGAAGTCACATTTGCACTGCCTCATGCATGATAAAAACAGAGGTAGATAATCTAGAAATTGATTTGGAGTTTCTGACAATTGGGAAGCAAATTTTGGAAATGGGTGGTTGATGGAAACAAGGGAAAGAAAGGACTCCCTATGGTTTAGAAGAGTAGACTGTCGGGAAGAGATGATGTGATTGATTAACTACACATTGGAATCTTGAATGAAAGGAAACACATTCTATTCCTCTGTTGCTAAGCAGAAGGGAATTGAAGCATCAGGCTTTGGTGTAAGAAAACATTGATTCCAGAAACAATCTACAAATCAACTGCCAGGCATTGATTCTAGAAGCAGACATCCTTTTCAATCTCCCATTCCTAATAGTTTGAAGTACAAAAATTAAAATGCGTTTCATGGTATCTCTTGGTTATCAATCTTAACTACCCTCTGGTGGTTACTGTTGACCTCTCCCTAATTTTATCCTATAATCTTTTTGTTTCTGAAAAATCCCTCCCCCATAATCTTTTTCTCACCCGCCCCTTCAATATCAGTAAAAAAAATAGACTGTAATTTCATTCAAGAAAATGGAACAAAAATTATCATAACCCCCAAAACTATACAGGGTATACAAAAACTATGCATCAAATGACGACAACCACAAAAAGATGAATACATCAATCATAAAGCATGGTTCTAAAATCTAAATTAGTGTTTACTGATGTCTCCCTAGCCTCACTAATAAAAAGTATATGATCAACAAAAACATATGCAAAATGACATCCTTGGTGGTCAAAAACTAAAAGAAAAAGAGAAATGGATGGGGAAAAATGAGATGCAATACCCAAATTCAAAATCCAAGATTCAGAGAACCTTTGACACTGCATTGGCAGTGAATTGGTGTAATGCATAGAAAACCAAAAGTGATTCCTGGACAATTTACTACATGGTCCAACTTAATATATGAACGATGCTTGGAAAGCCTCAGCCAAAACATCAAATATGGGAATGGAACCAACACACGAGAAAGAATAAAGTGGGTGGGGGGAGTTTTACTTTAAGAAATATGGGGCCACTGGGAAATTCAGATTTGTCACAAGATATAGATATTCAGAGATGTTGTTTGGGCATGTACAACAATGGCCGCTAAATGCACCAGCAAGGAGAGATATGGTAGAGTCATACAGAATACGGAGCTAGAAGAACAAGGGTAGATCAAAAGTAATCGCGGGAGTAGTAGTGAGAAAAGATGTTGAAATATGGCCCCATTCTCTTGTTAAAGTGTGTAATGTAACTAGATACATTGTAGTGTCTAGAATCATTATGCACATGTTAGTTGTGCTAGATAAGGATTGAGCAATCATTCCATATTTGTAATATTCCTAAAATATAAATAAAGTGGTGGCCTCTGTCTTCTTGACAAACCAAAATCATTTTCTCTTTTCTTTTCTAAATTTGGTATCAGAGATCAAAACCCTAAAAAGCTTTTTTGCTTTTCTTTCCACCACAATTGCCAGTAGAGATCCGCCGCCAATCCTCGAAGCTCTGCCCCTCCCCCCATGTCAAACATGGTTGACTGAACATGCGCCAATACATGTTGTACCATGTCCAACATTCACTAACAACCGCCTACCACCACCATGGCCCACCGATCGCCGCTGGTCACTCCAATGACCACCGCCAGCACTAGGGCCTCCGCCCCTGTTTCATGATTCTCTTAGGGCTCCAGCCCCTTTCTGCCTCAGGTAGAGGAGCCCCCTGCTCCTTTCGACATTCCAGGGGCTTTCACCCCTTGCCGCTGCCATCCCAGGGGCGCCCGCCCCCTTGTTGCTGCCTTCCAGGGGTTCCCAGCTCCCTATCACTGCCTTCGAGGGACTACAGCCCCATCGCTGCAACCTCCAGGGCCTTCAGCTCTTTGTCACTGAACTCCAAGGACTTCCAGCCCCTTTGACGCAGCCATCTGGTCTCTTCTAGGCTCCGCTGCCGGTACTACCACTGCTGTCTACCACTCTACAGCTGTGTTTCACCTCACGGATGATATGGTAGCCTTCCCACCACCACTACTTTTTTGCGTTCTTCATTTTTTACAGCACCCTTTCAATTACTTTATTGTAACACATGGCGCAGGATAGTGATGTTAATGACTCTATGGGAGACCTTGGGGGCAGTGAGGTGAGTCGTGTTGGGAATCATGGCCATAGCCTCTCTTAAACCGGGTCCAACTAAGTTGAATGGGTCTAATTATCTTACATGGTCATGGGCATGCCTCTTGACTATCCGTGGGAATCATCTTTCGGAGTATTTGACTGGAGACACTCCCATGCCAGCTAGTGGTACTGCTAAGACTACATGGCTCGACAATGAGGCCTTAGTAATGTCTGAGTTCCGTGGAACCTCAGATTAGTGCCAGCTTTGTTCTTCTCAACTCTGCACAGGAACTATGGGATGCTGTCCATCAGACTTATGCTCAGACCAGCAACTATGCTCAAATCTATGAGCTCAGACGTCAGGTTCAGGAAACCATACAAAAGCATATGTCCCTTGACTCATATTATGCTGCCCTGAATGCACTGTGGCATCAACTGGATTTTTATCATCCGGTCCCCTATGGTCTGTTCAGCTGACATTACTACCTTTCAGAAGGAATGTGAGATAGAGCGGGTCTATGCTTTTCTCACAAGCTTAAATCCAGAATATGACCAGATTTGAGTTCAAATTCTGGGCCGAGATAAATTCCCAACTCTTCTCCAAGCATATAATATTTTGCAGCATGAAGATCGCCGCCGCTCTGTGATGATGCCTCCTACTGCATCTCCGACCATAGCACCTTCCACTTCTCCTGCCTCCCATCTTGCCTAGTGAGGTATATTTTTGGCCTCCTCTCAGTCTAGCTCTTCGTGGCTTCTTGATCATGGAGCCTCTGACCAACTCCTCGGACCTGTTTCACCCTTATAACCCTTGTTCGAGTAAAAACAAGGTCCGAGTGGCTGATGGTTCTCTCTCAGCTATTTCTGGTAAAGGCTCTATATCTTGCACCCCCACTATTTCGTTATCCTCTGTTTCACATGTCCATAACCTCTGTGCCAATTTGATTTCTATACACCGTCTTACCACTGATCTTAATTGTTTTGTTCACTTTTATTCTACCCATTGTGTTTTTCAAGACCTAGCAACTGGGGCAACGATTGAATATGGTAAAGTACGGGATGGTCTTTACTATTTGGATCCGGGTCTCACTACTAATCCCTTACCAGTTTCTGCTCATATTACTCGGGAAGACGGTGCTCTCCAACAGCTACATAATGATCTTCTTTATAGAGCTGAAAGAGGAGTGAGGTTGGACGTCTTCTACTTTTATGGGGATAACAACCCAAAATAATACCTTAGATGGACCCATAGCTTGGAGGTGTTTTTCTGATGGTACAGTAAGGGTGTCAAAATCAAACCAAAACCATTTTATCGAAACCGAACCATTTAAACCGAAACTGTTTAATAACTGGTTCGGTTATGATTTCAAAATTGAGATCGTTTAATTAAACGGTTTGAACCGAACCAAACTATTTAACTGAATAAACCGTGTAACACTCTTAATTGTACATAGATGTGCCAAACTTAAACAGGAACCATTTACAAAACCGAAACCATGAAACTGTTTAATAAATGGTTTCCAAAATTGAGCGTTTAATTAATCAATTTGAACCGAACCGAACCGAACCGATTAACACCCTTATGGTACGGGTTGCTGAGGCCCGGAAGCTTTTATTTGCTGAAGGTATGGCATAAGTCTGGTGGATCAAGTATCAGTGACAGAACCATACTTGAGGCACCAGGTTGATAAACACTTGAGCTGAGATGTAAACCGATGACTTTTTGCCTACAGACTATAAGTAATGCATGCACCTCAAGTTTGTACAGTTGAATCAGGAAAACATAACCATTGAGAAGTGTGGTAAAATTTTACTATTTAGCAACTCGGTCTGGTTTTGAGTTGCATGAAGAGATTTTGGTAGCACAGTTTCATAACAGCTTGCACCCTCAGATTAGTGTTGCATTGGCTTCTAATCAAATCCCTACAATGGAGGACGCAGGAAAATATAGCATATCAGGTGTAAGACACTCTGAAGAGGACTTATAATCGGAGGAGCTCCAAATAACTTCTCTAAAATTGATAGTACAGGAAAGCAACCTCCTCCACCAAAGAAGTCCTTCAACAAGCCACAAGTTAGTGGTTCATCTATGGCATCTTCAAGGCCAAACTGTCCTTACTCTCCACCTCGAGGTAGTGTTGCTGACAGACCTTCTATGATGCCAAAGGTTGCGACTCAATGCTTTACTTACAACGGTACGAGCATATTTCTGCTCAATATCCAATAATGACAAGGATTCTTTCATACCTCTTGCTCTGAAAGAGCAAAAATCTCAAGAAAATTTGTTAGGAGGGAGAGCATGAACCCGGTGAAGGCAACAATAATTACAATGATGGAAAACGAAAACCTTTCTATGTTCTTCGTCCTGCTTTGACCACTCACAATGTTTCTGACGAGGAAGATTGGTGTCACAGCATTATTTTCAAGACCCGAGTGAAGTGCGACGACCAACTATGAAGTATGATGATTGGTGGAGGCAGTTGCACTAATGTCGTCTCCGAAGACATTGTTTGTAAGCTTGGGTTGTAGACAGAGACACATCCAAATCCCTACAAGATTGCATGAGTGAATACCAATCTCAAAATTACTAATAGGTGTTTGCTCACATACCCTATTGGTGAGTTCATGGATACAATGCAATGCGACATTCTAACTCTGAATGTGTCTCACATTCTTCTTGGAAGACCGTGAATGTTCGATAAGAAGACACAACATTGTTGCAATGCGAATACCTACTCTTTCAAGCACAATGGCAAAGAAATGAAGTCTCTTCCCACCAAAACTCCCTGAAATTAAGCTCAAGAAGGTAGCGGGATTGTTTCTCCTCTAGCGAGCTGATTCAGATGGCATCCTTGGCCCTTATCCAAACTCAACGGAGTTGATTTCTTTTCAGAGGAGAAGAATTGATGCAGTAGTGCTATCTTGGTTGGACTGACACAACCGGATTTGGCGACCTAAACCAACGCGAACCAGACATAAACCAGGTTTTTGGTCCAAAGGTGGGGGGGCGGTGGTAGTGATTTACTTGTTTATTTAGTTGAGGATTACTTGAAATCTTTTATTTTATTTTATGTTGGGTAGATTATGTAGTTTCCTACTTGGTTTAGTTACCAAAATAGAGTAGGTTTCTATTATTTTGGAATGAAATTAATTTTTATATATCAGCTTGTAATCCAACAATGGAATATTGAATAGAATAAAATTGATTAGACTTGTGAGTTGGTTGCTGCCTACTGTGAGAGTCGAAGGTGTTCGACTGTTGTTTCTTCTCCTCTCTCTGTTGCTCTTGGTTGCTTCCTCACCTCAAGTACTATCTTTCCCCCCCTCCTTTTCCCTCTTAAATCCTTCTTCCTCCTTCCTTCTTATTCCTTCTTCCTTCCATCGTTAACTGCCCCTTCTTCCTTCTTCTAAGTCTTGTTCTCATACATACCCTTTTTCTGGGTGAAAACTGCAGCTCAAAAGCAAGGCAACGAACCTCATTAGTCATTATTCCTATCCCTTTCACCCTGAGATCTTGGGTTTCAGTTACCATCCCTTGGGCAACCTAAGCCTCAGAATCTTAGCTACCGAACCCAGTGTTGTTGTAGACTACAGATCAGAAATCAAAACTGGTTTAGTTTTATGGAAAAATCATGTTGCAGGAACTAATACATATTTTATTCTTTAAACTTCTGGTTAATTCTGTTCTATCCTTATTTCTTTCTTAATGCCTAGTCTACCCCTCCTCTTTAATTAGTAATATATATCCTATCCCTTCCCTCCTTATCCACCTTAGTAATCCTTTAAACTCTGGTTAATTACAGAACTGCCATCAGCCTTGTTGTTTGAGCTGTATAACACTTGGATGGGCCCATAAGCGATCCGAGCCAGGGTTTTCAATCCCCAAATTGCATCACTTCCCCTATACCCGAGAGCCTAGGATTACCTAAAGAAAACCATCCAGGTTGAACTCGGTACCCTGAAGAGGAGGGTGCCATCCCGATATCTTTTTCAATTTTCTCTTTCTTTGAAGAGAAGCCAGTGTCTTAAGTAATTGGCTTGCTGGGATTTCCCAAAACAACTCATCCACTTGGGCCCGATGAGCAACCCTCCATTTTATTCTTTTAGTCACTTCCATGACAGCAATATCAACACTGCCACCCATAGAAATTTCACCTTCTTTCCCCCCTTCCTTCCGGAAGGTGAGTGATGCCAAAACCATGTGAGTTTTTACCTTATTCCTAGACCTTCTGAACCACAAACTCATAACATGTAACTCCTCAAAGGTAAATAAATTGGTCTCCAGTGTACATGACTGAACAATCTCAATTAACTTTCCACTTCTTGTAACCTGTTGGTTCTATACCTCTGCTCCATAGACTGCATTCATTTCTGATTCTGATTCTACATTCCTTAGTCCTGCCATCTCAGCATATTGTTCATCACCCAACATTAAATGGAAATAAAATAATCACATAAATGGTTTTGCCTTCATATCCTTTAAGCAGAAACATCTGCCATCTTTCCTTTTTCCTCCTTCGCTTTTTTTTTTTTTTTTTTTTTGGGGGGGGGGGGGGGGGGAGGGATACACTTCTGCACCTCATGAGGCTCCTTTCTTTCCTTCTTTTTCTTCACTTGTGTTCAAACAAATAAAGTTTAACATCTACCCGCTGTAAGTACAAGCCTGTAAAGATCACAGCAGAAATAGTTTTGCCAGATGAAAGAATAAATAGAGGGAGAGGTAAACATACACAAATTACTTATCCGTAGTTATTGGTTAATTTCTCAATGAAAACAAGTTACATTAATTGTATCGTGACGGTTCAGAGAAATTGTACAAAAATTTTAAATAGAACCGAGTTAGCACAATTCTGGTAGTACAGGGCAGAAATAGAACTGTCACAATAATAAAATAGTTTGAACAACAAACACTATATGAAATTCAAGAATCAAAATAGTAACTTTAAAGTTATCCCCCCAACCCCCCCCCCCCAAAAAAAAGAGTAACTCGTACACCATACCTTCCACAATAACTCTGGCATATCCAATGCAGGTTGGGCTATTGCAAGCTCGAAAATTGATCTAGCCCTCTCTGTTTCACTCAATGACCTTTCCAGCTCTGCATATTTGCTCCATGCATAGCAGTTCTCTGGTGCCCATTCCAAATACTTCTCATATAGCTTTCGGCAACGATCGATATTTCCAAGTTGCAACTCTATCTCGATATATTTCTTAAATATCTGTTTTTTGACAGGCATAGCTATGAGTACGAACCCACTGAAAACTATGATAGTTAATCAGAATTAAAAACACAATGAATACCTTATCTTTGGGAGCCTTCCCAATTGCATTGCCTAGTATTTGCCGTGCAGCCTTCAGATTTTTCTGGCGTATTTCAAATTGGGCAGCCAACAACCAAATTTTGGCAAATGACAACTTCTCGTGGGGAATCAGCTTAAGGCACTCCCTATGTAAAAATTCAATGAGACAGAATCGATGATATTAGGTACATTTACCCATATGAAAACCATAACCTTTTGCCAACAAAGAGATATACAAGAGAGAGGAAGTCCATGTGCATTCATTTCAAAGTACACTATACTGGCAACAGCAAACCAATGAATGGGATATAAATTAATAATCTCTTTTTACATTTGTTTTGATTTTTTAACCAGTGATTGAGCAGGAAGTTCAAGTTTTGATACACAGAGACCAGTGCAATACCAAGTAAAAGCAAGGATTTCAATCTCTGGATTGGATCAGGTTGATCAACCGGCCATAGTTCAAATTTCGCCAAAATTTCGGATATTACAGTCATAGTTATCAAGGGGTCGCTATGGTGTCCAGGCTCCTTGGACGCCTTGGGCGCCATGGCAGTGTCGCCTTGATTTTTGCCCCTCTAAAACGCCATGTCGCCTTCCCGCCTTGATAACTATGATTACAGTAATTTCGAACCCCCTCCCCCCCCGAGACAAAACATTATACAAAAGTTGAAACCCAAAGCAGACAATGTTTCGACCGAAATTTCGGAAATTGTGTTTCAGAATCTTGCTCATTTCGGTCTAAAAATGCACCGTTTCGTCGCAATTTCAGTTATTTTGGTCACTTCGTTTCGGTATTTTGCTCATTTCGGCCTTTTGCACCCCAAAATGGCCAAGAAAAACTCAGAGAAAAAAATACAATGTTTTGGCGAAATTTCACCGAATTTTGGTAACTTGGAAATTTTGGTCTGGCCGAACTGGCAGTCTGAGACGAGTTTTTGAACTATGCAACCAACACAGATTCAGTTAACTTCCTGACAATGCCATTTTTCCCTCAAAAAACAGCCAGTATGGCCAGATACGTCCAATCCAGATTGGGATTGGTGGTGTCCAATCAAGTCTGCAATACTGAGATCAAAGTTGTGAGTAAAAGACCACTCTTACTAGACACATTTCACAATAAATATAGAGGAATTCACTAATGAGAGAGAAGATGCATCACTCAACTCTACTGTACCCCGCAATATGTAGCAATAATAAGATCCAATCTAAAAAAAATTACCCAAGGAATAAGATGCTCAAATTACAGCAATAATCATCAACAATCAAAGGTAACAAATTTTACAGCATCACAGTGGTAAAGAGCAGAAACTAAATGCCAGAAGGTCCAGGGTGATAAGATCCAACTTTCTAACATAACTTACACCTCTAAAAACATCAAACCTCCATTGGCAGAATATGAGTTGATGCATTTAATGGCAAACCATTCAAAGGAAGCCCGTGCCTATTTTATATCCATGCCCTCCAATCAGCTCTATTCGAGGTCATGCTTGATACAAGGCCTAAGCTATGCATGTATTTCCTCACCACCTCTCCTAGGGTTGTTTTAGGTCTGCCCCTGGCTCTTTTAGTACCTTCAATCTGAATCAAATCACTCCTCCATATTAAGACATCCAAAGGCCTCCGTTGAACATGGTCATGCGACCTCAAACGACTTTCTCATTATCATGTATTGGAGCTACTCTCAAATCAGCTCTAATATGATCATTCCACTTCATCCTTCTTAGTTGCCTAAGCTATGCATGTATTTCCTCACCACCTCTCCTAGGGTTGTTTTAGGTCTGCCCCTGGCTCTTTTAGCACCTTCAATCTGAATCAAATCACTCCTCCATATTAAGACATCCAAAGGCCTCTGTTGAACATGGCCATGCGACCTCAAACGACTTTCTCATTATCATGTACTGGAGCTACTCCCAAATCAGCTCTAATATGATCATTCCACTTCATCCTTCTTAGTTATGCCACACCCATCTCAAAATCCTCATCTCCGCTACACTGAGTTTATCTACGTGATGTTTCTTAACTGCCCAACATTCCACACCATACATCATAGCCGGTCGTATGACTATCCTATAAAAATTTTCTTTTGGTTTTAAAGGCATATGTCGATCACACAATAAATCGAACGCACCTCTCCATTTCATCAATCATATATTAATTCTCTGTGAAACATCATCCTCAATATCACCTTTTTTTTTTATGATTTATCCCAGATACCTATAGTAATCACTTGGCGGAATCTCTCTCAAATCAATTTTCACCACCTCATTATCCGTCCTAGAGTAACTAAAGTTACACACCATATACTCCGTCTTTATCCTACTTATCTTAAAACCTTTTGATTTCAAGGTTAATCTCCATAACTCCAACTTGGTGTTAATCCCTGCTTTTGTCTCATCCACCAAAACAATATCATCAGCAAAAAGCATACACCGAGGAACCTCATCTTGAATGTCTCTGGTTAAATCATCCATGAAAAGCGAAAAAATATAGGCCTTGGAGCATATCTGCCCACAAAATTTGACCCCATCCAAGCTGCCACAAAACAAACCCTTTATAGATAGTAATTTATGTATGCTAAAGATCAAGGAAAACAATAGCAAGTCCTATATTAATTTTTTGCTAGCCAATATATTTACCTCTATTTATAGACATGGTAACTTAATAATTTTATATATTTCATTTCAAAATTTTCGTGCGAGTATATAACTTATTTAAGGGAAAAGTGCAACTTCGTTGCCCAACTATATAAGACTATCTTAGTAGACATAATTATGCCATGTGGCAGCATGATATGGTGATTTCTGACCGTTGGATAGAAAGGGCAATCTATGGATTGTCCCGGTGTCAAATTTCAGACCCATCCAATCAAACACCCTCCCATGTATGTCGATGCATCCATGTATTTTTTTCACCAATTCATGTATTGGCATGAACCCTCTCATGGTCCTCTCACGAAGTTCTGGATTTTGAATGCTTTATTTTGCAACTTTGCTCACTCCATTTGGGCTTAAATTTGACATGTGGGCAGGGGACCTTTGGGTCTTGTCAAAAATTCACATGTCAAGGGGGCTAACCATACGATACTCATAGTAGGCCAACCAGGAAACATTCACCCATTTATAACTACTACATTATATGTTTACTATCTTATTTCCAAAATAACGATCACCTTTAACATTTAATTTTTTCGGTGCTCTTTTCCATTAGAATAATGTAAACTTTTTGAATAGTTTGTGGATGGGTTTATCATTTTTATTTAAAATAAACATTTATAAAACAAATGTACATTGCACGGGTTATTTGTTAGTGAATTTAAGAAGAGTGATTATCAGTATGGGAATATGTGAGCCCGTCAGTTTACTTGGGCAAAAACTTTGCATTATTGTAAGAGGATTTGGGCACTTCCAACGAAGTTCATAGACAACCAAAGCAAATGAATTTGCAAACATAAAGAGAAGGGGCAAGTTTTCCTCCATTGATTAATAACCATCTTTTGCTTATGTAAGTTTTGCATTTCTGTGCTTGTCAGTTCTGTTAAATAATTTACACAGATGAACATAATGGGTAACAAGAAGGCAGTAGGAACCATTTACTACCCTGTGAGGAAGGGAAAAAAGTAATACTCAAAGCAAAAAAAAAACCTGTAGACTTCTCTTGTTCTCTCCATATCCTGTGCATCAAGCTCCTCATATAAAGCATAATTAATCCTGTATTAAAACACATTTACACACATACAACAAATGACCAAGCATCCATCAGTACAAGCTGAATAGAACTAAGAGGCAACTAAAAACATGGCCATTTAAAGATCAAGATCATCAGGAAACCTACCACAAGTAAATGTATCGCTGCCAGTAACGCTTCTCTGCAGCCGGAGGAACATTAGCAATAGCGCGCTCATAGACTTCCCTGGTCCTGTCCTTATTTCCCACACTTTCTTCTAGACGGATATAATCAAACCACGTATCGTAGTTAAGAGGGTTCTTTCTAACCTCCTCTTCATACTGAAATCTCCTCTTTCCCACAATAGCATCCTCTATCCCCTCCCTGTCACCGTACTGCTTCTCGAATGCAACAAACTTTCTATATAGATCCTCAGCCCTCCCCTTGGGTATGTGGTCAAGTGCAAACTTATAAATGCACCTAGCTCTCTCCGTCTCCTTACACCGTTCTTCGAACTCTGCAAATGCCACAAACAACTGTTCAGCCTCCTCATCGTCTGCCAATTTCTCAACAGCCCTCTCATAGCACTTCCTAGCTCTAGGCACTTCTCCATTTTTCATCTCGAATTTGGCATACCGAATCCAAGCTCCAATTCTGGGGTGACACCACACAAACCTTTCGAATATTGCCCTAGCTCGTTCAATCTCATTGTAACGAAGCTCGAATTTAATGTAGGAGAGCCAACCCTGCTGATCAGGCATCCACTGCATCCACCGCTCGAAGATCTGTCGAGCCCCAGCAACATTGCCGAGCATCTCCTCCATGTGTATGTACTTGTACCAAAGCTGATCGACACGGGGGAGAAGAGTGACGGCTCGATCCCAAACGTTCCTGGCATGATTGATGAACTTGTTTTTCATCTCTACTTCTGCATACTTCAACCAAAGAGTGTGGTTTCGATAATCGACCTCCAACGCTCGTTCCCACACTGATCGGGCACGAGCAAAATCCTTCTGGGATTCCTCCCATTGGGCGTACTTGATCCACACGCCGATGTTCCATCGGACTCTGCGAATTAGGTCTTCGAATTCTTTGCGCTTCCGCAGACGGTAATCCGCAAGCTCAGCCGAGTCGGTTATCTTTTGTTTAGGTGGTCTGATCTCCGCTTCTTGACGTTCACGAGCTTCCCTGAGAATCTGCTCCGCAGTAATCTGTATAGGAGCAGGAGTTTTATTCTTTACCCTCGTAGGTCGAGGGAGTTTAACCTCTGTCTCTTTTCGTGTAAGAAACCCTAACGAGGGATCTGAGTCTTTTGCAGAGGCCATGACTGTATGGAATGACAGAGAAACCAAACAAACCTAAAAACGAAGAACCTGTAAGACGACACTAGATTCACGCTTCACACCTTGAACTTTGTATGCAGGTCGCAGGGTTGAGTTGGAGACTTCTTCTCTCACAAACTCTCCATACTTAACTTGATCGAGAAGAGACTTCTTCTGTAACAATTTCGGAGGCTTCTTCTCACAAACTCCCCAGACTTGGCTTCTTTTCCTTCCGCAGCCAGCAGCAGAAACTAATCTATGAGATGGGAGTTCTTCCCTTCAACTCGAACCACTCGGTTTGGGAGGAGATGTCGGTGAAGCAAACTGCAAAATCTGGGTTTAAAACCCTTTTTTGCTGTTGCTCACAATTATCGGATCGGATCGTCCAGACCAACCAGGTTATCCGCTCCATGTACCAAGGAACGTGGTTTTAGTGCACGGCATCGAAACGGGTATCGGTAACCTGCAAAACCAATATGATACTGATACGGTATCAACCTAGATCAGCTGTGTCAGACAGAATTACTCCTGAATCTCATTAAAAAAAATGAGTTTTTTGACCATTTTACCCCTTGTCTGTACCGTGCTACTGATACGATATCAGCACAGTATCGGTATCGGTGACTGGCAAAACCGGTATGTATCGTCTGTATTGAGCGATATGATACGTTACTTATAACCATGAACATGAACGAGATAAACCTTATCTCAAGATTGGTCATGGCCGATACTGATCCTATCCAGCTGATTTTGATCAATCCAATCCACAATTACGAACCATACATTTTCCCTTTGCGATCGCTTTTGCCTTTCTTTTTTTATCTGCTTTTTTTTTAAAGGGACAACATTGCTACTAGCGGTGTCAATCGGTCGAGCATAATCTGTCCACCCTACTTTAGGATCCCGCTGGTTTAAGTAACTGGCCCTCATAGGCTAGGCATGGTCCCATCTATGAACGGTCAGTCGGGTACCTGTCTATATTCGGGCTTGTACTAAATAGGCTATAAATGAGCTAAACATGCCTAAAAACGGGCTCATACTAAATGGGCTACAATAGGACTATGCAAATTTGATCCGTATAATTCCTAATGAGATTCAATTCTTTGTGATGAAACAATATGCTCATCACTAGGCTAATGGGCATCCATAAATAAATCTCAAATTTATTTGGAGCTCTATGGCCCTCAATCTCAATGGGCATACATATGATGACATTTCGAACAATATAAATAACCTTGATTATGTTCATTGCTTATTTTTGGCATATCAACTTCATAGTGTTATTACCGAAAGGGAAAAAAAAAACTTCATAGTGCAATAATATACAAGGGAAGCAGTTTTCTGTACAGGAGTGTAGCCTATGCCAGCACTCCCATGTGTCTATCTCTCTCCTCCTTAAAACAAGGGGGTAGAGATGTCTTTTCACATGGAAATGAGAGAGATAGACTGATGGGAGTGTTGGAGGGGGCAGAGATGTCTCAACCCATAATCCTTTATTTGTAGTTTATGTAATGGAAGATGATAAATTAATATATATATATATATTTTTTTGGTAACTATGATAAATTAATATTAGGCAAGGTTATCTATTGAGTCTCTATTTATTTATTTTTGTTATGAAAGGGCTATCTTGGTTGTTAAATGCGATCATAATCCTAATTTGTTCAATGGGTTGAAATTGGGGAGAGATGGCCCTGAGATATCTCATTTTTGTTTGTATATGATACATTTATATTTTGTAAAGCGAATATGGATGATATCTTGACTATACAAGCTATTCTCAATATATTGCAAGATCTCTCGGGTCAGTAGATAAACTTTAGTAAAAGTGATGTTTTCTTCAGTAAGTAGACCCCATACAATATTAAATGCATGGTTTTACTAGATGCTTAGGGTGAATAAAATTGATGATGGATTGTCTACTTAGGTAGTCATAGTATCTTTTCTTGTACCATTTCTAGTTCTTGGAATTTTGTCGTAAATATGGTTCAATCCAAGTTGAGCAGTTAGAAAATACTCTTTTTTTTTTTTTTGACACAAGTTGGTAGAAGTGTTCTAATTAAATCTTTTTTTTTTTCTTGTAATTTTGTTATGATATATTGGTTGTCTTTCTTTATTTTTTTTTTTTAATTCTCCTAATCCGACCTGTCAAAAGTTGGATTCCATCAATGCTAACTTTTAGAAAGGTTCCATTTCTAAGTTCTAACTCTCCTAAATTGCCTTTGATCTATTGGAAAATCTTTTGTAAGTCAAAATGTTTGGGTGGTTTGGGTCTTTGTACATCTAGATTGTGTAACATGGTTTTTCTATTCAAATTTAGATACCTTAAAGAATAAAGGATTGTTGGATCCTAGTAACTCATGTAAGTGAGTCTCTATTGTGTGGAATGGTATTGTTAAAGTGATGCAAATGGTTTGTTTGAAAGTTGTATATGGGAAGAATAATTCGGTTTCGATCCATGGATTCTTTCTCTCCCCAATTTTATTGGTTCTTTGGAGCCTTCAATTGATTGTGGTGTCTGTGCAATGTGTAATATCTCTTTAATCCACTATTTGTATCCTATTCATATTGTTAATGTTATTATCTATCTACCTTTTAATCATAGTTTGAATAAAGATGTTTGATTTTGCCTCGATGAAGAAGAATGGAAAATCTTTACGTGTTTAGTTGCCTCTTTTTTTTTTTTCTTTTTTTTGTTTTCTTTTCGCAATAGTGTTGAGTCTTCTATTATACTTGATAGTTGAAAGGGTTTTATTTTGGAAACTGATAGGCTTCTTCTAAAGTGTTGTTGCTTGATTCTACTTGTGTGGTTTGTCATAAGGAACTTGAAATGTTGTAGCATCTTTTTATATCACGTGATTTTCCAAAACATTTATGGGTGGCGGGATCATTGGGGTTACAACCGAAGTTATTAAGTCAATTTATTTTGTCTCAACTCTCAATGGTTGATTCTCTTTTATCATTTAATCAACTTTCTAAGATGGAGAGGACGTACACTTATTTTGCCTTCTTAATATTTTATTTATTTTTTTTTTAAATTGTTATCATTTTTTCATAATGATAAGTCTTTTTTTTATGAAAATTTTGTAATTATAACTTAATTTTATTTATTTTTGAAAATAAGAGGAGGAATCAAAAGACGATTACAACTTCTTTATTCGTATCACTTTTTAGTGCAAGAAGGTGCACCCTTATCCATTCCCGTATAATATATAACATGGGGGTAGGGTGGTCATTTTGCCAACACTATGTTTATGCGTAGAGAAAGCACGACCAAGCATTGTTCTTTTTCCATTTTAACATATGTAGGATGCATGCGAAATCGCACTCACCCCAAAGGCCTACGCCCAATTATACTGACCCCATCTGAGAATACCAATTACAGGCCTAGCCCAGCCCAGCCCAGCCCAGCCCAGCCCAGCCCAACCCAGACCCCGCAGGGCTGAGGATGGACTTCGGATTGGGTCGGTCTCGCACAGGCCCAACTTGCATTGTAATTAATTTCAATTAAGTAAATCTTTTTATTTTAATTTTTTCTCCTTTTTATGCAATGAATACGATTCACCAATTGGTGACACACAATCATCTTTTGATTCTGAACCCCATCCCACTAACACGTGCTCTCTGTAGCGAAAAAGTAAAGGCTGAAAACAGGGTGATTCATCGTTCTTCTAATGGTTGATTGCTTTCAAAAAAAAGAAGTTATGTTTGAGAAGTCATTGGTGTCAGAAAGTTGAGAGGGAAAGTTATCTCCGCCGGGCTCAGTTCTCCAGCCAGTTCTCCAGTGCATGTAATGAGGATCCAGATCCTCTATTGTCGAGCTATCCGGTAGGATCGTGTTATCCAGACACGGTGAGGCATGCAATGATCGTTTTATCCTCATTCGAGCAAGGGTAAGGTGGTCATTGTACATCTCACCATGTCTAAGCAACATGGTCCTACCGGGCAGTTTGGCAATAGAGGATCCAAATTGCTGTAATAAGGGGGGTGGACCCCACTCGATGCAAAGTGTTCAAGCAAGGTAGGGTGGTCATTGCACCCCCTTATTACAGGCACTGGGGGAACTAGGTCGGGCAGGGAACTGGAGGGGACAAACATTCGAGTTGAGATGGATACACTTAGGAGTGTCAATCGGTCGGTATGGACCGATTTTGGTTAGGTTTGGTGTGAGAATAAGTCTAAAACCTGATCCAATAAGGGCACATTAGTTTGGGTTTGGGTTCGGGTTCGGTTTAGTTTATGTTCCTCTTTTTGGTTTACTATTGGTACTGTTTTGACATGAAATAGTTTTATTTTTTTAGCAAACTATCACTCCCCTACACTTAGCCTATATTTACAAAAACTACCCTACCTTAAACATCTTTTGTGATACTCCTCTGCTTTTAAACTTTTACATCTACTTCTACCTTCATGTTTTTAAATATCCAAATTGCCTTTCTTTTTCACCTAGTAATTAACCTGCTAATCTATGTAATCTACCATTCTTCTTCTATTTTTTACTATTTTTGTCATTAACATAGTAAAAAATAAAAACACCCACCCGCTTCTTCTCTCTCCCATTTTTTATTCCATTCAGGTTTTTTTTTTTCTTCAATTTTTTTATTTAATTAATTTTTTATTCAACATTTCATCCTCATCGTCCTTCTTCGGATATTCATGGTAGGAGAATTAATCGGGGAATCCTTTTAAGAAAGTGATCCTTGATTTATAGGATCCGTGGGTGCTACTCTCATAGTTCCCTTGTGGAAGTGGATCACTGCCAATTATAGAATGAATTGATCCATCCCCACGTGATGGACTACGTCGTTTTATGCATGGGCTCCTCATTGGAGCGGGTATGAGTGTGACCCTATGGACCTTTAGTCATTTGTAAATTGCAACTATCCGATGACATGGCATGACATTGGGTTGTTAGATTTAGGTATATCAGGATCTAAATCGATGTCAAGACCAATCTAGATCCCTATTCCAGGTTTTAAACCTTGCTTCCACAAGTGACATAGACTGTCCTGTTGGCTTGGGGATCAGTTAATGAGTTCTTCATTTCGATGATGTGTAAACCATTTGAAAAGATTATACTAGACTTTTATTTACAAGGAAGAACATTAAAAGATTTTTCTACCTGGGTGTGGCTGACATAGAAGCACACAAAAGTATCACTGTACCTCTTTGAAATAAAAAAATCACTTCTATATTGATGTCTTTGCATACGCGCCCATGCACATGGGGGTGGGCACAATGACCACCCTGCCCCCCTGTATAGGTTGCTCATGTGTTTGGGCGCAGCTGCACTGTGGCACAGAGAACATTCTCCCTATTGTATTTTATGATTTGATTTTTTTTTTTGGGATTGGAGGGGGGGGAATCGTTATCCTCTCCTGTTACAGCATGGTGCTGTAACGTATCGTGCGATATTGCAGAGGCCATGTGGCACAACGAATCCCATATGATGTACATAGTCTCTGCAATTGTCGCACAATGCGTTACAACACCGTACTGTAACTGGAGAGGATAAAAATTCAATAGGACAGGGGGAGGTTCACAAAAGATATTATCACTTGTTCACTGCCCATGCTCTAAACTTTGAAGTTTGACGGGTCAAAGACTCAGAACTAAGTAATTAATGTGTAGACTTCCTAGAACGTGAACCGTCAGCCTTGACTGGTTCCATGGACCTTGAACCTCAGCCGTTCGCTTTGAATCTTGAAGTCAAACTTCAATGTGTTGACTCTCTTTTATTGGCTTATAATAATAAATGGAATGGAAAATAGATGTAGGGGAGAGATATAATCTTTTAAGTATTTGGGCATCTTGAGGATGCATCCTTGTAGGGGGTGTCAAAAGCCCACATCGCTAGTCCCAACTTGAATCGATCAGTTGAAGTTCGAGATTGGTCTGATCAATTATTAAACGTGTCAGACTCAAACATCAACAAATTAATAATTGGGAGCTCTCGGTACAAGGCAATGGAAGAAATTTTGTTGCTACCTGGTTCACACTCAAAGAAATGAAATCTATAGCTCGGTTAGTCTCGATAATTTAAGTCCATTTAGTTTGATTATAGCCCGATTGTAACTCAATAATCTTCAATCCGATTTATGGACTGATAATTGATCGATCGAATAAAAATATGTCTATGATCATGCCTTGACCTATAAACCTAATTACTTAAAAAAGTGAAAATAGTGCGAAACCTTAAATTGACGGGGACCGATAGACCAAACTGATCATTGATTTATGTATGCTATGCTTTTCTAAGTTCAGTGTTACCTTTGCCTCTTTTACGTGTTTGAGTTGCAGGGCCTTTGGTGGGGAAAAAAGGGAAAGAAAAGATGGAATTTGGTCCAACCCCTCATGTGTGGGTGGGGCTAAAAGTCAGCATCTTCTTAGGCATCAGATGGGAATAATCAACTCTGACATCTCCATCTCTATACTTATAGTCAATCCGACGATCCACCGGGAAAAGATAGCTTTTTTGTGGGCCTGTGGGGTCCACTAGGATATATCAGTCATTATCTACAATACAACACCCTTCCCCTATCCAATCAATCAGAAACAGCCAAAACCCAAAAAAGAAGAAAGAAAGAAAGAAAAAAAATAAAGCTTTGTAGAGAATACAAAAGTGACCGCCGTCGCACTCCGCTTTTCCCGGGCTCTCCACTTTTTGGCGCGAAAGAATTTTAGATTCCAAAATTCGCTGTTTCCATTTCCCGCCAACTAAATTCAAATCGGGCAGGTCGGGCAGAATACGGGTAGTCTGGGCAGTTCGGGCAGGACAAGAGATTCGCTACTAAGAACTTGGTGGGAAGATGAACAAAGCTCGGTGGAAAGTTGTGATTAGCCCTTTTTGAGAATTGAGAGAGAGAGAGAGAATCTCTACTTAGGATTCCTTCCAAACCCATGTGTGGATGTCTACGCACACGACCAACCCAATACATAGGATTCCCTTGAGGCTTTTTATAGTTAAAACGTCATTATACACTTAACTTATTTATTGTATTTTATCCTCTCTTAAATGCTATCTATTCTTCCCCCTCTTTCAAATCCAATCTTCTTCTTTGTTATCTTTTTTTTTTCTTTCCTTTCCTTTTCTACCAGAGTTTTAAAAGTCGGAATCAGTTTGAAAGTTACCACATTCGGAGGCCAATCATGGTTGGAATCGAAATGGAATCAATTGGAATCAGTCAGAATCAGTCAAGACTAGGTAGAACCCTAGAGAGACCATAGGGAATGGTTAATCTAAACGGGGATCAGGATAGTTTTTATAGTTAAAACTATCAGATGATTCATATCAGATCTGAATCGTCCAAAAATGTAAAGAAAGATAATTGGTACCACCGATATACATTGATTTAAGGACTGGTCATTGTTGGTACCGATATGAATCATCTGATATGATCAATCTCAACTGAATCAATTCCAATTTTTTAAATCCGTTTCTTACCCCTTCAAAAAGCCTTGTTGCAGTTTCTTTATGTAGATGCCTACTTTTTTCTTACCTAGTTCAAGTGCTTTTTTTAATGAATCAAATCTAATATTCATAAGCTTAACATGCTCTGACTACTTGATTTTTATGTCACTTGTGTTGTGTGTGCTCTTCATGTGCCTATGAATTGGAAGGCATGTTCCCTCTAGAGGTGCCCATGTTCTTCTCCAATCAAGCCACCTCTTTTATGAAAAAAATAATAATAACCGTCACAAGAAGGATCATGGAACCCTTAGTATATGATCTATGTCTTAGTGTTAATGACAACTATTAAAATGACTTATGTCACTGTTAGTTAATCTCTAGACACAAACTTTATTGTATTTTAGAATTCAATTATGTATTAGAAGGTATGCTCCCTCTAATTAGGCACCCATGTTCGATAAGATCGTTTATTTACAACTGAATGGTATACAAAGTCAATAGATCTCAACTAATGCCATAAGATTTATGGCTTACTCCACCTCTAAAATAAGGAAAAATGAAACAAAATAATTTCATAATAAATCACCTCTAAAATAAGGAAAAATGAAACAAAATAATTTCATAATAAATCACCTCTAAAATAAGGAAAAATGAAACAAAATAATTTCATAATAAATCATTGAACCCTTAACATGATCTTTGTTATCTTGTTAAGGGCATGGTTAAAATGATCAATATTGGTGCATATTACTTAGGGTTTAAAACCTAAAATCAGGATCCGGATCAGTTTAGACCAATTCATGAAATCAACAAAAATGGATCCCAAATTGTCAAAACCCTAGATTTTGGACGAGCTAGATTGGTCAGAATTGAGATCAACCTCATCTGATTGGTCTGGAATCAAAAGAAATGAACCCCAAATTGTCCAAACCCTAGATATTGGACAAGGATCGATCGAGCTAGATCAGCCTCAGTCAATTTTGATCTAGATCAACCTCGGGCGATTCTAATATAGATCAACCAATTCAATCAATCTGATCTCGATTTTTAAAACCCTGATATTAATAACATTGAGGGTTGATCAAGATCAAGATAGAAACATTGTTGCACATGAGAATTCAAGCAATCATGGATTGAGAGTGCATCACTTTCTTGCCTTTATTCATCTCAAGAGATGATGAGGCATCTCTCATTTTCATTATATCCTGCTCATAAGGCTGATGACTAATTGGGCCCTACTAGTTGGAGATCGAGAAGTTGCCAGCTTCAAACCAAGTCTGGATTTTGATGGGTGCCATCCACTAGATTGACTAGAGCCTCTAAGTACCAAAGATAAAAGTAACTTTTCCTTTGTCTTTTCTTGATTGCATTTGGGTACTATGGCTCCACCACTACCTGTCACATAGAGTCACCAATGACAAGATTAGGCTTAGCTATACGGAATTGCCAAACATTCTTGGAAGAGGACAAAGGCAGTCAGTGCTCCATCATTTATCTGTCAATAAACAGATGCCATTCAATGAACCCTAGAGTACAAGTCATCATCTTCTACAAGGATTGGTTCCAATACCACAAGAGAGATGTGTACATGGCCATGTATACATCATTCATTAAAAGGTAAGAATAGATTTGTGTAGTTCCTATGTGAAATGACAAATTTGCCTTGTATATAATACCATTTTTTATAAAAGGCAATCGTATACATATGTGACCGGATATAAAAACTTAATCTTTATTTTTTCTCTTTCGAATCAACTTAATTCGAAAAAAGAATTCTCTCTTTTCCTGACACTCTCACTTCTCTGTGCCCTATCATGTTCTACACCCCTGAGTAATGTGTTCTCCAAGCCACCAGCTTGGAGACCCTCTTCCTCTCTTCATACACAATTGTTCTTCTGTAGTACCTTCGAGTTGTTGGGAATGTGGAATCATATCTTTAGTGAGGATCAAGAAGAATAAATTAAAAAAACATTTCTGATGTCCACTCATGTATCCTTCTGACAAAGTTTAAGAATCAAGTACTCACTTCACACTTTAGGCATGTTATTCATTTTTAAGTCTATGCAATATATGCTCCATCTAAGTGAGTTTACTTTAGTAATCATAAACAAATCAATAGTGACATTAAACTAAACTCAATTAAGTTATCCAATTCCAGCCTGACCCATTACCTACCAAGTAGGATTTCTAATCTTAGTTCAACATGTCTTACAACAAGCTTACACCAGATGGGCGGCTCCAATCCCTAGAAATCTTTTGTTTATTATAAAAGAAGAACCTAGATTAGGTGAACTCCCCCTTGTCAACTTTTAACAGAAAAAACCTTTTGATTGATAGGTCCTAGCATATTAGCATATGCTGTTAATTTACTCCATGATAAACAAATAGTTGATTAGTTCTATAAGATAAAGATAAGCATACACTAATCAAATCTAATCAAATTGGAAACTAATTACCTAATAGATTAATAAAAGTAACATTTTTACAAGGAGTCACTAATCACTAATAAGGGTCTTATAAACTTGGTTTAAAAGGGTATACCATATAATGCTTTCACCCACATTGGATTCTAATCTATCACTAGAGGTAGAGATGGCTTTGTCTTTTTTGATATCACAGAAGCAGTAGGAGAAACTAGAAAGAAACATTCCCAAATGCTCATAGAGAGTCCAAGGAGATGCATGTCATGTGAGTGGGACACCACAAAAACCATTAAGAGGGAGGGCAGTAGCAGAGCATAACAGGGGTACAAAGCTAAGAGGAAGCATCCTTGCAGCATCTCAGCCACAAAAGTTTTACTTTTACATGTGTTTGGCAACTTCTAAGAATTTAAGATTGATCGACTTCTTTTTGCAAGCCCTACTCTGCTTTGAATGACAATCTATTAGTGATAAATTGAGAGAGAGAGAGAGAGAGAGTTATCTACTTATCTCTCTCTAGTCTTCCCAATTTTCAGTTTTAGACTCGGTTTGTTTCCATGGAAAAAGGTGGAAAAGGAAAATTTTTTGTGTGAAAGATTAGAAACATACTTTAGAAAGAACATAAATAAGGAATATGAATCAACACCATAAAAACCATTAAGAGGGAGGGCAGTAGCAGAGCATAGCATAGCAGGGGTACAAAGCTAAGAGGAGGCATCCTTTCAGCATCACCTTATCAAAAAAAAAATAATAATAAAATAAAAAATAAAAATCCTTGCACCATCTCAGCCACAAAAGATTTACTTTTACATGTGTATGGCAACTTCTAAGAATTTAAGATTGATTGACTTCTTTTTGCAAGCCCTACTCTGCTTTGAATGACAATCTATTAGTATTGAGAGAGAGAGAGAGAGAGAGAGTTATCTACTTATCTCTCTCTAGTCTTCCCAATTTTCAGTTTTAGATTCAGTTTTCTTTTTTTTTTTTTCGGTAGAGTTTTAGATTCAGTTTGTTTCCATGGAAAAAGGTGGAAAAGGAAATTTTTTTGTGTGAAGAATAGAAACATACTTTAGAAAGATCATATATAAGGAATATGAATCAATTCCTCTCCGAAAACCCTTAAAAAAAAATTTAAATCTAATCCCAACATGTGTACAGGCACAAACCCTAAATCCATTCCTCCTGAGAACATCACCACCCTGCAAAAAGAGTAAGAAGAGGAAGTAGAAGAAGAAATAATATCTAAATAATAAGAAACTCGATCAATACCCAAACTAAAATTCATTCTTCTTATAAATTGTAATTTTGTACATCAACTCTGCTCCCTATAAAGAACAAAGATAAAAGAGAAGGAGAATAAAAAGAAAAAAGAAAAAAGAAAAAAAAAGAAGAACAAGCAACAAGGGGCAGAAGCTTGAACGCCCCAACTCATTTACCCCTCTCGACATGGCGAATGAAGACAGATTCTAGGTCTGGGGGAGTAAAGAACTCCCTAACACCACTGAAATTGCATCTTGAAGGTCTACGCTTTCTTGGAGCAGGTGGGCATGACAACCTCTCTGGTATCCTTGCTTCTTCGGAAGTTGGTGTCGTTGAGCACTCGTCTTCATCGTTATCTCCGTCGTCCTTCTTGTTGGTTCTTATACTTCTTAACGGAGTTCGTAATGGAATTCCAGCGATTACCCACTTCTTCCCCTCTGATTCTAGTCCTCCATCTACTTGAGGCTTCTGCGGGAACCCCATATCTGATCAGAAAAAAAAGGGGGGAAAAACAAAGGATTTCGAAGAAACGAAACTAAGAACACTCGGGGGAAGAGAAAGAGGAGTTAAACAAATCGAAATCAGTTGATCGAGAAGGAGCGAGTAGTATGGGAGTAAGAGAAAGGGTTTTCTTCTTTAGTCTACCCTTTTGAAAGCCATGAATCAATCAGAAAAGAGAGGGAAGAGGAGGGCTTTGAATGGAGCGGAGAGAAAGAAAGAGAGGGAAAGAGAGAGAAAAGAACGGAAGAATGTATGAATGAATGAAGGAAAAGCAGAGAGAGAACTACGACAGAAAAATAAATATTGGGGTGCGAGAGAGGCGGTGAGGGTAAACCCGAGGAAACGCGTGACCCAAGCAAACACGACTCAAAGCCAATCCAATAAGAGAGGAATATAAAGAGAACTATGTTCATAGCTGCCCGTCAAGGATTTGTCTGACCGCGGGCAGCAGAAACAATTGACTTAAGAGTGTTTTTGGCGCCAAACTTTGTTGTACGGCTGTCAACGGCTCTCTTTCCCCCCTCTCTCTCTCCTTTTTCGCATTCCTTATTTATCCTTCTACTTTCTGTACAAAGTCCAATCAGTGTTAAATTGTTTAATTAAGCCCAACGGGTCCCACTCGCACAAGTAGGGGTTGTCAAATCCTATTTTGAACCGGAAAAACCGACTCGATACAGTCTGAACTTGAACCGGTCCTTGGATTAGGATATTGCACACCTGAAACCAAATTGAAACAAACTTGAACCAAAACCGAAATTGGATGAAAAGTCGGGAGTGAAACCAGCCTGAAACTTAAATAACATGCTTTTTCCATAATTTTGTACACATAAATTGGACCAAAACCGAATCCAACTTGATAACAAACGCGAAACTGAAGCTTCCCAGGTTATTTTGGTTTCGAATTCACCATTACCACACCGAAATTGATTTGTCCCGAACCAACATATTAACAATCCTACTCATAAGTAAGCGGAATTTCGATTTGATTGGAACCGGCCTAAACCCTAGAAGCCAGTTTTGATCTAATTCGATTCCAATTCCTCGAACCATGCACTCGCACAAATCCTCTACTTCCGCCTGCCTGGTATTGCCGTGCTCCCCACACACAGCAAGACGAAAAATACAGTCTTACCCTGCTCAGGCAGGGGTAAGGCAGTATTTTTGCCACCCTGCTGTGTTTGGGGCGCACATGACAGTACAGATAGGCGGAAGCAGAGGATCTTGATTCGGGCAACTTTGGTGTTGGGTGACGGCCCAAGAGACCCCATGGGTAACCCATCCTAGTCGCCCCTTCACCAGCAATTTGCCAAGTGGCTTTATCAAAGTAGATGGTCAACTTTGGTGTTGGGTCTTTACCAAAAAAAACTTTGGTGTTGGGTGACGGCCCAAAAGACCCCATGGGTAACCCATCCTAGTCGCCCCTTCACCAACAATTAGCCAGGTGGCTTTATCAAAGTTGATGGTCTATATTAGCCACATCAGCAATGAAAGTGGCCAATTGGAGTTTTAAGGATGGGGTAGTATCTTTACTTTTGATTGGTAGGGCTACCTAGATTTCATCTCTAGGCGGCTTTTCCCATAAGGTAACATCTTTTCTATTTATTGTCTTTAATTATGGTGATAAATAAGGGTGTTAAAGCCTTAATGGTTGCTAGTTGCTACTCTGTCACAGTATGTGTTTTAGATTTGATTCCATGCGGGACCATTAATGTCAATTATTGGGATCCTTAATTGTATTTATCTTCTATAATACATATAAATTTTCTATTATTAACTTAAGATAAAACCAGACTCTATTATTGTTTCTTAACGGGGAAGAAGCTTTTGTTTATAAGTAAATCTCTCTCTCTCTCTCTCTCTCTCTCTCTCTCTGTGCTAACCCTAAATAAGGGTCACCTTGAGGTTTCCATTCTCAGTTGCTCACTTGCTAAGTTATCTTTCACAGTTTTGTACATATATTGTAGTAGAACAGAAGGCTTAAGTACATTTATTATATTATCCCACCTTCCTGTCTTCCATTTAGTTTTCTTAATGGTGTTTTGCTACATAACCACAACTTCTTAAGTGGTGGTGCATCAAAAAGAAAGAAAAGAAAAATCTAACTTTTAAGTTTTAACATGTTTTTATTGTAGTGTAGATAGAGTAATTTACTTTCCCAAAGTCATAGTTATCTCATAATTAAAAGCCACACTAACCTAACTTTGTTGTTCAAATAATAACTTTTGGTATTGGTCCCCAGAGTTTGGAGCCCTCATACATTGCCACGTGTCTCATCGTAAAGAAGATCATGTCGGACTCTTCGGAGAGTTAGACTCTAAACTGCATGCATGAACAAATGATCGCAACCATATATTTGTTAATGTATTCATAAGAAAGATTCAATTTCTCTTAACTCATGGTGAAGAGAGAATCTTTTCATTCACAAAATCTGACACTCTGATTGGATTGGAGAAGGGTTTTTCATAGTTTTTACAATAAAGAACAGTAATTGATGAAGATATTCACTTTTTCCAAAATCCAACTTGTGCTCCATAAGCCTCCATAATGTCACATATTCATGTTATAGAAGGTCTTAAAAAAATGCAACAAGATAAGGCAGGTGTTGAAGAACACAGATGGCCCAAACAAACAAATTAAAAATGATTCTAGAACCGGCCAAAATCTTTCTAGAAAGGAAATACTAGAACTTTAGCACAAGAAAAATGTAAAGAGATTTGCTCCACTACCACTAGTAAAGTGAGATGAATCTCTATTCTCTTTCCATGCTTATGCTGAGCCTTTTTACTCAATCAGCCTTAAATTCCAGTCTCCAAATGCAACTTCCAATGTGGAGAAAGGAAATTAAAAGAGAAAGCTAGTAGTCTATAGGAATGGTAATGTGGTTAAAGGAGTAGTTGTTATCAACAAATCTTTTTTATTTGGAGCGAGTTTCATTTCAACCATAGTAAAGACATGGAATCTCTTCACCCCATATGCTCAATTCTATTTTTCCCCTCTCTGACACCATTGGAAGCTAGGAAGGAGTTCCAGGGGGATAGGATTTTTGGTAAAATAAAGAAAGGGTAGGAGATCTATACATTGCTCGTGTGTATTGATATCTCCCATGCTAAGCCAATGGACGCACGAGAGGAAATGCTTCATGATTTGCAAGCAGGAACCCACATGGTTAGGGAGAATATAGAGTAAGAGAGAGAAATAGTATTAAAGAACGTGTACTACCATTAGTGTGTATATCATTTTCCCGTAAAGACTTCCCAATTAGTAACATACAAAAGAAAGAGACTTAGATGTCAAACATGTATCAATGCCAATGAGATGCTGGCCTATAGAAGGTTGACTTCAAGGGGGGAGCTAAATGTTAATTAATAATGGTAGCCCAAGTCTAGTAAATTTATGAGCAAATAATAGCCCATATAGAACTGGGCCTACAATAAGTGGGTGTGAGTAAGACTTAGAAATAAGGGATAGGGTTTTCTGAGCAAGTGGTATAGGAAATGCACCAATGAGGAGCAACGAAAATGGACCCGTTCATGTGGTCTTTGCGTTTAGAGACAAGAGTATGCAAAATTATTAATCCCGCCCCCTATGAAATAAAAATCTCATCTATATTGATGTCCTTACGTAGTTGATGGTTTAGTTCTACCGTATCATTCCTCTACATGGCAGAGATGCTTATCCTTTCTTGCTTTACATGTAAGCTTTTAAATGGACTTCAGGAACCAACCATGGCTGACTGGGAGAAATTTTCTGGTTTGAATGGTTGGTTTGAGTCTCTGTTCTTTGGCCGCAAATTAGAAACAGAGTGTCCGCCGAGCCTTCTGGGCTTTCCTTTCAACACACCAACAGAACAATCAACAAGGAAAGACAAAAAGAAGGGAAAAAGAAAACTACAAATGGGAGGGGAGCCGCCCATCAGGCTTAGAGATAGAATTCTCAAATAAAATATTTGGGACAGAGATCAGCAAATTCATCACATTCACATCTTAATATTGAGAGAGAGAGGATGGATGGACTAGGTAAATGAGGAATGGAAGGACCAAGAATTATGGCACAACTTTTGAGTTTTGATTCCTTTTAGGGCAAGAGTTGTTCCTGCTTGCACCAGTACGGGGGCCAATGAGATTGCATGTAGGAGCATCAACATATATGTGATTTTTTTATTTCATTGGAGATTAGGAGTGTAAGAGCAACGTGACCAAGTAGCATTCTTTTTCTACATGAGCACTACCTGATCGTGTGGCTCTTGCATCCAAACATAGGAGCACACGAATGTACCGCCTTGCCCCATGAAATAGAAAATTGCATCTATGTTGATATCCCTACGTGCACTCTCATTGGTCCCTGCCAAACAATGATTCTCTTGCCCTTCTTTTGATTGGGGAGTCGATTCCCAGCGTGAACCGATTGGATTAATTGATCAAATTCCATGGAAAAATTGGATTGAACCGACCAATTTTTTTTTGTTTATTTTTTTGGTTTGGGCTTTAATGTAATTAGGGGAAAAAATTGGATCGAATTGACCAAGGCCGGAAACCAAATCAAACCTAAAAACGGGCAACGATTTTTTTCTCCCAATTATTTTTAATGTATATATTAATATATATGAAAACGCAAAACCGAACCATTAATTAATAAGAATCCATTAAATCAATCTAAGAAAAAGATAGAATTGAACCAGATCAAAATTGGACCAAAACTAATTGAACCAAGCTTCAGTTCCCGTAATGAATGAGAGTTCTAGATTGGCACCGTAACAGTGACAGTGACAGTGATAGTGAGGTGATGGTGATAACCCATCCCATCCCATATCCCATCACCCATGAATTCAAGACCATGACCATGAGGAGGAGAATGTGGATATGTGATGACGAATTGCCACGTTGGATCCGACTCGGCTCTGGATACTAAACTAGTTTTCTCTCTCTCTCTCTCTCTTCAAAGTTCAAAGAAGAGCCTTTCCGTCATGGACGATATGACATTAATTAATTATCTGAATTATCTGATGATGTGATATGGGGGGAGGGTGGGATTTGTCATTCATTCCCTGATGAATAAATGAATAATAATGCTGATGCAGATCTATTCCCACTTTCCACATGGGTGGCTCTGTAGGGGACCATTTATTCTCCTCTCCAGTCACTTGAAAAGTTCTAGTTGGAGGTGTGGGGACTCACTCACTGGAGTACTGGACCTATGCTACCATGTAGCTTTTCACTTTATTCTATTTCAGCAGTAGTTTCAATTGTCACTGGAGAGGAGCCGCACACAGTACACACAATGGCAAAAAGCTGAAATTATTCCTTGATTGACAAAGGACCAGTTATACTCAAACCTAGGGTGTCAAAATCCAATTTGAACCGGTTGGGGTTAGACCGAATCGATAAAAACCAAACACTATCAAATCTTTATTGAAGAGCGTTTTTGGATTTGGATTTTTAGAAATCGATACAAAACCGAAACCAACCGCACCGACCATATGACCGATATGAATGGAAAGATCATCCAGATAAAAACTGGGAAAGATCGATAATAACCTTCCCCCTCCCCCCCCCCCCCCCACCACCCACATTATTGTATATACATACATATATATAGAAAATCGAACCAATAATAACACATTAATAGATCGATATGAATTTATAAGAAAACCTGATAAAAACCCAAAACCAAAATCGATCGAGACCAAATCTCACCTTAACGGTTCTGCTTCAATTTGGATCAGTGCATGTCAAACACTGATTTGAACCAACCAAAATTGGATCGAACCGATCGTTTGACACCCAATACTCAAAACCAACAACTAAATGTAAAAATCTTTCGAGTTTCAATCCCCTTCTCTCTCTCTCTCTCTCTCTCATATGATCCCTTTCAACATTCAATTATGCACCCTTCATTTATTTATTTTCTTTCATAAGAAAGAAAAGCAAAATTTGTGCAACTTTGCATAAAAACAAAGCCGACTTGAGATTGGGTGGTGAAAGCATTTGTCTTTGGCCACGGGCCCACCACACATATATGTATGGGGCGGCTAAGAAGGACAAAGAGATTTTGTTTTGGTCGGTCAGACTTCTTGTTCCTTTCTTATATGCTTAACTATAATTCATTCAAAAATTTCAGACAAAGATGGCTATTGAAGCTGACCAAATTAGCTATTAAGTCATGATTCTATAAGGTATTCTTATTCTTTACGTAGCTCCAACCACCAATCCAACTTACTCTTCTCCTCCTTTTTGGATCCTTCAAAAGAGTATTAAGTTTCAAGTTTAATTATTTCCAAATTGACTCATGAAGGTATTTAGAGATCTCTTGATGAATTTTTGTTCTTTCTCCTTTGTAAATAGAGTTACGAATATTTATAACCATTATCTTACTAAATGGGCATTGAGTTATCCACGTCAAGGGTTTCAGGATTCTTCTTTTCCTGATTATCTCATTTCTATTTTATCTCGGTTTTTTGTCCAATGAGGCTTAATAAATTTCCTTCTTTGAGGGTTTCCAACCAGAAAAAAATAAAAAGACATTTTACACCTCATTTTTTCATCCCGTGACATATATAATATAGAAAGTATATCTAAACTAATACATTAAAAAAAAATTAGAGAATATAAGAGTATATTTATAATATATTTGAAATAAGAGCGTATTAAGGAACATAAGAATACATGGTAGGACATTTTATTCTTGGGCTTCTCTTAATATATTTTGTATAGTTATAAAAAGACAACGAGAGAAACTCATTCTTAATCAAGGTGTATGTATATATGTATATATAAATAGAGAAGGGAATTTAAGGATACATGATAAATAAATAAAAAAAATGATGAAATACATCTAATAAATAGATTAAAAATATGAATTTTGTATTGTTTTGTTTTCTTTGCTAGGAGGTGGGTAGGTGGGAGTGGGTTAAAAGATGTAGAAGTATATTAGTGAAAGCATAAAAAATAAGTGGACATCTTACTTCAAGCCTTCTCTTCTTCTACAAAGCATGGATGACTATGCTTAAAATAACATCTTAAGTAAACTAAAAAAAAACAGAAAAAAAAAGAAAAGAAAAACTGTTATCTCCACAAGCATGACTCTGATGGGTTATATAAGCTCTTGGTTTTTCTCCAGTTTGACCTTTCCAATATGTTTATTAACTAGGATTGCATCATTTTAAGATTGCTAATTTAGTTAAAAAAAAAGAAAAAAAATGATAAAAAATAAATAAATTGCAATTCAATCTAAATAAGAAAAAACGATAAAGACTCAAAAAATTGCTTGCTCAATCTATATTGCAACATCAAAAATTGTTTGGCATCATCAAACAATCGGGTAGAGGATGAAATGCCAAAGATGTAATATGAAAGCATCTTTAGTAGCGAAAAATTAAATTAAGAAAAAAAAAAAATAGAAAGAAAAGGGAATTAAAACAAAGAAAAGATAGAGGAAATATCCATTATATATGAATAAAAATTTTGTTTTAAGAGATGAGAAAAATTTGTGAAAGCTAACTACATTTGGAGAGAGGATTCATGCCACATTACAATTGCTGGAGCCATATATAAGCCCAAGTTCATTGGGAAGTCTCAAGTTCAAGTCTCCTGGCCTTTACCATCCCCTCTTCTAAATTAGGAACCGATAAAAAAAAGTGCCCACACTTTTTTGAGTCATTGACCCTCGACCCTTGACTCTTGCATATATATATACATTAAAAAAAAATACATGGAGGGGAAAAAGAGAAGACCATATAAATGTTATTAATATTTGTTTTTGGGGCAAAACACTCTCATTAAGCATTAGATGTTTAATTTCAAAGCTGTAATCATGAGCATCATTATCATACAACCTGTCTATTTTAGAAATAAACCAAATTAGTTTTTTTTTTCTTGCCTCTTTGAATGTACTCTAAGATTTATCTAGAATGAGAATTAACCTTGATTTGATTCCAAATAAGGTAGATAATGACAACTTAACACTTCCAGGTAAATAGACAGAAATACCCAACGTTAGGAAATGACAATACCTCTATAAATTAAGATGCCTTTTTTTTTTTTTTTTTTAAAATTTTTGGTGTATTTTACAAATTAGCAACTTCTAATTCAGTATATTATTTAAGAAACATAAGCAGGAAAATGGATCTAATTTTCTTAAAAACTTACTATGTTATAGAGAGAGAAATTCTTATTTTTAGGAGGTTCATTTCAAGAATGATGAGGGCAATATTGACTTTGCCAGAGGAGGAGCTTGAACCGTAAAGGTTAAAACAGGGCCATGAAGTAAAAGTCCCAACTCCCAACCTTTTATCCATAGAAAAGCTCCACCAACTCATAGGTCTAGGGGTGTCAAAAATCAACCCGAATTGGTTGGATCTACCGAAATTGAGCGAAAAATGAATTGAACCGATTCTGTTATCGGTCATGTTCAATTTGGGGTTTTCAGGAACCAACACAAAACCGAAACAGAACAGCCGACCAAGACTAGGAAAACGATCGAAACCGGTTTTTTTCTTCTTCCAAATATAAAAAAACGAAACCGAACTGATAAGAGCCCGGTAAGAAAACCTGATAAAAAACCCAAAACCAATCAGACCGAAACCTGATCAAAACCGAATCGAACCGACCCATTTCATTTAACATATCTAAGCCATTATTGGCTATAGCACAGCTTATATCACATCTGAAACCAAAAGGAAAGTAAATCAGAAATTTACCATCTTATGCTGTTGGAATGAATAAGAGTTTTTGCTCAAAATAATATTTGTTTTGTGGTAAAAACATTTATTAGTCCACAAGGGATTATAACTGATCAACCGATTGCTTATCTGGCCAAATACTCAAAAACAATAGCAAAAAAACAATTGGCAGTTTGTCACTTCATGCCTTCTTTTTTCAATACACACACACACCCATGATCACAAGATTAGTGTAGTAGATACTAGATACCCCATTTGAGAATCTTACATTTCACATGTTCTGCAAATTATACCTAAAGTTTCAAGCTTATTTGGGAGTTCATGATCAAGAGAAAGAAAGTCCTCTGCAATATCCAAATTTCGTCTCAATTAGTTCAGTCTACATGAGCAATGGAAACTGAAGCTGAAATATCAGAACCGATCCCTTCTAATGTAAGCTTCATAATCTCTCTGTTTTCTTCATACTTGTTCTTGTTTATCATTTGAATGCTCAGAATTACAATATTACATGATCTTTGATTTTAATCTGTTTGGATGTTGATCTGCTCAATCTCAGATCATGGTGATACCTGAGATTTAAACTTTTAGTGTTTCTAAATCATAAATTTGATTTGATGGGTATCAAGAGAAGAATCCACAGCTATTATGAATTCTCAAGTGTTCTTATCTACTTTGCTTCTGATTCTTTAGTTTCAGATCAGAAAGAGAACAGAAATGGAATGAGCATTTCATCTCTAGAAGGAATTAACTCAAATCTTTTCTTTTTGAAAGTTATTTTTTTAATTTGTTTATTACAGATCTTATAAAGTTCCCTTCTTCACCCCTTCTCTTTTCCTTGCTTGAGTATGACTTCAGATCCTAATTCAGAAGAAAGTTAACTTTCTGCAATGATCTTTCTTTATACTCTGTAGGGTCTGCAATTCTGAGCAAACAAAGGATCATAGTCCAGAAAGGATTGTTTGCCAACAAAAGATGATACCTTTAAGAATTTAAAATAGGGGGAAGACAAAGTATTGCTAAGGCTCTGTTTGGTTGCCAGTGAGAAAAAGGGAGGTGGAGTGAAATCAAATCAAAATATTAAAGTAGATTTCTTTTAAGGGAGAGGTTCTCTGAGCAAGCAGGGTATTCTAAACCCTCTCACATTAATTTTTTAAATTATTATTTCTCTCTCTTAAATTAAATTAATAAAATATTACGTATGAACAGGTGCAATGTATGCCTTAAGCTTAAAGAGCCTTTTCCCTTCTTTTAATTATTACTCTAGTTTTACTAATTCCAAAACATGTCAAATATAGATGTAAAATTTATTTGTTTTTCAAAATAAAAACTATATTTACTAAATATTGTAAAAGTTTTAGGTAAATTACACGATAATGATTACAAAAATTTTTCTTTTCTTTTCAGAAGTAATTTACTTCTGTTTACTTCTAATCAAACGAAGCCTAAAGTTGACATTTATTTGATAAAAAAATTCAAACAAAGCCATGGGAAGTGTGGGACCTTTAAAGATAATTTAGAGGAACTTGAGGAAATGGAACGAGCATGAAATGGAGCTGATAAAAATACTGGAAGGGGTGTCAACTGGTTCAATTCCGATCATTCGGTTCAAGATGGCCAACATAGAAACCAAAACTGAACCGTATTGCATTCGGTTCACATTCCCTGTATGCTTTTTGTAGACATCCATATGATGTTTGGACGCATTTTATAGATGAGCAAGGATTACGATTCTGAACGGTTTAGATTGACCACATATTCCTTTATGTTGAGAGACTGGTTGTGTAGAATTGTGGTAGCATGACCAGTGGGAGGATGAAAAATTCATACGTGTATAAAAGTTACACGTCAGAAAAGATATGAGACTGTAAGTACTTTTTCTTATTCTGAAGCTTGGAGCCTTAGTTGGTCCAGTTTTGATTGGACTGAACCGGTCTTTGGGCTGGGCCAAATCAAAGCGACCCCATAAGAGCAGGCTTGAGTTCAGTCTGTTTGGTTTCTATTTTCTCCATCGGGGTTGGTCTGGTTCGGTTTCCAATGTATATATAAACAATAATGGAACATGGATTTTTTGCCCTGGTTTTAGGGGTTGTATCTGCTTTAGCTGTAGCTGATCTACTAGCTTTCCCACTGTTGAACTGGACCAAGGTTTTAAAACTTGAAATTGATTCCGATTCTAACCAGATCGGAATCAGCCTGAATCGGTTCAGGAATTGGGAATCTAAGCTATTAATTGGTGAAAATCAAGTCGGTTTAGGAACCGGAGTCAGCCCATGAATCGGTCTGATTCAAGATGACTAAGAATCGGCCGATCCGATTTCAATTCAGTTGATCCGATACAAGAAGCAATGATTAGGAAAGGTGGAAATTGGGATCGGTGTTAGCCGATTCACCGATCCGATTCTCTATTCTTAAAACCATGAACTGGACTGACCAGCCAGATGGTAAAGATAGTTCATTAGATAAGGAACCCTTTCAAGTGCCAATTGGTAAACATCTGCTCCTTTGATTTTGGCCTACCAACCAATCTGCCATCTAACTGAGGGAAGTGTAGTCCCAAGATCGTAGAGATTCTGCTCATATCTGCAGTGGGCCCCATGTGAGCCACCAAGGTGGTAGATCATATAACCTACAGTTCAGGTAAACCAGTAACCTCCATCATAGTTGGAAAACCAGGTTTTTCCAGATTCAGTCCTCAAAACCTGTTGAGTCAGAGCAAGTCATGTATATATTGATCTTAAAAATTTTGAAGGATAAAATTTTCCTCCACCCATAGAGGACGGTTCACCCATAAATCTTAGGATTCACAAATCCCTATGGCTTTTAGTATTTTCCCGAAACACCATCGGGATGCCCTCTCCCGCAGTGAATGGAATCATGGGTGGAAGAAAACTCGGTCCAAATTTATATATATATATACACACACACACACACACACACACAAGATTATCAGTATCTTATATAAACCCTTAAAATACCGCCTATTCAAGCCTACATGTGCTCATACTTTGTACATTAAAAATTCGTATATTGACTGTTTATATCAAATATTTGACAAAGAATTTCATAAATTTCTTGCTCTATTAATTAATGTTGAAAGTGAAAGACAATGATATACAAACTTTTGTGGTACACAAATTTCTGCTAATATATTCATGTACAAACAAGTACATACATCAAAATATAAAAGTCTACACCCATTGCAAACATGATGAAACACAGAGGTGGATATCTACCTCATAATCTTGTCTTGAATGAGCTCAAAAGGCCTAGGCAGAATTATTAACAAAAAAGTGCCTTTTTCAAGACCAAAGCAAACTGAGAATTTCTTCCATTAGTCATTTTCATTGATATTTGCTCTGCTGCTTGGTAAGTTTCAGCAAGATCTGCAATTAGCCCACAAAACTGCAAACCAGGAATTTCTCCCCTTTAAACAAATCTTGTTATGTTATTACACCCATCTAGATAAATTATAAGCAAAAGTGACTGAAATATCGAAGATCAAAAGGCAAATACATTTAGACACCAAGAAAATCCGAGGGGGGGGGGGGGGGAGGGGGAGGGAATGACAATAATTATGGAAAATGAATTTAGAAAGGAAAATGAATATGACCACATGAATGAATTTTTCATCTTCCTAAGTATTTCATGGGTAAACCTGGGAAACCTTCTCAGGTTGGTTAAGTGTCAATTTAAGAAACAAACAGCTGTACAGTTGTAGGTTGCGATACTTAGTCTACCACATTTTGCTTTGAAGCTGAGGATGAAATTTTTATCCATATTGGTCGTGAATTATAATATCATGATAATTTATAAAATACTGAACAATTCCATGCTGTAAGCAAACACATTGTTTTTTCTTTATATATACTTCTTCAACTATTTTCTCTTTCTTTATATATAATTCTTCAACTACATTACTCTAACATGTCAGAGAAGCCTCATTACTTCTGTAAGTTCAGGTTCTTGGTTTCCTCAATACCTTTTTGTTTTGTAACTGCCTGTATTTCTCCTTTTACACAGAAAATAGGAGCACAAGACAAAGAGTCAATATGTGGCGAGTCAGAGTCATTCAAAACAATGCAGAAAGTTGAAAGTGGTCTCACACTACCTGCCAAGATTGTTGAAAACCTCACAAGAACAGAACACCTAGAAGTAAATGCTGGTACCTGTGAAGGTGAAAGTTTTTTGGTATCACCCTCACTTGACAAGGTTGGTATTGAAAACACCTACACAGCTTCTGAGTATAATGTGGTTAATGAAATGGTGATTCTGCAACAGGAGATGCTAGATAATGAAACCCCATTCCAGAAAGATCTAATACAAGAGGCTATAGAAGAGACATATGGCGTCACAGAAGCAGAAAACTTCAGCTCTTTTGTTAAACAAGGCCCTGCAGACACAGACTTGGAAAATGATGGGGAGCTTGCAAAGGCCTCTGAATTACCATCAGAAGAGAAGAATGTTGAGGAATATGTGAAAGAGAAGCCGCCGCCTTCACCCATTACGTCTGTTTTGATTGAAACAAACTCAAAAGGACCAAAAGAGAGTGGGAAGCAAGAAGCCATTGGGAAAGAATCACAAACATACGAACAGCTCCCCAACAATAAACTTGATAAATTGCCGGCTTTGGAGGAAATGGAAGGAAAGAAGAATGAGAAATCACCAAAGTTAGTATTCATAGATCAAAACCTCAACCTGGTTCCTTCATCTCAGAATACTGATGAGGAGATCCAGAAAAGAGAGAACAGGTTCCACAACATTGACACTTCAGCTGTTGAGGAAACCAGTTTACAGAAAGGGGAGAAAGAAGAGCCACCTCCCAGTATTGATGAAGGCAATGAGACTCGGAAGAAAACTGAGATTCTTGATCAAGAAGTTGAAGCAATAGATAAACAGGTAAGTATTGCTGACTAGATTCTATTACGCAGAATAGATTATGATTTTTTTTCTTCACCAACCTATAGATACAACAAGATTTTCCCTACATATATATATACACAGAGAGAGAGAGAGAGAGAGAGAGAGAGAGAGAGACCCATATTTTCCTTTGATACGGTTAGTATTACTGACTAGAATCTATTATGCAGAATCTCAGAGTAGTTGATCAAAGCCAAAAGATAGAGATTACAGACGGTGAAAGCCCAAACATTGAAATGGGTAGTTCAATTGTTGCCCATTCATTGGTTGAACGATCCATACAAGAAGAATATGAGCAGAAAGAGGAAGCCTCCAATCTTGAAGTGGAAGAACAAGTTCATGAAGAAAATAGAAATGCTCCAGAAGAGGATAACCGCATTGAAGAAGACTTTAGAGTGAGAGAAAACATGGAGAGCAGAGTCTTGGAGCAGGAGACTAGAGATGGTGAACAAACATTGGAATTGATTTCACAAGTAAGTGAAATGCAAGTTGAAGAAACTGGTAAGCTTTGCAAACTAGACTCAAGAGAGAAATCCACAGAAACTGATGCCAGTCAGAAAATAGAAGAGCAGACTGAAAAGAATGAAGAAACTTCTGAAATAGTAAAGGCTAAAACAGTAACAGAAGGTGAGTAATTGAAAATTGTTCTCTTCCCTTTCTTCATTACACATCTCATGCTACTATAGGGGAACTAGAAATTGATTTCAAAAGTAGGCATCTAAAAACCAAACAACTAAGACAAATGAGCATAAGCATGTATCTGCCACTTGGAAATGATACTGATCTTCGATAAGCATGGGGGAGACAAGTGAACCAAGATCTATTTTCTCCATTTGAATGTACAGGCTATGTATATTTTGATTGTTTTCCGGATCAGCTCTTCACTTTTGAACATTCTTCTCATCTTATCTGGATAATATCTTTCTCATTTCCCAATAAAAAAATATGAGTAAATTACTCCCCCCCTCCCCTCGATTATGCTCGAATGACAAACCCCACCCCTGGGTATTGAGTAATAACTCTCCCCTCCCCTGAATTCAAAAGATTCTATCAACCGTACCGATTCTGTTAAAAATCACTGTTAAGTGATGACATCACCCTAAATATATTCAATTAAACCCAAAAATGCCCTTATGTTTGTGATATTCCAATAATACCCCCTAACCATATCAAAACCCTAAAAACATCTCTGGAACGGTCACCATCACCACCGCCATGGTGGAAGCTGTTTTGGGTGCTTAAGTCTGTGACTTGACTTCCCCAAGGTGTAAATCTGGTGAGTTGGCCTTGATATGGGGAGATGTATACTGCAGAGAACCTAAGATAGACGAAAGAGAAGATGGAATCTCGGGGAATTCTGAATCATAGAAGGTTGGAGGAGGAGAGAAAGAGCACGAGATGCGGAAGCAGGTGCTTCAGAACCTAGGAAAAGAGGGAGAAAGCCTGCTAATAGGAGAGAGGAGCCATTGAACCATGTGGAAGCAGAGAGGCATCGTTGCTTGGAGATGCCATTACCCATATTACTGATCTCCAAATGAAGATTAGGGTATTGGAAGCCGAAAGGGAGATGGTGAATGGCAACCAAAAGCATTTACCTGCTCCAGACATTGATGTTCAGACAAGGAATGAGGACACCGATGTTCATGTGAAGACTTGCTTTTATGATTCATTCACCTTCCCAATTACTCTGACTCACCCATTAATTCTTTGCTGTTAATGTTTTTGAAGTTACGATGGGGGTGGGTGCGTTTTTTCCCTGATATTTACTGTCTCTCTGCATGCAAGTTGTAACTCTGTATTTGATTGTAACCACCAATGGTGCCATTCCAAGGGTCACAAAAGCATGGGGGGAGGGGATCGACCCTTCTTCTTCACCCGTTCCTTTCTCCGATCACAACCCCTCTCCAACCCCCAAATGGGTTCTTTTTTTTCCTCTGTATTTGCTCAAGAAGAACAAACCATGAAGATGAACAGAGAATAAAGAGACTGAAGAGAAAGAAATGTAATAATAATTTAATGAAACAAGAAACCCAATAAAGAAAGATATGATAAAGAATAAAGCAATGCAAATATTGGGAGATCTCTCTGCAATCCTCTATTACCTTTTTCTTCTTTAAAAAAAAATGAAATTATTTACATAAAATGAAAGAGCAGAGACGATTAAACAGAGGAGACGATGGCATTGGAGATATCGTAAGGTAAGAAGGCGATAGACATGAAGACTACCAATATGATGACTGGGTATCAGTTTGAAATCTTAATTTATCGTTGTTTTCAAAACCAGTTATTTCTACTGATTTCATGGAATCCTAATTCCAACCTGATTTCTTAATTCTCTCTGTTTTGAATCGAATTCTGAAATATGGTTTCAGATTGGTATTCTATCATTACGGCTGAGTCTTGTTGCATTTCTGATTTTTTTTAAAAAAAAAATCAGATAGCTTATTGTTGTTTCTGTCGGTAGGGAAAGGGCGAGGAGAGAGCATGAGTGGGGGCAGTGAGATGAGTTGCGTTGGCAGCAAGGTGGGGGCGGAGTTGCAGGAAAGGGTTGCAGAGGAGAAAGAAGAAGAAGAAGGGGGGGGGGGGTAATAGTCTTTTTCTAACACTCAACAGCGATTTTTAACAGAATGAGTACGGTTGATAGAATCTTTTGAATTCAGGGGAGGGGAGTTATTACTCAATACCCAGGGGTGGGGTTTGTCATTCCGGGCATAATCGGGGAGGGGGGAGTAATTTACTCTTTTTCCTAGCTCCAAAGTTTCCCTAATCTGTTCAGTTCAAATTTTATTTTCAAAATCTCAAATTCAATTGAAACCATGTACTTCTTTGCGTAGATCACTTACTTGGGATAAAATATAGGATTTCCCACAATTTTTTCATGCTTTCTGTAACCCTCACAATCTCAGCCCTTGAAAGATATTCCCTTCTCCATTGCTTTGAGGGGAAACACAATACACATCTTCAAGTTCAAATTCTCAAATCATGTTAGATGCCTGTTCTAACACCTTGGAGACTTCACACATGAATAAATCCAGCTCTGAAAAGCCAGGACAAACACAGCTTGGAGGGTAATACTGGTTTTCTTGAATTTAAGTCTCCATTTCATGATTTTATCTTACTCTATACTACTACATTTTTAAGACTCCATTCAATACAAGCCATGAACATGCATGAAGCATTGTGTCAGATAACATTGATTTACTCTTTTGACTTCTCTCAATGTTTCAACGTTTTTTTCTGGCCAAAGGTTTTATCATTGTGTAGAAACATATACTAGTGTACAAGTGACGGGTATACACATTTTGTTTCACTTTAGATAATAAAATTGATTTTGTGTTTGTAGCTGAATTCTATACAATTATATATAATTTTCCTATTATTTTTAGTAAAGACTTCCACCAAGATTCAGGTATTCTTACGATCCATGTTACCTAGTCCTTCCGGATACTTTTATTTAGTTTTTATAGTCTTTACTTTTCAGCTATTTTCTGCAACTACAATGAAAATAGCAGATTAAAGTGGATTAATTCAATAAAATTCACCCACTCCTCATAACATGGATCGCTTGTTTTTTGTATTGTTCTGGTTAAACTCTAAGTAGCTGTTTAATCACTTTTATCTGCTTTATTTCTGTGTTATTTTCTGATTGGTTATATCCACTCCTAAAATCTTTTTCATGCCTAATCCAATTGCTTTTTGAGAGGTTGTGTGCACATGCGCATGAATAGAGGCCAATCTAAACCAGGAATTTTGCTTCCTAACACCTTCTACCATGTGACCTGAATACCAGATAACAAACCAGCTTTGGGGATATATCAGGGCAATTTAGAGTGAAACTCACAGGCCCTACACTCTATTCTAGGTGGCAACTTGTTTATCAAAGTCCACAGCTGTTGGATTTCCATGCAGCTTACACATTAGATATTTCTTGTGCATTATTGGTTCATTGGTTGGTCCCAGTCATGGAGGGTACTCAAAAAGGGGGGGGGGGGGGGCATAGATCAGAATTCATGATAATCTCATTAGATTAAAACACCTGCTTACATATCAATTCTAAGATATTTCACATAAATGGTAATAACTGCTTATGATAACTTCTAGATCAAGTCAAATAAGATATTATGACAACCAGAGAGAGAGTCTTCCATTTCTACGTATGACATAATTGAGACATCTCGTGCAGGTGAAGTAGAGAAAATGATCATAGAGGAAGACAGTTGCATTCCAGACCAAGGACCTGAGCTTTTTGGAGATCAAAAAGATGACCTAAATAGTGAAGTTGAAGAAAAGAAGGGAGCCCCTGAAATCAATGGTGAAGAGAAAAATTGCAAAACAAATGATACTGACAAGGCTACCAAGAATGATATCATAAGCAAAGAGGTCTAGTCAGAATATAAGAAGAAAAAAATGTCATCTTTCATTCTTTTCATGTCCTTTTATACCTATGCATTAAGTTGAACTTTCATATGACATCTGTCATACAGGTGTCTGCAGAACCCAAGATAGCTGGTGTTGGTGAGGACACCGAAAAACACATTATAGAAGAATGCAAAAATATGGCCCACTCTACAGAATCAATGAAGGAACCACTTAAAGAGAGCAGTCACAAAGGTGAAATCATGAAGCAGCATGAAGAAGAGGTCAGCTGGAGATTAGAATTTGTAACTTGAATATTTTTTCAATTTTCCCTTCTTCAGTCTCTTTCCCTGAGCTTCATTTGAAAATTTCTCTTACTTTCATTTCATTACTGTTCATTAAGTCCAATTTACTGTTATATAGGTTCATAAAGGACTTGGCATAGAGTGTGAGGTCCTTGAAAAATTCAGTCCATTTGAAATTTCTCTTACTTTCATTTCACTACTGTTCATTAAGTCAAATTTACTGTTATATAGGTACATAAAGGACTTGGCATAGAGTGTGAGGTCCTTGACAAATTCAGTACAGGTGAGAATACAGAGAGAGAAAAAGTAGTAGAAAAAAACGCTATCAAGGGCTGTCAAGAAGAAACAGTAATAGAAAGCTGTCAGGCAGATGAGGTATGCTAAATATGAGACTGGAAGTTTGTTCTGAAACCTTTTCTTCCTAACTCTGGCCTTTTTCCTGAATGGACTCAATCATCTTTCCTCTCCTGCCTTTTATTTTCTTTCCCTTTTTGTTCCTTTTCTTTAAGCTGACGTTCCATTTGTTGTGAAGGTGACTGAGAGACTTGAGGCAGCAGGTGCAGGAAGGGAACCTAAAAGAATCATCTCAGAGGAGTATGGTGCTGTCACAGACACCTGTAAATTATCTGCTGTAGGAGCAACAGTTAAAGAGAGCTCTGAGGAAGATGAAAAAGAAGCAGAAAAACTCAAAGAAGAGGTTAAAGTGAAAACAAAACTTGTAGCTTAACATCTGAATTTACTTTCCACGTATTTGTTCTGTTTATTAACTGTCAATCTGGATTTCATTGATTCAACAGCTCACAGATTCTGAAGTGAGGACTTCAAAGGATATGGAAGATACAAACACAAATGCTGATGCTACTGGTGTTACAGAAGCATTAAGGGAAGAAATGCTGCAGAAAGAGCACAGTCAGAAGTTTGTGGTGTATGACGAACAAGTCAAAGAGAAGGACCTCGAGGAAGCAGTAAACAAAAATGAAAGGTTTGAAGCTGCATCTGCCAGAACTTCGCAGGAAGTTGCACAAGAAGAGAAGCAAGTGGTAGATGGTTCCAATCTTGCTTCTGAGGAGAAGAGTACAATAACAACTGAAACAAGCTGGACAACTTTACACGATGTAGATGTGAAAGGAGTGAAGCTCGAGGAGGTCCCCAACCCAAGTGACAATGAAACTCTGAAGAAAACAGAAGTTGTTGGGCAAGAAGTTGAAACCATGAATAAGGAGGCCTCAAACAAAAAACTTTCCTATGATGTTGAAGAGGTGAAAGGACTTGATCATTCTCAGGAGGATGAGATAGAGGGCAAAAAGTCAAGTGAGGAGCCTGAATTAGAGCTTGGAGAACATGTCCATGAAAAAAGCAGGGGAACAACAGATCAAAATCAAGAGGCTCTTCCTTTTATGGCTGATTCGATGGGAGGAAGCTTGAAAATAGATGTCACAGATATTATAGAGGCTTGTATCAAAGATGCAAGCACAGACAATGCACCAACTAAACAGGACATAGAAGAGGGTGGCTTTGACGGAGTACCATTGAAGGGGCAAGAGAAGTCCTCCCTTACAGGGGGTATGGAAACGGGTCCAACTATAGTTAACCCAAGTGAAAGGACCGAGGAAAAGAAACAAGAGGGAGTAGACAACCCAGAAGATAACAACACAGACTCTCTCACAAAGGCTGAGGAGAGTTTAAAGACTCAAAATGGTGAAGAGATCATAAACAACAATGAGGGTACAAATGAAATGTTTCATATCCCACTGGCTGGATTCATAACAGAAGACACAAGCTTGGACAAACCTGAGCAGGAAAGTGGCAATATTGAACAATTAAGTCAAGAAACAGTTAATTCAAATGAAACATTGAACGGTGAAAATCCAGGTGAAAATGAAAACCCTAATGACGATGTGGAAATCCCTCTAGTCACAGAAGAAACAAGATTAGACAAGTCTGAACATGAACCTGGGAATCTTGAAGAGATCTCCAGCAGTGAATTGGAAGAGAAAAGTCAAGAAACAAATGATTCAAATGAAAAGATGAAAGATGAGAAGCCATTTGAATATGAACTCTCAGATACTGAAGATCTGGAAAGCCCTCTAGTCACACCAGCAACAGAAGGCTCACATTTTCAACAACAAGATGAGCCTGAAAAAATAGAAGAAGCATCTGAGGCTGAGTCAGTATATATTGAGAAGGATAAATGTAATGAAGCAGAATCTCAGGATAAAATCCTTGAGACAGCTGAAAGCACCATAAGCGAGAAGGCTCAGGATGATGAGAACATTGAAACAAAGCTTGATGCCTCCTCCATTAAGGATGAGGAAGGTTTACAAGGGGAGAGTAAGGAGCTGGTTTTTCCATTGAAAAATGCTCCAATCGAGGAAAAAGATGATAAAGGATCTTCTGTTACAGAAATCAGAGACAACATTGAGGTTACTGAAATAATTGAGGCTGAAGAGAATTGCAGATGGGAAGTCCCAAAAGACATGGAAGCTTCAGTACACAGCTTACAGACAGATGACACAGAAGAGGAAAAACTTGAAAAATCCTTGGATATGGTGTCTGAGGTAGTTGAACCAGCTGCTTCAAATGCAGAGGCTGAAAGAAGTACCACAGAAAAAGAGGAGGAATCCGTTAAGCGAGAAAGTTTCAACGAAGAAAGTAAGGAAGGGAACATAAATTGGGATGATGAAGCAAGGGGACATAAAATGCCAAAAGATGAAGTAAGTATATACATAATACAAAAGCTATATATATATATATTATGAAGTAAGATATTTTCTTTTGATACTCAGTCTTACTGATTAGAATCTATTATGCAGAATCTTGGGGCAGTTGATCAAAGTCAAGAGAGAGAAACTATGGAAGTAGTGAGTCCAAATATGGAAATGGACAGTTTACTTAGTGCCCATTCATTGGTCGAAGGAGCCATACAAGAAGCATGTGAGCAGCAAGAGAAAGTCTCCAATCTTGAAGTGGATGAACAAGTTCACGAAGAAAATAGAAATGCTCTGGTAGATGATAACCAAATTGAAGAAGAATTTAGAGCGAGAGAAAACATGGACAGCACAATCTTGGAGAAGGAAACTATAGATGGTGCACAAACATTGGAATTGATTTCACAACTAAGTGAAATGGAAGTTGAGAAAACTGTCAAGGTTTGCGAACTAGACTCAAGAGAGAAATCAACAGAAACTAATGCCATTCAGAAAATAGAAGAGCAGACCGAAAAGAATGAAGAAACGTCTGAAATAGTAATGGTTAAAACAGTGACAGAAGGTGAGTGCATGAAATTCAAGTTCTCTTCCCTTTCTTCATTACACATCTCATGCAGTCATGCTACTATAGGGGAACTATAAACAGAATTTCTAAAGTAGGCATCTAAATATTACAAATGAGCATAAGCATGTATCTGCCACTTGGAAATGATATTGACCTCCTATAATTAGCAGGGGTAAGGCTGTGTACATTATGACCCTCCCCAGACCCCACAGTGGTGGGAGCCTTGTGCACTGGGTATGCCCTTTTTTGACATAGGTTTACCAGGCTCTATTTTCTCCATTTGAACGTAAGAGCCATGTATATTTTGATTGTTTTTCAGCTTTGCCCTTCCCTTTTGAACATTCTCCTCATCTTGTGTTGATAATATCTTTCTTTCTTATTTCCCAATAAAAAAAAAAAGATACCCTAGCTCCAAAGTTTCTCAAATTTGTTTAGTTCCACTAACATTTTCAAACTCAAAAACCACAAATTCAATTGAAACATGTACTTCTTTGCATAGATCACATGTCGTGATAAAACAAGGAATTTCCCACCATTTTTCCGTGCTTTCTGAAATCCTCACAATCTCAGCCCTTGAAAGATATGCCCTTCTCCATTGCTTGAGGGGAAACACAATACACATCTTGAAGTTCAAATTCTCAAAACATGTTAGATGCCTGTTTTAACACTCTGATAATATCAAAGTTTAGAAGACCGGCAATGGAGAGAAGAAGTGAAGAGAGAAGAAACCGAGAAAGGGGGAAAAGCCAGAATATGACAGATTGAATAATCTCTTTCGTAACTATCTCCTTTATATTGATTAACAACCAACTCTTAGTAGGGATCCTACTAAGAGTGTAAGACTAATTACAATTGAAATAAATAAGTACCCAAGTCTGATTACAAAAGGAAACAACTAACTACAACTAAGCTATTAGGATCCCACGGTACACTGTTCCATGGAATATCCATGGAACACAACCACATGACACGCACTTTAACAAACACCTTGGAGACTTCACATATGAATAAATCCAGCTCTGAGAAGCCATGACAAACACAACTTGGAGGGTATAATTACGTAAGCTTTCCCTAAGAATATGGGTTTTCAACTCTTCCTTTCTTATGGTTTACTTAATTCCTTAGTAATCAATCCCTTTCTTCCATGGAACTTAGCTCCATAGATCTACATGTTTTATGATCAGAATATACCAGTTTTCTCGAATTTAAGTCTCCATTTTATGTTTTTATCTTCCTCTACACTACTTCGTAATTTTCCACCATATTAGACAATTCAATACAAGCCAGGCCTTTGCATGAAACATTGTGTCAGACTATGTTGATTTACTCTTTCGACTTCTTTCAAAGTTTCAACCTGTTTTTCTGGCCAAAGGTTTTATCAACGTGTAAAAACATATCAAACTGTATATGTGCTAAGTAAATACATTTTGTTTCAAAGTAGCTAATAAAATTGATTTTATTTGTAGCTGAACTCTATGCATTTATATATAATTTTATAATTATTTTTCCGTAATTTTTAGTAAAGAATTCCACCAAGATTCAGGTACTCTTATTATCCATACATTGCCTCCACGCTAGCTAGTACTTCTGGATACATTTATTTAGCTTTTTTCAGCTATTTTCCGCAACTATGATGGAAAGAACAGATTTTTTTTAAAAAAAAAACCCGAATATTCTCCGGGACCCGGGCCAGCCCCTAAGATTTTATTAACATAATCCGTATAAATGATACTAACAAGGGGAGACTTTCCCACCTTACCCCAGTCCGAGATACTGAAAACACTCTCTCACTCAACACCTGGAAGTCTGGAACAACCTCACATTCCACCCCAGACTATACAAGATTACATCCTTAAGACTGGTAACCCAATAGCATCTTCCCGAGTAATCCTCTGAAGCTCAACCGGAAGGTTCTGCTCTCCTTGGAACTCCGTGTCGGTCTGCGCTGCACAAGCCCGGTTGGCCAACCAATCAGCCGCTCTGTTCCCTTCTCTGTACGTAAAGATTATCCTCGGTCTGGGGGACCTAACCAGCTCAAACGTTTCCTGGAACCATTACCACCCTTTCCAAGAACCACACTCCCCTTTGGAAATGCTCTGAATTGTCACCATGGAATCCACGTTGACATAGATGCCAGCAAGACCCATTCTAGCACAAAGCTTTAGGCCATCACCCAAAGCCCTAAGCTTTGCAATCGAATTGGTGGATTCCCCATAGAATTTAGAAAAGGCAGCAATGACTACCCCTTCCACATTTCTAACAATACCCCCTCCACCCCCCCTTTCCGAGGTTCCCTTTGCAAGCACCATCAACGTTTACTTGTACCCCGTTAAACGGCGGACACCAGTACACCAGTACACCGGTTTTGGCGGCCTCCTGATGGACGGGTGGTGCGACAAACCAAAGAAACCGAGGATGAGAGACTCCTTGAAAGTGGGAGATTTGAACGAGCCATACATAGGAACCTCCCCCAACCAATTTCTAATCGTTTCCACGACCGAACCAGCCGACCGTGCTCTCTCTCCGTGCCGTCTATTATTATGTTCTTTCCATAGTTCCCAAACAATAAAGGATGGTAAAGAGCCGGTAATTACCCCGCAATAGGTTTTCCTATTCGCATGCCCCTGCCAGAATATCATCTTAGTTCTCACATCCTGGTAGTGGATATCCTCCACTTCCATCAACCGCGAGTAATAGGACCAGACCTTCGAGGCCATCGCCCCCCCATACCAGGCAGTGGGACATCGATTCGCTCACTGGATTTCCACAACACCTGCACTTTGAAGCCAGCGGGATACCCATTTTCATTATGGTGTCATCTGTGGCAATACTTCCACACAAAATCTGCCACGAAAAGAAACTCACCTTAGTCGGAATCGTCCGATTCCACACCCACTTTGCAAAGGGCTTTTCACTCGATGCGGTTCTCACAATATTCCATAACGACTTAGTTGAGAATAAGCCATTCCTTGATGGCGTCCACACCATGCGATCCTCTTTGTCAGAGATCATGAATTTTTCCCTTCTAATATCTTCCCGGACCAAGACAGAATCAATTTTTAGAAGAAAATCCTGATTCCTCCACTCCCCCTCCGGGCTTAGCACCGAATCCACTGTAGATGAAAGATCCAAGTGGGCAGCCCCCTCCACACGATCAACCAGGGGACCCCAACCAGACCAATCGTCAAGCTAAAGGTTGATGCCCCCCCTCCCAATCAACCAACGAGAGTGGGAAAGCAGCACATCTTTACGAAGTAGCGCCCGACGCCATGAAATAGAGCCCACCAATCTCGGCTTTGCTAAGATTATATGCTCATTTTAAAAAAAACTTCGCTCTAAAGAAAGCGCACCATAGTGAGTCCGTCGATAATACCCACCATAGCCCCTTCAACCAAAGAGCCAAGCTTATGTCCTCCAACCTTCTGAGACCCAAGCCTCCTTCCTATAAAGGCCTACAAACCTTTCCCCACCCTACCCAGTGGTGTCGTTGACCCCATTCAGATTCTCCCCATAGGAAATTTGAACATAGGCTTTCAAACCTCCTAATCACCGTCTTGGGAATGTCCAAGGTGGAGATGAGATGAATTGGCATCGAGGCTAACACATGCTTGAGGAGAATAACTCTGCCACCCGAACTCAACAACCTCCCCTTCCAACCTGCAATTTTCTTTCGCACTTTAGCCAAAAACTCTTCAAAGAAACTTACCCACAACCGTACTGAGAAAAGAGGCGCGCCCAGGTAAATAATCGGAAGACTTTTCCGAGTGAACCCTATTACCTGTTCAATCATTCTACTTCTACTATCGGCGGTTTTCTCACCCACAACAAAACAACTCTTGGATTTATTCACTAGCTACCCTGACGCATCCTCATATCTAACAATGAAGCCCATGACCTGCTTTAAAGAATTTTTAAGACCCTTGGAAAATATTATGGTGTCGTCTGCGAAGAGGCTATGAGAAATTCCTGGGCACCCTCTAGGCAGCTGAATAAAATTAGCTCTGCCTTCAACAAACATGGAACGAAGACCCCTGCTCAACACCTCCTCAGCTAAAATAAAAAGAGACGGTGACAAAGGATCCCCCTGCCGCACTCTCCTTGAGGACTTAAAGAAACCAGAAGGTTCCCCATTCATAACCACCGAGAACAAGCAGTTCTCCACCGTTTTCCTTATCAACCTGATCTAGTCCTCTGAAAAACCAAATTTTCCCAAAACTTTATACAGAAATTCCCATTCCAGGCGGTCGTAAGCTTTAGCCATGTCAAGTTTGAGCACAACATTACCCCCATGGGTATCCCTATTGATCTCCTGAACCAAAGCAATATTGTCATGAATACAGCGACCCTGAATGAAAGCACCTTGCTCCTCGGAAATAATAGTAGGGAGAATGGAGGACATTCTAGCAGATATTATCTTAGCAATAATTTTATAAGAAAAATTGCATAAGCTTATAGGGCGGAAATCAGCAATTACCTCAGGACTTTCCTTCTTTGGAATAAGAACCAAATTTGCCAAAGTGTAGCTTCTCGGCAAGCACCCACCCATGAAGAAATCTTCCACCGCAGCCCACACATCGTTACAGATAATATCCCAACATGTCGTAAAAAAATACCCAGAGAAACCGTCTGGCCCAAGAACACCGTCCTTGGACAAACGAAAAACCGCCTGTTTAACCTCCTCCACTGAAGGAATCTTCAAAAGTGCAGCATTATCCGCCTCCGTTACCAGACTTGGGATAATCTGCAGTAAGTCCGCATCCTGCAGACAATTTTGAGAAGAGAAAGCTTCAGAGAAATAACGAACAGCTTCAGCTGCCACTCCTGCTGCCCCATTAATCCAAGAGCCATCAAACCCCTTTAACAGATTGACAGTGGATTAGTTCAATAAAATTCATCCATTCCTCATAACATGGAATGCTTGCTTTGTATTGTTCTGGTTCAACTCTAAGTAGCTGTTAACTCACTTTTATCTGCTTTATTTTTTATGCATATTTTCTGATTGGTTAAATCCACTCAGATCTTTTTCATGCCCAATCCAATTGCTTTTTGAGAGTTTGTGTGTACATGTGCATGAATAGAGGCCAGTCTAAACCAGAAAGTTTGGTACCTAATATCTTCTACCATGTGACCTGATAACAAAACCGGCTTTGATGATATATCAGGGCAATTTGGAGTGAAACTCACAGGCCCTATACTATATTCAAGGTGGAACCTTGTTTATCAAAATCTACATCCGTTGGATTTTCATGCAGCTTACAAATAAGATCTATCTGGTGCATTATTGGTTCATTGTTTGGTCCCAGTCATGGAGTGGACCTAAAAAAAAAGAAAATGGGTCCATAAATCCAAATTCGTGATAATCTAGTTAGATTTAAACACCTGCTTCCGTATCAATGCTATGATATTTCACATAAATGGTAATTATCGCTTATGATTACTAAAACTAGATCAAGTCAAATAAGTTAATATGATAACCAGAGACAGAGAGTTCCATCTCTAAGTATGACATAATTGAGACATCCTGTGCAGGTAAAGTAGAGAAAATGATCATAGACGAAGACAGTTGCATTCCAGATCAAGGAACTGTATTCTTTGGAAATCAAAAAGATGGCCAAAATAGTGGAGTAGAGGAAAAGAAGGAAGTCTCAGAATTCAATGGTGAAGAGCAGAATTCCAAAACAAATGATACTGACAAGGCTACCAAGAATGAGATCATAAATAAAGAGGTCTAGTCAGAATATAAGAGAAAACATGTCATCTTTCATTCCTTTCATTTCCTTTTTATTTCCTATGCAGTAGGTTGAACCTTATATGTAATCTGTCATACAGGTGGCGGCAGAACCCAAGATAACTGGTGTAGGTGAGGACATTGGAAAACACATTATAGAAGAAAGCATAGATATGGCCAACTCTAATGAATCAATGAAGGAAGCACCTAAAGATTGCAGTCAGGAAGGCAAAATCATGAAGAAGCATGAAGAACAGGTCAGCTGGAAATTAAAATTTGAACTTGAATAATTTTTTGTTTTCTCCTTCTTCAGTTCGTTCCCCGAGCTCAATTTCATCTCTTTTCTTTTCTTTCACTACTACCCATTAAATCCAACTTAGCCAATATAAATAGCTATATAAAGGACCAGATACAGAGTATGAGGTCCTTGAGAAATCCAGTACAGCTGAGAATACAGAGAGACAAAAAGTAATAGTAAACAGCACTGCCAACACCCACTATGCACCATCTATTCTAGAAGAAACAGTCATAGAAAGCTGTCAGAAAGATGAGGTAAACTAAATACGAGATGAAGTTTGTTCTGAAACCTTTTCTTCCTAACTCTGGCCTTTTTCCTGACTGTAAATTTATAGTATTCATTCAATCACCTTTCTAATCCTGCTTTTAATCTTCTTTTCCTTCTTGTTTATTTTCTTTAAGTTGAAGGTCCATTTGTTGTGCAGGTATCCAAGAGAGTTGAGGCAACAGGTGCAGGTGGAGAACCTAAAAGAATCATCTCAGAGGAGTATGGTGCTGTTATAGACACCTGTATATTATCAGTAGCTGTTGTAGGAACAATGGTAAAAGAGAGTGCTGAGGAAGATGAAAAAAAAGCAGAAAAACTCAAAGAAAAGGTTAAAGTGAAAACAGAACTTGTAGCTTAACATCTGAAATTACATTCCACATATTTGTTCTGTTTTTTAACTTCTAATGTGGATTTCATCTATTCAACAGTTCACAGAGACTGATGTGGGGATTTCAAAGATTATGGAAGATACAAACACGAATGCTGATACTTCTCGTGTTACAGAAGCATTAAGGGAAGAGATACTGCAGAAAGAGCAAAGTAAGAAGTTTGCGGTGTATGAAGAACAAATCAAAGAGAAGGGCCTATTGGAATCCGTGAACAATAACGAAAGTTTTGAAACTGCATCTGCCAGATCTTTGCATGAAGTTAAACATGAAGAGGAGCAACTGGTAGATGGTTTCAATCTTGCTTTTGAGGAGAATACAATAACAACTGAAACAAGTTGGACAAGTTTACAGCATGTAGATGTGAAAGGAGTGAATCTAGAGGAAACCCCCAACCCAAGTGACAATGGCACTCAGAAGAAAACAGAGACTATTGGTGAAGAAGTTGACACTATGGATAATATGGCTTCAAGCAAAGAACTTTCCCATGATGTTGAAGTCGTGACACGACTGAATCACACTCAGGATGATGAAATAAAGGGCAAGAAGTCAAGTGATGAACCTGAAATAGAGCTTGAAGAACATGTCCATGAAACAAGCAGGGAGACAACAGATCAAAATCAAGAGGATCTTCCTTTTACAAGCACAGACGATGCACCAACAAGACAGGACATAGAAGAAAGTGGCTTTGAAGGAGTGACATTGAAGGGGCAAGAGAAGCCCTCCATTACAAGGGGTGTGGAGACGGGTCCAACTATAGTTAACCCAAGTGAAAAGACAGGGGAAAAGAAACAAGAGGGAGAAGAAAACCCTGGAGATAACAATACAGATTCTGATTCAAAGGCAGGGGAGAATTCAAGGATCCAAATCGCCGAAGATGTCATAAACAACAATGAGGGTACAAATGAAATGTTTCATACCCCCCCACCGGCTAAATTCACAACAGAAGACACATGCTCGGAAAAATCTGAGCAGGAAAGTGGGAATAATGAACAATCAAGTCAAGAAACAGTTGATTCAAATGAAAAGTCGAACGGTGAGAATGTAAACCCAGATGACGATGTGGAAGTCCCTCTAGTCACAGAAGTAACAACATCAGACAAATCTGAACAGGAAGATGGGAAACTTGAAGAGACTTCCAGCAGTGAATTGGAAGAGAAAAGCCGAGAAACAATTGATTCAAATGAAAAGCCCTTTGAATATGAACTCTCTGATACTGAAGATCTGGAAAAACCTCTAGTCACACCGGCAACAGAAGACTCGGTCTTTCAACAAGATGGGCCTGACAAAATTGAAGAAGCTTCTGAGACTGAGTCAGTAAAGATTGAGAAGGATAAATGTAATGAAGCAGAACCTCAGGATAAAGTCCTTGAGACAGCTGAAAGCAGCATAAGCGAGAAGGCAAAGGATGAGAACCTTGAAACAAAGCTTGATGCCTCCTCCATTAAGGACGACGAAGGTAGTATACAAAGGAAGAGTGAGGAGCTGGTTTTGACACTGAAACATGCTTCAATCGAGGAAAAAGATGATAAAAAGGGATCTTCTGTTACAGAAATCAGAGACAACATTGAGGTTATTGAAATAATTGAGGCTGAAGAGAATTGCAGATGGGAAATCCCAAAAGACGTGGAAGCTTCAGTATACAGCTTGCAGACAGATGACACAGAAGAGGAAAAACTTGAAAAATCCTTGGATAAGGTGTCTGAGGTAGTTGAACCAGCTGCTTCAAATACAGAGGCTGAAAGAAGTACCACAGAAAAAGTGGAGGAATCCATTACGAGAGAAAGTTTCAACGAAGAAAGTAAGGAAGGGAACATAAATTGGGATGATGAAGCGAGAGGACATAAAATGCCAAAAGATGAAGTAAGTATATACATAATACAAAAATCAATATATATATATATATATAGTGAGAGAGAGACAGATTTTCTTTAGATATTCAGTCTTACTGATTAGAATCTATTATGCAGAATCTTGAGGCAGTTGATCAAAGTCAAGAGATAGAAACTATTGAATTAGTGAGTCCAAACATGGAAACGGACAGTTTACTTGTTTCGCATTCACTGGTCGAAGGAGACATACAAGAAGCATGTGAGCAGCAAGAGAAAGTATCCAATCTTGAAGTGGATGCACAAATTCACGAAGAAAATAGAAATGCTCCGGTAGATGATAACCACATTGAAGAAGAATTTAGAGCGAGAGAAAACATGGAGATCACAATCTTGGAGCAGGAAACTATAGATGGAGCACAAACATTGGAATTGATTTCACACGCAAGTGAAATGGAAGTTGAGAAAACTGTCAAGACTTGCGAACTGGACTCAAGAGAGAAAACAACAGAAACTTGTTCCAGTCAGAAAATAGAAGAGCAGACCGAAAAGAATGAAGAAGCTTCTGAAATAGTAATGGTTAAAACAGTGTCTGAAGGTGAGTACATGAAAATTCAAATGCTCTTCCCTTTCATCTCATTCAGTCATGCTACAATAGGGAAACTAGAAACAGAGATCAAAAGTAGGCATCTAAAAACTAAATAATTAAGACAAATGAACATAAGCATGTATCTGCGACTAGGAAATGATATTGACCTCCTATAAGTATGGGTAAGATAAACGTACCAAGTTCTATTTTCTCCATTTTAATGTACAGGCTATGTATATTTTGATTGTTCGCTGCCTCGGCCCTTCACTTCTGAAAACTCTTTTCATTTTGTCTTGATAATATCATCCCCATTTCTCAGTAAAAAAATATCCTAGCACCAAAGTTTCCCAAATTTGTTCAGTTCCAGTTTTATTTTCAAACTCAAAACCTCAAAAATTCCATTGAAACTATGTACTTCTTTGCATTGAACACATCTTGGGATAAAATATGGGATTTCCCACCATTTTTTCATGCTTTCTAAAACACACAATCTCAGCCCTTGAAAGATAAGCCCTTCTCTATTGCTTGAGGGGAAACACAATGGGCATCCTGTTCCAACACCTCAGAGACTTCACGATGAATAAATGCAGATCCGAAAAGCCAGGACAAACAACTTGGAGGGTATAATTACATAAGCTTTCCCTATGAGTATGTGTTTTCTCTTCCTTTCTTATGGTCTATTTAGTTCCTTCTTAATCAATACCTTTGTTCCATGGACATTAGCTCAATAGGTCTGTATGTTTTAGGATCAGAATATGTTAGTTTTCTTGAAATTAATTCCCCATTTTAGGTTTTTATCTTACTCAGTACTGCTTCATAACTTACCGACACATTAGACAATTCAATACAAGCCACTCATGAAGCATTGTGTCAGAATATGTAGAACTCATTTTCCAGCCAAAAGTTTTATATTTGTGAAGAAACATATAGAACTGTACATGTACCAGGTATATACATTTGCTTGTTCTCTTCTTGAGCCACGCACACCTTTTTTTCCATGGCCCAGTCCTATGTGTGTGGGCGGAGTGATAGCAGTACTCTGGATTCTATGATGCCTTGGCATCAATGTTTAGGACACCCCTCTTTTGTTGTTATGAAAAAACAATTGCCACATTTGTTTTCTTCTTTTTCTTCCTCTCATGTTTTTCAGTGTCAACCATGTATGCTGGCTAAACATTGTTGTTCTTCTTATTCATATCATGGTAATAGATCCACTGTTCCTTTTGATATTGTGCATTTTGATGTTTGGGGACCCTCTCCTACTATTTCTTTATTTGGTTATCATTATTTTGTTTCCTTTGTTGATGACTGTTCTCGGTCCACTCGGACTTTTTTGATGAAACATAAGAGCATAGTTCAAGAACTCGCAGAGATCTCACCGAGAACTTGGTAATATCTCTCTTTTTGAAAAAAGCGAGATGAGACTTGAGGCGAAATGAAATATTACCCCAACTTGGTCGAGATCTCGGTTCGAGATTTTGGTTCGACCGAGACAATCAAGATCTCTCCAGAACTCGACTGTCTCGGTGAACTCGACAAAGAAGTGTGCGTTTGACTGGACTTTTGAGATTTTCGATGGTGGTTTATGTTAGAGATATATGTAATATGTTAAGATTGATGTATTGTACATTTTCACATTTGTAATGTTTAATTAAATTGTTTTATATTAATTGTATGATTTAATTGCTTTCAATTACTAAATTATGTGTAGAATAGGGCCTATTAGTATGTCGTCGCCTACCAACCTAGGGTTCGAAGTGAAACTCCTATTTGGACTTTGTTTTTGCAAAATCTGATAGTGCCATTGTGTTTAAATGGCATAAAATAGGCTGAGTACCAAGTTTCAGGCCCAAACTAGGTCTCAAACCCACCGAAGCCATCCTTCGAGTTTTAAAAAAAAAATTGCACCAACTTGCCGAGATCTTGGCCCAACTCGGTTTTTTGGCTGGGCGAAACCAGTACCGAAACCGAGTTCTTGAACCTTGCATAAGAATGATGTATATGATGCCTTCAAAAACTTTTATCAACTGGTTTGTACTCAGTTTGATACTAAAATTAAGATTGTTCGTTCTGATAAAGGGCAGAATACATGTATAGTGGACTCCAAAACTTTTTTACTGATAATGGCATTATCCATCAGCTAGCTTGTGTTGACATACCCCAAAAAATGGGGTAGCTGGGCGGAAAAATTGCCACTTGTTGGCATAGTTCGAAAACTTGTTTCGTTTCGGTATTTCGGTCGAAATTTTGAATTTTTCCGTTATGTTTCGGTAGGTCATTTCGGTGGGTTTTAGGCCAAGTTAAGGCCTGAAATTTCATGGAAACCCTATTTTAGGCTATATAAACACATTTAAATGTTCGAATTGCAAAAATAGTCACCCAAAGTGGTGCTTTGGATTTGCACTGTTGACTGGCAATGTACAGTCGAATCCTAATGTATAACTTAGTTAATTACACATACATATTGTTTAAGACTTTAAGTACTAGAGGACATAATAAAATAATGATTAATAAGCAATTTAAACAAGTAAATTGACTTGGAAGTTGGAAACATAAAGTGAATGACTCATAAGTCATAACTTATCATAATATTAAGTACAATAAGTAAATAACAAGTTAAGAAGATGATATCAATATGACAATATCCCCAATAGTCCAATACAAGTCAAGTAGTCATCTAGTGACTCAAATGTTTATAAATATTCTAATAATAATTACTCCAACGTCCAGGATCGACCTCACTCATAGTCCGATGGAGCCGACGTAATGTCACATCATAGTATGGGAGAAGAAACGACCGAGACTAATGAGGAGAAAAAAACCCAAAAAAACCAGAGCTTGTTAAGTCTCGGTCGAAATTTCGACCAAGACTAACGAGTTTTGGTATTTATAAAGCTACTTTTAAAAAAGGAATCTCGATATCTCGCGAGATTTTGGTTGTCTCGAGATATCGTGAGATGGTCGAAATTTCGACCAAGTTTTTGCATTTTTTTTATTCGAGCTGCTGTTTCGTTTCGGTCAGGTCGAGATACTTGAAATATTCGAGATCTCGATCGAGATTTCGCGAGATTTAGTACTATGCTTATTGGAAGTCACTAGGAGTCTATGTTAGAGTTATTAGAATTTATGTCCTAGGGGTACTTTAGGAACTGGACCTTATCTAGTTCCCTTATTATGTAATTTCTTCTTTTTCTTCTTTTTACCTTTTACCTCCCTAGGGAGGTTGGATGTAATATGTTAAGAGTTGTTATTAGAGTAATATAGGTGTGGAGAGAATAATCTCCAACACATCATTGACAACCGAAATAGTTTCTCTTCCTTCTCCTTGTCTCCTTCTTATTCTCTTCTCTTCCTCTTCCTCTTCCTCCTCCAACTTCTTTTCCTCTTCTTACCCACTTTCCTAACCTAAAATCTAACTTGGTATCAGAGCTCTCAGGTTTGAGAGTTGTATCCTTCTTTTTTTGCTCCTTTTTTCCTCTCTTTGGAATCCCTTAAACCCTAGGATTCCAAAGAGGAGACCTCTATGTGAAACAGTTGTGAAGGAGTATGGAATAGGTTCTTTACAACATATTTAGTTGTTTGAAGTCCATCTTTGAGCTCTATCGAAGCTCTCTTGAAGTTATGAAACTGCTCTGAAGATTTGGAGCTGCATCTAAGGTTACCGCCAGCTTCTAGTTGCAGGCCCTATATTTCTCTTTCTCGGCATGTGTTTGGATCTTGGAATGGCTCTCTAGGATCGTACAAGGGTGCTTATTAGGCCCCATGTGTTCCTCCTTGATGAATGAGGACCATTTTTTAGCATAGCTCATTTTCGTGGTACCACTTTTCTGCCCAGGTAAAACCAAGATTGCTACTACCGTCTTCTTCTTGCATTTGGAGAGCCATGGGCTTCCACCTTGGTTGAGGAGTGATTATGAGCACCTTTATTTGAAGTCTTGGAGCTTGTTTAAGCTGGTATTGCCTCTTGGAAAGTGTTTGGGTGCAGCTTAGTCCAGCTTATACCTGTTTTTTCTTCCTTGCTGGAATTTCTTTCTCATATTTGGTTTGAGTGTGTACTCCCCACTTGCTGTTGGAAATCTGGTTTATGGTTTAGTGTTGTTTCCCATATAATATGGTTGATTCGAGTACATCTAGACTTGGTTTGGTTGATTCACAACCCACTCTAGCTGCCCCTCTGTTGGTTTATGAGAGCACACATACACAGATTTCCTTTGTGAAGCTTGATGGCACCAACTACTTGGACTGGTCACACTCTGTGAAGCTTTCCCTTAGGAGCAAAGGGAAACTTGGGTACATTACTGGTACTATTAAAGCTCCAGAGCCTGGTTCACCTACCTATGACAAATGGGAGAGCAAAAACTCAACAGTCAGGACATGATTAACTTTCTCCATGACACCCGAGATTGGGAGAAGGTTTATAAGAAAAGAAACTGCCAAGGCAATCTGGGACAGTGTCTCCCAGGCTTTTGATAGAGTGAGTGACTCTGTATCAATATGGTCCAACAAACCTTGCTTCCACGAGCCGTCCTCTTCCAGAGCATCTTTGGCACGCAAGTCCACATCAACCAGAAGACCAATGTCCACTGCATCAATCAACGGACCAGCCCCAGACCAGTTGTCCAGCCAAAAGAAGACATCCCTTGTACCAATCAGCCACCTAGATCTCTCCAACAGCAACCCCCTAAAGGCCAGAGCATTTCTCCAAGATCTTGAGCTCACCCCCTGAGTCTCTGCCAGAGAAACATGAAGTCCCTTGAAGAATTTGGCTCTGAAGAACTCGCTCCAGAGAGAATGATCCGCTAGGACCCTCCACAGCCCCTTAAGCCTCAGAGATAGGCCAACGTCCTCTAGCAACCTAACACCAAGGCCCCCTTCCCCCAACGGCTTGCACACCTTCTGCCAGCTAACCCAATGCTTACGCTTCCCCCAATCTGTGCTTCCCCAAAGAAAATCAGCAAAGATGCCATATATCCTTTGCAGAACAGCTCTAGGGGGATCCAACGTGGCAAGGACATGGATGGGAATGGAGGCTAGAGCATGCTTCAGGAGAGTGACCCGTCCCCCAGCTGAGAGAAGTCTCCCCTTCCACCCTGCTACCTTCCTGCAAACTTTATCCACCAAGCCATCAAAGAAACTGATTTTAAGCCTTCCGCAGTGTAGAGGGGCGCTCAAATAGGTGATTGGCAAGGCTTTCTGAGTGAAGCCAGTGACCACCCCCCCCATCTTAGCTAGGGCCGATGAGGCTTTATCCCCAACCACAAAGCAGCTCTTCTGCTGGTTGACCAACTGTCCAGAAAAACCTTCATACCTGTTAAGAAAACCCATGATCTGTCTTAACGAACTCTTTAGCCCCTGGAGAAAATAATGGTGTCGTCTGCAAACAAGCTATGAGATATCCCCGGGCACCCTCTCAGGAGCCTGAAATAGGAGGCGTGCCCCTCAACAAACAACTCCTTGATCCCCCTGCTAAGCACCTCCTCTGCCAAAATGAACAGCGCTGGTGACAATGGGTCTCCCTGTCGCACCCCCCTGGTAGACTTGAAGAAGCCCGATTGCCTTCCTGCCAACACAACAGAGAACCAACAGTTCTCGACCGTCTTCTTGATCAGGCTGATCCAGTCCCTGCAGAAGCCAAATTTAGAGAGGACCCTCTATAGGAAGACCCACTCCAGCCGGTCATAGGCCTTAGCCATATCCAATTTTAAGATCACATTCCCACCCCTTGCCTTCCTGTTCAGCTCATGAGTCACCTCTTGCACAATGGAAATGTTGTCAAGGATGCACCGCCCCTGAACAAAAGCACCTGCTCTTGACCGCGAGTGGCGGCGAGCCTATGAGCCTAGAAGTCATGATCTTCGCAATGACCTTGTAGGAGAAGTTGCACAGGCTAATAGGCCTCAAGTCCGCCATCACCTCCGGGTTGTCCTTCGGAATCAGGACCCAGTTGGCGGCGGTAAAGCTTCTAGGAAGAGTACCACCTGCAAAAAACTCCTGGACAGCAGCCCACACATCATGCCCCACCACAGCCCAACAGGCCGTAAAGAAATGCCCCGAGAAGCCATCCGGGCCTGGTGCACTGTCACAGGACAAGGTAAAGTCCGCACTCCTAACTTCCTCCGGGGAGGGGGCAGCTAACAGAGAAATATTATCAGCCTCCATCACCACCGTAGGGATCACCGAAAGAAGCCCCTCGTCCACCACACAGCCCTGCGAGGTAAAGATGTTTGAAAAGTGTCGAACCGGTTCCTCCTGCACCCCCTCCATATCAGAGATCCATTCCCCGTTGGCCCCTCTGATGCGCTGCACACCTGCAACCCTCTTCCTTACATTGACTGTGGAGTGGAAGAACTTTGTGTTACGGTCCCCCTCCTTAAGCCAAGTAACTCCGGATTTTTGCCTCCAGAAAATCTCCTCCTGCAACAGCACTTCCTGTAGGTTGTCCCTAGCCGCCCCTAGGGCCACCCTGGAGTCATTATCAGCCCGCCTATCTAACTCAGATTCAGCCCTGCTAACCGCGTCCTCAGCATCCCTAACCCGTTGATGTATGTTGCCGAACACCTCCTTATTCCACCTGCGAAGAGCAATGTGAAGCCCTTTAAGCTTCAAGAATAGCACACACAAGGCCGTGCCCAGCACCAGCTTTTCCCACTGGGCCTTGACAAAGGCCTGAAACTCTGGGTGTCGGAGCCACATCTGCTGAAACTTGAAGCCTAACATGGGACGATGGGTGTCCGCCCCGAAAGAGAGACCAAGAGGCGCATGGTCCGAACAAGTCTGGTTAAAGCGAGTCACTGAGCACCTGGAAAAAGCACTCGCCCAAGCTGCATTCACTAAGAATTTGTCCAACCGAGCCATCACCCTTCCTGCGCCATCCTGGTTGTTGGACCAAGTGAAGATGTTTCCAACGTACCCTGCATAAAAAAGGGCCGCCCTATTTACAAAGCCCCCAAACTCCTCCATAGATAAAGAGCACGCCGGCCTACCTCCCACCTTTTCAAGAGGAGTCGCTACAGCATTGAAATCACCCCCTACCGCCCATGGTAAGGAAACGGAAAGGGAGTACGCCTCAAGCCTCTCCCACAACTCCTGTCTTTCCAGCCTCGAGAAGCAAAAAACAGCCGGTTGTAGCTAGATCTAGTGCCGAGGCAGAATTTAGATCTATGGCTCATGGAGTGTGTGAACTCATATGGTTGAGAAGACTAGTTCAAGAACTGGGGTTTGACACTGAAGGCCCTATGAGACTCTACTGTGACAACAAGGCTGCCATCAGTATTGCCCACAATCCAGTACAATATGACAGAACCAAGCACATTAAAGTTGATCGACACTTCATCAATGAGAAGATAGACTCTAGCTGCATTTGTACTCCTTTTGTAAAGACTGGTGATCAACTGGCAGACATCTCCACCAAGGCACTTGCCTCTCTTCAGTTTGGTACTCTCCTATGCAAGATGGGAATGCATGACATTTATTCTCCAACTTGAGGGGGAGTGTTAGAGTTATTAGAATTTATGTCCTAGGGGTACTTTAGGAACTGAACCTTATTTAGTTCCCTTATTATGTAATTTCTTCTTATTCTTCTTTTTACTTTTTACTTTTTACCTCCCTAGGGAGGTTGGATGTAATATGTTAAGAGTTATTATTTGAGTAATATATGTGTGGAGAGAATAATCTCCAACACATCATTGACAACCGAAATAGTTTCTCTTCCTTCTCCTTGTCTCCTTCTTCTCTTCTCTTCCTCTTCCTACTCCAACTTCTCCTCTTCTTACCCACTTTCCTAACCTAAAATCTAACTGTCTACTATTTGGTATGCAAGCCTCTAAGACCTTTTGGTTGGATGCCCTCCTTGTCCTTGTTGCTGTATTTCTCATTAATCACATGCCCACTAAGCTCCTTGGGTCCAAATCCCCTTTGGAGATCTTGTCTCCTCAAGCCTCTGCCTTCTCTCTTCCTCCCAAATTATTTGGCTGTCTGTTATGTCCATGCCAACAAGTCTGCTCGAACTAAACTAGATCCCAAAGCTCTCAAATGCATTTTCCTTAGGTACTCCTCCTTTACCAAAGGCTATAAGTACCATCGCCCTTCTTCTCGCCGGCGGTTTCTCTCCAAAGATGTTACCTTCTGTGAATCTATCCCTTTCTTTGCTTCCCATCAGCTTCCTCTTCAGAGGGAGAATAGAGGGAGTGAAGAGGTAACTGATGTCACCCCTCCCTTACCTATTTCTCCATTTATGCTTGATATTGGGAAACACAAAGAGGCGGCTGTTGTTGATTCAGGTGTTGGCCCTGGTAATGAAAAGGAATTAGTTGTGTACCACAGAAAGGGAAAGAAAACCTGCCAAGAGTCCTCTTTGGATCCACATCCTTAGATTCACTCCCGTCAGTCAGGTAACACTCCTTCTCTTCCTTCTGACTTGGACCTTCACATTGTTATTCGGAATGGAAAAAGAGTTTGCACTATCCCATAGCCCAATTTGTTTCCTATGATGCTATTTCTCCTACAGATACTGCCTTCACTACTACCCTTTCCTCCATTTCCACCCCCAAAAATGTCACTGAGGCTATGTTTGATCCAAAATGGAAGCAAGCAATGTCTGAGGAAATGATGGCACTTGAGCAGAATTGTACTTGGAAATTGGTTGACCTTCCTAGGGGGAGGGAGAGTTCCAGTTGGATGCAGATGGGTTTATACAGTCAAGTATAGATCAAATGGTACTGTTGAGAGATATAAGGCAAGGTTAGTCCAAAGGATACAGTCAGGTGTATGGCATTGACTACCAAGAAACATTTGCCCCCTATGGCCAAACACAATTTGATAAGACTTCTCTTATCTTTGGAAACTAATAGGGATTGGCCATTCCTCTATGGTGACTTAGAAGAAAAAGTCATGCAAACTCCACCAGGCTTCAACTTCCCTTCAGCTGAAGAGAAAGTGTCTCTTAAAAAAGGCACTTTATGGTCTCAAACAATCTCCCAAGGCATGGTTTTAAAGGTTTAGACATGCCATTTTGAAGAATAGGTATTCTTAGAGCCAAGCTGACCACTCATTGTTTACCTGACAAGGTAAAGACACTATCACAACCCTCAATGTCTATGTGGATGATATTGTGGTGATTGGGAATTGCAAGGATGAAATATTGAGACTGCAGTCCTATTCATAGTTGTCAAGGCACCTAGGCGAACCAAGGCAATCGAGGGGGGTTAAAAACCAAGGCGTCGCCTAGGCGACCAACAAATAAAGGCGAGAGAAAGGCACCTAGACACCTTGACAACTATGGTCCTACCTGGCCCAACAGTTGGAGATTAAAGATTTTGGACCTTTGAAATATTTCTTAGGAATTGAAGTGTCAAGATCTAAGAAGGGATACAATCTGCTAGAGGAAGTTTGTGCTAGACTTACTGAAAGAGACAGGAATGTTGGGGTGCAAGCCAGCAAATTCTCCTATTGATTAAAACCATAAACTAGGAGAAGATTGTGAACCCTCCCTTGTTGATGCAGGGAAACACCAGAGACTTGTAAGGAAATTGATTTCTCTCCTTGACTTGCCCATATATCACCTATGCAGTTGGGGTGGTGAGTCAGTTTATACATGCCCCCAAGAGTGGGCACTTGGATGTTGTATACCAAATCCTCAGGTTCTTGGAGTCTTACCCAGGAAAAGGTCTCCTATATGCCAAATACAACCATTTGAGAGTTGAAGGCTATACTAATACTGATTGGGCGGGTTCAGTTTCAGATAAACGATCTATATCAAGCTATTGTGCATTTGTGGGTGGTAACTAGGTTACATGGAGGAGCAAAAAGCAACTTGTGGTGTCCAGATTTAGTGCAGAAGCTGAGTTTAGGGCTATGGCTCATTGAGTTTGTGAACTCCTATGGTTGAAGAGGCTAGTTCAAGAGTTGGGGTTCTATACTGAAGTGCCTATGAGACTTTATTGTGATAACAAGGCTGCTATAAGTATAGCCTCAAAGGGAAGATTGACTCCGGACACATATGTACTCCTTTTGTAAGAACTGGTGATCAATTAGCAGACATCTTCACCAAAGGTCCTATCCCTCATCAGTTCAGCATCCTTCTATGAAAGCTGGGAATGTATGATATTTATTCTCTAGCTTAAGGAGGAGGGTTAGAATTAAGGGTATTTTAGGCAAATTTCCATTATGTTGTAACTTGATGTAATGTGTTTCTTTCTTTTTCCATTTCCCCCCTTAGCTATATTATATTAGCATCAGGGGCAATTATGTAATTTGTTCTTCCACCAAACTCACTCTCCTCTCTTTCTTTGTCTTCTTCTTCTTCTCCCATCTTCTTCCTTCCTTCCTCTCAGCTTCATCTCCTAAATTCCAACTATGACCTGATAACAAAACAGCCTTTGAGGATATATCAGGGGAATTTGGAGTGAAACTCACAGGTCCTACACTATTCTGGGTGGCAACTTTTTTTCAAAATCCAAATCCGTTGGGTTTCCATGCAGGTTACACCATAAGATCTATCTCGTGCATTATTGGTTCATTGGTTGGTCTGTCATACTAGGGATACCCCCCACCCCCACCCAAAAAAAGAAGAAGAAAAAGAGGGGTTATAGAGCATCAGAAGTCATGATAATCTCGTTAGATTAAAACACCTACTTCCGTATCAATTCTACGATATTTCACATAAATGGCAATTGCTGCCGATGATAATTTTAACAAGATTAAGTTGAATACAATAATATGACAAACAGAAAGAGAATGTTCCATCTCTATGTATGACATACTTCAAACATCTCGTGCAGGTGAAGTTGAAGAAATGATCATGGAGGAAGACAGTTGCATTCAAGACCAAGGAACTGTATTTAGTGAAGTAAAGGAAAAGAAGGAAGGCCCTGAATTCAATGGTGAAGAGCAGAATCTGAAAACAAATGATACTGACAAGGCTACCAAGAATGAGATCATAAACAAAGAGGTCTAGTCAGAATAAAAGATGAAAAAAATGTCATCGTCCATTCCTTTCATTCCCTTTTTACACCTATGCATTAAGTTGAACCTTTATATGTCCTCTTTCACACAGGTGTCTTCAGAGCCCAAGATATCTGGTGTAGGTGACGACACTGAAAAAAACATTACAGAAGAAAGCATAGATATGGGCCATATGGCCCACTCTACAGAATCAATGAAAGAACCACTTAAAGAGAGCAGTCAGGAAGGCGAAATCATGAAGAAGCATGAAGAAGAGGTCAGCTGGGGAAAAAAATTTAAACTTGAATAATATTTCATTTTACCCTTCTTCAGTCTCTTTCCCTGAATTTCATTTTGTAAATTTCTCACTTTTTTTCTTTTCTTTCATTACTGCCCATTAAGTCCAATTTATCCAATATATAGGTACATAAAGGAACAGATACAGAGTGTGAGGTCCTTGAGAATTCCAGTACAGGAGAGAATACAGAGAGACAAAAAGTAACAGAAAACAGCGCTTCCAAGGCCTATTCTGCACCATCTATTCTACAAGAAACAGAAAGCTGTCAGAAAGATGAGGTAAACTAAATAAAAGACAGGAAGTTTGTTCAGAAACCTTTTTTTCCTAACCCTGGCCTTTTTCCTGACCGTAAAGTTATAGTATTCTTTCCTTCATATTTCCAATCTTGCATTTAATCTTCTTTCCCTTCTTGTTCATTTTATTAAATCAGAAGTTCCATTTGTTGTGCAGGTGACTGAGAGACTTGAGGCAACAGGTGTAGGAGGGGAAACAAAAAGAATCATCTCAAAGGAGTATGGTGTTGTTACAGACATCTGTATAACTGTTGTAGGAGCAATGGTTAAAGAGAGCTCTGAGGAAGATGAAAAAAAAGCAGAAAAACTCAAAGAAGAGGTTAAAGTGAGAACAGAACTTGTAGCTTAACATTTGAATTTACTATCCACATATATGTTCTGTTTATTAACTGCAAATCTGGATTTCTTCTATTCAACAGTTCACAGACTCTGAAGTGGGGATTTCAAAGAATATGGAAGATACAAAAACGAATACTGATGCTTCTGGTGTTACAGAAGCATTAAGGGAAGAAATTCTGCACAAAGAGCAGAGTCAGAAGTTTGCGGTGCATGAAGAACAAATCAAAGAGAAGGAAGGGAACATAAATTGGGATGATGAAGCGAGGGAACATAAAATGCCAAAAGATGAGGTATGTATATACATAATACAAAAATCAATACATACATACATACATACATATATATATATATATATAGATAGATAGATAGATAGATAGATAGATAGATAGATAGATAGAGAGAGAGAGAGAGAGAGAGAGAGAGAGAGAGAGAGAGAGAGAGAGAGACCAATATTTTCTTTTGATTCTCAGTCTTACTGATTAGAATCTATTATGCAGAATCTCGAAGCTGTTGATCAAAGTCAAGAGATAGAAACTATGGAAGTAGCGAGTCCGAACATGGAAGTGGACAGTTTACTTGTTGCCCATTCATTGGTCGAAGGAGTCATACAAAAAGCATGTGAGCAGCAAGAGAAATTCTCCAATCTTGAAGTGGATGAACAAGTTCACAAAGAAAATAGAAATGCTCAAGTAGATGATAACCACATTGAAGAAGAATTTAGAGCAAGAGGAAACATGGAGAGCACAATCATGGAGCAGGAAACTATAGATGGTGCACAAACAGTTGAAGTGATTTCACAAGTAAGTGAAATGGAAGTTGAGAAAACTGTCAAGATTTGCGAACTGGACTCAAGAGAGAAATCAACAGAAACTTGTTCCAGTCAGAAAATAGAAGAGCAGACCGAAAACAATGAAGAAGCTTCTGAAATAGTAATGGTTAAAACAGTGTCAGAAGGTGAGTACATGAAAATTCAAATTCCCTTCCCTTTCATCTCATTCAGTCATGCTACAATAGGGAAACTAGAAACAGAGATCAAAAGTAGGCATCTAAACTAAATAATTAAGACAAAGGAGCATAAGCATGTATCTGCGACTTGGAAATGATATTGACCTCCTAGAAGTATGGGTAAGATAAACATACCAAGCTCTATTTTCTCCATTTGAATGTGCAGGCTATGTATATTTTGATTGTTCTCAGCCTCGGCCCTTCACTTCTGAACATTCTTTTCATTTTGTCTTGATAATATCATCCCCATTTCCCAGTAAAAAAATATCCTAGCACCAAAGGTTCCAAATTTGTTTAGTTCCAGTTTAATTTTCAAACTCAAAATCTCAAAAAATTCAATTGAAACCAAGTACTTCTATGCATAAAACACATCTTGGGACAAAATATGGGATTTCCCACTATTTTTTCATGCTTTCTGAAACCCACAATTTCAAGATTAGCCCTTCTCCATTGCTTGACGGGAAACCCAACGAATTTTTTGAAGTTCCAAGTCTCATATCAAGTTAGATGCCTGTTCTAACACCTCAGAGCCTTCACAATGAATAAATACAGATCCGAAAAGCCAGGCCAAACACAACTTGGAGGGTATAATTACATAAGGTTTCCCTACGAGTATGTGTTTTCTCTTCCTTTCTTATGGTCTATTTAGTTCCTTCTTAATCAATACCTTTCTTCCATGCACATTAGCTCAATAGTTCTGTATGTTTTAGCATCAGAATACACTAATTTTCTTGAAATTAATTCCCCATTTTAGGTTTTTATCTTACTCTGTACTGCTTCATAATTTACCTATACATTAGACAATTCAATACGAGCCATTCAGGAAGCATTGTGTCAGAATATGTAGATTTAATCTTTTGACTTATCCCAATGTTTCAACTCACCAAAAGTTTTATATTTATGAAGAAACATATAGAACCGTACATGTACCAGGTATATACATTTGCATGTTCTCTCCTTCCGTGGTAATGAATCATTATTAACACTCCCCTCCCCCCCCCCCCCCCCCCCCCCCCCTTCACCCAAAAAAAAAAAAAAAAAATTTGTTTTTGGAGCTGAACCATGCATTGCCTTCATGCTTGCCAGTCCTTCTGTATACTTTTATTTAGATTTTACTTTCTTTAGTTTTCTGCTATTTTCTGCAACTATGATAGAAAAACCAGATTGACAGTGGATTAAATCAATAAATTCACCCACTCCTTCGGTTTAATATTCTGCTCATGCATCACATAACATGACCTTCTTGGTTTTATATTATACAATAACAACAACAAACTCAGCCTTATCCCAACTTAAGGGAGTCAGCTAAATGGCTCCAATCAAAACAAAAAGAAAGGAAAACTGAGGTCTAAACAAAAAGGGGAAATAAAGAGATGGGAAACGAGGGATGGGGAAAGAGAAGAGAGCTGAATTTTGGAAATGATAAATGATACATGAAAAATAAAAAGAAAAAAGAAGGGTGAAAGTAACGGGAAAACGGCACAGCCCAGCAGGTCTGGAGAATCTCAGCTAAATGGGGTCTGCTACATGGATCCTTGCCCTCCAACAGGCTCTATCCGAGGTCATACTTGGTACAAGACCTAGACTATGCATATCCTTCCTTACAACTTCTCCTATGGTCATTTTAGGCCTGCCCTAGCTCTTTTTGCTCCTTCAATCATGATCATATAACTCCTCCTTACTGGGACATCCCTAGGCCTTTGTTGAACATGACCATACCACCTCAAAGGACTCTCTTGGAGTTTGTCATTGATCGGGGCAACTCCCAAGTCGACTCTAATATGTTCGTTCCGTGCCTAGTTTTTCCGCACATCCATCTTAACATCCTCATCTCTGCTACACATAGCTTCTCAATATGACACTTCTTAACTGCCCAACATTCTGCCCCATACATCATAGCCGGTCGTACAACAGTTCTATAGAACTTTCTTTTGAGCGTCGGTCACACAACACTCTAGACGCACCTCTCCACTTCAACCATCCCACTTTAATTCTCTGTGAAACATCATCCTCTATGTCACCTTCCTGATTTACGATTGACCTCAGATGTCTAAAATAATCACTTTGCGGAATCTCTCTATCCTCAATCCATACCATGCCAATAGCCATCAAAGTGTGACTAAAATTACACATCATATACTCTGTCTTCATGGTTTTATATTGTTCTGGTTAAATGCTACGTAGCTATTAACTCACTTTTATCTGCTTTTTTTTTTTTTTGGTCATTTTCTTATTGGTCAAATCTATTCCATAGATTCTTTTTATGCGTAATTCAATTTCTTGTTGTGAGGTTGTGTGCACATGTTTGTGAATAGAGGTTAGTCTAAAGCAGGAAGTTAGGTGCCTAACACCTTCTACCATATAACCAGATAACAAAACAGCCTTCGAGGATATATCAGGGGAATTTGGAGTTAAACTCACAGGCCCTACACTATTCTGGGTGGCAACTTTTTATCAAAATCCAAATCCATTGGGTTTCCATGCAGGTTACACCAGAAGATCTATCTCGTGCATTATTGGTTCATTGGTTGGTCTGTCATGGTAGGGACACCCCCCACCCCCACCCAAAAAAAAAAGAAGAAGAAAAAGAGGGGCCATAGAGCATCAGAAGTCATGATAATCTCGTTAGATTAAAACACCTGCTTACGTATCAATTCTATGATATTTCACATAAATGGCAATTGCTGCCGATGATAATTTTTACAAGATTAAGTCGAATACGATAATATGACAAACAGAAAGAGAATGTTCCATCTCTATGTATGACATACTTCAAACATCTCGTGCAGGTGAAGTTGAAGAAATGATCATGGAGGAAGAAAGTTGCATTCGAGACCAAGGAACTGTATTTAGTGAAGTAGAGGAAAAGAAGGAAGGCCCTGAATTCAATGGTGAAGAGCAGAATTTGAAAACAAATGATACTGACAAGGCTACCAAGAATGAGATCACAAACAAAGAGGTCTAGTCAGAATAAAAGATGAAAAAAATGTTATCTTCCATTCCTTTCAATCCTTTTTTACAACCTATGCATTAAGTTGAACCTTTATATGTCCTCTTTCATACAGGTGTCTTCAGAGCCCAAGAAATCTGGTGTAGGTGACGACACTGAAAAAAACATTATAGAAGAAAGCATAGATATGGCCCACTCTACAGAATCAATGAAAGAACCACTTAAAGAGAGCAGTCAGGAAGGCGAAATCATGAAGAAGCATGAAGAAGAGGTCAGCTGGAGATTAAAATTTAAACTTGAATAATTTTTCATTTTACCCTTCTTCAGTCTCTTTCCCTGAATTTCATTTTGTAAATTTCTCACTTTTTTTCTTTTCTTTCATTACTGCCCATTAAGTCCAATTTATCCAATATATAGGTACATAAAGGAACAGATACAGAGTGTGAGGTCCTTGAGAATTTCAGTACAGGTGAGAATACAGAGAAACAAAAAGTAATAGAAAACAGCGCTTCCAAGGCCCATTCTGCACCATCTATTCTACAAGAAACAGAAAGCTGTCAGAAAGATGAGGTAAACTAAATAAAAGACAGGAAGTTTGTTCAGAAACCTTTTTTGCCTAACCCTGGCCTTTTTCCTGACTGTAAATTTATAGTATACTTTCCTTCATATTTCCATTCTTGCATTTAATCTTCTTTCCCTTCTTGTTCATTTTATTTAAGCAGAAGTTCCATTTGTTGTGCAGGTGATTGAGAGACTTGAGGCAACAGGTGTAGGAGGGGAAACAAAAAGAATCATCTCAAAGGAGTATGGTGTTGTTACAGACATCTGTATAGCTGTTGTAGGAGCAATGGTTGAAGAGAGCTCTGAGGAAGATGAAAAAGAAGCAGAAAAACTCAAAGAAGAGGTTAAAGTGAGAACAGAACTTGTAGCTTAACATTTGAACTTACTATCCACATATATGTTCTGTTTATTAACTGCAAATCTGGATTTCTTCTATTCAACAGTTCACAGACTCTGAAGTGGGGAATTCAAAGAATATGGAAGATAAAAAAACGAATACTGATGCTTCTGGTGTTACAGAAGCATTAAGGGAAGAAATTCTGCAGAAAGAGCAGAGTCAGCAGTTTGCGGTGCATGAAGAACAAATCAAAGAGAAGGACCTCATGGAAGCCATGAACAATAACAAAAGTTTTGAAGCTGCATCTGCCAGAACTTTGCAGGAAGTTGCACAAGAAGAGGAGCAACAGGTAGATGGTTTAAATCTTCCTTCGGAGGAGAAGAGTACAATAACAACTGAAACAAGTTGGACAAGTTTACAGCATGTAGATGTGAAAGGAGTGAATCTCGAGGAGACCCCCAACCCAAGTGACAGTGGCACTCTGAAGAAAACAGAGATTCTTGGTGAAGAAGTTGACACTATGGATAATATGGCTTCAAACAAAGAACTTTCCCATGATGTTAAACACGTGACAGGACTGAATCACTCTCAGGAGGATGAGACAGAGGGCAAGAAGTCGAGTGAGGAACCTGACATAGAGATTGAAGAACATGTCCATGAAACAAGCAGGGAAACAACAGATCAAAATCAAGAGGATCTTCCTTTTACACCTGATTCGATTGGAGAAAGCATGAAAATAGATGTCACAGACATCATACAGATTTGTATCAAAGATGCAGGGACAGATGATACACCAACGAGACAGTACGTAGAAGAAAGTGGCTTTAAAGGAGTGACATTGAAGGGGCAAGAGAAGACCTCCATTACAAGGGGTGTGGAGACAGGTCCAACTATAGTTAACCGAACTGAAAAGACAGGAGAAAACAAACAAGAGGGAGAAGAAAACCCAGGAGATAACAATACAGACTCTGATTCAAAGGAAAGGGAGAGTTCAAAGATCCAAAACAGCGAAGATATCATAAACAACAATGAGGGTACAAATGAAATGTTTCATATCCCACTGACTAAATTCACAATAGAAGACACATGCTTGGAAAAATCTGAGCAGGAAAGTGGGAATAATGAACAATCAAGTCAAGAAACAGTTGATCCAAATGAAATGCTGAAAGGTGAAAATGAAAACCCAGATAACGAGGTGGAAATCCCTCTAGTCACAGAAGAAACAAGATCAGACAAATCTCAACAGGAAGCTGGGAAACTTGAAGAGACCTCCAGCAGTGAGTTGGAAGAGAAAATCCGAGAAACAATTGATTCAAATGAAAAGCCCTTTGAATATGAACTCACTGATACTGAAGATCTGGAAAGCCCTGTAGTCACACCGGCAACAGAAGACTCAGTCTTTCAACAAGATGGGCCTGACAAAATTGAAGAAGCTTCTGAGACTGAGTCAGTAAATATTGAGAAGGCTAAATGTAATGAAGCAGAACCTCAGGATAAAATCCTTGAGACAGCTGAAAGCAGCATAAGTGAGAAGGCAAAGAATGATGAGAACCTTGAAACAAAACTTGATGCCTCCTCCATTAAGGACGAGGAAGGTAGTATACAAAGGGAGAGTGAGGAGCTGGTTTTAACACTGAAAAATGCTTCAATCGAGGAAAATGTTGATAAAAAAGGATCTTCTGTCAGAGATACAAGAGACAAAGTTGAGGTTACTGAAATAATTGAGGCTGAAGAGACTTGCAGATGGAATATCTCAAAAGACATGGAAGCTTCAGTACAAAGCTTGCAGACAGATGAAACAGAAGAGGAGAAACTTGAAATGGTGTCTGAGATAGTCCAACAAGCTGCTTCAAATGCAGAGGCTGAAAGAAGTACCAGCGACAAAGAGGAGGAATCCATTAAGCGAGAAAACTTCAACGAAGAAAGGAAGGAAGGGAACATAAATTGGGATGATGAAGCGAGGGAACATAAAATGCCAAAATATGAGGTATGTATATACATAATACAAAAATCAATACATACATACATACATATATATATATATATATATATATATATATATATATATATATATATATATATATATATATATATATATATACAGATAGATAGATAGATAGATAGATAGAGAGAGAGAGAGAGAGAGAGAGAGAGAGACCAATATTTTCTTTTGATACTCAGTCTTACTGATTAGAATCTATTATGCAGAATCTCGAGGCTGTTGATCAAAGTCAAGAGATAGAAACTATGGAAGTAGTGAGTATAAACATGGAAGTGGACAGTTTACTTGTTGCCCATTCATTGGTCGAAGGAGTCATACAAAAAGCAAGTGAGCAGCAAGAGAAATTCTCCAACCTTGAAGTGGATGACCAAGTTCACGAAGAAAGTAGAAATGCTCCGGTAGATGATAACCACATTGAAGAAGAACTTAGAGCAAGAGGAAACATGGAGAGCACAATCATGGAGCAGGAAACTGTAGATGGTGCACAAACATTTGAAGTTGAGAAAACTGTCAAGATTTGCGAACTGGACTCAAGAGAGAAATCAACAGAAACTTGTTCCAGTCAGAAAATAGAAGAGCAGACCGAAAACAATGAAGAAGCTTCTGAAATAGTAATGGTTAAAACAGTGTCAGAAGGTGAGTACATGAAAATTCAAATTCTCTTCCCTTTCATCTCATTCAGTCATGCTACAATAGGGAAACTAGAAACAGAGATCAAAAGTAGGCATCTGAAAACTAAATAATTAAGACAAATGAGCATAAGCATGTATCTGCGACTTGGAAATGATATTGACCTCCTAGAAGTATGGGTAAGACAACGTACCAAGCTCTATTTTCTCCATTTGAATGTGCAGGCTATGTATATTTTGATTGTTCTCAGCCTCGGCCCTTCACTTCTGAACATTCTTTTCATTTTGTCTTGATAATACCATCCCCATTTCCCAGTAAAAAAATATCCTAGCACCAAAATTTCCCAAATTTGTTTAGTTCCAGTTTAATTTTCAAACTCAAAATCTCAAAAAATTCAATTGAAACCATGTACTTCTATGCATAAACACATCTTGGGACAAAATATGGGATTTCCCACCATTTTTTCATGCTTTCTGAAACCCACAATTTCAGCCTTTGAAAGATAAGCCCTTCTCCATTGCTTGACGGGAAACCCAACGAACTTTTTGAAGTTCCAAGTCTCATATCAAGTTAGATGCCTGTTCTAACACCTCAGAGACTTCACAATGAATAAATACAGATCCGAAAAGCCAGGACAAACACAACTTGGAGGGTATAATTACATAAGGTTTCCCTACGAGTATGTGTTTTCTCTTCCTTTCTTATGGTCTATTTAGTTCCTTCTTAATCAATACCTTTCTTCCATGCACATCAGCTCAATAGTTCTGTATGTTTTAGAATCAGAATACACTAGTTTTCTTGAAATTAATTCCCCATTTTAGGTTTTTATCCTACTCTGTACTGCTTCATAATTTACCTATACATTAGACAATTCAATACGAGCCATTCATGAAGCATTGTGTCAGAAATATGTAGATTTCATCTTTTGACTTATCCCAATGTTTCAACTCATTTTCCAGCCAAAAGTTTTATATTTGTGAAGAAACATATAGAACTGTACATGTACCAGGTATATACATTTGCTTGTTCTCTCCTTCCGTTGTAATGCATCTTTATTAACACATCCCCTCCCCCCCCCCCCCTCCAAAAAAAAAACAAAAAAAAAAATTTGTTTTTGTAACTGAACCATGCATTGCCTTCATGCTAGCCAGTCCTTCTGTATACTTTTATTTAGATTTTACTTTCTTTAGTTTTCCGCTATTTTCTGCAACTATGATAGAAAAACCAGATTGACAATGGATTAAATCAATAAATTCACCCACTCCTTCGGTTTAATATTCTGCTCATGAATCACATAACATGACCTTCTTGGTTTTATATTACAACAATAACAACAACAAACTCAGCCTTATCCCAACTTAATGGAGTCGGCTACATGGCTCCAATCAAAACAAAAAGTAAGGAAAACTGAGGTCTAAACAAAAAGGGGAAATAAAGAGATGGGAAACGAGGGATGGGGAAAGAGAAGAGAGCTGAATTTTGGAAATGACAAATGATAGATGAAAAATAAAAAGAAAAAAGAAGGGTGAAAGTAACAGGAAAGCGGCACAGCCCAGCAGGTCAGGAGAATCTCAGCTAAATGGGGTCTACTACATGGATCCCTGCCCTCCAACAGGCTCTATCCGAGGTCATACTTAGTACAAGACCTAGACTATGCATATCCTTCCTTACAACTTCTCCTATGGTCATTTTAGGCCTGCCCCTAGCTCTTTTTGCTCCTTCAATCATGATCATATAACTCCTCTGTTAGAGATATAGGCCAGAATACCGTAGGGGTATTCTGGTCCTTTCCTCCTTTTTGTTTTATTCTTATGTTAATTATTCCCTTTCCTTTGTCTATACTTATGTCGGCTATATAGGGGCATAAGTGTCTATGTAATTCTGATTTATTAATATAAATACAGGGCTTAGGGAATCATATTGATTCACTTAAGCATTAAACCATTCTATTTCTTAACATCCTCCTTACTGGGGCATCACTAGGCCTCTATTGAACATGACGATAACACCTCAAACGACTCTCTTGGAGTTTGTCATTGATCGGGGCAACTCCCAAGTCGGCTCTAATATGTTCGTTCCGTACCTAATTTTTCCGTACATCCATCTTAACATCCTCATCTCTGCTACACATAGCTTCTCAATATAACACTTCTTAACTGCCCAACATTCTGCCCCATACATCATAGCCGGTTGTACAACAGTTCTATAGAACTTTCCTTTAAGCTTTAAAAGAATGTGTCGGTCACACAACACTCTAGACACACCTCTGCACTTCAACCATCCCACTTTAATTCTCTATGAAACATCATCCTCTATGTCACCTTCCTTATTTATGATTGACCTCAGATATCTAAAATAATCACTTTGTGGAATCTCTTTGTCCTCAATCCATACCATGCCAATATCCATCAAAGTGTGACTAAAATTGCACATCATATACTCTGTCTTCATGGTTTTATATTGTTCTGGTTAAATGCTAAGTAGTTGTTAACTCACTTTTATCTGCTTTTTTTTTTTTTTGTAAATTTCTGATTGGTCAAATCTATTCCATAGATTCTTTTTATGCGTAATTCAATTTCTTGTTGAGAGGTTGTGTGCACATGTTTGTGAATAGAGGTTAGTTTAAAGCAGGAAGTTAGGTGCCTAACACCTTCTACCATATAACCATATAACAAAACAGCCTTTGAGGATATATCAGGGGAATTTGGAGTTAAACTCACAGGCCCTACACTATTCTGGGTGGCAACTTTTTATCAAAATCCAAATCCGTTGGGTTTCCATGCAGGTTACACCAGAAGATCTATCTCGTACATTATTGGTTCATTGGTTGGTCTGTCATGGTAGGGACACCCCCCACCCCCACCCCAAAAAAAAGAAGAAGAAAAAGAGGGGCCATAGAGCATCAGAAGTCATGATAATCTCGTTAGATTAAAACACCTGCATACGTATCAATTCTATGATATTTCACATAAATGGCAATTGCTGCCTATGATAATTGTAACAAGATTAAGTCGAATACGATAATATAACAAACAGAAAGAGAATGTTTCATCTCTATGTATGACATACTTCAAACATCTCGTGCAGGTGAAGTTGAAGAAATGATCATGGAGGAAGACAGTTGCATTCAAGACCAAGGAACTACATTTAGTGAAGTAGAGGAAAAGAAGGAAGGCCCTGAATTCAATGGTGAAGAGCAGAATTTGAAAGCAAATGATACTGACAAGGCTACCAAGAATGAGATCATAAACAAAGAGGTCTAGTCAGAATAACAGATGAAAAAAATGTCATCTTCCATTCTTTTCATTCCCTTTTTACACCTGCATTAAGTTGAACTTTATATGTCCTCTTTCATACAGGTGTCTTCAGAGCCCAAGATATCTGGTGTAGGTGACGACACTGAAAAAAACATTACAGAAGAAAGCATAGATATGACCCACTCTACAGAATCAATGAAAGAACCACTTAAAGAGAGCAGTCAGGAAGGCAAAATCATGAAGAAGCATGAAGAAGAGGTCAGCTGGAGATTAAAATTTAAACTTGAATAATTTTTCATTTTACCCTTCTTCAGTCTCTTTCCCTGAATTTCATTTTGTAAATTTCTCACTTTTTTCTTTTCTTTCATTACTGTCCATTAAGTCCAATTTATCCAATATATAGGTACATAAAGGAACAGATACAGAGTGTGAGGTCCTAGAGAATTCCAGTACAGGTGAGAATACAGAGAGACAAAAAGTAATAGAAAACAGCGCTTCCAAGGCCCATTCTGCACCATCTATTCTACAAGAAACAGAAAGCTGTCAGAAAGATGAGGTAAACTAAATAAAAAGACAGGAAGCTTGGTCAGAAACCTTTTTTGCCTAACCCTGGCTTTTTTCCGGACTGTAAATTTATAGTATTCTTTCCTTCATATTTCCAATCCTGCATTTAATCATCTTTCCTTTCTTGTTCACTTTATTTAAGCTGAAGTTCCAATTGTTGTGCAGGTGTTAGAGAGACTTGAAGCAACAGGTGTAGGAGGGGAAACAGAAAGAATCATCTCAGAGGCGTATGGTGTTGTTACAGACATCTGTATAACTGTTGTAGGAGCAATGGTTAAAGAGAGCCCTGAGGAAGATGAAAAAGAAACAGAAAAACTCGAAGAAGAGGTTAAAGTGAGAACAGAACTTGTAGCTTAACATCTGAATTTACTATCCACATATATGTTCTGTTTATTAACTGCAAATCTAGATTTCTTCTATTCAACAGTTCACAGACTCTGAAGTAGGGATTTCAAAGAATATGGAAGATACAGACACGAATACTGATGCTTCTGGTGTTAGAGAAGCATTAAGGGAAGAAATTCTGCAGAAAGAGCAGAGTCAGAAGATTGCAGTGCATGAAGAACAAATCAAAGAGAAGGACCTCATGGAAGCCATGAACAATAACAAAAGTTTTGAAGCTGCATCTGCCAGAACTTTGCAGGAAGTTGCACAAGAAGAGGAGCAACAGGCAGACGGTTTAAATCTTCCTTCTGAGGAGAAGAGTACAATAACAACTGAAACAAGTTGGACAAGTTTACAGCATGTAGATGTGAAAGGAGTGAATCTCGAGGAGACCCCCAACCCAAGTGACAGTGGCACTCTGAAGAAAACAGAGATTCTTGGTGAAGAAGTTGACACTATGGATAATATGGCTTCAAACAAAGAACTTTCCCATGATGTTGAACACGTGACAGGACTGAATCACTCTCAGGAGGATGAGACAGAGGGCAAGAAGTCGAGTGAGGAACCTGAAATAGAGATTGAAGAACATGTCCATGAAACAAGCAGGGAAACAACAGATCAAAATCAAGAGGATCTTCCTTTTACACCTGATTCGATTGGAGAAAGCATGAAAATAGATGTCACAGACATCATACAGGTTTGTATCAAAGATGCAAGCACAGATGATACACCAACGAGACAGTACGTAGAAGAAAGTGGCTCTAAAGGAGTGACATTGAAGGGGCAAGAGAAGACCTCCATTACAAGGGGTGCGGAGACAGGTCCAACTATAGTTAACCGAACTGAAAAGACAGGAGAAAACAAACACGAGGCAGAAGAAAACCCTGGAGATAACAATACAGACTCTGATTCAAAGGAAAGGGAGAGTTCAAAGATTCAAAATGGCGAAGATATCATAAACAACAATGAGGGTACAAATGAAATGTTTCATATCCCACCGACTAAATTCACAACAGAAGACACATGCTTGGAAAAATCTGAGCAGGAAAGTGGGAATAATGAACAATCAAGTCAAGAAACAGTTGATCCAAATGAAATGCTGAATGGTGAAAATGAAAACCCAGATGATGAGGTGGAAATCCCTCTAGTCACAGAAGAAACAAGATCAGACAAATCTCAACAGGAAGCTGGGAAACTTGAAGAGACCTCCAGCAGTGAATTGGAAGAGAAAAGCCGAGAAACAACTGATTCAAATGAAAAGCCCTTTGAATATGAACTCTCTGATACTGAAGATCTGGAAAGCCCTCTAGTCACACCGGCAACAGAAGATTCAATCTTTCAACAAGATGGGCCTGACAAAATTGAAGAAGCTTCTGAGACTGAGTCAGTAAATATTGAGAAGGATAAATGTAATGAAGCAGAACCTCAGGATAAAATCCTTGAGACAGCTGAAAGCAGCATAAGCGAGAAGGCAAAGGATGATGACAACCTTGAAACAAAGCTTGATGCCTCCTCCATTAAGGACGAGGAAGGTAGTATACAAAGGGAGAGTGAGGAGCTGGTTTTGACACTGAAAAATGCTTCAATCGAAGAAAACGATGATAAAAAAGGATCTTCTTTCAAGGAAACAAGAGAGAAAATTGAGGTTACTGAAATAATTGAGGCTGAAGAGCATTGCAGATGGAATATCCCAAAAGACATGGAAGCTTCAGTACAAAGCTTGCAGACAGATGAAACAAAAGAGGAGAAACTTGAAAAATCCTTTGAAATGGTGTCTGAGATAGTCCAACCAGCTGCTTCAAATGCAGAGGCTGAAAGAAGTACCAGCGACAAAGAGGAGGAATCCATTAAGCGAGAAAACTTCAACGAAGAAAGGAAGGAAGGGAACATAAATTGGGATGATGAAGCGAGGGCACATAAAAGGCTAAAAGATGAGGTATCTATATACATAACACAAAAATCAATATATACATACTCACACACACACACACACACACACATATATATATATTTATTGAGAGAGAGAGATTTTCTTTAGATACTCCGTCTTACTGATTAGAATCTATTATGCAGAATCTCGAGGCAGTTGATCAAAGTCAAGAGACAGAAACTATGGAATTAGTGAGTCTAAACATGGAAATGGACAGTTTACTTGTTGCCCATTCATTGGTCGAAGGAGCCATACAAGAAGCACGTGAGCAGCAAGAGAAAGTATCCAATCTTGAAGTGGATGCACAAGTTCACGAAGAAAATAGAAATGCTCCGGTAGATGATAACCACATTGAAGAAGAATTTAGAGCGAGAGAAAACATGGAGAGCACAAGCTTGGAGCAGGAAACTAGAGATGGTGCACAGTCATTGGAATTGAGTTCACAAGTAAGTGAAATGGAAGTTAAAGAAACTATCAAGCTTTGCGAACTAGACTCAAGAGAGAAATCCACAGAAACTGATGCCAGTCAGAAAATAGAAGAGCAGACCAAAACTTCTGAAATAGTAATGGTTAAAACAGTGACAGAAGGTGAGTACATGAAAATTCTAGTTCTCTTCCCTTTCTTCATTACACATCTCATGCAGTCATGCTACAATTGGGAAATTAGAAACAGATTTCAAAAGTAGAAATAATTAAGACAAATGAGCATAAGCATGTACCTGCAACTTGGAAATGATATTGACCACCTATAAGGCTATAAGTATAGGAAAGATAAGCGTACCAAGCTCTATTTTCTCCATTTGAATGTACAGGCTATCTATTTTTATTTTTTTTTATTGTTCTCTGCCTCGGCCCTTCACTTCTGAACATTCTTTTCATTTTTTCTCAATAATATCATATTCCCATTTCCCAGTAAAAACATATACCAGTAAAAAATATACTAGCTCCAAGGTTTCCCAAATTTGTTCAGTACCACTTTTATTTTCAAACATAAAATCACAAAAATTCAATTGAAAACCATGTACTTCGTTGCATAGAACACATCTTGGGATAAAACATGGGATTTCCCACCATTTTTTCATGCTTTCTGAAACCCACAATCTCAGCCCTTCTCCATTGCTTGAGGGGAAACACAATGCACATCTTGAAGTTCCAATTCCCATATCATGTTAGATGCCTGTTCTAACACCTCAGAGATTCACAATGAATAAACACAGATCTGAAAAGCCAGGATAAACACAACTTGGAGGATATAATTACATAAGCTTTCCCTATGAGTGTAGGTTTTCTCTTCCTTTCTTATGGTCCATTTAGTTCCTTCTTAATCAATACCTTTCTTCCATGGACATTAGCTCAATAGTTCTGTATGTTTTAGGATCATAATACAGTAGTTTTCTTGAAATTAATTCCCCTTTAGGTTTTTATCTTACTTTGTAATACTTCAGAATTTTCCACCTCATTAGACAATTCAATACAAGCCATGCATGAAGCAATGAGCCAGAATATGTAGATTTACTCATTTGTCTTATCCCAATGTTTCAACTCATTTTCAAGCGAAAAGTTTTATATTTGTGAAGAAACATATACAAGTGTACATGTGCCAGGTATATACATTTTGTTTCACATTTAGGTAATAAAATTAATTTTGCTTTTGTAGCTGATCCATGCATTGCATTCGTTTTAGCTAGTCCTTCTGTATACTTTTATTTAGCTTTTACATTCTTTAGTTTTCGGCTGTTTTCATCAACTATGATGGAAAGACCAGATTGACAGTGGATTAAATCAATAAATTCATCCACTCCTCAGGCTTAATATTCTGCTCATACATCACATAAAATGAACTGCTTCATTTTGTATTGTTCTGGTTAAACTTTAAGTAGCTGGTAACTCACTTTTATCTGCTTTATATTTTTTGTGTAATTTTCTGATTGGTCAAATCTACTTCTTATGCGTAATCCAATTGTTTGTTGAAAGACTGTGTGCACATGTTTGTGAATAGGCATTAGTCTAAAACAGGAAATTGGGTAGCCTAACACCTTCTACCATGTGACCTGATGATAAAACAGTCTTTGGGATATATCAGGGTAATTTGGAATGAACCTCACAGGCCCTACATTCTATTCTAGGTGATCACTTTTTATCAAAATCCAAATCCGTTGGGTTTCCATGCAGGTTACACTATAAGATGTATCTCATGCGTTATTGGCTCATTGGATGGTCCTTCATGGAAGGGACCTAAAAAAAAAAAAAAAAGAGGGTCCATAGATCAGAAGTCTTGATAATCTCACTAGATTAAAACACCTACTTACGTATCAATTCTATGATATTTCACATAAATGGCAAATTCTGCCTATGATAATTTAACAAGATCAAGATAATATGACAACCAGAGAGAGAGAGAGAGAGTTCCATCTCTATGTATTACATAATTGAAACATTTCGTGCAGGTGAAGTAGAGAAAATGATCATAGAGGAAGACAGCTGCATTCCAGACCATGGAACTGTATTTAGTGATGTAAAGGAAAAGAAGGAAGCCCCTGAATTCAATGGTGGAGAGCAGAATTGGGAAACAAACGATACTGACAAGGCTACCAAGAATGAGAACAAAGAGGTGGACTCAAAATATAAAAAGAAAAAATGTCATCTTTCATTCCTTTCATTTCCTTTTTACACCTATGCATTAAGTTGAACCTTCATATGTCCTCTGTCATACAGGTGTCTTCAGAACCCAAGATATCTGGTGTAGGTGACGACACTGAAAAACAAATTATAGAAGAAAGCATAGATATGGCCCACTCTACAGAATCAACGAAAGAATCACTTAAAGAGAGCAGTCAGGTAGGAGATATGATGAAGAACCATGGAGAAGAGGTCAGCCTGAGATTAAAATTGAACTTTAAACGATTTCCATTTTTCCCTTCTTCCGTCTCTTTCGCTGGGTTTCCTTTTTGTAAATTTCTCACTTTCCTTTTCTTTCACTACCGTCCATCAAGTCAAATTTATCTGTTATGTAGGTACCTAAAGGACCTGATACAGACTTGGAGGTCCTTGAGAAATCCAGTACAGGTGCGAATACAGAAAGACAAAAAGTAGTAGAAAACAGTGCGGTCAAGGACCACTCTGCACCATCTATTCGAGAAGAATCAATCATAGAAAGCTATCAGGAAGATGAGGTAAACTAAATGCAAGACTTGAAGATTGTTCTGACACCTTTTCTTTCTATCTATGGTGTTTTTCTGACTGTAAATTTATAGTATTCATTCAAACATCTTTCCAATCCAGCTTTTAATTTTCTTTTCCCTCTGTGTTCCTTTTCTTTAAGCCGAAGTTCCATTTAATGTGCAGGATTCTGAGAGACTTGAGGCAGCTGGTGTAGGTGGGGAAACTGAAAGAACCATTTCAGAGGAGAATCGTGCTGTTACAGACACCTGTTTATTATCAGTTGTCGGAGCAATGGTCAAAGAGAGCTCTGAGGAAGATGAAAAAGTGGCAGAAGAACTCAAAGAAGAGGTAAAAGTTAATACAGAACTTGTAGCTTAAGATCTGAATTTATTGTCCACATATTTGTTCTGTTTAGTAACTGTTAGTCTGGATATCATCTATTCAACAGTTCATAGACTCTGAAGTGGGGACTTCAAAGAATATGGAAAATACAAACATGAATGCTGAGACTTCTGGTGTTACAGAAGAATCAAGGGAAGAAATGTTGCAGACAGAACTGAGTCAGCAGTTTGCAGTGTTTGAAGAACAAATCAAAGAGAAGGACCTCAAGGAAACAGAGAACAATAATGAAAGGTTTGAAGCTGCATCTGCCAGAACTTTGCACGAAGTTGCCAAAGAAGGGGAGCAAGTGGTAGATGGTTCCAATCTTGGTTATGAGGAGAAGAAGAGTCCAATAACAACTGAAACAAGTTGGACAAGTTTACAGCAAGTAGAAGTGGAAGGCATGAAGCTTGAGGAGACCCCCAACCCAAGTGACAATGGAACTCTGAAGAAAACAGTGATTCTTGGTGAAGTTGTTGAAACCATGGATAAGGAGGATGAAGAGGTGAAAGCACTGAATCACTCTAACGAGGATGAGATAGAGGGCAAGAAGTCAAGTGAGGAACCTGAATTAGCACTCGGAGAACATGTCCATAAAACAAGCAGGGGAACAACAGATCAAAATCAAGAGGCTCTTCCTTTTACACCTGATTCGATTGGAGAAAGTTTGATAATAGGTGTCACAGACATCATAGAAGCTTGTGTCAAAGATGCAAGCACAGATAATGCACCAACTAAACAGGATGTAGAAGAGAGTGGCTTTGAAGGAGTAACATTGAAGGGGCATGAAAAGTCCTCCATTACAGGGGTTACGGAGATTGGTCCAGCTGTAATTAACCCAACTGAAAAGAAACAAGAGGGAGAAGAAAACCCTGAAGATAACAATACCGACTCTATCTCAAAGGCCGGGGAGCATTCAAAGATCCAAAATGGTGAAGAGATCACAACAAACAGCGAGGGTACAAATGAAACGTTTCATATCCCATTGACCAAATTCATAACAGAAGACACAAGCTTGGACAAATCTGAGCAGGAAAGTGGGAATTTTGAACAATCAAGTCAAGAAACTGTTTATTCAAATGAAACGTTGAACAGTGAAAATGAAAACCCAGATGATGATACAGACTTTGTTTCAAAGGCCGAGGAGAGTTCAAAGATCCAAAATGGTGAAGATATCATAAACAACAATGAGGGTACAAATGAAATGTTTCATATCCCACCGACTAAATTCACAACAGAAGACACATGCTTGGAAAAATCTGAGCAGGAAAGTGGGAATATTGAACAATCAAGTAAAGAAACAGTTGATTCAAATGAAAAGTTGAACGGTGAAAATGAAAACCCAGATGACGATGTGGAAATCCCTCTAGTCACAGAAGAAACAAGATCAGACAAATCTGAACAGGAAGTGTGGAAACTTGAAGAGACCTCCAGCAGTGAATTGGAAGAGAAAAGCCAACAAACAATTGAATCAAATGAAAAGATGAAAGATGAGAAGCCAGTTGAATATGAATTCTCAGATACTGAATATCTGGAAAGCCCTCTAGTCACACCAGCAACAGAAGCCTCACATTTTAAACAAGAAGATGAGCCTGACAAGGAGTCAGTAAATATTGAGAAGGATAAATGTAATGAAGCAGAACCTGAGGATAAAATCCTTGAGACAGCTGAAAGCACCATAAGCGAGAAGGCTAAGAATGATCAAAACCTTGAAACAAAGCTTGATACCTCCTCCATTAAGGATGAGGAAGGTCAAAGGGATAGTGAGGATCTGATTTTGCCATTAACAAAAGCTTCAATCGAGGAAAATGATGATAAAAAAGGATCTTCTGTCACAGAAACCAAAGACAACATAGAGATGACAGAAATAATTGAGGCTGAAGAGAATTGCAGATGGGAAATCCCAAAAGATGTGGAAGCGTCTGAACAGAGTTTGCAGACAGATGAAACAGAAGAGGAGAAACTTAAAAAATCCTTGGATGTGGTATCTGAAGCAGTTGAACCAGCAGCTTCAAATGCAGAGGCTGAAAGAAGTACCAGCAAGAAAGAGGAGGAAGCCATTAAGAGAGAAAATTTCAATGAAGGAAGGAAGGAAGGAAATATATATTGGGATGATGAAGCAGGACATAGAATGCCAAAAGCTAAAGTAAGTTTATAAATGTAAAAACGATTATATATATAATTTTGTAGTTGTAAAGACATCGCCTAGGTGCCTTGTTGGTGACGCTTTTCGTCCAGGCCCCTTCTAGCACCTTGGGTCACCTAAATGCCATGGAAACTATAATACATACACACACACAGAGATCCATATTTTCTTTTGAGATGACCTGTCTTACTGATTAGAATCTATTATGCAGAATCTCAGAGCAGTTGATCAAAGTCAAGAGATAGAAACTAGGGAAGTAGCGAACCCAAACATGGAAATGGACAGTTTACCTGTTGCACATTCATTGGTAGAAGAAACAATACAAGAAGCATGTGAGCAGCAAGAGGAAGAACAAGTTCATGAAGAAAATAGAAATGCTCCAGTAGAGGATAACCACATTGAAGAAGAATTTGGAGTGAAAGAAAACATGGAAAGCACAGTCTTGGAGCAGGAAACTAGAGATGGTGCACAAACATTGGCATTGATTTCACAAGTAAGTGAAATGGAAGTTGAAGAAACTGTCCAGGATTGTGAACTACACTCAAGAGAGAAATCCACAGAAACTGATGCCAGTCAGAAAATAGAAGAGCAGACTAAAAAGAATGAAGAAACTTCTGAAATTGTAATGGGTAAAATAGTAACAGAAGGTGAGTACTTGAAAATTCAAGTTATCTTCTCTTTCTTCATTACACACCTCATGCCACCATAGGGGAACTAAAAACAGATTTCAAAAGTAGGCATCTAAAGACTAAACAACTAAGGCAAATAAGCATAAGCATGTATCTGCTACTTGGGAATGATATTGATCTCCTATAAGTATGGGGGAGATAAGTGTTCCAAGCTCTATTTTCTTCATTTGAATGCATTGCTGTCAAGCATAGTTATCAAGGCGGGAAGGCGACCATGGCGTTTTAGAGGGTAAAAAAACAAGGCGACACCGCCATGGCGGCTAGGCGCCCGCCATGGCGCCCAAGGCGTCCATGGCGACCAAGGAGTCTGGACACCATGGCGACGCCTTGATAACTATGTTGTCAAGGCGACGCATAAGTGGCTTGTTGGTGTTGCTTGACATTCAGCTCACTCCAGCACCTTGGGTCGCCTAGACGCCATAACAACTATGTTTGAATTTACAGGCTATGTATAATTTGATTGTTTTCTGGCTCTGCCCTTCACTTTTGCACATTATTCTCATATTGTCTTGATAATATCTCTCTTTTCCCATAACAAAAATATCCTAGCTCCAAAATTTCCAAATTTATTCAGTTCCACTTTTATTTTCAAACCCAAAACCTAAAATTCAATTGAAACCATGTACTTCTTTGCATAGATCACATCTTGGGATAAAATATGGGATTTTCCACCATTTTTTCATGCTTCTGAAACCCTCACAATTTCATCCCTTGAAAAATATGCCCTTCTCCATTGTTGAGGGGACACAGTGACACACAATACACATCTTGAAGATCCAATTCTCATATCATGTTAAATGCTAATTCTAACACCTTGGAGACTTCACGCATGAATAAATCCAGCTATGAGTAACCAGGACAAACACAACTCGGAGGAAATAATTACATAAGATTTCCCAACGAGTATGGGTTTTCAACTCTTCCTTTCTTATGGTTTACTTAATTCCTTCTTAATCAATGGCTTTCTTCCATGGACCTTAGCTCAATAGTTGTGCGTGTTTTAGGATCAGAATATACTAGTTTCCTTGAATTTAAGTCTTCATTTTATGTTCAGATTATATTGATTTACTCTTTTGACTTCTCTCAATATTTCAACCTTTTTTTCTGGCCAAAATTTTTATCATTGAATAGAAACATATAGTAGTGTACATGTGACAGGTATAAACATTTTCTTTCACATTAGCTAATAAAATTGATTTTGTTTTTGTAGCTGAGCTGTATGCATTTATATAACTTTTTTCACATAAATGGCAATTACTGCCTATGATAACTATAACTAGATCAAGGCAAAAAAGATAATATGACAACCATAGAGAGAGGTGGCCTTCAATCCCTATGTATGACATAACTGAAACATCTTGTGCAGGTGAAATAGAGAAAATGATCATAGAGGAAGACAGTTGCATTCCAGAGCAAGGAACTGTATTTAGTGAAGAAGAGGAAAAGAAAGAGGCCCCTGAATTCAATGATGAAGAGCAGAATTGCAAAACAAATGATACCGACAAGGCTACCAAGAATGAGATTATAAACAAAGAGGTTTAGTCAGACTATAAGAAGAAAAAAATGTCATCTTGCATTCCTTTCATTTCCTTTTTCCACCTATGCATTAAGTTGAACCTTCATATGTCATCTGTCATATAGGTATCTGCAGAACCCAAGATATCTGGTGTAGCTCAGGACACTGAAATACACATTATAGAAGAAAGCATAGACATGGCCCACTCTACAGATTCAATGAAGGAACCACTTAAAGAGAGCAATCAGGAGGGCGAAATCATGAAGAAGCCTGAAGTGGAGGTCAGCTGGAAATTAAAATTTGAACTTGAAATTTTTTTCATTTTTCCCTTCTTCAGTCTCTTTCCCTGAGCTTCATTTTTCTTTTCTTTTTGTTAGCATAACAGATTTAATGCTGTAATTCTTGAGTGATCAATGTGACCAGCCCAAGTTCTTTATTTATGATAAAATCTCAAGAGGAAAAATTACATATCTGCCCCCTCACTAACCTATTCTACTAGTTAGAGTCGGTGGAGGGGGAAAAACCCAAATATGCCCCCCACGGCACATTCTTACAATTTAACACTCCCCCTCAAGTTGGAGCATAGATAGCAGACATGCCCAACTTAAACAAAAAAGGATGAAAATTTTTTCCTCCCAACCCCTTTGTGAACACATCAGCCAGTTATCACCAGACTTCACAAAGGGTACACAAACCACTACTTTCAAGCTTCTCCTTGATGAAGTGTCGGTCAATTTCCACGTGCTTGGTGCGGTCATGCTGCACTAGGTTAAGGGCAATGCTGATTGCAGCTTTATTATCATAGTATAGCATCATTGGAAGAGGAGTAGGTACATCAAGGTCTTGGAGTAAACTTCAAAGCCATAACAGCTCACAAATTCCTTGAGCCATTGCACGGAATTCTGCCTCAGCGCTTGATCTAGCCACAACATTTTTGCTTCTTGCGGCGCCATGTGACTAGATTGCCACCAACAAAGGTGCAATACCCTATAATAAACTTCCAGTTTGGGGAACCAGCCCAATCAGCATCGGTGAAGGCTTCAACTGGAAAATTATCATGAGGAGATAAAAGTATTCCCTTTCCTGGTGTTGACTTCAACTAGCGGAGAATACGAAGGACAATATCCGTATGGGTGGAATAGGGATCATGCATAAACTGGCTTACCAAGCTTATTGCAAAGGCAATGTGAGGTCGCATATGAGAGAGATAAATCAACTTTCCTACTAACTGTTGATAACGGCCCTTGTCAACTGGTTTACCATCACATTCCTTAAGCCAGATATTAGCTTCCAAAGGTGTGTCACTAGGATGACAGCCCAATAATCCTGTTTCAGATAGGAGATCTAGGATGTATTTTTTCTGGGAAAGAAATATGCCTTTGGATGACCAGGCAACCTCAATCCCAAGAAAATACCTTAGCTTTCCCAGATCCTTTATTTCAAATTCTCGTCCCAGAAAATCCTTGAGACGAATAATCTCACCACTGTCATTCCCAATGACCACAATGTCGTCAACATATACGATGAGAATAGTAACCTTGTCACCAGTCCGTTTAATGAACAAGGTGTGATCAACATTGCTCTGTTTGAATCCTACACAGAGGTGATGGCCTTGTGAAATCTGCCAAACCAAGCTCGAGGGGACTGTTTCAGTCCATATAACGCATGCTTCAGCTTGCAGATTTTGCCACTGGTTGTATCGGTCGAAAAACCAAAAGGAACATCCATGTACACCTCCTCATCAAGCTCTCCATGAAGGAAAGCATTCTTCACATGAAGTTGTTGAAGATCCCATCCCAAATTCACAATACATAATAACAAGACCTGCACAGTATTAAGCTTTGCCACTGGAGCAAAAGTCTCCTGGTAATCGAATTCATATGTCTGTGTGAACCCTTTAGCAACCAGCCTTGCCTTGTATCTGTCTACACTACCATCAACCTTCTATTTGACCACAAAAACCCACTAAAATCCAACTGGTTTCTTCCCTAGAGGAAGAGTCACAAGCTCCCATGTATTATTTTTCCTCAAAGCCTTCATTTCTTCTACCATAGTTGCTTTCCACTTTGTATCTGCAACAGCCTCCTGCCAATGTTGTGGAATGTGAACAGAGGAAAGAGAGGAAACAAAGATACGATAGGAAGTAGATAATGAATCATAAGAAACAACATGAGATATAGGATATTGGGTGCAAGTCCTAGTACCTTTACGAAGAACAATAGGTAACTCAGGAGAAGACTCGGGAACAAACTCAAGAGAAGAGATATTACCATGAGAAGTCAGTTCTGGTTCAAGGGACTCCAATTGAATAGGTATAGGTGTTGGAGTGGTGGTGGTCTCAACTTGCTTGTTTCTAGCACGACTCCTCTTGTAGGTTTAAAGATTTGGATCATCAATTTTCTTCCAAACACGTGGAGTACACTCCCCCTAAATTGAAACTGCAATATCAATATCTTCATCACTCTCCCTCTGAGAAACATCTTTATCAGGAATAGGAACAACAACACTATCAAGAGATCGAACTGAGTCTTCAAGAACCAACACATCTTCACCATAGCCTTCATTTCTTCTACCATAGCTGCTTTCCACTTTGTATCTGCAACAGCCTCTTGCCAATGTTGTGGAATGCGAACAGAGGAAAGAGAGGAAACACAGGTACGATAGGAAGTAGATAATGAATCATAAGAAACAATATGAGATATAGGATGTTGGGTGCAAGTCCTAGTACCTTTACGAAAAATAATAGGTAACTCAGGAGAAGACTCAGGAACAGACTTAGGAGAAGAGATATTACCATGAGAAGTCGGTTCTGGTTCAAGGGACTCCAATTGAATAGGTACAGGTGTTGGAGTGGTGGTGGTCTCAACTTGCTTGTTTCTAGCACGACTCCTCTCATAGGTTTGAAGATTTGGATCATCAATTTTCTTCCGAACACGTGGAGTACGCTCCCCCTGAATTGAAATTGCAATATCAATATCTTCACTACTCTCCCTTTGAGAAACATCTTTATCAGGAATAGGAACAACAACACTATCAAGAGATCGAACTGAGTCTTTAAGAACCAACACATCTTCACTATTGCTCTTCCCCTGAAGAGGTGGCGGAGAATAGTAGGAAATACACTTATGAAATACAACTTCCATACTCACTATGGTACGGTGAGGAGGGTAATAACACTTGTATCCTTTCTGGGTAGGAGAATAGCCTAAGAAGATGCAGCACAAACCACGAGGCTCCAAATTACCAGGAGAATGGGTGTCCCGAACATAGCAAACACAGCCAAAAAAATTTGGAGGAACAATAAAAGATGAGGATCCATGCAGGACTTCAATAAGAGCACGAACATCCAAAAGGCAAGTGGGCATATGATTTATGAGGTAGACAGCGGTAAGGACAGCATCACTCCAATACTGAGAAGGAACATGATGGGCAAACATGAGCGCACGAGCAACTTCCAATAAACAACAGTTCTTTCGTTCAGCCACCCCATTTTGAGCAGGGGTATCTACACAACTTGTTTGGTGAACTATTCCATGATTAGTAAGATACTTCTGGAACTGACCCTTTGTGTATTCCTCACCGTTATCACTCCGAAGAATTTTAATGGTAGCCTGATATTGGGTCTGAACCATTAAATGAAACAACTAAAAGCACCAGAACACTTCACTCTTATGTTGCATCATGTAAACCAATGTAGTTCGAGAGTGACAGTCTAATAAAAGTCACAAACCACCGATGACCAGAAATGGATGCTCGGTGAGAAGGACCCCACATATCAGTATGCACCAAATGAAAAACATAAATACTTCTTTTATTAACTGGTAAATAAGTAGACCGAGTCTGTTTGGCCAAAACACAGGCCTCACAAAAGAACACGTTTTTATTACAATGCTGGACTAACTTAGGAAATACACGGGACAAAGTTCCCAAAGGTATATGACCAAGTTGGCAGTGCCAGTGATGGAGATCTAAAGAAGCCGAATGGAGCTGATGTAATGGAGAGGGTAATGTTGTTGGTGTAGTAGGAGAACCATCTTCAAGCAAGTAAAAACCACCATGCACCTTACCACATCCAATTGTCTTCCCTGTCACCAGATCCTACAAAATGCAATGGGACGGAAAGAAGGTTACTTTGCAATTCAAATCTCTAGTTAAGCTACTAATTGAAAGAAGATTAGTAGTAAAATTAGGAATGTCCAAAATAGAGGATAAGGTAAGGGATGGAGAGCAGCATATGGAACCCTTTCCGAATACAGAAGAAGAGAACCATCTGCTACTTGAATTTTGTCCTTGCCTGAAGAAAGAGAGTATTTATGAAAAAGACTTGAAGATCCTGTCATATGATCAGTGGCACCGGAGTCAATAATCCAAGGGTTGGATACAACTGATGCACAGTGACCACCGAAAGGAATACCTGAGTGAGAAAAATGGGAACTTGAACGAGTAGGGGATGTTGCAATAGGAGTGGAAGATGCAGCGGCAGCAGATGAGCCCTTCAACATTCGACGAAAAGCTTGACGTTCTTCCTGGGAGAGACCAGTTTCGGCAGTGGGTGTTGTGGGGACTGTCTCAGTGTGATTAGCCTTTGTCTTGAACTTACCATGGGCAGCACATTTGGCCTCAAAATCTGCAGGTTTCCCATGGAGTTTCCAGCATGTAGCCTTGGTGTGATACGGTTTGTTGCAATGCTTACACTTAACTAACTCCTTAGATGAAGCATTAGTGCGAGAAGATCCATCAGTAACAGCAGTAGGGCTGGAAACAGCTCATAATGCAAATCGATCAGTAGTGGGTACTTTGAGCATGGCAGCCCGACAAGTCTCTTTAGTATGTACCAAGGCATAGACCTACTCCAGGGTGGGAAAAGGTGATCTGCTAAGAACTTGAACACGAATCTGATCGTATTCAACATTCAGACCAGCCAAGAAGTTATACACTCTGATCTTATCTACATGCTTGCGATAAGTGGCAATATCAAGTGCACTAGTAGGCTGGTAGTCAGTATAATGATCCAATTGTTGCCACAAGCTACGGAGGACAGTATAGTACTAAGAGGTGGACAGTTCTTTCTGGGTGGTGTCATGAACCTTCTTACGGAGTTCATACACTTAAGCATCATTTCCCACTTGTCCGTAGGTTTCTTTTGCAGCTGTCCATATCTAAGTAGTAGTATCCAACAACAAATATCCACTAGCAAGATCAGGTTGCATGGAATTCAATAGAAAAGACATTACCAGAGAATCATTGGAGATCCATCGATCTAGAGCTAGCCCTTCTTCAGATGGTTTCACAGTAGTCCCAGTAATGTGTCCTGTAAGACCGCGACCAGCAATAGTCAAGTAGGTCGACCTAGACCATATTAAGTAGTTGGTACCATCAAGTTTGATTGAGACAGCAAAGGGAAGGTACTCATTGCGAGTCTGTCCTTCGGTTCCAGAGATGGTTGTAGTGATGTCAGACATAGTGAGTCAATAAAAAAATAGAACCAGCAACCAGCAAGAGGTGCAGATCGATGAAGCCAAAATACCCCAAAAAAACTCAGATCAATTTCTGGAAAAATCGACTCTGAAAAGGGGGAAAACAATATCTTCAATTATAGCCGACAGAAAGGGCTAAAAAAAGGACCGAATGCTGCTTTAGGGTATACCAGCCTTCACTCAAAAAATCAGCAGCATCCGGAAAGTGCAGCCCCAAACTCAATTAAGTCAGGGTTTTGAAAAAAACCCGAAAGGTTGAGATCGATAGAGAACAAACAACTTCTGTTGCTGATGAAGAATGTGATAGATGCTGTCCAAAATTGCAGATGTGGATCTCCAAGAGAAGAAGACTCGATCTTCAAAAAAGATGAAGACTCCAAATCGCAGGAAGGTGGGCAGCAGCTATCGATCCAGATTTAGTTTCTAAATCATTGATTGTTTGAGGTGAAGAGGAGGGCAACAACTAGAACAATTGATCACCTCATTAGTGCTGCCCTTTGAGAAAGGTTAGAACCAAGAAGAAAGAGAGAGGAGAAGACCGAGAGAAGAGAAAGAGACCATGGATGGGGAGGCTGTTCTGTAACCTAGATCAGATTTATGGCTCTGATACCATGTTAGCAGAACAGACTTAATGCTGTAATGCTTGAGTGATCAATGTGACCAGCCCAAGTTCTTTATTTATAATAAAATCTCAGAGGAAAAATTACATATCTGCCCCCTCACTAACCGACTCTACTAGTTAGAGTTGGTGGAGGGGGGAAAAACCCAAATATGCCCCCCACGGCACATTCTTACAATTTAACACTTTTCTTTCCTTTCCTTTTCTTTCACTACTCTCCACTAAGTCCAATTTATCTGTTATATAGGTACATAAACGACCTGATACAGACTGTGAGGTCCTTGAGAAATCTAGTACAGGTGAGAATACAGAGAGGCAAAAGGTAGTAGAAAACAGCAATGTCAGGGACCACTCTGCACCATCTATTCGAGAAGACAACACAATAGAAAGCTGTCAAGAAGATGAGGTAAGCAAAATATGAGGCTGGAAGTTTGTTCTTGTTAAGAGATTATTAGTGTCGCAGGGGTCTTTCTGTCAGTATCTTTATCATTTATGTCCTTATGTGCATTTACACATGTATATGTCCTTTCTTGTAATATCGTTATAGTCTTAATGTTGTAATTTGTAAAGCTTCCCCCTCCCATGATCAGAGTTTAATTCTGCTCTCTCTAATCCTCTTTCCAATCCTGCTTTTAATTTTCTTTTCCCTTTTTGTTCCTTTCTTTAAGCTGAAGTTCCATTTGTTGTGCAGGTGTCTGAGAGACTTGAGGCAACTGGTGTAGATGGGGATACCCAAAAAAACATCTCAGAGTATGGTGCTGTTACAGATATCTGTATATTATCAGTAGCTGTTGTAGGAGCAATGGTTAAAGAGAGCTCTGAGGAAGATGAACAAGAGGTAAAATGAATAAGTGAATACAAAACTTGTAGCTTAACATCTGAATTACTTTCCACCCATTCGTTCTATTTATCAACTGTTAATCTGGATTTCATCTATTCAACAGTTCACAGCCTCTGAAATGGGTACTTCAAAGAATATGGAAGATACCAACACAAATGCCGATGCTTTTGGTGTTACAGAAGCATCAAGGGAAGAAATGCTGCAGAAAGAGCACAGTCAAAAGTTTGCGGTGTATGAAGAACAAGTCAAAGAGAAGGAACTCGAGGAAGCAGAGAATAATAACAAAAGGTTTGAAGCTGCATCTGCCAAAACTTTGCAGAAAGTCGAACAAGAAGGGGAGCAACTGGAAGATAGTTCCAATCTTGCTCCTCAGGAGAAGAGTCCAATAACAACTGAAACAAGTTGGACAAGTTTACAGCATGTAGATGTGAAAGACATGAAGCTTGAGGAGACCCCCTACCTAACTGACAATGCAGAAACTATGTTGAAAGTGGAAAAACAGGATGCAGATGAAGGCAATCAAGTAATCGAGTGTGAAAATAAAGCAGAATCTTCTCATACAATCACAGGATTTCAATATGAAGGCATTGACACAACTACTGGAAAAGAGATCACAGCCACAAAGGCTCCCTTAGACAACAGATGGGAAAAAAATCTTCAGGGATATTCAACACTGGGTCCAAAAGGACAAGAGCTTGATTCAATTGAAGAAAGTACAGAGATAAAGAATGAGACTCCTAAACAAGAGAAGAACTTGGAAATTCCTTATCTTGCAAAATCAACAGGAGAGATCTCCATACAGAAAGAAGAGCCATGGAACTCATGGAAGCATGAGGATGTCTCTAAAATGGGCACTGACAAAATTGGGATGGAGAGCTCAAATGAAGAACTTCATGAAAATGACAGTGTGAAGGAAAACAAGCTCCCTGAATCACATCCTGAAAAGAATATTTCTGAATCAAAAGATGCTAATGAAATTCTTATGGAGGAAACTACTGAACTAACAAAGCTCAGAGAAAATAGCAGAACAGAGACTCGGAAGGATGAAGGCAAACTGCTGGAAAGCTCAGAGGAGGGTGATATGGATGGTGAGAAGCCATTTGATGCAGTGGCTAAGGGTGTTGAGACAAGCAGTTCATGCACAAACATCAAGAAGGATGTCCTAGATCAAGAGTGCCCTATTAAGAACATCGAAGAGATCCCTGCCGAAGGCAGAATAGAAGGTGAGAAAGTTGAAAACGTAGGAATTAAGTTGGAGGCTGGAGATCAAAGTCATGAAAGAAATGAAGGTTTTGATCCCACAGAAAAGAGGGCTCTTCAAGAGGTCAGAGATACATACTCTAGTAGTTAAATTAATTCCTTCAAGGTTATCTTTTCTTTTTCAACCTATATAAAAGACTTTACTAATCTAGCACAGTGGTGCAGAGTATTGAAGATGTTGATCCTAGTCAGAAGCTAGAAGGGACATATGAAACAGTGGCCGAAGATCAAAGGCATGAGACACTCCCCCAAGTCAAACACAAAATCAAGGAGGACAATAGAACAGTGAAGGACTACATTACTGGATCTGATGAAGATCAAATTGCCATGCAAAGACTTCAAGAAAAAGAAAAGGACAGCATGAACCCTGAGGACACAGGACACAAACCTGAGGCAGAACTTCAAGCAGAAAAGGAAGATATCCATAATGAGGTTACAAAGACTGTCATTTTGAATGAAGTGGTAAGATGACTTAGAATTAATTCTTTGCTTTTACTTCCATTTACATTTTGTCCATCATTTTGAAGTTTCATCTGTTCTTAAGGCACGTAACGGATATGATAAAGCTGAAACAAGCCAGAATATAAGCAAATGGAGCATAGAGGAAGAGAGCACTGCCAAGGGCCTCCATACAGTATCCATTGAAGATGGAACAGTTAATGAGGTCAGTTGTACATAAAAAGTTATAGATCATCTTTTAAGTGCTCCTAACTTTTTTTTCTTTTTTAATTCTTTATACAATCAACAATTTGAAATATTACATTTTAAGCAGGTGCAAGATTTTGCTCTTTTATCCATTGAGAAGTGCACCAAAGAAATAGATAATGAAGTGAAGAAAGAAAAATTGGATTTAAAGACTGCGGAATTCCCAAATAAGAGACCTGAACCTTCTCCCATTACAGAAGCATCAGATGGAGATATAGCACAGAGGCAAACTAGTGAGGACTATGTGGACATCTCCAAGCATGTACCTGAGGTATCTGAAGGAATCTCTAAGGAAGCAGAGAAAAGTAATGACCAGCTCAGCATCAAATCCATTACAGCGATAACGGAACAGATGACCTCACAGCCACAGAAGAGTGAACTAGAAGGTTCAAAGCTTGTAAGGGAATCTGATATTAGCTCTGAAGAAAAGTTCCAAGGAACAGTTGAAACTAGCTCAATGGATGAAGAGGCCAAAAAGGTGAAGCTTGATCAAAACTCTGATTCATTGATCCAACCTCCCTCTGAAGGTGAGAACACGCTCAAGGAGAGTCAAAAATTGGAAAATATACATGCATCTGAAGTAGAAGAAGAAATGAAGAGATCTTTAGATGAAGTAGCTGGATCTGAATATCAAGCTGTCAAAGCAATCACTGAAGCTGGGAGCACAGCTAATCGACCTCCACTGGTTGAAGAATTAGAAAAAAACCTTCAGGAACCCCCTGTATCTGATTCTGAACAGGAGCGTGGAAGCACAACCACAAACAAGAAAATAAGAGATGAGATGCCAGAGGAAGATGATGGGGAGAAGAATTCAATTGGTCATTTTACCCCAGAGGAAACAGAAGACGTGTGCCTCGAGAGAAAAGAACACATGGAGCTTCAACAGGCATCCAAGATGGGGTTCCAAGATATAAAGAAGGGAAGTCCAAATGAACAGGAGGAAAAAGGTGCAAAGCCAGAAGAAGCTCTCAAACCAGATTCTGAAACACCTGTCTCTGCAGCAAAAGATGATTCATTTGTAGAGAGAGAGAAAAATACAGAACTGAATGAGGCCAGTGATTTTGTCAGAACTGCGACTTCAAAGGAGGAAGAAAATGAAAATTTAGTTTCACACAAAGAAGAATCAGAAAGCAGAAAGCTTGACATTCCCTTCAATGAGGTGAGTGGAGAACATAATACAGATGGTCAAAAAGTTAAAACTGAAAGGGACCTCCTGGAGAAATATGACCGTGTTAAAACACCTGAAGAAACCCTAGAGGAAGAGGCAAATGCATTTGACGCCAAATTAGAGGTCACAACAAAATATCTCTCATTTTTTTCTCCCCTCCCACCCACCCCCCCTATTTTCTCATGGTTTCCCAAATCAAATCTCCTCCAATTTCCTTTTTCAAGACTTCAGCTCAAATTTGTCATTCATTCATAACTAATTGATAAAATCCTTGCAATATTCATTGTACTTTTTCCTCTTTTATACACCTAACCGATAAATTGAACTTTTGGCTTTTTATACAGGCAGAAATTTCTCATTTTATATCAGAGGAGCAGGAAATAGATTCACCATCTTCCATTGACAAAATAACCACTAGCAAGATGAAGGATGCAGCAGATGAGGATCTTGATGCTTCACCAGCAGACGAAGTACTAGAGGAAGAAGCAGTCAATCAGCCCCAGGAGGTCACTCAGCTTGTGCCAGATGAACCGATACATGTAATCAACGACACAAATGAAGAGCACAGAGAAGGTGAGCTGAAGATAAAAATATAGTGAAAGAACCCATTGGAGTTAAAAATCCTAATAACATCTCCACAAATTTGGTATCTAATCCAGGTGGCATTATGGAAGACTTGTATCCAACAGATCAGGTGGTTCCAACCAATGACTCCAATGCTCCATCTCTCATCAAAGCTTCACAAGAACAAGCAGCAGAGAAAAGAAGCCAGATGACTGAAGATGATGAAAGGCACACTCTGGATTTTGCTAAGCAAGCAATAGATGAAGTAAACCTACCAAACGGAGCAATGGATGGAGATCCAGCTAAGGATGAGGTGAATCTCAAAACCATCAACACTAGAATTTTTTAAGCCAAAGAATAACCATGGAAGAACACTAACATATCATCTGATTTGCAGGCCGCTGTAAAAGATATTTCAAACAAGGAACATGAGAAGATGGACGATTACAGGTGTGTTCAGGAAACAAATGCAAATGAGGGGGGAGAAGCCCCAATGCCAGAACAGGAAAACATAATGGTTTTCTCATCTGTCGAACAAGCAACTGCAGAGAGAAATTTCAGGGATAACCCTAACGAGCATGATACCACAAGTAACGTGGTGATGGAAAACCAGAACAACTACCCACCATGTTTTGGTGAAGAAACAGTAAAAAGCGTTCATCAAGAAGACGACATGGGGGGGAAGAAGGATGACGAGATAGCAACTAAATTGGAAGTTGAAGATAAAAGCCAAGCATTAAGGGCTATAGAAGAGCAGGAAGATCAAATAAATGCAGCAAATGGGACCCCAAATTGTGAAATTTTAAATGAAAATGTAAGTTGGATACGAGAACTGAAATGCTTTATCTTTTTTAACTTTATTTTCCTTAAGTTTTACATTCTCTACTCTCTAGTCTGCTATTTGAAACTTTACCGCCCCACAGGTGTCAGAGGGGCTAGAAAAAGCTGGTGCTAGTGCGATCATAGGAAAACAGATTATGGAAGAAACCCGAATGGTCAAGGACCCATCCCTAGTTTCTACGGGAGAAGAAACATACAAAGAAAGTCAACACGAAGTTGAAAAGGAGGGAAACATGGTCAATGACACAAAAATAAAACGGGACCTTGAAGATCAGAGTCAGGGACTGGAAGATGAAGAAGATCTAAAAGACAAAGCAAATGAGGTAAGTATGATCACAAAATGTGAAACTTTTACATGAAGAGATCAGGTGAAGAATAAGAATTAACACTTAAATTTATTTCTTTACCTTATTTACATATTTGTGGTTAGGTTCAAACAATACCTGTTATACAGGTGTCTAGTGGATTTGAAGATGCTGGATCAAGTAAGAGAATAGAAAGGCAGATCACAGAAGAGGAACCTCTGAAGGATCTATACCTAGCTCCTATTAAAAAAGATACTATAAGAGCGGACATTGAAGAAGGAAAAAAGAATGGTGAAGAGGTTGAGAAGGAAGTAACTAAATTGGACCCCAGAGATCAGAACCATGAAACAAGCTGCAAAGATGATGCTACAGAAAACAACATGATAAATGAAGAGGTCAGGTTACAACACAGAAATTTGATTCACTCTGTCACGCTCTCTCACCCCCTTATAACCCTCTCTCTTCCCCAATCCCCATCTATCACTCCGCAGATGTGTTCACTAAGAACACAGATATGATCCAGAAAAGGCTAACCCAAACATCCCAAATTGTGAAGAATAAAACTTGAACCTGATTCAGTTTGGATGAAGGATGCAACAACAGGACAAAAATATCAGGAACAGGAGAATTGATCGTTGTAATGTGGACCACAGGCAATATAAAGTGTTCATAACAACTTTTTCTTCAATTCTCCTAATGGATTACCCTACGTGAACATTAAAATCAACACCATACTCCCTTTTCCTATATCTAGGCCAGGAAACAGTATGATGATCTCAACCGTTAAGGAGGCTCATGCCTTCATAGTTCGTAATAACCCATCATACCAGCTCCATCCACTCTGTATGAAATCTTTGCTGGGCATTTCAGCATGAACAGATCATAGTTGTCAAGGCGTCGCCTAGGCTCCTTGGTCGGCTAATTGGCGTCGTCTTTATTTTGGACCCTCTCCAGCGCCTTGGGCCGCCTAGCCGCGGTGACAACTATGGAACAGATACCTGGCTCAGTGAGGGTTGAATTATTTTTTTTCCCCCATTTTGCTTCAACTGTACAGATGAAAAGGACATGATAACCTTCACCACTGGTGCTTTTCTGCCTCCACCAAAATTACCTTCAAAAATTCAATCGAAATGGTTGAAATTTTGCAAAATATTTTTTTTCTCTGGACCTTCGAATAAAATCACATGCGAAATACAAAGAACATGATATTTCATCGAAATGATTGAAATGTCTAAATTTTGGTCGAAATGATCAAAATGTTACATTTCTTAATGGAAAAGACTAAATTTCTAGTTGAAATGGTCGAAAATTGCTAGAAACGCTTCAAATCTGTTCAAAACTTATAAATCTTTGAAGATTCAAACCTCTCTCAAACTTATGTAAGCTCCCATGACAATATTGCAAAGAAACATTGGTTGAAACTTCAAGAAAGAGGTAAGTCCCTAAAATTTATCATCTTGGTTCAATTTTTTAGCTAGATTTGAGCAATGTTTGAATGCTTACGTGAGATTCACATCATACTATTAAAATTTGTTGGAGTTCTGCAAGATTGAAACAACTTTGCTTCAATCATATAGCCCCAACTTACTTGAAACCCATTTTCCCCAAATCTGACCATTTCTTTTTTGAATGTGCATTTATGCTTAAATAAGAAATCCCTAAAGTTTCATTGCAAAATTCTTCATACTTCCCCTTATTTCCCTTCATTTCCCAAAATTTTACCAAATTTCAACCATTTTAACAAAATATTTTGACTTCAACAAGTATCGAAAATACCTATCCTATCAAACCTCAAACCTTCTTCAATTTTCTTTTTCTAGGTTGCCTCCATATAAGCATTTTTGCTCACTAATTGAACTGATACATACAGGTCAAAAGTTCTGATGTTGTTTCGGTGGAGCAGCAGTTAGCAACAACACCTTCCACCAATGAGGCAGAAGCTATGACCATCAAGGATGAGGCAGAAAAGGATCTTGATACTTCACCTACAACAAATTCACCAGCAGAAGAAGCAGTCAATGAGCCCAAGGAGGTCAGGCAGCTTGTGCCTAAAGAACCAATCCATGGAATCCATGAAACAAATGAAGATAATAAAGGTGCTGCTGAAGATAAAAATGTAGTGGAAGAACTCAACAAAGCTGAGAACCCTAATGATACTTCTTCAAACTTGGTATCAAATCCAGGAGACATTGAGGAAGACTTGCATCCAAAATATCAGGAGGTTCCAACTAGTTACGCTGCCTCATCTCCCACTGAGGCTTCACATGAACATGTACTAGAGAAAGAAGGCCACATGACAGAGGATGAAGAAAGGCACAGTTTGGTGATTGTCAAGCAAGCAAACCATGAAGTGAACCTACAAACAGAAGAAACAGAGGGAGAACCCATCAAGGATGAGGTGAATCCTAAACAATAGAAACTGAAATCTCTGAAAGCAACAGTACCTACAGAAACACTGACACATAATCTACTTTGCAGGTTCAAGCAGAAGACATTTTATACAAGGAAGGAGAGAAGATGAATGATTACAACAATGTTCAAGAAACAACATCTGGAAATGAGGGAGGAGAAACCCCAGTTCAAGAACAGGAAGACATGGTCCTTTTCTCTTTTGTTGAAACCCCAGTTCAAGAACAGGAAGACATGGTCCTTTTCTCATTCGTTGAAACCCCAGTTCAAGAACAGGAAGACATGGTCCTTTTCTCATTTGTTGAATCCCCAGTTCAAGAACAGGAAGACATGGTCCTTTTCTCATTTGTTGAACAGGAAACTAGAGAGCAGAGTATCAAAGCTAGCCCTATGGATCATGATACCACATCTAATTTGATGATTGAAGAGCAGAGCCTGCTCAAGGAATATGTTGGTGAAGAAACAGTTAATAAGGCTCATCAGGATGAAATAGAGGCAAAGAAGGTTGATGAGATAGCAACTGAATTGGAGGCCAAAGATAAGTGCCAAGTTTCAGTGGCTATAGAAGATCAGATGGAAAAAATTACCGAAATAAATGACAACCCAAAATACGAAATCTTAAATGAAGAGGTCTGTTGAATATAAGAACTGAAACATTAATTAGCTATTTTCCTCTAGTAATCTTGTATTTTCTCTTGTTTGTTATATGGAACTTTACCGTTCTCCAGGTGCGTGAGGGGCTTGAGAAAGCTGTTACAACTGAGAACATGGAAAAACAAAAGATGGAGGAAAACAGAACAGCCAAGGACCCTTGCCTCATTTCATTAGAAGGAGAAACATACGAGGAGAACCATCATGAAGACGAAAAGGAGGGGGAAATGGTCAATGGTGTAGAAATTAAACAGCATCTTGAAGATCAGAGTCAGGAAGAGTTGGCTGAAGAAGATCTAGGAGACAAAGCAAATGAAACAAATAAAACCACAAACTTTCAAATGTCACATGATGAGGTTTGATGGAGCATAAGAGCTGATATTTTATTCATTTCCTTCCTTGTATTCATTTCAGTCTCTAAGCATGAATCATTATCTGTTATACAGGTGTCTCTAGCAACTGAGAAAGGTGGATCAAGTGAGAAAATCGATAAACAGATCACAGAGGATGAAGCTATAAAGGAATCCTTCCTGGCTGCTATTGGAGAAGAAACAACCAAAAAGGCCCATCCAGAAGAAAACAAGGATGAACCAGAGGTTGAGAAGGAAGCAACAAATTTGGACCCCAAAGATCAGAATCACGAAAGAAGCAGCAAAAATGGTGCCAGAGAAAAACACATTCTAAATGAAGAGGTCAGGTCACAAGAAACAAATTTGACTCTTGCCTACTCTCTCCCTTTCTCACCTCCTTCTCACCCTCTTATCAATCCCACTTTTGGAACCACAGTTTCTAAAACCGGACAGAACCAGAACTGACTCCTTTTTTGGTCTGGTCTGAATATGCAATCACCTTGTCTGAAGACCGGAATTGAACTGGGCAGTTTTTAAAAAATTCCCAGTTTTTGAAGAATTTCCTGGTCCGGGTCACCTCTTTGATTAGTTTAAAAATGAATGTCATGTTGTATGTGCAAGGATTTAAATATGTCACCTGGCTTATAATTAGCAAACGCCAACCATTGTACCAAGGAACAATGTTTTTTTTTTCTTTTGAGTTTTTCCCATTTTTCCCCCTTTTTTTTTAACTTTTACCATCAATCCATGGTCTGACCAGTCAAAACAAGTCAAACCCAAACAAAATCAGAACTGGCTCCTCTTCAATTTGTTGCCCGTTTAGTTTTAAAAACTATGGTTGGACCATGAGAAATACAACCACCCACGCAACTTTTTGTCCAATGTTCCTAGTGGAGTATCCTATGTGTGTTTTAAAAACATTGAAATCAACACCGTTCGCTTTTCTTATATCTGGCCCAAGGCACAGTATGCTAATCTGACCATGCAGCGCGCTCATAGTTCGTAAGAGCCCTTCATCCCAGCTCCATAATCTCTTATAAAGTCCTCAATTTCCATTTTCAGCATGAACACTGGTTTTGTGGTTGGATTATTTTTCTTTGTTTGTTCTGCTTCACCCCAATTGACCAAAAAAATAATAATGCATGATGACCTTCATGGTGGTGCTTAGTCACCCCCGATGAAATCTTCTTCAGTTTTGTTAATTGTGCTATATATTTTACTGAAGATTTGTTAATTGTGCCATATATTTAATTGAAATGAATAATATACAGGTTAAGAGTTTTCATTTTGTACCAATGGACCATGACTTAGAGACAACAGCTTCAACTGTTAAAAGGATGGACATTGTGACCATGAAGGAGGATACTGATGTTTCATCTACTACAAACCCATCAGCCGAAGAAGCACCAGATGGAGAAGCAGTCAATGAAGCCCAGGAAGTCCCTCACCATGAGCCTGAACTGATTCATGAAAGTATCATAACAAAAGAAGAGAACATAGAAAGCGCTACAGAAGCTAAAATTGTTGCAGAGGAATTCATTGCAGTTGGGAAGCTTAAGACAACCTCTTCAGACTTGGTATCTAACCCAAGTAACATTGGAGAAAATTTACATCCAAAAGATCAAGAGGTGCCAATCAATAAGTCCAATGCTTCATCTCTCACTGAGGTTTTGCAAGAAAAAACACCAGAGAAAGAAGGCCATATGACAAAAGAAGAACGGAACAGTTTGGTGTTGATCAAGCACAAAACAGGTGAAACAAGCCTAGCAACAGGAGAGATGGAAGGGTATCCCGTTAACAATGAGGTGAACCTTTGAACTACCAAATTGAATTTTCTAAAAGCACAGAATGCCCACAGGGGGGGTGGGACTGACACTTCATTGAATTTTGCAGGTTCCGGCGCAAGAAATTTTGAAGAAGAAAGCTGAGAAGATGAATGACACTGATAAAAATATAACACATGGGGCAGGAGAAACTCCCATTCCAGAACAGCAACAAAGGGCGATTTTCTTATCCATTGAACAGGCCATTGCAGATAGTAGCTTCAGAGACAGCCCTGAAGTGCCTGATACTACTGGTAACTTGGTGTTTGACAAGCAGAGCCAAGTAAAGACGAGTTTGATGCATGAAGTACAAATCCATGAAAATGAAAAAACAGAAGGCACAAACTTAGAGAATTCTGACAGCTTAAATGAGAAGCTTTCCCTTTTATCTGATGCTCCAAACAAAGAGTTATCCCAGAAAGCAGACAGTGTGATGCTCCCAGAAGTCACTGAAATCTCTCAAAACACTGAGAAGCTTGAAAAGGCACCGCATGCAACAACTGAGGAGAGTACACAGAAAAAGATATCAACTGGACAGACAGATATTCCATCAGTGCTACAACATTCAATCAGGAAATCAATATGGGAAGATGAAGATCAGAGACATGGAGAAGCACTAGGAACTGAATCAAAAGAGAAAGCAGTAGATTATGGGGAAGATAGTTTAATGAATGATATGGCTCAAGAATTGTTGGACATAGATGAGGTTTCATTAAGGGATCTTCCAATATCCACAAAGGAAACCTCGCATGTGGTTTCCAGCGACACCGATAGCATAACGAGTGATGTGGCTGAAGAACTGTTGGACGTAGATGAGGTTTCATTAAGAGATCTTCTAATATCCACAAAGGAAACCTCGCATATGGTTGCTGGCAACACAGACCCAACACCACCTGCCAACAATGAAGAGCTGCAAAATAAAGAGCAGCAAACCATTCAAGGGTTAAAGGAAAAAATAATGGAAGAAGAGATACATGAGGGGCATGAAGAAGAAGAAAATGATCACAAAAAGATGCACTCAGGCTTCGATCTGCCGGTCATGCTGGAAGCCCCAAGACATGCAGATGTTAAGCCAGCCCACAAGAAATCTCACAATATACTATCCGGTGTAGGTTCCAAGGTCATGCATTCAATTGCAAAACTAAAGAAGGCAATCGCTTGTAACGTACCCCCTGCCGAAGCCACCATTACCGAAATAAGAGAGTGAGCAGCTAGGTGACAGTTCAAGAAGAGTTGGGACAGGCTTTCCGATTGGAGAGAGTTTATGTGGTTTGACTTGTATACTGTATTGTGATGTTAAGATATCAGTACACAAGCTTTGAGTGTGGCTGGTATAATTTGTATATTGCCTTGCGTTGTTAAAATATCAGTAAAGAAGCTTGAGTGTGGCGTGAAGTTGTGCAGTTTGAGTAACATAGATTTTTCTTTTTTGTACAAAGTCATGTAAATGTGAAGAGTTCTTATTTCATTGTCAATAAGAACATATCCTATTTTAGTATGTAAATTCGTTAAGTGTTTGCATTACCCAAGATCAAATGCTTGATTCAGTTCTAAGGATATACCTAGCCGATAGAACTGATTCTCAGACTCAGTCTTTGAGACAATTGATCAAGAACACCAAAACCGTCCTTCGGTAAATTCACAAAATTTTGAGAGAGAGAGAGATTTTACATCACATGAAACAGTAATCAAGATTCTGAACAGAATAGAGAAACATAAATAAGAAAAGTGAGTTATATAAAACATTCTAAAGGAGGAAAATTATAAAGTATATAAAATGACACAATCCTATCTTCTTTCTCTATAATTTCTCTACAACAGCACAAAGGCAAAGAAGGTAGGGAGAGGAAAGAAACCTCTTCTTCTTTGTTTTCCTCTTATTTAATTCGTTCCTTTCTTCCTCTCTGCGTGTTCTTCGGTGTTCCAGTTGCTTCAACCTTTGAGGATCAGATAGTTTGACAACTTTGACAAGAAGAGTCTCATTGTTGGCTCGATTATTGAATTTCCATCAGTGTCTTTGCACAGAACATAACAAAAGGGAATTCAACCAAGAAGACCAAGGACTTCCGACTTTCCGGCAGGAAATCTGAACTGCAAGATTTCGGATATATCGCTTGGCGGTTGTAGATTTCGTGTCGTTGTCCATCTCAATCCGGCGAGCGAAATGAGATATGTTTAACTCGTTTCGTTGGATATCTCTCTCTCTCTCCCGCAGAGGATGAAAAAGACTCAATAGCCAGAGAAGAAGATCACTGGAGAGTGAGGCTTCTTTGGAAATGGTCAGATCTGCATCTTTTAATCAGAAAGGGCAGCTTATTTCGAACCTTTCAATCAGAATCATACAATCAATCTCGGTTGTTGGATGAGCATATGTTCTTACGGAGTAGCATTATAATTTCAGCCGTGCTCCTTTTTTTCGTCTGTGTGGTCGCAGTCTACAGAGCGGATTATTCTTGGCTTTCTTTCCATCACATGGTTTTAAAAATCGGGAATCGGATCATGGAATGGGCCGATTCGTATCGGTATCGGCAGTTTCTGATCCCGATTTTGACTGATCCAACACGGTCGATTCATACTCGAAACCAAATTTCATGTTTTTGGATCTGTGGTTTCGATTCTAGGGTTCTCGAAGGCCGATTCCGTCTCCGATTCCACTTTTTAAAACCTATCCATCCTTTAAACCTTTTGGAGGCTTGAAGCTGGAACTCAACTGCGACGTATAGTTGCGAGCTCGCTGCCTTGTTGGAAGAGAAAGTAGATTCTAGTCGCTCGCCAATGAAATCAGTTTCTCATGGTTTCAGCTTCAATTCCCACCAAATACAACCGTTGGGCTCACATGGAGGATTTCAAAATCCCCGCCTTTCTCTCCCCCTCAACCCTCCAAGCCTCCGAGTGTCTCGCAAAAACAGAACCCCTCCAAATCCAAGGAGATTGAGTTTGTGGGTATCTACTGCGAGAGCGCAACAGAAACATCATCTCTCCAACACTCAGAACAATGCGACACAAGACGAAGGCATCCCCGTCGATCTCTGCAAGGTTCTGGTGAAGTTCAAATCCAGATACAACTACATCAGAGTGCTTGAAGTTTCTAGGAAGGTCGACCATCCATTTGCAGGGTCCAGGCTCCTCTTACTCGACAGTCCAGGAAATATACACAGCGTATCCTTCCTCTACAAGTGTTTCACAAACACTTACTTCGACGTCTTCGCTACATTCCCACCAATTCTGCCTTCGGGGCCTTTGGGGATACTAGGTTTTGGTGCAGGCTCTGCCGCCCGTTTGATCTTGGAGCTGTACCAGCAAGTGGAGATTCACGGCTGGGAGCTTGACCCTTCTGTAATTTCAGTGGCCAGAGAGTATTTCGGGCTCTCCAAGCTCGAGAAACAGAACCCAGATAAGCTCTTCATCTATGTCGGAGATGCATTAAAAGCCAGTCACAGAGATGGGTTCTCTGGCATTTTGGTCGATTTGTTCAGTAAGGGTTGTCTGGTGCCAGAGCTTCAGGAACCGAGTACATGGGAGAAACTGAAGAGTAGTTTGAGGAAAGGGGGAAGGATTATGGTGAACGTTGGTGGGAGTTGTGTGGAGGCCGAGGATCAACTCAGGGATGGGAAATTGGTTATGGAAGAGTCTCTAAAAGCAATGCACCAAGTCTTCCCAGGCCAACTGTTTGTTTTGAACCTTGGAAATCGGAAGGAAGACAGCTCCATTGCTCTAACTGGTGAATTACCCGATCTCAATGCGTGGAAGCAAAAGCTACCGAAATCTCTTAAGTTTTATGTGGATATGTGGACTCCTTTTCATGGATAATTTGACTGTTTAGCTTCTTTTAAACATGGCATGGAAATTGCAATTACTTGAATTGACTTGATGGAAACTCTGGTTATTGGCTTCTTTGAAAGAAAGAATTTCCTTCTAGCCTTCATGGAGATGAAGCTACCTTTATCTTGTGATATATGTGGTGGTGAAGAATCTTTAATAAAATGTATATTAGCCAAGTGGAGTGCTAGAGCAGGGAGATTATGGATTGGTTTGTAAGAGTAATAGGCAACACAATTATAAATGTCTCTTCTATGCAAGATGCCTGCAACTTAGACATCAAACTCAATCCTGCTATAACAAATAGAAGGGGATGTTGGATTGCATGAAGTTCCCCTTGATACCCAACCATCAAAGTAAATTTTGCTGCATTTTGGTGATTGACAAACAGATCTTAAGAAACTCATTGCTCGTAGGGCAGGCTCGCAGGCTCCATTTGGCCCAGCTACCATCCAACTACTAGAATGCCAGGCGAATCATTATCCCCTCCCATTCGCTGTCCCCTCCAATTCCTCCAATTCCTCACATGAGGGTGGAAATGACCACCCTACCCCCTGCCCGAAAACACTGCCTAAGGTGGGGTCCACTCCTCCTATTAAAAGAATTTGAGGAATTGGAGGTGCTCACGAATTGGAAGTGATAATTATTCAATGCCCGGGTACCTAAGGCTATTCTCGCAGCCAAACACAAAGTGTTGCCTATTGACAGTGTCACAGCTGAGGCAATTTTCTCTGGAAAGGTAGAGGATTCACACTTCAGGTTTACTCCATGCCTCTCACTCTTGTAGGATGCATAAGAAGCGGAGGCTGCTTAAAACTTCTCAGCGCCGAGTTGCTGCTACATTTTACCCAATAAAGTTAAATTGTTTTTTATTTCTTTACGATCTGGGCCTAGATGAAATGGTTCAAGCCCAGTAGCATCAGTTTTTGTATTGAGCCTTAAAAATAGGTTCGTTCTCAATTGGTCTAGAACTGTTAACTCAAACCAATATTAAATCAATAGTCATCGAATACTTGAAACCACTAACTCGAATTGGCAAAACAAATGAAACCGATAAAAAAGTTTAATCATAATCGTTTCAAAACCATTTAATCAGAATTATTTATTAATTGGTTTCGATTGAGATATTAGAACCGTTTAATGAACGATTCGACTCAGATTTCTAACTCTTCATACTTTGAACCGAACTGAAACCAAACCAATTAACCTGAACCAAATCGATTAACACCCTTAAAAACATATTCAGCAAGGCTTGCTAAAACTAAACCTGTGCTACACTTTCTCTAGCTTAGAAGAGCCCAACCCAACAATACCAATTGATTTTTTTGGAGAAGCTATTTGGGAGCCTTAAAAGCAACATTTGATTAACAAGATAATTAATCTCATATGCTTTGGGGCCAGGATCAGGATCGTCTCCAGGGAGCCCAACGGCCAGGGGGCATCCAGGGATCGAGCTGTGCCGCACACATCTCAACGCATGCCTAGGGATGTGTGCGGTACAGCCCAACGGTTGGCAGCATCCTGGGCATGCTGGGCTCCCTGGACACGAGCTAAATTCTTGGGGCCATTGGTAGAGATCATTTGGGCAAACCTGCCTTTGTTCTTGCAGGCAGTTTGAAGGAGATCAATGTTGTTAGTGTTGAGCTACATGCGATTAAGTGTGGTTACTGAGGGCTAGATTACTGGATCTACCTCAAATTCAAGTTCATTCAGATTCTCAGGTGGCAATTCAAATGATTGTGGGGTGCTACTAGATCCCATGGGATGTTTTGTGGTTGGTTGAGGAGATCCGTGACCTGCGTGACTCTTTCCGTAGTTGCACCTTCTTTCATCAGGTAAGGGAGATCAACAACTGTAAATTTTATTTTTGTTTAGAGGGCCTTCCATAGTTCCATTGGCACTTTCTGAATTAATTTAGAATGATGCCAATGTAAAGAAATATTTTAGATTGTAATTTCTCTATTAAATTCCTATTAATATAAATTCCCTTTTAACCACAACCCCCCCCCCCCCCCCTTAAAAAAAATTCTCATATGCTTTGTCGCTACTTATTCAATTAAGGGATTTTGGAGTGAACTGTTAATTATTTTTCAAAGCCCACTTGCATTTGATTAGACATATTGTTGGATTAATGTTTTAGGTGTCTTTATTTTCAAGTAGGGTCACAGTTTAGTTTCAAATAAATAAAAGGGTCAGAATATTGACAAAGCCCAAACGTATTAGGTGGGTAGTGGACAACCAATTATATGATTGAAGCCTACCTACTTATGATTTTAATACTCTATTAGTAATAATAAATCTAGCAAAGAGTGCCTTACACTTCAGATTAGAGGAGTTTTTAGGGGCACGTGTCTTAATTGAAGGGAGTGTGTTGTGTAATGCATGGCCAGGATCTTGCTTATAGTGTGGGTCCAACTGTAACAGTAGGATACTAGCCGTAGATTTGGTGATAATCATCTAAATTGAGTGTTTTTTTTTTTCCGGGTAAAGATTTAAATTGAGTGTTCTTAACATGTTCCTTCAGATAAGTCAGATTATTAAGACAAAGTCTAATTGTATTAATATTATTTTGTGACAACATACAGAAGTGAAAGCCCAAATCCTTAAACAAAACAACAATGACTGACAATTCTCTGTAGTATCTTATGTCACCAAATGTCTTCGTATTTATTTTTTAGGGTGAGGGATTGAGACATTGTCCCCTTATATTGGTATCATAACCACTTAGAAAGTGAGAGGAAGTGAGAGGAGTATCGAAGAGTCGATTTGTATAAAAAACTCACATCATTAAATGAGAAGAGAGAATGAAGAGTTTGTGAGGGGTGTATACATTTTCCCTCAACTAGAAGGGGAGAGAAGATAGTGAAACTAAGCTACAACTAGCAAGGGGAACGAACGAGGGAAGATCCATCCAGAGGGGAACAACTTGTGCTTGCAATAGCATCCACGTTGCCTTCGCTGGTTTTAAGGATCTAGTATGCATCGCTGCATGGGAGTGTGATCTGAGCAAACTTCTTATTGGTTCGTGCCATAGAACTCAAACCCAGGACCAACCTTTTGCTAGGTGATGTCGCGAGCCACCTGAGCAAGGGACCATTGGTTGGCTTCTCAAACGTCTTTATAGAGTTTGTCTTGTATATATTGTTTCTCTGAAAAGTCACTATTGTAAGTTGATGTGGCTTATTTTGCCACATCATCAAAGGAGTGGAGACGTGATTACATAATCTGTTAGGATAACCACCTTGATAGGAAAAGTTATCCAAAAGGTACTAAAGTGAGATGGGTCCCTAGTTTTGGGTGAATGGGAGTTGCATTTGTAATATGAGAGCGTCAAGCGTTCTCAGGGGTAGAGGGACCGTGATAGGATTTTCCACTCTAGCGTCATGGGAAAACTTTTCCCATAACTATATTACATGTACATTGTGTACGGATCTAAGACTATAGGCCTCTAGGGACTTGGCTTTGTGATTATTTCATTAGTTAATTTAACCTGTAAATGGTATCTAATATAAGGAGCCTAAAATTTATGTTATAACAACTAAGCATAATTTACATGTGAGATTAGCATTAACAACATTAGCATCATTATTCCTTACTTATGTAGGTAGTTATGTACAAGTAGATGCTTAAGTCATTGCCACAACGTCACTCACATGTTAAACGCTTAAACACCACTCTTTAATCTCTATTATCCCTAACATTTGCAAAAGCAATAATAGCACTTCTACAAAAAGGTTTGTTAGAATCAAATTTTAATGAGTTAGTGGAGAATATATCTCAATGATGTAGAACTTAAATCTAGGATGAAATGTTAAATTGTTTTTTATTTCTTTACGATCTGGGCCTAGATGAAATGGTTCAAGCCCAATAGCATCAGTTTTTGTATTAAGACTTAAAAATAGGTTCGTTCTCAATTGGTCTAGAACCCTTTACTCAGACCAATAACTCGATTTGTCAAAACAAATGAAACCGATAAAAAAGTTTAATCATAATCGTTTCAAAACCATTTAATCGGAATCATTTATTAATTGGTTTCGATTGGGGGATGTTGGAAGCGTTTAATGAACGATTAGACTCAGATTTCTACCTTCTCATACTTTGAACCGAATTGAAACCAAACCAATTAACCAGAACCAAAATGATTAACACCCTTAAAACATATTCAACAAGGCTTGCTAAAACTAAACCTATGCTACACTTGGGAGCCTTAAAAGCAACATATGATTAACGGGATAATTAATCTCATATGCTTTGGGGCGATTGGTAGAGATCATTTGGGCAAGCCTCCCTTTGTTCTTGCGGGTGGTTTGAAGGAGATCAATGTTGTTAGTGTTGAGCTGCATGCGATTAAGTGTGGATTATTTAGGACTAGATTTTTAGACCTACCTCAAATTCAGGTTCATTCAGATTCTCAGATGGCAATTCAAATGATTGTGGGGCGCTACCAGATCCCATGGGATGTTTTGTGGTTGATTGAGGAGATTCGTGATCTGCATAACTCTTTCCGTAGTTACATCTTCATTCATCATGTAAGGGAGATCAACAGTTGTGTTGTTGACTTCCTGACTAGATTTACATATACTTCTCAAGAATTTCATTTTTGTTTAGAAGGCCTTCCATAATTTCATTGGCACTTTCCAAATTAATTCGGAATGATGCCAATGTAAAGAAATATTTTAGATTGTAATTTCTCTATTAAACTCCTATTAATATAAGCTCCCTTTTAACCCAAAAAAAAATCTCATATGTTTTGTCTTTACTTCTTCAATTAAGGGATTTTGGAGTGAACTGTTAATTATTTTTCAAAGCCCACTTGCATTTGATTAGACATATTGTTCGATTAATGTTTTAGGTGTCTTTATTTTCAAGTAGGGTCGCAGTTTAGTTTGAAATAGATAGAAGGGTGGGGTCAGAATATTGACAAAGCCCAAGCGTATTAGGTGGCTAGGTGACAACCAATTATATGATTGAAGCCTACCTACTTATGATTTTAATACTCTATTAGTAATAATAAATCTAGCAAAGAGTGCCTTACACTTTCAGATTAGAGGAGTTTTTAGGGGCACGTGTCTTAATTGAAGGAGTGTGTAATGTAATGCACGGCCAGGATCTTGCTTATAGTGTGGGTCCAACTGTAACGTACAGTAGGACACTAGCCGTGGATTTTGGTAATGCTTATTTAAATTGAGTACTGTTCTTAGCATATTCCTTCAGATAAGTCAGATTATTAAGACAAAGTCTAATTGTATTAATATTATTTTGTGACAACATACAGAAGTGAAAGCCAAAATCCTTAAACAAAACAACATTGACCGACAATTTTCTATAGTATCATATGTCTCTAAATGGCTTCGTTTTTAGTTTTAAGGGTGAGGGATTGACACATTGTCCTCTTATATTGGTATCATAGACGCTTTGAAGGTGAGAGGAGTTTCGAAGAGTGTCGATTTGTATAAGAAACTCACATCATTAAATGAGGAGAGAGATTGGAGAGTTTGTGAAGGGTGTATACATTTTCCCTCAACTAGAAGGGGAGAGAAGATAGTGACACTTGGGCTACAACTAGAAAGGGGAACGAACGGGGGAGGATCCATCCAGAAGGGAACAATTTACTCCTCGCATTGAACGTTGTGCTTGCAATAGCATCCACATTGCCTTCGCTGGTTTTAAGGATCTAGTATGCATCGTTGCATGGGAGTGTGACCTGAGCAAACTTCTTATCGGTGCATGCCATAGAACTCAAACCTGGGACCAACCTTTTTGCTAGGTGATGCCGCGAGCCACCTGAGCAAGGGACCATTGATTGGTTTCTCAAACGTCTTTATAGAGTTTGTCTTGTATATATTCTTTCTCTGAAAAGTCAGTATTGTAGGTTGATGTGGTCTATTTTGCCACATCTCACAAGGAGTGAGAAGATGGTTCCATAATCCATTAGGATGACCACCTTGATGGGAGTAGTTATCCAAAAGGTACATGAGTGAGATGAGTCCTTGGTTTTTTGTGAATGGGAGTTACATTTGTAATAGGAGAGTGTCAAGCGTTGTCAGGGGAAGAGAGACGGTGAAGGGTTTTCCACTCTGGCGTTGTGGGAAAATTTTTCTCATAACTATATTACATGTACATTGTGTATGAATCTAAGACTCTAGGCCTCTAGGGACTTGGCTTTATGATAATTTCATTAGTTAATTTAACCTGTAAAAGGTATCTAATATAAGGAACTCAATATTTATGTTATAACAACTAAGCGTGATTTACATGTGGGATTAGCATTAACAACATTAGCATCATTATTCCTTACTTTTGTAGGTAGTTATGTACAAGTAGATGCTTAAGTCATCGCCACAACGTCACTCACGGGTTAAATGCTTAAACACCACTCTTTAATCTCTATTATCCCTAGCATTTGCAAAAGCAATATGTTATAGCACTTCTACAAAAGGTTTGTTAGAATCAAATTTTAATGAGTTAGTGGAGAATATATCTCAATGATCTAAAACTTAAATCTAAGAAGCTTTTTAGATGTGTGAGGGGAAAGCCCAAATTTTAAAACTATAATTTTCTTGGATACCTTGACCTCAAAAGGAGAAGATACAGTAACCAAAGAATTTAGCATATCTACCTGGTTAAGTATTCATTAATAACCAGATAGGGATGCGGCGCAGGTCTAAATTGATAGGCAACCTATGTTCGACTCCTTTTACCTGCTTGGGCCACTCACCTTGGATTTGATTGGTTTTCCACTTAAATCCTTGAATGACCTGGTCTTGTGACTATGGGTTCACATGGACCCAGGGGACTCACATGGACCCAGGGGAATAGTTAGGCCAAAGGCCTAGATACCCTCGTTAGTAACAAAAAAAAGTATTCATTAATAACTAAAGTATTAGGTTTAGGCATCTAAACTTTGTTAGGAGCCTATTAAACAGTACTTAGATTGGATCAGTTCATCCAAAGTTCATTAAATTGAGTATCTCATTTAAAAACTAGTCTTTGAGAGTGAGATCCTATCCTAAACTCTTCTTTATGATTAGGTAGACCCCATAAACTTAGATTAAATCAGATTTTCCAATTGTAAAACCTTTATAGGCTTATAACGATCGAGTTGGGAATCTTGGGAAGGAAAATGTGAAGTTGATTATTAAAAAGAGGTGAGACAATGAGACCTGAAAGATACGCGACTGAGTTGGAGGGTTGGATCCATGGAGGTCCCTCTCAGTCTATCCATTTTTCTTTTGTTTTCTCTTAAAAGGCAAAAGTTTATAGGATGGTCCATTGTGAAAAGCTTACCAGGATAGTCCACCGTTTTTTAACCACGTGGCCAAGTGATTTTCATCAATTGATCACTAAATAAGTTGTATATCTTATGATTTAATCACATATTAAATTTGAATTTCAACTTCAATTAAAGGAAAAGGAAGCGCATAATGCCAGAGTGCATATTCCAATGTGCGCATTCTCACATAATGAGATGTAGAGCTCATAGTGACATACTCTTTCTTGTTTGACCCATGTGAGCCTCAAGTAAATGATACCATTCTTTGCATTGTCACTGATGTGGTGTGAAGATTCCTCTCCATAATGGTGGCATGGGGAACCATCCCTCTTCAATCAAATATCCACTCTTGTATGTTCATGCATCCTTTATTTTTCAATCATCCACGTACCTCTCTTGTAGTCTCTAAACCTTTAAAGTCTTACTTTGGCACTTGACAAATTCTATTTGTATTGAAACGTGACATATAGATAAAGGACCTTGAGATCTATCCATCCGCATAATTTAGGCCTATTCTACCACATGGTAGATATTTGGATTGTTTCTAAGAAGTTTTTGGCCTTTAGAGAAATGATTGTAATATTAATGACCAAAATGTGCACTATCATAATTTTGTATGTAATTAACCATTGAGAGGGACATTCAGAGCAAGTTGCATGTGATACACGTTTGAAATCCTCCGTATTACATATATTTTTTTGGAAGGTAGTTGGACGGTGATCCTTGACTAAATGAGAAACAGGAGCTTTCAAGTTCAAAACCTCCTCGGAGCTACGCTCCACTGCATTAACCTCAATCCAACTACATTAGCAACTGTCCTCCGTATTACATTATTTTGTCTCTTCCATATCATATATTTTTGTTTGTATTTTAGTGAAACTACCCGTTTGAATATTAACATTTTTTACCCATTTTTGAGGGTGGGAGGGGGGTTGTTTGTTTTGTTGTTATTGTTATAATTTAATTAAGTGATTTGTTATTATATATTTTTTTAGGTGATTTGTTTTGTTGTTAGTTGGAAGGGTTATAAGAGAGTTGAATTAGTTGATTAATAATGGTAGGACGGGGCTAAAAAACTAAAAAGAGGGAGCGAATGATAATGTGTTTCATGCTCCACCATAGCTTTTTTTGAGATACTTTGATTCTAATATCCTAAGTCAAATCTATACCGACACTTTTATAAAACCAGAATGAATCAAATCAACAATGTCCAATCATAGGCATCTCCCACTTGGATAGCACTTTTTTTTTTTTGGTAAACCCACTTGGATAGCACGGTGGATCATTTGACCGAAAGTTGTCCACCGACCTAATATTCTCCACCGTCAGATCAGTTCCTTGTTTTGTCTTTTGGTGGACCCATTGATGAAACTGAAAACTACTATTGATATTCTCAAGTCAACTGTTATTGGTTCCTAACTTCCTATACGCAAGCCTCCCCTCGTCATAGGCAAATAGTCTTACTCTTTAAAGAAAGTGACCAAGATGCCCTTGTCAAGATCCTTTCTATGTTACAGTGTCTGAGAGCTGCGGATTAACCGGTCGAATTAATTTCTTAACCCCGGTTCAACTCATCAACCCTAACCCCTTACTCGGTGAAATAAGAAAGTTAATCTCATGACCTCCCAGGCTCCCACGATCCATGCTACCTACTGACAAGGGTACAAGTGGACAACAAACTCCACCAACAGTTGTCTTCCTATGGGGTTTCATAAGCCAAACACTGGGCATCTGCACTCTTACACGTGGACTTTGAAAATATAAAATTAAAATGTGTAATTTTCCAAAGCTTCAGAAACAGGGGTGTCAAAAACTTGGCTAGCCCGAACCCGCCCTGAGCCCAGACAAGGCCAGGCCAGGCCAAGCCTGTGTTTAATATAGGGCCGGGTTGGGTTTAGTGTTTTCCTGGCCCTAGCAAAGTCAGGCCTGGGTTGAGGCCTCGACCCTGTATTATATAATATCTAGAGAGAGCTAGCTTTGGTGCAATGGTCATGTGTTTGAATATGGAAACAATCTCTTTGTGAAAGAATTATACTTATTTTATTACTTATGCTTTGTTAACTGTGTTTGATTGAGCTTTGCTAGTTGCACAACTCAATGGACCAAGATATTCATGGTCAATCAGGGCTGATCAGGGTTGGACGAGCTTAGAAAACCCTTCTAGGGTCAGGCTGGGCTTGGTTTTAGGTTAAGGCTCCTAAGGTTGGGCTGCGATTTAGAGCAAATCCGGGCCAACTCGGCCCATTGGCACCCCTATGCAAAAGATTTTCCCAACTCATTTTGTTTTGAGAGGAAATTAAAGGGCAAATGAGGGAAATTTTTGCATCTAAAAAGGAAACTTTTGTAATCATTACCCCATGTGACCATACCACTAACTCCAAATCATTCCATATTTGGTTATTAAATTTCACTTTACTTTGTATCCATATTTGATTAACCTTTTGGGATTGGTGTGTAGTTTACGTGATTACATTCTCATCCAAAAAAAAAAAAAAAACCCTTTTGTTTGAAAAGTAAAATAAAAATTACATGTAAAATGCATCATTAATGAATATGATAAAAAAAAAAATTTGTTTATACAATCACATTGACTAATGCTTACAAAAATTGTCTTTTAGATTTTAAAAGTTTTCGTTTCCTTCCCTTTAATTTCCCTTGTAACAAAACATAGCCTACATGGAAGTAATATTTCTCCCTTCACAAAGAGTATGTTAATCTCTACGTCTCTCTCATAAGTTATTATTCAACCTAAGCACGTAATTCAACCAAAACAAAAAAACCTTAAAACATCCAAAAGCATAGAGTGAAGGAGAAGTAGGTGTGGGAATGACAAAATTAAATGGGAAAAAGAACTTTCTCCAAGAGTGTGGTCTACGTCAGCGCTCCCATGAGTTTATCTCTCTCCTCCCTAAATTAAAAGACTCCTATGTCCCCTTGTTTTAAGGAGGAGAGAGATAAATACATAGGAATACTTCCCAAATTAAATATACATTAATATTCGTTGGCTTTATTGTGGGTCTTATACACCTTGTATTAGACTTGAGCTTCTTGTGATTCTTATTTTTTGACTTTTAGTCAAGATTTGACCTTAGACTTTTGCCATATACAAAAGCCCTTTATGAACAAAATGGCTTTTCAACCAAGGCAAGCAACATGGGCAGTTGTAACATCGCCCTCATAATTGTTCACATGTCATTTTAGTACAATTCAATCATATGACCCATATTGCATTAGCTTTGTGTAGTTTCCACCATTGAATATTTATAATTTTTAGGGAGAAAGAATGTCATTCGGTAGCACCAGACATGCTCCCTGACACATGAGTGCGTGAAATGATTGTCATATTTTTGGTCATTTTCGGGGTTTCAAGGGGTGTGACGCTCATTTTGCGTACCCATGTGTCAAGGTACAGGGGCGGCATGCGCACGATCGGGTGACGTTCTTTTCCTTATTTTATATTTTGACTATGAAAAAATGTTTTTGAGCGGTTAGGAAAAGGTACATTAACACACTCTCTCTCTCCTCACATGAAATGGCATTGCTTCCCTCGTATGTATGAGACCATTAATCCACCACATCTTATTGGTGCCTACACAATGTTAAAATTTGAGCATAAAATATAGGGAAAAAGTTCTCTATCCGGGAGTGTGGCCTATGCCAGCACTCCCATGAGTCTATCTCTCTCCTCCCCATGTGAAAAGACATCTGCTCCTTTGTTTTGAGGAGGAGAGAGATAGACACATGGGAGTGCTGGCGTAGGCCACACTCCCAGACAGAGAACTACTTCCCTAAAATATATTTTCACAAGTCACTTATTGCCTTCTTGGCTGAACGATCATTCAAACACCTCTTCACATGCTTATTATTTCTAAATTAGACTTATGGGAGAGGGTTTCATACATTGCCGGAGTACAATTTTACATCAATAAAGGGATAGTGAGGAATCATTCAATAGGGAGCATTTATTGATAAAAGAGAGCATGAGGTCCATGGGAGAGATGTGAGAGGGTGTGTGCAAGAATTTACACACCAGTGTATTTCTTTTTTCTTATACACTAGTGCATTTTCTTGAATTCAAAGATTGTACACATTCTCGCACTGCTCTTGATCAGACGGAATTGATCGATTCGGTCAATCCGATCCCGATCCTTGAAACCATGATCAGCATTGAACGATTTAGACCACCTACCAGAATTGCACAATGGCCCACTGTTTTTCAAGAATATTCCAGTTGAACGTTTGGGGTAAGGTGATCAGATTTACAGCCATCGATGGCTGGGATCAAAGATCCGTTGCATTGCCCCGTCTATTTCGTTCTATTAGATGACCATTAACCGGAACGGGCCAAACCATTCCCTCCAAAATAAGGGCTGTTTTGTCATTATAGGAAAAGTGAGTCAAGTTAATCATTTTGCCTCCGATATAAAGAGCGCTTAGTTTTCAAAACCAGAGGTACAATGGCAGGCTCCTCTGTTTTCGGAATTTGAATTTTTTTTTTTCGCTCGTCGTTCGATCTCGTTTCAAACGCTCGGTTTATACTCTACCCAACTATGAGAAATTGAGAATTCCATGTCGAACTTGGAGCAACATATGGATTTCCAAGCTTTTTTCTGTCTTGATTCTTGACTTCCATCCAAATCGAATTGACGGTGCCATGAACTACTTCTTCTGAAATGGTAAGAAATTCTCTTTTATTGAAGGAGGTAGCAAGAGTTGAAATTTCTGGGAGTTAGGTTTTGTTTGGACTAAGCTTTCTATTAATCAAATTTATTTTAGCCTTTGTTGGTTCTCTTTTTCAGTAAAAAGAGTAGGATTCTGAGCAAGAATTTGGTTTCCTTGTTCGCTTTAAATCTTATTCAGCTTGCATTTTTCACTGTAGATTTGAAGAAGTCAAATTTCGTGAAAATATTCTGATGCTGAAACTGCTATGGCGAAGAGTATTATTGGAGACTGATTAGACTTTAGAACGTTCTTGGTGATTGTATTATGAGAAGGAAATCTTTCGCACCGTACTACTATAACTGAGCAATAATTTTTGAAGGCTAACAGAAGTGCTTCCTCCCCAAAGTCGAGGGTTGTTCAATAATCCCCAAGGAGGAATTTCTGATACCAATTTCCACCATGGACTCTCAAAACTATAAGCTAGACCAAATAAGGACTCTATCTGTTTCAGAACACAGTAGTCCTCCCATTGATGGGTCCTTGGATTATGATGTAGATAATTCTTCTATCTCCTCTGTTGTGTTTTTGGGTGCTGAAGGTGGAAAAGTCTTACCCATTGAATTGGAGATAGAAGAAGAAAGCATTTCAAGATGCAAGCGACTGAAATTAATGGCCCCAGCTCCTCAACAAGTAAGTGGCTCATAGTATTGTACTTTGGCTTTCTCTTATATATATTTTTTGTCACTAAAGATCTAATTCAGAAACAACATAAATCTTCAGATTCTCTGTGTTTGAGTTTGCTGTTGAGATTTATTTTGGTTTGGAGTCTTATGATGGCGACTTTGTTTGGTCAGTGTGTTTATCTGAGTGTTCCAGAGAACTCAAGTCCATTGGGATTGACTTTGAGGAAAACCCCATCCTTCCTGGATCTCATAGAATCCAAACTGTCCAATTCAAACCTTCCATGCCCAGAGTACAGGAAAGAGAAGAGTGCAGAAGCTGATGCCCAAGCTCAACACACAAATGGGAAGTTGAAAGCTTCTAATTTCTCTGCATCACTCCTGCGAATCGGCTCATGGGCGGTAATCATATGGATTTCTTTGCCAAATTCATGTCTGCTATTTCATAGAATTTGAATTCACTTTCCATGCATCCAATGTCTACAGTTCGGTTTCATCTTTGCAAAATAGGGCTCAACATGTGATTATTTTCAAAAACCCTCATTGAGGCTCTATTTGGTTGCAACTTGCAAATAAAGGGAAATGAAGAGAGTTAAAATTCTTTTTTAAAAGAAAATGGAAAGTTTTGTAATGATGTGCCTAACTAAAAATCTCACAAAAAGCAGTAAATAAACTTCTCAAATGAAATCCATTTCTTCTTTTTGAAATCAAATGAATTTGGTTGAAAAGTACAGTAAAACTTCTTACTCAAAAATTTAATATTCTTTTTAATTAATTTCATTTCCCTTCCCTTCCTTCAGTCCAACCAGACAGAGCCTGAATAAAATTTTACTGCTTTTCTTTTGAGTCATCATAAACAGATACTCGCATGTCTATTGGCATTAAGATGAGCCTCCTTCTCTCAGTTACAGTTTCAAATTTTTATTGCGTTATAACATAAAACTTCTCTTACCAGTTGTATATTGGATGCAATTTAATTGTAGAGAACCTCAAGATATGAAGGGGAGTTGGTAGTGAAGTTTTACTATGCAAAGAGGAAACTTGTGTGGGAAGTTCTAGAAGGTGGGTTGAAGAGCAAAATAGAAGTGCCATGGTCTGATATATCCTCCCTCAAAGCATCTTGCACTACCATACCCCAGACCCTTGAAATTGAGGTAATTAAACAAAGTTATAATATGGTTGCCAAGTCTTAACTTCCTTCTAAACAGTAGACACTTCATTTTTCACATTAGGTTTAAAGCTTTTCTAAGTTAAAAATATTCAAATTTACAGTTATATTAACTTTATTCAGTTAGTTGTCAAAGAGGTTTAAAGCAGGAACTATATGATGGCTCTTCAATTTGCAGTTAATGAGGGTACCCCATTTCTTTCGGGAGAAAAATCCACAGCCTAGAAAGCATACTCAATGGAAAGCAACTATGGACTTTACTGGTGGACAGGCATCGACTTTCCGGTAAGTCCTCTCATTCTTGGCAAGGGCATGGTGAATTCCGTAGTAAAAAAACTCAGGACTAATTAGTTCTTTTTTCCTTACTCCACTGGTTCTGAATTTAATCATATAAAAGGAAGAATCACTTTTTCTTTCCCTCTTTTGAAGTTGTTTCAAAAGCACCAACATCAGCAGAAGCTTAAGCCGAATTTTCTGTACTGAAACTTTCTTCAACCCAAATTGCTTTATAGCTGACAGGTTAACTGCATGTGGGCTACTGTGACTGAAATTAGCAAACTCATTTCATTGTGGACTTTAAAAAAAAAATTGTTTAGGAGCTACGTATCAGTGACATGTATATCTTTGAATGCTTGGGATGGTATTTAACTAAGAAATGCTAATGGAAGTGACAGTCAACAGGTCCAGCATTCTCAGGTTTGAGCAATCACTTGGTGGCTCTTCCAGTTACAAGCCAATAATGACCTAGGCTTATGCATTGAGGGAAGTCTGAATTGTTTTCTTTAGCATGTTTTTATTAACCATAGGAGGGAATTTAATTCCCTGGAATAATCCAAATACTATTTTTTTAATTGTTAAGCAATGATCCATTAAGTCCATCCAAGCAATACTGTGATAGCCCATTAACAACACTATTTAGAAATTCTGAAACAAGGGAATGGTTTGAGTGATCAACTCCCCCTATGCACTTGTCCTGATATCTACCATTTTGCATATATATCATATTTCACAGCATTTGTGCTATCATTGGTTTTATCATTCTCTTCTTTGTGGTATTAGGAGACATTTCCTGCAATTCCCTCAAGGAACCCTGCTGAAGCACTATGAGAAGCTTTTACAGTTGGATAACAGACTGTTTTCTCTCAGCAAGAAACCTTATCCATCCTCAGATTCCCTAATATTTGGGGCAGAGAATCTAGGATACCAGAATCCAGACAACCACACGCTATTTTGGGTCGAGGAACAGTGTTCAGATCAACCAAAGCAACTGCTTGAGTCAGGGATTAGTGATGACAGTTTGGAGAAGTTCCATTGCTTCACACTCTCAAAGGCAACACTACACACACAATATGATAATCTTGACAATGTTGCTGCTGCTTCTGGAACAAGTTCAGCCAGATCAGGTTCTCTTCCTTATTATGACTGTTAATAGAACTGATCAGTAAGGAGCAAGCAGCGAAGTGAGCTATTTAGGTGTAAAAACATTGCTTATTTTTTCTGCTCTCTGGGTATGATATCTAATTAACCAGCTTCCAACCCACTACATGTAAGCCATCCATGGCCTTGTCTACAAGGCCATGGACCACGTTACTACCATAGTTTGGTGCAGCAATATAGTGTATGGAAACATACGCTTGGATCTGTACGAAAGGGTAGCTTTTAACACCAAACTAATATCTGAAAGTAGGTTGAACATAGTTTGTCCTGCATATAGAAGTGATCCCTATTCCATCCTATTCAAACCACAGCATTCCCTTGATATCTTTTCCTACATGTCCCATTTTCATCTTTAGATGAAGTTCATATCAAACTTCATTGTCATATTCTAATCAAAGGCAACTATTAATAACAATTCTACCACTTCATATTTGCAGGAGCTGGGGACAGTTGTGTAGATCATATGACTCCAGTCTCAATTGGGAACTTGATTCCTAGTTTGTTAGTGTCACTGCCACCAACCTTAACTGATTTTGCCATGCCAAGCTTCAACCAATGTCATCACCATCAGGAGAAAGCAGCAGATGAAGTGGTAACAACAGGATTAGTGAGTTACAATTTTGGAGGTTCGGGCCTACACCGAGGTAAACTTAATCCAGTACTCAACATTGGCTCTACAGTTGACTTGAATTCAGGTTGCTGGATCTCTGAGATCCAAACCAACAAAAGTCCATTTGGTTTGCCCCAAGACATAGGTCTTACAAGTAAGATAGACATGAGCTTCACTAGTGGATTTTTTTGTTCTGCCCCAGCAGTTTGTAATGTACAAAGAGAAATTCCCAGCAACTGTCCTGAATTGTTGGTAGGTGTTTCCACAGCCAAACAGTATCCTGTTTTTGTAGAAGAAGATCAAGAAGCACTAGATGAGGTCGGGGACATGATCGGGTGGGAACCATAGACACAGACAAGTGTTAAAGATTCTGCAAGCATTGTAGATTGTATCTTTCTTTCTTTTTTTCTTGATTTCAAAATGTAAAGGCCAACAGCAACTAATAACAAAGATGGATGATAAAGGAGATTACAGATTCATGGGGAGATGAGAATCATCACCCCACTAATGCTCTTACTAGAGAAAATAAATCATCTGATTAATGCAATTGTTGGGTTCAAACATATTTTTATAATGTTTATCATCAATTTTTTATACAGTAGATTGATGAGCTCCAGCTTCAACACAACCAGTGAAGATTTCAACTTATTTGAATCAAGCATATAATAACCATAATTGTCACCGTGCCAAGGGGCGTGGATGCAAGGTGACACCAACAAGGCGATCAAATGGCGTGCCTAGGCGACACTAGTTTTTAAAGTGCCTGAATGCCAAGACAGTCACCTAGGCGATGCCTTGACACCTATGATAAAACCACCAACTTACACAGGTTTGTTTTTTGGGTTACATGGCTAGTGGCCCATGAGGAAAGAAAGAAACGAGACATTGATCTGTTCAAATTTAACTGTTTGCAGTATGAGAAATGATTACTCCAAAAATCCCTGGGAGAAAAAATATATTTTGGTAATGAAAACTATATGGACTTGTATTGATAAGATCTAACTATCTCCTCATTCTGGACATTTGACCCTTTCATTACCATGGGAAAGGATATTTTCGACCCTATACAAGAGGGGGTGGGAGTTAATGATGATAGGAGAGCTGGTAGCATTGACCCTAGATGCATTCATAAGTTTATTACACACCCAGAATTTGTGATAATTAGTAAGCGATCTAAGCTAGGTATGCTAGGTTACATGGAAGTATATAATTTGTAAGCTCATACTAAGAATCCCTTGATATTATGGGAAAATAAAAAACAGATATTCTAACGATTCTCGTATAAATTTGACTCAGATGAATTCAGAGAGAGAAAGAGCCACCAAATGGCCAGCCATATTATTGAGAAGGGACATGAAATTCGACATATTAGGAGAATCCAAGGTAGGAAAATATCTCCTCCAGTTCCCCCAGTGCTTGTAATAAGGGGGGGGGGACCCTACCCGGACAAAGTGTTCAGACAGGGGTAAGGTGGTCATTGCGCCCCCTATTATAGGCACTGGGAGAACTGGGTTGGGCAGGAACTAGAGGGGACAAAGATCCATCTAAGGTATGGTTTGTCCATTGAACAGCTAGATCGATCACATCATCCCTTTACGTGGTTATACTTGCTTTCTATGAGGAGATTTGACATATTATTGGAAATATACATCCGAAACATACATGAGGTCACTTGTAAATAAAAGGGGGTAGACTCTACCCGGTAGAGTACTTATCTCAACCGTAGACAAATCTAGTTGATCATGTTGATGATAAACACCAAATACAACATCATGAATATGAAAATACATAGAGAAACTTAAGAAATCGGTGGGCCTGAGTCGTGCCAATGGACATTTTCCTCGAGACTATAGATGCCCCCCTTATGGTGCAAACCTGATTTTTGCAAATCAGTCTCCAAGATAAAAACAGCCTCATAGGCCCTACTAGTAGTTGTTGGACTCGTTCACTGGACAATGTCGAGACACTTCAGAGTTTGTACTCAAAAAGATAAAACAAAACGATAATATAAAAAACCAAAACAAAAAGAAAATGAGATTGTCTCTTGAAATTGTTAGAGAAATGAGCTTAGCCTCTTCTCTTATATAGGAGAGGAAGAGACACCACTAATGGGTCTCTCCAAAAGACATGTCCAAACAATTTCTTTTGCCACAAGACATATCTATTGACCATTCAATCATATCTTTCAATTAGGGGTGCAAATTTGGCCCTGTTGGCCCAAACCCGCCCTGAGCTCGAATAGGGCTTGGGCTGATATATTTGGCCCTAAGGGCGGGTCAGGGCTGAAATTTTTGGCCCCGAGTTAGGGTCGGGTCGAGCCATGGTTGAGGCCTCGGGCTAAGTCTAGCCCTGCCTGGCCCGACCCTGTTTAAGTTATACTATATTTATATATTGATATAATATATATATTATAAACTGTAAACATCTTCTACCAAAAAAAAATTATAAATATCACCCATATTTTGTTATATAATATATTATATATAAAGCCAATAAGTGATATAATGCTTTTTATTACAGTGTTATTTTACGTAAAATTGGTAATTTCCTCCCCGGCCCATTCCAGCCCATGCATTTCCTTCCCCCTCCACATGATCAGGGCCAATCAAGGTCAGCCTAGCCTAACCCTGAGGGCGGGTCAGGGTTGGATTTTTCTGGCCCTGAGTCAGAGTCGAGTCGGGCCTGAGCCCAACTAAGGGGACATAGGGTTGGGCTAGGGTTATATAAAGCCCGGCCCAGTCCGACCCTATTGTAGCCCTACTTTCAATAAACAATTATTGGTCAATTAAGTGCCTATTAAGAAAAGACACAACCCTCTAACACACCTTAAAAATAGACTAATATTTTGTTATAAAAAAGATTGTGACTAATTGATAACCAAACGTTTATGGACCGTTTGAACTCATTTAGACCGATTATAGACTGTTTTAAGGATTGTTCATAGTTTGATCAGTCAAGTAACCCGTTTAAAATATGATTATAGCTCAATTACCTTGTATGATTAATCATTTAACCCGTTTAAAACCCAATTACTGTGAGACCAATCATGAACCGATAACAGACCAATCAAGTAGAAACGTGTCCATGCACCGGTCTATGAGGCCCAATTACCCAAATTGGGGAAACAATGCGTGACATTTTTTTTTTGGTTAAAAGGAAGCTTATAATATTATGATAAATATAAAGAGATTACATTCTTGAGTATACCTTCCCATTGGTATTAATTTGGTGGGGAACAATTAGGCCCAACCGAAGTCGACTGGGCTGATCGGTTGATGCCTCTAACTGTCACCATATAGCCCCGTGCATGGAACAAAAACTCGATCAAACCTGTTGAAAACACCGAGTTAACTCGGTTTCCCAGGTTTTCGAGACGAGTTGAAGGGGAATTTTATAAAATCTCTGGATTCGATCGGGTTTCAATGGTTTCGATCATATTTTGGTAGTTTCGACACATGCCTATCGAAACTAGGGGAAATTTGGCTCAAAACTAGGATAAACAGGTATTTATGTTAGAAATTGCCAGAAACCAGGACAAACACTTAGTTATGTGTAATATCATTTAAGTAAATGCTTTTGTATTTGTATTTCATTTACTCATTATATTATTCATAAATAAGCAAATACCCCCTATTTGAATATAATAAAAATAGTTAAAAAATAAAATTCAAAAAAGAAAAAAAGTTATACCCTCAATTCAAGAACAAAAATTGGATTTTCGACGGTATGTGCAATTTTCAACTTTCTAATGTTGGGGTTTTTCTCAAATCTAAAAATTCCATAAATCTTAAAATGGTAAAAAATTACTAAAAACCAAAAGTGTAGTAAAATATTTATTTGTTTTGATATCCAAAAAAATATTTTCCTTCAGAGCGAGTTTGACAGTATTCATACACACCAAATTAAGTTTGACCGGTACATAACCCCTTAAATATAAATCAGATTTAAACAATCTTGAACTTATTGGAAAACTATCAAAACAAAATTTTCTAATAAATCAAAGATTGCTTAAATCTCATTTATATTGAATGAGTTATGTTTCGATCAAACCTTGTTTGATATTATGTCCAATAACAATATACAATATCAAACTTGGATCAAAACCACAAGTAATATTTGTAGTGTTCTTTATGTGAAACTAATGCATAGATTGAGTTTAAAATGTCAAAAATAGGCAGCACAACAAGAATCAGGGCAAATAAACAACTTATGGACTTCGAAACCAAGGTTCGAGTTAGCTTAGAGAAAGTCCCAAGTTTCGACCGAGATATGGTCGAAACCGAGATGAACTCGTTTTCTGGCTGGCCGAAACCTAGTCGAAACCCGAGTTTTAGAACCTTGGCCCTGTGGCAATCATAACATACGATCCATGGATTAAAAAACCTGAACCGGAACAGCCGAATTAACCAATTCGGATCACCTGATCCTGATTCCGGCATCTTCAAATCAGCTAATCCCTATATTAATGTCCAGAATTTGGGCAGATTAAAGCCAAATCCGACCAATTCCAATCCGATTTCAACCAATGAAAAGGAATCGGTTTGGAATTGATCGATTCTTTTTTTTTTATTTTATAAAACCATGAATAACAATATCGTGAAAGCGTCAACACATTAACATCCCCCATTGTCATCATTATATTAAATTTTCAAAATTTCTTCCCGCCAACGCCCAAGCATTAAAAACATTGATTCCGCGCCAAAGAAAACCAGAAATGGCAAGTAACATGTACAAATCTAAACCCCTAACCCAAATCCCTCATCTCTGAACTTGCTTCGACCACTGCAGATGGAGAGCTGTAAACCCTCGTCTTTGTTCCGAGATCTCAAAGCGAGAGAACTCAATGGATTTAGAGGTGCGATTTCGTCTCCATTCCTATGTCCTTCCTCACCCATCACAATTAGTATCCCTTAAATAGAAGGAACTCAATTGTAATCTTGATTCGAAGATTAATCTGTTTATTTGGGTTTTGGGTGTTTTCAGTTCGGAAACGACCATACATCGATACTCTCTCGTCAGATTCCAGCGACTTCGGTGCGGGAGTGGTGTCCATCGAGCACAACGGAGCTGTAAATCCCCCTTTGGCTGTTTCTTTCTGCAAGGTATTACACCGTCAGATTTCAGGAGTTCAATTCGTAGATATTAGGTGTCTTCCACTCTTCAACCTTCGTTTCGCTCATTTTGCAGTCTAATAGGAATTCTCATTTTCTTGCTGTCTCCGACGAGGATGGGTATGTTAGCTTGTACGATACTCGTAGAAAGCTTCCTTCATTTACCTCTTGCCGAGAGAATGCAGGTTCACCTCTCTACCTCTATCTCTCTCGCTCTAAGACGGTGAATATGTTTTCGTTGATAACTTCTCTTTTATTTCCAAAATTTCAATATTCAAATTCATAAGATTCTGCTACATGGGTTTCAGCTGGAGACAGGATCTGCGATTGGGTAGCTCACAGCAATGCAATCTTCGATATATGTTGGATCAAGGTGAACTTTTAACCGTTTCTTTTGTTCCCTTCATGTATGTATCCTTTTTATCTTGAATGGGGAACGTATTCTCTGTCTCTGTTCCTGTGGGTACAAAACTTTTGCCGCTTTACTAAACTAGGATCTGTCGTCACTTGTCAGTTGGTAATTCCGTGTAAAACGTACTATTGCATTGCCTCCTCTTTACACTATTATGATAAATAGATTGACACTTCTCCCGTAATACTTGCCATTTTAGTTTTCTACCCTTTTGGTGAGTAGAGAGCCTGCAGAAAGAAATTTGATCCTTTTGCATGCCCATAAGCCCTTCTCTGATTTTTTGTACATGTTGGAAATTTCCAAATTATGATTCATGCGGGCTTGTGGTCTCTATTTCACACCGATTACACTATTGTGTCTTGCAGGATGACAGCCTCCTCCTGACAGCTTCAGGCGATCAATCTGTAAGTTAGCCAAAATTTTTATCATTTGCTACACCAAGCATTTACATAATGTTTAAAGTCGAAACCACTCAGTTAATGTTTCTCAAAGCAATATATTTAATCGAGGAAGTCAATCTGTTTTAGCCCAATGCCTCGCATGCTGGTTGGTTGCACTGTCTTGGTGATAGTCTCAATTAAAGTCTAACAACAATTACAGTATAGTGTTCTTGGGTAAGGCCCTGAGGCTGAAGTTCATCCACAGAAAGATGCGATTTGAATCAGGATGAAGAGTCTTGTTTGGTGATGAGAATTTTTCTAGACTTGAATTGATGATTACAGAATGACCATGGCAATCCCATCGCATGCTATCCACTTGATCTGTTTCTTCTTAAAGAGGCACATAGTTTCAGGTGCAAACTGAGCCCTCAAATGAAGAGGTTGTTCTGCTTGACAAATTTAATACATACTACTTAGTTCTCATTGCATTACTATTTACTACTACAAAGATACATTAGTAGCTAACTACATACTGAGGCAGTCATTTTGACAAGTTGCTATAACTTTAAGCAAATAAATAACATATGTTATATTAGTTACATAGAAATTGTTTTGAACAAATATATGGGGCTCTTTGACAGGTAAAGTTATGGGATGCAGAAAGAAGGGAGTGTCTTAATGTCCTAATGGGGCACACTGGAAGTGTGAAGTCACTGTGCTCTCACCCATCTAGCCCTGGTATGTCTCACCAATCCTGTTCTATCTTACTTAAGTGTTAGAATATATCATCATCAAGAATTTCTGATCTAAATAAGAATACTCATTTTCTTCAACAAAACAGATCTTATTGTATCTGGTTCAAGAGATGGATCTTTTGCTCTTTGGGACTTGAGATGTAATCCCAGCTCCAAAAATAAACATGGGGAACCCTTCTTAATGTAAAGTTCCTGTTACAACTTACTATCTCAATTTTTTGTTCTGAATGGACAAAGGTTTATTTTATTCACTTCCAATGCTAATTGAGATATCATTTTTTTATAGTCCAACTGCAGTTGTTGAAGGGGCCCATGCTTCTGCTCAAGTAAAACGGCTCAGGAAACGCAAGGTGTGTCAATTGCCAAAGGTTTCTCTTGTTAAATAATTTGGAAAATTTCTTCCTCCTTACTGATATTTCAGTTTTCTCAGGCTGCTTCCATGAGCATTACATCTGTTCTCTATCTCAAAGATGAGATTTCCATTGCTAGTGCTGGAGCAGTAGACAGGTTCATCCAAAGCTTTTGCACAAACTCTCTTATATCAAGTTTATCAGTAGAATAAAGTAACCACTTATTTGCATTGGGCTTCCATATTGGTTATTTCTTACTCCCATCTTTGATTAATTTCAGCGTGGTGAAATTCTGGGATACCCGAAACCTTAAAACACTGATTACCGAGACACGTCCTCATCCAGAGCAATCAACTAAAAAGGTTAGACTCTTGCCTGTCTAATATGCAAGTATACATGTTGGTTGTGTTTTTCTCATTGAAGTGATGTTGGTTGAATATTTTACCATGGGACTCATGTTTAGAAAGATAAATGTAACACCTAACTGAATCTTGAATCCCAAGCTTGCTGTAAATGGTTTGACCTGTCTGAACTTTGAGCGAAAAGAATTTGATAGCATAGCTATTCAAATCTCCTTAGGTGGGTGTCAAATCTGCTTTGGGTATAGGAGCTCATTCAATCCTGCATAATTATCTATAAACTCATAAAAGTGTCATCAATGCATTCTTTGATCTGTAATAACAATCTCATATGCATGTCATTGACAATTTTTCAAGTCATTGACAGTTAGCTTGTGCTTGATTGTTTTGTTCTCCAATTCAGGATGGAAGCTTTCATGGGATATCATGCCTGTCTCAAGATGCAAATGGAATGTTCTTGTCAGCATCTTGCATGGATAGCAGGTACTTTCTGGTTATCTGATGCTTCCTTTTCCTTCAAGTTACACTAGCTATCATGGAGCATAATTCTCAGTGAATTACACTAGTAATTAAGTGATAGTCTAAAGAAGGGTTTCCTTTCTGGTTTGTCAGAATTTACCTTTACAATGTGCTTCAGCTTGATAAGGGTCCGGTGAGAACTTTCCCTGGAAGCCGAATTGAGTCATTTTATGTGAAGGTCAGCATTCATAATGGTTAACCGACAATAAAACACTGCCCTACTGGGTTCTGTTGAGATTTCCCCCCCTTGTTTCTTAAGTTTTGATTTACATAACTGCAGTCAGCAATTAGCCCAGATGCAGTTCATATACTTGGTGGCTCTACTGATGGAAATGCTTACATATGGCAGGTTGTTATCTGGATCTTTAGTGATAACTTGTGTTAGTTTCTTCTTTCTGTTTCTTCTGGACATAACTTGCCAAAAAATTGTGTTCAAGCAGGTGAACAAGCCTCAAGTGGGTCCAATAACGTTGAATGGCCATGATGGGGAAGTTACAGCTGTTGATTGGTATACATTTAAACCAATAAGCAGTGACGATATCAAGTATTACCTTCCAATACCGCTATTTATGTATGATCTTCCATGTCATTGCAGGTGCCAATCTGAGGTTGGGAAGATAGCAACTTCTTCAGATGATTTCACGGTAATCATACCAAATACTGTATCATGTAAAAAAGAACACATCAATATTTACAGCCATCCTTGGTACCATAAAGCATTTTGTATATATTTCTAGCGACTTCTTAATTTCTATTGGTTTTCTTTTTCTCTGTTCAGGTTTAGTTGAATTGACATTCTTTTTCAGTGATAACTTTTGGTCAGTGTCATTTGCATCTAAACATAAAACAATGTTGCCTCCAGTGAAACCCTATTTTGGCAACATTATCTGGAATAGCCTCACAAATGCATACTCACAAATTAAAACAGAACTGCCTAAGAAAATGTTACGTGGACTGCATCTTCAACATTTGTATATCTACCAACAAATGTTCTCTTATCACATCTAGATTTTTTACCATTCTTCACTTGATAGGTTCGCATCTGGAACTTCCAGAAGTGTGGTGGCTCAAGTCCAAGATCCCCATCATCCATTCGAAGGAGAGTAACTGCAATCCCTAACATGGAAGGCAGAAAACTGTTTATGGATGAAGATCCAATGGTTATAACAAAAGCTGCCTGTAGCTCTGGTCCTTCAGAGGAATCCTGTATTAAATACTCATCACCTGAGCGTATTAAAATGCCTGAAATCCGTACACCTGAGTCCATCAAAAAGCTTTCATTTGGTTCCTTGTTGAAGGAAGGGTCAGAAATGGAGAAGACTCCAGAAGCTGCACTGAGGAGTCCATCTTCTGTTCTGAATCCACCTTCCTCCCTTAAGAGAAGAACCATCCGTGATTACTTTGTGGCAGCCTCATGAAATTTTTAAGAGATCATTTTGAAACTTTTCTTAGACCATACAGCAAAGACTCTACTTTTGGCCTGCATATATCTTGAAGAGTAGAATAAATTTTTTCCGGATTATTTAGAGGTTGGTCTTCTTGCTTATTCCTTGGTTATTTTATTTTAAAATTATGCTATTTTCTGATGGTAACTTTTATCGTTCTGTAATCTTGCAGGGCAATATTTTGATGTACAGCCGTACAGGAGGAATTATTTGATTATAAATATAAAATTCCATAAATGTATCTTGATTGGTATAAATGGCAGCTCAGTATTTGAAGATTTCTAGCCTATGGCCATTGTGATTAAAATCTTCCAAATTTTTTCATTTTGGGGTTGGGTGCGGGGTTGGCCAACTCTGAAAGTTCTCAAGTTGCAAGGTGGGGCAAAATCTGGATTGGATCATCTGTATTCCACTAATTGGATGCACTAGATGTCTTCTTACAATTGCAGCAAGGAATACGAACTCACATAAGCATTGATTGGCTAAACCAAGTATTTTATGACCTTCAGGGCTGTAAATTTCAGAGTACAAGTATTGCTTATAAGCTTCAAAAGTTGCTGTTCTAACTGATGCCATTTTCTTGGCACACATGTTTTAGGTGAGTTTCCATTGCCTTGGGTTAGAGTGTCATCACTGCAGTAGAGTACCCTCAAGGTTTTAAGATTCTTAGATGATTTTGCTCAAATGCTGTCTTGGATTCGGTGAAAGCATAATGATGCAGCAGTGGAATCCAATGCATGGCATGGAATTGTTCAAACATAAAATATGAAGAATGCAGGATCCTTAGAGATAAAGCTGCAGATAACAGCCCAAGCAAGCCTATAAAAAATGTTGACTACTGTGTACCTTACTTTTCTTTGATGGGATTACAGGAATGTGTTTATTTTTTAGGTTTCAACTACTGGTTTGCATTAGGGTTTGAAACCTGAAGTTTGAACTTATGGTTCAATGATATGGACCTAATTCCATCTTTACTGAAAGTGTAATGGTGGTGGCTTGTGCTCGGTTAGCATTTGTGACCTGATAGGTAGATCAAGGGTTTCATGGGTTGGAGTTTGAACTCAAGAGTTTCCTCTGCCATTGTAGGCAATGATGACATTCCTTTCTGATAGTCTCAAACAGAAAACATGCTTTGTCACTTAATAGGTTCCACGACACCTTTTAACTTATTTCCCACCGGTCCCGCTCCAACTCCACACCAACCCCCCCCCCCCCCGCCCCCCGCGGGAAAAAACCCATCTTTCATGGTGATATGTGGGTATTCCTCACAGTTTCAGTATTGGATTGATTATATTGGTTGATTTGTACTGATATTGAATGGTTTTAAATCCTCTCCAATTCCCCCAAGTGCGGTGCATTTTGGGGTAGAGAGGTCAGCAGGTGCAACATCCAACAGTCCAATACCTAATTGATATACATTGACCAATATGATATAGACGTAACATTTGATCCCATATCAGCTGGATACGATCAATACATATTGATGTTGATAATCCTGATACCGTGAACTGCATCCATGGTATTCTTAGATCAGCACAAATATAACAGGTTGGATGGAACTGGCAAGGGTTTGCCACATGGCAAGTTGTGACAAGTCCAAATGTCATCGGCGAAGGTGACCTCAGGAATATTATCCTATTGGTGAAAAGAACTCTACTTGGTCTTGTGGCTAGTGCTGCCATTATAGAAAGGCAAAAATCCTACTCAGAATGATACTTGCATGGTATTTCCACTGCCCCCATTGGCCAGCGTGCGCAAAGGCCCTGGTAGCGATCTCTTTCACCCATTGTTTGTAATTTTGGGTTCTACCAAAAAATTTAAAAAAAAAGTAATTTTGGGTTTGGGAAGGAGAGTTATCAAATGTCACATGTGTATCAAACGGTCATCTGGCACAAAACCCATCTTTTGCAATTCGTAGTCGTGATCCGACGGCCAACGTGCGCCGAAAATTCTGAAATTTTGCACTTTCGACGAGTGATGCTTTCTGCTACTCACACTCACAGCCAGAAGCAGTACTGAAACATATCGGTGCTTAATTAATTGCCTACTACTGCTTACGGAGAGAACGTGTCCGCCAGATGGCGGCTATTCCGTCACATCCGTCGTTTGGAAATCCAAGCTCTGCTTGCCACTTCAATTTCAAAACCCTAAATCCCTCATTTGTCCACGTGAAACCTTCACAAATTCGATCTTCCAAGGGGAAGAAGCAGATCACTTGTGAACTCAGAAGCTTTGAGAACTCGCTGAATTGTAGTATTGATTCTGTCTCTGGAACTGATCACTTCCACATCGTTCAAAACTCTTCTGTTGTTCAGATGGCCGCAACTGCAGCTATGGATTCGCCTCCGAAGACTTCGAAGAAGGTCTGCCTTTTCTACTGTGCTGAAATGAAGGAGCTCGCTGAGAGAGTCGCTGCTGAATCCGATGCTGTTGAACTTCGTAGTGTCACATGGAGGTAGGTTCTTTTGTTTACGTTTTGTAGGAAATATTTGTCAGAATATTGAGAGGTTGTTGCCTTGCCGTAAGTAAACTTTCGATCTTTCACTTGCGTGAAATTTTCATAAACTTGTAACAGAAATTATTAGAAAAAATGACGGGCTGACAAAAGTGGACATTATACCGGCCAAATAAACTGCAGAAATTTTCATAGACTTGTAACGCCTTTTTTGAAAAGAGACAGGAGCATTTGGTTACTTACAAAAGTGGACATTCTACCAGCCAAATAGATTTTTTTTTTGACAAGAAGGTCGGACAGGTTGTTTTTTTAAGGATTGTAAGGTTATAGCTGGGGAGAATCTTATCACTCAACATAGATTGGTGGTTCTAGTCTTCTAGTTATGTGCCTCATTTCATAGATTCATAAAATAGGGGAGCCTATTTGCCCTAAGATAGTATGGTGGAGATTAAAATGAGATTCTTTGATTTCATTTACAGATAAAGTGGTCAAATAAGGAAAGTGGGACCTTGAAGGCGATACTAATTCGATGAGGAATCTAAAGGTAAATGGCATGCCCCCTAGGGAGTCTTGGTGGTGGGATGATGAGGTCTAAGCAGCCATTAAGACTAAGAAGGTTAGTTTTAAGACTTGGCAAAGGACTAAGGAGGTAGAGGATCTAAAAAGGTATAAATCTGCTAGAAATGAGGCTAAGATGATTGTGGGGAATGCAAGGAGGAGGACATATGATGATCTTTATAACAATCTGAACACAAAGGAAGGGGAAAAAAGTTATATATAGGATAGCTGGAGTAAGAGAAAGGATGAGTAGAGATGTCGACCATGTTAGATGTATTAAAGTGATAATGGTAAAGTATTAACAAGGGATGAAGACATTATGAAGTGATGGAATGAGTATTTCTGCTGTCTCCTAAATGAAGAATTTTCGAATAATAATGCCCCTGAGGGAGGTATTCCTTATCGTGACACCACTTGTCGTAGATATATACGCAAAAGTAGAGTGTCTGAAGTCGAAGCTTTCAGTAGGATGAAAATAGAAAAGACACCATGCCTAGATGGAGTCCCTATCGAAGTGTGGAAGAGCCTAGGAATAGTCCCTATCAATTATTTCTTGACACACGTTCTTTGCTGCTACTTTATTAGATGTCTGAGCCACTCGAAGATGATGATTATGATTCCTACATGCTTTTGGTCCCTTATTGAAGAAAATTACAGGGATGTTTACAACACTGGGTGCTTTTCCCTCATTTGATTCTCGAGGCAGATTAGATGGTGAACTCCCTTTGTATTGATGTTTATTGTGATGTCTTCCATGGTCGTAGATATTAGTCCTATTATTATAGCTCGTTATAGTCCTTTCTTTTCCTTTTTAATTTCTGTACTTCTATTATTGATGACCAAGTGAGTAAGTAAGAAGGCACATAAATTCCTTAAATACTTCAGAAAACTTCCAAATTTATAAATAATACAGATTGTTGTGCATATTCTAATACATATTATGCAATCAACTACTTTAGGACATTTGAAGATGGATTCCCCAACTTATTCATTTCTAATGCTCATGGTATACGTGGCCAGCATGTAGCCTTTTTGGCATCATTTAGTTCTCCTGGAGTAATTTTTGAGCAACTGTCAGTGATATATGCATTGCCAAAGATGTTTATCTCATCATTTACATTAGTCCTTCCGTTTTTCCCCACGGGAACTTTTGAGCGTATGGAAGAAGAAGGAGATGTTGCAACAGCATTCACTCTTGCTAGGATCTTGTCAAATATACCAATTTCAAGGGGCGGGCCAACTAGCTTGGTGATTTTTGATATCCATGCCTTGCAGGTTGGTGCTAAGTATGACATAGCATGATTTATTCTCTCCCATCCACTGGTTTATTATTAAGGCACCAACCTTTATGTCCTAAATTCTTGTTCCAGTGGTCTGTTCAAGACATGGGTCAAACTTACTCTTGCCTCCACTTATTTTGCCGTATATTGCAGGAAAGGTTCTACTTTGGTGATAACATCTTACCATGCTTCGAGAGTGGTGTGCCTTTGCTTAAGAATAGGCTTCAACAGCTTCCTGACTCTGACAATGTAGGATGGCTTCTCTCTATTTATTCAATTGAGAATTGCTAAGATAGTTACTCATCTACTTAATTGGTATCCCGAGAGAATTGCTAAGATAGTGACTCATCTATTTAATTGGTATCCCATATAAAAATCAATCATATGGTAGATGCTTGCAAATGGTGTGGAAGATTGGAAATCCTACTGCTCCATCTGGTTGCAAGGGAAATAAAGGGAAGGGAAGTGAAATCAATCAATACTAAAGTGGAATTTTTTCTTTATCATTATCTCAGATGATGGTACTTGGGCTCAATCATAAATAAAAGAGAAATAGAGGTTGATGTTGCACAAAGAATTAAAATAGGATGGATGAAGTGGATAGCTGTGTCCAGAGTGTTGTGTGATGGACGAAATCCTTTAAAACTAAAAGGTAAATTTTATAAGACAGTTATACAACCGACAATGATGTATGGAGCTGAATGTTGGGTAGTAAAGAAACAACATATAGATAAACTTAGTGTAGCTGATATGAGGATGTTGAGATGGATGAGTTGTAAAGCTAGAAGGGATAAAATAAAGAATGAACAAATTAGAGCTAATTCAAGAGTAACTCCAATACCTGATAAGCTGTGAGAAAATCGTTTGAGGTGGCATAGACATGTGTAACGGAGGTCTTCAGATTCTCCAGTACGGAGGAGTGATTTGATTCAGATTGAAGGAGCTAAAAGAGCCAGGGGTAGACCTAAAATGACTCTAGGAGAAGTGGTGAGGAAAGACATGCATAGCTTAGGCCTTGTAACAAGTACGCTTTGTATAGAGCTGATTGGAGGGAAAGGATCCATGTCGTCAACCCCATTTAGGTGGGATAAGGCTGAGTTGAGTTGTTTCTCACATGATGGTGTAACTGACTCCAAAACATTCTAAATTTGTTTATTAAATTTTATCTTGCTTTGCAATCAAATTCCTCTGTTTTGAAAAGTAAATTAAATATTAAAACTGAAAAGTATCATTACCAAATATGGTAAGAGTTTTTAGTCATGCTACAACAGTAAGGTTGCTCTATTGCAACTTGGTGGTCACGGGTTTGAGTCAGGAAACAGCCTCTCCGCAAAGCAGGGGTAAGGTTGGGAACATATGCCTCTCCCCAAACCTTGAGTAGCAGGAGCCTCATGCACTGGGTATGCCCTTTACACAATCATAATTACGAAATTTCCCTTCTTTTCAAAACTGGTTTTCATTTCCTTTCATAGTTGTTAAGGCGCCTAGGCGAACCAAAGCGGTCGAGGGGGTTAAAAGCAAGTCGACACCAACAAGGTGACAAGGCGTTGCCTAGGCAACCAAGTCGACACCAGAAATCAAGGCGAGAGAAAGGTGCTTGGACGCCTAGGCAGCACCTTGACAACAATGCTTCCCTTCCCTTTACTTGTAAGTTGTAACCAGATGGAGCCTAAAAGGCAAGAACACTGGGTGGATGGCAAAAAATGACATGCAACACCATCGTGATCCTTTTCATGGTATGTGGTTCCTTCATGCTTTCCAGGAAGTTGGCATTGCTGTGGTACAAATTGATTTTGTTAAATGAAGGCCTTAATCTTATTGGACTTTACAAAGCATAACTTCTTTTGGAGGTTAGGGCAGGGGAACAGGGTTGTGCTACTAGTGCAAGGTGAAGGCAGGATCCCTTAGTAGGGTTTGATTTTTGGTCAGAATGCTAGCAAGCCACTGACTTTAGCAGCATAACCAAATGTCACCTTCTAGTTAATGTTTTTTAATTTTCTTTGACTGAAACTCTGTGCTTCTGGAGGCTGCTTTGTTGTGATAAGCCATTGCCTCCTGCCTTCAATCACACCCTAGTCTCATCCTTTCTAGTATTTATTCCAACTGCAGTTTCTAGTAATTCTTATGCCAACTCTGAGTTTCAACATATACAATTTCATAAAAGCTGCTAGTTCAAAATCTTGATTGACTAGTAATGAACCATTTGTAGCGATAGGATTATCATATTCTAATGTCTTCATTTGTCAAGTAATATAACTCCTCTTATTGTCCTTGTTTGAAGCTTACTGTATTCTTTTTCTAGATATCTGTTGCTTTTCCAGATGATGGTGCATGGAAGCGATTCCATAAGCAGCTGCAGCATTTCCCTATGATAATATTCCTACTTCCTAACAAAGAGGGTGAGACTTAAATGAATTAAAAAATGTACATGGGTTTTCCCCATATCGATATTGCTGTGTGCACCAATAGAATACTACATACAGGTCATGGGAGTGAGATGAGTGAGTAAAGTAAACCAAGTATTTGCTAACAACCTGATGGGTCCCATATGCCCATGTGAAACTCAGTCCAGTTATCATATGCATCAGTTGTCACAAAGTGAAGCTCATACGCCAATGTGCATACAGACACCCCATCCCAGGAAAAAATCTCAACCTGATCACTAGTTGTCTAAGTCAACCCCAAAATGGGTGGATTCAGACGTTTGGTTGATGATCCTGCCCAAACAGTAGGCATGTTGCGTTAGGATATGCATCCCTCTCCCCCAGCCCAATAGGTAAGATAGCCACTAGCCAGTGGTTAATTTTGTTTGAGCATTAGTGGTGAAAACAGGACTAAATTCCTTGCCACTTCCATGAATTACAAGGGAAGTGCACTGGCATTTTTAACCCATCCCAATCATAGATCAAAAGTTGTGCTTAAAAACATAAAATTTAGCTATTAAAACAAGCACCTAAATCTATACATTTGCTCCTCAAATATTTCCACCATACACCCTTATGCTTTTGCTGAGCTCACATTGTTTCTACTTAGTAGCTAGTTTATATCATGGTTATCCATTACATTTGAATTTCTTGACTTGTAATATATTCCCAAGTTGAAATTCAGATTGTTTGCACCAAAGTTCGGGAAGGCAACCAAAGAATTGTGTGCCTCAAAGAAGGAGATCCCAGAGGCCGTCATGTTGTGATCATTGATGATCTAGTACAATCAGGTGGTACTCTTATTGAATGTCAGGTATAAACTTCTCAGACAAAGGCGTTTTACTTGATTACAGTCCTTTTCTTTCTTTGTTTGAAATCTAATTGGGAATAGGTTTCGTGGCGGCAAAAGTTTTGGCCTTTGAGATAGAGATGTAAATGGAGAGTTGAAAATCTGTTTTTCTATTCGGATTCATATCTGTTGATTCGGATATTTATCTGGATAATCATATATTTGACAAATTCAGACACCTTTCGGTACGTGGATGGTGATCAGACACAAATCCAAATGTTGGTTTTTCTGCTTCAATAGTATCCACTCTGGTTGTAATTAAAGGTTATAAATTTGACCTCCCAACTCCCAAGTAGCGTGTTAAATGAAGCTGGTATATCAATTGCTTGGAAGTCCACCATGAATTTTGTGGGTCCAATTGTTATCTTTGTAGTCGATATTCCAAGGGGCACCTCCTGGTATTGTCATAAGCTTGGACATCCTGTGTAGAAGGCTTGAGATCAAGAGGATTGTATCCCAAGCACTGGGCAGTTAGCACTCTTTAAGTGGACAGACAATTAAGTTGAGGTTACTTTGGGATTAAAGCCAAGATTTAGAATACCCCTGCTAACTTCAAGAACAAATTGAATATTTTAAATTCAGCTACAACTAGATCAACTATCCAAGCTATGTTTCGGTTTTAAGCTCTGCAATACTGAAATTGTAAATGTTAACAATGGAATGTAACTTATTCTTTTGAATTACAGAAGAAAAATATAGAAAAATTTCCCAGGTCAAATCCACAGATTAGATGGTAAGACTTATTTGATTCTCTTAACTATTGGCATTGTAATATGTAAATCTTTAAAATGCACCAACTGCCAGTTGATCCCATTAAATGCATCCTTCGATACTGGCTGTTACCTGGATGTCATATTAGTATGTGTAATAAGTATGATATAAATATCTTCTTTTTTCCCATGGTTTTGGAGTGGGTGGGAAGAGTTTGATATGATATGGCAATCTGGAAATATGTTTTTTTTCCCCATCTGGTGCATTAGGTTGATATATTATGTCCATAGCATAGACTGATTGCGTATCAAGTATCAATTGTAGCATATTGGAGCATCTGCATGGTGTACTCCAATACATTGTAGCATATCAAATCTCTACAGTCAGATATGGATGGTATACACATACATTGAACATGGACACAATGTTTAGAGGATAAAATCTCCTACTTAAAGAATATATTGCTTTCCTCTTTACGTGTGATTATTTGACATTAATGGGGCTTTGTCATGATTATTAATTTTCATCATCTAATTTCTCATTAATCACTAAAGGTTGTTTAATATAGAATGACATTCTTACAATGCTATTTTTTTTTTGGTTTCTCCCAGAAAATGCTGGCTGCACATGGAGCAGCCAAAATCAGTGCCTATGTCACACATGGGATTTTCCCTAATAAGTCCTGGGAACGGTTTCAACATGATATTGGAGGTACGCATGTGTCTGCATTGTTATTTTTTGAACCTCTAACCACCCATTACCTTTTTATCCTTCTTCTTTTTGTTTTTGTAGTAATGAAAATTTTACATTTTTACATGTCCTTTTAGATCATTTATTTAAAATAGGATGGGACTTTTTGATGTGCTAGAAACATCTAATCAGTGAATGAGATGTTATCAGTGCACAAACATCCTACTATATGTAATACTAATATGTTCTAAACTTCAGATCATTTTAGATCCATAGGAAAGGGTGCCTTCTTTGGTTAATCTTTCCATATTGTTTTTAATTTTAACACCTTGTGTGCATCAGGTTCCCCGGAGAATGGGATGTCGTATTTCTGGATCACTGACTCCTGCCCTCTGACAGTGAAGGAGATAAAGAACAGACCCCCATTTGAAGTCCTTAGCCTTTCTGGCTCCATAGCTGCCACCCTTCAGATATGGTAATAGAGCACCTCAGAAGGTTAGACACAAGTCATGCAAAGCTGTCTAACTTTATGTTTCCTTGACTTGAATCCGAAGAGAGATAGATTGAGGCCCGGAAATATGACACAAGGGCACTTATATTGGGTTTAGAGAGAACATTCAACCCCTCCGCCACCCCCCCCCCCCCCCTTCTTTTTTACAAGAAACTATTCCCATGAACATATTGCTTCATCATCAGGATGGGAGTTATTAAATCGTGGCAGACCACAAGTGACCAGATCATACGGTTACCGATTGCTAGTTCCAAACCATATTTACTAATCTGTTGATTCTGTTCACTAAATCTGTAAAAAACTGCTTATTTCTCTATTGCATGTCTTCTTTCCTGCCATATGATGTTTTCAGACTGGAGGAGGAAAATGTTATCATATTGCATGTCATGGCATTATAATCCATTCATTGGCTAACTCTATCAACAAAGAATGTTGCATCATGGTATGTTACATTCATTTGTTATGTGTTTAATCAGTATTCAGAAAGTTGGAAATCAAATCAAGTCCATTTAATTGTTTGGACTGAATAAACCATTAAACCTTTTGCCCTTCACTTTGGTCCAGGTTGAGTATACGGAGATTTTTTTTCTTTCTCATACTCCAAAAGAGATTTATAGTTAGTTAACTCTGTAATGGGAATTTTTAGCATGTCTGAAACTATGTCAAATCAGTCCAAGTGGAGCTGACCATATGTCAATTGAACCATGGAGAAGCACAGGGCAGAGGGAGACTTTGTAAAGCCTTCAAAGGAAGGCCCCTTCTAGGCATGGTGATGGGAATGAAAACCCTTAAATGAAACAAGCCATTAAAAAAAAAGTTAATATAATTTAATAATTTCCTAGTAAGCAATAAAGGAGAGAGTTTTTCTTCACCGTGGAGAATCGCACCATGGTTTTAGTATATGGTATGGCATCAGTATCGATCTTATATGAGATAAAATATCCACTTTTTTAGTTAGCACATAGGGTTTATAGCCATTTTATCGATACTGTATCGGCTGATGATACCAATTACTACTGTTTAGTAGTAGTAGTAGTGGATGAAGAGATCTCTGTCAAGGTAAAAGATTACTTGGTCCAATAAAGAATATTCTAGAGTGATCATTTGTTAGGTACAAATGATACAAAAGAATCAGTTATGGAGCAAAACATCGACAGATGAACATCCAATAGCACATTGTTTTATATAAGTTGGACGGTCTAGATCTTCCACATCAGCTTCCAGATGACTAAGAACACCACATCACTGCAGGCTTTATCAAGTAACAAAATCCAATTAAAAAAAAAAAGGAAACGAAATAAACAGAAGAGTTTCTCTTGGTACTTAAAAAGAAAATGAGAACAGATTCAATGCAGCTAGGGCTAAATTTTAGTTCACTTCGTGTGAGATCTTTATGTAATTCAAAAGCCTCTTTAGGGCTTTGCCACTATCTATGGCCTCTCTAGCTCTCTCCAGTGCGGTGGATATATCATCAGCGCCATCACATCCCAGCAAATGGTCCACAATTCCAGCATTCAAGACAATCCGGTCATAAGCTGGTCCTTTTTCACCACGAAGTGCCGATAACCCGAGCTCTAGATTTCTCAAAACCTAAATTCAGCACAAAAGAATCATGATTTTCTCATCTGGTCAAGAAGTATTACAAACACAAAGAGATAACCAGACAACAAAAAAAGGAAAAAAGAACAAATGAAAGTGGGATCACAGTTTAAAAACACGGTTGGACGAGCTGGGTCAACCGATCCGTGAAACCCTGGGTGGGACAGAGAAACATGTTCTCTGTTCAAGATCGACCACCAACAGCTTTCTTATATCCAGATGAGCAGTCATGTCTTTGCAAACCAATTCAACTTGATTATTTTTTCAGGTTTACTGTAGAGATTCCTTTCCTCTCAGATCTCCAAACATTAAATTATGTAACAAGCTTAGTGAGAAACTGCCGTTATAGTCCAACAAAAGCAAACTCCACAAATAGGGATTATGCCCTCTGATTTGAACCAATGCCGTCAGCTCTCATTATTCTAAGTCACACAGTTGTGGTATGAAAAAGAATGAGTTGGGTGTATGTCCATTTTAATAGGTTCTGTTCAACTGATCTTCCCAGTGGTCAGATTTCAAGACATTAAATGTAAGGATTTTTTCTTTGACAGCTCTTAAGGTGTCAAATAATTTATAACCTATTTATCAAAAAATAAATAAATTTAATAACCTTACTTTTTCCCTTCTAGTATGATACAGTCTTTTATCATTGAGGGTAAATACTGTCATTTCATATATGTATTCAAAAAATATGTATGACAGTAACAGCATTTGATAATGACATAATGATAAGTCGTTTCAAATTATTTTTGAAAATTCTTCTATACACCTAAATTAAAGAACTTTTGGGAATAATAAAAGAGGCAATTAAAAAAAGATGTCAAATTCTAAATACACCTACAGAGGTGTCATTTCGATAGTCCTTATATGAAGCTCAGTTAGGGGTATAAGGTTAGCTAAACTGTTAATGAAAATAGCATTGTTCAGATTTCAAGACATTACATGAAGCTCAATAAAGTATGTTAGTAAAACTGTTAATGGCACCTGGTTTTGATAATTTACCCTTTTTCGTGCCTTCTTGTGTGTCACCACTTTAAATATACTACCCCCCCCCCTCCAAACAAAAAAAAAAAGAAGCTGTTTATGGTTCTCTATATTTTTAAGTACGCTTCTGAAACTTGGTGTACCTCTACATATGTGGGGTTCGACCCTAGTCACCATCTTTTCCGCCCACTAGCACAATTCACCCAGTTCTGTTAATTTCGTTACATTCTTGATGAAATGTTAGGTGTAGTAAAGTTCATGATGTCTCATGGTTCCATAAGATACCAATTAAGAAACTACCATATGTTGTTCTACAGAGGGCGGGCCTTGGTGTAACAGTAAGGTTGTTCCATTGTGACCAAGTGGTAACAGGTTTGAGTCTGGAAACAGCCTCTTTGCGAAAGCAGGGGTAAGGCTGCGTACATTATGACTCTCCCCAGACCCCACAGTGACGGGAGCCCCGTGCACTGGGAACAACTATTTGTAGCATCCTTATAGGTTAGGATTCCAATGTACGATATCTACCCAGTACAATTGTTCGTAGCATCCTATTTAGGTTAGGATTCCAAGGGATACCATACCAATCTGGCTTTTCCAATTGCTCCCGATCCATGGAATAGAGTAGACATGTTTCCGGGGAGCACATACAGAAATTAGATATCATACATTATGACCCTCCCCAGACCCTACAGTGGCGGGAGCCTCGTGCACTGGTAACTCCTGCTTTCATATTTTTTATAGTTTCCTTAGTTTCTACAATCTCCATAGAAATCCACAAGTTTTGTGTCTTTCTTTTTATTCTTTCCACCAGCAGCTAAGTTTTCAAACCTTTTATGGAACTTGCAAGAAAATATCCAGAATATTAGTATTGTATTTGGCTAAGCCTGAGTAAACCCAGAAATATAGCCTCATCAAGCATGACAAGGAACATGAAGATATATATGCTGCTTTTACATCAAATCCCTTCCATTTTGTTTCCAACTGGAAAATGATTTGCTGCAAAGCATTATTCTAGAAGAGGATCATTTTGTCATAGAGGGAGTAAAACATCTCAGTTATTCGATTGAAGCAAAGGAGTCTGGATGATTGGCTCTAAGAAGAAAAATGACAGCTAATGAAAACTTACTGATCTGTCGGTTCTTGGAGTATCTGTAGGTTCAAAGCCGTAATCTTTAGCATTAACCTCTAGATTGAAACTCTCACGTGAAACTCCTGCATACAAAAATAACGATGTTACTAACATGTTTTTATTTTTTTTTTTGGTGAAAAAAAAAATCAACGGAACTATAAAAAATATGAAAGCGATTGTGGCTGTTACTAACATGTTTTGATTTTGATTGCCCTAAGAAGTGGTTTAACCAAACGTATAGCGATTGAAAACCTTCTAGATTCATCAAGAGATGCATCCTAAATTATAGATGCACCATGAGCATGCCATGATGAAAAAGGGAAAAGCAAAAACCCAAAGAATGATAAAGGTAGTGATTTTATCCCAAATTTCCATAATCTGATCCAAAGCCTCCCCCCCCCCCCCCCCAGAAGAAGGAAAGAGAAAAGAAATGGAAAGGTAAAAGATTCACACCATCAATCTCAGAAGCTGATGCCTTGCTCAATGAACGGAACCCTGAGCAGTAGTTCACTGGAAGGCCTTTTGATGCACTTGCTGATCGCAGTCTTGTTGTCATGGACAGAGCACCTTCCTCGCCCTACACCAATGCCAAAGTTGAAAGATGGGGTAAAAGTTACCCTAAAAGATTTTCCATAAAGACAGTAAATAAGAAAGCATTAGGGTGAGCACCACTAAATCCCAAGGATGTTGAGTTGGTGATAGTAAAATTCATCAAATACCACCTTTAGTTAGAGCATTTGTATAAACGAAGCAACTGTAGCAACAGGAACATGTTGAGATCTGTAAACATGAACAAGGATACCCACCTTCACCACTAAACCTGAATGGACTCCTCTTCTTCTCATGAGCATTAGCAACATATCTTCGTAACCTTCATGATAGAATCCAGTGACAATAGCTTCTCTCCCACGAGCCTGCAAAGAAGTAAGGACACACATTAACAGAACTAGCAGAACATCACACTCTACAATTGGTCATATAGCAAAAAAAAGGCTATATTGGATCCAGGATAGGATCCAGTAACTGCACCAAACACATGCTTGTTTCCAACATTTCCACAAATGTCCCCCCTCTCCCACCACTCCCCAACACCCCACCCCATCCCCCCCCCCCCCCAAAAAAAAAAGATACAAGAAGTAGAAGAGAGCGAAGTGCAGAAATGCAACAGTGTCAACTTCAATATTTCTTCAAATTTTCAGTCAACAGCAAACTCTAAACATCATAATTTATACTTTTATTACACTATAGCAACTGGATATCCACAATAGTAGTTAGATTACTCAGAAACATAAGATTTGGACAACTAACCCTGACAAACTGCTGGACCTTCTCAGATGTTGCTAGAGATGGGCGCTTTTTTATGTGCTCCCTCAGCCCTATTAATGAAAATCTGCAAAAGAAACACAGAGGTATTAGCAGGATTATGTTTTGATCTTGTTCTCATAAATATTGTTTGATTGTGGATTGCCCAGGGTTCTTTGATATAGTTGTTTGCAACCTACTTGGTTTATACTACTGTACAACTAGGCATGCCTTCAGCAATGATGAATCATAATCTGGTAGAATTATTCAAATCTTGTTTGTAAGTTTCATAAATAAACCTCAGAAGGGATGAATCATATTTGAAAAAATATCCAAGGAAGATAGCATGGTGTAAATTTAAAATATTTACATCCAGTGTCCTCTTTCTGGACATCTTTAGTCATCTTCAGCAACACAAAATAGTAGAACGATAATAAGATGGGAAGCAAGCAGAGTGTATTAGCATCAATGTTCTACAACAATGAAGAATTTCAACATGTTAAGCTATGTAAACATGGTGTTGAAGTTATAGTTTTCTTGGAGCCTTAAAACCAAGAAGAAAACTTACACATCACAGGAACAGGACAAGAACTTAAACACATCAAGTTAGTTGGCATTGGAAACACCAGTCTCATTATGGTATAATTTGGGGAAACTAATGAGTAAAGTCTAAGGCTACAAATTTACCTGAAAAAGAAAAACCAATAAGGCTACAAATTGTGTTACAAAGTTATAATAATGCATTGGGAACCCTTTGCTTGTCATTAAATAATTTGATTTAATTTGTTTCAAACTCCAGAGAGATTAACCGATTCAAACACTAAGGATCATAGTAAAGGAAAAATTATAAATTTATTGCATTAAAGATATAAAATCGATGGGGATAGTAATGGGAAAATGTCTTACAGAGATGGCTGAGCTTCACGTTGACTTATGTATGCAAAACCAATGTCCTCATCCTGAAGGAAAAAAGTAAAATATCCAGTCAAACAAAACACAGAGGTCAGAAAGGGGCATATACAACTATTAATGAAGTTTGGGGAAATGTAATTGGGGAGAATGACTGCACCTCAAGAAGTTTTTTGGCCTCCAACGGGGATAAGTGTGTATCTGCTCCCATGAACTTTAGCATTTGCTCTTCAGTTATGCCACCCTGAAAACCTTAATACCCACCATTTCAGAGGGAATCATTTCAGACATGGTGAAGCAATCATGTGATGGTTACTATGGCGACAATGGAGAATGAACACATCAATAACAACTGGTAAATTATGAGGAGAAAGTTTAAACCGATTAAGATGTATTCGACAGATTCTAAATAGTGCACCTTAGGTGGCATCCAATCTACACCATGGAGCAGGCAAGATTCCCCATAAGAGGCTCTTACTGCAGCTACAAACAATGTGCTCCTGAAGTAACGTGTGTTTCCATCATAAGGTTCACCATAGTGAGTCAAAGATCTGACATCAGCAACTGGAGGAGGACCTGGTAGACAGCAGATGAAAAATAATACATAATTTTTAGATGACTAATTTTGTAAATAATTGGTGAAATGTAAACATTTGTTTTGTTGAATGATTCATTTACTGAAAATGATTCCATATTAACAACAGGGTATCAAGAAACAATGATCAACGAAGAGAGATCTGTCAGATCCATAGTTGATTCAACAAATTACCAAAAAAAGAAGAAGAAAGATGCTATGCTTGAACTACTATAACATATAAAAACTAAATTATGCCATAAGCATTGCCTATAAATACAAGACAGTTGACTATAATTTTTCATTGTTAACATGTTTCAACATTCTTTCCCTGATTCCCTCCAAATAAAAAGTTTAGCTGTTCAATTTTCTCTCTTTTGTACATAATTATTTATGCCCTCTGTCATAACAACAGAAACTGCTACCATGACATTTTGTAGATCAGACCATCATCCAATAAAACACCCCCTCTGAAGATCCAAATAAATAAAACTGAAACAACTAGAGAAATTAAATTATTTCCAGCGCAGAAGAGACTATCAATGCCAACTCCAGAGATGGTGTGTTTAGATGACATAAAAACCAAAAGTATACACGCGTAACACATGATGCTTTCAGATGGCATAAAAACCAAAAGTATACAAGTAAGACAGGATGCACCTAAAGAGTTATTTCATGCTAGTGAGCTAAATTTTGGTTATGTCTGACACCCAACATTGACATAAATATCTGGACAAGATATATAGAAGGCATCTTCTCAGTAAGAAATGCTAGGCAATGCAAGTTTTTAGATCCCAAAGAACACTAGAAAGGGAAATCCTCTAGATCCTGAAATATCAACGAGCATTAAACACAACATATAACCATGCATTTAAGAAAAAAATTTAACAAACATAATACATTAATAAATAAATAAAATAAAATAGAAATTGCCAATTCAATTCACAATATGGAGAAAAGCCCAATCACTTCCTTGGATCGTAAAACCATTAAATTCTCAAAGACATTACAGAATAGCATAAGATTTGAAAAGAAAACCAAGGAAAAGTCTGAAAGCACATAATTTCTTCTGGACATACCCTTGCAGTGTAAGAGGAACCAATATCCATTGAAAAAATTAGAATACGGTGATGCTTTAATGAATTTGAATGCAAAAAAACACCAGAAATTTCTTAGTTAATTTAAAAGTGGGAGACATTACCGAGCTCATCATCAAATGCAAGACAGTATGCTTTAAGTTCACGATTTGTTTCTCTGTTCATGCGCTGGCCAATCAGAAATGCTGAAAATAATGACTCGCTCACTTGTTCAGACTCCAGATCTTCTGATCTTAATGGAAGAACATCTCTAAGAACACCATGGACCTCTTCATATCCAAGATGACCCCCTGCCAAAATTTCCCTCAAAGCACCAGTCATCCTCATTTCAGTAGTGTTATTACCCACATATTGTGGTCCAATTGAACTACCCATTATTGACCCTTCAGGATCAGCAATAAAAATGACATCAGCTGGAAGAGTCCGATGCAGAAGTGGCCAGAATTTGTTCATTGCACGTCTTTCTCCTTCACTCCATTGGGTAGCTTCCGGAAAGGAATTTGCTCGTATTGTCATTGCAGCAAAAAAAGCTCCAAGTTGTGCTTTAGAAACTTCTTCTTCATCCTTGAGCTCTCCAGTTGCTAGGCATCCATAAATTAAATAAAACAAAACAGCATCAATATAAAAGATCTATCTGAAATTTTAGAAAGCTGTTCATTGAATCTTTCAAATTTCAAATTCAAAAATAGGAATGTTCAGTTAGAACTAAATGGAATTCTGCGTGTGCTGTTCCTCAATGTCATCCAAGACAACCTTAGCTCCCAAAAATCATATAAAGTGGAAACAAGAAAAAACATGTCACGAGCTATAACAGCGAAGTGGATATTATTTAACAAGGATGCGCTTATGATTAAGTTTTAAGGAGATTACAATCCTTTGGGATTTCAATTAGTAATCACTACTCTGCCAATTAACTACTAATCGCACCTCCATGCCTTAATATAAGAGATAACTGTAAGAAGGAAAGGAAAATAAAATGACAGGGGAAGAAGAAGAAGAAGAAGAAGAAGCACCTGATTTGAGAATAGTATCCAAGACCTTGTGAGCTTGCTCTTCGCCAAGCGGCCTCGTCTGCGTCGGTCCCGTACAGACCCTAGCTTGAGCATCAAGCAGAGTCTGATTCGGTTTGGGGATCTTCGAATTGCGATACGAGGAAGAGAACGCTGGATTTCGGATATCAGAATCAAATTCCGAAAGTCCTAATTGATCAAGAGTTGTAGAATCCAACGCGAAATTTACAGAGGTTGTCTTCCTTGACCAAATGGAACAGTCGCGATCGTTCGCGAAGAATTGCAGAGAGATTTGGTTTGGCGGATTTGTGAAATTCCGAGTTCGATTGCAGTGATTAGAAAGGATGGAAGAGGAAGAGCAACTAGGCTTTGGATATGGATTCAATAGAGCTCTCATGGCTTCTACGACTGAAAATTGAAGACAAGGCTAAAGCAGAAAAAACATGGAAGAAAATTAACCTTCTTATGAGATTAGAGCAAAGAAGAGTGGCGGATTCATAATTTTAAAACTTTTCCAATCCAAAATATATATATGGGATTGAATTGCCGCAACGCTACTGTCCCACATGCTCTCACGTGGGTGTCATTTTCCAGCCGGAACTGGTCGGATCGACCGAAACCGGTTGGGTCGGTACATCAGTTCGAATTTACTTGAACTCTAATTGGCTTGGTTTTAGTTTGAGGCTTTTATAAAAAATCGATATAGTAGAAACCAAATCGATACCTAACAGCCCGATAACGACGTAATAAAAGCCTATTAAGCTAACCCAATAAACGATCATTATCGATTCACACCGAAATGACCGAAACCTAACTTTGACATCCCTGGCTCTTTCATATTAGTTCTTTGTTTTTCTTTTCTTTGACCATGTGGGCCACACATGGATGATAGTATTCCCACATCACCATTAGTGTGGTGTGCAGATTCCTCTACGTACCCTCTTCCAATACAAAAGGGAAAAAGAACACTGTCTTGTTGTGTGGTCCTTGCGTTCATATATAAGAGAACACAAAATTACCATCCTACCCCTTGTTAAATCAAAATTTTAATCCATGTTCATACTCTGATGCGCTCTCATTGGGCCTGTGCTGATGCAGTTGACCATGCGACAATCTCTTGCCTCTTACTTAGTTATCTTATACATTAACAAATAATAAAATAAATCTATCAAATGCACAACAAAATATATTTCTATACAAAGATTGTTGTGATCTTTAGACGTGCATTTTTTTTGGGTAGAAAAAAGATTAATTATTAGATCGAGAGAAGCTCGTAAATTCAGAGTTACATAACATCTGAATCCACGGAGTGGATAACGGCCAGACTAATCGACTCGACACAGTAAAGGCCTTCCTGGCTAGAGTGTTAGCCAAACTGTTACAATCTCTGGGAATATGTTTGTAATCACAAGAGAGAGGACGGGGAAAGTTGCAGAATATCCTCCACAAGGGGTGAAAGATGACGAGGAGTTGTGCCTGAGTTGCCCATAATGAATTGAATGGCTTGTAGGTTATTTGATTCAACCAAGACATTAACAACACTCTCCTCAATAGCTTGTCGAACTCCATTTCTAATAGCTAGAATTTTGCCGATAATAATGTCTGGGATTGAGACTGGCTCCGATATAGCTGCAATAGGGGTGTCCCTTGGATCTCAAAGGATGAAGCCGATGCCAGCAAGATCTTTAAACAGCATTGAAGGTGTGTTGACTGAGGCTGCATTTGGTATGCATTCTAGGTCGATTTTGCATTCTCAGATGACAAAAATAGTTGTTTTTATCGACTGAGAATACGAAATCAACCAAGAATGCATACCGAACTAGCTGAGTTTATTATTTTTCCTCTACTAAAATGTTAAGAGAAAATGTTAGGAGAAAATGGGAGAGAGTTTTCTTATATAGGTAAGGGTTTATCCACCGGGATCAGTGAACAAAGGATGAAGGAAAACTGTCTCTAAATTATAAAGTATTCCGAGATTGGATTTTTTTGGACTTAACTAATAATGTTCAATGTTCTTGAAGATTTGAAAGGTTCTAGAGAATGAGTAAATGATTAAGACAATTGAGAGTGAAACCGCTCGGGGGGAGGTCCAGGTTACATAAGTTAAGACTGTAAATAAAATCTGGATTCTATTCGCATCTTTCCTGTCAGTAGATTTTCGGATCTATCCATATTTGATCCATTTAGATCTCTAATTGGAAATTTGGTGATTCCGTTAAAAACTGTTTACCTACTCGATGAGTTAACAAGTGATGAGTTTTGACAAATGTTTTAAAATTTGGTATTGGCGGTGTATCAGACTATTAGTTGGATTCGGTATCGATACGAATCTTGGGCAGCAAAATCGTCCGATATGATTTGATGCTATCGATCAACATCAGTAATGTTGGTGACCGATAAGGTTACTGATACGATATTTTATTTCAATGGTTATGAGTTATGACTTATATGTAGGGGTGTAAATGAATAGCCAAAATCCGTTTATGTATCCGTTTAGCATTATCCGAATCTATCCGAAAGCTAAACGGATGCGGATACGAATAGGCTATAGCTATCCGAAAAGCTATATTTACATGTAAACGGATAAAATATCCGATCCGTATCCGTGTCTGTATCCGTTTAGCACTATCCGAATCTGTCCGATAGCTAATCGAATGCGGATGCGGATATAGCACTATCCGAGCAGAATCCGATCCGTTTACAGTCCCACTTATATGATTGAGGGATTGCGTGTGCGGCCGATTACAGAGGTGAGATAGAAATCAACAGTGCAACCTTCTACAATTACGTATCGGGTGTCAACACCTGTCCATTTTTTTCCCATATATACCCTTTTACTTTATAATTAGCAGAAAATGAGACAAGATATTTTCCTTTTTATGGACCCCACGTCTCCACCACTCTAGAGTCAAGCCTGTTTTCAACGAACGAGGCTCCCCACTTCGATATCCCATTACCCACTGGGACGGATAGATTCTAGAAAGAAAATCGCTAGACGTGCTTCTTGAAAAATAACTAACTCTTTAACTGTTTGCCGTTGGTCTCCCTTCCCCACTTCGTCCAGTTTCGCTACCTTCGCCCCGTTTTAGAATTTAAAGACACCTCTTCTACACAACCCAAACTTACCTTCTCGAGCACTCTCATTCTTGATTCTCTCACAGAACTGGCATTACTCCTCTGCTTCTACTCTACAATCTACAGTGCTTTTCTCTTTAGCAATGGCTTCTCTTTTAGCTACCAAGGTTTGTAAATGTTTGTTATTAGCCGCCACTCTTCTCCTAATCTCCGTAGCTACCGTCTCTGTGTCTGCTTTAGAGTTCAATGTCGGCGGTGCGAAGGGTTGGGTTAAACCCACCGGAAACGAGAATGAAACCTACGAAGAGTGGGCTAACAAAAACAGATTTCATGTCGGAGATTCCATCGGTAACTCTCACTAACACCCTCTGTTTTTCTCTTGTTTTTCTGTGTTGTGTGTTCTCTGTTCATTCGTTGAATTAGCTGAGATTGCAGATTTCAAGTACCAGAATGATTCCGTGCTCCAAGTGAACTACAACCACTACAAGAACTGTGACGTTTCAGATCCGATATCCAAATTCAACGACGGGAACACAGTGTTCCGATTTGATCGTTACGGTTTCTTCTATTTCATTAGTGGGGAGCCCGGGCACTGCAAATCTGGTCAGAAACTGGATATTCGGGTTATGGTTCACCCGAGAGTAGAACCACCCAGTCCTGCGGCTCCTGCCCCCTCGCCAGGATCAGGTAGCCGTTCCGGTGGTGGAACAGGTGGCGCCGCTGGAGGACCGCCTACACCAAACTCTACTGTTAAACTCTCAGTTGGATCTTATTTCAAGTCTGCTTTTTGGGGCATGATTGTCGTTCTCTATTGTTCGTTTATGTAGGAATTTAGGATTTGCTTGTTCTGTCGCGTTGCTTTTAGTTTTCATTATTTCTATTGTATTCTTTCTTACTTATGATTTCACATTGACTTCATTTGACCATTATTTCTAATAGATATTTAATTTTGTCTGTGATACTCTGTTGCTTTGTAATATTATGGAGCAGCGCGTACATGGTTTGCATTCCAGTTATTGTAGAGTTCGGCTCCTCCGCAAGTACCAACAGGTGATCGTGCATGTGAGAGCCAACCATCTATCTTAATTTTGTTATTTATAAAAAGAGAAAAGGTTTTTAGGGAAATAAAGTTAAAATCTGATTGGCTCGATGTACGTTCGGTTGTTGGTACGTGCAGATGATCGGATTTTGTTATTGTACTATTACCCCCTTCCCCTAAAAAAAAATAAAAATCAAATATTGCATTGGGGAAAAAGAACTCTGGCTAATAATTAATGGGTATCGAGTTATATAGCAAAACCATTCGTTGGCCAATGAGAGTGCATGTAAGGGGATTGTTTGAATGAGAAACTTTAATTTTATTGAAGGTCTGAACCATAATTTTATGTAATCCTGTACATGGACGCAGAAAACATGTGACAAGATAATGTTTTTTTATATTACACATTTGTATAAATGCCCTCGCATTGGGTTGGATCCATATGCACGGATCCAAATTTTATAGACATATAGATTCAAATGTTTTCTATTTTTTTGTTGCTTCAGCTTAAACAAGAGTTTGCAAGTGGAAAAATAAATTTCTGAAAATTTAAGACAATAAAAGAGTGTATGGTTGCAACATCATAAACATTCAGACATACATGGGATGTATATGCCAAAAAAAAAATAAAAAAATCGTAGAAGTATAATTTTTTGGCATTAGATTTAGAAGCTTGAAAAGTAACAAATCCAGACCATATGCTATCTATCCAACGGTCGGTGTTATTCCCTCATCATTCAATGTGATACAACGTAACAAATCCAGAATGTTCAATCGTATCACAGAGTATCCCCTATAGAATGACCAAATTATCCTCGTCTAGCACAGTTACTTCCCCTTCTTCTCCACGTAGGTGCCTACAAATAGCTCTTGTCAGAGACAACAGATTACAGAAAGTTGAAAACACGCAGAGACAGCGTGAGGGTAAAAAAAAATGGCGGGAGCTTTATCGCTCATAGAGACTGGAAATGTCGAAACCTCGTTCACCGCCATTGTAGAGCACTGGGAGGTGGAGTTCTCTCGCTTCTTCAACTTCCCTTCCCCGCCTTCCCCTTCTCTTGTTCTTAAACCTCTCCGCAAATCCATAATACATGGTGTTAGAGGTTCCTGGCTTTCTTCATCATCAACTGCTTCTCTGGATCTCCGCTCCTATCACTCGAGCTCTGAAGTCATCCTTGTCGTATCTCTTCGTGGAAAAATCTATGTGAGTAGCCGTGTTGAGATGATGACAGTCAATTTCCTTTACTGGTCTGTTAGTGTTTAAATCTATGTGAGTAGCCGTGTTGCGATAGTTGAAATGGTTTGACATGGCGTGTAGGTTTGCTGAGTTTGCGCTTTCCGCGTTTTCTAATTCAGGATTTCCATCAATCTTTTTCATCTATCATTTATTTACGATCTTTAATTCCTTAGATTAATTAAACATTCATGCAAGGTTAACTCGATTGACTGAGTGTGGATTTGATTTGCAAAGTTCTGGAATCGTTTTTCGTCTGCCAGAGCTATCTCGATCTTTCCATTTCTATGTTCTGTATTTTATTTCTGCAACGGACTTCATTGGAATCTTTATCGGATTTTCATGTTCATCATCGTTTTGCGTCTGTTTCCTCCAGAGCTATCTCGATCTTTCCATTTCTATGTTCTGTAGTTTCTTTCTGGAGTTCAACAGACTTTATTGGAATCTGCAGCGGATTTTCATGTTTGTAATATAATTCCATTAGCATCTGAAGATGTGCTTATGTATTTAAGATTCACTATGAAACCTTAAGTAATAGATTATACTAGTAGGCGTACATGGATTCCTGACGTGTTGTGACTCTCTAATCCGTGGAGTTTCAGTAGCCATCTTTTTGCAGCGCATTTGCTCTGGCTTATATGTTGATGTTCGTATTTCATGGAATTTCTTACTATTTGTGCCTTTGTGGTAGCTTCCGGATTTTTTCTTTTGACAAAAGTAACCTTTGATTTCGGTTTTAGTATAGTTTTTGGTGTCATTTGGATGTAAGCTAAAGTTTTTGTAGCTCATGTAATCAACGGGAGCATATTAAATCCAATTCATTTAGCTCAGGTTTGTTTCCCTTTTTACTGTTATTGCTTAAGAAATTTCTTCTGTGTGTTATAAGGAAGTTCCGGAAGGATTTTTGCTTTTTCTCATTAATTGTCCTTTTGGTTTATAATGTCACTTTCCTAGAAATTAGGTTTTATTTCTTTGAGAAAATGATTTAATGCCTAGAATCATGAAAGATCTAGCTTGAAGGGATGGTCAATTTAGAATACCCGAGTCTTGAATATTACCTTTGAGGGATTCCAGGGGTGCTATTCGTCAATCTGAACTTACAATACCTTTCCCCCCTTTAATTTTTATCGACTATGATGTTTTATTTTATTTTTTCAGAGATCATGGCATTCTGTTTTCAAAAAACTTGTAGACTCTGACCAATAAACTTTCCTTTCCATTAATCTGTGCAATCACTTCTATAAATAATCAAAATGCTGCATTATTGCTTGTTATGTTGTGGTCCTTATTTCAGATGCACCACTTTATTTATCGTCTTCTGAGGTGCAGGAAGAACATTTCCTTTCCAATCTGCATTTCTCCTGGCCCCAGGTGTCGTGTGTCTACCAGTGCCCAACCAAGGGAAGCAGAGTCGTATTTGCTAGCTACAAAGATAGTGTAGGCCAGGCAAGCTCCTAAACTCTCTTTAGGAGTACAACCCATCTGAGTTGGGTATGTGTATCTAAACCATACAGTCTGAGCTCAGAGAAGGAATCTATATATCTTTCAATTTTGAAATTAACAGCGATTGTTTAACTAAAATGTGTTACTCTGGATGTTCATATCCCTCTCCACCGACCTCTCCCCCTTAAGAGGGAGGTTGGGGGTGGGGAAAATAGGCTGCTGTACCATGGTTCTTTTAAAAGAGTGGTTAAAGAAAATGATGGCAACCTGAATTGAGTTTTCAATGGTTTTATTTTATTCTTATTTTTCTGATGTTCTTCCGTTGTGGAACAGCATGTGGCATTAGTTTGTGATAACTGTTTACAAATTAGAAGTTAAATATTTCGATGATCCTATTGGAGATGAAAGTGTAACAGTGAGAACTCTTTTTGCTAGACTAAATTTATGAATTGTTGCTGTGGAGTGATTCATAATCTGGTTGCTCTCCAATGGTCATAATTTCACATCATTATCATTCTTGTGACTTCTGATCAAGTGGATGCAATTTTTGCAATTGCATTTTCTGTTATTTCCTGCAGTGGCTGTTGATAGGATCGTGTATCTTTATCTTTTTTATCTGGGGGGAGGGTGAGGAGTGTATCTTTACCCATCTTCAAATTTTTGACCATATTCATTTTTGTTTCCTTACAAATGATGGGTGAACATTTTTTAGGGTGTACTTGGAACTTCATTAGTATGTGTTCTTCTTCTAAGTTTTTCTCCATTCTTAAATGCAAATAATGCAAACAGATGGCTAAGGTCTTACAATCAGGTTGATTCCTTTTGCTTAGTTTTATTCAATAAGATCTTTCCATTTCAGCATCACAGCTTTTGTTCTGTTGATATCCTTGTTAAATTTGCTCCCTTAATTGGCTCTGTAATTGGATTTGAGGACCTCCTTGGGATATATACTTTTTTTTTTCAGGTATAATAGTTTTGAATTTGGTGTTATATTTTTATATTCTTTATATGGCAACCCCAGACTCAGCTTGCTGTGGTTGTGCAGATCCAGAAGTTTGCTTTGCGTTTTATAACATCTTCTGAAGCAGAAACATTCATAAATGTTTTAAAGGTGCAAACAGTGCAGAAGTTGTGATATTGAATATCATTTTCAAGACAAACAAGGCCTCTCTTTTTTTTTTTTGCAATATTTCTTCATTGCTTTTTAATGGGCATGATTTTTTCTTTTCCAGGAAAGGTTGAAAGACATAATAGATATTGGGTATCCACAAAACAATATCAAATCTAATATTTCATCTGAGGTCTCATCTTCAAATGGATTCCAGTGCAGGTACCAAAGGTGCTCAACAATTACAGAACGTCTCCTTTTATCTTGCTTATTGTTGTTGTTGTTGTATTGTTTTTCTATTGTCAGAAAATACAAGTTAGTAAGAAATGAGAATCCAATATCAAAACTATTGTCCATTAAGAAAAGAAATCAAAAGTACCACTGATGTTTGTAGTTATGGTTTTTTGTTCAGGGCTGAGGAGGATGCGATCCATGTGACTCCTGATGTTAGCTATGTGACTCCTGCTCTTACTTATACTCCTCAGATGCTGCCACTGGACTATAAAGCAGCGCAGACCCCATGTTTACAGGAACCAGTGCCTGCTTATAACTTGGAAAGCGTTTTACCAGCCCTGCCTCCCAGCTTCACTGCCCTACTTGCCAGCTGTTGTACTGAGGCTGAACAAGGTAGACTGATTGCACGAATTGCAGTGTAAACATGCTCCTATTCTGTCTAAGGTTTATGTTCTTCCCTAAATGAGACCATGGATGTTGCAGAGAAACCAAAGGTAGTACCGGAGGAAGTTGACATTATGAACCAAATCACGGTAACTTTCCAAAATCTCAATTTCAATATCATTGTGGACACTTGGGTTACCACATCATCATTGTACTGTAGTGCCTGTAATGGCTGTAGCTTGGTGAAACTTCTTGCAACCTGTTTATTTTCTGTGGAGAGTGGTAGAGGCGCAGCAGTATAACAGTGTGGTGTGGTACCTGGTGGCACCTCTTTGTCTAATAAGATAACCATTTAGATTGAAATGTTTGATTAATTTTATTCTTTACCTTTTGTCCCCTCCTTTCCAGAAATGCATGTTGGACTCTTCCTTCAATGGTAGGTCAAATTCCTTATATGGCCAGTAATTCTCAGTTATGAATCTTAAAGATTGGGTATGCAGTATTTCAGTTTTAGGTTGTTAGTCTCTTAGTTGAAAAGTCACTTCTATTAGGCAAATGATCAAGAAATTGTCAGCTTTGCAGTTTTTTTTTTCTCCCCTTATTATTCAGATGCTGAGTTTATATTTTCTGTGCCTATCAGATGTGCTGGTTAAAGTGGAGAAATATATTACTGAAATGGGTGGCAATTTGTCAATATAATCATATCCAAGAGATAAAGGCAGTTTGACTTCAATTTTCTGGAGGTGATATAGCTTTTAAGCAAAGTTCAGTTCATTTTATATTCTTTCATGTTCATATTTTCAATGGTACATTTGAGTAGCTTTAGACTTTAGTAAGAAACTCAAATATACTGCACTCAACTGGGGGGATTGCGGTTATTGTTGTTTCTTAATTCGATTATCTGCATAGTTAGACATTGATGTACTCAGATTTTATGGACCAATTTTTTCCCCACAATTTCGTGCCATGTACTCCATTCTTATTAGGTTGTTAATTGCTGGAGACTTCTGTACTGCACTTTTACACTCAGATTGACGTTGTTGTGTGACTCATGGTTGTTTACTATTTTGAGGGTAACAGTTCTACTACATTTCGTTTTCTAACTTTTACTGACGGGTAGGGAAATAGGCTTTCACCAAGCCAATACAACACTTCTTTAAGAACTGGGAGAATCGTGTCAATAAATTTGTAATTGCAATTCACTTCAATACTAGTGTGGTATCTTGGTAATCAATCGGGATTTACATAGTATAATGATGTGGATCTTGGTAAAGGCTGATCACCAAATGCACGTCCAGATCCAATCACATTTTAATTTGTCACTAGTTTTACTTTTACTTAAAAAATTATGAATACCCTTCCATTTGAGTCAAAATTCAAATTGAGCAAAAAAAGAAAAAACCGAGTTTTCTTAAGCCATGGTGAAGAGGAATTCCTTAACCATGGCTTTGGGGTGGGTGGGAGATGGTATCGCACAACGGTAGTAAATAGGGGGATGTTTAGGACCCTACTGGTGTAGGAAAACTTTCTTCTAAAGAAATATCAAACCACATTCTAATTTCATCATTGCCTTTACTTAAGAGTGACAGAACAGGATAAGAGCACTTCACCTCACATGAAATGACCTAGTTGCTCCCCTATCTATGATACCGTTTTGTTGAATCTCATTAGTATGCTTCTCTATGCCGCTTCCTCTGAGAATCCTCTCCCTACAACAAAATAAGACATCTTAAGAGGTGTAAATTTAAGGGGTGCAACTTGTTATCCCCAAATTGGTGAATTAAGAAGTTGTAACCTATTTTTAATTGTCCCTTGGTTTATTTTCAAAAGTTTGGTAATGAAGTATTTAACACATTAGTGAAAAAGGATTTTTTAAAAAGTTGTAAGTTATTTAATGCAATATTTGTGTGAAATGTCAGGATATTTACCCTCATAAAATATCCTCATAAAAAAAAGTATGGTATCTAAAAAGAGTAAAAAAGTAAGAGTAAAAGGGTGGGCACACCACCAGGTGTCCAACATTTGTCATCCTCTCTCCTCTGTCTTAGGAAAAGTTTCCCTTGTTCTCTTGTGTTCAGTTCTGTGATTGGTGTATGCTACTAGCTTACCGGACGCAGTTGGCACTTGGCATGCCCAACCTTCTTCCAAAAGTAAACTTATAACTTATTTATTCATTATTTATTTTTATTGTGAAAAGAAAAAACTGCATTAAGACAAAATAAACGATAATACATTTTCATCTACATGTAACCAAAGTTTATGATCAAACCCTATTGGCGAATATTAGTTTACCATTTTGATTACAACAAGATTATACCAAGTAAATTGACCCTTGCATTGTAATCACAATGATAACTTCAATATTTATCACATTTGAACCAATTCTAGATAGCTGGACAATTTATCTGAAAGGAATACAATTTACCATGCCGAAGCCAACCACTCCAAGACCCAACCCGAACAAAAAGTGAATTGGGGCTTTTGTATTTGCATTTTGGGTTGGGCCTGGTTCACAAAAGGCAAACCCAATGGGTATCAGGTTGGGGCATTTGGGTTTTGTTTTTTCGGTAAACAAGTCTTTATTAGAAAATACGACATGCAAAACTTATGGTGGCAATGAGGAACACAACTCAAGCAATCATGGATTGGAAATGGGTCATTCAGTCGCGCATGTTAACGACAAAGCCCTCCGAGCCAAGGAGTCAACCACGCTGTTAATCTCCCTTGGAATTGAAAAGAAACAACAAGAAACAAAAGAGGAAGAAAGGTGAATAATATTATCCACCAACACTCGAATGTGCAGAGGCGAAGTTCCACCACCAGCCCTGACATATGAAATCAGATTCACATTGTCAGACTCAATCATAACCCGCTCAAACCCAGCCATGATCATCTCCATCATCGCATACCGAACAGCAATGGGTATCAGGTTGGGGCATTTGGGTTAGGGCTATCATTTCGTTAAGCCAGCATGATAAAGGAATTCCATTACCAACGGCTTTCATTGTGCTTGGAGAGTGTTAGCGAAGGTATAGAGTTTGAACCATAAACAGATTGAAAGAGTAATACTAGATTATTCATATGTGTTTCCTTCATGGTGGGTGAAGGAAAACTTTCTTCTTTTTCACCCATCTAATGATATTGATATTGGCACAAGCTTCTTCCCACTCTGCTAATCCGACCTTGAAGTGCACACACACACAATCACACACGAACCAGCATCTCTTGGCTACTGAAGAACAGAAGGAGGCAAGATATAAGTTCATGGAATTTAAGAACTGTACGTGGTGCCGCCACAAACAGAATAAAACAAAGTTTTCCTCCATCCATAGAGGTTGGTTCACCCACCATCCTAGAGGTCACAAACCCTTATAGAGTTTTAGTATTTTCGCAAAACATTCTCGCAATGTCCTCTTCCGCCCATCTTACAACCGCAATGAATGAAATGTCATTCACCGTGGGTGGAGAAAAACTCTTGGTCTGAACGAGTATAACTACTTAAGCAGTTGGATTATTAATTGGAGTCCACACTCCACAGTGTTACCACGAGCGTTGTCGGCAGGCGAGTGTTATTTTTAGCCTAAGCATATGTTGCGTGTGAAAACCTCCGGTGCTTGGTTCGCCCGTGGATGAACCTGCAAAAACCAAGCAATGAGCGCAAGAGGGCCGGTGTGGCTCCGGCCTAGGACTCTCCGATGCTCAAGTCAGGTCTCCAACGCGACAGCGTAACTGCGTAGTAGAAAGCAAGATGCGGAATAGTGCTCCATACCTGGGTATTTATAGGGTAAGGAGGAGATGAGACGGTTGGAAGAGTCCTAGTATGGTAGGAGTCCTTCTTTCGGAAGGTTCTCTCGCGTAGAGCGGAGTGGAGAGTTATTTTCGGGGTCGGACTCTTATTAAGGTAAGAGTCCATGTGTGGTGCGATTCCGGGTCGCGCTGGGATCGTGGCTCGGTCCTTATCCCGTGATTCTCGGGATGTGCTGACGTGGCCCGGAGATCCCCGGTGGGGGGCTATGAGAGCTTCAATGGAGGAGGGCTCGGCCTACGAGGTCGGCCCATGGGGTCGGCAATGGAGGTCGAGCTCGGGAGGTTGGTCTCGGCCATGAGCTCGGCTAGGTGTCTATGGCTGACCCGTATAATCTCGGCCTTAGCCACCGGCTAGCTCGCTCAAACCAGGCTTTGTCAGGTGACTTATTGGATATGGGGTCAGCCCAATTTCCTGCTCGGCCCAACTCGGTTCTCGGACTGAGGTCGGGTCGGCCACATGGTAGCCTCTGATAGGTGGGGTGTTTTATGCCTCATCACAGGCCCCCCCACTCATCAGGTGTCGGCTCGGCGTTGATGAGTGAAGTTTCCTGGGCGCTTTTCTGGAAGATTCTTGCGGTTGGGCCGAGATTATTTATTGCTGCGGATTTGACGTTGCACGATCCGACGGTTGGGTGTCCGTGCCACGTCAGCAGAGTCATTATGGCGGGCTCGGGAATTCGAAACGTCCTTTGATCTGGGCCGTTGGATCATGTTGATCTCTGGTCGGCCGTTGGATCAGTAAAACCCAAGGATTATAAATAGGCGACTCCTAACTATTCATTCTTCACTGCTCTAAGTTATTGACTTCTCGGCAAGTTTGGAACCGTCAACTCGGTAGATCTCGTCGTTTGCTTGCTCGTGATCGACTCGGCCGAAGCTTCGTTCGTGATCGACTCGGCCGTCGTTTCGTTCCCGCTCAGCTCTTCTTCAACCAGTAAGTCTTCTCCGCCCAGTATGTCAGTTGGTAGTAGTCCTATGGGCGAATTGCTCGCCAGGGCGGCAGAGGGCGCGAGTCCGAGCCGAGAACTCCCCGTCCGCTCTCCCACCATAGACCTATTGGGCTCGACCTCAGACGAGCCCGATGTAGTGGAGCTTCGTCAGGCCGAGGTGGCCGAGCCCCGTTACCCATGGAGTTTGACCACGCGGCCCAATCCAACCCAGACCGGGCCGAGAACTCCGGGTCGTCCTCATCCGATGAGGAATCAAGTGAGGGAGATTAGTCCGAGATGGGGGTTGGCTAGGTAAGCTCGTCTACCGACGCCCCTGAGCCCGAGGAAGGCAGTGTCGGCACCGTTCCGAGCACGATCACGGAGGCCGACCTCGACTATCTGAGGATGACCTACGCCATCCCCGAGGACATTCAGCTCCGAGTTCCTAACCCCGGGGAGATGGCCTGCTTCATTAGGCCCGCGAGGTGGCTCAACGAGACACCCTTCAAGTATGCGTTCAGGCTCCCGCTTCGGCTGGTGGACCAGATCTTGGACCACTTCCATTTGTCTCCTGGTCAGCTGGTGCCGAACTCTTGGCTGGCCGTGTACGGCTTCTACGCTTTGTTCTCGAGATGGGCCGAGGTACGAGCGTGGCGCTTTTCTCTCGGCTCTTCTTCCGAAGAAGTCTCCCGAGAAGGGGTGGTATTATTACTCGCCGCCGATCGGGAAGAGTGCTTGCTCTAAGCGGCCACAAACAGTCGGCACGCCGACCTTCAACAAGTATTGGAAGCCCCATTTTTCTTTGCTTCTATTCCCAACAGCCCTCTCCGAACCGAGTGGAAGGAGATGAACCTGAACTATGTAAATAGGGTACTACCCCTGACCGAGAACGAGATGACCTCGCTCGACCTGATCCCCCAGCGTCCGCCCTTCGATGTCCTCCAGCTTCAGGACGAGGGGTTTCTTCAGAGTTGGCATATGACCCCTGGTAGGAACCCTTGCCGAGCTTGTCTCTGTTGTCCGAGCCGACCCCTTTACTTAGTTTTCTTTTCTTTTTCTGACTCGTTTTTTTATGTTTTCGGTTTCTCTTGCAGTGGTCGGTCACATTCCTCCAATGGACACAGCTCGGCTAAGGGCCGAGACCATCGCAGATAGGAAAAAGAAAAATGCCGAGAAGAAACCCCAGGGAGAGTCCTCCAAGGCCTCCAAGGGCAAGGCCGTGATGCCGGGACCGTCGGACGCGGTGGTCGGTCTTGAGGCCGAGAAGAACACGGGTCCAGCCGGGTCTCCGAGGAAAGGGAAAGGCCGAAAAGGCGAGAGGAGCCCGCCGAGAGATATCAAGCGTCAAAAGCTCTCGGTAAACCTGACGAGTGGCGGCCTTTCGCCCGTGGCCTCTCCCACCAACATCTCCCGATACATCCTGGGGAGGGCTTCGGCCAATAATGTCCCCGTGAGGCCGACCTGGCGCCTCTTTTCGGGGGACTCGGCCCTGACGTCGGCCGCTCACGCCAAGGAATGGCTTGATGCCGGTCGACTTCCAGCAGATAAGGAGAAGCTCGAGGCGCTGTCCGACCCCGAGCTCCTCTCCACCCTATTCCAAGATTTTAACATGGTAAGTTTTCTTGTCGGCTTTCGTAATTAGATATGATCTGGGTAATTTGTCTTGAATTTTGTTCTCATGCTTTTTTGTAGGGGTTCGCCAAAGCAGTGGAGACCATGCTCCGCTTCGAGCGGCTCCTGACCGAGAACTATTCTTTGGACGTCCAGTGCAAGAAGGCTTATCAGGAAGCCCAGGATGCCGTTCAGAGGCGTCGGGAGACCCAAGAGAAGCTCACCGCTGCTGAGGCCGAAGTGGAGAGCTCTCAGGCCGAGGTGGCTAGGCAGAGAGAGAAGGTCCGGGCTCTGCAGGCTCGGCTCGCCGAGGTGAAGGAGAAGGCCAAGGAAGATCTGGCCACGGCTCGGAGCGTGGCAGTTAGCGACTATCTCCAAGCGGAGGAGTACGCCGATATCTGCCATGAGATCAGGAAGCCTCCCTTCGCCGAGGGTTTTGAGGCAGGCCGAGCTAAACTTTTAGCCGAGATCAAGGCGGCGTACCCAGATCTCAATCTCTCCTGTTTTGATGATGATGCGACTACCTTCGCAGGGGAGATGGGAGATGAGGAGGGAGCCGAGGTCACCCAAGCTCTACCCCTTGAGGCACCTGCTCCGGCAGACGTCCTCCCTCGGGGAGCTGGACCCCAAGACCCTGCTGCCGAGCCCAGTACCGTGGACGCTTCCGAGGTCGCCTCCAAGTCCCACGCAGAGGAGACAGAGATGTAAAAATAAATTTATTTTTTTTTTGTGGGGCCGAACTGCCCAATTTTGTAACCGTGCCGATCAGTCGGCTTACAATGAATAAAACAACTTATTTTTGCCAGAATTTGTCTAAGTATTTGAACTCGGCGCCCTCAGTATTCTTTTCCTTGCGTATTCTGTTTTGTTTGTGGCCAAGCTGCCGAGTCGTTTCACTAGCCGTGCTTAGGAACTCGTCTCTTTTTTATCCATGCCTCATGTGGTCGGCGGTTTCGGTCATACAACGCCCGAGGTCAATGTGATCCTCGCTTTGGTTGGTTAACTCACCTTTCCCTTCGGTCCGATTGGAGAGGCTATCATATAAGCGGACTCGTGGCCGAGTATCCTTCCTGGCCGAGCCTAATGCCTTATCTTAGTTTTGTACTTTGTTAGGTTCGGCCAAATAGGGATGTCGGCCCTTGAGAGGTCGGCCAGGTCAATGAGGACCGGTCTTACGACTCGGCTACAGACCTACGAGGGTCAGTCTTTGAGGTCGGCCTGGCCTATGAGGACCGGTCTTACGACTTGGCTGTCGACCTATGATGGTCGATCATTGATGTCGGCCTGGTCTATGAGGATCGGTCTTATGACTTGGCTGCCGACCTATGAGGGTCGGTCTTTGAGGTCGGCCAGGTCTATGAGGACCGGTCTTACGACTTGGCTACCGACCTACGAGGGTCGATCATTGATGTCGGCCTGGTCTATGAGGACCGGTCTTATGACTTGGCTGTCGACCTATGAGGGTCGGTCTTTGAGGTCGGCCAGGTCTATGAGGACCGGTCTTACGACTTCAACTTGGGAGCTTGCCAATACGTTAAGTGTTGGAGAAAAAGACTTTATTGAATCAAATGTCGGAACTGAAGCCGAATACAAGCATGCTCAATTATTGAAAAAACTTCTTCAAATTTTCCGAGTTCCAAGGTCTCGGTACCTTCTTGCCCCCCGGAGTCTGCAAGCAATACGTGCCAGGGCGAATTTGCTTGGAGACTATGTACGGGCCTTCCCAATTTGGTGCTAATTTTCCTTGTTGCTTCGGCTGGGATGCGCTCGGTTTTCTGAGAACAAGGTCCCCTTGACGAAAATGCCGCTCTTTGACTCTTGAATCATAGTAGCTTGCCGTCTTCTGTTTGTACGCCGCGTTCCGGAGTAGGGCATTTTCTCGGACTTCATCGAGGAAGTCAAGATTTGCTCTCAACCCATCTTCATAGGTCTTCTCATCGAAGTTGAGCACTCGGTACGATGAGGCCATAACTTCAACCGGTGCGAGGGCTTCGGTCCCATAAGCGAGGCGAAATGGACTCTCCCCGGTTGGAGTTCTTACAGTCGTCCGATATGCCCATAGGACGCTTGGGAGTTCTTCCACCCATCTCCCCTTGGCCTCATCCAACTTTCTCTTAATGCCGGCGAGTAATGTTCGGTTGGACACTTCTACTTGTCCATTTGCTTGCGGATGAGCTACCGAGATGGGTCGGAAGTCAATGTGGAAGTGCTCGCAGAACTCTCGGAAGGCCGGGTTGTTGAATTACGCGCCATTATCAGTGATGAGAACTTTCGGTAGCCCGAACCGGTAGATGACCTTATCTCGGAAAATTTTCTCCATGTTCTTCTCAGTGATGGTGGCAAGGGGCTCGGCCTCGACCCACTTGGTGAAGTAATCGATCGCTACTACTACGTATTTTCTGTTTCCCGATGCCGGGGTGAAATCTCCGAGAATGTCCATTCCCCACATAGAGAATGGGATTGGGCTCAGCATTGAGGTTAACTTTGTTGCTGGTCGGCTTGGGATTGGCGAGAACAGTTGGCACTTCTCACACGTCTTCACGTATCTCATGGCCTCTTCTTGCATTCTTGGCCAATAGAATCCTTGCCGAAGTATCTTGTATGCAAGAGCTCGGCCGCCCATGTGACTCCCACATATTCCCTCATGCACCTCGGCTAATGCATACTCGGCCCCCTTCGGTCCCAGACATCGGAGAAGAGGGGCCGAGATTGCCCTTTTGTAGAGTACTCCGTCGATCATCGAGTACTTGGAAGCTCGGATCTTGACCTTCCTTGCTTAGTCTCGGTTCCCCGGGAGCAGGTCATTCTCCAAGTAGTTGACAATGGGGTCCAACCAGGTCGGCCCGTCCTCTTCAATGTGCTTTACGCTTTCTTCTTGTAAGGATGGCTTCTCCAATATTTCTATGTATACTGACCGGCTCAGGTATTGGAGGTCGGCCTCGGCCAACCTGGATAAGGAGTCCGCCGCGGCATTCTCTTTTCTCGGTATTCGAGTCATCTCAAAGTGCTCGAACTCGGAGATCAGATCTTGGGCTCGGCCCAGGTATGCTATCATCCTTTCGTCTTTCGCCTCGTAGTCTCCGTTGACCTGGTTGACCACAAGTTGGGAGTCTCCTCGCACCTTCAACCGCTTTATGCCCATAGCTTTGCTGACTCGAAGTCCAGCTAGAAGGGCTTCATACTCAGCCTCGTTGTTCGAGGTGGGAAACTTGAACCTTAGGGCATATTGGACCAGAAAGCCTTCGGGGCTTACAAGTATTAGGCCGGCCCCGCTTCCTCCGGAGTTGCTTGAGCCGTCGACATTCATGGTCCAAATCGGGTCGGTCGTAGCCCCGACCTCCTCGACTGTCTTTTCTTCTCCGGCCTCATGTTCGAAACCCGTGCATTCGGCGATGAAGTCGACAAGGGCTTGTCCTTTTATCGCCGTCCTCGGTCGATAGCTTATATCGTATTCACTTAGCTCAACCGCCCAGGAAATCAGCCGTCCCGAAACGTCGGGTTTTTGCAATATCTTCTTGAGTGGCTGGTCGGTCAGTACCGCGATCGGATGAGCTTGGAAGTACGGCCTTAGTTTCCTTGCAGCCATGACTAGAGCGAATGCTACCTTCTCGAACCCGGAATACCTTGTCTCGGCATCAACAAGAATGTGGCTGATATAGTATATCGGCCTTTGAGTTCGACTCTCTTCTCTGATCAACACCGCACTGACCGCTACGGGAGTGGCGGCTAAGTAGATTTGAAGCTCCTCTTTTGGTTTCGGTCGGCTGAGAAGAGGCGGGTTCTCCAAATATTTCTTCAGCTCTTCAAAAGCTTCCTGGCATTCGGACGACCAGATAAAGTCTTTTGGGTTCCGGATATTCTTTAGGGCCTTAAAGAACGGTAGGCACTTGTCGCCTGATCTCGACATGAATTGCGCCAACGCAGCCACACGTCCGTTTAGGCTCTGTACTTCTCGGATCGTCCTTGGAGGACTAATCTCTTGGATGGCTCTGATTTTTGCCAGATTGGCTTCGATGCCTCTGATAGAGACCATGAAGCCGAGGAACTTTCCCGAGGTTACGCCGAATGCACACTTGGCGGGATTCAGCTTCATCTGGTTCTTCCTCAATACGCCGAAGGCTTCTTCCAGATCGGCCAAGTGGTGCTCGGCCTTCAAACTTTTCACCAACATGTCGTCCACGTAGACTTCCATGTTCTTTCCGATCTGCCCGCGGAATATATAGTTCACGAGGCGCTGGTATGTCGCTCCGGCGTTCTTCATCCGAACGGCATGACCTTGTAGCGAGAAATTCTCTTGGTCGATTCGGAAGGCCGTGTACGACTCGTCCTCCTCATGCATCATGATTTGGTTGTAGCCGAGTCGCGCGTCCATGAAGCTCGGCATCTCGTGACTGCCGTGGCGTCGATCAAGAGGTCGATCCGAGGTAATGGGTATTCATCTTTTGGGCAAGCCTTGTTGAGGTCGGTGTAGTCAACACACATTCTCCACTTCCCGTTCGGTTTAGGGACCATGACGACGTTAGCCAACCAGGTCAGGAATTTCTCCTCTCGGATGAATCCTGATCGGCGAAGCTTCTCCACCTCTTCTTTGATTGCAGTTTGTCGATCAAGTGCGTAGTTCCTTCTCTTCTGCCGGATTGGTTTTTGACCCGGATCCACATGGAGTCGGTGCTCGGCTATATGTTTGGGTATGCCTGACATGTCAGCGGCGGACCAGGCGAAGACATCGGCGTTCGCTTTTAAGAAAACTCTGAGCCGCCTCCTTTGATCTTCATTTAGTAGTGATCCGAGCTGGACCACCTTTGCTGGGTCATCTTCGCTGAGATGAAGTGGGGTCAGGTCTTCCACGGGTCGTCCTCTTCTCTCGATAAGCTCATCCCGCTGATCTTCTGGGAGATGCTCGACGCACATGGCCATTCCTCGAACATTACCCTTGTTTTGCTTGACGAAAGTAGCGTAGCACTCTCGTGCCTTCTTCTGGTCGCCTCGGACCTCGCCGACACCGTTCTCAGTGGGGAACTTCATTTTCAAGTGAGTCGGGGAGATGATGGCTTGGAGGGCGGTCAATGAAGGACAGCCGAGTATGGCATTGAAAGCCACTACCGACCGTACCACCATGAATTTGACTTGGATCGTCGCCTGGCATGGAGCTTGCCCAATTGTGACTAGTAGATCGATCGAGCCCTTGATGGTCGCGGCCGCTCCCGAGAACCCGTGAAGCGAGGTGCCTTCGGGCTTGAGGGCATCGTCGCCGAAGCCAAATTGTCGGTACGCTTCTAGTGACATAAGGTCCACGGATGCGCCGGTATCGACCAATACACGGTGGACGGGCCTGTTCGCAATTTCTACCTGCACCACTAAAGCATCGTAATGAGGTAAACTTATACCTTCGAGGTCGGCTTCGGTGAAGGAGATCGTCACCGCCGGCTTGAGTTTCTTGGCGGGCATCTCGGCTACTCCGATGAAGCGAGCGTTTGCCTTAGCCTTTCGAGTACTCTCTTGCCCGAGCCCTCCGAGGATAGTGTATATGGGGGCTCCCTTGTCATTGCTCGGCCCGGATCCGTCCTCCTTCTTCTCGGCTCGGACCTTGTCATCGTCTCTTTCAACTCGCCTGTTTTCGGCCCTAGGCTCAGCTCTTCTTTGATCTCGGTCATCAGGCCGCCGACCTCCACGATCTTCTCGGCCTCCTTTGACATATCGCTTCAAGTGGCCCGCTTTTATCAGCTCTTCGATTTCTCTTTTCAGCTGATAACAATCTTCGGTGTCATGACCGGTGTCCTTGTGGAACTGGCAATATTTGTTGGGATTCCGAGATGACCCCGCTTGCATCGGTCGGGGTCGGCGGATGTACCCCCCATCTTGTATTTGCATCAGGATCTCCTTGCGAGACGCATTCAGTGGCGTGTAGTCGGGGCTCCGAGCTCGATCCGACCTATCAGCTCGACGATCCGTCCTTGGCCTTTTGTCTTCCCTTCTATCGTCTGTTGTCGGCCTTTTCTTGTCGATACGACCTTCGTTGCCCTTCCGGCCTTGGAGGACCTCGGCCATATTTGCGAACTCGTTGCACCTCTCCAAGAGCTCGGCCAGGTTTTTTGTCGGCTTCCGGGCCAAGTCCTTGATAAGGTCCATGTCGGCCAATCCGTTGCTCATAGCCGTATGGGCCGTGGCCTCATCCAAATCCTTGATGTCCAAGGATTCCTTGTTGAAGCGGGAGACGAATGCTCGGATCGACTCGTCGGGCCTTTGCTTCACGCTGAGGAGGTTGACCGTGGTCTTCTTATGTTTCATACTACTCTGGAAGCGCATGACAAAGGCTCGGCAGAGTTGAGCCAAGCTTTTTATGGAATTCGACGGCAACCAGGAGAACCATGAGGTCGCCGCGCCCCTGAGGGATGCAGGGAAGGCTCGGCAAGAGACGATCTCGGTTCCCCCGTACATGGTCATCATCGCATTAAAGTAGTTGATGTGATCTGTCGGGTCGGTCGTCCCGTCGTATGGGTCGAACGGGGGAGGTTTGAAACCATTGGGTAGCGACGCGGTCATGATCTCGGGAGGATACGGGTGACGCCCGACCAAAGAGTAGGCATCCGGGGTCGCTTGTTTCTTCAACCCCTCCACTTGCTCGGCCAAATCTCGTAGCCGCTTCTCCAGCTCGATTTCAGGTACTCCGCCAACCGGCTCCTCGGCCCGGGGTCGATAGGGTCGGTCGTCCCGTTGTAGTCGGCCATTCTGGTCAGCTCGGTCCTCACCATCCTTCCTTGTTCTTTTTTCTTCTTGGAAGTTGGACCCTCGGGGGCTCCCCTGTTGTTCTTCTCGGGGAGGTGAGCTCTGACGTCGGGGAGTATGACGCGATCCTTCACCGTGTCTCGGCGCGCGCCTTTCAACCGGGTCTTTCCTTTGTTCTTGGAATCTCCTCGGCGGTTCGTCCTCTCCGATCCGTCCAGAAAATACCGACCTCCTTGCTACAGAGCCGACCGGTTCAATTTCCTGCCTTGTTCGCGGGCTTTGGCGATGTTCTTATTCACCCCGCCGAGCACCTCTACTGGGGCGCGGAGGTGGAGTCTTCTGACGAGACGGGTGCGAGGACGCAGCCCGACTCGGCTCGGCCCTACGTCGGCCACCATTTTGCTGCAAGTTTCTTTCAGCGCGGACCGGAGCTGGAGGGAGCGCGGCGGCGCGGCTGCCCATCAGCCCGCCTCGGGCCATCCGGTTCATGAAGGCGCGCAGCATCTCGTTGGTGTGGAGCATCGCAGAATCGCAAATCCATAACTCGTCGATTATTTGCCGGGGCTTCGGGTCCAAACTCTCCGGCAAGGGTGGCGGTCTGGTAGGCCATTTCCGTCCAAACTTGGCTTGGCCTGTACCCGGCTAGCCGCGGCCGTGGTTAGCGTACCTCCCCCATTCCCGCTCTCTGGAGGAGGAATGGTGCCCGTGATGGGCTGCGCACCACCTGCCATAGGGGGTCTTCTGTTTATCCCCTGCCGAGAGGCTTCGGGGGGCGGTGATCGCTCTCTGCACAACGGGTTGCGGCTCCTCCGTATGGGAAGTAGAGCCATGCCGCCCGACCTCGTGTGCACCATTATTATTGCTCGGGAATTGGCGAAACGACGATGCTTGCCGATGTCGTTCCCACGACGGCGCCAAATCATTGCGTGTGAAAACCTCCGGTGCTTGGTTCGCCCGTGGATGAACCTGCAAAAACCAAGCAATGAGCGCAAGAGGGCCGGTGTGGCTCCGGCCTAGGACTCTCCGATGCTCAAGTCAGGTCTCCAACGCGACAGCGTAACTGCGTAGTAGAAAGCAAGATGCGGAATAGTGCTCCATACCTGGGTATTTATAGGGTAAGGAGGAGATGAGACGGTTGGAAGAGTCCTAGTATGGTAGGAGTCCTTCTTTCGGAAGGTTCTCTCGCTTAGAGCGGAGTGGAGAGTTATTTTCGGGGTCGGACTCTTATTAAGGTAAGAGTCCATGTGTGGTGCGATTCCGTGTCGCGCTGGGATCGTGGCTCGGTCCTTATCCCGTGATTCTCGGGATGTGCTGACGTGGCCCGGAGATCCCCAGTGGGGGGCTATGAGAGCTTCAATGGAGGAGGGCTCGGCCTACAAGGTCGGCCCATGGGGTCGGCAATGGAGGTCGAGCTCGGGAGGTTGGTCTCGGCCATGAGCTCGGCTAGGTGTCTATGGCTGACCCGTATAATCTCGGCCTCAGCCACCGGCTAGCTCGCTCAAACCAGGCTTTGTCAGGTGACTTATTGGATATGGGGTCGGCCCAATTTCCTGCTCGGCCCAACTCGGTTCTCGGACTGAGGTCGGGTCGGCCACGTGGTAGCCTCTGATAGGTGGGGTATTTTATGCCTCATCAGCATATATCCCTGAAAGTGAAAATTTTAATATTCACATCGTATTTGGGGTTTTGTTTGGGAACTGAAAACAATGGGCGAGTTTGGTTTATAAACAGTTCTGGTCGAATACTCAAATGTTAAGAGATAGATAGAGGTGACCTGAGCTTTGATTGGTTAAATTCGTAGAGTCCAAATTTTAACCCTTTTTTTTTCTAGGGGTTGTAGCCTTGTAGGGGTCCTCAGAGAAAGGGGCAGTTGGGCATGGCCATGTTAAGGCGGAGACAAAATGGATCTTTGATTGATAATTTTATGGATCCTCTTTTTTGACTGCGTTTTCGTTCCCTTTTCAGGACAGTTCTGCGGCACTAGGACTGCAAAACAAACACACTCTCTCTCTCTCATTTTTTTTTAATCTGATCTATGATTTACACCTAAGTCCTAACCCTTATATGATCTATGATTTACTCCAAACCCAATCAAGTATGGGTAGATCAAGATGTGAGACCTACTTGTATATGATAAATATTTATCACATGGCAGGCCAGATGTGAATATCGTACCTCTCGATTAACATAAATATTTGACGTATGATAGATGAGAATTGAATATGTAGAGTCTAAACTCCTCCATAGATAAGCGCAGAGACTCAATCCAAGAGAGAGTTATCAAAATCGTAAAATAAGCATTAGAAATCTAGAACCACCAAAAGAGTGCATTTTAATTTAATACTAAGAGGTAACATTTCAGTATATGGGAAGGTATATATATTGAATTTGAACTTGAAATTTGACATATGACAAAAAACCATTGGTTCAGTCAACACAAAACACCAAGAAAAATTAGGAAAGAGACAAAGTCATAAAGAGCCTAAATGTTACTTGTGGAAACCTTAAATGGTTTCTTGTATGGTTCTACTTTGTCACATGACTTGTCAAATGATGTTGACTATGTGGGAAAGTAAAGTTTTGAAAATCCAATAAGAAAATGAAACGTTTGGAAACGAAAACCAATGGATAAAATACATGAGATGACAAGACAAAGGGGTATATGGGTAAGTTTAGATATGAAATTTGATAAATATCAAATCTTGACCATGTGTAATCAATCTGTTTGGAAAATAATACCAAGTAAATGGAGGATGTAGAACTTATCTCAATGGATTAACACTTGAAATGAAGCAATTGCGTATTGGAGGAAAACTTTATAAACGAACGAAAATCACAAACACTTGGTGGGGTTAAGTTGTGCCACTAGTCACTCTTCTATGATGCAATATGGTTTTTTATGAATCAACCTTCAAGATGAAATAATTCCTTATAGGTTTTCTAGTAGTTGTTCAACTCACTTATTGAGCCATATCAAGACACACTTAGGTTGTGCTCAATCATAAGTGAAATGAATCTCAAAAAATCTCTCAAAACGGTAAACCAAGAGGCAAGAGAGAGAGAGAGAGAGGGAGGGAGGTAGTAGAACACTTTAAATCATATCTAAAGTGTCAAGGATGTAACAAGGAATCTCATGTGTCTAGGTGTAAACTGCGTTGCGGTACAAAGAACATCAACCCTTATATTACACGACGCTATCTAATAGTTAAAAGAAGAGGATTTCCCACAACGCTGGTATACTAACTCGGGCATATGAGAATCCCATTACAAATCGTCAAATAAGGAGATTTATGAAAGAGAGAGATAGTATGGGAATATGGGGCCCTCATTATCGTATCAGCTTTCCATATGGTACAATTGAAAATGAATCATATAACAAGGTCTTCCTAAGTGGACCATGCCTTTATGGGCTTTGGAAAAAAAAAAAATTTATTACCTTTAAAATATGGCAACAAAAGGAAGATTCTTTGATCACGGGGGCCAAAAGTCATTGAGTGAAAAGCCTAAAATTCGGTAGACAAATGGAGAATGAGATGAAAACAAGTGCCCACATCTTTACTGCCACATCATCTGCCACGTTTTAAGATTCCTAGATTGTAAAAAAAAGATTGTCTATTAGACGGCACGCTGAGTAGAGAAGTCCTTGACTCCTTGTCCCTTATATTAGGAAAAGTTAAAAACAACATGCCATCTTTCACCGTCCATTGCAATGTCGAGGTGATTGAAATCTTGAAAGTGACTTATAAGTGATCATAATCCATTCGATGGATGATAGATGGCCTTCTGAAAAAAACGAACCTAGCTACGTTCTTCATGTCTCATAGGGCTATTGTGTTAGGCTTTCTCTTGTGTGGTTAAGAATCAGAATCTTGTGCAGAATGATGTTTGCTGTTTGCCCCCCTTTGATTTGTCCCTCCCTCCCTCCCTTATTGCCCCCCTTGATTTGTCAGATCTTTATCACCTCCAGTTTGCTGACCGGTCCAGTTCCCCAGTTCCTCTAACAAAGGGGGGCTGAAATGACCTCTCTACCCATGCCCAAACACCTTGCCCGGGTGGGGTCCATCATCCCCCTATTAGAGGAACTGGGGAACTGGGCCAGTCAGCAAACTGGAGGTGATAATTTTCCTGATTTGTCCCTCCCTCCCTCTCTTCTTTCCTTTTGGGCTCTTTTAAGAACCTTTTGAAAGGATACCTTATTACTAGGTAAATAGGGAATGAGGGAATGAGGGAATGAGGGAACTATTGTATCTCAAAATATATTTTCCCTACAAAATAAGATTAAAAAAAAAAGAAAATTTGTATTGCAAAAATAAGGAACCAATTTCTAAGAGATTGAATAAAAAAAATGGAGGACGTTCTTTATGGGGAAGTGTAGAGGCCACGTGCACATTGGCATCTCAAGGGGTAGAATTTCTTCTTTTCATGGGAGGCGGGGCGGTCATTTCACCCCCCATTGTATCTTGGTGTGGCTTACGCCATCCCATAGAGAACATTTTTCCCAAAATAATTTAGGGTGGGAGTTTTCCACGCTGGTAATATGCACGTTATCACCAATTAGTGGTCTGAAAAATGTATCAATTCATGTGGATCTCATATTTTTAAAATAGATAAAACAAAACAAAGATGGCATGGGGAAGAATACAGACAAGGACAGTGTGTGGATATTTTCTCCAAAAAATTATAAATAAATAGAAAATTTGTAAATCATCATTATTTTATTTTTATCAATTTTTTTTTTTTCATTAAGAAGATACTTGTTGCCTCATAGTGAATCCAATAAACCCATCATTTGAATGATATAATCATGTAAAATAAAAACCCAAACTTATAACTATGAGATGCGATTATTTTTTTTTCTCTTAGAAATATTTTTTTCAATATGAATATTGAAAAAAGAGTACAATTAAAAAATAACCGAATCAAAATTCAAATTAACAAGGGTTTGAGAGGACAACTTAACTCAGGGTGGTCATTTCCCCTCCCCCCTATTAGAGAAGAACTTGAGAAAATGGACCAGGGAAATGGGATCGTTCTCCTCTCAGATTCCCTGCCCGGTTAGGTGCACAGGTTCCTCTCATAGGAGGGGCAGAAATGACGAGCTCACCCCCTGCCCAAACACACTGCCCAGGTGGGGTGAGGTCGTCATTTACGCCCTCCTATGAGAGAAATCTGCGCACCTGACCGGACAGGGAACCTGAGAAGAGAAAAATTCGGGGAAATGAAGTAGATAATAATTCTTTATTTCTCCATATATGAGACTCACCAATAGAGAACCTTCAATGGAAACTCAAAAGTGGGACTCTTTCAACCCAAAATAATATATTGAAAACAAATTCTTCTTCTTCTTCTTACAAACCTAAATATCCATATGTATGTAGATAAGGAAAGAACGAGTCATTGGAATTAATCCATTAAAAAAGAGCCATTGAAAAGAAGGAAAAAAAAACCGTTGGAGAGGAAGAGAAATATAGAATCATGAACAATACATACTCATGAGTCATGACATCATGTGACGTTATAAGCAATACCCTTAAAGCAACCCTTGTTATCCAAGGGCCATCACTGGTCCAATACCCATTTCAATTTTAAAGGGACAAAACTTTACCAAAGAAAAATAAAGGGACTAAAATGAAGAGGGCAAAAGGTAATCATGGTCACTTTGAGTCTCCATACCTAAAACACATTTTCAATTTGCCGAAAAGCTTTTGAACAGTTTAATTAGAGGTTCAAGAAGTGTGTTTAAAAAAGTAAAGTGAGGATGGATTTCTTATGATCAAATGATGGAAACATTAATATTATAAAGCATCAACCAGTAAACGCGTTTCTTATCATTGGAGCCGGCGCCATAGCTTAATATAGTTTATGTTAATAAAACCCTTAATCATTCATTATTCTACTTTGCTTAATGACTCCACTTGGGCTATTTTTTTAAGAACTCAGCCGTAGTTGAGAGAGAGAGGTGGAAGAGATTTAAAAGTACTCATTAAACAATGTCTTTGTAGTACATATTTGCTTCTTCTATATATTTTGTGAATAACTTTAAAGCTACCATTCCATGTCATGATGATTATCAAGTTAGTAATGGATGAGGAGGAGGAGGTTATTGTTGTATGATACTTCTTAATTATATATTTAATTTCTTGTAATCATAAGGGAATTATACGAATATAAGATTTAGTGATATATGTATACTCCATTAGATTGCGTAAAGTAGATTCATGTACCTTGAAATTGATTATAAAAAACAAAAAAAATATATTCTATCATTATAGAAATATGGATCCCTAACTTTACAAAAAATAAAATATGTGATCATGCCTTGTGTCCTTTCTCAATACCAAACTCTACCACTTCTAATGAACCCACGTTGGTGCACCAACAATTAATTTGACGAGCAAGGGGAAATCTTCCACGCCACATCAATTGGGGCACAGGGAAGGGAGAGAGTGTCTGGAATATGAGAAGATATGAGAAAGCAATCTCATATATAGCTAACGGCATGAGAATACTTTTCCCATATTTTTTAAAAAGATCCTTTTAATTATAAGAGTCGCAGTATATACTGTCAAGTAGCAAATAGTGAAGCAATATATTTCACTAACCACAGTGCCGGGGAATAAAACACTTATTAAAAAGTGTTCAAATTTTTCGGTTCTCTTTTAATATTTATTTTTTGAATAAGAGCATTGTTTATATACTTGATTCTTGTAGTTAGTATATATTCGCATACATGTTTATAAAGTAAAGCTGATGAGTATATATAATTCCTCTTTTGTTTTTAAAAGTGTCAACTCAAGATATGTTGCTCATGCGGACATGTGAACCAAAAAAAATTCTCTAACCCTATCTTCCTAGGTCCTATACAAGTGATAGGTTTGCTTTTCCTTTTTTGGTAAATATAGGTTTGCTTTGCTTTCTTTTGTATATGAGTGCTTCCATAAAGTGTATCATATTTGTATGTAAGCTTGGATAATTTAAATTTAGTATAATCTAATTTTTAAAATACTCCTTAGACGCAAAAAAAAATTAAGGCTAAATGTTCTCTATGCAGTAGCGTAGGCTGTGCCTAGACACATGAGGGTGGACGAAATGATCACCCTGCCCCCTGAATGGGCAGCCCATGTGTCTGGGTGCAACCTGCGCTGCTGCACAGAGAACTTCTGCCCAAAAATTAATTACCACAATATAGACACAAAAAGAACTAACAATGGCAGTGTGTATTTCTGTCACAATACTCAAGTTCCATCCATTCAAATCAGGGTTTGAGTAATTGGAATTGTTTACCTCCTATTCCAATCTGAACCATCATGAATCGGCAAAAAATCCCTAAAAAACAAGTTTTGGATCAGTCGGAAGCGGGATTGCCTGGGATCGATTATGATCCGAGCTTGATCCTTCAAACCATGTTCCAAATAGGAAGTGCAACCCAATTTAGGATTAGGGCATATTCCAGCTGATCCAGATCCGATCCGTATTGGATTTCTAAGGTTACGATATATTTTGATATACGCCAAAAGCTCTAGAGCTCATGAAACACGTTAAATTAAGCTCTTTAACCTATCTCATATTAGCTTGGTCCAATCTTGCCCCCATACACTAGATTGAGCCCCATTAGGTACATAACAGATCACAATTGGGATTTATGCCTAACAGTAGATAGCCCTTTCTTGATAGCTTTCACTTTACTCCAAGTAACATTTTCTTAAGTAGCCCTTTCTATGGCTCAAACCCATGACATAGTGATACTTGACTGATACGCCAGATGCTTCAAAGGTGATGGAATGCGTCAAATCAAACCCTTTAATCTATCTCATACTAATCTAGCACCCATACACTAGGTCGAGTCCCGTTAGACACATAACAGATTCTGAACAGATCCGGGTCCCATGAATGATGAAATCTCATTGTGATTGTTGCAACTTGACCTACGATATTGGATTAAGCAATTTCATGAACTATGCTTTGTGTGGGATCAGATAGTTCCATATTTTATCATGTAAATCAAGGATATAAGAAAATCAAGTATTGCAGGCACTGAACTCCTGGTTTCCCTGTGTGTAATGCCAAATTACTGGCTACTCTACAGAAAGGCTTGGCAATTACCAATTAACCACTTAATTTAAGGGAGAGGGATGGGTATGCCAGCATCTCTCTCTTCCTCCTTTTGAAATGACTCCCTTACCCTTTAAGAGGAAAAAAGAGAGATAGACACATAGAGTGCTAGAGTACAGTTCATCGCTAGCATACCCAACTTTTTCCCTTCATTTAATTACAAATTTTATTAATACAACTGCATCGTAAATCATAACCTTCTGATTTACTAAACAAGCTTAAGAAATAAAAGCTGCATGTTGTAGATGATGTTGAGTGATCAGTCTAGTCCTTTTTTGTCCATAACAACTGAATTACAATAATAAAAACTCTCTTGGTACCTAAAATGATCTAATTAATGTGTTCCTTAACCAAAACAATTCAAGAACTGACTTGAGAGTCTTGACCATCAAATCAATAATAGTGATGAAGATAATTAGATTATCTTAAGCAACCCATCATAAAGTTGTTTGGCTACTTCCCCTTTTGCAAGTGCTACCTCCAAAACTTTTATTAATAACAAAAAGTGTCACCGACCATATATATATCCAAATGAAAGCAACTACTCCTAAGGCATAAATATATCTGTCCACCATCAAATTTTCAGTTACAATAGCCGACATGGTCACCATCAGTTCAACTGTATTATTTGAGTTTTAGATAAAAACTTTTCCTGGCAGAGTCTAACAAGAAAACTTTCTTATGTTTGTACTTTTACATTTTATCCAAATCCCTACAAGAAATAAGGTATATATATATATATGAAGTACTAGGTAATTGGAAATGCAAAACAAAACTTATAAAAACCACAAAGAAGTGAATCATACATATTAATATGTAACTCTCTGCTATATTATAATTATATTTTATTTTTTTACTCTATATTATATCAATGTTGTTAGTTTACCTATAAAAGTGTTAGGAAAACAACGCCCAGAATAGTGATTTTGCAGAAGAAAAACAAAGAGAAAGAGAAGATAAACACACAAGACAAGATTTTACATGGTTCATCCCCCAAGTAGGAAGGCTACATCCACGCCCAAGCAATAGAACGGCTTCACTACTTCTCTGAAGAAAAAATTACAAACCCTCAATCGCACACTCCTCTCAAAGAGATGATAACACTTTGTAGGAAAACCCTAACCCATAAAGTACTGAATTGTCCTAGAGACCCAAGAGACCCACTCGGTCTAGTTCAGACCTGAACCCAATATATGTCGAAATACATATCAAATCGAAGATCTCGACGAGCTCTACAGGAATCAGGCCTACGACACTGCAATATGCAATTTTAGGCAATTCTGACATGTTTTGAAGGAGAAACAACCCGCCAAAGAATCACCACAGCACTTTCTGGAGTGAGATCAAACTTCACCAATAACAAAAAGATGTAATAAAACATGTCTCTTCATGTGCAATGCTGTATTATTTCATAAGAAAACTACCCTTTCTTTCTGGGCTGAACAATCTGTTGGCTGATTGCTTTCATCAATAAAAGTTTGGTAAAAGGTTGCTTTCAACTAATAAACTTCTTCAATTTCAATTCTTAGTTCTATAAAGATCAAGTTCTACATAATTTGAGACAATTCAGAAAAAACTTTATCTCCATTATTATATATACATCTCCCTATTATACATACAAGACATTCATCTACCATATATATGCTAGCTAGCTCAACTATGTAAGTTTTTCTAAATTGCATCAAATTATTCAGTTGCACTATGTTGCGTCAAGAAATCGTCGAGCGGTCCTTCGAGTGCCGTCACCTGCAAGTGGACCAAAGGGGTCAATCAGAGAGAACCGGTGTGGTCCCGGCCTAGGGCTCTCCGATGCCAAAGTTAGATCTCCTGGCGCAAACAGATGAATAGTGATTATTCAGTATGAGTTTAGATGTCCTCGATGGGGTTGTGTACCTTGCCTTTTATAGTAGCATATGGCGGTGTGGAGAGTCCTAGTTTGATGGCGATTGTGCCGTTGAGTGGATAGAGGCCCTGGGTAACGGGACTCTATCCTGATTGGCCATCTCCCCGTGGGAGGGAGTGTCCTGGTGGCATCAGGATCCTTGGTGGATAGATACCCGCGTATGGTGTTAACGTCCTTGGTGCTTGAATCCGTCTGGATGACGTGACTTCTAAGCGGTGGTCTAGAGTCCTGGTGGTGACATGAGTCTTGTAGCGATACGATCGGGTCATAGGTGAGTGGCCCCCACCTCACGTTTGTGCCCATGATGCTGTGCCTGGGTGAGGCCGCGCCCGGATGTGTAGCCGCACCTAGGTAAGGTCGCGCCTGAGTGGTGGCCGCGCCTGGGTGAGGCCGCGCCTGGGTGAGAGGCCGCTCCTGGATGTGGCCGCGCCTGAGTGGTGGCCGCGCCTGGGTGTGGCCGCGCTGGGTGTGGCCACGCTTGGTGAGGCTACGCCGAGTGGTGGCCGCGCTGGGTGCAGGCCGCGCTGGGTGCGAGGCCGCGCTGGGTGCAGGCCGCGCTGGTGCAGGCCGCGCTGGGTGCGGGCGCGCTGGTGCAGCGCGCTGGGTGCGAGCGCGCTGGTGCAGCCGAGCCTGGGTGTGGCAGCGCTGGGTGCGAGCCGCGCTGGGTGTGGCGCGCTGGGTGCGGCGGCGCTGGGTGTGGCCGCGCTGGGTGAGAGGCCTCCTGGTTGTGGCCACGCCTAGGTGAGGCTGCGCCGAGTGGAGGCTACGCCTTGGTGTTGGCCGCGCCGGGTATTGGGACCCTGGTTCGTTTCCCTTGGTTCGGAGCGGGTCGCCTGTGACACGTGGCGGCCTTGATTGGCCCGATGAATATTGGATGTATCATTTGCCCCCACTCTCTTGGGATAGGATGTCCAAGAGAGTAGATGCCTTTACATAGTGAGGGGTCCGCGCAAACAGACTTTCCTTGCGGGGCTTGCACTCGTAACTCTAGTAATGAGGTAGGAGAGGTTGGGGGTTCAAACCTTACCTCCTACACTTTTTCTTTTTGTTTTTTGTAGGTATATGTTCCTTTCTCTCCCTTCTTCTTTCACTTCTCATTTCTCTTTCTTACTTCTTGTCTCCTCTTTTGCTCTCCTTTAATTCCCCCTTTTTGTCTTTTGTCTTCTCTTTGGTGCCCACCATGTGCTTGTTTTTGGGTCACCTCCACTAGTATCTATTTTGCTTGATTTTGGGTCCTTGTGTTGAGGTTGTGTTGTCTTGGTGCCTTGGTTTGCTTGGAAAGCTTGGGTGGTGCTTGGCTTGAGTGCCTTCCCTCTTGTGATCTCTGTTACTTGACCGTGCCCCAGTGGTGTGGCCGCGTCGTCGTGTGCCTGCCTCCCAGTGCCATCGCCTTCCCCTTGAGGTAAGTTCGGACCCCTTCTCTTTCTTTTTTCTTTTTTTTTTTTCCTTTATGCAGGGCTGCCCCTAGGTGAGGCCGCGCCTGCGGGAGCGAGGCCGCGCCTGGGGTGGCCGCACCTGCGGGCGTGAGGCCGCTGGGTCACTGCGCCTGCGTGAGGCAGCGCCTGGGTGGCCGCCGCCTGCGGGTGTGAGGCTGCGTCTGGGATGGCTGTGCCTGTGGATGTGAGGCCGCGCCTATGGTGGCCACGGCGTGGGTGTGATGGACCCTCATGCTTGTCCACTCCCCTTCTTCTTGTCTGTGATGGATCTCTTGTTTATACTTTGCGGTGGTCTTCATTTCATTTTTTCTTCGGCTTCTTGTGCGGGAGATCGTTGCTCTGAGCAAGTAGCTAGTCTGCTTCATTATTTTATCCATGTCATCACCTAATGACTCTGATCTGACTGCGGTCGTGGTTGGATCCCTTGAGGAGTCTTCTTCCCCCGCGGATACTTTTTCTTTTTTGCCTTCCCCTGTTGGTAGTGAAGGAGAGGAGGAGGTTTCTGGAGATTCCACTCCTAGTAGGGGTCGTAGGGCCTCCAGAGCTTCTATTTCTGTTGGTGACCTTAGGAGTAAGTTGGCTTTCATTCCTAGCGTCTTGACTTCTTCGGACTTGGCGGTTCGTATCCTGGAGAAGACCCGTGATTATGACTTCTCAAGGTTCCCCGAGGTCACTACTGCTTTTGCCGAGCGCTATAGTGGCTCGTGTCTCTCCCGAGGATGATGTTGTGGTGACAGAGAGGAGGGTGCGGTCTTACCAGAGGAGAGTGTTGCTTGTCCGGCTGAGGCTGATATGATGTCTCCTTCTGGATCAGAGGCTGCTCCTCCATTAGATGCCCCCTGATTTTATAGATGTTCTTTCTGGATGTTGACTTTTTTGATGATAACTTTTGGATTGTGATGCTTGCTTTTGTATGTACTTGACTCTTTCTTTAGATGTTGATATGATTTGATCCTTGTCGCTTTGATATTGATTGCATTGTCTCCTGGTGATCATTTGTGCGTTGATGCTTTTTAACCCTTGATAGTCATAGGATTTTGGTAGTGGCGTCGTGCCTTGGTGATCCTTGGACCTTGGTGGGTTAACGCCTTAGGCGTAGAGCCTCAGTGTTGGTATGACGCCTTAGGCATACAACGTCAGTGGTGGCACGTCGCCTTAGGCATGAAGCCTCAGTGTTGGCATGTTGCCTTAGGCATAAAGCCTCAATGTTGGCATGTCGCCTTAGGCATGAAGCCTCAGTGTTGGCATATCGCCTTAGGCACGAAGCCTCAGTGTTGGCATGTCGCCTTAGGCATGAAGCCTCAGTGTTGGCATATCGCCTTAGGCACGAAGCCTCAGTGTTGGCATGTCGCCTTAGGCATAAAGCCTCAGTGTTGGCATATCGCCTTAGGCATGAAGCCTCAGTGTTGGCATATCGCCTTAGGCACGAAGCCTCAATGTTGTCATATCGCCTTAGGCCCGAAGCCTCAGTGTTGGCATATCGCCTTAGGCATGAAGCCTCAGTGTTGGCATATCGCCTTAGGCACGAAGCCTCAATGTTGGCATATCCCCTTAGGCGCGAAGCCTCAGTGTTGGCATATCGCCTTAGGCACGAAGCCTCAATGTTGGCATATCGCCTTAGGCACGAAGCCTCAGTGTTGGCATGTCACCTTAGGCATAAAGCCTCAATATTGGCATGTCGCCTTAGGCACGAAGCCTCAGTGTTGGCATGTCGCCTTAGGCACGAAGCCTCAGTGTTGGCATATCGCCTTAGGCACGAAGCCTCAGTGTTGGCATATCGTCTTAGGCACGAAGCCTCGATGTTGGCATACGCCTTAGGCACGAAGCCTCGATGTTGGCATACCGCCTTAGGCACGAAGCCTCGATGTTGGCATACCGCCTTAGGCCCGAAGCCTCGATGTTGGCATACCGCCTTAGGCACGAAGCCTCGATGTTGGCATACCGCCTTAGTGTAGTGGCCGTGATTCGATTGAGTGGTAGGAGAAGACAAGTATTCTTGCAACATTTCTTTATTTTGACTGAAATTCACATTGTCTTAGATGTTGTCTACTGCTACTCCTACTGCTACTGCTTCTGTTACCACTACCACTACTCTGCTATGCTTCTACTGGTAGTACTTCTTCAGATGTTCTGAGTTCCAGGTACGGTCTACCTTCTTGCCCCCTGGAGTCTTCAAGCGGTAAGTCCCTGGGCGTATCTGCTTGGAGACTATGTAGGGTCCTTCCCAGTTGGGTGACAGCTTCCCCGCCTTCTGTGGCTGCGATGCGCTTGCCCTCCGTAGTACTAAATCTCCCTGGTGGAATAGCCTTTCCTTGACCCTGGCGTTATAGTACTTGGCGACGTTCTTGGTAGGCGACGTTCCTTAGTAGTGCTTTTCGCGGACCTCATCTATAAAGTCTAGGTTCGCCCGCAGTCCGTCGACATAAGTGCGTTCATTGAAGTGCAGAACCCTATGGGACATAGCGCAGACCTCTACCGGCGCCAATGCTTCAGTGCCATATGCTAGGCGGAATGGGCTCTCTCCTGTGGGCGTCCGCACTGTAGTTCGGTATGCCCACAGGACGCTTGGTAGCTCTTCTACCCACTTGCCTTTGGCTCCTTCTAGCCTTTTCTTGACTCCTTCCAGTAGCGTTCTGTTGGTGACCTCCACCTGACCATTGGCCTGTGGGTATGCTACCGACACAGGCCGATAGTCGATGTTGTAGCTGTGACAGAATGCTTGGAATTTAGGGTTGTTGAATTGTTTCCCATTGTCTGAGACGAGGATCCGTGGTACCCCGAATCTGTAGATGACGTCGTCGCCGACGAACTTCTCCATCTCTGTCTCTGTTATCTTGGCCAAGGGTTTAGCTTCAACCCACTTGGTGAAGTAGTCGATCGCAACGACCAGGTACTTTCTGTTTCCTGGTGATGCGGTGAAGTTGCCCAAGATGTCTAGTCCCCACATGGCAAAAGGTATGGGATTGAGGATTGATGTCAGCTTGGTGGCGGGTAGATGGGGTACTGGGGCGAACAACTGACATTGCTCGCACTTCTTGGCATATTGGATGGCCTCCTCTTGCATTCGTGGCCAGTATAGTCCCTGGCGGAGGATTTTGTAGGCTAGGGCTCGTCCCCCCATGTGGCTTCCACATATCCCCTCATGGACTTTGGCTAGGGCGTACTCTGCCCCCTTTGGTCCTAGGCACCGGAGTAGTGGTGCTATTGCCCCCCGCTTGTACAGTACCCCGTCTAGGACGGTGTACTTTGCAGCTCTCATCTTGATCTTCCTTGCTTCGGCCTTGTCTTCTGGTAAGACATCGTTCTGGAGGTAGTTGAGTAGAGGGTCCATCCAGCTAGGTCCCTCCGTGATCTCATTAACCTGCTTTTCCTTATACGTTGGCTCATGCAGGATCTCAACATAGACTGCGCTAGCCAAATTTCGGAGTTCCTCATTGGCTAGCCTGGATAGGGCATCAGCGGCGACGTTCTCCTCCCTGGGAACTCGAACCATCTCAAACTTCTCGAAACCCTCGATCAATGCTTGAGCGCGTGCTAGGTATGATGCCATCCTCTCATCTTTTGCCTCATACTCTCCATTCACCTGGTTCACCACGAGCTGGGAGTCGCTCCGGGTGGATAGGTGTGTGACTTGGATGGCTTTGGCCACCCGGAGTCCAGCTAGTAATGCCTCGTACTCTGCTTCGTTATTGGATGCTTGGAAGGTGAACCGCAGAGCATATTGGATACGAAATCCCTCGGGGCTGGTTAATATGAGCCCAACGCCGCATTGCTCGACCCGTCCACGAACATGTCCCACGATCCGTGATCCTTCTCTTCGGGCTCCCCTGTTTGTGACTCGATCTCAGACTGGGTACACTCTGCAATGAAATCTGCAAGAGCCTGGCCTTTGATGGCTGTCTTTGGTTGGAACTTGATGTCATGCTCACTTAACTCCACCGCCCATGCTATCAATCGTCCAGGAGACGCCGGCTTGTGCAATATCTTCTTCAAGGGTAGGTGTGAGGGACTGCGATGGTATGGGCTTGGAAGTATGGTCGTAGCTTCCTGGCTGCCATTACCAATGCATAGGCTACCTTCTCGATCCTAGTGTACCTGGTCTCTGCATCGATCGGGACATGGCGACGTAGTAGATGGGCCTCTGGACTTTGTCTTCTTCCTTCAGCGATCGCGCCGACGCGCGACAGGGTGGCGGCCGGTATAGCCGCAACTCTTCGTTAGGTTCCGGTCGCCCCAGGGGTGGGCTCTCTAGGTACTCCTTCAATTCTCCGAACGCCTTTTGGCACTCTTCCGTCCATGTGAAGTCCTTAGGGCTCGGAGGTTCTTCAATGTTTTGAAGAATGGTAAGCACTTATCACCGATCGTGACACGAACCTGGAAAGGGCGGCGACCCTCCCATTCAACCTCTCGCACTTCCCGACCGTTCGAGGAGGTGCCATCTCTTGGATGGCCTTGATCTTAGATGGGTTAGCTTCTATTCCACTGACCGAGACCATGAACCCCAGGAATTTTCCCGACGTTACACCGAAGGCGCACTTTGCGGGGTTTAGCTTCATCCGGTTCCTCCTCGATCGCGAAGGCTTCCTCTAGGTCGGTCGGTGTTGGTTGGTGTGGACGCTTTTCACAAGCATGTCATCCACATATACCTCCATGTTGCGCCCGATCTGCTCCTCGAACATCTTGTTGACCATTCTCTGGTAGGTGGCCTCTGCATTCTTTAACCCGAACGGCATGACGTTGTAGCAGTAGTTCTCTTTGTCCGTCCGGAATGCGGTGTAAGACTCGTCATCCTCATACATGAGGATCGGTTGTATCCGGAGTAGGCGTCCATGAAACTCAGCATCTCATGGCGGCGGTGGCGTCGTCGATGGGGTCGATCCGGGCGGTGGGTACTCATCTTTTGGGCATGCCTTGTTCAGGTCGGTGTAGTCGACACACATCCTCCACTTCCCACTTGGCTTTGGTACCATGACCACGTTGGCGAGCCATGTTGGGAACTTCTCCTTTCTGATGAACCCTGATCGGCTTAACTTCTCGACCTCCTCCTTGATTGCTGCTTGTCGGTCAAGGGCGATGTTACGCCGCTTCTGTTGAATGGGCTTCCTGGTTGGGTCGACATGTAGTCGGTGTTCCACTATAGAACGTGGTATTCCTGGCATGTCGGAGGTCGACCATGCGAAGACATCCATGTTCGCTTGGAGGAGGTGTCCAAGCCCTTCTTTTGTTCCTTGCTTAGCAATGAGCCGACTGAACGACCTTGGAGGGGTCATCCTGGCCGAGGGCCATGGGATGAGGTCTTCCACTGGCCTTCCCCTTCTCTCTCTGTCAGTTCATCTCTCAGTCATGATCATGCTCTCTAGGCATAGTGCCATTCCACGTGTTGCCATTATTCTTTTTCATGAAGGTGGCGTAGCACTCCTTGCTTTCTTCGATCTCCTCGGACTTCGCCTACCCCATTCTCGGTGGGGAACTTCATCTTGGTGAAGTGGTGATATGACTCCTCTACGGCTGTCAGTGATGGTCGCCCTAAGAGGCCGTTGAAGGACACCACGGACTTGACTACCATGAAGTTTACCATGATGGTTACTTGTTGAGGGTGTACCCCGAAGGTGACGGGTAGCTCTATGGTACCTCTGATGGAGGCGGTGGCACCGAGAATCCATGGAGATAAGTGGGCTCTGGTTTGAGCTGGTCGTCCCCGAACCCGAACTGTCGATAGGCGTCCAAGGAGAGTACGTCAACGGACGCCCCTGTGTCTATCAATACCCTGTGTACAGGTCGATTGGCTACCTCCACCTGTACTACCAGGGCATCTTCATGCGGGAAGTTTAGTCCTTCCAAGTCTTCATCTGAGAAGGAGATCACCGCCTCAGTCTTGGCTATCTTGCTGGGCTTCTCTGCCACTCCCACGAACCTGGCATGAGCTTTAGCTTTTCTGGTGGACTCTTGCCCTGGTCCTCCAAGTATGGTGAGGATGGGAGGTCCCTTGGTGCCACTAGGTTCTGTGGCATCTCTCCGCTCTTCTGGGCGGTCTCTCTCTTGATCTGTTCTTCTTTCTTCTCGTCTCGGCTCTACTCTGTCTCCGTCGCGACCTCTATCTCCTTGGCCTGAGCGGTTGTCACGTCTCCCCTTCACATATTTGTTCAAGCTTCCTGCTTTTACCAGTTGTTCTATCTCTCTCTTCAATTGATAGCACTCCTCTGTGTCGTGCCCATTCTCTTTGTGGAAGAGACAATATTTGTTAGGGTTTCGCTTCTCTGGCGCTGCTAACATGGGTCGTGGCCAATGGAGTAGGTCACGGTCCTGGATCTGCATGAGTATCTGGGACCTGGTGGTGTTCAGTGGTGTGAACTCAGGGGTGCTTGCCCTCTCACTTCTCTCTGGGCGGCGGTCTGTCCTCCTGGATGGGCGGTCGCTCTGCTCTTGTCGGCGCTCTGTCCTTGACCTCTTACCCTCTTTGCGGTCATCAGGTGCTGGCCTCTTGTTGTCCTGTGGCTTGGCCTCGATTATTTTTGTTCTAGCTTGTAGTACCTCGGCCATATTTGCAAACTCGTTGCACCGCTCCAGGAGCTCTTTCATAGTCCTGGTCTCATGACGTGCCAGGTCCTTGATCAAGTCCAGGTCCCTAATACCTCCTGCTAGGGCTGCATGCTGTGTCTGGTCATCCAAGTCCCGAACCTCCAGGGACTCCTTGGTGAACCTGGTAACGTATTCCCTGAGAGATTCCCCAGGGTTCTGTACCACGTTTAGTAGATTGACGGTGGTCTTCTTCTGCTTGACGCTGCTTTGGAAACGGGTGACGAACTGTTCACATACCTCTGCAAACGAGCATATAGATCTCGGTCGTAGCCTGGAGAACCATGATGTGGCTGCTTCCTTAAGGGACGCAGGGAATGCCCGACAGGATACCACGTCCGACCCCCCATACAGCGTCATCATGCCATTAAAGTAGTTGATGTGGTCATTAGGGTCAGTGGTACCACTGTAGAGTTCAAAGGTGGGTAGTCGAAACCTGGAAGGTAGTGTGGCTGACATGATCTCTGCCGAGAAGGGGTGTTGTCCAGGTATGGAATGTGTCTCGCCTTTGGTCTGCTTCTTCAACCCTTCCGACTTCTCATCCAGGTCGCGGAGTCTTTGATCGAGCTCCTCGTCCCGTGTTCCGCCCCCACGCTGGTGGACGTTCGCTGCGACCTCGTTCACGCTCTCTCCTGGATGTCCCCTCCCGCCTTGAGTGTTGGTGGGATGGGGAATGGTCACGCCGTGATGAATCCTGCCGTGAAGGTGAGGGGCTTTCCTCTCTGTAGGTCCGGCTTCGTCGTGGTAGGTGACTTTCTTCCAGTCGTCCGTCGAACACGGACCTCCGGACCGATCTCTGCGGGCTAGACACCCTCGCCCTGGGTGTTGGCGTCCTCCCACGTTCTGACCGTGGTGAGAGGTCTCTTGTTCTCCTGGGATCTTGGGAAGGCTCCCCCGCGGAGTGGGGGTTGCCCTGTCGCGCAAGTCTCTCGATCTCGCGCCCGGGAGATGATCTCCTAGGGTTTGGCTCTTGTTGAGGTATGGACTCCACCCTTGCCTGGTGAAGTCCTCCGACGGTGAGATGTCGCACGCTGCGTCAGGTATTCTCGAAAGAGTCGTTGTTCACCGAGGATCTGTCGTTGCAGGTCGTTGATCTGACCTACAGTGGCTGGAGCATTGGGGTCAGGTGTCACCTCCACCACCACATCGTTGGCCTCGTCATTGTTGGGCTCGGCGATCACGAACTGGTCATTAAGGGGGATCTCCTCCTCCAGAGGGACATGGTCCTGGTCGTTGGCTCTGCGGCGAGAGCCCTCTGGGGGTGGTGATCCGTTCCTTGCTCCGTTGTTGGTGGTGGTAGTCTTCCTTCGTGCCATTGAATGAGTATGGAAGCGAGCTAGTAGCTGTAATGGCTAGCGTCGTTCCCACAGACGGCGCAAATCTGTTGCGTCAAGAAATCGTCGAGCGGTCCTTCGAGTGCCGTCACCTGCAAGTGGACCAAAGGGGTCAATCAGAGAGAACCGGTGTGGTCCCGGCCTAGGGCTCTTCGGTGCCAAAGTTAGATCTCCTGGCGCAAATAGATGAATAGTGATTATTCAGTATGAGTTTAGATGTCCTCGATGGGGTTGTGTACCTTGCCTTTTATAGTAGCATATGGCGGTGTGGAGAGTCCTAGTTTGATGGCGATTGTGCCGTTGAGTGGATAGAGGCCCTGGGTAACGGGACTCTATCCTGATTGGCAATCTCCCCGTGGGAGGGAGTGTCCTGGTGGCATCAGGATCCTTGGTGGATAGATACCCGCGTATGGTGATAACGTCCTTGGTGCTTGAATCCGTCTGGATGATGTGACTTCTAAGCGGTGGTCTAGAGTCCTGGTGGTGACATGAGTCTTGTAGCGATACGATCGGGTCATAGGTGAGTGGCCCCCACCTCACGTTTGTGCCCACGATGCTGTGCCTGGGTGAGGCCGCGCCCGGATGTGTAGCCGCACCTAGGTGAGGTCGCGCCTGAGTGGTGGCCGCGCCTGGGTGAGAGGCCGCTCCTGGATGTGGCCGCGCCTGAGTGGTGGCCGCGCCTGGGTGTGGCCGCGCCTGGGTGTGGCCACGCCTTGGTGAGGCTACGCCTGAGTGGTGGCCGCGCCTGGGTGCGAGCCGCCCCAGTGCGAGGCCGCGCTGGGTGCGAGGCCGCGCTGGGTGCGAGCCGCGCACGGTGCAAGCCGCGCTGGGTGCGGAGCGCGCTGGGTGTGGCCGCGCTGGGTGCGAGCCGCGCTGGGTGCGGGCCGCGCTGGGTGTGGCAGCGCTGGGTGTGGCCGCGCCTGGGTGAGAGGCCTCCTGGTTGTGGCCACGCCTAGGTGAGGCTGCGCCCGAGTGGAGGCCACGCCTTGGTGCTGGCCGCGCCCGGGTATTGGGACCCTGGTTCGTTTCCCTTGGTTCTGGAGCGGGTCGCCCTGTGACACGTGGCGGCCACTGATTGGCCCGATGAATATTGGATGTATCACACTACCTAATGTAATGTAATTTAAGATGACCCCTTTTCTCTTTTCTCTTGGTCTTCTTATTTTATTATGATTATTTTTTCTGAATTTATTAAAAAGTTAATAAGATTATGAGCCTTATTAAGAGAATATATATATATAAATATATATATTTGTGGGAAATAAGGGAGTCAGACCAGAAGGGGACAGGTGAAATGTAGTAGCCCCTGATAAAATAAGTACAGTGTCATAGTCATTCTTTTTAGACAACCATCAACTCTCCCATTTATTTACCCCCTTGTCCTTTCTCTTTCCTTTTCTATTCACTAAAAATGCTCTTTGCCTTCATCCCCCATCATCCCTTCCCTTTAGCTACTGAAAATTTTCTGTCCCTTCCTTCTCCAATTAGGGTTTCCTCTTTTAGGACTCAAACTTCAGTGAACTGTTACCATTCAATAGAAACAGTTCCATTGATCTCGGAAGAATCAAATAACAGATCTTGAAAGAGCTCATACAAGGGAAAAAAAAAAAGTACTACTCGTTTCTTTTCTGGTCAAGAAACCCAGATCACAGACAGGTAAGCACATGCAGCTGCCCTTTTTGACCATTATTTTCTTTCCGTTTTTTCCTTTATTTATTTATATATATTTTTTGGTTAGATAAGCTATAGAGATACCACATGACCTTGGGTTTCAGTCTCTGATTAGGGTTGTGCCAAAAAAGATACTATTCTCAATTAGTTGTAACTGAATTCCATGAAATGAAGGAGTCTCAGAGAGAAAATCTGTGCCCTAGATTCTATGTGTATATCTTCAGTGGCTGGTGTCCATATAATTGAGAGAAAAAGAGGGGGGGAGGAGAATGGACAAAATTAACCATTTACCTTCAATAAACTAAAGGAATTTAAGAACTAGTGTCTTTAAAATTAGTTCTAAAATTGTCTTTAAGAGAAAGTGCATGAAATCTTTCATATTTCATGGTTGATCTGTTTAGTGGTTTATATTGTTGACGACAGAAGTAAAGATGGCTTCATCAAGCTCTTCCAGCTCACCCTGTGCGGCTTGCAAGTTCTTAAGGAGGAAGTGCATGTCTGGTTGCATCTTTGCACCTTATTTCCCACCAGAAGAGCCACAGAAATTTGCTACTGTTCACAAGATCTTTGGTGCTAGTAATGTTACAAAGATACTCAATGAACTCCCCCAACATCAAAGAGAAGATGCAGTGAACTCCCTTGCCTACGAAGCCGAAGCAAGAATTAAAGATCCAGTCTATGGATGTGTAGGGGCTATCTCTTTCCTACAAAGACAGGTTCAAAGGCTTCAAAAGGAATTAGATGCTGCCAATGCTGATCTGATTCGATATGCCAGTAACCAAATTCCGGCGGCATTGCCTGCACAGCTTCAAATACCCATACCTCGCCGGAGGTCTTTGGACTTTGGTAGAAGGATGGGAGAAGGTGGAGGAGGTTCTTTTTACCTGGCTTCTGATTTGCCTTTTCAATACCCTCCTCCTCCTCCCCCTTGGCCTGATAATCCTTCAGGAAATATTCATGGTGGTGGTGGTGGTGGCAAAATGTGAATCAGACTTGGACATATCTAGCTAGGGTTTGTCTCTCATGGTAAGTAATCTTATTTTGTGGCAACTTTTAGTTTAATGGCTTCAGTTAGAAAGATTAAGGTTTTATGTGATGCAAGCCTTAACTGAGGAGACTATAATATTCTATCAGTTTTAACATATATGTGGGATTTGGGTTTGAATTATAGAGTGCAATTCTAGAAGTTTATTTCCTTCTTTCCATCCTCTCTCTCTCTCTTTTCTATGTTTCCTTTGGATGAATCCAATTCTAGTCCATGTTCTTATTGGTTTGTCTGGCTATCTATCTATGTCTTAGGCTTGCATATAAACCATACTGATTAACCTAATTAATTACTAATTAGATTACTTAACTGGTACTCAAACAAACAATGGGTCTAAGCTAGTGAGCTAATTAACATATGTGTAGGCCTTGATTTCAGAAAAATATCATATTAAAGTATTCCAAGATTTTCAGTTTAAGAAGTTTTACCCAACTGTCATCTTCATTCTTAATTGGATTAAATCAAACATTAGCTTCAGGTCCAGAACTGCTTTATTCTTCTTTATTTTATGTTTCTTAGAACTTGAACTGATGTATATATATGCCTTTGTAAATTTGTTTTGACTTTTGTTGTTCTGCTGCTTCTTCTTCTGTTTAACTTGTGCTGCTTGTGAATCTCAACTCTTACCCTCTCTTCTATCCTGTCATTATCTGAAGCAATGAATTACAGTTTCTCCTAATCTTATAAGATATTCATCAAGGGCTTCATCTGCCATTTGACCACAACATATAATGGGGAAGGGAAGAAATAGGTTTCCTTATCTATGATTCGATCTGCACCTAATGTTTGTATTGAACAATACTCTTATATACACATGTCAGCAACTTAAACAAGGAAGTACCTTCATGGGTTTTTAATGGTGTATATGAAACCAATCATGCTTGGGTGAGTTGGTAGACCCTTCTTGTGTTAAACTAAAAAAGAAAAAAAAAAAAATTGGGATTAATTGAGTTCCTAGTTTAATTTCTGTCACAAAACATGTTCTGCTCTTCTGGGTCTCCTCGAATACTTCAGTTCTTTCTTTGATTTCAGTCTGAGAATCAGAGGGTTTTGAAAAATTTTGGATAAAATTTTCTCTCTCTCTCTCTCTCTCTCATGTTCTTTCTTGTAAAGCTGTTATGAAAGAGGAATGTCAAATCAAAAAACAGAGATAATCAAACATGGGTTTTCTTCTCTTTAAAGCTTTTTTGTCGGAGACGTACAGTGAAGTTAGTACCTACAAGGGGCTAGTAACAATTATGGATCGAAGCTTTTGTTGGTTCTTCTGAAGATTCAGAAGACAACAGTTCTCTTTCAGAATTCCTTAATCACTGTTGTGGAAAGAAAAAAGGAGTAAAAGAACATTTGAAAATAGCAAGTGGAAAGGAAAGGACAAATTAGAATATGGACAACTTATAAAGACTCTTTCTCTCTCTCTCTGTGCTCTCAGTTACTGCACCTAGAGAGTCCCCAGGCATGAGTGCATGGTCACTACTCACAACTGCAGTTATGAATTCGAAATTCTAGTGATTAGAATCATCAAGTCCTTATGACTATGGATCGATCCTTATAAAGACTCTCTCTCTCTCTCAACATATATCTTTTGGCAGATTGCCAATCAAAAAGATAATGCCCTACCAAAAAGATAAAGCCCTACCAAAGTTATTTAAACAAAACAAACACTTCAATAGAAAGGATGTGAACAAAAGAATAGAACTTTTGATTGATTTTTTTTCTTCCCTTCCTTTGTCTAGTACTGATTCACAGAACCATCTTTCTTTTACTTAAAGAAAGGAATTAAGTGAACAAGAATTTAAAAAAAAAGGACCAAGGCAGTGTAGAATGCATACCAAACACAGCTTAATTAAGTTTCCTTCAATCCATAAAGGATGATTCAACCACCATCCTAGAGTTCACAAACCCCTCCTAAGGTTTTAGTATGTCCTTAAACAAAGTCCGTATTGTGTCAAGGAGAAAGTTTTCCTATACGACATTGAAAGGTCGGTTTAACCATTATTCTAGGACTCTAAAACATCCTATAGTCAAACATACACTCAACTGTTGCGTGATACCCTCTCCCACCTATCCGAAAACCGCGGTCAAGGGCCTTTAATTACCGCCAAGACTTAAGGAAAACTCGGTCCTTGTTTTAAAGTCACATATTTTAATGTACAAAAATTTCCCCTTTGCATTCTTTACATGCTTGACAAATTTAGTATATGGCCAATCTTTAAATGTATGACCCAAACTTTAATTGATTTTTTTTTCCAATTATATATTAGTCGTCAAACTATACTATTATTGCTTGAAATAAGTGAAACCATTCGATAAACAAGGGAAAATATGGATTGGTCATCTGTATAATTTGATTCCGAACTCATTTATATGATCTATTGTGTATAAAACATTTTCTTTAATCCTATAAAGTTGGGGTACTGATTGTGCCACATGATGCCATGCAATTGGACTGATATTCGTCACATGATTCAAAGTTGATGACGAAATCAGTTTCCAAAAATTTAAGGACCATTGAGTTTTCCACAAGGCAAATAGAGGCTCCCAAATTCTATAGACTCTATAGTAATATATATATTGGACCTGGCTCCTGTCCAGTCGTGGTGGGAGTTGGAACGTCCAGCCCTGTTAAACGATAGCAAAAACAGGGGTGAAATGATCATTTCACATGTGGGGCCTAGGTGGATTTACAATTATTACTACATACTATTTGTCAGAAGGGTGAGGAGTAGAACTGCAGGAAGGTCGAACTCTCAACCTTCTGTGAACTTAAGCCCCAATTGTCTATCCGTCTCTCAATAATTGGGTTTGGACAACCCATATCAAAAGATTAAAAAGGTATGAAAGTTATCTTGGTGGGCAAAGTAAATTTGGCTAGCCAGGCCAAATAAGTTTTAATCGGTCCAAAAAGGATTCAAATCTTCTATGATGCAGCTGCCTTAGCAGCCTGAGCGGTGCAGATACAGCTGCGCGTGCAATAACCACCTTACCCCGCTCGAGCAGGGGTAAGGCGGTCATTGCATGTGAGACTGTGTTTGCGCCGCTCAGACCACTAGGGCAGTTGCACCGTAGAGAATTTGAATTGGTCCAGAAATCTACCATCTGACATGCTGTGCATGGGCATGTATGAAGATGCATGTTAATATATGAGATAAGTTGCCACGTATACCTTTTTCTCACCAATTGATGCTAGCTGCTGCCACATTAACAGCAAGACTCGTTGCCACCGCTTCTCCATGGGAGCCTCTTTTACAAAAAGAGTTCCCGTCACAAACTCAATCGATATCAATACCGATACCAAATATTGGTATCAGTATTGGATTGATAATATTGGTCGATTGTTTTGATATTGACAATGATAATACCGATACCGATACAAATATGATCTGTATCGGTATCATATTGGTATCTTGGTTTACCGTTCTAAGAGTCTGGAAGGATGAAGACCTTGACCAGAGGTATCAAGTCCTTTTCGGGACGTGGTCGAACATATCTGCTTCGCCGCTTGGTCTCATATTGGGATAGGTACACTGACGTTTATCTGAAGAATATTAAACTCTGGAACTAAGGTTAAATCGGTCTGGCTCTGGGTAATTGGTTCGATTCTTAGAATCGGTTTCGATCATTAGGGGTCAGGTCAGAATCATCCATTTATCTAATCAGTTCCAAATCTGAAATCCAGAACTGTTTATCAAATTCAGATTCAAAATCGAACCAATAAATTAATTGGTGGATCGTTTCTGATTCTTAGGGTAGTTTTGGTCCAATTCCCAATTATGGAACCAGCAAGCCCGCATGAACCGGATCAGATTAGATCGAATGGAATTAAACCTTTTTTTAATTAAAGTAGAAAACATTCAAAACCCGGAATTGAATCCTCTGCGGCCTGGGGTTGAGCAGTACTGCCACTTGGATTGCATGCCAATCCAATGGTTGTTAGATTAACTTAATTCAAAAATTAAAAAAATGGTTCAAAATTAAAAAATAACAGATCCTCGTCTACCAACCATTGGATTCACATGAAATCTAAGCGACAGAGTGTGAGAAACGATGGGCGCTCTACCCCAAGTCCCATAGGATCCAAATCCTCAAAACCCACCTGATGAAAACGCTAAACTGTATGTGAAAAGACATCAAACCCTCCATTAAACAACAAAGATGTAGCAGTTGATCCCTTGCGAAGACCAAAGCTGACCACACCCTTTCACCAGAGAGACTCTCCTGTGAAAGCGAGCATTTAGTCCCATATTTTTAACACTTGTCTACATTTGCCCACGTGTCTGTGTCTTCACTGTCTTGCTGTCTACCTTTATCCTTTCTTCTCTTTAAGTACCGCTCCTCGTCTCTACCTTTATCTGTGAATCTCTTCCCTTCCACAAACGGAAAGAAAAGAATTGTAGAAAACCTACAACCAGGCACGCAGTTGCAACCATGGCCGATCGCCCGCAGGAGATTCAAGTGCATCACATTCATCACCCAAAACATGTCACCCAAGGCATCGAGAGCCGCTACTCTGACAAGGGCAGTCCTTCGACCTCCCAAGTCATAGCGTTCGTCACCCTCTTCCCTATCGCCGGCATCCTGCTCACCCTCGCCGGCATAATCCTAACCATCACCGTCATCAGCTTGGCGTTGACAACCCCACTCTTCGTGATCTTCAGCCCTGTTTTGGTCCCTGCGGCGATCGCTATCGGGTTAGCACTGATGGGGTTCTTTGCGTCGGGTGCGTTTGGGATCACAGCACTGTCGTCACTGTCATGGATCATCAACTACTTGCGTGAGACGATTGCCACCATGCCTGAGAAGCTTGAGTATGCGAAGCGGCACATGCAGAAAGCGGCGGGCCACGTGAGTGAGAAGACAAAGGATGTGGGCCAAACCATTCAGAGCAAGGCCGAGGAAGCGGCGGGCCACGTGAGTGAGAAGACAAAGGATATGGGCCAAGCCATTCACAGGAAGGCCCAAGAAGGCGGTTGGACCGATGAAGATGGTCGGGCCCATGAGATTCAATCGCATCACATTCAGCATCCACAGTATGTCACCGAAGGCATCGAGAACCGCTTCCGTGACAGGGGCGGTCCTTCGACTACCCAAGTTGTAGCGGTCATCACGCTCTTCCCTATCGGCGGTGTCCTGCTCACCCTCGCAGGTATAATCATGACTATCACCTTCATCGGCTTAGCATCGACGACTCCACTCTTTGTGATCTTTAGTCCTGTTTTAGTCCCTGCGGCGATCGCTATCGGGTTAGCAATGATGGGGCTCCTTGCTTCCAGTGCGTTTGGTCTCACAGCAGTGTCGTCTCTTGCATGGTTCTTCAACTACTTGCGTGGGAAGGTAGCCGACATCGACGTGCCTGAGGAGATGGAGTATGCGAAGCTGCGCCTGGCGGAGGCGGCGGACCAGGTGGGTCAGAAGACCAAGGACGTGGGCCAAGCCATCCAGAACAAGGCCCATGAAGTCCGCCGGATTGATGAAAGTGGTCGGACCCAGGAAAGCGGTCGGATCCAAGAAGGTGATCGGACCAAGGAAGGTGGCCGGATCCAAGAAGGCGGTCGGAGCAGAGAAGATGGTCGGACCAAGGAAGGCGGCAGGACCTAAATCTGTTGAATGTAAAGATCTGGCCTATTAACGACACAAATCTAAACGGTCGAAAATATGGAAAGATGGTGCGATTCGGTTTTAACAGTGGATAAGGCCATACCCGATGCATGCATAACGCGTGTATATGAGAGTTAGTTATTTAGTATGGCTTGTTCTTGCTTTTTATTTTACTAGTTTTTTGTTTCCTTTTCTTTTTATAGAAATTTAGAAACATTAGTTATGTAGTATGGCTTGTTCTTGCTTTTTATTTTACTAGTTTTTTGCTTCTTTTTCTTCTTATAGAAACTTAGAAACAAGAAATAAAACTCTAAGATCTCACTTCAAAAAGTACCGTGCTCCTCCTAATTGATCAAATAATTCATCCGCAATGACTGGAATAGAATGGGATGGTGTATTTGTTCTTGATCGTTATCTTGTTGAGGGTAAATCATCTCTTCAACTCTTATAGCTCCGGTTGGGTCTATTCTATAACTTGACCTTGGTTCGTGTTCAATGTAATGATCCACCCATCTCCTATGTGGAAGTCTCTTAGACAGCTTTTGTGCCATAGCCGCGTGATCATGTGCCTAGACACAAAATCACACAATTCCATGAAAAATTGACATTTGTGTTCATGTTTCATGTTTTTGTGTATATTCACCTCTGGTGCAGCAAGTACAAACAACGATGTCTTGCCCGTTCAACATTTTAATCTTGGCATTTTTATGCCAAGAACATAACCAATTGCACTATCGAGTTCTCACTTACCCCTAACATCAAATTGTCTAAAATCAAGGAAAAATGGTTATTTTTTGGGCAACGTGGCACGGCTTAGGTCTACAATCAGGAAAATTGTGTTTTGGGAGAGCCTGGCACTTGCACCAAATACATGGGGCAAATTGATCACCCACTTGCTTATGTTTTTGTACGTATTGATCATGCACGTATAAGGGCCACGTTCTTCCCCAAGGACATTTTCTTTTAAAATTATTACTTTAAAATAAAAATATTCAAAAGTAATTTAAAGGTCTTATAGGCCACACCACAGATAAAGGACTAAAACCCATCGGTTAACATTATGCAAAACCTCAACAGGATCTGGTTTTATTAGGGATAACGTGATAGCTCATGGCTCAAGATTATAAAGATTGCAAACCGGATCGAAAATATGCCAAACCATCGTATATGGTATATGTTACTGATAAAACCCGAGTCAATCACGCAGTTAATCTTCCTTGGAATATAGTTAAAACAACAAGAAATAAAATAACTTTGAGAGATATCAAATATCCTCCAAAACATCCCTCAAATCAGAAGAAACAAGGCAATTAGTATCATGCAGGATCGACACGTATCATTGTTGCCAACTTTTATCATGCAGGATCGACACGTATCATGCACTGTTGCCAACTTTTAATACACATAACATTAACCAAACTATTTCATACCCAATAACCTCTCTTTTTAACACAGATTCGTCAAATATTAATCTTGAGTTAAAGTATTTATTTATTGGATCTTTATCCTCTCAATTACATTGCCCGTACTTGACATCAAGTACATCTAATAGAAGAGGCAGAAATGACTATCCTACCTCCTGTCCGAACACACTGCCCGAGGTGGGATCCCCGTGGAATCCACCTCCCTCTATTAGATGTACTTGACGTCAAGTACGAGTAGTGTAATTGAGAGGATAAAAAATATTACCGAAAAAAGAAGTTAAGAGTATTTATTTTTTTCAAAAAATATATGAGAGTATTAGCATAGACTACACTTCTAAACAGAAACCATTTCGAAAGATTAAAAATCGAAAGATTAAAAATCAAGATAAAGCAATCTTTGCTTCTTGTTTTTGTTCCAATTTCTAACGAGCAGGGCAACGAAATTGCACAAGATGATCGGAATAGATGGGAACTGATCTAATGTCCAATTTCGAAACCTTTGATCTGTTCCATTACAAAACCTTGGATTGAGGCTATCATAGATTTTGGAAAATAACTCTGCAAAATGGGTAGTTTGTCTGGAATTTTTCTCCTCTCAGGTTCCCTGCCCGGTTAGGTTCGTAGGTTCCTCTCATAGGGAGGGTGGAAATGACGACCTCACCCCACCTAGGTAGTGTGTTCGGGCAAGGGGTGAGGTCGTCATTTTCGGTCCCCTATGAGAGGAACCTACGAACTTGATCGGGCAGGGAACCTGAGAGGAGTTAAGTCCGTCTGTCTGGGCTTACTGTTCTAAGAATCCAGAAGGATGAAAACCTTTATAACAGTTTTCAAGTCCTTCTAGGAGCGTGCCCAGTGGGTTCCAGTTCTACGTGGTCGAATCAGGGATTTCAGAATCGATATTGGTCTCTGTTGATTCCTAGGACTGATTTGCTCCTAGGTTCATTTAATTATTATTTTTTATTATTTTATCCTTGGTCCATACCGATCCATCGTCATGGGATCAGTCAATAATCGATATCGGCCCCTATTATATTAATACAAATCGGTTGATCCCATACTTTTTACTAGAACCATGAGATAACTACTGCCGTTTATCTAATTCCCCAAGGTCAATCTTGGCAATCAATCTAAAGAGTATTAAACTTTGGAAGTAAGGTTAAATTGGTCCGGCTTCGGTAATCTGTTCTTAATCCGGTTCTAATCAAATGGGTAAGGGTTAGAAGTCAGAACCGACCTGTTTATCTAATCGATCGGTGTCAACTCTGAAATCCAAAACTGTTTATTGATGCATGGTCTAATTCTGACTTCTGACTCCTAAGTTGGTTCTAAGCACTATTACAGTGTTCAAAAATTCCAAAAAAATCCTTAAACATACAAATGATCAAATATCTATTTTTAAATATATAAGTATTTAAGTATTCATTCTTAAGAATACAAATAACTAAACACTTAAAAATAAATTACTATTACTAATGAATTCAAATTTCTAAGATCTACAACACCAACACTTAATTTAGGATTATATGCAAGTTTTAAAAAGGTCCTTAAAGTTTCGATTTTAGTCGAGCTCAACACATGGATAATGCGACATCCAATAGCACCAAGCTCGAGAAGAAAAAAAAGGTATAATCAAGCTTGCACCGTTGGATGTCGCATTGCATCATCCCGGTGTCCAGCTTGCAAAGCTGCACCGCCAGATCTGTACACTGCATAGGATTTTAATCCGTTTCTAACTGGTCTTTCGGTTCCCTTGAGCCGATGTATCCTATTTTTTAATTGATTCCATGAACCGATCCATCCCGGTTTTTTATCAATTCAAAATTAAACCAATAACTTAACAAGTGGATTGATTCCGATTATTCGTGAATTGGTCCGGCCCAATTCTCGATTCTGGTCCTAAATTGACACCTATTTCAAACCCAAGCCAGCATGAATTGGATGATCAGATTTAGATCGGACGGGGATTAAACCTCTTGTTAATCAAAGTTGAAAACCTTCAGAACCCACCTGAAAATGCTAAACTGCATGTGACACCCTTCACCACAGAGACCCTCATAGATTTGTTCTCATGCATGCAATCCTTTTAGTCCCATCTTACTAACACCTGTCCCCATTTACCCACGTGTCTTTCCATTCTTCTCTTTAAGTACCTCTCCTCGTCCCTCTCACGCTATGCCTTCATCTCTGTATTTCTTCCCTTCCACAAACAGTAGAAAAGAATTGTAGAAAACCCACCCACAAGTAAGCACGCAGTAACAACCATGACGGATCGCTCGCAGGAGATTCAAGTGCATCACATCCATCACCCAAAACATGGCATCGAAAGCTTCAAAAGCCGCATTCCTGAGAAAGGTCCTTCGACCTCCCAAGTCATAGCGGTCATCACGCTCTTCCCCATCGGCGGTATCTTGCTCACCATCGCCGGTATAATCTTGACCATCACCGTCATCAGCTTAGCGTTGGCGACCCCACTCTTCGTGATCTTCAGCCCTGTATTGGTCCCTGCGACGATCGTTATCGGGCTAGCATTGATGGGATTCCTTGCTTCGGGTGCGTTTGGGCTCACAGCAGTGTCGTCTCTGTCATGGATCTTCAACTACTTGCGTGGGTCGGTGACGGGGGCGACAGCCGACATGCCTGAACAGCTGGAGTATGCGAAGCGGCACATGCGGGAAGCGGCGAGCCACGTTGGTCAGAAGACCAAGGACGTGGGCCAAGCCATCCAGAATAAGGCCCAGGAAGGAGGTCGGACCCATGAAAGCGGCCGGACCCGTTAGGGAAGCGTTCGGACCCAGTTGGGTGTATGACCGTTACGTAGTAGGATAGCATTAGAGCTTATCTAGCTTGCTTTTTATTTTACTACTTATCAACCTCTCTTCATATAGATAAAGTGATGAAATAGCACGATCGTGGCCGTAGGATGTAAGATTCGGATCCTCTTATGGCGTACTGCCCGTAGCGGCTTGCGCCAGCAATGATCGTCTTATCTTTGTCCAAATGCCTTGTCCGAGCCGGGTAAAACGATCATTATGCGCATGGTTCAGTCTGTGCCACATAGGTCGCTACGGACAGCACGCCATAGAAGATCTGGATTCGTAAGATCTGGATTCGTAGGATGTATTGTGTAGGGATGTTGACCTCGTTTTTTAGCATGCATGTAAATGTTGAGCTTGCTTGTTAGCATGCATGTAGCTGTTCTCTCTCTCTCTTTGTGGTGGATATTAGCATAAGCATGCATGCATGGTGTATCCACAGATGCATGTTGGCTAAGGATGTGTATATGTGGGTATGATGTTTATTTAGCAATTACGTAGGCAATACAAATTTCTTATTAAAAAAAAAAAATAGGCAATAAAAATTTCCTGCAAACTAGGTGCCCATGATCGCAACTTCAAAATGGAATCTTGCTACATCCTCTATTGCCAAGAAGCTACCTGCCATCGACCTTAGTTCATTTAAGGACAATAGACCAAATAATCAATCATTAACGGCTTGATTAGCCCATGCATTTAAGCTCAACTAGCTCGATTATAGTCTATTTGCTTATAGCTTGATGCCTTGGTTAGTCAATTAGCTCATCTAGCCTCCCTATTCGTTTAAAGCCCGATTATGGACTGGTAACCGAACGATTTAATAGAAATGTGTCCATGCCTTGGCTTACAAGGCCCAATTATGTCAATTATCCAAACAGGTGCGACTCTTAAATTGGTAGAGACTGATTAGACTTTATCGAAACCACTCAGACGCAGCTAGTATGTGTTATTATCTTACACCATACAACCATCTCTTTCATCTTTAGATTAGGATGGACAACTCTTCGTTTAGATAACATAATTGTTTTGGTTCTCTTATACAATATTGCTTATTCCATGAATGCAAATATCTCATGAATCTGGAGCTAGAGTTTGTCACGATACTAATCGATGGTCTCAAAAATAATTTTATGGGAGAGGGTCCCTCGAAGGCAGCGTGAGCATGGGCCAATAAGAGCATTTGCGGAAGCATCAATCAGGGTAAGAATTTTACCTTTCATGGGATGGGATGGTCATTTCACATCCCCCTGTGTCAGGCATGGGGCCATAATACCTTTTAGGAATCTTATTTTTTCCTAGTTTTAAATAGATTTTATTTTTCCACCTCTTAATTAACGAGAATCACGATTCCTAATATGTGTAGGAGGTTTTATTGAACAGAGGAATAATATTAAGCTAAATAAGGAGGTTTTATTTTTATTTTTTTTTATTTTGGTAGAAAAATGAGGAGGTTTTATTGAACAGAGGAATAATATTAAACTAAATAAGGAGGTTTTATTGAACGACCGCATGAGTGGTGACTGGTTACATTTACCAAAAAACAAAGAGTGGAGACGGGTTACAATGTGTCAAATGGGGGTGTTTATGTCATTTTGACTCCCTATTATAGGAGGGGGAATAGGACTGTGCACGAAACCTTAGGCAAAAATAAGATTGTTCTTAAAAACACCGTAAGATTTTCTACCCATACCCTTATTAGCTAAATTATGTGCTAAGCTAATTATCTGCCTGTCTATCTTTATAATAAAATTAGAGTTCAACAATTTCAAAGAAAAGTGGATATCAATAATGATATAAAAAACTTATAAAAAAAACAAAATGATATAAATTTTTTCCCAAGGACAAGAATGATCATTTGGTTGCGTGAGCCAATTCACGATTTCTATTGAGTATCCATCTCTTTGCATCCCATCGATAGTGCTCTGTTGATTTTCTACTGGATTCTCCTCTTGCCTCGATTTTTTTTATCGATACCTGGATTTCCAAAGTTCATAGATACTGAAATAAATTGATTGTTAGAGGTGATAACAGCTGCCCAACCAACTTCCTTGGATTTTGGATCAAAACTTAGATATGAAATGATGTTTGGATGATCTATGGTAGAGAGATTCAGGTAGTAAAAAGGTGGAAATGGGAGGGGTTAAGTGTGTGTGATATTAAGAGTCTAAGATGGAGAAAGATTTAAGTTTTCATTCCCATCAAGAAATTTGACTGAGAAGGTGATAAGGATTGGGTTCTTCGTTCATGAAAATTATGTGGTTCATTGCCATTCCATAGGAAATATAAAATTATGATCCGATACTGAGGATTAGAGATTTATCATGTTTGGAGATGCTTAGGTTGGTGATTTATTTTTCATCATATCCATTAAACTATAACCTTGAAGATTTTCAGTTCAAAGACCAAGAATTCCATAAGCCCAAAATTTCTTAGAGAAATTGCAAGAGAAAAGGAGATGCCAGTCAGTTTCCACCTTCATATTATAAATTATGCATTTGTCCTCAATAATAAGAAATGATTTTAAGTTTTGCCTTAGTGGAGATTCCACTTGTTAGGATTTTTCATAAGAATAATATAAATTTGGGGTGAGTCTTAAACTCCAAATGGGTTTCCATACCTTTGATCCTCTCTAGTGCGATGCCCAATGCACCACACTTGAGCATACGACAGTGACCATGAGACTCAGAGGATGAACTTTAAAGGTGCATTATCAAGGCACCATTGGATGCACAAGTGAGGTGCACTGTCAATGCATCGTTGGATGCACATATGAGGTGCACTGGGCAATGCACCGCACTTGAGAGGATAAAAATCCTACGTCTAAAGTTGGTTAGACCTTGACTGTGAGAGTAAATGTGAGACTGCGGCTTGGGTGATGCTATTATTGCTTCTCCACTGAAGGGTTGGGGAGAGAAAACCAACCATATGTGTCTTTTACCAAAAAAAACAGGGTTATTTCCAAATGCCTCTATGAAAATGGCTAAACTTACAGCTGTTCACTTGAACTTTCATTAATTTCATGTGCACCCCTGCTTTCAACCTAAGTACCACTATAGTCCTTCCCGTTAGACAGAGCCGTTATGTTCTAACGTCTGACATTTTTTGTACATGGTTAAACCATTATGCCCTTGATAGAGTGGAATGACAAAAATACCATTACTTTAATAAAAAATAAAATAAAATAAAAAAAAAAACCTGCAACCCATCTTCCCCAAATCGATTGGGGAAGATGAGTTGCATGTATCTTTCAACCCCCATTTTCCTTCCTTCTTCGATTTCTTTCAATCTGCCTTTTCTTCTTCTTCCCTGTGTCCTCTCGCTGCTTCTCCCATCTTCCTTTTCGTCTTCTTCGTCCCTGTGTTCTCTCGCTACTTATCCCATCTTCTCTGTTCAGCCTGTCAATATTCTATCTATCTTCTTCTGTTATTCTTCTTCCATACTTCTTTATTCTATTGGGTTGAAAGACGATGAGCATTCAATGTTTCTGTATAACAGAGGTGCGGTTTAACCAGATGACCCAAAACGTAAGCTCTTGAACGGACTATGAAATCAAGTTTCAGAGGCACCGACGCCGTCAGGTTTCCTCCCAAACTGCTCAGAGTCGCTCCACCTCCATACATAGGGATCTAGTTTCCGGAAGCCACCATTGCCACCGCTCTCTGGCTCTTCTATGATTGATAAAAATAATTCATCTGCAATCACCCAATTTACCCAAAAACACAGCTCGAATGGGTAGTAGTTGCAGGTTCAGAAATGGGTAGAGATGGAAGAAGATGGAAGAGGGTTTGGACCAATATTTATTAGAAAACATTGAGATGGATAAAATCAAACCAAACCAAACCCATCATTAGACACCCCAGAGGGTTTGGCATTACATAGATAAAAACCGCCTTTCTGATTTAAGTATTTACAGTTCACACTATCATTTTCTCTTTTTCCCGTGGGTCTCGCTGGTTAAAAAGCGCTTCTAAAGCAACTAGAAGAACTTCTGAATTTCATAAATGGCTTCCGCTTCAACAAAAAAGCGCTAAAGATCAGCTCAAAAGAACCCTAACACTATCCCAAACTCCGTTTTTACTGTCTTTGTTCTTGAAGAAGAAGAAAAGGAAAATAGGAGAAGCAGTGTGAGAACACAGGGAAGAAGAAGAAAAGGAAGATTGGAAGCAATCAAAGAAGAAAGGAAAATGGGGCTCGAAGGATATTTGCAACTCATCTTTTCGAATCGATATGAGGAAGATGGGTTGCAGTTTTTTTTATTAATTTTTTTATTTTTCTTAAAGGGCGAGCATTTTTGTCATTCCACTCTATCAATGGCAGAATGATTTAACCATGTATAAAAAATGTCAGACATTAGAACATAATGTCTTTGTCTAACGGGAGGGACTATAGTGGTACTTAGTTTGGAAATCAGAGATACACGTAAAATTAGTAAAAGTTCAAGGGACAACTGTAAATTTGGCCATTTTAAAGAGAACATTTGAAAATAACCCAAAAAAAAAAGGTTTCCTATAAATTTTGTTTTCAATTCTATAATGAACCATTGGCACCACTAATGAGAAAGATGGAACATATGTTGGCACTAATGAGAACTTAACAAGCATTAGTCAATGGGTAGATCATGGTAAGAAGAAAATTAGTATGGGAATAAGCATGAATTAAAAGAGCAGGCCCTCGAGTTTGGATAATTCATGAAGTTAGTTAATTAGAAAGTAGTTTTAATGGATTCGGATCCTCGGTAGCGCGACATAGTGTATACTATCTGATGGCCCTGTGTGCTCGGAAACGCAACCCAACACCACAAGGCCGTTGGAGGTGCGCTATACACTATGTCGCACTACAGAGGAGCCCAATGTAGTTCTAACACATAGTAGGTCAAATGGATATAAATTCTCTTGTTTGTCGATTTGCTTAATGGCAGATCAAATCCTATTGAACCCAATCGAAACTGAATCGGATCGATCCAATTGACACCCTTAATTGTAAGTTTTTAACAGCCACAAGAATTACGATTTACTGTGAGCGCGAAGTCGAGGGTGTAAAATGTAATTACGAAGTGGCAACCGGGGCTCGGGTGGCGGTGTACGAAATAAATTAAAAAAAAAAAAAAAAAAACAAAGGGAGAAAGACAGATTATACTCGATCATTGTCGAGCCTCTTCATTTCAGAATTCAGACACAGAGATCGAAATCGTTTCTTCCACGATTGTTGCTCACACTGTCATGCTCAACTTTCCCAAAGAAATTTAAGACAACCAATTGCCAAAAGTATTAGAGATGCTTTTCAATTCTCATTTCTTTGTGGACATCTCGAAATCCAGATCCCCCTCTGCGAACCTGATCTGATCTCTCCAATTCTCAATCGATGGCGGGCGCCGTTTCGGCGCTCTTTCTTCTTGACATCAAGGGCCGGGTTTTGGTGTGGCGTGATTACAGAGGAGATGTCTCGGCAGTTCAGGCGGAGCGATTCTTCACGAAGCAAATCGAGAAAGAGGTGAGCGGATGTGTGAATCCGGTTGACCTAGTTAGTTTTCTGGTGTTTTTGCTTAGATTTTGGTTGCATGTAGTGAGTTTTCCTCGCAATGGTTGGTTCGGAATTGGAGACCGTAGGTAGAGCGTCCTCGTTCATTTCCAATTCTGAAGACTGACTTATTAGTTTGTTTTTTAAATTGAAAGTCCGGATTGCTCTTTGTTGGTCCTGCGCAAATCTTACATTTCAAATCTAGACAGTGTAGTAAATTTGATTTGCGATGTTCGAAGTTATCTGTTTTCTAATACTGGAGAAAGTTTGACAACTTCAACCCCTTTCAAATGCTTAAAAAAAACTACCTGAACCTCACATGGTTATGCTTCATGATCTTTCTCTTGATATATTTCAGGGAGATCCGCAGTCTCAAGATCCAGTCGTGTATGATAATGGCGTCACCTACATGTACATACAACACAACAATGTTTACCTAATGACAGCTTCAAGGCAGAACTGCAATGCTGCTAGTCATCTTCTCTTTTTACACCGAGTAGTCGATGTAAGACTTTTAATAATTCTATTGGCATTTCTTTGGTTTTGTGGTTTAAGTGAATAAAACAGAGTAGAAGAATTACGAATTTGGGTTTATTTTACTACGTGATGGTGTCCTGAATTATATCTATGGCAGGTATTCAAGCATTACTTTGAAGAGTTGGAAGAGGAATCACTAAGAGATAATTTTGTGGTTGTGGTAAGGGGATGTCTTAATTATAATTGGTGACTTACTCTGGTGGAAACCTTGAAAGAAAGAAATTTTAGTTGTGAATCTAACATATTATGTAGTGCTTGTATGAGGTCACTCTAATGTGGTGTGGTTTTGGCAGTATGAGTTACTTGATGAAATGATGGACTTCGGTTACCCTCAGTATACAGAAGCAAAAATTCTTAGTGAGTTCATCAAGACTGATGCATACAGGATGGAAGTCACTCAGCGGCCTCCCATGGCTGTAACCAATGCAGTGTCTTGGCGCAGTGAAGGGATTCGATACAAGAAGAATGAAGTAGGTTTATTTTTATATGAATTTTATCAAAGCTTTTAAATGCAAGATGATACCTTACGCAAGCTTCTTTTCTTGCTTGATCAGGTGTTTTTGGATGTGGTGGAAAGTGTCAATATACTTGTCAATAGCAATGGGCAAATAATTCGGTCAGATGTTGTTGGTGCATTAAAGATGCGAACATATCTGAGGTGTGTTTGTTGATCATCAGTTATAATATTCATTTCGATCTGATTTATTTACGGCTCAGCAAATGTGAACCTACGTTGCAAAAAACTGTCATTCAAGCCATTCTATTATTGTTAGGGTAATGATATTCAAGCCTAACCGGCATAAATTATCATTGAAGCCATTTTGTTATTGTCAGGGTAATGATATTTAAGCCTAGTTGACACATCTGTCAAGTGATATTGGTCTTCAAATGGCACAAACAGTGTCATAACTTTATCATGCCCACATCTCCGAAATGTTTGCACTAGAATTGAAGATGCTTTTGCGATTTTGAGTTTTTCATTCATTTCCCTGAGAGAAAAGAGTGGACTGTGTCTTTTTCTGTGTTTGGTTGCAAAGAAATCGAGATCAAACAAACGAAAGGAGAAAAAACTAGAATTGTACGCTGTGACTGAACATCAAAAGTCATAAAGAAGTCACAGTAGTTGTATTAACAGTAGTAAACAACAGGTATATTATTTATATTGCCCTCTAATCGTATCTTGTTGCAATACCAGTCTTATAAGTTATAATATTACAATAGTTTATTTAATTTTTTAATTTATTATTTTTGTACTACTTTTACAGCATGAAAAATGATGATTCTATTGATTTTAATAGATTAAAAATGATTATTGAAATTTACTGTAGTTACCGTATTGTAGTTATCACTTTGTTAATATTGACAATATTAATAGCGGCACTTTTATTTAGATGTTTTGTTTCTCCTAGGTTCACTAGAATGCAGCTCTAGACTTCTAGGAGTTTGTAATTGATGTTGATTTCTTAAGAGGCGGTATCAAGTGATCTATAGCAGGTCTGGGGTTTTAAGCCAACTCAGAACAAGACTCCTTTGTTGAATGAAAATCAGTCTTTAGTCATTTTTCTTTCTGTGTTTATTATTAGCGCTTTTCTGGGTTGTTTTCCCCTTGCTTTTCTTCGTAAGAAATGCCAGGTTTGAGGCTAATTGAAGTGCTTTTTTCCTCTAATCTGAGTGTCGTATATCGATGCTGATGGTTGTGTGTTGGAAATGAAAACTTCTCAAATGTAGAAAGAGGGGCATGGCAACGTATGTTTGATGAATCATTTTGCCCTTGAATTATATTAGAATATCTTCATAACAGAACATTTCAAATTCTTGCTCAAAAAGTGAAAAAAGAACCGTAACTTGTGTGATTGTTCAAGCCGTATGTATTGAATGGATTTTTTGTGTGCCATATGTTAAGTTAAGGGAAGATATGTAAAAAAAATTCATAGAAAGCAAGTGTGAAAAAGGAAGGATGTAGGTGGAGTAGCTTTTATGCCAGAGGTGACAATTGTGTCCAAGCAAGTGTCCAGCCATATGTACATGCATGCACTACATGAAATGTAACAAGTCTACAAGGTGGAAGTGTCTTACAAATCAAGGGACCTTTCACCTTTCTTAGGAGTCATTGACTATAATTTTTTCCCCTTTTTGTAGTCTTGGCCTCTTGGGGATAGGGAAAAGTCTTTGGGCTTAAGGGTGGTTACAAGTTTTCTCCATCAGTTAAACTAGTACCTTTGCTTTTAGGGAGAACCACCTTCCCAAGGGGGACAAAAGAAATTTATTAGATTCCTCTTATTCTTCTCCTTTTTCTTCTGTGATTTTCTTTTCCGAGTAACAAGCCTTTGGGCTTATTATGTAGAGATAGGTAAGACGGGTTTCAATATCTCTTCTTTTTTCCTTTAAGTTGATTTAGCTTAGTAAATGTTTACTTTGGAAGGATCTAAACTCAAAAACTTTACAAAGTAACTAAGCTCCCTCTGTTGCAGTGGTATGCCTGAATGTAAGCTTGGGCTCAATGACAGAGTATTATTGGAGGCTCAAGGTAGATCAACAAAGGGAAAGGCCATTGATCTGGATGATATCAAATTTCACCAGTATGTGCCATAAATCTTTATTGTGCTGTGTTCGGTAACTGTTTTGAGAACTGGATGTATTTACTATTTAATCCAGAGTGTGACATTCTCGCTGTAACTTTGTATTCTAACAGCTCTCTTATGGTCTAGGTGTGTGCGTTTGGCACGTTTCGAAAATGATAGGACAATATCCTTCATTCCCCCAGATGGATCTTTTGATCTAATGACATACAGACTCAGTACTCAGGTTCTTATTGTGCTTTTGTATAATTTCTGGTCCAGTTTGAGCCAATTATGCTGGTTGTATCCATTGATCCAGGTATGAGTATTTTTTGAGGATCGTTTGCCATGCTTTCAGGTAAAGCCATTGATCTGGGTGGAAGCTCAAGTAGAAAGGCATTCAAGAAGTCGTATGGAAATCATGGTAAAAGCCCGAAGCCAGTTCAAGGAGCGTAGGTATGTTTCTTCAGCTTGGTTATGACTTCTATCAGTAGCTCACTCTGTCACACAGAGACTTTGGGAATTATTGATTTTGTTCGTGGTTCGCTTATGCAGCACTGCGACTAATGTTGAAATTGAGCTCCCTGTGCCATCTGATGCAACAAATCCTAATGTTCGAACTTCCATGGGTTCGGCTGCTTATGCTCCTGAAAGTGATGCATTGGTTTGGAAAATAAAATCTTTTCCTGGTGGCAAGGTATGGTTAGCTTTTTTCCTTATCATTTCTAGCCAGCAACTATAGATTCCTGCTATTAGTACTTGGCTATGTAGCTGTTGTTTGTGATTCATAATGTAAATGGCAATGTTTAGTCTTGTTCACGCGGTTACAATTCAAGAAGAATGCTGACATTGTTTGTGCATTATGCATTGTGTAGGAGTACATGTTAAGGGCAGAATTTGTGCTTCCTAGTATAACTGCGGAAGAAGCAATTCCAGAGAGGAAAGCTCCCATCCGTGTAAAGTTTGAGATACCGTATTTTACCGTCTCTGGAATACAGGTGGGCCTGATGTTCTATTCTCTTTATAGTTTATGTGGTATTGGATAATGTGGCATGTAGTGTTTGGTGCTATATGTTAATGACAGTGTCACCCCATAAGTAAATTACAAGACTGGTGCCTTGAGCAAAGGCCAAGGGCTGCCAAAACAAACTTATTTAAGATTTTAGTAATATTTTGTACTTTGTTTAAAATTTTGAATGATGGTTTACCTGTAACTTGATGCATTAAATTTATATTTTAACGTATATTCAACCTCCCCATAGCTTCATACCTGTTTTGCTAGTTGACAGTTAGTACTTGGCTTGAGAAAGAAGTTTGTTTTACCTTTACCCCCATCTAAAAGGTCAGAAAAAATGCTCTCTTTCTGTTACATAGCTAAAGCCATTGAAGATGAGAACTCCTCCGGATCCCCTCTGGTAGGGGCTGAGGCAAATCTGGCGCTGTTTTAGATTGCAACCTGTGCTGCCTCAGGCATGATTACTTTTGACTCAAGAGTAGCCAGGCTATTGTTTCCATATCCTACTATGGTTTTGCTTTTTTCCTTTTTTTTTGGGTGGGGTGGGGTGGGGTGGGGTGGGGGTGTTCTTGTGTTTCCACACATGGAACCCAATAGGCTACTTATTGACATCTTCCAAGAGAGCTTATATGGATTTAGTTATAGCATTTTTTTTGGGGATTAGTCGATAAGTATTATTTTAAAGGGTATAGGGTTTTCTTCCCAGTTACTATTCCTATTGAAGTATAAAGCTTCACTATTTGCCACATGGCAGTACATGGGTTAGTCCATGTGATAGAGGACCAAACAAGTATCTCTTTGGTCTTGTGGGGTCCCCACATGAAACCCAATAGGTTACTTATTAACGTCTTCCAAAAGAACTTATATGGATTTAGGTTATAGCATTTTTTTTTGGGATTAGTCAATCAAGTATTATTTTAAAGGGTATAGGGTTTTCTTCCCTATCACTATGCCTATTGAAGTATAACGCTTCACTATTTGCCACACGGCAGTACAGGGGTTAGTCCATGTGATAGAGGACCAAGCAAGTATCTCATTGGTGCAATTTCAGCTTAAAGTGAGTAGAGGAATTAGCTAAAAATTATAAAAGTTGCTATTTTTGTATTTTATATTCACCTCCATTTGATGGCAGTTTGGTGATTTTATTAAAACTTTGAATGAGAGTTTGAGTAACTTTCCTTGCTTACTTTGGACTAAAATTTGGCCGTTGAGATATATGTGAGGTCCTCTATCACATGGACTAACCCATGTACTAATAGTGAAGAGTTATACTACACTAGGCATAGTGATGCCTAGAAGGACCATGTCAAATTATTTAAGTTATTTTCAGTAGTATTAGTTTTGTAATTGAGTAAGAAGCTGGGTAGAAGCTAAAACTTTGAATCTCTACGGGAATTGTTTTCTTCTTAAACTAAATTTGGGGGTTGGAATAATGTAGTACTGAATTTGAGTCATAGTTGTCAAGGCACCGCCTTGGCGTCTAGGCGGTTTCGTTTGGGTCTAGGTGACTGTCGCCTTTGGTACTTATTTATGAAAATATCATTTAAGTAGCTTCTACTTAAGATATTATTCATAAATAACAATTACTCCCCTATTTGAATCTATTAAAAATAGTTAAAAAATAAAATTCCAAAAGAATAAAAAGTCAACCTCCCAGTTCAAGAACAAAAATAGGATTTTTGGCAGTAGGTAAAATTTTCAACTTTCAAATGTTGGTGTTTTTCTCAAATATAAAAATTATATAAATCTTAATATGGTAAAACATTGTTAAAAACCAAAAGAGCGGTAAAATATTCATTTGTTTTGATATTTAAAAAAATATTTTCATTCAAAGCAATTTTGACAGCATTCACACACACCAAATAAGGTTTGACCAGAACATAACTTTTTCAATAGAAATCAGATTTAAGCAATCTTGGATTTGTTGGAAAGCCGGTTTTGTGCTCTACCTAATACAAAAAGTCTCATGTAAAAATAAAATCATTTAACTAGTCAAACTTCTTAGAGAACAAGAACATTTCTCTAAATCAAGTGCAATTTAATTACTTATAGAGAAGATCATATTTTCTAAGAACAGTATAAACCAAATGTGAGACTAGGTATACCAGGACAATGAACAGTATATAAACCAAATGTAAGTTTTGGTTGTTTCAAATTTCCAATAGTTTGCTTCTTCAGTTCTGTTGTCTTCTAATTCTGTGTTGATTTTTGGTGACTCGATGTGGCTTAATATTGATTTTTGATGACTTGATGTGGTTTAATGTTGATTTTTGATCATTTGATGTGGCTTAATATTGATTTTTGATCAGTTGATGTGGCATAATGATGATTTTTTATGATACAAGGTATAGCATACTAAATAATGTTAGAAAAGAGGGGAAATTAAAAAATAACACTTGACGCCTTGGTTGCCTAGGCGTTTAGGCATCCCTCCACTGCCTTGGGTCGCCTTGCCACCTTGACAATTATGATTTTAATGATCAAAACAATAGCCAATAACAAGATCTTTTCATAGAGAAATAATTTCAGATTTTGGGAGATTATCAATAACACAAAATCAGAGAGTTGAATGCTCCTATAACTCATGTCGAGATCAGTATTTAGAAGGGGGAATAGTTGCTGAAAGTTGGTGATCAATCAGGTGGTTAAATCAGCAAATAAAGGGGTAATTGTAGACTCGAAGTTCCAATAGGAGTAGGGGTAAACCAGTAATTTAACTACTGAAATAAGGGTTTGAAGTGAAGATAGGCTTCTGGTTTCAGATATGTAATTAAGCTGTAATCAGTAGCTAAATAAATCAGCAAATGAGATTTTGATTCAGGTATGAAATAGGGTTTTAAAAAGACAAGGGATCAATAGAGATTTCACTCCAACAGCCATTCGGCTGGTTAGAATTGGCTGAAACTTGAATTGAGTTTCCCTTATAGGTTTCTTGAGATTCAGTTAAAGTTTCAGTCAAATATCAGATGGCTGATTTGCTTAATTTAAAAAAAAAAAACCCTTGTGTATGAATATCTAGAATCTAGGGTTCTAGTTACCGAAAACTAAGAACACACTTGTTAATGGCTATGATCTGAAATAAGATGACAATCAACAGTAGTAGTAGAACAATAACAACAGAAAATAACACCTGGGCTTCACACCGCAAGATGGTTAGACTGGATCAAACACCAATCTCCTTGATCAAACACAAGAGATTCTTCAATGGAGAAGAAGAGCAGCAACAACAGCCTTTTGTTGTATAAAAGACTAAAAAATAGACTCAAACACTGAGAAGGAAAGGCCTAACACAATCTTTAACTATTAAGGTAACCTAAACTGACTAGGAAATGAAATAGTACAGGAAACTAACTCAATGACATAGTCAAACTTTAAGTCCTAACATGCCTATGACTTAAGTTTAATGTGGACCCCACTAATTTAATAGCTAACTACAGAATTAAATCAGCAATTTAAATTGAAGCTCATAGAACTGGTTCAACTGAACTAACCCAAAACAACTTAAAAATAAACTAAGTAAAGAAACGAACCAGCTAATCCCGTATGCAACCCCCTTATTACCCATACTTTAGGCTCATAAAAGTGGCCTATTATATTGAAAACCCCATGGACCAAAGGCTTAACACCCAACCCTAGACTTATTCCTTGGCAAACAAGCTCAGTTTGGTGATGGATCTGTGAATCACAAGAGTTGTGCTGTGCAGTAGTCATGGTTAGGTTTTCCATTTATTATTGTATTCTATTTTAGCTTGTTGGCCCTTTGTTAGTAGGATCAAATCCTATTTCTTTGTGGGAGTTGTGCTACTTTTGTGGAGTCTACAAATAGGGATGTCCCTGAGCTTGTTTTATGTTTAATGAATACCATATTACTGCTTCAGTTGTTCCAGCCATGTCCACAGTTGTCTTGACTTTGTGCCTAGGCGACAAGCTGCCCCTTGAGGTTCAAGGTGATTGGTCATGTTATCTCCAAGGTGCCCATACTCAAAACATGATGATCTTGCCTTCCACATATTATAGGTTTCGATCGCACTTTGCACCTACTGATACACCCCACATCCAGCCTCGTAGCCATCAAATCCTAGTTTAAGGCTTCTTTACCCTTTATAGTCTCTGTTTCATCCTTCTCAAATCCATCCAGTTCAAACCAATTCCTTAGCCAACCTGTTTGTTATTCATGATACATGTCTTGATGATTCCACCTGCTACACCAAACTCAGCAACACCTTAAGAACCCTATCACAATCTATTATCTGTTTTCACCTTAAGCCGTTCACTCATGAAACTTGACTTAATCTAAACCATTAAATTCCATCTTTTGATAATCCTACTGCCACTAGGAGTTTCTGTTTCTCTTGGCAGCACCTTTTCTCTTCCTATTTTCTTTGTCAAAATATCACATTACCACAGTTTTCTCATCGACTTTGATGAAAAACGCTATATTTTGGGATGCACTAATCTTTATCAATTGCTCTCTGGTAAAATTCCTTTGCTAGGCAGGCTGTAGGAAGTTCTTAATCCTATAGTATTATGTTGTATTTGTCTTTGTGCTGATGCAAAGCTTTCGGTTTTTTCACGTAAATCTTTGAAGAAGATTAATCTTGGATTATATTCTGAGATATCATTTATTGTGGAGGTATAATTTTACGAGTGTGGGCATTAAGAAGTTGTTTCTGACTCGTATTTAATCCTACTTGAAAATTTATCATGATTCCTGAACCATTCTACAAAACTATCAGAATGGATGACAAGCCAGTTTCTACCCCTCCAATAGTTGGTTGCTGATGCCTAGGAATGACAATCCCCATTGCTGCTTGGGTTGCAACTGATAGAGCTCCCTAGTCTTCCTCAACCAGTTATTTTTAGTCCAAACCAAAGAATAATCAGTACCCGGCTTGAGAAAGCTATACTTTTCTCAAATTTCAGTTATTTAATTATGTACTTCACAACCTACGTTTAAATATACCATCTGCAGTACAAGGCACGGGCCAGTCTTTCTCTCTCTCTCTCTCTCAGTTTTGCATAAGAGTCTGCTTGCTCTAAACTCATATTCATCTCTTGTCTATCTCATGTTCAGTTGCATACTTTTTTTAAAGGCCCCCTCACCAAAAAACAATGCATACCTGCATTTTGTCTTGCAAAGCCTTAATATGAATTTCAACTGTTTTGAGATGGGGTGATATGCCTATGTCTTCTTTACTTTTTACATGAGGATGAAAGTTTTTATTATGACATTCATGATAGCATATCTCTGACCAGCATATGTGAACAATGGGTTACTGTAGGTCCGTTACCTGAAGATTATTGAGAAGAGTGGTTACCAGTCTCTTCCATGGGTGAGATACATAACAATGGCTGGTGAATATGAACTGAGACTTATTTGAGAGGCCCCGACTGTTTCTGCTTTGGAACGGGCAACATATCTTATGGGCTCCTACTATCTAGAATGAAAGCTGTAAATGATATCAGGAAGCATCTTAGGAGGTAACTGATGCATTCCTGTTTTAATGGTATGTTCAGTATGAGCTTGCCTTAGCCTTCTTGTGTTTCCCTTTTTGGTCTGTGTGTTATGTAACAAGTGGTTTGTAAGGGTGCAGTGGCTACCCAAATATGTTTACTCATCCATTTTTTGCAAGAATTAAGAATTATTCATTGGAAATTAAATGATAGCTACGTTTTAATGATTTTGATCCATGTTTCTATGGAACAGATAATAGGTGGGAAGAGAGGAAAACGTTTTCTGAGGCCCCGACTTGCATTTGCTAACTAGCCAGTGTAAAAGTTTATATAACTAGTCTTTGCAATCATCATTTGCTAACCAATCTCACCATGAGTCTGGATCTCTGGATCCTCTGCATGCTTCGAATTGATGCATATTTATTATCTGAATTGTGAAATGCAAGCAAAATAGATGCTTAGGTTTGATTCTCTTTCTTCTCTAAGAGGCTTTAGTTTCGATCAGTCTATGGAGCTGGTTCAAGAGAGCTTTAGGATGTTTGGCAATCTCGTTTTGTGAATCATAGAAGGTTCGCTGTTGATTGGAAGGATTTAAAAAAAAAAAAAAAAAAAAACAATGATGAAAATATAGGGAAAAAAACTCCATGTATGATGGATCATATGATTTGGATATGTTTCATCCATCCAATAGATTCAAGCTGGGCCATAGTGCCTAGCCTTTACCCATATTTTAGAACAAGGTAAATTATTCATCTAGTAGGTCATAGGTTGGCCGCTAAGGCCTGTACTACTCAATCTAAGAGAACTATATTGGTGGGTGTATATTTTGTTCTTTTATCTTAAACTTTTCCTTAATGTTATTTTCATTTTATTTAAAAAAAAAAAGGAAAAAAAATCAACACACCAAAAGTATGCCTTTTCACATCATAACCACGTGGGCCTTGCCGTCAAACACTCTTCCTCCCTTACCATATGGGTCCTTGTTGATGAAACTGTTTTCTGCATCGTGATTGGAGTGGTGTGAGAGATCTCCTCACATTATCGAATTGGGGAATTCTTTCTCTTATTTAAATTATCTACAGTTTTTTTTTACAGCCACTCGTGCTTCATTGGTGTTTTAGGTTTTCTATAAATTTAAATAGTTAATTTCATACACCTACAAAAATATAAGGGCATCGTTAAGTCCCCTGTATGTACGAAATCGAAAATGCCTTTCACATTTTTGAAATATTACGAACATTTTTCTAATTTTCTCTTACCTGTGTTTCCATACGAATATATGAAAATTTATGTAGTGACACAAACAGTGAACAGGTTGTTGGAGATTTTGACTGAAGAATGAAGACTGATTTGAGTGGGCTAGACTTGGCGCAACAGTTACGTTGTGCTTGTAGGACTAACATCCTCATTGACACAAACATAAATAGGATCATGCCTATACATTCAAGAATTACAAAACATAAAAGAGGGGAAATGATGCATACCGTTCACCACCATAAGAGAGGCATCCATTTGACTCGAACAAGCCGTGGCTTCTTGTTCGTCTCTTTGCAATGAACAATAAAACTTGATACTCCTATGTATAGATAATAGTGCATCCTCCTATTAAGAAATGCAATTGGAATTAGGACTTTATTCCCCTAATTGGTTAGATTGATATACTTGGCAAATACATAAGTGGAAATAGCCTCTCCAACATACTAGGGGATAAGGCTATGTACTGTGTACATTTGCTCATCCCAAAACCTGCAGCATTCGGAATTGAGTTTAAGGGTGTTAAACAGTTTGATTCTGTTTGGTTTGGTACAAGATTTTCTAGGTAAAATAAAACCGAATCGTTTAGCAAACAATTTCAAGGTCTAGATTTCAAATGACTTTAAATGGTTTCATTAGTTTTTTTATCTTTTTAATTCTATATTGAAATAGACGTAAACTTAACTTTGAATTAAATTGGTTATTGTTCATAGATGTTTATATGTTTTAATTTTGTTATTCAAAAGGTTTGAATGTCTCTTTATTTTTAATAGGATTTGTTTATTCTTACCATAATTTTTTATTTTGAATGGTTCAACTTACTATGTAGATGTTAATCGATTTAAATGGTTTATTGTGGATTTAATGGTTCGATTAAACGATCTCGATTTTGAAACCACAACAATCGAACCAACTCGGAATTCGGTTTCGATTTGGTTTTGAGACCCCTGGCTCGATCGCTCTTTGATAAAGACCTACTTGGCAGTGACCGGTTTGGTCAATGCTTAAACCATGGAGGAGAGAAAAGAAGGATTACCTTTTCCAGAAGTTGCTTTTGTCGGTTATTTTTCTCAAGAAAGGGAGAGTTGCAGACAATTAAACCGAAGAATCATTAATTTTTACCTCATTCGTCCTGTGAAAAGCAACAAACGCAGTCTTATTGTCCTGGAGCCTATACCAGTATAGCCATAGACAATGGTAGCACAGTAAGTATGGACAACAATGCATGCTCTACTGTAAACTGTAACTGTGCCAGGGAAGAGCTTACGTTAGGTTATGCTGCCACCGTTCTTCTCTTGTTAACGAACTGTACTGGGTACTTGCAAGAGGCCTCCCAAATTTAGACGAATTGATTTGAAAACCTAAAAGCGAATGGACTCATACTCTGTCCTCCTCGAGAGGATTCGTGTTCCTCAACCTTCAATGCAGAGATTTGCAGTTATTTCCATCTTTGAAAAGCTCCGATCTGCTCCGTCAAACCTTGGCGCGAACTCCGATTCCGGAAGAGATGCCATTTCTCAGTGTCTTCACTCCACTTCTGCTGCCGTCGTCGATCAGTCAGTTCGGGAACTTTGTCGTTTCGTCAAAGAGGGTCACCTTGAGGTTCCTCACGGTTTACTTGAGCTTCAATCGGCTCTCGACGGCTGCGACTTGCGTTTCGTCAATGTTTTCGTTAAAGGGATAGGTTTCCTTGTTCGCTTCGTATTTCAGAAGAACGACACGTCGTGGCGGTTGGATTCTCCGGAGACTCATCCCTTCGTCAAGGTTTCAAAATGATTTGACTAGGTCTTATTGCGTATAGTTATCGAAGATTTTGAATTCTGATGTAATGTGGGAAGTTTTATTGCAGGTTGTTTCATGTCGAACTGAGGTTTATGGGGAGCTTGTACAGCAAGTTATCTGGTTAATAGCGCAGAACAAGCGCACGGGACTTGTGGAAGTTTGTAAATTCTTGAGGCCTTTCTTGAATTTCTTGATATTGAGGGCATCTTCATCTGCTTCATCGTTTTCGTTCGCAAGGATTTTAATTTCCTCTATTGCTTCACTGTCTTGCTCGTTTCCTTTCGAAACTATGCCCATTTTGAAGTTGATGATGGAATGCTTCAAATATTTCCCGCGGAAAAATGCAGAAGTAAGTGTACTTGTTGGTCGAGTTCTCCTCCTTACTCCTTGGGAACTTTTTGACAGCTTGGTTTGCTCATCTCAATTACTCTTTTTTTAATTTCAATCCTGGCAATGAGTATTTTGTCGCACAACTCAGCTTCTTAAAGTTTGAAGGATTTATCAGGACATGAAAAATCTCATTGACGTTGCTGAATATCTGGTGGATGCATTTACGGTGATCTTGAGGCAGTCAGTTGAAACTGGATCGGTATGTTTCTGAAGCTTCATTGGTACACTCTTAGCATGCTATGATGTGTTAGAATGGTCACGTTATGTCATATTTAAGAAGCTAATTATCCGAATTTCATTATTAATTACAAGGTTTATTTGTGTTAATTTATCTCTTGCTCTTTTTTAGCAGGCTACCAAAGATGCTCAATTATGCAGCGTGAAACTGTTGGAAACTCTTCTATCATTTTATACTGATTTTCACAATCTTTCTGGTGGGAGTGAGCTCATTTTCAAACTGTCAAAGAGTGTATTGCTCATTCAGAAAGAGCTTCGATTGCCGTACATACCAGAAGAATTGTTATCAGTGAAAATGTCCTTATTTCTCATACTTACTCGAGCAGAATTTGAACATGAACAACTCTCTGTGCTGAAACTCGCAGTTATCTTGTTGAAGTGGAAAACTGAACATGGTGCGTCTCGTTTATTTGTGCTGACCTGCATGCGTTGAATTTGGTCTATTTTAGTGTTCTATTCCCCTCCCCCTTCCTGAATAGGAACAGGAATTCGTCAAAGATAATTTCTTATATCTCTAATCCTCTTCACCCCCTTAGCAAGTCCCCCTGAATAGGAACAGGAATTAGTCAAAGATAATTTATTATATCTCTAATCCTCTTCACCCCCTTAGCAAGTCAATAACTAAAATGAAAAAAAGGGGGATGTCAACACATCCGGAATTAAACAGTTGGTTTCTATCAATCGACTTTTGGATTTATGAAACCGTAGATTGCAGAGCTTTATTAATTTATTTTCTGGTTTAAACTATCTGTCATGTTGCTGAAACAGTTATTAGAAAAGCTTGCTCATGGTTTTATTTTGAAGAATTTCGTTATCGGCAATAATCACAAAAAGAAATCATGCCACACTACTTTGCCAGCTAGGCTATAGACTGGTTGACTGCTTAGATTTGATTGATTAAAATTTTAAAGGGAGAGAATCCCCCACAGCACCTGTGTGGGGAGGAATCTGCATACCACATCAGTGGTGATGCGGAGAACGGTATCATCCACATGGGGCCCACATGGTTAGAGCAGGAAAGATAAAATAATATAAAACCCATTTGAGAGGGAAATAGTACCATGGAGTTGTGGAAAACTTTTTCCCAAGTTTAAATTTACTCTGAGACGGAGATCACAGAGTCTTGTGCTCTTATAATGTGCTTTCGCCAGTCTCGTGGTGTATCTACGTAAAAAAATCCCATCAATGTTCTCACTGGTTCATCAATTAAGAATGGGGAGATTTACTTTATATGATCAATAAGTTTTGTTAAGTTATGTAATTATGCTGCAGGAGTATTTATGTCTAATCCCCTGCAGTGTAGCTGGCGTCTAGTCTTTTTCTGTAACCACGATAGAGGGAGTGTCCTCTAACGTGATTAGTATGTTTAGGTATTTTTTTGTTTATACTTTCCTTCTTTTTCTATGCTGTAATCAGTGTTGGACTCTTAGTATGATTCCTACTAAGAGTACAACTAATATTAGTATTATAAATAACAGGCAGAACACGCTAGACAGAACAATTCATTCTATCGTGTTCTGCAGTTTCCTCTCTCTCTCTAGTCTTCTACCTTTGGTGGTGTCTGATTATTTGTTTTAGTTTCAATTTTTACTGGGATAAAATGTCTGCTGGTGCCATAACAGAGTGACACTTACACTCTGTTTGTTTTGATGGGAATTAATTTCCAGAAATTTGGCCTTCATTTATATAAGTTCTTTTGTGTTTGTTTGCCATTTGTTCTTTCTTTTTTTATTGTACATGACAAGGAAGCACACTGAGTATGGTTGAATGAGAAAAAGAATTCAACCATATGATGTGATTGGTGTCCTCCATAGGTGATAATTGCTTCACGGACCAAGATGCTAGCACTTTTTACTGGAAAACAACATTAAAAAATTAAAGGCAAGTCATTTTCCAAAATTTTGTATTTTTGTTTCAGTAAAATAATTTTTATTCTTTAGGCCAATGCAATTTCTCTTTGCTTTCAAGCAATTCCCAGAAAATATTTTCTGTCAAAACAAACGGAGCATTAGAGATGTTCGTGGAAGAGTATGAGAGGTCCATCAATGTCATGGTGGCTCAAAAACCTCAGTCATGTGACATGGGGAATGGGTGGCCTCTTCTAGTTGTTTCATGTGCAAAGAGGATGGAAAGAGGATCTTGTTTCTTTATCCTTCCCTGCTACATGGAAACTTCAAATTATGAGTCATACTTATACTTGAGTCTGACACTTAATTTAAGCCATGCTAGAAATGGAATTTTTTCATTGCACCCAATTTGTATCCTTTGTTGTGTCTGAGCATAACATAGATCTTTCTTTTGACATGGTAGTGGGTGCTGGATCGATATATGTAAAATAATGCTGTGATGCTATTATGCTATTTATTAAAAAAATGGGGAAATTTCTAGGCCTTAGGAAACATTTTATGCCTTGCTTCTTGGGGAATGTATGGTGACAGATGTAACTGGGGCATTTCATTTTGTAACATCTAGCCTTTACAGAGTGATATTGATGTGCCGGGGCATCCCAGCACTTATATTGAGAAAACTTAATTGGTCCTGTAACTTTGTTTTCAAATATGACATATTACATACAATTCATGTAATTTTCTGGTGCATCAGCTTATCCCAACTCCCAAGTATATTCTTGTTTTTCTGACACTTGTTAATCTAGTAGTTGAGTTTATAAACATTTATCATAATGTATGTAATGGATGGAATGGATATCACTGCATTTTTGAGTTTCCTGAAAGGGTAAGCCAGATTCAACTCTTATTAGTGTTGGACAATGACAATTTTCTTGTTACGTAGTCAGTAATTATGATGCAAATGTTAAATCGTAATTTTATTCTCATAGAGGTGAAATATTGCATTGTTCATCTGAATGCAATTATTTCTCTGAAGTATGTTGGAATGATGATTTTTTCTTCACTGTTAATCTGGTGAAAAAATGTTTTGTATTTTCATTTTCAGAATACATCAGTGGAGAAGCTGCATCTGGTGCTAGTGAGGAGTTTCTCTTCCTTTTTCCCGTCATCAGTCTTTTATCATCTCCTTCTAATTCAATTAAAGCGGCAGCAGCTGGATTTCTCTCTGTGTTGGAAGATCTCTTAGTACATTTTTCAGTTGCTTCTAAGAAAGTACCTAATATCAGCGGGGAATTTCCATTTATCAGCAAACCTGAATCAATTATCTGTAGACTTTTGTGGGATCTGTTGCTGCAGGTTACTTTCTGTTTCATCATACAAATAATTCTGTTGAGGGAGATGGCTCTCATTTTCCTTTTTTTGCCTTTTTCCCCCTACCCTTTTCTTCAATTTATTTGAAAATGTTGATTGTGACTTTAAGAGTACTTGTTGGGGTGAGGCGGGGCAGAGAAAATTTTAGCTGACCCAACCCTGTTAGTTGCTAGAAAGATTATTGAGTTGAATTGAATTGAAAGTGGGATTGAAGTGACAGAAGGATTATTGCTTTTCTTGAAAATGTCATTGCAGTGTCAGAAAAGAGTACTCCTGTTTCTTGATCCTTCCATGGCTCATAGTTATTGCTGCTTTGCAAAATATCTATCTGCATTATCTGAACTGGCTGTTTGCATTCTGCATGGGGAATGTGTAGTTCTCTTCTAATTGATGTCTTTTCCTGGAGGATATGGCCCTAAATAGAGTAGGGATTAATGTTGCAATAGTGTGAACAACTTTCTTGTTTCTATTTGTTATACTGAGGGTTAAGTTTTCTTACCCTAGTGATAACCACTATTATGAGACATTCTGGTTGGGGTTCAGTCCTAATGTGATAAATCACAGTCTGCTAGGATAATACTTACCATATTGAATAGGGATTTGAAATTCGATCATCTGTTTTCCTGTGCTCAACTTTTCAGGACCCATCTTCGTTATCCACTTCTTACTTTCTAAGTTTGGCTTCCAGTGGTAAGACCAATATTAAAGTGATGAACAGTGATCGGAAACCGTGGATGTCTCAACTTAGGGAATATTCTTTATGGACCGTTGAAAGAAAAAAGTCTCCACTATTACCTCAATCGGAAGGAATTCTTTCATCAGGTTTTTACCTCTAAATTTGGACAAGTATTGATTAATGTATAATTGTCAAGATATCTTCTAATTTAAGCTCTTGTTTTATGACTCTTAAGTTTATTTCCATCCCATGACAGTTTTGTTACTTTTTGACCTTGTAGAAATGCCTTTTTTACTTGGTTCCATAAATGCTGTTTTAGTCATGCATCATTCGTTGGGGAGCTCTGCTGTCGATTCTTTGGCAGCCATTGGCTTTATGGATCCTAGACTGGGTATACCGTTGTTGCTAGCGATTCTTTTTTATAATAAAGTTTTCTGCAATAATAAGAGTAGCTCCCGTGAAATTTTGGTAAGCTGTCATTGTCCAGTTGTTTGCGATTAATTCTGTACTTAGTGCAGAATATATATTATGAAACAATTTTCTTTTCCCCTTGTTCCTGTTTTCCTCCAGTTTTCATCTTAATATGTTACACTTATTTTGCAGATAAAACTTCTTGAAGTTCTTCCCTCGCTTGCTTCACATTCGGTGATGATACCACTTATTGTTCAGACTATTTTGCCAATGCTTCATAAGGAAGCAAAACCGTATGTTATCCATTTATTTTATGGTTGACATTGCCTTATGTTATACTGATGGGCAATCATCCACGTGTTATGACTTATGAATGGCTATGAGGTGTGAGTAAATAGTATATTTCTGATTGTTTTTGTTCTATAACAGTTGTACTGTTCCTTTTTGAAGTTTGTTAACCTTTCTCCTGAAATATGCTGGTTTCTTTTTGGATGAATAAATAAATTCATTACCAAAGGAAAGAAAAGGGGGGGGGGGGAAGAGTGTACAAGAGCACAAAGAGCATACAAGCCGCAAACAAATTACAAGGCCCTACCTTAGAGGAGGCTAGGCCTGCAAAATTCAAAAGCCCACATGGGCACAAAGACAGAGAAGGAAGCCCAATAGAAAATTCAAAAACCCACAAGAGCAAGGTAGCCCAATAGAAAGAGAAGGGCAGCCAAGTCACTTCCAGGTAGGGATTCACAAACCCTAAACTTATCTCAACACAACATCGATCAGCCGCCAAGACGAGAATCGAAGCATCACCGGCAAACAAACAGCCACAGCAGAGGGCGCAGGCCTTGCGGAGGGTCACGGCCAAGCAGAAGTTACAGCCACGGCGGAGGGGCACCGGCCTTGCAGAGGGCAACGGCGAAGTGGCTGCCAGCCGAGCATAGCTCGGAGAGGGCAGGCTATGCAGCTGGCAGTAACATGGCATTAACCGAGCGAGCCAGGCGTATCAGATAGAAGGCTGACCGAGAGAGGCTGGCGGCCAAGCAGTTGCAGTCCGTGTGGTCTGGCGACCAAGCAACAACTGAGAGCGTTGGCGATGCTAGACAAATGACTGGCGAGGGAGAAGGCGAACGGGGTTGGAGGCGAAGAGGCGGGCCAGCAGGCCAAATGAGGAAGGCAGCCAGCGAAGGAGATGACCCAACAAAGAGAGCGGCTGTTGGAGATGTAAGCCAAGTGAAGCAGCACGATTAGGCAAGAGAGACCCCAACGAGCTTGGAGACAGACCTAGCGGGAGGGCAACTTACTAGGCAGCAAACCAGGCAGGCTGACGATCACGAAAACAACAAACCAAGAGGGCTGTCAACTGGCACGACTGCAGACTGAGCAAGGATGGCGACCTCTAGCACTACGCTGGTCCAAACAAGAAGACTAAGCTTCAAGTCCTGAAGAAGAAGAGGAGAAAGTGGAGGAGGAAGAAAGGGAGGGAGATAAGGAGCAGGAGAAGGGAGGAAAAACGAGGGAAGGAGGAGCCCAGCCTCACGGCCAGACTCCAAAACCCCATGAAGAAGAGGAAAAAATGGAGGAAGAAAGGGAGGGTGAGGGGGGGGGGGGTGGGGAGGATGAGAGAAGGAGAAGGGAGGAAGAAGGGGGGAGGAGCAGCCTGACCATGAGGCCGGGCTGCTCCTCAGCGGCGGTGCTGTTTTTTTGCTTAATGTCGCTAGGTAACGGCATATTTTAACCAAAAGGAAAATCCAAACATGCTGGTTGAATGGTGGTTATATGTAAATTATGCCCCCCAATAAAAAAAGTAGTAGTTGAGATAAGTCTTATTGAGTTGAGTTTTATACCCAAGGTTTAAAGTATCGGTATCGGATGTTGTATTGGTCAGGTGATTTTAAGAGACGTATCGTATTGGAGATACGTATCGAACAATACAGATACACATAGAAATGGTCAAAATACACATGGGAATTCTCTTTTGGAACAAAAAACAATATAAACATGCATTATATAACAAGTGTCATGCATAAACACTAAAATGGTGAACAATGTATAACCAAACCATAGATCGAGAACTCGCTAGATCTCGCCAAGTTTCTCGGTTTTTGGAAAAGCCGAGACAAGACTGCTTGCGAGTCTCAAAAGTGCAATATCTCGGTGAGATCTCGGTTTGGATCTCGGTTTCGACCCTTTTCTTACCCCACCTACCACTTAAATACCTTACCTAACTTGCCAAAACTCGACATATCTCGGTGAGATCTCGGATCTCGGGTTGACCCAAAGTTGAGGCTTCGAGTTGGGAAAAAAAAAATGCACCAACTCAGCGAGATCTCGACTCGTCTCGGTTTTTCCAAGAGCTGAGTTGGTACCGAGACCCAAGTGTTAGTACCTTAAACCAAACAACTGCATTAAATTGAAATTGTTATAAAAGATGAGGTTTCTTACATGTTGTAATCGTCTATAGCCATGAAGAGTATTTGATGATGCAAAGGATGATGTTGTAGCTCTCCTTGATTCGTTTTTTAGTCTAAAAGTGTGAAAAACCAAGATTAAATGCAAGTTTTTAGACTCTTGGTTGAGAGTTTTCCTTCATTTTTTTCATTAGATTAGGAGTTGTATCGAGTTTATGAGTGAAAATGGCTTTTTTATGGAATGTATTGATGGTATCGATATGTATTGGTGCGTATTGGTAATGTATCGAGCCGTATCGGCCGATCTGTATCGAGCCGTATCGGCCGATCTGTATCGAGCCGTATCGATACGTATTAAACTACCCGTATAACCCTTTATTGGATGTATCCATGGTATCGATTTGTATCGGTCGTATTGTATCGTATCGGCCGATACATTTCGATACAATTCGAGACAGTCCATTTAAAAGAGAAAAAGAGACGTATCGGTATGTATCGTATATCGATACGTATCGGTCCGTATTGTATCGATCGATACTTTAAACCATGTTTATACCTACCATGTCTGGTTATTTATCTTTGTCCTCTGATAGTAATGCCTAGCAAGAATGCGAACATTGTATGGAGTATAGCATTAAAGTGTCCACATAGGCTTGCAAGAGTGGGATCTCCAACTCTAAAATATGAGTAGGCTCAACTTTTAACTTTCTTGATGTCTAAAATCCTATAATTGAATGGAGTGTTTGCCAGAAACCCATTTTTCTTCATCAATGGGATCGATATCTGGAACTTAACCGCATTGACTTGAGCTCAATTATTCTTTGGATCAATTTAATCGGTCTCCCTCTTCATTTCTGGAGTGCTAAAGGCCCGAGTATCATTGGTTCGATCCTGGGTAAACCACTGTACTCGGATGGGAGAACCAAGAAAATGGATCGTTTAGCCTACGTCAGGATATGGGTTGAGATATCCGTTGAAGTCCCACCACACCACCTACCTCCATCACTGTCCTGGACGATGAAGGTTTTTCCTTCAGCCAAGAAATTATTTTCGAGTGGCTCCTTCCTCATTGCCACCTTTGCAAAACTTTTGGGCACCTTTCAACCAAATGCTCCCCTCCAGCTACTGCTAACCCTCCGTCGCAGTTCCTGCTGGTTGAAGATCCTTAACACCAATCTTCCCATTCTCCTAGTAATCATCCTCACACCATCTACCCCCTCCCCCTCCTTCCCTTCTCCATCAAGACCTTCTTCCCTCGTCTTGCCAGCATCCCCTCCGTCGTGCCCAGAGAAAGCACCGACATCGCCGCCGTCATTGTCGTTGTGGTCAACCTTCCTTTGGGTCGCCCCTCAAGACACAGTGGAGCTCGCCTCTACCTACCGCTGGTACATACCTCTACAAGGACCAGTGGTTGGAATCGATTCTCGGCTCTGCAATCTGATTTGGTTGGCTTGCCAGTTTCAGATCTTGTTGCCCCTTCGGTTGGTACCCAGACTTGTCGCCATCCTCAAGGTTCTCCTCCTGCGTGCTATCTTCCGGATCCAATCACCTCCTTTCCCTTCTTTGTCACTCTTGCTCCATCCTCTCCCTTGTCTCCTGAGATCTCCACCCTGTCCCCTCGAACCCCTTCTTCTGCCTCTACTTCTGTGGCTGTGTGTAGCAACCCCCTTCCCCCCTTTTGCTCCTCCAGCCTTCGTCACTTCGTTTGGGGCCCACCAGTCTTATCGCAAGCCTTCCATGCTCTTCTTCTTTTGTGTGTCCAGCTACTCACATATCAGCGCCCCCTGGTTCTCTTTTTTAAACTCTTATAAGCCCATCCCCTCTGAGCCCGTCTTTTGAATCTTTACCGTCCTTCCTTACGGGCCAGTCAATCAGTCAACTATTCTCGGCCCGACCCGACCCATCTATTGGTGGCTTCTCTTGCTTGACACTACCATCCTCGGCCCCTTACTCCAGGCGGCCACCTCAACACCTCTCATCCCTGCATTGTTGGACCCCACCCACCTTCATAACCTGGCCACGCACCCTCTTCCCCCTCCTTCTACCTCCCCTTCCACACTAGTTCGCACCTATTTCAGGATCCACAAGAGCCATCTGTCCTGTCTCCCTTCACCTCTTCTTAACTTTGTGAGGTCTTTGTTGCACTACTCCCACCCTTCCCAATAAATCATGGGATCCTATGGAACACTCGAGGTCTTATCTCAGTGACCAAGCAAGCCGAAGTACAATCTCTTATCAAGCTCGATAAATCTGTGTTCTGTTGTCTCATTGAAACCAGAGTAAAGGAGTCAAATGCCACCTGCATTGCCTCCTACATTGGTCCCTTTTGATCGTTTCAAGGATTGGCGATCCACTTCAGATTGCTCTATCTGGGCTGTGATTCGATGGGATCAGTCTGACTGTAATTCACTGTGGTTCAGCAGATCCATTGACAATATCTGTTTCCTGCACTCTGGATGAGCTAATCATTTTGTGTGGTTTGAAAGATCCAAGCTGCTCTACAGCTGTATACTCACTATACTGAGACCATTTCAGGGTTTGATGCTGATCCTTAAATCCTTGGTATTTTTTTTTGGACGGGAGGGGAGGGAGGGTGGCTCATGTAAATTTATACTATAGAAATTGCCGTAGATCGTAATAGTCTAAACAGGTCTGATGCAATGGAAGGGGTTGGGCAGTGTGGGTCTGAGGGGAAAAGGTTTCTCAGTTTCTCTTGGACGAGGGAAGAGAATGGCTCTTTGGGAGGGAGTGATTCTTCGTATATCTTGATTCGAAATAGACTGGTGCAATCTCCATTTGGGGTTAGATGCATATGATTTTAGGTTTTGGTAGATAGAGGATCCATTCCAATCACCATCCTCTGGTTGGATGATAAACATTGTATTGCAAGAGACGCTCTGCTACATGGATGATCAAGTGAGTGGATTCCTGCATTCCCCTCTCTTCTTTTATTTTATTTTCAATTTTTTATTGGAAATCCAATGTCGGATCTGATATTATGTATATGCAGGTGGATCAGCTCATTTGATATTTAATAATTGGATATCAGATATCATTTGATATTCCAACTCTCGAATTTTGATCTGATTTGGAAAGCCATCTCCTTTGAAGTGTCTTCCAAGCTCAGCCGTGCCCATCTTCGTGCTGTCAGGGACACCCCTAGGAATAGGCATATTGCTGTTTTTTGGGGCCTCGACCTGCCCGCCCTTTTTTCTTCAACCTCTGCGTAGGTTGGTTTGTTTCTCACTTTCTCCCCCCCCCTTTTTCCCTTGTATATTCTTTCCTTTTCCTGCCCCCTCCTGGGGTTTGGTAATACATATTATTCACCCAAAAAAAAAAGGGATCGAATATGGATATAGGCATATCTGTCTCGTATCTGACCCATTTCCATACCTATTACTATTCATGATTGAGTGGTTCTTTTAATGTCCTTGTTGATAGCGTGTTTTTGGTGAAACATGTAGACCTTATCGTTCTTTTGTGATTGTCATGCTTCCCTTGGTATTGTTGTAAGGTTACAAAGTCAGGATAGAACTGTTTGAAGGCTTTTGGCAACAGGGGCCCAGTTGGATAAAAAAAAATTGATGGAAGAGTGACTTTTGATTTGTGGCAAACAAAGCTTTACGGTTTGCCGATGTAGCTGGGTAATATACGACACATTAAGGGTAATGCAGAGTAGGTCTTTCTCTGACCTTCATGCTCCCTTGGTGTTACAGTGCTTGCAGAAGACTTTGGAACCTAAGTTTCTGGGGTGCCATCACAATATTGGCGTCAGTATATTTGTTGCTTATCCTAAAAAAAGAAAAGCCTAGGTTAACAAATGGATTTGAAGGATGACAGCATGTTTAAGTGACTTTATTGAGGTTTTAGTTGAGTTGGTAGAATTATCTCTTGGTGAAATCTGTAGCATGGTTGTCAAGGTGTAGGCGACACCTTGGCGTCCAGGCACCTTCAAGAAATGCGACCGCCTTGGACACCTAGGTGTCGCTTTCTGGCCTTGTGACAGCATGTCTTTCAATATATCAGTTTTTTGACACTTCATGAGCTTACGTTGATTTATGTCTATTACTTTGTTTTTTGATGAATATGCTTATATTATATCCAATACTTTGTTTAATATACATTGGTTTCTTATATTAGGTCATTACTAGCATAATTATATCATATTGCACTTGGCTTCTATGTTGGATATAATCATAATTATCATTGCTATATTACATATTTACATATACATTTACTGCATGCCTAGGGGACCCAGGCGACGCCTAGGTGGAGGGTGTTTTGTCGCCTAGGTGCCCTTCCAACACCTTGGGGTGCCTAGTCCCCTTGACAATTATGATCTGTAGGACTCAAGGTTTGTTTGTTAGAGCTATTAAGGGTTTTTCCTGATGTGAGAAAAATTGAGTTGCATGGTTGGTGTAGCAACGGGTTGCAGTATAACTATTGCTGTAGATTTAAAGTTGTGGAAATCGGATTTAGTTGGTATTCAAAGGACAATAGAAGATTAGAGTGAAGAATTAGGATTAGCTTTGATTCAAATCAACAAATTACAACTTGATTTTTGTCGTGGTGAAGTAGACAGGTAGAAGAATAGTTTGTGAGACTTGATGGAATTCAAGCTAGGGTGGAGATTGTTATATGTGTGGCTTCAATTGAAAGATACAAGTTTTGGTTAAGCTGTGTGGCTTCAGCAAATATCTCGGAGATTTATACACTCTCGATTTTTGGTGTTAGACTTTCTTAGAGCTCTGCTCATCTCCTATGTTAGAGGGATGTAATTGCTATTATCGGGTAGTTTTGTGAATTTGTACTGTCTTAGCACTAGAATTATCATAGTCTAAATAGTCATTTGGGAATTTAAGGGATTGGTGGGTGTTGTCCTTTGGAAACAGTGTTCCTCTTGCTGAAACTGGAAAGTGTAGTGTCCATGATTGGGTGGTTGCAATCTACTTTTATCTTGATTTAGTCACCTTTGGATGTGGCAATATATCAGGTGAACCATTTATGTTGTGTTTCTTGTGTTTTTGGTGGTTTCTGTAGTTTTCTTTTGTATTTTGTGTTGCTTTCAAATGTCAATCTGATGATTCATTCCTCCAGAACAGCTGGGGGTTATCCATTAAGCAGAAAAACCACAATATTGGGAATTTGGGATGATGTAATTATTACTGGCCAACGTTATGTGACTTCACTTGTGTTTGGAAGTCCCAAAAGATTTGGAGAGTACCCACATTGCTTTTTTTGTTCTTAATTTTCCCATTTCCTTGCATATGTTTGATTGCACTATTTCATTTTGTTATTTAGGCAGTATACTGGATGTACTGAAAAGCATATACACCTCGAATTTGGCGGTGCTTGCAAACTCTTGTTTGTTTACTTTTTGGTAGTTGAGGTGCATTCTATCTCTAATATAACCAGTATATTTGAATAATGAACATATCTTGTCATTTTTGGTTTCCATTTCATTTGACAACTATTGTATTACATTTTCATTTGCTCATATGGACACTTTTAGTTTTCTATCATCCTCCCCCCCAACAAAAAAAAGTCCTCTCTCTCCCCTTCTCATCTCAATAATTTTTCTTTATTTTTATTTGTATCAGGGTATTATATGCTACAGCTATTCGTTTTCTATGTAAGACGTGGGAGGTTACGGATCGTGTCTTTGGGAATTTGCAAGTAAAATTAGCCTTCCCTTCTCTTCCATAACCATTCTTTCATTTCCTGATGCTTTTTATGCAGTAAGGAGTGTTTTTCTCCCTGACTTGCTTATTTTGTTTGAAAGGGAACATGACATTAAGTATATGAAAAAAAATAATAGAAGATTGGCTGTAGTTGGGAACTTGGGATGATAATTTCTAATAATAATTAATTAGGGCATGTCAATCACTGCACAGGAATGTGTCTGATCATATTCTCTCTTGCAGTGGCCGGAAAGGGACGGACATTACAGATTTAGTATGTTATAAGTTGTGGTTATTTCTTCATTTGCTATTTTAATCCATATTAAAAGTTGATGCATTAAAAAACCAAACGGGCAATGAATAATTTCTTTAATTTCTTTTTTTTTTTTAATATATTTAAAAATTCTGAAATGATTTTAATCTGCATCTGTTTATGCATACAAGAAATTTCTTGTGTAGCATGGTTTTAAAGATTGGTATTGGATCAGTTGGCTTGTTTAGATCTTTTGATCCACAAAAGTATTGAATGGGACTTGTCCCATTTATCATATCTAGTTGATTGGCTGACCCCTTGTTCATATAATCTGATCTGGACTGATTGAGGTCGGTATCGGTTGGGCTGATCCAACCTCCAATACTAATTCTTCAGTCCTTGATTTTTAGGCATTTTGCTCAACAAGAATGAAGAATCTATGGTGGACTTATTTCACATGCTATGAGAAAGAATAGGCTGCCATTTCTCTATATGAGCATGTTAGACAGGTATCTCTTTATGATTGCCCTTGGCGGTTATATCTCCCATCTGGCCACTTAGTTGGTGCTGAGATCTTGTCTGAAGCATAGTTGTCAAGGTGGCCTAAGGCAGTGGAGGGGTGCCTAAGCGTTTAGGCGAGAAGGCACCCGCCTAGGTGACCAGCTCAAGTGTTATTTTTTATTTCCCCTCTTTTCTAACATTATTGAGTATGCTACAGTATGCTTATATCATTAAAAATCAGCATTAAGCCACATCAAGTCATAGAAAATCAACTTTAAGCAATATCAAGTCATAAAAAATCAACATTAAGTCACATCAAGTCATCAAAAATCAATATTAAGCCACATCGAGTCATCAAAACTCAACATAGAACTAGAAGACAGCAAAACTGAAGAAGCAAGCTATTGGAAGTTTGAAATAATCAAAACATACATTTGGTTTATACTATTCTTGGAATTGGTTATTTTCCATGTATACCTAGTCTCTCATTTGGTTTATACTGTTCTTAGAAAATATGATCTTATCAATAAGTAATTAAACTACTCTCGATTTAGAGAAATATTCTTGTTTTCTAAGAAGTTTGACTGATCAAATGATTTCAGTTTTTACATGAGACTTTTTGTATTAGGTAGAGCACAAAACCAGCTTTCCAACAAATTCAAGATTGCCTAAATCTGATTTCTATTGAAGTATTTATTGATGTAGATTCATCACCGAAATGAGCTTAATTCTTTAGAAATAAGTCTAGGGTTGGGATATATATATGTTGGGCCTTTGATCCCAAAAGTTTTTTATGTAATAGGCCACTTTAATGAACCTAAAATAGGGGTATATAGGTTGCATACGGGATTAGCCCAGTATTTAGTTTATTTTTATGTTTTTTTAATTGAACCGGTTCAAATTGGTTCAATTTAAGTGATCATGTGACAACTTAAGTGGTCATGTGATGTACTATTAGTCCAGCCATGTTTTGAGTCTATTTCTTTTAGTATTTTAGTTTCCTAGTTAGTTTAAGTTACCTAATAGGTTAATGATTGGGTTAGGCCTTTCCTTTTTAGAGTGGAAGTCTATTTTTTAGTATTTTATATAAAGTTGTAAGGGGGCAAAGCCTTGAATACGAATTTTGATTAATGAAAAAAGCTTTTGCTTGTTGGCTGCCATTGTTGCTGCTCCTATGCTCCTTGTGAGTGTGCATCCTTGTGGTTCTATCAAGGTGGAAAGGGATTGGTGGAATCCAATTGACTCCTCGCGCCGTGACGGCTGGGAGGATCCCAATTCGAAGGTGGTTTTATCATTCACTTCTGTCCAAGCTGATGCTAGTGGATTTCTACTGCAACTTGTTCATTAATTTCTTCTTCTAATCCTCTACTCCCTTCCCCAATTGATCCCGCTTTATTTTTGCTTGAATTCCATTAAACCCTAGTTCCATTAAACTCTAGATCTTGCTGCTCAGCCATATTTGTCCATCAAAACCCTAATCCCCTCATCCTTCATTAATTTCCCCAAACCCATAGTCGATCCCGACTTACTGCCTAGTTTTACAGAATTTTCAAAACACTTAAAACTCGATAATACCTACATTATTAGAGTCCTATAAACCTGCCTAGCTATACCCCCTAAGCCCCCCTTCCATTATCCTAACCTAAGCTCTAGATTTGACCTAAAACTGCAATTCTGTCCTACTAAAACTGTAAAACCAACAACCCCTGAGTTCCTTGTTATTGGTCCTGGTTTAATTGGCTTCTAGTAGGGCTTTACCCTATCTAGAACTACATTAGTTATGTTCTTGTCAAACCTTATTTAGTGTGTGCTCAAATGCTGTAAAAAATGCTCTGAATGAAAATATTTTTTAAAATATTAAATCAAATGAATACTTTACCGCACTTTTGATTTTTAGCAATGTTGTACCATATTAAGATTTTTAGAATTTTTAGATTTGAGAAAAACCCTAGCTTTAGAAAGTGGAAAATTTCACCTGTCGCCAAAAACCCAGTTTTTGTTCTTGAACTGGGGGGGGGGGCGACTTTTTATCCTTTTGGAATTTGATTTTTTTAATATTTTTATTGGATTCAAATAGGAGGATAATTGCTTATTTTTGAATAATATCTGGAGTAAATGTTTCATTTACTTAAATGATATTTGGCATAAATAAGTGTCAGAATCTGTTCCGATACCAATTAAACCAGTCATAGTACTAAAACTCGCGAGATCTCGGTTTTTCCTAGGGTTGAGATGTGATGACATACGAAACGAGAAAGTACAATATCTCATCGATCTTGCGAGATCTTGAGATCTTGAGATCTCGACCCAAACTCCTTATATGAGTGCCAGATCTCGAAATCTCGAGATCTCGACCCTAACTCCTTTATATGAGTGCCAGATCTCGAGATCTCATTGGGAAATCTTGGTATACAGACACCTATCTATGCAAACCTTGGGATATAGACACTTATTCATGCCTAGTATCATTTAAGTAAATATTTTTGTATTTGTATTTCATTTACTTAAGATATTATTTATAAATAAGCAAATACCCCTTATTTGAATCCAATAAATATTGTTAAAAAATCAAATTCCAAAAAGAAAAAAGTCAATCCCCCAGCTCAAGAACAAAAATTGGATTTTTTTTTACGGTAGGTGCAATTTTAAACTTTCTAATGCTGGGGTTTTCTCAAATCTAAAAATTCCATAAATCTTAATATGGTAAAACATTGCTAAAAACCAAAAGTGCGGTAAAATATTCATTTGTTTTGATGTCTAAAAAATATTTTCATTCAGAGCGATTTTGACAGCATTTTCGTACACCAAGTTAATTTTGACCAGTATATAACTCATTCAATATAAATCAGATTTAAGCAATCTTGGTCTTTTTGGAAAGCTTTCAAAACAAAGCTTTTATAAGTAAATGAAATGCAAATACTAAAACATTTACTTAAATGGTATTAGGCATAAATAAGTGTTTGTCTTGTGTCTGTCCTGGTTTCTGACATATGTGTCTATCCTGATTTCCCACTAAGTGAAACTCCCATTTGGACTTTGTTTTTGCAAAATCTGATAGTGCCATTGTGTTTAAATAGCCTAAAATAGGCTGAGTACTAAGTTGCAGACCCAAACTCGGTCTAAAACCCACTGAAACCAGGTTTCTAGTTGAAAAAAAAATGCACCAACTCGACCGAGATCTCAAGATATCTCGAGACAACTCGGTTTTTCCTAGGGTCGAGTTCCGAGTTTTAGTTCTATGAAACCAGTGCAGGGCACCCTGCAATAAGGCGACAATTTCCTAGACCCCTAGAAATGTCCCTGGACGCCTAGGTGGCTCCTATGGTCTGAAGTCATGTGGTAAGTTTAGTGCCAAAGCACCATACCATGTGGCAAAATCATCATTCGATTTTGGTCAAGGTTTGGGTTGCTGATGATGCAAAGGGAAATGGTCCAATACATAGAGCAACATATGATTAGGGTTGACTTTAAAATTTTGACAGCTGGCAAATACTCATGGTTCCCTATCTATCCAAGATTTAGAATGGCCACACCAATCCTCCACTGGCTCAATGGCTGAAAATATGAGGGGAGAAAAATCCACTAGATGGTGGGCCATACAATTGCGATGGCCCATGGAATTTGACTTGTTGAAATCTGAGGGGTGCTTACCTATCCAACAGTTAGATTGGCCACATCAAGTCATCTACCCTCTTCATAGGAGGACCACATTGCGTTTCAAGAAATACCTCTCTAGATGTGCTTGTCTAAGGTTATGTTTGGAAGTCATGAAGAGAAAGAAAAAACATAATGAGACGAAAATTATGGATGCAATGATTGATTTATGTGTTATCTCATTCCTCATTCAATTTTTTTTTTGAATTTTTTCTTTCTTTTTTTGGCATCCAAACACAGCCCAAGGAAAAACAAAACGATTTTGTTTCCTTGTGATTTTTATTTTGCTTCCTTAGTTGTTTCTCCATTGTTTATCAAAGATTAAGACACTGTTATCAGAAAATAGTACAGTGAATATATTAGTTACCTATACCAAAGGTAGCTCTTCATGGGAGAGATTGACTACATTTTTATTTGTGAAAAGAACACAAGAGCTGGTTTGTCTTTGTTTATGTTGGTTTACGGTTACAAAAACTGCAAGAGCACTGATGCATTACTTGTATGTGCAACATATCATGGCTTCAAATAGAGTGGAGCAGCAGAACAGGATTCATGTAGCCAGTTCCAAGTAGTTGGGGATAAGGTTTCTTGAGTTGTTGAGTTGAACATACAACATTTTGACCCATTTTCAGATGAATATTACCAAAGATATTGCAGTACAACATGAATGATAGGAAAACTTGGTGAAAGATAACGCTAAAGTGGAATTAGTGGCTACTTGTTGGGAGGAGTTTTTGTACTTGGCTTTGCTGAATGGAGTCCAATTCTACCATGATGCCCAATGTGGCTTTGAATAATGAAATTTGTTGCGTCTAAAAGGATGTTAAACACAGTTTCCATATTGGAGCCATGGACCTGGGGAATGGGATTTCTTTGTCATACCAAATTCCTTGATCATTTTCTTTATTTCATTTGCTATAGTTTTATTTTTCTAATGCCTTCCTATTGATCTGTTCTTGCTTACTTTCTGTTCGTATCCTTTTGAAGGTACTTGTACATCCAAAAAGGTTCAGTGAATTCATGTCGGAGAGAAATATTTGTATGAGTATGGCTGCTTCTGTTCGTGATGTCTGCAGAAAAAATCCTGATAGGGGTGTGGACCTCATCCTGTCTGTATCGGTATATGCTATTCCAAAACCTTTTCCCACTTCTTGTTCTCCTATTCATGTTCTATGGTCATTCTCTCCATGATTTAACATTTGTTCTGAGTCAACAGGCATGCATTGAGAGCCAAGATCCAACTATACAAGCTCTTGGTTTTCAAAGCCTTTCCCATCTATGTGAAGCTGATGTGGTTGGTAAGGCTTTCTCATTTCTTGAGTTATTATCACAGTTTTAGTTAGTGTTGTTTTGCATTCCAAAGGACCATGAAAATATTTACTTTATTTTGCATATGATATTTCTAATGCCTGTAAGAGGTAGAGAAAGTTTTCGAACGACAATGAAATGATTTCTCCTACTTTTGGTACTTTCGGAAAATTTAGCAACAGAAAATAACAATCAAAAGATGAAATTCTTCAGAGATAATATGCAGTGTAGGATCAAGGATTAAGATTTCCTATACCTATATAAAAAAAAGTGGTACCTCTCGCGCATCCCACCATCACCATTGGAATGCCACCAATCGGGTTGTGAATGAACACAATCCTCTCGAGATGACATATACTCGTCCACATCAGCACCCATCTGGGTCTGGCCTATCCCCAGCCTAATCCCTGATAGGGTCACCTTGATCCTTCTCCCAATGGTAGAGGGGATCCTCATCATCTGAGTCAACATAGAAAATGTTGACAAGCTCGATTTGCTCGTTATCACCGTCCATGCCTTGGCGAATTGGTGCATTCTCAGTTTGATATTATATTGCACATACAACAACTTCTCCAGTTGTTTGTGACCCAATCGATCCGCCTCTTGTTGTAGATGAGTGAGAATGTACTCTAGTTGCACTCGCATCCGGAGGCGGAACAAGTTTGAGAAATAATGAAGTGGACCTACTGGGGTTTGTGGATTCTGTACCAGTCACCCCGGCTGCACGACTGAAACTCCCAAGAGCACCCTGAAGTTCTTTATCTAGACTCATGTCAAAGATGCCTTGCATTAGTACAAAATCAAGTAATTACATTCGTTATAAGTTAGTGACTACCAAGTCTCACCTCATTGTTGCATTTCACATATATACTTGCATTAGGCTCCAACTTGGCGACCACATTTGCCACTGCTTCTAGTAATGATTTTTTTCCATCCCAATTCAACACTTGTAGTGATACTTGGGATTGAGATAGTATGCTGACAATTATTCAAATAACTTGTCAATCCTTATGAATATGTAAATAGAATGTAAATTAACTTAAATATCTTGAATTAAACATATAAAACTCACCAACTCTATGTAGTGGATGCATCAAATGCTTCTCCCATCTGTCGTCAATAATTTTAAGGTATGCCTTCCCACCTCGAGGTATCGTAGCTCTTGTGCGATCCTTCATTAGCTCCATGGCAACATACATCTATGGCAACGTAGGCTTCTTCTCTGAGTCTACCATCCTTAGGACCCTTCCCACTGTCTCTAGTAGAAGAAGGACCTTCTTCATGTCCTGCCAGAATTGGTCACTAGAGATGGTTGCTGCCTTACCCTTGGCAAACCTGATTCCCACTAACTAAACCACTCCTAAATTGCAAACATGGACCTCATGCCAACCATCTTCGCTTGAAAGCTCTTTAATGCAATTTAGTTGGTGGCAAATCGAGTAATGTCAGGCCTCTGCAAATCCCCTTCCCACTTTTCCCTTAACAACTGTAAAGAAAATCTATTGTTATAGACAAATGTGGTCACCTATCTTGCCCGCTCGACCACACCCCTTACCAGGGATCTCTTCCCCTTGTCCTTAAGCATGAGGTCAATGCAATGGCTACACATGGTGTCCAGAAGAGGTGGATCCTATTGCTGTATCTGTTCATCAATCTCTCCTCTGCTTTCTTAAAGTTATTTCTTCTGTCCGTCATCACTTGGACAACGTTCTGTGGCCCGACCTCCTCCACAACATCCTTCAACAACTTGTATATCTACACTGCATCATTTTTCTCTTTGGATGCATCCATTGACTTTAGGTAGACAGTCTTACCATCACAATAGACTGTGAAGTTGATGAACTGTCTAGTAGGTCTAGTCCAACCATCACACATCATAGTCACTCCATAGTTCTACCATGTCCCCTTCAACAAGGTACTAAAACTCGGGTCTCGGTACCAACTTGGCCCTTGGAAAAACCAAATCGAGTCGAGTTCTCGCGGAGATCTCACTGAGTTGGTGCATTTTTTTTTCCTACTCGAAGCCTCAACTCTGTGGGTTTTAGGCCTAGTTTGGGTCTGAAACTTGGTATTCAGCCTATGTTAGGCCATTTAAACACAATGGCACTATCAAATTTTGCAAAAACAAAGTCCAAATATGAGTTTCAATTTGGACCATAAGTTGGTAGGCAATGACATACTAAAATACCCTACTCTACACATAATTTAGTAATAGAAAGCAGGCAAAACATTCAATTAATAGCTAAACAACTTAAATAAGAATTAAAAATGTTAAAGTGATACATCAAACTGTTTAACAGTGTTACAACTATCATCACATAAAATGACTTTGAATCAAGTATTCACTCCCCGCTAGTGGCACATAGTCTTCCCATGACATAGTGTTGTTGTAATGTTGCATATAGTGCTCCACATCATGCATATAAAACTTCTGTCGAGTTAGGTAAGTAAATACATAATAGATGGGTCATTTCCATGGGTCAACCCAAGATCTCGCCGAGATATGTCGAGTTAGGTAACTAAATACATGGTAGAAGGGTCATTTCCATGGGTCAACCCGAGATCTCGACCCGAGATCCGAGATCTCGACGAGATATTGCACTTTTATGTACCGTATGCCATCTCAGCTCGGTTTCTCGGAATACCGAGAAACTCGCCGAGATCTTGCTGAGTCGAGACAAGTTTTAGAACTATGATGTAGTGTATATTAACATGGATCAGTAATTTGTCAAAAACTTTTAGGTACTATCTTGGTTACTGCATGAGCTAGCTACCATAAAAGAACTCACACTATGATTCAGTTAGGCTGTTTTTATATCAGGATGTTTTTGTTTCTTGTTCTTCTGTTTTTTCCCAAATTGCTAAATTTGGTTGATGAATTCCAAATTGTAAGAATTTTAATATTTTATTCAATTATTATTTTTCCTGCAGATTTTTATACTGCCTGGGATGTAATTGCAAAGCATGTGCTGGACTATACAGCTGATCCAGTTCTTGCACATGGGTAAGAATATCTTGATCATTTTTCTTTGTACATTCAGAGATTATTTTTAAACTTGAAACCTAGCATTAACATGTACGTATGATCTCAAGCATATCTATCGAGGTTTTTAGCCAGCTTATGTGCATGTTATTTGTATGGTGTTGTCATCACTGCTATTTGTGGGAGTGATTAGTAGCATTTTTTATATTTCAAAGGGGTAAAAGTACAATGTACAATGAAGTGTTACAACAACAACAATACAACAACAACCCACCCTCTAGCCAAGGAATGAGTACAATAATCCGGTAAATATCCCAAAACATTTAGACCCACCTGCAAATCTGAAATTGAACAACCCACCCTCTAGCCAATATTTATGAAATGTGAGGTACTCAAGGTTTAACGTATCCGTATCAGGGATTGTATCGGAAGGGTGATTTTAAGAGACGTATCGTACACTACAAATACACATGGAAATACACTTTTGGAGCAAAATACATTATAAATAAGCAATATATAAAATGTATCATGCATAAACACCAAAATAGAGAACAACGTATAACTGGACAAGAGATTTTCATCGAATTGAGTTCAAATTCTTGCAAATGATCAAGTTTGATGCATCAACTAACTTAGTTTTACCTAAATCTATCGATTTATAGGAAAAAATAGGATTAAAAACCATGATTTACACACAACGATTATGTTTTTCTATGAAATCTCCTTTTTCTGTAGAATCTCCTTCAATCTCTGATCTCAAAAACAAAATCATAGTCTAATAGTCACACGGGCCTTGCTGTATCGACGTGTATCAGTTGGAATCAACCGTATTAGTCTATATCAATCCATATTGGCTGATACATACCGATACGATAATCTCACAGAACCCTTTAACGTATGTATCATAAGCATCGGTCCGTAGTGTATCGTATCGGGCCATATCGGCCGATACAATACAATACCAATCAAGACTTACTATTTAAAAAAAAAGATATGTATTAGTATGTATTGTATCAGTATCGATACGTATCGGCTGATAGGATACGATACTTAAACCATGGAGGCACCTTAAACATAATATTTATGAAACATGGGTACCCCAAGCCATAGTTGTCAAGGCGTCAAATAGGCGTCCAGGCGGATCTGTAGGGGCCTAGGCGATTGCCGCCATAGTGCAGGGCGCCTTGCACTGGTTTAATTGGTATCGGATCAGGTTCTGATACTTATTTATGGCAAATATCATTTAAGTAAATCGTTTTATATTTGTATTTCATTTACTTAAGATATTATTCATAAGTAAGTAAATACCCCCTATTTCAATCCAATAAAAATAGTTAAAAAATAAAATTTCAAAAGGATAAAAAGTCAACCCCCCAGTTCAAGAACAAAAACTGGAGTTTTAGCAGTAGGGGAAATTTTCAACTTTCTAATGCTAAGTTTTTTCTCAAATTTAAAAATTCCGTAAATCTTAATATGGCAAAACATTGCTAAAAACCCAAAGTGCGGTAAAATATTCATTTGTTTTGATATTTAAAAAAATATTTTTATTCAAAGTGATTTTGACAGCATTCACGCACACCAAATAAGGTTTGACCGAAACCTAACTCCTTCAATACAAATCAGATTTAAACAATCTTGGATTTGTTGGAAAGCTGGTTTTGTGTTCTACCTAATACAAAAAGTCTCATGTAAAAATAACATCATTTGATCAGTCAAACTTCTTAGAGAAAAACATTTCTCTAAATCGAGAGTAGTTTAATCACTTGTTGTTAAAATCATATTTTCTAAGAACAGTATAAACCAAATGTATGTTTGGATTGTTTCAAACGTCCAATAACTTGCTTCTTCTGCTCTGCTGTCTTCTAGTTCTATGTTGATTTTTTATGACTTTATTTGGCTTAATATTGATTTTTGATTACTTAATGTGACTTAAGTCACTTAATGTTGATTTTTTATGACTTGATGTTGCTTAATATTGATTTTTATGACTTGATGTGGCTTAATGTTGATTTTTTATGATATAAGGTACATATTGTAGCATACTAAATAATGTTAGCAAAGAGGGAAATAAAAAATAACACTTGGGTGCCTAGGCGGGCGTCTTGTAGCCTAAGCTCTTAGGCACCCCTCAACTGCCTTAGGTCGCCTTGCCGCCTTGACAACTATGCCCCAAGCATAGAGAGGGCGGGCCTTGGTGCAATGGTAAGGTTGCTCCATTGTGACCTAGTTGTCGTGGGTTCGAGTCGGGAAAAAACCTCTCCATGAAACGGGGGTAACGCTGGGTGCATTATGACCCTCCCTAGACCCTACAGTGGTAGGAGCCTCGTGCACTGGGTACGTCCTTTTTATGTACCCAAGCATAATATTTACCAAAGTTTTTGAAACATGAGGTATCTCAAGCATAGTTCTTCTAAACGTTAAGTACCCCAAGTGTAATTTACCAAAAAAAAACTTTATTTCTTTCAAGGCTTTCGAAGGGATTTGGCATATGGTTCTTTGGCCTAAAAAAAAGACGTTCCCAGTGCACAAGGCTCCCGCCACTGCGGGGTCTGGGGAGGGTCATAATGTACTCAGCCTTACCCCTGCTTTCGAAGAGATGCTATTTCTAGACTCGAACCCGTGACCATTTGGTCACAATGGAGCAACCTTTGCCGTTGCACCAAGGCCCGCCCTCTTCTTTGGCCTGAATGGGGTATAAACAATTTTACAAGAGTAGAGTATGTTTCCTCTTCTGTACTCTGCTTGCTTGATTATTTGTTGAATGGTCTTTTTCCCTCGCTCTTTACAATCTTTCCTTGTCTCTTGCTCCTCCTCTTTCTCCTTTAAGACAATTTTATTGTCAAAATGCATAATCATCATGACTTACTCAATTTCTCCTACAACAGCAACATAGCCTTATCCCAGCTAAACATGCTCAACTTCTCCAAAACTATTAACTATATAAACCATTTTTTATTTCAGTATTGATAGTTGGTTGTTATTGCTGTAGTTGTTACAATTTGCTTGACACATTGCAGTTGTAATTTCTTGATCAAGTATGAAGTTCTAAATTGGGATATCTATTTATAAGATTGTTTTATTTACTTGTTCCTATCGTCATTTCTGTTTATGGACAGCATATGCATTCTTTTAAGATGGGGCGCAATGGATGCAGAAGCATATTCAGAATCCTCAAAGAGTGTGTTGCAGACTTTATGGCAAATTGGTTATAGACCACCTGGGTTTGGACCCATGTGGACAAAGGCTCGGGTCTGTGCTTTTGAATCCTTGACTCATTATGAGGTCTGCGGTTGAACTTGAAACAAAATTTTACACTCTGCACTTCTTTGATGCCTTTCTCAATTAAACCGTTGCAAAGTCTGGGTACTTTTTCCTCTTGCTCCCCTCCCCATATGGTATTAGAACTTTAATTGGTTATTTGTGTAGGGTTTTACTCCTAGGCTGTACTATGTTTTCCAGGTAGCTCATATTCAGAAAAGCATTCCTGATTTCAAGAAAAGGAACGTAGACTTCCTTATAACCGAAGATAATGCCAATGTACTGAAGGCCATGGTGGAATTTGAAGTCAAGATTATAACATTTGAGCACATGTTAGGAATTTGTCTTTGCTTATTATTTCTGTCTTGGGTTAAAGAATATGACAAGGTGAGAGTACTGATAAGCTCTTCTCAATTGACCCAGCAACCGACGCCGACTGTTAAAGGAGAAAAGAACTGCAGGGAATAAGGTTGAAAAGTTGCTCGATGTCTTTCCTCAGGTTATATTCCACTCAGGTATCAGGAAATTTTGGGATTTGTGTAAAATCTTTATAGATGAAAAGATGCCAGTGCTTCTCAAATTCTAATTAATTCGGTAGAAAAAAATGTCTTTTCATAAATTAATTTGGAGGTTGGAGTATCATTTGGCACCATGATTAAGTCATTTTTTTTTGGTGAATAAAAAATCTATTACCAAAGCCCAAGGGGAGCGAGAGGGAAAAGGGGGGGGGGATATACAAAGGAAAGAGAGGGGGGAAAGAAATAGACCCCAAACCCAACTAAGAGGGGGAATGGGACCGTAAAATAGCACTATCTTAACCCAAGGAAACAAGAATATGCCTGTTCCTTGGGGAATCCAAAAAAGCCTTATGAGTCAAAAAACTAAGCTATGAGGAGACATCCAAAAAGATGGCTTTCCAAATCAAGTCAAAGGAACGAGAGTTGGAGGTCCATCTCCTAAGGTTCCTCTCCATATAAATGTGGTAAAGAGCTGCACCAAACACAAGTTTACCAATAGTGTCGCAGATAGAGCAGCCAGGGTAAGTCATGACCAGCCAGAGCCACTCTCTAGCGAAAGGGAGGGGTCTCTTGCTACGAAGCTAGATAAACCAAAGGGCTTTTTTCCAAATGGTAAAGGTAAAGGGGCAAGCAAAGAAGAGGTGGTCAATGTCTTCGGAACTGCTCCAACAGAAGATACAAGAAGGGGGGACATGGATTCTTCGGTGAAGGTGGAAGGCTTGGGTGGGAAGGCAAGGGTAAGAGTTCTCCAGGTCAAGAAGCTATGGCGAGGGATGTGACCTTTGAACCAAACTAGCCTATGCCATAAGACAGTAGGGGTTGGGTCCTAACAAGGTTCCAGGCAGATCTAAAGCTAAAAAGGTCGTTTGGGGAGGAGAGCCAAATAACCTTGTCCGCATGAGCTGGGGGGAGGAGGGGAAGGGAATTCCAGATCAGGGAGAGGATGAGAGGAAGAGGAGAGGGGGGGCCAAGATCCATGAGAGATGATGGAGGATAGGGGGGTTGACTTGGGAATGTCGGAGGAGTAAATTGCTCTAGCCCCAAAGAAGTTATAGAGGACTCCATTGGGGTGCCAGGGGTCAAGCCAAAGGGAGATGGAGGACCCATCAACAATAGTAGAGGAAGTGGCTTTAAGCGCCAATGGGCGGGAGGAGGAGGATCTTACGCTAGACCCAGGACGAATCCGAAGGGATGGAGACGGTCCAAATGGAGTCATTTTTTGAGGAGATGGGAGTAAACCCATTGAACCCAAATGGAGTCATGCTTAGAGGAGATTTTCCAAATAAGCTTCAGAATTCCCGCAGTATTGGAGTCACGGATACGGCAAATGCCAAGGCGTCCTTCAGATTTGGGAAGGCAGATGGATTTCCAGCTGATTGGATGGAGGAATTTGGATGTTTCCTTCCCTTTCTAGAGGAAAGCACAAAAGAGGGTTTCCATTGCTTTTATGATGGCTTTAGGAAGACCAAAGATGCCACACCAATAAATTTAAGAAGATTGGAGAACCGATCTATTGCATTCAAGCCTACCCGCGTAGGAAAGAAGTCTGCCTCTCAAGAGTTGGAGACGTTTGCGGATATTGTCAAGCGTGGGGGTGCAATGACGACTAGAGAGCCTAGCAGGGATAAGGGGAAGGCCCAGGTATTTCATTGGGAGGGAGCCCAAGGAAAAGCCCGTTAGCCGGAGGAGGGTGTGGAATCCGAGATATACCGGAGAGGAAGAGTTTGGATTTAAGGACGTTGATACGGAGGCCAAAGAGACTCTCGAAGAGGTGAAGGGAAGACATGATGGCAGAGATGGAGGAGGAGGAAGCTTTGGAGAAGATCATAAGATTGTCCGCAAAGGCCAGGTGGGTGAGGTTTAGGTGCTTGCATATGGGAATAGGTGAGATAAGGTGAAGGTCCGTTTTGGCTTGGATGCTCCTCGAAAGGACTTCCAGGGCCAAAGATAAAAGGAAAGGGGAGAGAGGGCATCCTCAGTGAATCCCAACTTTGGAGTGGAAAAAGCGCGCTGGGGAACCGTTGACGATAACAGAGAAAGAGGGGGAGTAGATACAAGCCAAAATCCAGCGGATGAAGGTGGGGGGGAAGCCCATCTGGGAAAGCACATCGCAGATGAAGTCCCATCTGAGGGAATCAAAAGCTTTGTGATGGTCAGTCTTCATAAGGGCAGTGGGCGAGTGGGATTTTCGGTCGAAAGCACGCACAATTTCAGAGCAGAGGATGATGTTATCCGCAATGCTTTTGCCATAGATGAAGGTAGATTGCCAAGGATGGGATGACAAGCTGGATTTTGTTTGCCAGGATTTTGGCAATGAACTTGTAAAAAAGATTGCAAAGAGAAATAGGTTTGAAATCAGATAAAGAGGAGGCTCCATCTTTTTTAGGGATGAGGTAAAGCAAAGACTGATTGACCTAGGCAAGCTGGTTGGGGTTAAAGAAGAAGCTATGGACAGCTTTGATGTGGTCTTCTTTAATATGGTCCCAACAACTAAGGAAGAATCCCATGCTGAAACCATCAGGGCCAGGGGCCTTATTGGATTTATGGGACAAGATAGCCTTGGTAATCTCCTCATCAGAAGGAATGGCAAGGAGCGAGCTAGCCAAAGAGGAGGGGACAAATTTGTTTATGAGGCCAGGAGGGAGGGGAGAGTTAAAAAGGGAGGAGAAAAAGAGGATGGCGTCGGACTTAGTATTGAGGACAGAGGAAAGCGGGGATCCATCCCAAGCAATGAGCAAGGTGATGGAGTTGGAGCTCAACCGGGATTTTAAAGAACGGTGAAAGAAAGCCGTGTTTGAATCACCAAGCTCCAGCCATTTAATACGGGAATCTGGCGGAGAAAGCTTTCTTCCAAAGAGGCGAGGGAAGAGAGCTCTTCAGAAAGCTTTCTGTCCTCCTCAGCCAACAACGGGTTGAGAGGATCTGATTGAAGGCGGGATTGCGCAGTGGCAAAGGTCAAATCGGTGGTAGGAGACCCGGGTGAGGATATTACCAAAGGTGGAAGAGTTCCAGATTTTGAGGGCAGATTTGGTGAGATGGTGCTTTTTGGTGAGACGGGATATTACCAAAGGTCATTTATTAATTTATTGTATTGTTGGCTTCTTAATAGTTTTCTTCAGTGGTATGGGCAACTTTGATCTTCCCATTGTTTGTTGCAATCTTTAATTATCTATATTGTTGTCAATTTGTAATGCATCATATAATATAATACAACACTGGATGGACGGCTTTAGAAGTAGATATTTGGTATGCTCAAGTACCCCCCCCCCCCCCTCAATTAAAAAAAAGGATATGCTCACTACTTGACTTAGGGTGGAAAACTGGAGATAATTCCTTGAATCATTAATGTTGACTGGAAGTTCTCCCTCATTTGTATTGTCTTTCAAAATGCATGCTACATATAATGCAAGTGAGACATGCTGATGCATTAGGTTTGAGTCAAGTAGTCATGTAACATGGACTTGATGATTTTTTGTTTCCAGCTTGTAACTTAATGTTAAACCTACATTTGATTGCATGGAGAATGAGGAAAGGAGAAAAAGTGAAGGGACATGAGAGGGTTGATCCCTTGTTTTTGCAAATTTGAGAAGCTTGAATTTTTTGAGAACTCAGGAATTAAAAAAGTTCTTCCTGCCAGTTTATTCCAACCTCAAAGGCTCAAAGTAGGACAAAAAGCCTTCAAAGTTTGGCTCTTTCTATTACTTTCCTTGCCAACAAAACAGCATTGCAAAAGCGAGTTTGATTTTACTTTACTTTCCTTTCCTTCACTCTCAGAACTAACTTTTTTTTTCTTTAATATCTGGACAACCAAGCAAGCCTTAGTATTGGGCAGAAGTGATGGGGGTCTTAGCTCGTACTGTTGTGCATGGGGTGGGGGAGATAATAAGTTGCTATCAATAGATTTTTTTGGTAGTGATTTATGTATTCTACCATCCATTTATACTGTTTTGGTTCCTTATTTTATGGCGGTTGAAAGGATATTTTATGTTTGGCTGATGAATGCATTTTACTCCTAACTCTAAATAAAATATTACGCTGTTATTTGGACTGAAATATTCAGTATTTTTACCAATCTTGAAGGCTTGACCATCATAGCTATGTAAATAGAAAGTGTCTTTTTCCTTTTTCTTGATTTCATCTTGGTAGCAACCTGCTATGGGGTTACTCAATATGTTGTCTTTTATTTGGCCAATTGATAGTAAAATAGGTTAGTATTTTGATTCAGTGAATCAATAATTACTAATTTCTCTGATTGTTGCATTTGTTGTGTTTGTTGGTATATTTCTGCCCATCCTCATTCTCGTCATCATTTGCTTCTGTAAGCAGGAAAAGAAAACAGTTACACTCGAGATTTTCCTGGTGCAGCTCTTCTGTTACTTTCTGTAACTTCTAAAGATGTACATAATCAACGGACACCAAAGGTGCATATTAACAGCAATGTTTTACATTTACATGCTTTTATTGGAGATTTTCTTATAAATTTGAATTGGATCAGGAGCTATCAAACTTGCATACAGCATATGAAAATGCTCTAGTGGAAGTAGCAGAGTCTCTGCAGCTCTCAAGAAATATTCTGGTTGCACTTCTCTCACTGCAATCATGGAAACCATTCATGCAGCGCTGGATGAAAGCAGTCTTTGTGTTTGTTGATGGTAAATTGCCATCCACAGCACTAGAAAAAACTTCGAAGATTGCTACTGATATCCTGAAGGTTTGTCGTCTCATTTGGTTGATGCATGGAATAGTAGCTTTGTTCTTATAAATATCAAGTAGATTACTGTACTCACAGATTGCCCTTGAAGCTTCTTTCTTCTTTATCTGGTGTAGCTTGGTGCAATGCCACTAAAACCTTTGGTTTCGCCATCATTTAAATATTATTCTGTTATATTCAAGCAGAGTATGTGCAGAATTGCAGAAGAATCCATTCCTCGATGTGCGGAGAATATTGCACTAGCCATTGGGGCATTTTGTATGGTAAGAGTCTTTGTATTTTGCTGTATATTTTGCTATATATTTTATCTATCATTCTAGAAAATTGTACCATAATCTTGTGTGTTGCCTTGGCTGTTATTTTAAAGCTGGTAAGAGTATATACTTTGCTAGATATGACCCTCCCCATCCCCGCCACTGCTATCACTGTGTACATTATGACCCTCCCCAGACCCCACAGTGGCGGGAGCCTTGTGCACTGTGTACGCTCTTTTTTATATTCAATTTTCGTATGTGTTCTATATATAATATATTATACGTGTAGAAACACTAAACAGATCAGAACAATACCTATGTATGAATAACGAAGCAGAAAACAGAAGAGAGAAAGTTAGAGAAGATAGTAGAGAGAACTAGGGAAAACCTAGCTCACTGTTGTGTGTATCTATCTACTTTGAGCCTGGGCTAGTAATATATATTAGTCTCCTAGAGTCATTGTTTTATACAAGAACAAACAAAAGACAGTAAAGACCTCAGTTAGACTACTTAATTTAATAACTTAAACGACACTACATATAATAAACACCACCATGAATAGTCAACTGTCACCACAGTTACGAAACAACTCCATCATTGCAACTTTAACACTCCCCTCAAGCTGGAGCATAAACATCAACATGCTTAGCTTGGAACAGTCCTCAAGGAAAGAAGGATGAAACAACACCTTAACCAACAAATGGTGTAGCAAGCAACAAATTCATTATAACATCTCTCATGAAATGACAATCAACCTCAATGTGCTTAGTGTGTCTTGATAATAAGTTTGTGTGCAATATAAATGCTGCCTGATTATCATAAAACATATCAATAGACTTGGTAATAGGAATTAAAAATCCCAAGCTCTTGAAGAAGTGACTTCAACCACATTAACTTAGCTACAGTATGAGTCATACCTGTATACTCAGCTTCAGCGCTAGCATAGTTGTCAAGGCATCGCCTAGGCGTCCATGCGCCTTTTGCTGGAAGGGCGCCTTGGTCGCCTAGGCGGCTAGTTGGTATCACCTTGGTTTTTATGCTCCGTCACTGCCTTTTCGCCGTGACAACTATGAGGCTATGAGCGCTAGACCTCACCATTGTGGTCTGTTTGTGCTCCGAGTAACAAGATCTCCACCAACAAAGGTACAATAGCCGATAGTAGATCTCCTATCACCTACAACACCAGCCCAATTAGCATCAGAGTGTTTGAATGGGCTTGGATTGGTGTATTGTTTAGGTAGTTTCCTTCTTATGATTCCTTCTTTGACTGTAATTCTGATTGGTTGACATATTATAAATAAAGGCAGGTTGAGCGATACAACACACACTGGTTCTCTCCACCTTCTTCTCTTTCCATCGTCTCTTTCTCTGTTTCTCTTATTGTTTCTTCTCTTCCTCAATATCTAGGTGACTGGTTATCTGGTTATTGAGTTCTTTCTCTTGCCACAACACCAGTCTATCATATTGTCTTGGCAGTCAGAAAGAAGTGGCGGATTCCAAATTTATAACAATGATTAGAGGGTTAATATAGTGATTGTCCTGTCAGGCTGATATTTAACATAGTGGTTCTTTTAGTTGCTAGTGATCCAAACATGGGTCCCAGCTCTTCTGTATGGTGCTTATTGTGAAAGTTGAAAGTGCATACCTTCTCAGGGGTTATCATGTTCTCCACTTACAAGTTACGACAATGGCTACTACTAATTTTCATTTATAGATTGCAGTCTGCTGCTTCTTGATGTTCTCAATTCATTAACAGCTTTTCTTATTTCCAGGTTTTGCCTCCATCTGCTCACGCAATAACAGCAACTGCATCAAAATTCCTACTGAAGTGGTTGTTTCAGTATGAACATGAATATAGGCAATGGTCTGCTGCAATTGCACTAGGGTTGCTCTCTCGTTGTTTACATGCAACTGATCACAAGCCAAAATTTCAGATCATTGCTGGACTTCTTGAGGTACATAGAATTCTGCCGCAATTCTCTGTGTAACATTCTTGCAAATGGTTTGTTGGAGGCATTCATGCCTTTTGGAAAGAATTGCTAAATTAAGTTCTCATTTAGGTGAAGTATGACCGTGCAAGTAATGCAACTCCCAGTTCCAAAACACCCTAATTAGGTTGCTATGGGCCCACCAAATCATAGTTGTCACGGAGACTAGCCGACTAGGTGACCAAAGGTGTTGGAGGAACACCTAGGCAACAAGATGCCCTGGGCATGTAGTATATGATTATTTGTAAGATTGCAATGCTAATTTTATAGAGTTATGCTTGTATGCAACATAGAAGCCATATCAATGTAATATGATATAATTATGCTAGTAGTGACCTAATATTTTTTTCCCCCCTGAATATTACCTAGGACCCGGGTCAGCCGCTGAGATTTTATTAATATCCAAAAATTGGATAAAGAATACAAGGGGGGGGGGGGGGGACGTACCACCTTACCCCAACCCAAAGGAGCAAAACCTCTCAACTCAAATTTGGACCCAACCCAAACAATCATGTGGGGAAAAACCTAAACACTACTTTCTTAGAAGTGGCAAGCCAGCACTATCTTCCCGAAGAATACGCTGCAGCTCCCCCGGAGTTTGGCTTCCAAAATGGTAAAGGATGGAGTAGTCTGAATCACAAGCTAGATTGGCCATCCAGTCAGCCGCCTTGTTACTTTCCCTATATGCAAAGGAGACCAGAGGCCAAGTAGAACAAATTAGGGCCATGACTTCCTGGAACCAGTACCAACCTCTCCAAAGATTACACTTCTTGAGATTAACCATTCTAACAATGGAAGCAGAATCTGAATTAACCACAAACTCCTTAAAGCCTAAAGCATGACACAGTTTCAAACCATCTCTCAGAGCTCTTAGCTCAACAATCGAGTTTGTGCACTCACCATAGAAGTTTGAGAAGGCTGCTAGAACAACACCTCCTTATCCCTGATGACCCCTCCATCCCCACCAACTCCTAATTACCTCTAAAAGCACCATCTACATTAAGCTTCACAGAGACGAAAGACTAACACCAATAAACCGGGAGAGGACGTTTCATCCGGAAAGGAGGAGTCGATGAGCCAAAACACTGTAGAATTAAACCTTCTCTAGGGGAAGTTGAACGTTTAATCTCGGGAGGGTACGGAAGGCCTTTCACCCAGATTTTAACACTGTCAATAATAGACCTGCAGAATGCCTACATTCCTCGTGTCTTTTAGTGTTCCTCTCCTTCCAAAGCTCCCAAACAACCAGGGAAGGTAAAAGCCCTGTAACATAGGCACTAAGGCTGCTACAACGCGCCGATTCATGCCAAAGAAAGATACGGCTTTTGACGTCCTGTGATGGCAGCGCCTCAATAACAAAGACACGAGAAAAAAATCCCCAAATCTTTGCCGCAGTGCCACCTATAATCAGGCAATGATCTGTGGTCTCCCTCCTGGGGCTCCCGCAATAGTTGCATTTGGAAGCCAGGGGAATACCCACTGACATTAAAGACACATCTGTAGGAATTTTTCCATTCAGGAGCTGCCATGTAAAAAAGGCTATCTTCGTGGGCACAGATTGGTTCTAGGTCCATTTAGCATAGGCAACCTCAGTCGACCCGTACCGCACTTCATTCCAGGCTGATTTAGCTGTGAACCGACCATCACTAGAGAGAGACCACACCAAAACATCTTCCTCATCTGAAAAAGCAAAGTTACCATTCAAAATGCTTTGCCTTACCCTTGCTGAATCAATCTAGTTCAACAAGTCCTGCTTCCATGTGCCAGCCTCATCAACAGCATCCTTAACTTGCAAATCCGTATCAACAAGAAGAGTGTTATCCATGTAATCAATCAAAGGGCCAACCCCCACCTAGTTATCTAACCAGAAAGAAATTTCGCCAGTGCCAATTAACCATCTTGACTTTGCCAGCAAGGAATCCTTATGCGCCAGAGCATTTCTCCAAGACTTCGAGCCTAATCCACTCGACCTTGCCAATGCAACATGATTATTTTTAAAAAACTTTGCCCTGAAGAATGTACTCCACAGAGAGTGGTCAAAAAAGATCCTCCATAACCCTTTAAGCCTTAGAGCGAAGGAGAAATCCTCCATCAACATAATCCCCGGCCCCCCTTCTTCTAGAGGCCTACAAACCTTCTGCCAATTCACCCAATGCCGGCGCTTTCCCTACTCCGAACTCCCCGTAGGAAATCAGCGAAAATGCCATATATCGTCCTTAGGACAGCCTTAGGTGGCTCCAAAGTGGCAAGCACATGAATGGGGCTAGAGGTAAGAACGTGTTTTAACAGCGTCACACGTCCCCTAGAAGATAAAAGCTTTCCTTTCCAACCCGCTACCTTCTTTCTTATTTTTCCAACTAAATCATCAAAGAAACAAATTTTAAGCCTTCCAGCATGGAGCGGGGCCCCAAAATAAGTTATTGGCAGCGCCTTCCTTGCAAACCCGTAACAGCCCCCACCATTCGAGCCCTAGCCGTTGAAACCTTATTACCCAACACAACAACTTTTTTGTTTATTCACCAACTGCCCCGAAAAACCTTCATATCTACTGATAAATCCCAAAATTTGTTTCAAAGAGCTCTTCAAACCCCTAGCAAAGATGATGATATCATCACCAAACAAGCAATGAGAGATTCTGGGACAACCTCTTGAACGCAGGAAATACGAAGCATGCCCCTCTGAGAACAGATTTTTTAGCCCCTACTAAGAACTTCTTCTGCCAAAATAAACAGAGCAGGTGATAAGGGATCCCCTTGTCTCAAGTCCCTTGTGGATTTGAAGAAACCCTAGGCTCTCCCACCCATTACTATAGAAAACCATCAGTTCTCTATAGTCTTCCTGATTAAACTAATCCAAGCATCGGCAAAACCATATTTAGAGAGAACCAAGTAGAGGAACTTCCACTCTAGGCAGTCATACACCTTCGCCATATCCAGCTTGAGAATCACATTTCCTCCCCGAGTCTTCTTGTTCAAGTCTTGGGCGATCTCTTGAACAATGGAAATATTATCATGTATACACCTACCCTGAACAAAAGCACCCCGATCTTCCGCTACCAAAGAGGGGAGCAGCACAGCCAATCTGGAAACAACAATTTTGGCATTAATTTTATAGGAAAAATTACAGAGACTAATGGGTAAAAAATCAGACATTACCTCCGAGCTGTCCTTTTTTGGAATAAACACCAGATTTGTAGAAGTGAAGATTCTTGGAAGAAACACCCCTTTAAAAAAATCTTTAATTGCTACCCAGATGTCATAACCTACAATCTCCCAGCAAGCCGTGAAAAAATATCCTGAAAAACCATTAGGACCCAGAGCACTGTCACTCGACAAGGAGAATATTGCCACTCTCACCTCCTCCAAAGTGGGTGGAGCTAAAAGAGAATTATTATCTTCCTCTGTCACAACCTGTGGAATATGAGAAAGCAGCTCCTCATCAACAAACATCCTTGAGAAGCAAAAATGTCTGAAAAAACTCACCACCGCCGCCTGCACCCCTTCCTGGTCAATGATCCACAAGCCATCCCCAGTTTTTATTTTGTGACTTCTGACATTAACTAGAGTGAAAAAAATTTAGTATTTCGATCCCCGTCCTTTAATCAGGTGGCTCTGGATTTATGCTTCCAGAAAATTTCCTCTTGCAGTAACACCCTCTGTAAAACTTTCCTTGCCTCCACAAGGGTCTCCATGGACTCTGGGCTAGTATGATGGTCATTGTCCGCCTTCGTCCTGCTAACCGAATTCTCAGCATCCCTGACCTTCTGGTGTATATTGCCAAAAACCTCCCTATTCCATGTTCGAAGCGCACTACACAGGCGTTTAAGCTTCAAGAACAATACATTGGGAGGCGAGCCAAACGCAGGCATCTCCCATTGGCTCTTAATAAAGTCTTGAAAGTTCGGATGCAATAGCCACATTTGCTGAAATTTAAAAGCTGAAACGGACTGGATGCCAGGGTCTGAAATAGAAAGCCATAAAGGTGCATGATCTGAACAGGCTCTGCTAAGATGGGTTACCTCACACCTGGGAAAAGCAGATAACCATGTCGAGTTCACCAGAAACCGATCCAACCTGGCGAGTACTCTTCATGCGCCACTCTGATTATTCGACCAAGAGCAAATGTTGCCAACATACCCCGCAACCATGAGGGCAGCTCCATTCACAAAATTCCCAAAATCATCCAAAGACAACGAACACCCCGGCTTACCACCTATCTTTTCCTAGGGGGACAAAACAACATTAAAATCACCTCCTACCGACTAGGGAAATGAGGTAGACCTAGAAAACCGATCTAAAGCCTCTCACATTTCCCTCCGCTCAATTGCCGAGCAAAGCCCATGGACAAAAGAGATATGAAATTAAACACATGGGCCGCCAGGCATTCCAACGTGACAAACTAGCGATGCTCCTCCACCACATTAACTCACATCGTGCTCCTCCAAAACAACCAAATTCTCTCAGTAGTACACACCGAATTCAAACCAATCCTTTTCGTCACAACTTGCGCTTTAGAGGACTATGCTTTTGGCTCTGCAATAGCCACAATATCAACTTTATGCAAATTAACCATCGCCTTTAGCCACCTGGACTGTGCTTTTGGCTCTGCAAGTGTTGTCACTCTCGCCTTCTCAGCTTCACAAGACTCCGTTATCACCTGAGGTGCCACAACACCATCCTCATCACAAGGAAGTTCACCCTCCTCCAAGACTTCAATGGCCAAAGCCGAACCAGCCTCAATGCTATATACCTAAGCAGGACCACCATCTGTATTAACTTCACCACCCCGAACGCTAACGTCAAAACCCCTGACAGCGACAAGCAGCACCAGGCCCCTCTATTAAAGGACTATGAAGCACGGAAGCCCTCTGGGCAGCAGGCCTCCATCGACCTCCCCTCCCAATCAAGCCACAACTAGCCACCATACCTCCCTGCTTAGGCGTACCCCACAGTGCTGCAGAAACACCGCATGAAGAACCCTCTCCCCTTGGGATGAAGACTCCCTCCTTATTCCGATGACCATCTCCAATGCCAATAGTCACAGCTCTTGCTCTCTTGACCCCCTAAGCAGTATCCGCCTTGCCTGGCTCAGAACGAAAATCGCCGTCCTTCACCCTTACAGCCTTTCTACAAATTTCCTTTGAATGCCCTAACTTCGAGGTGTCGCAGTACAAGGGTAAGCCTTCATAAATTATCTTCAGGTGGAAACCATCAGCACCACACCCAATCCAAACCTTCGAAGGGAGCGATGCCCGCAGGTCAACTTCAACGTACACATGGGCAGCCACCGTGCGCGTACAACTGGTCGTTGCACTATCCACTTTCAAAACCATTCCAATCGCACCAGCAATAGAAACCAAGAAGTTCCCTTGGTAGAAATTAACAGGCAGCCCTGGCAAGGAAACCCAAATTGGCGCAAATGGCGATTCCCATCCTGAGACGAAATCCGAAGTCCACTTCATGAAACGTAAAAGAAATCCTTAGACGTGAAGTTGTCCCTTCATCCAAACCTTAACAAAATCCACCCGGATCAAAAAACGCAGAATCACGTCTTGGGTCCAAAATCGAAACGATTACATCCCCTTGAAGGAATAACGACTTCTGCAAATATTCCTTGATCGAGAACAATGAAGGTCTGCCATAGCTGCACTTGGCGATCAATGCAGTTGAAAAAACACGCTCACACACATCCACCTCCTCCTTGGAAAAAAACACTGCAGGCTCCCCGAAAAACAACGAAGGCTTCTTGACCTCCATCTCTACAGGAGACGTGGCCAGCGATCGTGAAACCACAGACGCAACAATTCTGGCAACGCCCCTGCCACAGCAATCCCTAGGCAAGGATTAGGTGGGCGATCCTCCCGAGGAGGAGGACTCGCCATTAGCAAAACCCTACGAAAACTTAGCTAACTTGCGCCTCCAGAGCTAAACCAACCCAATCCTTAACCTAATAGGTAACTTAAACTGACTAGGAAACTGAAATTTACTCAAAATCTAATGACCTAATATGAACAAACAAACATTTAATAAACAAAGCATAGAAAAAAATATAAGTATGTTCATAAAAAAACCGAGAATAAACATTTTTTTGTCTCAAAGTGGTCTATGTTGTTCTCACACACTAGCACATGCAATTGAGTGGAAATTTATCATAATTAGGTGATGCTCATGAAAAGTGGTGCAGTAGAGGCTTGGTATTTCTGAAATTTGTGCATTCCAATGTGTAAATTCAATTGGATGCTTCTGCAGTAACATTTCACTGTTGGTCTGTGCTTTCAGGTTGCCCTTAGTAGCAAGAGTACTCTCGTCAAAGGAGCCTGTGGGGTCGGCTTAGGTTTTACTTGTGAAGATCTCTCTGGCACAGTTGCAGCTCCTGATGATTCTGACTTGGAAGGAGAAACTGATAGGGTGAAGGAAGTCAACTTACTAGGAAAGATTGTCAGGACCTTGTCACTGATCATATGCCAGCTTATTCCTTCTTCATCTGATTCTTTGCAAAGCCTCTGTGAATATTTTCCTTTGGATACTAATGATATTGATACATACATAGATCCTGACTTATCCAGTAGCAACCATGAAAACCAGGGGGAAGACTTATGGGGTGTTGCAGGACTAATTTTGGGTCTAGGAAATTCCGTCAGTGCAATATACAGATATGGGGCACATGATGCTGTGCTCAAGATAAAATCCTTGTTTATATCATGGATTCCTTGTGTGAATGCCGATTTTCAAAATCCTTGTGGCCACAGGGTAGAACCTGAGATACCATTATCTGTGGGATCCTGTCTTGCACTTCCCATTGTAGCAGCCTTTTGTCAGAGAGTAGAGCTTATTGGTGAGAGTGAAGTAGACCATTTAGTTACTGGCTACAAGGAGCTAATATGTGAACTTTTGTCTCTGAAGAAATCTGGTGCCTTCCACCAGAGTTTGTTGATGGCTTCTTGTATTGGAGCCGGAAGCCTTGTCTCATGCATTTTGAGTGAAGGTGTGCATCCAATGAAAGTTGAAGATGTGATGAGCTTACTGGAAATGCTTCGAAAATGTTATACAAGCCCGTACCCTCCCATTGTGCATTTAGGTGGGATGCTTGGAGTTGTTAATGCATTGGGTGCAAGTGCAGGGACTCTGACTCTTGTGTATCGTCAGCCTTCTCTACGAACTGTTTATGGACAAAAGGTCATTACTTCTCTGCGTAAATACTATTTTCTTAGCATGTTTATGTGTCTTATTGTATCTTTATTCAACAGGATTCATCCTATATCAGGGAGCCTATACTAGCAAGTCCTGTTTGTGAGCCACAGTCATCATCATTGGTGCAAGAGATATTTTTGGTTTCACAGGATTCCAAGGATCAGCAGCTCCAAAGGTATGCAGCATGGGCACTTGCATTTCTTAGACATCATTGGTGGTCTAAGGAACTCCAGATTGCAAAGCATGGTTCCCAGAGTAATCAAATTGATTCTGGGCATGTTTCACAAAGCTTTCCAGAGGACAGTGTGGTCTGGAAGCTCTGCACGTGGTTGATGGATCTTAATTCTATAGGGGTTGGTTTTCCTCTTCCAGTCTTAAACTTATTTGTGTTTGTGGTCAAATTCTGGATTGAAATCATGAAATTATTCCAGCGGTTGGTTTGTTGATTATCTGGTTTCTCATAGTGATTAACTGAATCCGAAGTAATCATCATCTTTCATGCAAATGATCAATTTTTAACTCCTCTCTCTCAAAGCTTTTCTCTCAAGCATTTTTCACATTTTTTAAGTTCTAGATTTTTTATATGGAAGGGGTGATTCTGCATCTTCAACTTTTTTTATTTTTCTGATCTTGCTGGAAACTTTAAGTAGTTCTTGTTTTGAAGTTCAGACCAAGAATCAAACTGAGGAAACAGAGATACCTTAATTTCTCTGCTCATCAGAAGCAAAGTGAAGTGTTGGATGCACTCCTCTTCCTCCACAATTATAACTGAAACTTCTAAAAGAGTATTTGTGGCCTAGAATTTGTTGTGGTTTCTTTGTGTTTATGACATTGCCCTACATGATAGTACTTGGCAGAAGCTTATGGGTGTTCCCCTCTCTTTTCGCCTGTTCTTTAATCATCTGTTGTTGCTTTATTTGAAGCTGTCTGGTTAATTATACTTTCAAAAGATTGGTCTTCTATATTTCTATGTATCAAAATTACATAATCGAGCCATTAAGTATTTACTATACTTACATTCTGATACATCTCTTTGTTAGTAATTACTGCTGATTAATTTTCATTTTGTTGGCTCTCTGAAATCCAGGTAGGTATTACCGCACATGTAAACACAGTGGCAACTGTTCTAAGGTGCTTGTCACGAGCTCCCCGATTACCATCCTTGGATTGGGGAGTGATCATTCGACGCTGCATGAGATTTGAGGATCAAGTTTCAGGCAACCTATGTCCAGATCCAGCTGTTCAGAGAGTAACACTTAGAGAGGATTGCATACAGTTCTCACTGGCTCATGCAAATCAAATTAATCCCCTCCTACTTTTCCTGGATGAGCTTTCTGACCTCTCCAGGTTCAGGACACTTGAGTTGAATCTGCAGTTAAGTTTGCTCCGTCATCTGGCTGACCTGACAAAAATTTTCTCAGTTTCTAGGCTGGAGAAACTTTTTGATGATATGGCAGACTACGTACGATCTCCAGTTTCTTCATACCATACCTACAACTCAAATAAGAAAAGTTTGTTACGAATTTCGTTCTGGAAGGGCCTGAACCAGTGTCTTGATGAAGCATTTGCTGAGTCTCAGGAGTATGTAACAAATATGGAGAAGTGCATGGAGTTTTTGTTTGCTTCATTGCCTGTATTGCCTTTTGATGCCACCTTAAGACCGGAAGAGGCAAATTGTATAGATGAGTGGTCAGAGGGGGTTACCTGTCTTGGAAAGGCTCCAAGGCAGTGGTTAATGAATCTTCTGGAGGTATAGAAATATGAAAACAATGCACATATTCATAATTATTAAGTCAGAATTTATACATACAGGTCTATTCTTATAATTTCTACTGCTACTATACCCTGCAGGTTCCGGAGGGGGGTCTAGTACAAAGAAGCCACTTTACCGAACTTGTGAAAAGAATTCAAGCAAGAGCCAAGCTAGTTATGATTGGTTCGATTCCATTGACTGAACTTGGAAAACTAAAAGCTTCTATACTGAACACGGAATCAGATGGTATGTTCCTTCCATGAACATTAACTGCCACATTGAGGGTGTTGATACTTACAAGTATTCCTAAATAAATAAATCAACAAGGATACGTGTGCTTGTTACTGTGACTATGTGACGGTCTTGTGGCATGGGTGTCATTGAATAACATTGATGTGTCTGATCTTGTCTTTGTTTCATGCCATTGAATCTGTGAGCTGGAGCACCTAGCTGGCCTGAGATGCCAAGTTTGGGCTGATAGAACTGAGCCTGGGGCTTGGTCTGAGCTCAGGTGTGTCTTGAACGTGGAACGCTGTGAGATGGATGATTTTATTTTCCTACTCTTAGAATTGGATGGAAATAGTTGCAACAATTTACAAGGTCCATATCACCAACTGAAACCATATCTTGTCTTTAGGCGACTTTAACAACCAGAACCAATCGTATTCAGACCGACTTGGAGAGAGTGATAGGGAGGAAAGAAGGGAGAGCCTGATATCTTCAGAATGAGGGCTGGAGGAATGAGAGAGGTTAATAGACACTATCTCTCCTTTTTCCGTGTAGAGACAAAGAACGAGAGTTTTCTTGTCACTTGAACTTTATTAAGCAATTAAAACTCAAAATTAAACTTAAAATTACTGCTTTCGTGTGTACGAGAGAACACAGCATATAAGACCCTGTATACTGTACAAGGCCCCATAAAAGTTCACAGAAACTATGCAACAAGAGATCTCTAGCTTTCCTATGTTTGATGCCTCATTATCTCAGAGTTCTTTAGTAATTGAAGCCCCTAGACTCTCTAAAGCCCTTTCATACATATGCCCTGGTATTTTTTTCTTTCCATATGCTCCTTGCAGTGGCAGCAGGGAGTGAAAGGGAACACTGAGTATCCATGCACCTAAAAGTTGTTTTCATAATTGCATTCCAGATCTGATGATGCAGGCATGTTTCACCCTGTCTGGTGCTTTTAGTGAAGTCTTTAAGCTCATAATTGCAGGTATCTGGGATGTATTAGTAGAAGTTGCTGCAGCTCTACAATATGCTGATGGAGGAATCAAAAGACAATGGCTCATAGACGTGGTAGAGATTAGCTGTATAACCAAGTATCCTTTCACGGTATGTACTCGTTTCTTTCTCATAGGTTCAGTAGAGAATAAAATCTTGGGTGCTAGTGTGGCACTCCTTATTCCTAAGGAGCATAAAAAAGTGAAGCACGGACACAATCATGCCCGTACGGTGTCCTACATCTATACATGACTTCACCCGCTTTAAGTAGTTGGATCTTGGCCATTCTTTTGGGGATGTTCCTTAAAGGAGCGTCAGTCACCCTAGCATTTTCCTAAAATCTGACTGATGAGCTGGAAGTCAGGTACGTGTTAAATATCTATGGGGGCAGGTCAATTGTGCTAGTGACAAAAAGCAGTTACCTATTTCAAATCTGTTATTCTCAGATCATCTAAAGATATTCTCCAATGTAAGCAAAATACATAATGGATTGTTGCATCTTTTACAGTTCGGTCTACACCATTTACATAGTTGTGAGATGGCACTGTTATTATGGAAGACCTGTGGTGTTTGCTTTTTTTTTTCTTAATATTGCATAGTCTCTCCCCATTCTAATATGGATCTATGAATTATTTTCTCTGGGAGACTGTTTAGAGGGTTTACATCTTTAGACTATTCTTATGTAGTGATCCACCTCATGTTTGTGTATACCATTGTTAGTCTTGTAAGCAAGTTGTTCTGATTCATGTGGGGGAAAACAAATTCATGTTACCTTCTGACATAACCTCACTCTTTTTCTTGCACAGGCACTACAGTTTCTCGGCTTGCTGTCTGGCAGCTGGTGTAAATATATGCCTCTTCTGATTCTGGATCCAATGTCTGTGTTAAGTGACTTACCAGTCACACTTCCTTCTCTTTTGTCAGACAGCCACTGGAATTTTGTTGCAGAATCTGTAGTATTGAATCTATGGGTATTGATGGAACGCATTTATGACTGGTCCACAAGCTTAGGGAGTGGCAGTGATGGCTTTGGGCAGCAGGATATCGATGAAAGAGAAGATTGGAAGGCTGTTCTACTCGTGCGTGTGATGCATCACACCTGTGTTTCTTTACTAGAATATTTACCATTTGAAAAGCAGTTGAAGCTTGCTAATATGATGGTCCCTGAATATGGGAGTTGCTAAGCAACATCTTAGCACTGTGCCTACTTCCCTAACCAATCCTCACGAGCCTATGTCCACTCAATGCAGCTGGTCATAATCCAAGCTTAATTAAGTTGACATTAATTCTGATGGAGCATTGGATATTTACCAGGTCAGAGTTGGATCTTTCTGCTGTCAGCTTCAGTATATGAGAGAGTCCCGTCCACAGGTTGCAGCTTCATCTTGGGCATGTCACTTTTGATGGAGATACAAAAGAAATGATTAATCTACTTGAATCCACATAACCTGTACCTTTTACGACTGATTGTGCCACTGGAGCCTGTAGATTTCTTCATAATTCTCAGTTCGGCTTCTGCTTCATATGTTTCTAAAATTGGTATTCACAGACTGATTCAGTTTGCTGTCTCCACGAAACTCAAATGATTGGGTGCATTCTTGGCCAGATTGTCTGTATGATGCTGTATTTCTTGATGCATGTACTGAACTTTTAATTTATTTAATTTTCTAGTTTCTATACAAACACCCTACCCCCGGCCAAAAAAAAATTACTTTCATGATGGAAAATTGGAATTATCTCCAATGTTTTTTTTTAATTTTTTTGGTCACCTGTGGATATACTTTAAGCTTTGGTTGTTAAATTCGTGTTATCATTATAGAAGTTCGAGGGAAAAAAAAGGGAATGTATAACACATTTATAATATGTTTACGGGTAAAAATATAAAATTTTCCTTACTTTTTGTGATAAGTACTTAATATTATATTTGCAAATTAATATTCAAAGCTGTGAAATTCGTATATAGTGCATGAAGGAGAAAAGCTGGGAACATTGATCCCCAAAAAAAAAGAGAAACTGGGAATGACGACAGCTGTGCCGCATCCTAGACCGTCTCGTCTCTCCCATACCCCCCACCCCCCACTATATGGAAATGACTCTCTTGCCCTCTCCATCCTAACCCCTCCATTGGGCACAGCTGTTGGCCCCAGGAAAAGCTTGCCACGTGCGGGCGTGTCCAACCCTCTCTCGTACATGAATTAGCTATACCTAACAAAAACTACAAGAAAATTAGTACCCATTAGCAATGACTTTTTTTCCCTCGTGTCAAATGTTTCTTTACGTGAGTGTGGAATCCACTAGAGACCCATTATTGTACAAGGGCCTGTAAAGGATTTAGTTCGCCATTCAAAGTACCTATACACATGGGAACGAGAATAGTGGAAACCTTCACGGGAAGGACTCACTGTATGATGTAGAATTTTAAGGATCAACCAGCTTGTACAGTCTTCCCTGCTATTGGTAGTCTGCTTGCCATCTTGCGACACACCTAAACTCATCCTCATTATAAACTGACGACATCTGTGATACTAATCCGGATCAAAATGGAATCCATCACCAAGAACCCCAGACTCGGTCCTTAAATTCCCATAATACTATATTAACTTCTCTTCACTCTTTCTCCACTCCCATTACGGAGACTACAGTTCCCACAATAAAAGTACTTGGCTAAAAGCAATTTTTCAGCGGGTAACGAGACAACCCTTGCGGGCGGCGGGGGCAAACACCCAAAACATATTTTTCAAAAAGCCAAAAAACAAAGGATTTTGAAACTTCTCCTTAAAAACACATTTTACAACAATGTAAGGCTTGTGATGAGAATGTGCAAGCCAAGACTAAAAAACTTCTGTTTCATAACCTTTTTCCCAAGACAGTTTGATGCTTCCTTCAGATCGTGAAGGACCCAAGCACAACAATCAGGCTCTGATCTTCGATTTAACCCATATCCTGAACAAAGGCATCAACAAATTTTGATCAAGAACAACAAACAAATGAAGGTCAAGGTCAAGAAATTGTACATCTGAACCACTACACCCATCAATTTGATTTCATTTCTCATTGAATATTACATGTACATTTTACCTCATTCTCAAATCTATTAAGACCTTGTCATAAACTGATGTTTGACAACCTCTCCACAAAGAGATTAAATTTCTCATCTCGATCCAACATGCTAATCCTGACATACTTTGCCTCCATACCGAAGTGTCTCCCACCTCTCGTGATGATTTTATGCTCTCTTAGAAAGCTTTCACAGTCTTCTATATCCCCCTCACATTTCAACCATGCAAAAGCTGGAAAATGTAAAAGCAAAGCTCACACACACAACAAAAAAGTATTAGCATATCAATGAAAGATGATCACATCTTGTATTAAGTTGATTCTAATTTGAATTAATCATTTCAACAGTCATTACCAGGATGGGGTTCAGTGAATCCACCAATATAGTTGCAGAATTGTGGTGAGAACTCAGGAAGACTGAACAGACCACTGCGTCTGACTACATCTCTCAGCCGTTCCCATCTCTGAGTCATCTGATGGTAAGCATACAAGAAGAAGCTATCGGAATCCTCAGGAAAGCCCATATGTTCATTACTATCTGATATTACTTGGAGGATTTTTGCAGCCCGGAGTTGAGAGTCCTTTGATACACCTATGGTATTGAGTACTATAAATTCAGTCATCTTTTTGGCCACCTCCTTATCCTTGACAAGAGCCCACCTGCAAGGACACAGAAAGCACAACTTTGAAAAGGTTCTCTCTCCCTCTCTCTCTCTCTCTCTCTCTCTCTCTGATTTAGATTTTACGTCTGTAAAATGCCCGGTGCTACCAAGGCTCTGTTAGGTTAGAAGTGAAGAAAAGGGAAGGGAAATGGAATTAAAACAAAAGATCAAATAGAAACTTTTCTAATCATTTCTAACAATTCCGTAACTAACTCAAAAAACTTTCTAAATATACTAAGTAAATCTTACTTCACTTATCAACCAAATTCCCTGGATTTGAATAAGAAAATAAATAACCCACTTCAGAATTTAACTACCATATTTGGTAAGAATTCAAATTAGTCACACAATCAGGATTACAAAGATTCCATTTGATTTAAATTAATTACCCAGTCCCTTGATTTTTCCTTTACTTGCCATTTGGATGGAGCAGAAGTGAGAAATTGTTCAACAAAAAGGGCATACCCAGTGAACGAGGCTCCCACCACTGTGGGGTCTAGGGAAGATCATAATGTGTGCACCCTTACCCCTGCTTTCGCAGAGAGGCTGTTTCCAGACTCAAACCCGTGGCCACTTAGTCACAATGGAGAAATTGTTCAACAATCTGTCCTAATTTGTAAGATAGAGCAAGAATAATAAATGGAGAAATCATTGGCTGCAAATAAGATCTAATCACCTAACCCCACCTAAAAACCTGGTTGTGGCAACTTCTAAATGCTTATAGTTGTCTCTGTGTCTCCTAAAGCATACAACTTCATAATATGGAATCTTGTCACTATGTTAAAAGAGACTTAAAGATTAGCATTGTATGTGAAAATCAATGACCAATATAAATTAGATCATACTCTTTGAATGAAGATTTCCTGACTTCAAAATTGATTAGAGCCAGGCATAGCATAATGGAACTGGTAGCTTACCCAATGCGTGTCCCGGCATGGCCAGTGATTTTGGAGAAGGTGAAAAGCATGAGGTCATGATCTGCAGAAGTTGTAATTGGAGTGTATTGTGGCCAATAGTAAGCAAGGTCATATACCACTGTCCCTCTACTCCTGTTAACCACTGGTTGTCTTATAAAGCCATCAGGGTTGTTCGGAGAAGTAACAAGTTCTATGTAAGGTTCATCTTTAGTGAAATTATAAGCGTCTCCGTCCCATTTATAGAGTCCTGACTTCAAGTAGTCTGTCAATGATGGGTATGGCTACAGACAATGAGAAAGTTATTATTCAGAAAAGAAGATGAACAAACATTGTTAATAACATACAAGGCACATCAATGAGGGTTCAAATAGGGCACTTTTCTGCAACCCTAAAATTTAGTATCATTAACATGCAAATTTGCAAATTCAATGTATGCTAGAGATCAATATGACCCTAAGCAGGAGAGGGTACCTAAGTACCTATAAGTCTTCTCCAATTTCATTGGATTTGATAGAATTCATAGAATTAGCTGTTAAGGAGAGGGTGCCCAATACCTATAGATCTCGAACTATTCACATTCGAGGTGGAATTATTACTATTACATTACAGTTAGAACACAATAGCAGTAAATAAGACGGGGAACAGAGAGAAACCAGACAAAAGCAGAGCAGTATAGAGTAAGGTGGGGCACGCACAGGCACCGACCCACATGAAATGATAGAAGGGGGGAAATTCAAGAAAAGAAACTCACCGAGTAGTAGGGAATAGCGGAGACAACGCTGATGGGCTTCTGAGGAGACGCATGAGGAGGAAGAAGAGAAATAGCATAAAGTGCAGCTTGGAATAGCTGGGTGGAACCCGTCCCCACCACGATGTGACGATCATGGGTCACGGCATTCCCGACCGATCGGTGGAATCTGGTAATCTGTTTGGCGAATTCTGGCTCCAGGAACCAGCACAGGTTATTCAACTCCGAGAAGTAACTCATTGAATCCCAACCTCTTATCACGATCTTGCTCTTCTCTCCCGTCCTTCTCCAGTATTCTTCGAACATCGTCGGATCCCCACTGCAAATCCATCACCGTATTCAGAGATGAGATGAAAAGAACACAAACATTCAATTTACTCTCTCCTTGTGTTCATCTGAAAATCGGTTCTCACTTAAGAACGCCTTTGATAAAATAGTTGCGGGAGAGAGGGTTCTCCGACTTGCAGCATGGCCCTTGCGCCAGCACCAGGGCACATGGGAACATCAACGGATCATTAATTCATTATCCTCTCAGGTTCCTGTCCGGTACAGTTGTCCAATTTCTTTCATACAGGACGAAAATGATGACCTAACCCCCTGCCCTAACACACTTTCCAAGTGTGGTTAAATTGTCATTTCCAACCCCCATAAGAGGAACTGGATAACCAGACGTGACAGGAACCTGACAGGAAAAAAATCAACATCAATACGAATACGTTTTTAGGTTTCACATGGGTGACAAGACAGTCATTTCATCTCCCCTTGTGTCTGGCGCAACCCACATTGCTAGGCAAGGTTCTTTCTCCCACCAGTTACAGAAAAACTCGGATTAATCTAAGCGAAGAGGGTTTTCGAAAAGACAACATTATGGGAGCGGGTATGAAAGCATTAACAAAGATGGGATTTGGGCCTTTCATGGGGGTGGGGTAATCATTTTACACCCCTATCTTGTGTAGGATCATGCTACCTTTCAAGGTTCGGGAAAAAGAAAACTAATAAAAGTTCTCATTCAAATAGATCCTCCTACACGTGCTCTTATTGACTCTTGCAACAATGCAAGCGCTAGACGACTAGACAATGATTTATCACCCATTTTGGTACATAATTATCAAAAGATTCCAATCTGACGGTGCTAAAATGTTTCACCCCAATATAAAATCTGATCTATTTATGTATGCACAGGAGCCACACAACCAGGTACCCTCAAGGATCTAAAAATCGGATCGAATCCACTGGGATCGGGATTAAGACGATTCAAACGGATTCGATCCGATCCCAGATTTTTAAATACTGGTCCCGATTACCGAGCTGAGAAGACCCAGATAAGACCTAACCTCGAAGATGGAGCCAAGTGGGCACAGCACAGGACCATAGGCTATCCATTCCAAGGACAGCCAAGGTGCCAGTTAAGGGGTGACACCCAACGGTGCAGGTTAACTTACCATAAAAACTACCAAAGAAAACTAGTTGGGTGCAGGTTAACTTACTGATCTAGGTTTATAACCTGTTTCCCGCCGTCTGCCGCCTGTGCGCGCGAACTTGAACTGGTGCTGCTTCTGCTAACTTGCGCCTCCTGCTCTGAAACGCCACACATAGCCGCCTCTCTCGTGTTCACCTCCTTCTGGAAACACAGTTCTTGGTGAAGTCTCTGATGATGATCAGTTTCTATTTCGATTCCTCGCTCGTATATAAATCTACTGAGTAAACTCACATTCAGTGTAAGCGACAAGAGCAGCAAATGCCTCCATGAAAACACCCAAGAAACTCGCTTCACTTTATCCATTCTTGGATCACACCGTCTCTCTGTTTCTTTAATAGCAGCTCCAGAGATTTTCTCTTCTCTGAGTTCTATCTCAACACAGTAATGGAGTTTTTTTCCCAAAACAACCAGAAATCTTGGACTTCTTTCAAAGACGTGGTGAACCAAGAAGTGCTTCTAGGAATCGATTGATACTCGTTTTCCAATTCATCTTTATGATTTCTTCTTCCTTTCTTTCAATCTCTCTGTTCCTCAACAGATCGTCGTCTCTCAGAAGATTCAGCTACTCGTTGTGATTTCGAGCTTCCAAAGATAAAAAATTGAACTATTTTTTTTTCCCAAACCAAGATGAAACGGCATTAGCAAAACGCGACGAGTTCATAAAGGCCCTTTCTTGCAACTTGAAGCACTTCCATAATATATCTCTGCTCCACAAAGCCAGAAATCACTTCGAATCAAAACCTTTTGCCTTTTGGCACGCAGAATCACCTATTTCAATGCTGGATCTCAAACCCAACCGCACGAAAACGTAGATTCGCTGCTCGATTTAGATATTTCCACTATACCCTCCTTAAAATATAGTGTACAACTTTTAAAAAAAAAATTGAAAAGAAACGCTTGAGAAGTATATAAAACCAAAAAGGAAGAGAGCACAAAACCCACTAAAACACCAGACAACGAAAACGTGTGTACATCAGAGAAGTCTACATTAGGGAGAATTTAGAACTCAAAAGATACTTTTAATAACCAAACATTTGAGATCTTCATAGAGATTGCGCTCTTCAAAAAGAACTTTCTTCCATTACCGTGAACCTGTGAACCAATCAACACAAAATAGAATTCGCCTCTCCAGTGTACCACAGTAAAAAGAGAAGGAAAAAAAATTAACAACCTTTACTGAAACCCATTATCTCATCCAGAAACCACGATTCAAAGAGTGTTTCTCGAGCTTTGTGGACTCTTTTTGGAAAGGAAAAAGCTCTGTTCTGCTATTTGATTCTGAAGCTGCGACAGTTTGGTTTCTCAGTATTTTATGCAGAATGCCTGAAAAGCGATGGGGACACGACGATACAAGTTTTGTCAATCTTTCAACTTTCGGATTCTGATCTATGGGTTGAAAATAATTCTTTAGATCGGGTTATGATGTGTACCGTACTTTCTGTAGCCTATCATATTCTTGCTTTTTAGAGTCCGACCGGATCTAGTTAAGGTGATCTAACCGCTTAGGTTTCCGACCCGGATCTTATAAGTTAAAAACACAATTTTTGACACCTCTGTGATGCTGCTAATGTTCTGGAGAGCTTTATCACTCAAATCATTATTTCCAAATCGAAAGTGAAATACTGTGAATGACATCACTGTCCAATGGCATGTCAATACAATCCTTACTTATTTTTTACGAGAAAGTTCTCTCCCATAATAATAATAATAAAAAAAATTCACCTAAAGTAAAACAATGGTCATCATTTGCTATAAATGTCTGCCTCTATTCTATTAATGAATGGTTGAAAATATCATATTATCGTGGGAAACTCTTTCTTTGTCATGTAGACCCATCATTGTCAGTGTAGGAAAACTCGGGTCTAATTTTTAATTGGAAAGTAGTTCTATGTCCGAGAGTGTGACCTACACCAGCACTTCCATGTGTCTCTCTTTCTTCTCCTCAAAACAAGGGATAGAGATGTCTTTTCATATGGAGAGGAGAGAGATAGACTCATGGGAGTACTACCATAGGCCACACTCCTAAACAGAGAATTTTCTCCCTTTCTAATTTTAATTTTTTACTAGTCTTGACTACGAAGTCATCTTTCTATTGTTTTTGATGTGCCCTTAAAAATAGTTTATCTAACCCATTGCTATGTTTGGATGCCAATAAAAGAAAAATAAAAAATTAAAAAAAAAATTTAAAAAGAGAGATAGAGACAAATCAATAATTGCGTATTATATTTTTGTCTCATTATATTTTTTTTCTTTTTCTTTCTAAACATCCAAACATAATGTATCATTACTAAAACTCTCTCACCATGGAATAGATTTAGTTTGCAAGATTATAACTAACTCAATGCAAGGGTTTTCCATGAGAGAAAAAAATAAAAAAAAGATTAAGTTTTCCTTCATTGAGAGATCTTTTTACCAACAATAATGTGATGCTATTATTGGATTCTGAATTCGTCATTAACTCCCAACTCCCAACTCTTAAGTTACTTTTGACAAGTCAATGATGTTATTCAAGATAGTTGCTTTAAATAAGGTCGATACATTAATTAAATCATTGAGGGAAGTTTTCTTCACACACAACGCACAATACGGTGAAGGAAATGGCAGCCATCAATGGTTGTCCTTGCCAATCCCCTTACAATATAGGGTCGATAATACCCCTGTAATGACCATCTCCCTTGACCTTGGGTGTAGGAAAACTCGATCTTTTACTCCATCATTTGAAATGAAAAAATGCGGGATATTCTCCATGCATAGTTACATAAAGTAATCGTCATTGATGTTGGTTTTTTTTCTTTTATAAGTTAAAAAGATCATTTTCAGTGTACAAGGCTCCGCTCTACAAGAACTGGAGAACGTCACAATATATGCAGCCTTACCTCTGCTTTGTGTACAAGCTGTTGACCACTAGGTTGCAATTGAACCAATCATGATTACATAGAGAAAAACCCTTTCAAGATTGAGAAAAATTACGTTAGAAATAAAAGGAAGTTGTACCATAAAAAATAAAAAAAAATAGAATTTATTACCACTGAACTGAAACACTAGTTATGCCTAGTGGGTCCTAATGTGCACTTATCAGTTTGTAAGTGTTTGGGAGAGAAAAAATAATTGAAATCCTTATCCAACATTACAAAAAGAGTATAGGCCATTTAATGGGTTGGTTTTGACCACTTACGAATGGATGCTAATATGGGCTTTTATTATATTTAAAAATTGAAATGTGAGGCTGTGCTGTAATGTTCTTTCTATTTTTTTAATCTTGTGATCTGATTTTCTCATATTCTTTCTTTCAAGCATTTAAGCATATAGAGAGGCAAGTGCTCCACTATAATATTTATCGATCTAGTTCAAGATTTCACGATTTACCATCTTGTGTACTAGAGCGGAAATCTCGGCAACACATTCGACCAAATCTTTTAATTAAAGATTTTGAATGGAAAAACTTTCTCATCGAATTTTTCTCTAGAGAAGGATCAATGGTCATCATTGTAGTTGGATGGGTGTCAAGAAACAATGAAGCACATTTCGGATGATTATAAGTGCCTAGCCCATTTGGTAGCATGTAGTGCATAAAAGCTCATCACTATCAGGGTCTCGGTTTAAGTCTCTTGGTTCACTCTCCTTCCCCTTAGAATAGAATAAAGTAGGATCTATCACAAAAAAAAAATTTTAAAAAATAAAAAATGAAACACATTTCAGAGCTCCAATAAATAGGATACAGTAATACTAATGATAGATTCATGGGTATTTTCCTTCCATGGGTGAATGAAATTTTTTCTTATTATTTTGGTTAATAAAAGGGATTTATAACTTTCTTTTGATTATTGATCATTGTCTTATTTTCAAATGATCTTTAAATTAGGGGTAAAAATGATTTTTAAAATTAATTTATTATTATATAATTATCGAAAGCTATCATTGATTTTTTATTTTTTTCGAATATACATGTGAAATGATAGGATTTACCCTCATTGAAAGAAAAAAAATGTTATATTAGAATGTCGGAAAAATAAAATTATTAGACACCTTAAGGGGTACAAGAAAATTTCTTCATCTAAATATTCTTTGTAGCCAAAAACTTCCCATCGCCTCGCATGACAATGGCGTCTCAACCATGGGTATTCATTATGCCATGTGAAAAGATTTAAGTGGCAAATCCAATTGTTGGATTATAAGGAATGGCTTAGATTGGTTATATTACAATTTTCAAACCAAGTTCTATTATTTAATTTTCCATGTAATTGTTGGATTATAATGAATGTCCATGCAATTTTTTTCTGTTCATACAATTTGTTGATGGTTTAATTTGTAACGCGACCAACTCAAACTCATTTAGAACTTAACATGAGCACGGAAGACCTCTAAAAATGTCATCAACATGGTTACAAGAAATTATTCCACCAAAAGGGAAAAGAATGTTGGTTTCACAAAAAAATTTCTTTATAAACCTACATCAATATTGGACACTTTGGATTCATCATTAACTTCCATCCTCTATTATTTGAGATCGAAAATATCTTTTATCAATTTAATCATAGGGTCAAATTCCATAATTGAAGAGATTCTCTCTCCACCATGGGTGTAAAGAAATTGAGTCCTTAATACAAAATCTATTACATTTCACCTCTCTCTCTCTCATCTCATACCGAAAGGTATACTATGCGTTAAGTAGTGCCCACATTCGGTGGCTTCAGGAGTTTTGTGAAACTGACGTGATTGATTGTACTCACCCCTCTCATCAATAAACTCCCCATTTACCAAAAAAAAAAAAAGAGTAATGCCCACCACTATAATACATATGATCATTCATATGATCATATTGAGACGAAGGGAAACTAAATCCCAAAGGAAATAACATGGGGAAAGCTTGGTAATACGTTTTTTTTTTAATAAGCTTTGTAATACTTTGATAGAACAATCTAGATCCTCTACGACGTGTGCTGCCCCAACAGTCGTGTTGCACAGACACAAGACGGTGTGCAATGACCATCTTACCCTTGTTCGAGCACCTTGTCCGAGTGGGGGTAAGACGATCATTGCGCACCGCCTTGTGTCTGCTCAACATGATCGTTCGGACAGCCCGTGCCATAGAAGATCTGGAGAACATGTTTCTAAAATAGGATTGTATTTCTCTCACCCAGTACTAGCATCAGTAGCATGGGTTATTCAAGGAAAAAAATGTAGCTTCTATCCCAAATAATAGGAGGTCTCATCACATGATCACATCACACTAGTAGTAAAGGAATTTTCTTCTCCTTGTCACAATAATAAAGGAAAATTTTTACCTTTAAAATCTGAATCAAGGTCATGCATTTACTTATGGGACCAATTCGGATTGAAATCGACCTTGATTGATTCAAATCTAATCAATTTGATTCATTCGATTCATGGTCCAAAACCCTAGAATAATTGAATTAACAAATTTGAGACTCATATTTAGGCTTGTAAACAGATCGGATTCGGCTCGGATATGGATTGGATGTAATCGGATTCGGATATTTTCTGGTCGAGTACGGATACCTTTAAACGGATTCGGAGGCGGATCGAATTCGGATTTTTCGCCATCCGTTTACACCTCCACATTGTGTAACTCGCACCTTCCTCCCCCTAGTGGGTACAATTCACTCTCAATCCATAACTTTAGACCATGAATCTCTTTTCCTCATATTCTAAAACCTGTTGAATATTCAAAAACCCCAAAGATCGTTATTTATTTAATTTTTTATAATTAAGTATTCGGATTCAAATTTCTATCGGAGTATTATGATTTTTTTCTGAATATCTCTAACCGAATACGAATGTTCCTAAACGGATACGAATGCGGATCAAATTCATATTTTTTATTATCCATTTACAACCCTACTGATACTCTATAAAGGGTTTTGGGACCGATTCCAGTTTTGAAACCCTACAAAGATTGATACTTTGATTGTGATTCAAGATGCAATGAATTGAATCAGGTTCGGTCCCTGTCAGAGAAATTTTCCTTCGATGTGTTTTATAGGGAAACGATTATAATAGGCACTAGGGAAGTAGGGAGGGCTCGTTTTCCGTTCCCATGCGAGTGGTTCGTACTTGTTATCTTGTGACAAAGCAACGAGAATTTGCAGTACCACATTTGAAAATGGAAATGGAAATGCAAAAGTACAGTGTAAAATATGAGTTTTAGGGATTTTAGTTCTGTCTTTCTTCATATCCAAACGGTACCGTCTAGATCCAATCAGGGTTTAAGTAAGCGGAATCGGCAACAGGATAAGCTTCTATTATATTCGATTAAGCCGGAAACGACTATAAACGTAGAAATCCAGTACAAAATGATCGATTCGGCCAGAATCAGAATCAGGATTGGCCAAGAATTTTAAATTCGAAAGTAGGGGTTGAATTGGTCCTATCGATTCCAATCCGGATTGGATCAGAATTGGGTGGAATTGGTCCTAAAAACTGATTCCGATCCAAATTGGCTAATCCGATTCCAATTTTCTAAACTATGGAATTGGCCAATTCTGATCCGATTCAATTGGATTGGACAATCTATTTTGAATCATCGAACCACGGGCCCAGTTTTAAGGACTATTAAATTAGATTAAAGGCAAAGGTCGAAAGACATCTTACTCGCATATTAGAGAATTACTAGGCTCAGGTATGTACGAGTGTTCAATACATATTCCACCCAGTTCCATTTAGAGCACATAGAAGAGCATTTTTTTAAAGTAAAAGGATCATGTGTTGAGTAATGGTCGTACGTGCAATGAAAACAAATTAGGAATGAGTTGGACTTACCACAACTCTGTCTTATAACCACAGTTATAGGTATTGATAGTTATATCAATCACTATCGATACAGATTAGACCGTATACGCCCATATCGGATGCAAATTCAAAAAAGGAAAAAAGGTGAGGGAACCATCCCTGTTATCTCTCTCCTTCAAACATGAAATGACTTCGCTGCCCTCCTATATACCATATCGTTTTGACAACTTCATTGGTGTGCTCTATGCCGCTTGCTCAAGAAACCCTCTCCCATTCGAAAGAGACATTTTTTGGTCGATACTTCCAATCTTTATCAATATCATATCAACATAAGATACTGAAGATTCGGATACGTTTTAGCCGATACACCGATACATATACTTAGAACCATGCCCATAGGTGGTCTATGCCCAAGAAATTGAAAGTACTAAAAACAAAAATACAGTGATTAAATTTGGAGAGAAAGAATTCCAGTGGGTCCTGAGAAATGAGAATTTTGAGATGTAACTAATGAAGCTGTGAATGAATGACCAATTGTTAGATCCTGAAAACTGGAGTTTTCTAATGATAAGTCGCTTTTCCAAATTAGAATGTAAGCTATAGATAGCAAATGCGTATATATATATATGGTATTTTGTTTCTTTCACCATTGAACTGGCAATTAATGGAGAATAAAAACTGACTTTTATTTTGTCATTCTGGGCTGGGGACCAATAATCAAATTCAATAAAGTTTAAAGCCGTCATACCATGAATGTAATGCACAGAGGTCAAGAGGACCACCATTAAAAACCTTACACACTAATATTATCAAGATGGAATATAATTGAAAGTCATGAAGTGATCAAACCCTAGTGTCTGTAGAGGTCCATCTTCTTTTCACATGGGGGCGAAAATGACTATTCTAACCCCTACCCGAAAACACTGTCCAAGGTGGAGCCCATTCCCCCTATTAGAGGAATTGGAAGAATTGAAAATACCCGCGAATTGAAGGTGATAATTATTCTGTCACCTTTCACCCTGGACCATGAAGAGGATGTTTTGAGAATTATTTTTAGAGTTGAAAGTGGTCCTCTCTCTCTCTCTCTGTGTGTGTCTGGAAAGCCAGAGTGAGCTCTAAGTTAAAGCTCCTTTTGAAGGATATGCTCCATCTCTGCACCTCTGTCAGCTGCAAGTGGCAAATCACAGTAATGGAGAATTGACATTTTTGTCATTTCCAAGTGGGATGGTCCCTCACAACTATGCCCAGAGTCATTGGGTATGATGGAGTTTGCAGAAGATTGGGTTCTTCCTACTATCAAGAACCCTAGATTCCTCCCCATCTTCCCCCACTAAAAGCCCAGTTTGGAAAGATTGAAAGAGATTCTATGGGCCCTGAAGTGACCAAACAACTTTGATTGGATGATTAAAAACATAAAACACAAAAGCGGTGAGGACTCATCATAGAACACCACTACCTATCTCTCCAATGCCCGGAAGGCCCAGCTCTGAGATTAAGTACACAGAGCTCATCTGAAAACAAGCTTTTTAAGATGTGTTAAACTCCCAAAAAGATAAAAAATAAAAAAAACATAGTGACCTGAGAAATTGGATTATAGACTCAAGTCATAACCCAATTTGATTGAATCTATTGTTCTAAATCTTATCTCTTTCAAGTCTGAGAAGTATACTCTTCTGTCAATCCCTGCAATTTCTTTTTATTATCTCTGGATTGCTCCTAACAATGTTAGTTTTAGGAAGAAACTCCCCAACCCAGTTACGCTTATTTAAACTATACATCGTTGGTTAACTAACTCAGAATCATTCCATGGGAAAATTCTAAGGTAATTTCTGAAGTTCAGACTGATGATGTGTGGGGCAATGACGATTATCGTAGGTTATCATGTTGGGTGCCATAATTATCATTCATTGGAAGTTATGATACTTCAAAAAGGGCAGCGGAATGAGCTACTCTATTATCTTATTCTCGTTTTATTGCAACATATATGAACAATGGTTCTGCAGTGAGTTCACAAGAGTCAGAATTGCAAAGAGTTTACCAAGGACTATACCAAAGACTACAAGTAGGGATGTAAACAGATTGGATTCGGCTCGGATAGTGCTATATCCGCATCCACATCCGATTAGCTTTCGGACGGATTCGGATAGTGCTAAATGGATACGGACACGGATACGGATCGGATATTTTATCCGTTTACATGTAAATATAGTTTTTTGGATAGCTATCGCCTATCCGTATCCGTATCGGTTAAGCTTTCGGACGGATTCGGATAGTGCTAAACGGATACTGACACAGATACGGAAACGGATTTCGGTTATTCATTTACATCCCTAACTACAAGGAGCAAAAGATCAGGGGTGGGTGCATGCTATAGTTTGGATGGACTGTCAAGTAATAGAATGACTCAAGCAAAAGAATGTGAAAGTGTGGCTTAGGGAAATGTTAAGATTGTAAAAGGAGAGGTGACTATCGGTAATACATGGGCAGTAAGGGTAAGGCCATACAAGCTCTCGGCTTGGTAACTAGGGATGTAGATATTATGATTTTCTTAAATGATATTTTCATCATCATTAAAAAATAAAGGGAAATTTACATCTACCATCCCTGAGTTTCAAATAATTATGTCTACCATCCCTGGAGTTTTATCTATTTCTTAAATCTCCCTTGTATTTTGAAAGATTCTTACAAAGTACCCCTATCGTTAGCTAAGAATAATTAAGTGATGATTTCATCGCCTAAATATTAACTAAATGCCCATAATATCCTTAATGAAGGTAGTTTTACATTGAGACAAATAACAATAGGGTAAAATGACCAATTCGTAATGAGAAAGGGCCAAAGAAGGATATATTTGGTGGGCCACTTTAGACATTTCGTTATGCATATGCAGAACTCCATTGGAATCATTAATAGGAATATTTCCGTCAATTCATAATACCAAAAGTTGCAGGGATTAGCAGGCCGAGAGTCTTCTCCTCTACCTCCGATTTTGACTACGATAGGCCCAATAATCATCCTACGTTGAACCCTTTACCCTACCCTTACACTGAGGAGGCTCAGTAGACCGAGTATATCTGCTACTCTCGCCCCAAGCCCAAGCTTATCCCGCTTCCAGCCTCGCGGTAAAGAAGCACCCACAGTCCTCGACAACAGTAACGCATACGGCTACGGTGGTAGGCCAAGTAGTTTGTCTTTAGTTATTTTTATGTTAATTGATGAAGATACTGTCTTCTGTTTTCTAATAGTAAATAGACACCATTTGATATTTGGTTTCTGGTTTGTGCTCTAAAATTAATTGGGGTTTTGATCCATCATTACTCATTTACTTTGTTTTTCAGAAACTCGACGTAATGAATTTGGTGCCCATTTACTCTGTTTTTCAAGAATTTGACATAATAGTTTTGGTACTCGGCCAATTACTCTGTTTTTTAGAAAATTATTGGTTTTGCTTTCCATTTTGCCTGTTGAAAAATTAGAAATTGGTTTTTGTTGAAACCTTGTGGATGGTGGGGGGGGGGAGGATATTTCACTCTTGAATCTTGTCATGTTAACTAACAACCTGCGGCATTACTTTATTTGATCTAGCATGTTAATACCCCTTTAGTTGTTTTAGATCGAATTTCTAGAGCCTCACAACTAAGGATTGACCTGGCAAACTGAGCCCTTGACGAAATCTGGAGGGAGCAGCACTTCTGAGACAAGCAAGGATTCGGGCTTGTCCCTCTCCAAGTCTGAAAGCCATGTTAAAGCTAGGGAGGGTGGCAGAGAAAAAACAACTAAAGAAAATTTGAACCCTAATACTCAGAACTCGTCTTTCACTCTGCTACTCACCAGTGGCGGAGGTGTTGGGGCTAGTGCCAGGGATAAGTGACGGTGTTAGCGAGTTGCAAAGGGCGGAGATGGGAGGCGGAACCAATAGCAGGGGTGAGAGCGCAATTGCAGAAAAGTGGTTGAAGAAGGAAGATGAAGAAGGAAAAAATGGGCAAAATTATCATTTCCTTCCAAAACTAAGAGAGTTAATACTTAGGGGTACAGAAGTAATTTTATAAATTCCAAGGGTGGTAGCTGTAATTGTTTAAAAACCCATGAGTGGTAGACGTAAATTTCCAAAAAATAAAAACCCTGGTACCATTATTGTTTCTTGTAATCCTGTGCATTTAGGCCAAGTTTGTTTTTTTGGTAGGAGCATTTAGACCAAGTTAGAATGGGTTAGAATAGTTTTGTATGATCTTTTATTTTTCCATTCTAATATGCAAATTAATCTCAGCTCTGCCCTTTTTTTTCTTTCTCCATCTTTCTTTTCCCCATTTGATTTCAGCTTTTTGGTCAAGGAGAGCTAGTGTTGCATTGGGCTCGCAATAAAACAAATCCAAAGAGAGTCTGGTTATCAGGCCAGTGTGGGCTGGCCCAAGGAGGTCATCTTCACCAATGGGTGAGCTATCTCAGGGCTACTCTTCACTTGAGCCCATAAAAAATCTGCAGCTGATGTAACAGTATTTGTGAGAAAAATACAACGAACACATATGAAAGAATGCTGTTCCAGGGAAAAAGAATTCCTAAGACACAAAGGTGAAGATTGGTGTTATTTTTTTCCCCCTCTTTTCCTTCATATTCTTCTCAAGAAATGAAAAATTCACTCACAGCTAAAGTAAACCGAAAAAGGATAGATACAAAAACCTGCGGGTCACCAATTTCATGAAAACCTGCAGATATTACAATAAGAACTTAACTGTTTCTACAGTAAAAAAGGTTGAACCCGCTGAGAAGCATATGTAGGTATTGGTATGGTCATGGTCCCTCAATCACAGAATTGGATCCTTGAGCATTAAAAGGCTCTGTAAAAATCAACAATAACAGAATTTCAGAAAAACAATAGGCCAAAGGTTCTGTGCACAGCCATGCATCGCACGCAAAACATTGGATGAGGACAATAGGGGTCAAAATGACCAAAAACCTCTCCCCCTATCTGACAAATAGTTCAATCGCCATGGGCGAATATGCATGAACCACTTTCCTAAACAATATTATGTATCAAAGCATGTATTTCTTTAACTTCCACCAAGTATGTTATACATTAAAAATGTCTAAGAAACAAGAGCTATTCATAACAGAAACAGAATTTTATGGCATTGTAATCAAAAGTAACACAACCATGACAATTTCCGAGCCTGAGAAAATTGTAACACATCCATGACAATGTCTGGGCCTGTGAAAAGGTGAGGGAAATGAAGAGAAATGTGCTTACAGAAATGGGTGGCGAAGGTTGCATTCTGAACCAGATAACATATCCCACTCCGAAATCCTAGTTCAATATGCAATTACCACGGTGTTTTAAGAATCGGGATCAGTCAACCGGCCGATCCTGACTCTGGTTGATTCAATATGGCTGATTCTAGGGTTTTTTGGGCCGATTCCGTGTTTTGAAACCTTGGCAATTACCCATATGGCAAGACAAAAGCTTTGCTAATCAGGTCACTTTCTCCACCGGAAATCAGTCATCTATTCCAACCCTTTTGTGTTCCACAAGATTCAACCACTGGTTTCTCCCACTAAAACATATTGAAATCCTTCACCCAATCCTATTTCAAACTAGGTGATGCGACCTAGGGTGTTCCCAAACCCTGCTTCAGGGTCGCTATGGACCACCCAAGTGCTAAGTGGCTCAACAATTAAAGGTAATGGAAATTTTGTAAATATGTTGAACAATTTAGGCTCCCTTCGGAAGATGAAAATAGAATCAAGGACAAAGTGGTGATATGTTTAGAAGAAAAGGATAGAATTGAAATTTAATTAAAAATTGGAAGAAGAGGTAAACTATGAAGGGCTTTATTGTAAAAGGCCAAGATGTCCTTACTTGTAAGTAAGGGATTCATAATCTCCTTCCACAATCCACAAAGAAATAACAAACCAGCGGAGAAGGGAAGCACTTGAGACTGGGAAAATTTCTAATTGAATCCCAGTGCATGAGGCTCCCGATATTAGAGGGTCAGGAAGGGGCAAATGTATGCAGCCTACCCCTGCTTCCCAGGAGAGGCTGTTTCCAAATTTTGAACCCGCAACCAACAGGTTGCAATATACACCTAACTGTCGCCAAGACAAGGATCGCAACCCATAATCTTGTTGAATGCATGAAATACAGCCCCACATATCACAAAATAAAATATATTTTATTCTGCAACTGGTTCTGGCGGTAGCCAAGTAATCAGACCTGAACTTCCAACCAAATCTCTAAACAGGGGGTTGATTAAGAGCTGAAACTTGAGGACTTGGGTCATCTACACCAAGGGTGCTCATGCCCAAAATATCAGGTCAAATGAATGACGAAGGAGATCGATCAACTGTTTATGGGCTGCAACTATCGCCCAGAACAGAAAGGCCAGCAAAGAGTAATGACAGAAAATATAGGAAAAGAGGAAAGAAGAAAGGAAAGCTGACCTGAGAAAGGAGAAAACAGATTCGAATCGAGCAAGAAGGAAAGGAAGGAGGGAAAGAAGAGAGAAGAAAAACACTCAATCAACCACCTGAAAGTAATGTTGGCAGTCATGACCCAATACATTAACCTGGCCCCTTCTTAAAGGATCCGAGAATCTCCAAGAGGCCCTAGAAGGAGCGCTCAGACACTCACTATTCAAGGCAATGTCACCTACGATAATCAAATCTCTCCACTCTGGCAAGAATGAAACCTCCACCACCATCATGATAACCTTCACGAATCATGAACCAGTACACCAGATAGTCCACGGCACACTTTGATAACACCCACCCCCACCCCACTAATCGGTCCGTTTAAGAATCACATCTATTGATGCAGATTCAAGGCTCAGAGCACACACAATGCGAGGAGAACCAGACCAGGAACACCCCCCCTCCTTGTGATTCTGATTTTAGGCCTATTTTCTGGTTCAAAATGAACCATTTCAGTTCGGGTTCTCCAACAGTGGGTCAGTTTAAGCACTATCTTTTAATTTATTTTATTAATTAGTTTCCTCATAAAGGCTGGAATCCTGGGTATAAATTCCAATCATTTTTCTATTCTGTTTTGGCAAGTCCTAGTCAGTATAGGACTTTTCTATAGCTTGTGATTAGGAGGAGTTTTCCTGATTTGTTTTGGTTTTCTGTTTCATGGTCAGTTTATGAGTTCTAGTCAGTCTTTAATTTTATTTTTAGTTCCTGTGAGGGTTAGGATTGGCTCCAGTCCATTTCAGCAAGCATTATCTAGAATTTCTCTTAGATTCGAACCCATAGCTGACGATCGAACTACAATAAATATCTTTTGTTTCCTACTCACACAAACCCATATCCTTGCTTTTCTATCAAATCTCTAATTCTGATCTTCCTCCCCAATATGATATTATGGTACCAGTATAGACCGAAGTTCCATCATGGAGAAATAGGAGTAATGCACCAGAGATAATATTTTTCCGTAAAGTAAAGACCCAGAAACAGGTTCAAGAGTACCATCAATATTTAGCACTCTCTATATAAGTTTGTAAGGGGCTCCAGCCTTTTGAAAGTTTTTGAGTAAGGAGAATTGGCTTCAGCCTTTATTTATTCTGTGGTGATTCAGAATTGGCACTGTGGTGATTCAGTCCAGTCCTATTGTGGTGATTCTTCAGTAGGTTGATTGGTGGTGATTTCAAAGTCATATCCTCCTTTCTTATATTCTCTATTTTCTGGTTTTATCTTCCATTCATAAGTCAGTTCTTCCGGGGCATATTATTCTGGTTTCTAATTTTGAATCTCAGTTTTTTATCTATAAACAATTGTTTATGTCATTTATTGCTAGTCAGTACTTCTCTTGATCCTTACTCTGATTCATACCTTTGAATCAGTTCAGTTCAGCAATCGGATTGTTTTCTAGTTGAGCTTTCTTATTCAACTAGGATTCTCAAGTATCTTATAACCTACCCATTAGAATCTGCTGAACCTTAACTGAGATATTCCTCTAATCTGGAACACCCTTTGACCAGCCTTAGGTATGTTTGCTTTTTGAGTTAGAAGTTTTCTCCCATTCTGGTCCAGCAACTCTGTTGTGAGTTTCCTCAACTGAATGGAATTTGACCAGATCTCAGAATCTGACCATCTGATCACTCAAGGAATTTGATATCGTGTTCTCCTGTATCACAATAGCCTTTGAGCAGAGTTTCAGTCACATATGAGTTTTTTTATTCTGTTTTAATGAACTTCTCCTAAATTATTTTCCTTCGTTTGTGATTTTGGTTTTGGTTTATGGAATCCTTACCTTAGGTGACCCTAAAACCACATAATCTATCAATTAGACAGGAACCAGGATATTAATACAGTAATACCATCATGATCTCCAAATGCCCTTCAAAACACGTGACAGGGACTACCGAAGGAGCTAAAAATGATTTGCCCATCGCGCAGGGGGGAGGGTGTGTGGGTGTGTAAGTAAACCGTCTACTCATGGTAAATCTGATGAAGGCAATTGATGTGGAACCCGGGTCACAAAACTCATAAACTCGATCAAGTCTCTTGCGGTTCAAATCTTCCTTCATTCCAAATCTCAGACTCAAAGGACAACTCGTCAAGTCTCTTGCAGTTCGATTGGCTTGGCAGTAACAAGGTAGGGATAAAACAAATTACCAAAGGAAGAGAGAAGTGTAGGAGGGAAGGAAATAGAAGAATGGAGGGAAAAAGGAATAAGAAAGATTACCAGAGAAAAATTTTTCAGAATCGTAGAGGAAGGAGAAGGTAGCCACACAGAAAATGGATGCACCACACCGGTAACATCAAGCAGCTCAAAATTTTTCATTCCAAAATCTAACTGAGAATCATTGGCTTACATGCTATATAGAGTTAAGAAAAAGAAATCCCAATCCTATCCTATAACTGAAAAACAATAGTTAACTACTCTTAACTTTATCTACGACTCCATCGACATGAATAAATGTAAAAAGAAAAAAGAAATTTATAAAAATAACTAAAAAGAGAGATAATTCAATACCTTGACCATCTTCCGAAGTGAAAAAGAATCTAAAGATAAAACGTTGTAGGAGCAGTTCCTGAGCATAAGGATGGAGTCTCACTCAGTAAAGAGAGTTGTAGATTTGTAAAATCATGATAGAGTCTCCGCGCGCTAGTGCGCTACAACTAGTAGAGCAGCTTGTGGAAAAAGGCTAGCGCACTACTCTTCCTACGCATAATTGCATCACAATTCCATAAACTAGACTATATCCTTTGGCTACCAACCTAGCCTTATATCTTTTAATGGTACCATCTGATCGGTGTTTGATTAAATAGACCCATCAGCAACCTATGGTACCGTGGAAGGTCCACAAGATCCCAGGTACAATGATATAGCCTCTTCTGAAATCCTCTATTATTCTAGGATTCCAAGTCTAGAGGCAAAGGAAGAGAAAGTGGTTCCTGATCGACTCTCAAACCCGCTCTAATACCAAGTTTGCACTTATAATATGCTAAAGCAACAAAGAGGAAGTCAAGAAGAGAAGAGCGAAAGAAGGAGAGAGAAGGAGAGAGGAGAAGAAGAGATTACGCAGAGAGTTGAGGAGCTTAGGTTGATGCCACTCCCCTATATTCACTAACGTGAGAAAAAATAAAGTAAGATTCATAAATCCCCTTTACTAACATGTAATACACATATGTGTCTATTTCCCATTCTGTTACCTATTCTACCCTAGCTATATGTTACTCTAATAAAGCCTGATCCCAACAGCCCACATGAAGGACTATTGGATGAAGAGGTGAAACACAAAATCCCCTTCCATAATGCACAAATAGAATCCACCAAAACGTTGGTACACCTATTGCATCCATCATAATCTAATTATGTTTGCAACATCATCCTCTATTTCTACTTCTTTATTTATGATTGAACCTAGGTACCTAAAATTTTCACTTTGTGGTATCTCCCCATCAATTTTCACCACCTCACTTTCAGTTTTATTGTCACTAAAGTTACACACACTATACTCTGTTTTTTGTTCTACTTATCATAAAACCTTTTGATCCTAAGGTTGGTCACCATAATTCTAACTATGCATTTATCCTTTTTTTTTTTAATTTCATCCACCAAAACAATAATATAAAAAAAAAGCATAAACCAAGGGATCTGATCTTTAATGTCTCTAGTTAGCTCGTCTATGAATAGCCAAAAAAATTTGTGCTAGGCGATCCAAGGCGTTCGAGGTCCTCCCTAAGTGCTTAGGTGCTTACGCGGCACTTAAGCAGCGCCTAGGTGGCCTAAATCGCGTTCCAGTATTATTTTTTTAATATGTCAGTTGTATGTGTGAAACAATCAAAACACACATTTGATTTATATGTTCTTGGAATTGGTCATTTTCAGGTATACCTAGTCTCACATTTGGTTTATACTGTTCTTAGAAAATATGATGTTATCAATAGTCTTAGCTAAATGCTGGTCTAGAAGTCGAAGAATTCTTCCCTTCAGTAGAGAGTGGCTTTGGATCGATATGACTTTTGCTGGTTCTTCTATTCGCGACACAGTTGGAAAGTTAGTTTTTTGTGCAGTCATCAACCACATCTGGATGGAGCGTACCCTTAGGAAATGGACCTCCAAATCTCGATCTCATCAGCAGATTTGGAATTCCATTTCCTTTGAAATCAAAGCTCGGCTCTCTTCGGCTCCTCCCTCCTTTTGAAATGAGGCCAAAGCCCTTCTTTTCTGTTTTCTCTTTCGCTCCCTAAGGGAGCTGCGGTAGCTTTCTCTCTTTGGTAATGAATTTTTTATTCACCAAAAAAAAAAAAAATTTAACATGCTCTCGATTTAAAGAAATGCTCTTGTTCTCTAAGAAATTTGATTGATCAATTATTTTTACATGAGACTTTTTGTATTAGGTAGAACACAAAACCAGCTTTCCAACAAATCCAAGATTGCTTGAATTTGATTTATATTGAAGGAGTTATGTTCCGGTCAAACCTGAAATGGTGTGCGCGAATGCTGTCAAAATCGCTCTGAATGAAAATATTTTTTTTAGATATCAAAGCAAATGAATATTTTACCGCACTTTTGGTTTTTAGCAATGTTTCACCATATTAAGATTTATGGAATTTTTAGATTTGAGAAAAACCCAGCATTAGAAAGTTGAAAATTTCACCTACTGCCAAAAATCCAGTTTTTGTTCTTGAACTGGGGGTTGACTTTTTAACTGTTTTTATTGGATTCAGATAGGTGAGGTATTTGTTTATTTATGAATAATATCTTAAGTAAGTTTACTTAAATGATTTTTAGCATAAACAAGTGTCAGAACCTGGTTTGATGCCAATTAAACCAATGTAAGGCGCCTTACAATAAGGTGACAGCCGCCTGGACCATAGTTGTCAAGGCGCCGCCTAGGTGTCCACAGGCGGTTTTGTTGGGGCCTAGGCGACCTCCGCCTTATTGCAAGGTGCCTTGCACTGGTTTTTATTGGTATTGAACCTGGTATTGACCCTGGTATTCAATAAAAATAGTTAGCAAATACCCCCTATTTGAATCCAATAAAAATAGTTAAAAAATCAAATTCCAAAATGATAAAAAGTCAACCCTCCAGTTCAAGAACAAAAATTGGATTTTCAACGGTAGGTTAAATTTTCAACTTTCTAATGCTGGGGTTTTTCTCAAATCTAAAAATTCTATAAATCTTAATATGGTAAAACGTTGCTAAAAACAAAAAATACGGTAAAATATTCATTTGTTTTGATATCTAAGAAAATATTTTCATTCAGAGCGATTTTGACAGCATTCACGCATACCAAATAAGGTTTAACCGGAACATAACTTCTTCAATATAAATCAGATTTAAGCAATTTTGGATTTGTTGGAAAGCTGGTTTTGTGCTCTTCCTAATACTAAAAGTCTCATGTAAAAATAAAATCATCTGACTAGTCAAACTTCTTAGAAAATAAGAACATTTCTCTAAATCGAGAACAATTTAATTACTCATAGGTAAGACCATATTTTCTAAGAACAGTATAAACCAAATGTGAGACTAGTATAAACCAAATGTATGTTTGATAGTTTCAAACTTCCAATAGCTTGCTTCTTCATTTTTGTGGTCTTCCAGTTCTATGTGATTTTTTATGACTTGATGTGGTTTAATATTGATTTTTGATGACTTGATGCGACTTAATGTGGCTTAATGTTGATTTTTGATGACTTGAGAAGGCTTAATGTTGATTTTTGATGATATAAGGTATATATTGTAACATACTAAAATATTGTAGCACACTAAGTAATGTTAGGGGGTAATAAAAAATAACACTTGGGGTTGCCTAGGCAGGCGCCTTGTCGCCTAAGCGCTTAGACACCCCTCCAACGCCTTGGGTCGCTTTGCCGCCTTGACAACTATGGCCTGGACGCTGCCTTGACAACTATAGGCTATTCCTTCCAACAACATTTCTTTAACACCAAATACTCTACGAAACCACAGCCACATTAGAAGTCTACCAAAAGAATCCTTATTGAAGTAGGATCCTAAAAGCAGGAATCATCATAAAGGACAGTGGACCCAACTAGGATAAGGAATGGGAATCCTCATGAAATTTGAGAAATCCTAACCCAAATAGGAATTAGTAATGGGAATCCTAATCACAGTAGGAAACCAATGGAAATATTAATAGGTAATTGAAATTGTACACCAGTCAAGAAATTAGAATTCAAACAAAAATAAAATAAAATTTCTAGTTCAAATAGGTAATAAATCAGAAATCGGATTCAAATAGGAACTGAGCAAGCAATATCAGACTGTAATTGAGAATTTGAATAAAAACGAATGGAATAGAACAAAACAAAACAAAATTATGATTATCCCTAAATAATAGCAAACTTTAGGAGTAATAGAGGGAAAACTCAGAACAGAGGTTCACAATTCAGATTTGAGTTCTATATCAAAACCACCAACAGATTTCAAAACAAGCCTCTCAAATGAATCAGAAATTATTCCTAAATCTAGATTAGAGTTTAGAAGTGAAAACCTTACCAGAATTTGAAGATTCGAATTCAAAACTTAAACTAAGAGCAAAACCCAGAATCAAAGTAAGATACAGCAACAGCCGACAGCAGCAAGCAAATAGTAGCAATGGCTAACAATAGCCAAGAAACAGCCCCACAGCCTTCCCCAAACAAAATAACCTAATCCATTCCAATAACCTTAATTCAAGCATGCGTAACACCTATATACAATGACTGACATCTGCTATAACACTTTCGGACTCCTAACCTACCAGAAGAGCATCTCTTTAGGTTTACCTAAAGAGACTGAAAATAAAGAAACCAAATAAGAAAGGTACTGACTCTAGACATAACCAAGCTTGAGTCAATTTCTAAAAGCTAGAGAAACAACCCAAAGCAAGCTTTTGGGCTTCTGGCACTTCAAGCATTAAAGATTCTGAAGGTTGGGGAGACATTTTTAAACTTGAGAGGCTGGCTTCTGGAAGCCTAGAAGCAAAAGCCCGATAAGCGTACCCAAATATGCCCTAAGTAAGCCTCATCTTGAGTTTTACTAGCATAACCTCCATTACCAAGCGAGTAGGAATGCCAACATTTCACATACATCATGCATAAAATAACAACAAAGAACCCAAGTTTTGTAAAATCTCATAGGCAGGACCCCTGAAATTACTGTTCATAAACTAAGCAGCTTACCTATATGCACAGAACTGACATGTGTGCCTTCCTCAACTATCAAAGTATCACTTTTAGGCGAATGAGTTTCACTTGAGGACACAGGAGAAGAACTGGACTGGCAACCTTCTACCACTTCTATACACTCAGCTCCACTCTTTATCCCTTCAGAATTCCTAGAGTCACCATCCCCAGCTGCAGTTACATCCTGAGAACCAATGCTTGTTGATTTTCCTGTACTTGATGAAGACAACCCAGATACTGATGTTCTAGTAGGAAGTTCAGCTTCTGGGGGGGCCCTGGGAGTAGGAATGGGAGAATTTTCTCTGCCACCAGGCTCACTAGTAAAATTATTGGAAGTAGCCAGCCACGCAAATTGTAAGCTGTGGCCATGCCAACATTTACCATTTAAGAATGCCCTCTCAGCTGCACGACGTGTTGTGAAAGTTATACGAGCAGAACAATTTGTGGATGGACCCAAACCGGCCGATCGAGTACAGGAGTCTGAATCATCTAGTTCAACTGCAGAGAGATCACCGAATGATTGAAAATGTTCCTTCAGAACAGCAATCTGGAAATATAAAGGAATCAGTACCAGCATAATGAACCTCATGTTGTTCACCAACAAATAATTAACAACTGGAAAGAAAATAAGACACTATGAAACTTCTGGGAAGTAAATAGCACATCATAATTTACACCAGGATTTAAAAGAGGGAATCATTAGTCAAATAGATAGGGATGATAGACTATAAGAACAATCAGGAGTTCAGGACACATCTAGCTCATAAGCACGTGCTGGGTCAGTTACCTGCAAAATGGACACTCTGTATGCCCTCCCCCCCCCCTCACACACACCACCAAAAAAAAACAGAAATTTTGAGACACTCTACCCCATTATTTCTAGGCAAGTAACTAGTAATCTTAAGTGCCCAAACTAGGGATGCACATCTTTGAATGGACAAGAATGTCAACTTAATGCCAAGTTTAATATAGTTGAGTTTATCATTCTTGATTGCAAACTTCTTTTTCACTTTTTGGTGAGGGATTGCAAATTAGTTGTATGGCCTATGTAGATTATAAAAGATTGATAGTATAATGTGTGTTGGGTCTTTGATTCCATGGGTTTTCAATGTAATAGGCCACTTTTATGAGCCTAAAGTATGAGTAATAAGTTTGCATACGGGATTAGTTCAATTGAACTGATTCTATGTGGTTCAATTTAAGTAGTGGTCTAGTCCAGTTGCTCACTTGCTCGATGAATTTTTTCAAGCTGGGGAGAAGATGAATAACAGCAGATCAGGAGGTCGGTTTGGTCTGAAATTCTGATCGAATTCCCCTCCTGGGTGGACTAAAACTCGATCAAAATATTGGCCAATTCTGATGAGTGGATTGGAGTGGGGGTGGTAGACTTGGGGAATAAGAAATTAGAAGGTTAAGGGGAAAGACTTAGAAACTAGCAGAGTTGAATGGCTGAACTTACTTGACAGTGGACTAATTGTTGAAGACAACCTTCTAATGGCTTTAGAGTGATGTAGGGATGAAGAACAAAATTGATAATAGCCTCCCAGGCTTCCCACCACAAGGAGTACCAGCCCCTTCTACCTTAGATCAAACACTAAGGAAACTCCATGGGGAGCAAACAAGCATGCAAACAACAGCAATATGTTGAAGCAGAAATCATGGGCTTTCTTGTGCTTTCTTGGGTTGCTTTATAGAATAATAGAAGAGAAAAGCAAGGTTCTAAAATTAGAAGGTTCCCAAATTAAGAAGTTTCCAATTGGTTCCCCTTTGCTTGGAATACAAGGCACAATCAGTTTCTAAACTGATGTGAACTAATTGTTGACACTTTTTTTTTTGGTGAATAAAAAATTAATTACCAAAGAAAGCCCGAGGTGGGCAAGAGAGAAATACAAGGGAAAGCCAGGGGGGGGGGGGAACAAGTCCCAATCCCATTAGGGAGGGGGCTGTAAAATGGTACAATCAAGGTCCCAGGCACTAACAATATGCCTATTCCTGGGAGAGTCCAACAAAGGCTTGTGGGGGAGGAAGCTCGATTTCATAGAAACGTCAAAGGAGATGGACTTCCAAATCAAGTCGGAGGATCTAGAGTTGGTAGACCATCTCCGGAGGTTTCTCTCCATCCAAATATGGTAAAGTGTAGCTCCAAAAACTAGCTTCCCTATATTGTTGACACTTACTAACAATGAAAATAGAAAATAACTAACATCAACTAGACCAACTGGACTGGACCACTACTTAATTGAACAACATAGAACTAGTTCAATTGAACAAACCCAAAACAACTTAAAAATAACTGAGTAAAGAAATAACTATCAAATCCCGTATGCAACCTTATTACCCATACTTTAGGCTCATAAAAGTGGCCTATTACATTGAAAAGCCATGAAATCAAAGGCCCAACACATATATAACCCAACCCAAGGCTTATTTCCATTAAAATAAGGCTATTTAGGTGATCTAACTGCATCATAATATTAGTTATCAATGCGATCCCGGGTTCACTAACTTGATTACGGGGTCGCTAGGGGCCCACAAGAATGGTAAACACTTAAATTTAATGGTTGAGTCTAGGGTTAGGTCGATCACCTTTTCTTTTCCTGCCCCTTAGCCTTCACTATTTGGAAGAAAGCCTTAGACTCCACCCTTCGCTCAGGAGTGGCTTTACTTGGATATGACTTTTTCTGGCAGCTCTATTTGTGATGCTGCCAGCAAGCTTGTGTTTGGGGCCATTACCTCTCACATTTGGATGGAGTGGAATCTTCGAAGATGGACCTCCAACTCCCGTTCCATTGATTTGATTTGGAAAGCCATCTTCTTCGATGTCAGCTCTAGGCTCCATATGCTCCCCCGCGATCCCCTTTTATGATTCCCCAAGGAACAGGCATATTGTTGTATCCTAGGGTTTGAGTGTCTCTTTTCCAGCCTCCTGGACAGCCTTCTTAGGGCTTAAGGATTGTATAGCCCCCCCCCCCCCTTTTTCCCTGTGTATTCTCCCCCCCCCCTCTCTTCCCCTTTGGGGTTTTGGTAATGAACTTTTTATTCACCAAAAAAAAAATGATGTCTCACACTGTTCCTTTTAGTTGATCAGCCAAGAAACCTATGGTTCTGGATTTATGGGGGTGCCGATCCAAGATTTCTCAGACTGCGGATTTGAGACAGTTCCCCTCTAAACTGTCTACACCATGCTCCTTGGCACGGTTCTGTTACCAAGAGTCGTCTGCATTTGCCAAAGGAAAACTTAAGTATGCATATCCTTCCATGTATTCACATTTTTACCGTGTACTCTCAAGTCTCAACCATCCATTGTTTCACAATATTCAAAAACTTGACTTTTTAATGGATTTTCAAAGCTTTATTTTACCACATCGCCACTTTACGTGTAGATAAGGAGCCTTGGGTCCTACTTGTTCACAAAATTTGTGTCCCACCTGATTGCCATTTGGCAGATGTTACAGCTGTGGAGGAAGGAATTAGGGTGGGCCATCCAGAAAAGCATTTTCCTCAAAAATAAGATGTATTATGTTTTATTTACACTGTGCTCCTAACTCAATGTATAATTTACATTTAATAATAATAATAAATTAATAATCTAGTAATACATACATATATATATTTAGTAATGATACATATATGTATATCCATGCTTCTCTTATCATTTCCTGAAATATTAACAAATAATTTCAAATTTTACAAACGGTCAACAAGTATAAATATTTCAATAAAACATGTTTGACAAGTTCCGGCATGTTTCTTACTTTAAGTGACTGAAATTCCTATTGACCGACTATTTCAATCTGACAGGGATTGATATACGTTATACGATGCATTCATATCACATTCTGCTTTTATGGGTGATTCTAATTAACTGTACAACATACATGTAAATCTTTTTAACACTTCATGTTCCATTCCTCTTGAAAAAGGAATATAACCACTTTTCTTATTTGCCCAAATATAAAAGCAACCAAGAGCACAAAGAAACAAGTGCATGCATGCAAGGGAGTGAGTTGCAAATAAAGAGAAGAGAATCACTTACATTTACAAACTCAGCTGGTAAAGGCGAAAGAATTTTAAATGCAGTAGGACGGTTGTCCAACTTGAACCTATTCACCAGAAAGGGAGGCCCTATTGGTGCAGATGGACGACTTAGCTGCTTTGAATTCTTAGGCGACTGTAACATCAGGGGTGAGCTTGTTTTGGAACTGGGAGATACACCATTCTCCCCCATGTTTTTATCCACCGTATTTTCAGCACCCGGTCTTTCCCCAGTAGTACCAAGATCTGTGGGCCGTGGACTAGCAGCCTTCGCAATATCAATTGCTGTCCCCACTTTATGTCTCTTAATAGCTTGGTCAGAAGCTGCTTCACCTTTGACTGTTATAGCCTGCACAAACCCAATATCTAGGTTTGGTTGTCTCTCATTTGGTTTACAATTCTACATATTCATGCTATTTGAAATTTCTTGATAAAAAAGAAAAAAAATGTGCTCAAACTTAGTATGAGGTTCTGTTACAAACAAGCTATTACCACATCTAGGACTGGTATAGCAATTTTATTTCAGGTAAAAAACCAAGTACTAGCCAAATGGTGATAAATTATAGGCCTCTCAACATGCCAAAAATATTTAAATTTACAAAAGAGTTGGACAAAGATGGAAATTGGCTCTTACTTGTTTTTCAAGCTTATCCAGTTGGCGGCGGAAAACATTGCGTTTCTGGTCCAGCATTTCCTGCTTTTTCCGGAGTTCCTCCTTTAAAAGCTCCAAATTCTCTATCTTCTTTTGCACTGGAGGGATAGCCTTGGGACCATTTACCGCAACAGGTTTAGGGTGAACAGCAGCAGGCACTGGAACATTAGATGCAGTTATACTGACCTTCGGAGGTGCAGAAGGGGTATTTTCCTTTGCTCCATCAGTAATAGATGACTGAGATGGAACAGAAGCAGTTGTAACACCATAGGGAACTGCTGAGACAGTATTGCCACTGTTTATGCCATCATCAGGAATGCTGTCCCTATTAGCCCACCACAGCTTGATGAAGCGGTTGCCCATCACAGCATCAGGAGCCTTCAGAGCAGCCTCTGCCTCTTCTCTTTTAGAGAACTGAACAAAGGCTCTTTCGCTATTCAGTGGAATATAAATGTCAATAACCTCCCCAAATTTTTGGAAATGTGTAAGAAGGGTCTCCCTCTTGTTGCCTTTTTGGGGAATCCCATTAACAAAAAGTGTACGTAAGGCCTTCTGCAATGATCGTCCACCATTACGCCCATGATCATTTCGTCTCTTTGGAGTAGCAGAAGAATTCATAGATTTTGGATCAATGTCCCCCATAAAAGTCGGTTTCCCTCGATGAGCAGTACCTGAAAAACTAGGTAATGCTTCCTCAAGATCTTCCTTTGCTTCGTCCCCAAGAGAACCCAGGGACGGTAGCGCATTATCATTTGTCCCTGTAGTTTCTATTTTAGTTCCCGAAGTCCCAATTCGTCCCCAAACAGATGAAGCTGAACTCTGTGAACCTGCGGTTGTTGTGATGCTTTTACCTGGCCGTTCACTGTCAATGCCATCAGAAACCCTTAAGCTGTGGCGATAAGAAGTATCAGTCTCCCATAAGGACTCAACATCATTAGTCTTGGGGGAAGGGAGTCTTAAAAGGGCACTTGAAGTCTCTTGACGGTCAGTATTCCACAGAGGCTGGTCAGGATCATAGAGGTCAGCTTCACCCAAACCAGCAGAAGAAGCTAGCACTCCATTCAAGCCTATTCCATCATCATTTGTCCCAGGTTTGGTACTTTTACCATGCAAACCTTTGCCAGTTGTCAACAGGCCTGAAGGAGCACTAACTGAAGTTAAAGGTCCCGTTCCAGATGGTACTCCCAACAGGCGTGCACTTGGAAGTGAAACAGGGAGATTGAACTGTGAGAGGCTCTGCAATTCAGAAATCAACTGTTACAGCCATTTAAAAAGGGAGGGGGGGGGGGAACTAACAACCCAAGCAACAACAACCACAGCCTTATCCCAACTAAATGGGGTCGGCTACACGGATCCTTGACCTCCAATCAGCTCTATTCGAAGCCATACTTGATACAAGGCCTAAGCTAAGCATGTCTTTCCTCACCATTTAGGCCTGCCCCTGGCTCTTCTAGCTCCCTCAATCTGAATCAAATCACTTCTACATACTGGGGCATTCGACGGAGAAGTGATTTAATTCAGATTGAGGGAAACACCAACATGCACTAAGTTGTTTATGTGCTCAGCAACTCAGCTTTATGATAAATTGTGTTGAGGGCCAAATTTTCATCACTTGATTGATCCTAATCTTTCAAAATTGAAAGTGAACATATGAGGATGCAAGCACAAAAAAGAAACCCTTATCCCAGCCTGTTCACAGATCCAAGGAAATAATGAGTCCTGATTCTCCTGAAACAGTAGACAGGTAGAAAGGAGATCTTTGAGGTCAAAGACTTGATCTGATAAGACGATCATAAACATCAGACCCGTGTAGTTGGTATTGATGATCTGAATTTGCAATTGGATAGGTCTACTCTGTTGGAGGGATATCTTTCGGTTCATGTTTGTAAAGAAGGGGCTGTTGCTTATTTTTGTAGAGGGCTTTGCTGGTTTTCATTGTAGAGTTTTTTATCCCCTTTGAGGCTTGTACAGTGCCTGAGTGTACAGGTTGCTTACTTTTTGTTTTTCATCAATGAAATTTTATCTTATATTTCTTCAAAATTGATACCCAAGTAGTGTTTTTAGACTATTTTCCAGGCTTTTCTGTTCCCCAGCCATTCAAATACAAGACAGGTTAGATTGTTGGGTAATCTAATTCAATCAGTTTCCAATGTAGGAGTTCCCCTAGATTGGATCCATCAATTTATGGTATCCACTCCAAGCTTGCCACATGCACGGCAGAGGCGAGGAACAATGCATTTTTCCAGCCTTTTCATCTTCACTCAAAAATTCTTCACTACACTGGCAACAAACGCTTTATACCAATGGGACAATGACTGCAAGCATTTAAAAATGAAGTGTACCTGAACATCTTCAACAACGATCCGATTTACACCATGCTCCATCGGGCACATATCCCCTCTCAAACAAAATCCACGCTCCTCAAAGTCTTTACACCGTTGGCGGGACATGCCAATACTCAAGGAAGGATTGATTGGAGGTTTGAGTGTTCCTTGCAAACCAAGGGGATGGAATGTATCAAGGCTTCCATTGGGCATTCCTGGAATTAAGCCAAATGCACTCCAGGATCCACTTTGTGCATTTCCAGCATTTGACAATCCCCTTCCTGGAAATAGACTAGGAGGTGTAGCTCCTTGTGGAGCCATTTGTAATGCAAAATCAAGCATGTCCACAGAGCTGAACCTGGAATCATGTTGGCTCCAGGGGCCAAAACTCCTCCCTCTTCCCCTACCAAAGGGAGGACTACCTAGAGATGTAGATAAATCAAAACGAGCACCAGGATCACCACGAAATGCCTGGTTAACTATTGTCCTCTGACCCAAATCCAATGGAGCAAAAGGCTGTATTGCCATGCCAGGACGTCTTTTTTCAAACTTTGCAGAGAAGTCTCTCTCCGAATGGGAAAGGTTATATTCTTTTCGTGTTTCACTAGGCTGAGGATCACTTTCGAGGTATAGCTGCCCATTTTCATAAGGCTTGTTACGCTTTCTGTATGGCCTGCTCAAGAATTCTTCCTGTGCATCTTTGTCAAAAGACTGAGATCTTGATTCCCTCCTACGATGCTTATGATTACGATCATCATCTTCATCGTCACTCACCTCTTTCTCCTCAGGGTCACTGATAGGAGAAAGGCCATCTGGCTTTGGAGACGAAATCGTCAGCTCTGCTGGATCCTCTGCAATGAAAGATGGAGGTGGTTCAACCTTCCGGATGGCATCCAAACTCTCGGCAGGTGCTACAATAGAACCATCATCTAGGGCCTGGAACAACTTTGTGATGAAAGGCTTTGTATCTGCAAACATGAAAATTGGTTGAAGCAGTGCCCAGCAACCTAGAGAGGAATTACACTATAAAAACTAATGAAAACTACAGTTTTTCTTCTGGTCATCTGCAATAAAAAACTATGTACAAAAATAATTCAGGAAAAGCAGTCAAATAGGCTTGAGCTCTTTACATGAAGAAAATGGGCTTGCAATTTAAGGGAAACTCAGGTGCAGTAGAAATGGAGAAGAAGGAAATACTCTTGTATTTCTTTGTCTATGGTCTTAAATCTTGTTGACCCACTCATCTCTGGGGTAGGGTTTGAGAGAAGGGGATCCAAATGCAGGTTGAAAATCATGGAGAATGGCCCCTTGCTATTTTGCCTGAAATTCGGTGATGACATAGTTCATATGTACTAAGCCCTCGGTTCGAATTTTGGACAAAAGAAGTTGGAAAGAAGCCTTCATGCCAATCAGCATGCCAAATTCAACATGTTACACTTTTCACCTACTTCTAGTGTTAAGAAAGAAAGTATAATAGTAGTTATCGCAGGGTGTTTTAGTCATTGGAATGTTCTGTTTTGGATTTATGTGTGAATACATTTAAACCGAGGGTGCTGGTTGTAAGTTCTGAAGTTTAGTTAGTATAAATAAATGTGTGGCTACCGATTGGGTTACTATATTTTCTCCCAATTGGTAGTTCTTCTCTACATCTCTTATCTCCTCTATTGTCTTCTTCTTCTCTTCTTTGCTGGTTCTCATTGTTTTGCTTTGTTACTCTTTTATTTATTTATTTATTTTTTTAACCCCTTTTTGCCTTTTTTACTTCCTTCTACTGCTCTTATTTCTATTTCTGTAATGGCCCCTTCGGACCCATGTAGCCAACCCCATTTAGTTAGGATAAGGTTATGGTTGTTGTTGTTGTTGTTACTCCTTGTTGCCAAATTTCATTCCCCTTAGTTGTTTTCAAGAAAATTTTGCTTGAACATCAGTGGCTAAAAGGAATTATAGCATTTGCATTAAAGTGCATTCACCCTTTACAAACAAACATTCCCCAAGAAACAGAGCAGTAAGCCAGTAACCATGTTGAAGTAGGCCAATAAGAAACATAACTTCTAGAGTTCTAGCTCAGATAGTTTCTTCTCCAAGTGGCCAGTAAAAAGCAAGTCCAAAAATACAATAAAACAACATAACATAAAGCATTTCACACTTAACATCGATTAGTAGCAGGCGGTCATTTGCATTAAGAATACAATATTCTACAAAAATATGCAGCAATTCATTACAGACTGCCACACAATTACGCACTTGAAGAATAGGAATAATGTTTCCAAAGGTATGGGGAGGGTAAAAAGAAAAAGAAATTCACCACAAATTAAACATACCCTGACCCAGAAAATCAACTAAATTCTCAGCGCAGAGCTTTTGTAGTTCTTCAATAGGTTTGTCCTTCTTTAATAATGCTACCACATATTCTGCAAGAATTACAGGGTCAGCCTCTGTCCTGCAAAATGCAAAATCCCTCAATCAGAAACTATTGGCCTTCAAACCTTTCTTTTTTTTTTTTTTTTTGGAGGGGGGGTGGTGAGGGGGTTGGGTGGGGAGCCACCCAAGAAAATCGCATCATCAGAAGCAGGAATAAAAGAAACACAACCTAAAAGAAGATTTTGCTTCCCGATGGATAAAGCCATGATAAGAAGATAGATCATATCATCAAAGCCTTCAACCAATGAGTGAGCATTAGAGGAAGCAGAAATTAGAGAGTTGGAATCTAAGAGAAACAGATTCAGGTTCATCCAACAGCATTATTGTGACGGGATTATCTTTTGGACAATTCAAGCCGACTTACACACAATAGACTACCAATAAGTTGAAGTAGTAAAAGCATACTGGTACCTGATTAGAGCATAAATTCATAAAATTGATGATTAAGTTCTAAGGATCCCATGATACAATTGAAAGAGTAGGTAATCCACCCAAAGTAAATCAAGGCCAACTTCCCAGCAACTGAGTGCCTCTAATGGAACTAATAGATAATTCTAGTACTTCACCTAGGAAGCATCATTCTGAGAGATTAGTGAAGACAATCTGTTGTAATTTCCAATTTCACTGATGTTTTAAATAACAACCTTGATCATATTAATTATTAATTACAACCCCTTGGACTATCAGGTCCTTCTGGGACCTGGTAAATCATTCCCAGATCCTTGAAATTAATGGATAATGTAATGCTTGATGTGGACCGGAAGGGCCTAAGCTAGGTTTTTGAGATTCTCAAGAAAAAAGTCCAGAATAAGATTATGGATCAAATAATGTCACCGAGTGGAGGAAGATTGCTTTCTAAGAAATTTCCATCTGCAGTTATAGAAGTAAGCTCAAGATCAGGATTCCAAGTAAGAAATTGGAGAATAATGTGAAGACAAGCCTGTAAATCAATCCAAGGTGGGATAAATTTATAAGACGATAAGATCACCTAATGCCTATCCTTGAACCAAGAGAGGAATATCTTTTGCTCTACCGCTGGTTTCAGGATTTCATGGAAAAACAAAATTTACAGCAGGAGTTCTTGAAATTATACAGCAATCAATTAGTAGGGTCTCACAACAGAAGCAAAAGGGTATGTGCTGAAGATCAAAGCAATAAACTTGAAAACAGAATTTGCTGAATGCATGGTAAACATGTGCACAAATAGTAGCAGAAACAAAAATCAATAAAAGAAAGAGAACAAGGAAGTCTGCATGTATTTGTTGAATTAAAGTGTGCCCATTTTGTAGAATGGCTAGATTTGTTAATCATATTCCCTAAACTACACAAATATTTGAAATTTGAAAGTTAGTAAACAGAACCCTACAAAAAAAAAAAGAGAACCTAGCCTAAATGGTCTTAGTAAGATCATCAAGAAGATACAGAAATACAGAATAATGCTTATCATTGAAGTTGAAAAGCCACAGAAATTTTCTGATTCCTGAGCATTCAGCATTTTATTTCCTCAAAGGCAACTCAATGGATGAACAAATTCCTCACTTGAGGACAAAATCATCCCAACAAGAAGAGCTGATGCAGCTACAGCTATTTTGCTGATTGTTTTATGGAGCTTTTGGACCATCCAAAGCAACTAAGTCATTTAAACAACATTTAACTTTCATGGGAATAGGGTACTCAGATTAATTACCAGTAGGGACAATTGGACTTGTAGAGTCATTACAAGGGGAGAAAAGAATTTTACTTCATCATTAGGCAAATTTTCAGAGCATAAGACATCAGTCTGCAGAAAATTGTGAGCCCAGGGTTACATTTTCCCCTTTTCATATGTTCCATTTTCTTAAATTGTTCTGTTTTGTGTGCAGTGGTTACTGGGATCTGCAGTTGACAATTTCTCTTTGACCAGATTCGGGTTTTGTTTTTTATGATGAATGAAAAAAATTTCATAACCAAAGGAAGGAGAAGGGGGGGAGAATAAACAAACAATCAACAATTACAAGACCTTGCCTTTATAAACAGAACAAAATCAGCCAATTACAACTGGGCAAACAGCTCCACCCAGAAAGAAAGAACACAACCAGAAGAGTAAAATCCTCAAATTGCAGGAGAGCCCACTAATCGCACTTAGATGTCCCGGCATAGGACGTGATCACAGATATCCCTACTTAAAGGCAATATCTTCATGTTATTGGGCAAGGAATAAGGAGGGGGGCGCTTCTTGGCATAGGGACGTGGTCAAAGTAAAATCCGGTTTTATAGCTTAGGCAGTATGAGAATCTTTCCTGAAGCACCTCTTCTGTATGAAATAACAGTATCTTATTTCTTATCATTGCATTAACTTCTTATATTTCTTAAACCCTATCTTCCCCATAGTTCAGACCTAGAAATCTGAACTGTAGGCAGTCCTACATCACTAAGCTTCCCAGAAGCTTAAACATGTGAGCACTAGAGAGTTCTCGAGGAATTGGAATCAGTGATATCCCCCTGTCATGACATAATGTTGGCTTGACCAACACCCTAACAAATATAATTAACTTTGGCATTTGCTCTCTTAAAAATCTGGGTTCCTCAAGGATTGACAATCCCTTTAGAGACAATAAGGATTTGATTCTTTGTTCTTCTTTAAGCCCACAAAGCAATGTAAATCCAACAACAGTAGAAAACTGATGTCCTACGATAAGTTTGAGTTGGAACTTAAAGGTAGGTCGAATCTGGTAAGAGAAGAGGTTTACAGCAAGAAGAAGGAGAGAAAAGGAAAGAAGAAGAAGAAGAGAAGAGAATGGGAGAATCGATTATGTGTGTTGAGTGATTCTCAACACACATATTAGCTTCATTAATTAACTCTTCCAAATTACACAAGCCTCCCTAGGGAGGTAAAGGGAAATAAGACAAGAAAGTAAAAATACAACTTAGTCATGTCTTATAACTAGACAATGACAGAACTACCCCTATACAAGATATTCCAACAACTCTAACACTCCCCCTCAAGCTAGAGAATAAATGTCATACATTCCCAACTTGCACAATAGAGTACTAAATAGACTAGGAGGGAGACCCTTGGTGAAGATATCTGCTACTTGATCACCTGTCTTCACAAAGGGAATACAAATGTACCCAGAATCCAGCTTCTCTTTGATGAAGTGACGATCAACCTCAATATGCTTGGTTCGATCATGTTGAACCGGATTATGGGCAATGCTTATGGCAGCTTTGTTGTCACAATAAAGTCTCATTGGCCCTGCAATTTCAAAGCTCAAGTCTTGAAGAAGCTTTTTCGGCCATATAAGCTCACATACTCCATGGGCCATGGCCCTAAACTCGGCTTCAGCACTGGATCGAGCAACAACTGGTTGTTTCTTGCTCCTCCAGGTAACTACATTACCACCCACAAAGGTACAGTACCCAAAAGTAGATCTCCTGTCACAGACTGAACCAGCCCAATCAGCATCTGTGAAGCCTTCAATCTGCAAATGGTCATGCCTGGCAAATAGAAGACCTTTTCCTGGACAGGATTTCAAGTATCTAATGATGCGATACACTGCATCCAGATGTCCACTCCTGGGAGCATGCATGAACTGACTCACTAATCCAACTGCATTAGAGATGTCTGGTCGAGTCAAGGAGAGAGAGATTAGTTTCCCAACTAACCTTTGGTACTTGCTTGCATCTATAAGAGAAGAACCACATTCATCACCAAATTTATGATTCGGATCAATGGGGAAAGTGGCTGGTTTGCACCCCATCATCCCTGTTTCTTTCAGAAGATCCAAGACAAATTTCCTTTGGCAAATGTTGATCCCTTTCCTTGATCTAGATACCTCAATACCCAAGAAGTATTTCAAGAGTCCAAGGTCTTTGATCTCAAACTGTTTAGCCAAATAAGACTTCAATCTATTTATCTCAGCACCATCATTCCCAGTCACCACAATGCCATCAACATAGACAATGAGAGCTGTAACTGTACCATTACCTCTCCTGATAAACAAGGTGTGGTCAGCTTGACTCTGATAATACCCATTCTTCAGAATAGCTTGTCGAAATCTCTCAAACCAGGCCTTAGGAGACTGCTTTAGGAGTTTGGGCCATAGAGAGCTTTCTTCAACAAACACACTTTCCCTTCAGCTGAGGGACACTTAAAACCAGGTGGAGGCTGCATGTACACTACTTCTGCTAAATCTCCATGAAGAAATGCATTCTTCACATCTAAGAGGGAGAGAAGAGGAAAGAAGAAGAAGAAGAGAAGAGAACGGGAGAATCGATTATGTGTGTTGAGTGATTCTCAACACACACATTAGCTTCATTAATTAACTCTTCCAAATTTCACAAGCCTCCCTAGGGAGGTAAAGGGAAATAAGACAAGAAAGTAAAAATATAACTTAGTCATGTCTTATAACTAGACAATGACAGAACTACCCTTATACAAGATATTCTAACAACTCTAACAGTTTGGTATTAAAACTGGCAAACTGCTTCTAAGTAACCCCTTCGGCTAAGTGCTTCAAGGTAACCCCTCCCAAGAAGCAGTTACTTGATTGCTACTTATTGAATGTATATAAATAGAATTCAATACACCTTACATAAAAAGCTTCTTATTGACTATATCCGGAGTATTGTGTGAGCGGCGTATTCCTTGAAAGCTTAAAAGAAGATTTTATAGGACTATCATCCGACCAACTATGATGTATGGTGCAGAATGTTGGGCTATTAAGAAGTGTCATATTAATAAACTAAGCGTAGAAGAGATGAGGATGTTGAGATGGATGTGTAGGAAAACTAAGGAGGATAAAGTAAGGAATGACCATATTAGAGCTGGATTGGGAGTAGCTCTGTTCCATGATAAGCTTAGAGAGAGTCGTTTGAAGTGGCATGGCCATATTCAACGGAGGCCTTTGGATGCCCCAGTACGGAGGAGTGACTTGATTCAGATTGAGGGAACCAAAAGAGCCAGGGGCAGGCCTAAAATAATCATAAAGGAAGTGATGAGAAAAGCAGGCTTAGCTTAAGCCTCGTATCATGTATGACTTTAAATAGAGCTGATTGGAGAGCAAGGATACATGTGGCCGACCTCATTTAGTTGGGAAAAAACTATTGTTACTGCTACCTTTGTTTTGCTTTCTTCATTTTGCTCTATTATCTTTCTTTCCCTGCCTATTTACCCATTGAAGGGAAAAACCAAAAGGTAAAAAGAGTCATGCGATAAATGTGTTATATCTTTCACATTTCTTGTTTGTTGGAGGTCTCTCTAGTTTTTTCCTAACCTACGTAAAGTTCCTATAGTTCCTATTGTTAAATTCTCTTTCCATGTTACCAATGCTGCCAAACATAGTTCGAGAACTCGCAAGATCGAGATCTCGGCGAGTTTCTCGGTTTTTTGAGAAACCGAGACAAGATGGGATACGATACAAAATAATACAAAATCTCGGCGAGATCTCGATGAAATCTCGGATCTCGGGTTGGCCCATGGAAATGACCCATCTACTGTGTATTTACTTACCTAACTCAACAGAACTCGACATATCTCAGCGAGATCTCGGATCTGGGGTTGACCCATGGAAATGACCCATCTACTATGTATTTACTTACCTAACTCGACAGAACTCTTATATGCTTGTTGTGCAGCATTATATGCAACATTACAACAACAATATGTCATGGGAAGACTATGTGACACTAGCGGGGACTGAATACTTGATTCAAAGTCATTTTATGTGATGATAGTTGTAACATTGTTAAACAGTTTGGTGTATCACTTTAACATTTCTAATTCTTATTTCAGTTGTTTAGCTATTAATTGAATGTTTTGCTCGCTTTCTATTACTAAATTATGTGTAGAGTAGGGTATTTTAGTACGTCATCGCCTACCAACCTATGGTCCGAATTGAAACGCATATTTGGACTTTGTCTTTGCAAAATCTGATAGTGTCACTGTGTTTAAATGGCTTAAAATAGGCTGAATACCAAGTTTCAGACCCAAACTAAGTCTAAAACCCACCGAGTTGAGGCTTCGAGTCGAGAAAAAAAAAATGCACCAACTCGGCGAGATCTCGACTCAACTTGGTTTTTCCAAGGGTCGAGTTAGTACCGAGACCCGAGTTTTAGTACCTTGCTGTCAAATAATGTGCCATTAAAACACAAGCAACGAAGGAGGATACTTAGAAAACACTAGATTATGACTGCAAAGAGTCTTATTCCTCCTACAACACATTTACTACTTGTGACAACTACACAACATATTGAATTTCTAATTCACATAAAACTCAGCTGATATAAGCCTCACATAGATTAGTTGGCTATTTGATTCTGGTTATGTATTTCCACCTTCCACTCCATTAAAGGCCAAACTTCTATGATATATATAACAGACTTTTCAGAGTACGCATAATGGGTAAGTCTCCACAGTGGTAGACTGGAATCACATTGATATGGAGAAAACTTAATATCACAGGATTATTAATGGACCATAAGACCCCACAATTGCAACAAATAATTCTAAAAAGTAATGACCAGCTTAAATTATTCTCAAGCTCGGCAACTTAGACACATTTGGAAGTAGGGATGTAAACGGATTGAATTTGAATTGAATATAACACTATCCGTATCCACATCCGATCAGCTTTCGAACGGATTTGGATAGTTTCTGGAAACCGCTTTTTCGAAGATGGATCCCCTTCAACGGTTACGAACAGGAATCGAATACGGATTTTTTACTATCCAATTACATCCCCAGTGGAGACTGGAGAGTCTGGAGAGAGCGGTGTTGCAGTCTCACTGCCTGTGTTGAGGAGCGGAGAACTAGGGAAGACAAAAATTCTAGAAAACGATAAGGTGAAGGGCTGAATCCACTACTGCAGTAGAGTTGATGTTGAAGTGTCATATCTGAAGTTACATAGATGTTTTCCTGAATCTTTTTTTCTCATTTATTTTCTCTTTCTTTCTTTTTTCTTTTTTTTTTGGTGAATAAATATCATTACCAAAAACCCCAAAAGAGGGGAATAGAGAGAGGGGGAGAATACACAGGGAAAGAAAGGGGTAAACTATACAAGCCTCAAGCCTTAAGAAGACGAGCTATGAGACCGAAAAAGAGAAATATCTAAACCCCATGATACAACAATATGCATGTTCCTTGGGGTACCAACAAGAGATTATGTGGAAGCATGTGGAGCTTGGAACTAACATCGAAGAAGATGGCTTTCCAAATTATGTCAATAGAATAAGAGTTGGAGGTCCACCTTCGGAGATTCTGCTCCATCAAAATGTGAGATATAGCAGCCCCAAACACAAGCTTGCCGACGGTATCATAGATCATACTACCCAAAAAGCCCTGTCCAACCACACCCACTCCCTGGCAAAGGGAAGAGGTCTCCTACTACAGGGCCAAATGGAGTGTAAGGCTTTCTTCCAAATAGTGTGGGCTAAGGGACAGGAGAAAAAAAAGGTGGCCAACATCCTCATTACCATTCCAGCATAGAGTACATGAGGGGGAGACAAGGATGTGGCAGTGGAGGAGAAAAGATTGGGTGGGGAGGCAAAGGTTAAGGGTTCTCCAAACATTAAAGCTATGGCGGGGGATGTGGTCTTTGAACCAGACTATAATGTAGCAGGGGGCAGGGGGCATAGGGTCTTACAAAGTCCCAAGCAGAGTTAGAGCTAAAAATCCCATTAGGGGAGGGGAGCCAAGTAACCTTGTCCAAGAGTTCATGGTAATTACTTGTAATATACTGTGAATTGATATGGGTATTTTAGTATTATAAATATTATCTACATGAATCATATTTTTATAATTGGACCTAAACGGATCAAGTAATATCCAGTCCGAAACTGAAACATCGTATTTGCATCTAATTAGCTTTTGAATGGATTCGAATAGTTTCCAGAAACAAAATTTTCAAACATAGTTTCCTCTTTGCAGCTATGAACATGAATCGAATACGGATTTTCAGCTATCCATTTACATTCCTATCTACAAGTTCGACTACTTAGACACATCAACCAAACAAAGAGTTTTTTTTTTTTTTTGGGTGAACAAATAATTCATTGCCAAAACCCCAGAACAGGGAGAGAAAGAGGGGGGGAGAATACACAAGAGGGGGAAGGATGGGTGCCATACAAAGCGCAAGAGGCAGGGGGCTGAAGCAAGGAACAAGGTAAACCCCATGAGATAACAATACGTCTGTTCCTTGAGAAGTCAACAATAGAACAGTGAAGTAACAAGTGAAGCTTAGAGCTAACATCAAAGAAGATGGATTTTCAAATCAATTCAAAAGAACGACATTTGGAGGTCCATCTTCAAAGATTCCGCTCCATCCAATTGTGAGAGATGGTGGCGCCGAACACAAGCTTGCCCTTAGTATCACAAATAGAGCTACCTGAGAAGGTCATGTCCATCCAAAGCCACTCCCTTGAAAAGGGGAGAGATCTTTTGGGGCGAGGCCAACAACTGCCTAGAGCCTTTTTCCAAACAGAGGCTGTGAAGGGGTAGGAGAAGAAAAGGTGGTCAATGTCCTCAAGGCCATTCCAGCAGAGAACACATGCATCTGTATACGGATGAGAAAGGATTGAGTAGGTAGGAAGTGGGTAAAGGCTCTCCAAACAGTGAAGCTATGGCGGGGGATATGACCATTAAACCAGACTAACTTGTACCAAAGAGCGGGGGGGGGGGGGGCGCGAAGTCTAACAAAGTCCCAAGCGGAGAAGAAGCGTAAAAGACCGTTAGAGGAGGGAAACCCGGAAACAGAGTCGGGTAGAGAAGTAGGGGTGGTCAAGAGGGGGGAGGAAGGCCCAAACCAGGGAGAGGGTAGGGGGGAGGAGAGAGGGACAGACCAAGAGCCATGGGAAATAATGGAGGCAATAGTGAAGTGCTTAGGGATGCCATAAGAGTAAACCACCTTTGCACCAACAACGGAAAAGAGAACACTCATAGGGTGCCAGTGATCAAGCCAAAGGGAAGTGGAGGTCCCACCAGTGATCCTATAGATGATGGCTCTAAGAGCAATGGGTCTAAGGAGGAGGATTTTCCACCAGACCCAGGAAGAGTCTGAGGTTTGGGGAACAGTCCACAGGGAATTCTTCTTGAGGGGGCAAGAGTAGACCCAATTGACCCAAATACTGTCATGTTTGGATGTAATTTTCTAGATCAATTTGAGGATACCTGCAATATTGAAGAATCCCTGATCCTTCTCAAACTGAGAATCAAACACAAATTAAATGATCAAATAAAGTGAAATGTTCCACAACATGATTTTGTCGCCCATGCATTGTCATCATCCTGGAGATGAGAAAAATTCATGAACCATGTTCTAGTGCATGAAGCTTCATTACTCAGTGTAGTACTAAACCTAAATGAAGCAAACTATCCTTTTTCCATAGAGAAGGGTGTATGTCGAAAATTTTGCTTTTATTGTTTTGGCTACTCGAGCATATTTCCTTTCAAATTTCAAACTACATAACCTGTACTCTTCGGGGTCCTAAATCTCAAATTAATTAAGCATGCTCATCACCACTTACTGAGTTCGAGTTCAATTTGTCATCTAACAGAGCCCGAAAAAGAACTGAAAGAAATCAGAGTGTTTGAGACGACATCTTAGCTCAGTAATAACAAATATCGAATAACAAATACACACAATACAAAGTAAAGACAAAAATATAAAAGGCTCTACGTGTAACAAATTGATCGAAAAATGGATTAAAATATTTTCTGAGATTAATGAATGAGCCATGTCATCGACCGAATGGTCTCAGGACCTATTAACAAATTTCCATTCGCGTATAATTAAATTTATCTTCTCAAACTAAGATTTAAGCAGACTGAATGTTTTTTGCATCGAACATGGTCACAAATAAACTTTTGAAATACAGACGCTTCATCGTCCATAAACAATTATGAGCGCCCAAACTGTATTAGGTATCCAGAGATTGAAGAAGGAGACGGGAAACGAAGAAAATAAAGAACCACATATCACTCACAGTGGTTCAAGATTCTTCACGAGATATCCAGTTAATGACGACTCCCCAAATTTCATATCTCCAACCATTCCTCTTCATCGTCTATCACCAACCGCAACGAAGACGAATCCGTATAACACCATTACTAGATAACGAAACTAGCAGAGTTGATTCACGACATTAATTATAAGACGATCAATGGAGGTTCATTCAAGACCTTCGCTGTAAGACCCTGGTAGGGTTTTTTTTTTTCCTTTTGTTTTTTTTTTTTTAAGCTATATTTCTTTTCCATGGGAAAAAGCTGAGACGGATATAGGATTTTCTCTTTTATTTATTTTTTGTTTTCTCACCTCTCAAGCTAATACGGGTGGGCCCGTGGAAAAAAAAAACAGAGCAAAATAAACCAAAACCAAATCCGTTTGGTGGACGATAAAAATAACTATTTTTATCTTTCTTGAAATGGACCTAGAATGCATAGCAAACACAGCCTTACTTTCATTGGTGATGAGAGAATTTCTTCAGCAGTGGGATCTAACCGTATGATTTAGATATTCTAAATGTTTGATGAAATTAATTATGATATTCACTGTTCTAGGAGTCCAATCATAACATTAAATCACTATAGATGAAGCATGCGCTTTTATCTTCTGAAAGCTAACTTCTAACAAATGGGGCGGGGGGGGCGACATGGTATAGTAGTTAATTACATCTCGATATTCTAACGCTAAGCTAAAGATCCCTTCGTCGTCATCTGAGGTATTAATTTTACCTACTAAAATATCATACGTTTCTACCCAAGATCCTAGCATCTCGACTTCTACCAAATTGGAGTTTAAACCACTTTGCTCAAAGCAATTGAATATCGTGTCACACTCGTCCAGTTTGGGATTGTACCCTGTCATCACCTTGGTATTTTTTGCCAAAAATGGAAATACTGAAGGTAAAGAGACAATCAAGGTTTTAGTGCATGAGCTGGTATCTGCCGCCATTGATACCAATATTTCTGTATTAGGCCAGATTAGACTGCTTTACTTCTCAAAATATCGATACAGATTTTTTTTTACCACTTTGCTCTCTCCTATCCTCATATCATCGATTCGGTATCAATCAGGTATTAGTATTGGTGTCAACCACGTCATACCTAAAACCATGGAGAGAATATCATATGGGACAAGAAACATTGCTTCGTCACGTAGCCCTTGCACGCAGATATATAAGCACGTGAAATTAACACCTTACCCTTGTGAAATAAAAAAATCACATCCATGTATTTATCCATATGCACTCTCATTGGCCTTTGCGTTGGTGTAGGGGCTATGAGACCAGACAGCGATATCTTGCTCATTTCATTTTTGTATATATGTTCGATGTTGATGAAGGAGACGCCTCCAATCATTTTGTGCATAGTTTAAAAATCCGAAGTTGGACAAGGTATCAGCTTTCATTATATTCGATTTAATTGGATTGAAATTGATCAAAATCGGTCTAAACCATAGATATTGAAATCAAGACGAAAAAGTAAAGATTTCTCCAAAATTTGAGATTTTTTAGATTTTTTAATTCTGAATAATTGTCGAGTTTGGTAGCAAGGTATATTTCATGTATTTTTCTGCCATTTTACTGATTAATGAAAGAAAAAATGGTCAAAAGAAAAAAAAAGATCCAAGTGCATTCATGACCCATGGCCGATTCATAAAACTATAAGAGGGTTGTAAGAATTAGACAAAATCAAGATTAGGATTCACCTGATTCAATTCTTAGTTTCTTAAACCATGGTTTTGTGGACTTTCTTTTAAAAAAACACGTACACCAAATTATTATACATAGAGAAAAAGGATGCTACCTGGTCACACGACTCCTGTGTCCTGTGCACGGAGACAAGAGCATACGAAAATCTCACCTTCACCATGAAATAAAAAACTCAACCAGTGAACCCTTTTGATCCTGCTGCATGCGTGGACCAGGTAGCGTTCTCTTGCCCTCTACCCCACCCCACAGAAAGAATCACTGAAATAAATGGACGACATGAACAGCAAATGACTATAACAAACTCTCTCCGACAGCTGAGCATTGCACACTGTCAACCACATTGGAAAGAGTTTGTTATAGTCATTTGCTGCTCATGTCACATTGGAGAGAGTTTGTTATATAGTCATCTGCTATTGTGCCCAAAGATGACAAAACTGGTTCGCCATCGTCCCAGGGTTCAGCTAAGAATTGCACACTGTCAATCACATTGAATATCTGCAGCTACGCACTGTGACACAAGATGGCCCAGAATAAATCACAAGAAACTTGGTTTACATAAGGAATTTGGAAGATGTACAGAAACTTACAACTCAGTGCTGCACAATAAGCACTATAGCAGATCCCAAAGACCATTAACAATTTCTGCAATTATTATGAACAAGCAATGACTAATAATCAAGAAACGACGCAGGTCCAGTGAAAAAGAAAAACCTACACATGTCCAAAGTAAAGGACCCTTGAACCAAGTAGATTGTATCCCAAAGAAACAGTAGCTCACTTTATACAAAACAAGTCAAGAATGGCACTAGCATATCAAACATCACCTGCCGAACCAACCTTTCTGGGGATGCACTTCCCCATCATTCATCAGTTTATCTAGCACCACATTCAAGTCAACAGATTGACCATTCTCCGTCAGTTTCCTCACAGTTGCCCTCACCTGGTCCCTTGAGAATCCCATCAATGCCACCTTATCAACCACATCATCAACTGGGACCCTGTTTCCAGTGCTGCCAGAACTGGAGCTACCAGGTCCACCAACACTGGTTGCAGTTGGCAGTGCATGTGGTAAAATCTGTGCAGTTGGTAGACGTGGGTAACTGCTTCCACCACTTGGCGCTGAAGGAGCCGAATGCTGAGATGGTTTCATCACTGAGGCTCCATAATGAGAAGGTGACCCACTGTAAGGGTAGGAATCATTATAGTTAGGCCCAGAAGTTGGGCCATATCCTGGGGGAAACCCTGAACTGGGCTTGCTTGAAGGAGGTTCATATCCATGGGCTGGAGGACCATAAAATTGCTGGGTTGGAGGAGACCCACTTGGTGGTTGAGCCATTGATGGTGGTTGGCGGATGCTAGGAGGGTAACTTTGAGACGGCATGTAGGCGGCTTCTTCAATATGGTGGCTTAAAGAAGGTTGGAGTTGCTGAGGATGGACAGGGCCGATAGGAGAGGGCTGTTGAGGTGGCTGGGGTAGCTGAGAGTATTGTGGAAGCTGAGGAGTCGGCTGATAGTGTTGATGTGGTGCTTGAGGTGGGGGTTGGGACTGCTGAGTTGGAGGTAATTGATATTGCTGATGTGTGGCTTCAGGTGTCTGAGCAGGGGGTGGGAAGTAAGGTTCTCGTGGTTGGTTAGCTGGCATCTGGTTCTGGGGCAATTGGACAGGAAGCTGAGCTGGAGGCAGATTTTGCTGGCTTGGGAATGGAGGTGGTGGAGCATTAGGAGGGAGAGAAGGAAGTGGTTGAATTGGTTGTTGAAGAGAAGCAGCTGGAGGAAGTGGTTGAGTTGGTTGTTGAAGAGAAGCAACCGGCGGAAGCAGTTGGTGAGACTGCTGAGAAGCAGAAGCTGTTTGCTGCACCAAATCTGCTTGCACGGTTGTGGTCTGATTTTCAGGTTGCTGCTCTACCCTGGATACTTGCAGCTTTGTTAGCTGCATGTGGGTCTCTGCAATTTCTTGCTTATCCCTCACCACTTGGACACCAGTTTGCACCTGCAACAGATTGTTGATATACAATACTGGGTATCACAAAATGATCAAGAAACCAATGCATGTAAGAGGCGAACATGCCTAACAGACAAAAGCCAACATGCATTACCCATTCTTACAAACAAATAAGAAAGCATCCCGATGAATGAGATGAATAAAAAGAAGCATACAATACTATTACACCAATGAAAAACTAAATATTTTCACCCAAGGTTTTTCTTCATTCCAGCCTCAAAACTCAAACACTAGCTTTAACCTGGCCTGGGGTGGGGGTTCAGATGAATATAAACCTTAGCAAAGGGGCCAAGGAGAATTGGCTGCGACCAAAGCTTGTTAAGGCTCCCAGTCATGCAGCTTCATAGTCATCCAGATACACAATCGACCTATACAGCTATGCACACCTAATTCCAACAGCATACTTAAAATCACCCAACGGCCAAAGATAAAACCAAATCAAGCATCCAACTCTCACAATCAACTCCCATGCAATCAATCCATTCAATAACATCAGGCAGTCCAGCCACTTCAACACACGACACTTCAAAATGGAATTAACTAAAAATTTTGCAGTTTTGTCTAAATTTACTGGTACATGAAGCCAAACTAAGCCAGCCACATTCGAATTGAATCTTAGTCTGGTGCAACAACTAATTAGCAGTGAAAACATGCCAGAAATGCTAAAAATTCCACATAAACTATTAGATATCACTTGCAGTAACAAAATGTATTCAAGATGCTAGCTTGGTTTATTGGAAATGCCCGTCAGTTTTGATAATACAGGCTTTGGTTCAAAATCACAATCACCATTCAACTAACGAACTGTTTGCCATCCAGAAGAAGTTATTGCCAATATTCACCATATTGTTGGCCCTTAAGAATTATTCTTTTACTGTTGTGTTCAAAATTTTTACTTCTTTTACTTCCTCTTCAGGATTCAACATACTACTTTGTAGTTACACATCATGTGATTTTGGTGCAGAACGTTGTTGTGGTATAGCTAACTTAAAAGGCAATGGTGGAGAACATTGCGTCAATTGTTAAGAGCATCATAGACGGGAAGATACCTCTCTTAGAATATTCTCCAGCTGCCTCAGTTTTCCATCAATGCTGCCAAGGTTATTCCCCACTGATACTTTCAAATCATCAACAGAACTCTCAAGGTGATGAGTTCTGCTCTCCAGCTGAGATAATCTTGCACTAACTCCTTCCAGTGCCTGAAGCAGATTATCAGCATGCTTCTTCATTGTTCGATCAATCTCAGAAACTGTTGCTGCATCATAGACACTCCGATCTTTCTCCAGGGCAACTTTAGCAGATTCATTGGGGTCTAAAGAGACATAATTCTGCAGAGGGTGTAAGAACCAACAAGATATTATAAACTTCATGAACAACAATGGATTAATAAAAAAAGAAGAAGAACACACATGGTTTTCAAAATTCAAATAACTTCAGAACTAACAATTAAGCAGATGTTGGACAGTTGCCAATGTGAAACCAGCCAGGAAGTCTTCAATGAAACAGATTCTTAATGAGTACTACTACACACTAAAATGAATTTTCACGTGCTTGTGGAAGTGTCAACATCTAAGTTTTTAATTAACCTTTGCCATGCTCCATATCACCTTTCAATGGTGCATCAGTTGGAATTTGTTGCATATGGGTTATGGCCTGCATATCCCACTCAATTTCTGCTACCAGGCATCCATCTCAACATCCTCATCTGGGTTATGCTAGTTTTATATATGTTTTTCCTCATTCAGAAACATCAGCTATACAAAACATGGCCAGTAATGCAGCCAACTTATTAAATGTACCATTTATTTCTAATGGAATGCATCAATCACACAACACTCCAGGGGTACCATTATTCATGCACCCAGTTCTAATAATATAGATAGCATCATCATCAATCTTTCCATTCTTAATGGATAGAACAAGACAATGAAAATGGCTGCTATGGATATCAGTTATCAATCTTAAACACTAGATCGTTTCTACTCCTATTTAAATAAAGCTGCACATATATTCGACGTTTTCATAATATCATCTAGACTATGTTTAAACTTCTTGATGGCTGACGCTAAAGTATGCCTCCATTTTCTAATTTAGTATTTACAATCAAAACCATATCATAATCAAACAGAATAAACCATGGAATTTCATTCTACACACCAAGTCAAAACATCCATAAGCAATGCAAATGGGTACTGGGCCCAATGATAATTCTAGGGACGAACTTCCTGTCATTCAAAAAGAAGTGATCTCTTGCACAGTTGGTCCAAAACTAGGGTCTAGATTTCTTTCCAAAATATTCACCATACGAGCTCAGACAATAAACCCCCATCATTCAAATTCATGGTTCATATCAATCAAATATGTGTACCAACATGATGAGTTGCCAATAACCCACAGACAAGATCCCTCAACAAGACAAGCAATTCACCATGCAAGGATATTATAGGAGGGGAAGCAAGGACATTAGACTCCCCAAAGTACAAATTACAGTTCCAACACTAAAGCAATGCACCTACACATAATTACAGAATCCGTACACAAACCTCTACAATAAGGTGCTGAAGATGAATGACTTGCTGCCATCTAATATTGGATAAAACAGAATGGTCATATAAAAATTCCTAGTATGACTTCTTTCAATAAATGGGCAGCATTTTATGTCTTACCTTGACTGGACTACAAGAAATTCCTTGAGAAAAGCTGTCAACAGGCTCCAATTTTACCAGGATCCCATCCAGGCAAACCTCTCAAACCTCTACCAGGATCCAATCCAACTGAAGACTGATTATCGCGGACTCTGATAGAGGTATGGTTCAGGCTTCATCAGAGATCTATATAAACAGATAAACAGACACATAACTGGACATCCAGATGATTTCATTTTTGAGTTTCTGCACTTTAGTTCGGTTTGATACTTAATTTTTTTTTTAAAGCAAGTCCCATGTGATAAGGGAATTAATGAGTAGGAACTTACTAAGTTACAAAGAATTGTAGCCAACATAAGGCAGAGGGTACATCCAAAGTGAGCAGACAGTGTAATAAGTTTGCTCTAAAGAATTGAAATGAAGTTGGAATTAGTGAGTGGGGACTTAGAAATTATCAAAGAATTGTAGCCAACACAAGGCAAAAGGGTACAGCCAGAATGGGTAGATGGTCTAATGAGTTTGCTTTTGTGAAGTGAAATGAAGTTGTTTCTATTCTCTGCTGCTCCTGTGGTTGTAGGCTTCTAGCCCTTGAGTTCTTGCGCTAGTTGGTGCTTGAGCTAGATAACAGATCAGTTATAGCTCATCTAGTTCTCTCTCTTTTTTGTGTAGTTATTTTTCTTTCGAGTTTCTTCCCTACAAAAAGAGGGAGAGGGGGGGGGGGGGCAACTACTGTTTTGGGCCCAGACAAATAATTGGTCCAAACATGGATTTACCTATATCACCTGGCACTCAGTCCAGTTACAGACTGAAGTGCCTTCCACTACATTGTTTATGGTGATGGGACAAGCCAATAGTGTTCACAGTTACACCACTATATTTGTTGTTTCAGAGGGGTTGCTGCTAAGTAGGTTAGTCAATTTTTTACTTATTCAGTGGGAACACACTTCACTTATTTAAAGGAAAAAATCATAGGAAGATCATGATGAAAAAAAATAGAAACTAATACACACAGTTAATTTCAAATAGCATGAGATTCCACATAAAAAGTTGTCAATAATCAACATGGATGTAGTGATGCCATCATGCCATGCAGATGCAAGTATGATGAGTTTCCACCGGCTCTATTTGTAAAATCTGGTCCTGGTAGAGTTTATATTCATGATATTCTTTCTCAACCTTTTCAACTAACCTGAAATGCATGATCAGTGATTTTTTTTTTCTTTAGACAAATTGATCATTCATCACATATTCACATCATGCACAAACAAAGGCAACAGTGTGAGAGTAAATTCATGAGGAGCAAGCAACAAGAGCGACCAATCAGTTTCAAACCTTAATAGCCAGTAGCCAATTAGATCTATGTGGACCTACCACAAACAAGTGTGCTACAACCACTTCAATTTTTTAAAATTATTTATCTAAAAAAACATTTCGGGGTGCCATGATTTTCTTTTAAGTGCCTCTTTCCTCTTACTATCACTTATCATTTCCCATTCCTCATCTTTCATTTCTTCATTCCTTTTACTTTCAGTCAGTTTTCCCTACTTTGTTTTGCAAGGATCCATGTAGCCGACCCCATTCAGCTGGGATAAGGCTGAGTTTGTTGTTTTGTAGTTGTATAGTTTTCTTTTAAGTATAAAGCATACAGCAGTGACTAGCAACCAATTACGCAGTCCATTAAGATAACAGAACATCATGAAATCATTGCCTGCATCTCCAAACATCAACCAGGAAACTCATCAACACGCGTACAAATTTATTTTTCCTAGAGTCCCTAGAAGAACAAATATAAGTTTCATAAAATCTTCTCAAAGATTACAAATTAAGTTCTCAACACTAATAATGTGATGATTTCTCCAAACATTAACGGACAAACTAACCCACAAAACGATACCAAAAATAATTATTCATACCCAACAAATACCTCGAGCGTATTTCCCATATATCTGTCTTACAACTTAAAAATCTGAAACCTGACGGCAACGATAACTTATAGATCAACAAACACAAAGAATCAAATAATTATTTATCCATGAACAGATTCAAAGGAAAACCCAGCAACATCTAAATATCTAAAACTACTGTCCAACTAGAATGGTAACGATTTTACTCGCCATTAAATTGCACCAATAAAATATCATGGTTCACCCCAAACCCCACACTTAATCAAACAATAAACCCATACAAATCAAATTATAAGAGAAAGTAAAAAAATCATACTCTTATATTAGATGCACTGGTCCTTGAATCCCCCGAGCTCGAAACCCTAGTTCCACCAACATTACTTCCCTCCAGATTCATCGATTGCGAAGCACCGGCGGGGCGAATCGGTTGGAAATCATAGCTGGGCAGGATGTCTTCTTTCTTCGAGCCACCGTTGTGTTCATCCTGAGGGTTCAAAAACTCGAAGATATCGTTATTTTGGGAACCAGCTAGACCCAAGATCTGCTTATCCATGAACTGAGACGAATTCATCGAGCTTCGATTTCTGTGAATCGACTCTCGGGGATCAAGACTTCAAACAATCCAGAACCAAAAATAATCGAGAAAGGAAACGAGTCTACTGTCCTGAAATTTGAGATGTGGAGACGTGAAAAACACTCCGATTACTACTTGGCAAAAACGGTTCGGATTCCGAACTTCGGAACGTAATTCACAAGACTTGAAATTTGAGCGTGTGCTGCTGAGGTTGTCCCTGGACTGTGCAGGTTAGCAAAACTTCATCCTCATCATTTTGACACGATGTCATCGTACGTCTTTGATCCACAGAGAATGGGGGTCCCATGAAAATCCGATTATCTAGAACGTGACATGTATGGATACCGATCCATGTCCAATTACTGGAAAAATAACAAGGAATATAAAATTAGCATGTGGAAGGATATGTTGATACGGTTGTGCTAGTATTAGGGCTGCAACAGGTCGGGTTGGGCCGGGCTTTACATAACCCTAGCCCAACCCTGAGTCCCCTTACCTGGGCCAGGCCCGATCCGACCTTGACTCAGGGTCTGAAAAATCTAAGTCTGACCCGCCCTCAGGGTCAGGCCAGGTTGACCCACCCTTGACCCTGATCATGGGGAGGGAGAAGGAAATGCATGGGTTGGAATGAGCCGGTAAGAAAATTATCAATTTTATGTAAAATAATACTATAATAAAATATATTATATCACTTATGATCTTTATATATAATATATTTATAACAAAATGTGTGTGAGGTTTAAAGTTTATAATATATATATTATATCCATATATATTTTATAGTATAACTTAAAACAGGGTCGGGCCGGGCCAGGCCAGGCTTAGCCTAAGGCCTCAACCCTAACCCGATCCGACCCTGATTCAGGGCTAGAAATTTCCAACCCTAACCTGCCTTCAGGGCCAAATATCTCAGCTCAAACCCTGTTTGGACTCAGGGCGGGTTCAGGCCGACAGGGCCAAACTTGCACCCCTAGCTAGTATTACCGGTAGAAGAATGATAAATATCGAGTTCGGTTCCTCTGAACGTACCAACAGGTGAGCGTACATGTGAGAGCCAACCACCTATCCTATTTTTGCCATTTACAAGGGGAGGAGGGGTTTTTATGAAAATAAAAAGATGTACATTCCTGTTGGTACATGCAGTTGATCCATTCGCATAAATGTCCTTCCCATGTCTAAAAGTGACATGTGGTCAATGACAAATGGAGAGGCCCTTGCTATCATGGTCAAAAGTATTGGTATTGGTATCGGAATCAGTTTGGTCTCGATCAAAATCGAAACGGATCAGTTCCGATGGATTGGCCCGAATTAGATTGTTTTAGCTTCACTTCGGTGGTTTTTTTTGACAGATGTACCCTTGAATCGGACCATTACACCGATACGAAATTAGGAGGTTGCTGATTAGGGTATCAAAAAAAGTCCGACCAACACGAACTCGCAATTGAGCACGGACAGGGCCTGGGCTGAACTATTCAACCCGTAGGGCGGGTTTGGGCTAGGATTTTGAAGCCCGAGGCCTGGCTGGGCCGGGCTTGGATTGAGGCATTGGGCTAAACCCAGCCCGACCAACCCGATATACACTATGTCTATCATAGTCTATACATATAATAATATGGGAAAATGAACGCCACCTGATCACGCAGCGGTGAGCGCGTAGATAAATGCCGCGCCTCAGACTGGTTAGCATTCTTTCTCTAAAAATATATATCACCTCGAAGACACCAAATTCATTATAACTTATACCAACCGACACCCATTCTATCACCACCATCCACATCCACCCACACTCATTATGATTTATGATCAAGGTCAATCAGTGCCAAACTGAGTCGTGATGAGTCCAGCAGGGTTGGTCTTTAACTGAGATAACCTAATCCAACCCAGGGTTGGGCTGGGCCTATGCAAAGTTAAGAGACCTTAGAGTTGGCTGGAATTTTTTACAACCCAACCCAAACCGGCCCATTAAACACCCCTATTGCTGATTATTTGGGAACCATCCATCATGAATGTCATTTCAAGGAATTGATTGTTAAGTAATTATTACTCAATTTCAACGAGAAGGATGTTGGTATCCTCTATCTCTTCAAATCAAGCTTATGTTTTCCCCTTAGACATGTGGCATGCTGCTATAGATGCCACTGAAGATGTCATCAACCGTATTGAATCGTATGCTGTGACCACTATCAGGGCCAATACCCTTATGTTTCTGATGTCCCACAAGATTAATGAATTTGACACTCCTCCAGCTGTGGCGGGAGCTAGAGGATGAGGAGGATCCAGTCCAGCCAAAATAGGGTTGTTTGGGTCAGTTCACAGATGGGCCCAACCCTATGAAATGACCAAACCCCCTTCCTTGTTTTGGAGGGGCTCGATCCTCCAACTCCCGCCATGGCTGGAGGAAAGCCAAGTCCAAGATTATAACTCACTTATGGGAGTGAAGATGATAATTTCCAGTGATGAGGTCTTTGGCATATACATGTATTTTCACAAGGAACCAATCAAGGAAGAGGAGTGCTAGACATGCCATAAGGTAAGTTATGCTCTTTGCATCGGCAATTACTCGTTATATTTAATCAACTTTATGAAATTAGAAGAATCTAAGAGTCCAGTTCACGTCGTGTGGTTCATAACTATGCAGATGGAATATCCACTTTGTGGGACTCACATGTGGTGGATTCCATCTATACGGTTGTGTGAATCTCGTTCTCATACATGAAGGTACGTGAACGTGAACCCAACTCGAACCTAAAGGGTTCATAAATCCAATTTCCAAAAAAAAAAAAGCATTTTAGTAGAACCTAAAGGGTACATATAATCAAATTTCCAAAAAATTCATTGTTTTCCAAAGTAGGGTCAACACTCCCCCCACTCACATCATACTCCTCGGGAAGAAACTACAGTTGTTGCATTGGTCGTCGCTTGAGCCTGGCTCTCACCTGGTAACCTCTACTGAATTACCAGATTTGCCTCTCTATTGCCACCTCGAGCTGTTTCTTCAGTTGCGCAATCTCTGCGTCCCGTAGAGCTATTGCCAAGTCCCGCTGGCTGATCTTCTCCTCCTGGCAATTAATTATTCTCCCCGTGTCAGGCCGTTTACAAAATTACTAACCGTAGTCATCAATTTTAACAAACACTCACCGAGCAACGAACTTCCACAGACAAACTAGCCACCATCTTACGCAGTCCCGCGTGCGACCTCAGCATATCGTTAAATCGGGCGCTGTCAACCTACATGGGTCGCATACCGATCGCGATTAACCATTGTTCCAAGAAATGCAAGAGAAATTGGAATTCTGTAGGGTAAGGATTACTCACATAATCGTAACCCTCCGGAAGCAGTAGCACATCGCCCGGATCAGTGATCAAGACCTCCTTTATACCATCGGACACAACCCAGTTAGGCATTGCCTTGAACTGCATGTCTCAACGTAAGAGTCGAGAGCACGATTTACTCACTCCTTCTCGACAGAATGTGGCTGTGGCTGCAGGTGGAAGCTGCGAGCACATGGACGTTAGACCCTTATCTAGGTAGCAACTAGAAAAACGCCAAGACAACACAGGTATATTTTCACCCGGATACCTAGTAATTATAGTAAGATTACCTCTTCTAGAATATCTTCCAGCTGCGCCAGTTTTGCATCAGTGATGTCATGGTTATTCCCTACTGGTACTTTAAAATCGTCAAAAGAACTCTCAAGGTGATGAATTCTGGTCACCAGCTGCATGAGTTTTCTATTAGAGCTGTCATGGTTATATTCTACTAATACTTCCAAATCATCAATAAAACTTTTAATGGGATGAGTTATGGTCTCCAGCTCAACTAATCTTGCTCTAACTCCTTCCAATGCCTCAATCTCAGAAATTTTCGCTGCATCATAGCAACTCTGATCTTGCTCCAGGGAAACTTATCAGATTCATTGGGGTCTGAAGAAACAGAATTCTGCACAGAGAGTGGTAGAACCAACGAAATATTATACAAATTCACAAACAGATATGGATTACAAGAATCAAATTATACGAGAATGTCAAAAATCTTACTCTAATATTAAATGATGCATTGTTCCTTGTTGATTGAATCGTATGTTAGAGAGAGGGAAGAAAAATAATAGAACTGGTTGATTTAATGAGAGAAAGACCCCCTCTATTATAAGGGAAAAATTATAACTTATATAAGCTAGGCGACGTGGGAGTAAATCCACACAACCAATTAAACACTTAATAACATAAAATACCCTCAAAAAGGATTAGAACTACCCCACGGTGTTTTGGAGTACATTATTCTAACATTCTCCCTCAAGCTGGATTGTACAAATACGAAAGAAGGAAGATCCAGCTTGGACTAAAAGAAGAAAAAAACCCTCTCCATAACAATACTAACAGTCCTTGAATCTGCCGAATACGAAACCCTAGTTCCATCAACATTACTGTCCTCTAGATTCCTTGATTGCGAAGCGTTGGAGGGGTGAATCGGCTGAAGGTTCAAAAGCTCAAAATCCTCGAAGAAATCGTTGTTTTGGGATCCTGATTGAACCAAGCTCTGCTTGTTATCCATGAACTCAAACGAATTCGAGCTTGAGATATTCCCCTTACTTTTCATTAAAAACTGGTGTTTTTTTTTGTACAATTTTTCCCGATCCAAGATTGGCCAAATATCGGTATTGGCATCGATCAATACCGATACAATCCCGCCCATCCAAGACCCATATGGCAATACCTCAATGGCTAAATCCATGATCGATACCGGGGTAGCAATATTACATGGTTATGGGAGAGATCAGATTGTTTGCTAAGAGTGTCCATATTTAATTTGACTTGCGCGCCAAGAGTTCCCATATTTAAATCTCTTCTCCTTCCTTTGTGTTTGGAATTGAATCAATCACTCTTTCAAAGATTTCTTACTAATTACAATGAGAACTCTTAGGCAAATCAATTTAAATATGAAAACTCTTGGCGCTCATGCTGGTCTCTCCCATCTAAGACCATGTAATAAGCAACAACGTTTGGGTTAGATTGGTTTGGTTTTTGTTGAGCGCGACAGAGTTAGGGCCCGGGTAGAGATATCCCAACCTTGAGCTTGGGCTGAGCTAAGTTTTGAAAAAACCAACTCAACTTTGCCCAATTGCATCCTACGGTTCTTACTTTTTATGTCACACACTTAGTTCTGATTTGGTATGATTTATATTTTGATTTTAGGGGGTGTTTTCTATTTTCGAAATTGTTTGGTTTGATTTTTGCATCTTATTTCAGTGAAATAGAAATCAAGTGGAATAGAAATTCTGAAATAGCTGAGGAGCTGTTTCAGAATTTCTATTTCATTTGATTTAGCACTCTTGCTCTTGAATGAGCACATGGTTAATTTCATGGGTAAAGTAGTAATTTCATGTTAAAAATAAAACACCCCCTTCTTCTCCTAATGGTCTCCCCACCACCACCCCACTCTCACCGTTGCCACTGCCACCACCAACACCACCGCCACTACTTCGACGTCACCACTACCCTGCCACCACCATCGCCACTACCTCGTCGCCGCCACCACCACCATCCTTCCCAAAGAAATATAGAGAATCTATTCTCAAAATTTGAACGATCAAATGGATTTTTTTTTATTTTTGAAATATTTCATATTGATACATTCAAAACAATTTCAATTTTTTGACCAAAAATCTGTTTGTTGACTATTTCAAGAAATCAATCCAAAATTGAAATAGACATCATACCAAATCAGGCCTAATTAGTTCGTGCGTCCTCCATAGCAAAAATTGGGATATTAGTATGGTTATCAGCCCAAATACTGATTCGGATCAGACAATATCGGTTTGGGTCGGTCAATTTTACCCATATTTTTCCTTCAAAATCATTTTTTGTTACAATTTTATCCTTGATCCAATACTATTATCCAATGTATAATCGGCCAAGTATTGGTATAGGTATCGGCCTCAACCAATACGATCCGATATCAATACCGATACCTCAACCCATGCATGCTCTAGATGTTACAATTGCACATCACATGGACATGAAGTTTGATTCAAACTCATCGCTCGGTCGCGTGATGGTGCGCCGACGTAAGGGAGTCTGTTTGGAGAGGTAATTAGTGCGAAATCGGAGTCTGGTTTGGTCGTCGTTCACGGAGAAGAAAAATGGTGAATGGAGTGAAGTCTTTTGAGATTCATTCTTAGAATTTTAATTTGGACCGTTGGATGGTCATTTGACACATGTTGACCTTCTAGGGATGCATTGGATGTATAATGGGGATCATGCACTGGGGCGATACCTTATCCTAGCGGTGTCAACCGGTATGGTTTTTGTCACACCCCTATCCCAACAAGGGATAGAATACAATATCAGGGTATGATTGGGGTGACACGCGTCATCCCACCTCACCGCTAGGATCTCGTCGATGGCCAACTCACGATCATAAACCAATATTAAAATACAATAATATCAGAGTACGAAAGACAAAGGAATATTACATTCCAAGACAATGTCGAGTTTGCAAAGCGTAAATGAAATGATTATAAGATGTTCATTGGCTAATGATAATAAGTAACATAGTTACAAAATTCCTATGACCATCAAGTAGCTACCAAAAGGTAAAACATAAAAGTTTATACAAAGCACAATGCTCTAAAATAATAATAAAACGGGAACGATCCCAAGTACCAAGTACAACCCGTAGGCACAATCATCATGGGCAACCATCGCCATGATCCTCGATCCACGGTCTCTCGGCTCCACAAGAATCATCCGCATCCAAATCTAAAAAGAATGTGTACACGGGGTTAGCTCCACCGAGCTAGTGAGAGAGAGAAAAGGGGATGCACAATCACACAATCACAAATAGTCCATGGTGCATGCTATTATTAATTCATTTACCACCTAACACACAATGCTAAGTCAATGGGTATATGCTACGCAATAACTCGGGAAGACATTGTGGATCCTTCCATTCTCACCACAATGCAACCTCAATTATTACTATGGAGCCCGCGCGGTCGTAGTCATCACCACCCGAGAGGCGAGACCCGATAACCATTACTACCCCTGGCCTGGCCTCTCTAACTCTCCACAAAGCGGGGTGCTCGGCTACCCAACGCCTAAACCCCTGTTGGTAAGGGTCGTAGCATAGGGAACCGAGCCTAACCACGGATATACTACATGAATCCTATTGTGTTGAGAGGTACATCCGGGTGTGTCAACGTCCCATTCCATCTAACACCGGGTACCGACAACAAACGCATACAGCAAGAATGAGATGCAATATATAATTCCACGTAATACGGGGTTCGGTGCAGTACTTCAGACCGTAACCCAACACAAATCCATATCATCCAAATCATCATCATCGAATAAGAATAAATGCAAATATGCAATCATGCTTGAATGATAATGTCACAATATAATTCATAAATGCATGAATAAGCAATAGTAAACAAGCTCAAACAGTTACCCAAACCCACTCACCAATTACTTCAAATGGAATTTGTATAAGCGCAACGATTCCGCTCAAAATCACCCCATTGCACATATGTTGGCGCCTATGGAAGTGAATAAGAGTGTGAGAGAGTGTAGGGGAGGCCTCATAGAGAAACCCCACCGTTTACATAAGTTATAAGCCTTAAAACGCATCGGAGGCAACGTCGGACTCAGCAGGCTTGCCTCGACCTTGCCTCCGACCTTCCCTGCGAGCTCGGGACACATCGGAGGCAAACATCGGACTCACGCAGTCTTGCCTCCGATGCAACCCAAGTGTGATTTCAAGGTCTTTAAAAGCCCGGGGTTGTCCCATTTGGTTCTCTAAGCCTCAAGGGACAAGGGAGGGGTGTCTTGGAGTCTATTTGGGTCTTAGAAACACCCAACATTCAAAGATTTAAGGGGGTTTAAAGGATCAAAAGCTCAAAAATCCAGATTTGGGGTTTTCTTTGGTGGTTGAAGCTTTAGAATCAAATAGATTCACAAGAAGAGGTCAAAATAGAGGTCTTTATAGGATTGTAATGAAAATAGGAAAGCATCCTACAAGGGGAAACTACACATGACTCGAGCTAACCCTTTGGGTTTCAAAAAGAAATCCCCATCTTGGGGCGCAACCAACGAACCACCCAAGCTCAAACGAGCAAGGGGAAGAGAGAAAAATGGGGGAAAAGGGCACTTGGCTTACCTGGTTTGAGGTACACACGATGTACCTTCTTTAAAGCTCAAACCCAAGACCGTTTCCTTCTTCTTCTTCCCTTCCTTCTCCTTCTTCTCCTCCTTGCCGCCTCCTCTCTTCAAAGCTCTCCTCCTTTTCACGATTAGGTTAGGAAAGAAAAGAAAAAGAAAGACTAAGGAATAGTCTTACCCCTCTCTCTCATATAGAAAATCACTTTTAATGGCCTGTTTGGATAAGGCCTCATAAGTGTAGGCTAGGGTCTGTTTGGATAGGGTCAAACAACCATCCACCCCTACACAAGCTCTAAAAATCCTAACTTGGGCCCCAAGGCCCACATAAGGTCAAGTTAATAAAAGGGGTAAGGGTAGGGTCAAACATGGCGGGACACCAATAGTACCTTAGCCACGGGGTCTCACCCACAAGGGTCCTTGTCGCGACATTGGATGCGGGTCGGAGGCAACCAGTAACCTTGCCTCCGATGCGAGTAGGAAGGTGGTTCCCACCATAAGAGGTCGGGGCCTTTGGACCATCTTCGAGGGCTTTGAGAGGCGATAAGCACACAACAAATTTGGTCAACTACTTACCGACATGTCAGGTGCAACCTCCGTGGTCCCGACTAGTTTCCCGGCAAACTCGTACTATGGTCAATAATTTTATAGGGTTTGACCACCGGTGAGAACAACTCACCAGATAAGTGGCATGATAACTACGCGGGAAGAATTAATAATTAATTATTCTCGGTGCGGTATAACGTTTGTGCTGATCGGAAAATAGGTACCCAATATCGATATCGTATTGTTTAAGAATCCCATTTCCAATATCGATACCGTATCGCTACAATATAGAAAAACGGTATGGATTTGGTACAGAAACAGTATAAAATTTGGTTTTTAAAAATGGTATTAAAAATGGTATAAATTCGGTACGAAATGGTTTGAAATTCGTTTTTTTATTTTATTTTTTACCGATATTAAAAACGGTGCTTATTAGATATTAGAAACGATATTTTATTCATTATTGAAATGTTTTTATCATGTGAATCTGAGATCAATAACACAAAGAATGCCATATTGTGAAAGCACATGAAGCTGGTGTTGTTATTAGTGTTTTTTTTTTTAATGGGATTATTAGTGTTGTTTTATTACTCTTATTATCGGCTCTACACTTTAATTTACTGTTCTGCAATCAGAAACTCTGCTGCAGCCACTTTCGTCTTCTCCCAACCCCTCTAAACTGGAACCTTCTTGTAGTTTACCCATGACCATTAGACCTGTTTCCTGAACCTGATTTCCCATCATAAGACGCCCATGAAAGCTTGAAGAGATATAACTCGAGTCTCACTCCTTTTTTCTGTCTCTTACTAATTATTATGGGGATTTTGAAATAAATCCATGGATGGATCTATATCTACAGTACCCTTAACCTCTATTACACAGCCAACTACAACTATGCTGTCTTTGGATTTGCACCTCAAGGGCTTTACTGGCGTGAGCTTAAGAAGATAAGTTCTCTTGGGCTTTTCTCCAAAATCCGGTTTGACATTCTGTAGATGCTGCTGGAGAGTAGAGATGATGATGAGGCTAGAAGATCTGAGAAAGGTTTAGAAGAACTCGCAAGGTTAAGATCCAAGGAGGCTCTGACGCTCTGGGCGCCGCGAAGAAGCCAGGAAGGGCAAAGGAGAAAGGGAAATTGAGAAAAGCCAAGAGTGAAATGCTTGAAAGGATTAGGGATTTAGGCTTTAGGTATTTTTTTTATTTTACAAGTTTACGCCCCTAAAACGGTATGATTTTGATATAATTTCGGTATAATGGTACGGTTTCGATACATATTGATGGTATTAATTTAAAAACCAATTCTATACCATACCGTGGTTAATGCCATTTTTTGGTACCATGCCGTATCGTTTTTACAATGGTGCAATTTAATACGATTTTATACAGATCGGTTTCGATTTTGATATATGATTTCGGTTCTAAATTGACACCCTTACGGGGGTTAACCTGTTAGTTTTGCCTTAGTGCCTCAGTCCCTCGGTTCATCGAATCGAAGTATCTCCTCCTTCTCAATAAAGAAAAATACTTCCCTTGAGAAATGAATTTACGAGAATCAAGAAGGAAAAGTGAATTTTACCCAAAAAAGAAGGAAAAGTGAAAAGTCTCTGTAGGACTGTAACTTAACAACTAAATAAACATACATGGAAGTATGGAACGTAGTCTCATTGTAAAGAGGGATAAGGATTTTTCTTAGCTAGGCTGTTGGGGTGTCTAAGCATTACTGTTTTGAGTTATTTATTACTAGCTTCTCTTGTGCTTCCTTTCAATAATAAGAAATCATGAGTTGGTCGTCGTCTGATAATTTATTTGTGAACAATAGTTTAGAGGTCTTCTCCGTCGACCTCTTTTCAGAACCATTAAAACTGGAACGGAGCGCCGCCGTCTACGACGGACCCCAAGGCAATGGTTTCAAAAGCTTCTTGCTTTTTAGTAACTTTCTAGTTAACCATCAGGGAAAGGCTATCGTTCGCGTCCCAAAGCGCGATTACCTCGGTAGATACAACCTTGAAGATTATAGTTTCTTCGTCCTAGAAAAGGTAGTACCATTGCACAATTTTGGGAATTTCCCAAACAAACACTTATCGAAGAATCCCCCACAAGCATCGAAGGAATTGAAAAGCCTCCTGAAGTCTATCAAGTCTGAATTGGCGATGAGCACAGAGAATGAAATAGAGAGCTCCATTACTGATTCAGATTCAAAAGGCAAGGTATTAAGCAAGTTAGCAGATTTCAATTTCTCCCCTTCACGTGTATTAGGTAATCGTTGCGACTTCTTGGGGTTCTTGCGGAGGATGAATCGAGCCTTCGTTAACAGGGCAGGGACATATCTCAAGTTTAATTTTATTGCAACCAGGTTTTCAGGACCACGGGTTTTTCTTGACAATAAGATTCGCTATTATGATCAACAATGGCACACTTATGATTTTATGAGAATGGTTCAGTTTGATGCGAATGAATGTGAAGCAGGTCTTGTAGAACGAGGAGTTTCATTACCTGTTTCACTCTCCATTGTCCATAACGCTGATCATGCAGACTGGATTGTCAAACGAGCTCTCGGTAATCCCTGTGCTTTCACTTTCAATGAGTTTTGTTTTATTGGGAGAATAACGAAAGATACCTCCGCTACTACTTTCTTTGTTTTGCAAACAGAGCAAACAAAATGGGAGAAGAATGATGATATGAAGATTCCTGAATTTATTTAATTGGAAAATTTTTGTATTTTTACAACTAATGCTGTGTCTTGAAATGCATTTTAAGTCAATTTCGTATTTTCTGTCAAACTGTTTTTATGCATGTCAAGCACTGCCTTTTAAGTGTCTGGTATCCCGTATCTGTAGCTAATAAGTGCTTATGTGCTTAAATGGATAGAAGTAAGTAGATATCTATGCATGTTAGTCATGATGTAGATCAATTTCTGTTTTATTAATGAATATTTTTCTTTTCTCAAAAAAGTAGTTAATATTTTTGTTTCATTATTTTTTGCTTAGTTTATTTAAGGGGCGCTGTTCTCTGTGCCGCTGGGCCCAGACATATGGGGGGTGGGTGCAATGACCACCTTGCCCCCCCTGCACAGGCTGCCCATGTGCCTGGACGCATCCTGCGCTGCAGCACAGAGAACATTCTCCCTTTATTTAATTAGTGTTGATATGATTAGAAATAGAAAAGTTATCTAAGCCAACATCTCATTGGTATAACTTCAGCTTGAAATAGACATTTTTTCTGTTTGATCCTTTAATCCAGTTAGGAAAACTATGAATTAGAAGAGAAATATTTATTTGGGGCATGAAATCATTCACAAGTTAGAAGTATATGATTTTAAATAATACGACAAATTTATGATTTCATTAGAGCAAGTTACATGACAAAATTTATGCAAGAGTAAACCGTACAAGCTAAATCTTCACTAGACAAAGTCAGAAATACCCTTAACACTGTTCCCAAAGTCCCTACCAGAACCTCTGGCCCGGCAGGGTTTGAGAAACCATATCACTTCCAAAACACTTAGAAATTTTGAATAGTTATACAAAGGGAAAAATCATTGAATAAGATAATCCAACTTTGATAAGTTTATAAAGGCAGTTCATCTCTGACCGTTAGATAGCCTATAAATTCCTTGGATTAACAACGTATCAAATTTCATAGTCTAATTCAAATAAATATTTCTCGCATGTATTAGTGTGTATTCCTATATATGGCCGTGCATATTTACAATATCCCTACTATAATTGTGCACTCTCCCATAATTCTGATTTTCTCACCTCTAATTTTTGCTACTTTTGGCAATTCTGGTTGGCTGAAATTTTACATGGGAAGAGAAGACAGTGAGGTCTACCTATACACTCAATTAGAAGTCACGCAGAGTGATATTTTCCTGAATCCCTCCCTTGCATGGTTTTAGGTATCGGCATTGGATCGTCCATATTGGTATTGATCACAATCAATACCAATATCGGCAAAAAAGGTGATGGCTTTTGAATTTTTGGCCAACATGAATCGATACCATTTGACATGAATTGATATTGTGTTAGTGTTGGCTGTGACCAATACCGTGAACTAAATCCTTGGGCCTAAGGTCAAACACCATGTATGTTGAGGGTTGATGCCTTGTATTTTGTAGTTTGGGTTGTGGGCTCTTCGAAGGGTTAATAAATATTTAGGGTTTAATTACGTCAAGATAATTCGGAAAATTGTATCTTTGTGTTCCTTATAAATTGGTAATGATAGGGTTATTAGGGTTACTAAGAATTCTTTGGAAACATACAAAAAAAATGAGGTAGAGAGCTTGTAATTAATCTTTTCTCTATTGCTAATGAAACTACTCTCATGTTTTCGTAGATAAAATTATATAAATACTTTGTCGATTTGTCCAACCATGTATATCCTTGTATTGTGTAATTATTTGTTTGACCTTTCCGTTGTTTCTCTACATCTACATCTTGTATGGGATTTGGTTTCTACAATATAATAGGAACGTTAAGTTATGTTGCATTAAAAACAACAAAACAGAAACAAAAGAATCGCAACTCACAAGAAGTAGACATTTTGGTGTAATCCCTAACAACAGGATCTATATACTCTTCACGGAAGATATGCTGTGAATAGTAAATTATAACAATTGTAGGCCGGATCATTATCGTCTCCTATTCCCTGCTTGGTACAATGGTCCAATTCCACTCATAGGAACCGAAAATGACAATCTAACCCTCTATCCGAAGATATTATCCGAGGGAAGATAAAACATCATTTTTGCCTCCCTATGAGTGAAACTGGACCACTATACCGGACAGGAAAAAAATTCATTGCAGGCCACCCATTCTTGATTCATTGTATGATATGGGTTTCGCAGTTTCAACATCTCAAAATGTTTTTGCTTTTCCCCGCTTATCTCACACCATACACATCCGTTCTATTTATCCGACAAAGGTTAAAGATTCTATTCCTTTTGATGGGCCAAAGCCCAACAATCGCTTTGATCAGAGGGCCCATTACAAGAACCTTCCAAGAAATCTGGAACTTTGAAAGGTTTTTTTTTTTTTTAGTTAATTGGAAGTTTTAACATATCTAGTTGATAGAAGTGGGGATCCAACCTGGGAAGGGATAAGATACCAGCCAAAAGACTGGAACTCAAGACATCTTGGTGAGCATGGGCATGAAGCGCACCATGGCTCACCATGCTCAAGAAACTTTATACTATAGTTCAGTCGCTCAGCAAATGGAAACGCTACACGAAATTTAAATCATTTTTTGGATAATCAAACGTTGACGGTTACACGTGCTCTTATCTTAATTACATATAACAAAACGGATGAGGTGGCAAGTGCTCATTCGACTGTGAAGTTCGTTGAACTAAATGGTAGTTGGGGGTTCTTAGAAGTTGCAAACAACCGTCTCCCACAACCCCTTCGCGGCTTCACGTGCCTTGCAAGTCTTCCACTTGGCAATATCTCCGGGTTTCACGTGGCGCTTAATCTCGAGCCCATGTAGAAAAAGTAAGACACAGGAACGAGGGCCGTGGTTGGACAATGGGAAGCTGACACGTGGAATGTCGGCAACCCACCGCCCACTCTTATTTTTCGAATAATATAATGTTGTGGCACAACGGGAGAGGGTATTCTGGGAGAAGACGCCACAACGTTCGATATTGAAGTTTGGCTTTTGAACGAAGGAACAAATTATTATTATTCGCTCCGGTTAGTGGGTTATCTTTTCCACTTTATTCTTTCTTTATATGCTTTTTTGTTACGAAATCCCATCTAAAGGAGCTGTATCTAAATTATGAGGGGTTTTATGGATAAAAAAGAAAGAAAATTGTGCTATGAAATTGGAACTTAGACAAGATAGCTATTGTAAATAACAATATAAAAGGGAGACAATTTGTAATTTATGACCAAATTTTAAGACCAAGACAAAGTCTGCGTGCCATTTTTGGTAGGAAAACTTGGGTAATATTGGGAGGTTAAGAACATAATTGCGTTCGTAGGCTTATTCAAATTGCTAATAGGTTCCATTTGATACTTGATGTGGTAACGACATTTGGCTCTCTTTGAAAAGGAATTATTAAAGAAAAAAAAAAAAAAAAGTAACAATTGATACATCTTTCTTTCTTTATTTTCAAACAGGGAAAAGGTTTCTCAGGATGCCCATGTCTGGAGGGATTTGCACGCTGCATTACTAACAATGCAAAAAATAGTATCATCCATGGATTAGACTAGGAGAGAGAACGAGTGTCAATGTGGGTCTCATATCTCATTATGTGCTCTACAGCTAGCATCACGTAATTTATTGCCTTCCAAATGTTATGTTGGTTTTTACAGTATGATGCCTTTGGAACTATCAGAACCATTCAATTTGTTATATAGTTTCAGGAGCACTTGCTAAGTCAAGGATTTAAATTTGAAGTTGTTTTGATTAATAAATCTCATGGTGAGATCAATCAAATTAAGTCATGTTCCTATCTAAGTACATCACAAAAACCCTAAAATCCTGAGAATCTTGATAGAGGAGCATCACAGCAATCAATCAGTTGTATGAAAGAGAGTTTTTATTTCCCATCTCCATTTTATTATAGACGAGATGCTTCAAGATGTGTTGACATTAAAGTTGCAATGCTTTTTCATGAAGATTCTAGCAAAACCCTAATAAGGTGAGACTCAATTTTGTTGGCAGGATGTTGAGATGGAAAAATAGGGGGATTGGACCCAAAAGTTGTGATATTTTGAGGTAGGAATATTTAAATAAAGAAAATTTTGTGATTTTCCGAATCTTGGCATTTTTATTGGTTTTTTAAGTTGCTGGATATTACTCCCCCTTCCAAAAAAACAAAAAAATGAAGAGGCTGCAGCAGAGTTAGTTAAAATGGGAACAGTAAATTTTTTTTTTGTATGGTATGGCGTGTTAAAAAGGATTGGAATTCAAATAAGGCGATAAAAAATATAGTCAAACATATTGATAACGGAAAAAAATGAAAATAGATGGTATGTGTTTTGACTTGTTTAAAATGATTTAGAATTTGAGCGAGATGGTCAAAAATACAATCCAACATTTTTTAAAATGAAGAAAAAAATGAAAACTAATTATACATGTTTTAGATGTCAAGATTTGAAAAATATTGAGCAAAAAAGGGATATAAATTATGAGACCAACTCTTGTTTCTTCCATTATATATTATTAAGGAAAAAGAAAACTGCTAAGTTGTGTAGCATACATCCTCTCCAATGACATTTAACCACCAAAGTTGATCTCTCACCATCCATGAGGTGTGGTCCTCACATCCCAAAGGTAGTCCCCACATCCAATGGATGGTGGAAGATTGACTCTAGTGGTTAAATGTCACTAGAGAGGCTTCGAACTCCATATGCTAATGCGGACCTTTATCCCTTGAGGTTTGCTGACCAGTACGGTTGTGTGGTTCCTTGCATAGGGGGCTAAAATGATCTTTCCAACTCCTGACCGAACACACTACCCCGGTGGGGTTCACACCCCTTTTATTAGAGGCACTAGGGAACCACACCGGGTAGGAGAACCGCAGGTGATAAAAATTCATGCTAATGCACCCTTATGTCAGTCAGTCTCTCTCCCCCTTCCTATCAAATGACATATCTACCCCTATTATGGGAGGAGAGATAGATATAAGAAGCACCAATGACAACATTCTTTCGCCCTAAACATTTGATGTACTAATTATAAATTTATAATTTTAAATTATTATTTTTTTCAAAAATAAAATTAAGTTTTTTAAAATGTCAGGCAAACGACTTTAAAAAATTTTCCTACTATTTTGGGTGTTTTTTACCATATAATTGAAGTAAATATGGAAGGCGGTAAAAAAAGGGGGAGGGAGGGATGAAATGGCAAAAAAATATATTTAAAATGCATTTTATTAACTAACTATGGTCTTCCTCAGGCATTCAAATTTCCCAACTTTTGAAAACCCAATGAAACTTACAAGACTCCCTTTATTGTTCATTCCCACCTAAGCTTAAAAAATACGAAATCGGCGGATCGATCTCAAAAAACCCTAGATTCAGTCCTCAGATCTGAAAACTCAACGGTTTTAGGGTTTTAACATATGAATAATCAATTCCCCGATTCAATTTTTAATTCTTAAAACCGCGTTCCAACTCTATTAATTAACTCCCCCCCTATCCAATAAAATGAAGCCTAAGTATCGTACATTTTGTATACGATAGCACTTAACAAAAGTATATTATCACAGATACATACTCATGTGTGTTTCAGAGGGAGAGAGAGTCCATCCATATGACTAGACATAAGAGTCTCTAACCAAGGTTCCTAATCTTGGGATCGGGCATGACCGATATCGATTCCGATCGGTCAAAATTGTCTTGAATCGACTAATAATGATAAAAATCCGAGTCATAAACAATATTAAAAAATAAAAAAAATAAAAAAAGAAGACTGATAAAACGGTAATTGAAATTTGAATCCTCTACTATCGAGTTGCTAGAAAAGACGATACTGTCGAGACACAACGAGGTGATGAATGACCGCCTTACCCCCCTGCTCGGGCAAGGGTAAGGTCATTCCTAGCCTTGCTGTGTCTCGAAAGTACCGTCTTACCGGGCAGCTGGACAGTAGAGGATCGGAATCGTTCTTAATCCTATTTTTTAGGTTGAGGTTACCTTTTTCACCTCCTCAACCTCACCCACTAACACCATTATCTAAAAAAATCCTCCAATTTTATTGTAAGATCAAATCAATGTTTTCATAGAATGAAATTTTCTCATAATAGATTCGTAGTCCAAAATGGTTAGATCCCCCTTTTATACACTCATTCAAAAAAGAAATATTTCCTTAATTCTTATTCTCAAAAAAATATTCCATTAATCTTTCTCTTACTTTAAAAAAAAACAAAGAAATATTCCCTTAATCGGTTCTTGGTAAAAAAAAGTAAGATCGCCCATTTTCCTCACAGATTTGAAACCCTAAATCCATGAATCACGGCTTGAAAGATTTGAAATTAAGAAAAAATATGAATTTTAAACCAAAAAAATGACAGTATGACGGATCCAACAAAGTTGGCCGGGGAACGAACCGACAAAACCTTGTCATATCAATCTGATCCGAGATTACGAACCTGCCTATTATCCTTCAAAAATTGGTGTCATTAATTGCGTAAAAATGGAAGAATTTGGAATCGGAATAATCTTTTGAGAAGCTTAAGAGAAATGCTTCAAAAGCCATGGAAGATACATAAAAGGAAATTTCCTAAAGTCCTTCCAAAGGACACGGGGGTCCATACTTTTTTCTGCTTCTCCATAAAAATTCAACATTGATAATGAAATACAAAAAAGTCACAAAATCTCAAGTCCCCACCGACCTCATCCATCAATACAGTGGCATAGATACTTTTTTCTTATTCATCGGAAACCATAAAGTAAAGTAAAGTTATTACTAGAACAACCCATGAATCACTCTCACAGTCTCACTCTCTCTCACATACACTCACACCCACCAGTTGAATTTAATATTTTATAAGTCACAACCTCCTTAACTTCAACTATACCTCTTTACTACCTTCGTCGTCTATAAATAGTCTACTTTCCCCCAACCAACAAACCATTCAACTACAGATCAAGCTTAATTTCCAAATTTTTCTCTTTACCACTATAGTTTCTTCCTTTCTCTTGGTTTTTAGTGTTTCGCAGAACAAGCTTTTGTTTCTGAGCTTTCCAATTTCCATGGCTCCTAGCTTGACTAAAAGTAATTCAGACCTTCTTGGTCTCATCGACGACCAACCACCATCGCCGATTAGTTTGGAACAATCAACCTTTTTGGCCAACGGCCACCCATTCCTCTCCGATGTCCCTTCAAACATCTTAGCTACTCCGACCTCTTTTGTATCCATAGATAAGGCGGCGGCGGCTGCAACCACCGTTGGTTGCTACGTTGGCTTCGACGCCGATGAGGCCAAGAGCAGGCACGTGGTGTCGATAGGGAAGCTGAGAGGAATACGTTTCATGAGCATATTCAGATTCAAGGTTTGGTGGACAACTCATTGGGTTGGAGACAAGGGGAGCGATGTAGAGTACGAGACCCAAATTATGATCCTCGACCGGTCCGAATCCGGTCGACCCTACGTCCTCCTCCTCCCTCTCATTGATGGTTCATTCCGTGCTTCTCTCCAACCGGGTCAACACGATAACGTCGATTTATGCGTGGAGAGCGGTTCAACTCAGGTTACTGAGTCGAGTTTCAGAAGCTCTCTGTATATACACGTAGAAGGTGATCCTTTCAATCTGGTGAAGGAAGCAATGAAGGTCGTGAGGGGTCACCTGGGAACCTTCAAGCTCCTAGAAGAGAAGACTCCACCAGGTATAGTAGATAAATTCGGGTGGTGTACGTGGGATGCATTCTACTTGACGGTCCACCCGGATGGAGTGTGGGAAGGGGTGAAGGGTCTGGTCGAAGGGGGTTGCCCTCCCGGTCTGGTTCTTATCGACGATGGGTGGCAGTCTATCTGTCACGACGAAGAAGACCCCGCAAACCAAAAAGGGATGAGTATGACGTCAGCAGGAGAGCAGATGCCATGTAGGCTCATTCGATTCGAGGAGAATCACAAGTTCAAAGACTACCAGAGTAAGATGACGGTGGTGGATACAAATGGGAATACAAATGAAGGTAGGGGTAGAAAAGGTATGGGAGCCTTTGTGAAGGACCTGAAGGAGTCCTTCAAGAGCGTAGACTACGTATATGTGTGGCACGCATTTTGTGGGTATTGGGGTGGGGTCAGACCCAATGTCCCAGGAATGCCAGAGTCCAGGATCATAACCCCAAAGCTGTCTCCGGGCCTACAGATGACCATGGAAGATCTGGCCGTTGATAAGATCGTCAACAACGGTGTGGGATTGGTTCCACCAGAGAGGGCCCACCAGATGTACGAAGGCCTCCACTCTCATCTTGCATCAGTTGGGATTGATGGTGTCAAGGTGGATGTCATCCATGTAAGTTTCAAGTTCCTCATCTTTTTATTCGCAATTTTAGAAAATAACCATTTTACCCTTCATTTTAATGAAATGGACTTTGACTCTGTGTTGATGATACAGTTACTGGAGATGTTATCTGAAGACTATGGTGGAAGGGTGGAGTTAGCCAAAGCTTATTTCAACGCCATAACAGCTTCTGTGAGGAAACATTTCAACGGAAATGGGGTCATTGCTAGTATGGAGCATTGCAACGATTTCATGTTCCTAGGAACCGAGGCCATCACACTCGGTCGTGTCGGTGAGTTTCCCACTCTCCTTGACTCGGTGTCTCCTTCTCCAGTCGAAACGTCTCTCCATTAGTCTATTCAAGTTAATAAATGTGTTTGGAAAATAAATGCGTTTTATCGCTATATCTTCCACGTACCCCCAATTTACCGTTAAACCACCAGTCTTAGATGGACCCCACGTTAAATTCCTGTTTAATTGTTGATGTTCTGCAGGGGATGACTTCTGGTGCACGGATCCATCTGGTGATCCAAACGGGACCTACTGGCTTCAAGGGTGTCACATGGTGCACTGTGCGTACAATAGCTTGTGGATGGGGAACTTCATACACCCTGACTGGGACATGTTTCAGACAACTCACCCTTGTGCACAATTCCATGCTGCTTCTAGGGCCATCTCCGGTGGGCCGATCTACGTCAGTGACTCGGTCGGAAAGCACGATTTCCGGCTACTCAAGACCCTTGTCTTGCCCGACGGCAACATACTCCGGTGCGAATATTATGCCCTTCCGACCCGGGATTGCCTCTTTGAAGATCCATTGCATGATGGGAAGACCATGCTCAAGATTTGGAACCTCAACAAGGTAAGCTGTTGGAGACTTTTGGCTTTGCATCAATGAGGTGCAAGTGGACCAGACCGGGCCTTGCCTGACTCATTTTGGTTTAAATGGAACCCAAATTTGGCCCAAGTTAGTTTGACTAATTATTCATTGATCGTGTTTGTTTGTAAAGAAATCGATAGAAAAATATTTACTCATTATTACTTTTTGTCTTATTTATTTTTTTCGAACAGTTTACAGGAGTCATAGGAGCGTTCAACTGCCAAGGTGGGGGATGGTGTCGTCATGATCGGAAGAACAAATGTCACTTAGAGTTTTCACAAGTCATGACATCGACAACGAACCCAAGAGAGATAGAGTGGAAAAAAGGAAAAAACCCAATTTCCATTGATGGAGTAGAAATGTTTGGTGTGTACTTGTTCCAAGCAAAGAAGCTTTTGCTCTTGAAGCCAAATGAAAACTTAGAAATCTCATTAGAACCGTTCAAATTTGAACTTCTTACGGTTTCTCCCGTGAAGGTATTGAAAACGATCCAATTTGCACCGATTGGATTAGTGAACATGCTTAACACTGGTGGTGCCATCCAAACATTGGACTTCGATGAAGAGAAGAACTGGGTTCGGGTCGGGGTTCGAGGATCCGGAGAAATGAGGATGTTTGCATCCGAGAAACCCAAAGCTTGTGGTATTGAGGGGAAAGAGGTGGAGTTTGGATACGAGGATAGTATGGTTGTGGTCCAAGTTCCCTGGCCTAATTCTTCCAATTTTTCTGTAATTGAGTACTTATTTTAACACTGGAGAGGATGACTTCCTCATCTATATATTTAGTTTAGTGTTCGTCTTGGGGATGGTAACTTATGAAAGTTGATTAATAAAGTGTGCATTGTAAATTGTATTTCTCATTGTTTTAACAATGGAAGTGCCAAGCAATGTTGTACAGCCACTCACTCTCTTCCTTCAAAATTTCCCCTTAAAAGAATTAATTTAGTTGTATATAATGTAAAATAATGTAACCAGATCCAGGTACTCAGGTAGCTGATCCCTATTAAGTTGGAAAAGGACTAAGCTGAATTGGTTTTTTTTTTTCATATAGGAAGTAAAGCAAATTTAAAAATGAAAATCTCTAACTCAACCTTAATCTATAGTAATTATTAGACTAAAAGGAGAAATTAAATTACAATTTGTGAATTTTCTCATACATTGTTCAAGGTTCCCAACTTTTAAGGTTAGGTACTTTCTCATACAAGATTCCCAAAGTCTTGGCAAGCCAGAGGGATACATTGCAATGATTTGTACTCTCTTTGCAACACACTTGTGTACCATTTGATGGAAGTTTGATGGACAGCGAGAATACAATAAGGAGGGAAAAAAGTTTCCTACCCACGTTACCATGTGTACAGATGATGTGGCTATTTCAGACTGATAGAGAGGTCATAGACTAGATTAGCTCTCTGTTATACTCCAGTCTTATTCAACTATATATCTTATCATATATTGGCATAAATTCCATGTATGGTCATGCACACCTACGGTATATTGACAAAAATTATGCACAGATGCACTATGACCCTCCACAGACCTCGCAATGGCAGAAGCCTCGTGCACTGGGTACTTATTAGGTTCTCAACAAGAAGAGAAAAAATGTCACATTTCAGCTCAAATCATGGACCACTCAAAGCACACTCAAATATTCATACAGCTAGGGTATGGATGCTCATGCCTTGCAAGTTGGGGCAATACTAAGGCAGTTGTTATTCTATATGGTCAATATTGTATGAGAATTGATGGAATTGGTCCAAAACCCCTAAGAGAAGATCCTCTATTTCATGTTAGCAAGAATTATCTATGCCACACCAACGCAATGATATAGATAAGAGCATAAAAAAGGTGCTTGGGAAAAAATATAAATTGACAACTCTACGCAAGTATAGGTGCAGTTGCTAAAACATCCTAGAAATGCGGTTTCTCTTTTCATAATGAAAGCAACCATAACAAACCCTGTATGCTGGAGAGAAACAATAATTTTTTTTGGTTAAAAGGTACACAGCTAGTCCTCTTACATGCCTTCTAAATTGCCTCTCTTCCAGAGATGTATCACTACTACTAGTGATTCCACAACAATTGATTGGGGAACGCAAGCTCAGATTTATTCTAAAAAAGTTTGCAATGAAGGTAATAGAGCACAATTCAGGCAAAATTTCAAATGTACAACATAAAACTAATCAGTTCCTATTGCTACATGTAAATCTCAATTTCCAGCTTCGCCAGAATTAACATCACTCACTTTCTTATCACCAGCAGCCTCAACATTATCCTCTACCGCCGGTTCTTTATGGGACAGTTCATCCCTCAGTCTTCGAACCTCGGAATCCTTCTCTTCTATTTTTTGTTGTAAAATAAGCACCTGAAATACAATTTAACTTTTTTCTTAGATATGTTATAATCTAGTTCTAGGGCTAGTAATTTCTGTCAAAAGTATATAGATGCTAATCGTACAAGACAATCGTTATACAGAGACAAATCATAATTCATCTACTTAAGCTAGAGGTAGCACCAGTTTTATTCATTTAAGTTAAAAATAGAACCAGCGTCATTCTTGATATTTTTTTCTCGTCAGAAAAGAGAGAAAATTGTTTTCAATGGTTGGTTAATTCCCAAACCAATTGTTGTAATTTTATTTAGGCTAGTTATCCAGGTAACAATGGAAGGTGATGTTTCCAAAAATCACAAGACAAATCTAAGTCACCCAATTTATGGGTTTTTTTTTAAAAAAAAAATTAAAATCTAAACCATTGGTTCCCACTCAAAGTTGGAAGAGTGCATAGTTGTCTAGAGAACCAGTACACACGTGCATGCACAAACAAGGGATGTGTGTCAATACAAAAGGATTACTTAATTGAATTAGATTCAGAAATTTGACATGTTCATGTCCTCCATCCAACGGTCATAATGGAGGACATATCATCTGTCAACGAGGGAGAGTAGATGCCTTGTGTCATTTGAAAAAATAACACAGTTTTTGTGATCCGGCTCCTCTCCACTGAGTGGAGAGCCCAAAGAGGCATCCTGACGGCTGGGCTGTGCCGCACACATCTTAACGCGTGCCCAGTCAGCCTTTGGGATGTGTGCGGCACAACCCAGCCATCGGATACCTCATTGGGCTCTCCACTCAATGGAAAGGACCCCAATCCCAGTTTTTGTAACAATAATTATCCACCTTTAATTAATTACAAAAATCTTTTATACCATTTTCACCTCAATGAGAAATTTTGGCCTAAACAGCTGCATCAAATGCAAAATAGCAAATGTGAAATCCATCATGGCCACCATTACATGTCTCTTTTTCTCGTTGAATGCTGTTCCTATTTAGGAGAGTGTCACCGGCATAGTTGTCATGGCGTGTAGGCGATCCTAGGTGTTGAAGGAGGGAAAAAATCAAGCAAAGCGCCTTGACAACTATGGTCACCGGCAGAATACTGCGTTGCAGCTATCACCATTAACTTGTGAAACTTGGAGCTATCACTAGTTTTGATCTGGGATGATCAGTAAATGACATAAGATGCAGTGTGGTATCACCGTGAAGCAGAATTAACGGATAAATCTTTGTGATAATTTTATCAAAAGGCATCAATAATCCATTTCAGACCAAGCGAATCAAATAACCGAAAAGCAGTAGCTATGAGTTGTTACCATTTCATTAGATTTTTCCATGTCATTTGTCAATCCTTCCATCTGGTTATATAATCCTGTAAATACCAACATGAACAATCAGGTTAGATGAACCAAGCAACACAAGTCATGCGAAATAAAGAAAAGTATTTTTGAATTGAAGAGATGCGAATTTCGGAAGTCAGATTATGTGTTGTGTTTGAAGATAGCCAAAATATATGCTAAAAATATAAAATCCATAGGTAGATTGCCGGGGGTAGATCAACAATCTTTTTGGATTAGCCAAAGACAGACTGCAAATAAGAAACTTAAAGCTCTTGATTAAATTCAGTCAGGCGGTCATAAGCTCAAGTAACTGGTATTCAGAATTTGGAATCGGAATTCAGGCCCAGATCAGTAATAAATGAGGAATTAGAAAGAACATGGGAAGAGTAACTCTGAATTGCCTAGCTTGAAAAATCTAATAATCATGATAATGATCACCACCACAACAATGATAACAATGACAATCACTGTTATTACATAGGGTAATATTATTGTCCCAACTATTTGTTAAGTTACTGATAATAACAAGACAAAGATTACCCATTCTAATAACTTTATCAAGCCTTATATCCTACAGTAGGAAGATGTAATTGAGTCCCTTCCTCCTTCAACCCATATCTCTTCTTTCTTCGAAGAACTTACTTCCTCTCTCAACAAGTCCGGTAACTCTGGCTACAATTTTTACCCCTCTTAGGGGATCTTTTTCCCTAACCACCTCCGATGATCCTCTCCCCCATGGCCCCATCCAGTGATTGGTCTCAGTCACTGCATCTGGTGATTTTCCACTTCCCATCTCCATCTCCATCTCCAGCAATCTCCCTCTATGTCTCCTATTGTCTCTTCAAATCTGGCTAGATTTGCAACCACAATGTTCTCTTAACATCTCCATTTCCATCTCCAGCTCCAGCAATTCCCCTTTGTCTTTGATGGTGTGCTCCAATCTGACAATCTCCCTCTGGATCTATTTGTTCAGCTGCCTCTCTCCGTATACTTGCCCCAAACGATTTGTTTGTATATGTGGTTCATCGTTGGTAACTGGACATCTTGCCGAAACACCAAGGTTTTCAAGCTTTGAAAATGAAAGGTCCATAGGAGGTAAATCTTAAAATAAATGGTCCACAACTATTGTGCAGAACAGACAGTCACAAATAATATTGATGCCATATTTATAAATAATAATTTGTGAAACATTATAGCTAAAATATATTATATGAAAAGGTTTATCAGCTGAGGCACAGCCAGAAACCTTTTCAGCTGTCTTGTTCACTTCTGCCATGTGCACTGATCATTTAGTCATACAATTGGATAGGTGTGGAATCTTCCGAATACCACACATCAAATTTGAAGGCCTACCTCGATACCATGACATGCCTCGTGTCCAATTGCTTTCTCAATGATCCTTGGTTCACAAATAATTTTTAAAGCATTATTCTGACACAGAGTGAAGCCATTATTAGAAGACAGCAAGATTTTGGGTGCCAACAGAAACTGCTATATAGCAGAAAATCTGAGACAGCCATGGGGGCTTCCGCATAGGGCTGAGGCACAGCAAGATCCCCCTAAAACATTTTATTAATCTAATACAAATTTCATTGATATAGTATTACAAAATCAACAAATATTCAGAACGCAAAGAAAAAGAAGAAAAAATTATTAAGATCTGATCAGACACCTTTACTGAAATTGTATATTTAATTGGTATCATTATAATATTACTATCTTTGTCTCTCCAGCTTTAGTTCAAGTATCAAAGGTGTAGCCAGTTCCACTCGTCTACCTAGAAATCTTAATTTAGGAATTGATTCCTAATTCCAATTCCCAAAAAAGAAAATCCATGGGAACCACATTTAGTCGTCCACCTAGTGACTGAGTACAAGGGAATCACCAAGATCACTGGAAGATACCAATCCAACTTTTTTCATGAGAAGTTAAACGTTGTATGTTAGAAGAGTAATTCCCTCAAACAAAATTTAATCTAATTATTTCTAATGAAAAGGCAAACAACAGGCAATAAGGCACAGGGATGCACTCACAAGCATCTGATCAACGAATAGGCAGGGCACCACAAAGCATTGGCCAGATATTATGACAATTCCTTACTTCAAGGAGCAAGGCACCACAAGGCACTTGCCTCTTTGAATCCCCCCCCCCACCTTTTTCTTTTTCCCTAATAAAATATTAGCGACCATCCCTTTATGTATATATTTGTTTACTTTCTATTTTATTTTACATCCATATTTCTCCGGTACAGCTTCTTTTTCCCAATTTATTATATATTTATGGTGAAATTTTTTTATTGGGTCACTACCCTCATCCTGATGTACATATTGGTGGAAGCCCAAACTGCGCAAGCAAATCAAGATCAAGTTTCAGGTGAAAAAACTACCATCTGGGCTCAATCACTAAATGCCTAAAGATTTCAATCCAACAGCTAACCCCAGCAATGTCCAGATGAAATAAAGATTGTCCATACGAATTACTTCAGGTGAAAATGAATTGGATAGTTCATGAGAGAACACCAAATTCAGGATACCTATGCTCATGTATATATGTACATATCTATAATAGTTTCATATTTTCATGAAAGAGGAGAAGACATATATTGGACTGTGGTTGTTCTGAAGACAACTGAAAGAACCACCAGGGTGCTGCATGCTTAGTTTGTATCAGAAAACTGTTAAGCCATTACCGCCAAATCAGACTTTGAAGACCAGACAATTAATGTGTTTTGATGAACCCCCAGGTTCTATTTTCAGTAAATGAACTGCATAAGATAAAGATCCTATTGATATGATACAGACCTTCAAATTGGCTTCGGATTTCAGCATTTTGGGATTTCTGCAAAGCAAGTTTCATTGATAACTCATGGATCTGCAAATTAAAACTGTCAGCTACCAGAAACAGTTATGATTTAATAAGTATTAAGGACCTGAAGGCGTACCAGGTCGATAAATAGACTAAACATAAACACCTAAATGTTTGGATTATTAAATAGAAACAGTTCCGACATAGTTTAAATTTGGTTCTATGTATATAGGCACCATAGAAATTCAATCAATAAAAGATCAAATAGACGCATCACATGGTACCGAGCAAAATGGACCCCAAGAGCATAGTAATCACGGCATCTATGCGACCAAGGCATTGGAGAGGGTGCAAAATCAAGGCAACATCAACTAGGCGACCAAGGCACCTGGACGCCTAGGCGACGCCTTGACAACTATGCCCAAGAGTAGACCTCAAGAATTTATGGTTGGTGGGACCAGCTGTCATGCTTAGCTTGCTGTCTGTCACATGGCAGCTTCACCTTCCCATTCTTCAGTCAAAGTTCAGTCCAAAGAACTTTGTCAAGTGACAAAGTAAAATGCTCTTTTTCAGTCATGTTTACCTAAAAAGTAAATATTTGGACTGCAGAATTAAAAGGGGGAGTCAACTAACTGGTGAGCTATGCGGTTGGGTTGGGACCTAAATTTGACAAGCAGGCAACAAAGAGTGCCCCCCATTTCAACAAAGGGTTTTAAGGATTGGTCCCGTAGTGTAGGTTGGTCCAAGCAATCCAGATGCAGATCATTTGGGATTGACAATCCAGAGAAATGATCAGCAGTTCCAGGAAGGAAAAACCCATTAAACACAATCAATTTCCCCACCTTTATTTTCTGTTGATAAGTAACAGAAATTTTTTTTGAAACAAAGTAGATATATTATACTGGATCCTGATACATTTCAGACAATCCAAATGATCTGATACCGAATTTTAAAATCTTCATGTGGCTCAAATCAAGCTGCCTGTCTTGGTAAGCCTATTAAGACATCAAAATTTTCCCCATTCAGTTATATCCGACAATTTATTTGGGTACATTCAATTTTTCTTTCATTTAGTTATCATTCAACACTGAAGATGTTCTTTTATTTAGGTGCAGTGGCTAGAATTTGGCCTCATGGAGCGCAACAAAGAAATAAATTTTCACAATCTACAAGAAAGGTGGAACCAGAACCACTATTACGGCAGCAGAATATATTACTAACTCCCACATAAGAAAGGAATTTCACCACATCCAAGCAACATAGTTTGTAGTACCTTTCCCTCAGAAGCCATCGTTCCAATCTCCTCATTCTCCTCCTGTAGAGTCCTACATTTGGCCATTAGCATCTTCCCCATCTTACTTTGTGGCGTAAAATTTACAGCAGCAACATTATCCTGCAACTCTTTCACTTTCTTCTCCTTCTCCTCGACCAAATTCTGGCATTATGTCATTCAAGGCAAAATTGAACATCATAAACAACTTTATATGCTACTAGTGCCCCCCCCCCCCCCCCAACAAGCATTTGCATTTCTTCAATAAAGTTATCAACCCTCAAGACTGGTCCAACATCATGGCCCCAACCATACACCAAAGAAAGGAAGGATAATTCCTTAAGCCACTTGCATGAAAAAAGAAAGAAGGAAACAGAAACCCTAAAGCAGAGAAAATAAATATCTACAAAGATGGGTAGTCCAAATATGTGGGTGGGTTTCCACCAGTGATTCCCAGAGGGGGATGCTATGAGCATCAGACAGGTCAAAAGGACAAAAGTGACTAGACACAAAATCCCACAACTTTAATTTTTGAAGTATCCAAAATAAGTTTCATTATGTTGTCAATATCAATAGACTTATTCATCTTATGACTCATGAATTGTTTAATTATTAGACAGCATATGGAATATAATAAGTTTAAAAAAGGTACATTTGCTCTTACAAAGATTAAAATGCAAGGTGGAATACTTTCCATGTACCTTTAAACGTGTAAACTCCTCATGTATAGCTGGATCAAGTAATAATCTCCTTGCCTGTCAGTATTGACAGCACCAACAAGTTGAAGTCATAATGAGAGCTACACAAACAGATCAAGCAGCAGTGGATGTCTACAAACCAAGCATGCATTGAGTGTGGGGGGAAGAGAGTAAAATTTAACTCTCATTCCGGTATTCCACACAATTGAAAGGGAAAAATCTAGCATTAATTACTTATCCAAATGTTCCAAATTGTTGGGGGTGGTGAGGAAGAAAAGAAAACAGACAAAACTAAAGTTAAGGTACCTGCATTGATGGTGGCTTCAATTGTGCCCTCAGATCACGAACTGCATACTGGAAATTTGTGTGAATTTGGACATCAGATATGATAAATATCGAAAATTCTTCCAGGAAAGCTAGGTCACACTACAAGGATAGTAGTCTAAAGTAGAAAATTGAATGAAGTGTTTGCAAGAGTAACTAAAACTCTACCCTTTTTGAGCACACATTTATGGTAATGTATTAGATGCAGAGTACAATTTTATAAATGAAAAAAAGATTTCAATTATTGACAGGATCCTATATTCCCACAAAATGTAGGTTAAACATAAAATTGGGAAGAAATGAGTTACAAATGAATAAAATTATAATAACTATTGTTCAAAAACTCCCAATAAGATTTCTTTATCCCTCAAAAAGAAAGATAGTATACTATTTATAAGAATACATAGTACATAAATGATCAGCAGGCACCTTCAATTCTGCGATCTCCTGCTCACGTTTCGCAAACGTTACAATGAATGCAGCTTCCTTTTTCTTTGCCTTTTCAAGCTGAAAAACAAAGAAGCACATCATATCAAAAATATTAAATACACTTTCTACTTAGGCAGCTCATAAGTAGTGAACAACTAACCTGATCTTTGAATGACTCTTCAGAGGCTTTTAGGGTATGAAGATAGCTAACCACTAATCCAGGTTCTACATAAATGAGTAGTCAATCAATGGTTCACGTATACATGATATCAAATGAAAAGGCATTACATAGTCATAACTATATCGGTTGCAATTATTAAAAGAAAAACAGCAGGAAAAAAAAATAACCCTACACGCTGAAATGTTTTCAGAAGAAAAGAAACAGTTAAACAGTATAGCGTGGGGGTTTATGCTACGCCTTCATTTATTAGATGGGTTTAGATCTAATTACAGTAGAGTGTCCTTATTTGTAATTTGACAATTGTTATGCTATAAGTAGGTGGACTTTGACCATGATAGGAGTTATTTTGAATCCTATTGTGGCTCTAGGGTTCTCTCATTCTTCCTCTTTTCTCTTGTAGGTACTGATTTACAGGTTCTCACATCATTACATGGTATCAGAGCTTGCCCAATCAGTCCCTACTCCTTTACTCTTTGGTTTGAAATTTCCTTAGGGTTTTCCCTTTGTGGTCTGCAGCAACCTATGCTTCCATATCTGTTCTATGGAACCCTAGTTGGTAACTATTTAGAAATAAACTAGAGTTTCCTCTATTCAAGCAATCTTAAATGGGTCGGGCTAGGTGGGCAGTAATCGGGCAGGCTAGGTCGGGCACCTGTTGGGCTAGGACCCCACATCAGGACCGCCTGATTATTAAACGTGTCGGGCTTAGCTGGGCTTTAACCGGGCGGGCTTGGAATTGACACCCCTATCTATACTGCACTCAAGGGCATGTGGAAGAGCTTAATGTCTACTGACCTCGAAGTCTTAAAATCTCAACATGTAGAGTTTCTTGTGGCTAAATTTTTATCTATATTAGATACTGACTTACAGCTAGTCAAAAGCCAAATTCTTGCAGGCGAGAAGATATCATCGATGGAATATGAATGAGGCGTCCTGTCAGATTCAACTTATTGTGTCTCCCTCATTCACCAATCTGAACCATCCTCTTCTACTAATAATTCAGCCTTTATTTCAAATAGTGGTAGTTGTAGCTGTGGTGCTGGTTTTCCTGGCAAAGGTCGAGGTTTAGGGGGGGTGGGGGGGTGGGGTCAAGGTCATGGTGGTAGTATGGGCAGAGGAAAGTAACATGATCAAGGCATGCGTCAATATACTTACTGTGGAAAAATGAATATATGTTGTTGATACATGTTGGGCGAAGCATGGTAAACCCAAAGAGGGCTCAGTAACTGTATGCTAATACTCCAAGTTACCAAGGCGTCCAGGCTCCTTGGTCGCCTTGCTTTTAGCCCCTCTCCAATGCCATGCTCGCCTTCCCGCCTTGATAACTACACTAATACTATTAAATCTGATCAGAGTTCTACAGAGGGCTCACCTTTTGACGCCAATCTTGCTTCTACATTGCTTTTAGCCCCTCTCCAACGCCATGATCGCCTTCCCGCCTTGATAACTATGCTAATACTAGTCCATCTTATCAGAGTTCTACAGAGGGGTCACCTTTTGACGCCAATCTTGCCTCTACATTTGGAGGTTTTGCCACATTTCTTGCATCCTCTTCTTCTACACCATGGGTCATTGACTCCAGTGCCACCTCTCATATGACTGGTAAGTCCCACTTATTGTCCTCATTTCAAAAGATTATGCACCCCTTTAGAGTCATACTTGTTAATGACTCCTCTATTCGGGTGCTTGCACTTGGTTGTGTTTCTTTACTTTCTCTTCCTATGTTAAAATATGTTCTTCATGTTCCTAAATTATGTTTAAATCTTATCTTTGTTACTAAAGTAACTAAATCATTAAATTGATTAGTTACTACTTCTTGTGTTTTTCTGGATCTCAAGACAAGAAAGACAATTGGTGGAGGGCGTGAGAAGGATGACTTATATTATTTGATGACGTTGATCCTACTGTCGCTTCTACTACTTCTAGTGTGCACTCTCCTCTTCAGTGGCATTACCGGTTGGGATATCTCTCCATTTCCAAGCTCTAGCATATAGTTCCAGGTAACTTGAGTGTGAGGCGTTTGAGCTTTGAAAGCATTATCATACGATCGTACCTTGTTCCTTTCACATGATGCTTCTCGGTGTTTTTTGTTTTCTTTAGTTCATTCTGATGTTTGGAGTTTGCGTTGTGTCAAGAGTCGATTTGATTTATTTTTTTTTTGGGTTACCTCTATAGACGATTGTTCTCAAATGACATTGTCATATTTATTAAAAGGTCAATCTAAATTTTTATCTATGTTCAAGCAATGTAGTTTTATCATGAAATAAAGGCCAAGTTTGGTGTGTCAATTAAAGGAAGAAATCTAGTTGGCTACTGTGATGTCAACTTTTGAAGGTAACTAAATGTTCCCAAAATTGTAACTTACTACTTTCATCCAATCCTACTTGAGGTGTGTAAGCGCTAATTATACTGACAATCACTTTCTCCGACACAAGCTTGATGGATATCTCCAAATCTTTTAACTTCCACCACATCATTCTTTAAATCTTTATCCACTACAATGCCCATTCCGATTCTATTGCTTTTATCCCCTATATACCAAAGCTTAAAGTCGTCCAACTCCTTAGCTTTTCTATCCTTCCATCTAGTCTCTCGAATACAGGCTATGTTAATCCTCTTCTTCTCCTCATAACATCTATCAATTCTAATTTCTTACCTATTAAAGATCCAATGTTCCAAGATGCTAATCTAATCCTACGCTTTTAAACTAACTTCTTTACCCGCACTCATCCACAATGCAAGCAAGGTTTAAAATCTCGTTTTGTTTCGGTATTTCGGTCTGACTGAAATTTTCGAGATACCAAAATTTCAATGAAATTTCGACGAAATATGGTATATTTTCTATGGGTGTAAAATGCCAAAATGACCGAATTTCCGAAATTTCCGAAACAAGATGACCGAAATTTCCAAAACGAGATGATCAAAATTTCACCAAAATTTCCAAAATTTTGAAATATTGCATTTTTTCAATTCGATGTTGCATTTCGATGTTGCATTTCGTTTCGACTCGACCAAGATACTCGAAATTCTCGAAATCTCGACGGAGACGAAACGAGTTTTTGTACTATGGGTGCGAAAACCCTTGCCTACTTTTCACCACATCGGATGCCAACGCGGGGTGTCGCTTAGAGGGGATGCCCTAGCTAACCCTTGCCCACTTTTCACTACCCCTGGGTCATTGTGTAGTCCGTCGCTTATTCTGCCAAGTAACGCTCTAGCATAGTAGTATAATGTTTATGATATAAGGTTGTAGAATCCATGTAAAAGGGTTTGGCTGGGTTTTTTTTTTTTTTTGTGCCAGCTGCCGGCCTGACACACCAACCCTCCTTTATCCGGGCTTGACCGACAGTATAGAAGGCTTGTAAGAAAGCTAATCTACTTTATTGTTACCAGACCAGACATTTCCTTTACAGTAGGTGTCATTAGCCAATTCAAGCAGTCACCAAAGCAGCTTCACTGAGCAACAGCTTATGTAGTCCTATATAGGCAAGGCCTAATAGGAACTAGGAAAAACAGAATTTTGTAACTGTTTACAGATGTGGACTGTTTAGGGTGAAATTAGGGTTAGGTTTAGGAATTCAGCTATGGTTTATATATGGTTTTAACATGCAGGTTTAGAGGATTAATATGGTATAAAGAAAGTAGGGTTTGGATAGGTTTAGAAGTTCTGGTTAGGGTTAGGGTTTTAGGTTTCGGATTTTAGGCTAATTCTAGGTTTAGGAAGGGGCTTTGGGGCAGAGTTTGTGATCGAGTGTAGCTGGCAGTAGGAGGGGTGACTCAATCTGGCTTTGGTGGTTTTGATGGTTAATTAGGGTTAGACATAATTTAGAATGGTTTTTAGGGTTTTGGGTTTTATGGGAGATGAGGGGGATTAGGGTTTGAGTGGTCTGATTGGGCTGAAAGTACGATCGAGTGTGGGGGGAGTGTGGTGGATGTATGCTGAAAGTTTGGGACAGCTCTGATGGTGGGATGATGGTTGCTTAGAAACTAAGCTATGATTCAAAGGTGGAAGTTGCAGGTTTAATGGAGGGCTAGGTTTGATGGATGGAGAGGGAATTGCAGTAGGTTTAATGGAGGGAATGCTGAACAGTATAGGTAGGCTAGGGTTAGAGGATTAGAAAAAGAAGGTTAAAATAAAATTTGCTACTTCAAACTCACTGGATTGCAGAGAACAATGGCAGCAGCTTGAAACTAGAAGAAACCTCCCGATCTTCAAGATGCAAGGAGTCACTGGGGATTCCAGTCCTTCAATCCTTGATATGGCTCACAAGGGGTGGGGGTCTTGATATGACTCACAAGACTGGATCTCATAGGAGAGAATAGCAGCAACAAAGGCAGCAAGCATAAAGCTGAGTTTTTATTAATTAAAATTCGTATGCAATGCTGACCTCCCTTACAAACTTATATAGAAGACTCAAAAAATAGACTTAGACATTAAAAATGAAAGGCCTAACCCAATCCTTAACCTATTAGCTAACTTAAACTGACTAGGAAACTGAAATAGACTCAAAATAGAGTCCTAATCCAGCCTAACCAAACAACTAAAAGAAAAACTAATAAAATCACTTAAATTGAACACCATTGGTTGAACCGGTTCAATTTAAAACACCAAATAAAAAAGCAAAGTATGGAAATAAAACTAAGTATGGGAGCTAATCCCATATGCAACCTATTTACCCATATTTTAGGCCAATAAAAGTGGCCTATTACATTAGAAACCCATGAGATCAAAGGCCCAACATGTATATAACCCAACCCTAGACTTATTCCCAATGAAACAAGCCCTATTTGGTGATGAATCTGCATCAACAGCTTGTTGTATTTTAAAGTATCAAAGGGGGCTCCAGGAGACAGGCTCATTTATCGTCCTCATCGCAAATTGATCTAATAGGTTTGTCTGATGCTGACTGGGCCGGTGCTGATGGTGATCGTAGATCAACCACAAGATATTGTACATTTGTTGGTGGAAATCTAATCACATGGCAAAGCAAGAAGCAGACAACTATGGCTAGGAGCAGTGTTGAGGCTGAGTATCGAGTCATGGCTCATACTGCATCCGAGTTGATGTAGTTGATGTATTTACTTTAAGAGGTTGAGTTTTCTAGTTACCAAACCCATGAAGATGATTTGCGATAACCAAGCAACTATCTACATTTCCAACAACCCAATGTTTCATGAGCGAACAAAACACATTGAAGTTGATTGTCACTTTGTGAGAGATGTTGTCATGAAGAAAATGATTGCTACTCCATTCGTCTCCTCTGCTGATCAGCTTTGTGACTTGTTTACCAAGCCTCTATTTGGTCCTGCGTTCTAGAAAGGCTGTTCCAAGCTGGGCATGGGTGACCTGTATGCTCCAGCTTGAGGGGGAGTGTTGAACCATGGGATATTGGTTGTGTTATTGTATACCATAATAGAGGGAGTCCCTCTATCGTGGATTAGTGTTGATATGTCCTAGCGGCAATGTTTAGATTGCTTAGGTGTTGCTTTCTTATCTCTTTAGTTGTTTCCTATTAGTCTAGAATACTTTGTCTCTAGATTAGGTTGTTGATATAATTTCCTAGTCAGATTAGGAAATTATGTAATCTGAAACTTATATAATGATATGGAGGGGAGACTACAACCATCGGTTGTTAGACTTTGTAGCAGCCTTCTCTCTCTTCTTCTTCAATCTCTTTCTCTTTCATTTCACATTCGTTGTAAAGGGTCCAAGGTTGTTATTCTTGTTGTGTATGCTAATGATATTATAATTTCTGGTAATGACCCTTCTGAGACTAAGGATGTCAAGGCTTATTTACATCAATATTTTCTGAAGAAGGATTTAAGGATGCTCAGATACTTTTTGGGGATCGAGGTTGTTTGTATTAAAAAGGGTGTTAGTTTGTCTATGTGCTTGACCTTCTAAGTTCTATCTGAGATTGGCATGTTGGGCTTTAAGCTTGTGGATAATCCTATGGATCCTTATCTAAGCTTGGGGTGTGTGAAGACAAAGAGTCTGCAAATAAACATCAATAAAGACTATGGAGAGGGTCCAGATGTAAGGCGACACCAACAAGACCACAAAGGCGTCCGCCTAGGCAACCAAGGCACCCAACGTCGCCTAAGTGACGCCTTAACAACTATGTACCAACTGTTAGTCGACCAAATATTTCATTGGTTGTTGGTGTTATCAGTCAATTTATGGAAAATCCTAAGCAAGCTCACTGGAACATTGCATGTCGCATTCTAAGATATTATGAAGGTGTACCCAAGCAAGGCCTAATTTATCAGCATCATGGTCATTCTAATATTATAGGTTACTTTGATGTTGACTGGGTTAGGACTGATGGTGATCACAGATCTACTATTGGATATTGTATGTTTGTTGGTGGTAATCTTGTTACCTGGAGGAATAAGAAGCAGACTACGGTGGTTCAGTCAAGTGCAAAGGTTGAGTATATGGCTATGGCATATACGGCAGCCAAAGTAATGTGGCTGAAATCTCTTATTCAAGAGTCGGATTTTGTCACTAAACACATGGAGATTTATTGTGATAATAAAGATGCTATCTATATTGCTAGTAATCCGGTTTTCCATGCGCGGACTAAACACATTGAGGTCGACTGCCATTTTGTGAGGAATGTTGTTATGCAGAAATTGATCTCTACTCTGTTTGTTAACTCTAGCAATCAGCTTGTTGATATGTTCACTAAGGCATTGTTTAAGCCTGCATTTCTTAGTGGTTGTTCCAAGCTGAGTATGGGAGATATATATACTCTAGCTTGAGGGGGAGTGTAAAATAGTACAGCGTGAGGGTTTATGTTATGCCTTTATTTATTAGATGGGTTTAGTTGTGGTTACAGTAGAGTGTCCTTATTTCTAATTTGACAATTGTTATCTTATAAGTAGGTGGACCTAGGCCAGATAGGAGTATGCTGAATCCTATCGTGGCTCTAGGGTTCTCTCTTTTCTCTTCATTGTAGCAGAGTTTGGTTTTTTGGGGGGTGATAGTGGAAAAGTTGATAGATTAGTCACCCTTACAGTCACTCTACAGAATCGTACATGAGATTTTCAACTCATACGGCTCCTCGTTCAATTCTTTCGAAGTCATTGGATCCTTTTCCTCCTTCAAGAATCTCCTCCCTTCTTCCACTCTCCTTTTCTCTTTTCTTTTCTTCTTCCTCTTTTCTCTTGTAGGAACTGATTTACAGGTTCTTATATCGTTGCAGAAACAAACAAGGTTAAACAGATAAAATTAAAACCACTAACCTGGAGATGTTCCGGCTGGAATAGCAGGTTCATTCTGAAATGCGGAATGCCACTTTTGAATCTCTGATTTTGCTGCTTCAAGCTCCGTCTAAAACAGATCCCATAGTTTTCACATGAGTTTGCAAGGAGAAATCATGTTAAAAGTCTATTTTGGTCAATAAACAAGTCCTCTAATTGTGAGAATACAAGCCACAACAATATTGACTTCACAAAACTACAGAAGGAATTACGATATAACCACATAGCAAGCACTCAATTCAATGAAAGTTAATAGCAACAAACTGTATGTATTTATCTATTTTTAGTCAGTAAACCCAAAAAGTGGAGAAAAGTTAGTACACGGGATTAGTAGAAATGCCAGCCTGTTCAGGGTTTCCATTTTTTCCTATGATAATGTTTTACAAAGGGTCAGTACTGGAGTTGCTCATTGGGCTGAAACTGATTTCTCTATTCAAGGATGTTCATGACAGCTATTTATTAAGGCATTGCTTTGTCCTAATTTCCTTGAGGAACGCTATTGAAAGGATTGCTCATAAGTGGCTATCCCCTCCTACCAGCATGCTTAAATTGATGTTGATTGGGGAATCCAAGTAATGTACATCATAGACAGAAAGAGAAGGGTCTGGTTCATCATTGTACCAATTTTACCCAAACCACGTCATGCGATTGTGATTATTTTTTTATGGGACTTCTATCTTTGTTTTAGAAAGTATTTAGGAGTTTTATCTTTAAAAATGCATGTAATCCATCAAAATATTTCAGAAAGTGGAATAATGAGTTGAAGTTTACATCACGGGTTGTGAGTTGCGTGCAACCAGGTTGGTTTATCCCTCCCTATCTCCCTTCTTATTTCCAATTTTTCTTCCTGTTCTCACTTTCTATTTTGTTTTCCTTCTTCCTTTCTATTCTCTTTATCTCCCTGTTCTCCTGGATGGAATTAGCAGTCCCCAAAGATTGAACCGAATCCCATATATTCAAACTCTTTCACGTTGAAGTTTGGGTCAAAGGAGCCCCTACCCTAAGCGACTTGATCCCAAGGACCTAATCCCCAAGAACCCCCTGCTGTAAGATCGAAATTGAAACCTATACATGGTTTTTATTCCTACCACCAGTTCAGTTTCAGTCCTTCAATCACTGCACCACTTGCTCTGTCGAGAGTATGTTGGTTAGGATCAATAGGACTTCTAGTTACAGATCTCCAGCCCAAGTTTCAATTTGATTAGCCTAGGATTGGGTGAGATTTCTCATCGAGATCTAGCCTGGCTCTGCCATGTCAGTGTGAGTGTCGTGAGGAAGAAGAGACAGTATTTGTAATTTATGCATAAGGGCTTGCTTTCATTAATTACCTACAAACCCTTCCTTTCTTAAGTTGGTTGTGATCCTTCACTCTTTTATTTTAAATTTCAAAATTTTCTACCTCTTCAAATACAGTGACCAATTAATCCCTGCTCTTGTTTACCTTCCTCAATTGGGTTCTGGACTTCCATCTATTTACAGTTTTGCCACAATCCCTTCACTTTGAGTTACCTAGTATTCTTGTGGGCCCACAACGATCCCAAAGCAGGGTTTCATGACCCAGGATCGCATCACCAGGTCCATCAGGAATTGGAAGTGTAGCCAAAAGACAGTCTGGGCCTCTGGGGAGTATCTTCTTCGCCTACTCAGGCCTTAATAGGAGAGGACAACTCTATCAGGACTGAACTTCTATCTACATGTACAGGTTTCAACCTTGCTATGAAGAAGGGCTCATTGGCTCAACAGTATTCAGATTGAGGGTGGTTCAGCAATGGTAATAGGGTGGGGGGAGGAAAAATGGGGACTACCAGTGGAGGTTCCCGCACTTATCAGACTCATTCAGCTCTTGGCCTCCTCTGTGAGCATCTCTTTCCAATGAAGAGCAAGATCAGGTGACTCTCTGGCAGATGAGCTTGCTAAGCAAGACATTATGAGATTCATTATTCCAGTTGGAGGTGATTACCCTTTCTGAGATTGTAGATTGGGACTTGGATGGCATTGTTTAAAGTTGTTACGTCCTGTGAGCTTTTGATTTTGGGTTCAGGGGTTTGTGGGCCTGTAGTTGCTGTGAACTATTGTGATTAAGATTCTTTTCCTCAAAAGAACTGTAATTCATTGGACAGAGGGAGGGGGCGAGAGAGAGAGAGAGAGAGAGAGAGAGAGCGGTTAATTTAACATATCAAACATTCTAAATGCTAACCTTGAGGAATGATGAACCTTCACCGTTATTAATTAATTTATTTCCATATAAGGATTTCTAAGAACAAAAAGGATAGCCAGAGGGCAGATTGTTATCCTGGAAATCTATAAGAATTCCTAACCTTTCCAGAATGGACAAGCATGCAATATAGAACTAATACAACAAAAACCCAAAGAAATCAAGGGAAGGAATAGATAATATCCAACGGTAATACCTGGCACGTTGCGAGTGTATCCTTACAGCTTTGTAGACTGCAAAATAAATCACAAGGAAATTGAATGAATGTAGAGATAGATAAATATGCAAAACTGAATGGGTAGAAACTTTAAAACAACAATAAATTGCTAAATCTAAGTCTAACAGTACCTTTCGCGAAGGGATAAAATCATTCCTGTGGCCACACCAGGTGCAGTTTCTTCTAATTTGGAATTTCCCTACATCATGAAGATAGGCATCAATTTTTCAAAATTCACAAGGATCAACTCCCCCAGTTCATTCACTCAACACAAGAAGTGATCTTTTGAATCTTTCCTTCAGAATAACAATAAATAGCAAGCATGATCAGGAAATATCTAGGGATTCTCATGAACAGAAGGCTATCTAACAACGAAATGAAGCACTAAATAAATAAATAAAAGTGAAGAAATGAAATAGAGACATTAAAATTCACCACAAAGTACCAAAATATCACAATTAAAAAGAATATATAAAAGGGCAACAAAAGTTTGCATTTACCTTTAGAATCTAAACACCCAATTGAGGGACAAACAACCAGTACAGGATGTGGGAGCCCTGATGTGCCTCCGGCGTATGGGCATTTGTTCAATGATAGGACAATTTATCATAGCTAAAGAGGGAACAAGTACATCACAATGTTCAGGTTTCTATTCAGGCCTTTAAGTTATTTGATATTTAAGAGTTGGTTCTATGTTGAATGTCCTTGCTAACATGGATCTTAGAATTTTTTATAAGAAAGGGAGAGCCATAACCCAATGCAAGCCCTGCTTTGGAATGGTCTCAGGAGGGTTGGATCGGAGTTAGCCATAACCTTCAGCACTTTTTGCATAAAGTGGCCATCCTTACTCACACGTACGTCTTCATGCTGCCAGCCAAAGCTTTAATCATCACACAAGCAATGGCCCCTTTGGGTCTTATCGTTAGGAGTCACAATTTTTAGATTTTTTCAATTAAGCAATTAGGAGTCACATTGAAGAGTCTTGTGTTTATTTCCTCTACAGATATGTGATGCTAAACTGGTACAAAAATTTTAAGTTATCTGAGTAAAAAGACCAGTCATATGCTCGGGAATTTGGGTTTCCTTAAGTTTCATAACATTGAGAACTTGAGAACCACTGCGGGTTTACTGAGTGATTTGAGTCTTGAATCCTGCTACTCAAATTCCTGAGAAACTTCAGACTAACAAGCATCAAGCACATCTCCAAACAGCATAAAAGATTTGAGTTGCTGATTGCTAGCTAATTTTCTTGTTGAAGAATTGTGATTGCGAACATCACAGTGGAAATCTTAATGAGCCAAAAGCACTGTCTTCTGCTGAACAGGTAATCTATAGGTGACAGCCAACATAATTTCTTAGAACTTGACATTTAAACTTGAGTCTAAGTCCCCGCTGATCTCATTTCAATCCTTCAACATCAGATTGCTTTCTTAGTTGCAAGGCCAGGACAGGAAAACTTAGATTCAACCACTCCAAAGTCTTGACTCACCTAAGTGATCTCCTTTACATTTTCCAATGCTATCCCCTAGAAATATATAAGTGCAGATGTGAAACTTATGACTAAAAGTTCTTCTATCAAAAAATAGCAAAAGAGACATAATAAGGCAAAGATTATGGATATCCATATCGACATCACAAACTGAACTTTGCGCACCCTTTTATCCTTGTACTCTTCAGATTTTTGAGCTAAGGTTAATCAGACAATTTAATAGAGATACCTCTCAAGGTCACCCTACCCCTCCCAAGTGCCCACGCAGGACCAGAAATTTGAAACAAAAACAAGATAGTACCCCCGAAGATCCAAAGTACTTTAGAAGAAGGTTCAACTAAATCCAATTGAGCATTATGCCTGAATGGTATCACAAACAACAGGGACTTACTGAACTGATCATGATTGGAGAGAGAGAGAGAGATGATAAACTTAGTGACACCAATAGTGACGAGGAGGGCTTTCCAAACTCACACACCAAGAAGATTCAAAAGATATCCAGGTTATCATCCATCTAAGCCACTCTATGTCTCTCCACTTGCTCCAAAGACTGACCACAACCACCAGTTTACCATGATTTCAGTAATGCCACTCTTGACTTGAGTTTCTGTGGCAGGAGCATCTTCCAACTCCAAGTCCACTTACTGAACTGATCATGATTGGTGTTCCTTTTGTTTAAAACGAAAAATGGTCATGTCTGTGCAGATGCACCAAATTAATGTAAATGTGATACATCGGATCATTTCAATTTTATATTACTATTTTTTGTAAATCCTTGCCCAATGTTGTTAGTGATTTACAAGTTTTATGTTTTGGTAAGTTACATTTAACTACTTTTGTAAATATTAATTTTACTACTTATAGTAAGCCTATTTTACTATTTTCAGAAAATTTTAGTTCATTTAATTTGTGAGGTTACTTTTGAAGTTTTATATATTTCAATATCTAGTTTAATTAGCAAAAAGGCTGTCAGCAAGGAGGTCACTTTAATCAAGTCCAAGCGATTACGAGCAGTCACGATAAAATTCTTGAGTAGCATAGATCCTAGTAATGGTCAAAGCAAAAAGTTCTGTGAAAGGAACTATTAAGCGATTGTAAGGACAGATTATTGAGTTTCAAACTTTAAAGACATAGTTATATTTTCTTCTTAGCTATGGCAAAGTTAGCTTGTAGTTGCTACCATCACTATATGAATGCCGATCTATGTGGATTTAGTGCTTCATTATTTACGCAGTTCTTCTTGTTTCCTTGACCTGCTACTGTTCCACTTATTCGTTTCTTGATCTTCTACTGTCCTAGTTGCTAGGTCTTCACAGATATGACCCTCTTGATTCTTTTGTGCACTTCCATTGATCTCTTACTTTTGCAATTTAGCTGACAGCTCGTTTGTTCTAACCACATTGTCAATTATCTTCTTCAAAACAATAACCTGTTTTCCTAAAGAAGTACAACTCAATACCCTGGTTGTACTACAAGAACTGGAAAAAATCAATATTAACTGCATGGTGTGGTTTTTAATACTTCATTCCTATCAATTTTGATTCGACTACCACACCACAACAGCTACTTTCTTACCATCTTTATTTAAAACCCAATTTGGTTCATCCTTTCCTGTACAAGAACTATTGTTCTCTGCTCAAGAATCATATTAATTAGACAGTGATTATTTGGCTGAAGGCAAACATGTCTTTAGTTTGATAAGGTATTATTGTTTTCTCTGGGCATTCACCAATATTCCTGAAACTATCCTTCATAAAATTTGTTTATCCAAGACCTATCTGAAGTGGCATACTGTCATGTATCTACCTTATTCATTCATCCAAAATTTGTTCTTTCAAGCATTTCTTATCTATTTAACATTGACCCACGAAAGAATTACGAGTATCAACCTATCTTCTCCAAAAGTAGCTTGAACGGCTTTCGTGGCATTGAGTTACAGGTCCGTGAGGCTAGTAGTCAAGGAACCGTGAGTCAAACCCATCACTACGACTGAGGGCTTACAATGTACCCACCAACGCTATGCAAAAATGAATAAATAAGCAAAGAAATGTAACTTTTGAATCGTTTGGAAAATAGGTGCTTTACTAACTCCCATTAAAAGAGAGCGAAGAGAGAGACTACCTTTTTGGACCCAAAAAAATCATCTTCGTCGTCGTCAAGATCACCGAAACTCCTCTTGTTCCCTGAAATGAAAATTATAAATTGTAAACCAAAAAAAAGAAAAAAAGTTTGACCGGCATACCAGTTCCATCCAAATGTATATCAAAAACAGCAATTAACCCTCCGGGAGAGTGGAAAGCAAAACCTGAACGCCTGCTATGAGTTCCGGGATAATCGCCACCGAAATCATCCTCCTATGACCAATAAAAAAAAAAAGAAACATAAACCTAGCTTACAAAAATGATATGAAGAATCTTAGAAGAAGAAGAAGTAGATGAGAAACAAGAACTTACATCGTCCAGATGCGAATGAGAAGCCATGAAAACTAGAAACCCTAAAAATTTATTTAACGTTCTATTTTTCTTGGCTTTGAGATTTAGAAGATCGATTTAATACTCCTCTGAACCTCAGCCAAATGAAGCCAACTCTGCCCAATGATGCAAATACTTACGAACAGCAAAGCCCCGGTGATACAGACTACAACGTCTCCTGCGTTATTAGCTTTCGCAGTTTCCTTCGTAATTGCGCCCTGCGACCCTGCCCCTGCAGCACCACGAACTTGAGGGCGAGACGGCTCGATCACTGTTTTTAAGCCCGGTCCGGGCCAGAGTGGGTCATATTAAGGTTGACCCAACTATGGGAATGCTTTTATAATTTTGCTTTAACTGGTTACAGGATTCGTCTCCTCTCCTGTGAGCCCAATGCCGTTGGATGCCGGACCTTTATCCCCTCAAGTACAATACACCCTTAAGTGCACTAAAAAAGTACATTTGATGGTGCACATTGATAGAGTCCTTCCTCACGTTAACTCTTCCAAGTCACAAGAAGAGTCCTTAACCGATAACACCTCTCAAGGGTTATCATCAACTGAGTCCTAAACTGTAACAGATCTTACTTCTTATTGTAAAACTCTTGTATACATATAATATAAATATACAACCTCACATACCTAATCGCTGAGGAATTCAATTCATTCTTAAACTGTTACACACATGCACTTGGGAAAGTGTTTTAAACAAAATCAAGTGCACCGTCAGATGTATCTTTTGGGGCACTTGAGGTGATAAAAATTCTTGGATGCTACGGTGCTGGGCTGCTGGGCGCACTAGGATGCATGCTAGGCCCCACGCTGGCACACATAACTACATGCCTAGCAGTCCAGCATTGTTGGATGCCTCCCTAGGGACAATTATTGTCTACGATCGGTGCGATTCCCTAGTTCCTCTCACAAGAGGGGGGTGGGACCCACCCGGGCCACCTGACCGAACTATCTGCCCAGGTGGGGTCCACCCTCCTCTTGTGAGAGGAACTAGGGAACCACACCGGTCAGGGAACCGTACAGAAAAAAAATTCGCCTCCCTAGGTACTCTGGCACACTGGGGTTGTAGGAGAGGAGCCCTGTCCCTGGCTACATCCATCTCGCTCTCTCTCTATCTCTACCATTTTTATTCTCAGTTCTCCTTTTTTTTGGGGAAATTTTCACATACCTCCCCTGAGGTATCATGTAATTATAAAAATACCCATCAATTTTGTAAAATTATGCGTGCCCCTTTACATTTGTAAAAAGTTAACAAATGCATCCATCCCATTAAATTGGAACTAACAACATTAGAATTAAAAGGGAAATTAACCAAATTGCCCTCATCTTCCCCAAATTGTTTAGGGTTTGAAAAACAAATTCAAATGAATCTTACCATTAAACCCACCAAAAGCCACTTCAATAGATTCAAATTCAGGATTGCCCTCATTCTCTTGTTGGCTTCTTCTTCATCTTTTCGACGAAAATGATAAATCTTTATCTACATTGCTAATTATAAGCTTCATATTGTTTCGCTCTTCTTTGATAGTTATCTTTTGATGTATCTATTGATTCTATTCGCATTCGTCAACGTAGATGGTGAGCTTAATATCCCATTTGTTTCTGTTTCATTAGATATGGATTTTTTAGTAATAGGATTATGCAAAGCCTATTTAGCCCTATTTTGATTCAAATGGACAAACCCATAACTGAGCTAATGATGCAATGCAACAATGGAGTCATATGAATCATGAATGCAATTCTTGGTATCGATCATCGGTGATACCAATACCGATATGTATCAGTTGCATCAGGCCCTATCGGGCCGACATTGGATCAAAAGGCCATTTTTTCACTAGAAAGATGGTCATTTGTATTGCATCTGCCACACAGAACAAAGGGGTCAGAGATGTCTTTTCATATAGGAAGGAGAAAGATAGACTAATGGGAATGCTTGCAAAGGCCACACTCTCAAACAGAATTCTTTTCCTCTTTTTTTGTCCGAGTAGCTCAATTTTTGCATTTGACTATCAACTTTTTGGCTCATATTTGTTGCACAACCTCATAAAAAAAAATTTAGGTAAATCCACCCAAAAGCAATCTGAGACAAAACTCACTGCAGGCTAAAACATTGCAGCATCTTACATATGAAAGCAAAATCCCATAATTTAAATCAAAAAATGTTTGGCCACATAAAGTTCAACCACTAACAATTTATGATAAGATATGTGTTCTTCCTGTAGTCTTTTCCTCATATATTCCATGTCAACTGTCCACTCATCTAAGTTTTGAATTCTATTTATATAATTTAGTTCCTTTTCTTCATGTGTGTGGGTTTCTCTCGAAAGGGCTGAATATGTTTTCAAAGTTTATGCTGGTAAGGAGGTGGTATGCTACTTGTCTCCAGTTAAATTTCAACTACATGGGTTTCTCTCCTTTTTGTTATATATGTTGTACTGGAGATGAAGACAAATAACCTTTTCACCAAATCTTACTATGTATGGGGACAATTACAAGGAAAAATATGGCTTTCTTTGGTATCTTATTCCCTAATGGTGACTTAATGGCAATATTTTAATATTGTAATGGGTTTTCTTTTCTCATTTCTATCATGGACATTAAAAGGAGGACTTGATATGATTGTGGGAAGGGAAATTTAGGGTTTGTCGGCAATGGTTTTGTTAACTTTGAACACATGAACTCAAGTAAGAAATTTCAGTAATGGGAGAGGGAGACATGGTTAGTACCAAATGGGGCCTAGGGTTTTAGGGTCATGTTTGGGTTTATTTAGATGTTTCTGTACTTATTCTGTAATGGGTTGTCGACCAAAAAAAATTTTCATCTTCAGTTTTTGGTAAATTTTCATCTGTTTTGGCAATCTTAACTAAGGTTTCAAAAGTTGGCCCAATCGGTTAAGTCCGAGGTTGACTTGATCGATTACTAAATATGTTGGACTCAAGCACCAATCAATTAATAATCAGGTGATCCCAATTCAAGGTAGTAGCCCGATGATCGCATGACTGAGACTGACCAAATTCAATTTTAACCCGTTTAAGAATTGTTTGTAGTCCAATTAGTCAATTAATCTGTTTAAATCCTGGTTGTCGATTAGCCCTATTATCTTGAGCCGATTATGAATCGAAAACCAACAGATCAAATAAAAATAATTGTATCCACGCCTTGGCCTATGAGTTTCTTATCAATCAAATAGTACAATAGCTGTATCTTATCTTATAGCCTGACGTGATGGGTCGCCTTTTGAATATCCCGATTATCAAAATGGGCCCGTGAAAATGGTGTAGAACCTTAAATTGGTGGGGATGGATTAAGCCCAACTGAAATCGACCGGTTGACTCCCCAACTCAACTTTTCTTTTCTACTACCTCGTATTGGTGGAGTTGTTGGGAGATTAAGAAATGATTAATTATTAAATTAAAACTAACAGTGTTTCAATGAATTGTCCAATAAAGGAAGAAGAAAAATGGGAAAGGAGTTGAATTCTAATACCACTTTGTATCCACTAAGTGGATTAGTTTAGTTTAGACTGTAATTAATTATCACCAGATTATGTTCCTTAATATGTTTTCTTTTCACTTTGTCACAGTGAGTTAGAAGTTAAAACAAGGTGAATGCATGGTTAGAGTCTATAATTAATTAATCCCATAATCAGGATTAGCCAATCCTATTAAGCTCCACAGTGAAGAACATGTGTGAACAGGTGTGAATGGGTAAAAAGGTTATTAGGTCAATAATAAACTCTACCTTTGAGTGTGACTGATATCAAAGGAAGAACTGATGAAGATTTCTTAAACTTGAGTTTTAATTGTGAGATAAGTCACCAAATCATACTAATTAGTCACAATTAATTATTACATGGAAACTGAGATGTACTTAGACGTCCATCTGGGTTTGTTTTTAGTGAATCAATAATCCATTTGTGGGTGATGAGTAGGTTATGCACTGGTTCTTTCACCCACCGACAGAAAAACACAATTAGATAAGTTTTTGTTTCTCACTAATTTAACATCCTTTGCAACTGTCAATGTTTTGTACAGGTTTAGGACTAACAAAGGCTTTTGAGATAATATCTCAGACTATATAGATAGCTCTCATTCACCTATGAACTCACTAATTTAACATCCTTGCAGGTGTTAATCTTTTTGACGACAAAAAAGAATCCTTTTTTACTTCAATTCGCAAACAAATGATCAATAGATTGTCACCCTAATCTACATTTGTCATTTTATTTTAAAAACCATAATCACAATTTGCTTCTTTAGCAAGAACCCTAGTCTCTTTTTGCTTAAATCATGATAAAATTGGAATTGAGGATCGAATCAGTCAGTGTCAATTCCAATCTGAATAATCGGTCAGAATTGTTCTAAGAATCGGACCCTCTAATCGGAAAACCCAATTGATCACGGCCAATTCAATTTAAATTGACGAATTTAACTGATTTGATTCCAATTTTTAAACAGTGATCCCACCATGAATCTAATCTCATAGTACAGATGCCTTTCCCATCCTAAGTAGCCTTTTCAAAATCATAAAAAAAAAATATATAAGAACACTTGGTAGCCTTTTCCTTTTCTTCCTCACAAATTTGGTGGGCATGCATGAGAAAGCATGAAGGAGGTGCAGTGAGTAGAGAGCTGAAAGTGTAGAGACATGCTTCATAACAGGTTTGGCAAGGGGGCATTAGTGGTGTGTGCCAAGAAGGAGACCAAAGGGTCCCTCCATGGCACACCTAATCGTTGAAAAGTCAACCTTAATGCTCTCTTTTGATCCTCTTAGTCCGTCAAACCTCCAACATTGGCCATCAGTATTTACAACAAAAGCAAATCCTGTCCCTTGGTTTCTCCCTCTTTGTTTTCTCGCGTTACGATACATCGCATTTCTCAAGCCAGCACCAATCATTTGAACGCTATGCACGTGTAACTGATCCTTCCATTCTCAAATTCATCCAGCAATGATATGGTGCAACGCCAGTCTTCACAGTTTGATGCTGCACCAAGAAGACATGCATGGGAAAATGTTCTGTCCATGAGGGTGGCTTACGGAAAATTATCTCCTCCAATTCCTTGCCCGGCGCAGTTCCCTCGGTGCCTGTAATAAGGGGTGGGGAGGGGGGTATGGACCCCACTTGGGTAGGGGTAGGGTGGCCATTGTGCCCCGTATTAAAAGTACTTGGGGAACTAGGCCAGGTAGAGAACTAGAGGGGACAAAGATCTAGTGGCCTACCCCTATGCTCCCTGTCTCTCTCTCTCTTTCCCTATGAATGACTAGGGGTGTCAATGGGTCGGGTTGGGCCGGGCCTGCCTAAACCCTGACCCGACCCTAGAGGCCTTAACCCTGACCCGACCCTGCCAGGGTCGGGCCGGGTCGGGCCGGGTCGGGTTGGTCTTGATTTATGGCACCGTCCACGTGTCTCATTAGACCATGTTTTTGTAACATAGGATCTCAACCTATGGGACAACTAATAAATATGTTGAAAAAAATGGCGTGTGTATAAACTCTCTCCCCTACAGATTGTATGCTGTGTCCCTCAATAGGCACGGAAGCTTATAGGGCTACAACTAAATAACAATCATGTCGTGACTCTTTTTATGGTCTGATCAAAATAGTAGATGATCTACTCTTTTTATGGGTTCCACTTCATGATGATGACAAAGCTAGTAGTTATCTCTGTACAATTCTCTTCTTTTTTTTTTTTGTCAAGAAAATACTTATATTAAGTATATAATATATATATATATGTAATATTATATACCTATAATTAATACGAGGGTCGGTCGGGCCAGGGCTAGAGCTGAGGATCTAAACCCGACCCGACCCGACCTGCCAGGGTCGGACTATAACTAAACCCAAACCCGCCCTCAGGGTCAAAAAATCAGGGTCGGGCCCGGGCCGGGCTCAGGGCGGGTTCGGGCCAGCCGGGCTTTATTGACACCCCTATGAATGACATCTCTACCACCTATTATAGGAAGATGACCTAGGGAGCATTCTTGGCTTATTTGGGATTAAGAATTAAAATCAGGTCAGGTTGCATCAGAATCGCCTAAAACAGATCCTGATTCTGGCTGAACCGGCTCGGCCAAAATCTAGGGTTATGACTTATGACATATTTGGGCCGATTCCAATTGATTAGGATCCCGATTTTGGGTATTAAACCTTGCTTCTACTTCTTAGCCCATAATCCATAAAGAGAATCCATTCCAGTATACCCTTGTAGAATATCATTCTAGAATCTAGATCTTAATCAATCCAACCATTTGCTTTGAGGACATATATATCCTTCCATCGACAGCCACTTGTACCCAATGTTGAGGCTCAGAAAGGGTGAATCACCCGATTAGAATCGGAGGCATCGAAGGGTTGTGTCTCTGCGCAGGGCATCGTCAGGTGAACTTTTCATTTTGTAGGGGGTAGGCAGTTATTTCATGGGGTTGTGTCTGGAGTCTCAAATCTCGACAGAGGACCACACGACCAAGTATTATTTGCATGCACATAAATTTTGTCAAAGACAAAAATTGGTATAGTGTAGTGTGCAGATTCCTTCCCACACTAGTAGGGGGAACCCTCTCTTTATTTACAAGATTGAGCTACTCTCTAGGGAGCGTAGCATCCATGTGCTGTGCCACACACATCCTGATTATTGATTAGGCACATGCCAAAATATGTGCGGCACAGCCCAGCCCTTGGATTCCCCAAGGGCGCTGGGCTCCCTGGAGAGGAGCCGGAGATCCTTATTTACATAATCAATTTCTCTGAAATCTTGATATTTTAATATCTCGCGAGATGATATGCTACAAGGGGAGACAAAAGAAAAAGGAAAAAAAGGTGCCAGTTGATAAGCCAAATTTTGACCCTCACAGATATAGGTCCAAGGAATATGGAGAAGAAAAGAAAGGAAAAGAAAAGAAAAGAAACGAAGGACAAATGGTAAAGATAAGCGCTTCCATGTCTACTACTGTTTGATTCTCTTTTCCTTTATATATTTGGTTTTTTGTGGAGTGACTCACCTTCAATCAGTAACACATACACGTACCAGACTCTGGTTCTTAACCTCTCTCTGCCTTGCTTTTTGTTGGGAAGGATGAAGGAAATACTCAGGTATCTAGCAGGTATTGCAGGTCCAAGTGGTTTTGGATCAAATTCAACTGCTGAGCAAGTAACTGAAGATTGTTCTTGTTTACTCCCTTCTCAGTTAACAGCAATAATCACTGGTTAGTCACTTCTAATCTCTTTCTTTTTTTCCCCATTCCCCCCCCCCTCCCCTTGATAGATACACAAAGCTGATCAGGCTGAGAGAGAGATTTTGGTGGTTTTGTTTACTCTCTTTGCTTGTGCATGGAGATGGGTTTGGTAGATTAATACTGGAATTGGCTAGTTTTGAGCTGTTTTCTAAAGGGTTTAAATTAAATGCTTAATTCATGAAGAGATTTATAATTTTTTTTTCCCTTCTACTTAGAATTCTAAACAAACAAATCTTTGTCTGTTGTTGGTTCCTTCTTTTTGGCAATACTTCTTTCTTAATTATTCTCCAATTGAGAGAGAGAGAGAGAGGTTTATGGGTTTTGAAGTATAGAATTATGGATTTGTAGAGTTAATCCTCTATCTTTTGATCTTGTTATTGTTGTGAAGGGGCAACATCTGGTATAGGAGCAGAAACAGCAAGGGTGCTAGCAAAGAGAGGGGTAAGACTTATAATTCCAGCAAGGGACATGAAAAAAGCAGCTGAAGTGAAAGAGAGAGTGAAGAAGGAGAGCCCACAAGCTGAGGTTTTCTTGTTTGAGATGGATCTCAGCTCATTAGCTTCCATTAAGAGATTCTGTTCTAAGTTTTTCTCCCTTGGATTACCACTTAATATACTCATGTGAGTTGATGAGTTCTTGCCTCATTTTTCCTGTCACAGTTTTGATTTCTTAAGCTCTCTCAGAGAGAGAGAGAGAGAGAGAGAGAGGTTTTATATTAATAGGCTCTTATCCTCTCTTTTTTTTTTCCCCCTCTTTTTGAAGAAACAATGCAGGGAAGTTCTCTCAGAAATTGGAATTCTCTGAAGACAAAGTAGAGATGACTTTTGCTACAAATTACTTGGGTAAGCAATAGAGTATAAGTATCTAACCTTATCTTGTAAGCCTTGAAAAATGAAAAAATGGGTTTTACTGGGCCCAAAATCAAATGGCTTGTTCAGTTGTTCCATCACAAATAGTGATTATTTTTGGCCCATGGGAGGGCCCAGCCCTGAATCAAGAACCAATAGATGTTGACAGATCAAGCCTAAGTTTGGCCCGGCCAACCCTACTGGGAAATGAGCAGTTCAGCTTCAGCCCATGATTTGGTCGACAAGAATGCATGCATAGACCACACGTGAATCTTAAAACAAAGATTTCATTAAAAGAAAGAAAGGAAATTTCCTTATTGATTCACTGAGTTTCAGAGTTTTTATCAGTTAATAGAGAAAAATAATATTTGTTTCTTTTTCTTAATTTGCAGGGCATTATTTTTTAACAGAGATGTTATTAGAGAAAATGGTAGAAACAGCAGACCAAACAGGGATTCAAGGAAGGATTATCAATGTCTCATCCACTGTTCACAGTTGGGTCAAAAGAGATGCTTTCCATTTCACTCATTTGAGGAACCCCATCAAGTATCAATCTCTCTCTCTCTCTTTCAAAAGCTGCAAGACTAGAATAGATCCATTTCATAAGTACTTCATAGTCAGAAAGGAACATGTTTTGGGGGTCTTGGGATCTGCTTTCTGGAGATCTCAAGAGGAGAAACTCAAATCCAACTTTAGTCCAAGAGTGTTCTATCCAAACCCTAATGGTTTGTTTGTAATTCATCACTTACTATTGAAGAGAATGTAAAAAACATGAGAACCTGAGGTAAAAAGAATAGAAATCGCAAAAAACAATCACACAAATACAGGAAATTACCGAAATACCCATATAGTCGAACTTACTCTTTCTTATATGTTTTTCTTTACTGTCATAGCTAGTATTTACTAATGTACTGTTAAATTGTGCAGATACAATGGAACTCGTGCATATGCTCAGACCAAGTTGGCTAATATATTGCATGCAAAGGAAATTGCAAGGCAGCTCAAGGTAGAATCTGATCACTCTCTGCATCTTCTCCATTACAGGTATCTTGATCACAAAAATTCATAAAAAGAGATTGCAAAAAAAAAGAAAAGGTATAAGAATTTAAAGTTGCAGAATCATGAAAAAGGATTAATAAAAACAAATAAACGTGTTTTGTTGGACAGGAAAGGAAAGCAAGAGTAACAATCAATGCTGTCCACCCAGGAATTGTGAAGACAGGAATTATGAGGGAGCATAAGGGCTTCATCACAGGCATGAATTATAGAATACCCACTCATTTCACATTGTTTTATACACTAATTAACATATGTTTTTGCCAGTAATTCAATTTTGAAGTTGATTCTACCATGAAAAGGGTTGTTTCAGCAATCTGACCTTTATATTAGATTATATCAGAGATTTTCAATTTGACAATTTTTTCTTCTTCTTGTCTTTTGAAATTTGTTCCTAGTAGGTGAATCTGTTCTATCCCTTGTATTTTTAGCCATCAACTAATGAAAGGTAAAGGGCTTTGTGGATTGGCTACAAAGCCAATAAAGGGCATCATAGTTATCAAGGCGTCGCCATGGCATCCAGGCTCCTAGGTCGCCTTGGACGCCTTGGGCGCCATGGCGGTGTCGCCTTGATTTTTGACCCTCTAAAACGCCATGGTCGCCTTCCTGCCTTGATAATTATGAAGGGCGTACCCAGTGCACAAGGCTCCCACCATTGCATGGTCTAAGGAGGATCATAATGTACCCAGTATTGTTGCCAAAATTATATGGCCACTGTTAATTGAACTATTCCCCTTTAAATGGAGATAAATATAAAATACAAAATAGCATCCTTTATAAATTAGCTACTTCATCCCTACTAATTTTAAGCTACAATTGTACTAATGAGATGCTTGTCTAGTCCTCCGCCACATGGACTAATCTATGTACTACCATGTGACAAATAGTGATCTTCATTAGGCATAGTGACGGGGAAGGAAACCCTTAATATTATTAGCTATCCAAATCTTTAGCCAAAATTGTTTTGTGATAGTACCGCATGGTTTACCTTTTCGGGTTGATTCTGAGGTCTCACTTTTTCTAGTAATTTCTATGGGACTGAGTTTCTCTATACTGAAGGGAGAATTTCTACTTCTAAAAACATCTAATCCTTCGATTAACATGGGTCGGGAAGAAAATTTTGACCGTGTATAATAGGAGGGTGGGAGTTTCTTGATAACACGTGCGTCCAATCACATGATCAAATCACCAGTGGCGAAGATATTTCTAAGTCCTTTTCCATCCTTAGGTTTTCACTTTTCGACATAAGTAAACCCTAGTTCCAACTAGAAGACAAGGCTTAACATGTTTTGCTAATTTTTTATTTCCTCTTACAGATTCACTTTTCTTCCTTGCCTCAAAGTTGCTAAAGACAACATCTCAGGTTTGTTCCTAATCATTCATTATTCCCAATAATCCATGTTCTTGAGTAATTCCCAATAACCTAAAATCTGTGGTTTCTTCTTAAATTTACATTGATGATCAGGGTGCATCAACCTCATGCTATGTAGCTTTGAGCCAACAAATAAATGGGAGTAATGGGAAATACTTTGTTGACTGTAATGAGAAGAACTGTTCAAGTCTGGCTAAGGATGAATCTTTGGCAAGAAAGCTTTGGAAGCAAACTCATGCACTTATCCATAGAAGATTATCTCAACCTACAAGCTAAATTCTTAAGTTACAGATCCATGATCCTCTAGTCATGTACATAGTACATACATCTTCATGAAGAGACAAACAGTATTCTACCACCAGTAATAACTTTTCCTAGAAACATATTGTGGAGATATTTGTATCAGAGAAGGCGATACGCCGATATCCTTGTTCTAATAATGTAAAAAGAAAATGATAATAGAAATAACAATAGCAATTACTTTGTTATACACAACATGGCAAGCTTGCAAAGGGTCTTAAATAGGGATGTAAATGGAGCAAATATAGAGTAGATACTAATGTATCCAAGTTGAATGTGATTAGCATATTTGTTATTCGAATTCGATCTAGAGATATTTCATTTGTTATCCAAATTTGTATACCACCTTCTTTTAATTGCCCTTGTTTTATTTTCAAAAGTTTCTTAAGTTAAGGGTATAAAAGGGTTTAATTTTCAAAAATAATTTGAAAATGACATCATTATGTTATTATCATGTACAGATTTTGAGTACACAAGAAATGACAATATTTAGCTACATTGAAGAAAAAAAAAATTTGTGAGTGATACTAAAATGGAAAAAAAAAAAGTAATATTACAAATTATCTGATACCGATTATCCGGATAAATATCGCTGTCAACCTCAACAAAGTGTGGATTGTACAAGTACTCTGATCCAATCATTTGGCTTACCTAAAGAATTGACAACTAGCTTTAATCTAAACAACAAGACTCAGACAAACTGGATTATTATGATCTAACATTGATAGTTTTATATGAATAAGATAGATCTGTTAAAATAATAGGCATTAAAATTTCCAACTCTTAGCGAAGGCTTCCCTCAGGATCTCATTACTCGTCATATTTGGTTTGGTATTGCATCGAATTAAAGCACATGTTTCACTGCTTGTGTGGGTTCTAGTCAATTCCTTTGGGTCCCGTTTGTTCAAAGGAGACATAGTTGGGGGTGAGAGAATTGAGATGGGAAAATACTGATGTGGTACTTCAAAATCCCACCCCAACCTTGTTTGGTTATCCTGGATGATAAACTTACAAAAAGCCCATATAAAATCACTAAATGTTTTATCTGCTGATGTGATATTTCAAAATCCCATCCCTAGCCTATCGAAGTTACTATTCATGAGAAAAATAACTTTACCTCAACATTTTCACTCCAATAAAACCCTACCAATATGTGGGTCTCATCTTCCCAATAATCCCACCCTATCTTCCCCTCTAAACAAATGGGACATTGGGGTTCATTCTTGCAAAAGTACTCTCTATACGGGATACTTAGGCTATGTTTGATATGCATTCCCAGTTTCAAAATGCAAAATACACTCAACTGAGAGTGAGAATAGTGTTTGGACTTTGGATACATGATTAACTATAAAATGCATTCTTGATTTTAGAAAACTTTTTTTTTGGTAGAAGTGATTTTAGAATACTCAAATCTCTTAAAAGGATTCTTGATCGTACCCATGATATCCCTTCTTGGGAATCTCATCAAACATCTCATTGGCAGCCTAAAACTCTTATTGAGAGAAGAGAAAACACATCTGATCTGGAGCATAGAAAAAAGAAGAAAATTCAAAAGTTCACCGAAAGGTTGTCAGAGAAATCTACGGTTCATGCTACAGTTTTATAGAGCTGAGGTAACTGAGAAGGTCCAAAATTGGGAAAAAGGAGATGAACAGTGAAAGAGCGTAAGAACAGTTTAAGGACGGCGTAGCTCCAATCGTTACAGTACCAGTCCTCGCCATCAAGCACTGAATCTTCAGATCATTAATCGTAAGATCATGGGGGTAATTGGTGGAACATCTGTAATTTGAGAGGGTGGGAAGAGGACGATTAGGTCTCAGCTATTGCTCCAATCCACCCACAAATTTTGGGTCCCACTGATCCGACACATGGTAAATATGAGGGTGGTGTGAGGAAAAAGAAGGCTGTATAGTGGCGTGAGGGTGCAAAATTATCATTTTGCCCTCATGAAATCAGAAATTCCATCCATCTTTATGCCCTTGTGTGTAATCTCATTGGTTACCATGTTGGTGCAGGGGTCACCCAACCATGGAGGAGCAATTTCTTGTCCTTATTTATTATTTCAACCTAAGTATATTAGACATGAGAATTTTATGAAGGAGCTCATTCGCTTAGGTCTTTTTTTTTTTTTTTTTTTGGTCAATAAAGGGATTCTATCTCCATCCTTGGGGGGAAGAAAAACTTTACCTCAAAATATATCAAGGAATATGATGATTACCTGAGTAAACAGCATGGTTGGAAGTGGTACCACACTACCACGGAACGGTTCCGCACATAAGAAAACAGTGTGGTCATTTCATGTGAAAAAAAGAGAGATAGAGAACCGACAGCTTAGAGAACCCTTTCCTTCCGGTATATTAACTGAAAGGCAAAGGGAGACATGAATGAGTTAAAATTGGGACTGAGTTACCAAACCCATGATTTAGCCCAACCATGGGCCATCACACTAAAATCCATGTCACTCCATTTGTCAATCCAGCAAGAAAGGTGGGGCCTCTGCGGATTGATCCCTCATATTTCATTACTCTTCCATATAATTTGGGTCAATAATATACAAGATTGAATGACAAAATATTGGCAAATAAAACTGTAAGAAAGAGAACGCATATGCTGCGGGTGGGCAAAATGATCGCCGCACCCTGAGAAGGGGGAATTTTAAATGGTGCAACAGTTATTTTACCTACCCTGTGTTTGAACATAAAAACAACACACTACACACGCTTAAATAGCGTTCTTTCTCCCTAAAACTTTTATTGTTTTTAAGGTAATAGGGTTTACATTCATCCACAACCGTGTATGAACATAGTGAACAATTCAGCCTTGAATAAGAATACTCGATTCTGATCCTAAAATCAATTAACCTTTCGGATTTGGCTTATGGTTTGTGTTATTACCCAAAAAGAAAAAAATACTTGATTTTCACAAGCCAATCCAATAGCTGAAATGTTGACCATGTATGAAAACAAGACCCCTTTTCTAGACACAAGAGCAAGCAAAATACGCCCAACCCCTCCAAAAATAAAAATTTCATCCATATTGATACCCTGTACCTGCTCTCATTGGTCCCCATGCTAATGCAGTGGCTACACGACCAAGCAACAATAATTAACATTTAGAGAAAAAGAAAACTGCAAAGTCACATTCCCCACCCACAACACAGAAGAGGGGGCAACATGACACCTCTGCCCCCTCCTGCTGTATACTCCTCACACCCCTCATTGGCCCCACATTGATGCATGGGCCACACCGGCAACAAACCCTTCTCGTAACATTTAATTGACATTTTTATTTTTACTTCTACTTTACTCAATTTTATTTCCTCATCTACACAAAAAAAAGGACCATTAAAGAAAATCGAACAGCATAATTATTTTTGGGTAGAAGAATAGCATAATAAAAATTGCAAATAAAAATGGGAGGATAAAAGTAAAAGAATCAGAATAACTATTGTTCCGACCATCTTTATAAGAAATAAAAAGCTAAATATCAACCCAAGTTTTTTTTAAAGGTCTAACCGCTGAATTCTTGATTCACCAAAAAATTATTTTAAAAAGATCATGATATCAGTTCCCCAATTTTTTTTTTGGGTGCATATTAATTCATAAGCGTGAAACAATCTAGACGCTAATTAAATCAAACAAAATCAGCGGAATAAGTTAGATTACAGCATTGAAATAAGAAACCTTACATTCATCCAATCAAAACACACTCTTTTGAAATGAAAGGGCATTAAAGAGATATACACAGAACACTAACACGTTGGCCTGAGATCTTTGTTTCACTTTTTTGTTCTCAAAGCTTGAAATGTTAGTTGAGTGGCAATACATGGACGAGGCTCCCCGAATCTGCTTCATTCAATTGATTAATTCTTCTAACATCTGAACCCAACAAAAATTACCAGATGTACTTAAATATCGTCATGGGTCATCTGTGGTGGTTAGCTAAGACGAAAGCATGTAAAAACCATGAAGGATTTCATCTCGGGTGACAAAGAGGCCTTCTGAACATTCATTTCTTGACCTGCCATATGCAATACTGGCATCTCTTAACCTCTAGCAGTCCAAATGTAAAAAACATATACTTTTATTTACATTAGTCACAAGATGAGAAATGTGGCCTTTTTTTATTGGACGAACTGAGAGGGGTGGGGGGGATGGGAGAGGGAGAGAGAAACAAAAGATGGTTCCAAGATTTATTTTTCATTGTAAAAATCTTGGTTCCAATATAAGCCTATCAAATTGCTGAGCTAACGAGGCTTGCTTATTTTTACCATATACAGCATTGATATCAAGTCATTTTTACAGCAAAAAAAAGGTTAACAGCCTGAATCCTTAAGCCTTGCAACCATGGATTAGAGCAGTCAGACTAAATGTCTTCTATTTTTAATATCAATGCTAAGTATGATCCCAGACATGGCTACAAAACAACATACAGTAGCAGTTTGGCCAAAGCTTGAGGAAGGACATTAAGGCTTATCCAATAGAATAACCAGAACCAACCACTAAACAATATTGACAATGTAACATGGAATCAAATATACATTCACCTCCTGCCTTCAAAAACAATTGGGTAATCCTACCTAAGATACAATTTCAGTAACACTATCAAACAAAGCTGAAAGTCATCCAGTAACATTAGCGATTGGATCTTTAAGGCTATTAAATGGTGTCAATTTGAATGATCCTTTGAGAAGATTGATTGCTATCCTAACCTGAAATTTTTGGTACATGTAAAGCTTGGAGGCATAAAATAAACTGATGATTGACTGGAGGTGAAAATGACTATTTATGAAGATTACAGTGCCTTGGAACTTGGAAGTGATCCGATAGTGCAATTTATGAATCAAGAGACTCCAATGCGCATGGGATATTTTGAGGATGTTGCCAAACAGTAAGGATGGAACTTGGCGCAACGGTAAGGTTGGTCCATTTTGACCAAGTGGTCACGGGTTTGAGTCAAGAAACAGCCTCTCCGCAAAGCGGGGGTGAGGCTGCGTACATTATGACCCTCCCCAGACCTTGCAGTAATGCAGTGCGAGAGCCTTGTGCACTTGGTATGCCATTTTTTTTCTTGGGGGGCCAAAGAGTGCCCTTATCAATATTGCCAAATGAAGTTACATGTTCTCCAGGATCCTTCACGGATCACTTCGATTAGTTTTACATGGGAGTCAGATTGTTGATACTAAAGCGGAGTACAAGAGAAAAGAAAAGAATCAAATACCTTCAAACGAGGGGACCGGCGAAAAGATGCTGCAGATGTTGGAGAGAGGACCTTTGATTTAGTCATTCGCCCATGATTAACTTTTCCTGGAGGTCTGCAAGTTTCTCCAGATTGACTTTGAAGTGCATTTTCCTTTTCCGAAGAATCACTTCTGCTGTCAACCGAAACTGATGCAGCTGGAGCTGATCTAGAAATTGTAGTTGAGTCTGGGTGAGATGTGGCTTGAGGAACAATACCTGTTGAATCATTATCCGAAAAAGTTTAGTAGATTACAGATTACACATGAACTTGAAGAGGCAGTTTAGGTACACATTTCCTTTGACGCCTTACAATTATTCAATATAACATGATTAATATGTTAAACAATTGTCCAGGTATTTTAATGGCCATTGCTTAAATGCAGCTCTAGAGAAATGCCTGAAAAATAGTTTGTGAACAACCCAACAACTATCAGGTCAAATGGTGATGAATCGATGAGTTCCAGCTCTCTTCTAGGTTCAGCCAATTATGCTAGAACAGGGGAGGGTCAGATACTGGAACACAAAAAACTCCAATAATAAACAAAACAAATTAGGTTTGAACAGGGAAAACTGATCAAATATGTGAATTAGGCCTGAACATGGAAAACTGGTCAAATATGTGAGTAATTAGTCCATACACTAACAGAATAGAAAAGCAATAAAACTCAGCATAGAACTCAATAAACAACCATTTTTTTTAATGTTCTTCTTCATGGCTCAGATACCATGTAACAAAATCAGATATTACCAACCAGAACCTATAAAGGAGAAGAAGGGAGAGAGTGAGAGACCGACTAAGTAGAAAAGGGAGAGAGCATGATGCAGAAGAAAAGGGGGAAATCCTAGAGCCGCGATAGGACTCAGAATCATCTCTATCGTTGCCTGGGTCCATTGCTTAATAATTTATTAAGAGTTCCTACTAAAAGTCAATTACAACCAAAGACTAAGTAAATAACAATGACTCAACATAATTTAACATAGAGCCCAGCCTCAAATTCTCCCCCTCACGGTACACTATAACATAGATCAGTAGTTTTCACTCTAAATCTCACTTCATTCACATTCTCTTGTTTTGCAGTTGATGTATTGAGCACATTAATTGCATGTTTAACTTGGTAGCATAAACCACCAAGCAATCTAACTGTAAACATAAAAGATACCAATTTCTATTTCAATAGAAAAGACATGTTGATTAGGCTACATTGTGTAATTATGAAGTGCACACAGAATATAAAGGTTGTAGTACCTATTGATGCAGTTGCTTGAAACTTCTCTCTCATAATTCCCACAAACTTGAACAAGCCATTAGTTTGGTTCAATTCTTGGATCAACTCCTTGATGTCATCCAAGCAAGGGTCGCAATCCAGCACTGAGGAATAATAAAGAAACACACGGCACTGCTAAGATGCATGTCACAGAATGCTTTAACAACAAAATTTCCATGACACCCAAAAGGAGGGCTGTAATCTACTACTTACATGTATAAATATCATTTGCATGCCTCACAGTGAAAGAGTACTCCTCATTTGGATTTTTCGAGTTAATTTTATTGAATATAAACTTGACCCCTAAAGAAAAACCTTTATTAATGAGATGATCAAAACCTCAGAGTGAAACCAAAAGCAGTTGTAAATTTAGTGCCCCATTAATTACCATGACCTCCTTCGATCCGAAAGCCAAGTACCCTTTTGTACCATGAAATGGTTTCTTCTATGTCTCTGTTTCTCATTTCCTGATCAAGATTTCCTTGCAGATCTTCCAAAGCTTCAACACAAATCATTAAAAAACAAGAAAATGAATTAGAATTTCCCTGTACACTATACTCACATCACTATATAACAACTATATAGAATAAAATATTTAAACTGTAGCAATATTAAAACAGGTTAGAACAATACCTGCACAGGCAAGAATGAATAAAGAGAAGAGGAAGAGAAACAGGTAACCAAATCTCAGGAATTTGGCATCAGAACAGTGACAGCAGACATGATTGAAGAGTTGCCATTGTTGGAAACAACTTGTTCTTGTAAGAGACAACACATACTCACAAATGTGAGTTTGGAGAGCATGTATGACGAGGTGGATAGTGGAAAGAAACAAGGTGATGTGGCCTAGACAGTGTAGGTAAAACAATTTCAGAACACTGGTTTTGCACTGACATCAACTTCGTGTAATTTTTGAGTTGTCTTATGAGGCTAAATCTTTTGAAGCTCAAAATACAAAGACTGTACCACTTCAAGTCTTCTTTCCACTGGCATTGGAATCAAGCAAATCGGAATTCGTATGGTGAGATATCAATTGAACATTATCTGTTGCGCAGAATTTTCAAAATGCTTTTTTGACACATACAACTTTATGGGCATTTTGAGTCACTCTCCATTCAGAATCTACAGAAGCTTAAGACAAAAAAGTTGTACATCTTTGAGTCATCTTTTTTAATTTTAATGCAACCTAAATCAGGTCATCGGATAAGTGAGATATGACCATTTTTCCATCAATGCACAAAGTAGTAGAAGGGTAAATGAGAAAGATTCGAAATCGAGGGGTCTCGTTCAACCCACATTTTGAAGCCCTACTTGAGCAATTTTTGAGTGATTTTCTGTCTGATTCTTCCTAGAATGAACCAGAAACGAAAGGCAATTTTGGAAGAAGAAAAAAAGGGGAAGACTATCAAAATCTCATTGATCAAATCCTTGAAGCCCATGATCATCTAAATTGATTGGAAAGTGTGTTCTTCATTATCTATGTTTGCAAGACGGTGGAATTGAGAGGAGAACGCCAGGTTTCTTTCCATTGGGATTACTCAATTGAGGCAATCTATTTTCTGCAAATCCCTAGATTTGGCTTAGGTTGTAAATGTTGAAAAACTTATGATCTTAAGTTGTAAAGAGTTGGGGATTTGAATCTAGTTCATTCCATCATTGTAAAACTATTAGGCTGTAGCCTGTAAGACTTGGGGTTGTAGCCCTAGTCTTTGTTACAGCAAGGTTGGAGGCAGGGATGGGTGCTCCTAGATCATTGTAGCGATTAAAATTTTAGTAGAGTATTGAGCAATATACAAAGCCTGTATTATATTTTTATAAAATGAAAGTTGAAATTAACAAGTCATGTGGCCATAACAAAATAAAAGTAATAGGTGGAATTTAGAGCATCCCATCGTATCAATTTATGCACATTATATCTTTGTCTGTGCTCAATTCAATTTTTTGATGAGCAAGAAAGCTTTACCACTTGTTTCAACTTCACTTTGCCCTCATTTTTTGAACTTTCTGTGCTCCTACGAGTTCCAAAGAGAAGGATTAAGTGTTTATATTTTATATGTGTAAAGAATATGAGGAATAATTCTTTGGAGGACTAATGAGAAACTTCAGTTTTTTTGTTTTATAGGTCCTACTCTATCCTATTCAATGGGGGGGGGGGGGGATGTGCGAATCAGGAGGCTTGAGCCTAAGACCTCCTGATAGAAATGTGCATCCACACACCACATGCTACCAAGAGCGCTAGGCACTTGTTCACAGAAACTTCAGTTTTTACCAATGGATTTTCAAGGAAAATGGGGTATCTTGGATTTTATTGATTGGTAGGGTAGGAAACAGTGTCATGCAATTCTGTCAAGTATTTTTTAAACATTCTTCATTGGATTTGAATATGACTTCAAAATATGGAAAGGCCTGTGAAGGGCATGGCTGATCAAAGGAACATTATGTAGGTTTTGACCCGAGATGGTTCACTTATTTTGAAGGGGGATTATGGAGACGAAGAACAATAACATTATAGCTTTGGCATCAGGATGGCATTTCCATCTATTCCTCCCTAATCACTTTCCCGCAAGGGTCAATTGATTGGGGAGATCCATATCTAAATCTGAAGGTAGAGCCAACAAGAAAAAGGTTTTGGAGATGGGTTCTCCCACCTAGCCCCCCCACCAAATAATACTCTCCTCCGTGTCTTAATTATTTTTTATTTCCAAATAATCCAGAAAACCAACCCCCTGTGCATGCTGACTGCTCTCTCTCAATCCTTTTCTGTCACTGTTTCCTACTTATCCTCCTTCCCTTCAGTACTGTGTTGTTACATTTTACTACTATCTTGTATAAGAAAACTTGCAAATATAAAACAGTTTCACAGGTATAATATATTATATGGTTTTTATGGAATAGATCAACTTAGGCAGACACATTTTCGACCCATCAAGCCCTCTGGGTCAATCACCATCAGAGAGCTCCTCCTTTCCATGCTAGAATAGGATCAACAGGTATCTAGATTGTTTCTTTCATATTTTCCTGTAACAATCTCATTTACGAGAAAAACTATAATTTCAATCAAGAAATGGTGAAATACTGTACAAAGAAAACAATATTAGAAGCCAAAATTTATGGGCATCCATGACAACATTATAAATACTACATGGAATGTATAAAGTAACAGATAAGCCACACTGGAATGGACAACCCGCAATACACTCAAGGTTTAATAACACCTCTCTTGGCCATTCATTAATAGTGCTTACAATATTCCCAAATATACTACCAACAAATCACCAAGCAAATACATGGAAGAGCAGCCAGTTCAACTCCAAGGCAAGTCCATAGATTTTAAAAGCACTTCCCCTCTATCACTATAAGGTTAGATAAGCCAGAGTAGCAGAACATAGATAAGAAAGTTTAACTGCCTTATACAACTAATTGAGTAATTTTTTTGCAAAAGAATCCTTCAAAATAATACTTATACTTTCAAGCTGCCAGATGAATAGCTTTCAAATAGAAGGTAGAGGGTGAAAATAAAAGTTAAATAAAAAAGGCATAGTTGTCAAGGCGTCTACTAGGCGCCGCCTAGGCGTCCAGGCAGATTTCTAGGTGCCTAGGCAGCTGGCGCCTTACTATAGAGCGCCTTGCATTGGTTTAATTGGTATCGAACCAGGTTCTGGCACTTATTTATGCAAGCAAATGTTATTTATATTTGTTATTTCGTTTACTTAAGATATTATTCATAAATAATCAAATACTCCTTATTTGAAACTAATAAAAATAGTTAAAAAATCAAATTCCAAAAGGATAAAAAGTCAACTTCCCAGTTCAATAACAAAAACTGGATTTTAGTGGTATGTGAAATTTTCAACTTTCTAATGCTGGGGTTTTTCTCAAATCTAAAAATTCCATAAATATTAATCTGGTAAAACATTGCTAAAAAACAAAAGTGAAATAAAATATTCATTTGTTTTGATATCTAAAAAAAATATTTTCATTCAGAGCGATTTTGACAATGTTCGCGCTCACCAAATAAGGTTTGACCGGAACATACTCCTTCAAAATAGATCAGATTTAAGTAATCTTAGATTTTTGGACAACTGGTTTTGTGCTCTACCTAATACAAAAAGTCTCATGTAAAAATAAAATCATTTGATCAATCAAATATCTTAGAGAAAAAGAACATTTCTCTAAATCAAGAGTAGGTTAATTACTTATTGATAACATCATATTTTCTAAGAACAATATAAACCAAATGTGAGACTAAGTATACCAGAAAAAGACCAATTCTAAGAACATATAAACCAAATTTGTGTTTTGATTGTTTCACACATATAACTGATATATAAAAAAAAATAGTACTGGAACGCAATTTAGGCCGCTTAGGCGCCGCCTAAGAGCCTAAGTGCTTAGGGAGGACCTCGAATGCCTTGGATCGCCTAACGCCTTGACAACTATGAAAGAAGGAAATATGATAATACTTAATGTAGGTGTACCAGATAACAGAATTTCTACTACATTAGTAAATGATCATTGGTTCCTTTTACAAGGTTAGTAGCCAAATAGTTCAAACTTGACTTTTTATTTTAGATGAAGCATGGCAATACGAAAGTGTTCTACAGTTCCCAGACAGAAATGAAAAAAGAGATGACACAATGCCTCAATTGGATAATTTAAATTAAAATCCGTCTATAAAGTTGACATGCTACATAAAACTTATAGTATTTAGTAGAGGTAATCAAGCATAATGAGAAGAGCTACCAAGTGATTGCCGGGAAATTATTCCTGCATATTCATCCTTCTTGACTTGTTGATCTTGCAAATTTTTTCTAAGCTCTTCTCTTCTAGCTTTTGCAGCGGAAATTGAATCAACTATATTCAAACGCTTGGCTTCCTGACGGTTCTTCACTACATACGCCATAGAAAAAAAAGGCAACGTATTATTTACTCAAAATGTTTTAACTTCATAGGAACATCAATTAATGATTTTAGAGTGAATCTTAAGTACAAAGATCAGTTATCCTTAGGCTGCGTTTTGGTGGCTTTCTCTCTTGATGTGAGAAAGGAAGGAAAGAGAAAAAAAGGAGATGTGGTCCGGGGGGGCGGGGGTTTTTTTGGAAAGGTAATCAGTGGTTTTGTGTTTCACTTGTTACATGAGAAAACACGGCGAAAAGAAAATTGAGAGAAAGCTGCCCATTCCTGGCTTCTACCCTCCCTCCCACAAGGTCCCGGGGAAGAACAAAGTACAAATCTTGGAAAACTAAACAACAATGATGAATTTTGAAGTAAGTTTCTCTTGATTTTTGGTGCAACCAGACAATTAGCAAAGAAAATTTTTCTTTCCTACTCTTTCCTGAAATCAACCAATCCCAGCCTCATTATGCTCATTAATCAAGAGTAGACAACAGTTTGAATTGATAAGGTGCAATTAATATGGAAATATTTCCATTAGAGCACTACATGGAATGAACAATTTGACACTGCCTATTCCATCTACAGCATTTTTTGTGGATCATCACTTGAATGACAAACTATCCACATCATAGTTGTCATCGCATCTAAGCGACCCAAGGCATTGGAGGGGGCCTAGATGCAAGGCGACACCAACAAGGTAACTGCCTAGGCGATCAAGGCGCTTGGATACCTTGACAAATGACAACTATGATCCACATCAAATGGTAACAATCCTAACCAGAGTGATCATTTGATTGATTTCAAGTCTAAAACTATTTATTGAGATCCTAAAAATCAGAAGTAAACTCCACACAAGGTAACATATTGGCTTGAAGATAACCCTCATTAAATCTTGCAAAATATGCATCATAGAGTTTATACCAGCATTATTATGGATAACCATATTGTATGACCTAAAATTGAATAAAATTGCTCAAAATCTCTTGCATAGAGCAGTGTTAGGACTTCCTAGCAAAAGCACGATATCAGATTCAAAATATTCCAGCACAACCAAACTAAGTTAGAATAGGCCAGTCAAGGATAGGTTAACCAAATAAACACTGCAGCCCAACTTCAAAAAATTTATAATTTTTCAGACAGCATCTCTACGAGGAGCACATAGGCAATGAGTTAACACAATATACTGTTCCATTGTGCCAAAACCTTCCCATGGCATATGTTCCAGAAAACTTAAGATAAACATCAAGAATAGGTTTAACCTACTAGGGAATTTAAGTCTGTGAAATAATATGGAGCCACACCATCAACAAAAGGAAATCATACCGAATGTCAAAGCATATTGCCCCAAAGGGCAGATGGAGTGCTGAAATTTTGGGACAAAAAATCTCTGTTGCCTTTCTAGTGCAATGAATTATTTGTAACTTTGCACATCCTAACTGAAGTTACGCCTCCAGGGGGGGGGGGGACCCAATTGAGAGACATACCTGCAAGAGCTTTAACTAAATCATCCTCCAGTTCCCTTAGGTGAGTTTTAAACTTGCCCAGTTTTACTGAGAAGGAATAAAAAGAAAATTCAGGAAAGAATTTCTGACACCTAGCAAATAAAAAATAAAGACCGACAACCAAGATAGTCTCACTATCAATCAAAGTATGAAATAATAAATTTTATCAACCAATGTAAGCAAATACTTTTTAGTCAGAGTTTCAAAAATTGAAAACCAAGGTGAAAATCTTATATAGGAAAGAGGAGAGAAATAAATCATATCACATTATCACATGAGAGCTGAACGTTTTTTCATATATACACTATTAATGGTTGCTCATTGGTCAAGGATAGTGCCGTTTGGCACCTATGCTACACCAGATAATGCTTAGCTTCCTCATACATAATATTTATTCAAAAACAAAAAAGATGTTATCAACTTAACCAGGTGAGTACTGTAAAGAAAGCTCCGTCTTCCGAGGAATTCAAACATTGAAAACCAGAAAGAACGAACTACTGGGAAAAGATTCTCATCTCTACATCCTACCGTAAAGGGGCTGCTAATATGAGATGATGTTCGCATTTATAATGCACTTTCCAAAGAGATAATAAGATCTGTTATGTAGTATTCTTCAAGCTATATAGACACTTCAATTATTAACGAATCTATCCACACACAAGGGCTTCTACAACTGACAAGAGCAGCCGAACCCTAAACGTCACCAGAACCAATATATCACCTTAAAAATATGATAAAAGCCTTGTTTGATTTTACAAACCTAACGTCCTCTCCCCCGCCAACACCACATACTCACGCACAAAACTATATAAATGGGCGGGAAAATCTTGAATTACGGTGTCTCACTGATAAGAGTAGAAAACTATAAATGAGAACAAACGACTACAGGAACATCAAACCAGCGGTCAGCACTCACAGAAATCCTAAAATTACGAGAATAGAAACAAACAGAAACTCAAAAAAATTAAAATTCTGAAGCTCAAGAAGCCAAGAATAAGAAAAATAAACAACCAAACACCGTAATTACGAGTGTAGCTAACTTAAAACTGTAATTTCTGGTAGAAGCTTACCTTGATTTTCGGCAGTTTCTTCTGCCATAAGCTTGACCGACTGAAGAGACGTTCGAAAGGAATCAGTAGCGGAACTCCATCGCTGCATTTGAACCGCTATCTCTCGATCGCAGACGAGCCTCAGCTCTTCCATTTTTCGCCGAATCGAATCGTCCGGTCTTCTCTCCATCCTTCTAAGGAAAGCACGAAAATCGAGTTGTTGCTTTGGGAGTTGATTCTGGTTTAACGCATGAAATTGATCCTCATATCCGACTAATTAAAACGGAAAACCTCAAAAATGGAACACGAAAGACAATCTCAATGTAAAGATCTAGTAATCTAAAACCTAAATCAAAGGGAAACTTACCTTGAGGGTGGAAGAAACCAGATTCAAAGTTTAGGTTAGATCAGCGATCGATATTCACGAGCTTGGAAACGTCAAAGAACCTCACAGTGCTTTCTTTCTTTTTCTCTCTCGTTCTCTCCGCGAGCTCCCGATTCTCACTCTCACACCCTCTCTCCTTCCCCTCTGCTCTTCTGTTTAAAATGCGTGAAATATATTTAGCCCGCCATTTCTAGTTTAAGATTAAGATAGAGAGGAAGTGATATTATCCGATGCGACGCAAGAAGCTGAGAGAGCTCTTCTACCAAATTGGTATCAACTGTCATGTAAGTCACGCCTTCAATCAGATTCCAATCCAGTGTTAACAAATGCACCCCTCACATCTGATGAGAGGGCCCACTCATATAAATCAAGCATCCCAAAGTGCTAAAAGGTTTTGTCTTTGCTTTTTTCTTTTCTTTTATCTCCCGTATGTTTTGGTTCAATAGCCTCACTTTTAGGGCTTTCCCATTCCCGAGCATACTTTCCGCACAATTAATTTACTCTTTTGTGTGTGTGGAGACAGGAAGGGTATCCGACTTTAGGCCAACTAAATCCCCCTGGGCTCATACATGACCCCCATGCCACGCACGAATTGGGACCTTCTGGGCCCTAGTGAGCCTCAGGTGGGTGGCCCCAAGAAATTATCTAGCTGCGAAGGTTTGATCACGAGACCTCGCTTCCTGAGGCGGAGTCTCATGTCCCCTCCAAGCCAGCTGCACTAACCCCTTGCGGTTAATTAATTTACTTTTTGTCATTTAATAAAGTTATGAGATAATTCTAGCCATTGGATAGAATCATGGTTTGAGGTACCGTATTGAATCACCTGCGAACACGGTTTTGAAGGTGCTTGATATTGATACCAGGCCAATACCGTTCCCCGAAACGGCATGGACAAGGGGCAAATAGTTTAAAAAAACATTTTTAAAAGGAAACTCAAGGATAAACTTGTCAGATATGGTTGATCTATGTCGATATTGCATCAATTTTGAATGTGACCAATACCCAATCCGATAACATGCAAGCTTGTCCTCTTTGAACTTGAATTTGCCCCAAGTATATTGGGGCTTGGCTCCTATCCTGCAGTGGTGGGAGCTGGAGCGTCCAACACCACTTTAGGATATAGACACATGGCAAGTTATTAATCCAACGGTTAAGAGAAAATGAATAATTTATAATCCACTTTTCATCTCTCAAAATCTTGTTCTGCAATAACCCGACCCAAAAATCCTGAAACCCATCGTAGATTAAAACCTCCGCTCATCTTTCTCTAGGCCCTTCCCCCTCTCTTTCTGATAATCTCCATCAACCCTAGGCGAAGGAGTCCATCTTACCTGGTTCAACGGTGAACGGCGAATGGCGATCGGTGACGACGAGGCTAACTAGGTAAGCTCGTCTCTCTCTCTCTCGCTCTCTCTCTCTCTCATATATTCGTTCTGAAACCCTAAGAAATGCATTTTCGTTTTTGGTACAGGGGAGGTGGAAGAAAATTTTGGTTCAAAAATTTTGGGAAAGGATAGAATGAAGATCCACTGGAAGCTGCAAAGCAATATCAGAATAATGACTAATTGAAACAATTGATCAAAAGCTTCAGAAGTTTTTGACACCAACTCATCAAAATAAATGCCCAATGTTATAGAATCAACATATGCATAGGTGATTCGCACTGTCCAGAGTCAAATTTACAGAGAGATGAATAAAGGATCAAGGATCAAAGAAAAATAAGAGAATTCCTATTAGATACTGTGAAACCTTACTTTGTTGAAGCAAAAAATTTCTCCAGTAGGTCAATTTAGGGAGGAAGCAGAGTATTAGTAATTTGGGGCATTACATGACTGGTGCAATTGAGATGAATTAGTAGTTGGAAAATAAATCCACTGAGATAAAGGTTATAGAAAGAAGGGTCTTTGAACAGGAGAATAAGAACAACGATGGAAATGCTCCCCAAAGCATCATGATATGATGCACGGATTGCAGCCATAGATTGGGAACTATGCAAATTCAGGGGCGGGTATCATCCAGACGGTGAAGCTCCTTGTACGACTTCTAACTAGTCAAATCTTCTTCCACTTCCCCTGTACCAAATTCAAGGGTGGGTCTCATCAGACTCCTTGTATGACTTCCAATTAGTCAAAACCTTCTCTCACTTCCCTGTACCAAAAACGAAATGCATTTGTTAGATTTCAGAATGAAAATGAGGGAGAGAGAGAGAAGAGCTAACCTGGTTAGCCTTGCTGTCGCCGGTCGCCGTTGAACCAGGTAAGATGGAGTCCTTCGTCTAAGGTTGATGGAGATTAACAGAAAAAAAAGGGGAAGGGCAGAGAGAAAGACGAAGGTTTTAATCTAGGTTTCAGGATTTTCAGGTCGGGTTATTGCAGAACAAGATTATAAATTACCTATTTTCTATCAACCGTTGGATTAATAACATGCCATGTGTCTATATCCTAGGTGGTGCTGGACGACAGGAGCCAAATCCAGTATATTGGCCACAAATTTTGGATCTCATTGATCAGCCACATGGCAAATATAAGAGTTGTGTGAGACGACCTTTCTAGCGTCAAGGACAATGTAAGAGGGAATTTATATGCCACACTAATAAGGGCTTGGAGATTGGTATCATTCGCATGGGGTTGCATGGAACCCACATGATCTCAATGTAGGCCCTATGGCTCAATATCTGAGAGGACGTATATTGGAATATGCCCCATGGTGGTGTGTGCTTATGGATCGAGTTTCCCTTCACACATAGTGACGAGAGAACCTCTTAGGCTACAAAATCTATCCCTAGGATTGGATTGGAAAATGGTAGTTAAGAGCACATACACTAGCCGGTGAGAGTCTAAAGATAAAACTCGTTGTCCAAAATATATTAAGGAAGAGGGTTCTCTAAGCAAGCAACATAGAGGAGCAAACCAATGAGGTCCAGTAGAATGGTTTTGCACATAGGAGGGCAGCAAGATGATTTCTTGTGAAGAGGAAAGAGATGATGCTAGCGTATGCACCTGGCGCCTCAGAGAACCATTTCACATATATTAACTAGCGTATCCCACAGGATTTGGGATGGTTGGATTGGGCTTAAGAAGGCAAACGAGCAGATTTGCGAGATTGAGACATGAATGGGCTAAAATTGAACCATTGGGCCTGAATTACTCAACCCATGATTAAGCCCAACCATGGCCCAGAAGGCCCAAAATCAGTATTATTCCAATTGTCATTAGTGGAAGATTCCGGCAAAAATGGGGCCAGTTGCCGATTGATCCACTCAGACTCATTACTCTTACTCGTCCATATCTTTGGGTCACATGAGATATAGTCTGGTTTAACTGTGGCACGTGTAATCCTCTCACTGTGAACTCCACATGAGACCGTCAGATTGGAATAAGTCTGAGGAATTTATTCCAATCTAATTGTAGGTGGCATGAGGAGCAAGATTGGGTTACTGTACTACGTACTTGTGTGGGTCCTATCACCACTGTCTTGATGGACGTCCATTAACAATGTCTTATGGTATCCATGTGTTCATGTCTTTCCTCAATTATATGTAAAGTTATAATTACGATTTCATGGAAACCCACCAATGGCAGCCATCAATTGACATTTGAAAATCCATACTTTTCAGAAATGCCAAAACAGAATGGTAGGCCAAATTGCCAAACAATTTTTAACCAGAACCAGGCATGCAAATAGAATATGGTTTCAAAACTTATTTCAGAATTGGCCTAATCGACTCGGTATTGACACGGCCGATTCTACAAGTGGATCTGACCGATTTCATGACGATTGGACATAGAATTAATGTAAGTACTTGGTTTCGAGTTTTAAAATTTTAAATATGAATCCAAAATGAATTTTTCAGTACACCTTCTCGTCGGTTAAACATGGACTGAGTTTTCTTTCACCCATGGTAAAGAATGAATCTTTTATACTATGAGATCTGACCTTCTAATTCGATTAACAAATGGTATCTTAGACTTTAATTTAGTTTGGCCAAAAATAATTAGTAACACGAGTCTGCATAAAAGCTTCCCCACTATTCAAGCCTTCTTTATAAATAGACCAATTAGCTGCTTTTGTGTTTCAGGATATGGAACCATCGCAACAGCTAATCATACGTTTGCCTCTCAATCAATGTTGGTGTATGATATTAGGACCAGTACTATCGATTGTTACCCATTACCAATACTGATACTGATACAAATCAATCATATCAAGTTGGAACCGACACTTTTTTCCCTCAAGATATCAATAAAGATTTTTTTTTCTACTCTTTTACCCTCCCACGTTTTGATACCATTGATACAGTATCAGACAGGCTGATACTGATAGAGTCGATTTGATCTGATCCCAATTCATAAAACCATGCTCTTGATATTAGACTCACTATTCCAAGACAATTACACAGTCAAATCACCATGGTGGATTAAGAGATTTTCTCTTCATCCTGATTTTTTTTTGGGGGGCCTCAGTTTAGAAATTGTGTTGGCCAGATATCAGAATACTTTAAACTTTTTTTGTTCAATAATTAAAAGCTAATGATGCTTAAGGACATGATTAGTGAACAAAAAGATAGTCAAAGCAAGAAAGTAAAGAAGATAATACATGATTTCAAAATTGATAAAGAAGATTTACCAAAAAATATATATATTTTGATAAAGAAGAAAGTAATATCAAGAAACCATTAAGTAAACACCAACTAAGCCCGAAAAAGGCAAAAAAAAGGAACCATATTATAGATTTTGTTATAATCTAATGTGAATTTATGTACTACTATAATCCTTGTTAAATGCCGAAAGATAAAAAGCTAACTCGGCCACTACCCGGGAAACAAGGGATAAGAGCATACTCCATAAAACGAGGGAGCGTTTGTGTACTTCTTATATGATAATCTCCCCAATAAATGAGTGAAAAGCAAAAGAACAAAATCCCATGCATGAAGAAAAGGTGATAAGGAGCAAATTAAAATTAATATGCAAAGAATCACTTTAGCTTATTTTTAAACTTTCAGGGTAATCCATGCAAGCATTATATATTTAAACACATTTATGGAATCAAATGAAAGCCGCCATGATCAAAGGGACAATTAGGTCAATGGTGTTAATGGTGTGGTTATGGATGTATCTTTTTCTTTTCTTTTTATCTTTTTTAAACTGGAATTCTCTCTCATGATAATTCTTTCTTTCGTGGACAAAACCGACAAACACATTGCCTTGTTGTGATGGTGGTGATGTTATGGACAACGTTTTAAAAAACCGATCGAATCAAGGTCGAATCGGGCAAGACCGATTTCAATCTCTATCGATCGATCAGAATTGGTCGGAATCAGTCAGAAACAGAGAAGAAACGATTCGGACCAGAGGAAAATCAGAAAGAAACATAGAAGAATGAACGGGATTGACTGGTTCAATCACGGCCGATTTTGATATGAATCGATTCATCGATCTGAATCTCAAATCTTGAAACCATGGTTATGGAACGATTCAGGTCGCCTCGTTCAAGATAAATATACGGGAAAGAATGTAGACCAAAGTGGACAAATGATTAAGGTGTGGACCAAGTTTCACCAATGGTAGAATTAAAGGGCCTTGGATTGGCCACATCAGCCGTCCAAATGGTCATCTGGTACTGAGGATTATGATATATTTATCAAGCCAACATTATGATTATGTAGTTAATTATACAGAGTGTGCAAGGGTTTTTCAAGAAAGGCAATTAATTATAAGGAAAATTTTGTCAAATATATTATGGGAAAAAGAACTTTGTCCGGGAGTGTGCCTTATACCAGCACTCCCATGAGTCTATGTCTCTCTTTCCCATATGAAAAGATATCTCTGCCCACTTGTTTTGACTTTTGAGGAAGAGAGCGATTGACACATAGGAGTGCTGGTGTAGGCTACATTTTTTGACAGAAAATGATTTCCCATATATTTATTTAGGGTAGAGGTTTCTTACCATACTAGATTGGGATGTCACACCCATAGAAGTGCAGGTGACGGTTTTGTATACATGGGAACCATCTAGCATGGAAAGAGAGAGTTTGTTAGTGTGGGATCCATAGGTCATAATGTGAGAGAATGTGGAAAGAATTCTCACACTGGCATCGTGAGTATCTTTTTTCCATTTATTATTGGGAAAAAGAAGTCAGTTTGGGAGCGTGGCTCCTACATTCAGACACAGATGGGGCAAAATGACCCTCTCGCCCCCATGTAAGGTGAAAACCCTACCCCTGTTGATGCTTCTGTGCGTGCTCCCATTGACTACCCTTTCGGACATAAAACTCTTTCCTTATTCATTGGATTGATTCTTCCAGCATGACCCATGTTGAAAGCCATCACAACAAGGCCCAAAGTTTTGAAACAATTTAGATGGAGCCCAATTTTAGAGGATAGGTGGATCCCATGCTCTATGCTCACATGTTAAATGTCTACCTAACCAAAGTTTGACAAATAATAACATAAAGCTTCAAAAAACCTAAGACAATGGGAGAGTAGATAGTAGTGGTCGAAATATTTAAAATATATATGAACATACATGGGAATGCAAGGTAATACACAAATGGTATTTAATTGAAGGGCAAGAGTTACACGTGGCCCCTGTGCCAGCGCGAGAGTCAATGGGAGCAGGCACACAAGCATCACAAGGGGTGAGGGGTCATTTCACGCTCCCTGTGTCCAGGTACGGTATCATCGATGATTGATACAAGCATAAATATCGATACCATTCATATCATCATTCCATGTGGGTTTAAAAAAATAAATCATCATTCCATGTGGCACAAATAAGATGGGCTGGACAGTTTAAATAAGTTGTTTTTTTTCTTTATTTATTTATGGGAAAAGGCACTCAGCCTAATGGGTACACGTGGGATCCTATAAAAGAACTACTTATCCCATTCCAGCGAATGGTCCTATACAGTTCCTCACATCTTCATTGTTTATTGTTTTGTCTCCCTTTTGAATAATTGAATAAATATTAATGTGACAGGATAGAGAGTGTCATAGGCCCATAACCCTTCCCTTTATTTTTTTTATTGGATTAATCTCCATGTAACCATAACGGTGGTGGTTAGTCTAGTAACAATAAGTCATCACCATCCTATTTGACACACAATCCATCCTAAACAAGATAAAACCTATTAATAATGGCAATTTTTATTATCCAAAATATCCTCATATTATTTTTATGTTAAATTGGATGTAATCAATCGTAGTTATATCAAGCAAAATCTTTACTTATTTATGGGTAAAAGTTCTTTGAGTCACCGATGTAGAATACACTAACACCTTATGTCTACTTCTCTATCTCATATGAAATGACTTTACTGCCCTTCTATGCACACTCATTGGTCCCTCATACAAAGAACCTCTCCTTTTATTTATTTGTGAAAAATAAGTAGATTCACATCTTCTTGATTCCTATCTGGACGTGTTTATGAAGCAAAGGCAACAATATAGACTATAGTATGCTTATAGGCCGGTCTTAAGGGCCAGCTTGAAAGCGGGTCCCTGATGATTGGATTCTTAAAATTGTGATACGTGTCACATATATAGACATCCCCTACAGCAAAGCGTATGGTCCCGAGTCCCTCTACTAATCACTGGACGTATAGAAGAAATGATGAATGGGTTCAAATAAAAAGACAAAGCTATTTCTGAACATTTCTAGTGAGAATTTTTTGGTTAGGAAAAATCCAATTCCAAGTCCAACAAAAAGAAGGAAGAATCACTGATAAAGTAGTTTAGCACAACAGGTTTAAAGAACGAAACATCTTTGACAACCATTCCAACAATAAGATACCAAACAAGCCCTTAGTATTGTCCATGTCAGGGAAGCTGGAGCATGGAGAAGAGGTGGTGGGGGATTAAGACTTAAGAGGGGACTTCTCTACTTTTGAGCGTGGCTTTGTGTCCGTTTCTTTCCCTTTTGCCATCGACAAAAATTTCTACATATATAAAAAAGCTGTCCGACACTATGGATATGGTTTGGCCTTAAATATGTATTATCACCCCCTCCATTATCAGCTCCAAGTGCCACGATTCTTCCGGATTACTATCCTCTCCAATTCCTAAAGCTTGACAGTGCTAGGTGGAGATGTCGACACATGGTACCTCGGACATCCAAGTACTGTTATGTGTCTGAGCTGTCACATGTCAACGATCTCCACCTAGCACTGCCAAGCTTTAAGGAATTGGAGAAGATAATTTTCCCAACCCTTCCTCCTTGCCTTCTTGCCTTAAATTCCAATTGGCAATTATCGTAATGGTCACTGTTGATATCAATATTGATATTGATACAGATCGATTATATTAGATCATACCCGACTGATTCAAGATAAAAAACAATTTTTTTTGGTTTGATCATAGGGAGTCACTAACGCACAACAATGGTCATAGATCAACTTCCTCAAATAGGGCGAATGCTCACATTGTTAGGGAGTAGGTCTAAAATAGGAAAAAAGAAACTCACAAAGAACTAGTTAGTAAAGTTCTCTTACAACACAAATCGATCATGCCACTTTTGAAACAAGAGAAAGAGAGTGGCCAGGGAAATCTTACTCGGATACAGTCCTATGGTTCCCTCTCATATGCGTTATAGCTAACTAATTTATCCAATTTTTTAGCTATGCCCTTCTTTTTGAAACTCCTCTTCTTAGATACAGATCGATTAGACTAGAGTACCTTTCACGGGGGGATATTGATTGAAATGTCCTCTATTTTCATCTATTTTCTTCAAGCAGATGAGGCATCCTAACAGACTGACTATAGACTTTATCTTTTCATCAGTCTTTTGGCAAGGGAAGAGAATCGAGCATGGTTCGATAGTTATCTGGGATTCGACTGAGACAAGGAGAAAGAGAAACGTTAATCTGTCTAGGCTGTTAGAGTAACGATGGAGGAACTCTATCAAGTTTCTCCTCCTTCCAAACTATCTGTTCTTGGATCCGATTGCCATTAGGATCGGGATCTTTTTCTCCTCCAACAAATGGTGCAAACAGAGGGAAGTCTACGATCAGAAAGAATCAAGTCACCCTTAAAATAAGTGCTTGGACTTGGTAGATAACAATCAATCTGTATCAGTCATGGATAGGGTTTTAGTAATCGGTTTTGACCGAGACCAATCTAATACTGATCCAATTTGGTTCGTATCAAATGGATTTGCCTCTAATTTCTTTTACAAAACAATTTAAAAAAAAAAACATTTTACCCTTGGTTTGTACCGATCCGTTGATGCATGATTGACAAAGAATCAGGATTGTCCTCCACCGATATTGAACTGATCCATGCGATTCTGCTGATCCGCTACTAATTCCTAAAACCATGATCAAGGATTTTAAATTCAGAATTAAGACTCAAATCAGTCCATGCCGATTCTGATCTGGATCCAATCGAAAGGAATCGGCCAAAATCAGTTCCAAAAACTTTAGAACCAAAATAATCGTAATCAATTCCTATCCAAATCAACTGATTCGACCAATCCAATTTTGATTTTTGAAAGGTACTATTAAAATCCGCTATCGATATCAATCTCCAGCGATATCGATACTTTTCAACGGATACTGAAATCAATACATGAAATTATGAAACTATGAAAGTATGAAACTGCTCTCTCTCTCTCGCTCTCTCTCTCTACCCATTTTATTTTTATCATCTTATGTGGCAATATTAAAGTATAAGATGAAGAGCATAGTCACAAGGCATAGGATAAAATGGTAATTAACTTTTAAAATAAATATTTTATATATATATATGATCATGTCTCTAATGTATCATTGCCAACTACCCTCACGAGGCATCACATGACAAGGGCCGGATCACTCAACAAGAATATTATCACAATTTCAGACCAGGTGATCATCAGATCTGGTTGGGTTGTGATTCTAAGTCCGTTTAATAGGTCTCATGCATGTGTCTTTGGATCTCACGTGCTTATGTCTTAAGATCTAACATAGTAGACACATCACCACTCTTCTTCCATAACCATTTTAATTTGCTAATAGGAAAAGAAAATGGAATATTGAAAAGAAAACTAATAAAATTTCATGTAGTGCGCTTCCTTGGTTGGTTTGTTGAGATAATATCAGAATGGTCCCTTTAGATGAAGACATCACGTGACTATACTGAAAAATATGACATTGATTTAAAAAAAAAAGGTATAAATTAAAAGAAAGCAGAATAATGTAGAGTTAGATAAAATACATTTATATCATACAACTAGCTAAGGTTATATCTGGATAACTTTTTTAATTAAACCTTTCAATAATGTACTCTCGAATTGCTTGTTTTGGATGAGAGGCAGGACTATTGAACTCGGAATCCGGATCCGGATTGGATCCAGCTGATTCCAATTTCAATTTCTGCATTGGCCGGAAATTGAGATAAAAAAAAATCGGCTTGAACCCTATAAACAAAGTAAGAATTGATTGTTTTGGAGCGGTTAGAATCAGAATCGATCTTGATTTCAATTTGATTGATCCGATTTTCAATGTAAGCTTCTCAAAACCACGTCTAAGAATTTAAGAGAATTTTCTATCAAAAAAATAAATTAATTAATGAGGACGAAATAAACAAACCCATATATGGTTTTAGTGTTATCACAAAACAAGTTTATAAAAATAAACATTAATAGAAACCTCTATTAGAAAAAATACATCAAACTACTATATAAATTCAACACAAGAATTCTACCCAAAAAAAAAAAAAAAAAAAAAAACTTCAACACAAGAATATAAAATATATCCTTTGAAAGGGTACTCGTAGTTTCGGTACCTAACCGGTAATTTGGTACTGATACCATTGAAAATCCCATCCTAGAACCATTCCGTTTCATTTATTATTTGATATCAAAATCAGATTTCATTATCATCCCATTTATTAATGGGATGGTTTGGTACCGGATTTTAATGGAATGGTTCCCGATTCTAATCCCAAATTGATACCCTTTACCATAGATTAAGAAATTTACCAAAGAAAAAAAAAAGAAAGTAGAGACCAAGAAAACCAATGTTCATTGTGCACCTGGTTATTGTGCTACTCTATGCTTCTTGCCATAGAGTAGCATAATAACGAGGTGGACAAGCAGCTTTATCCTGCTTTCGCAAGAAAGACGATTTCAGACTCGAAGTAATCACAATAGAGTAACCTTACCATTGGCACCAAGGCGTGCCCTCAATATTCAACCAAAGAATGAGACAAAATATTCCAATCCAACATTTTTCATTCTAGGGACTACATATCCTGCCGTAGGACCCATATCTGAACCTTCATGGCCCTTCCCAAAATCCAAACGTTGCCGATATATTGTTCTAAAGTCTAAAGCCTCCTGAGTCCTAAGGAGAGAAATTGAATTTCACCCAAAAAGAAAAAAAAATGAGGTCATGAATTGTTGAGGCTTTGGTAGAAAGCCCACAAATATTTTTGCCCTTTTTCTATTCTTTCTATTTTGTTTATTTTTTTAAGGCTCCATAAAGAGATAAAGTGATAAATGATAAAAAATCCAAGTAATATAGACCCCATAGGCAAGTCACTTACTTCTGTCTATTCTTTCTTTCTGTGTGTGTCTCTTTCTCTCTGTGGTCTCTCTCTCTCACTCGTTCCCCCACAAGGCCTCCTCCCCCCACCTCGTCTTCCCCTATAAACAAATGGAAAAACAACATCTAAATTCCATGTCGCTCTGCACAAACAACATGGCCTAGCTGTTCTTGGATCCGGAGATTCTGGGTCTTTGGATTCCATATTTAAAAATAAAACCCAAGACATGATTTGGTTTCTCCCCTCTTTCTCTCTTTATCCTTGTGGTGGCCGTCATTCATTATTTCCAATCCTTCTCTTCCTCCCCCTTCTTTCTTCCTCACACTCAGTCGGGGTCGGGGGTTGAAGAGTGTAGCAGTAATGCCTGTAAACAAATGGAGATGGAACCTCTTCTCCTTCCTTTTCTTCTTCACCTCCCTCCCCTTCCTTGTCTTCGCAGTCAACGAACAAGGCCAAACACTTCTGTGGTGGAAGAGGAGCTTGAACGGGTCTCTGGAGATCTTTAATGACTGGGACCCAAACGATGTTAGTCCCTGTAATTGGTTTGGGATCTCCTGCAACTACGCACAGGAAGTAGTGGAGCTGAATTTGAAGTTCGTGGATCTATTGGGTCATGTTCCTTCCAATCTAACTTCGTTGAAATCGTTGAACAAGCTGGTTCTGTCAGGAACGAACCTCAGTGGTTCCATACCTAAAGAACTAGGTAGTCTTACTGAATTGATTCACTTGGACTTGAGTGACAATGCGTTGACCGGTGTAATCCCCAGTGAGATTTGCAGATTGGCCAGGCTCGAGAGACTCTTCCTCAGTTCGAATCGCCTTGAGGGGTCCATTCCAGTCGAAATTGGAAACCTTTCAAGGTTGACATGGTTGATTCTCTACGACAATCAGCTCAGTGGTACAATTCCCAGTACCATAGGTAGCTTGAAGAAGCTCCAAGTACTAAGAGCTGGCGGAAACAAGGATCTTCAAGGTGCTCTGCCGCAGGAGATTGGGAATTGCAGTGATTTGGTAATGCTAGGCCTTGCAGAGACGAGCATATCTGGGTTCCTCCCTCCTACTCTGGGTCTCCTCAAGAAGCTTCAGACTCTGGCGATCTACACCGCTCTACTCTCGGGCCAAATCCCTCCGGAGCTTGGCGAATGTAACGAGTTGCAGAGCATTTACTTATATGAAAACGAACTCACCGGATCCATTCCTATTCGGTTGGGTAATCTGCCTAATCTGAGAAACCTACTGCTCTGGCAGAACAACCTCGTGGGAGTCATTCCTCCAGAGCTGGGGAACTGCAACCAGTTGTTGGTGATCGACTTGTCCATGAATTCCATCACGGGGAGCATTCCACAGACGTTTGGGGATCTGAGCTCACTGCAAGAGCTGCAATTGAGCGTAAATCAAATCTCTGGCAGGATCCCGACGGAGCTTGGTAATTGTCAAAATCTGACTCATATCGAGCTAGACAACAATCAAATAACAGGTACGATTCCTTCTGAATTTGGACGGCTTTCGAATCTGACCTTGTTGTTCTTGTGGGCAAATAAACTCGAAGGAAATATGCCGGCATCAATTGCTCTCTGCCGGAATCTCGAAGCCATTGATTTGTCTCAGAACGGTCTGACAGGGCCCATCCCTAAAGGAATCTTCGAGTTGCAGAATCTAAACAAGCTGCTGCTTCTATCGAACAATCTCTCCGGTGTGATCCCTCCGGAGATCGGAAGGTGCGCTTCTCTGATCCGATTCAGAGCCGGCAACAACAAGATCACCGGGCCAATCCCTCCGGAGATAGGGAATTTGGTGAATTTGAATTTCTTGGATCTCGGCTCGAACCGTTTGACCGGAATCCTACCGTCCAATATCTCCGGCTGCCGAAATCTGACGTTCCTCGACTTGCATTCCAACGCAATAACCGGTAACCTACCAGAAAGTTTCAATGAGCTGGTTTCCCTCCAATTCATTGACATATCCGATAACTTGATAGAAGGGTTTCTGAGTCCGAGCATGGGATCGCTGAGTTCACTCACCAAGCTCGTCCTAGCTAAGAACCGATTCACAGGTCCGATCCCTGCAGAGCTTGGATCCTACACCAAACTCCAGTTACTGGACATGAGCGGGAACGACTTCACCGGCGAAATACCGCCGAGCGTGGGCAAGATTCCGTCACTCGAGATTGCCTTAAATCTGAGCTGTAACAGACTCACCGGTAAGATTCCGGCAGAGTTTTCAGGATTGAATAAACTCGGAATCCTCGATCTCTCCCACAACCAGCTCTCCGGCGAACTTCAAGTTTTCTCTCAACTTCAAAATCTCGTGGTCCTCAACATATCTTACAACAATTTCACTGGGAGAGTGCCGGACACACCTTTCTTCACTAAACTTCCATTGAGCGACCTATCAGGTAACCCAGCCCTGTGCTTCTCCGGCAACCACTGTGCCTCCGACGGACGAGGCGATGCTGCACGTCACGCGGCAGCCGCAGCTCGTGTGGCGATGATAGTGTTACTGTGCACCGCGTGTGCACTGCTGATTGCGGCGCTCTATATCATCCTAAGGGGGAGAAGACGAGCAAGTGGCTTCGGTGGGGCCCATGATTGCGATGTGGAAGGAGATGAGGACGTGGCGATGGCACCACCATGGGAGGTGACGCTTTACCAGAAACTCGACTTGTCCATTGCTGACGTGGCAAAGTGCCTCACCCCTAGCAATATCATTGGGAAAGGACGTTCTGGCGTGGTGTACAGAGCGAATCTAACTTCTTCGGGTTTAACGATTGCCGTGAAGAAATTCCGGTCGTCGGAGATGTTCTCCGCATCGGCATTCTCATCGGAGATTGCCACGTTAGCTAGGATACGCCACAGGAACATTGTACGGCTATTGGGTTGGGGAGCTAACCGGAAGACGAAGATGCTGTTTTACGATTACCTGCCGAACGGGACGTTGGGAGCGTTGCTGCACGAGGGATGCACTGGATCATCAGTGGAATGGGAGACCCGGTTCAAGATTGCGTTGGGGGTGGCGGAGGGTTTGGCCTACCTGCACCATGACTGTGTTCCCCCAATCCTTCATCGAGACGTGAAAGCCCATAACATTCTCTTGGGAGAGAGATACGAGGCTTGCTTAGCAGATTTTGGCTTTGCCAGACTTGTCGAAGAAGACGACAATGGTTCCTTCTCTGCTAGCCCTCAGTTTGCTGGTTCCTACGGCTACATTGCTCCAGGTTAGTTTCTCTCTCTCTCTCTCTCTCTCTCTCTTCTCCTCTGTTCTCTCTCTGTATTATCCATTAATGAGTACTGGGTTGTGTGGTCCAGAGTATGGTTGTTCGAGTAAGATTACAGAGAAGAGCGATGTATACAGCTACGGTGTGGTCCTGTTAGAAATCATAACGGGGAAGATGCCGGTGGACCCTACATTTCCAGATGGGCAACACGTGGTTCAATGGGTGCGTGACCACCTGAGGAGCAAGCGGGACCCAGTGGAGATCCTCGATCCCAAGCTTCAAGGTCGGCCAGACTCTCAGATACAAGAAATGCTGCAAGCGCTGGGAATCTCTCTGCTCTGCGCTAGCAACCGTGCAGAAGATAGGCCCACCATGAAAGACGTGGCGGCATTGTTGAAGGAGATCCGACAGGACCCACCACCTGGAAGTGAAGCACAGAAACCCAAGCCAGAGCTGATGCCTTCGTACTCTTCATCAGTATCGCCAGCGCAGCTGCTGCGGCTCCAGGGATCCTCGCATTGTTCCATTGCCTACTCCTCGTCCTCTGGAGGTCCTGTCTCTCATTCTCGGGGAAGGAACCAATGATAACGAGGGAAGAAGGTTACCCACACCGCCAGTGTGGGGGAAACTCTCACAATTCACCATTCACGATGTAAAAAATGGTTTTCATTGACGACTAGTATTATTTGATCAGATGATAATGTGAAAGGATGCGAGAAAGCGGCGTGGAGATCTTTTTCTAATAATAATATGTAGAAAGTAAACCCACACTGCCGGAGTGGGGATCTTATTAATTATTAATTTATCAATTAATTAAAATTAGGGTATGGTAAGGTAGGCCGGGTAAGGTATGTTTACTTCTTTCACTCCTACCATTCTTTCACTCCTACCATTGTAAAGGGTTAACAGTTTGTTTTGGTGATCTGTTAACATGATAATTGATGAACGAGTATATAGCAAAAGTTTCATGTCTTCATTCATTAAAATGGAAAGGCATTACTATGCATTTCAACTTTTGCGTGGATGGTTCATCAACATAATGGCCTAATGGCTGAGAGAGGCATTACTACTTAAGGGCCTAATGTGTGTGTGAGAGAGAGAGAGTCCACTGTTTCAGAAATCTGAATCTGATTGGTCGATTTGGATTGGAATCGATTATGATTGATCTGATCAATTATTGTCGATTTTGATCAAATTCCAACTAATTCGGATTAAAATTGGCACTCACCGATTTGATCACTGGTTTCAATACTGGAGTGGGGATCATTTCCCAAAATAAAAAAGAAAATTTAAAGTATTGATAAGTATGCTTAGCTATTCCAAAATTGGTGGAACCCTCTACAATTAGGTATGGCCTAGACTCTAGACGAGACTCTAGACCCAATCAATAATAGGGTTGATTATTAGATCCTATAATTGAGCATAGCAACCAATAAGTTGGATAGACATGGAAATTATAGAATTTAAACGATAGATTGGGTTCTTCTCCTTTTATTTTGCATTTAGATGAAATAAAATGTAAAAATAACGCATTAGGGTAGACAGTTTGCTAGCAATGTCATAGTGGGTAACTGATTTTAAGTTACATGGAGGGATGATATCCCTATAACTAATGTTACCTATTTTTTTACCTAAAAAAAAATGTTAACTATTGGATATATATATTACCCATTAGGGATCCTAATTGAGTGGAGGTAGATGGAGGACATAAAGTATAGGGAAGGGGAGGGGGTGGGGGTGGGGGGAGGTGTTGTCGTGCTTCAATGTGAAGTCACTTTCCATAGTTACAACATTATGTGGATTTCGAGAGCGAAAGAACGATGATGTGATGCAATGTGTGTGTTTCTGTTGGTGAAGCAGATATATGTATATATATTTTTTGATAGGTAGGGGGATGTAGGATGTGAACTAGGAGACTGTGAAGTAGATATTTAAAGTGATATAAGAGGGAGAGATTATATATAATATAGAAAGCTCGGTAGCATCTTCCTTTGCCTATCTCTCTCTTCTCTCCTCTTAGGTCCTTTTTCTCCCAATATAATTTGTACAAAAAATAAATCCTATAAAGCAACATCGTGTTTGCACCTAAACATAGAGAGGAAAAAATGACCACCTCACCCCCATAAAATGCCAAAATCTCATTTCTATTGATGCTCCTGCAAAGAAGGCTTCCAAATTACATGGCGCCTATATTTGAACTCAAGTCAAAAATTAAAATGGATAAAACGATCACTTCAACCACCATGAAATGAAAATTTTCACTCATATTGGTGTCTATGCGTTCTCATTGACCTCATACTCTTACAGAAGCCACACATCCGGACAATAAAATCTCCCTCCCTATTGCATATATTGCATATGGAAAATTGTAGATGTGAAAGGTGAGAGCGAGTTTATCCTAAACACAAAAAAAAACAAAAAAGGTGAGAGCGAGAATCCTGAGGCGGAGGATGTGCGGTTTGTGATTTTGGTGAACCGTGCCTAATGATTGCCTTGCCTTCCTCTCTCTCTCTCTCTCTCTCTCTCTCTCTCTCTCTGCCACTTATTTGTTTGGTTAAAATGAAGATGAGGTGAAGCTTCCATGCTGTCATGAAAAAATCCTTTAATGTTTCAGATCAGCCACGTGGCAGATAGGGAGATCTAACACTGTTACAATAGTTTTGAAGAAAATTAGTTTGGAAGAAAATTAATCACGAGTTAGAGTGAGAGATTTGAAAGGGATGGTTTACCAAACACTAAGGAAGGAAGGAAGGAAGGACGGAACGAAGAAGAAGTAAGAGAATCTTCCTTTTTCAGGTTTATATATATATATATATATATATATATATATATATATATATAGTCAGTTATAATTTGGGCGAAGTGGAAGCGGAGTGAGGATGGGAGAAGGAATGGATTCGTTTTGGGGGTTGAGGTGGACCCTTTGTTTGCCGTCACGTGACGCACATGCAGAGATAGGCTCACCTCCCTCCCACCCTCACATGACTATTCAGTTCATATACATATTTGTGGGCAGTATGGCCCCACGTCTGATCTGTAAAGTCCACTATTGTTTCTCTCTCTCTCTCTCTCTCTCTCGCTCTATATAAAAATAGGAGAATGTCACATGCAAGCAATTTAGACTTTAAGAAGAAAGAGAGAGAGAGAGTAGGCACGTGCGAAGGAGGACGTGTTTCTATACTATTGGATTGAAAGGGATGATCAAAGCGATGATAAACTGTCCTCAGATTCCATTCTCATAGTCCACGGCACACTTGAAAGTAGATGCGTTCCGATTTGCATCCCTTTTGGTCCGTTTGGTTGTCAGGGGAATTAAAAGAAAGGGAGGAAAAATTTTTAAATTTTAAAAAGAAATTTTTATAATCATTACTCCATATGATTGTATAAACTACTTAAATTTCTTATCATATCTAGTAAAGATATATTTTACATGTAATATTTATTTTACATTTTAATCCAAAAAGAAAATAGATGCAAAGTAAAGTAAAATTTAATAATCAAATATGGAATGATTTGGAGTTAGATATATTGTCACATGGTGTCACATGGGGTATTGATTAAAAAAATTCCCTTTTGAAGTATGAAAATTTTACTTCTTTTTCTTTTAATTCCCCTTGCAATCAAACAAAGTCTTTGGGAATAAGGTTTTTTTTTAGGATTGAGATCTTATTATACATATATTTATCTATAGGGGGGGGGAGGGAAGTGACCTGGGAAGGGGATAAGGTACCACCAGCCAGGAGACTGAACTCAAGACCTCCTGGTGAGCATGGGCATGAAGTGCACCAAGGCTCACCAATTGAGCTAGGCAATTGTTGGTTTAAGAATAAGTTATTATACTGACTTCGTGAAGAGCACCATTAATTTAACCAGACTTGGAATCTTTAGATGGCTTATCCATGAGAGAGAGGATCTCTTTCATGGATTGAAAAATCAGGATCACCGCTTCAGTAGGGTATCAAGAATCAGCGAATCAGATCAGAAATCACCCGATTCAGATCAAAATCTACAATCACTAATCCTGTTTTTTGACAATTCGATACAACAGATTTCTAGATATAAACAACAGGATCATTGAAATATTCCTCAAATATGTCGAATCTAGAGCTTTTTCAAACCAATTCAAACCAATTCTGATTCAAATTGAAGCAAAATCGGCACTGCACCTATTATTAAAACCTTGCACATCAACCAATCAATGTACAGATTATAAGGTTTAGGCAGAATACTTCTGATTCTAGCTGATTAATTAACAGATTCAGCACAATTCAAATCCAGATTGAAATCTTATCCATTTCCTTTTCAACCCCTGATCTCCATTGATGCTCGCTCCCGAGAGTACAGAAAAGATGTTCACCAATAAGCATTGTCCAGTGGTGAGATATGTTTTGAGAATCAGGGTCGGATTGAAGTCAGATCTATTTCTGATTTTCGACCACTGATCTCAACCCAGCTCCCCAGAGTACAGAAAAGACGTTTTAAGCATAATCCAGCGGTGAGAAGAGTGTTTTACGAATCAGGATCGAATCAGAATCTGTCGAGGACAATCCCTATTCCAGCAATACAGGATATCTTGGGTTGAAGGCATATTTTGGCTGAATGATTCCTAGTCGATCCAGATCTTAGGTCTGTTTTGGTATGATTTCTATTTCAATTTCATAGGGTAAATTCGGTTTCAAAAATTGTTTGGTTTGATTTTTGCAGCTTATTGCAGTGAAATAGAAATCACAAGAATGAAAAATTCTGAAATAGATGAGAAGTCTTTTCAATTTCGAAATTGAAATTATATTCACCTTATTTCGCGTGATGCGCTGATATTTAATGAGCACGTGGTACACAACTGTTCCTTTGATGGGCAAAACAGTAATATCCTATTCTTTTTTCTCCGTCTTTGTGGTTCAACATGTTTTGAACCTCTCAACACCCAAAAAACAAGAAGCTATGGCGCGATCTGGGCGAAGAACCAGGGGGCAAATGGCTGTTCGAAAGCTCTTGTGGCGTTAAGATCCAGTCTTCATAGAAGATATTGCCATCTAGGGCACAAAGCTCTTTATTCCAGATTTCAGCAACAAGCATTTCTACAGATTCCTGGTTTGGCCAATGAAAAAAGTCGAGATCGTTGAATTTCTGATTGGAGAAGAAGCTAAAACAATGGCTATTCGAGCTCCATCTTCTCCCGTGGCAAGGGCCACTGGCCCACTGTGCGCAGGCCAGAAGCTCTTGCTGCCACCGCAACTTGCAGATATGGGGCAAGGAAGAAACAAAATTAAAGAAAAAGACCCCAAAATCAAGGAATGGATTTGACAAGCAACAGAAATTTGGGTCTGGTCTTATTGATCTCTTGGTCTGGATTCTGGTGACCTGTATGTTTTGTACCCAAATCGTAGCCTGCTGAGATGACTAAGTTATTTGGTAAATTACTCTTCATTGGAGTGAGAAGGTGGGTTCATGGTGGTGAAATTTTGGAGTTTGCAGGTTAATCTTAACTTGCGGGGAACCGATGTTTTACCCAAATTGTTTTCCTTTTGAAAGGAGCAAGAGGGAGTTAGAAGAGAACTTACATAGGAGAAAGGATAAGCAGAACGTAGATGATGTTGCCTGCACAAGAAAATCAGAAGCCAAGAGAGAGAGATATGGAAGTAATCCAGTTGGGTCTATTAGATATGAAGTTAATTAGAAGGCAGAACCCACAAGGATTAAGGCATTTGCGATAGATTTTATGGTGGGTAATAAGTGAGTAAAATGTGAATGTAATCATACATAACAGAGGAAGTTTCAGAGAACAGTGAATAACAGATGGACGGAAGTGTTGGACAACCTTCCTTACATATGCACGAATCTCTGTATTTTGTAAAAGAGGAAGGGATAGGTGAGGGTATATCTCTTCACCCACCTCATTTAATTCTCAAAAATTAAACTACCAAATAGATTTCTTATTCTTGAAATATTTCAGATTGAAGCAACCAAAATTGTTTCAATTTTTTGACCAAAAATCTATTTGTTGACTATTTCATGAAATCAATTCAAAATTGAAATTGAAATCATACCAAATCAGCTCTTTATTCAGTTTTCCTAAGCAGTGTGTGTGAATGTATTATATACATGTAGAAGCACAAAGAAATTATGGCAGGAGGTAAGGACTACGCAGACTCTGATTCCCACCAAACACAATTTTACAGTCCAAAGCTCCTTTGAGCTCGACGAGTCAAGGATCAAACTCCTCTTCCCGGCAGAAATCATAGAAACAGCATTGATCATTTCAAGATTATTGGCTCTCAGCCAATTCCAGAACTTGCAAGAAGCCTGTTAAAACTGACAGGGAAATCATGAACTTATAAGAACCGTAGAATCCAGGCTCTGTAAAACTTAAAATCTTATTTCTCTTCTAACCACACAGGGCCTACTGCACAATCCTTAAAACCAGATAAAGAAAACATGCTTCCATACAAATCACCCACATCTAAACTTGAATAGTGCATTCATTTCGGAAATAGAGAGAGAATTTTAAGTTGGACTGTTATACAATTAAAGCTCAAGCATAAAAGAGTGCATCAAGAGTTGAGGGGGAAAAATAGATTCAAAGACGGCATAAGGGGATGGTTCTTGCTAATGAGAAGGAAATTTATATGTCAGTCTCAGATGATGATAGCAGTAAATGCAACTTAAATTGGTTTAACCATATAAGTCGTCATCTTCCCCACCAGCTGCAGCAGAAGAGAATGGATCTGAAGCCCCGGTTCCAGTGGCATTCTCAGGGCGATCCGGGAACCGAAACTCTGATCCAAAGCCTCTAGATTGCTGGAGAGTCTGAGCGAATAGCTGATACTTCCTGATATCAGCATCACTAACACTTCTGCGAGCAAATTTCATGGACTCTTCAAAATGTGCTGCCTTAATCTCAGGAACATCATCCACATCATCCTCTTCCATTGCTTCTGGGTTTTCATTCCTCTTCTTCTCCCTCTCAATATCCTGCAGCAGAAAAGGGATACAACAACAAAGACAAATATAAATATACGTATATTGAACCAAAATTTGGCACGGAAAAAAATGCAACCTTACACAAACATGCAAGGTTCCGTACAGCTGGGATCGGGATACACCCTGCATCACAAGCCCACTGTAAAGTTGGACCTGAACGGTGCATGATCTTATGCATGTGGAGCTATTAGTCCCCATATAGGACACAATCACATGTTGGTCAAGATAGAATTATATTCCACAAAGGAAAAGGAGTACATCGAAACTGTATTATGTCATATGGCGAACCCTAAGATTGTGTCATAAACCCGAGAACGTGTCATATGACATAAGGAGACAGAGTTGTATACTTCCATCTGTTAGCTTGTCTCACAGAGCAGAATCTTCAGTTCTTATTAACTGCCAGTGGAAGATGGTTACACTGAAAACCGCCCAATACTACAGGCAAAGTCTATCTGAAAAAATATATATAACTAGTGACAATACTCCAAGAATTCTTAAGAAATGAAATGGGAGGACTTAAGGTGTATGCAGGGACTCCATACAACAGAAATAAGGTCGAGGAAACTTTTCTTGCCTTCTCAATGTTCTCCCTGATAGCATATTTGCAAGCACGCTGACAGATCTCAGTGATATCTGCACCACTGAAACCATGAGTGTACCGTGCAAGAGCTGTAAGGTCAACATCCCGAGCGACAGGTGATTTGCGCAAGCATGATTTGAAGATTTGGAGACGAGAGGCTTCATCTGGTAGTGGAATATATATCAACTGGTCCAGACGGCCAGGCCTGAGCAACGCAGGATCAATAATATCTGGCCTGTTCGTCGCCCCAATTATGAAAACTGTCTTCTTCGCAGTCATTCCATCCATCTCTGTCAAGAGTTGGTTCAAAACCCTGTCTGCAGCACCCCCAGCATCTCCTACTGAACTCCCACGCTGAACAAATATGGAAACAAACTGATAATTAGAAAAACTTTTCTGTTTCATCTTTCCATTGAACCATTTGGTGCTCATGTGCATGCGTGTTATGGTGTACAGTTAGTGACTTGAAAACTAACTAGTATAACAGGATGGTACCTGAGTGGCAATAGAATCAAGTTCATCAAAGAATAGTACACATGGAGCTGACCCCCGTGCCTTGTCAAATATCTCTCGAACATTCGCCTCACTTTCCCCAAACCACATTGTCAGTAATTCAGGTCCTTTGACACTAATAAAATTTGCTTGACACTCATTTGCAATTGCTTTAGCGAGTAGGGTTTTACCACACCCAGGTGGACCATAGAAGAGGACACCTTTGGATGGAGACATGCCAAACTTTTCGAACTTCTCCGGATGCTCCACTGGGTATTGGACAGTCTGCAATGGTGACGAATTACCATGTGACGAGGTCGTCCACAGCATAACATAGTTCAGGAAAAATAATACACACAAAGAAATAAATAAACAAACACATAAAACTACGAGCATGGCAGAATATGCAATCCCATAGAATAACTTAAATAAATCTCAAGTAATTCTGTAAAAACTTACTCCATCACTGGATACCAAAAACTTGCAAGTTAAAAAAAACGTATTTATAGCTAAAAGAGTAAGAGGAAAGGGGGACGCTAAAGACAGATAAAAGCCACACCTCCTGAAGCTCTCTTTTCACATTGTCCAACCCACCAATATCTTCCCATGAGACATTGGGCACCTCAACAACCTGTCAACAAAATTTATTCTCACATGATCAGGTAACTATATACAACGATCAAAAAACTCAAATAGTGCAACAATATATCATTGAATTTACGAAACAATTTCAGTTAATAACTAACCGTTTCACGCAAGGCTGATGGATTGGAAGATCCCAGGGCAGTTTGGAAATGCTCGTTTGTTACAGACATTGAATTTAAAACTTCTGCATCAATTGTCTCATCTTCTAAGTCAATAACATCCATTTTCTCCCTAATGCACTGAAGAGCAGCCTCAGTGCAAAGAGCAGCAAGATCAGCACCAACATAACCGTGTGTATTTTTTGATACTTTTTCCAGATCAACCTGCAAAACAGATTCAAAGGAACATGTTTATTTTTTTCATATAGACAGTATTCCTTGAAATGAAGGAAATAGATCAGTGTCGAGGTCTCACATCTTCTGCAAGTTTCATATTCTTTGTATGTATACGAAGAACTTCCAGCCTCCCCACCTCATCAGGCACACCAATATCTATTTCTCGATCGAATCTACCAAATCTCCTAAGAGCAGGGTCAATGCTATTGGGCCTATTGGTGGCTCCCATCACAATCACATGTGCTCGGGACTTAAGACCATCCATTAAAGTAAGAAGTTGGGACACTATACGTCTTTCCACTTCACCATGTGTCTTTTCTCTCTTTGGGGCAATAGAATCTATCTCATCAATGAAAATGATGGAAGGAGCATTCTTCTCAGCTTCTTCAAAAGCCTTTCTTAAATTGCTTTCACTTTCACCAGCCAACTTCGACATTATCTCAGGTCCATTTATCAAGAAGAAGAATGCACCAGTCTCATTGGCAACAGCCCTTGCAATAAGGGTTTTCCCCGAACCTGGTGGCCCATAAAGCAAGATGCCTTTTGGAGGTTTTACACCAATGGACTTGAACAGTTGGGGGTGTCTCAAAGGAAGCTCTACCAGCTCACGTATCTGAGCCATTTGCTTCCTGACACCACCAACATCATCATAGCCAACCTCATTTAAGCGCTCCTCATCCTCGCGTTTGATAGGGTCTCCCTCACAGAAGATCTCTGTGTCTGGTGCAACGACACAATATTCACCAGGATCTGTCTCAATAACTTTGAATTCAACACTTCGCATGCCCCCCCTTACAAGAAAAAGATCACCTTTCCTCAAAGGTCGGTACGATTCCAAGAAATATGCTGTTGAAAAAAAAAAGTCAAGTACTCTGGCTCTTGTATAAATAAATAAATAAAAGCAAAACAAGGGGATAAAGGATATCAAAATAAAAGAAAGCATTGTAAAAGCACTCACGCTTCAAATACACATCAAACAGGTTCCCTGTCACACCCTCGATTGTATCATCAATAGGAAGGATGTGGACACGTTTCCCATACTTCACATCTGGACATTGATGGACAGAGACAACATCCCCGAGACGTACCCTAAGATTAGCACGTACAACTTTATTCATTCTGATTTTTGGTTCTTCGCATTGATCTTCACCAAGAACTATGCAGACTGTGTCCTTTCGCTTCTTCCCCTGCACAATTCATATGTCAAGGAATTTCATGGAAGCAACCCCAACATTGTATATCAAAACCAGGAAAAGGAGGAATCACCTTGATTAAAACTGTGTCTCCACGGAAAAACTGGAGCTTTTCCATTGTGGCAGGATTCATGGAAACAACAGAATTGTCATCATTTATAGCTTCATCAACAACAAGGCGGTTTGGAGACTTTTTGCGTTCCAATATTGCAGTAGAAAAGTCCCTTTTATTACCTTTCCTGTTTAAAGTAACCAAATCAAATTATTCTCACAGGAAAAATTTGTAAAACAACATAGAAGTAAACACAAAATCAGCCCTTGAGAAAAACAAGTGAATATAAACAACCCCAACCCCCTCCCCCCCAAAAAAAAAAAAAAGATACTTTCAACATGCATAAATCTATTAGTGCATCCAATTTCTAATAATAGAAAAGACAAGTTGATGGATCACATTCTGGCTCGGTTACAGCTTACAACTCATGTTAGTATGACTAACTATTCTAGCTTCACCTGTAAGATTCGTTTGAGATTTCAAGCTGAATATGCATGGAACGTGTTTTCCACCTACCCTTATTTGCAAAACCACTCCCAAAGGAGAAAGAACCTTCACATCAAACCTCATCATACCTAGGCTCTCTTTTATGCTTTTTATTTTTAATTTTTGCCTATTTAACAAATATCATTTGTGAAAACCATTTTTGGTCAAAACATAAAAATCGTTTGATAACCACTACACATAATAGATTGTAGACAAAGAAATATGTTTGGCATACCCATATGCATAATAGTTTTTTGAAGTGGGTGGGTGGAGAGATGCCAACTTTACCCATCTTCCTTCCCAAAGCATAAACTCAGAACTGAGTTGTTGGGTATCAATCTCATTGGATTTTCCTTATTTCATTTTGCGATTTTGGGTTTAGATCACCCATCCATATGCGATTTAATCCCCTAAGATCCAGATCCGAAAGGTTTCTGCCAATCAAAATTGATTTAGAACCGTTCATTTCCACCCAAGATCTCATTTTTATTGACAATCATTCATCCTCAGTAAAGGAAAACCACCTCCATGGCAAATCTAGTTGTCAAGTTTCACTCATATACCTTGTTCAGGGCTAAAGTAGATCCTTTCTTTACAACCCACGGTTGCAGCAAATAAGTGTATGTGTGTGCGACAACCTCAGACCAGAGACTTTTTTCTTTCCTAAACCAAGAAGAGAAACCGATCTTGCAAATTGGGACCTACGAGCACGTGCTCATTAAAGTCCCCGTATAAATGGTCAAAAGTGATTTTTGGCCAAAAACCTTAAATGGCTTTCGATCTATTTTTAGTTTTTGATTTTTTTCAATCTTTTTTAAATAGAAACAGGCTCCATAAACAGTACCAAACGTAACCAAAAGCGTTTTTTAAGGCAAAACTAAAAAATAAAAACTATACCAAAGACGCCCTTAATGACTTACATTCTTAACTAATGATTTCTAGGTTGAAGAATTACAGATATATGATTACAGTAAGATGCAGTGCAACAATGGTATAAGGGTAGATTATGTTTTCCCCTTTCACATTACAAGACAAAATATTTAGCTTGTTCTTTTGATTATTAATGGATAGAAACCTTAATTCCCCAAATAAAAATCTGTCAAAGAATGACTTTATGAGGGTTCAACACTTCCTTCCCATGCATAAACTCGAGCAATACATGTTAGGACACAGACCAAGCACTTGGCTTAGTGCTCTCTTCTATTCTGCAAACATACCATACCATCATCAAATGATCGTAATAGGTTTCCACAATTTTCAAGAAGCAGTTTCATCACTGAATTCTGGTATTGCCACTTAGGCAGTTGCAAATGCCAAATTTTGATTATGTCCATCTCAGTTTACTTATCACTTGAAACGCAAAAATACCATCAAAGCTATAACTGTTAGTTCTCTCTTTCCTCCTTAAGCTGTATTTCCAAGAAGATTACCAACAAAACAACACGGGTACGAGATAGGCGCCTAAGTTGTTCACAATCAGGAAAATATGATACGCAACATTCCTTGTAGGTTACAGGTTCATATGATGGTGCTCAAGTTCAACCACTGTACGCACATGCTTATGGTAAACTTTACCTCTTAAACTTTAAAACTACACCACTGCTATCGAAACATCCAAAGGCTGAAGAACTAATGGAGGAAATTAGGCGCCTAAGTTGTTCACAATCAGGAAAATATGATACGCAACATTCCTTGTAGGTTACAGGTTCGTATGGTGGTCCTCAAGTTCAACCACTGTACGCACATGCTTATGGTTAACTTTACCTCTTAAACTTTAAAACTACACCACTGCTATCGAAACATCCAAAGGCTGAAGAACTGATGCAGGAAATTACTAGTATACACATAATCAAAATCTGACCCTATCGACCATCACAAATACAAAATACCCTGTCATAATGAGATAAACGAGACATGATACCGCAAAAGCTAAATTAGGGTTTCAGTTTCCAATTTAGGAACATAATTTCGTTGGCCGAGAATGAATGGGATGAGGGGAGAGGATAACAAGCAATTTCGGGGCAGTCTAAATCAAAACCCTAACCCTATAACCGTTAATCAAAAAGAAGTCCTGACGATTGCAACGGATAAACATTAAAATCCTCAACATCTAGGTTAGATTCAAATCAAGCTAAAACTGAAACCAGTATCAAATTTCGCAACTGCAATAGATTATGAAACAAAAACAACAGGTCTGCTAATTTTTTTTCAAGGAAGATGTGAAAGATTGTGGTTAGAACAGAAGATTGTATACGTACGGGTCAGACGAAGAAGAAGGCTGGCCATGATCTGCAGCGGATGAACTCGAATCCGCCATTGTTTTATGAGCAACTGCGATAAACTTGAGCAACGAATTTCGATCTATCGACTGCTTTGTTCAGTAAAGACTGAGAAGAAATGCAATGCCTTCTTAAATACCCAAAAGAAAACTTGTTTTAAAAGTCACAAATCACAAAGCCCGTTTGGAGAAGGTTTCCTACACTCACGGTAAAAGTCTGAAACCTGAATGGTTAGTATCACCTAACGAAATATGGGCGAACACTACACGGGCAGGATCTTAACCCGACTCTGTTGATCCGCGATTCCGCGAACACGCATGACGGGCTTCTACTTGAAAAAACAACAAAAAAGTTCCGCGAAAAACTGTCACGCGACACGACAACCCAATTAATTTTAGTTGAATTTCATCTATTTTTTAAAGGGAAAAGTGTACCTCTTGTGAAAGTTTGGCCCTGTCGCCCGAGCCCACCTGGCCCACTCTGAGCCGGAATAGGGCCTGTGCTTGATTTTTCAATCCTGAGGCCAGAGGTCTTACGGATTATAGTTGAAATTTTCAGGCCCGGGGTCAGGGTTGAGGCCTCAGGCTAAGCCCAGCCCGGCTCGATCTGATGTTAAGTTATGTTTTACAATTTATTGATTACATTTTGCAATTTTTGTTTAGTATCTAATTATCTATTGGTTTACAAAAAAAAAAAATAAAAAAAAACTAATTATCTATTAAATAAAGATCTTTAAAATGTTTAGATTGGATTAAGTTTTTTTAACCTAAACAAAAGTCTAATAGTCAATTGAGTATGAAATAAACCAATACCCACTCACATGAGACTAGTCAATCAGGGCCAATCAAGGCCAATCAGGGCCAATCAGGCCATAGCAAAAATCAAGGTCAATTAGGGCCAACCCGGCCCGATTAGGGTCAATCAGGGTCGGACTAGGCTGGGTTGAGCTCAACAGGGTTGGGTTTGGGCTAAGATATTTTAGCCTAACCTAGGGCCAGGTTGGGCTTGGGTTGAGCTAAAAGGACTTATGGTTGGGCTAGGGTTTTAAAAATCCCAGCCCAACCCAGCTGTGTTTCACCCTTAGAACCTCTAGGGGTGTGAGTTTGGCTTGACAGACCCAGACCTGCCCTGAACCCAATATGGTCTAATTAGGCTAGGTTGAGCTAGGGTTGAGAGTTTTCAGCCCAATCAGGCCCAGTTCTTTTTTCTTTTTTTTGAGGGGGGGGGGGGGTGGGAGTGAATTAGCCTAGTTCTATTTCTATAAATGTATATGAAAAGATAGGATTATACCCATTGAAAGAGGTGTATAATCCCAATAAATAAATAAAAAAAAATGATTACAACTTCTTTTTCACCAACTTTAGCTACTATAAGATTTTCTTTTTTTGATAAGACTATAAGATTTTCTTTTATAATATGATACATGGGTAAAGGCTAGGCACAACGTTATTTGCCTCTCTCCTTGATCCATGGAAATGTCCCGTCCCTCCCATCCCAACCCCACATTGATTAAACCGCTAGCTTTAGGAAAGCTAGTGGTTTGCCCAACCTCCTCACATAATACATATATATTATATAATAATAAGGAAAAAAGATTCATGTTTGGTTGCACTCCCTATGCCCTCTCATAGACCACCATGAAATGATGCCCTTCCCCATGGGTGGATACTGAGGTGCATTTTTCTACTGGCCCAGAACCTGGTATAGAGACCATGTGACCAAGCAGAGATCTCTTACTTGAATAGTACTTATATATCATACACAGCACACAGGGGCTGCTAGGATCAATCAAGACCGGCCCAATTAGGGTCAATTAGGGCTGGGCTAGGTTGGGCTGAGCTCAATAGGATTAGGTCTGGGCCAAGATATCCCAGCCCGACGTAGGGATGGGCTGGGCTTGGGCTGAGTTAACCATAGGCTTTGTAAACCCTTGCCCATTTTTTAAATCCCCCCTAGTTTGTGAAGGCGCATGTGAAATCATTAATATGATTAGCAAAATTGTTTTTGGCACCAAAATGACATCCATTCCAATAAAATTGAGACAAAGGCATATTTAGCTAAATTTATCGAGCTTCTGCTTTGATTTTCCAAAAACTAGTTTATTGGAGGCAATGGAGCGGAACGAATGATAATTCTTGGATTGGAATCGTTTTGGCCTCTAGCCTATAAGCCAAAACGATTTCAAACTGATACATTTGATTGATCTGCCTCCTTGTGTCCTATAAGCTGGCTTTTAAAAGACCAGTGCATAGAGAATATAGGGTCCTTGGCCCCAGTCACTTCCATTCCCTTCTCTCTCTTCTCTCATATGCTTCTCCTGACATAGACCATCTTTCCACTTCAAGACCCATAAACAACAACCCTATTAGAGAAAACTAAAAGGTATCCATCATTCCATCTCAAGTCTCAACCATGGTTTAAGGTACCAGAAATTGGATTGGAATCGGTCTCGGCCGATACCAATTGGGATAATCCTGAATTGGTTCGGATAGGATGGAATTTCTCTGGGCTATCTTGGGCTGGTTTCAGGTCATTCAAGCCACATATCGGAGCGCAAACCACATGATGTTGGCTTTTCTTTTTTCAGCCCAAGTCCAAAAAGAGTTCTAACCCAAACTCAGGTTTTCCAGGCCCAATCTCAGCCCATGGTTGGCTTGTGAGAACACTCCCAAGAAAGGGCATGTGAATCTGACTCTCTAAGACTTGATCCCAGTTTACAATGCATTGGCTTGTGGAAATAGCTTCATGGCCCATGGTTTTCTACTACGTGGGCTCAAGTGTCTAAAGCCCAAGCCCAATATCGAGCCTGGTCTTATTCTGTCTTGCCTACAAGCCCAAGCTCGAGCCTGGTCTTCGGAAGTGATAAAGATCTTTGGCGCGAGAAGGGATTGATTCGTATCATCTTGACTTGGTTCTACTTCTCCTGCTATCAATATCGAATAGAACATGCTGAGAAAAAATCTTCTTCATATAAAACTTGCTCGATTTAAATCAGGAAAAGCGTTCTGATGAAGAGAAATTTGGTCCGTTGGTTTAATTTAATTCCTTATTTGTAAGTATTTAACGCTACAATTGGACTCCTGGAATAGTAAATGTCATCATTAACTCCCACTTCATACTATACGAGATCGAAAATACCCTTCCCCAATCCAATTAGAGGGTCAAATTGTAACGGTGAAGAGAAACTGGGTGAGTATATGTAAGACAAAATCTGGTTTGGATCAGCATGGAAATGGTCCAATCTTTGATGTCACCAATGTAACATACAGCATTAGCAACTCCACAGACCCTTATGACTGAAGCAAAGATTGCAAGCCAAAACATGTGGGTTTGGTGGACGAGTGGGTGGGTGGAGACACTTTCCACAGCTTGTGGCTATTCAATTCAAGCCCATCACTCCAGCCCCTTCCCTCGCATTAAATAAACAAGTTTGGGAGATCAAATTGCAATCGAAACCCAAGATTTTAACTTCTTTTCACATCTCTTGCCACTGTGTAAGGGTGTCAAAATTTAGCCCGAACCGTTAAGACTGATCGAAACCGATCCGAACCTGGACCGAACCGATTGATTGACACCCCTACCTCTGTGCGTCAGTGAGAGAGAGAGAGATGATCTACCATGATCATGTATCCTCCCCACAAGCAAGCAATGTGGGAGATCGAAATCACATTTGTCTGCTTACCATGAGCAATTTAAACATAATTATGATCCACATGACCATGATGTAATAAGTTATATTAGTGGGGTAGGGATGGGTCCATGCTGCCATGGACTCATGACGGCCTAAGGGAAGATGTTCTAAGCATGAACCCTCTTCTATAATCTTCTAGTTCTCACACCATTCCAAACCAGAGAAAGAGAGAGAGAGAGAGAGAATCTACTTGAAGGGGTTGGAAGTAAAGGGACTAGTTAGTCAGAGACATATCTCTTATGCTTATGTTTCTTTGCAAGCTCTTTTTTAGTATAGTCACTCAACTCTCTCATTTGGCTATGAAAGCTGGCCTTTGGTTCTTTAGACACAATGATTGCTTGTGTTTAACATCACCATTTCAAACATTCCTTGCTAGCTTTAAACCTTTTAGAGATCCTCTCTTATTCTTCTTCTTTATATTTCTACTATGAATTAACCTTAAGTAGTTGTTGATACAAATGTGAGAGAGAGAGAGAGAGAGAGAGAGATTATTCATTAATTCAAGAGTCCGGATCCGCTACTTCCGTGTGCACTCTATACATAACGGGGTGTGCAAAGACCGTCTTATCCCTGCCCAAGCACCTTGCCCGAGCGGAGGTAAAGCGATCTTTACACGCCTCGTTATGTGTAAGACGCACACAGAAATAAGGGCAGACGAAAGTAGAAGATGTCGATTCTTAATTCAAGGGAACCGTGATGAGCTTGTGGAGCATTTCTTTGTGGTGCTCCTTCAGTTTGGTTGGTATAACTCATTCATCAACCAAAATTCTAGCTACTACAGTATTATTAATTCTCATGATTCTATTCTCTTCTTTTGATGATAGATAAATATCTATAATCTTTGTGGGTCTAAAGTGGCTTGGGAATTCTCTTTCTTATTATTCCACTGGCACATCCCCACATGGGAACTCCATCATCGTCCAAACGTCCTCTCTCATGTGTGCTTTCTTAATTTTGGACTATATTCTTACCAGACATGTAATCTCTCTTATTCTCTAGGCATGCAGGTGGTTCCACTCTTTTTGTATCTTTCTTTGTACTCGAAAGAGTACACAGTGTAATCAAAATGGTGAAATAAGAAGTAATTTTACCTTTTTAGCCCTTTAACATAGTATATTTTTTTCGCCAATGAGTATAAATCATATCATTTCACATAAATATTATATTAAATAATTTTTAAAATTTTGAAAATCATTTTTTTACTCTTGTGTTAAATAACTTTTGGAAATAAGACAAGGGGCAATTAAAAAAACTGATTACAAAAACTAGTTGGAGATGAAGTGTGACAACTCTAGTGTGCCCTAAGAATGGAGAAAACCCCTTGGGGATGATCTCAGTTCTCACCTGTGTTTTTAGGTAGAGGAGATGATTGTTGGGGTTTAACAAGAAAACAATGATTCCTCATCAAATGTGAATAGATCGATGTGAATGCTTATTAGAACTTGGACACCCCTCTAGCTTTTAAAGATGAATTATACTAGAAGCCCCACATTCGAAACTTCTAATTAATTTATACTTTGATATTACAAAAAAGAATAGAAATTAAGAAAGCAATAGTAAGAAAGCAATCAAATCAAATTTAGTAGGACCTCGATGTATTGTCAAATATGAACATTCTCTCTTTCTCTTTGTGATACTTATCCTTTTAAGGGGACCTAGGACCTACCTGTGAAATGATCATTTCACCCCTGTTTTTACTGTCGTTTAGTAGGATTGGACCATCCAGCTTCCGCCACCTTTTAAGTGCTTTAGGGAGAAAAAAGAGTGAAAAAAAAAATTTTATTCTGGTGCTGGGAATCACAGTAGAAATGGCTCTTGGTCAAATTTTATCTCTCTCTCTCTCTAAACAAAAACTTAGCTTTTTGTGGTGTAAGGCACTTATTTGGCCTCAGAGTTAAGGGTGTCAATCCCTTCCCCGACCTGGCTGGCCTGGCTAGAACTGTCCCACATATAAAAAAAGGGTTAGTGTGATCAACAATGCCTTAAGGTGTGGTCAAATGCCTACCGCACTTGGTAGCTAGTGGTGCGTAAAGGCCCATTGCTACCAGGAGGTCTTGAGTTCAAGCCTCCTAGTTCACATCCTATATCTCTCCTTTCTTATCAAAAATAAAAAAATAAAAAATAAAAAAAAAACAATGCCCTAAGGTTAAAGAGAATATTAAGACCTGGTCTTGGGTTATGTAGCATACATGCATCAGTTAAACTTACCAATGCTGATTCTCAGTAGGAGATACATTTGATCAGAGATTCAGATCTCCAAGGTCAAACATCACCATGAACAGAAATTCACAAGATCGGACGCGACGAAAATGCCGCACACTGCGGTTGTGTGTAGTTATGTTACATTGAATCAGATCCCCTCCATTTTGACCATCACATGGGATCATATAATGAATGGACCAAACAAGTTAGGTCTTGAATGATGTTCTTTAATTTCATTCATATATATATATATATATCCACTTTAGCCCTTCGAATATTGAATTGACACAACTTGTGTCAAGTCATTTGTATATATGGTTTGGAGTCAATGCAAACAAGGAATGGTCAGCTTTCTTTCTTTCTCTCTTTTTTTACCTTTCTCCCTTTTCAGTGCCCTTTCTTTGTTCATCTAACTACAACTTTAGGGTTCTCAGCTTTTCAATCTTCAAAGATATTTGAAAATAGTTCTGTAAAGAATTTATATAATACCATAGAAAGAAAGATATGGCATCACATGCTTCCACTCTTTGCCCATGCTGCATGACCATCTGAATCTTCACCCCTCAAAAGTAAGCACTAAGGTATAGTGATCATGCAGAATTTTAATTTATGGACCACTGAAAAGAAAGAAAAATAATGTTTTTGTGAGTGCAAGTGTGTCATTTGCACCTAAAAACGGGTGCTATGGTAGTTTCTAAAACTGAACCGGCCGGGTATGAAACCACAAACTGAACCGGGCTGGTCGGTTTTATCTTAGTCGACCTAGTTTGACATCTAACCAATCAAAAATGCAAACAAGGCATTTTGGGGTTTTCTTTCACCTATAGTGAAGGCTATGATTGATTCTGGGATCATCATTAACTCTCACCCCCTATTGTTTAAAGTCCCAAATATCATTTTCCAGTCCAATATGAGGATTAGAGGGGTGGATGAAGAGATTCTCGCTTCACCATGATGGAGAGAAACTAGGTCCCTTTGTTTGTTGAGCTTCTTTTGATCGAATCTAATTAGAAAATCAGGAACCAACTTGTTGTAGAAAATGAAACTTATAACGATGTAGAAACGAATGAAAACCGCAAACAACAAACACACAATCAAACACAAAGATTTATGTGGTTCAACAAGATTGTCTACGTCAATAGTGAAATGAGATCTGTTTCACTATAAACCAAGAATAGGGTTACAATCGCTCGTCCTCCCATCTCTCTCAGATTGTATTACAGAGAAAGAATCCTTGCTATAAATTTATAGCGAAATCTTATACAAGAATATTACCAAAATACCCATATAGCATCGAGACTTACGACTTCTTACAACAAAATCAACCCACAAGACATCGTACCCCCAACATTTGCCACTTCTAACTCAACCCAGTTTGGCTGGTCCGATCTAATGTTCAAACAATTAACAGTAACCCCATAACAAGAGCCCAAATTAAAGGAGAATTTTCCAAGTCAAATGGTATTTGAGAAAACCTTATTCTACTTCCCATTCCATGCACATCTGCTCATATAAATAAACCTACACACAAACCCACAAGCATATAACTGGGCTTAATTATTTTATTTTTCCAAATCAATCATTTGGTCTAGTAGATATCAGCCTTACACCCTTACCTTTATCGTTGCTTATTTAATCTTGTTCGTTGTTGTCTCCTACAAAAAGTGAGAATGGCAGCCTTTCTTCCTATAGCTAACCATTAGAGGAATTTTAATTAAGTTTAATTGATCCCATACTTTCTCCAAATCATACTATTAAACCATTCATTTATATATTAAACTTGTTTACTAAGTTCTAGGAAAGAACCTTAGATAGTGCTTTACTACTTACTAACCTGCATCTATTTTAACATTTATTTTAGCTTGATAGTGGGGTTAGAATCTATTCTCTCTAACCCCAACTTTGAAAAGGCATTGCTCCACTGAGAGATCTGGTCTTTGCTTCTTGTTTGGAATTGAGAGTGATTCCCTAGTGGGCCAATATTCCTAAATGCTTTAGTTCCTTTTTATTTGTAGCAGAATAAGTGAGTGGGTTTTGGGAGAGAGGATAAACAAATACAAAATGAATCACTGAAGAAGTGGCAAGCATCATTGGCAGGACCCTATATGGAAAGAGAAACAAGGGAAAAAGCCCTAACCTTACAACCCTAAAGATGATGGCTAGTTAGCTAATTGATTAAAGTTTAAAAATTTCATCTATATGGAAAGAGAAACAAAGAAAAAAGCCCTAACCTTACAAGCCTAAAAATGATGGCCATTTAGCTAATTGATTAAAGTTAAAAATTTCATCTCAAATGTTATTGATCATATAAGAATTGTTTTAATGGTGCTTTTGTAATTATTATTTTACTTTATTTTGTGTTGTTTTTTTTTTTTTGGGGGGGGAAGTTTATTTGAAAAATGATGGCAAGGGTAGGGAGCATAGAAGGTCTGTTATTGTCTTAATTTAAATTAAAAAAAAAAAAAAGAAATAATAGAAAACAAAATCTCATGGTAGAAAAAAGAAAAAATTCTAAGGAAGAATATTTTTAGGGGAGGGTTCTCTAGGATTTTATCCCCTCTAGTCCCTTTGCCAGCCCACCTAGTTCCCGAGTGTCCCTAACAAGTGGGGTGCAATGACCACCCCACCCTTGTCCGAATACTCTGTTTGGATGGGGCCCATCATTCCCTTATTAGAGGCATTTGGGAAATAGGCCGGGCAGGGAACTAGAGGAGATAATTTTCCAAGTTCTCTAAGCATAGGCATAGGGAGCGTACCAACAAGGAGTGAGAAAACAGTTTCGTACATAAAGGGGCAATATGTCATTTCAAGTGAGGATGAGGAGGAAGAGCAGGAAAGAGAGAGAGATAGGATGCACCAGTGTGCTAGGGGTGTCATTGGTCGGTTCGGTTAGGCTGAATTGGTTTTGGTCCGATATTAAGCCAAACTGAAGAAGAGCCAGATCCGATCCAAAATCCTGCCCCGAGTGTAGGAGCGTCTCGACTCTTGAGTGTCTTGATCCGAGCCAAGGGTTGGGCAGCCGAAGGAAGTAGTTGGCCATGTGTCAACTTCACTCGACTAAGATTTACAGCTGGACCGGACTTAGTTGGAACTGGAAACATTTGCATTTGCATTTCCTTCCATATGTCAACTTCACTTGATTTTGAGGGAAAAAGAAGAAAGGGAGGGAGAAGCAAAGCATCGATATGATGACATCATCATCATTCATCAGTTAACGGCTTGTCCCTTTTCCGGTTATTAAAATCTTAATTCTTAAGGAAGAAAAAAAAAGCAAAAAAAACGAAACGAGGAAAGAGCCAAGACCCAAGAGGTCTACAACTCGAAACACAAAATGGCACAGACCACATGATGGTCCGTTGATACACACGCGGCACAAAAGTTTCTCACATATGCAAGTGCGTGGGCCGCCACATGAGCAAGTGCGCAAGAATTAGCAAAGTACTACGTATTACCTGCTTTATAAAAAGAAAAAATAGGGAGAAGGTTAGCTGCCAGGCTGCGTGGCTTTTATCAGCATAGGGCCAATGAAAGTACATAGAGGCATCCAATAGAAATGAGAATTTTCATTTAATGCAGAGCATAGGATAGTTATTTCACTTTTACTATGTTTGGGTGCAAGCATCACGCAACTTGGCAACCTTTTTCCCCAAAAATGTCTAGGTGTAGAGGCCATATAACTAAACAACATTCTTTTTCCTAACATTTATATATAATTTAGGAGAAAATTTTCCTAACCTAACACTCACAAATTCACCATCATTATTTCTCCTTCCCTCCACCCCAAAATTTGTTGGAAGTTTGATATGCCCTTCACTTTTCCTTACACTCATCCTAGCACAACAATGGCCATTTGTGAAGGAATTCCTCCTTTACTGTGGTTTGAGGAAAATTCATTCCTATAATTTATATGGCCAAATGTTCTCTTTGGTGGGGGTGTAGACTGTGCCCAAATACATGGGAGTTGGCAAAATGACCATCCTACCCCCTGAATGGTAAACACATGTATCTGATTGCAGGCTGCGTTGCGACACAAAGAACATCAGCCCAATTTATATCTATTAAAAGGATTTAGGTATGAAAAGAGACCCAACTTTATCTACATTATACATCAATTTAACATGATTTATGAAGTAGAGATGAATAAAGGAAGAAAAATAAATGGACGACTACAATAATAAATTATTACTCAAACGTAATTATGGGGCCTAGCCTTATATATAGTTTGGGCTCGTGTTTGGCTGGGCCATTGGGTCAGTCCGACCCTAACGGCCTAACTTGTATCGTATCGGATTAGGGCCAGGCTTGATCCTACAATTTTCGGGCTTATGTCGAACTAGCTGATCAGGCTAGGGGTAAGCCAATCAAACATTGGAGGTGGTTATGGACTTCTAATACTACAATCTATAATTAAAATTTTTTTTTTTTGGTAGAAATCTATAATTTAAATTGACGACACAAAAGGGTTTTTTTTTTTTTTTTTTTTTTTTGGGGTGGTGGGGTGGAGGGGAGAGAGAGACTCTGCCTGAAAGTATGCGCTCAAACACAAAGGGGCAAAATGACTGCCCCAACCCCAAGAAAGACGAAAATGCTGCCTAGACAGATGCTTCTGCATACTCACATTGACCCCGTGTTGACGCAGGGGCCATTTTTTATAAGTAATCCCAGAATTAAACTTATGACCTCTTAATTGTTACAAGTTGGTCTTTACCAACTAAACTAACCCCTTAGGGTCTTCTCTGTTTAATTCTGTAGAGCTGGGCAGCACCATTCCATCTTTCTATGATAACTGAAACCGTGAGATTTATAAGCAAGGAATTAGACCTAAAAAGACTGAATATAAAGAGGAGAAATAGATTTATAAGCAAGGAATTAGACTCAAAAAGACTAAATATAAAGAGGAGAAATAGATTAACGAAAATGAAATTGAAAGCCAATTCACTTAATTTCTTTTATAATTTAAAAAGATAGAATTACTCTCTAGTAAACCGGCACGAAGAACAACACCTTGGGGAAGTGAGAAAAAGGACACCCAAAGGCCAAAGCAAAGAACTTTGGGAAACCCAGAATCGAGTGTAAGTGTAATTCTTTCTTGTCTTCCTAACCAAGGCAAACAGAGTATAACAGAAATCAGAGCCCTCTGTCTCTGACCCTAAAAAACTGGAACAAAAGCAAAAGCTTCAGTTCTTGTATTGGAGACTGGAAACATCCACAAAGGGGTGAGAGATAGAGAGAGAGAGAGAGGCATTTGTTGTAATTTTGTTTCAAAAATTTGGGTTTCTTTGCTCACAGCCCAGTATTTATATCTCCATACCCACATGGGAAAAACTATAAAAAACTCTTCCAATGCGAGTTTTTTTTTCATCAGCTCGTGCCTGCAGGGTCTGTTGTCTGCCTGTCAGATACAAAACCAAGGTATCTGAACCTCGGAGAGAGAGTGAAGGGGGGGGGGGTGAGGATTTGTTAATTAAGGTGTTAAAAGCTTTGGAATTAGTGAGAAAGGGGGAGTGGGTGTGATCTGAATTGGGTTTTCTTTGAATGGTTATTCCGTTCGAATGGATTTAGTGGGAGATGTGTTTCTGTGGACAAAAATTAGGAATATATGGTATTTTTTTGTTGATTACAGAAGAAGACAATGCCAATGTATACAAAAACAAATGGTTTTAGCAGAAGAAACAATACCCAGAAATTCTTCAGTCATGGCTTCTAGCTGTTGCAAGATCTCTCCAATCATTCCCATTTTTGTTGGTTTTCTTATTGTTTCTTCTTCTCTTACTCCCGTTGTAATGTCGACATCGATTGCGTTACAAGACGATGAGCCCCAGCTTCAGACTAACCAGACCTTCCAACCTGGAGAAGAGTTGCAGAAATTGAAGAGAATAAGAGCTCATCTCAAGAGGATCAACAAGCCTTCTGTCAAAACAATTCAGGCATTTCCATTGTCTCTGATTAGCTTTTCAAGACTTGATTTTTATTTTTTCTTGTTCTGTTCTGGGTTTAATGAGTCAGATTTCTTGTTTGATACTGCAGAGTCCTGATGGTGACCTTATAGATTGTGTTCTATCACATCTACAACCAGCTTTCGATCATCCAGAGCTGAAAGGACAGAAGCCACTGGTATCTGAATTCTACTTTTGACAATAATTTGAATTTTCTCTTCCTTTCTTTTGTTACAAAAAATCTGAACTTCTGTTGTTCTTGTTGCAGGATCCACCAGAGAGACCCAAGGGTTATAATCAAACAGATTCATTGCCGGATGACTTTCAGGTGTGGACGAATTCAGGCGACTTTTGTCCAGAAGGAACAATTCCGATAAGAAGAACCAAAGAAGAAGATATATTAAGGGCTAGTTCTATTGGAAGGTTCGGAAGAAAAGTGAGAAGACCCATTAGACGCGATACGTCGAGCAGTAGCCACGAGGTTAGTATATTAAATCTGCAAATTTTTTGAAACACAGGAAATTCTTCATTCTTCTCGGTGATCCCAAATTTTTAATAAGCACAGAGAACAGAAGAAAATGGTGATTCAGATAACAAAATGGTTTTGCCTTGGAAGTCTTTCAAAAAACGCGTCTTTAAGGATTTGATATTGAAATCTGCAATTTACTGATTTTGAGAAATGCAAAATTCACTTGCCAAACTCTATCCATTCCCTGGGGAAAGAAAAGGTACTAGTTTTATACAAATTAACCATTTTCATGAAACAAAAAAGAGGAAGCTCAATTAAATTTTCCCTTTTGAAGATGGGTATTGTTTATTCCATTTATGAAACATTAATTCCATTCCGGTTTAAGCTTTATTCAAACTTTCATGGTTTCCTCTTAAGAACATTTTCATTTCACCCTCTTTTTCCGGAAAATTTCCATTTTTTAGGATAAAGTAACAAACTGGGTTTCTCTGTAACTTCTTCTTCTTCTTCTTCGTTTTCTTCTGTAGATCAGTATAAGATTATTGTATTTACAGATTGAGAATCACAGCATGCAGTTGGGTATGTAATGGGAGATCAGTATTTTGGAGCAAAAGCAAGCATTAATGTGTGGTCACCTTACGTAGCTAATCAGTATGAATTCAGTTTGTCCCAAATGTGGGTAATCTCTGGTTCATTCGGCAATGATCTTAACACTATTGAAGCTGGTTGGCAGGTAATGTACTAAAACTTTATTAAAAACAAAAAAAAAAACAATCTTGAATTCTTGATTAGTTGTTACTCCAATTCAATCTTTTTCATTTAAAAGCAGTTATTACAGTACTACCAACCTCTCTTTTCTGTTCAATTCAAGACTTGAAAAGTGGTGTTTCTAATCATCAAGTATAGGAAATTAAAGCTGTCACATCTTCATTTATTTTTCTATCAGGTAAGCCCTGAGCTGTATGGAGACAATTACCCCAGATTCTTCACTTACTGGACTGTAAGTATCTAATTTCATGAAATATTTTTCTAATTGACAAACTTTTTCTTAGTTAGGCTTGAGGATTAGTGCTAATCAATCTTGGTTTATTTATGTACAGACTGATGCATATCAAGCCACTGGATGCTACAATTTGCTCTGTTCAGGCTTTGTGCAAACCAACAATAAGATTGCTATTGGGGCTGCAATCTCTCCGAGGTCCTCTTTAAATGGTGGCCAATTCGACATCAGCATATTGGTCTGGAAGGTACTGTGATTCTTCATTCTAATCAAGTCATTAGGAAACAGATTAAGATGAATAGAGTTATTATAGAACTTAAAATTTGTCTTTCTAAGCATCACTATGCCTAGAAAAATATAACGTTTCACTATTTATCACTTGACAGCATAAATAGACATCTAAATAGTCAAATTTTAATCCAAGTAAAAAAAGAAAGTTGTTCAAATTCTCATCAAAATTTTAGTAAAATTATCAAAATGACATCTTTTGCAATTTAAGCTGCTTGATCTACTCATTTTAAGCTGAAATTGTACAAATAACCTTGTACTATCATGTGGCAAATAGTGAAGTATTATACTTCACTAGGCATATTGATGGGGGAAAGAAAACCTTTTTTTCCGAGGTAATCACATTAAAATCATTCTTTATGCATTCAATCTATGAAGGGGTATGGTGTCTATTTAATAGGGTTAAGTAAGGGGGTGTCAAACTATCGGTTCGATTTGGTTTCAATCAATCTGACTCTGAATCGATTTTTAGCATACATCAATCGATATAGAAACCAAACTATTAGTGGGTTCCATTTTTGGTCTTGTTCGATTTTGGGATTTTTTTTTCGGGTTGGCTTAACGGGCTCTTATTGATCCGTGATTAGGTTGTTATGATTTGTTTTGGTTTTCTATATGTATGTACAGCTTTTGGGTTGGGTTTCGTTTCTGGATTCAGTCGATCGGTTCCATAAAACCTAAACCGAATCTGAACTGGTAAGGGTTTGGTTTGGTTCAATTTTTGGTCGGTCCAGTCCGATTGATTCCGGTTGGAAATTAACACCTATAAATCTAGGATATGCAAATTAAGGAAATATAACATTATTCAGCCAAAAAGAGTTTTTTTTTTTTTTTTTTTCCTGTAGATCTGGGAATAATAATACGTTTCAAGAAAAGGTTGTACACACTGGGGTCGTTTAGTTAATGGACCCCAGGTGGCTAGATGACAGATCTCTTTGACCAAAAGAACACTTTGACTTTGATCAAATGATTTAAAATTTAAAATTTCCATCCTTTTATCCCTGATCGTCGAAAAGGAATATATCAATATACTACCTTGGACAACTCTGAATCTTTTGAAATCTGACTGGTAAGGACGGTACAGGGTCTACCCCATATGTCCGCGTAAAGTATCAATCCAACAAGCACGCGTAGGTTTGAATGACCAATATACCCTTGTGTGACTTCTTTTTCTCTTTGCATGATTATCTTCTTTTTACATATACATACAAAAGAGCAAAAGGATTCCCTGACGCATCCACTTGTCTTTTCCTTTTTTTCTTCTGCTTTTTATTCTTTTAACTGTTTTTTTTTTTTTTTAATTTAATAAATAAAATGAGAAAAGGAAGCACATGAAGCTGGAGGGGAGATTCTAGCGTGCATTTCTCACATAATGAGATTTAAGAGTCCAGCTCACATGGAATTCAATTTGTGGGACTCACATGGATGGATTCCATCTGAATTGTTGGGAGCCGTTCTCGTACACTCATGTACATGAATGTGAGGCCCAACTCGAGATTTAAGGCCTACCATGACACAGGATTTTATTGCACAATATCGGTGTCGGTTTCGACCGTTGCCCATACGGATATCGATATTGATACGGATCACCATTTTGCCCCTCAAAATTCCGATATGGTATCGGTCAAATATCGGTATCAGTCATGACCGATTCGATTCCTAAAACCATGCTAATACATTCTCTATTGTTTTGACCATGTAAATTTCATGTAAATGATACCATTCTTTGCATTGTCATTGGTGTGGCATGTAGATTCCTTCCTATACTGGCATCATGGGAAACTCCCTCCCAAAGAAAATTAAGTTTGTTTTTTATCATTGTTACACAGGATCCAAAGCGTGGGCATTGGTGGCTTCAATTCGGGCCGAGGCAACTGGTCGGGTATTGGCCATCTTTCTTGTTTAGTCACTTGAGGAATCATGCAAGCATGGTACAGTTTGGAGGAGAGATTGTGAACAGCCGTCCGTCGGGGTTCCACACGTCGACGCAGATGGGCAGTGGTCACTTCGCCGGAGAAGGTTTCAGGAAGGCTTCTTACTTCCGGAACCTGCAAGTTGTGGACTGGGATAACAACTTGATTCCTCCAGCAAACCTTCGGGTCCAGGCTGACCACCCGAATTGCTATGATATTCAAGGGGGACAAAACAATGTTTGGGGTAATTACTTTTATTATGGAGGTCCTGGAAGAAATGCTAGATGCCCCTAAAAGGAAATTAGTATATAGGGGTATAAAGAGAACACCTCACTCTTTAATTTTTTTTTTCTTTGAGTTTGATTCTGAGCTTTCTTGCTGGATCTTAATGGGCATGGTTGAGGGTATTCTTAGATTTGATTTCTTTATTTTTTTTTTCTTCTAACAGGTGATCCATTATTTATACCACCTTTAGGGGTTTATGTAAATTTGAAAACAAAAGGAAATAGTGAATATACTATGGTTGTGATTTATTTCTCTTTTCTCATCCTAGTTCCCTCTACATAGTGATGACTTTCTTAGTTGCAAAGAAATAGACAAAATGGAGTAAGAGAAAATGGGTCATGGGTCATGGGTCATGACTCTTATGTAGTAGTTAGGGGAACTCCTAAATGAACTTAACAGCCTCAACTACCATCTTAAAAGGAAACATTAAGAATGCATTAATTGATGATTTGATGTATCCAAAGATCCCATCTAGCTAGTTCCTTTGTTAAACCTATGAACAAAGAAAGTGGACCATGCATCCAGCCAAGCTTTGTGTTCAAAAACTTAAAGACCACCTCTTTATGTATCATCAATAATTAGTTTATAAAATTAAAAATTAGTTCTAAATCCACCCTTCATTAAATGAACAAAGTTTTCTCCGACTGGGATTATTCTTTTCACATGTATTTATTTGGATAGACAAATTAAATCCTCCTAATTCAATTTTTTTCCTTGGGTTGGGGGTGGGGGAAGATTTCTTCTTCATAAATCATCTATAGTAAGAAAGATTGATATGGGGTCATTGCTTTGAACAATGGTGAAATATCGATGGGTGAGATTGAGAACCAATTCCTAACTCACCCCTCCCAAAACCCTACATAGACGGGATTGAGTAATGACCTTTAAACATAGGTGGGGTCAATACTAGGTAATGGCCTTTTATATGTAGTAAGAAAGATGGAGTTAGGGATGGGCTTCTAGCTCATTGATAGGTAGCTAGACAGTTGAGTATAGCGTAAGTTCAAGGAAGGTCGAGAGTACAACCCTCCTCCCTCCACCCTCTTTGAAATAGTGGTAGTAATAACAATATAGTATTGTAGTTGGCCTTGTGAGCCCCCTTCTGGTCCCTTGTGGGTCCTTGTCTGAACCCGATGTGAGGCCTATAGCACCAAAAAGATAAAAAGAAAAATGGAGATGACTGAAGCCTTCTTTAGCTCTTCAAAGTTAACTTCTTTACTTTCTTCTTTTATTATTTTTTTCGTTCTGTTAATGAATTCACTCTATTCACCCCCTTTGTCACTACGAGTATGAGATAAACTGAAAATAGTAAAATAGTATGACCAGAGCCTGTTAATGGGGATGGAGGAAGGTAAAGAAGAAAGAGACGGTCAACTACTTCTTGCTTGAATCACAATTCACAAGCCAACATCTTCCATTGAAGAGTGGAATTATAAAAGTGGAACCACAAGCCTATTAAAAGTCTATGTTGAGTTAATGTTTCATTTATTGGGCTTCCATAGATCGAATCATTAATAACACAACTGATGGGAAAGAAATATTGCTTGTCAACCCTTACCAACATTTCTATTATTACGTAATTAATTAATTACATACGGATCATGGTTGAAGTAGTTTAGTTTTCTTTTGAAGAGTCTGTACGGTCCTGAACCTTAATGTACAGCAATTATTTTTTATACTATTTAAATAAATGGGATTGGTTTCATGCGTTGCATGCGCTAGCATCTCCTTGTGTCTCTCTTTCTTTTCGACAATAAGGGACAAATATCATTTGATAAGAGGGAGAAGAGGAAAATACTAGCGTACACTATGCAGAGCATTCTTTCTCCCTCATAAAAATAATCATTATTTTATTAAATTAAAACAAAAAAAACTGTTCTTTAACGAAAGTCTAAGAACAGGACTTCAAGAGTTATCTTACTAAGGCTCATGGATTAAGAAATTCTCACTTCACCATGAATTAAAGGAAACTCGGTTCTCATGCTATTAATTACCTTAGCAATTTTTAGTGGAATTTTGAAACTTCAGTGCTTGGCACAAGGGTGTGAATGGGGCCTACGGCTGTAGGTGGGCTGACATTGGTACAGCCTACAGTAAGCCTGAAAATGACTTTAAGTAATTAAAGTCAGGCCCATGAGCCAAAATTTCGGGTACAAGCCTGGCCCATGCCTGAGATTGGCCCTGGTCGTTCAGGCACGGATAATTGAAGGTCCTTTTTCATCTGGATGCTCTCTAACTGGAACTTACCACATGACATTGAACAGCACATCTAGCTGAAAAATTATCACCTCAATTTGTCTGCCCGTCAATTTCCTCAATTCCATCTAATATAGGGAGGTGGATCCCACCCGGGCAATGTGTTCGGGCAGGGGGTAAGGTAGTCATTTTTCACCCCTATTAGATGGAATTGAGGAAATTGAGGGGCAGGCAAATTGAGGAGCTAGGGTTCAGGTCGATTATTCTGGCTGAATCAAATCGGCCGAACCCGATCCTCATTCCTGTCAATCCAGAACAGCCGATCCATAGTAGATTTCTAGGGTTCAGGTTAATTCCGACAATTCCAGCTGAGGCCGATCCCATTGCCCATTCCGCAAATTTGAACCTTGGCTAAGGCCAGGCTAGACATTAATTTCAGATATTCCCGCTGTCCTAAACTACGCTCAGATTTCTGGCTAAATTAGACCAGTCCCACTTGAATATCTGTAAACTTTTACTTTCAATTTTGCACCAATAGTAAAAGCCCACCAAAGAAAACAAAATGGGAAAAAAAAAAATTTCCTCAGTTCAGAACTTGGCCCCTGAACTTACATTTACAAAAAGGCTAAAAAATTACATGTACTTATTCTTTAATTTTACACCTAATTTTACATGTTTTTAAATGAAGATTATTACCTGGAGGGAACTTGCAACAGATGCATGTCACCAAAATTATGATTCATCGGTTCCTTTATTGGAAACTCCCAACACAGACTGCGCAAGAGAAATCACCAGCACAAACAAATAAATAAATTGCAGTTTTGGTGTTATATAATAGAAATTAAAGCAACACATCCTTGTTATACTGAACAAGAGGACAACTACACACTCTACACCAGCCCATTGAACCAAAATTGTCCTCTGTTCAAGATACCCAGCTTGTTACTGTTTTAGACAGGTAGATATATCACCTGAAAGAATTATATTAGGATAAAATGGCTTACCATTTTAAGAAGCCGGAGGGCAGCAGGCCTTGGAAACTTCCTTGCAAAGAGAAAGCAATGTCCTTGCTTCCCTTTGATGCTGCACCTTTCTCTCCGATGTTCAGTCTCATAATATATGCTGTTTATGTTCTGCAAAACCCAAGAAAACCCAAGCCACTTGTTCAGTTAATTGATCACAACTCAGCTAATCTATAATATCCCGTTCTGATCAATGATTGAGTAGTAATATTCCTTTTTTCTACAATCAATATAAGGTATGAAGTCGATTCCACTTAGAAAAGTAATTTTTTCTGACTGAAATATATAAATTGACTCCAGTAATTTGTTCATTCTCATAAGTCTTACCCAGGTTCGATATGCATCTGATATCTAACCTTAGCTTTGGGAGGAGTTGATAAACATATAGCTTATAGATCAGATTGAATGAGACTCAAAAAATGGTTTGCAAGCACAGATTAAGTTTGATTACCTTTATTGATTTAATAAGTGCTGGAGTAGCATCTGACATTTTGTAAGTCACTGGATGCCACCCACGTCTTTTGCGATCTTTGGAGGATGAAAGATCCCAGGAAGCATGTGTCAAAGATCTCCGAGTAATTTCCCCTTCAAGTCCCTCTTGCTGGAATGAAGAAATTGAGAGATACATAAAGGGAGTGTGGTATATGAACTTAGGAATGTTTCTGTACTTGAAATTCTGCGCAGCACTAAAAAACACAAGTTTATAGGACTTGGGAGTAGCCCCGATCAATGACAAACTATGAGAGAATCGTTTAAGGTGGTATGGTCATATTCAATGGAGGCCTAGTGACGCCCCAGTAAGGAGAAGTGATATGATTCCGATTGAAGGGGCTAGAAGAGGTAGGGGCAGACCTAAAATGACCATAGGAGAAGTGGTGAGGAAGGACATGCATAGGCTAGGGCTTGTTCAAAGTATGACCTCGGACAGAGCATACTGGAGGTCGAGGATCCATGTCGCAGACCCCATTTAGCTGAGATTGTCCTAACGGGTTGGGCAGTGCCTCTTTCCTCTTACTATCTTTCATTTTTCTATTTATTTCCCATCTTTCTTTTGTCCTTTTTCCTTTTTCACCCCTCATCTCTTTCCCCATCTCTCCTCTACCATCTTTTCATTTTTTGGTTAAAACTGTGTTTTCCATACTTTGTTTGTTTGGATCCATGTAGCCAACCCCATTAAGTTGGGATAAGGCTGAGTTTGTTGTTGTTGTTGTACTATAAAACACAAGTTCTGAACAGAGTAGTTATTTGATATTGTTGTGGGCAATCAATTTCTAAGTGGGTTTAATTCAGTAAATCATTGTGCCATGTCAACATGCTTCTAAACAATAATTTAAGTTTTTAGGCTCTATGGTAAATCTATCATAATTATTTTTAGATGTATCTATGCTGAGTTTTTATTTTGTAACCAAAATGCATTTTACAAATAGATCAAGTAGAAAAAGGGAATTCTTACTGTTATGATAATAACTCGGTGCCATACATTTAAAACTAAGGGAAGTATGTAGTGTTTTACCCACACAAGTTTCTAAAAAGCAAAATAACTAGCTACCTGCTCCATGACAGTAGAAGTTACTCTTGTAAGAAATTGACAGAACTGCCTCCAACTGATCATGAAAGGACATTCATGTAAGTTAAAATCCAAAGCTGGTTCCGTCAATTTTCATAAATAAGGTTGCTTTCAGCCTCTTAAAAAATGTACTAATTTTCTGCAGTAAATCCTCCACAAACACAATATCACTTTAAGGCTTGGAAACTAGAGAATGAGAAATCAACTTACTGCCAGCAAGGTCTGAACATAATGTTCATCTGGTATACAGTTATGCTCCTTTGAAACATCTGCCGGCTGCAGAGAAAAGAAGTTTAATAGTGCTAAGTTGAAATCCCAATTATTTATTACTGTTTCTTGCTCATAGCTGAGTTATATCTTCCTCATGACAGCAAGTACTAAGTACATTTCATATGACGTTGCAACAACAAATACAAACAAACTGCGTCTAGAATAGCTGATTGACTGATGAAAAATAAGTACTTACAAGAGGACGGTTCCGCCAAAACTCAGGTAGTGACCTCGTCTGCACAATTATCAATACAAAGGGTGTAAGGAATCATAGAGAGAGAAAAACAGTAAATCTTTGACAGGTAAGGACAAGGATAATATAAAACAGAGAAATTCAGAACCAAGACTACATTTCGAATTTTGACTTCGTATACAGAGAAATGGAAACCCAGAACAGCATTTGTCACCAAACCCTCATCTAAGGAATTGAAACTACAGGACAAATCAGGTTCACATGATGGAAAATGGATAATAAACAGAGACAGGCAATACTCAAGAAATGAAGTAGATATTGGTGTCAGTATTGAAGAGGAGCTGAGTTTGATGATTAATGAAGATTGAACAACAAATAATTGGTAGTGAAGAAGATGAAGACAAGCCATCCCTGGCTGTCATATTATAAGACACTTATATAATGTGCCAATGAGAAGAATTGGAAGCTTCTTCCTATTTGGTGTTTTGAATCTGAGGAAGAATGAAAGATGTTCAGATGGGGTATAAGAACTATCAGACTGCATACTAGATTGAACCGGTATAATCTAGAAATTGAAATCCAGAGGAGGATTGGAGATGCTTGTCAATGGTGGATAAATGTTTACATAGTACCCTAGCAGAGTCAGAAATTAAACAGGCCTACTTTGGGTTAGTAAAGATAAACCAAAATGCTGAAGAGGCAAGGTTCTTGTGAAAGCCAGATTACTCTTGATGATGGTTTCCAGAAATAATGCATCATTGACGGTTTGTAGGAACAAGTCAATTAAGTGAGAAAGTTGAAGGTTAACATCAGATTACATGGGAGAGGCACAGTCCCCTCATTGGCCATAGAACAGGTAATGATTTACAGGAAAAGACTTGGTTTAATCAATTCCAATAAGTATCATCTCATAACATGAATAGGAAATACTTGATCGTAAGGCCCATTATACAGCACATAAAATATACGATGACTTTGACACATCAAGATTTTTAAACTTGGCATTCGTCGTTCAGATCATCCCATCCATTTTGGTACTGAACAAGAATGATTTGATCTGGTACACAGAGGATAGGCTCTATTTGATAGGGGGGGTTTTTTTTTTTTTTTTGTCTCCTGTTTTTCATTTTTGTATAGGTTGATCCCTTGTCTGGCGTTTAGAACATCCCATCCATATTGGTAGTGGACAAGAATGATTTGATCTGGTACACACGAGGATTGGCTCTATTTGATATGGCTTTTTTTTATAGGTTGATCCCTTGTCTGGATCGTTCATTCCTGAAAGATCCAGACTGCTTTTTCCTGAGACCAATCAGTCCAATGATACCAATCCTTAAATCCTTGTTCATGCTACATAAAAGGTTTGATCAGCAAGGTGACTTACTCTGCAATGCTGCTGAAACATTGAGTAGACCGTATTGTCTTTCATTACAATCTTAGCATGCTTTCTCGTTAAAACAACCCACTGAAAAAGGAGACCACGTAGACTCAGACAAATGCATGCCTCAGGAATATGTAGAAGAAATATCAGTTTTTTCACCAAATTCAAGCAGTATCTGAATCCATTAAACCTTTGAATTATTACCTGAGATCCTTTCCTCCAATTATGAACAGGAATAACAGGATGCATTTTTGGATTGTAACGACTTCCTTTTGTATCAACAAAGCTGCTTCCAGCATTATAGAGCAAATGATATTAGAATCTATAGCCCATTCCACAGATATTTTATTTTGTAAATAACAGATTTAAGTAATACTTTTCAGATAAGATACTTAGTCCCTAGGACAAAAATTAATGGATCAAAAGGCGTACAAGGAAACCACCAGTGATTTTATGAGTCCATGACTAGTGCTTTTCTTGATTGTTGTGAATACAACCTTTCATTACCAACATCTTTTTAATGGACTACGAATTCAGCATTCCATATAAAACATTATTTCTCGAGACGATATACTACTCAGATTTTTTAATGTTCATCATTCTTTTGTAGTCAATATTTTGACAAATATTATTTGAACACCAAGGTTACATGCAGGTATTATTCTCTCTTGCCAGGTTGGCCTTTTGCACTAAAAGGATTCCAAATGTCATTCTAATAATCCATTACACTCTCAGCAAAAGAGGAATCTTTTGCATAGTCATACACTCGTACCTACCTTTAACTTCAAGTGGGACTTGGAGAATGCTTTCCCCCTTTTGTACAGTTTTGTTATAGACATTTGTTATTGTTATTGTGGTTGTTTTGGGTCATTCACCTGATAAATTTCATGAGCAGAAAAGGTTCTAGGGGTATCTGAGTAATTACACTAACGCAGTGCATGTATTTATGTAAGTATCCCTAGATACCTTTCTGGCCACGTGATTTAATTGGGTGAACTCACCAACTCACCAGAGGGTGATGGAACTTCCCCCCTCCCCCAGCTTTTTCTTTCTTTCTGGTAAGCAAGAGGAAACTTTATTTGTATCTATTGTTTGCAAAATGAAGGTCATTGTTCTATAAATGGCCCAAAAGCCACACAGAAGAGCATTTCACAATAAGAAAAACCAAAGGAATAACTATAGATTATCACTAATCAACACAATGGAAGAGTACGATCAGTGACTCACCTGTCTACAAAGCTGTTTGGTGTTGACATGATATAATCATATGTATGGTTGTAGTTATACAAGGGTAAGCAGCTGCCATGAGATGAAATAATACAATTAATAGCTGGTTAACTAATAATTTTGTTACTAACTTCAAATGTTAGCAATTTGTAAGTAAATGAAAGTAATATCACATAGTAATGAGTTAAAATGCATTCCATAAAGGGAGAAATCAAATAAGCACAGGTCTGCCACATGGCAGGACATGGGTAGGTCCATGTGATAGAGGACCCGATACCCAGATCATTGGTGAAACTTTAGCATCTGCCATAAGATGAAATAATACAATTATTAGCTGGCTAAACTAATAATTTTGTTACTAAATTCAAATGTTAGCATGTTGTAAGTAAATGAAAGTAATATCACATAGGAATGAGTTAAATGCATTCCATAAAGGGAGAAATCAACTCTGCCACATGGCACGACATGGGTAGGTCCATGTGATAGAGGACCCGACACCCAGATCATTGGTGAAATTTCAGCTCAAAATGAGCAAAGGAAGTGTCAAAACCATAAAGATGTCATTTATATTTTTATTCATTTCTCTTGTGGCAATTTCGGAACAAACTTCTTATCACTTTCCGTATTCATTTTGTTGAAATATACCACTGAGATGGTGACAGTGCTCCGGGACATGGAGATACCCTTCTCCCACCACACGGCAGATCATAAGCGCTAAATGTCTCTAGGCATAGCGAGGCTCAAAAAGCTCCCTTTAATGAACAGTAGGATAAGTAATAAAACCACAGATTAAAATACTCGATCAAATATGCTTGGTTGTGTAAGCGAGGCATGGAACAAATCTTAATTGAATCATGTAATGTTTATTTTAAATATGATAGCAAAATAGAACATTTATCGATAAAACTAGAAGCTATAAATGACATAACAGAATCCACCAGCTCCAGAATCTCTTCCATCTTTTCAGTATTTTCAATCTGTTGGCTTCAATCCTCATTTTCCTTAACTCTCACACATTTTAGATCAGATAGTTCACTTTCAAATATGGTTCCATATGCAAGTTGAGATATAAGCTGACATAATCAACATCAGATTCAGCTGCTTCTTGCTAATTAAAGCATTGTAAGCATGTGTCGCACTACTTGTGGACATAAGGTTTACTATGGGAATCAGCAAGCTGAACCCATCAAGACATAATGACTGAGGTCCAAAAATATCAAACAACCTATCAAAGGGCCTCAGAAAGCAGATTCAATAGGGTGGGTTTTGCGCAGCTTTTGACGACCTGAACCCATCCAAATAAAGCCAAATCATGACCCAGACCTGAAATGTGAACAGGGCAGCAGATAATGGGGATAGACTCAATAGGAGAAGAAAGAAAATAAAGGGAAGGTGAAGAAATATAGGATAAGAATAATCAAAACCTTTATAAAGGTAATGCTTAGCTGTAAACTAAACCCCCTATGGGACAACCAAATGAATTCTGAACCAAACACAAACTTAATTACGTCAAACTACAGCCACCCCGCTAGGGGTGGAGCATGGTAGAACCTCCCATTATCATCCCTACAAATGTAGACACTTTCTTGATGGTGGAGCCAACTCAAAGCCTTTCATGGGCTCTACCAACTTGAAAGTTAACCAATTTTGCCTGCTGTCTCTAAATTGAATTCATAGAGAAACTCAGATTAGTTTGACCAGTATTACTGCATGTTATTTGGCTGATGTAGATCGAAGCATGAAGAGGAAAAGGACTAAAATAAATTTCAGGAAAAATTACTGTTCATGTGGTACTGTTCACGAAGACTGGTCGAGTGGGGGGCTCTTAAGGGCCTGAGGTAATCCTCCAAAACTCACCCCTGATTGATGAAAGGGTGCTGATATCAGAGACCTCGAACCAGCAGCAGAAATAGATACTATAGAAAACAAGATCTTCTAGAAGAATCCATCAAGGAAACTACCAGTCCAGTCCTCACTGCTGCAACTTCAGACCTTTATAACTCTGCATCCAGCCATTGAAATCAAGAGATATTTGGAGCACAGCATCCCCTTGTTAAGGCCTACACTCGACCGCAACTTTGGAGCAATTCTGGTGGCTGAATTTGAATATCTACAATAAATTTCTATTTTTGAACTTAGTTTTATTTTCATTTTCCTTACCATATCTCAGTCTCTAGCCATCAATTGAGCCTGAATTGTAGAGGACTGATTCACTATACTATTCTGTCCATTCGATGGTAATTCCTTCCCTTATCCATTGATTGTTTTTGTGGTATTTGATTTCAAGTTTGAATCTGGAATGTAGGCTCTGTTTTGAGTCTGCGATAGGAGTACTTGTCTGCTGTCATGTGTGTCTATTGTTGGAGTTATTCCATATGTATGTTGGGTGTTATGGGGGACTCTTAAGGGTCTGATGTGACCTTGTTTATTTACTCATATGTAGTTTCTTTTTATTGTTATAAGTCAGAAACCAGTACCTATACTTGGCTGTAATTGTTTCCTACTTGGGGTTAGGGTAGTTCCTACCTAGCCTTACAATAATGGCGGGCCTTAGTTTCAATTTCACTTTAGGAAAACTATATAGCTTCTCGTAGTTCTGATTTTGAGTAAAAGAAGTTTCTATTTTGATATCCTACTGAAATTGGGAGTTTTTATTGACAACTCCCTAAGTTATAGTGTAGATTTTCTTGGAAGCCAAGTGTATTAGTTTCTAATTTCAACTAGAATCGACAACTCCTGAAGTTATAGTGCAGGTTTTCTTGGAAACCAAGTGTGTATTAGTTTCTAATTTCAACTAGAATCAAAGAACAAGAATGTAATCTCATTATTCAGATAGGGGCCACTCTGTTGTAATTGAGACATCTACCAAATGAGACTAGATTAACTCAACTCAACTTAGCCTTATTCCTTTATCCCCACCAAATGAGGTCTGCTACATGGATTCTGTTTTGTAGTTCAACTCTATTCCAAGCCATACTTGTTGTCAACCCTAATCCATGAAATAGGTTACTCTTTGCGTTTTCTACTGGTATGGGCGATCAACAGATTTCCTTCATAGTTTCCTTTCTTTCGATTTAATGGTTAAGAATTGCTGATGCCAGTGCTATTAAAGAAGAAGGTCCTTATCTTTCCAGTTATATCTTATGTTATATTTTTTAGCACTGCTATGAGGACCATAGAGTCAGGAACCTACTCAATCTCATACTATGATTGGTCCGCTTTATCTGGGTACGGAAAACTATTTAGCCTGATTCTTTACAGAATTAATAAATAAATAAAAGAGAATCGAAGAGTCACTATCCAATTCAAGGGTCAGCCACCAAGAGGACCTTGGACTCCTCATGTTTTCCTATATTTTTCAATTCTAGCACTTCCCTGGTTTCTTTTGTTCAGGTTCTCTGAATTTGAATTGCATTCTTGAATCCACTACTCCTGTCTCACATTATTTTTCTCTATTTACTTCACACCATATCTGTCTCCATACCCTAATCACATTGCCCTGCAAACCATTTTACATTATAAATGCTATGATCCGTTTCCTACCGAATTCTATTTCCTCAAACTTCCCCAAAACCTATATCCTTCCTCAACTTCTTTAAAACCCTAAATCTTGTCGATGAATCTTGATGTCTCTTTGATGGATCTACATTTCTCACTAGCAGGTGGCCCACCGAAATTGTTCTTACTTATTGAAGTATATCAGAAGAACACTGGAAGCAACATTGGAAGGTGCATGTGGAAGATGCACATTCCAACAATGATGGTGTTTTCAGTGATTACTGGTTGGTGGATGCATGCATAGAACTATATTACAGGAACAGCAAAAGGTATTGGATGCAAGCAAAAGATACAGTCCATTGCACCCATTATTAAGATCAAATCTCACCTGTCTGATAAAAAAACAAACCGGTCATTAAATGGATCCATGAGTGCATTTTTTAGCAAAAGTCGCTCTGCCTGGATCATGCTTGCTTCCCCCCAATCTACCTGGAGCAGAAGCACAAATAAACGCCCCATGAAAAAAAAGAAGTCCATGAAGTAGATAAAAAAAATTGTGATCCATAGGAGCAAATTAATTTGATTCCAAATGCTTATAAATGAAACTCATAAATATCACAAAGGACACTTAATCAAGGTCATAACAAAATTAGCTGCCGAAGTACTTATTTATACCTGAACCAGAGCTCATCTCATATTGCGATTGAAATAAAATCAGTGTGGGTGAGACCATGAAAATATATGGCAATATATGTAAAACCTACCATAACTCTGCAAAGGAAAAGCAGGTTGTAATGTTTGAAAAAGCAATCTTTGTGAAACCTTAGTCTGGGCAGAGTTTATGTCTGAATTTATGGTATAAAACATTTTTAATCAAAGTGATGTTGAGTGTGCTCAATTCTCTTCAATTATTTTATAGTGCACAGCAAAACTTCCACTGGGGAAATTCTGAATATCATCAAGCCTAAAGTTGAATTGAATTGATGAGAACAGTGGAGATTGAGACTACTACTCATTTTGATATCGTCAAGTATGATCATATGCAGTGCTCACATCATGCATTCAAATTTCGGCTTATTCGGTTACATGAGATGCATTGATAAAGGACTCCTGCCTGCGTTTCGAGTTTCCTGCACAAACCCTTCTTCCGCTTTTCTCTTCATGCTTTCTTTTAGTGTTTCAGTATACTATAAGTTAGAACTTGGTATTAGAGTTAGGAGGTCAAGTGTTCGATCCCTGGGAAGTGAAACGAGGTTTCCCGACAGATTCTCCCCTCGATGCCATGTGATGTGTTTCCGCATGAGTGTGTGTCACATGCAAGGTCGTGTATGTACAGGCCTGCACATGCGGCGGGGGGGGGGGGGGTGGGGTGGAGGGGGTGTTGATATACATTGCTGTTGCCCTTAGTTAAAAGTTCAAGTTTGGGACAAGCGGTTGTAATAGTTCCACCTCTAAGCCAAAATGGCTCCCCCATTGAAGCAATTTTTTCCCCCTCTGGTTAAGCTTTTCGAAACGATGTATCATTAGAATGTTCTGGGCTCCACATACTTAGAAATGTATACAGCTATTGCCAAAGCACTAGTTTCTAGTGGCACTAATTCCACCAGAAATTAACATTAACCCTAAAAAATAGAATCTCATCATATATTAACAATTTCAAATGTAGAAAGCAAAGAAAAACACAGAAATCATGAATAATAGCAAACTAAAACAAAGATCTTAAAACAATTCCTGTGTTCATCAATTCAAGTCTTTCCAGTCAAGAATCAGCAAACCTGTATACTCTCATTAATCTGGCGGCCATAGAAGTATGCTGATTTTGTCGTTGCGTTATTGAACGTAAATCCAGGCCTAGCATGGACAAAAATTGAAAATCTGTTCTCCCTATCACCCTGCAAAAGATGGAAATTCTGCTCATGAAAGAGAGAAACAACATGAATATACTCAGAGCCTCTTTCTTTACAACCCCTAGGAAACTCTAGGTGTATGCATCTGAGAACCAGGAATTGTTCAATCAAACCAAAAGGGAAGCACTACTAAGTTATGCTTTATCCTTGTCCTGCACATTACTACCATAAGCAACATCACAGAAGCTTTAATTGAATGGAAAGTTTCCGAAAGTCAATTCAACCCCTGGTAATTATGTTCGGTCAAGAAACAAAGTAACGAAATGGAAAGTTTCCACAAGTCAATTCAAGTTGCTAAAATTTCAGGAGCTTCAGTGAAGTTGCTTATGGTAATTACTAATTGATCTAATTATCTGATGAATGCTGGTTATATGCAATCTTCACTACAGTCCGCATAATTGATGCACGATCAGCGCATTCTAAGATCTAGATAAGTACCAAAAGAATGACAATAGCACATCTTGCGAAGGCGGAAGGATAACAGAACCACTTTACATAAATTCTGTTGAGACATTCTTAAATGTCAGCACTACAGAAAATGGCGGTATCCATGAGCAACAGTAATGTCAAATGCCAATATAACAATTTGGGGAGGAAAGTGAAGAGTACGCGAGAAAACAACACAAAACAATTTCAATATAACAGAACCAGTAAAGAAATACCTGAAAAAATGAATCCCATACAATGTCCGGATGAAGCCGGTTCCGTGCAATAAAAAGAAAAGCGATCTTAGGCCTTTGAACGAATGGAGGAGACGACGAGAATATCGTTTTGATTCGACTATAACGAGTCTGTGTCAATATTAAACTTCCAAAACAAAAGATCAACAAAACCACGGCAAAAAGCTTTCTGTTCCATCGACCGAGAAATTTATTTTGAGTGCTCCTTCGCTTCATCTCTTCTTAGTTAAGTAAAAAGAATCTTAAAGAATTATCTCTCATTCTACTGTTTCAGCTTATAATCGATCACTTCCGTTTCATCTGAAATCGTTACCAAGATTCTCATCCGAGGCAATTATAGACCAAATCCCCAATGCAGAGCAAGCTTTGTACATTTTCTTCAGAAGAAAACGAACATATTTCGACCAAAACGTGAAATGAGAGACAATTGCCAGATTCAATCATAATAAAAGCTTCAGTGTCACGCCAGAAGAAATTTCGCGGAGAAAAACTCCACCTCCGAAGCTTCGCTGCTTCAACTAAAGGACTCGTGATCATGAATTTCACACTAGCTCCTTCATTTTACCAGATTGAAATCTAGAGCTCAATGGAAGAATAGATTAATCTTCACAAGGAATTCGATATACGGATCTTAAACTTGTCTTCAAAAGTCCAGGCAGTAGTATCCAGTTAAAGAATAACTAAAAACGGTCAGAGAATCGGAATTCGGTTTTTCTTTTCCTTTCTTTATCACGGATTCCAGCAGAAATGGAACGAAGAGATAAAGCAGACAAATAAAGAGAGAATTGCTTGTGAAGCAATCCAATTTGCATTTGCAGAAGTTTCTTAAAGATTCACAACCATAGAAAGAAAGAGACTATGTGAGTGCCTCTGGCAACTGAACCTTAAGCTTGACTTTGAGGAATAGACTTGTAGAGTCTTGGCTTTTTGAATAATGAAAAATAATTGCGCGCCGCACGAGATACAGCGTTAAATGACAATTACACCCTTGCGATCGAAATAAATTAACAGAATTACCGGCTCCTAGTTCCTACTTCGTACTACGTCGGTACTACAAAGTCCAAATTAATAATCAATATTTTATTTCCACCCAAAAAAAAATTGAAAATCAATATTTCAAGTTGGAACTTGGAAGGTGATTTCTACCAAAGAAGTTTGTTTATTTTTGCTGTTTTTTAAATTGATCTCAAATGTACATAAAAAAATGCGTTTGTCATTTTTTACGAGTAAAATAAAACTGAAATTTTAAAAAAATTATTCTTATCTTTTAAACAAAGTTATTTAATATTATAACAACTTATTGCCTATGTATCAAAAATATTAATCTTTAATTAAGAAGACATGTTTTACCCAAAAAGAAAAAAAAAAAAAAAAGAGACATGAATTGGTCACACAATTTAGGTGTGATATTGTCTTTTTTTTTTTCCACGTCTAGACATAAGTCACACAATGGGTGTTAGCTTATGGTACATTGAAAGTATACTTTTAGATACATTTTGTTGGGATTAGGAATCTCCCTCATCATGGCCATTGATACACCATCAAATTGGCATTGAAAGGGGTAGTTTCAATTTTGTCAATGAGGAGTGAGAGTGTAATGATGGTCCAAGAATTTAATCACAAATGATCACATTACCGATAAAAAAGGAATCTACACTTAAAGGAATTTTTGCCATTTTTTTATGCTCATGAAGAATTTTTTTGGGGGAAGGTAAAATGTACTCATTAAGATGATGACATGAATCACTGTGGGGATGTATTCGTTTTCCTCCCTATAATGTGATAAAAATTAGTTTCATTTCAAAACAAAACAAAAAATAAAAAAATAAAAAAATTTAGTAAGCAAGGGGAATTTTTATATCTTGTAAAACTTTTTTGTTTTATTATAAACACGTGATTGATTTAGTTATTTTTACCATTAGATAGTTTGAACATCTTTTAAATTTGTTGCACCCAACTGTATGGATTCGTTTAAATGGAAGATGATTTAAAACAATGAGAGGCACTATGTTTTCAGGTCTAGAATTATCAAATCACAATTCAATTCAGTCCCATCCCATTTATGATTTAGCATAAATACCCTTATAATCCTCATCTAACCATTGAAATGGCCAATAACACTTCTCCACGTTGTTAATAAATCATAGGCTCACAAAAATTAGACTATTCCCCTTATATTTTAAACATAGTAAAAAAAAAAAATTAAGTTTTCCACTTATATTGCTTATTTTTTGTCATATAAGAATATGGTCATCCTATAGAAGGGGAGTTTCTTGAATAGCTAACATTTCAAATTTAGTATCTTATCTTAATTACATGGTCGACTATGATTAAGTAGTGAATCTTGTTATTTAGAAGATTGACCTTATAATGACAAACTGTTATTTTTTTTTTTCAAAAGATATTTGTTAGCTTCGCGACCCACGAGTCAACTGTAAAGTAACTATTCAACTACAATAAAATCAAATTTATGCTGCTCTAAAAAACCTTTGGCCTTGGAGAAAACTAGAGAAAATAAAACATTAATCATATTAGCCCTATTAGATTTGGATGTCCTTATTACTCTCTCTCTCTCTCTCTCTCTCTCTATATATATATATATATATATATATATATATATATATATCTCATTATCATTAATTTCCTCATTACCATTAATAAATATTAATATTTTTCAAAACATTTTATAAACAATCTACAAAAACGTGCCAAGGATTCAGATTTTCTCTTTTTGATATTATCCCTAAGGAAAGTGCGTTTCATGTTGAGCATTTATTTTATTTTATAACCAAACACCATGAATCTAGCACAATGATACATACTGAGGGAGACATCAATTGTTGGTACATCAAACCTATAAGGTCTAATTGTAACAGTAAGGATCTCTCAGATTTAGGGGTCATTCATAAGCTACCAATGAGAATTTTTTTTTTGTGGTAAAACTATCAATGAGAATCTTGCTCCTCAACAACTGATAGTAGTCCATTCAAGATTTCTATATGATCCAGTTCAATGTACACAATATATGAACCCTCACACCTGTGTCTCATAATCAATATTTTTTAGAGCACATAGTGTGATGGCTATAAATATAGAATGTCCAATTCCATTCCTAACTGTGAACAATTCTAATTTAAGACCTTTGGACAACCAAAGCCCATTAAAATCATGAAATCATATACATAAATAAATATTGGGAATTAGTTTTCTGTCTGGGAGTGTGGCCTACACCAGCACTCCCTTGTGTCTATCTCTCTCCTCCGCAAAACAAGGGGACAGAGGTATCTTTTCATATGGGGAGGAGAGAGATAGACTAATGGGAGTGCTGGCGTAGGCCAAACTCTCGGACAGTTCCATAAATATTTTACTAATTAAATTTTTAAACACATTTCCAAGACAAATGTCGTTTTCTGTTGTAAAATTTCAAACACAAATGTCATGTGACATGTTTCAATCCATTGGTGAATCGACCCCAAAGTCTTTTTGTTAGATTCTTAAATTGCACAATGGAATACTCAACTCGAAGACAACTTCTAGCATAGTTGATTGGTACCTTGCTAGTATTGTGCAGATGTCTTATGAGGTCACAAGTTTGGCTCTCTTGTCTTCGTTGTGTGCTTTAAGACAACCTCTCTTACTCCCCCATCATCTATAGTAGTGGTAGTTCAAAGCCTCATTCAAGAAATCGTCAATCCCAATTTTAATTTCAATCGATTCAAATTGATCAATTCAAACTAAATTTCTAGGGTTCATATCAATTCCAACCTGATTTGGTTTCAGTGAAGACCGATTCTATTGTCAATTCTACTTACTTGAACCCTATCCCTAACCCCTTTAGTGGTCCAACTCCACGAAACAGCATAATCATTGGAGTTGGGTTCAAGCAAAGTTCGATGGGGAAAGTTTTTCGTCCCCTGAGGAAGAGTATTCACCCACCATCTTAGGGTCTTAATTACTCCCTCTATTGTATACTCCCTCTATTGTATGGAATTGAAAATACCCATTACGTACCAAAACATCCAAACACCCTTGAACCTCATAGTGAGCAGAAGTTTCTTCGTCGCAGGTGAAGAGAAACTCGATCCAAGCTTGACTGCCTCAAAGGGCAAGTTGAGTTGAGTCAAGAAGACTCAGAAGTCAACACTTGAACCCGGGCGAGGTGGGCATATCTCAAGGTCAGCAAGCCAAGTCCCCACCCTAGAAAGGGAAGAACCAGATACCACCGTGCCGCTGGGCCTGTAGCATAAATAATTTATAGAATCTCAACTACTATAAGGGTTATAGTTTATAATTATTAGTGACATAATACAAGGCAAGATGCAAATTGACATTTATATAAGAAAATCATCTTAAGTAGATAAACCGCTACTATCCTAACCAACCCAAGCGTTATAAATAGCATTCAGATAGGAAAAATTATATATTAAATGTAAATGAATCATTAAACACTTTTTTATGCACATAGGAATTTTATTAATCGAAGTAATGCACACAATGACCTCATTGGTAGTTAAGACTTTTGTTTTTTGGTAGAAAGATTGGTAGTTAAGACGAAAACCAGAAACAAACAAGAGTAAGAGGTGCTTCCCACCATCAATTAATTAATTTAAACATGAGTTAGAGAGAAGAATAACGGTGGACAATTACATAAAAAGCTTTATTTGCAAGGCGGCCCATCTCATTGGATAATTTGGTATAATGATGTAGAAATTTTGATCATTGGATAGATAAAATGGATTAAGCTCCTCTCTAGGGAGCCCAGCACAACATCCAGTTGTTGGACTGTGCCGAACACATTCCTAGGTATGTGCCAAGATATGTGCGGCACAACCCAACCCTTGGATGATCCTTGGGCATGCTCTGGGCGCTGAGCTCCTTGGAGAGGAGCTGAACGCTTTGGATTAACCACATGTGAAATTTCCTAATCTAAGTCAATAAATTTTCTTATCGTATATAATGATATGCATTCCATTTATGTCTCATGCACTGTAAACTCTCTCATATATAGTCAGATTTCAAACATCCATTTGTTCTTGGTTAGATAATTTGGTTAAAAAAAACTCATTTGTAGATAATCGTGTAATTTTACCAATAATCTATCCGTCTTTAATATACATATAGAGTCAAAAAGACGAATACTTGTAGACAAGTCTAATATCAGAGAAAACAATTCCTAAGGCTAACAAACTTTGTTCTCCTTATCAAACCAATTAGCCAAATCCAGCGAGTTCATCCTAATTTCTAGTTCTTTGCATTTTATCTCCAATGCTTCTTGTATTCTTTATTGCAATCCCTTTGCTTTCGTTTCTTGAACGCATCCTCAAATATCAAAATCCAAGTATGTAGCAACAAAATGATATCACATCAATCATTGACGATTCGACATGATTAAATAAGGGGATATATGGGGATTTGGGTCCTCTGTAGCACGACAGGGAATGTAGCACACCATCCGATGGCCCGTAGTGTTTGGGCATGCAGCCCAACACACAGGCGGAGTGTTGGGCTACATGCCCAAGCACTGTGGGCCGTTGAATGTGCACTACACTCCTTGTCGTGCTACAGAGGAGCCCAACGTGATATAGGGTCACCCTAATCGTCATTGTGTTACATTACCAAACCGCCAAACCAAGCCTTGGAGTACAATCAGCCCTAAGGTTACCCATTGGAATATTGGGAAAAGAAATCAAGGAAATTATCATATGATGCAAAAAAATTCTTAGTGTGATCATCTTGCCCTTTGGGCATAAGCTAAAGAGTCGTCTGCACTTATTAAGCTAAGAATATAATTATTATATGGGAAAAAGATCCCTACTTGATGGTGTTTCCTACACCCCTCACAGGCACTATGAAGTGACACCTCTGCCCCCTATTATATTAAAGAGGATGAAAATCCCATTAGAGGTCACGATCCATACAAATTCATCCATCAATTCTGAAATGGGAAGAGTAATTGATATTATAGAACCAGCTATATTAGGAGGCCACCAATGATAGATTAAATCCTAGTATTCTATATATGCTCTATAATGTTTTGTAGTTGATTTAACGTTGCAAATTACTGTAAATTGTTTTTATTTCTTAAATCACATTTTGAGTCTATATGTCGTGGTTCAAGCCCAATAGCATCAGATTCTTTATTGGACTTCAAAAATAGGTTGATGCCCAATTGAGCCCAAATTGGTAACTCGTATAGACAACAAAAACCACATATTTAATCAGAATCATTATTAATTGGTTTTGATTTACGATATTTGAATCGTTTAATAAACGGTTTGCTTTGGTTGCTACACTTTACACTTCGAACGGAAATCGATTAATACTCTTTCTCATAGGCTAGACATGGACAAATTTATATTTGATCAATCAATTGGTTACCAATTTGTAATCAGGGTCAAGTTAATTGGACTATAATCTTTGGACCTTTATCCCCTGAGGTTCGCTGATTGGTACTGTTGTGCGGTTCCTCTCATAGGGGGGCTGAAATAACCATTCCACTTCCTAACCAAACACACTGCCTGAGTGGGATTCATCCCCCTTTTATTAGGAATCTAGATCAGCTACCCACATGGGGACGGGTGGGGACAGATCTGACCCCTCCATGGGGTGTGGGTCCCACACCCCCATGGAGGGTTCAGATCTGTCCCCACCCGTCCCCATGTTAGTAGCAAATTTGAACTCATTTATTAGAGGCATTAGGAACCGTACCGGGCAAGGGAATCGTAGGTGATAAAAATACATAATCTTTACCGTCCCACACCCCATGGAGGGGTCAGATCTGTCCCCACCCGTCCCCATGTTAGTAGCAAATCTGAACTCATTTATTAAAGGCACTAGGAACCGTACCGGGCAGGGGAATCGCAGGTGATAAAAATACATAATCTTTACCAAAAAAAATAAAAATTGAACTATAATCAGTCTTTAAACAGGTTAATTGGACTTTAAACGGGTTATAAGGGGCTTTAACTGGTCGGGACCAGCTTTTGACACCCCCTATGCGGGTATGTTGTTGGATAACATTTTGTGTATTTCGTTTCGGTAGGAAATATTTCACCAAAATTGCACTTTTCAGATACAAACAGCATGGAACTAAAAACCAAAAATTTTTCCGTAGAGGGTTGGAAATGTTGAATTGAACCAAAAATCGCATAGCTTGATTTTCAGGACAAGGCAAGCAATTCTCAGGTGAAGCAAGCACGAAAGGTCGAATATGCAGTCCATTCGCAGATGTGTTGCAGCGGGGCACCAAAACCCTAATATCTGGATTGGAGTCAGGAACTTATCGACTTCCAATGCCGCTTCTCTGATGAAAAGTGTTGGATCTCTCCTCGATTCCCTTGCTCTTAAACCAGGTACTGAAAGCCCTAATGCTTGATTTCGGTTCCACCAAATTCCGATAAATTACTCGCATTAACTTGGTTGTTTCTCTCCAATGCCATCAGTATTCGATTCCCTTCCTTTAGAACTAGTTGTCTTATCAATTTGGTGTCAATCTCATGGATTTATGCTTGTTTGCATTTGGGTGACGAAAACGTTTATCCTTAGGAGGGACACTGGTACAGAACTGTGGCGATAGTGAAGTTGGAAAAATTGTGATTCAACTGGCAAAGGAGCGTAAGTTTCAGACTATTAGCATAATTGACGACAAACCTGGAACTCCTGAAATAATTGAAGAGCTTAAGGCACTTGGTGGGGATATAGTTGTTCCAGAAAGCTACACCAAGACTTGGTACTTTCTCCCCCACACCCGCATTGTTGCTTTTCTTTTGAAATCTACTCTTGTTATCACTGAATTTAAAGATGATGGTATTTCTACAGTACACGTGATAGGATGTTCTATAATCTTAGCTCAAATGAACTTATTAGATTACTAGGGTCATTGAACATGGCTGGCAGTTTTGGTTGGGAGATCCTCCAGCCAGAGCCCTGTCAATTCTATGCTGCATAAAATTTTAAAATTCTTAACTCAATGATTTGTACATAGTCCCGATCTTTCCATGCATTGTATAATTAGTATCTGCTGGAGAAGAGTAAATAGTACTGCCCTTTCCTAGTAGTTCGGATTCTCTAAAGGCCGCATCTTGCAGAGGATGTTTTGTATCACATAGGATTCCTTCATTACTACAACATTATCAATACCCTTTCAAAGGATATGTTTTGCACCCTGATTGGCTATATGGAAGCTTTTTTGCAGGATGTAAGTTCATTTCCACTTGAGCTGTCAAATAGCTGTCCTCTAAGCTGCTTCATTTTTCGGTCACCAATTTATAAAAAAGTTAAAAGGAAGAGATAAAGTGTATAGTAAAAAAGAATAAGACTTGATACAAATTGCTCTCTTGGGACCTGATGTCCTACTGATCCAAATGGCTCTGCATCCCCCTCTTCCTGATCTCAATCACACTGCCTCACCTTTTCACGGTTTGTCGCCACCTATCTTCTCAAGGATGCATGGAAATATAATTTATATAGTCTTGCCGCTTGTCTCTCATAAACATTTCCTTCCAAATTATGTGCATTCTGTGTGCTATTTCTTGATTTCTCAACCTTCTATTGTATGAAGACTTCTACTCCCCTCCCTCCTAGCAGGCCCACAAATAAAAGGGGGAAAAAGAAAAGAAATCTATTCTATTACACATTGCTGGCTGTGTCCAATAAAACTTTTCCTTCAATGTGATTGGTGTCTTCACTGGTTACACTGACACGACATTCCAGAAATACCTAATACCTCTCCACTTCATTCACCTTGAGTAATTGTTCTCTGTATGAAATGGAGATCCAACTCTATGGTGAAATCATATGAAGGACTTCAGCTCAAATCAATTCGCAGGATCATTCTATTGATTAATCTATGTCCTACCCCTCCCCTCCCTTATCAAAATGCAGCATCCAAGTGTGAAGGCTTTATTCACCCGGTTACTGATTCTCTTCCTCAGCAGAACTGATAAGAAGGTGAGGGCATGGCTTTGGCCCTGGTGGCCTCCATGGTTACAGGAGCAGCCTCTAAATTCCAAATGCATTGTAGGCTTTGAAGTATCCTCTTAGACTAAAAAGCTCTTCAATGGTACCATTGAGTGTCTATACAGAATATCCATGTTCTTGGAGAAAATCTAATCTGATGTTTCAATGATATGGAGTTCTGTTCTTTATTTTCCATTTCCCCTTTCACAATCAATAACTATATTCCCCCCAACTGCGATTAGTGGTGGTTACAAATGTATATGAATTGGTGTGGCTCCTCTACAGTCGCTGGACAGATCCAGTGAGAGAAAGAAAAGAACAGTGGTGAGCCACATTACTCCTGCTGGCCCCACACCTCCACCTCCCCTCTCTGTTTTCACTCACGGTCCCTGCCCAGTGACCGGAGTTGATCCTGAGGCATATGAGTTATGAGAGGTTATCCCTGTTAATACAGTTATATCAGTGCAGATGGCCAAGGAATTAATCACTCACAAATGAATTCCCAGTCATCAAATGGCCTATCACTATTAGCTCCAATGAGGTTTTTGCATTAGGCATCAAGCTAGACACCAGCTTGCTATATTGCTTCATTTATGCCCTTAAGGCCTGGGCTCCCATTCAATTGGTCGCCGAAGAGCAATAGGGGCATTGATTTATCATGAAAGAAAAGGGAGAAGAGGGGAGGTGGTGGTGGTGGCCCTGCTGCATCCAGAATTCAGAAACACACTTCTTAAAGTTTGAGCATGTCTGCAGTGGTTTAGAACTTAGATGATGATTCACAGATCACTTTATGAGTGCACCCATGAATCCATGATGCATACATTTGATAATTGCTGACCTCAATAAAAGACATATTCAATCGTGAGAATCTTATTGATTGAAGCAGTGCATATGAAGTAGGAAATTCTAGGAGGAACAGTGTGTTCCTGGTGATTTGAGTGGGAAATGAGAGCCGCTGGGGTGCATGGTTTTGAATAGAGAACAAACTGGTAAGACACCTCAACTACGGCTGCACCATGCTCTTAGGTCACGGCTTGTCGAGGTTGAACTTTCTCTTAAGAAGCCTAATAGTCATGTCATGGTTTCAACTCCCTAGTTGTTTACAAGTCTGGGGATCCAGCTTCTGCTTCCTTCAACCAATTATAGACTGTCTATCCTTGGGCAAATGGAGAACATGTCTGGAATGGTGGAACTGTTGACTGATTCTTACCACATATTTGTCCAAACTGCTAGTGTCACACTAGAACCCAAGATAAGCCTTGCATCAGGTTCATTCATGGCTAACAGTGGGTAGCATTTGCATTCCTAGGCATTTATGGATGTCTTAGAAGCATTCTTTGTATTTCAGTGAGGATGAGAAGTTTGTAATAAAGCAAGCCCAGCTATTTCCTACTTCATTCATTAGTACAGTTACCCTAGAAAGTAAACACATTAACATGAGCCCAGTGTCATAAATATAGTGTAGCAGCATGGTTTCGCTCTTTTTTTGTGTTTTGAGTGGTAGTTGATGCATGGCTCTTGGGTTGGACCTTGAATTATATTCTCTTCAAATATATTTTTTTCCAAACATCACTCTGGAAACTCTTCTAAATAGTCCTTTATTCTTTGTAGATGCTAGCTTGATAAACTGAGTGCTGACACCACCGATTGGATGCCATGTTGGTCTTCAATGGACTTATTGACAATCTTGGCTATTAATATGGTGGAAGTGAAGTACCTACAATCTCTTTTGGCTCTTGGATGTGGGTTTAGAACTATATACTAGTTCCTAACTGACTTGTTGGACTTGCGATTCAGTAATGGTTATCTTTGGTACTGTCCTGATGTTGATTTTTAGAGTTGTTATTCACTTTGTGTGCAGGCTCTTTAACTCTGAATTGGAATCTTGAAATTACCAGGTCAACAATATAGATGCCAATCTTATTATTAAGTAGCATATGCCCATAACGGGCAAGCATACATATTGAATATTTGTTTTCTTTTTGTTTCACTTTAGTATGTATACGCAGCCATAGTATGTATACGCAGCCATGTAACTGTTTGTTTGGTCTATTCAAACATTTTGGTTTCCCTGTAAACAGGTATATGAAGCGCCTGGCGAGTGAGATAAGCCCTACTGCCGGTTTGAACTTCAGTGACGGGTACCAGGCAACCGCTGTCTGCAAGGCAGTGGCTGATGGTGGCACGTTCTTAACATATGGGAAGAAGTTACCAAAGCATGTTGTTTATGATGGGGCAGTGCGTAAACCAGTTGAATGGAGTGCATTCATCAAGGAAAAGAAACTGAAGGTGTTAAACCTTTAAGGATAAGACATCGGAACTCTTGATACGTCTCTCTTTCTCTCCATTTCTTAATGAAAATTCGGAGGGATTAAGTTTTCTTTACTCCTTATTATGTGTTGAATTGATGCTTTTGATTTTTGTGAAATTCATAAGATCTGGAACTTACTTTTGATGCGCATATTATGGGAATATACAAGTTTGCATGTGTAGGTTGCGTATGTGGGTTGATTTAATTTGGTTAGAATAGCAGATAATAATTTGGAGGACTTGTGTATACAATGATGTATTAGGCTTCATTCTTACCCAAAAAAAAAAAAAAGATGTATTAGGCTTCACAAGCTTAAATACTTTATGAAAATATGATGTACACACCGGGGGCAGTACATCCCCTTTTACACTCTCTTTGTCCTGGTCATGTGGGCCCTTTGTTTTTGAATCGATGAGACCCTCCCTCCCATTTGCCTATTGACTTGCCGGGGAAATGCCAATTCCAATAAATGCAGGCAGCGTGTAGATCCACACCTCCATAAAATGGTTTCTATACATATATTCATTAAGGGGTGCTGTTCTCTGTGCCATAGCGTAGGCTGCGCCCAGGCACATGGGGGTGGGCGCAATGACCACCCTGTCCCTCTGCACAGGCTGCCCATGTGCCTGGGTGTAGCCTGCGTTGCGGCACAAAGAACATTCTTCCCATTCATTAAAGTTTGCACTGGAAAAAAATATCTATATTATTGGGTGAAACACACTTCAGCTGTTGGATAGGAATACTCTATTCCCCTGAAGTGTTGATCTTGTTTCATACACAACCGTATATGAAATCCAGTCTCATTTTATTGAGGTAACTAGGAAAACATTATATATATTACCGAGAAAACTTGTTACCCCCAGATTGAGCTCGTCTGCGGCCTGGGTTTGAGTTACCATTATGTTGCACTCAACTTCCAGGTCACCACGTGGATTCCATGTCGATCCAATGGCTGGTAGAACCGATACTTGACCATTGCAGATTGGTTGATAAAGTATGGATATCCATTTTTTATTAGTGTCGGTTTTGTCAGTGACCTATATCGTGAATTGCATCTATTTTCACCACAAAAGAATAAAAATAAGAGCCTTAGGTTCTGTTGAAACTCTTTATGCGTAGGAAAATGTGAACCTTGATTACATTAAATTGGACAAAGAATATTTATGCTACGTTTGGTATGCATTCTAGGTTGATTCTGCATTCTCGGATGATAAAAATAATTGTTTTTATTGTCAGAATGCGAAATCAATCTAAATGCATATCAAACACTAGCTTAATGTGAAAGTATGGCGGCATGTGGCACGTGCATGTTTAGAAAAAAAAGTATGAAATCCATACACCAATTCTTTTTTTTTTTTTTTTTTTTTTTGGGTTGTACCTAATTAAATTACATTTAAATCTAATAAAACATCTTTAAAAATTATCATTACTAAGATGCATTAAACGCAACATATCCCTATTTCTAGCCCGATATTGGACTCACATTTTAAGACTTGGTTTCTCTCTACATGGTGAAGAGAAAATCTCTTCATCCACCCCATCTGACCCTGTAATTGGACTCTATTAGATTATTTTAGACCATGAAGCCATTAATAATAGGGGATAAGATTATTTTGGACCTTGAAGCCATGAATAATAGGGGAGGTAAACGGGAAAAAAAATCTTATTGAACTCAAAATGGTGAGCTAAAAAGTTGTAATTTAACTGTTTTGCCCTTCTAAAGAAAAGACAAATTTTTTTTTTCAATGAGACTTGTCATTTCATATTAAAGATTATATTAAATAATTTTTTATTTTTTGAAAATTCTTTTTATCCCCTTACATTAAATAACGCATAGGAATAACATAGGGGACAATTAAAAGAAGGTTATAAATTTTTAATTCACCACTTTGGTGACAAGTTAGCACCCAAAAAATATTGTCATCGTTTGTAGTTTAATTTGTATCTATGACCCAAATTATCCTTATTTTAGGCTCCAATAACATCTAATACTTAGGTCTATTTTTTTACGTTCTATACCTTCTAATCAAGTCTACCTAGTCTAAAATCTATCTAAAAGAGTGAAAAAGAAGAAGCTTCGACCTAGTACCTAGGTTGGAAACATATCTATTTTTGATTCACATAATTCAATAATGGACTGGGCTTTCCCTGGTTCCATTCATTCCGGGTTTTTAGTCCATTGAGCCATAAATACGGTCCAGAATTAGTTGGGTTTTCCGAATGTATACCAAAGTGGTTCTTAGTCCATTGGGCTACAAAAACGATCCAGAATTAGTTGGGTCTTCCGATTGGATACCAAAGTGGTTCTTTGGTGATAATACGACATTAAGATGGAGAAAACTGTAACTTGACTACTTGGATCACTCTTCCGTCTATTTATACGCGACGAAGAAGAAGAAGATACTCACTTTCATTGGATTTTCTTTGTAAGACGATGGAGAAGCAGTCGTCGTTGTCGCTTGTCTTCGTTACTTTCTTCTGCTTTCTCGTCTCCTGCAATGGGATCGAGTCTCCTCAGTTCACGGTTGTTCATTCCGAATCAGATTTCGAGATCAGATTTTACAGAGAATCTTCGTGGATGTCAGCTCCCACTAGAGAAATTTCGTTCGAACAGGCGACCAAGGATGGCTTCCACAGGTGATTCAACATACTAGTTACTAGTTGCGTCTTCTTTTTGTTCTGTAGAGTGGGACATAATAGGCAATTCAAGGTGCTATCTACTTGTCGAGGGATTTTTCGATTGATTCTTAAGGGTTTTTTCTGCATATTTTGATTTTGAACTTGAAAGAATTTTGTGGATTTACTTAAGATTTATCGTATACGGTGGTATAGGAGTTTAATATGTTACAATTTTTTTTTTATATGAATTAAATTTTGAAACCAGATTGTTGAAGAACTGATTCCAGTTGTTTTTTAATTTAGAATTTTATAAGCAGGGTGGCTGCACTAAGTGGGATTGGTTTTTATAAGGTCGTTCCGTTGTTGGAAGATGGGTTTTACTTGGTATCCACCTTATTGTAATACTGCTTCTGACACATTTTTTTCAAAGGTTGCCTTGAAATCAAGTTATTGTTCCTTTCACGTAGACAGATTTGAAACGTTCCCGGCCTTATAGAACCTATTTTTGTTTATCCATGTGCTTCAAACACTGATTTTGTGTTATTTAGAGCTGCTAGAAAATTTGAACCACAATTTTCACAGTTACAAAAATCTAAGTCCTGTTACCTCATGCTCAGAGGATTTGAAATTTAAAGTTGAATTCCTGACAGTCCATGATGGGCTGTGTTTCATAGCAAGATTCTGTTGTAAGACTATTGTTAATGCCTTGGCTGAAGTTGGTCTGTGTAATTATTCTGGTCTAGAAGAAGTTCTGATTGTTTATTTTAGTTGTTTACTAGTTTTCAAATTAAGTTTTAACATTTCAATATGGTTTGCAAATAGCTTGTTTTAGCCATAACTTCTTTGTACCATTTAAGAGAAAGGTGAAAAGAAACTTTGTGATTGTTTGACACAAATGTTATGATCGTGCCTTTCATTCCATGGAATTGAATTAGGCTGGTATCAAAGCATTAGAATTGTGAATTCAGCATCCTTACATAAGGATCATTTCATCTTACATGAATATTATAGACTGAAGCTTTATTTGGACATTTGTTGACTTCATGGTTTCATTCATCCAGATGATCTGATGCTACTCGTTTTTGCTAAAAAGTTTCTTATTCCGTCTTGGCAGATTATTTCAATACATCCAAGGTGCCAATTTGAACTCCTCTCGACTTAGAATGACAACTCCATTGTTGACAAGCATTGTCCCTGGAGCAGGGCCCCTAGGCTCATCAGCCTACTTTGTTCAGTTCTACTTGCCAGTGAAGTTTCAAGCAGTGCCACCTTTACCACTCCCTGAATTGAACCTGCAATCTGATGGATGGAGTACTCGCTGCATCGCAGTCAGGAAGTTCTCAGGGTTTGCTAGGGATAGCAATGTTGTTGAGGAAGCAGAGAAACTTGCTCTAAGCCTGAGCAGGTCTCCATGGGCAGACTCGACCTCTGCTGATGGTACATATGCTTACTCAATTGCGCAATACAACTCTCCTTTTCGGGTTATTGGGCGGGTAAATGAAGTCTGGGTGAAGGTTCAAGAATCTGAGCTCAATGGCTGCGGATCAAGTGCTGTAGCTACGCACTAAATAGTCTCTGGAATTGATGGGTCATACCAGAGATTGCCTGGCCGTATATTGCTGTATAATACAGTGTGCCTCTGTTTGTATAATGTATATTATGGATATCTATATAGGACTATTGATGGATACTCTTGTATGCTACCTTTTCCAGTTGTGCATAAGAAGATAATGGATACTACTGTGGACTTCCTTCATGTGATGAATTCATTTAGGAATCCCTTCAACATATGACAACAATTGATGGGTTGAAATATTCACCTGATCAGTGGCTTCACGCTAACTGGCCAGAAAAGCATCCTAAAGGGTGTTTCATGGCCACTTCAGTTTAATTTCAATTAAACTATGACATTTCATTAGGGCCCTAAGTTGGAAAGCGTTTCAATGATTTAAGTCGCTTCTGGTTGAAGTCATCAGATTGAATGTTTTGGCTGTTATAGAAATTGAAATTTGGTTCCTTGCTTTCCATTTTGTCTGACTTAGTAGTTTCAGTAAGGGCTTCAAGAGTGAGTTGTTTCAAGCTGTTTCTGCTGCTAATACTTTTTGCACCTTTGATTACAGAAATAAAAGTTTAATTTGAAGTTTAGTTATGTCTATGTGGAAAAAAGAATTGGAAGCAGGATCATTTAATTCTGTTTGTTGATGGGTTTATCCAACTGTTATGAAGCCTTGATTGCACTGACTACATCTATTCTGAATAGTGTCCTTAAATTGAAATTATTAGGCTATGCTTTAAAGACTCAGAAAAGTCAGGTGGGTAATGGGTTCCAGAAACTGTACTCTTTTGTTGGCCCACTTTTGCCATTATGAGACATAATTAAATGTACAAACGAAAACCTATATGCGATAGGGAAAAAAGGAACAATTGCACATATCATAATAAGGATGTATGTGGTTAGGCAAGGTGTATGTCGTGATGAGAATGGTTTTACTAGCAATGGAGAAAGGGTTACAAGCTCTTTTTCTCACACTTCCTGTTTCTTGTTTTGCAATGAGGCTCTGAGAAACTCAGGCTGGAAAGGCCCAATTGTAGCATGAATCTCTCGGTGTTGAGTAACCAAACATATATTGTCATCTATTTGTTGACCCAACTACTTTGTTTGTGTAAAGTGAGCATAGGTTTTACCTAAAAGTGGCTTGATACCCAATTAAACTATTTCAAGTGAAGTACTAATAGGAGATTGGACTTAGCATACTATTTACCTGGTGGTGACATAAGAAGAAGTTTTTTTAAAGTGAGATGGTTTTACCTTTTTTTTTTCAGTGAAGTACAATAGAGATTGACTTAGCATACATTTCCTGGTGAATAAAATTTTTTTTTTAAAAAAAAAAAAAACTTCTAAGGGAAGCACAGAATCTAGATTGGAAACCATAGAAGTGTGGCAAATGTCCCAGTGTCAGATGATGTGGCAAATTCCAACTACTGAATGGAGAGTGTCTCCAGATTAGTAAGGTGCAGAAATTTAATGCTTCAAATCAACCATATGACTCCAATTGAATAGGCCCTTTTTGCTGTGGATTCTCAGTGTCAATCTATATAGCTCCTATCTTGAACTTCTCAACCATTTTTTGGACTTTCTCACCTATTTGTAAGCTTGGATTGGAATATCAGATTAGGCTTGTATTTTATGAATGATAACAAGGGGGACATTTTGCTACAAGCCCTGGGGAGTCCTTCAATAGCACCACCTGAGCCTGAAAATTGGAGCTTCAAACATGAAAAAGATAAACAGAGTTGAGAAATGCAGGAGCCAACAGAACTTCCATTGCATCCCTAGGGTTCGATTATAAGAAATACCAGTCTATTAATATGATTTATCTGCAGGATCAGCAGTTCTGCAAACTCAGCTTTCTGATTCTCAAATCTCAACAAGGAAAGAACATTTTGATTTAAAAGGAAAGGGGAGGCCAAGCTATATGCTTTATCAGGTTAGCTGTTTTAGAGAACTCATACGTTTTATCTGTAAGGACTGAAACTGACATTCACTCGGAACAGTTGACAAAGAGAGCAACCAGAGATTATTTGTCCAATCTCTGGTGATCTGAATTAGTAATAGTTGTCCTTAAGCATACTTCAGTGATGAACTAAAGTTGAGCAATTATGTTTGAAGGACCAGTAAATCAGGCTAATAAGAGGCACTATCTTAAAGACATCAATGATTTCACGGAACTAAAGCAGATGATATCCATAAAAGAAACCAAAGCTTGAAGGAGCGAGTCTGTCTTTCAATTATCAAATAATCATATAGATACAATAGGAAACCCTATTTTTCATATAGATACAACAACAGATACTACTTTAGCACTATTAGAGTTCAGAATCGCAAACTGTACTTATCCTTAAGACTGAGCTATCTGACTGAAGATATCGGTATCTGATATCATTCTTTTCTGTTGTTTGTGACATGTAAATATAAATAAATGTTACTTTGTTACTTTCCCCTTTCTATATCTTTAACAATATAATCATAGTTGTCAAGGCATCACTGCCTAGGTGTCCAGCACCCTTTGCTAGAAGGGAGCCTTTCACCTAGGCACCTAGTTTGCGTCGCCTTGATATTTTTTCCTCGAATGCCTAGGGTTTCCTAGACGCAATGACAAATATGAATATGATCCTTATAAAAAAAAATAAAAATAAAACTGTAAAGCAGAACTCTTTAATCACATCTGTGGTCTTGTCTGAACGACATATATCTTGCCATCCCTTACTACACCTTCAATGTCCTGCGGAGACCCATACAGCTCTTCAATTGCACTTCCTGCACGTGCAATGCTTGACAGGATTGAATGGCGGAAGTCACCATCAATGATCAGTGGATCAGAAGAGTAATCGAGCACAATCTTATCTTCTTCATCCATTGGAACACTGTCATATAAAAGTCTCCATTAGCATCAAACCAAACAAAATAAGAGGTGAATATATTATATGGATTTGAAGTTGATAATATAACTAGACAGGGTTCTAGGAACATCCCTACTCAAATAATCATGTACTGCCAACCTAAATATTAGAGGGCCACCTTCTCGAGTGAAAGGTAGAGATGCTCTATATGATGTGTGCTGTGTATTATACATATGTATGGAATCAGTAGACCACAGAAATTACACATGTATGTCATGCCCCTTCTTTTAGATTTTTCTAGTGTTTGTTATGGGCATTCTTAGTTACAGTGTTGTGAACCAGTGACCAATCTAATGCCCAACTTATTACTGAATCATCACTACTATCACTAATAACCGATCCAAGTCCCACATTCTTTTGAGCTGGACCATGGGTAGCATGTCCAAGAACAATTTACCAATGAGATGACTATAATTGTCCAGATACAACATTTTGTATGAGGGGACTGGGATACTTACACATTAAACAAGAATTACTTGGCAAAGCTTAAGAAACAGTTCTTATGCTTTCAGTTCTCTTTTTCTTGCCTTCAAGGTTTCAAAGAATTTATAAATTCCTAAAAGAGAGTTGTTAAAACCTTACCTATCATAAAGGCCTGCACCTGCATAACCTTCTAGATCTTCACCATTGGAATCAGAGCGGAAAATAATCGATCGTCTTATAAAAAGGCCGATGGGTTTGCTTGGGTAACCCAATAGCTGAAAATGAACACATGATATGAGCATAAAATCTCAAAATTCAGTTGTTAAATATGTGCTTTATGAGACACTACTCCATTTGTTGTTGTAAATACTCACCTTTGGAGAGTTAAGATCACTTTTCTTACAGACAAAGCTTAGCGCACGACCAGGATAAGCTCCAACAAGAGTTTCTCCAAGTCCTCTCACCACCTATGCCAGGATGAGACAAAGATAGATAAGTGACCAACAGAACAAAAGCAAAATTAGAAGTAGAGACAGATCCATTCTCAAGCACAGTGGAGCACTTGTAATACCTCGGCATATATCTCTGATGAATCTCCAGATGAAGGGTTTGTGGTGTGGATGACAAACGCATAATCAGCATTAATTATTTCTTGAACCAGGACAGCCATGCAGAGATATTCGTGATCTAGTTTCACTTTCCGAGTGCTGAAGTATGCTCTTTCATTCCATTTTGAAGCCCAGACCTGGAATGAGACAATTAAGCAATATCAAGATTTGAGCAGCTCTTTCCAAAACAAATGGCACAGAAGTTTGGATATTGCAATAATCAGACATTCAATTATTCAAATATCCTCATTTATGTGTGCACCCATTTTGATGCTGCGTGTGTGTGAGTGCATGTAGGTGTGCACCCAGACAGGCTGTATCAGTGCTAACTGCAGCAGCAAACTGCAACTATAATTGTGTATGGAAATTGATGAAGGAGGAATCAAATTTTCTGAAAATGCTCACTTGAGTTCCAAATTCTACACAATAGTGAGCATTGATTTGATGCAAGTACAGCGGATGAAGGATAAGGAGAAGTTTAATGAGCTGATAGGCTGAGGTATTGACAAAGGATTTCATACAACAAGAATGCTATAACAAAAATACATACCCACTAGATAGAGTGGAATGGGGTACTGGGATCTAGCCAAGTGGAGGGATGTGGTGGATCCAAACTGTCCCTCGGATATTGTTACATCTGGACTAGGCACATATACGGTGCTGTAATTAGTGTAAAATCTATATCTTGTCATGAATGACACAGCCCCTTATGATAACAGTCATCAAATATTAAAACTTAAAAAAAGAGATGAAGACACTTTTGCCACATGCAAGAGAGATTTTTTGGTTGAAAATTCCCGAGGCAGAAATTGATGTGATTAATGTTTCTGTAACTTTTGTACTACCATTGAACAGTCAAATGTGGGATACACAGTCATATAACTCTACTAGATGAACCAACAACCAAGGTACTAAGTTTACAGTTTCCAGATATGAAAACTCAAGGTAGACACAAAAAATCCTCCAAATATTTCATAAGAGCTATGGTTTTGGGTCATCTTAACTTTGGGTTCAAGGATAAGTACGAAGCTTGTTGAGTTATTGGGGAACTTCTCTGAAGGCAGGCTGTCCATCAAACTGTTCCTTTTCCGTTCTTCATTGAACAATTGGCAAAAAAACCCTCCAAACCTGGTGTTGCTTGATTAATTTGTAGAACATGAAGAAAAAACCAAAACCAGAAATCAAACCATGGTTTACATAGACCACTGGACCAGTCTGTTAGACCATCAACCATATTATACCTACACCCAGAATGACTGGTCAATGGACGACCCAGTTCGAAGGTTCAAAACGACATCACCACTTGGTGATATAGTAAAGCACTTTCTTTATACTATTTGAACCAAAATAGCCTACTTTTTCCCCCTTTTTTGATTAGTAGACCTAAAAAGTAAACATTTGCACTGCTGAAAATAAAAGGGAATAGTCAAATAAACTGTGACCAATACAATTGAGATGAGCACCAAATTTGATATGTGGCAAATACAGATGGCTCAATATCTATCCAATGATCATGAGCATTAGCATGAACCCTTCAGTAGGCACAAATTGAGCAGCCCATCCTCCTAAGTCTATCAAGACAGACATCCTAGAAAACTTTCTTCTTGAAAAGAAAACATATGATTTTATTTTAAGCTTACATACATAACCCAACAGATTCAAAGCCAAGACCTCTAGTTAAGATGTAGTACTCTTTATCAGTAATCTAAATGTGCCATGTGTTATGAAAATGGCAATTTTTTATATTGTATCATCAAAATTTCACTGTTTCTCACTTATACAATTCAGGCCACCTAGACCATTCAGGCTACTGCTGCCTGGCTAGAATAGTTGTGCACCCTGGTTTACAAAAACCATATCCACTAAAGCAAGAAGCTCTCATAGTCCCATATGCAAGTGACTAGGCTGAATCACATTTAACGTCATCAAACATATCAAACATAATGGGGCTGACTGGACTTCACTAAACTTGAAAGAGAGCAATAAACAAAGGGATAACACTGTTTGGTGATGATCAGTTGTGCATCAAAATTCTTGTAATTAGAACTTGGACCAATTGTGATAAGTTCCTGAGCCAGTGCCCAGTAGAGCCATTCTTAATTATTTCTTAAGACAGGAAATGAAAAGCATGACACAGAAGGCAAGATGGAAAGGAGTATAGAGCTTCTTGTTTGTGGCTGACATGAAAAAACACCTATGAAAATATATTTATGGTATTCCATATCACATCCCAAATGCTGCCATGATGTCTTTGATTCATGATTGACACAACCTGAATGTCAGGGCCACAAGTAGGAACTGTCACAAATCATCCCATAATACTAATTTATTATAGATTCTTACATCAATCATTCTTCTAAATCAGTTCAACCATACTGACCAAGGGCTAGTTTTGCAGCAAGCAACTGACAACAATCAATATAGACAAATTGATTTTAGATTTACCTTCGTATGAACTAACATTTATAAGAATAACCTTCTATTATGATCAACATTTGCTATAGGTCCATCAGCAACCGGATGCTTCAGATGAATGCAACAAAGTGGAAAAATTAATAAGAAACTGCTTATTCCTTTTGTTAAGAATTCTTCAAAATGACCTTTAGTTCATAGATACTAATTGATAAATACCCAATGTCTCAACATATACGAGGAACTGAAGGGGGACCTTACCAGCTCTTGACAGTGCAATAACAAAAGATAGAATAAATAATCCTCTCCCATTTTTTCTTACAAAATTCATAATTCTTACCTTCTTTATTGCCATCCAAGCTTGATCCCATCTTTGCTCCCCTTCATCACCAGGCCAAGGCATCCCTGAACTTTGCATCTTACTCTTGAGTTCTTGCACCTGAATTCATATTGTTTCAATCAGTTTCTGCAGTATGTCAGAAACTATAGAAGCATAAAGCTACAAAAATAAAGGTGATATCCAAAGCTGCAATAACTATAGAAGCATAAAGCTAATGAGTCACTATGAAACTTTGGGAGAAGGTTATTGAAGCCCATTTGAGAAAAGAGACTCATATCTCAGTGAACTATTTTGGCTTTATGTCAGGTAGATCCACGACAAAAGCTATCTACTTATTGAGGAGGCTCAAGGAAAGATATAGAGATAGTAAGAAGGATCTCCATATGGAAAAAACCTATGAACGAATCCCTAAAGATTTAATCTGGCATGTTCTAGTGACGAGAGGGATGTCGAGTAAATATGTGGATGTAATTAAAGATATGTATTAGGGCGTGGTGACTAGTGTGAGATCTGTGAAAGGTCAGTGCAAGGAATTCCCAATTACAATTAGGTTACATCAGGGATCAGCCTTAAGTCCTTATCTATTGGCGCTAATCATGGACTACCTAACCAAGAGCATTCAAGACGAGGTCCTATGGTGTATGCTCTTCACTAATGATGTCGTTTTGGTGGATGAGACAAAAGCAGAGATCAACACTAAGTTAAAGATATAGAGATCAACCTTGGAAACAAGAGGCTTTAAGATTAGTAAAACGAAGATGGAGTATATGACATGTAATTTTAGTCATGCTTTGATGGATACTGACATAGTGCAAATTGGGGAAAGGGAGTGTAGAAACCGCTTCCTCTAAAAGGCTGACCTTGTAGGAAAGGAAGGAAACAATATGTATATCATACAGGAGCTATAACACGGCGGACTATCCAAAGGGAGACACGGGTGGATAAATAATTTTTTAACAGGGAGATACCACAAAGTTACTATTTTAGATATTTGGGGTCAATCATAAATAAGGAAGGTGACATAGAAGATGATGTTTCACAGAAAATTAAAGTGGGATGGATGAAGTGGAGAGGTGCGTCCGGAGTGCTGTGTGACCAACGTATTCCTTTAAAGCTTAAAGGAAAGTTCTATAGGACTGTTGTACGACCGGCTATGATGTATGGGGTAGAATGTTGGGCAGTTAAGAAGTGTCATATTGAAGACTATGTGTAGCAGAGATGAGGATGTTAAGATGGATGTGCGGAAAAACCAGGAAGGCTAAAGTAAGGAATGAGCGTACTGGAGCTGACTTGGGAGTTGCCCCGATCAATGACAAGCTTCGAGAGAGTCGTTTGAGGTGGTATGGCCATGTTCAACGGAGGCCTAGGGACAACCCAGTAAAGAGGAGTGATACGATCCCGATTGAAGGAGTTAAAAGAAGTAGGGGTAGGCTTAAAATGACCATAGGAGAAGTTGCGAGGAAGGACAAGCATAGCCTAGGTGCTTGTACCAAGTATGACCTCGGATAGGGCCTATTGGAGGGAAAGGATCCATGTAGCAGACCCCATTTAGCTAAGATTACTCCTGTCTTGCTGGGCTGTGCCTCGTTCCTCTTACTTCCATCTTCCATTTTTTCTTTTTATTTTCCGTCTTTCATTTGTCATTTTCCATTTCTCATCTAATTTCCCATCCCTCTTTTCCCCATCTCTTCATGCCCCTTTGCTGTTTAGACCTCAGTTTACCCTACTTTGTTTTGTTTGGATCCATGTAGCCGACCCCATTAAGTTGGGATATGGCTGAGTTTTTTGTTGTTATTGTAGTTTCTGCAGTATGTCAATCTATGCTACCCAGATAAGGCAAAGGATACAACAACTTGGGTGTGTCAGACTCCGGTGCGACACAGGTGTGGTTCCTATTTTGAAGAGTCCAGGTAACATAAAGGCAGACTGGAAGATGATTTGGAGGTGTTACCAAATCTGTCAAAAAGATTATTATAGAATTCAAAATTGGTTTCATGAAGTTATGCGACAATATGTTAAACTCAACTATGCACTTACGCTGATTGAAAAGATGGATTTCGAAGCTCTCCAAGGTCAAAAAGAGGAAAAGTGGTTCTGGGTGCACTAGCCCCACCCCCACCCCCCCCCCCCCCCCCCCAAAAAAAAAGAAGAAGAACAAACTAACAGGCAGTACTTATCGATTAAAAGCCGCAGTCATTTCAAGCTCAAAACACAGGTAATACTGGACAGGATGGAAACAGTGCAAAATTTTAGGGAGAGGTATTGACCTTTGCCAATTCAAACAGACATAACACAAATGTTATTGCACAGAATCATGGTTAACCCACTCGAATATGATCAATATTTGGAACTAGAGGTGGTGAAATGGGAAGATGAATTTAAATCCTTATAGACATGACTGCCGCTAAACATTGAGCCTATGCTCTGTGGTATTGGTGGAATGTATATAAGGAAATCAAATGGAAAAAGTAGGTTCCAATTCAGACAACACTCAGAAAATAAGCAGTGGTCAATTTCTTGCTCTCACTTTCCAAAAGAACACAAATACATTCATTTTTCCAAACTGTCAAAAGCATGCTCTAGTTCAAGGTAAGAAAGAAAATTACATGGCAGACAAATAAATATTCAGTAGTAACAGCAGAATGAACATACCAACTGAGGTGGGGCTACAAGCTGCAACACTGCCCTGCGAATCTCACCAAGTGCACTGAACTCTCCTTCCCCTAACCGTTTCTTCATGGACTGTAACGTGTCAGCTACAGCCTGCAAATGAGGCATAGAAAACCCCCAACATGTTTTAATAGATTAGATGCATAATTGGACCTCATACATGGAACCTTATTCTCCATTGGGAACCATTTCTGATATATAATTCCCATCCAAGACCAAGAGATATGAACCACTTCCTCTCCTAACACTAAAATTCCTGTAACACTTATGCAAAGAAGTTTCACATCTAAAGAAATGATGATTGGAAACATTCTACCAAGACCACAGTCCTCTTTCACTGAGATCTAGTAGAAAGTTTTGATAATCACAAGAAAAAATGATATAACAAAAATTCATATGCACAACACTAATGAGGAAGCTTATGAATGGTAATCAATATATATTTGCCCAAAAGAGGGGAAAAAGAGGAGATTCACTGCCACACATCAAGTGATTAAGTTTGAAGAAATGAAGACATAAAGGAAGTAAAATTTACTTGAGAAAAGACAAACCTGGTTTGAACTCTCTGACAGAACCTTCTCAAAAACACCAAATGGTAGGGCAACCGACGTTGGAATTCCCACCCAAGATGGCACTTTGCCTTTCAAGTATGCAATATTACGTGATTTAGCACCTACCTGCAAGGATTGTCTTTACACAGGTTACACATGTATAAGATGAAAATTTTGAATTACTGTAGAAGCTACATCCCACACTCCGGTCACACATTCATTCACAAGAAGTCCTGATTGTGTACTCAAGAAATCTGTTTTATACATAATTATGAGCATGTTTTCTTTTTCTGTCTTATCTATTATAACAAGGAATGATCTTAATGGTATTCTTCAAAAGCAGGACTCTACAAAGATAACAGAAGAACCACATAAAGCTACTTTACAACTCATAAATGACAGGAAGATGTGAAGAAAGAACATTGTAAAAAAATTATAAGTTGATTTGCAATCCTAACCATTTCACTGGTAAACTCTTCTGATGATATTGCATATATCCCACAAAACTGCTTTCTGACCAAAGTTAAAGATGGAGAAGACCCATCCTCCTCCATATTTGTTAAGCTTGTGTTCAACAGTTCGCCATCCTTCACCTCACTGGGGATAAGGAGAAAAACAGAAAAGGATTAGGTATTAATGTAAATCATGCATAAAATGTAAGTGTACATAAAAATTGCTACATAATAGAGACTATAAGTGAAAAATATCATATTGAGCCGAAAGGTCCTTTGCAGTAAAGGAACTGTTTATAATTCGAATACAAAAATATAGTAAATAAAAAACTCAGGCCTTCATATTAAGGAAACAAAATTACCTATAGACTACATCCGCTGAAGTAGGTTTAAGGCTTAACAACTTCCCTTCTTTTGCTTGGAGGTCAGACAGAATGTTGGGGTCAAAACATGTAGCAAAGCACACCTGCCAAGATGACATTATTAAATCCAGTAGCATGACTCAGTGTTCCTAACTTCATATAAAGATATGCCATAATAATCAGTTAAAGAATAGCAGCAAAGTAGTTCATGAATTTCCAAAATGACCAGTCATTATACCTTGCTATTTCTTGCCCTCACGGAGACATGAGATAGGACATCAGGCATGTCAGGTGTCAGCACAGCAACTGTACCATCTGGAATTTCTTCCTCTCCCTTTACAATTTTCGCTACTAGAATTGTAGGCTGCCTATAAGTTTTATTTTGGACAGAAAGCAATTCATCAACAACTACAACATACCCAGCAGTCTCAACTGGGCTGATAATCTGCCAACTGTCACATGCACCAAAAATTGCATTAGAATGCGATGGTATAGTGAATAATTGAAAAGTTTAGGAAAAAAAAAATCCAATTATGACTTTGATTACTAGAACTAGACAATAAAACTAGTTATTTTGACAGAGGACATAAAACTGTATCCGAAATTATTTTATTCTTAAGTTTCTAAAATCAGCATGCCTAGCATTTAGGGCTTCACAACGGATCTAATGTTTTACAAAGATCAAAATTTATCAACAAACCTTCCCAGATTGGCCTTCTTCCGAAGAATAGGGTCAAATCGGTTAAGAAGTTGTGACAAGGAAGCAGCTGACCCAGAACGAATAATCTCTTCAGTAAATATTTCTACCTGCAAGAGTTGCTTGTAAGTGCAAAATCCAGAATATAGACATGTTCTTAAAACGAAAAAGCTTGTGTCAACACTCAAAATTAACCCCATACATCCTGTAGATCAACTCCAAGCAGCGAACCAAGGTACTCTGCAGATGGTTGCAGAATTTGATGGTAAAGCTCTGCCTTGCTTGAAAGAGCAAGTCGAGTCCTGTCAAGGACAGATTTTGCAAATAGAGCCCAGTAATCATCTCTACTCCTCGACATTCTGAGGGCATGATTCCATCCCTTCAAAAACAAGTACAGTAATCGGTTCAAAGCAAGAAATAGAATACTGCATTATAGTTCAGAAATTAAGACAGATCATAATTCTTATTATTCATATTTTCTAGAAACAATTCAACCCTGGCACAGATACAAGACGGCATACAGAGAGAGAGAATCTTCAGGGGAATTGTAATGACCTATATGTAGTACGCTTTTTTTCTTATTTATTTGGTACTAGAGTCATCAAAAATTGCAAAACAAAAAATGAGAAAAAATAAATTAAAATGAACAAGCTAGGACGGTGAAAATAAAGGAAAGTTTGAGCCAACAGTCTGATGAGTTAGATAAGCTCAGATTACAAATTGGTGCTCTGACAACGCAACTAGTCTGAACAAAATTGACCTTCAAAGAAGACACTAAACTATAGGTTAGATAACTAAGTTGCACATTTCTTTGGTTTACCCAATGAAGTGACCAAGTCAACATGAATTGTGTATTTGCATGTGTAACAGAATATTATACTAGCGCCACTCACTAGACATTTGCAGGATAACTTTTTATGGTTAGAAAACCATGGGGTGAAACAAAGGTACAAACCTGGGCCTCTTGGCTGTGAATGTCCAGTACCACATTGCACACTGACCAAGAATATATCATCTTATCTTTCAAGAGCTATGGTCAGACAAATCAAGAACGTAATACCCATCCATCTTCTATGAAAAATTACAAAACCCTAATATTATCCAAATATGAGATCATCACATTTGGAGGGTTTACATATACTTTTGAGAGATTTTGAACCAATATGACTTAAGCTTTCAACAGCATTTTAATATAGGATAGACTCCTACAAGCATGAAGGCCAACAGGGGAAAAAATAAATATATTTGAAAACAAAGAATAGAGATAAAAACACGAGTTACCACTTATAAACTTTAAGGATAAACGCTTGGTGAATCTGCTAAAAAAGCACAAAAATTTACAGGAAAGAAAAAATAAAAAAGAATTTAAAACGGCGATTGTAAGAAATGATTATAGAAAAGACAAGCTTTATCTTGGTAACCTGAGAAAAGATTAATATGGAAAAAAAACCCATGCTTAACGCAGATTTTTTTTTTTTAAAAAGTCAAGGCTATATAATGCCAAACAGGATTTCAGGAGATGTTTGAGAAATTGGATTACTGTGTGCATCCCAGCAACAACCTTAAAGTTCTATATAATCAATTAATTACCAACCTACTGTTTTCTTTCAATGTTTCAGAAGGCTTTGACAAAAGATCAACGTTTGGTCATTATTCTTCCTAGTGCCATAGAAGCATTAAATAAACATATCAGTGAGGAGGAAACAGGAAAATGATTGAGGACTTCGATATGGGAAACCTGTGTACTTCCACATCTCAGTACCAATTTGTGAAATAATTTCCCTTTCTTTCTAAAACAAAGAAACAAAATCCTATTATAAGAGAAGAGAAAATAAGAAAAGAACAAAAAGATACCAAGCAAATTGCACAAGCATATTCAAGCCACATCGCATTTCCCAAGAATTTTATCATCTTTGCAAGGGACCCAGAATTGTCGTTTATGTTGGTTTCAAGTCTTTGCATTAAAGAGAAACAGAGTTAAATCTTTAAAGATGTCAAAAATACCAATAATTTTGCTATTGAATTTAGTCACATGATAAGAAAATAGATAAAACTTATACTGGCCTCCTAAGAGAATGGCTATCATTTAGGGCCTTCTAGGGACCATGGTTCAAATCTGGAAACAACCTCTCTGCGAAGCACAGGGGTAATGCTGCGTACATTATGACCCTCCCCAGACCCTGTAGTGGCGAGAGCCTCATACACTGGGTATGCCCTTAGGGACCATGGTTCGAAATTTTGGTTTCAAGAAACCTCGAAACGAAACAGGGTTCAACTCTGCAAGCATATACCAGATTTTGATCATTTCAGTCATTTCAACTCATTCTGGTGAGATTTCGATGAAATTTTGACTTGTTTTGGCAAAATTTCAAGCTTTCGCCCCCTTTCACTTGAGAACTCCAGAACTACTAGAAAACCTTAATTTTTTGGCGAAGTGCTTCATTTTACTACTGAATCAAAGATTTGGTGATCAACTGTGGAGCATCTACTTCAACATTTGTGAATTTGAAGCATCATTTGGTCAAACTTACTCAAATTTCAAATTTTCCCCTATAGGGTTATCGTAATGAACTTTGAGATTCTTCAGGCAAAGGATGACATGGCCGCCATATGTCATATGGTCCAAATCCAAACTACCACTTTGACTGCTCTTTTTTCCAATCTTATGCTTCAAACATATGTAAACATGCTTTAATATGCAATCACTGTGAACTGTCTATAATGACACTTTTTTACATTGCTGCACTATCAAATGGTTTTTCTTCATTCTTAATACCTATTTTAATTGCTTTTATTAAATGCTGTGTTTTCTAGTACTAGATTACTGCTAGAGTTTTAATAGGGGTACTTTGGGAACTGGTTTATTATCTTGTTGTCTTAAATTGTTTTTTTTTTTTCCTTTTACCTCCCAAGGGAGGTGTATACAATTCCTAATATCATGTTAGTAAAACAATATAGGTGTGAAAGAGTCTATTCTCTCTTACACAACATTCTACCACAACTTCTCTTCTTCTTTTCTTCAATTCCGCCCACATCAAGATGAAGAAAAGACATGACATCACAGGCAGCACAACCTCAAAAACTCAAAACAGTCCCCCCAGCGGGTTGCCAACCATCTCAATAACCAAGGACTTAACACCCAGACAGCCCCGTACATGCCAAAGAACCTTCAACCAGAAATTAAGACAACTTCTGTCTCAAGAATGAGTGCATCATGAGGATAACTTCATTGAGCTATTATTTACCTTTAAGCAGTAGACCAGATCCTCATTATTATCTGATGAAAGAGCGAGGTTTTCAAGAACTAGAGTGATGATGTACATAATTTTCTGCAAGAAAAATCCTTGAATTAAGATTATACATTTCAGAATTCAAAATTATTTCACCAAAATTGAACATGCATCTGAAAAAACATTATGAAGAGAGGACAAAATAGGAATAGATATTACTCATGGAAAATAAAAATCTTCAGATGCCACAAAAGTATATACCTCGGGTCCAGCATCATTCAGCTTCTCATATCCCCTCTCAGTGGCTGTCCTGACCATGGAATCAAGGGCTATATCCAAAAATAGAAGATCCTTCAGACGATCATGAGAATTAAGAAGTAGAGGTCGAAGCTCCTCACGAGCCTCCACCAAACCCTGGATGGACGAATTAAATATGGAAAATTCAAAGACAAGGTATAAACATTATAAGAAAAATAAATGACAGTATCATCATGTCACACACCTCAAGAAGTGGTTCCACATTTTTCTCTTCAACGTGATCCACAATAAATTGCAGCAGTCCCTGTCAATATCATGCATTAATTGTCTAGATGGATCCAGTTCCAAATTGGACATACAGGTGGCTAAGATAAAAGATTTGTCAGGAATAAGGTGAAAATTGTTACTGGAAGTAGAGATGGCAATCCAGGCACAGGGTTTATCTGCACCCCCACCATGAAGCCTTGGCCCTGAAGGAAATAGAAAGTCATATCAAGTACTATAATGAACATGACTTTTTATGGGGAGTTCCAAAAATTGCCAATATTACCTTCGCACTGTAGCCCAAGCAGTTGGAAATAGCAGACTCAAGATCGGCACCTGAATGAACTGCCTGAGTAAATCACCCGAAAAGCTTAGTTAGTGTAATGCAACATGGAACAGATGACTAAAACAATAAATAAATGAAGCTCACTGTTTTAACGAACAATTAAATTTATTTTTTTTGGAAATATGAATGCCTAACTGTTGATCAGAGACAGGATCATATCTAAATGCATATATTTAGTGCATTGTAATCTAGCAAGTGGTTTTTGAAAGCATTAAATTTAATGGTGTCCAGTACCCAATGCCTTCTACCTTCTCTGAGGAAGCAAAATTCTTTAAAAACAAAACGGCCTCACTTAAAATAATTTGTGATGCTTGATGCAAGATGATTTTGCAGCCTTCATGTCATATCAAACTTTTACAAAGGTTAAATTTTGATTACAAAGGCTACTCAAGACAACCTTCAAACTTCTCATGTAATGTTCCAAATCGCGCAAAAGACCATCCTTCTGGTCTCTCCTGAAATCCGGCTCAGAACGTATGGCACGATCATAACTTAGAAGGCGTTCTTTTGTTATTCCATTTGAATTCAGGGTTTTCCAATAAGTATTGATGTCCAAATCACTTTTGATATAATCAATAAGTGCCTGCAGGAAAATACTTTGTGAGACAAATTCAGCTACAATATTGATGGAAATTTCATCACAATTTGCAATTGAAATACCTGACAGATTACAACATCATCAGGACTTGTGTTGTTATGCAGTTTTTGATGCCATTGTTCCATCATTCCACCCTTGCAATCATTTTTACTCTGCAGATAACCAGCAACTCTTTGTATCACTCAAATGGACATCCCAATATGAAAACAAACCTTAGATGGGAAAAAAGCAAAAAAACTTCAGGAATAGACCGTATATCCTAAAGGTAGGTAGAAGACCTACCTGAATGACCAGGATCTCATCTCGGATGCGCTGGCCCACATCTCCTTCACCTCCACGGCCTACAGTAGATAAGATCATCCGCAAGATTTCCCGGTATTGAGGGTCACTTTTGTATGCAGTCTGAAGCAAATCTGTAAGCCTATCTTGAGCTTGACTGATCTCACTGCAAGGAAGGAAGGACAAAGTTTTGCTTTAATCTTTACAAGTTTTTACTTCATCAACAACACTGTAGTCCATTAGCAGTCCAGTAATTGGCTGTTTTTAGTGATATTTAGCTTGGTAAAGGAAAAAAGAACATGATACATCAGTATCATGAACAAATATTTCATATGAGAACTACCGTGGCTTCACATTGTAGTTCTTATTCCATATGAGCTGCCTTGTGGCCATAAACCTCATCCACACAAAGATCCCAGCAAGACCCAATTCTCCAGCATCTTTGGTCCACTCTACCAAATCCGATGCAATGTTAAATCTGTTACAGAACAAAATGTTGGTCAGTATTTCAAGAATAAAGCATTCTAAATAGTTAATATATATAGACCTAAAAAAAAAAAAGGCACATACGAACAGATGAGCTTTTTATTATGTGGCCAATGTTCTTACTCATGGTTCTAAATCTCGGTTTCGCAAAAAACCTATACGAAACCTTGAGTCAATACTGACTCTATCAAGTTTCAACCAAATTTCGCACATTTTGGTAGTTTCGATAGTTTCGACCAGTTTTGACAGCACATAACATCTTGAGTTTTGCCCAGAAACAAACCAGGTTTCGGCCAGGGTCAAAACCGAGATTTAGAACTTTGGTCTTACTAAAAGAAGAACAACTTTTAACCAATGAAAACTAGCAAATTGACTTCATAGGTCAGTCCAACCAGAAAGGTTCTGAGTTCAAATAATAATTTGAGGGAGAGATAATAGTCTGTTTCAAGGAGGGAAGGGACTATGGTTGACCGCAAATGGCATATGAGGCATCAACTTAGTTAGATAGAGATGTCATTACAGCCTCTAAGAACTTCAAAGGTTCTGCACAATAATTAATTTGTTGATTGACAGATGATATGGGGAGAAAGTGGAGTTTCTATAAAGTGATGAGCTACTTTTAGCTTTTATTGAGGAGTCTCTTCAATCAAACAAAAGAGATGGTTCATATGTTGGATCAACACCTCCTGCAAGTTAGTAGTTACTTGTTCAGATCTTGAGTTGAATGCCCCATTGGAGCCCATGGGTGCTGATGTATATACAGAATCTATACTAAGTGATTGATGAAATAAAGTCAGATTCCAGAAACATGGAGAGATAAAATGCCGCCCATTTTTAACCACAAGTTGTATATGATTCTTTGATGACAATTCACTTCTGATTTATATTAATGAATGGATGACAGATAACAGTTCCCTTACAATTCTCACATTCTCTGGAAGAAGGTGCGAGGGGATGTAGATACACCTAGCTGAAACTTGAGGGATATGATGCTATGAATAGCCAAAAGTCCTAAATGGAGATGGAAGAACTGCAGTCTGATACTTGACCTCCTCCAATAGTCCAATATACCAAAAGAACAGTTGAGTAGTTTTCTTTAACTTTTTTTTAAAAACAGTATGTGTGATCCCTTAGAGTTCTTTCAATATGTCAAATAGCAAAAGAGTCATTCAAAACAAAAATAATTCTTCTTCAAAAGGAGTCACGTGCTCAAGATCCCACAACCTACTCACCTATGCATAAAAGATTTTTGGGCCTCACTCTCCATCTCCGCTATTTTGTCTAACAAAGCCTTTGCAGTACCTTTGCCATCACCAGCATCCTTTCATGGAAAGAGATCTAATCACTAAAATGTCAAAAGTGGGGTAACGTGAAGTAAAAAAAAAAACAAAGATAAACTAATACAACTCTTCCATTTTAAAAATTAAATAGAGAGCAACCTTTTTAACCTTTTTTGGTCCAATAGCAAAATCAATATAAAAGTCAGAGCCACTATTCTTTATCCAGTTACCACCAGATAGTAGCACAAATGGCATCCCAACAAAATTTTCTTCACCAATCTCGATTTCTAAGCATTGCACCTGCAAATTAAATTAGAAGATGAAGAGTGTTTTGAACAGAAATATTCCAACTCTGGACAAAGTATATTGCTTCAGTATTTAAGGCATATGATGCAGAGCTAAATTCTTGGAAAGCACCTGGCAAGAAGGTTCACCATAATAGCTCTCTGCAAATTGTGTTTCACAAGCCTTGTCTAGTGAAACTGAACCTTGGGGCATCAAGCTTGGAGGTGGCGTCTGCAAAACCCTCATACCTTATAAATTTATGCAGAGAAAAGACAAACAAAAGCAACATAAAAAAGAAATAATTTGATAAATTCAAGCATCTGGCTTCTTCCCAATAAACATGTTCTAATTATTAATGGATAGTTAACACCGTACCACCCACTCTCCAGCTTTTCTTGATAAAGCCCAATGAAGGGCAAGAGGACTTTTGAGATCGGTAGCAAGATATATTTTCATCTGACCAGAAAGCTTGGTCACAATTACCTTGAAATGTGAACAGAGGTAAATGATTAGGGGAAATTATTCAAAGTAGTATCTTAACAAAGAAAAGAAAACCCGTAAGCACGGGATAACTCACCCTAAGTTCCTTATCACCAAGCTTAAAAAATAACTTATTTAGGATGGTTCCACCATCTTGCTCTCCCTTAGCCTTCAGAAAAAGCTCAACTGCTGTTGGGGACTGTGGAGGGACAGAAACCTTTTCTTTCACAGATTTAGCAGTATATTTATTCAGAAGCTGCATAAAGTCCCTTTCCTTGCGCTGAATCCTTTCAACAGTAAAATATCTTTTCTTCTCCAACTGCTTGGAAACTTTAGTTTGGATCTCTCCTTTGACAATTTTCTTTCGTATTTCATCAAGAGAGGAACCCTTATCTAATTCGGCTTGCAGCTCTTTTCTGGCTTCTTCAAACTCTTTCTGTTTTTGAGACAACATCCAAGTCAGGATTCAATATAAGCAAAAACGTGAGGATCCATCTTCCAAATTACATGAGAGAAAATTGAATTGTATGCTCTAATGAAGATGAAGCAAACAAAAGGAAATGACCAACCATAAGCCAGAGGAAGGTTTAAGCTTACAAGTTGCAGATCTGGTGAATAGTTGGGTTTTCCTGCTTTCTCCCATCGTATATAAGCCTGTATTTGTACAAGATCATCAGGTATCTTGCTCTTACTTTTAGGAACATTGGAATCTTTAGTTGTGGATTTATCATCACTTTTTGTCAGTCTTGCTCGAATTTCTTCTACAGATGCACCTCTGGCTATTTCATCCAATAGTTCAGCCCGGGCTGCTTCATATTCCTCCTATAGCATGCATAACAATCTATCAATGAACAGAAATAATGAGTATGTATAAACAAAAACTAGTCAAATGCTCAAATTAGCCATAAGTTTTCACTTAGAGCATCACATCAGAAGGAGATTAACAAGAGACTGGATGTTTGTCCAAGAATGTTTAAGATTTGAAGAAGTATCAGTGCATTTCATGTTGAGAAAATATTTCATTATACAACCTCTATATCAAATTCTCTTCTTTCCCTTCAAAAGAACTTCCCATCAGCTTAGTGGGATATTGCAAAGAACACAATCCTGTACCCACAAATATCTAACATTTTCAAAAATCAAATTAACTTCCTAAATTTCTAATAAATATTAGATCCATAAAAGAAAAACACATTTTTGTCGTCGAAGGTTTCGCCTAAAAAAATAGCCTCTCTCTCTCTCTCTCTCTTCCTTATGAGTCGATAAGATAAGAGAAATTGACTTATAAAAGAGGATATGTAGTCAAAGTATTAGAAAGGCTAATGCAGTACTTAGGCAATGTTGCACCCCTACAAAGGAATCCCCCACCCCCACCCAAAAAAGAAAGAAGGAATGATCCAGCATGAACATCATCCATCTCATTTTCCACCTAGACACCAACCAGAACCAGATTTTCAGTACAAAAGTTAACCCTTACCAATTAGATAGTACAATACATTCTCCATTCTTCAAGGTGCACTATCTGAAGCACCTTTGTTGTCCAAGTTACAACATGAAAGATATTTGGTGACTTTTAATCCATAAAGGACTTAAGTCCTAACTGTGCTAGATCCAGAAGTACAGGTAGCTCCATAGTACACAAATGAACCTCAAAGATGATGTTTTCAGGACATTCAACCTCTGCCCTATGGAACCAGGTTTTCAACCAAACAACTCTCAAAATCAAGCTCAAATCTCTCCAACCTTTGGGGGGATCCAAACACTCAAGCTGTGGAATAAATCCCATACAATGTCAATAAAGCTAATTCTCTTTACTCCTTCATTGTAGAGGCACGAGAATTTTTTAGTTTCTTTGACCCCAAATGCCCAGAAAAACAGGTCATGGATGAATCATGGCCCATCAACCAAAAGGGGAATCAAATATGCAGGTCAATGAATGGATGAAAAATACCTCTTTCCAAGACTATTATTGACACAAATACTCTAATTCTGGGAAGGGCAGTAGGAACCCAAATCTCCTAAAATGAGTACTGCAACAGCATATTTTGAAGAAAGATACAAAAGAAAAGGACCTGTTGATTCAAATACCAAACTATTCTTGCTGGGAACTTGAAACGTAAAGATTACCACACCTTCAACAAGGAGGTGACTTGAACTCTAGTTACCTTATACTGCTAAAGAAAATTAGGCTCTACAACAATTAACGATGAAGAAATCATGGAACAGAGAAAAAATATATATTTAGACAACCAACATTGCATAAATCCACTTAAATCTGTTCCCCATCATGAGACCCCCATGAAAATCTTTCCAAATTAACAGCAACCATTTCTGACATTGAACCAGAAAAGTTGGGCTAAAGGCCAAAGACCCAAGATACGTAAAAATGATTAATCATAGCACTTCCTTTCCTGTAAGTAAATTTTGTACAAACTTAGCACTAGATGAATTAATTGTACAAAAAGCGATATGATCAATAAGTTCCTTCCATGTTAGAAAAAGACATATACATCACTAAATTGACCAAAGATGACACACTCCAAATTATTATGGAACCTTAAAATATGATCCTCTGAAGTCAATTAAGTATAGAAAACCATGAATATAACCATAGTTGTCACGGCATCTAGGCGAACCAAGGCGTTGGAGGGGGCCTGGGCACAAGGCGACACTAGTTGTCAAGGTGCCTGGATGCCAAGACAGTCACCTAGGCAGCGTCTTGACAACTATGAATATAAAAAGCACCAATTTAGCCAAAATGACCTGCTCTGCTTTCGTAAATCTATTTGTAAAGGTTAAAGATCTCACTGTGAATGGAAATTAGCAAACTACTAAAAGAGAGTGATGTAAACTAAACAAACAGTACCAAAATGCATGAGATTTTCTGTCCATTCATATAAACCACAATAAATGATCTTATCATAAGAAAAAGGATAAAAAGAAACATCAGTAGCTTGCCTTTTCTTTCTCTGGAGTATACATTTGTTTACCCTTTCTTTCCCATCTCAAATAAGCTTGAGTCTGTACAAGGTCTTCTGGGACTGATTCAACTGCAATTTGTTTGTCCCTTCCCACTAATTGGACACGAAAGTTGTCCCCATTATCTTTGAACCTACACATCAGAATAAGTCATTCGTTAAAAAAGGGGGGGAAATGTCTGTTATTGAATTGCCATACCAAACCATCAAAATTCTAGACCACCAACCATTTATTTCGTGCCTCGTCAAGTATAAGAAACTCTATTGCTTGTATTTGTGGATCATTAATCTCTATTTTCAGGAGGGAATCTGAACCAGACTACACAATGAGACAATAACAATAAAAATAGTCAATATATGAAGTACATTCATCGACTGAAACAATCAAAACAAATAAGCATTACGCACAAATCAAATGGAAGGCATCTCCAAAATCTTAGGATTCTATTACAACAGAAAACTCACCTTCGAGAAAGGGGACCTAAGAGCTCTGTTCTTGTATAGATTAGTTCCATCAGGTCGACAAGAAGGAAGCACCCAGTCCCTATAAATAAGTCACAGAAATTGAAAAAGGCATCCACTTTGGATAAATGAAAAGAGTCTATGATTAGAAATTAGAAGAAAAGGAAAAGCATGCCTTGACACATCCATACACTTACTTTTTCTCATAAGAAACACCACCCCAGTGAAGAACTAGAGAATCACAGATATTTGTAACTTGAATATCTATTTGGAAGCCCTTCCCCTGATTATGAGTACTAACACCAATCTAAACAGTTGCAGATATAAAACACTGTTAAAAAACTTACTTGGAATCATTTCCAGCCAGATTCAATAATGTAGCGAAATATAAATACCTTTAGTTCAGAATTTCCATCAAGATTGCATTTTCTTGAAAGCTGGCATGGACAGGGAGAAAAAAGAAAGATTAAGAATTACAGCACTGTGGAGAATCCATACAAGAGTTTTTTCGGTGAATTTTCAGGATATCATCAAGTCTCAGTCGCTACCTTTGTCATGGTTAGAGGGGGGAAGATGCTATCGGAATACATCCTAAAGCTTGGGAGCACATGTAAATCTATAACTGGCTAACTACTAAAGCACTTGTGATGCATTTTTTGTGGGAAGATATGGCTACAAGCCTATGGATGTCTAGAGGAACTGAAAAGTGTGAGACAGAAAATCGGTAGATGTAGATAAAAGATTCCATGTTTGGTGTTTGCATTAGTTTAACCATACTCCCTCTCAACCAGATGAAAGTGCTATCAAAAGAGCTTTGTCGATAGACACACCTAAGGTATAACTCATTTGTATTTTCAATCCAATCCTTCCCAGTTTAAAAAACACTGGGTTATGGAACCAAAACCTCGGTCTCACAAACTAAATATCACTATTTTAGTTTATGTCAGTTTAAAACCTTTTTTCTTATTAAGGAAATATAAAACAATATCACAAATTGAGTAGCTTACATTTAAACATTCAATTGGATGCCCGATGCCAGAGTGCAAATTGATCAAATCTACCTATGAGAAGCTTCAGGCCTTACAGGTTCAACTCATTTTAAGTGATCCGGCCAAGAATAGTAAAACAAGGTTGATCATACCATTTTGATGTATGCACCTCATTGTCTGTACTCTGAAATGCTTTAGTCCAACCCTCCTCCCCCCCCCCCCCCCCAAAAAAAAAAAAAAATCCAAATGAATCTTTGATTTGGATAGAGTATTTATGGACTACAAACTTTGTACTTAGGAAAGAGTGGTAGAAACAGGTATAGCCTCTAGAAGGATTCGAATTCAGTCCAAAGAAACTCAATGGACGAGTCAAAGCCAATTCATCAACTCCATTTGTATATATGTGCAGTATAAAGAGCATGCTTCAAACACTGTATACAACAAACCAACAGGAAACATTTTAACAAAGAAAACAACCATCTTTAAGCAATATGAAAAGGAAACTACCTCGGAAGCAGGATCTGTGGTTAATACTGCACGTGGAACAGCAGCAACCATGAGCCTTCCCTTAATTATATCTGTCTTTGGCACCTTAAGATTGTTCTCTCGGAATTTAGTGCAAATTAGGGACTTTGACAACTGAATCGTTCCTTGTTTTGCCGGAGAGGCCTGGAACAGAGCGTTTATGGAGACTCCTGGTGAATTGGTTTTACTTTGATGCTCTGCAGTAGTAGGCCGGCAAAGAGATTGATGGAGTAAGCCATGGCGTATGGTATTGCTCATGTTCTTTTACTAAATGCTGGCAAAAGATCAACAAATAAGTTGTAGAATCAGACTGAGAAGGGGAGAAGAAAACAGTCTAAATTTAATAAAAACTTGAAAATATAAGGAAGGAAATGGGACCAAATGACTTCAACTTCGCTTGAAGAACATGATCTGGAGCATAATTAACCAAAGAGAGAATTGGTTTTACAATTTAATGGCTCAAAACGAAAATAACCATTAAATTCATGAGTGACTGGACTTCTGACAATCCGAATTCAGATAATTATATTAAATGAACTTGAATCTAGAGCTCATTAGCTCAACAACCATCTGAAGTCTGAAAATCTTTGAGAAACATAAAAAAAACGCAAGCATTCGATCAGATCAAAGTACTATTCAGTGCAATCGAAATCGAATCATCGGTACTACCTCAATCCGAGATTCTCAGACAGAAACCAGTATCCAAGTTCTTCCCGCTCGAGATTTTCGAGTTCTCTTCTGAAATCTAAATAGTATATCAGAATCTGAACCTTCGCAACAACACAAGAATCTCCCAAGTTCCAAGTGCCAACTGGAATTCTGGTTTCTACTGAGCTCCTGCCCTATGCATATTGGGGGAAACCGGTAGCCGACGACGTGGTCAGTGTCCATAAATAGTAAATATTTCTATACGTGTCGTGTTTCTATTGGACCACAAGATTTGAGCTACGAATATCGAGCCTATGTCACGTGCGAAATGTTGGAGAGAGAAAAAAGAATAAGAGGTTTAGCCAGTTGCCACTTGCCACCATGGGCGGGATCCGTGAAGTCAGGATATTTAAAATTATAGTTTACGTTTACGATAAACCCACCCAACTTTGGAAAGAACCTTCAAAGAAAGCTGAACCTTTCGTTCGCTGATTTTTTATGGGGATTTTTGTATTTTCCGTTCCTAATTCGATAGACTGCATGATCCGAGATGGAGACGGGACGATACGACAAAATAACAAACTTCTTGGAAAACTTCACGGCCCAAAAAGATACTAAGAGGACCCTATAAAGATACTAAAAAGAAAAGTGAAAGATATTATTTTCATGAGCGGGTTTTATAGTGCACGGTATCGAATTGGGTATCGGTCATCTTCAAAATCGATACAATATTGATACGATATGGCATATCAGACAAGTTTATTCCTGGGTTTCCTTAAAAATGAATTTTCTTGACTATTTTACCCCTTGTTCGTACCGTTTCACCGATATAGTATAGGCTAGATATCGATATTGGTCACTTTCAAAACCATGCAGTATCTACCTTATCGGGTGATCCAATACCGATACCTCAAACCATGAGCAAAACGGCTCTCATCTGCCATGTAGCTATTTATCTTTTTTTTCTTTTTTTTTTGGGGGGGGGGGGGATTTATCTAAAGTTCAAATTTGATACATTAGCAAGTCTCAATATTTTATATGGTGGAGGCATTTAATCGTTAAAGGTGTCTAGTAAAATCTTGCATGTTAGCATTTTATTCAATTAGTCGATTCATCGTTCCTGCATCGCCCTCTTGTTCTAAAAATCAAGAATCAAATCAGTGAATTGGTAGATTTGGATTAGAATCAGCCGTAATCAATCTTAATTCCAGTCAATTCATGCCAAGAAATCCTAGAATTAGTGAGTTTTCAAACCCGATGGATGACTCTAAAGTCATTGGGACCTGTTACCCCAAAAAAAAAAGTTATTGGGACCAATTTCAACGAGATGAAAGTAAGACTCCACTTGTAATGCACTTGAATGAATAGCAACTCGAACTACAATACATTCCACATATATGTTAAAGTGATGGTGGGGTTGAGTTGTGCCACCGGTCATTATCCATAAGATTGTATCCACCCCTTATAGTGCAAGAGGGTTCTTGTGAATCAATCCTCACAATAAAAAGCCCCTTAGGCCCTGCAATACTCACTTGCTGGACTACGTTGGGGCATTCTCATGTCGTGCTCAATCAACCAACAAAATAAAAGAACTACTCCCAAAATACGCAAAAATCAAAACACACACACAAATAAATAAATAAATATATATATATATATATATATATAGAGAGAGAGAGAGAGAGAGAGAGAGAGGATTTTTTTTTCTTTTTTTGGTAAACACTTAGAATGACATCTAGAGTGTCAGGGATAGCCTCTATTTATAGAGGATAAATGCCATTGGAAGCACCTATCTAAGGAGGTCCAAAGGATGTGTCTCTCTAAAGAAAAGATACAGAAAATTAGTCGTTACTAGCACTCAATGAATATTGTACAAAACTAAATGAAGAGTCGATTGGAAGGCATTCCACAATCTACACGACTCTTAATTGAATGTACCCCTTACCAATGCGGTAGCCAATGAAAGTGCACACAGAGACATTGGTTTGAATGCAATTTTCGATTTCACTGGAAATTAAACAGTCTTTTCATGCAACCATGCTAACCACGTGACCAGTTAATTAATGTTCTTTTTACCTATTTTAGGGATAAAGAACGCTACATGGTCACGTGTGACGCACGAGCCATGTGAAATGACCGCCACACCCCATGGAAAGGCTGAAATCCCTGGAGGTGTGGACCGTGCAACGGTCTTTTCGTGCACCCATGTGTCTAGGTGCAGGGGCTACACACCGCATGCGACCAGATACCGTTTTCTTTCCTTTTATTTTATCACTTGATAAATTGTGTTTTCCCTTAAACTAATGTATGTAGTGAAACCTAAGGGTTTACCATGTATCTATGACCTAACTACCACATCTGAGCTCCAGTGCTCTAACATACATGTTAGTATGTCACACCAGTTGTACACTAAGGATTTTAAATTCGAAATCATGATCGAATCAATCCATGCTGATTTTAAACCAAATCAGTAAAATATTTGGAACATAGATCGATCAAAGTAGATTCTGATCCAAATTGCTCGATTCAATTTATTCAATTATGGATTTTGAAGCAGTGGTTGGTCATGAAAATTTATCCTCTCAAGTGTGGCGCATTGCCCAATGCACCACGGAAAATTATCTCCTTTCGTTCCCTGCCCGGACCAGGTCCCCAGTTCGTCTAATAGAGGGGTGGTGGACCCCACTCAGGCAGAGTGTTCAGGCAGGGGTAGGGTGGTCATTCCAACCCCCCCATGTTAGAGGATTTGGGGAACTAGGCTGGGCAAGAAACTGGAAGAAATAAAGATCCAATGCATCGAAAAAATTTTTGCTGCTACACCCATAGCAGGAATGTTCCTGCTACAAGGCTAGCAGCCAAGGCAATGGAATAATTCACATCCCCTTTGGGTTCATAAATACCCTGCTAGGTTTTAGTATTTTCTAAAATACCCCTTAAGATCCCATTTCTTTGGCTGTGAGCCTTGTGGTAGGAACATTCCTGCTACTTATGTAGCAATACAATTTCGTCCCAATGCATCACACTCAAGAATCCAACAAATGTTCAATTCTTAACAACAGTGCACCAAACTTGAGAGAATGAAAATCCGTCAGTCACCCACGGTCACCTAATGTTGCCTTAGGTGACGCAACCAGTGAATCCGCTCTTTATTGTTAATTTTTAGTGGTCTATTAAGGAATCACCGAGGACTAGGATGATGCGTGCAGTTGGATCTTGGAACCTGGAACACTAGACCTAGTGAAGTGCGCATTGGGTATAAAATAATATCATTTTGAGAAGATGCAGATGAGTGCGGGAAACGAAAGGGATACCTGGAAAGGTTCACAGAGCTAAAAGCCAAAATCCATGCTCTACTTTGCTTGGTGATTTGGAAAGATTTATCAGTTGGGGCATGTCTCAGCCCACCAGTGACGCGATTCCCTGTCGCTTTTAGGGTGAATGGTTGACACAAATTGACGTTAACTCTTAAAATTAAAAAAATGGAAAAAGATTGGACACACCGCTCCCGTCTTGCTATGTCTCTCATTTCCTTTTGATAAGACCCCTACCCCGGTTATATGATATTCCATCCCGAGCCATCAAACCGTGCATGATTAGAGCTATCAAAATTATCATCTTAGGATTCACAAACCTCTCATAAGGTTTAGCATGTTCCAAAATACTATTGAAGAACTGAAAATGCTACCAAACGTAGACACATTCATCCTCACAACCATGGTGTTAAAAATGGGGAATCGACTAATTCAGAATGGAATCAATTGACACCAATCCTAATTTCCGCTGCTCCTAATCGTTACTTCCTGAATTGAAATTGAATCAGCCTGATCGGATCCAAATTGTTTGATTTCTAGTCATTTCCTTTATAATTCATCTTGAATCGGATTGATTCATAAGACGATTCTTGATTCCTGAATTGATTTGATTTTCACCATAAAATAACTGAGATTTTTTTATTCCTAATCCGATTCATCGGAATCCTCTCTTATCAATTTCAAGTTATAAAACCTTGCTCACAAGTCACAACCATTCAAGTGTCGCCTATACTTGGTCCCAAGGAGTGTCTTTGTACGAGGATCTGAAGAATTTTTTTCCTCTCCTGTTCACTGCCCAGACAAGACTGTGTTGTCCCCTCACATGGGGGCACGAAATGACGACTTAACCTCGCCCGGGCAGGGGGTTAGGTCGTCATTTTGTGCCCCCATGTGAGGGGACAACATGGTCCTGTCCGGGCAGCTGACACGAGAGGATAACGATTTGGACCTGAACCGGAGTCCAAAAGAATCACGTTTATGTGGCATATATAGATGTGGAAACAATATAAACCGCGATTGGGAATCAGGGTTGGAAGACAGCGTCTACCATAGAATGCTTAATAGTTTGTATCGTACTGTGTAAGTTTAAATTTTTATTTTAAAGCATTTTAAGTTATAAAAATCTTTCAGACTTGAAAGTAGAGACCGCCACTGACGATCTGAGCTCGATACAATCTAAGAAATGGTCGAACGACATTCAGATGACACATATACGGAGGCTCTTGTTGCCGTTTAGGGCATATCTTGTTGGTTTTTCTCATTCGAATTCATTGTTCTCCTATCCAAGAAATACAGGTAAATACAGATAGTTGTCTCCTCTTTCGTTTCATCTTCAGCTATGATTCATGTGTGTGTGTTTCGAGAGATCACATATTCAGGATTTCTTATCGCATTTCACGATTCTCTTTTATAGACAAAATAATTTGAACACCGTCCTGTGCAGATAGTTTGAATTTCCTGCGATTATCCGATTTAGTATGAGTTGTTGCTGTTTGTCGTGGAAACACTCGTCGATTTTTATTTTTTTTTTGGTGGAGAAAAGTGTTCGAGTTTGGTTCCATAATTTATGCTTTGGAGACTTGGAGACTTGGATTGGGTACTTTATGGGTCGTGGGATTGTTGTAATGTGAATATTTAGCTTCATGGCATAGCATTGACCAATGAAGCCTATTAATCTGCATTTTGATTGACCAACTTTGTTCCCCTGAATATTACTTCTTGTGCAGGTCAATGGAAGTATGGACAACTTAAGTTGTGGGTAAAGAGCTTCCAACCTGTCATGCAGGACCGTGCAGTAAGATTTCAATATCAACTGATCTCCCAAAGACGATGTATTCAAACTCTTTGCTTTTCAGGCAAGTTATTGCTTGCACTTTCCCTTGTAATTATGGTTGAAATTTTTTCTGTTCTGCCATCTCTGTTATGTACCTTTAATGGCATGGTTGTCTTTTTTATTTCAACCGACTATTAAGTTATAATTATTGGCACCCCAAAAGGAAGTTATAAATATTAATGTTCGAATACACTTGTGCCATTACTATTAAAAGGTGAATGTCAGTTATAATATGGCCATTTACTTTGTATTTTTAATATAATCCTGGAAATATAAGAAAACATAATTTAGGCAATTGTGGTGCTTTTGTTTCCCCTTACAAGTTTCTAAATACGCATCAAATGGACTGGGATTGGCTCTGCATCTCTGTCCATCAAATGGGTGCCGGCGAATATACTATTCTTGCTATCCCGAAGTATTAATATTCTAGTTTGAGTAGTCACCCCCTTCCTGCATGCTGGATGAAGTCGGGACTATTAAGTCTTTGGCTCCTATTGTGCTAGAATTTTGTGTTAATTATTCAACTATTGGTCTATAATTTGAATTCCACTAGATTGGGTGGGATGCTATCAGCTTCATTCATCTCATCAATAGGGTATTGGATCTTTGATTCTGAGATCAACTTCAGCCTCACTGATATGTCTTATTCATCCATCCTGAGACAAACAAGTTTTGAACTTTCTTTTTGGTGTCATCAAATCTTCTTTCTGATAATGTTCTTCTGGTTTATTGTTATCAACAACGACCATCCACTTCCGTTTTTCCTCTGAAAGGTATGGAGCTTCTACAGGATTAAAAAGCTCTCATTTTGCTAAGCATAATAAACAAAGTGTTACCCTGAATACATTCAATCATAGTTCTAAATCTCGGCGAGATCTCGAAAAACTCAAGCTGATCAAGACGAGTTATAAGTCGGTATCTCAAACTGTCATTAATTTGACAAACTCAACTGAAATTTCGGCGAGATTTCGGTACTTTTGTACTGTCTCGCCGAAATGGTACAAAGTGCCTTATAAAAAGACACAATCTCGATACGGACTTCGAAATTTTGAAGTAAACTCAACAGAGAAGGGGGAAAAACCTTGGTTCTTGATTTTTTGGCCACATCATCACTTAATACTACTGGGATACACTACTGGGCGTTGCCACATCACTGCAAAGCGATCGATTGGAGTGGACTCAATCCAGCATGCCATAGTTCATACTAGTAGGCAGTCACATACTCATAGTATTGTGTTGGTGGGAGTTGGGACGTGAAAGACTAGGGCAGTAGGGTATCTATGACGTATGTATTGTTCACTGTACTTGGGTTGGTTGTCTATGTAATATGTATTGTTCACACTTCACTGTAATTTGTAGTTTGTAGTTTAAACTTAAGTCTTTAACTATTTCTTGAATACTTGTTCAATATTATGTGTCTTCATCCCTTATTGCATAATTAACTTGTTTTACTTGCCAATTATGTCTCATATCATTCAAACAATGTATAGAATAGGCAATATTACATTAAGGGTTCGACGCATAGTTATCAAGGCAGGAAAGCGACCATGGCGTTTTAGAGGAGCAAAATGCAAGGCGACACCCCCATGGCGCCCAAGGTGTCCAAGGAGCCTGGACACCATGGCGTCGCCTTGGTGACACCTTGATAACTATGGTTCGACGTTTACTGCCAACCAAGGGTGCAAATCCAAAACACCAAATTAGGTGTTTTTTTTTTACAATTTGAAGATGTAAATATGTTTATTAAGCTTATAACAAGCTTCCCTTAAAGTTTCGGAGCCAACTGTGGCCATTTGTAAACCGAAACATCATATGGAAACCAAAAAAAAAATGCGCTAACTAGAAAAGATCTCGAGATCTCGGTCATCTCGTCCTGGTCGAGACAAGTTTTTGAACTATGCATTCAATAGTGGTGAAGTAAAAAAGAAAAATTAAGACTTAAGTTTCAGTCCTATGATGAAAGCTGTATTTTGATTTGTATTGGAGCAACAAGTCCTGGATATGGTGCCAGAGTCGAGGGCTGAGGTAAGTCCACATGGGGACCTCACCTTTTGGTTGCCCTTAAAGGCCTTTTTTCCTTCATCATCACCTTGGAGCTCAGGTTGATCTTCAAGGTGTAAGCACTGGCTGCTAGTTACTTTGTTGATATTCTACTACATGAATGCCGTATATTGTCTGGTAATTAGTTCTGAAGCATCCCCTCTCTATATTATTTTTATATTTTTTTACAGTATTGGAACCTTTGCAGGAATAAAAGTATGCTTGGGGAGTATGTATGTACAGGGGTCATTTTATCTATGGCCACGTGTTGCATATGCTATGGACAGTGAAAAGAACACATTTGCTGGTACCCTTTATTTGACTCCATTTTCTGTTATCTAATTGAAGCATCTCTATGCATCTTAGGGCCCACACCAGGAAGAACTCCCCCCCCCCCCTCCCAAATTTTTGGGTGAATCTTGATTGTGTATGAACCGTTGTTCTGGCAGAAGAGGATAATACAGATTTGAGCAGTGCTCCAGGCCTCTTGGAAGATGACCCATACTCCTTTTTGGCATTGGCAAGGAAATTCTGGCTTCCTGCGTTCCTTGTTCTGACAGTTTTGGCGGGTTGGGGTCATCCAATTGCTTTAACAGTAAAAGTTATTCTTTTTCTCTTGAGCACGAATCCCAGTCCTCTCTCAGTTTACCTGTTTGTTGAGCAGGTCAGTTGGAAAGCACCTTCCTCCTCCCCCCCCCCCCCCCCTCCCAATGCTGATTTGTTAAACATAAAATTGAAAGCTCTATAAGAGTACTTATTAAGCTGAGCCTAGCTAGTGTCTCAATCTTTTGTTTCGGCTTGGCTAAGTTGTAGTTTGCGAAATCCTGTTCCATCAATTTACTCTATCTGTGACCATCTTTCTGTTCATATTTTTTCTGATGTATTTTCTCACCACTTCAGGTTGTTTATGGTTTTCCTCTCATCTTTTTACTCTCCCTCACTATTAACACAAATTGATTAATTGTTGAAAACATTATCCTTACTTTCGTTTGTTGGTTTATATAGTTTTTGTTACAGTCTTCAAATACAAAACTTGTCTTTTACCACCAACAATATATAGAAATGACTTCATAGGTGGCCTTTGACTTGATTTGTCTATCATCAGATATCTATACCCAACAATGAGAGAAATGTGTCTCTCACCAAGCAATGGTACAGGAAAGTTTAGATAGGGTGCAAGTTTAGATCACAAGGAGTACTTAAAATAATGATAGAAAATATATCTTACTTCTCTGCAAACCTTGGACCAGGATGATGGATTGAGTCGCAACATCACTATATGAGTATCATCATTGTGACATCGTTAAATCACTTAGAGTTGTAGCGAAGAACTTCACAGAGTAACCCTGAACCAGGATGGGGCTCCCAAGGAGAAATTTAAATAAATATAGAAAAAAAATATATATCTTACTTCTTTTGCTCTTGGTTAAAGACTCTACAAGCTTGGACCAGGATGGTGGATTGAGTTGCAAAATCACCATAAGAGTATCATCACCGTTAAATCACTTAAGAGTTGTAGCGAAGAACTTCAAAGATTAACCCTGAACCAGGATGGAGCCCGCCACTTATGATGATTGTCACCTTTAAAGCACTCAGGATTTTGTAGAAAACTTATTTGTTTGTTTTATGATTTGGAAGAGAGAACTATGCACATATTTACAGAGCTTACAGTAGAGGTTTTGAATCACTGTTTTAATTTCTTGAAATTGTGGCAAATATATTCTCAAGGAAATGAGAAAGTGAAACCAAATATAAGAAAACCTGAATAATCATCAGATGAGCTGCACTACCAGTTCTGTTCAACGTTCTTCAAGTTGGGCTTGCTTGAACACGACTAAGCTTGCAGGCCATAGGCCCCACCTGCTGATCTCTTGAGCTTGGTTCCTCTTGATCAATAGTTCAATACCTTTGCACCTGTTGGCTCTGTTGCATGAAATTTTGTGAGGACCCTATAATTTAGTTGCCTTGAATTTTTCTTTGCAGACTAAAGTTTCAAAAGCTGTTATAATGCATGCTTATCATTAATGATGTACTCGTTGATTGTATTTTTTTTCTCATGTGACCTCAACTATCAACATTTCTAAATGAGAGAACTCCACATATCACACAATTTGAGGGATTTCTTGATCAAAGAGATGGGTAGGAGCAATAGGATGTTAGAAAGTTAACTTTGAGATTACAGAATCCAGATCCCGATTTTGGATGCATGATCGGTAAATTGGGTCAAAGATTCAGATCCATGGCCTCAAGTTAGTAACGTCCCTTGGAGCTTGTGGCATTCAATGACCGTTATGTTTGCATTGAGTCAGTGATGCGTAGGACAGGTGTGGACCTTATTAGCAGCTCTTCGTGCCCATGTTAAAATTCCCACAGAATCACCAGAAAGCTGGTTCCTATTGGTGTCTTATAGCAAATTTGGAAGAAGTGATGCCTGAACTTGGGATGATATGGACGGCCATGTTAAATGGTCTTTGTAGAATTTTTGGGAGACTATCTTGGTCCTTTGCCATTACCAACCTCAAGAACGCAAAGACAAAAAGAGTTTTTTTGTTGAGTTGACAAATCAGATCATATACGTCTAAGAAGTTCTGCATAGGCTTGGCCTTTCAATGTTGTATATATCCCCCTTATCCTTTTCTTCATTGGTATGCTTTTTAGTCACTGTTAAGATATGTACCGCATGGGTATTATTGTCCTGCGGTACTTTAGTTTGTTTATAGCTGACCACAATAGGGGGAGTGTCCCTATCGTGGTGGATATTTAGTTATAGAGGTTGTTTAGTCATTCGTTATTAGTTTAATTCCTTGTTATTTGACATACACTCCTAGTAGGTATCCTACCAAGACTCTAATAGCTGACATTATAAATAAAGCAAGAGGACCACGATAGACACAAACTAAGACTATCGTGGTCAGCTATAAACAAACTAAAGTATCGCAGGACAATAATACCCCTGCGGTACATATCTTAATAGTTACTTGTCAAAGGGGGGGGCGGAATTTGTGACTACAAGCATTACCCATTTGAGATGAAAGCTCAATGTTATATTACCAAAAAAAATAATTTCTTCAGCTAAGATCTGGGGAATAGATGTATTGAATTACATAATCTTCATGCATGATGCAGAACTCTTAGCTTAGATAAATGAAGGGTTTGTCCTCTTTTTTTTCTTTTGTTCTTTTGGTTGGAAGAGTTTGTCCTTGGATGCATTAAAGGGTTGGAAGTTGTGAGTTACAACTAGATCTGGGTGAAAATATATTATATTGAAGGGATAAAGAATGCTGTCAGGCTGTGTACACTACTCTAGTGCCTCCCTGAGTCTATCTCTCTCCTCCCACAATAAGGGGTAGATGTGTCATTTCATATGAGGAGAGAGAGAGACACACAGGCAGAGGCACTAGTGTAGCGTATGCAGCCTGTCGGAGTTCTTTCTCCCTATATTGAATTATTTGATCCACATGTATGATACGAAACTAGGCTTATGAAAAAGGATAAATGGAGGGTTTGTCCTTTTTTGTTTGAAAGCGTTCATCCTTGAGTGCATTGAAGAATGGAAGCAGTGGATTGATCATTCTTTGTCTTATTGTTGACAATTAACATCCTCTAATTATGATTCTGCAGTTGCGTCATCAGTCAATGCGCCAAAATCCCTACTTATACAAAATAAAGGTGAGGAGTATTTCACTTTGTACTGTCTAAATGGTGTCTAGAAATCTTTTGTACCCCCCCCCTTTTACTATTTGCATTCACTATTTAGTTTTTCATTACCCAAAAAATGAATAATAATCTCCTGAATTCCTCTCGGTAGCAATGTACTACATCCTAAGAATGTTCCACTACGGGATCTGAGCAAAAATTCCATCACCCATTGAGGGTAGGATGGACACTCACTATCTGATAGGCCTCACAGGAGAGTAAGTGTCTATGCTAAGAATCAAACTGATTGGATCACAATTGCTCTACGTTCCATTCTTTTTGGGGGATCAGTAGAAGGATTAATAATTATTGGGGTGAAGCTAAGGGAAATTTAATGGGGAATTTAATGGTTATTAATGACCATATTTGTCATGGAGCCAAGGAGACCAAAGGTGCTGGCCAGGAACTTGGTTCCTAGCTGCCTAGGCACCTAGGCAGTCAGGCGAGGCCTTATTGTTGAAGGTGCATAAAACAGGGTTTAGGTTAGGGTCTTTCAGGTTATGTTAAGCACTTGCTATATTTTTTAATTAACCCACTTATGTTTATATCGTCTATATAATGGTAAAATAAACTGAAGTGGAAGCATGAAGCATACACCAATCACTCAATGATCATTCAACAGTCAGCAAAACAAGCAATAAAAGATCAAGGAATTATTTCTTTTTTCCAATTATTACCACAAAATCTTTCGATTTCACCCCCAAAATGTGATCCCTTAGATTACTATTTTTCCAATTTTAACCCCTAAGGTATGATAAGTTGTAGAAAGGTGCACCATAAAAGCATACAACCATACACAGGTTTTTCAGAAAAAAAAGCAGTTGTCTAGGTCAAAACTTGGCTAATGCAACCAAGGTTACACCCTTGCGAGGCCTTGGCCACCAAGACAAGGGCCAAGAAAAAACTAGGTGAGTGCATGCCTTGCCCATTCTCAAGCGCCTTGGGCTTAGGTGATTCTTCAGTGAGGCTTTGACATGTATGCTAATTGTTAAGCTAAACTGTGGGATGTGTGAATGATGCATAAGGGTGGCAATGGCAATGCACTATACCATATTCAGCTTATGGCGAACTTGCTTCATATACATAATCTTAGCCATAGACCAGTAAGTCATGGAATGCTTTCACCATGTTTGTCATATCTTCTTGTATAGTGTTAGGAGTTCCTAAGGCTCTTTTTGCTTGACAGGATAATGAGGGAAAGTGAAATGGAGATTTTCCTTCATTTCTGTTTTCTTCCCTATTTCACTTTCCCTGCTCACACTTCACTCAACTTGTTGGGCCACCAAATCGAGCCTAAGTTTTGTCTTGTGTATTACCATGGATAAGACTTTTGAACTTGTTGAAGAAATGATGGCGACTTTGTGTGTCATGGTTGTGGGACAACAGTTACTTCAAGTCAATCTTTTCTGCTTCCTGCTACATTGTTCATGCTAAGTCTTCTGTTTACATACTAAGTTCCGTAACACGCCTTCCATCCTGCAGCCATTTTATGCAAAGAAAGTTGATGTTGAAGACTACAAGCTTCTCTGCTTGGCTAGAGTTGAAATGAGAGATCAGAAGATCACTTTGATCGGGATTCTGGGAAATTGGTGGGTCTTGCAGTCCTCACCTGCTCGGGGAGAATATTTTGCCTTAGGGTCTGAAGCTCTGAATAATAGTTGAGATATTTGGGTAAGTTTTTTTATTTCTTTATTTGAGTTGCTCATATATTAACAGAACTTAAATGTGCTGAAGAATTAGCAGCTAACCAGCAGGTGTCATGTTTATTTTGAGGGAAATTGAACTCTGGCAGGCTCACAACTTTTTCTTTTTCCAAAGATTTACTTTTTCTGAAGATATTTTGGAACTGCATGTGGTATTGGTAATACAAATCAGGTTTCGAGGAATCGGGATCCGATCAACTCCGGCCAATCCAGAATGGTCTTTCTACAGCTTTTTGGCCAATTCAACCCAATTCCTGCCGATTCAGATTGAAATTGGATCAGAATTACGGCGACTAATTCGTCAACGATTCCGATTACTCGAACCTTGGCATCAATGGATGCCACTTATAAAATGAGTGCTATTGTTATTATTATTATTATTTAAAAAAAAAAAAAAAAAAAGCAGGCACCAGGGATGGTCTACATTTTGATCTGTAAGTGATATCTATTTGTTTATTGCATCAGCATTACTATTATGTTTCCCATTTAAGGGTGCTACTTGGTTTGTTTAGGAGCCAACATGAACTGAACCCAATTTGTTTCCCGGCAGGTCGGAGCTGAAGCAACCTGGCCTGTCAAGCCGATACTGGGTATCAGGTCATACAGAGATGAGTTGGCTATTCTGACTCCTGTTTTTTTTCCCCCCTAGTTTCAGACTAAATAATCATTTTTCTGTACATAATATATTTTTTTCAAACAGAATATTAAGGTGGTATGAGCCCAAAAAGAAAAATTTCATCCCTTCTTCTAGGCTAGGTTCAAAAGATGGCTTTTGGTTTTTTTTGAGAAGGAAAAATACATATATTAATTAGTGAGTGTATCAGATACATTAGATGCAAAATTTACAAAATTATGCTTTTTCGAAAGAGCTTGAAAAGCGATTTTCCTAGTCAGTTGAAGAGATTTAACATCCTTGTTTGGTAGAAAAACATGGCTCTTACAATTCATGGTTACCTCAGATAATCGTAGAAGCAAAGGAAGGGCATTCCAAGGCCAAGAGATTCCAGGATGGGGGAGGGGGGGGGGTTAAGAGGGAACAGACATCCTTGCTGTGAGATGATTAGGCGTTTCTAATAAGACCTGTTTATCAATTTGCTTGACATCCAACCAACTAATCTCATCTGATGGAACAGAAAGCCCCTTGTGAGGGGCATCATCTTGTTGATCTGTGAGTCATGATAGATAAATATAGGCGGGGGCTTCTTAAATCGATCCTGTATTACCTGTTAGCTCAGTTGTTTTATCCCTGTATTCTAAATAAATGGCCATTACTCTCGTGGCATAGCTCAACTATCAGTCGGCTTGGATGCTTCTAGATGCTAAAAACATACCTCTATTTCCCGGATTATAGGTAAGGCAGCCCAGATTGAATGATTCCAATTCTGAAGGTAAACCTTGGCAGTGTTTATGTGGTTAGGCTTAAGCTCATTAAATATTTCTTACTTGTCTAAGAATTCTCCTTGGCAAAGTTCCAAACTCACAGGTTGTTCTTTGTTTAAAATGTATGTACATAGAAAAGGAGAACAAAAACCGTTGTTCGTCTGTGTTCTACGTAGCTAAAACTCTACCAGCATGAAGTCTGCTATTTGTTCTGAACCCTCTTCTACCGTCCTACCTGCACAAGCCCAGGAGAGAATGGATCCAAAGTTGACACACCAAGCCATTGGTGACAACAAAGGATTCAGATCTAAGGCCAGGGATTCATCTAGATAATACCCATATAATACAGCAACCAACATTTAATTGTTGACATTTTCCTTTCTAGCCAAATCTTAAGGCATCGTTTGATAACGTGTTGTTTCTGTTGTTTTTGTGCTAATAATGTTCCCAACATACAAATGACACAAAAAAAACGTTTGATAAACCTGTTTTGTTTCAGGTGTTTTTAATAACAAAAATAAAAATTTATAACAATTTTTGGCTAAAATAACGTTTTTGTAATAACAATTTTTTCTTGTTTTTACACTTCTGTGGTTTTTATAAAAAACTGTTACCCGATAAGAGCTTGCAATATGAGTTGTTTGCTATCTCCATGTCTCGCTCAATCCAAGGTCCAAACCCTCGGAAACCCTAACCTCCAACTCTCTCTCTCTCACTCATCTCTCTCTTTGTCGCACGCTCAAGATCCACTGTAACCTTTGCTCAAGTTGGGGCCTCAAGTTGTCATCGTCCTCGCCTCAAGCTTGACAATCTCTGCTGCTGTCCCTCCACCGTCCAGGTAAATCTCTCTCTCTCTCTCTCTCTCTCTCTCTCTCTCTCTCGTAAAGCTTGACAAACCACGAACGGACTGGTTTTCTCTATAACCAGAAACCTTTTGCTATGATTTAAACCCTAGATCTCAAAATTCGTCACTTTTAGGTGAAATTTGGGGAGGTGTCATCAGAGAATTTTTGTTTTTGTTCTAGGGTTGCTCTCCAAGGTTCTCCTCAGTGCCCTTCACTCTCTAAGCTAATTGTTATCTTCACAGTCAGATCTTCTCTTCTGTTAACTTCCCTTGTTTTATCTTTAGTTAACTTTGTTACTGTAGTTATAATGGCTCTTTTACAGTTAAGAGATTTTGGTGAGAGAAATTGTCTTTTTTTGGATCGAAAGGATGTTAAAATTGGATAATTGCATTCTTTCTCATTTTCTGATGATCACAGTTGATGTAATATAAATAACAATCTCATGATCTAAGTTTAATTTGTTGATTGAATCCTGCGATTTAGTTTGATCTTACTTAGAATTTAACATTTCATTTTGATGAATACGGCCCATAAGTAGCAGTAGCTAAATTGCAGATTTTTTTTTTTTTTGGTTGAGAATTAATGAAGGTAAATTTCATTAATCGGTTGAGGCACAAGTACAATAACAATATGAAGAAAAACAGTTACTTTCTCTGTGTGTTAGGTCAGTCTGGAGTTTAAATGAGTAATTTTTTTTTTTTACATTAATATGCCATATGTTGATTAGTTCATGCATACTCCATAGATCTTGGGAGCAAGAGTAGGGTATCGGAGGTGGGTGCTCCTCAATCAATTGGATGGATACAAGAACAAGGACAGTAAAGAGAAAGTCTAGTTGTTCGTTCCATTCAATCGCATCGACGTAAATTCTCCACACAGTAAATCTCCCTTGTAAGACAGTCCTATGGGAAAATGGATATATATGACGGGTAACCCATGAAGGATGTTTTCAGTTTTGACTTCAGGAATTAAGGCAGAATTATATTGATTTGAAGTCTAATGTGAAGTGTTAATTTGAAGTCTAATGTGAAGTTAGGGCTTTCAATATTAATAATATATATATATATATATATATATATCCTTTAGGATGACAATTTATAAATTTATCAAACACTGTTATACGTAGCTTAGAAGAGATGACTTTCTCTTATTTTATCATCTTCTTCTTCCATCTATCTATCTGCTACTATGATCACTATTTATCACAGAAACAGAGCCTCTAAAAACTTCGGTCTTTGTATTGGAGATCGGAAACACTTACAAGCCACAAGCCCACAACTCTCCTTCCTTCACTATTTATCCTCTTTCGGTCTTGTTTTCGGAAACCTCAACACAAGCCAAATTAAAAATCACCAAAAAAAGAGAGGAAAGAACGATTTGTTTTTATTAGTTTTATTTAAAAAAATTTGGGTCTCTTTTGATCCCAACCCATGAACCCAACTCTTTATATCTTTATATCCATGGGAAAAACTCTAAAAATCTCCTCAATTACTTGGTTTCTTTAATTAATCAGCTTGTGCCTACACATGCTTGGCCTGCTTGTCAGAAAACCAAGGTATTTGACCAGAAAGGACAAAGATTTGTTAATTTTGGGCTTTGAAAGTTTTGAAAACAGTGATAAGGTGTGTTGGAGACGTATGGAAGGAATAGATTAGGCTAATAGAAAGGTAGAAAGGGAGAATAAGGGTGGGAAGGGGTTCAGTCGAGTATCAACAAAAAAATAGAAAATAGGGGATAAGAGTCCAATCAGTTGACTGAACTAGGGTTTGGACGGGCACTGTTTGTTTCAATTGACAGTACGAGTGTACAGGCCATGGTTTGAGGAATTAGTATCGAATCGATTGATTTGTATTAATATCGATTCCTGATTGATCCGATGCGGTATCATAAGTCATCTTATCAAAAATAAATAAATAACATGGGCTATGATTTAACACAATTCATTGACCAGAATTACCAATTTACCATAACATTAACATGATATGTTATAGTTAGGTTGATAGGAACACGACTTGTTAATAAATGGGTTGAGTTAGATTTGGGATAATTTGACACAACTTTGACACGGCACAAACACAAGCACCAAACGATTGCAAATATGGACGATAAGGAGATTATCTCCTACCTCAAGGACTCAGGTAAAGCTGTTCCGTTATCATTGCAAGCTATCATCTCAGATATTAAGCACTTAACATCCTATGTAATTAAGTTTTCTTTTAGCCATCCACGGAACCATTCATGGAAGAAATCTTCCTTCAAATGTGTTGATCAGCACATTGGTCGGGTGGTCGAGATCAACAGCGTAAGCATGCGTGCATATTTAAGCCATTTGCATCAGAAAATAGTGGAAGCCTTAACATTCAGGCACCCTTCGCTCCACTGACTTTGGAGGATTACTAGTCGTTGTTCCTCGTCACTCCCTAGTCCCTACATTGGCCGAACAAACACGCTGTGACGTTTAAAACCATTCACACATGGTAGTTGGATTTATCACTTTGTCCCTGAAGAAACCAAATGGTTTATTAGAGTACCATCAGACCAGGGTTTTAAAAATCCAAATCATATCGGTGAATTGACCAATTTCAATTGGAACCGGCCGTGATCAATTCCGATTTCCACCAAGTACTGATTCTTGGGTTCTTGAGCATTAATTTGAAGTGATTTCTATCCGATCCAGATCAGAATCATCAATGACCGATGCAAGTCCCCAATTACGTGTTTTAAAACCCTGCATCAGACTGGTCTGTTCAAAAAATCCTGAAACTCCTCAGTGAATCTCGCCTGAGGAGTTCAATTATAACGTCAAAAAGAAGAAGAGATTCTTACTTTATTTTTTTCCGTGTATGGTTTCCTGACCGGTGTGGTTCCCTAGTGCCTCTCACAAGAGGAGGGTGGACCCCACTTGGGTAAGGTGTTAGGTCAGGTGTTTTAAGTGGATCCCACTCCTCTTGTGAGAGGCACTAGGGAACCGCACCGATCAGGGAACCGTAGATGATTCGATTCTTACTTCTCTTCTAAGATCTGCCAGATTGATCGATTGTTTGGGCCACGAGCTTTGGCAGAACGAACCGAGGCCATTGGTTCTTTCAGGAAACATTGAAGTAACCCACTGAACCGGGTAGTGAGGTCGTCGGATCGAGCATGGATATTAGATTGCCGGCTGAGAAAGCAAAAATTGCCTTGGGAAGTCGTCGATGGCGGCAAAATTTTGACCTTTTTGGGTTCATTCAAATGGTAAAGATGTAGGGAAAAAGACAAAGAAGCAGCACGATACACTGATGCTTATCAAGAATTGAATATTTATTGCTATCAATTATTGGTGGATAAGACTCATAAGAGCTGGAAAAACAAAGCAAAGTGTGAAAAGAATCTTGTTCTTTGATGCCCAATTACAAGGATCACAGATTCTCAAGGATCTTTGTTTATTTAAGCGAGATTCCAAAAGTCAGAAGTCAGAACTTCTCGTTTACCAACTTTGTCCATCAAATCGTCGAATGATTTTCCAATTAAACAGAGTCAAATCCCAAATAATCCTACACCCACTACCCTAGTGGGCAAGAGCCAGAAACTGCAATTCTGAACCCCCAGCATCTCTTGTCAAAAGGCCGCTATTTAACATCAAAGTCCAAACCTCTGATGTAGAAACAAAAAACGTTTGCAGAGTCTGAAACCTTCCAGCCATCAAAAAGGTAGATAAATAAGCCCCAAGTTCTCCAATCTCCTTTAAAAACAACGAGAAGTTTAACCATATATGTTCATCCAAGGACATGATTTCATAGCATACTCTTTTCTGCAAAGGAGAGAAAGCATGTATTAGAGTGGACAGAAAGAGGGAAAGGATTAAAGCAATCCAGTTCAACCAAACTATCCAACTATGGAAATATCTGGTTCTGGAACAGATGCTCAAGAATTCCCTTTACCAGTAGACTCCGAGCACAAGGCAACTGAATTCCGATTATTCTCTGTTGCAGCACCCCATATGCGAGCCTTCCACCTGGCATGGATATCCTTTTTCGCTTGCTTTGTGTCCAGTTTCGCAGCCCCTCCACTCCTCCCTATCATACGGGATAACCTCAACCTCACCGCCACTGATATTGGCAATGCAGGGATTGCATCAGTCTCTGGTGCAGTCTTTGCTCGACTTGCCATGGGAACTACATGCGACCTCGTTGGTCCTCGCTTGGCCTCAGCATCACTGATCCTCCTCACTGCACCTGTCGTTTACTTCACCTCTTGTGTCAATTCTGCTGTCTCGTTCCTCCTCGTCCGCTTCTTCACAGGCTTTTCCCTCGCCACCTTTGTTTCATGTCAATATTGGATGAGCACTATGTTCTCTGCTCCTATTGTTGGGCTTGCCAATGGTGTTGCAGGAGGCTGGGGCAACCTTGGTGGTGGAGCTACCCAACTCATCATGCCTCTTGTGTTTGACCTCATCTGCCACATTGGTGCAACCACCTTCACTGCCTGGCGAATTGCATTCTTCATACCTGCTCTGTTCCAGACTTTAACAGCACTTGCAGTCTTGCTCTTCGGCCAAGACCTGCCTGATGGAAATTTCCATCGGCTACAGAAATCTGGGGATAAGAAGAAAGAAAAGGTCTCAAAGGTTCTCTACTATGGAATCAGAAATTACAGAGCATGGATCTTGGCATTGACTTATGGCTATAGTTTTGGGGTGGAACTGACAATAGATAATATTATTGCAGAGTACTTCTATGATAGGTTCAATCTGCAGCTTCACACTGCTGGAATCATTGCGGCAACCTTTGGGTTAGCAAATATATTTTCTCGACCATCTGGTGGACTAATCTCTGATATTATAGCCAAAAGGTTCGGGATGAGGGGTAGACTTTGGGGCTTGTGGGTGGTTCAGACTTTAGGTGGAGTATTCTGTATAATACTCGGAAGAATGGGATCATTAAATGCATCCATTGTCGTGATGATCATTTTCTCTATTTTTTGCCAAGCTGCATGTGGGCTGACATTCGGAGTAGTTCCATTCGTTTCCAGAAGGCAAGTGATCTCATCCTGCTATCATTATTTATGGTTCTTCATTTTGCAGATTTTCTTTCCTGATTCATATAACTGAAATTTGTTCAATTAGTATATTCAACAAGAAGTTTCTAGTTCTTTTCTCTTTAAAATCTACTTAGATTTGTCTTTCCTAACTTCAAATTCAAAGATATTTCTGTATGAACTGCTACATACAGAAATATCAATCACAATGCTTACAATGAACTATCATATCTCACTTGGTCTATCGACTATAAAATATCCTGTAATAATTCCAGTTTCTGTAAGCAAGTAGATGGAAGGTATAATGCCTATAGAAAAGCTTTTGTGAGTTTAATTTCTCATGCAAGAGAAACATTAATATCAAACCTCCCACACGGAAAAAAAATTACCGGTAGCATACATGTCCCTGATTTAGCCAAATTCAAGAGAAATCCAATCTGTTTCAGATCTTTTCCGCTTTCGTTCTGCAAAGAGAAGATGGCCAGTAAGGGCATATTTTTATGAAATTCCAACTTATAGCAAATAAAGAGCAATGATTTCCCATGAGACTCTTCTGTGCAACTTTGACCTCAGGGGATGAGAGAGGAGCTGTGCTGCCCAAAACAGTCTCTAAGACATCCAACCAGCCCAAACCCAGAGAACTAACATTTAAAAGTTTCTTTTGCTTCAGATGTAGGAGGAGCTTCCTGTTATTCCACTCCTAGTGTCATATGGAATGAAACTAATATAGCATGTGTTCACACTTCTATTGAAGCTGCATCTATTTTTCTATTGTAATCCTGCAAAGTTTGATCAAAGTTTAATGTTTCATTTTCCAGGTCTCTAGGATTGGTATCTGGTATGACAGGCGGAGGTGGAAGTTTAGGTGCAGTTGTGACTCAACTGATTTTCTTCAGAGGATCCAGATATTCAAAGCAAACAGGAATAACTCTCATGGGTGTCATGATTATATGCTGCACTCTCCCTCTCTGTTTGATCTACTTCCCACAGTGGGGTGGGATGTTTTGTGGTCCAGCTACTAAAGGGAACACCACAGAAGAAGAATACTACTCATCTGAATGGAATGAAAAAGAGAAAGAGAAAGATTTTCATCTTGCAAGCATGAAATTTGCTGACAACAGCAGGAGCGAAAGAGGATGTAGAGTGGCCTCAGCATCCTCACCCCCAGATGAATCCACACCTACACATGTTTGAATACCAGAACCCCTACAAGGCCGTGCTAAGAAAGTTGTGTCAGACAAATTCATGCCTCAGTATTCAAATGTTTAACTGTCAGCAGCAAGTTGTCAGAGCAGGGCTGGAAAGATCTCTGCCATGTAAGTTTGAAAAAGCTGAATAGCTTCAAAGGTGTAACCTCTGTAGGTCTGCTTGTTTACTACATATGTATTTTCATTTTTTTCCCCCTTTGGATAGGCTGTTTTCCATAGAAGTTTTTCTTCTCACTTTGTGAAAATGCAAATTTATCTATCAGACATCCCTGCCAAAAGAAATACAACCCCATGATTCACCACTATTTGTTTCATCTTCTAATGTAATGTTAAGTGTTACTTCAAACTATTTCACAGAGAGGATGCATCACTCCTATAATGCGATTGGGATAACAATTGCTTCTCTTCCTTGCTTCTTCCCTCTATGAGTTCTTAGACACTGGGGTCCAGATCAGTGCCTTGTATAGCATTTTGCACTTCATATAAAACATCTAACTTGATTGTTGAGTTCATTATTCCATTAGAAGCCTCAATATAGGTTTAATGAATTGGCAGATGACTTAACCAAGCAAGGAGTGATGAGAACTAGAATTTGTTCTGGGAATAGTTACTTTATGAGCTTCTCGTTTGCTATCCTCATGCATGGTTTGCTCAGCCCGTGGTTTTAACTTGTATGGGTGAACCTATGCCTTGATTGCTACTTCAGTATGCTGTGAAACCAAGAGACATCACTTACATAAATGGGTTGAATTGCTGATGCTCAGATGAATAAGTGGCAAGACTAGAAAGAATAGAACCAAAAATGAATCCTTTGACATGACCTAAGGGAGCACTAATAGCGGACCAGCTGAGAGGAATCCAACTCCAATGGTTTTGTTATGTACAGCACTAAAAAATAACCACAAAGTGGTGATAGATATGGTGCAAGTTGAAGACATCAAAGGGATAATGGGAAGGCCAAGATTACTTGAATTTAAAGTACTAAGAAATGACAAGACTGCTTTTGATTGAATGGATACAGCCTTAAATTGTCTGGAATGGCAGACCAAAATTCATATAGCCAACACTTAAGGATCAGGCTTGGTTGAGTTCAAAGTCCTCCATCACTCTAAAATCTCACTTCTGAGCGCCACCCAAATTTGTCCTTCCCCCTAATCATGCTGCCCCCTCCCCCCCCCCCCCCCCCAAAAAAAAATAAAAATAAATAAATAAATAAAGCTCTTTATACATTTTCTCCCTCCATTCCCATACCCCCTCCCCACTCTTAATATCCCTATCCCCAGAATCTCTCCTCTCTTGCTTATCATGAATAGAAAAGTCTATCTTTTCTTATTTGAGAATCTCAATAAATAGATCAAACTAGATGTTTTCAGAGTTTGTATCAAAAACTTTGACCTATGCCAACTAAGGGAAATCCACCCAAGGCCCACACCAAACTTGGGCCAAGAGTGCAGAATGTGCAACCAAGTTTAGTTTGACAGGACAATGCTAAGAAAGAAAAAAATGGTGCTCCCCAAACAAACCTGTTACTAATTGTTCACGGGAATATTAAATTAAACTCATAAAGAGAAATTAAAAAATACAAAAAATGAAATTGATATGGTTTCGTTTAAATTCAACATGACTGGTACCACAGCTATTTGGGGGAACAAACAAAGACCACTTTTATCAATTAGGCAACTGTTTGTCTGCCTAAGGTCAAGTAGGTCAAGGTTGGGAAACCAAGGCCTCTCTCTAAATAATAATGGCGATAGAGTAAGCTGTTGAAAAAATAAGATTAGGTCAACCAGAAACTCATATATGAGTAATTTATGGTATGATCTCAATAGGATTGAAAAGGAGGCTTTAGATGAGATTATTCAAGAAGGTTTGATAGGTGGTTGATGGATGGATGAGACAGTCAGAGCATTAAAAGAATTTCAGTACACCACAAGGGTAAGTCGATTGAAAAGAAGACTATAAAATTTGGTAGCAACAGTAAAACAATGGTAAAAAATGAGCAAGGAAAAACCTGATTGGTTAAATAGAAACTATAATGTACAGAAAACCTGATTGAATAAATACAATGAAAGAAGAGAAGGTTATCATGGAAATCCTGGAGTCAGCACAGAAAGGTCCCAAAACATCAGCACCTGGAATTGGGACATGCACCAAATCTAGAACCCAAATCAGAAACATTGATCCTTAACCTCCTCCCACGAGAAAACAATCATAAACTTCATTCCTCAATCTGTGAAAAAATTATTAGAGTATCCATTAAGTAAATCTTACATGATCAAATCTGGTAACAGAATAATTGTAAATTTCTAATGGATATTCTAGTCACAAAATTGATACCTTGCTAGAAGTTATCTATATTGATATTCTAATCACAATAGCTTCACAAAATTTAGAATTCACAGAAAAGTTAATCAATTGACATTTCAGCTGATGCAATAATCAAGCCAAAAGATGTCCTTGGAATTTGAGCATCAAAGGAATTCATTTACTCTAATTTTTCCCCTAAATTGATTCCTCTCCTTCCAACTTAACTACAGCATCATAAACATGTCAATTTTCTGATCTCAAGTGCACAATATGAAAGAGATGGACTTCATATTCATTATCATAGCCAGGATAACAAATAAATTAACAGAGGTCATCATACTCAGAAGTGATTCTTCCTTTCAATAGAAACCAGAATGAGAATAATCCTAATTGAAGAGGTACTGTGTATGAAGTACCAAAACAGCAATATTTCATAGTTCTTTTATACAGCTCAATCAAGCACTATCTTTGTTGTCCTCGTTGATTTACATAAGATGGTAAACAGACTCCAACAGCATTTGGCTTCTAGCTTGCATAGGCAGTAACAAGTTCTTAGGCTGCCTAACTTGACGGAAACAGAAAACAGAAAGCACAAAAAAAGTACAAAGTAGAAAAACGCGGGAAGAAATTACCTCTACCTTCAGACTGAACATTGCAGAACAAGGTTTCTGTTATTGACTAGGCAACAAGTATTCCCTTTCAATTAGAGCAGCTCCTAATGTCCATTAAATATCTCCAGGACCAAATGATATTTCTGAATCAACCAGACACAAGGCATCCAATATCTTTGTCAAATTAGCTCTAGGGTTCCAGACAAAGCATGGAGTCGAACAACAGAATGATGATTAGTTTGTCAAATTAATGGAATCGGTGCCTGCAGAAGGAAAACGAAGCATTGAAGAAATGAACACCTGCAACAATGTGATGAGGAGAGTAGATCCAATTACCTCCTGGTCGACATCCATTTAAACTGCAAGCCACCGCCAACCGAGCAACCGAAGTTATGACTTACCAGTAGCTCCCAGCTAAAGGGTGGGAAAAAAGAAAAAGCCAAAAATGGAGCAACCACCAGCATTCTATTACATAATTCTTACGTTTTAGCCACAGAGCACGTATCTGTAACTACACATTCACGAGAGAGACATGGTGGAAAACATTCAGTAGTCTTATCTCGTTTTTAACAGATGTAATGTGTCCTACATTTGTGGAGAGGCAAACCTTGTTGTCGATGCTCTAGCTAGGAAGACCCTGTCTCAGGCAAATAAGACAGAATGGTCACTATCCACTCCTTGGTTCCTTGATGGTTGTAATCAGGATGCCTTGTGCTCCTCTTGTTGCTCTGTTTATCAATAAAATTGTTTCTAACAAAAAAAAAAAAATTTAAAGAGAAAGAAGGTTCTTTGAGCAAGGGCATAGAGGAGCACATCAATGTGAGCAGTGTGAGATAGAGAGCAAATCTGGCATTTCATAGAATTTATTTTCCAAATATTCAACTCATAAAATTAATGAAGCGAAAAAAGATTGTCACGATGTCAGTGTACAAATTTTTGTGTACATCCCACCCGTGGACCCCATACTCTTGCTCCTCGTTACAACACCCTATTGTAGATATCTCATTTTATCACCTTGGACCCACACTCTTGCTCCTCGTTAAAACACTCTATTATAGGCATCTCATTTTATCACCTTGGGGGCATGTATAGCAATGATGAATAAATTTTTTCAGATAATGTATGGGGTTTGTATAATTATGCAACTCTCAATCAATATTTTAAATCAACTGAAAAATGATCAAGAGATGTAATATTTGAAAATGATCAAAATACCCTTGGAAAGGTTGACAAGAGTCAACAGTAGGCCAAATAACCTTAAAATTTGATACATTGCACGAATCGTTGCTTACAACTGCTTACAAGGGGTGCTAGACTCAAGGTTGTACAAACTCTAATATATATATATATATATATATATATATCATAGGCCCAATTGTTGTTGATGATGTAGACGTGGTCTCTCTTTTGGGAGGTGGCTCTCATCATTACCATAGCGACAACATGGCAATTGTCACATTAGCATCTTCGTCTCATGCTTGGCTAGGAATCCAGGTCCTTCCGAATCAACAGGTTCCAACACTATATCATGGACCATGAATGTTGTTGTGATGAGTTACCTTGACGAAGGACTTCCCACCATAGTGAAACTCGGTGCATCACTCTATTAAGGTAAACCAACTAAACCATCTTCGCTTGTTCAAGGAGAGATCGTAGGTGGCTAAGGGGTTGAGTATTGTAGTGATGGCTCGCTCTCGTTTAAGCTCGTTAAAGGCAAAGTCATCATTTGCGAGCTAGGGGGCTAGGATACTCCTAGTCAACAATGAAGACGATGGAGAAGAGCTCTTCACAAATCCAAACTTCTTGTCAGCCACTTTGGGAGCTACAACAAAAATAGCTATCAAGAACTATGTCAACTCAGCGAAGTAGCTTATGGCTTTGATTACCTTACAAGGGACTGATTATGGCTCCCCTCACCGGTCATGGTAGGCTTCTCCTTAACAGGCTCCAGTCTAGTTAGACCATATGTGATCAAGCCAAATGTTATTACACCATATGTAAATATATTGATTGTATGGCCTCCAATCGTGAGCCCTGACCCGACTCAAGAGTGACAAGAGAATTTTGAGTTTTAACTTTATCTTCGACACCTCACTGTTTTGCACTCACATCAGGTTCTTAGCTGTACTCTTTAGGTCCGCCCACAAAGACTAGGCGATCAAGTTGGCCTTGACGACAACCCATACTCTCAACAATAAAGGGGTCCTTATTGTCGATGCCAGGTCCAACACCTTTAAATCGGCAAACTCGTTTTAATACGACCATGTAACCCGAAAAAACATAAGATCCAAAGCTAGTTTATGATATTTCCACTTTTAAGACATGGTATAGCCCAACCGAATGATCCTTATAGGGTCAACTTCGAATTGTGGTAGTGCACACATGAAACCAAAGTTAACCAAAAACCACTATGAAATTGGATCGAAATAAAAAAACCAAATCGATATAACCCGATACTGGGCCTATACTCATTCAATAAATGTATTTTCCCATAATTTGTATATATATATAGGGAGAGGGTTCCCTAAAATGCCTAAGTGTAGTTTTGGGTGAATAAATTAACTCTCTTTCTTTAACCCCACTCCCCCAACCCACAAAAAAAACAAAAAAAACCCTGTTTGAAATTTGACAAAAGGAGCAAGGCCTTTTATGACATATCACCCCCTCACATACCAATGATATGTGAGGGAGTGTGCAATTTCATTTTTGAGATGGAGTGTACAAAACCTTTGTCCCATATATATATAAAAACCAAACCAAACTGAGCCAAAATCGAAACCAACCCGAACCGAGCCAAAATTCCTATTTGGATTCACTATTACCACACCGAAACCGATTCAGCCCAAAAAGACCAATTGACACCCTCAATCAGCGTCGCTGATGGACTCCTAATCCTTTCCTAAAAAATTAAAAATTGAAAATAGTCTATCACCTGTCACATCTTGATTGGGTGGGTCACACTATTTTGTGGCTAAATTTTTGGAAGAAAGTGTACCATCTCGGGCCCAAAAATGCTTGGCCCAAAAGGTATAAAGGAACATCTGGACTGGTGTAAAACTTGGGCCGATTCCGAGTTCCCGTTAGACACCTCTAAATCAAAGTACCATGGTCCCTCGAGTACCTGTATGTATCTCAGTTGGGGTTCATCTTTAATTCTTTATCCCTCTCCACGCCATTGTTGCTCAGTAAGAAGTAGGAACCAGGGAAAAAAGAAAATCGCGATATATCGTTTAAGCAACGAGAAGTAACGAAGCGATCATGCTTTCTTTCTCCGGTTCCTGAAGCTTTTATGTTCGGGAATCGCGATACGAGAGGTCGAAACGTTGCTATAAATATCGTGCAATTCATATGAGGCCGAAGTATATATTTCGTTTGGATTTCTTTTTAACTTTCGTAGCCTCTTTGTAAATCCTTCTTCATTCGCTTCCTACAGAGGGATCTGTTGTCTGGATTACTAGTGGGATTGTCGGAATCTTGAGAGGGTTCGGTAGTTGCTCTTTGTCTGCTTCTTTTGAACCGGATCAATCGTTCGTTGTGATTACACCTCTAGGGTTTTGTGATTCTGAATAAAGGCGTCGGTGATCAGGCAAGTTGTTGTGGAGAAGCTTTAAGATTGCATTTCGTTGGTTCTTGGTTATTTATTTCTTTTTCCTTAATATTTTTGCTCAACTAAAGAGGTTAGTTGCTTTGCACTGGATTGATCTGCTTGGGGACTGCGATTTAGGTTTCCTATTAAATTTCTTGTCCATTCACAGCAGGTTTTATATCAGATGGGTTTCTCTATTTTCTTCTACCCTCTCATGCTAAGATTATTTTTTCCCGTTGTTTTGTGTTTGTTAGTTTTTCATTTATTTTTTTATTATTTGGGAGTCGAATTCTGTCCAAATATTGTGTCCCTCAAGGAAAAATAGGGATGACTGTATATTAATATATTATGATATAAGTTTCAGCTTTACTATTTCTGCATTACCAGCTTGCTGTTAGAAATTATGTGATGTTTATATGATTGATTGGTTAAGATAGACTTTTATGCTTTAGCTGTCCAAGGGTTTGGCAAGGAAATATATTGGGCAGCATAGTTTGAAGAAAGCATGTTGCTTCGTTTACCCCTAACAGTCTCACATGTTATAGCCATAGGTTTTCTTTTCGTAAGTAGGGGTGTGAATTCGGAGCTTCCTTCTGCTAAATTGAAATAGTTTTTACCCTATATACAAGAAAAGGCTTGAGCATTGGTGCCTTATTGACAAATGTATCTGTGGAAAAAGTATTTGCTTTTCATGCGTTTGGATTAATAATTCGTTTGAATTACTTAATTAAGTGTTTAGTGAGGTCCCTCCTTCACTAGTGTCTTTTTTTTTTTTTTTTTGGAAAGTACGCTGGTTAGAATACTATTAGCTGGGGTTAATGTATATGGATACAGATATTTCTTCCTCTTGATTGGTCGAGAACAAATAATCTTCATCTTGTATATTATGATAAGAAAGATTCAAAAAAATACTATCTACAGTTCTACACAAGAGGGTTGGCGATTTTTGCAGAAGAAAAAACGAAGAGAAAAGAACAAGAACACAAGACAAGATTTACATGGTTCACCCCCAAGAAGGAAGGCTACATCCACGGCTGAGCGATAGAATGATTCCACTATATCTGTGGAGCAAAATACAAACTTTCACACTCACATCTCTCAAAGAGATATCAACATTTTATAGAAAACCCTAACCTATAGAGTACAAAACTGCCCCTAGAGATCCACCTGGTCTGGTTTGGACCTGAACCAACATATGTCGAAATATATATCAAATCGAAGATCTCGGCGAGCTCTATAGGCGCTGTTGTATGCATATTTTGGCCAATCTGGTGCAATTCGAAGGTGAAACGGCCCACCAAAGAATCACCACAGCACTTTTTGGAATGAGATCAGGCTTCATCAATACCCCCCCCCCCCCCAAAACTAAAAAATAAAAATAAAAAAAATAAAAAAAAATCCCTACACCATCATAAATTACAAAACAGCTAACAAGAGGAAATAAAAAAATGGGTATTTTGCCAAGATTTTTGAATCACTAACCAATTAACCCATACCTTTAGTGAGTTAGTCCACCAAGACATTTGATCTTGGAGTTTATTGAATGAGATGTTTAACCATGGTACAAAACTCAAATTCCTTTGACAAAAGGAGAAACACTGCCAGGTGAACTTTTGGAAGGTGGAATCACACCCAATTATAAGCACCAGAGGCCCCTTAACCATGATCCTGAAGCAGCCGAGCTTTTGTGAAAGCCTATGGTGTTTGACGATGAAGGATCTTTAGTCAAGATTGAGTTGACAGGTAATGTATAGGAGGTCTGATGGTGCACTTTGTTGGTTGATGATATAACTTTTTTTGTATTTATGAGATTATTGAGGATTCCAATACCAAGTGAGAAGTATGGAAGGATGCTTCTGAATTGGAAGTTTCTGCTGTAAATTGGACTAAGACACAGTATTTGGGGTACAGTTATGCTAAAGAGGAATGGAAAGGTTAATATTTATATCTCAGAGTTATTCATGATGCCGATTTCCTCTTGCTTTGATTGTCTCATAAAAGGAGGCCATTTGAAGATGATATTGCTTATTGAACTTGAGCGGAGCTTTCGAAATGGTGGTTTGAGAATGCTGCTCTAATTGGTGCATTCCAATAAATTGAAGTGCACATTTTCTTAGATGATCGTAACCAGCCATGCCTTGTGGATGAGATTGTTGAGAAAGCAGTCAAGAGACCGACATACAAGAGTTAGAAAAGATAAAGCAGCCCCAAAAAAAAATTTGTGAGAAATAATTTTAAACCTTGGATTGGTATGGACCTCACTGTCATGTAAAGCACATCAAGAAGCTCCGGTTGGATCAACATGATTTTGATCAAATCTTAAACCTAGGGCATTTGGGTTTAGTGGTTGATGGGGCTTTGGTACGTCGGAAAATCCTTCTTATGCTTAAAGAGTCTTTTTCAGATCCTGTTTTGACCTTCGTATGACCATGTATGACCATGTTGAACTAAATTGATGTTTATTGGGTCTCATATTTATTGTTGTCATTTGTCTATAGGGTAGGGGTTTCTGTGAGGAGAATCTTGATCAGATTCACTTTGACCTTTGTTGCATCTATAGTCAAGGAGGACAGAAGTAAATTGAGATGGTTTGGACATTTGCATGTTTTTTGTGACACGGGCCATCTGATATGGGTGTACTATCTGCAACTCTCTTGGGAATATGATTTAGTTTTATTCAGGTCGTCCAAATTGAGGTAAAATCAATAGATACCACCCTAAGCACCCAATGACACACAAATCGAGATAAAACCAATAGATACCACCCTAGGAACCTAATGACACACAAGTCGAGGTAAAACCAATGGATACCATCCTAGGCACCTAATGGCATACAAATCGAGGTAAAACCAATAGATACCATCCTAGGCACCCAATGGCACACAAATCGATGTCAGGACTATATTCTGTCATGCCATTTATTTATTTAATCCTTATCAGTTCTGACGCTTGGATCCGGAGGCTTATTAATGGCTGACTCTGATGGCATAGTCCCATGAGGACGTTAGGAGGGTGAGGGAATGTTAAATTTATCCTTCAAGAAAAGGGAGGGAGGTGTGGGCATGTTGCTGCCACAAATATCTTGTTCTCTTAGAGGCACCAAGTGTAAATTTATAGTGGATGAAAATAGCAGAATTTGGATGGATACATTTTCTAACTTGCACATCCTGTTGGAACCTGCTGTCATAAAATATTTATTTCAATTGGAGGCCCCAAGGGTAACTTTATAGTCAAAGAACTAGCAAAATTTGGGGTGAGTACAGTGCCTAAATTGATCATTATCCTACTTGGGTGGGTTTTCTTGCTTTTTGTTTCTTGGCTTTTGCTTATACATAAGGGAGGGTGGTTGTATTTTTCAGTTTCTTATCTCGGCTGTCTGGCCTAATCTTGGTTGTACTGTTCCTCTATCTTTTTCCTCTTAGATCAGTATTGATCTAATGAAAATATGGTTGGTCATGTGCAGTAATTCTTATGTTAATGAAAGAAATAAATGAGTGAAAGTCAAGTTAATATGGTTTGATAAATGTGATCATGGCAAATAACTGTGCCAGGGAGAGTGATGAAGTGCAAGTTGAGAACTCTAATATGACTAGGAGAAGGCTCAAAAGGATTTGCACTAGAGTAGTAAGAAAAGGTGTGGGGACTTTGGTGGAGGGCTGGTAGGAGAAGGGAAGAGTTGCAGGGGAAGGGGAAAGAGATTACACAGTCACACAGACACACACTCTCAAAGAGTAAACTCAACAAACTTCTATTCAATTCACTTCACTGCCCATTGTTGGGTTACATGCAAGTATATAAAGGGAAAATAACATGACTCCTAATTAGACTATGAAGCTGAAATAACTTAAATAACATGACTCCTAGTTAGACTATGAAATTGAAATAACTTGCAACTCTAACTCCTATGTACTCAACCTAAACAAATAAAAGACTGAAATAACTAACCCATTGAAATAACTAATTCAAACCCTTGTTGGACCAAAAACCATTGGACCAACACTGTTTGGGTTTGGGTCTCCAAATCTTATCTTATTGGTCCAACCAGCTAAGTGATACTGCATCAATTCTCCTCCTCTGAAAAGAACTTGACTCCGTCGAGTTTGAAAAAGGACGAAGAAGGCCATCTGAAGCAACACGCTGGAGGAGGAACAATCCCGCTAGTTTCTTGAGTTTAATGTTAGAGAGATCCTTAGCGGGAAGAAACTTCATGGTTTTGTTGCTGTGCTTGAAGGAGTAGGTATTCTCATAACCGCAATGTTGTGCCGCCTTATCAAACGACCACGGTTGAGCAATAAGAATATGACATACCTTCAGAGGCAGGACGTCACACTGTACTGTATGATTGTATCCACAAATTCTTCAATAGAGTACATGAGTAAACACGTATCTGCAACCTTGAGATTAGTGTTGTTCACCCATGCAACTTTGTAAGGAGTTGGATGTGGTTCTGTTTGCAATCCTAGTTTACGAACAACTTCTTCAGAGATGACATTAGTGCAACTACCTCCATCAATCGCTAGACTACATAACTGGTCGTTGCACTTCACATGGGTCTGAAAGATACTGCTGAGGTGCCAATCTTCATCCTCAGTGATTTTGTGAGTGGTCAAAAACCGGTCGCTCCTCATCACTATCATTGTCATTGACTTCACCTGGTGCACGCTTTGGTGGTAAATCAACTGTCTCAACACCAAGGTGTTCTTATGGAACACAAGGGACAAATGAATCCTTATCAATATAACCTACCAAACGGTTGGGACATTGAACAACGACATGTCTGTAGCCTTTGCATGTAAAACATTGAATGGTAGTCTTTGGCATTATAGAAGAGTTGTCAAAACCAAGCCGAGGTGGAGAATATGGTCGGGTAGGTTGTGAAGATGCCATGTCAAAACCACTCCAAGGTGGAGAATATGGCCAAATAGGCCATGAAGATGCCATAGATGAATTAGTAGCCCGTGGTTTGCTGAATGACTTAATTAAGTGTTTAGTGAGGCCCGTCCTTACCTCCTTTAAAATTTTAGGTTTATGTAGTTGGATGTCATAGCAGCTAGATCTCATTCTTAATTGTAATTTAATTTTGAAATCTTTATTTTCTTAAGAAATATTTAAATTTATTTCCTTTGAATGTTACTTCAGAAGTTAGAACAAGTGGGATTTGTAGAATTCAAATGAACTTGTTAGTATTTGTAAATGTTAACTACCTTCAATTTTGATTAGTCTGTGGAATCTCACTCTCATGTTGTTCTTAGGCCGTATCAATTTGGTTGGATGACCTTGCAACTAGAGCTGAACTATAGCTTCAAGTATGTCGTCTGGAGAGCGAAGGTACATCTATTATTCTACCCTGCTGTGTTTTCTCAACTTTTCAAGTTCGCAATACTGTGGTTTTTCTTTCTCTGGGACAGCTGATCCAAAAATTTATATTTGCATTTAAAATAACTGCTTTCAGCATGGAAGTGTTTTTGTTTGAATTTTATGTACGAGGTGTCCTTCACTTCTGTGAAATAATGCATTGGCCAAGTTCTTTATCCACATGCACATGTGCGAGCGCATGCACACACACACACAAACGCACAACAGAATAAAGGAATAATGTAAGACTAGAACCAGAATAGGTCTAATCCCATGCAGGATCAAATAAAAAATCTCCAAAGAACAAGAAAGAGAGCAATGGGATTCCCAATAGAACAATGGGATCTCAAAATTTGTTGGAGAAGAATGATGAGATCTCAAAAGATAGCCAAAATAAATAATCCCACCAAATTAATAACCTGTTGAAGCAGCAATGATTTTGATGTGGTAATCTTCAAGAAATTGATGTGACAATCGGTTGAAAGAAATCCCAAAAGCTTGTAGCATTCTTGAACTCGATTTGACTGAAACTAGGGTTTTGGAATCAAGAACCGATGGAAGGGTATGGGGGGAAGGTTGGGTTTGGCTATCTCACCCATCCCTCAGGATTTTCACAAAGTCTCAAGCCAATATTCATTAATCAAATTTGTGTACAATGCTGGCCTCCCTTACACACTTATATAGAAGACTTAAAAAATTGACTTAGACACTAAAAAGGAAAGGCCTAACCCTATCATTAACTAATAAGGTAACCTAAATTGACTAGGAAAGTGAAATAATATAGAAAACAGACTCAAAATAGGACTCTAACTAAACTAATTAAGTAAATCCCGTTTTCCTACTTTCTACCCCTATTTTAGGCTCATTAAATTGGCCAATTACAGAATAAACCTATGGGATCAAAGGCCTAGCACATTTGTAACCCAACCCAAAGCTTATTTTCAATAGGGTAAGTTACACGACACCCCCTGAAAATCGAACGATACTAAACTCACATCCTGTTTTTTGAAAATACTCATCCGCCCCCCTCTACAGTAACGGTGTTAACTTAAATCAAACCAAAAAGTGAAATGACATATTTAACCTGAACCCATTCCTTTGTATACCAACCCAACCCTAACTATGGTTTCAAACCTAACTCTCCTCTCTCTCTGTTTTTTAACTCTCGGAGACGGCAACCATCGCAGCGGTGACCCAACCCTCCTCTCTCGCTGCCGAGAAGGTTAGGTTAATGGAGGGAGAGGTCGCGAATCTCTTGGCTGGGACTGAAGCCCTGAGGACGGCCCCATCGCGACGTTGACCCAACCCTTCTCTCTGTTTGCTGCCATCCACACGACGGATAGATGCTCCGTGGGGAGGTTTTGGAAGGCATATCTCTTTCTGCAACTCAGATTTTTTTTTCTTCCTTGTAAATTTCCCCCTGATTCTGGTAGTAGGGTCCTTGTAAATTTCCTCCCGATTCTGGAAGTAGGTAATGGGTTGACGCTCAGTTCAGTTCTTCCTGGTTCCATTTGCGGAGATAATTATGATGCAAGAAACAGAGGGTTTTGAAAGAATCTAGTGAAGACAGACAGACTAGAGGAATTGAACCTTGTAAGGGGTAGGGACTGAAATTTGAGAAAGTTTGGTTAAGAGGGAAAGAAGGGGAGGGAGGTGAGATCGCAATTGCTAGAACTTGGAACTGGAGAATGGTAAGAAGAGAAGATGAAAGGCAAAACTTTCTATCTTTATGTGAAAAAACGTAAAAGAAAAAAAAGAAGCTTGGAATCAACGTACCTGCAATCATAGACGGTTCTTACAGATGTCTTTCTTGGGAAGAAACTGAAACAGCGGTCTGGCTAGCAGATCTATCTCTTGCTGAATGATATTTTGGGTTAAGCTATTTTGGCTCTTCGGTGGTGGTTTTGTTTTTGGGTATCAGTATATTTCAACTTAATTTTCATGTCATATGTTTGGTATCTCTTAAAACATTTGGGTTTGTGGTTTAAGAACATCTCTGTTATCTTTAGGTTTTCAACAATTTGGTATGTAGCTTTATTCAATGGGAATGCACTTAAATCTATTTGCTGCTTCTACAAGGTTTGACTAACTAGCTCACTCAAAACTTGCTGCTTCTGAAAGGTTGTTTAGCTCACTCAAAAATAAAAAAAGAAATGCTAAAGCTTTTCTTCATGCTTCAATGATACCTGTTGTGGGTGCTTTGACCGGATCAATCAGACAGGTATGCTGAGATTGAGTTGCAGGTCATGTGAGGAAGAGGATCTATTTTGGGGGGTTTTTAGATTCAAGGGTAAAATAGTAACTCTACACTGGTCAAAGGTAGTTTAGGAATTTAAATATAATTAACCTGCTGACTTCATAAGTTAACCACAGAAAACTAACGGTAGGGACTAAATTGTAATATGGGGCTCTAATACAGGGGGGCGGGTGAGTATTTTCAAAAAACAGGGGGTGAGTTGAGTATCGTTCGATTTTCAGGGGCTGTCGTGTAATTTACCCTTTTCAGTAAAATAAACCCTTCGCTGACTTATCTACATCAAGGAGCCTACTTCTTCCTTGTTTCTAACACTCTTGACTGTAGGTGAATATTCTGAACTAATACGCTTAGTTCTTCGTTGGTTTTAACAATCTTGAACAGGAAGTGTTTCTGTTGAACTTATCATTCTTCAACATTTTGTTGTGTTGAGACTTGTGATCCATTCTTAAGTTCATAATAGAGATTATTACATATTTCTCTTGTACATATTGTAAGCAGCAGTGAATATGAATGCTTGAATGATCTAAATCGATCATCCAACGCCTTATTTATAATAATCTCAAATTACAATCAAAGTATGAATCCCCCCCAGTCCTGTTCCTATTAGGAATTCCCACTACAATTAGGAATCCCAAATAGAGATCGGATAGAAGGGAAAAAACAGAAATGAAGTAAAAAATAAAACATTAAATAATTAAAACAATAAGGACTAAATTACCCCTATCAGGTAAAGTAGCCCATCTCAACACTCCCCCTCAAGTTGGAGCAAAGATGTCGATCATGCCCAACTTGACTAGATTGGGATGAAACAATTTCTCAAACAATCCTTTGGTGAAGATATCAGCAAGTTGATCAGCAGATATCACAAAGGGAATACAAATCAGCCCATCTTCTAACTTTTCTTTGATGAAATGCCTATCCACCTCAACATGCTTGGTGCGATCATGCTGTACTGGGTTGTGTGCTATGCTGTTCACAGCCTTATTGTCGCAGTACAACATCATAGGAAGTCGAATAGGAACACCAAGATCTTGTAGCAAACCTTTAAGCCAGAGTAACTCACAAATACCTTGGGCCATAGCTCGAAACGCAGCTTTGGCACTAGAACGAGCAACTACATTTTGCTTCTTGCTACGCCATGTGACAAGATTTCCACCTACAAAGGAGCAATACCCAGAAATAGACTTGCGATCCGCAGAACCAGCCTAATCAGCATCAGTGTATGCTTCTATCCGTAGGTGACCATGTGAAGACAGAAGAATTCCTTTTCCAGGAGCTGACTTCAAATAGTGCAAGATACGAAGTACAGCCTCCATATGTGAAGAATAGGGATCATGCATAAACTGGCTCACAGTATTCACGGTGACAGCAATGTCAGGACGAGTGTGTGAGAGATAAATCAGCTTCCCTACAAGTCTTTGGTACCGGCCTTTATCAACAGGCTCACCCTCTTTTTCCTTGAGTCGAACAGTAGGATCTATAGGAGTATCTGAAGGATGGCAGCCTAACAACCCAGTTTCAGCCAATAAGTCTAGGACATACTTCCTTTGGGAGAGAAAAATGCCTTTAGCAGATCTGGCCACTTTGATCCCAAGAAAGGACCGTAGGTTCCCTAGATCTTTAATCTCAAATTCTTGTCTAAGGAAGGTCTTCAACCGTCTGATATCATCACCATCATTGCCAGTAACCACTATGTCATCAACGTAAACTATAAGAACAGCGAGTTGTTCACCATCCCTCTTTATAAAGAGTGTGTGATCAGCATTACTCTGCTTATAGCCCACAGAAATCATGGCTTTGTGGAACCGGCCAAACCATGCTCGCGGTGACTGCTTCAGCCCATATAGTGCACGCTTCAGCCTACACACTTTTCCTTGGTTTCTGTCGCAAGAGAACCCTGGTGGAATGTCCATATACACCTCCTCATCCAGTGCTCCATTTGGGAAGGCATTTTTTATATCTAGCTGCTGCAAATCCCATCCAAGGTTGACTGCACAAGATAATAACACACGAACAATATTTAACTTTGCAACAGGTGCAAAAGTTTCCTGGTAATCAATGCCGTATGTCTGAGTGAACCCCTTGGCTACGAGTCGTGCCTTATACCTATCCACAGTACCATCCACCTTCTGTTTCACCACAAACATCCATTTACATCTAACGGTTTTCTTCCCAGGTGGAAGAACCACAGGCTCCCATGTGTTATTTTTCTTCAAGGCTTCCATTTCTTCCATCATAGCTGCCTTCCACTTTCCATCTAATAGAGCTTCCTGCCAATTGTTAGGAATACGAACAGAAGAAAGAGAGGAAACAAATGCACGAAAGGATGGGGAAAGGGAGTCATAAGAAAAAACATGAGATATAGGATGCTGAGTGCAAGTTCTAACACCTTTGCGGAGAGCAATAGGTAATTTAGGAGAAGGAACATTACCAGATGGAGTGGCAGGTTCTGGATCCGGGTTTGGCAATTGGATGGGTACTGGAGCAACAGTTGATTGAACCTACTTATGTTTCCTTGCATAAGTCTTCACAGTACTATCATCAATCCTCCGCTGAAATTCACTAATAGTCCTCTGGATAGGAGTCTGGATCGGGGTTAGATTGCTCCCCCTGAATAGAGATAGTCTCCCCCTGTATAGGAACCTCTCCCCCTGATTCAGTGGAAGTACTAGGGGCAGGCCGAACTGGTTCAGACTCGTGGTAAGCAGACTGAAGTGGAGGTGGAGAGTCAATAGTCAGCACATCTTCACTAACACTCTCCCCCTGAAGAGGTGGGGACACATAATATAGAACACTTTCATGAAAGACAACATCCATGCTGACAAAAGTCCGGCGGAATGGAGGGTAATAACATTTGTACCCCTTCTATGTAGCAGAGTAACCCAAGAAAATGCAGTGGAGACTACGGGGTTCAAGTTTACCAGGGGACCTTGTATCCCTGGCATAACAAACGCAGCCAAATACCTTAGGTGGGACTATAAAGGAAGAAGAACCAAGTAATAGCTCAATAGGGGCTTTAGAATTAAGAACCCGATTGGGCAGCCTATTGATTAAATAGGCTGCAATAAGGACAGCATCCCCCCAATAAAGGGAAGGGACATTGCGAGCAAACAGAAGAGCTCTAGCCACCTCCAAGAGGTGGCGGTTTTTTCTCTCAGCCACACCATTTTGGGCTGGAGTGTCGACACAGCTGGTCTGATGGAGAATTCCATGGGGAGCAAGGTATTTTTGGAATTGACGTTCCATATACTCTGTCCCATTGTCACTCCTCAAAATTTGAAGATTGGCATTAAATTGGGTCATAACCAACTGATGAAAGTGCTGAAAACATGAAAAAACTTCATTTTGTGTGTGTGCATAAGGTAGACCCAAGTGAACCTAGAATAGCAGTCAATAAAGGTGACATACCGTCGATGTCCAGAAAGGGAAGCTTTCCTACTAGGACCCCACACATCAGTATGAACAACATGAAATAAGGAAGAGGATCTATTATTAGAAATAGGATAATTTGAACGTGTCTGTTTAGCCAAGACACAAGGCTCACAAAAAAAATCTTCCTTAGTACAGTCTTTAACTAATGCTGGAAATAAAATTGATAAAGTACCTAAAGGGGGATGGCCTAGCCTAGAGTGCCATTTGTGTAATTCAGAAGAGAAAGATGCAAAAGGTAAAGCCTGGGTAGGTGTAGGATCTCCATCAAGTAGGTACAATCCGCCATGCATTTTACCCGATCCAGTCGTCTTCCCCTAGTCCAGTTCCTGAAAAACATAGTGAGTGGGAAAAAAAAGTCACTTTACAATTCAGGGATTTGGTGATACTGCTAATGGAAAGAAGGTTAGTTGTAAATTTTGGAATATGCAACACAGATGACAGTGTAAGGGAAGGAGAACAACCAATGGATCCTTTTCCTGAGATGGAGGAGAGGGACCCATCAGCAATTTTGACTTTATCCTTGCCAGAAGCAGGAGAATATGTATTAAAAAGGCTGGAAGAACCTGTCATGTGATCAGTAGCACCGGAGTCTATGATCCATGGAGTGGAAACTACTGATGCACAATGACCAGCAAAGGAAATACCTGTACGGGCAAAGAAGGAACCTGAATTGGCAGCAGACATAGTAGAGGCAGCGGATGTCTTCAACATACGATGTAGAGCCTGGAGTTCTTCCTGGGAGAAACCGATGTCAACAGTGGGAGTTGGAGCTACACTTCTAGTGTGATTGGCTTTGTTTTTAGACTTAGCACGACCACGTTTGGCCTCAAAATCAGCAGGCTTCCCATGTAATTTCCAACACTGAGCCTTAGTGTGATATGGTTTGTGACAAGCTCACACTTCACAGGCTCCTTGGTAGTAGTAGTAGTAGCAACACTGTCAGAAGAAGTAGCAGGGGTGGAGCCAGCAGTCTGTAAGGCTGATCTCTCAATTTTGGGAGTAATCATCATGGCAGCCCTTCGTGTCTCTTCACTGTGAACATAAGAAAAAGTCTCCTCTAAAGTGGGGAAAGGAACCCGACCAAGGACTTGCATCCGGATAGGGTCATAATCATCATTGAGGCCGGCCAGGAAATCATAGATCCGAAACTGATCAACATAAGAATGATAGGCAGTAATGTCAGCAGTAGTAGTAGGTTGAAACCGAGCATAATGATCCAATTGCTGCCATAAACACTTGAGGGCAGCATAGTATTTAGTGACAGACATCTCCTTCTGAGTAGTATTTTGGAGTGTCTTCCTGATTTCATAAACCTGAGCACCACTTCCTGATTGATCATAAGTTCCCTTGACAGCAGTCCATATCTGAGTAGCAGTGTCAAGGAGGAGATATTGATTGGAAAGATCAGTGGTCATAGAATTTAAGACAAATGACATCACCATAGCATCGTTGGCAGCCCATTTAGTACAGTCAGCACCTTCTTCAGTAGGCTGTTTGGTGGTGCGAGTAAGATGGCCAGTGAGTCCCCTACCAGCCACGGTCAAGGATAGTGATCTGGCCCAAATTAAATAATTCGTACCATCAAGCTTTATGGCAGCAGCATAGGGAAGGAAGTCATTCCTAGTCTGACCATCCCCTCCAGAAGTAGCAGTAGTCATCTCTGAATCACCCATAATTCAGCCAGGCAGAAATCGATCCACAAATTTGAAAAAAACAGATCTTCAAAAAACTGAATCGAGTCTGAAGTTGCAGCAATTTCAGCTGTCAGAATAGGCTGAAAAACAGATCGAGTGCTCCTCTAGTAGTGGGGAAGAAGTCCTCCAAAAATTAGCTCCTTCGGATGAGCTAATAAGAAACCCTAAATTTATCAAAATTTAGGAAAAAACCTGATTTACAGAAAAATCGCAGGTTTGGAATCTGAATTAGGTTTGATCCAAAGCTGCAGTCTTCAATCAGGGAATGGTGTAGACCAATAATGGCAGGAACCAATCTCCAAAAAACCAGAAATCAAACTGTAGTTGAAGAAGTAGCTTGATCTCTAAAGATGGAGGGATTCTGCCGGCAGAATTAGGTCACACCAGTTGTCTTCAATCTTCAGTGAGGTGTCATTGAGGGCAGCAGCTATATCTTCATTGGATTCACCTCAAAGTTACCCTGAATGAGATAGAGAGTCCGAGAGTGGTGGAGAAGAAGAGAACTAGTAGCCGAGAGAGTTGGAGAAGAAAAACCAGAAAAATCGAGAGGGCTGCTCTTCAGATCAGAGGTGGCTCTGATACCATGTAAGCAGCAGTGAATATAAATGCTTGAATGATCTAAATCGATCATCCAGCCCCTTATTTATAATAATCTCAAATTACAATCAAAGTATGAATCCCCCCTAGTCCTATTCCTATTAGGAATTCCCACTACAATTAGGAATCCCAAATAGAGATCGGATAGAAGGGAAAAAACAGAAAAGAAGTAAAAAATAAAACATAAAATAATTAAAACAATAAGGACTAAATTACCCCTATCGGGTAAAGTAGCCCATTTCAACACATATCATTTGGAAGACTTTTTCATTCTTTGTTGTTAATACTTATGTAGGTGGGTTTCTGCACGAAGAGGGGGTATGACAGTTTTGGGGAAAGTTGCTGTTCCAAAGCCTGTTAATCTACCCAGTCAAAGGTATTCACTTCTGTTAAGAGTAATGCTTGTATATGCTCCATTTCTTTTCTTCTCAAACTGTCCCTTGATCTTTGTGTTCTTGCAAGGTTGGAGAACCATGGTCTGGACCCAAATGTTGAAATTGTCCCAAAGTGAGTTCATACTTCTAATACTCACTCTTTTATCCCCCCCCCCCCCCCGGGTATCTTTGTTAGGTTTAGATGATTTGATTCTTTTTTCAGTAATTCATCTAGAGTATAGATGTGTGTGGGTTAAATGGTGAAAATAACCCAAGCATATATTCTCTCTCTCTCTTCTCTCTCTCTCTCTCTCATATGGCCATATGACAGATTCTGGTGCAAATTGTAGGGGCACACTAAGCTGGGGCAGCTGTTCATCTTCTTCTTCTGCACCAAATGCATGGGGTTCTTCAGCATCACCACTTCTTAGTTCTGATGGAGTTGCTGGTTCACCTAGTCGGCTCAATGGCCGCCCTTCATCCGGTGGAAGTGGCTCTCGACCATCGACAGCTGGCAGTGATAGATCCTATGAATCTGCACCTAATGCATGGGGCCCAAATTCTAGGCCATCGTCGTCATCTGGAGTATTGTCATCAAATCAGACATCGATGGTGACAACGCGTCCTCGAAGTGCTGAAACAAGACCTGGTAGCTCTCAGCTATCCCGGTTTGCTGAGCTTTCTGAAAATTCAGTTGCATGGGGCGCATTGGGAACTGCTGAAAAATTGGTATTTTTTCTTGTGTTTGAATTAACTCTTCATTTTTAATTTGAAACCACAAATACATCCCCCAAATATTAATTATCTATTGAATACATGGACTGTTGCACTGTATCCAGATTGCCTTATTTACTTTTATTCATTCATTATTTTACATGCAGGGAGCCACGTCCTCCAAGGTTAATAACTTCACTCTGAGCTCTGGTGATTTTCCCACTCTTGGCTCTGACAAGAACAGCGAGTCCCCTGGGCGGCAAGGTGATTATGTTCTCTACTTTTGAGCAGATCAATTGTTGACATGTGTGAAATTTCTTCTTGAGATTTGAACATGTAAAAGAGGTCTGGAGTCGTATTGGCTGAGCATAAGGATGTTTTGAATTATCTTTCTTTCTGCTAAATTACATGTGATTTCAGAAAGTGTTGGAGATTCAAATTGGGTTTCAGTATCATAGCTATGATGGGTGACTTGAATTTACTGCACATAGTTTGGTGAAAAGTCTTCATCAGAGCTTTGCCATTTGGCAAAGTTATGTAGGTCCATAATTTACCCTCTCACTGGTTGAATTTGAGCTCAAAACAAGTTTGGAATGTGCTTCAATAGCGAGTTCAATTGACAAAGAGTCACAGAAATGCGACTAGGTTCGATTAAAGTGGAGTGGCAGTTTTGTAATTGTGTAAACCTTTACGACAGAAGTTTCCTGCATGGACAGATTCCAGTTCCATTCCCAGACAGACAGCATTTCTACCTTGTGGACTGATGATTTGGAATTTTGACCATTAGATAGGCCTTATGTAACTGTCAAATTTGAACCTGGTATGGACTTTTCCCTTGTTTTTTAACGGCTACTTTCCTACAGACAATCCTAAACAAAATTATTTTTTCAAACGATTTCTAAATTAGTATATTAACACATGAATAGTCAAATTGATCCGAATATCCACGCATAAGTCATGACTAGATGATGATGTGGACAATATGTCATATTGACCTGAGTAGTCAAATTGGTCTGAACATCAACTCATGACTAGATGATGATATGAATACTATGTAATGCAACCCTGGTTCCAAGATCCTGCTTTGGGATCACTATGGCCCATCCAAAGGTAATGGCGATTCTGTAAATATTTAGACTTTGGACCCTTAAGTGTGAATGAACCAGTGTAGGACCAACTACAGATGTAATTTGAAATGATAGGGGCTTCCTGGAATTTTAAAATAAGAATGGGAATGAATTAAACTAACTGACAACTGAGGGACTTTTGATTAATATTTTGAAGACAGGGACTTGAACATAAGAAGGAATGGTCTTCATCAACCCACGATAACAGCAACGAACCAGCTTAGATGTATGCTGGTTTCAAGTGAAGGAACTCATTCAATACAGGTTCGATATATGTGAGATTTCAGGGATCGGTTGCTGATCCTAAGTCCTATCAACTCCAACTAACAACTGCGTGATTCAGCAAATTGGAGTTCAAAAGGAGTTTAGGGGAATCAGGTCTAGCGGAAAAACTGAGGAATAATTTGACTGCAGATTCGATTCTCTCCACTGGATGGGTCTTAGGAGGTGGGACTCTAGGGTTTGAGTCGCCTATAGGTAGGCAACCTACGCCCAGAATATTAAGACGAAAGGGAGAGAAATGAGAGACAATCCTCATTTGTAACTGCTAGGGCTGCTGATCTCAGGAATTGGGAGAGAAAATAGAGTAGTGAGAATAATAGTGCAATTGAACCAATCTGGTCACACACAGCCACACTGCTATTCAGTAATCCAATCTCAACTTTTCATTCAATTCATTGTTCTAGTTGTAGGGTTACATGCATATACAAAAATATAAATTCCCACTTACATTTCAAAACAGAGATAGAACTCAACTAGAAAACAACACTAAAATAGGAAACTATCTCATCTGTTACCCAACTTTCTAAAATAAACAGAATAAAACAAAATAAAATATTACAATATTTTCTCCTACCCACATTGGACCAAAAGCCAGTTTTGATACTGGATCATCTCAGTCTAGGTTTCTAGTTTTGGTCATGCTTGTCCAGCCATAATAATGTTACTGCATCTATTTGTCCACAAATTTTGGACATTAATGAACAGTACCATGTGGGCCAAATGAGGGGTTCATGTATGAAGCCATTCCCAAACTGCCCATGTAGGTAAGCTGCTCCAAAACTTTGAACTCATTTTTTAACCTCTGTACTATATATGTAACATTGATGTGTATTGATGTGCTTCATTTTATCTGGATATAATAATTTTTAATGTGGATTGCAAAGATGGGCTAGTAGTATGCATATAATGAAGGTTTTCCCCAGTACTATCAGATCACTATTCCACCCAAAATGCTGTCTCGGTATTTCAAGGGCAATTTTGTTTGCATGCATATAACTATTGGGCTTGAAGGTTTGATTACATTCCATTTCCAAAGAAAGTAAACTTTTGGTGTTTTGGAAATGCAGTCAGTTTCGTAGTTTAGTGATGTTTTAATTATGACCTAGCTGAGAATGCCATCGAAGTTGACACATTGCTCTGATATTTCTCCAATATAGATTTTATTATTATTTATTTATTTATTTTTTTCTGTTTGGTCTGTTTTGGTTAATGCTTCATGGCAGGTCACAGTTCGCAGGGATGTCCTGTATCAGCTTCTGGTAGAGTTTCAACCTCGAAAGAGAGTTCAGGAACTTCTCCTGCTGGTAAGTGGGCATGTGCTTTAAAAGATTTGCAACTTTACTGTTCTCCTTTATCCAAAGTTTAAATTAGTGGAATATTAGCTCTCTTAATAAGGGGTGTGTACTTGCTGTTTTGTATATTTCAGACCATGAGCACGTTGATGCCAATGCAGAGGGGGAAACTGTAAATACTTGGACTGGTGATAAGTCCTCTTATGTTGTAGATGGGGCCTCACCTAGCATGGAGAATTGGCATAGGGATCCTCAACCATTTCCTAATACTAATATGCCACCTCAGCATCTTGAGCCTTGGCATGCTACACCTGTACGGCTCTCTTCAGATGGAGTTTGGTTCAGAGGACCTCCAGGTGGTCCACCATATGGAACCCCAGGCCCTCCTGGTAGCTATCCCCTTGAACCATTTAATTATTATCATCCACAGGGTCCACCTAGACCTTTGCCTAACTCACAGCCGGTTCCACGACCTGGATCTGGTCCAAGCAGTTATCACCACCAAAAAAATGCAGACTCTTACCGGCCCCAAATTCCTGAATCTTACTTGCGTCCTATGATGCCCATGAGGCCAGGTGTTTACCCTGGTATGGTGCCCTATGACGGCTATTATGGTCCCCCTCAGATGGCTATGTGCAATTCCAGTGATCGAGATGCTCCTGTTTTGGGAATGGCAGCTGGCCCTTGTGTATATAACAGATATCCGAACCAGAACCTCCATCATGACACTGGTAATTTCCATGCTAGGTCCGCTGGATATGGTTCTGCCAGCACCACTATGGTGAAGGAACAAGTGGAACATTCTCATTCTCATGATATCCAACGGGGACCATACAAGGTTCTTTTGAAGCAACAGGATGATTGGGAAGAAAAAGATGGAGAAGAGAATAGAGGGCATGCTATATCAACCAATGCAACCCTTGAAGGAGGGCAGCAACCAAGAACATCCGGGGAGAATGATTCAGTAACAGGTTGCAGAAAGTATAAAGCTGTGGATTTGCCAAAAAAAGCTTTTGGTGGAGAAGCTTTTCCACAACCCACAGATGATCGGGAAGGTTCTTCTGTTTCTGGTAGTATGAGCAATGCTAAGACAGTTAATGACACTTCGGTAAAAAAAGGTGAACCTACACCTACTCCAGGAGGTCCAAAACAATTCACCGCAACAAAAAGAAATCCCTCTCTGATAGATAAAATAGAGGGCTTAAATACTAGAGCTCGGACATCTGATGGCCGGAATGATTGTGACTCTATTTCAAGTATAGATGAGAAGATGAAAAGGTCAAGGTTTGTGAGTGCTAATGTTGACCATTCCATGAATGAAAACGAAACTCTTTCTGGTGCTGCCTCTGCTGAGAAAACGTACAAGATGGGAAGGCCAATTCTGTCTTCTCAAGAATCTGGCACTTATACAAGAGACAAGACCCTTGAACAGAAAACTTTCAATGGTACAGCTGTTGTCTTGCCAGTTAGTGAATCTCAAGCTTCTGCTGGCAATGTGTTGAATGCTCCTGTAGTTGGACAGAAGAATCATGATCAGTTTCATAAGAGATTGCAAGGTGCTGAAGTTAGAGTGGACAATCAAGTTAAGGGAAGGTTTACTCAGGATGGTGAGGAATGGAGAAAGAAACCTCCTGTTGCGAAGTCTTCGACTGTTATTCCTGCTGCAAATATGGAGACCTCTGATGTAAATGTACAAGTCTTCCATGCTCCTCAAGAAGCTTCTGAGAAGTCTGACTCAACCATTCATGGAAGGACTGGAGGAGAATATGGAACATCCTCTTTTGAACCAAACAATTATAATGCACAGGTAGATTTTTCAATGGGGAAGGGTTCATGGGTCAATTTGGAAATGAGTTGGACTTATATTGGTGAACATTTCGACCAAGGGAGTGTTAATCAGTATAAGATTAGCTTATGGGTGTCAATTCTTCTAAGTTGGCCCAGGATATCATTTCCCTACATTTGTACATGTATTCCAAAATCTGATAACATTTAGAGTAACTTTTTATATTCTTTTGCACTTCCTTTTCCCCCAATCAGCGTGCTAAGAGGAAAGAAAAAGCAACCCAACATGCGAAGCAGCTTCAGACGGTAGAGGAAGAGTTGAACAGGCGGACACAAGCAGAGAACTCATCTCGAAAGTTAGAAAACTGTGTGTCAGCGAGTGGCTCTATCCAGCAGAAGCGAGAAGACCCCAGGTCTCATGTAGATAATGGCAATTCCAGACCAGCACATGACACTGCTGATGGTGGGAACTCCAGTGCGGTTGCCCAGGGCACTGATAGGCTTGGAGAGTCGAGCAACTTGTCCAAGGATCTACCTTTGGAGGCTTCAAAATGTGAGCCCCAGGACTCCGTGGAGTTACACAACTTGTCTGTGCCATTGCAACAAGATGTTAATAATGCGGATGCTGCTAATCCTAAATCTGCTCAACCTGCACAAGTTCAGGAGAACATTTCTAGCAGACAGAGACCAATGGGTCATAGGAAAAAGCTGAATATACCATCAGACAAAAATTTAAGTGAAAGGCCAACTCTCACTGGAAGTAATGGGGCCTCAAAAAGTCATGTTAATGTGGTTCCAGATGTAAAAGCCCCGAGTGGTGATTCTGGCATGCCCAATAATGCTTGTAGTGTTGATGATCCCTTACCTCCGCAGAAAAGAAAAACACAGAGGAATGGGAGGAGCAAGCACAAGCTGGATGAAACTTTATCTGGAACTCTACCCTTGTCAACATCCACTGAAGAAAAGCCTGTAAAGGTTCGCGTAGAAAGTGCTAAAGCAAAGGCTTCTGAAGTCGTGTTAGAAGTATCCTCAGTTCATGTCATGAATTCAAGGGAGTCTGTGGAGGTTCAAGATTGTCAGAGTGTTCCATCTGCTGACCAAGGTTGGTCGCTGTCAACTGAAGTAGCCAACAGTAGAGCAAACAACCAATGGAGGCCTCAACCTCGCCGGATGCCTCAAAACCAACAAGCTACTAGATCAGCAGATAAATTTCATGCTGGTGAGGCTGTTGTTTGGGCTCCTGTCAGGTCACAGAACAAAAATGAGGAATTAGAAGGAGCTAGCCGATGCACAACTCCTGAGGCTAATGCTTCCTATACAAAGAATGGGCAGGGGATGGAGAGCAATATGACAAGAGGCAAGAGGGCTGAAATGGAGAGATATGTCCCAAAGCCTGTGGCCAAAGAAATGTTGCAGCAGGGTAATACTGAGCGTCCATCTCCCAAAATTAATCAATCCATATGTGACAAGGCACCTCAAAAAGTGAAATCTGGTTCTGAGATTACTGAAAGTGGAGGCCTTGATGGCTTGGCTACTGGGAAATCAGGGACTGTCGTGGTGCCTAAGAATGTGGGGAGCAAGCATAATACGCATGGTAAAGCTCATGGATCATGGTGCCAACGTGGTTTGACTGAGCCACCTCCTGTGCAAGGCTTGCAGGAGGGATCAGCTCTCTCTTTAGGCACCAGCAAGAGTGCTTATAAACCCATTGAGCCACCCCAACCCCAGAAGACTGAAACATACTCATCGAAGGGGCCAGAAAAATATTCTGACAACTGGACTTCTAATAATCCTGTCTCAACTGATCCTGTCACAACTGATGTGAAGAATAACAGTTTAACGGGGAGAGGGAAACGACATCCTTTTAAGGGACACAAAGGTACCGAGCACAATTTTGTTGATCAGAAACATGTTCATGGCACTGATAAAATTGATGCTCAAACTTCAGCACTTGAGCTGAACCAGCCTGAGGGAGGAGTTGCATTGAGAGAAAACTATGTTGGGGAACATTCAACTTCTCACTGGCAACCAAAATCTCAGCCGCATGTTGCACATAACCAGAGAGCCAACAGGGGCAATGGTGGTCAAAAGTTTACGGCGCATGTTAGTAGGAATTCTGAAAAGGAGTTTACTCAGCATGCTGATGGCCGCACATCACAGAACAAGAACAAGGATCATGGTCCTTTTCCAGACCAGCCTCAGCCTCAGCCTCATCAGTCAGAGATGTCAAAGACCAATGTCTCTGAAGGATCCACTGTACGCAGCCATGAGGCTAAGAAAGAAAAGAAGGGTGTAGATTCATTCAAACAGCATGCAGTCTCCCCAAACCAAGATCCTGTTAACAACAGTGAAATCAGTCCTGCAAATATTGATACCCAACATGAGCAACAGTTCTCTTCTGGATTCCGCAGGCATGTGCACCACAATGGTTGCTTTAACCGGGTGCAGGAATCACCTCATGCAGGCCACAACCCAGCAAGGCAAGATAGCAGCAAGCAAAATCATGTGCCTGGAAATGGTGAGAGGAAGAGGCAGAATTCACATTATGAGTACCAAGCGGTTGGATCACACAATAACAAACCGGAGGACTCCTCTGAAGGTTCCCGTGTAATGGGTTCAAGATACCGTGAGAGGGGTCAGAATCACTCGAGGCGTGGTGGGGGAAACTTTTATGCCCGAAGCAACGATAGCATTCGAGTTACTGCTGGATATGGTATTGGAGAGTGAAAACATACCATGTTTTCTTGTTCAAAGCCATTTCTTCATACAGTTTGGTAGGGTACTGGCTTGATCACAAATGCCATGCAGGTATATTAATTGCTCTACTTATCCATTGTCAGTCTGTTAATTGCAATTATTGACTGGTTCATCTGATTATACATGTCTGTTCAGCGTGATTTAGGGCCAGGAGTAAAAATTGAGCGAGGCATAGGTGAAAGCTGGTAAAGGTAGCGGATGTGGTTGGATTTTTTTATTTTTAAGATGTATTTGATTTTGAACAGCCTGTTTACTCATATTCAGTTTACTGTGGAAACTCTCTGGTTCTCAAAGGTTCGTCTGCAGCCGTGTTGATGAATCAGTGAAGATAACAAAAACACAAGGAAAAAGGGTTCTGCTTATTCCTCCTTTGAAGACATCCCATGGTGATTGGTGATTGGTGATTGGCATTTTTACAGAGCAATGGTGAAAAAAGCACATTCTGTCCCTTCCCGTGTTGGTCCCTAGTAGGATAGACCGGGTACTATGTTTACATCCTAACGTGTGTTTTCGACTTTTTGAACATAGCTATTAAAAAATAAAAATTTCCACTTAATTCAGTCTCTTTTTTTTTTTTTTCTGTTTTAATGAAAAATCATAATTACAAAACCAGGTTTTTACGACTTGATTTGCCTACCTCAAAACCTGGTGACTTGGTTAACTCAAACAGGTAAGCAGGTGCGGGATATGCTGGGTTATGCGCCACCCACCCGATTAGCATTCATGGTTGTCAGATCTCTTTTGTAGGTTTATCTGTTCGTTCATTAGATTTTGTGCTGTGTTCTTCCTTTATATCTCAATGAATTTAATTCAATTTTATTAGTTCCAGCAATTGTGTATAATAATTGAATTTATATTCCGGTGAAAGAAAGATCAGGAAAGAACCCGTCAAACTGATCGGAGTGTAGGTACTCTACTGCTTCCAAAGAATTCAATAGGATCTGAACACCTTTTAATTCTACTGTCCTCAACCATATCAAAAGTTATTTTGATGGATAGCTCCTCTTCTGCAAGCCCAGCGCCCAGAGGGGTGTCCGGGTGAGCCATCTAACAACTAATGTTTGGGTTTTCGGTATCCCCCTTGGGTTCATCATCTGTTATGGTTTTCATAGTTCCCATGGATGATTAGTATACTTGTACCAAAAAAATTGTATAATTTTTTTTTGGTGAAAAAAAAAAAATTAACAAACTTTTAACATTTTTTGAGTAGATGGAAGACAACAACACTCTTTTCACTAACTCTTTGATTTAACTAGCGTGTAGGTATTCAGTTCTAATATTGACAGGTGTTGCCCATATTCTTTTCGAGAAAGGATATGAATGTAATGTAGAATATCGAGGATAAAATACATTCACATCCATGCTTTATTCGATCTTGGTTGTGGAGACAGAGATGCAATTTAAGGTTGTGCTTGATATGCATTCACAAAATAACTTTTAAGCCTATAATTCATGTTGAAGCGAGAAAATAAAATTTCTTCACTCTCTCCATTTTGGCATAAGATTCTACTTTTCTCCGTGTCAATTGATTCTAGTAACCTGGGCTTCATTCAGATGCCAAAGTTTTCTAACTGAGTGATCAGAAAGTGGTGTAAGATAGATTGAATAATGGAATAAACAGAAATTTGAAGAATTGAACAGAGCTAATAAATCACCTAAGAGAGGAGAATCCAACAAGGAAGAACGCTGCCCGATTGTGTGGCCCCTGCACCAGCACAGGATCCAATTAGAGGAAGCAAGGCATCAATCATGAGGGATTTTTAATTTTGTAGGAGGGCTGGGCAGTGTCAAGATGCATGCTGCATGTGACTAGGTAGTGCTCTTTTTCCCTATTCATAATTAGTTCGATAGCATTTTTCAAATTTTGTCAATGCTATAGGGGGTTATGGTTCAAGAAATTGGTATTTTTTTTTTTTTGATGAGAGTTCAAGGAATTGGTATTGGATTTGTAGTATTGGTTGATTCATATCGATATCGATAGAGATTGATATCGATTCCTGATCAATACGATATTGATCCAAGGGTACTTATCAAGGGTAAAAACATAAAAAAAAATAAATTTTATTGAATTTTAGGGGTCAAACCATTTGATCCAGACCAATAAAGGCCTATCCGAATAACTACTATATTGGTATTGGCTGAGACCGATACTGATTACTAAAACCCTGATAGGGGTTTCCACAGTTGTTTAGTATCGCACCACCATCAATCAAGCAAAAAGAATGCTACTTGGTTGTGTGGAGCCCGAGTCCATTAGTACTTGCACGACAGATTATCGCCCCATCGGATGAAATAAAAAATCCCATCCGTATTGATGTCTTTTCTTTTGTTTTTTCGATGTCTTTCCCAGTCAGTCAAGTTTCATCTTGATGTGAATTTGTTTTAGGGCCATTAAGGGTTAAAAAACATGGTTATCGAACGCAATTTTCTTCAACTTTGACCGTATGAGTAAAATGGTTCATTCTGGGTAGAAACTTTGATCAAGGAGATGGATGGTTAACTGTTCGATTCGTCAAAGGCACAGCACAGTGTTGCGAATTGCGAAAGGAAATATTCACAGTAGAAGAAAGCTGCACCTGCAAGAGAATTTTATGAGATTTACAGACAAAAGTTAATTCGTAAACCTGATTTCCGAGCTTAGTTAATCAGATAAAGTATGCATATTTGCCCGCGTACGAGGCGAGAGAAACCAGCTCTGGAGTGTGGACTATGGAACCAGTGATTCGATCGGTTTGAACTTCGAACTCGAAACTTGTGTCTCGGATGCGATAACCGGTACATCTAAGTTCTCATTTTCTCATCTTTTTCACCGTGCCCTTATTTTCAGAGTAGATTCTTCGAATGGTCGTCTTTTAATTTTTTTCCCCACTCAAATGGGCTCAGAATCGACCGTGGTGTCGTTGTCGATTCTCTGAAGGGTGGTGGTTGCGTTTCGCAAATGGCGATTTCGAGTGGGTCTTCTCTCTCTTGGGTTGCTACTTCTATTTCTTCTCCTCAGCCAAAGAGAAGCTCTAAGGTATTTGTTAGCTTCTTTTTATTCAGGTTACCACTGTAGGAATGTTCGCTTCTCCCTTCTTTTGCTGCCACCCGAAATAGATTTGTCTTTCAGGGTTCTAAATAGCCGGGCGCCGTAGTTGACAAAATCATGTGCCTCTGCTTCTGAAATCTGAATGGGGAAATGCAGTTTTAATCAAATTTAACCATATAAACAATCAGAATTTATCTTGCTAACGGACAAAATGTTTGGTATGGAGGTTTATATAGAAGTGGGGTGATCAGTGCTTACAATTCTACAATCCATGGGAAGCTTCTTTTTATTCAGGTTATCACTGTAGGAATGTTCGCTTCTCCCTTCTTTTGCTGCCACCCGAAATAGATTTGTCTTTCAGGGTTCTAAATAGCCGGGCGCCGTAGTTGACAAAATCATGTGCCTCTGCTTCTGAAATCTGAATGGGGAAAGGCAGTTTTAATCAAATTTAACCATTTAAACAATCAGAATTTATCTTGCTAATGGACAAAATGTTTGGTATTGAGGTTTATATAGAAGTGGGGTGATCAGTGCTTATAATTCTACAATCCATGGGAAGCTTTGTTATGTTTGGCATGTGATCTTGTTCGTATCCTTCCTAGAGTTTAGGTCTCGCTTCTTGATGTTTGATTGAACACCTGTGAATGTCTTAGTGAGGGATAGCTGCTGTGCGTTGGAGATGTTCGTGATTGTGACGGGCCTGTGTTTCTAACATGTTATGCCATGTTCAAGTGCTCTCTATGTGTATGGGCTATCCCATTTGTTAAGCAGGCAGATACCCATATCTGTGGACACCCTTGAATTTCAAATACATAAAGAATCATTTATATTATGTTTTCCTTTGCTCCTCCATTCCCTCTCCATGCATTGGCTTTGTGTTCTGGCAAAGATTCCAGTTTTAAGAGCCTGATTAAGGAAAATGAAAGCAATGTCACGGAAGACCCAAAAAAATGCCGAAGGAGTAAAAGAACTGATCCTTTGATTATTATGTCTCTTTACTTTTGGAAACAGGAATTTCGTACAATGGTAGTCATCATAAGTTGAAATCTTGTCCGCTCTAACTGCTCCAAAAGAATGTATCTTCTCTAGGAGTCTTGTGGGTAAATACATTCTCTGAACTTAGAAAGGATGACAAACCATTCATAGTGCTCCCTGTAAATGCAGCAGACTGTTTGGGGGAGATACTGTATTCAATAATCTTGAATCAAAATTGCTTTAAAGACGAGTCATCATTGTAGGCCGCCTCATTGCCAAACAAGGTTGTTCAAGGCCCTCCATATTTTATGGGGTGATTCTTCCCGTTCTCTAGGTCAATTTAGTTTCTTCAGTTTCTTTTTTTTTTTTTTGGGGGGGGGGGGGGGGGTTTAAGGAGTTTCTCCAGTTTCATCTTGTTTTTTTTTGGGTGCTTTTCTATACTCAATTAACCATTCTTTTTCTTTCCTCTTCAACAGCATTGGTTGTAATTTATATTCGAACACAAGAGAGAAGTTACTCTTGGGCTTTAAGAGAGAGATAGGAAAAGTGATGCAGATATGGTAGCAAAAATGTTTTTTCTATTTATAGAAGTGGTGTCAGTATCTGACACAAAAATAGGTTTTCCAGCAGGGATAAATTTTGAAAATGAGGTTTCAATGTTAAAACTAGATCAGTCAAGTTTGATCAATGTTATCTTTACTTCCTATTGTGGGGCTGTCCTTGCAAGTATGATTACTAGGTCCGGGTGCTTTGGTTGTAGTTGAACTTCTATAGAAGACTAGTATCAAGGGTTCTAATTCCATGCTATTGGGGTTTTATGGATTCCATTTTGATGATTTCATTGTGTGCTGGTAGCCTTTTTGAGATCAGTAACTTACTGGTTCATAACTTTTGACATTGTACGGACTGTGGAGTATATCATCATTTTTTCATTTGCATCCTTGCACAAATTAATTCTAATGTAGCTTTTATCAGATCTACATGCATTAGACATTGTCCCTATACTTACTGTTTGTCATTCTATCCTCTTTAGATTGACCTGTTATTTAAGTTTCTGTATCTTGAAGTACTTATCTATTGGGATTGATGCTGTTCTATTGAATTCTTTCACACATGAACTTTTTTGTTATTTCTTTCCTTTCCTTTCCCTTTAGAATGCCTTACTTTTATTTATTCATTGCCCTAGTAATTCCCATGCTTCAATGTCCAGCCAAATATATTGCGGGGATTGTTCAATGGCCACCAATGTGATCTGCAATCGCTTAGTCATTTTGATGGTATCTTTCAAGATCTTTTTGGCATTTACCATTGTTCAAATTCCTGGTGCTGGAACCCAACTTGGCCAGCCTATAATCTGTCACAAGTCTGTGAAACTCATTGAGCCTGGAGAATTGGGAGCCAGCCAGTGCACTCTGGTTTGCTCTATTGGTGCAATTGATTTTGCCAATTCAAATGCAATAGAGGAGGCATGGAGGACTCATTGCCTGAGATTTTTAATGTTGGTAATGACTATTGCTTTATTTTAATTCTATTTTGAATGCTCACACTAAGTGCTTTTTGGTCTTTATGTTATTGCAATTTGCAAGTAGGGAGGTCGATAAAGATCATACATGGGGCATGGAGGGGAAAGGAAAAATCCCAAAGATGGAAATCAATTTGGTTTGCTACTTCTGATGATTCATATGGTGAACTCAAGCTAGATGCTTCAGATACAGAACATAAAGCAGAAGATATCATGCCAGAAAGCATTTCACAGACCCACCTTGAGAGAAGTGGAGGAAAACCAGGTCTTATCTCATTTTATGATTATCCATATGGAGGAAGAGGAAAGATATCTGTATCTGGCCCAAGAAAGAATCAACACACTCTCTTATGGTTTGTCGGTCCTGCTGTCCTTGTTGCCTCTTTCGTTTTCCCATCACTTTACTTGCGCAGAATACTTTCCACTATATTTGAGGACTCCCTGTTAACTGGTAGGTGGCCTTATTTTACTTTTATACTGTAATCTATGTGTAAATAAGCGTAATGTAGTCTGTGCATATATGTAAAAGCAAAAAAGCTTATTAGAAAAAGAGAGCTAGTTTACATCTCTTCTGTAAATGTATTGTCAGGGAAAATGATGCTTATGCATGGGGTTTTTACAAACACTTGGTGGGCTGCAAGCATCTAGGATGTCTCCCAGAAAAAGGTGGTCTCTATGGTTGACTAACCATCTGATCTACTGAAGTTATGTGGACTATTTTCTACAATAGTCTGTTTTTCAATTTTAAAGAGAACTTGGTGGATCGGATGGTTGTTCATTTGCAATAATATTTAAACTAGGAGTTCTCCTTGGTGAGACACATTTAGTGTAGGGTCTGAATCCCCTTTATGAGATGTTATTGCAGTTATGGATGGTAATACCATTAAACAAGTTATATAAATGTTGGTACATTTTTTCTTTTACAATCCTTCCTTTTTACTGCATCTTCCCCTCTTATTATGGTTATATTCATCTGGTGCACTCTTTAGACTTAACATCCCATTCTCTGTATCTGCAGATTTTCTTATATTATTCTTCACAGAAGCTCTATTTTACAGTGGAGTTGCGGTCTTTCTTCTACTAATAGACTATCTACGGAGGCCTTGTGAGCTGGTCTCTTCTTCAATGAGTTATGTAAATGAGACCAACCATTTAGGGCACCGCATCTCCTCGGTTACTGTCTTAGTACTGAGTCTTATTATCCCTATGGTGACAATGGGATTAGTCTGGCCATGGACAGGACCAGCAGCTTCAGCTACTCTTGCTCCATACTTGGTTGGGATTGTTGTGCAGTTTGCATTTGAGCAGTATGCGAAGTATCGAAAATCACCTTCTTGGCCCATCATTCCCATTATCTTTCAGGTAATAATGTACAAAGGAATTAGTGCAGTTCTGGAAAAGAATGGCAGGGTTAATTTTTTTTCTTCATGGATTGTTCATTTCCCTGGTCGCTTGTTAGATTAAAGCTTATCATATTTTTTACTTATCAAATGCAATAAGTAAACATGATCCATGTAGCTGACCCCTTTAATTGGGATTAAGCTTTGTTGAGTTGAGTTCTTACAAAATGAAATAACTAAATTTGTGAAATCATTATATGAGTTTTGAGTTCTCTCGACCTGCGGAGTTGAGAGTTTCGCCCTTTCTATTCTTTTTTTAATGTACTAGCTAGGTTTGAACCCATGACGAAATGTTATGCTATAATGAATTAAATAGGCTCCTCTCTCTCTCCCAACCTACCCAATTCCATTAGCAGTAAATGTGTTAAATATCTGTTACCTCTTTAACTGTCTTTGATGCTCAATGGCATCTTATGCTGTCAATATGCTGTCATTGCTCAAGTCAGATCTTTGAAATTCGAGTGCCCAAAAAGAAAAAGGATCATTTGATATTCTGGTAAATATGGTTTGTGTAGAATCTTAACAAATAAGATTTTTGGAAGTCTGATAAATAATAGTTGGCAGTTTTTGTGGTTAAAAGAAATTTTTATCAGTGACCAATAAATATGGTCTAGCTCTTTTTATTCTTCATGAGTGGCCAAGATGTTTCGCTGTCGCTTGTTAGTTGTGGTCAACATACAGAGTACTGTGCATCTTTTATGTTGGTGCCATATTTGATGCCGCCCTCCTTGAAAACTGGCTGTAAATAGAAAATTTGTTACTATTTACGCCTTTTATTTCTAATGTTAAAACATTTACAAAGCAAGACTCTGATGTTGGAACTCTACAGGTTTATAGATTGCACCAATTGAATAGAGCAGCACAGCTGGTGACAGCTTTATCCTTCACAGTTAGAGGAGCTGAGGCAACTTCACATAACTTGTCCATAAGCAGCTCTTTGGGAACGCTGTTGAATGTTCTCCAATTCCTTGGTATCATCTGCATCTGGTCACTCTCAAGCTTTCTCATGAGGTCCATTCCTTCAGTCACAGTACGTGAACAATAGATTCTCTTTAAAAATGTTGGTAGCAATATCCTTGTAGTCCTACTGGGGAAATTTTCTCTTTAGCCTATTTCAGATGGCCAAGATGTTATGAGGGCTGGTTTTCCATGATTGAGTTGCTCTAGTCCAGAATTTCTAAATGAAATGGTTATATTGCAATTTGACTTGATCCCAAACCGAAAGCAACTGCTGGACCCAGCTGCTAATGATGGCAAATGAAACGGGACCAAGGTTGAACAAAAGTACTAGCTGTTACACAACTGTCTCTCACCATGTAATGAATTTTCTGATAGACCCTGTTTTATCATTGTTGTACTGCATGGCGTCAACAAGTTCATCACCTTTTTAGTTGTGTATATGTTAGTTCTTTGCTGATTTAAGATGTTAGCTTTTCACGGTTAATATGCATCTACCGTAATGTGGAAGGCTGGGTAAATTGTATCAATATAACCAGAAAATACTGAAGCTGTGCGTAGTGTTGTCCTTTTGTTACACAGTTTTTTGTTCACCTCAGATTCTTGCATGGAAGGTGGCAAGGTCAAAGAAATTCAGACCCAAATATGCTATGCTCCTAGTTAAGCGTTTAAGCAAATAATTATGTCTGTTGTGGATGTGCTTCAGTGTGTCTACACAAATCAAAGTTTTACTCTGTTTCTATGAGCCATGGCTTTCCAGGGCCTGTATTGGCACCAAAGACCATAAGTATCTTGCAGGGTCTACACCAAACAATGGCAGAAGAATTCAGGCCTGTATGGGTAGGGAACACTGACATTTATCTACGGCTTATACAAGGGAACTGACGAGGGTGGCCTTTTGACATGTACAAAATCAAATTTGCTGGATGAGAATTCAACCAATTGATGCAGTTTTCCGTGGCGATTTCCTGGTTCTTTTTTTCTGAGCATGATAAGGACACATTCAAAGGAGCCGATGACGACGACGACGACGAAGAATGATTGAGTAGCGATAGCAGAAGGAGAGGCCCAATGGTCCAATATTCTTTCTCAATAGATCAAGCCTCATAGTTTCAATCTCTTCTACGGTGTTACAGAGCATCCCATTAGTGTCTTTTTTAGGTATGAAAAATTACACCTCCTTTATTTTCTTTAATTTTCCTTCCAGCCAAAAACCGAGCTGAGGATTTTATTGATACCCAATTCAAATATTGTAAGTTACAAGAAGAATAATAAACTAATTTTAATCTTCTTCACAAAGCTTAGAAGGAAGGCGTGGGGTGAGAAGGATGTCTAGTGGGGTTGCTTAGACAGTAATACACCAACAAGATTAAGGCTACAAATGTTCCTATTACCTGAGATGGGATAAGAAGCTCTATTCTATTCTAATCTAATCTAATCTAATATAATCTAATCTAATGGGAATGAATTGCACATTCAAGCCAAGCAAGCTTCCTCTGCTACTTCTTTTGTAGCAAGTTGCAGACTATTCTCCAGAGCTATATAATATATATAAGCTCTAGGTAGCTAGAACCGATCAACCTAGCTACAACTCGATCTTAGGGAAAAAATTCCGAACTGCTACTGCATGATCCACTCTGCATTTAATAATTTTTGAGAGTCCTTTTCTGTTTTCAATTAAAATATTGACATTAAAAAAAAAAAAAAAAAAAAAAAAAAGTGAAAAATTAAGAAAAAACTAACCATATTGAATATTTAGAAAATAGTCTTAGATCTTTTGCAACCTGTAAAATTAAGTCGTATTCCATCTATACATTGGCGTATTCTCTTTTCAATATATTTCAACCAACCATTCCTTTGATCAAAGTTTCATTCTTTCATTTGATTTTAAAGTTTATCTTACCCCTGTCCGAGCGCTTTGTCCGAGGGGGGGTAAGGCGATCATTGCACGCCTCATCATGTCTGGACAGTACGATCCTGCCGGGTAACTCGGTAATAGAGGATCTGAATTATCCCTTCTTTATTCCCTGTAATTTTTCTTTCAACCAAACGGATCCAATAAGGATTTTAATCATACGTAATTAAAACATTGTAATCCTCATTTCAGTAAACTCATTCGCCCAATCACAACCAGCGAGCGATGTACACCGAGTCAGATCATGAATTGCACATTCATGCCAAGCAACTTCTGCTAGCTAGAACAGAGTCCACCGACAACTCTTACATTCCTACTGCATTTAATTAATATTATTAATTTGGAGAGTCCGTCTTTTTCTGCATGCTTTCAACATGTAAAATGTTGACGTTTTAACCAAAAAAGAAAAAAAGAAAAAAAGAAAAAAAAAAAGGTAACTTGTATTCCACCTTCTAATTAAAAATAACTAAAAGGTCACTTATATTCGTAACTTCTAATCTAAACCGTTGAACATGCAAAGTCACTCAATCTGTTACCTGTTGTACGTCACGGTTATCATCTTCATCATCTGCTTTCTTATTTATTAATTAATTTTACTCCATAATTGAAATGATAAGAAGACAAAAGTCAAATAATCAACCTCAAATTTTTTTTTTGATGAACTATAGTATTATCTTGGTCATCGATCTTCATCATCTTTCCAGCTGTATTTCAACTAGAATTGACATGGTAGACCCCAAAACTCTGGTAAGTGGTAAACAACTCGGCCACCCATTCCATGCAATACCACTCCAGCCTCTCTTCCTATTCATGAATCATGATATCAGAATATGATTACAGAGGAACTCTCTTGGTTCGAAACAAGCCAACGTAAGCTCAAAAACCTTCAAAATTGTATCATGCTGCTTCAAAGCTCACATTACTGAAGGCATCATTTGGGGGTAACATGAAATTTAGAGATTGCCCCAGCTTCCATGGATACAATTATGAAGAAACCATAAAGGTGAATCTCATGTGAGATGAAATCCCCATTACACACGAATACATAAGGATTTTGTTAATAATATTCTAGAATCACAAACAGAAAAGAGGAGATATACATACCATTCACCATACTCCTACGAGTCCTACTAGTCATTATTCCCTTTAATTTTACTTTCCAACCAAACGGAACCATAAGGGTTTTATTCATACGTAAATAATAAACCAACTCTAATCTTCATAAAGCTTAGAAGGAAGGCGTGGGGTAAGAAGCATGTGTAGTGGGGTTGCTTTAGGCATGGAGAGTCCTAAGCCTTCAGTCATGTCTACCGGTTCAGAGGTCTCAAAATTGAATCCTTGTAGTAGATGAGCAAGAGTCAAGTGCAAGACTTGCTTGGCAAACGAAATACCCGGGCAAGATCGTATGCCGGATCCAAAAGGAATGAGCTCGAAGTTCTGACCCATAAAATCTACTTGTGAATGTGTAGTGAGAAACCCCACTTGAGGGTCCCGATGAAACTTCCACAGATTTACAAGCAAACGTGTGCCCTTGGGGACAACATATCCCCCCAAACTTGACAGTCTTCCAAGGGTTCATGTGGTATTGACAAAGGCAGTGGAGGGTATAGCCGTAAAGTTTCCCTGACAATGGCTTGGAGGTACACCAGGTTCTTAATATCTAATTCTTCAACGTGTCTGTCCCTGCCAACATGGACATCCAACTCATCTTCGGCCCTTTTCAGTACTTGGGGATTGTTCAATACCAAAGAAAGTGCCCATGTCAGGGTGAGGTTGGTTGTTTCGTAGCCACCTCCGATGAGGTTCTGTGCATAGATAAAAATATATGGACGTTAACAGAGGAAGGTTAATTAAGGTTTCAAAAAATGAAATTGAAAATTAAGGTACAAAACAAATTAATTAACATACCAGTACAGTTGATTTGATGACAGTATCACGATCATAAATAACCATAAATCAAATTGTCGTCAGGAATGACGGATAGCATCACGTCAATGAAGTCCAGCTGATCTTCTTGATCTTCTTCTTCATGGATCCTGCTGTGACGACCACGAGTACGATGTTCATCAATCCAATTTCCAATTATAGAATCTATTTCCTTAGCAGCAGACTTCATGGCTCTAATATGTCCTCCCAAGTCCAACCATTCAGAATAGGGTATTGCATCCGATACAACAAACACCCCACTTAGGTACTTACGCCATTTGAGACATTGCTTTCCGGAATCGCTGGGCCTCCTCCTCTTCAACCTCATGATTTTCAGCAGCACCACCACCAATAATATTATTGTTCCCATAAAAACGTTTCCCAGTCATTAGTTTTGTGATGACATTAAAAGTAAGGTGTTGGAACCACTGCTTCATCTCCACTTTGATAGGATCACGTCGTCGTCAATCAGTAGTACTGTTGTTGTCCTTGGCCGCCCAAACTGAGTACAATTCTTTGATGGATCTGTCTACTTCAGAGATCCTAACATGCCTGAGCTTGTGAAGACGGGTATTGGAAAGTAGCTCAAGAGTGCTCATCTTACGGATCTCACGCCAATATGACCCATAAGGTGAGATCCCAAACATAGCATAGTGGAAAAACAAGTACTTGCCTGCAGCGAAATGAGGGCGTGTAGCTAAAACCCTGTCGTTGGTAGTGAAGCAGTCCTTGATCATCTCTGCACTGCTCACAACCAGCGATCGATGTACGCCGAGTCTGAGCATGATGGCCGGCCCATACTTGTCGGCCATAGCTCCAAGCGTTCGTTGAACAGGGGTTTTACCTCCAAGCAAATGGAGATGACCAATGACCTGGCAAGGCACCAGATGGTGTTGGGGCTTCCCTTCCGGCCCTCCCCGGTTTTGTTTCTGCCTACACAGTAATGCACCAACAAGATTAAGGCTACAAATGTTCCTAATACCTGAGATGGGATAAGAAGCTCCATTCTAATCTAATCTAATCTACTGGGAATGAATTGCACATTCAAGCCAAGCAAGCTTCCTCTGCTACTTGTTTTGTAGCCAGTTGCAGACTTATCTCCAGAGCTATATAATATATATAAGCTCTAGGTAGCTAGAACCGATCAACCTAGTTACAACTCGATCTTACGGAAAAGAATCCCAACTCCTACTGCATGATCCAGTCTGCATTTAATTATTTTAGAGAATCCTTTTCTGTTTTCAATTAAAATATTGACTTATTTAAAAAAAAAAAAAAAATAAACAGAGTGAAAAATTAAGAAAAAAAGCATGAATATTTAGGATGATCAACAGATGTGAAAGGACAATGTGACTAATCTAACCATATTGAATATTTAGAAAATAGTCTTAGATAGATCTTTTGCAACCTGTAAAATTAAAGCATATACTATCTATACATTGGTGTATTCTCTTTTCTGGTATATTTCAACCAACCATTCCTTTGATCAAAGTTTCATTCTTTCATTTGATTTTAAAGTTTATCTTACCACTTGGTGACCTCTATATGTATTGTATTGTGTTCGGTTTTATGTCTTGTATTATGTAGTGGTTCGCATAATTATTATTAAGATTGTATATATTTGGGTCGATTTTGGGTCTATTTTGCGTTCATACATAAAATTGAAATTGTGTGGAAATTAGGGTTTTAAGATTTTTAATATATTAATTTTTACACAAAACCAAGGAAGATCACAAGTAAGGTGTAAATTTTTTTTAGTAGTGAAAAATTCTTTAGTTCTCTCAAGTGGATATAGAGATATATTCGTGCTGAGCCATGTTAATACCTTGTATTTATGTTTGATTGTTTGTTTGATTTCATCCTCGTAGCTACCTATCGTCACACAAGTGATATTAGAACAGAGTTTGATAGATTGTTGTAGGTGATGCATGGAGATCTAAGGAACAGGCGACGTGAAAAGAGAACCGAAGAAACTATAGCAGCATGTTTTTTAAAATTTTTTTCCACATGAGTTTACGGATCCATTTTCCTTTTATAGTGTACGTGTCCGTGTAAGAAAGGTAGAGCTGTGCACTATCCATATAAGGAAGTGAAAAAAAAAAAAAAGTGGGTTTGAAACCCGGATTAAAATCCTCTACAATTCGGATTTGAGAGCTTGACACGTGGAAGATGTTTGATTCAAATTTTTTTTTTCTATTTCTCAAGTTTGCCACCGTTGGATGTCGCATATTCCACATGTCAAGCTCTTAGGCTAGAACTGCAAAAGCCCCGCAACATTAAGGCACTGTAGAGGATTTTTTTTCCTTGAAACCCCTGGAGAAAGACAAAAAAAAAAATGCACATACACAGGATGACAAGAAGGTGGGTGTGAATCTCACCATTTGAAGAAAAAGGGTGAAGTAAATGTGTACGTATACTGTGATCAAGTAAAGGATATAAAACAAGAACAAAGTGGGCGTGTAACCTAGGAAAATTATCACCTCAATTTGCTTGTCCGTCAATTTCCTCAGTTCCCTCTATTAAGAGGAGGTGGACCCCACCCGGGCAGTGTGTTTGAGTAAGGGGTAGGGTGGTCATTTCCACTCCTTATTAGATGGAATTGAGGAACTTTAAGGGCAGGTAAATTGAGGGGATAAAGATCCTGTAGTCTCTAACCCATGCAACATGTATGGAACGGGGAGTTGGGGGGTGTCAGTAGTTCATGCACCTCAAGGAGAAAAAGAAGAAAAAATAAAAAAAAGAAATGTAGGTGTATAGTGCACTTTAGGAGATGGATAAATCAGTAAATGGAAAGTAATCCCGTTTTAAACGCATTTAAAATATGTTGTAATTTTTTAAGCTTTTTTTCAAATTTTAGACTTGTGAATAATGGCTTACTTAATTAACCATATCTCTCTCTTCCACACTTTGTTCAGCCTGATTCTTTCACTGAAATAAAGATGACTCAAACCAATTTAAAAAAAAAGAAGAAGAGAAGATGACTCAAAGGGTTACATTTCTCATAATATCACCTTCAACTCAAGGTTAATGCACGGACACCAAAATTAGAAGCATGTATTTTGAATATAAATTCATCAAATTATATGAGAACAGTGATATTTTTTTTTTAAATATAAACTTTTAAAACCCGTATTGTCCATTTTCTGTTTTTACTGTTCTCTGTTTTTTTTGACTATTTTATTTGATCGCCTGTTTATAATTTTTTTACCTTTTGCAACCCTTACCGTGAAACTCTATTTTTTTGCTATTCCTGTTTCTGCTAACTATGAACCACCGTCCTATCCCTACCCGGCCTCATCTCTTTTCTTAATCTAGTACACATATCATTCACCTTACCCTGGACCCAAGTCTTATACATTCTTTTCTAGAACTATATAATCCTGGTTGGTAAACAAATTGCCATCCAATGCTAAACCCATTGTAATTTTATACTTACAGTTTTGTGTAGTACAATCAGTTTATTTATTGTAAAACATTCAGTAGTTAGTTAATATTGTCTCATAAATATTGGTCAGACTTTAGAATCATTGAAACGCTCAGGAAAAGAGATTTGGATCCTCTTCGTGCTGTTGCCCGTGCGGCCTGCCGTGCAGTCTCACATAGGGAGGGGGAAATGATAGCCCTATCCACTGCCCAAGCACCCTACCTAGGTGGGATCTGCACCCCTATTTGTGTGAGGCTGCACGCCAGTCACACGAGCAGGCGACAGCAGATGATCTAAATGCCAGGAAAAGGGTTTTGGATCCTCTTCTTCAGACCACTCCAACTTTATCTTTCTAAATCATCATGAAATGCCATTTCGAGGAGTTTCAGTTCCGGCGAAGTTTAAAAAACTATCATGATGGGTGAAGCATTAGCTATCTAAGCTGCACTACATAGATCCCGATCCCACTACATAGATCTGTTGGTGGAGTCTCCCCAAATTAACCAACTCTCCAATAGTAGACTTGCAATAGAGCACCGACAACTTTTACATTCCTACTGCATTTAATTAATATTATTAATTTAGAGAGTCTTTTTCTGCATGCTTTCAACAAGTAAAATATTGATGTTTTACTAAAAAAAAAAAAAAAAACTAACAGGTTACTTCTAATCTAAACCGTTGAACATGCAAAGTCACTCAGCCTGTTACCTGACGTTGTACGTCACGGTTATCATCATCACCATCTTCCCTTTTATTTATTAATTAATTTTACTGCATAATTGACATGATAAGACGACAAAAGTCAACCTAAACCTATAGTATTGTCTTGGTCAGCGATCTTCATCATTTTTCCAGCTTTATTTCAATTAGAATTCACATATGTAGACCCCAAAACTGTCTGGTAAACAACACCGTCATCCATTCCACGCAATACATCATGTGAAATGAAATTTTTATTACACACGAATACATAAGGATCTTGTCAATAACATTCTAAAATCATAAATATAAAAGAGGAGATACGCATACCATTCAGAGACTCCTCCTATTTAGTCATTATTCCCTTTAATTTTCCTTCCAACCAAATGGAGCCATAAGGGTTTTATTCATACGTAATTAAAACATTGTAATAACACTCATTTCAGTAAATTCATTGGCCCAATCAGAACAAGAATAACAAAATAACTCTAATCTTCATAAAGCTTAGAAGGAAGGCGTGGGGTGAAAAGCATGTGTAGTGGGGTTGCTTTGGGCATGGAGAGTCCTAGGCCTTCAGTCATGTCTACTGGTTCAGAGGTCTCAAAATTGAATCCTTGTAGTAGACGAGCAAGAGTCAAGTGCAAGACTTGCTTGGCAAACGAAATACCCGGGCAAGATCGTATGCCGGATCCAAAAGGAATGAGCTCAAAGTTTTGACCCATAAAATCTACTTGTGAATGTGTAGTGAGAAATCTCTCTGGTTTGAAATCATTAGGGTCTGACCACACTTGAGGGTCCCGATGAAGCTTCCACAGATTTACAAGCAAACGTGTACCCTTGGGGACAACATAGCCCCCTACTTGACAGTCTTCCAAGGCTTCATGTGGTATTGACAAGGGTAGTGGAGGGTATAGACGTAAAGTTTCCTTGACAATGGCTTGGAGGTACACCAGGTTCTTGATATCTGATTCTTCAACGTGTCTGTCCCTGCCAACATGGACGTCCAGCTCATTCTGTACCCTTTTCAGTACTTGGGGATTGTTGAGTAGCAAAGAAAGTGCCCATGTCAGGGTGAGGTAGGTTGTTTCGTAGCCACCTCCGATGAGGTTCTGTGCATAGAGAAAAATATATGGAGGACATGATTGTAATTAATCAATTATCATCAATATATCAAAATGAAATTGAAAATTAAGGTACAACAAATTACTTAAACATACCAGTGCAGTTGCCTTGATGACAAGATCACGGTCATAACCATACATCAAATTGTCCTCAGGAATGACGGATAGCATCACATCAATGAAGTCCAGTTGATCTTCTTGATCTTCTTCTTCATGTATCCTGTTGTGACGACCACGAGTACGATGTTCATCAATCCAATTTCCAATTATAGAATCTATTTCCTTAGCAGTAGATTTCATGGCTCTCAGATGTCCTCCCAAGTCCAACCATTCACAATAGGGTATTGCATCCGATACAACAAAAACCCCACTTAAGTACAACACTTTAGCCATAGCTTTCCGGAATCGTTGTGCCACATCAACTTCATTTCCAGCCGAAGCATCAATAATATTGTTCCCATAGTAACGTTTCCCAGCAATCAGTTTGGTGATGACATTATAAGTAAGGTGTTGGAACCACTGCTTCATCTCCACCTTGATAGGTCGTCGGTCAGTAGTGTTGTTGTCGTTGTGGTTGGCTGCCCAAAGTGAGTACAATTCTTTGATGGATCTGTCTACTTCAGAGATCCTAACATGCCTGAGTTTGTCAAGACGGGTTTTGGAAAGTAATTCAATATTGGACATCTTACGGATCTCACGCCAATAAGACCCATAAGGTGAGAACACAAACACAGCATACTGGAAGAAGTACTTCCCTGGAGCTAAACGAGGACGTGTAGCTAAAACTCTATCGTTGGTAGTGAAGCAGTCCTTGATCATCTCTGCACTGCTCACAACTAGTGAGCGATGTACGCCGAGTCTGAGCATGATGGCCGGCCCATACTTGTCGGCCATAGCTCCAAGGATTCGTGGAACAGGGGTTTTTCCTCCAAGCAAATGGAGATGACCAATAACTGGCCAGGCACCAGATGGTGTTGGGGGTTCCCTTCCCTTTCTGGTTTTGTTTCTGGATAAGCAGTAATACACCAACAAGATTAAGGCTACAAATGTTCCTATTACCTGAGATGGGATAAGAAGCTCCATTCTAATCTAATCTGATCTAATGGGAATGAATTGCACATTCAAGCCAAGCTTCCACTGCTAGCTATATAATCTCTAGCTACAACAGAGTCCACCAACAAGGCGACTACAACAGTAGAGGATCTAAATCCCAACTACTACCGTCCTATTGTATTTAATTAATATTATTATTTGAAAATTCATAAAAGGTAATTTACTCCACCTTCAATTTATGGCTAAATCACTAAAAGGTCACTTATATTGGGAACTTCTAATTTAAGACGTTGATTTATTAATCTTAATCTAGACCGTTGAACATGCAAAGTCACTGTTACCTTTTTGTACGTCAGGTTAAATAATCATCTTTTTCCTTATTTATTAATTAATATTACTCCATAATTGAAATGAGAAGAAGACGAAAAAGTCAAACCACAGTATTATCTTGGTCATCTTCATCACCTTTCCAGCTCAACTTGTTGCCTTTTTGTAAGTCATGGTTAAATAATCATCTTCTTCCTTATTTATTAAATAATATTACTTCATAATTGATATGAGATGAAGACAAACACTTTTTGTCCATGTCGGAAAATATAGGACTCGAAATATAATAAATGAACAAGGACTTGTCCGATTAGTATGGCCAGTAGTATTATGACTCTAAAATATAATATCATTGTAAAAAGAAATACACTGATACATAGTCATCTTGTGTAACTTGAAAAGTAAATTGTAAAGTTGAGTCACATCAAACTATGCTCTCCTTAAGATTTTTAGAAGTCTCAATTCTACAATCCATATTGACCATGCACATATACCCCCAAGATAAAACAAATTTCTAATCACATAGGTTGCATTTCCAAATGTGATTACAAAGGGCGTTCGAAGGCTATATTCACTAACTCATCGACACTCACCGATTACGTTGGGGATAAAAACATAATTGCTTCTAAAGATGTTGTTTTCAAAAACAATTGTTAGAAAACGTGCAAGACCTGTTCTCTTTATATAGCAGAGGAAGAGACACCACTAAGAAATGTCTCCAAAAGATATGCCCAAAAACATGTCTTTTCCCATAAGACTTGTTTGTTTGTCACTGAAACAAGTCTTCCAATAAGCACAACCATTGACTATTTAGGTGTTTATTAGAAAAAGACTTAACCATTGATGCAACCGAGCTACATGAAAAAACCATAGAGACTAGCGGTACACACCCCAAATCCCTAAGGAGATCGATCGGCTAGGAATCACACCAATAAGGATTTTCTCTAGAAAGGCTAGCTAATGGATTACAAGGAATCATCCCCTTGTGCGTATGAAGACTTTCCTATTTAATAGTAAAGAACATTGAGGAAGATCAACAAGCCGATGTTTTAAGTTCTTCCCTATTTAAGAGACTTTAATTTTGGAATATCTTTAAGCCAAAGAATCCGCAACTATAGGAGACGATTTTGACAAGTTTTAGCAACCATCCTAGCCACCCTCATTGGCAAGTGGATGGCCCAAAGAAAATTTCATGAAGACCAACTTAATGTATGAAAGATTCCTGGCTCGAAGAATCACATCTCCAACCTCTTCTCATATCTTTCAAACGCGATTGAAGAGGATCAAGATGGTTTATGCACACACTCCAAACATGGAAAACAAGCTGGATCAAAGGTCATTGGTAATCCAGAATAGAACAGAGTTTGTCTTTCGATTAGAAGCTAATTGAATTCATTCAAGGTAGTTCATATAGATCAAATAATGAAAAGGTAAAATAAAACCGATGACATGAACAATAATTCAACCAGAAATGTAAAACTCTCCGAGATCCAAGACAACCAGACCAATCAATTAATAAACAGTCTGCCTCAGTTTTTGGTAGTGTTTGGCATGCATTCTAAGTCGATTTTGCATTTTTGGATGACAAAAATAGTTAACTTTATCCTTCGAGAATGCGAAATCTCCCTAAAATCAATTCCAAGAATGCATACCAACCACAGCTTTAAATATATGAACAATAACAAACCGTCAGAGAAGATTGAGAGAGAGAGAGGGGGAGAGAGTGTGTGTTTTGTAGAGCCGGAAAAGGGGGAGTGATAGAAGGGAGAGACCTTTCATTGGCATTTAATCAAAATGGGCATCTCATCAGATCGATATATTTATGTACTTGAATTGCAAGACATCTATTGACGCTGAGGTGGGAGAACCTCCGACTCTGAGAATTTGGTGGTTTTGCTATTGTTGCTTTGAATTACACGATCACACCCCACGTCTAGGCTTGGAATGAGGTATCGGTATAGAATCGGCCAGATTGTGTTGGTATTGGGGCCGATATCAGTACCTGGTTGATCCGAATGAGGTATTCAGTATAAAGAAAGAAGTTATATTTACATGTAAATGGATAAAATATCCGATCCGTATCCGTGTCCGTATCCCTTTAACACTATCCGAATCCGTCCGATAGCTAATCGGATGCAGATGCGGATATAGCACTATCCGAGCCAAATCTGATCCGTTTACAGCCCTACATGCAGATGATCATCTCTTGAATTCATTTATTTTTGCAATGTCTCTCTCGACTATGACAATTGGGCATAAACATCGAAAGCGATGTCCAAGTCCAACCATAGTGAGAGGGATATGAAGTTGTGTTTGTAGGGGTAAAGTTGTCCAATTTTAAAGGCTAATGCATATGGGGTATTGCTTTAGCTATTTTTTTGTAGGGAGAATGTTCATTGTGCCGCAGCGCAGCCTGCGCCCAGGCACATGGGCAGCTTGTGCAGAGGGATAGGGTGGTCATTGCGCCCACCCCCATATGCCTGGGTGCAGGCTCCGCTGCGGCACAGAGAACAACAACCCTTTTTTGTAATAAGAATCTTTGGTTTAATAACATTTATTGAAGTAAAGATTGAGTGATCAATTTTATAAAGTGAAACTCATTTGTGGCTGACCTTGTAATTTTTCTTAATTATTATTGAGATTCTATATATTTGGGTCAGATTTTGGGATTATTAAATGTACATATATAAAATTAAAATTGTGTGAGAACTATTATGGTCTTTGTGGGAAAAATCTTAAACAAAAGCAAGGAATATTACATAATGACGTGGAGATTGGTGTAGATTTTTTTTTAGTTAATGAAAAATTCTTTGGGGTCTCTCAAGTGGATATAGGGTGGGTGTGAATCTCACCATTAAAAAAAAAAGAGGATGTATGAACAATGTGATCGAGTAAAGAATAATAAATAAATAAATAAATAAATAAAATGGGTGATGCAAAGGAGAGTTGGGGTGTGTATGGTTCACGCACCTCAAGAAAAAAAAGAAAAAAAAATGTAGACTCCGTTTGGTTGCAAGGGGAATTAAAGGAAAGGAAAGTGAAATTTTCATACTTGAAAAAGAAATTTTTGTAATCATATCCCATGTGACAATATCACTAACTTTAAATCATTCCATATTTGGTTATTAGATTCCACTTTACTTTGCATCCATTTACCTTTGGTTTAAAATGTAAAATAAATACTACATGTAAAATGTATCATTATTAAATATGGTAAGAAATATTAGTAGTTTATATAATCACATGGGGTAATGATTACAAAAGTTTCTTTTTGAAGTTTGAAAATTTTTCCTTTCCTTCCCTTTCCTTCCCTTTCATTCCCTTTCATTTCCCTTGCAACAAAACGGAACTGTAATGTATGGTGTACTTTAGCGGACGAAATTTTGTTGCTACATGCGTAGCAGGAATGTTCCTACTAACCCTGTGGCAGCCAGGGAAATAGAATGATTCACTCCTCCGTTGATATTCTTTAAATTTATATATACCCTCATAGGTTTTAGTATTTTCAAATACATCCTTTAAGATTTCATTTCCTAGCAAGAGCATTCCTGCTACCTATGTAGTAGCAAATTTTTCCCCACTTAAGGAGGTAGAAAAAGAAGAGTTGGGTACAATTCAAAACGTATAGAGCTTGTTGTTTACAAGTAGAGTTTGGTATCACAATACATTTTGACATTGCAGACACAATAAATGGTGTGAATTGAATAGATTATGCTCTGTTTGTATTGATTGTGTAAATTTGTGCAAGATCAATGATGATCAAATTCGTTAAAGTGATTGATTAGCAGGCATCCGGATGACACATTGTGTGGTGATGTTAGGACTTGACCAATACGAAAAACTCAACTAATGGAGCTTGTTAAATAGAGTTAATATCCAATTACATTTTGACATTGGAGACACAATAAATGGTGTGAATTGAATAGATTATGCTCTGTTTGTATTGATTGTGTAAATTTGTGCAAGATCAATGGTGATCAAATTCGTTAAAGTGATTGATTGCGGACACGGAGGACACATTGTGTGGTGATCGAAGCTTTCAAACTTCTTCACATAGAACATTTCAATGGCCATAAAGGATTTACTTTGTGACAACAACTAGTGAAGAATATTCTTATATAGAAATGAATGGTTAAGGCTCGTGTATGCCTACGGCCTCATCAGTCATCTCTCTTCCCTGTATAACTCCACTCCCCGGCCAATCACTAGCCTCTGCCTCCTCTTCCCTGATAAACACCCTCAGCCCCACCCACCTGATCCCATCCAAGCTTCCGAGCAGACCAAAATTGATCGCTAGTGCGTATAACTACTACCTACATCAGCGAAAAGGGGTAAGCCTGCAAAGAGTTGAGATTCACCATCAGGCATCAGCAGACTTAACCTTCCTTTCGAGCAGGTGAATACCTTACCCTGGACCCAATCGATCCTCATATACATTCTTTTCTACAGCTATATAATCCTGGTTGGGAAAGAAATTAATTGCCTTATCCAATTCTAAACCCATTGTAATTTTATATTTGCAGTACTATTCTCTAGTATAATTAGTTTATTTCCTGTTGTCAAGCATTGGCTTGTTGCCTCCCATGAAAAAGCCTTTCTTCAGAGCACTCCCAATTTATCTTTCTAATGGGAATCAAGGATTTGCAAACTTATTGCATTTCTGTATACAACATGTTACTCCAAAAAATTAATATCTGATAGAATCCTTTTTCTTAGAATCTTTGCACCATTTTTATCAGCCAAATAACGGAGGCTTAATTACTAAAAAAATTTTACAATAAAAATTAATTATTGTATAGGCTATGTTTGGTTGCAAGGGAAATTAAAGGAAGAATGATAAATTATTAAAACCTAAAAAAGAAGGTTTTGTAATCATTATTATCTAACATGATTAATTGTATAAAATGCTTAAATTTCTTACCATATTCAATAATGATAACTTTTAGATGTAATTACTTTTCAAGTCCAAGGGATTTGGATGCAAAAGTAAGTTGAAATTTTATAACCAAATATGGAATGATTTACAGTTGGTGATATAATAATGCGGGGTAACGAACCATATATTCACACATCTTCTAGTTTATTTTGATTGTAAGGAAATCATTGATTTGGTTTACGTCAGCCAATGACAAAAGGCATCAATGTGTTTCTTTTGCATCAATTTCTTTCTCTTGTATTTCATGAGCTCTGAACGGTATTGCAAATGCCTTGACAAAGAAGACCTCGTTTATCATGTGTTTGACACATTAATTAAATTTCTTCCTTGGTTTCACAGACTTTGTGTGTCTAAAGTTAATGGCTGTACACATGATTATCAATTTTAGTAAATATATCTTTCATCCAAAACAAAAAAAACAAAACAAAACAAAAAAAAACAGAACCATATGTGGATTTTATTTATATGTAATTATGACATTGTATACTTGACTTGTAGTAACAAGAAGACCAATAACAAACAACTTCTCCATTCTTCCTTGATTATTTTTAGCTCTTTAATCTTCATATATAAAGCTTAGATGGAAGGCGTGGGGTGAGAAGGATGTGTAGTGGGGTTGCTTTGGGCATGGTGATGCCCAAGCCTTCAGTCATGTCTACTGGTTCCTGTGAAGGGGTTTCAAAATTGAATCCTTGAAGCAGGCGAGCAAGAGTCAAGTGCAAGATTTGCTTGGCAAATGCGATACCTGGGCATGATCGTATGCCCGATCCAAAAGGGATGAACTCAAAATTCTGACCCATAAAGTCTACATGTGAATGTGTAGTGAGAAACCTCTCTGGTTTGAATTCATGAGGGTCTGATCCCCACACTTGAGGGTCCCGATGAAGCTTCCACATATTAACAAGCACACGTGTGCCCTTGGGGACATCATAGCCCCCCATTTGACAGTCTTCCATGGCTTCGTGTGGTACTGATAAAGGTAAAGGTGGGTATAGCCGCAACGTTTCTTTTACAATGGCTTGGAGGTACACTAGGTTCTTGATGTCTGATTCTTCAACGTGTCTCTCTCTACCCACATGGACGTCCAGCTCTTCTTGGGCCCTTTTCAGCACTTGGCGATTGTTGAGTAGCAAAGAAAGTGCCCATGTCAGGGTGAGGTAGGTGGTTTCGTAGCCACCTGCGATGAGTTGCTGTGCAAATATAGTGAAAATGGACGACGACAGAGAGGAAGGTTAAGTGTTAAGTGAGGCTATAAGGCGTAGTTGTAAATCAAGAACTCTAAAATCAAATTGAAAAGTATATATATACATACATACATACATACATACATACCACTACAGTTGCCTTGATGACAGTATCACGGTCATAACTATACATCAAATTTTCCTCAGGAATGACGGATAGCATCACATCAATGAAGTCCAGCTGACCTTCGTCTTCTTCTTCATCTCGAGACGACGATGATGATGACGTCGATGATGGTGTCTTAATGATCCTGCGTCGACGACGAAGATGTTCATCCACCCAATTTCCAATTATAGAGTCTAATTCCTTAATAGTAGACTTCATGGTTCTCAAATGTCCTCCCAAGTCCAACCATTCGCAATAGGGTATTGCATCGGATGCAATAAACACCCCAATTATATACAACGCTTGAGCCATTGCTTTCCGAAATCTTTCGGCCTCTTCAACCTCATGATTTCCAGTAGCACCAATATTATTGTTGCCATAAATACGTTTCCCAGCAATCAGTTTGGTGATGACATTAAAAGTAAGGTGTTCGAACCATTGCTTCATGTCCACCTTTATAGGTGGTCGGTCACTGTTGTTGCCTTTGAGGGCCCAAATTGAGTATAATTCTTTGATGGATATATCTAATTCAGAGATCCTAACATGCCTGAGCTTGTCAAGTCGAGTTTTGGAAAGTAGCTCAAGAGTGGACATCTTACGAATCTCACGCCAATATGACCCATAAGGTGATAGCGCAAATACAGCATAGTGGAAGAAGTATTTGCCTGCAGCGGAATGAGGGCGTGTAGCTAAAACCCTGTCGTTGGTAGTGAAGCAGTCCTTGATCAGCTCTGCACTGCTCACAATCAACGACCGATGTACGCCGAGTTTGAGCATGATGGCTGGGCCATACTTCTCGGCCATAGCTCCAAGCTTTCGTGGAAGATTATTTTCTCCCCCAAGTAAATGGAGATGACCAATAATTGGCAAGGCACCAGATGGTGTTGGGGTTTCCCTTCCCTGCCCTTTCCCTTGCCGGTTTTGTTTCTGCACAGGCAATAATAGATCACCAAGATTAAGGCTACAAATGTTCCTATTGCCTGAGATGGGATTATAAGCAGTTCCATTATTGTAATCTAATAATGGGAATGAATTGCACATTCAAGCCAAGCTTCTTCGATCCTCTGCTACTTCTTTTGTAGCAAGTTGCAGACTTTAATTTTGTCGAGAGCTATATATATAATCTAATCTCTAGCTAGAGCCGTGTCAATCCACAACTCTTCTTACTGCATGATGCAGTCCTCTCCTCTCCTGCATCTCACCCCGGCCCCACCATTATTTAAAAAATAATGGTAAAAAGTGGACACCTCAGTCGGATGGATCATCATGCATTTAATTATTTTGGAGATTTCTTTTCTTCTAAGTTGACTTTATTTTTATTGTTTATATGTATAAAGTAGACGTGGAAGGATCCTAAATTCCTAGCATGGCATAGTCGAATGAATGACCAACAAATGTGAAAAATCTAATTATTGAATATTTAAGAAATATCCTAGATAGATATTTTTTTGTGGTAATGGCCTAGATAGATATTTTGCAACATGTAAAATCATATATTTTTTTTGGTAAGGGTGTAAATCGATACGATTTCGGTAATACGGTATGATTTTGGTATGGTACAAAAAACAGATATCAAATATCGATATCGTACCATACCATTTAAGAAGCTATTTTTCAATATCGATACCGTATCACAATGATACGGTTATGGTATAGTATAAAAATGGTATGAATTCGATACGGTTTGTCTATACTTATTTTAGATTTTTTTTCTTTTTCTTTTTCTTTTTTTTTTAGTTTGGGAAGGGAAATTGCGAATCAGAAACCACCGTCGTCGTCGTCTATCCAAAGGATGCCACAACAACACTAATCATCACTGACCATTACAATAGAGAGAAAAAAATACAGAATCCCTCAAGTTTAAACGCAAGCAAAGATAGAGAAAAGAGACGATTATTTATGATCGAAACACCCTGACGAAGTTCCAAAATCTCTCAAGTAAAAGAGACGATTATTTATAATCGAAACACCCTGACGAAGTTCCAAAATCTCTCAAATTTACCAGCTCCAGTGTGTTTCTTGACGAAGTTCTTGTCGGCGAACTTGGATCCGTAGATCGACTCGCCACCAGTACCATTTTCGGCAGTGAAATCACCACCCTTACACATGCATCCTAGGATCACGCGGTGGAAGGACGATCCCTTGAAGTGCAGGGCCTTGCTGCTCCGGCCAGATCCCTTCTCTCCGGTGCAAAGAGCACGGAAGTTCTCCGCAGTGCGAGGGATGACATCGGCGTAGAGCTCCATGACGATTCTACCAGCGCTGGAGCACCGCCGACCGACATGTCGAAGAAGACCTTAGGGTTTCAGGGTTTGCCATTGCCGATTGAACTGAAAGCGTGAAAGGAATTAGGGATTTAGGAGTTAGGACTATTAGGAGTTAAATTTTACAAATATACCCCACAATACGGTATGGTTTTGGTATAAATTTGGTATATCAGTACGGTTTTGGTACATACCATCTGTATTGTACCCAATATCGATACCGTACCATGGATAATACCATTTTTGCAACGGTACGGTTTGGTACGGTTTTATATGGTTGGTTTCGGTTCCAAATTGACACTCTTAAAATCATATACTACACGCCCACATACTGGCGTACTATTTTTCAGTTATATTTCTATGATGAATTTTTTTTAGGCTCCGTTTGGTTGCAAGGGGGATTAAAGGGAAGGGAAGTGAAATTTTTTTACTTAAAAAAGAAATTTGTGTAATCATTAACCCATGTGACAATATCACTAACTTCAAATCATTCCATATTTGGATATTAAATTCCACTTTACTTTGCATCCAATTTCCTTTGGTTTAAAATATAAAATAAATATTACATATAAAATATATCATTACTAGATATGGTAAGAAATTTAAGTAGTTTATAAAGTCACATGGGGGGTAATTATTACAAATGTTTCTTTATTAAGTTTGAAAATTTTCTTTCCCTTCTCTTTAATTCCCCTTGCAATCAAATGGAGCCTTAGGGAAAATTTCACGAAAGTATATGAAATATTATGGTCATACTAAACTTTGGAAAAATATTACGGATTACTCTTACTTTATGTTTTTATTTCAACTTAATCCACTGTACAGTTAAGTTGCTGTTAATTCTTTTATAATGGTGAAATTACCCTTACCACAGGATGAACTCCCTATAATAGCCTTACATCTAAAAACAATTACTGTTCATCTTTTCCCTTCCAACCCCACTCGATCCCAATTCCGCCGCCGACGTCCACCAAGGAGGTGAGTCCCTCGAATCCCTTGTAGGTGTCGAGGATCTTCTTCATGGTGATGGTGGAGTGGTTGGACATTCCGCTGTTGAACACTTTATTGAACTTGGGATCTGTGCCGTGGTATTCAAATGAAGTCATTCCATGGGCTAACAGTAGATGGATGATGAACAATAGGTATTGTACTCTTATCTTATTTGCCGAATCCATCCTCGATGAGGTCTTTTTCTATGGCCCTCCTCCGATCTATTCCATCACAGTCTGCCATTAAATTAATGGACCCTTCACAGACGATGAGGTCTCAAAAACAACAACCATGACCATGGATCCTTCTACACTTACAGAGGAGTGAAAGGATTCTTTCTCAGATTGGTAAGAGATCTCACGCTAGAATCTCTCTCACAGTGGAGATCACAATCCAACACTATCAAGAATCATGATTCCACCGTTGAATTGAAAATAATATATAGAGAAACATACCAGACCCAGTTTCCATCCATTGATTTAAGTTTGAAAAAGAGAGAGTTTAGCCCAGAAAGACTTATAAGAAACTCGGGCTGATACACAGGAAAGTAGAAGAAAAATATATTGCATTAATTGATTGAAAATAAGAACTTCAGATTTTTACAATAGAGGATCAGACATTGGACAATGTAAGAACAGCAAAAAATTACAAAAGATTCATCATCTTCAGCCGATCTCCACCAGCCACACAGGAAATCCTGCTTCGTCTATACAAGTTAAAAGATTCATCATCTTCAGCCGATCTCCACCAGCCATACAGGAAATCCTGCTTCGTCTATACAAGTTGTGGTAATGCTTTTTCGTTCCCTCTCCTTGATCTTCCCAGAAACAACCCCCTCAGAAAGAGAGGCTCTTCACAGCAACCAACATCAGCTATTTACATTAATCTTGTTCAGGGGGTGGGTGGAGTTTTAGGAAGAAGAAAAAGAACAAAGAAAGAAAGAAAGAAAGAAGAAGAAAGGGGATGAAGATGGTAATGGTCGTCGGAGCCAGGAGGTGATGGTTGCCCAAAATGGATTTGCAGCAATTCTCCAAAACGGTAAGGATATGGAAGAAGAGGGAGGAAGATGAAATGACAGTTTTTTTATTTAAATAATTAAGGGGTAAAATGGATATTTCACCTTTGGGAATTAACTGTGCTTAACATCAGGGGAAAGGTTGCCATTTTGACTAAGTTTGGGAAGTTCGTGACATATTGAATACTTACAGGGGTGTCCATGAAAATTTTCCTTTTTTTTTGTTTTATAAAGTTTCATTTATTCATTTGATTGTTAAAGTATTATTTTACCACCTGGTAAGTTCTATATGTACTGTGTTGGGTTTTGTCTTGTATGCTAGAGTGGTTGGCATAATAATTATTAACAAACTTTATATATTTGGGTCGGGTTTTGGGTCTATTAGATAGGGAAAAAGTGTAGTTATGTGAAGATTAGGATTTTTAATATATTGTTTCTATGAGAAAAATCCTAAACAAAAGCAAACAAGATCACATATAGCATGGTGGAGAGTGGTGTAGATATTTTTTTTAGTTTGTAGATATAGGGATTTATATTGAACCACGTTAAATCTTTGTGTTTGTGTGTAATTGTTTGCTTGGTTTTTTCTTGTAATTGCATATCTGTCCCAACAAGAGGTATAAGAGTGTGGTTTGATACATCATCAGAGATGGTGCGTAAAGATTTAGAAATCGTGCCGTTGTGCAAGAAAAACAGAAAGAAGGTATAGCAACAGGTTTTTTTTTCCTTTCACAGGAGTAACTGTGAAAGAGAAGTAGAATGTGCGTTGTACAAGGAAGTGATAAAAAAGAGGGTGAGTGTTCTCTGTGGGGGGAGTGTAGCCCCTGCGCATGTACGAGAGCCAATGAGAGATTGCATTGGAGCATCATGGGGTGGGATTTCCATTTTTCATCGGGGTGGAGCGACCATTTCACCCCATTGTGTCTAAACAGGGAATGCACACACGGTGAGAAAAAGGTAATCTCACCATCCCACGCTCACCATTTAAAAGTGAAGAAAGGTGTGTACGTAATTCATACAAAATGTATGGAATGAGGAGTTGGGGTGTCAAGCTGCCATGTGTTGGCATCTCCACCTGCCGCACTGTGCAGTTTTAGGGAATTGGAGAAGATAGTTTTCCGTGGTTCACGCATCTCAATAGGGAATCTTTATCTTCTTCAATTCTTTGTCTGGCCTAGTTCCCCAGTTTCTCTAATAAGGGGGCTGGAATGATCCCCCTACCCCTGCCCAAACACTCTGCCTGGGTGGACTCCAACCCTATTAGAGGAACTGAAGATTGGAGCGGGCAGGGAACTGGAGGAGATAATTTTCCCCTCAATAAGAGAAAGAAAAAAGGGCCCGATTTCCCTCCACCCACGGTTCATGGGCAACCAGCGCTTCTCTTGTTTCTTCCACTAGTTTTAAGATTTCAGAAGCTGTTCCAGTGATATTCTTTCACTTCAAAGTTCAAACAGGTAAAAGTTCTCTTACCTTGAATTTCTGCTGCGCGGTTTTAATTTCTCTTTTACAGTTTACGATCTGCCAATTTGGATTAGGGTACATGATTTTACATTACAGGCTGCAAGTAGGATCCATTCTTGAGCCATTGGAAACTTAGGCTTACCACTGGATGGCCCTTTGGGTTTCTTTCTTTGTATGGCTGTACCTCTTGTTCCTGGGCAGTTTTTTTTTTTTTTTAATAAAATTGATTTTAGTTTCTGAAAATCCAGAATATGTTTGATGTGTGAAACCCTTGGAAATCCTAGGTCACCCTTTTATTCTCCTAGTTTTCTTCTTCTCTCAATTTGGTATTTACTCTTACTGTCAAATGTTCCATACTCTGATAGTCTGATGACACTATCTGATTCATTCTTCTCTTATGATCTTTATTTGTTATTCTATCGCATTAATTTATATATTTTTGTGGTTTTTCTATAAATGTTTGCTAGACACTACCCCCCCCCCAAAAAAAAAAAAAAAAGAAAAAGAAAAAGAAAAAAAGAAGCAATTACTGTATATGAGATGTGTTGCAGGTCTTCTTCTTCTAATGCTTTGTTCATGTAAGATTTACTTAACTGCTACTGTAAAGCAATATTTCACAAGCAAGGAACGGGTAAGGGAACAAAGTTTCTGATTTGGTTTCTAGATTTGGTGCATGTTCCAATTCCCCTTTTTTTGGAAGGTAACTGAAGTTTTGAGACCTTTCTGTGCTGATTCCAGTATTTCCTTGATAACTTTTCTTCTTTCACTGTATTACCCAATCATGTTTTCTGTACCTTAGTACTCTAGTTTCTATTTCACCTATCTGATAAATGACTTCTGAACTTATCTTGAAAAATCTCAAAGGGGTTGCCATACTAACCCCATAAAAATTGTACAAACTTGCTCATTTTTTTCCTTTGATTCACTCTTGCTGCCAAATCCCATCCTCTTCTTATCAATTGATATACCCATGTGGAGCACTGAGAATCTTTTAATGGTTTGACTGTTTCATCTACCCATCAAACATGTATTAAACGCTATTAAATAATCTCAGCTAATGCCTTTGTTTTTTTAGCTGTTTCAATCCTATTGAAATTATACCCTAAATAACTCATATATGTTTTTCTGCTTGACCTAATCTTTTATCCTTCTACAGCTTCACTCCTACAGCCAATATTAGTTAAGAGTATAAGAGTATATCTGTAGTTCATTTGGGCCCCTGGTTTCCCAACCCAGACCTATGTGATCCTTAGGCTGGAAAGCAGTTGCCTAATTGATGAAAGTGGTCTTTGTTGGATTGCCATTGTTCCCAAAGAAGTTTATCTACAAGGTGTGAAATTTGGTTGCACATTCTGCACTGTTGGCTTATGTTAGGTGCATGGGCCTGGGCTGGATTTAGTGATCTCGATTTTGTAATTGGATCAAGATTTGCCTCATTTGACATAGGTCAAAGCTTTAGATACAAACTCTGAAAACATCTAGTTTGATCTAATTATTGAGATTCTCAAATAAGAGATGATAGGCTTTTTTTATCCATAATAAACAAGAGAGGAGATTCTTGTAGAGATATTAAAAGTATGCAGAGGGATTATGGAAATGGTGGGAGAGAATGTGCAAAGAACATTTTTTTGGGGGTGTTATTAGGGAAAAGGACATATTTGGGTAGTGTTAAGAAGTGAGATTTTAGGAGTCTTACTCTTTGGGGTTGTGATGTAGCCTAGGTGAAATAAATCTCACTTAGGACCAGGTTCTGTTTTAGGGTTGGCCGAATGGGCAGTTTAGGGTAACTAGGGCAAAATTAGGGTTAGGAATGGGAGATTGAGTTAGGGTTTTATTGGGTAATGGTTTGCAGAATTTTAGGAGTCTATTAGAATAGGTTTTAATGAGGTTTGAATAAGAAATAGAAATTCAGAAATATTAGGGTTAGGGTTTTGGGTTTTCAGATTTAGGATCTAAGCTGAAACTAGGGTTTAGGAGCAGATTTAGGGGCTGGGCTTTAGGTCGAGTTTTCCTAGCAGGGAGGGGGTGGTTCGGCTGGACTTTGGTGGGGTTTTGATGGCTGGTTATAATAAACCTAAAGGCCTTACAAATAATCAATCTAAAGCAATCCTAATCAGATTAGGAGTTGGGATTTCTAATCTGAATCCTAATTATAAAACATAGAATAGACTTATACTCTAAATAGGAGTATAAGTGTAAACAACTAAAACAAATAAAATAAAATACTAATCCCTCTAAAATCCTGGAGGGGAACTAAGAAGATAAACCATGAAAAAGACTGTTTTAACCCTAGGCTAAAAAGAACAAACAAATAAAAAGGCTCCAACGAAAAATCAACAAACAGCCAAATTAATCATGGTTTGCTTCTGCATCAGGTTGGCTGTAAGGATCTTGTTCTGCCATTCCAGACAATTTAAGGATCCATCCCTGTTCAATCACAAGCACTCCTGCCATTTCTTAGTACTTTGAATTCAAGTCATTTTGGCCTTCCCCTTATCCTTTTAATGTCTTCAACTTGGACATATCTGTGTTTCTTAGAAAGTTATAAGAACTCATAGAGGGAAAAAGCAAGGAAGAGAAGCAATTGTTATCCCAATTACATTACTGCAGAAATGTGTCCTCCTATGAAATAGTTTGAAGTAACACTTAAAATTGCATTAGAAGATGAAACAAATTGTAGTGAATCATGGGGGATTTGTTTGCTATATATTGAAGAAGGTGTTTATATCTTTCAAAGAACCATTAACCTTATTCCTGATACTCAGTATTTCTTTAGGCAGGGATGTCCAGTAGCTAGATTTTCAAAAAAAAAAAAAAAAAAAAAAAAAAAAAAAAACAGAACCATATATGGATTTTATTTATATGTAAGTATGACATTGTATACTCGACTTGTAGTAACAAGAAGAATAATAACAAACAACTTCTCCATTCTTCCTTGATTATTTTTAGCTCTTTAATCTTCATATATAAAGCTTAGAAGGAAGGCGTGGGGTGAGAAGGATGTGTGGTGGGGTTGCTTTGGGCATGGGATGATGCCTTCAGTCAGTCCTGTTCAGTCATTGTCTACTGGTTGGCCTGTGAATCGGGGTTTCATAAAAAATTGAAACCTCTCTGGTTTGAATTCATGAGGGTCTGATCCCCACACTTGAGGGTCCCGATGAAGCTTCCACATATTGACTAGCACACGTGTTCCCTTGGGAACAACATAGCCCCCCACTTGACAGTCTTCCAGGGCTTCATGTGGTACTGATAAAGGTAGTGGAGGGTAAAGCCGCAAAGTTTCCTTTATAATGGCTTGGAGGTACACCAAGTTCTTGACGTCTGATTCTTCAACGTGTCTGTCTCTCCCAACATGGACGTCCAGCTCTTCTTGGGCCCTTTTCAGCACTTGGCGATTGTTCAACAGCAAAGAAAGTGCCCATGTCAGGGTGACGTAGGTGGTTTCGTAGGCACCTGCGATGAGTTGCTGTGCAAATATAGTGAAAATGGACGACGACAGAGAGGAAGGTTAAGTGTTAAGTAGGCTATAAGGCGTAATTGTAAGCCAAGAACTCTAAAATCAAATAGAAAAACATATATACATATATACATACATACCACTACAGTTGCCTTGATGACAGTATTACGGTCATAACTATACATCAAATTGTCCTCAGTAATGACGGATAGCATCACATCAATGAAGTCCAGCTGATCTTCTTCTTCTTCTCCTTCATCTCGAGGAGACGACGATGATGGCGTCTTAATGATCCTGCGCCGATGACGATGTTCATCCAACCAATTTCCAATTATAGAGTCTAATTCCTTACTATTGGATTGCCATTGTTCCCAAAGAAGTTTATCTACAAGGTGTGAAATTTGGTTGCGCATTCTGCACTGCTGGCTTAAGTTAGGTGCATGAGCCTGGGCTGGATTTAGTGATCTCGATTTTGTAATTGGATCAAGATTCGCCTTATTTGGCATTGGTCAAAGCTGTAGATACAAACTCTGAAAACATCCAGTTTGATCTAATTATTGAGATTCTTAAATAAGAGATGATAGACTTTTTTTTATCCATGATAAGCAAGAGAGGAGATTCTTGTAGAGATATTAGTGCTCCTATTCCCAGAATATTCTAGTTCTCATCACTCCTTGCTCGGTTAACTCATCTGCCAATTCATTAGCCTATTGAGGCTTCTACTGGAATGATCGATTCAACAATCAAGTTAGATGTTTTATATGAAGTTAAAAAGGCCATACAAGGCATTGATCTGGACCTAAGTGTGTAAGAACTCATAGAGGGAAGAAAAAGAAAGGAAGAGAAGCAATTGTTATCCCAATTACATTACTGCAGTAATGTGTCCTCCCTATGAAATAGTTTGAAGTAACACTTAAAATTGCATTAGAAGATGAAACAAATTGTAGTGAATCATGGGGGGATTTGTTTGCTATATATTGAAGAAGGTGTTGATATCTTTCAAAGGACCATTAACCTTATTCCTGATACTCAGTATTTCTTTAGGCAGGGATGTCTAGTAGCTAGATTTTCATTTTTACAAACTGAGAAACTAAACTTACATATGGGGAAACTGCTTATCCAAAGAAAAAAAGAAGAAAAATACAACAACTAAGCAGATCTACAGAGGTCACATCCATAAAGCACTTCAACTAATTCAAACTTACAGAGCACAGAACTCTTACTGTCTTGCAGCTTTCAGGTCTAATCATCAATAAGTGATATGCTGACAGTTAACATTTGAACACTGAGGCAGGAATTTTTCTGAGACAACTTTCCTATCATGGCTTTCTAGGGTTTCTTAATGGAGTCTGACAAAATCCATTGGCAATATCTGGTATTCAAACACGTATAGGTTTGGATTCATATGGGGGTGAGGATGCCGAAGCCACTCTTCGTCCTCTTTCGCTCCTGCTATTGTCGGCAAATTTCATGCTTGCAAGATGAAAACCTTTCTCTTTCTCTTTTTCATTCCATTCAGATGAGTAGTATTCGTCTTCTGTGGTGTTCCCTTTAGTAGTTGGACCACAAAACATCCCACCCCACTGTGGGAAGTAGATCAAACAGAGAGGGAGAGTGCAGCATATCATCATGACACCCATTAGAGTTATCCCTGTTTGCGTTGAATATCTTGATCCTCTGAAGAAAATCAATTGAGTCAAAACTGCACCTAAATTTCCACCTCCTCCCGTCATTCCAGATACCAATCCCAGTGACCTGGAAAATGATTACAGAAACTGACATTTATTACAGGATCTTAAATAGTTGATAGAAGAAGTGAGAAATGAGAATTCTTTGCAGAAATTTCAATTAAATGTAATCAGGAAGAAAATATGCAAAATGAAGAACTATAAATAATGATAGGCAGGATGAGAGATCAGATACCTTCTGGAAACGAATGGAACTACTCCAAATGTTAGTCCACATGCAGCTTGGCAAAAAATTGAGAAAATGATCATCACAACAATGGATGCACTTAATGATCCCATTCTGCCAAGTATAATACAGAATATTCCACCTAAAGTCTGAACCACCCATAAGCCCCATAGTCTACCCCTCATCCCAAACCTTTTGGCTATAATATCAGAGATCAGTCCTCCAGATGGTCGAGAAAATATATTTGCTAACCCGAAGGTTGCCGCAATGATTCCAGCAGTGTGAAGTTTCAGATTGAACCTATCATAGAAGTACTCTGCAATTATATTGTCTATTGTAAGTTCCACCCCAAAACTATATCCATAAGACAATGCCAAGATCCATGCTCTGTAATTTGTGATCCCATGGTAGAGAACCTTTGAGATCTTTGCTTTCTGCTTATCCCCAGATTTCTGTAGCCGCTGGAAGTTTCCATCAGGCAAGTCTTGACCGAAGATCAAGACAGCTAGTGCTGTTAAAGTCTGGAACAGAGCAGGTATGAAGAATGCAATTCGCCAAGCAGTGAAAGTGGTTGCACCAATGTGGTGGATTAGGTCGAACACAAGAGGCATAATGAGTTGGGTAGCTCCACCACCAAGGTTTCCCCAACCTCCAGCAACACCATTGGCAAGCCCAACAATAGGAGCAGAGAACATAGTGCTCATCCAATATTGACCTGAAACAAAGGTTGCGAGGGAGAAGCCTGTGAAGAAGCGGACAAGGAGGAATGAGACAGCAGAATTGGCACAGGAGGTGAAGTAGACTGCTGGTGCAGTAAGGAGGATGAGTGATGCAGAAGCAAGGCGAGGACCAACAAGGTCACACGCAGTTCCCATGGCAAGTCGAGCAAAGACTGCACCAGAGACTGATGCAATCCCTGCATTGCCAATATCGGTGGCGGTGAGGTTAAGGTTATCCCGTATGATAGGGACCAGTGGAGGGGCTGCGAAACTAGACACAAAGCAAGCGAAAAAAGGTATCCATGCAAGGTGGAAGGCTCGCATATGGGGTGCTGCAATAGAGAATAATCGGAATTCAGTTGCCTTGTGCTCGGAGTCTACTGGTAAAGCGAATTGTTGAGCAGCATCTGTTCCAGAACCAGAAATTTCCATATTTGGATAGTTTGGTTGGTTTCACAATTTCTCTCCTTTGCAGAAAGGTTTATGATATGAGAGATCATGTCCTTACTTGGCTGAATATTTATATATGGTTGTTGATTAAGGGACAAGGGAGCCGAAATTTTTAGTTGGTTTCGTTATTAATTAATTTTGCGACAATGGCGGGGAGCTTTCTGAACATTGCGAAAAGGGATCTGTATGTCTTTTGATAGCTGGAAGGGTTCAGGTTCAGGGTAGGCAACCGTTTACGATTCTCCGATTAAGGTTTGGAGTTTGGGCTTAAAGAGTTAGTTGGCTTTTGGGAGTGAGAAAAGGGGAGTTGGGAGTTTCTGCCAGAGTCTCATTGACTGTTTCTCATTTGCGTACTATGAAATGAAAAGTGGGTTGGACTTCCTGGGTTGTGGGTATTGGTTGGGATTATTGAGTCTGTTTAAGTTAGGAAATTTTGTCAACTCTTGTCTTTAATTGAAGATACTAAAAGCTAGCTAGCTGTCGAAAGTCTTGAATCTTCCTTAAACTATATTAAATGGCCCGGGGGATCCATTTGCCTTGGGCTTGTGGGATTCTTCTTTCTCTCACTTTGTTTTTGTAGTAGTATTCAATGACCAGAATGGCCTTATCCATTGAACCATTTTTGATTGTTCTACTACTCTTATTAAGGAACTAGCTAGAAAGTATAAATCATCAAGAACCTGAGACTGACCCATTGATTCATCAGTTCACCTTTGGGGTCAACTCTCTTGATGGTCACAGATCAAGTGGTTAATACTGTTATGTATTGGCTGGTGTGGGCTGTGAACGTTCATGATATTTTTATGGGACAAGTGGACTAACTTAAAACCACATTAAATGATTCGGTCTTGTGAGGGGTATCATCGTCATTTAGGGTAGGATGAGATCTTGTGATGAGATCAGTATTCTACTCTTCTTCCTGGGTGGCAAAACAACATTCAATTGTAATGTATTGGAAGGGTAACCAGTATCTGAACTCGTCAACCGTCGTGTCCCTTTCATTATCTCTCCTTCGTGCGTGTGATTCTTCTGCTTCTCTATACTCCATTAATTAATGTCGTTATTGTGCCCTTTCCCTTGTTAGGGGCACAGGGGACGGGGAGGGAACTGGAGAAGATAAAGATCTCATCAAAAAGCTACCAAACCCACATTAATTAAGGGTAATGGGTTGTTTTTAATTTTTTTTTTCCTGAAAAACCAATGGCCTCGGTTTACGTAGCGGCTTCAGCCAATGATCGGGGTGGTCCAACCAATCCATCAAATCTGACGGATCTTAGAAGGGAAGTGAAGCAAAGTGAATTTTTTTAAAAACTATAAAAAGATCACTTCTAACCAGCTAACAGGAGATAAAAATGGATTTTGATTGGAGTTGGAAAAGTGAGGAACAGACGTGTCTGATGGTCCTTCAGGACCACTGGGATACTTTAATTGCAAAGTGATTCTCAAATGGTCAATGACAATCCAAACCTGACGACCGTGTTTGGATGGTTTTAATCGTGCTAGCGTGTTTGCTCAGCCAAATTTAGGGATTAGGGAATGATGGGGAATAACAACTTGCAAACCCAAAGTCAATCGACCAAGGGCTCCTAAGTTTTACCATTTCAATCTTTTTTATGTTAAATGGTTTAAACATGCACCCTTGCTTAAGGGGAAATGCCAACATTGACAAGTGGAGAAGTTGAATTTAGCTTACATCTGTGGATGGAAACAATAAGAAGATTCTATATACCATTAACAATGGAGAATACAAAAATGCTCTCTTATTAACCTCGAAACTCTTATACACTCGATGAACTATTTCCATCGAGACTTTTTTTAAAGAAATATTATAAGAGATTAGAGAAGCTTTCTTCTTCTTTAGGATTGTTCTAGCCACCTTTCTTGTATATAAGAGCTTAAGTGAATAGTGATCTGTGAATAATATCATGAACGGTTCATCATCGTTGATTTATATAATTGATTTTTTTTATCAACAATGAAGAATACAAGAATACTCTCTCATAAATCTAAAACCTTTATACAATCAGTGAACTATTTTCGTCTCTTTCATAGAGATATTATAATTGTTCTTTCCACCTCTCTTGTTTAGAATTTTTTTTTTTTAAAAGAATTGTCCTATCCAACCCCCTTGTATAAAAGAACCTCGGGGAATAGTGACCTATGAATAATATTTGTCAATGGCTCTCATTGTAACAGCCTCACTATCTCTAGACTCTTTATGAGTTGATGCATTGTTGTTTTTATTTCGTCATTGTGACTTATAGTTGGTAGCCTCAAAGTTTCTCATGAATAAAATGCATTTGAATTATATTTGGCAACCTTGAAGAAAATTACTTGGATCCATTAGATAAGAACGAAAATTACAAAATAAGTAGGTTTCAAATTTATTTTACATCTACCATTTTTTATTTTAAAAAGATTTACTTAATCCCCAAAGGTGGTTAGTACTCATGCCACCTTAGAATAAAATAAAAGTAAACTTTTAAAATTGCCCCAATCTAATTTAATTGTTTTAAAAACTGTAAAAAACCGATGAAAGTGCACCTTAATTGTAGGAATAGAAATCAAAGTAATTATTATCCTCTAAAAAAAATAAAAACAAAGTTATAGCATCGAATCCAAAGGGAAGTCTTACAAAAAAAAAATTTCTAAAAGAAAGTACATCTTAATTGTTGGAATAGAAAACAATAGAAACATATTAAATAAAATAAAATAAAAAGAAGATGGCTCACCCATCATCATAGGGTATACCAACCCCTCCTAGGGTTTTTGTATGCTCCAAAATATCCTCTCAATACCTATTCTCGCCCTGCCGTGTATGGGATCTCATTCACAGTTGGTGGAAGGAAACTCGATCATAAAAAAAAAAAAAAAACAAAAAAACAAAAGTAATAGAAACAATAATAAAAAAAAAAAAAAAAAAAAAAAAAAAAAGGAAGTAGAGAAAGTTGCATCCCCTGTCCTCCTATTTTTCTAATCGTGGTTTAAGATTAAAACAGATTTTTGGGCCAAATTTGAAAATGTGTTTTTATTTTATTCTTACATGACATGACTATTAACCAACTATGAAAAATTAATAAATCTTTTCAAAATGAAAAATAATAGATGTAAAACAAATTTGAAATCTATTTATCTCTTAAAAATACAAATACAAGTGCTCTTATGTTAGGGTTAATTATAGATCACCCCCTGATTTTCAATCGAAACACAAATCATCCCCTGATTTGGACCCCAATATGATAAATTAGTCCCTATCGTTAGTTTTATGCTGTTGGGATGATGTCAACCAGTTAGATAAATTTAAATTCCTAAACTACCCTTGACTACCATAGAATTATTTTTTTACCCTTGAATTTAAAAATCCCAAATGTTTTTTTTAATATATAAGGATGAGGGAACCAAACGAGAATATTCCCTCTTCTTCCCCAAATCAATGGAAAGACAAAACAGGGTAAAACCCTTGGGGTTCTGCCTCAAGGGGCATTTCATGCTGAATCTAGCTTTGATATTCCCAAAGAGGCTAAAGTTAGAGAGAGAAAGAGAGAGAATTGAAAGAGAAAATAAAATGTCTAGATTTAAAGCTGGGATCTCCACACTGTTGGGAGTAATACTGAGGAAGAGTATATGCAGATTTCTTGAAGTTAAGCTCATTTTAGTGGATTTGCTATCGGTTTTCGCATCGGCGATTCAGTTTTCCGGCATTTTTTATTGGGGATCTACCGCTGCAGTTTCCAGTAGGTACTCTGCAAAGTCTTCAATGGTTGCAAGACATGATAGGTAGGTAGGTAGTCCATGATTTTGTTTCTCTTTTAGAAATCTTTTTTTTTTTTTTTTCTTTTTCTTTCTAGTTAGACTACTGGTTCAATTCAAAGTGATCGAGTTCTTGCTGGTGACATGGTGTACTTGGATCTCCGGCGATCCTTGCACCACACAGCCAAAATCGCCTCTGGTTTTTTTTTTTTTTTTTTTGGGGAGGGAGTAAGTGACGGAAATAGGGCTTCAATCTTTTGTGGAGATCTCTCTCGTCTGAAGGTGTTCCAGTCTAAAATTCAGGGGGTAGCAACCATACTCCATGGGCTCTCAAAGGCACAATTAATCGGCTGGAATAAACTAGCAGAAGAGGAGCAGGAAAGATCTGAAATTAGTTCTGGGAAGTAACTTCAACCAGTCAAAGTTGCAGGTTTCGGTTCTTACAGCAGTGATCTTCTTTGAAGCTGAAACCTAAAGGGTAAATATGCCTACAGATGGAGAACGTATACCCAGAAAATGAGGCGGAAGGAAGAGGAGATGAGAGAGAAGGTCTTGAACTCAGGCACTGTTTGGAACATGAGTTGCAGAGGTGGGGTTTGAATCAGGGTAGTTAAAATCATTGTAGAAGGGTTGACATCTAGGATGCTCGATCGCCGTGATCCCTCCATTAATGACTTCCATCGTGAGCTCCTCCACACGTCCCGTCCCTCTATCTTTTGGCAGACAATATGCTTGGGAAGCAGCGGCGGCGGCGGTACTGCCAACGGAATTGCAAGGAAGGAGTAGGGGTATTTTAGGTTGAAGACGGAGAAAGGATAATATTATAAATTTAATTCTAATGTTTTAATATAAGGGTAAACTAGTTCTTTCACATCAATAACTAACTGACTATCAGTTGCTGTTACTGTAAAGGGTTGATTTGAGTTTTGATTGAAAACCAGGATGATCTGCAATTTACCCCTTTTGTTATATGACTGTTAAATGGAGTTAACAACCTCCAATGGTTCCCATCAAAAAAAACAAAATAAAAAAACAACCTCCAATGGTTGATGCGACAAATTCAGAGTGCGAACAAAAGAGAACCTAATCGTTTTTCAGATGGATTGAGTAAACGGGAATGATCCTCTCCAAGTCCAACTCTTCTCAATCCACCCATCAAACTCTGTGGTGAGCCGCTTATTTATCCGCAACCCTTTGTTCAAGTCACATCTCATTTTTATTCGCAGATCAGATTGGCATTTGAGTTGGATAGGCACTTGATGGATATTTATCCTCTCCAGTTCTCTGCCTGTCCGATTTCCCAGTGCCTCTAATAAAGGGGGTTGGTAGACCCCACTCAAGAAGAATATTCAAACAGAAATACGGTGATCATTATGAAACTAGGCAAGACAAGGAATTGAAGGAGATAATTTTCCGGTGCATGATAGAGCTGATTTGACCCAATTCAGACATGCGGAGTGGTGATATTAATTAATGCCTCACCGTTTTTATTTATTCTTTATTTTTTTGTTTTATAAATTTCACTGAATGATAGTTACTGATTAAAACCATCCAAAACTGGAACCAGGCTTTTCGCTCAGAGTAGCGTTCTGACTCTCAAAACTATGAACGGGACCAAGATTGGATCAGATTTTGCTACGCTGGATGTCAGCCGTATGGAATCCACCACCAAGCCTAGAATGGGAACCACAGAAGCATCCATGAGTGTACCTCACGTATCAAGAGTATAAACTGGATATTGGAACTTTCTAATTCTGCCATGTGGAAATGGGTGAGCTCCAAGAAATGTGAGGCATCCGTGAGTGTACCTCACATCGCTTAACAGAGAGGCAACCCTAACGAATGGGTGGGGTCCACCCCTTCTTTATTAGAGGGACTTGGGAAACCAACATAGGTCTTTTACGATGTCTTGTCTTGCTTGCCCTGTCTGTACTGTGTAGACACTGGGCTGCGTGTAATGAATGTCTTACCCAGTCACCCCTGTTTGGGCAAGGTACTTGGGCAGGGGTAATATGGTCAATACGCATCACCTTGTATCTGTGCAGCACGGCAGGACGAGCAGTTCATCGCCGTAGAAGATCTGGATCCCTTGGGGAACTAGACTGGACAAGAAATGAAACAGATAATTTTCCCGATTGCCAAACGAAAGGAAAGAGCTTTGTGGTGCAACAGGTTTTGATTTTACACCGAAGCTATTACATCGCATTCAGCTGGTCTAGGATCTCATCCAGCCGAGCTGTGAGATCCTTAAACCAGCAGGATGTAATATATTATTGGTGTTGTTGAACATACGAAAGATTCCTGACTCGAAGAATCCTATCTCCAGCCTCTTCTCTTAGCCTTCAAACCCGATCGTAGATATTCGTAATGCTTCCGCATGCACTGCACATATGCAAAACAAGTTAGTATTTACTGATCATTTGAAGATTAATATATAAAGCTGGATCACGGTCTTCCAAAATTGGAAAAGGGGGATTGATAAAGGATGAAAATCCTCAAGTGCGGTGCGTTTTCCAGTGCATCACATTAAAGAATCCAATCATAAAAACATGGGCAGTGACATCTTTTTATCCTCTCAAGTATTGGGTGAAGGATTGAATTCTTAAGTGCGGTGCACTGCATGAGAGGATAAATTTCCAATCATAGAAGGGAGAGACCTTTCATGGGCATCTCGTCAGATCAATATATTAATCTAAAAGGAGCTTGTCAGTTGTTTGATGAAATGCCTGAGTGAAATGAGGTCACCTTGACTCTATTAATTTCGGGGGTTCATGAAATTTAGAAGAATGCGATTTCTTGGACTGCAGTAACTAGCGATTTTGTTCGCAATGGGATTTATCTGTTTGTAGTGCTCTAATCACATTTTACACCTTTAAATCTCATTTCTTCTTCGGATGCCAGATTGCAAGGCTTAGGCTAGTGGCCTGCCTATGAAAAAGCCTTTCTTTAGAGCAAACCTATTGTATCTTTCTCATGGCAATCAAAGTTTTGCAAACTTATTGTAGATCAGTATTCAATATATTACTGCATAAAATTAATTGCTGATAGAATCCTTTTTAAATAGAATGTTTGCACTGTTTTCATGCAAATAATGGAGACTTAATTACTCAAAAAATTAACACTAACAATCACTATATAGATTCCGTTTGGTTGCAATGGAAATTAAATGTAGAATTCTTAAAAATTTTGAAACTGTTAAAATAGAAGTTTTTGTAATCATCATTATCCAACATAATTATATATACTACTTAAATTACTTATCATCCATATTTTGTATTGATATTTTTTAGATAGAATTTTTGTTTTACTTTCCAAGTCCAAGAGATTTGGATGCAAAAGTGAGGTATAATTTAATTATCAACCGTTTCCCTTTAATTTTAGGTTTGAAAGTTTAATTTCCCTTGCAACCAAATGGAGCCACATATATATATGGATTTTATTCATATGCAATTAAGACATTAATGTAACCCTCAATTCCAGTATACTCGACGTGCAGTCACAACAAGAATTACAGACAATAACTCCTCCTTTTTACCTTAATTATTTATATTTAATCTTCATAGAGCTTAGAAGGAAGGCGTGGGGTGAAAAGGATGTGTAGTGGGGTTGCTTTGGGCATGGTGAGTCCCAAGCCTTCAGTCATGTGTACTGGTTCCTCTGAAGGGGTCTCAAAATTGAAGGCTTGTAGTAGATGAGCAAGAGTCAAGTGCAAGATGTGCTTGGCAAATGCGATACCCGGGCATGATCGTATGCCCGGTCCAAAAGGGATGAACTCAAAGTTTTGACCCATAAAGTCTACTTGTGCATGTGTGGGTAGAAACCTCTCTGGATTGAATTCATGAGGGTCTGACCACACTTGAGGGTCCCGATGAAGCTTCCATAGGTTGACAAGCAAACGTGTGCCCTTTGGGACAACATAGCCCTCCACTTGACAGTCTTCCATGGCTTCATGTGGTATTGATAAAGGTCCAGGAGGGTCGTATAGCCTCAAAGTTTCCTTCACAATGGCTTGTAGGTACACTAGGTTCCTGATGTCTGATTCTTCAACGTGTCTGTCTGTTCCAACATGGACGTCCAGCTCTTCCTAGGCCCTTTGTAGCACTTGGGGATTGTTCAATAGCAAAGAAAGTGCCCATGTAAGGGTTAGGTAGTTGGTTTCATAGCCACCTGCGATGAGGCTCTGTACGTGCATGGAGAACAATATATGGATGACAGAGGAAGGTTAATAATTAAGGCTTTGTTTGGTATATATTGTTGTAATTAATTAGCATCATCAATTAATCAAATCAAATCAAATTGAAATTGAAAGGTAACATACATACATACATACATACATACCAGTACAGTTGCCTTGATGACAGTATCACGATCATAACTATACTTCAATTTGTCCTCAGGAATGACGGATAGCACCACATCATTGAAGTCCAGCTCATCTTCTTCTTCTTCATGGATACTGCTATGACCACCATTAATTCGATGTTCATCAATCCAATTTCCAACTATAGAATCTAATTCCTTAGCAGCAGACTTCATGGCTCTAATATGTCCTCCCAAGTCCAACCATTCACAATAGGGTATTGCATCCGATACAACAAACACCCCACTTAGGTACGCCAGTTGTGCCATTGCTTTCCGGAATCGTTGGGCCTCCAACATCATTTCCAACACCACCAATAATATTAATGTTACCATAAAATCGTTTCCCAGCAATCAGTTAGTTTGGTGATGAAATTAAAAGTAAGGTGTTCGAACTACTCCTTCATCTCCACTTTGATTGGATCACGTTGTCGTCGGTCAGTAGTACTGTTGTTGTTGTTGTCCTTGGCCGCCAAAAACTGAGTACAATTTTTTTGATGGATCTGTCTACTTCAAAGATCCTAACATGCCTGAGCTTGTGAAGACGGGTAGTGGAAATTACTTCAACAGTGGTCGTCTTACGCATCTCACGCCAATATGCCCCATAAGGTGAGAACCCAATAAAATCGTAGTGCATGGATGCCTATGTACTTACCTGCAGCGCTACAAGGGCGTGTAGCTAAAACTCTATCGTTTGTAGTGAAGCACTCCTTGATCAGCTCTGCACTGCTCACAACCAGTGTGCGATGTACGCCGAGTCTGAGCATGATGGCCGGGCCATACTTGTCGGCCATAGCTCCAAGCGTTCGTGGAAGCGAATTTTGTCCCCCAAGCATATGGAGATGACCAATAATTGGCAAGACACCAGATGGTGTTGGGGCTTCCCTTCCCTTGCCGCTTTTGTTTCTGAATAGGAAGCAATACACCAACAAGATTAAGGCTACAAATGTTCCTATTACCTGAGATGGGATAATTGGAATGAATTGCACATTCAAGCCAAGCAAGCTTCCTTTTCTACTTCTTTTGTTGCAAGTTGCAGACTTTATATAAGCTCTAGCTAGCTAGAACCGAGTCAACCTACAACTTCTACTACTGCTCCACTCTGCATTTAACTATTTTCATTATATTAATGGAATGAAGAGTGGCCACGTTAGTAGGAAGGTGATGTAACCAAGCACGGTGTTGTTCTTCTAGACAACAATGAACTCTTTAAGTTCTTAGACAAAATTCAATTATTAAGTAATTTTCAATAGTCAAAAACTGTCTCCCAATGAGCAAAGCTCTTACATTTATAAGAAACAAAAAATACTAATTCTAATCTTTAAGCCTACTCAATCTTATGGCTTGAGATTACATCAAATAAAAATAATTAAACATAAAAGAAAAACCCTAACTAGCTTAGGCCTCCTTGACACAAAACTACCAAAAATAATCAAAGACTAAACTAAAGAAAGGGGTTGTAAGAATTCGGTCAGCTTGGATTATCAAGCCCTTGATCTAGTCAAATCCTTCCACTGATTAGTGCTGGTGATCTTCAAAATCGTCCCAAGATGGTGCTTCTCAAAATCGTCCAAAGCGGTGGCTGTGACTGTGACTGCTGTCCATATTGGGAAGCTTCTCTTTGTGCTCCAAGTGATCTCTTACTGGCTCTAAAATTAAGGGATTTCTAAAGTGGAAGCTTCCAACTTAGTGCTGTCCATTTGAGCTTTCCATAGTAAGATCCAAGCAAGGGAACTCCAAGTTCATTGCAAGCTTGGTAAGTGTTCCTTCTTTCATGTCAAACACTTTTAAGATAAAAATTCTCAAAACGGAACATCAACTCTTGTCTTTAATTGAAGATGCTAAAAGCTAGCTGTCGAAGTTTTGAATCTCGCATAAACTAACTTAAATGGTCCGGGGATCCATTTGCCTTGGGCTGTGAGATTCTTCTTTCTCTCACTTTGATTTTTGTAGTAGTATTCAATGACCAGAATGCCCTTATCCATTGAACCATTTTTTATCGTCAACCGCCGTGTCGCTTTCATTATTTCTGCTACGTGCTTGTACGTGCTTCTTCTTCCTCTTCGCTACAGCTATGTCATGAGAGAGAATGAAGCTACAACAAGGAGCGAGCTACCAAGCCCACATTAATGAATTAATGGGTTTTGTTTTTAATTTTAATTTTTTCCCGAAAAACCGATGCTCTCGGTTCAAGTAGCGGCTTCAGCCAATGATCGAGGTGGTCCAAACAATCCATCGAATTTGACAGATCTTAGAAGGGAAGTAAAGCAAAGTGAAAAAAATCTCAAAACGTTTCTTACGGTTTTTTTTAAAAATTTTCAAAAAATCCTTCTTTATTCTCAACGATCTCTCTCTCTCTCTTACAAGGGTGAACCTAAACGATCTGAACCGATATAGATCGGTATCTGCTGAAATAATACCGATTCCTTAGCAGATACCAATACCGATTTTTGGCTCATCCTGTATCGGTGGGTTGGTACGAACAAGGGTAAAAATATACAAAAAATCTAATTTTTGAACAAAAAAGGGTAAATCTAGCTGACATAGATCGATTCGAATCGGTATCGATTGAGACCGATAGCAATTCCTGGTCAATCCCGTATCGGTGGATCAATACAAACAAGGGTATAAATATATTTAAAATTTTTTTTTTTTTTGGGAAGAAAATAGGGTAACCTAACCGATGCAATCCGATACATATTGTTCCGGACCGGTATCGATGAAGATGGAGATCGATACTAATTCTTGGCCGATCCTGTATTGGTGGATTAGCACGGACAAGGGTAAAAATATTTAAATAAAAACTTATTTTTTTGAAGAAAATAGGGTAACATAGCCGATGCAGACTAATACACTCTTTTGGATCGGTATCGGTGGAGATGGAGATCGATACCGATTCCTAACCAATCCTGTATCATTGGATTTGTACATGCAAGGGTAAAAATTCTAAAATAATCTAAAGTTTTTTAAAGAAAACAAGAGCAAACCTAATTAATCGGGATCGATATGGATTGGTATTGGCTAAGACTGATATCGATTCTTGACCGATCTCATATCGGTGGATCAGTACGGACAAGGGTAAAAATGTAAAAAAGAAATCTATTTTTTTTTTTTTTTTTAAAGAAAACAAGAGTAAAACTAACTAATCCAGACCGTTATAGATCGGTATCTGCTAAGATCGATACCGGTTCCTAGCTGATCCCGTATCAGTGGATTGGTACAGACAAGGGTAAGAATGTAAAAAAGAATCTAGTTTTTTTTGTTAAGAAAACATGGGTAAACCTAACCGATCCGTGTCGTCCGGATTGGTTAGGTTTACCCCTATTTTCTTTAAAACACTTGTTGGTCTGGATCGGATAGGTTTACCCTTGTTTACTTTTAAAAAAATTAGATTTTTTTTTAATATTTTTACCCTTGTCCATGCCAATCCACCCACACGGGATCAGTATCAGTCTGAGCATATATCGATTTGTATCAGTATGGATCGGTTAGGTTTACCCTTATTTTCTTTTCTTTTTTTTAAATAGATTTTTTTTTTTTTACATATTTACCGTTGTCCGTACCAATCCACCGATACGGGATCAGCCAGGAATTGGTATCAATCTCAGCCAATACCGATCCATATCGATCTCGACCAGTCTGGTTTACCCCTATTTTCTTTAAAAAAAATTAAAATTTTGAAACATTTTTTCCCTTGCATGTACAGATCCAACGATACGGGATCAACTAGGAATCGGTATCGATCTCCATCTTCACCGATACCGATCCGGAACGGTATGTATTGGTTAGGTTACCCTACTTACTTCAAAAAAATTAGTTTTTTATTTTTATTTTTATCCTTGTCCGTGCTAATCCACCAATACGGGATTGACCAGGAATCAGTATTGGTATCGGTCTCAGCAGATACCGATCTATGTTGGTCGGGATCGGTTAGGTTTACCCTTGTTTTCTTTAAAAGAATTATATATATTTTTTTTTACATTTTTACCCTTATCCGTATCGATCCACCAATACGGAATCGTCCAGGAATCAGTATCGATCTCCATCTCCACCGATACCGATCTGGGACGGTATGTATCAGACTAAATCGGTTAGGTTACCCTATGTTCTTCAAAAAAATATATTTTTACCTCTGTCTGTACTGACCCACCGATACAAGATCGATCAGGAATCGGTATCTGTCTTAGCTGATACCAATCCGAATCGATCTGTATCGATTAGGTTTACGCTTTTGTTTTGTTCAAAAATTTGATTTTTTTTTTAACATTTTCACCCTTGTCGGTACCAACCCATCGATACGGGATCGATCAGGAAGGAATCAATCTGTATTGATTTGGATCGATTAGGTTTACCCCCGTAAGAACGAAAGAGAGAGAGAGAGAGAGAGAGAGAGAGAAATATCATTGAAAATAGAGAAGGATGTTTTGAAGAAGAAAAAAAATTTTAAATACCAAGAAACGTTTTGAGATTTTGTGGATTCAACAAGCAAGAGAGAGAGAAAGAGAAAGAGGGGACGCTATCGTTGAGAAAAAAGGACTTTTTGAAAAAAAAATATAAAAAACAGCAAGCAAGAGAGATAGAGAGAGAATGATCATATCTACCTTATTTAATTAAAAAGGTGTTTTTTTATTGTTTTGATTATGAGAGAGAATAAGAGAGATATTCTTCACATAATTGTTAACCAATTTACTTTTGATAAATCCAAACTTGATTTCAATAAGATTAAAATATTATTAATCTATTATTAAATTAAATCAAGTATTTTTTTAATATCTAAAATGCATAAATGGTCATTAATATACAATACGTACCTACAAGACCAAGTAGAATTCTTCTTCCCTAAATCAAATTATAACTAACAGAGGGAAAAAACAGAAGCCAATGAGTTTGGACCGTTGAATGTCCGAGCCAACATCTCCACCTAGCATGCCATAGTGCACAATTTTAGAAATTGGCAAGGATTAAAATCCCCGGCCTCTCCCCTCTCTCTCCCTTTCCTTTTGGGATTGTTTTCGAAAGCCTAAGTTTGGACCGTTGAATGTCCGAGCCAACATCTCCACCTAGCACTGCCATAGTGCACAATTTTAAAAATTGGCGAAGATTAAAATCCCCCCGGCCTCTCCCCCTCTCTCTCCCTTTCCTTTTGGGATTGTTTTCTGAAAGCCTAAGTTTGGACCGTTGAATGTCCAAGCCAACATCTCCACCAATCACAATCACAATGCACACTTTTAAAAATTGGAGAAGATTAAAATCCCCCTGCCTCTCCTCCTCTCTCTCTCTCCCCTTTTGGGATTGTTTTCTGGAAGCGGCCCCCCCCTTAAAACTCATTCCTTCTTCTGTCCCAGGCTTAGGTTAGTGGCCTGCTTATCAAAAAGCCTTTCTTTAGACCACACCTATTATATCTTTCTTATGGAAATCAAGGATTTGCAAACTTATTGTAGTTCAGTATGCAATATTTTACTCCATAAAATTAATTGCTGATAGAATCTTTGCACCGTTTTCAAGCAAATAATGGAGGCTTATTAATTACTCAAAATTTACACTAACAATCATTATAAAGGCTCCCTGTACGTGGTTGGAAGGGAAGTAAAGGAAGAACGGAAAAAATTTTGAAACTTGAAAAAGAAGTTTTTGTTATCGATATTATCCAACATGATTGTATCTACTTAAATTACTTATCATATTTAGTTAAGATATTTTAGATGTGTTTTTTTATTTTATTTTTCCCAATCCAAGAGATTTTGATGCAAAAGTAAGGTAAATTTCAATATCAAATATGAAATGCTTTAGAGTTGGTGATATAATCATTCAGTGGTAATGAATGACTACTAAACTTTCCCTCTTTAGCTTTGAAATTTTCATTTTCTTTCCTTTTAATTTCCCTTGCAACCAAACGGAACCATATGTGAATCTTATTCATTAATTTTAACCCAAAAAAAAAAAAAAAATTTTATTCGATCATTAATTAAGACATTGTAAACCCCAATTCGATCAATACTTGCAATCACAACAAGAATAATAGACAACTCCTCCTCCTTAATCTTCATAGAGCATAGAAGGAAGGCATGGGGTGAGAAAGATGTGTAGTGGGGTTGCTTTTGGCATGGTGAGGCCTAAGCCTTCAGTCAAGTCTACCGGTTGCTGTGATGGGGTCTCAAAATTGAAACCTTGTAGGAGACGAGCAAGAATCAAGTACAAGACTTGCTTTGCAAATGAAATACCTGGGCATGATCGTATCCCGGATCCAAAAGGAATGAACTCAAAGTTCTGACCCAAAAAGTCTACTTGTGAATGTGTAGTGAGAAACCTCTCTGGTTTGAATTCATGAGGGTTTGATCCCCACACTTGAGGGTCCCGATGAAGCTTCCATAGGTTGACAAGCAAACGTGTGCCCTTGGGGACAACATAGCCCCCCACTTGACAATCTTCTATGGCTTCATGTGGTACTGATAAAGGTGCAGGAGGGTATAGCCTCAAAGTTTCCTTTACAATTGCCTGGAGGTACACCAAGATCTTGATGTCTGATTCTTCAACGCGTCTGTCTTTGCCAACATGGACCACCAGCTCTTCCTGGGCCCTTTACAGCACTTGGCGATTGTTCAATAGCAAAGAAAGTGCCCATGTCAGGGTGGAGGAGGTGGTTTCGTAGCCACCTGCGATGAGTTGCTGTGCACGTACAGTGTAATTAAAATGGAAAGAGGAAGGTTAATTAAGGCTGCTTATAAGGCAGGTGTGGTTGTAATTAAGCATCATCAATTAATCAAATCAAATTGAAATTGAAAGGTAACATAGATACATATATAAATACATACATATATACATACATACATACATACATATCAGTACAGTTGCCTTGATGACAGTATCACGATCATAACTATACTTCAAGTTGTCCTCAGGAATGACGGATAGCATCACATCAATGAAGTCCAGCTGATCTTCTTCTTCTTCATGGATCCTGCTATGACGACCACAACCAGTACGATGTTCATCAATCCATTTTCCAACTATAGAATCTAATTCCTTAGCAGTAGACTTCATGGCTCTAATATGTCCTTCCAAGTCCAACCATTCAGAATAGGGTATTGCATCCGATACAACAAACACCCCACTTAGGTACGCCAGTTGAGCCATTGCTTTCCGGAATCGTTGGGCCTCCTCTTCAACCTCATGATTTCCAGCAGCAACACCAATATTATTGTTCCCATAAAAACGTTTCCCAGTCATCAGTTTTGTGATGACATTAAAAGTAAGGTGTTCGAACCATTCCTTCATCTCCACTTTGATAGGATCACGTCGTCGTCGATCAGTAGTACTGTTGTTGTCCTTGGCCACCCAAACTGAGTACAATTCTTTGATCCTAACATTCCTGAGCTTGTGAAGACGGGTATTGGAAAGTAGCTCAAGAGTGCTCATCTTACGCATCTCGCGCCAATATGACCCATAAGGGGAGAACCCAAACCAAGCATAGTGGAAGCCTAAGTACTTGCCTGCAGCGAAATGAACGCGTGTAGCTAAAACCTTGTCGTTGGTAGTGAAGCAATCCTTGATCATCTCTGCACTGCTCACAACCAGCGATCGATGTACGCCGAGTCTGAGCATGATGGCCGACCCATACTTGTCGGGCATAGCTCCAAGCGTTCGTTGAACATGTGTTTTTCCTCCAAGCAAATGGAGATGACCAATGACTGGCAAGGCACCAGATGGTGTTGGGGCTTCCCTTCCATTGCCGGTTTTGTTTCTGCCTACACAGTAATATACCAACAAGATTAAAGCCTCAAATGTTCCTATTACCTGAGATGGTATAAGAAGCTCCATTCTAATCTAATCTAATCTAATGGGAATGAATTGCACATTCAAGCCAAGCAAGCTTCCTCTGCTACTTCTTTTGTAGCAAGTTGCAGACTATTCTCCTGATGGAGCTATATATATTAGAGCTACCTAGCTAGAACCGAGTAAACCTACAACTCCTACTACTGCTCCACTCTGCATTTAATTATTTTCATGGAATGAAAATTTACCACGTTAGTAGGAAGCTGATGCAAGCACGAAAGGTGAACTCAAAGAAAATATGCAAAGAATCAATGGCAGACAAGAAATAGAAAAGAATAAAATAAATGCAAGTGTTGTTCCTCATGGCAGGGGTTTTGTTCTTCTAGGTTCTTAGACAAAACTCCAAGTTCATTGGACGCATGGTAAGTGTTCCATCTTCATGTCAAACACTTCTAAAATAGAGCTTTTAAAATAAAAATTCTCAAAATGGAATATATACATCTGCTGCCATAATTTTTAGATTTGAAACTTCTTAATATTGAGGGGATTATCTTCCAATTAAGAAATAAGTATGTAGAAGATTTCATGCTTCCAAGATGATTTACCTTAGAGGTCAAATAGGTAACATCAACTCTTGTCTTTAACTGAAGATGCTAAAAGCCAGCTCTCGAAGTTTTGAATTCTGATTTTGGAATCTCGCTTAAACTAACTTAAGTGGTCCGGGGATCCATTTGCCTTGGGCTGTGAGATTCTTCTTTCTCTCGCTTTGAGTTTTGTAGTTGTATTCAATGATCAAAATGCCCTTATCCATTGAACCATTTTTTTTTATTGTTCTACTACTCTTACATGATTCGGTCTTGTGAGGGGTATCATCGTCATTTAGGGTAGGATGAGATCTTGTGAGATCTGTCTTCTACTCGTCTTCCTTGTACGTGTTTCTTCTTCTTCCTTTTCTCTACAGCTATGTCATGAGAGAGAATGAAGCTACATCAAGGAGCGAGCTACCAAGCCCACATTAATTAATTAATGGGTTTTGTTTTTAATTTTTTCCTGAAAAATCGATGGTCTCTGTTCAAGTAGCGGCTCAGCCAATGATCGGGGTGGTCCAAACAATCCATCGAATCTGACAGATCTTAGAAGGGAAGTAATGTTAGATTAAATTGATCCGAATAGGGACAAAATCCCAAAAGCCAGGATCTCCATAGGGCGTTCAAGAACACAATCAAATAAATAATAGAAAATAGGGATAGAACCACTGACCTTGTTTAGCATCCATAGTGATGATGATTGCAGCGGAAAATAAAGAACAAAGATCTAGGTGCTTCCCCTCTATTCCCAAAGTAACTGGCCTGATGAGAATACCGAATGCGTAGGGATGACGAACACTGAATATCTCCCTCTCTTTCAAGAATGCACTCCTCAATAGTAATTGAGAATAATAAGTTGTGATGGGTAAACGAGGGACCTAACTCTCCTTATATAGTAATCCTTATAGGGTCTGACTCATCACAGTCCCAATGAGAATCTATCTGGCCCACACTAAGCCTGTCCACATTAGACTTCTAATATAACTTAATGACCCCACTTTATTAAACCAAAACCCAAATTAGCCTGATTTAGGGATTTAATTATGTCCATATAGAGTTTTATTAGAACTAAAATTCTAACAAGTAAAGCAAAGTGAAAATTTAAATAATAAAAATACGAAGAATAGTAAAGATCACTTCTAACCAGCAAACAGGAGATAAAAATGGATTTTGAAACCATTCAAAACTGGAACCTGGCTTTTGGCTCAGTGTAGCGTTCTAGTTTTCAACACTATGAATGGGATCGAGATTGGATTACATTCTGGTACGCCGGATGCCAACCGTATGGAATCCACTCCTCCTTGGGAAGACGATTCTCGTAGGAGAATGTGAACCAGCCTCTAATGGGGACCACAGAAGTATCCATGAGTGAACCTCACGTATCAAGACTCAAGAGTATAAATTGGATATTGGAACTTCTTAAGTCTACCATGAGGCCGGAAGTGGGTGAGTTCCAAGAAATGAGAAGCATCTATTAGTGCAATTCAGATCCTCTGTGATGCGCTTCCCATGGCGGCCCAGACATTGAGATGTCCGCAATGACTGTCTTATTTTATTTGGGCAAGGTGTTCGGACAGAGATAAGGCGGTCAATGTGCGCACCTTAGTATCTGCACCGCTCAAGCCACTACGGACAACGCACCGTAGAAAATCAATCAGTATCCCCATTATTGTAGCTCACATCTCTTAAGAGAGAGGCAACCCTAACGAATGGCCAATTGAAGAGAAACAGCTTTGTGGTGTTAGCTAACAGGTTTTGATTTGACAGCGAAGCTACTATATTGCATCCAGCTGGTCTAGGTTCTCATCCAGTCGATCGAGCTGTGAGATCCTTATACCAGCAGGATGTAATATAGTAATTGGGTGTTGTTGAACACTCCGTAGGAAATATTCCTGACTCGAAGATATCTATCTCCACCCTCTTTGTATATCCTTCAAACCCGATTGTAGAGAATCGTAATGTTTCCGAAGGCACTCGCACTGCACACATGGAAAACAATTTAGTATTTACTGGGAAAGAGGATTTCAAATTTGAAATTCAAGAAGATGAAGATGGGGTTTGTTTTGTTAAAATGGTACATTGATCTGAATTCAAGGGCCGATTTGTTAAACCCGATCGATCCGGTTTGGGTTGAGAATGCATTCAATGTGTTGAAATCGAAATTTTTAAAATTTTAAATACTAACCATCGGATTTTTCAATTTACAGGTGTCAAGCGTAGGTTGAAAAAATGGCCGCTATAACCAAGGCCATAGAAAATCTGAAACCGATAAAAATCCGTGTCATGGTTGATTTACACATTTCACGATGTACCGCTCTTATATTTTTGTCGATTCATTCTCACAGCCTCACTATCTCTTGACTCTATATGAGCTGATGGTGCATTGTTGTTTTAATTCCATCCAAAACTGGAACCGGGCGTTTAGATCAATGTAGCGTTCTAATTTTCAAAACTTTGAATGGGACCGAGATCGGATCACATTCCGGTACGCTGGATGCCAACCAACTGAAATCCACTCCAGCAGAAGGTTCTTGTACTGAGAATGTGAACCATCTTCGAATGGGGACCACAGAAGCAATACCAAAGCGATTGTCCAACCCTCGATCGATCTACAATAACATAAATTTTGGATGCAAATCGTCTACGGTACAGCTGCCTGTGCTACGCAGATATAGGGTCGCACATAAAGACTGTCTTACCTCCACTAGGGTAAGACACTCGGGCAAGGATAAGGCGGTCTTTGCGTGCTGCCCTCTGTCTATGCAGCACAGGCAGGACGGACAGCTGCGCCATAAGAATTGACATCCTCTCCTTCCGCGTGCCCCTACTTCTATGTGCGCCCTACACACAACGAGTCGTGCAAAGACCGCCTTACCCCCGCTCGGGCAAGGCGCTCGGGCAGAGATAAGGTGGTCTTTGCGCACCCCGTTGTGTGTAGGGTGCACAGGAAGTAGGGGCAGGCGGAAATAGAGGATCTGGACTTGCGCCATAAACTATCCAAATTCATAAATTTTAGAGATTGCAGCACCTTCCATGGAATTAATGGAGAAACCACAAAGATCAAACTCGATCTCAGAGGAATGCGGAAGAATCTTCCTCATACCAGAGATATTAGTCATCTCAGCTACTGAGCTTGCTTGAAATATTGGAACTTATTAATTCTACCATTTGGAAGTGGGTGAGCTCCAAAACCCAAAAATGTGAAGCATCCGTGAGTGTACCTCACATCTCTTAAGCAACCCTTACGAACGGGCAATTGAAGATCAGAAACAGCTTTGCAGTGGTAGCTAATAGTTTTTGATTTGCCAGCGAAGCTAATATATTGCATTCAGCTGGTCACGTCTAGGATCTCATCCAGCCGATCGGACTATGAGATTCTTAAACAAGCAGGATGTAATACAGTAATGGGTGTTGTTGAATGTACGAAATATTCCTGACTCGAAGAAATCTATCTATCTAGATCAGCAGCCTCTTCTTATATCCTTCATAGGCTAGTGGACTGCCCATGAAAAAGTGTTTCTTTATACCACATGTGAGATTCTTATCAGATTCTTTTCTATACACACACAATGTGTACCCACATTTATGCACCGAAAACTCATTTCTTGTAACATACAATGTGAAGACCATATGAACAGGATGTCCGGTCCTGTCCCTAATCGAGAACCGTTTTGGGTGAAAACCCATGGAACAACTTACAAACCCAATAAAATATAAGCCATACGAAAAAAAAAATAAACATTTTATTAATTAAACCAGATTTGACGAACACATATTCAACAAATAAGACATTATTAATGTAACCCTCAATTCAGTACACTCGCGTGACTTGTAGTCACAACAAGAATTACAGACAACTCCTCCTTTTTTCCTTAATTATTTCCATTTAATCTTCATAGAGCTTAGAAGGAAGGCATGGGGTTAGAAAGATGTCTAGTGGGGTTGCTTTGGGCATGGTGATGCCTAAGCTCTCAGTCATGTCTACTGGTTCCTGTGAAGGTGTCTCAAAATTGAATCCTTGTAGCAGTCGAGCAAGAGTCAAGTACAAGACTTGCTTGGCAAATGCGATACCCGGGCATGATCGTATGCCGGATCCAAAAGGAACGAACTCAAAGTTCTGACCCATAAAGTCTACTTGTGCATGTGTAGTGAGAAACCTCTCTGGTTTGAATTCATGAGGATCTGACCACACTTGAGCGTCCCGATGAAGCTTCCACAGGTTGACAAGCACACGTGTGCCCTTGGGGACATCATAGCCTCCTACTTGACAGTCTTCCATGGCTTCATGTGGTACCGATAAAGGTACAGGTGGGTATAGCCTCAAAGTTTCCTTTACAATTGCCTGGAGGTACACCAAGTTCTTGATGTCTGATTCTTCAACGCGTCTGTCTGTGCCAACATGGACGACCAGCTCTTCCTGGGCCCTTTGCAGCACTTGGCGATTGTTCAATAGCAAAGAAAGTGCCCATGTCAGGGTGGAGGAGGTGGTTTCGTAGCCACCTCCGATGAGTTGCTGTGCACGTACAGTGTAATTAAAATGTTAAGAGGAAGAATATTAATTAAGGCTTATATTAAGGTAGGTGTGGTTGTAATTAAGCATCATCAATTAATCAAATCAAATTGAAATTGAAGGGTATATACATACATACATACCATTACAGTTGCCTTGATGACAGTGTCACGATCATAACTATACATCAATTTGTCCTCAGGAATGATGGATAGCATCACATCAATGAAGTCCAGCTGATCTTCTTCTTCTTCTTCTTTATGGATCCTTCTGTAACCACCATTAATACGATGTTCATCAATCCAATTTCCAATTATAGAATCTAATTCCTTAGCAGTAGACTTCATGGCTCTAACATGTCCTCCCAAGTCCAACCATTCACAATAGGGTATTGCATCCGATACAACAAACAACCCACTTAGGTACGCCGTTTGAGACATTGCTTTCCGGAATCGTTGGGCCTCCTCCTCTTCAACTTCATGATTTCCAGCACCACCAATATTATTATTGCTCCCATAAAAACGTTTCCCAGTCATCAGTTTGGTGATGACATTAAAAGTAAGGTGTTCAAACCACTGCTTCATCTCCACCTTGATAGGTCGTCGGCCAGTAGTACTGTTGTTGTTGTCCTTGGCCGCCCAAAGTGAGTACAATTGTTTGATGGATCTGTCTACTTCAAAGATCCTAACATGCCTGAGCTTGTGAAGACGGGTATTGGAGAGTAGCTCAACAGTGGACATCTTACGTATCTCACGCCAATATGAACCATAAGGTGATAACCCAAATACAGCATAGTGGAAGCCTAAGTACTTACCTACAGCGAAATGAGGGCGTGTAGCTAAAATCCTGTCGTTGGTAGTGAAGCAGTCCTTGATCAGCTCTTTACTGTTGACAACCAGCGAACGATGTACGCCGAGTCTGATCAACATGGCCGGGCCATACTTGTCGGCCATAGCTCCAAGCGTTCGTGGAAGCGGATTTTGTCCCCCAAGCAAATGGAGATGACCAATGACTGGCAAGGCACCAGATGGTGTTGGGGCTTCCCTTCCCTTGCCGCTTTTGTTTCTGCCTACACAGTAATACACCAACAAGATTAAGGCTACAAATGTTCCTATTACTTGAGATGGGATAAGAAGCTCCATTGTAATCTAATCTGATCTGATCTAATCTAATGGGAATGAATTGCACATTCAGGCCAAGCAAGCTTCCTCTGCTACTTCTTTTGTGGCAAGTTGCAGACTTTTCTCCCGAGCAATATATTTATATATTAGCTCTAGCTAGCTGGAACCGAGTCACCACTCTGCATTTAATTATTTTCATTATATTAATGGAATGAACTAGGAAGGTGATGCAAGCCCAAACTGTGAACTTCAAGAAAATGGGCCAATAATCAATGGAAGACAAGAAGAATAGAAGAATAAAAAAATAAAATAAATGCAAGTGTTGTTCTTCTAGACAACAATGAACACTTCAAGGTTCTCAGACAAAACTCAATTATTGAGTAACTTTCAATATTCAAAAACTACCTCTCAAAGAGCAAAACTCTTACGTTTATAAGAAACTAAAAATTTAATTCTAATATCTAAGCCTACTAAATCCTATGGCTGAGATTACATCAAATAAAAGCAGTTAAATATAAAGGAAAAACCCTAACTAGCTTAGGCCTCCTTGACACAAAATTACCAAAAATAATCAAAGACTAAGCTAAGGAATGGGATTGTAAGAATTCGGTCAGCTTGGATTATCAAACTCTTGGTCTAGTCAAAACCTTCCACTAAGTGCTGGTGATCTTCAAAATCGTCCCAAGATGGTGCTTCTCAAAATCATGGAAAGGGGGTGGCTATGACTGCTGTCCATACTGGGCAGCTTCTCTATTTGTGCTCCAAGTGGTCTCCCACCCCTAAAATCAAGGGATTTCTAAAATAGAACCTTCCAACTTAGTGTTGTCCATGTGGGCTTTCCATATTAAGATCCAAGCAAGGGAATTCCAAGTTCGTTGAAAGTTTGGTAAGTATTCCTTCATCATGTCAAACACTAGTTAAAAAAAGAGCTTTTAAAATAGAAATTCTGAAAATCGAAAATGTATCTGCGCGCTACCATAATTTTCAGATTTGAACTTCTTAATATAGATTATCCTCCAATTAGGAAATAAGTATGTAGAAGACTTCATGCTTCCAAAATGATTTACCTTCATCAAATAGGTAACTTATTCTCTTTCATGGTCAATCCCAAATTTTCATAATAAGAACACTTTAAATAGAAAACTATGTGAACCAAGATTTCCATTAAAATCACATTCCAATTATGAAAGTGTATCTCCATAGCTGAACCCGTGCTTAACCATATTAAATAATTCGGTCTTGTGAGGGGTATCATCGTCATTTAGGGTAGGATGAGAACTTTTGAGATCTATCTTCTTCCTTGGTGGCAAAAGAATATTCAATTCTTGCTAGAGAAATCATATCATTATTGATGGGTGGTAACCAATATCTGAACTCGTCAACCGTGTCCCTTTCATTATCTCTCATTACGTGCTTGTGCTGCTTGTACTGCTTCTTCTTCTTCTTCTTTACAGCTATGCCATGAGTGAGAATGAATCCACATGGAGGAGCTACCAAGCCTACATTAATGGGTTGTTTTAATGGTCTCGGTTCATGTAGCGGCTTCAGCTAATGATCGGGGTGGTCCAAACAATCCATCGATCAGACAGATCTTAGAAGGGAAGTGTGAAGCAGAGTGAAATTTTTTTAAAAACTAAAGATAATATATTCACTTCTAACCAGCAAACAGGAGATAAAAAAAAAAATGGATTTTGATTGGAGTTGGAAAAGTGTGGAATAGACATGCTGATGGTCCTTTTAAGGTCCTTCATCTGTAAGTTCTTGTAAGTATCCCCTAGAATCGTGACACGTGGCATTAGTTGATCTAACGATCACAATTTAAATGCAATGATTTAACTCTATCCTAACACTGGTTTCCCCAACCCCTATTCTAACCCTGGTTAATCAACCTATACCCCTACCCTAACCCTGGTTAACTATACCAAGGATGATTCACTACCCATCACCCTTAATCCTGGTTAGGACTCATCCCCTCACCCTCCCCTTCGTCTCCTCCAGTGCACTCTATTCTTCCAAAAAAACCCCCAAAAATGCAAGCTCTGAAGTTCTTCTCTCTCTCTCTGTCTCTCTCCCTCCCGGAGCAGATTCTCATATATAGATTGTCCTCCAATTAGGAAATAAGTTTGTAGAAGATTTCATGCTTCCAAAATGATTTATCTTCGTTAAATAGGTAACTTCTACTTCATGGCCAATCCCAAATTTCCATAATAAGAACTACTTTAAATCGAAAACTGTGAATCAAGATTTCTATTTAAATCCCGTTCCAATTATGAAAATGTATCTCCATAAGTAAACTCGTATTTTTTATAATAGAAAATTTTCAATTAATGTAGGAGGAATTGTTGAGATGGCCGACATGATCTTCCAACAAAAAAAAATGCAAAGCTGTCGTACATCAGGAGTGAAGACCTCAACGCATTTAATTATTTTGGAGTGTCTTTTTTTCTTTTCAACGTAAGTGTTGCCTTATAATTAAAAACAAGAGTTAAAATCTAAGTACAAAAATTCGAATACTTTTGTCAGCTTGTGCTCTAGTTTCTCGGTTTCTCCACTATTTTATAATTTAAAATTAAATTAGTACGTCCACTATAAACTATTGTCATATGTCGTTTTTTAATAAAAAATCCAAGTGGCATTGGCATTATAAAATAGGAAATATAATTTATAAAACTTTAAATTTATTTTACAATCGGATACGAATTGGATAATATCCGGTCGAATATTAGTATATTCTTATTCATATTCGATTAGTTTTTTGATAGTGTTTTTTTTATTACAGATACCCTAAATAGATCTGAATATGAATCGAATTCAAATTTTCGACTATCCATTTATATGAAATCAAATTCAATCTGAAACTCTACACCCGGACCTGCTTGCACCATCTTAGGGATTAGAAAGCATCAATAACTAACCCATTGATTCATCTTACCAAAACACACAAACCCATTGATTCATCAGTTTCACCTTTGGGGTCAACTCTCTTGATGGTGACAAGTGAAGTGATTATTGTTGTGTATTGGCTGGTGATATTTTTATGGGACAAGTGGACAACATAACCACATTACATAATTCGGTCTTGTGAGGGGTATCATCGTCATTTAGGGTAGGATGAGAACTTGTGGGATCTGTCTTCTTCCTTGGTGACAAAAGAAATATTCAATTCTTGATACAGGAGAAGTCATACTCATTATTCAGTGTGCAAGCATTTTATAAGGGTGGTAAACTGGTAACCAATATCTGAGCTCGACAACCGTGTCCCTTCCATTATCTCTCATACGTGCTTGTTTCTTCTTCTTCTTCTTCTTTACAGCCATGCTATGAGAGAGAATGAAGCCACATCAATGAGCTATATCCGGCCTAGTTCCCAGTGCCCCTAATAAGGAGGGGCAAAATCACCACTTTACCTCTGTCCGAATTTTTTATTTGAATGGAGTCCACCCCCTTATTAGAGGTATTGGGGAATTGGGCCATGCAAGAAACTAGAGTAAATAATTTTCTTGCTACCTATTTTTTGGTAAAAATAATTTTCTTACTATCAAGCCCACATTAATGGGTTGTTTTTAATGGTCTCGGTTCATGTAGCAGCTTCAGCCAATGGTCGGGGTGGTCCAAACAATCCATTAATCTGACAGATCTTAGAAGGGAAATGAAGCAAAGTGAAATGTTTTTCAAAACTAAAGATAATATTCACTTCACTTTTGACCATTATTAGGAAAAACGCGTTAAACATGTTTCCGTTTTTTACTGTTTTAAAAAATATACGGTAAAAAATGGTAAACGGCAAGCATTTTCATTTTAAACGCATTTAAAATAAGTTTAAAACACATTCATGTTTTTTTGGCCTTTTTTAAGACCTTGGACTTAATTGATCATATCTCTCTCTCTCTCGAACTTTGATTGGCTTGATTCTTTCATCGACGTAAAGATGATTCGAATGGCTCATTTTTCATGATATCCACCTTCAACTCAAGGTCAATGCACGGTTACCGAAAATAAAAACATGTATTTTAAAATATAAATCCTCTATTTATATGAGAATAGTGTCATTTTTTTTAAATATAAACGTTTAAACCTGTACCGTCCATTTTTTGTTTTTGACCGTTCTCTATTTTTTTGATCGTTTTATTATTTGATCATCCATTTGTAATTTTTTATCGTTTAAAACTCGTATCGTAAGACTCTGTTTTGTTACTAACGATGCTTCTACCAGCAAAACTGGAGATAAAAATAAATTTCGATTAAAATTTTAAAAGTGTGGTTCGATGGTCCTTCACACCACTAGGATGCTCTAACGGCAAGGTGATTCTCAAATGGTCAAAGATAATCCAAACATGACGACCGTGTTTGGATGGTTTTAATCGGCGCTAGCGTGTTTGCTCAGCCAATTTAGTGATTAGGGAGTGATGAGGAATAACAACTTGCAAACCCAAAGTCAAATCGATCAAGGGCTCCTGAGTATTACCAGATTTTTTATCCTCCCAAGTGCACCCATAAAATGCCGACACATGGCAAAGAAAGATCCAACGGTAGATTTTTGAAATCCAAGTTGTAGTCATAACCCGATCTCCACTTTCCTCTCTCTCTCACGCTGGCAAACCTTTCCGGTCCTATAAAGCTTTCCTTTTTTCAAAAAAAACAAAAAAAAACCTTACCGGTCCTATCCTCTCTCACTCATCTCTCTCTTGTTGTTGCTGCCGGATATTATTCCAGCGATGGCGATACGACGGTAATGTCAAATCATTCCATCTCTACAAATTCCAACGGAAGAGAGTCTTAATTTTTAGCTACCTTGAAATTCCTGAGTTAAGGATTTGAATTCACAAAAGGGAGGAGTATAGAGAAAGAAAACAACAGATGGCGAACGAAAACCCCTTGCAGGATACAACTAAAGAGCTGCTTGATATTCCTGCTTGGATTACTCAATACATCCACTGGGGCTAGCATTCGGATTGTGAAGAACCTCAAAGTGTGCGAAGACTCTCACTCCATGACCAAGCTTCTTTCCCTATTACCCATCACCGTTTTAGAATCACAGAATTTGTTTCAAAATTATATCTCAGAATGTTTATAGTTGTAATCAAATTAACACGGGATTGGAATGATCACCCTATCCCTGTCCGAACACTCTGTCCAGTTAGGGTCCACCACCTCCCCTATTAAAGGAACTAGGGACTGGGCCTATCAAGATTCAAGAGAATAAACTGGATATTGGAACTTCTTCATTAATACCATGTGAAAATGGGTGGGCTCCAAGAAATGTGAAGCATCCATGAGTGTACCTCACATCTCTTAACTGAGAGGCAACCCTATTGAATGGCCAATTGGAGAGAAACAGCTTTGTAGTAGTAGCTAACAGGTTTTGATTTGACAGCTAAGCTACTATATTGTATTCAGCTGGTCTAGGATCTCATCCAGCCTAGCTGAGAGGATAAATTTCCAGTGATAGAAGGAAGGGAGAGATCTTTCATGGGCATTTTATCAAAGGGCATCTCATCACAGATCAGATTGATATATTAATGTAGAAGGAGGTTGTCAGTTGTTTGATGAAATGCCTGAGGGAAATGAGGTCCACCTTGACTCTATTAATTGCGGGGTTCATGAAATTTAAAAGAATGCGGTTTCTTGGACTGCAGTAATTAGCGAATTTGTTCGGAATGGTATATTATATCTGTTTGTAGTGCTCTAATCACATTTTAGACCTTTAAATCACATTTAAAATTCCGATTCCAGGCATAGGCTAGTGGCCTACCTATGAAAAAGCCTTTTGTTAAGACCACACCTAGCTATTATATCTGTCTCATGATTGCAATCAAAGATTTGCAAACTTATTGTAGTTCTATGCAACATGTTACTCCATAAAATTAATTGCTGATAGAATTCTGATATATCCAATATTCACAGGGCTAATCAACGATCGCCACGTGTCATAGACGACCCGCCCCATAGCCAAGGGGAACGAACCGGAGTCCCAGCACCATTCGGGGGCGGCCACTACTCGGGCGCGGCCACACATCCGGGGCGCGGTCTCACCCAGGCGCGGCCTCCTCACAGCCTCACCCAGGTGCGGCCTCACCCAGGCGCGGCCTCCTCACGGCCTCACCTAGGCGCGGCCTCACCCAGGCGCGGCCTCCTCACCAGGGGCGCGGCCTCCTCACAGCCTCACCAGGGCGCGGCCTCCTCACGCCCTCACCCAGCGCTGCCTCACCCAGCGCTGCCTCCTCACGGCCTCACCTAGGCGCGGCCTCACCCAGCGCGGCCTCCTCACGCCTCACCAGCGCGGCTTCACCAGCGCGGCCTCCTCACGGGCGCGGCCTCACCCAGCGGAGCATCATGGGCACCTGAGGTGGGGGCCACCCATCTACGACCCCGATCCTATAGCTAAGACTCATGTCACTACCAGGACTCTAGACCCTTAGAGGTCACGTCATCCAGACGGATTCAAGCACCAAGGACGTTATCACCACACGCGGATATCTATCCACCAAGGATCCTGATGCCACCAGGACACTCCCTCCCGCGGGGAGATGGCCAATCAGGATAGAGCCCCGTTACCCAGGGCCTCTATCCACTCAACGGCACAATCGTCAATCAAACGGGGACTCTCCACACCGCCATATGCTACTATAAAAGGCAAAGGTACACAACCCCATAGGGGACATCTAAACTCATACTGAATAATCACTATTCATCTGTTTGCGCCAGGAGATCTAACTTTGGCATGGGAGAGCCCTAGGCCGGAACCACACCGGTTCTCTCTGATTGACCCCTTTGGTCCACTTGCAGGTGACGGCACTCGCAGGACCGCTCGACGATTTCTTGACGCAACAGATCCTTTTTAAATAGAATCTTTGCACCGTTTTTATGGAGACTTAATTACTCAAAAAATTGACATTAACGATCACTATATATGCTTCGTTTGATTGTAAGGAAAATTAAAGATAGAATTCTTAAAAGTTTTTAAACCTAAAATATATAGAAGGTTTTGTAATCATCATTATTGAACATTATTGTATACACAATACGAGGTTTGGATGCAAGAGTGAGGCAAAATTTAATAATCAAATATGGAATACTTTAGAGTTGGTGATATACTAATACGAGGTAAAAACTACAGACGGAGCCACATATGGATTTTATTCAATTTAGTATGTTAGACTTGCAGTCACAAATTCTACCCAAAAAAAAAAAAACTTGCAATCACAACAAGAATTACAGACAACTCCTCCTTTTTACCTTAATTATTTGTAATTAATCTTCATAGAGCTTAGAAGGAAGGCGTGGGGTGAGGAAGATGTGTAGTGGGGTTGCTTTGGGCATGGTGAGGCCTAAGCCTTCAGTCAAGTCTACCGGTTGCTGTGATGGGGTCTCAAAATTGAAACCTTGTAGGAGACGAGCAAGAATCAAGTACAAGACTTGCTTGGCAAATGAAATACCTGGGCATGATCGTATTCCGGATCCAAAAGGAATGAACTCAAAGTTCTGACCCAGAAAGTCTACTAGTGAATGTGTAGTGAGAAACCTCTCTGGTTTGAATTCATGAGGATCTGATCCCCACACTTGAGGGTCCCGATGAAGCTTCCACATATTGACAAGCACACGTGTGCCCTTGGGGACAGCATAGCCCCCTACTTGACAGTCTTCCATGGCTTCATGTGGTATTGATAAAGGAAAAGGAGGGTATAGCCTCAAAGTTTCCTTCACAATGGAATGGAGGTACACCAGGTTCTTGATATCTGATTCTTCAACGTGTCTGTCCCTGCCAACATGGACGTCCAGCTCTTCCTGTGCCCTTTTCAGTACTTGGGGATTGTTGAGTAGCAAAGAAAGTGCCCATGTCAGGGTTAGGTAGGTTGTTTCGTAGCCACCTCCGACGAGGTTCTGTGCATAGAGAAAAATATATGGACGACATGATTGTAATATTGTAATTAATTATCATCAATATATACATCAAAATGAAATTGAAAATTAAGGTACAAAACAAATTAATTAACATACCAGTACAGTTGACTTGATGACAGTATCACGATCATAACCATACATTAATTTGTCCTCAGGAATGACAGATAGCATCACATCAATGAAGTCCACCTGATCTTGATCTTCTTCTTCTTCTTCTTCATGGATCATCCTGCTGTGACGAGGACCACAACCAGTACGATGTTCATCAATCCAATTTCCAACTATAGAATCTAATTCCTTAGCAGCAGACTTCATGGCTCTAATATGTCCTCCCAAGTCCAACCATTCACAATAGGGTATTGCATCCGATACAACAAACACCCCACCTAGGTACGCCATTTGAGACATTGCTTTCCGGAATCGTTGGGCCTCCTCCTCTTTAACCTCATGATTTCCAGCACCACCACCACCAATATTATTATTGTTCCCATAAAAACGTTTCCCAGTCATCAGTTTTGTGATGACATTAAAAGTAAGGTGTTGGAACCACTGCTTCATCTCCACTTTGATAGGATCACGTCGTCGATCAGTAGTACTGTTGTTGTGGTTGGCCCAAACTAAGTACAATTCTTTGATGGATCTGTCTACTTCAGAGATCCTAACATGCCTGAGCTTGTGAAGTCGGGTATTGGAAAGTAGCTCAACAGTGGACATCTTACGGATCTCGCGCCAATATGACCCATAAGGTGAGATCGCAAACATAGCATAGTGGAAGAACAAGTGCTTGCCTGCAGCGAAATGAGGGCGTGTAGCTAAAACCCTGTCGTTGGTAGTGAAGCAGTCCTTAATCATCTCTGCACTGCTCACAACCAACGATCGATGTACGCCGAGTCTGAGCATGATGGCCGGCCCATACTTGTCGGCCATAGCTCCAAGCGTTCGTGGAACAGAGGTTTTTCCTCCAAGCAAATGGAGATGACCAATGACTGGCAAGGCACCAGAAGGTGTTGGGGCTTCCCTTCCCTTGCCGGTTTTGTTTCTGCACAGGAAGTAATACACCAACAAGATTAAGGCTAAAAATGTTCCTATTACCTGAGATGGGATAAGAAGCTCCATTGTAATCTAATCTAATCTAATCTAATCTAATGAGAATGGATTGCACATTCAAGCCAAGCAAGCTTCCTCTGCTACTACTTAGACTATTCTCCCGATCGAGCTATATATATTAGTTCTAGCTAGCTAGAACCAAGTCAACCTACAACTCCTACTATTGCTCCACTCTGCATTTAATTATTTTCGTGGAATGAAAAATTGCCACGTTAGTAGGAAGGTGATGCAAGCACGAAATGTGAACTCAAAGAAAATACGCAAAGAATCGATGAAAGACAAGAAAAAGAGAAGAATAAAATAAATAAATGCAAGTGTTGCCTTTCATGGCAGAGTATTGTTCTTCTAGACTATAACAATGAAATTTTCAAGGTTCTTACACAAAACTCCAAGTTCATTGCAAGCATGGTAAGTGTTCCATCTTCATGTCAAACACTTCTAAAATAGAGCTTTTAAAATAAAAATTCTCAAAACGGAATATATATATATATCTGCTGCCATAATTTTTAGATTTGAAACTTCTTAATATTGAGGGGATTATCTTCCAATTAAGAAATAAGTATGTAGAAGATTTCATGCTTCAAAAGATGATTTACCTTAGAGGTCAAATGGGTAACATTAACTCTTGTCTTTAATTGAAGATGCTAAAAGCTAGCTGTCGAAGTTTTGAATCTCGCTTAAACTAACTTAAGTGGTCCGGGGATCCATTTGCCTTGGGCTGTGAGATTCTTCTTTCTCTCACTTTGATTTTTGAAGTAGTATTCAATAACTAGAATGCCCTTATCCATTGAATCATTTTTTTTTTATTTTATTGTTCTACTACTACTCTTACATGATTCGGTCTTGTGAGGGGTATCATCGTCATTTAGAGTAGGCTGAGATCTGGTGAGATCTGGTCTTCTTCCTTGGTGGCAAAAGAATATTCAATTCTAAGCATTATGAGATCTTGTAAGGGTGACCAGTATCTGAACTCGTCAACCGCCGTGTCCCTTTCAATTATCTCTGCTACGTGCTTGTACGTGCTTCTTCTTCCTCTTCTCTACAGCTATGTCATGAGAGAGAGAATGAACGGATTTTGTTTTTAATTTTTTCCTGAAAAACCGATGGTCTCGGTTCAACTAGCTAGCGGCTTCAGCCAATGATCGGGGTGGTCCAAACAATCCATCGAATCTGACAGATCCTAGAAGGGAAGTAAAGCAAAGTAAAAAAAAAAAATTTTAAAAAAAACGTAAAGATCACTTCTAACCAGCAAACAGTAGATAAAAATGGATTTTGAAACCATTCAAAACTGGAACCGGGCTTTTTGCTCAGTGTAGCGTTCTGGTTTTCAAAACTATGAATGGGACTGAGATTGGATTACATTCTGGTACAATGGATGCCAACCATATGGAATCCACTCCTCCTTGGGAAGACGGTTTTCGTGGGAGAATGTGAACCAGCCTCTAATGGTGACCACAGAAGCATCCATAAGTGTACCTCACGTATCAAGACACAAGAGTATAAACTGGATATTGGAATTTCTTAATTCTACCATGTGGCCGGAAGTGGGTAAGCTTCAAGACATGTGAAGCATCCATTAATGCAATTCAGATCCTCTATAGCGCGTTACCCCTAGCGACATGAGCGACTCAGACACTGGATGCGTGCAATGACAGCCTTAGCCTTACCCCGCTCTAGCAGGGGTAAGACAGTCAATGTGTTTGCCTCAATGTCTGCGCCGCTCAAGCCGCTATAAACAGCGTTCTATAGACGATCTGGATCCCCATTAGTGTAGCTTACATCTATTAACAGAGAAGCAACCCTAACAAATGGTCAATTGAAGAGAAACAGCTTTGTGGTGCTAGATAACAGGTTTTGATTTGACAGCGAAGCCACTATATTCCATTCAGCTGGTCTAGGATCTCATCCAGCCGTAATATAGTATTGGCTTTACTTCGATCCTAGACTGTCAATCCACAAGTTTGAGAAGATTTTCCCTCCAGGCCATCTGCTTCAGGAGGATTGGTAATGATCCAACACTTACTTTTGGACCGGCCCATGGGTACCCTCTATCCCTCCCTTAGTTCCTTTACCATTAAACCGGGCTCCTCTCAAAGGGTGTACCCTGAGATAATGGACTTGTTTCTCTCAAACTTTGTGTAAAAGGAAAATCTTCTCAGGGATACTGTATCATCCCTAATGCATCATATCCTTAATATCTCTTGTTCTGACTCTCCTGACTCTTGGTGGTGCACGTTAACTAAGGACGGTTGCTTTAAAATAAAATTAGTAGTTTCTTTTCTTTTAAGTAACTCTTTAACTGATTTTGCTTCTATAGCTTGGTGGAAATTTTTTTGAAAACTCAAGCTTCATCCGAAGTTTAAATTTTTCTTCTGGTGTGTATTACATGCAGGGATTATGGTTAAGGATTATATTTCGAAATGGATTCAAATTGATCTCACTTGTGCTCTCTATGGCACTTCTAATGAGATCCTCTGGCATATCTTCCTCTCTTGTGACTGGGTTAAGCACATCTAAGTAGCTGGTCCTTTGGGTCTGAGGATTGAACTAATTTCATTCCCCTCTATCAAACATTTTTGTACTTCTGTGTTGCTTGGCTGGCAGCTTGACAAGGCCTCTCTTATTTGGTTTTTTTCTGTTTTTATTATTACTTGCTATTTTATTTGGCAGGTTAAAAACAATTCTATGTTTAATTCTGTTGGTCCTAACCTTGGCCAGGTTCTGAGAAGAATAAACCAGTGGTTAATGGATATGAACATTTCCCCACCCCCTCTTTATAAAGTGGATGTTTTATCTTCTCCTCATTCGGATATTACTAACATTGCTCCAAATCCTAGGTTTGATTTACCTATATTAGATTTTCCTGTTTTGTTATGCGCAGGGTTCGATTCCAGAGACATAGGTAAACCTGGATGGGCTTTTAGTTTTTTGATAGATGGGAAACTTCGTTTTCTGACAGCTAGGCGAAGTAAAAACAATCATTTTTTAGAACTAGAGATGACTGCCATACTCAACGGACTAGATTCTGCTGCCTTGAGAGGTTTGAAGCTGAAAGAAGTTTGGTGCTCTGATAAGGTGCTACCTGGACTTCTTCCAACTCCATCCCTTTCTCCCTGGCCATTTGAAGTCCTTCATTACCTTTTGAAGATTTGGATCAAACAAGTGTTGTCCTTTTTAAACAACTTGCTAACCCCTTTCTAATTTTTTGGTTTAAATGTTTTGTTAATTCTGCTCCCCTTACCCCTTATTGTCTGGACGATTGTACAAATGTGATCCTTTAGTTATAAATACTTTTTCTTTCCATAAAAAATTAAAAAAAAATGTGGAGCGATGGAGAGGTTCTACAACTCAGAGTTTTAGGGTTTTTCATTCAAAATGAAATGGAGATGGGTTTAGTTTTAGGGATCCACATCGGTTCGATTAGAAGTGGGTTTAGTTTGATTGAACCGGTTAAATTGGATTGTTTTGGGGTTTATGGTGGTTCACAGGTCTCGTCAGATTTTCAAAAAAAGTTTGAATTAATTCAAGTACAACCGTTGGATGGTCATAAAGACAGATGGGATGCTAAAAAGTCGTGGAAGTAGGATCGAAGTACAGCCAATGGAAATAGAGGATGTGGATCCTTCAGATTAGGGTAGTGCATCAGATGCAACAAACACCCCACTTAGATATGTAATTTGAGCCATTGTTTTCTGGAATGTTTGGGCCTCAACCTCGAATCCAGTACCAATGTTCCTATAATAACGTTTCCCAGCAATCATTTTGGTGATCCCATTTAAAGTAACATTTTCGAACCACTTCTTCATCTCTACCTTGATAGGTAACTGCGTACAATTGTTTGATGGATTTGTATACTTCAGCGGTCTTAACATGCCTGAGCTTGTTCAGACGGCATTGGAAAGTACAGATCCTCTACAGTGCGTTGCCCATAATGGTCTATGCAGTTAGGCACATCGCTGTGCGCAATGTCCGCCTTACCCCTGTTTGGGCAAGGTGCTCGAGTAGGGGTAAGGCAAACATTGTGTCTAATGAATTAATAATATTTTAATCTCATTGAAATACTGATTGGATGGATTATAAGTTTAGATTTACCAAAAGTAAATTGATTCGTGCTCTTTTTATATTTTTTATTTTAAAAAATCCTTCTTTATTTTCAACGATCTCTCTCTCTCTTTTTTGCTTGCTGAATCCACAAAATCTCAAAATGTTTCTTGCTGTTTTTTATCTTTTATTTCAAAAAATCCTTCTTTATTCTCAACGATCTCTCTCTCTCTCTTACAAGGGTGAACCTAAACGATCTGAACCGATACAGATCGGTATCTGTTAGATAATACCGATTCCCTAGCAGATAACAATATCAATTCTTAACCAATCCTGTATCAGTGGGTTGGTACGGATAAGGGGAAAAATGTACAAAAAAAATCTTATTTTTGAACAAAAAATGGTAAACCTAACTGACACAGATCGATTCGGATCAGTATCGATTGAGACCGACAGCAATTCCTGGTCGATACCGTATTGGTGGGTCAATACAAACAAAGATATAATTTATTTAAAAAAAAAGCTATTTTTTTTTTGAAGAAAATAGGGTAACCTAACCGATGCAATCCGATACATATTGTTCCGGACCGGTATCGATGAAGATGGAGATCGATACCGATTCCTGGCCGATCCTGTATCGATGGATTAGTACAGACAAGGGTAAAAATATTTAAATAAAAACTAATTTTTTTGAAGAAAATAGGGTAACATAACCGATGTAGACCCTTACACTCTTCTGGATCGGTATCGGTGGAGATGGAGATCGATATTGATTCCTAGCCAATCCTGTATCATTGGATTTGTACATGCAAGGATAAAAATGCTAAAATAATCTAAAGCTTTTAAAAGAAAACAGGAGCAAACCTAATTGATTGGGATCAATATGGATCAGTATTGGCTAAGACCGATACCAATTCTTGACAGATCTCATATCGGTGGATCAGTATGGACAAGGGGTAAAAATGTAAAAAAGAAATCTAACTTTTTTTAAGAAAACAAGGGTAAACCTAACCGATCCAGACCGTTACAGATCGGTATCTGCTAAGATCGATATTGGTTCGGTCTGGATCGGTTAGGTTTACCCCTATTTTCTTTAAAACACGTGTTGGTTTGGATCGGTTAGGTTTACCCCTGTTTACTCTTTTTTTTAAATAGATTTTTTTTTACATTTTTACCCTTGTCCATACCAATCCACCCATACAAGATCGGTATCAGTCTCAGCAAATATCAATTTGTATCAGTATGGATCAGTTAGGTTTACCCCTATTTTCTTTTTTTAAAAAAAATTAGATTTTTTTTAACATTTTTACCCTTGTCCGTACCAATCCATCGATACGGGATCAACCAGGAATCAGTATCAATCTCAGACAATACCGATCCATATCGATCTCGATCAGTCTGGTTTACCCCCATTTTCTTTTTAAAAAAATAGATTATTTTAACATTTTTGCTCTTGCTTGTACAGATCCAACGATACGAGATCAACTAGGAATTGGTATCGATCTCCATCTTCACCGATACTGATCCGGAACTGTATGTATCGGTTAGGTTACCCTATTTACTTCAAAAAATTTAGTTTTTTATTTTTATTTTTATTTTTATTCTTTTCCGTACTAATCCACCAATACGGGATCAACCAGGAATTAGTATCGGTATCAGTCTCAACAAATACTGATCTATGTCGGTCGGGATCAGTTAGGTTTACCCTTGCTTTCTTTAAGAGAATTATATATTTTTTTACATTTTTACCCTTGTCCGTATCAATCCACCCATACGGGATCGTTCAGGAATCGGTATTGATCTCCATCTCCACCGATATCAATCTAGGACGGTATGTATCAGACTGCATCGGTTAGGTTACCCTATGTTCTTCAAAAAAAAATATTTTTTAATATTTTTTTATCTCTGTCTATACTGACCCATCAATACAAGATCGGTCAAGAATCGATATCGGTCTCAGCCAATACCAATCCGAATCGATCTGTATCGATTAGGTTAACGATTTTGTTTTGTTCAAAAATTAGATTTTTTTTTTAAACATTTTTACCTTTGTCTATACCAACCCATCGATATGAGATCAACCAGGTATCGAAATCAATCTGTATTGATCTAGATCGGTTAGGTTTACCCCCGTAAAAAAGAGAGAAATATCATTGAAAATTTAGAAGGATGTTTTGCAAAAAAAATTAAAAAACAGCAAGAAACGTTTTGAGATTTTGTGGATTCAGCAAGCAAAAGAGAGAGAGAGAGGGGGGGGGAAGATATCGTTGAGAATAAAGGACTTTTTGAAAAAAAAAATATAAAAAACAGCAAGCAAGCAAGAGAGATAGAGAGAGAATGATCATATCTACCTTATTTAATTAAGGAGGTGTTTTTTTATTGTCTTGATTTTATGAGAGAGAATAAGAGAGATTTTCTACCATAATTGTTAACCAATTTACTTTTGGTAAATCTAAACTTGATTTCAATAAGATTAAAATATTATTAACCCATTATTAAATTAAATCAAATACTTTTATAATATCTAAAATGCATCAATGGTCATTAATGCATGTTTCTAATCTGATGAACAAGAGGTTAGCTGTGTGGAATATACACTACCTACAAGACCAAGTAGAATTCTTTTTCCCTAAACCAAATTATAACTAACAGTTGAAAAAAAAAAAAAATTCAGAAATCAATGAGTTCAGACCGTTGAATGTTCGAACTACCAGATGTCAACATCTCCATCTAGCACTACCACAATGCACACTTTTAGAAATTGGAGATGATTAAAATCCCCCCTGCCTCTCCCCCTCTCTCTCCCTCTCTCCCTCTCTCCCTCTCCACACCTATTATATCTTTCTTATGGAAATCAAAGATTTGCAAACTTATTGTAGTTCTGCATGCATACAATATTTTAATCCATAAAATTAATTACTGATAGAATCTTTGCACCGTTTTCAAGCAAATAATGGAGACTTATTAATTACCCAAAAGTTATACTAACAATCATTATATAGGCTCCCTATACGTGGATGCAAGGGAAAAAAAAGGAAGAATGGCAAAAATAAAAAAGAAGTTTTTGTTATCGTCATTATTCAACATGATTGTATCTACTTAAATTACTTACCATATTTAGTTATGATACTTTTTATGAGTAATTTTTATTTCACGTTTTTCAATTCAAGAGATTTTTATGCAAAAGTAAGATAAAACTCAATATCAAATATGAAATGCTTTAGAGTTAGTGATATAATCATTTGAGGTAATGAATGATTACTAAAGTTTCCCTCTTTAGCTTTTAAATTTTCATTTTCTTTCCTTTTAAATTCTCTTGCAATCAAACGGAATCATACGTGAATTTTATTCATTAATTTTAATCAAAAAAAAGTTTTTATTCGATCATTAATTAAGACATTGTAAAGCCCAATTTGATCAATACTTGGAATCACAACAAGAATAACAGACAACTCCTCCTTATTAATCTTCATAGAGCTTAGAAGGAAAGCGTGGGGTGAGAAAGATGTGTAGTGGGGTTGCTTTGGGCATGGTGAGGCCTACGCCTTCACTCATGTCTACAGGTTGCTGTGAAGAAGGGGTCTCAAAATTGAATCCTTGTAGGAGACGAGCAAGAATCAAGTGCAAGATGTGCCTGGCGAATGCGATACCTGGGCATGATCGTATGCCCGATCCAAAAGGGATGAACTCAAAGTTCTGACCCAGAAAGTCGACTTGTGAATGTGTAGTGAGAAACCTCTCTGGTTTGAATTCATGAGGGTCTGACCAAACACGAGGGTCCCGATGTAACTTCCATAGGTTGACAAGCAAACGTGTGCCCTTGGGGACAACATAGCCCCCCCACTTGACAATCTTCTATGGCTTCATGTGGTAGTGATAAAGGTGTAGGAGGGTATAGCCTCAAAGTTTCCTTTACAATGGAATGGAGGTACACCAGGTTCTTGATGTCTGATTCTTCAACTTGTCTATCTCTACCAACATGGACATCCAGCTCATCCTGTGCCCTTTTCAGCACTTGGGGATTGTTCAATAGCAAAGATAATGCCCATGTCAGGGTGAGGGAGGTGGTGTGGGACCCACCTACGATGAGTTGCTGTGCATGCGGAGGAAGAAGATTAAGGTTTAGACTTTAGACAGACATATATCATACTATCATACTATTATATAAAAGCACGTTGTGGCAAATCTTTCAGTTATCCATTCTACCTTTCATTCTTATCTAAAATTCCGTTTTTCAAATCTTAATCTTTATGTCAATCTTTCTTATAATTTCATAATCTTAGGTACCCTTAGTATTAATTACTATTTTTAATTAATATTAACATTAATAATATTTATTATTATTTAAAGCAAATCTTTCAATTACTTCTTTTATCCTTCATTCATATCTAAAATTCCAATTTTCTATTCTTAATCTATAGGTCATTCCTTTTTATAATTTCATAATCTTAGATACCCTTAGTATTAATTATTGTTTTTAAATAGTGGCAAATCTTTCAATTACCTATTCTACCCTTCATTCTTTAAATCTTAATCTTTATGTCATTCTTTCTTATAATTTCATAATCTTAGGTACCCTTAATATTAATTACTGTTTTTAATTAATATTAATATTAATAATATTTATTATTATTTAAAGCAAATCTTTCAATTACCACTTTTACCCTTCATTCTTATCTAAAATTCTAATTTTCTATTCTTAATCTATAGGTCATTCTTTTTTATAATTTCTTAATCTTGGGTACCCTTAGTATTAATAATTATTTTTAATTAATAATATTATTATTATTTAAGTTTAAAAGTATTCGTTTTTATGTTTGTTTTTAATTAAAATTCATGGTTTCAAAATTGAAAAAAAAAATGGGAGAAAAAATATATTTAAAATAGGTTTGTAAAAGGATTGGATTCAGCTCGGATACGGATCGGATGTAATCGGATTCGGATATTTCCTGGTCGAATACGGACACCTCTAAACGGATTGGGATGGATTTGGATGCGGATCGAATTCGAATTTTCAACCATCCGTTTACACCTCTGCCTTGTGTAACCCGAACCTTCCTCCCCCTAGTGGATACAATTCACTCTCAATCCATAGTTTTAGATCATGATTCTCTTTTCCTCATATTCTAGAACTTGTTGAATCTTTAAAAACCCTCAAAATCGTTATTTAATTAATTTTTTATAATTAAGTATTTGGATTCGGATTTTTATCGGAGTATTCGGATTTTTTTTCAGATATCTCTAATCGAATACGGATGCCCCTAAATGAACGCGGATCGAATTCGAATTTTCGTTTATCCATTTACAGCCTTAATTTAAAACTATATCTATCTATATATATATCTCTATCTATCTCTACATCTCTCTATCACTGTTTACAACGTAACTATACAAGTGCATATATTATTGAGTAAATTCTGATTTCGTTAGTTCCACTCTCCAATATCTCTACTTAGAATCCATGTATGGTCACACGTACAAATGACGTGCATTTGCATGTGCATTCTCACTAATATATATATATATATATATATATATATACACACACACACATATGTAAGCCAAGAACCACAAATGAAAGTCCAATTCATCATCAAAATCAAATTGAATACATACCAGTACAGTTGCCTTGATAACAGTATCACGATCATAACTAGACATTATCAAATTGTCTTCAGGAATGACGGATAGCATCACATCAATGAAGTCGAGCTCTTCTTCTTCTTCATCTCGAGGAGACGACGACGACGTCTTATGGATCCTGCGATGACGATGTTCATCCAGCCAATTTCCAATTATAGAGTCTACTTCCTTAGAAGCAGATTTCATGGCTCCCACGTATCCTCCCAAGTCCAGCCATTCACAATAGGGTAGGGCATCGGATGGAACAAACACCCCACTTAGATATGTCATTTGAGCCTCAACCTCAAATCCAGTATCACCAATGTTCCCATAAAAACGTTTCCCAGCAATCATTTTGGTAATAACATTTAAAGTAACATGTTCGAACCACTGCTTCATCTCTACCTTGATAGGTCGACGTGGGTCAGTACTCCAAACTGAGTACAATTCTTTGATGGAAATGTATACTTCAGAGGTCCTAACATGCCTGAGCTTGTTAAGACGGGTATGGGAAAGTACTTCAACAGTGGTCATCTTACGCATCTCACGCCAATATTGTTAGGGTTTAGGGTTTAAGCACAAAGTTGCTTAAAGCATTACACCCTGAGTATCTAGTTTGGAATACCCAGACTGCTGCCTCCAGCTAGTATATATAGGAAAACTAGGGTTTAGGTCAGATGGGCTAATTACTAGATTGCCCCTCACAGCCTGGGCATTAATACAAGTAGGATTATATGAGAACATATAAAGGGATATTACATAAATACCCTTACAATCTCCTCCTATGTTCTACATATATCCATTACACATGTATAGGAACCATTGTTCAATCAGTAATTGAATCAATATAAATTGAATATCAATAATCCAATAAATCAAATAAGAAATAAGTAGACTTCAAGAAATAAAACTAGGGTTTTAGATCAAAACTAAACCCAACAATAAATCCAAGTTCCACATGCAAGTGGCTAAACCAAAAGAAATAATCAAAAGAAAAAGTCCTTGCAATCCATGTGACTTTACTCATCAAGTAAGTCATCCTCATCGAGATCCGATTCAACCGTTCTCCTCCATCTTCGCCATTCTCGTAATTTGTCAAATATGAATTTCATAAGATATTATGAATTCAATCATTTGCACAATAGTATCTAGTTCAACAATAAGAACTTAGTACATTTCATATATGGCTGAAGGTAAATAAAAAAAACAATAAGCATCATCATCAAGTTTCTTTACAAGAACTCAATCCTATATAGTCTCTATCATAAGGACCATACCATGTTTCCATTTGGAATATTGTATTCGTCATATCAGTCATAGATTTATGTTGTATCATCAAATTTGGAATGGTACACCATACTATGAAAGACATGTCATCAAATTTAGAATGACATAAAGACTAGCACAATATCATTGAAACATATCAGACATTTTTCATATTCCTTTGTGGAATAACAAAGTAAGGAGACTTCACATGAAAATTTGCTACCCCATCAAGTTTTGAATGGTTTCACAAACCCCCATACTTAGTAACCTAACTAAGTTATCGAAACATGTAAACTGTCGAATGCTTACCAAGGCTAGATGAGATTTGAATAATTCAAAATAATATCGGGTTAGGTTAAGACTGACTAAATGGTCTTTAACCCCATCTCCCCGTAGTTTTGAATGTTCGATCTTTGTTCAATCACTTTGTAAGGGCATCCGCCGTATTATCCTTCGATCTCACATCAATCAAAGTGATAATCCCTTGTTCTGTTCTATAATTCAGCATGGCCTGTTTACCGATGTGTCTCCTCTTACCATTAAAGAGTGAGTTATTCACAATCGTCTTTGTTGCTTGATTATCACAGAATATAGATATAGAGTTTAACTTAAAACTCCTCAATGGAATATCCATAATCGGATCCTTTATCCACTGCTTCATCTCCTGAAGCTAGAGCATAAAGTTCGATTCCATAGATGACAGAGCAATACTAGTCTGTCTTTTGGATTTCCATGCTACATGCTCCTCCTAGTGTAAATACATAACCTGGTGGATCTCTTTGTCTCCCAAATCGAGCACCAAGATGCATCGAATATCCTTCCAAAGTTGGAGGATGTCCATTATAACATAAAGCATAACCTTGAGTACCCTTAAGGTATCTCATCAGCCTCGATAGGGCATCCCAATGCTCTTTTCCAGGATTACTAGTGAAACGACTCGCATGCCTACCGTAAAGGCTATGTCCGGCCTAGTGCAACTCATTGCATACATGAGACTACCAATCAATTTAGAATAATCTAACCGATTCACGGTGTCACTGTGTTAGGTTTCAACCGTTTGTTGTAGTCATAGGGTGTCTCAATCGGTTTACAATCACTGTATCTCCAACTAGAAAGTAGCTTCTCAATGTAATGAGTCCGATTAAGGGTGATCCCTTGCTCAAGCTTACTCTCATTCCAAGAATGGTGTCTACCACACCAAGATCTTTCATGTTGAATTCTTTGGACAAGGTATCTTTAATGTCACTCACTACGGAGAGATCGAACCTAGAATCAACATGTCGTCTACATACAAGCAAATAATCGCAACCTTGTTTGACTCGGACAAAAAATAAAGGCACTTATCCGAGTTTGGTTTGAAAACCAAAGCTCTTTCTTGTCTTGTCAAACTTCTCATGCCACAATTTAGGTGCTTGTTTAAGACCATAGAGAGATTTGTTTAATTTACAAACTCTTTTTCGAACCTTCCATGACAAACCCTTAGTTGGTTCATGTAGATTTCTTCTCTTAGGTCTCCATTAAGGAAAGCCGTTTTACATCCATTTGATGCACAACATAGTGCTCAATAGATGCTATGGCAAGAAGAATCCTTATTGTTGCCAAATGGCGGAATCGAGAGTAGATGTCAAAATAATCTATCCTCTCACTGTTTATAGCCCTTAGCTACTAATCGTGCTTTATACCTGGCTATAGACCCATCCGGATTAAGTTTCTTCTTGAGCACTCCACTTACACCCTATTGTCTTGGCCCCTCTAGGCAGATCAACAAGGTGCCAGGTCTCATTCGCATTAAAGAGCTCATTTCCTCATCAATGGCTTCTTTCCATAACGGGAGTCCCTAGATCTCATCGCTTCCCTATAGGTGGATGGATCAGCCTCTAAATGGTAGGTCACAAAATCCTCACCAAAATTCTTGGGTACTCGATCTCTAGTAGATACTCTTCTAGATTCCGATTCAAGGAGCATTGTGGGAGTAGTGTCGAAACAATTGGTTCAGATTCCAAAGGTGATTCAGAACCACTTACCAAACCAGGCAAGGGGCCTTTATCTCTAAGGAATTTATCCTCAAAGAATATAGCATCCCTAGATTCTATCACCACATTGGTTGATAGATCCAAAAACCGTCTGCAAGATCGTCTTTCGCACAACCAAGATATACACAAGTGTTTGTTCTAGTTCCCACCTTAGGTCTCCTAGGGTCTTGTATCCTAACATAAGCTACACAGCCCCAAACCTTAAGAGTGTCATATCTACAGGGGATGATTATGCCATAGTTCATAAGGTGTAGAAGGGTTTTGAATGTGGTAGTCTATTTAGAATGTGATTTGCGATCAACACGCTTCTCCCCAATAGCAAGAGGGCATACCCATGTCAATAACATGGAGTTTAACATCTCTGTTAACGTCCTGTTCTTTCTTTCACTATGCCATTTGATTGAGGTGAGTAAGGAGCGATAGTTTCAAGGATTATGCTTAGAGGAGGCAGAATTCCTTGAACTCGTCAATTTGTATTCTCCTCCCCTATCACTTCTAAATCTTTTAATTTTCAAGTTCAACGATTTTCTACCCTATTCTTGAAAATTTTAAATTTTTCAAAAGCTTCATCTTTAGATTTTAACAAGTATAAATGATAGTATCTAGAAAAATCGTCTATAAATGTTATCAAATACTTCCGACCTCCTCTAGTTGTGTAGCTTTTAAAGTCACAAATGTCGAATGTATAAGTTCAAGAAGTTGAGTGCTCCTAGAAACCGTCGAACGGTTTTCTAGTTATTTTAGTTTGAGCACACACTTCACATCGTTAAATCTAATTGAAGTGTCTAATGGTAAATTATGAGTTTTAGCTAGTTTGAGCATTTTCCTATAGTTCACATGTCCTAACCTACAATGTAGTATTTTGGGATCAAGTGAATTATGGTTAACCTGGTTTATTGTCTCATTAGCTAAACTCAACCTAAACATACCATTCAAATTATAAGCACATCCAAAATAAAAGGAGTTAACAGACAATGTTACTCTACCACTACTAAAAGTAATAGACATGCCAAAGATCAAACAAAATTCCAATGGAAATTAAATTCTTTTCAAAACCAGGAAAGATTTTAACATTTTTCAAAGTTAATATTTTACTGATGAGAGAACCAGGTTGTCCCTTGTTGAGCCACTTCCACGACGTCTCCATTTGCAACAGTGATCTACCGCTACTTGAACAACATCGGTGAGCGGTCCTTGCTATTGCAAACATGACAAGTCGCTCCGCAGTCTAACCACCAATCAAGATGTCTTGACCAACCCCTTACCCTTGCCAATCATGGCAACAAAGTTAGTAGGCTCGGTCTTGTCCACCAAGATGTGAACTTCCTTCGTGGTGTGTCGGTGTTCCCTTTCTTAGGACCCCTACACTCGGATGCATAGTGACCCCACTTTCCACAGTTGGCACTTGCCCCTCTTTTTAAAATTAGTCTTTTTGGCCTCCAACCGTTGGGGTTCTTTCTTAGGTGGCTTGGACTGCCTAGGATATTTCTTGGGTTGTGAAACCAAATTGGAGATGCCTGTTGTTGTTTCACCATCTCCAAGTTATTCCTGCTCTGTTTTCATCTTCTGATTCTAATGAACTGTTTGAGATCATCCAGCCCCACTTGTGTTTTCTTTCTGTGCATCTCAGTTTTAAAGGAATACCAAGTAGAGGGTAACTTAAAGATAATTGCACCCACTAAGAATGCATCAACAACGGGGATGGTTTCTTGGTTCAATTTTGTTCTCAAGTTCTCAAAGTCTGTTACTTGTGGAAGTATCTCCTTATCTTCTTGAAACTTGAAGTCCATAAACTTGTCAACCAAGTGAGTTTTTGATAGGTCCTCCTCCTTTTTGAATTGGGCTTCTAGGTTTTCCCAAATCTCTTTTGCAGACTCATATTTACTATAGGTCTCTGCACACCTATCGACAGAGCAGTTCAATAGGTAGTCTTTGCAAAAGTCCTCATCACTTATCCATTGGGCTTGATTAGGTCCGTACAATCGGAAAAAGTATTTACTACAGTGTAGAAAATATTAAGGTACTTGACCAAACCGAGTCTTCCTTTTCCAAGAACGAACTCGAGCCACTAAAACTTTCCAATTTGATCATCTCAATTGGAACAGCGTGTTTCTCCATATTAAGTGATTTGTTTATATGCCCAAACAAAATATCAAATAAAAAATAAATAAATGCTCAAGGAACAGTCACACCTGAGATGGAGAACCCTGAATTTAGATGAAGGAGGAAAAGATCGCAACGGTGCAGCGGTATCGACACTTGTAATGTACACGCTAATGCAGGCTGCTAGCACGGATGTTGGCTGCTCGCAGATAATGGCCGAACCCAAAAATAAATTTATGCCAAAAGTTGCTTTTATCCTTTTCTCAAATAAAAAAAAGAAGAAAAACCAATCGATGCTCTTTGAAGAAAGCTTTCTGGAAACCACTTCGGCTTTTGAAATTGAATCAAAAGCAAAAGAATCCAAAAGCAAACGTCCTTCTCTGACAAGTTAATGGTTTTTTTTTCTTTAATCTATCAAATCAAAACCTTTTGACGAAGAAAGGACAAAAAGCCTTTCAATATCAAATAATGCTTTGGAAACGTAATAAATACTTTGGAAAGATAACCAAAAGCTTTGATCAAATGAAGCCTCAGAGAGAACTGCAATCGTGACGTACGATTTTCCAAAAGCCGAAACAAGAAACGATCTTCCAAGCGTAATGTGATCTCTCAAATCAAAATTGTGAACCACGATCGCACCTAAAGCCGAAGACGTGAAACAGATTTCTCAAAGGAAAACTACGCCAATCTCTCAAAAGAAAACCTGTAAAATCGTCACATACGATCTCCAAAATCGAATCAAGGATCGATCTTAATGCGATCTTCAACGCAATTCTGCCGAAGTCGATCTTGATCGCAGAGAAACGAAAAAAAAAAATAATGCTTTAAGATTGTTAGGGTTTAGGGTTTAAGCACAAAGTTGCTTAAAGCATTACACCCTGAGTATCTAGTTTAGAATACCCAGACTGCTGTCTCCAGCTAGTATATATAGGAAAACTAGGGTTTAGGTCAGATGGGCTAATTACTAGATTGCCCCTCACAGCCTGGGCATTAATACAAGTAGGATTATATGAGAACATATAAAAGGATATTACATAAATACCCTTACAAATATGCCTCATAAGGTGAGAACCCAATTAAAGTGTAGTTGATGCCTATGTACTTGCCTGCAGCGCAACGAGGGCGTGTAGCTAAAACTCTATCGTTTGTAGTGAAGCACTCCTTGATCAGCTCTGCACTGCTCACAACTAGTGTGCGATGTACGCCGAGTCTGAGCATGCATGATGGCCGGGCCATGCTTGTCGGCCATAGCTCCAAGCGTTCGCGGAAGCGGATTTTGTCCCCCAAGGATATGGAGATGATCAATAATTGGCAAGGCACCAGATGGTGTTGGGGCTTCCCTTCCCTTGCCGGTCTTGGTTTTGTTTCTGCATAGGAAGTAATACACCAACAAGATTAAAGCTACAAATGATCCTAGTACCTGAGATGGGATAATTGAAAGCTCCATTGTAATCTAATCTTATCTAATCTAATGGGAATTGCATTCAAGCCAAGCAAGCTTCCTTTTCTACTTCTTTTGTAGCAAGTTGTAGACTTTATATAAGCTCTAGCTAGCTAGAATCGAGTCAACCTACAACTTCCACTACTGCTCCCCTGTTCATTTAATTATTTTCATTATATTAATGGAACGAAGAGTGACCACGTTGATAGGAAGGTGATGCAAGCACGGTGTTGTTCTTCAAGACAACAATAAACTCTTCTAGGTTCTTACACAAAACTCAATTATATTGAATAATTTTCAATATTCAAAAACTACCCCTCAATGAGCAAATCTCTTATATTAATGGAATGAAGAGTGGCCACGTTAGTAGGAAAGAGATGCAAGCACGGTATTGTTCTTCTAGACAACAATGAATTCTTTCAGGTTCTTATACAAAACTCAATTATTGAGTAACTTTCAATATTCAAAAACTACCCCCCTATGAGCATAGGAAATAATATACCAAGATTAAGGCTACAAATGTTTCTATTACCTGAGATGGGATAAGAAGCTCCATTGTAATCTAATCTATTCTAATCTAATCTAATGGAAATGAATTGCACATTCAAGCAAAGCTTCCTCCTGTACTTTTGTGGCAAGTTGCAAACTTTTCTCCAAGGCTATGTAATCTCAAGTTGATATCCCCCACTTTAAGTAAGTACCACCAGCTCTTGGATGAAGAGGGTATTTAATTATGAAAACCAAAGGATAATGCATGATGCATGCTGAAAAGGGACTTATTATTCAAAACTTTTGAGAATAAGACAATGGGTATTTTAAAGGTGTGAAGTTTTAAATATATCTATAAATAAAAATGTGAACTAATAAATCCCTTTTCACATGCATTTATTTAATGATTTTAGAGATTCCTTTTCTTCTTGCCACTAAAAAAGTTGACTTTTTGTAATAAAAAAAAACAAAAAAAAAAAAAAAAAAAAAAAAAAAAAAAATTCACAGACTACCTTTACTTTATGTTTTTATTTCAATGTAGTCCACTCTATTAGGTTTGTGCAGTTAAGTTGCTGTTAATTCTTTTATAATGGCAAAATTACCCTTACCACAAGTGAACTTCCCATGATACCCTTAATGGATTAAACAATGGGTTCTCCTGTCAATCCAACACGGACAGGTCCATCGTCTTCTTCCTCTCAGATCTCCCCTTTGCTCTGCTTCCATCTCTCGTCTCCATGAAAGGCCATTGCTGCAACCAAACCCTAAATCGAGATATGTAGATGAGTAGATCCTCGATCGTAGATGGCTATCCAAAGGCAAGAATGGTGTATGTAGATCGCACGAGGCTTGATTCGATAACGAATGAAATTAGGGTTTTGAGAAGATTTGATAGTAGGAAATTTAGGGGAAAACGAAGCACTTTTTCTTGCCATAAGACTTGCAAACCTCTCACACTGCATTTGTAAAACTATTAGCCAGCATTGCGCCCCAAATGTCATTCCAGTAGTTACATATTGATTGAAAACCTAATGAACTGGATTATTCTCTATCCCTACATGTTCTACCCATTTAACCTGTGTTGAAATGGTTCCATTAAATCATCAACTTGAAACTAAGAAGAAATGCCATTTAAAAAGCCAAATAAATTAAGCACGTTTCAATCCAAACCCCCGAATAGCCATTAGGCATATCTTCAATGATGCAACTAAATGGCCTTCTTCTGTATATAGGGAATGAAATTGGTGATTGTCATGTAAGATATCAATTGGTAAATCAACAACTGTCCAAGTTCCTTCTTCTTCAATGATGCAACAAAGCCCTCTTTCCATTACAGAGGAAGAAGAGTTCAAGAGTTCCAAACAGTAAAACAACTCTGAAATTTTAGGGTTTCTAATCCTTTGTTCAATGACTCTGTTTTAGAAAACCAAAACGGCGGTGGTGGTGGTTGGAGTTTGGAGTAGGACTAACCTTAATAAGACACCTCAAACATCATTTTTCAAAGTTAGGATACCTCAAATGTTACTTTCCAACTTAAGACACCTTAGATGTAATTTATCTGTTTTTTATTTAAATAACTAAGGGGGTAAAATGGACATTTAAACTTTGAGTGCTAACTGTGCTTAATGTCAGGGGAAAGGTTGATAGATTGATATTTTGACAAGGTTTGAGATGTCCGTGATATATTATATACTTACAGGGGGTGTCCATGAAATTTTCCCATAAATTTATACGTTGAGGTTTTCCTAGCTAATTCCCAGCAAGGCATTGGGACGTATGGATGGACAACTACGGATGTGATACGATAATACATGTGATAAATCTAACCATTCAATATCGACAAAATTGCCTGAACAGATCTTTTGCAACGTGTAAAATTATATACCACCCAATCCCATACATTGGCGAACCCCTTTCCCGTTATACTTCAACCATATATTCCTTCTTGGGTAAAGCTGTTTGTAATGCATCTTTGTAACCGGACTTTTCTGTCCATCCCACACCACTTATCAACATTTTTAGATAGGGTGTTTTTCTGTAATTTTCCCTTCTCCCTCTCCCTCTCCACTTCTTCTTCGTCTCCTGCTCTCTCCTCCCAAGCCCCTCCTTCTCCGTCAGCCACGAGATTCCCCCGTCAGCAGCTCCTGTCCACAGAGAACCTTTCTCCCGTCCCTTCACCATAATTCTCTCTCTCTCTCTTTCTCACTCACAGCTTTTCTTTGCCTGTTACACAATTGCAGTGGCAATCTAGGGCAAGCGAGGTAGCTAGACTCATCAAATTTCAGTTCCCTTATCGTTTTGGGTCTCCAAATAAAATTGTGGGTTTGGTTCACCAAGGCGTTCTCCGAAGGAATGGAAGATAAAGGTTATCAGATTTCAAAATCGTTTTCATTGTCCACAAAATTTCTTCATCAACACTCAGGCTAGGGCTCTTTGGTGTAAAATCCCTTTCATTTGGAATGAAAATTTGATGCAAAAGATGGACATTTTGAAAAAATAACTTTGAGCACGTTGAGTTCTCAGTTCTTTGAATGATGGAGAATTTGGCGCATGTAAGAATCATATAGCCCCTAATCAAACCAATGTTTATCTTTAATCTCTTGTTAGGCACCTGTAATCTATTTCAATTTTGTGATAAAAAATTGTGACACCTAGAGAGAGCCCTAAAATGAACAACGGTGAGCAACATCAGTGCCACGCAATGGCAGCAACAACGCTGAGCAACAGCAGCGGCAGGCAATGGCAGCGACAACGGTGAGCAAAAGCAGCAATGGAATCAGGGAGACAGAAGAAGGGAAAAAACATTTAAGTGTAAAATTACATTGTGTGCCCTCAAATCCAAGTGAAAATCATATTGCTTGGGGGGTAATATAAGTCCGATTACAAATTCTGTTTGTAACCTTCTACAAGACAAACGCACCCTTCATTCTTTTGGTTAAGTTTCATTGTTGTATTTAATTTTCAAAGTGATGAGGCATAAAACACCCCACCTATCAAAGGCTGCCACATGGTCGACCTAACCTCAGTCCGAGAACCGAATTGAGCCAAGTAGGAAATCGGGCCGACCCCGTCTCCGATAAGTCACCTGACAGAGCCAGACTCGCGCATGTTGGCCAGTGTCTGAGGCCGAGCTTCGAGCCGAGCTCATACAGGTCAGCCATAAACTCCTGGCCAAGCTTACTGCCGAGACCAACCTCTCGGGTTGACCTCCCAGGCCAAGGTGACGGCCAAGGCCGACCTACCATGCCACCCTCCTAAGCCGACCTCCGAGGTGGAGCCCTCCTCCACTGAAGCTGCCATAGCGCCCCACCGGGGATCTCCTGGCCACGTCAGCGCATCTCGAGAATCACGGGATAAGGATCGAGCCATGATCTCGAGCAACACGGAATCACACTCTACATGGACTCTTACCTTAATAAGAGTCCGACCCCGAAAATAGCTCTTCACTCCGCTCTACGCGAGAGAACCTTCCGAAAGAAGGACTCCTTCCATACTAGGACTCTCCCAACCGCCTCATCTCATCCTCACTCTATAAATACCCAGGTATGGAGCACCATTCCTCATTGGGCTTTCACTACGCAGTTACGCTGTTGCATTGGAGACCTAACTTGAGCGTCGAAAAGTCCTTGGCCGGAGCCACACCGGCTCTCTTGTGCTCATCGCTTGATTTTTGCAGACTCATCCGTGAGCGAACCGAGTATCGAAGGTTTCCACACGCAACACAAAGTTTTATTTTATTAATTGGTGAGCTCTATAATCTATATATGGCATTATATGCAATGTTGGATTTTTTTGGGATAAATGGCATCTAAGATACCTGATGTTTTGATAGATTGTAGTTTAGGTATCCGATATTTTACATATTGTGTTTGGGATATCCTGGATTATAATTAATCCAATTGCCCAATTTTTTTTCTGTTTTTCAAATCTACTCTTATAAATAATTATTTTTTATTTTATATAAAAATTAAGAGACCGTCCGCCGTCCCTCCTTCCTACTCCTCCAACCTTACCGCCCCAACTCCCTGTTGTAACCGAACCCCACCACACCACCACGCCTCACCCTCCCCATCTCCTGCTCCTATTATTCCCAAACCCCAACCCTCTGCAACCTCCTGCCCCACCCTCCTCAAAACCCTTCCCTGTTCTTCCTAACGCCCCACCTTCTGTTACAACCCCATCCTGCCTCACCCCTGTAAGGCTGCAACCCCTCCCTCTCATGCAATCCCACTCCCTACAATTTTCTTGGATCCTATGTTCTTTGCAGCGGCGCTGAAGGTTTCACTGTGGGGTTATATCAGGATTTCTAGCCTTGATCCGTTGGATCTCGTCCCTACAGGGCAGATAGATTGGATTCATAGATTCATGTCAAGATCATCCATTCCCATTGAAGCCCCTATGAGTGTAAGTCAAGACCTGGAAGGGATAGGTATTGAAAAATTCTCAGCAGAGGCGATCGATCAGGTGGTCACACCGGCTGATGCAACTGCCTGTGCAACCGCTTGTTTTATGAGGCTCCAAGGAAGTGGAATTCGTGGGGTCCATTTGCCCCGCGAATTTAGGCAGTGTGTTGGTGCCTTGAGCATCGCCGACCTTGACTGCAACCTCCCATATCTCGTGGACTTGGTTGTAGGTCCAATTGCCCAAATTTAGAGTTTAAGTGATTCAGACTTAGAGTTTTGGGTTGTCAACCAAACGGCCCTAAGGGCCACTTAAGTTATAAAAGGGCATGAGGTTCTTTTCATTTCTCCTGCAACCAAAACCGTGGGAGAGAGTGAGGAGAAGAAGAGAAAGAAAAAAAAGGAAAGAAAGGAGAAGAAGAAGGAAAGAGGAACTAAGTTGAGCAGAATGCGGTTATGTTATGAAAGTAAATTTGAGATATTTTCCATTTTTTAGGAAGCTTCATCAAGGGACATGGCAGAAATTTCCGTTGTTTCCTCACCAATTTCTGCCCAATTTCTCGTCAAGTACCCTAACTACTTCCGTAACCAACAAACTGGGAAAAACAATCGCATGTCTCATTGGCATCAATCCCAGAACAGCTTTAGTAGCTTATGCAGAAACTTGTATCGCTATCATAAAGATACTTTCCACTCATGGCTGCGTCAGAGAAGGGAGAGCCTTTCATGGGCATTTGATCAAAATGGGAATCTCATCAGATCGATATATAAGCGTTAAGCTCCTGATCATGTACTTGAATTGCAAGACATGTATTGATGTTAAGGAGATCCTGAGAGAATTCGGTGGATTTGATATTGTTGCCTGGAATTGCATGATCACGGCCAACGTCCAGCAGGGTAATCTGGAAGCAGCTCGTCAGTTGTTCGATGAAATGCCAAAGAGAAATGAAGTTACCTGGACTGCGTTGATTTCGGGGTTCATGAAATTTGGAAGAGTGGATGATTCATTGTGGTTTTTCGAGAGGAACCCCTTTCAGAATGTGGTTTCTTGGACTGCAGTAATTAGCGGTTTTGTTCGGAATGGGTCAAATGTTGAAGCCTTGAATCTTTTCTGTAAAATGCTTGAGTATGGAACCAAGCCAAACAATGTGACCTTTACTTCCATTCTAGGAGCTTGCATTGGGTTGGGTGATCTTGAATTAGGCAGGAGTATTTTGGGATTGATTGTTAAATTGGGGTTTGAAAACAATTTATCTGTTTGTAATACTCTAATAACATTTTACGTAAGGATGGGTGAATATGACTTGGCAAGGAGAGTTTTCGATCGTATGGAGGGCAGAGACGTAATTTCTTGGAGTGCAATCCTCGATTTATATGTTGAGATGGGGGAATTGTTAGAAGCACGTCGGATTTTTGATGAGATGCCTGAGAGAAACGAAGTTTCTTGGAGTCAAATGATTGCAAGGTATAGCCAGTGTGGGGATGCCAAAGAAGCATTGAAACTTTTTGTTGACATGCTTTGTAATGGATTTCGACCAACTTTCTCTTGCTATTCTAGCATTCTTAGTGTGTTGGGTAGCATAGACAGTTTGCGAATGGGGACAAGCATTCATGGACATGTTATCAAAATTGGAATTGAAAGGAACATCTTTATAGGTGGTCCTCTGATTGACATGTATTGTAAATGTGGAAAGACTCTGGATGGACGTCTTGTCTTTGAATTGATTTCAGAGAGGAACGTCGTATGTTGGAATTCTATGGTTGCAGGATATGGTCTGAATGGCCAACTAGAAGAAGCTAAAGAGTTGTTTGAGCAGATCCCTGAGAGAAATAATATCTCCTGGAATTCAATGATTTCTGGTTATGCACAAAACGAACAGTGTCATGAGGTGTTGGAGGTTTTCGATCGGATGTTGTTGTCTGGAGAAAATCCTAACGAATCTACATTCTCCAGTGTCCTGCGTGCTTGTTCAAGCTTGGCCTACCTAGAGAAAGGCAAGAACCTTCATGGGAAGATTGTCAAACTGGGGATTCAGTATGAGCTCTTTGTGGGGACTGCACTTACTGATATGTATGCAAAATCTGGGGACATAGAAAGTTCTAAGAGGGTTTTCAATAAAATGCCAGAGAAGAATGAGGTCTCTTGGACTGCAATGATTCAAGGGCTTGCAGATAATGGGCTTTCAGAGGACTCGCTTACTCTGTTTGAGGAAATGGAAAGAACATTGAATGTGGCTCCTTCTGGGCTTATGTTCTTAGCTGTTCTTTTTGCTTGTTCTCATTTTGGATTGGTTGAGAAAGGGTTTAAGTACTTTGAGTCAATGGAAAAGGTCTACGGTATAAAACCAACTGGTAGACACTATACTTGCATTGTTGATTTGCTAGCACGATCAGGGCGCCTTAGAGAGGCTGAAAATTTCATTAAAGCGATGCCATTTCAACCTGAAGCTAATGCATGGGCTGCTCTATTGAGTGGTTGTAGTGTTCATAAGAATGAGGAGATAGCAGAAAGGACAGCTAAGAAGATCTGGGAATTGTTGGAGGAGAACTCAGCTGGTTATGTCTTGCTGTCAAATATATATGCTTCGGCTGGGAGATGGAGTGATGTTTCAAGAGTGAGAAAATTAATGAGGGACAAGGGATTGAAGAAGATTGGTGGGTGTAGTTGGATTGAGGTGAGGAATCAAGTCCATTCTTTTTATTCTGACGGGTGCCACTCACATTTGGCTGATATTGTTAGGGTTTTGGAGCTCCTGATGTCTGAGATGATGGTTAGTAGTCTAAGTGGTGATTTTGAAGTTTAGGTTTAAACAACACATGAAAGGCATTGCTGAGTTCTTATTAGATGGATTTCATTTATCAGAAATTATTCAGAGCTCCTGGTGGTTAATATGGGTTTAAATGCATTTGCTTGGCAGTCAGCGTACTAGTTTGCTAATTTTCTTCTGAGGCTCCATGGAACGCCCAAAAATTGAAACTTTTAATCTTTCTCATTGAAGGTATCTTGGCGATAGCTTTGTCCAAGAGATGGTTTTTTAATACACAATCAACTTATCACTTATCTCCTTCCATGGGGAGGATCAAAATTCTGTATGGTGACAAAATTTGAAGGACAGCCCAGTTCATGACAGTAAGGAAGAAATGTTCAGTAGGCTCCTACACAAGTGGGTCATCAGTTGTTTCACTTTTCACCTCTGTTTGATGCAACTCAAATTAGAAAAAGAGGGGAGTTCTTAGTGGAGTAAGTGCTCCAGCAAATCAGCTTTTCCATACGAAAAATGCAAAGCTTGAAGGGACTGAATGAAATGTAAAAGCTGAAGAGAACAAAAAGAATGTTATTTGATTAGGATTTAGGAGGCTACAGCTTTAGCTTTTCTGTTCTTAGCTTCGTTCTTCCACTAAAATCTGGGTTCAAGCGCGTGCAGTTCAGTTCTTATAAAGGTGTTGGACGGCGCACGCACAACTCCAAGGCCCAATCATCAAACCAAAGTAAGGGAGAGAGAGAGAGAGAATCCCAACAGAATTTATTGGACAATGGCCCACAGAACCAAGTAAGTGGACCCACCTGTCCTGTTGCAAATTACATACCTTATATCTATTTGTACATTTGGGCATTGCCTACCCAATTTGATTGTGAGCAAGCATCTTGGTCTCAAAACCATATTGCTCTGAAATGACCTCTTTACCCATTATGTATGAAACCGTTTCGTCACTCCTCATTAACGTGCTTCCTGTACCATTTCTTAAGAAAATCCTCTCCCTAAATATAATTACAGAAGTGTGGCAAGATAAGTTAGGCCTTAAATTACTGAGATAAAAAATACAAAGATAAGTTAGGCCTTGCTAACAAGAGTGGTCATTTGATCTTGCTGGTTGCTTAGCCCAACTACCACCCCTACGCAAGCAATAATCAATGGTTGAAGGAACAAGGGGGGCCTGTGACTTCCCATAAGAGTTCCAACACAAACCCTGTTGAAACCCAGTAGAACCCGGTGATGGCTGTAACTGGATGTCGATTAGATCGACATCAATGCAAGGAACATTGTTACTACATGCCAGATGAATGGGTTGCACTGAGTAAGTCCCAGTAATCTGATTATACTTGACTCCTGTTATTGCCACTGCTTCTGTCTGGTTCTTGCAAGATTTCATCTTGTCACAGTAGTACTGGTCGATCATGATCGGAATCTCCACATCGACAACTTGAATGTTGGAAAATGAAACATTCTTCACAGATCCCATACCTCCCTGAAATCAATTTATAGCTACCACAGTTTTAATTTTTGTATCTACTTGATTAATTTTAGTTATGTCTATAATTTTTCAGCTAATCTCAAGCTTTGATGGATAAGTACTTGTACCTGCCATGTTTTGATCCTCACTCCAGATAGAGCATTTTGAACATTGATGTTTTCAATGGTAATGCCAGATACACATGCCACAGTTTTGTCTTTCCCTAGCCCTCCTAAACTGAATTTCCCAGAAACAAACATACATACATTCCAGAGATCAGAAATATGAAAAATGTAAGTTAAGCAATTCTTTTTAAGGGTTGAGCAAAATCAAAATATAGTTCTCATGGATCACTTGAGTTTACCTAATACCATGACCAGGGCCGCAGTTCACATGATGAACATGAACATTAGTGCTCCCAGTTTGTATGGATACACAATCATCTCCTGTCAAGAACCATCACTTACCAATTAAGACATTATTACCATCTTTTTAAAAAAAATATTATGAAGATTACCACTGGATTTAGTCCAGGGTTTAATAAATCGAATCGACAACAGGACCAATTCTGATTCTGATTTGGCAGGAATCAGGATTAGGCTCGGCCGATTCCAATTTTTTTAAACCATGGATGAGACTCAAGACTCAAGAGCTTCCCATTATGAAGGTTAGCCCTTAGAAATCTAACATGGGCCTTGTTGGTTTAGTACGCAACCAGGGGCACGTAACACATATGAAAGGCAAACCCCAACAGGAAACATGGCAGGTTACAAAAATAAGAGAACTTCTTGAGCCTTGATTGATCAGTTAAGCCTTTTAGCTTAAAAAAATGGAAAACTTTCATATATATATATATATATATATAAAAGAAAGAATCGGTGGCTTTCATGTTCTTACCACATCCAATGTTGGAATGCTTTATTTCCACATCATGGACGTTTTGAAGGTGAATGCCGTCAGTGTTGGGACTGTCACCAGGTGAAGAGATTGTAATATTGTCAACCTTAACTCCTCCAGTGCCATCAAATTTTAGATGGCACCCAGGACTGTTTATGATGGTTATGTCCCTAACAATCACATTGTAGCTTCCATAGAACCTCAAAGCCTGCAAAAAAGAATCCCAGATATCATTTATATACAGACATTTTGATCCAAGAAGATGAGAAAATATATAAGGGAGAGGTAGAGAGATTGTATTTTTTACAGTTGGTTTCAGATCTGGTATATGTTTGGATAGCTTCTGCAAGAACAAACAAGAGAAAAAGATGTTATACACCTCCATGCACACCCTCGTTATATTGTCTGAACCAAAGAGAAAGGAATTGTGCATCTCTTTAACATACTAACCTGAACATAGTTGATTCCTGAGGGATTCCACCAAGCAGAACCTTGGCCATCAACAGTACCAGTTCCTTGGATGGTGAAGTTATGAATCCACTTGAAGTTTATCCATTGAAACAAGCTGGATTTCGGCCAGGCACCTACCTTTGGAGGAGCTAAGAGAGTCCCATCTATCTATGGTTTTTTTTTTTTTTTTTTTTTTTTTTTTTTAAACAAAAAAAAAATTAAAATTTGAAACAGATAATTAGTTATTCTGTTTCTGTTTCTGTAAGTGAACAGTAATGAATGAACAACATTTTGGGCAAGCTTGGTTTCTTGGGAATGTGAGATTAAATGTCAAGGAAGGACAACAAACCTGAAGAACAAGATGAGGCTTACATGGGCCTTGGAGAGTTAATGGTCTGACTAGAAACCTGAATTCTGATGGGATTTCCACTGTGGCTCCAGTAACCCTGCAGGCAGCTTTCCATGCTGCTTCAAAGGCCTGTTTTAGTTCCCACATTACAATAAGTTAGTACATTTGACAATCTCTCTCTCTCTCTCTCTCTCTCTCTGTGCGTGTGTGTGAGTGTTTGGTTTCACCTTTGAGTCATCTGAAACTCCATCACCCTTGGCTCCAAAAGACAAGATATCAAAAATGGTTGAGTGGGTAGGATATGGACCATAGCAAGGAGATGGAGCATGAGAAGGTACAGGAGAATGCACTGGTCCAGCAGCAGTTTGATTGTTGCCAGACCGTTTCTTCTGTTTCTGATGCTTCTTATTATCCTTCCTTGCCTCCACTAAACTTGCAGAGGAGTCAATGAGTATCACAATCAAGAGAAGCAGAATGAAGAGAAGAAAGAAATTTGTGTCTTTCTTCATCCCTGTTTTTTTTTTTTTTTTTAAGCAGAGAGAATTTGAACTCTTGTTAGAGCTTCAGGTGAGATGCTCTACACTGGAAACAAACAGTTTAAATAGAGGAAGGTCACAATAAGAGAAGACTTTAATCACTCTTAACTGTTTTGCTGAAGATGTCCCTTCAAAATGACATAGATTTGGCTTTATTACTCTTTCCAAAGTTGGTTTTATGCTAAGTTCTAACAAAGCCAAGTTGAAATTAAAGTAGTACTCTTAAATAATAAAAATTTAGATAAAGTCCTAGAACTGAAATGTTGTACATCTTTTAAAAATTAGATAAGACTCAAATAATTCTTGGCCATTATTATAAAGGATACATATATGTCCCATATGGGGTTCATAAACCATAAAAGGTCTTAGTTCCAAGTGTAGAATACAGATTGAAAGAAGAAAGAAAGTACCCCACTATATGTATCTCTTGTGTGGAGGTTGTTGGTAGAAAGTCCTAGTAGGTTCATAGCTCTCTTGACAACTCTGTGTAACTGTGAACTTACCATATTACCCCCCTCTAATGCAATTTTCTGATGTTGATTGCATAAGGTTGTAAAAGGAATGTTCAATTAAGTGCCAATGTACATTTTGGTCATTTGAGAGTGGAAGGTAGTTTTTTTAGTTAGATAAAGTCGTAAAGCATGTGTCATGGTGGGGAAGTATGGAATTTGTATGTGGTTCACATGTTCTATCAGTTGATGAGATGGAAGGGTGGAGGGAATAAAAAGTCCCAAAAGGGTTTGTTCTGGTCACCCTGTAGTGCTTTTATGTGCAACATAAAATGCCCTAATTCCTTGTCCTCTTCTAGCACGTGGTGGCCACTCGTGGGAATGGTCGGTGCCTTTATCAAGTTATGAAGCCACGCGGCCACGCCATCTATTCTCTCTCTCTCTCTCTCTCCAAAATGACACCCATAGTTTTAAACTCAGATAAGAATCCAGGCCCACACGTGGCTCTCCTATAGAAAATGGAATGGATGGATCCATTACTAGCCGGCCCATTGAATTTCATGGGTAGGAGTTAGGGGTTAGGAGCTAGGAGTTGGGTTTGTTAGTCACTTTGGATGAAGATAGAATCTATTTATCTATGATGATTTGATGTTATGATTGAACTCTTGAAACAATGAGTTTCATTATTAACTCTCTTCCCCTAGGAATTTTTATCTGCTGCTGTAACTGGAGCGCTGTTGTGCGCATGGTGCGGTGCAACCATGTGTGCACAACGGATCTCACTATGCACACATGGCCGCTGCTGCACCGCACGATACGCACAGCAACGTTCCAGTTACAGCAACGGATAAAAGTCCCTTCCCCTAGTGATGTGATGTGGTGATGAAGGTTCGAAATGCATCCTCCATTGAATTAAAAGGTTATATCCTATGGCATGCGTGACGAAAAACTCGGTCCTTCAAACATACTAAGAAAGTACGATATTTATTTAAAAGAATATCAAATCAAATAAAATTAAATACACTAAAATAACTTTGTTCCATGGGAAATGTCACCAAAAAGATGCTGATGGGATTGGTTACAAGAAAATTTAAAAGGAAGGAAAGTGAGATTTTCTAACCTAAAAAAGAAATTTTGGTAATCATTACCCTATATGATTATGTTACTAATTTCAAATCATTTCATATTTTGTTGTAAAAAATGATTTTACTTTGCATCTAAATCCCTTGGATGAAAAAAGTAAAATAAAAATTACATCTAAAAAGCATCATTACTAAATACGATAAGAAATTTTAGTAGCTTATACAATCATCTTGGATAATGACTACTAAAATTCCTTTATTGGTTTAAAAATTTTCACTTTCCTTTACCTTTAATTTCCTTGCAACCAAACAGAGCTGTAACATGAAAATTTTTTGGTTATTTAATCACAACATGGATAAGTGCCACCCATTGCATTATTAGATTGGGATTAGAAGAACATATACAAGGCATATTATTGTAAAAAGTCACCTTTTTAATTTCAAGAAAACAATAACTTTCCAAAACCAAAAGAAAAATAATGGCAGAATTTGTAGATAATGTAATGAAATATGGTCCAAAAGCTTATCGAGGATTAAAAATATATATATTTCAGGGTAAGAAAGATTAACATTCCATTGGCCCTTAAATTTATACATATACATATAATTGAAGAAACAAGTTTTACATATATTATCGATCTTAATTTTCAATTATGTGTTTATTATTTAACTTTCAAAATACTACAAAATGACAATTTTTTTGAGGAAAAAATTTATGCTCTACATTGTTTGGAGTATATTTGGATTGCGTATTTAGTTGTATCAAGTGGAAAAGTAGTGTGAACATTCCAACCATTTGATATCTACGAATGATCTAGATTAACCACATGTCAAATTTCATGTTAAAAAAAATATCTCTATTTTGTTTCTCTAGAATATTCTTGTCAATGGAGAAGAATAGCTACCATCATAATTCAAACATGAAGTCTATGATTTATTATCATCTATAAACTATGCGTGGATCATATTATCATACAACATAACAGGTCTCACTATTTCTATGCAAGAATTAGAATGTTTTATGGTTGAGGCCTGAGGGTGCCCCGAAGCCATATATGAACCGCATGTTTAACGTATTTCACTATATATGAGATTTTTTTTTTGTATGTTTAAAGTATGTCATTATTATTATTATTTCATTTATATGTTTTATTTTAAATATATATGTTGGACGTACATAATAAAACAAATATATTCTTAATTTATTCGTCATTATGATATTTGCCTAAACAATTTTCTTTTATGTATTCTTAATATTTATTTCCATGTTCATGTGTTTCTTATATTATCTTATAATTCTGTATGCATCACTTAAAAGTGACTTAATAATACTCTAGCTCGTGCCAATACTTCAATCCCTAGTTATGTAGTCAATTTTATTGCTTCACTTTGATGAAATTGGATGATTTGGATCAAAAACCAGAATTGATACAAAATAGCAACATCAAACGATCATTAATAATTCATGTTAAGGTTTTGTTTTTTAGACTCAAAATTTATCAATTATTTTACACTGATAATATAGTAATAAATTTATGGCACATATTTTTTTTTATTTTTTTATTTAACACAATTGGTGGTACTCATGCCAATAAATAGTAGAGGTTACGAGAAGTCATGGGATCGACTCTTCTGTTTCATTGAGGAAGGGGAGATTGCATGGTGTTGATAGGTGGGAATTAAATATAAGAGAAAAGTATATTTCTCTATTTCTCCTCCTCTTCACTTGAAATGACCTCTTTGCCCTATATTTACAAATCCGTTCCATCCTCCGTCGTTGATGTGCTACCCGATGTATATGCTATCTAAACAGTTTCAAGGTGAAGAGAGAATCTCTTTCTCCAAGGTGATTTGACAATATGTTTAGACTCTTAGAATAGTTAATGGCATCATTAACTCTCGCCCTTATTTATGGAGGCCTGCCCCTCATTGATATCTTATCCGATGGGATTGAGCTCGTCTCCAAGGAGCCCCAACAGGCCCAGGAAGTATCCAGCCGTTGGGTTGTGCTGCACACATCCCTAGGCGTGCGCCGAGATGTGTGCAGCACAGCCTCACCCTTGGATGCCCCCTGAACGTGCCCTGGGCACTGAGCTCCCCGGAGAGGGGCCGGATCCTATCTGATGCACATACTATCTAAGCAGTTCCAAGTTGAAAAGAGAATCTCTTCATCCAAGGTCATTCTCGCCCTCTATTTGTGATGGTCCGAAGTACCCTTTTAGATTGAATCATTCAAAGGCAAAATCCAGTGGATTTAAGAGGTAGTCTCTTCACGATACCATGGGTAGATGGAAACCCGGCCAGGTCAGGACTTGGATGTTGGAGTTTGGACATGTAACTGAACCCGGGTTATTTAAAAAGCCGGTTCCAAGTCTTCAACCGTTGCTGATACAGAATTAAATTCTTATCTCCCCCGATTTTCATTTTTCAGACACACAACTGCCGGAATTCAAAGCTGTCGCGTGACTTGCGTCACTATACTCATCAGCCATGACAAAGGAAACGAGGAATTTACTAGATAATAGGATGCAAGAATACGCCAGATTATCAAACCAGCCTTCTTCTTCTTCACAGCAGATCTTGTGGTTTCGTGCAGATCATCGGACCAAGCGCCTTTGCTCTTGAAGGGCTGCACAGAAAAGCGGTGATTTTGAAATTAGAACTCATCTCTACTGATTTTGCTGGTTTCTGAAGAATTATTAATAATACCTTTTAGGATTTTGGGTCTGTCAAAACATGGGTATTGCAGAAAACAAAGGGGTTACTTTTGTTGTCTTCGTTGTATCAAGCTTTTGGGTGATTTCATTGGCAGACCCTCAGACAAGTATCGCAGGCTTCTACTGCAACACAACTACTGCTGCTTCAGGTGCTGTTCTTGCCAATTACTTTGTTCCTGCAATGGATAATCTAAGCTCTCTTGTTAATCAAAATGGGTTTGGGACTACCGTTGTCGGAGAAGGCCCAAATGCTGTTTATGCTCTTGCCCAGTGCTTCAAAGACCTAAATTTAATAGATTGCTCACTTTGCTTCTCAGAAATTCGATCCATTCTACCTAAATGTTATCCTAAAACAGGAGGAAGGATTTTTCTGGAAGGGTGTTTTGGTCGTTATGAAAATTTTTCATTCTTCAATGATACCATGGATTCAGAGGACTCAAAAGTATGTAATTACAGTAAGAATAGTTCCTTGCCTGGTAAGTTTATGGAAATTGTCAATGAGGTTGTTGGGAATGTTAGCACAGAAGCTATTAGGAATCGGGGTTTTGCTGTTGGATCGGTTTCAAACTCCAATTTCTCAGTATATGCTCTTGCCCAATGTTGGGAGAGCTTGGACAACCAGAAATGCAATAGTTGCCTCCAAGCTGCTGCTTCTTCTGTCATTTCATGTTCTCCAGCTGTTGAAGGTCGGTCACTTAATGCTGGTTGTTATCTGAGGTATTCAACTGGGATGTTTTGGAACTCAGTTCCAACCACCTCAAATTCATCAGGTAAACTTGAAACCTTTCATTCTAAAAGCTTAATCAGAACAAGTTAGAGATATCAATTTCTGGTTTTAATGTAATCAAGAAGGGTTCAAATTGCCCTCCCTCTTTATGAAAAAAAAAAAAAAGAAACACAGAGAAACATGTTCTCACACTCACATGCAGGCAGCTGCACTTACACACATACAGATAAAACAAGTGGGAAAGGGGTAGAAGAGAAAAATATGGGATTATTATCTGAATTGTTGTTGTATCAAATTTGTTGCTTATAATCTATGTTATCTAAATGTAAGTGGTTTGAATTGTTTCTGTTTGGTTTTGACAACATATTTGAGAGATAAGAGAAAGGAAGAGTTGTGGAAAGAATATTAAATTATAATTTGTCTGCATCTTTTACATCCCTGAACTTTCAAAACAATTCTAGCTTATTTGAGCAATCTGAAATAGAACTGATCTACTAAATATTAAAAAACCAACATAAGAAAATGATGAAAAAGGGTTACTTTCTAGTTTCTGCAAGAATTGGAGTTCTCATTGGTGTGCTTGTTGGTGAAATGAATTACACAATCTAGAAATGGGCTGGAATCACATAAATCTGAAAAGGAGTTATCTTCTATATCTCTCTTTAATTGATTACATTTACTTTAACTCTTCTATTAAAAAAAAATTATGTGTTTAGGTCAATCAATAGTTTTGTTTGTTTTAAGTTCAAACGAAACTTGTTTCCAGGGAATAATAAGACCTTATGGATTATTATTGGTTCCTCTGTTGGAGTTGTGCTACTCTTAAGTGGAATTGGAATTGGGATTTGGAAAGCCAAGGGATGTTTCCGCAAGTCGGATTCTAAGTCTCTTAAAGGTAAGCAGCACAGAAAAAAATTGATCAGAACTAAGAAGACAATTATGTGGAAGGAATTTTGATCTATTCAATTCTTTACAGCTGTATATGGAGCAGGACTTTCTGCTACCATTTCTCAGTCCAAGCTCAATTTCAGATACCAGGAATTGAGAAAGGCTACCAAGAATTTTGACACATCCAACAAACTTGGCCAGGGCAGCTATGGAACTGTGTACAAGGTAGAACAAAAACTAAGAAAATATTTTAATATGTTGTCAGGTTTGGCGGCATTTGTGACTTTTTTTTCTTTTCCCACTTTTTAATATGTTGTAGGGTGTACTTCCTGATGGAAGAGAATTTGCGGTGAAGAGGTTGTTCCTGAATACAAGACAGTGGGTTGATCAGTTTTTAAATGAAGTGGAACTGATCAACTGCCTCCGCCACAAAAATCTAGTTAAATTGCTTGGTTGCAGTGCTGATGGCCCCGAAAGCCTGCTTGTTTATGAGTACTACTTCAACAAGAGCCTGGATCAGTTTATATTTGGTATGTTGGTGAATCAAACTTTGCTTCTACTGTATTAATTTTCATAGAGGTTGCTGCTGAAATGCATAGAGGTATTTCATGATTTTCATCATACCAATAATGCATTAGAAAAGTGAATTACGAATCTAGAAAGGATTTAAGAATGACAAGCTGGTAGACCAGAGAAACCCTTGAAGCATAGGCATGGTCATATAGAAATAAGAGTTAAGTCTAAGTTGATGTTAAATGATTCAAGTTTTATCTACTCTGGATTATTTTGTAATCTAATTCTGATACTTTGAAACAGACCATAGTCGAGCAAAAGTTTTAGATTGGGAGAAGAGATTGGATATCATTCAAGGGGTGGCAGAAGGTCTCTCTTATCTCCATGAGGAGTCGGAAATCCGGATCATCCACAGAGACATCAAAGCAAGTAATGTTCTCCTTGATGATAAATTTAAGCCCAAGATAACAGACTTTGGACTTGCAAGATCTTTTGCAGAGGGTCTAACCCATCTTAACACTGGAGCAGTAGGAACGATGTAAGAGATCAACAACTTGGTCAATCAATATTTTTTATGCTTTTCAAATAAATACATGTTTGCTCCCCAAACTTGCATAAAACTATCCTGAGTTTTTCAACTTTCACCAACAATTTGAGTCTTAATTTAATTTGGTGTAAAATTTTTAATCCTTTGGTTTGCTTTTATGATCTTTGAACTGAAAGAAGAAAGTGTTTGCAGAGGATACATGGCTCCTGAGTATGTTGTACATGGTCACCTGACTGAGAAAGCCGATGTATACAGCTTTGGAGTTCTGACTCTTGAAGTAGTAACTGGTCAAAGTTGCACCAGTGAGGTGGTATCACAGGCAGGGAAATGTTTCTTAGCTAGGGTATGTAACTAATTTTCATTCTCAGATTACCTAATTATATTTGCTGCCGTTTTATCTTTGGGTGTCATTGTGGAGATCACAATATATGCTAATTGTCTTCAACTCAACTCAGCCTTATTCCAAGTAAATGGGGTTAACTATGTGGATCCTTTTTCTCCATTCAGCTATATTCAAAGCCATACTCGTTACTAGTCCTAAGCTATGCATGTCTTTCCTCACCACTTCTCCTAGAGTCATTTTAGGCCTACCACTAGCTCTTTTAGCTCTTTCAATCTGAATCACATCACTCCTCACTCTTTTTGCTAATTGTCTGTAAAGTGAATATATCACCATATTCACCCTTGTTTTCAGGTCCTAGGCTGCAGGTGCATATAGGGCTTGGCCAGGAATTGTGCATCTCATTCTTTATTCGGCTCAATTCTTTTCCTTTATAGTAAAAGTAAATGATTGGCCGAGTTTAATACTGGATTACAATGTATTCATGGCTGGGAATTCAAATTTGATCACCTTCCATACCTCACATGTAGCAGCTAGCTCAGGACTCCATTTGCCAATCTCGCGGATAAGTTCATTACCTTCTTCAATTATAAATAGAAAGAGAGGTTCTCCCATGTCATGTACAAATTCTTATCGAAAAGATAAAATAGTTCCATATGAAGAATTCATTTTTGTATAATTTTGTTCCTATACATTTAATATTTCTTTTGGAATATGGAAGGAAAAGGACAATGTACAGGATGGATAAACGGGATTGTGATCCTTGGCTTGATCCATGACCCAAAACTATGGGATATAAAAAGATCCACCAATTCCAAGTATCCATATGCATAATTATGGATCCAACAATAGAAGCATTTGAGTTATTTAGTCCACCTTACTCCTTTAAAAAAAGGAAAAAGGATATTGAAGTCTGTATATGTCATTATTTGAGTTTGCAGATTTGAAGACTCCATTTGATTGTTATTTTTTCTTCCACAAAATTCACAATGTAATACTGCTAACATCAATGTGAATGGAGTCCAAAAGTCACATGCATGCTATGACACACATAGAAGATCATTTGTCTTTGTTCCCAAGCTTTGCAGATGTTCTGTTGCTTCAATTATATTTCTTATGCCCTTTGTTTTCAGATATGGAGCCATTACAAGGATAACACAGTCGAAAAAATAATAGATAGAAGTTTCTATGAGGATAGAGTGAAGGATGAGATCTTACATGTGGTGTGTGTGGGATTACTATGCACACAAGCGACACCAGGTTATCGTCCAACAATGGTAAAGGTGGTGGAATTGCTAAGAAGCAATGGGGATCAAGAGGACCTTTTACCAACCGACCCACCATTTTTAGATGTTTAAGCAATGGAAAGCAATGAAGAAGGTGAAAGCTCCCATTTGTTATCCCTGGTTTCTTCTCCAAGCCTTTCTGGATCATCAGATTCCCTGATACCTGGAAGAAGAGATTACATGGTAGAAGACACCATGTGTTTTTTATGTTACCTCAATACAGGAAATGATAATCTCTTTAGCAGGTTCATGCTTCATTACTTCCTAGTTTCTGCATTCTCCACATGAGGTTGTAATCGCAACTTGAGACACATTTATTTGCATGTAATGTAGGACTGTAAGTAGTTAAACTGGTTGTTCCATATATTAAACCAAAAAAAAAAGAGTCAAACGGAAGTGTTGGTTCCTTGTATTATTAAGAAACCAAAGATATCCAGTTTATTGTTGATTAAGGATGATAAAAAAATCTTTTAAAAAAAAAGGCATGTAACCTTCGAAGATGGGCTTCCAACTCTCGCTCTTTAAATAAGATTTGGAATGATATCTTTTTTGATATTTCTTCCAAGCTTGTCTAACTCCCCCATGCCTTTGTAAAATACTCGCAGTTGTATATTAGGGTTTGTTTATTTCCCTTTTGCAGCCGGTCCTTCCTTAGGCAAGCCTCTTTTTTTTTTATTCTTTTCCTTGCTGTCAGGCTATTCTCCCCCCCCCCCCCTTCTTCTTTATAATATAATTTTAATTCATCAAAAAAAAAAAAAGATGCAGGATGATAAGAAAATCTTGAAAAATAGCATGAAAAGCATCAAATTGAAAGGCCAAATTATTAGTAATAATTCTCCTAAAAGTAAATAATAAATAATTAATTTTATGTAATTAAAATGAGGATATTGAGATGAATATATATATATTTTAATAATAATATATAAAATAAGAAATGAGTACATTAAAGATGGTTTAGAAGCAAGAAGAGTCAAAGAGAAGATTGTTGGAGTTAGCACATGTTGTGGCAGAATCCGAGTTGCGGTCCACTTGGTCGGGCCGACCTGCACAGGTAGACAACATCAAACAAGAGAGTGCCAACCTGAGCCGGTTAGTACACTTCAATGCCTAAATCAGACCTCTACAACAGATAACTCTCCCAAGTTAAAAACTTAAGAAAATGAGTAAAGAGAGAGTCCCTTTTACCTGGATTAGGCATGTCTATTTATAGTTTTGGTTTATTTGATCGATGTGTGTACCATATGATTATAGACGATAAACTCGGCCTTATGTAGTCCTAGGTGGGATGATTTGCGTTTGACATGTGTCAGGTTGGTAGTCACGTAGAAAACATGACTTTGACCTAATTGGGGTTTGTGTTTAGGTTAGTTAACCGTACCAGGTTCTTGGAGCGCCAGGCCGACCTGAGTTGATTATCCCAACCCGAGGCATCGGGTCATTCAATTTGCACCTTTCTGCATAATTTGATTTAACCTAAACAGTTCGATAGTTGTCCAATTCTCCACGTGTGGCCTGGGGATTGGGTGAGTCGAACTATGACTCATCAGCACACAATGATGATCTCGATGCTTAGATAAAGGATAGTGATATGATTCAAATTTGATCCCATTTAATTAAGACAAGACTTTTAAGTTGAGTTGGGTTGAGACTTGAGACTTGAGACATCTGTCTCTTATCAAATCTATAGCCTTGGCCGATAGTCCCAAATAATCTGTTGTGTGCTTCTCTATTCTTTGGTTCCAACTCTTTTGTTTTCGTACCTTTTTTTTATCCCATTGAACTAATTTCTGTCTATAAAGTCTCTGCTTTAATCCTTGTCAAACCCAGTTTTTTTTTCCATCACCTTTGATATCACAAAATTAAGCGGGTGTCAACCGGTCGGGTCCGGTCAATTTCAGTCAAGCCTAATCGGTCTTTACCAATTTGAGATCTCACACCATTTCCATCCGTTTAAGCAATTGGGCCTTGTAGGCCTCTCCTATGGACATGTTTCTATTCAGTTGGTTACCAGTTCATAATTAGGGTCAAGGTAATCGGGTTTTAAACAAGCTAATTAATTGGTCAAGGCGTCAAACTATAAATGAGCCATAAATTGGCTATCATCATCTTTAGGCTTAAATGGGCTAATCGGGCTATAAGCAGTTGGTTATCAGTTGGTCACAGTATTCATTAGGTCCCAATTGAATTATCGGGCCATTACCTTGCACCGAAAACATCCAATTATTAATTGTTCAATGCTTGAGTCTGACACATTTAGTAATCGATCGAGCAAGTCTTAGGGTTCAATCGATTGGTTCAAATCAATACTATCTGTTCAGGCCAACTCTTGAGACCCTTAATTTAGCCCATCACTTAATCAATCGCTCAATTGGATACTAATTGCAATACCAACTTGTTCACAGCCCCCCTCCCCCTTCCTGGATCCAGCTCTTCTCCAATGAGTGTCACATTCAATGAGTGCCCAATAAGCATCCAATGGCTTGGCTGATTGTGCATGCATCAGAATGTGTGCCTATGCAGGGCTTGTACGCATCCAACCAGCCCAGTTGTTGGATGCCTCATTGGAGAGGAGGGGTCGCCTCTCTTTTATACTTCCCAAGCATAAGTTAGGGTTTTGCTATAGAAAGCTTAACGGACTGGCAGGCTAACCAAGATTTAAGAAGCGGTTGTTTATGAAAGAATCTCCTTAATGAACGCTTTGTCCTATCACAAGTCAAGTCAAATGCTACCAAATTTTTGTGAAAGTTAGATCCAATGGTTTCTTATTCACTTGTCAAATTTTAGGTCACCATTGAAAAAAAACCCTAAGACTAATTTTAGGTCTACCATTGAAAAAACCTAAGACTATCGAGAAGGTGCACAGACATACTTGAGAGGGTATGCCATTAGATGGGAGCATATATGATTCGATTTAAGCTTGAAATTTGATATGCGGTCTATTCATATCAATCCCTCGATATCAAGAGGTGTGGTGGTCATGGTCATAATACGCACCCCTGTGTCTAGAAGATGCATGATAGATAGATCTGACATGACGACCCTCTATATGTTTCAAAGAAAAAGAGAGGCCAGCCCAGGCACAAGATCGAGTACCATTACATTCAACAAATCTTGACTACTGGACGACTACGTACCTTACTTCCCCAGTGATACACCCTCGATCGATCGATCGGATGGTTAAACAACTGGGCAGTTAGAGGATCTAATTAAGTATAAGTAAGGCCAAATCATATATTAGAATGAATCCAAACGAACCAAAAAAAAAAAAAAAAAGGGATTAAAAAGAAAAAGTGGAAAAAAGGTAATTAATGTATGCTTGAAAATCCTGAGGTTTAGTGTGAAAATCACACATAAAACCTCTAATGAAAATTTAGAAGCAGAAGAAGCACTTGTGAATGCTTATCTTATCAATATGTGCAAAATATGGCCGCTCTGCCCACCATGGTTGTCGCATGCGGATGGAAGTTTTTTTGCACCAAAACCAAAACTAAAACCAAAACATATATATCTCTAGATGACTACACATAAACGTAGGAAGGAAGGAAGGAAGGAAAGAAGAAGAGGGCCGGAGGCGCTGAGAAAGACTGAAAATGGTAAAGCGAAGGCTTCAGGGTTTGTGGTTGCTACTTGCTACTAATTGAGAGCTTTTATAATGGAGGCCGGCAGAGGGCCAAGCTTTGATAAATAGGGTTAGAGGGTTAGAGGGCTGCTGCCCAGTTGCCATTAGAATAACATTATCATGTACAGTGCTTCAATATTAATATTCTAATCTCTCTCTGGATCGTGCTCTGTGAGATCAGAGGAAACCCTAAGGCCATGCAAGCCTTGCTCAGGCATTTTCCCAAGTCACCAATTGCCTTCATTACATTGAAGGATCCTCCGTCTGTTTCCATGTTAAAAAACAATGACTCGTGGTTTTAAATAAATTTCTTCTTTACTCAAAAAAAAATTTTAAATGACTGAGAAGAAACATATTCATGTAAAATAAAACTATTACAACGAAACAAACAGGGTCAATTGAGGAAAAATACCTTGGTTTCCTTACAACTGTTGTAAAGGTAATTAATAGAATAATGTTTTTTTTTTTACTTAAAATTAATGGAGAAAGTTTTCCTTCACCCTACAGTGAAGGTTCACCAACTCATCCTAAAGTTTACAAACCCTATAAGATTTTAATATAATCCCTAAAATGCCCTCCCGATATCCTCTCATGTCCATCCTTCAGCCTGCCACGAATAAATCACGGTGGCTAAATGAAAACTTGGTCCAAAATTATGATTAGAAACGATAAAACTGATGATGAAAAGAATGCAATTGGATCTCATCCAAAATTATATCTTTGAAAATTTCAGGCCGGTGACATGATTCCCTTGTCTATGATCTAATGCTTAGAATTTTATAAGGGGTGCTGTTCTCTGTGCCGCAGCGCAGGCTGCACCCAGGCACATGGGGGTGGGCGTAATGACCACCCTGCCCTCCTGCACAGACTACCTATTTGCCTAGATGCAACCTGCACTGCGGCACAGAAAACATTCTCCTTTTTAACAAATATGTATAAGTTAATAAAGAGATTTGTCGTGTAAGCAGATCCCTCCACATTGTTAAAACCCCACTGCTCGCTCATTAAGAGACTTCTTTCGGATACTCGTCGGACATGGAAGAATTATTAAGAAGAGGTGTGAGACAAGCCAAAGTATGTTCTGACTCGCAAGTGGTAGTGGATTTCATGAATAGAAGAGCTAGCTAGTCGTAGAGGGGTTGAGGAAGCTCAGCAATATCAAAAGCCTTTGCTCCTTAATTTTTTAATTTTTTTTTTAACTCATAAATTTTGGTGTAATCAAGTAGGGATGTCAAAATGCAAACCGAATGGTGAAATCAGATTGATCCCCACCCGAGCAAGGCTGAATTGAACCAAATCAATCCTTATTGGATCCTTTTTTATTAAGGTATTGTGAACCTGAAACCAAATCAAACCAATCCACCCCAAAATTCATAAATAAAAAATATATATATATTTTTCATAATTATGTATACATATATATGTTAACCCGAATCCAAACCAGACCAAAAACAACACGATAACCACGATAATGAAGGTAACTTTTTTGCAACCTAATTCAATCCGAACCAATCAATTGACACCCCTTATCAAGGGTGGAGACAATAAATCGTCACCATCCTATGTGAATACAAGAGAGAAAACCCTTCCCATATGAGACAAACCACCATAATGAAGGTAACCTTTTCACAACCCAAAATACCTCTATTGAAAAGGATTTCCAATTTTCGAGTCAAGTGCAAGTGTCTTGGTTTCAAGCTCAGTAACCAATCATGGTTACACCAAGTAAAACCCTTTTTTTTATTAAACAAAAAAAAAAAAATCAAATGTTTTCTATGTTGGGGGCATAGGATGCCTGCACCAGACACATGGGATGGGCAAATTATCGCCCTACCCCCTACATGATTGAAATAATCACCCCGTGTGTTTTGGCGCAGTTTGCATTCACATCCAGAGAATAATCGCCCAAAAAAATTTAAGGAAATTATATATCCCTCCCCTGTATTTTGCCTTAATTATACATTCCTCTCTTTGGTTTTTCCACGTTACATTTTCCTTCCCTATATTTTAAAAAATATTACTATTTAACCCCTGCCGTTAACATCCGTCTGTTAAGTGTTGATGTGACAGTGTTAGATTTTTCATAATTCCCAAATTAACCCTGGTCCATGTAAATAGACCCTTGTACCCTTATGATTGAGATTCTTCTTCTTCTTCTTCCTCGTCCACCTGCAACCCCACTCGACCCCACCCCCTCTACAACCATTCTTTCGAAGCCTTTTATACGGTTGGATGAGCGAAACCCAACGTATGAACATGAGAAGGGCTGCCATGGCTAATCCCAGAATTTGCAGAAACTGAAAAAAACCCATCTCTCTACGTCTCCCTTTCTCTGTTTCTTGAAGAAACCTGCAACCCCTACCCTTGTAAACCCCAAACCCCACGAACCCCAAGCTCCTGGAATGATTATGACAATTTTATCTTCCTCTTCACCCCTTCACTACCTCTTCTCCTTCTTCTAAAACCTAATCGAATCACAACCTGCAACTGCCACTGCAATTGCCGCTCCACCATCGCCACCACTACCAATGCTGCCCAACCGCACCACATCCTCTTTCCCGCCCAGCGAGACCCTTCCATCCCTTCTCTTTCTTCATTCTTCTTCTCTTCCTCCTTTTATCTCTGGTTTTATTTTCCCCAATCCCCTGTTCTGGCGCACAAACAGCCCTCACGTAGGGAAAAGGAGTTTCGCCGGAAGCTGTAGCGGCGAAGGAACAATGAGAATCACGCCGCCAAAGTAGGGCAATGACTGTTGAGAAGAAATATGAAGCAATCACTGATTCCTATTATAGTCCACATATAGTTAAAACAGATATGGAAAAATACAGTGGTCAATTCCTGTGCTAGTTTTTGTATCAAATATGAATATTGGACTTTATTCCCAGTTACATTTTTGGTGAACTGCCAAGATGATAGTGAAAAAGAGATTTCTGACATGAGAGAGGAAATGTTAACTCCTTGAGTAGCATAATCTAGGAACTCCGGTGCCTGAATTTATAAGAGAGAATAGTTTGTTTCTAGGAATATCCTTTGACAATAACTATGAAATATGGTAGCCTGGTTTAGTTAAATCTCTATCTCTCTGTCCCCTTCCGGCTCTTTGTCTGGATTTGAATGGAAGGGTAAAAAATTCAGTTACATTTCAGACAAAGCAGCCGAATCAACACCCCACCCCTTTGCATATCACCGCCAGCCCCATCCCTTCGTTCTCCCACTGAAACCCTAATCCCATCCCATCGACCACCACTGAAACCCTTCCCAACAACCACTGTGAATCACAAAACCATCCACTGCCCCACTCTGATCTCAATCGAACCCCTTCCACCAAAAAAAATGAAGAAGATAGAGCGAGAGACCACGAAACAAACGTCATAGGATAACCAGAGGCGGTGTACTTCTTAACCGCCGCCAACCTCCTCCTCGTCTCCCATCCCCGGCGAAGGGTAGCATTGTAATTTAATCTCTGTTGTTTTAGTACAAGGGTTAAATAGTCTTTTTGAAATAATATCTAACAGCAGGTTAACATCGTAAGCTGGAGGGGGTCAAAGTGTAAGAAGGGAAAACCAAACTAAGGAACGTATAATTAGGACAAAATACAGGGGAGGGAGATGTAATTTTCCCAAAAAATTTTAGATCCAAGTAATCCGCGTGTATGCAGAAACTAAAGTGTCCCTTCACTTTTTTGGGGCAAGAAAAGTGTTTTTGACTTCTTGTCCGAAGTATCCCGTTCTTTGCAAAAGAGTATTGCATACATCATCAATGATCTGATAAACGCTGCTATCTAAACACACGTCTTAACAATGCCCCAAAACCATGTTTTATATTTCCCCACATCTCCCCACATTTAATTGCGATGATTTATTTTAGTGAAATATTTAATTGCGATGACAATACCCCCAAACTTATGGGGTTGGGTGTGTAGGTTCACATAATTATTATTGGATATGTATTTATAATTGGATCGGATTCAACTTTGGATTCATTATATGTACATGAGTAAAATTAAAACTGTGTGGAGATTAGGCTTTTAGGGTTTTTTATATATCGTCTCTGTAAGGAAAATAATAGATCCAAGAATAAGATCATTTTGTGAGGTGGAGAGTGGTATAAAGAGTTTTTCTAGTTTAATTAAAAATCTCAGGTTCTCTCGTGAAATAAGGAAAAGAAAAAAAAAAAACTCAAACACATGAAATTACTATCCCACCCTCTATGAAATAAAAAATCTCATCTATATTGATGCTCATGCGCACATTCTCATTGCCCCTGTGTTGGTGCAAAGGTTACATGACCAGATAGCGATCTTTTGCCCAGGAAAAAAAAAACAACTTTGAGTAGAAGGTTGTCGATTGTGGCTAGGCCAAATGTCGCCTAAAGAGATAAGGGAGAAGGTAATCCTCTGGCCATTGCACGAAGTCCCTTAATAGGGGTGAAATAGGGCCGGGTTTTTTATAACCTCAACCCAACCCTAAGTCCTCTTACCTCAGCCCAAGCCCAATCTGGCCCTAAAATTGAGCTGAGATATCTCAGCCCAAGCCCAATCCTGTCGGGCTCAACCAAACCCAGCTTGACCCTGATTGACATTGATCGAGAGCTACTGATTGACCCTGATTCTATGCATTAAATAAAAAGAGAAACATATTTAGCATCACATCTTGACCACATATAGCTTTGCATCACGATTCTATAGACAATTTAACCCAAAAACTTAACATGTTACGTTCAATAGAGAATTACACTTGAAACAAAAATTGTAAAAGGTGAAGCATAACCTAACACAAGGCCAGGCTCAGCCCAAGACCTCAACCCTGGCCCAACACAACCCTCAGGGTTGAAAAATCCAACCCAGGCCTGTTCGAGCTTAGGGCGATCCCAAGCCGACAAGGCCAAACTTACACCCCTATCCCTTAATTTGGGTGAGTGGTCAATGTTTGTCATCGGAATTAGCATTTGAAATAGCAATCTAATCCTATTCAATTGAAGTCCATCCACTTTTTTTTTTTTTTTTTTTAATCAAAGTGTACTCCCAATTGAAACTTGAAACTTGAAAGCCTTTCATTGCTCAGATCAAAACCCCAAGCTCGCATCGGCTGGCCTTGATTTGCAGAATAAGTAGAATAACCAATCAATAATTGACAATAGTGTCATGTATTGGACGCAATCATTGTAAAACTTAAAAAGAGAATATAATAATCAAGATACTGTTTCAAGAATCGGAATAGGATCTATCGTATCTTGGAATCTGCCATGACCGATTCAACCGACTCTGATTAGATTCTGACCGATTCCGGCTGGTTCCAAAATTTTCTTTTTTCCCATTCATGGTGAAAGGAAGATTTTCCCCTTTAATTGGGTTGGTAAAGGGTATTTTCAACCTCATACAATAGGGGGTGGAAACTAGCAATGTAAACCCCATTCTAAAGGATGCTCAGGGGAATGATATGGCTATATCTCCCTCAATTTTATTATTCCTTTCAACCAGTTCATCCCAATAGCACCCTATGTAAATACACAAACACCTAAAATACATGGAACCTACACAGACAATGGACAAATACATGGGAAATAAATTGGGGGGTGGAGATGAGAACAAAATCACTGCAAATGTTACTGTATATCAGGTGTTATTCCAATGATCGTTCAGAAGAATTATGCATAGTACATGTACAAGCTATTCGCAACAGCACAGGCAATTAAACTAGCTGATGGATGCCATGCCAGATGTAGCAGCTTGGAAGCTAAGTCACAAGGAACCCCATTAATTTCGGAGCTTGAATAATTATGTCCTGTGAAATTCGAATAAGCAGATTTGAATACAGAATCCATTCAGAATAAAAAACAAGGGGAACAAAAAAAGAGAGGAATATAGATTACAACCTTGTCGGAAATGCCCACGGGTGTGGTTGCTTAGAGATGTGCGTCTAGCTCTAGAAGTGGCTTGGTGATGTTGCTTCCTGGTTAGGAATGAGTTGGAGATAAATAAGGGAACAGATGTATTTCTAAATTTGGTCTTCCACCACCCATATCAACCCTATTCTCTAACATTTTGCTGTGACAGTACCACTGCTTCAACTAGGTTACTTTGGGGCACAGAGATCAAACAAGAACAAGTCCACTGGATTGATAAGCATGTGTTCAAAGTTTATAAATAATTATAGATTAGTATGTTTTAAGTGCAATTTATAAAGCTATTGTTATATTCACTTCGAGGCGCCTTCTAAATGAAGATTCAAGAAGCATTTGGTGTAATTCATCATGAGCATAGATTCTTACACAGTAGGCAGCAATTTTCACCGCAGGCCCAACCAGCTGAAAGTAGAGCTGTCAGTATGAGAAATACAATATGACAGACCAGTATAGGTTTGTCAAAAATGTGTTTCTTTTCCTCGATGAATAAGAATGATAATTTTCTGTTTAGCCCATTGGGCCTGCATTGACAATTACTGCATGACGAGTCAGAGGATCTGCACTTACAAAGCATATATAAAATAAAAAATAATAAAAAAAACCTTTAATGGCATAAAATAAGCATCTGCATCTTAATGAATCTTTGAATCGGACATGCAAATTAGATATGATTAACTTTCCAGGAAGTTGACACTCCTGTACGAGAACTGAAGGACAAATAACAACTCAGTATGAGTACTGAAAGACAAAATAGATAAAAGCATACCGGTAAGGATTTTTGCTAGCTTCTAGTGTGGTTCCTTCTTCATTTCCATCCCGAGGAGAGAAAACCCGAAAAAGATTGCTAAGTCATACATAAAGTGCAAGAGTCATCACCGCTGCAATTGTTCAGGTGAAATGCAAGAGAAAACTAGGTTGTGGAAGCCTCTTCCCTGAGATAACAACAGTTGCATTCTATCCAGAGCACAAACCTATAAGTTCCAGTAGCAAAATGAAGCCCATCCCCACTGAGGCAGCACTCAAATTTGTCAAAAATTGAATCATTATTATATAAATCAGACAACTGCAGACAAAAAAATGTTATTTCGTCAGCTCTAGTGGAAACTGGGAATACAGTACTGATGCATCCTGCTGTACTGGAAACAAGAACCAGAATACAAGCATGAAACAATTGTGAATTAGAAATATGCTTGATAGCATAGGCTGACATAAAGATAATATCAACCAAATTAAAAAAGAAAATGAATTTTCCTCTGATGAGAAACATTTACTGAACAAAAATCTATATCAACCAAATTAAAAGGATAAATGAATTTTCCTCTGACAAGAAACATTTACTGAACAAAAATCTATAGAAAAGGGGACTTGGGAGAAAATAGAAAAGAGGAAAGAAAATCTTAGATAAAAAACATAGAGATTGGTTAAAGTTTCTTTCCTAGTTACCTAGTGACAAAACATTCAGAAAAATTGACAGTTCAATGCCCTTCCCTTGTAATATAGGCCAATGATCTTCCCAATATAATTTTGACAGGAACACCACTCTCTCTTTCTCCAACTGGAAGTTTAAAAATCAAGTTTTTAACTTGGAAAGAACAAGAACTGCCAATAAAATAAAATATTGGCTGTAAAATAACTTCAACAAATCAACAGAACTGTTTGAGGGTACAGTTTGTTGTAAACAGTCATTCTCATAAACAAGTAATATGACTGAATGGAAACAATAAGGATAATGAAAAATAATTAATGTATCACACAGAAAAATTAATAAAAACTCCTTTAATGGAGCTCTAGATATCACCTAGAAGTAAATCTATGTATCACACAGGAAAACTATCTATTTTCTTCCTTCCTTGATGCTACATTTCTCCACCAATAATGCTTGATACTAAACTTTTTTATCTCCACGTACCTTCTCCAGAGGATGTCTCTGCTGAAATTTTCAGGATGTAAACATTTTGATTAACATTAAGGCCCTGTTTAAATCCTTGGAACCCAAACTACCAGGAGGGTGACGATTTACATTGGATCTGGCAAGATCAACCAGGCAGGACACCATGTAGTTGTGTTGTCTCTTTGGTGTAATTCTCATTATTAGTGGGAATTCTAACCTGCACCTAAAATGGCAAAATTCTAAATTTAAAGAAGCATGGACGTTAGTTATGGCTGTAATCTTATCTGATACCTCAACACAGATCAGATCTTGTCTGAAATTATTGAAAGCCAGCCTAAATGGAGGGGAATTTGAACTCCCTCAACCCAAACTCAGAGTTTAGTAGTTGTTTGCAATAGACTCATAAATCAAAAGGGCAATAAGAAGTTTCATGAGCAAAGAAGGTTGCAAAGATCCTCTTAAATTCAGAGACAAAGGAGGCAAAACCCAAACCTTCAAGTTGGAATTGGATCATTCACCTGCTGGAATCAAACCAGCAACCTTGAGGATCAGTCATGTGCTCTGTCCACTGAGCTAAGGTCGGGTTTAGATTAAAACCACATTTCATGGTTTAATTGATAATCTGGATCTGGAGTGGCAGACCCGGATCAATATTGGCTTGGACCAAGCCCAGTTTAAAACTCAGTGGACAGTCTGACTAGTAGGCAAGATTGGACAGATCCACAGTGGATCAAGCAATCTGATACTAATCTAGATTGGGGTCGGCTGAGAACAATCCAATGCTTAAGCCCAATTGTGGAAACTTTTCACCTTATGGAGTGGTAGGTACGATGAACCCTAGGTTCAGATTACACACCCCAGTTATAGGATCTCAAGAAAACCCTAAACCAGAAATTAGGTCAACAATAAAGTCAAAGTCACCATTATGGATGGAGCTCAAATTCTGGTCAATGTTTATAGACTATTAGAATAGATAAACCCCAGAATACAGCAATGTTTCAACAGTCAACAGTATATTTTGAAACCAAAAACCTGGATTTTGGGAGATTTCTTGCATCAGCAGCTCTGGTCAGCTTGATACCCTGGTCGAAGGTCACTGTTGGGGGATCCTTTAACACACCAAGATATGAAGGAAATATTCTGGACAGATTCCCTAATATACCCAATATCGATCTCAACAAAATAAGGCCCAAAACAGGCTGCCACCAGCTTTATGTTGGTGGTTATAAGCTATGATTTAAATCTCAATTTTAACAGAATAGGAACAGCAGTAAAAGTATATGGCAAACCCTTCCAATCTCAAGTTAAAACAAGCTACAGCAATCACAAAAACAGTAGATAAATTAACACTTACTTGAGAAGGGAAAACAGAACATAGAAAAGGGGATATGACCTTTAATTGCCCACCAACAGGCCTAGATGAGAATCTCTCTAATCCTTGAGTTTCTCACTCTTCACTGAGTCTTACAGCAGCATACTTTCTCAGCAGCAAAAAGGCAAAGCCAATTCTTAAAAAGGGCATACCCAGTGCACGAGGCTCCTGCCAATGCGGGGTCTGGGGGAGGGTCATAATGTACACAGCCTTACCCCTGCTTTCACAAAGAGGCTGTTTCCAGACTCGAACCTGTGACCACATGGTCACAAGGGAGCAACCTTAACCGTTGCAAAGCCAATTCTTCATTCTTCAAAATCATTGGATGGCCAAAAATAGAATACAAGCTGTTTATTTAGAAGAAAGACTCCCTAGCTAAGTAAGAAACATGTATAACCACACTTACATAGCCAATAGGAAACATAAAAGAAAAAGGAAACCCTACACACTAGGTAAGGGTCTTTAGTTAACATAAAAAAAAACTTAAAAATAAAAGACTTAAAAGAAAATAAATCTACTAACTAAAGCCCACGACATGGGCTGAGAGGGCCCATACCGGAAGGAAATAAAAAAGGCCTCTTCTTTGTGATTGTGACCACCAAGTAGTGGCCTGTTTGCCTTTCTTCTTTCTACAGGAGTATGTAAGGAACTCCCCTGCATCACCTTACCTCAATGACAACAAGAAAGTGAATGAGAACATGCAAATACACCCCAAATGTACAAAATTGGAGGGAATTTCTCCATTATCCCAGATGAGCTAACATGGTATGGGTAAGTGATGCAGGACAATCTTGGACCGGGCCGACCCAACTGGTGTACTACATTGGACCAACCCAAACCCAGTTGAACCAGATCCAAATATGGTTTTATTCTGGTAGATATTTAGGATTTTATTACTTATTTTATTGAGATAATTATGTAAGGAGATCTTTTTAAGATGGGTAGGATTCATAGGATGAGTTTTAGTAAGTTTTAAATTGTCTTTTTTGTCCAGAGTCCTAGAGTAGATGTTTCCTTTTAAAGTCTATTATTTTTCTTATTTATATGGTTGTAACCAACGTATTGAGAGATGCAAGAATGAATTAAAAGAAAAGTAAGTTTGTGCTTGTGCACACCGCCCCTCTCTCCTTCTCACGGCTTCTTCTTCCCCTCCCCCCTCTGATTTCTTCTCAAATTTCCCCTCTCCTATTCTGTCCCCCATTATTTGGTATCAGAGCCGAAGGATCCCATCTTCTCCCCCCCCCCCCCTCTGATTTCTTCTCAGATTTTCCCTCTCCTATTCTGTCCCCCGTTAGTAAGTCTTTTTTTTTTTTTCATTTTATTCATAGGCAGCAAATAACACTTCAGCTAATGTAGGTCTTTTAGACTTTGCAAAGTTACCCACAGATAAGTCTATAGATATAAAAATGACACATATTGATGAATAAATCTGAAGAGATATCAAGAAAGTAGAGTGCTTTCTGCTTTTACTCTTTTAAAATAGAAGGTCTAGTGCATCATCTTCTAAAAGGTAATTTCAACACATAATGCAAATAATATCTTATATTGTCAAATGATAACCAGAGGAAAAAATAAATAAATCTTACCTTAGGGCGAAGGTACTCATGAATCTTAAAAGTTGCAACTGGAGAAGCCTCCATATGCAAGTCCCACAGCTACAATAAGGGCCAAAGTGGTCTATTTAGTATAATAAAAAGTTCTTTGCCAAGATAGAAAATATATATAAACAGAAAAAATAAGTCTTAGCAATTGATGAGACAACCATCAATAAAAAGAAAACATACAAAGAAAAATTTTGAAAAGGGGAAAAAGAATCATTGGAAAATGAAAATAAAAAGGAGGACCATTTTATCTTCCACCCTATAGAAAGAAAGAAATCAGAAAACCATGGAGAAAAAACACAACAAAAAGTATAAAAACAAGGCACTACTTATGAATTGGTAAAGACCATTTTATCTTCCTCCCTATAGAAAGAAAGAAATGAGAAAACCATGGGAAAGAACACAATAAAAATTATAAAAAACAAGGCACTACATATGATTCAGTATGATACAGAAACCAAAAGAACAATTAGCACAATCTCTTGCGAATTTCTCCCAAGTACTTTCAACCTTTCCACCAACATAACCCCAGTTTCAGTCCCCGTAGACTGTAGTTGTTCTCTTTTCCTTGGAAAAAACCAAAGGGCTATTTGTACTTCTCCCGATATTGATTTTCCTTCATTTCTTTTGGACCTCTGAGTATTGTAGACTGTAGTTGTTCTCTTTTCCTTGGAAAAAACCAAAGGGCTATTTGCACTTCTCCCGATATTGATTTTCCTTCATTTCTTTTGGATCTCTGAGTATTGTAGCTTATTTCATGTATGCTTATTTTAGGTTTGATTTCGATATTTTTATTCATTTTTAAACAAAATAAATAATTGATATTTTAATATTTTATAGCATATTTATCTTCCATTGTTCCCCCCCCCCCCCAACCAAAAACCTTTCATGAGTAACCAAATAAACTATAATCCTGATCCAGTTTTGCATGTTTGTTCGGTTTATCTTTTTGATTCAATTTATTATTATTAGCATAGAATAGTAGCTTGGAGCCTTGGAAGACCAACTTGATATTTTATCTAACTTCATTATTCATGGTTGCTAGCATGATATGGATTTCATGGATGCAAACACAGACTAATTCTAACTGCACAAAACCAACACTTAACACCTTTTGGCTTTGGAAGTTGGGAAACTGATTCTGAACCATCCTTGGGTTAAAACAGAACATCTTTGGAATTAATACTGCAACTACACCTTGTTCTTGGAGTTTTTCTCCTAAAAAAACTTATATTCTCGCAGGAGGAAGTCATTGCCATGATATAAGATAAATATATTCAGATATAAGCCACAATGAACTCAGTTACACAACATAAAAAGCAAATTCATTGCATTCATTAAAAATCCCTAGTTTATTATGAAGTGATGGAAAGTATAAAAATAATAATTCTGGAAGAAACAATCTTAACCTGTTAAATTCTTTTCTTCTTTTGGGTACTTGGTGGTTAAATTAATGTTTTGATGTAAAAGTAGCTAGAATACCTTTAGATTCATATAATCACGACTTAAGATATGCCTTCCATCGCTCGCAAACTTTATATCAGAGATAGATGTGATTATCTCAGTAAAAAATGTAGTAGATCCATGAGGTTCACGGTCTTGAAATCTGTATATGACAAAAATTCAAGTTAAAAGGCTATTTTCACTTTCATTACCATTGTCTAATTTATTTGAGGGCTTCCCCGGCGGGAGGGGAAAGCTAACAAGCTAACATTTAGTAGTAACTTATAAGTCATTGTATATAAACAAGTGAAATACAAATCATGAATTCCATTATTAGTCTGAAGGTCCTAAAATTGAAGAATTAACTCACATCCTAGCATGTTGATCACACAATGCTGACTGCCGCATGTCAACCAGACGAATAAAACCCCTTGAGCTGCTATATGCTAGGAGATTACAGTAAACTGGATGGAACTCAGCTGATGTTATAACCTCTGGAAAAAATTGTCCATTAGTACAAGGTACTGAAACCAGTAAAACAAGCACAGAGCAGAAAACGGACTTAAAAAAATGCACATCGAGAATAGCCAACAGTAATCGTCGACTCATATTTCAACTTTTGTTACCTGATCACCCACAAAATGTATAAATTGCAAAGTGGAGTTGATAGACAAGGTTCAAAAATTCCACAATGAGCACAAGTATTACTGAAAGCGAGTATCACAATGGTGTGGGTTAAATTGATAATAACCCTGCCATGTCCCTATTGGTGCTACTTGGCTACTATGGTGTTTGTTTTGATTGATACAGAGTGGAAATGGGTTTAGATATGGTAACCCATCACATGTGTAATGTGTATTTATGATTATTGTTTCATGAAACTAATGCAGCCTTCTTAAATGAATTAGCTAGAAATTAGAGACAGGAATTGGAAACACTTGGTTTTTCATGACACTACCCTTTTTTTTTTCTTTTTCATCCTCTTCCTAGCATGCAGCACATATATTGTATTGTTAGGATTTTATTAGAATCCATCCTGCTTCACGCCATCCCAGAGAAAGAGAGGGGGATTTGTATTTTGTAATTAAAATGGTTAAAGGTTTCCATTTTTGGAATTTGTGGTGAATTCAGATGGCTCGCGGTTTTAAGTGCTTAGGATAATGTTGAGGTAGGATTATGCAAAACCTACTGCAGCCCTGTCCTGTGGTTAAGCTTGCACTAATTGATGCCTAAATTTGAGTCATGACAGAAATGTGATGATCCAATGACACAGATGATATGGGAGAGAAATACCATTTGGGAGATGAAAGATAGATTACCAATGAGGTTCTCCATGTTGGCTGGTTTCATGTCAATGATATTGAAACACTGATCACTAATCTCTAGGTTCCACAAATTTATCCTAAGGTCATCCGCAGAAACAAATGTCTCACAATCACTGCACAGATAGTATGAAACCAGAGATAAACATGTCAGAATCAATAGAAAAACTAAAGAAATTTCATTTTTGAATCTGCTAAACTCACATATGCTATCTATAATCAACAAGGGAGCAAATATATACTGAGGGGTAAAGTTGTAAATTAGGTATGGACACTCTGCTTTTATGTCACCTTTCCTTATTGCAAGGACACAAAACTAGAGAACTGAGTGAGAACTGAGAAAGGAATTTTTGGAAAGGGGAAAATGAAAATCTACAAGTTTACCTGTTGTTTGAGATAGAATTAATATTATAATCATGAGCATAAGCATAAACCCTCCGGCATCTTGCAAGAGCAGCCTCTCCAATGCTAGATATCTGTTTACATAACTAACTCATTGTAATTTGGACTGCAATAATTAGCAAAGTCACAAAGCTAAGAAATAATGCTCGTCAAAAGGACCTCTGGAAGCTTTCCATTTCAATAGTCCACAAAGTAGTACCTTGGTAACCCCTCCTTCAGACGATGGGAATGTGTTGTTTGGTATGTCGTTTGTCCACTCCAGAAGGTTGCCATTAGTAACAGATGGTATCTGCTGCCCAGCCAGGAAACTCTTCTCAGCGAGAAGTGCATTTTCTGAACGCACAAATGGATTCAGGTCCATTTCTTTGACTTTCTTTACTTTCCGTTCCTTAAGCTGACATCCACAGCAGATATAGAAAAAGAAAAATGTTATATGGTGCACAAGGACTGCTTTATACTACGCTATTTGAAACAAATGACTCAAAGGGACGGACAGCCCATCAGTTTCAGTGATTTGCATTTTGTTTGTTTCAACAAGACATTTAACTTCAAAATAAATAAATTATATACCTTCCATAGCTTAATTGTCTTATCATTCGATGAGAGAATACACTGTGAACCATTTAGTGTCACAGACCACCTTACGTTGTTGACTTTCTCTTCAATTTCCACACTCTTCAGATAATCAAACTATAGAAAAGGCAATTATCATCAGGATCTACAAAGCAGATTGTGAGCACAAATATACAAGACCAATTTTTTCAAAACAGGCAAAACTATATATTCTGGACCACTGACGATCAACATAACGCGTACCTCTGGTTCATGACTCTGGAATTCAGTCTTGTAACGATATTCAGGACGAACCTTGGGACCATAATCCAAGTGCTCCAACTCTTTCCGAGACCTTAACTGATTAAAATCAAGGAATTCATTGACTAAAGGATATACAAGATCACAAACACGATTACTTCTTGTTTTCATTCTAAAAAACCCTAAACACTTACGTCATTCACGTCCGTCCTCTCAAAAATCACAACACGACCACCTCGATCTCCAGCGGCAAGGTAATCCCCGCTCTTGTCAAAGTCCATCGCAGATATGATGTCGACTACAGAAAACCGCGAAGCTCGCCGAATCAGCGACAGAAAGGAAAAGAAAAAAACCAGAAACAGTAAACGTAACTCTTGGAAAGAGTACATGTAACGTAAGATCACACAGTTCATCCAACAGAATTCCACAAATTCTCGCCACTTAATAGATTTAGCAGCCAATCTGATTATATGAATGCACTTCAATATGATATTTAGTAATTGCTAATAGAAATCATCCATTTCAAGCATTTGCATGTCGATGTTGTCCAAATTATAAACAGGAAAACAGAAAACAAACAGGGGATTATAATAAAATGGAGAATCCAGATATCCTAACCATCTTGAGCATCCTCCCCCGGTGCCCGTTCTCCGAAGACCTGAGAAAATTTCCACTCCAACGTAGTGGGAGAGCCTCTACTCATGTCTGGTTGCAGGGCTACCACCAGTCGCTCGATCTCATAATACCTATCCACTATTCTATTGATAATTGATTGAAGTGAAGCGGCAATTTCCTGAATGTTTGAGAACTACTCCGGCCAATGATGAAGTGTTTTCGTCCTCGCCGGGGTTTTTCCTTCGACATCAAACGACGATTGCCGAGCTTTTGGGATGCTCAACTGTTCAACTTCGTTCTCACTCACCCAGAAAACTGAGCTGAAGTTATCTCACTTTTATCGGTTGCAGTCTTTCAGATGACGATAAAGTTTTCTCTTGTACAGTTGTATCATCAAGCCCCCTACGTGGTCGGGTTGATGCACTGTGACGTTGCTTAGGAATTAAGAAAAAATCGTTTAGAAAGACACTACAAAGATTGTAGTTCTTTTAGGTTTCTTATGACACAAGGCCACAACGCCAATGTGGGGAATCTCTTGTACCACACCAATGGCCATAGGGGTAGAACCGAGTCGAGTTGAACCAGATTTTTTTTTTAATTCCGACCCAACCCTAGTCCCTTTTGCTAATCCAGGCCCAGCCCAGTCCTAGGTCGGGGCTGGATATCGCATCCGAGACCCCATCCTACTGGGCTCAACTTAACCCAACTCACCCTGATTGACCCTGCAATTTCTATTTTTGTCATTCTAGAGTTGAGCAAGGTTGGATTAACCCTATTTTTGGACCGTACATGACTACATGTAACATTATTATGTATTATGTATAATTAGTTTACCAAAAGAAAAAGTATTTTGTATAATTATATATTATGGTTGAAAAAACACTATCTGGGCGCTTGCGGTGCACTACCCCTACTCCCAAACATGGGGGCAAATGAAATGGCAGTTGCACCCATGGGAAATTCTATTTTTTCATGGGGGGTGCAATGATCATTTTGTTCGCCCCTGTGTCTGGGTGCAAGGGTAGCGCACTGCATAGTTGTACACGCCAAGGTAGCATTCTCTTTCTCATATATTGTGGGGAAAAGAACACAACATGGTCGCGTGGCTGGGATGGCTCTTGCACCTAAACACAAAACTATGTGAAAATACTATGTTGTCTCCATGGAAAGGGGGAAATTCTACCCAAGGTGATGCTTGCATGCGTGTTCTCCCATTGGCCAGCGTGCATGTGTAGGTTCTAGAGAGCCAAGCAACGATCTCTTGCTCATTAGATATTTACTATGGGGAAAAGAAAGCTACCTGGTTGCATGGCCCATTTGACTCCTACGCTTAAATAGAGAAACACGTCAAAGTACCGCGTTGCCCCCATGGAAAGGCAAAAATCCCACCCATGGCAAAAGCCACACTCCCATTGGCCAACATGCATGAATGCTTTAGAGGCCTAGATAGCTATCCATTTCCATTTTAATATATATAGCCAAGTCGAACTCAGCTCGATCAAGCCTAGCCCTACTTTGGGCCTAGAAATTTCAATCCTAGCTCAGTCCACCAGTTAAAAAGTCCAACCCAAGCCCTATCGAGATCAGGGTAAGTTGGCCAGGCTCGGGCTCACCAAGTCAAATTTGCACTCCGAAATGGTAGAGTTGGGCTCACGTTCACGTACTTGAACGTACAGACCAGCTCACATTTGTTCAAATGGAGTCATGTGGCTCTCACAGGGTAGATTCCATCTGAAGAGTTGTGAGCCGTTCTCATACGCTCTTGTAAATGTTTTTTTTTTTTTTGTGTGTGTGGTAAAGATAACAATATTATTCAGAAGGTACCTAATAGGGTAAGTCCAGTCCGAATTTTGGGCTAATGACACATTCTTTAGATTGGGCCAGAACCAGTCTAACATGTGGACTGAAAGAAAGTCAAAAACAACTGGAAAGTCTGGAATAATCGCCCACCTTTCTTACTTTATTTACGCTGAAGAACCGACACAAAACCTTTTATTTGCTTCACGGCTCACCGAGTCAAGACAAGGGTTGTGCCAAGACAAGGGTTGTGAAATTTGGAATCGGGGTTCGAAATGGTGCCGATTCTCTCCCGAATCAATCTCGTAAACCTTCGAATCAGTCTGAGGATTTGAAAACCTAGAGATCCGGTGAGAAAAACCCTAAAATCTGATATTGGACGTCTAGAATTGGGATCGGTTCCTGATTCCAATTGGAATCGGCTGACTCAACTAATTTTGATTCCAATTTTTTGAACCAGCAATCAAAGACTTGACATGTATTGACCTAAATTTATTTACATTCTTTAGCTTTCTACTAGGTAATTTAAATAACCAAACTGAAGTGTTTATATTATGAGATATACTTACTTCCTTACCACACACACACAAAAAAAAAAAAAAAAAGAGATATACTTACTTATTTTACCAAAAACAAAAAAAGATATACTTACTTATATTTTACTAGATATATTTTTTTTAAAGGAATTTTTTATAGAGACCTTTCAAGGTGTCAATTAATTTGTAATTTTTACTTTTTTAACCTTTTTGGTATTACATATGATTTTTCTCCATTAAGAAGAATAGTATTATTAAACATGCACACTCGAAAAAATGTGCATAATAATAACATCTTTTGATAATGCCATATTGATACGTTATTCTTTTAATTTATTTTCAAAAACCCTTTTATTCTTCTATATTAAAACCTTTTGAGAATGACACAATGGACAATTGTTAAAAGTTGTTAAGTTCTAAATACATCTATATAAAAAAATATGCATAATAATGACATAATGAATGCTATTCTTTCAATTTATTTTCAAAAACCCTTTTATTCTTCTATATTAAAACCTTTTGAGAATGAAACAATGGACGATTATTAAAAGGTGTTAAATTTTAATTACATCTCTAGTGAAAATTATCACCTCCAGTTCCTTATCCGACCTAGCTCCTCAGATGCCTAAAATAGGGGGTGGGGGATGGACCCCACCCAGGCAAGGGTAGGGTGGTCATTGTACCCCCTTATTAGAGGCACTGGAGAACTGGACCGGGCAGGGAACTGAAGGGGACGAAGATCCCATCTCCAGAGGTGTCATTCATACATGCACTTGATTATGATGCATCAAATAAGGGGCATTTGGTCGTTTCAACCCCCTCTTGTAAGAGGGAGCAGTCGTGCAAGCATGCATGGCTAGGACCTTTATCCCCTATGATTCGTTGATCGGTACGGTTGTACGGTTTCTCTCATAGGGGGGCTGAAATGATCATTCTATCCTTGACCGAACACATTGCCCGGAGAAGCACTAGGGAACCGTACCAGGCAGGGGAACCGCAGGTGATAAAAATTCTGCAAAATTCTGCATGGCTGTGCAAGGAACTTTTGTCCAATGATTTAAGTGTGATGCCTTCTCAAAAAACTGAAAAATATATTCTTTTTCTTGGTGAAAATTATATCCTCACCAGTGGGAAAGTGGTCATGTGATGGATTCTTGTTCCATCGCTAACTCCCAACCTGTTAGGTCAATAGTTTTTTTTTTTTTTTTTTTTTTTTTTTCTTATAATCAAAAACCAAAATTCATAAATTAAAAAGTCTAAGGTACATCATTTGCAACGTAGTCAAAACTACATTGTTTCTTCGCAAAAAAACAAAAGTTCCTACCAAAACAAACATAGGGTAAGTCCACGTGCCATTTCTCAATATTCCAAGTACCATTCCTGTTTTACCCCTTAATGCCAAACAAATCCTAACCGTTAAGTTCTAAAAATTTGACCAGTTTATCTTTTTTTCTTTTTTTTTTATAAATTTAAAAAGACTTAATTGTCTTGACCTATTTATTCATAATATGAAAAGATTTTTTTGCCCTAACTTAATTTGAAAAGATTCTTTTACCTTGACTATTTGTTTTAAGAACCTAATCTAATCTAATTATCAAAATATTAAGACATAATTACCAAAATACCCTCGTCTTCCTCAAAATCTATCTTCCATTTCTTAAACTTCTCTCAGAAGTTTATTTTACCCTTTAATTGACCCCAAAACCCTTTCTATGTCTTCTTCTCTTCTGCTTCCAGGTCATCAATGGCGCCGGCGGTAACCAGAGCTGGTAGCCAAACTCCATGGCTACGGCCAACGAAGAAGAAGTTTGAACACTCTCCTCACGGACGGTAATCAGACCTTGGAAGCAAAATCTCCGACAGTAATCTTTCAAGATTGCCCTCCTCCGTTCTATGATGTTAAAACCCAGCTCAAACCTCCAAACTCCATGGCTGCCGCCAACGAACCTGCTTCTTCCCCACTGCTTCTTTTCTTTTTCTTCTTCTTTAATACCCTAACCCTGTAAACCCATCTTTTTCTCCATACGAGACTGAAACCCAAGCCCCCATCTCCATCTCCAATCTTCTTCTCGCCTTCTTCTTCTTCTTCTCCAAACACCTTAACCGAACCCACCTCTCCACTGAACTTCAAATCCCATCTCTCTTTTCCTTCCATTAACCAAATTTATTATCACCGTGACCCACTTCCTTTCCAAAACCCCAAAAAACCAAACTCCATGGCCGCCCACAAATTTTTTTTTAATTTTTTTTAAATCTGCCAGCCACCGGAGCATAGCTTGAACTCCCCCTTTTCCATCTATAAATAATACCCTTTCATAGAGAAGAAACAGAGAAAGGGAGAGGTAGAGAAATGGGGTTTTTTCATTTTCTGCAAATTCTGGGATGAACTATGGCAGCTCTTCTCATGTTCATCTGCTGGGTTTCGCCCATCCAACCTTATAAAAGCCTTCGAAAGAATGGTTTTGGAGGTCCAAAACCGAATTTCCCTTTGGGGAACATTGAAGATACAAGAAAAAAGGAGAAAGATTCTGTTTTTGAATCTGTAGAGAGACAAAATGGGTTCTAAGGTTATCGATTTGGGTGTTGGGGAAAGAAGACTCAAAAGGGGTTTTGGGGTTGAAGGGGACAAAATTGGAGTTTGGCTATCAAGCTCTGGTTACTGTTGGCGCCATTGATGACCTGCAGAAGAGAAGAAGACACAAAAAAGGGTTTTGGGGTCAATTAAAGGGTAAAATAAATTTTTGAGAGAAGTTTTAGAAATGGAAGATGGATTTTGGGGAAGATGAGAGTAGTTTGGTAATTATGTTTTAATAAGGGCATTTTGGTAATTAGATTGGGTTAGATTCTTAAGAACAAACAATGGGGTGAAAAGGGTCTTTTGAAATTAAGTTGGCAAAAAGGTCTTTTCATATTATGAACAAATAGGTCAGGACAATTAGGTTTTTTTAAATTTATAAAAATAAAAGAAAAGGTAAAATGGTCAAGATTTTAGCACTTAACGACTAAATTTAACGGTTTGAACTTGTCTGGCATTAGGGGGTAAAACAAGGGTGATACATGGAATATTGAGTGGTGGTACGTAGACTTATCAAAAGCTTAGGGGGTATAAGGAATATTGGGTGCATTACAGGGTACGTGTATTTTATCCAAAAAAAATTGTAAGATAGTATAATGGTTAGGGTCAGTCAAAGATTTAAACAAAAATCCATTCACATGACAGAAAAAGTTGCTAATAGGATTCCACATTAGATCCACACAAAACACAGTGTAGATCAATTTGTATCTATTGCGAGAGGTATGCCCACAGTGAGTAAGTTGTGTATTAATTGCTGTATTAATTGCCGTATTCGATCACATAATTCAAATTCTCAATTCTTACCATATTGTATGGGGTAGCTTAATTCCGTATGCGATTTTTATAAGTAACTATATTAATTGTTGTATTAATACATATTTATATATTTTAATTTAATTAAACAAAATAAAAAACTAAAACCTAAATCTAAATGATGTATTAATTGTTGTATTAATAAATATTTATGTATTAATTGTTGTATTAAATGCCGTATTAATTGGTTAAACTTAATTAATATTAGATGTAGAAATCCAAAAGAATGGGAAATGATTTCAAATTAGAAAGCCATATTAGCTTTAAGTATTCACGAATGCATGAAAAGATTCCACAAAAAAATAAAAAGAATGCATGAGAATATTAGAATTTAGTTGCAAAAAAACCAGTTTTTTCCTTGATTTTTACTAGGATAAACCCATATTTTTGCTTCTATACTATTTCAAAATGACCGTATTAAACACATACCAATTAATTACAAAATGCATTTTATTGCCTCGAATTTTTTAAAACGAACTATTGCCGTATGAGCCAATTAATTGCCATATGTATCCATTACCATATTATTACCGTATCCAAACTTACTAACTATGGGTATGCTTTGACCGAAATTCTTGCATTTAAAACACGTCAAAAAAAAAATAAAAATTTAAGATGTATAGTAAGCTTCCGGATGATTTCTGTGCCAATGCTCATTCTGAAGAATTACTCATTCAACATTCATTAATAAAACTATGAATTCCTCATTCAACATTCATTAATAATTTGGAGATAAATATCAGAAGCCCCATTCAGAAGCCCCATTACCGTCAGGATTAGAAAGGAGAGAAACCATTAGCCATGGAGGCACAAGACTGGCTACAAGAAGCCGAAATATTTCCAGTCTATTTCAATCTTTTATGTGATTAAATAATGCATCTTCATGACAAAGTCCCGGCGGTGCCCGTTGTTGACTTCCCAACCCCACCCTCCCCCCGTCAAAAAAAGAATCTAATTTTTAAGGAAACAATCGAGGAGCAGCCCAAGATCCAAGGAGTTCTGTAGATCATTAATTTGATCTCATTTGTGTTCTGCAACTCCAATTCAATCCAATGATCCAGTATTCCAGTCCACTCATTGGTTTGTGTTCATAAAATATGATTACTGATTAACATTATTCGTTACCAGGTTGAGAAAGTCGTCAACGGGCGGCGGATTTTCCTCCCCACCTTCCTCAGTTTTCCTTTGGCTCTTTCTGTCTATAAGGGTTGACTTGGTGAGGGAATTTTTTGATTAATAAATTGTTTGTTTGTTTGTTTGAAGAATTAATGGGAAGGAAAGAGGGAAAAAGCAGATCCAAGTGGGAAGAGAGTTGGTGTGAATTTCTTCTCCCCATTCACGAGTTTCTTCATCGTTATCACCGTCATCCTATTCCCCTGTTTTTAGCTTACGTCGCAGTCAAACTCAATTGCTCAAAGTAATCTTTCCACTCTATTTCCTGGGGAAGACTTCTGCAACTCTTATCATTTCCTATCTCCAAGATCCCTTTTCCTCTCCCTTCTTCTTCTTCATCTTCTTCGTCGTTTCACCATGTCTTCACCGTGTTCATTGATTATCTGTGTCTTCTTCTTGTTCTTCTCGTTATTTACAAGTCTATCTGTTTCGGACCCAAGAGCTACGATGGCGGGTCTTATATGTTCCAACAATACAGCATCACCATCCCAGCGACAGAGCTTTGTTGATAACTTCGTGGCGGCCATGGATGCTGTTACCCCCCAAGTCACTTCCCGTAGATATGCCAGAGTTGTTAGTGGGAGTGGAAACACCACGGTGTACGCCTTTGGTCAGTGTATGAATGATCTCTCGCAGACGGACTGTGACCTATGCTTCGCCCAGTGCAAGACCCAGATCCCCAAGTGTGTTCCCTTCCAAAAAGCGACTCGTGGTGGCAGAGATTTCTTTGATGGCTGTTATCTGAGGTACGACGAGTATGATTTCTTCAGTGAAGCTTTGAGTCCTGAGGACCGGACTGTTTGTGGGAACCAAAGTTTCGCTGGAAATCGGATAGCTTTCAGGGCGAACACCATCGTGCTCATGAAGAATCTGAGTGCCCAAGCACCCAAGAATGGTGGTTTCTTCGTTGGGTACGTAGATCGAGGGAACTCCACTGTGTACGGATTGGCACAATGCTGGGAGTATTTGAATGCAAGCGCTTGCAGTAGTTGTTTGCGAAATGGGGTTTCAAGGATTGGTTCATGCCTGCCAAATGATGAAGGAAGGGTGTTGAACGCTGGGTGCTATATGAGGTATTCGACGCAGAAATTTTATAACAATTCAACGAGCGTTGCAGCTGGAGGAGGTGGAGGTCAGTTTATTATTTCCTTTTTTTTGTATGTGTGTGTGAAGGGTGCCGGAGGTGATTCTGGGTTTCTTGGTGAATATTTAAATTCCCTATGCTCGTTCTATATTTCTGCATCTTAGTTCTGGCTATTGAATTTTGTACAAAGGAAGGTTTCTGAAATTTCTAATTGAGATTTCTAACAATCTCAGTCATGGTGTGCTTAATTGGACTTTTGATCATCTTTTCTAATCGTTGCAACGGAAAAGCTGTTATCTATCTCTTGGACTTTTGATCATCTTTTCTAATCGTTGCAACGGAAAAGCTGTTATCTCTCTCTCTCTCTCTTAACGTGCCTTCCCCCGTTCGCCAGAGAGGGAGAAGTAATAAGATTACCCGTGTAGCCGACCTTGTTTGGTTGTGCCTTATGTTCACATTACACTCCAGAAAGTAGTCATTTATAGTTCAATTGTGCCCTCTACCAAACTTATGTTCAACTTTACAGACTTTTGTGGCTAACGATGACATTGAAAATCAGTGCAGACCCTCCCCCCCCCCCCCTTCCCTCCCTCTTTCTTAGGATCTCCTTTGTCTTTGATGGATACATCTATGCCTCAGGAAGGTTGATGAAAACCATCCAAATTGTTCATGCCACCAAATTTTTTGGGTCCTTATGGTTAAATGGTTCCAATCTGTTTTCCAGGGAGGAGTGTGCATTGAAGTTCTCTGAGAATGCACCACCCAATTTTAGAAAGTATGGTTGTGTTAAAACCCTTTAGGGAACATTGTACCGCAAGTATACACCCAATGTTCAGAGTATGTTCTAGGAACCAAACCACCTGTTAGGCTTCATCTGGTTGAATGTAAAGTAATGTGAAGTTGAAAGAGAAATAAATTAAAATTTCCAGTGTAGCGAAATGTTGAGTGCCTAATTATAAAGCTTTTTAAATAGGGTAACAAAAATTTTCAATTAAATTACTTAAATTTGTGTGGAAAATGATGACAAAGGAAATAGTTTACTTCACTTTCAACAATGTTAATAATTGCTACTATGCTATTGATCTTTTCTTGAAATATGTTACAACTTCTGCATCCAACCAAACAACAACAACTCAGCCTTATCCCAACTAAATGAGATCGGCTACATGGATCCTTGCAAAGACAAAAAATAATAATAATAGGTTAATAGGAAACAGAAAAGAACTCAACAACAACAACAACAACACTACACAGCCTTATCCTACCTGGATGGGGTTGGGTACATGGATCCTTGCGCTGCACAAATACAGAAACAACAACTCAGCCTTATCTCAACTAAATGAGGTCGGCTACATGGATCCTAGTCCTCCAAGCAGCTCTATTCGATGACATACATGATAGAAGCCCTAAGCTATGCATGCCTTTCCTCACCACTTCTCGTAGCTACTCCCAAAACACACTAATATGGTCGTTCTGTACTTTATCCTTCCTAGTCTTGCCTTGCATCCAACCAGACAGACCCTTCATATGTTTAAATATCTTGTGCACCGTGTTTGGGTAGACTCTGTTTGCTGAGGTGGATAACTGAGTTTTCCCAGCAAGACTTTCCTTTGAGCTCTTTCAAAGTATTTTGCGGTTTGTTTTGCCGCCATTAATGAGGACATAGTGTACATAGTGCTTGAGTCAGTGGCTGCATTTAAAAGGACTGATCTACCTGTGTGGACAGGAACAGAACCTAATGATTTCTGTTGGCGTTTTGGTCCTGTATCAAATATTGAAAACTTTTGCTCTTACATTTTTAAATCTACATTGGACATCTGAGTTAATTTTCTTTGTATTTTGGAGTAAATATGCAATATTTTCCATGCTTGTCCTCAGAGGCTTCGATTTCTGGAAGTTGACCCGTCCGAATAGGGTCCTGTAGGTGGCTAATATGTCCATTTCCTTGATTTCTGTTAGATAAGCCCTACAGAACAGAAACACAGCCACTTCACCTTAACAACTTGAGTATTGGGATGGCACTTGACAAGCCACCTTGACTCCATTATTTTTGTTGTGCTCTTATACTGCTGTAATTAATTTGTGCTACTTGGTACAATTAGAGGCCTTTGCCATGCTGCAGGTTGAAGGGCCATTGGATTCCAGTACTGCACTATCTTTGTTGGTGGTGTGAAGAATCTCTTGAATCAAATCATGCCCAGGTTCTGTTGGTTTAGAAGAAACACAACTTGGGATGGGAATATTATGATGGCAATGATAGGTGGTAATTATGAAGATGCATTTATTGATGTGTTTCTTGAGAAGAAGAGATTTGGGTTTTTGGTGGTACTTAGAATTCATGGTCGGGTATTTTTTCCACAATGTTGTCATGGGATTTTTATAGGGGCACTTGATTGACTTTGCAAAACAAAGAACATCCCCTTAGTGGGTTTGCGGACTTGAGTTGTTTTGATTTTGTTCCTTGTTCTTTGTTCTTTGAATTGTACTTTCGGGCTGCCGCTTGTGAGAGAAAATGCACCCCATATGGATTGGAATTAATAGGAAGGAGAACAGGGTAATATCATAACCCAAGTGTGTTTATATAAGGTTCTAGTTAGTTGAGTATGTTAGCTTTGGAGTCCTGTATCTTCCTTTTACTTACGGTTGGAGGAGGAAATGGTATCCAATTATTTAGATTCTGTTGTTAGAAATTGGAGGAGTGAAGGAGAGATGGAATATCCATTAGAAATGCCTAAGTACTTGAAATTGTACTGAAGGAATTTGTTCTAATGATATGGTGTTACTGAGCAGGGGTAAGGCTGCATACATTATGACCCTCCCCAGACCCTTCAGTGGCAGGAGCCTTGTGCACTGGGTACGCCCTTTATGATATGGTGTTGCTGAGATTTAATTGAATAATGATGAAGTGTTTAGGTTCAGATTATGGTTATGAGGTTATTCCATTTGCTTTAAATTATAATCTTCTTCCATGTTGTACACAAATTGACAAGTCCAATTTTTTTCGTTCATGGTATGATACTGTTGCATTCAACTTGATCTTATTATTTATTAAACATTGGAGAATTTAATTGAAATAAAGTGTTGAGTAGAGAAATCCAATCCAATGTCTTATGGTCATGTGATTTGGATGTTTGGAGTCATCAGGGCAGGAAAAAAACCTAAGGGTGTTAACCTAGAATTCTTCAGATGGTATCCCTGTGGAATGAATGTTGAGACTGTGTTAACACAATTGTTTTGTACAATTGAGTGCATTTGTACATTGTTTATGGAATCTTTGGTCCATAAACTTAGCATAAAATACCGTTTATTTTTTTTTCTGTGAGTTTCATCCAATAGGATCATAATGTTGACAGTTGTACTTTACGTGATCAGGAGGCCACCACTTGGCCATTATTCTGGCTGTTACTCCTTCTGTATTGGTGGCTCTGATGGTTGTTGTGACAGCTATTTTCTTTGGAAAGAGAGAACTCGCAAGGCGGAGGAGAGGTATTGACCAATTTGAATTCTTCACATTTAATTTCTTCTTTCCATATAGGCCAGGATCCTACTGACGTTTGATTGGATATGTACTTCAGAGAGGAAACAACTTGGTGCCCTGGTGTCAACTGTAAATAAGTCTGAGCTCAATTTTAAATATGAAACTCTTGAAAGGGCCACAAACTACTTCGACAATTCTAATAAACTTGGCCAAGGAGGATCTGGTTCAGTGTACAAAGTAATTCATATGTAACCCACTCCTTGCCACAGATAAGTTGCTTAACTTTTTATGATCTTAAACTATGTTTGTTGCAAACAGGGGATTTTTCCAGATGGGAGGGTTGTTGCCATAAAGAGGCTTTTCTTTAATACAAGGCAATGGGTAGATCATTTCTTTAATGAAGTCAATTTGATCAGCGGCCTACATCACAAAAATCTTGTAAAGCTGCTAGGTTGCAGTATTACTGGTCCTGAAAGCCTTCTTGTTTATGAATATGTTCCAAATAGAAGCCTCCATGATTACCTTTTCGGTAGGATTCTCTTCCAGGTCAACCCATTTTAATAAATGATTAATTTCTTCCTCACTCCTCTGAATTCGGGTCAATTTGACTTGTTTAGATAGAAATAATGCTCGGCAGCTAAGCTGGGAGCTGCGATATAACATCATCCTGGGCACCGCTGAAGGCTTGGCCTATCTCCATGAAGAATCAAACTTGAGGATTATTCACAGAGACATTAAATTGAGCAATGTACTGCTTGATGAGAACTTTACAGCCAAGATTGCAGATTTTGGGCTTGCTAGACTATTCCCGGAAGATAAGACTCATGTCAGCACTGCAGTAGCAGGAACACTGTAAGTTTACGAGTCTTCCCACCCTCCAATTTGATCTTTTAATTACTTGGGTTTTTTTAGTCTCCCTTTCCTCTTGACTAAACATATGAGGAATAAAAACTTGAAATCTAAAGATTGTCTGAATCATCTTAGAGATCTGGAATGGGAATTTGAAACTTTATTCTAACCATCTACTCCATTGCATTTCTTGGATGCTCAGAAGAGAAGAAGAATGGTTGAACCATCTTTTCTTTTGCATTTTAGTGGATTGTGGTTGGGATATTCTGTTCCCGATCTTGTGAGTGGGCGATTAAATGGCGGTCTTTGTCCTGTTTCATCTGTGTCATGGGTACAATGGAGACAATGAAGATGGATTCTCCTTGTCCTGTCTTTGGCACAAGTTTAAGATCTCTCTCACATAATCTTTTCCTTTTCACTGAACCGTGCATCTCTTGCTCTGTTACAAATGTGATAATATAGTCACTCTTTGCTACAGACTTGAGGACACTCGTGCCCATAAACACCATATCTACGACATAGGTTGTCAAGTGCATGTTCCTAACAATAGCTACCTAACTATTTGTGACTGTGACATTGTAATTACAGGCCATAGAATGTTACTGTTGCATATTTAAACACACAGTACTAAATTATTAATTGTTACACATTTTATGTAGACCATTATCTGATAATTTTTGGGCTGTTGTTGAACTAGTATTACCAGATTGATGTTTAGCTAATTTTATGAGTACCAAATACATAGATTATAAAATATTGGCAACAAGATATAAATAATTTGGGAAAATGTTGGGTATGCTAGCACCCTATGTGTCTGTCTCTATCTTCTCCCACCCCCTTTGAAATGACTCCCTTACCTTTCAAAGGGGGGAAGAGAGAGATAGACACATAGGGTGCTAGCATACCCAACCTTTTCCCTAAATAATTTATATCACAATAATAATTTTTTTAAGCAATTACGGGTTATGGCCGTGTACTGTCTGTGTCATGCGTATTGTGGAGATAATGAGGATGGTTTCTTCCTTCCCTCTCTTCAACACTTGTTTCCTTATTTTCTATATTGTTTGCTGGATTCCTCTTTGAAATGGTAAAAAGAAAAAAGTATGCATCACTTTAAACAGTCAAGGTCCAGTGGTCCACACCACTATCAAGTATCATCCTGGTTTTTCAAAATATATATATATATTTTTTTGGGGGGGTGGGGTGGGGGGGAGACTTTGAGAAGTTTTCTAGGTGGATTGTCAATGTCTTTCCACACACTCCCTCTATTATTCCCCATGGTGGATGATGTGGCTACTCCTGAGTGTCAACCGGATACGTAAACCTCTGGGATTGGCTTTGTGTTTAGTGTCTCGATAGGAATTCTCTTTCCACTGACTGCTGTTCCATGGAGATTTGATCTTGATGAACAAATTACCCATTTAGTGTGGGATACTCATACTGATAAAAGGATAGTTTGGGCTAAAATGGTTTGGTTTTGTTCAAAAAATTCTAAGGTGAGGAATTGTTGGGTACTTTCTCATTTTGGAAAGATAGGTGGCTGTTGGGTTCTTAAGTGGCAGGTGAAGGGAAAATACAAGTCACTGGCACTCTTTTAAGTACTACTAGAAAGCAAACAATTCAAGCATGACCTGCATTAGGTCAGCCTGGTACAAAATGGGATGTCTAGAAGAAGAAGCATTTTTTCTGGCCATCCTTTTAATTTGGAAAGGAAATAGAAAAACAGAAAATCAGGGGATGTCATTCAAAGGAGTGTACTGCATATCCAGATGAACCTTTAATAAATGGTCTTGATGGGCCACACCATAAACCTCACTGCATGTTTGAAAAAGGGGCCATATAGTTATTTTGGACACCAATCAAGGAACTCCCTCCCAAAGCACATGCACGGGCACAGACACATCGCCCTGTAATGTTAATTGTGATAGATTCATGTTGAGATTTACATTTTGTAGGGGCTACATGGCTCCTGAATATGTAGTCTGCGGCAAATTGACTGAGAAAGCAGACGTATATAGTTTTGGCGTGCTCGTGATTGAAGTTGCTTGTGGGAAGAGGAACAATTCCTTCTTGCAAGACTCATTGTCTATTTTACAGATGGTAACACTATCTATTATGTTACTACTCATTTCTTGTGATGGTGATACTCTCCTTGGAGACTAGCTTATTCATCAATCTAACTTTTTTCAGGTTTGGAACCTGTATGGGTCAGGTAGACTATCCGAGGCTGTTGACCCACAGCTGGAGGGTGGGCTTCATGAAGAAGAGGCCTGTCAGGTACTCCAAATTGGACTACTTTGTATTCAAGCCTCTGCAGAATTGCGGCCATCGATGTCTATGGTGGTAAAAATGCTCACTGATAAGCATGACATCCCCAGGCCGACACAACCACCATTTCTTAATTCGAGGAACATGATGAGCTCCATACCTCCACCTGGAAGTTACAATTCCCAGCCTGAATCCTGTGGTCGATCTTCTGGAAATAATGAGACAGAGAGCTTGATTGAACCCAGATGAACTAGTTTCCTCTTGAAGAATCTTGCTTATATTATGGAATTCTAATCTTGTCTTGTTACTCAATTTACCTGGCTTACCTCGGGGCTTAAGACTGGCCTCAAGATAGAGACTCCGCTCACTTTATACATCGAGTCTTCAGCATTTTTCTGCATGTCCTTGTATTGGCCCAATCTTGGTTGAAGTTGGACTGCCCTGAACGATTCAGTAGGTGAGTGCTCAATGGCTGGAACACACCTACAGGTGATGTAACATAGGGGTCAATGAAGTGTTCACATTCTAGATGGGCTTCACATGTTGTCGATATCAAGAAACCTTTTGCTCCCATTTTTGCCAGCCATTGAAGGTGATACATTTGGATTATGATGTGAGCCTTCTCTCAGATTTTAGCACTTCCAGAAAACTAAATCTGTATACACTTTCGATGTAAATTGTATTTTATACTTGCTAACTTGGTGCAATGCTTAAAATTTTTAATTCTTAAATCTTCCATTTGAGTTCTCAAGCCTAAGATTGTTTGTCCTTTGAGAATCAGGTAAAAATCTCATTTGATGAGCTTGAAAATGGAGGCGACCATGGGTTTTAATAGACACACAAGGAACTTGTAACTATGGTTGTTTTGAGAGTTACACATCCTTCTACAAATATATTGTCCCTCAAGTTCTCTCAACACTTTAAACATCATTGTTCCAGGGTAGCAATTCGATCAGTGTAAATGTGTCAAGGTCAAGTAGTTTTATTGGGCCTAATTTTCTGTTTTACGTATCATAGCACACTACAATGCCTATGGGTTTGAATAAGAAGACTAGATCCAATGCCACAGACAATACGTCTTATGTATCTCATCCACCCACGCCATTTCTCTTAATCTGATAAATTATCTCCTCCACTATACTTTTATTTGTTCCAACCAACCACACTAATATCTTTTTATCCACCAAGACTTGAAGATGGAGGAGTAATAAGGGAGAAACTAATAGCCTTTTGCCCGCTTTGATTTGAAGTTTCACGCGCTAAGTCACTTCTTGGGGCTAGAAATTCAGATTATAGTCTCAACGAGATAAGCTATCACAAAAATTACCAAAAAACTCCACAAGAGGAATCATTGAAACCATAAATTGGTTCCCAACAACCCAATAACTCAAAGAAACAAACTTTTTAGATTTATGTTAGCATCAAAATATGAAGAGGACACACTATGATATCACCATGTGTACTAATTTTCTATATTTCAGAAGGGGGCAATTCTACAAAAGCAATGGGAAACAAAACTAAATAAAAAAGAATGGCAAAACATCTCTATTTTCCAACCCCCAATGTAATTCATTATATAAAACTCTTCCTCCCTGAGTACCTCTTTGATTCTGCTTATTACATGTAGCAAGCAATCTCTTCTTCATTAGCTTCTCTGCTGATTCCTAATTGATTCGAATTGATAAACTTTCATGAGGTCATATGAGTGCAAATGCTGCCACATCGACATTTTTCTATCCATGAAACCAGAGTACAAACTTTTTCTTATGATACTGCATGTAATGCTCACAATAATGTCTGATGTTCTGATGAGAAGTGAGATTGCTTCTACCTTGGCTGAGATACTTCACTTGTCAAAATTCGGTGGTGTTTGATGTCAAACTATTACATAGGAATGGAGGATTTGCTGGTGTAGGAATCATGTAATCGTCATTGGTAAGCATCTGAACCACTTCAGACATTGATGGTCTTGAAGATACAGAGGCCTGGGTGCAAAGAAGCCCAATTTGGAGCACATTACATGCTTCTTTTACTGGATAATCATCTCTCATTAATGGGTCGACAGAATCTGGCAATGTACTTGACTGATAATGATTCCAAACCTGAGTCCAGAGTCATCAACCATGTTTTAAATTGCATGAATGGCTTGATCATTTATGTTTAACATATGGTTACAAGAAAAAGTGAAAGATATAAATTGATTTGTACTATCAAAAATATTAAATATTTGACCATTTTTGCACAATCAAAATGAGACTTACCATGAGTAGAACAGAACCGGACTCCTGCACGAAAACACTGTTCCTCCTACCACATACAGTCTCAAGGACAAGCACCCCAAAGCTAAAAACATCAGCTTTCTCTGTTAGTTGCCCACGAACAAGATATTCAGGAGCCATGTACCCCCTACATCAAAAAGAAACTATCAAGGATGGTTTTTTTTTTTTTTTTGGTTAAAAGGGAGCTTATATATTATAGATTACAAGTATAGAATTACAGTCGTAGCATCATTCTGACTCTATGGTTGCCATCCAGATGATAGTTGGGAGTTTTCAGATATCATGGGATGTTCGGTGGCTTGTCGAGGACATTTGGCAGTTGCGGGACACCTTTGTTAGCTGTATTTTTGCACACCACGTTCGCGAAACCAACAGTTGTGCTGATTTCTTAGCTAGTTTTTTGCATTCCACACAAGAGATATCACTATCAATGATGTTTTCTAGAAAGTAGACCAAACATCACCAATAAGAAAAGAGTGCAACGATTTAGCAAGAATACTGATAGGTGATGGGACTTCAAGGGGGCAAGGCTGCATACATTATGACCCTTCCCAGACCCCACAATGGCGGAAGCTTCACGCACTGGGTTCGCCCTTTACTGATAGGTGATATTGATGCTTTCATAGTGGGATGGGGCTTCAAGGGGCATCTAAGTCTGTACGCCTTTGGCTTGACTTCCAATCTGACAGTTTGAAACTCACTAGCACCATGCGCGTGGTCATTCTATATAATGATACATAACATCAGAGAATAGGTTAAATCTATGATTAAAATTCAACATCCAGGACTGAATCAGACTCTGCTGATCCAATTGATGCAGTTAAGACTGTCAAATTGGGTCAATGGGATCTCAGAAGACTTTATTTTCGCCCATGGTTGGGTTCTATGAACCTTGGGCTTCTTATTTTTGGGTTTATTGATGTAATGGGCCTCATTTATAAGCCCATAAAGTGGGGGATGAAGTTAGCACACAGGATTAGTAGTTAAGTTGAGTGTTTAAGTTAATTGGGATACTTAATAGCTATAGAGTTCTGTTTTGAGATTATTTACATTATTGAGAGTATTAGAGTGATTAGGATACCTTTTATGAGTCAAATTAGGAAGGTGTATATATATGTAATACATCCCCTTTCAATAGAGATGATTATAATCAAGAATATGAGTTTTTTTTTCTAAGAGTTTTGGTGCAGTAGATCAATCCATATGGGATTGGTATCCCAAACCTGATTTCTTCTCTTCTCTTCTTTTTTCTTCTTCTCGCTTCTACCTCCCAAGAAGATCAATCTCATCTTTCTTCCCTCCACTTTCATCGATCTGATTTTTTTCCTTAACAACACAGTTGCTTCCTTTATCTCAGATCTGATCACAGATTTGATTATTGGCCTGCTTGCATCTGAGATCCAAATCTGGATTTTCAGATTGCATTACCAATCCTGAGTTGACTTGACTAATGCTGAGCAAGAATGGTGAGTTTTGGCCGAAATTGAGTTAAACAGACCTGGCCAACCAAAAGCAGATCAAGCTCTCAGTCTCAAGTTGGCTCAGTCAGTCTGCCCAGTCCGATTTCCGATGATAAAAACTATTGATTAAAATGAGTATTTCTGCAGCGGATGATCAGGTAGTCGGGATAAGGCACAGACTAGAATAAATGACATTTTTCCAGTTAATTGTAGAGAAAGTTTCATGGAAAATATAAATTAGAATGTGAAAAAACTATAACAAGATACCAGCTGTGATAAATAATAGATTTGGGCAGATTGCATCAAACCATGTGCTAGGAAGCAAACCTAAAGAAACCTCTCACCAAAGTGAGAGAGGCATGGAAAAAAAAGTGTCGGTGTTAATCACACTAGTTTGAGACGGGGTAAACAAGTGCTCAACATGATTACCTCACTCTAAACTGTGCATAGAGTAGGCCTGATGGTTTTAGAACACCTCTTGCTCCAACATAATAGGCTGTATCTTCTGTTGAATCATCTATCATTACCAATCTCTTCTCGCCAATTTACCCCATGTCCACTGTGGCCGTCTCCCCATCCTTTTGAGGCAATTTGTACTAGTAAAGCTAATCCGTCTCATTGGTGCATTCATCGTTGTCACAGTTGACTTTCTTCATTTGTAAACCTTCAGGGTTCGACCCTGAGGTCTCGTTGGCTGCTTCATTTCTAGTTTTATGATGTTATCGTGCATACCCCATCAATCATCCCTCTTGACAATCTTCATAGTGGCTAAACTCATTCTACAGACATGTTTATTGATTTGTGCAATTGCGTGCAGGTCACAATCAGTCAAAAAGCAATATCTTCTACATTTACTCTGCTATAGTACTAGGGAAACATCATCTTCAATCTCTCACCAAGAATTTGTAGCTCAAAGAGCTAAGATTTGGGGTTTCTTAAATTATTCAAGGATAACCCATTATCCTTGTTACTTGACAAGAACAGATTGAATTAATGCAATCATTATGTACTGCAAGCGGAGGGTGGGCCTTGGTGCAACGGTAATGTTGCTCCGTCGGGTTTGAGTCTGGAAACAGCCTCTCTGCAAAATCAGGGGTAAGGCTGCGTACATTATGACCCTCCCCAGACCCCGCAGTGGCGGGAGCCTCGTGCACTGGGTACGACCTTTTTTATTATGTACTACTGCAAGCAAGAAATAATGTGAATGAAACCAAAGCCAGTGAAAGAATGACTGAAATGAAGCTTGGCTTACATTGTTCCTGCAATTCCAGTGCTAAGGTGAGTCTTATCAGTTGAAAAGTGTCGAGCAAGTCCGAAGTCAGCAATCTTTGCAGCCAGATTCTCGTCCAGGAGAACATTACTACATTTTATATCCCTGTGGATTATTCTTGGTTCAGAACCATCATGAAGATATGCCAGCCCCTCAGCTGTTCCGACAATGATGTTAAACCTCTGCTCCCAGGTTAAAATTTGGGTCTTGTTCTTACCTACATGCAACCAAAATAATAGAAGCAGCTAGTTTAAAGACGTGATTGTAGAATCTACGGCAACATCATGCTTCTGTGCATTGGCAATTCATAACAATTTTTACTCATAACGTAAAACAGTAGAAATACCAAATTGGAAATCAAAGGTACTCAAATTTGAACTATTGTTATTTAGCTTATATTAGAATTCAAATGAGCTGCAAACTGTGAAAGAATGTAACTAATTCTAAGCTGAGCAGTGAAAAGAACTGTGAAGGAAATTCAGAAATTTGTATTGAAGAGGGACTTACCAAAAAGGTACTGATCAAGACTCTTGTTGGGAACAAACTCGTAAACCAGAAGGCTTTCCGGGCCTTCAATACTACAACCCAGAAGCTTTATGAGATTGTTATGGTTGATTCCACTGATCAAGTTCACCTCATTGAAGAATTCATCCACCCATTGTCGGGTGCTAAAAAACAACCTCTTGACAGCAACAGTCCTTCCATCAGGGAGGTCGCCCCTGAACACCGAACCAGCTCCTCCTTGGCCTAATTTTCTTGAGGGACTGAAAGAATCTGTTGCCCTCTCAAGTGTTTCATAATTGAAATTCAAATTAGATTTTTTTGCACTTAAAACCTTACTGAGGCTGCATTGTGCTGGAAGATGCAAGAGAGAAGAGAACTCTATATCAGAAAACATTGATGGATGAGATGAAATTATGGATGGAAGCAAGCTATTTCTACCACATGATATTATTGTTGCTGGTGTGGTAGTCATGGTAAATATACCTGTGTCCTTCGCTGATAGTTTCGCGTACCCAAGACAACCACCAACCAGAGCAAGCACAAGAAAAGCAATCATATTAAGCACGATGATCACAAAAACCTCTGCGCTTTTAATATCTGAAAAGGCATGAATATAAGGGTAAGGAGAATTGAGATAAGAAGCTAAATTGAAAAAATACTGATGGTGAACAACAGGAACAAAGCGCCCAGAAGAATACACAGGATATGAATTATTCATCAATCAAGAACAGCGATTAGAAACCAAAGTCGTAAACGCCACACAAGCATCAATATTGGAATGGGAATTGACACTTTTAAAATAAAGAAGAACAACATACTTGAATTAACAATTTCTGTGGCTTCGTCATTATAAAACTTGGTGGTTGAATACCTCAAATAACACCCTGCATTCATTGCAATCCCTTCCGTTCTAGGCAGGCAAGAAACCAGCCCTCGCGCTGCGCTCTTCAAGCAAACTACGCATCCGGCCTTGCTGACGGTATTCCAACATTGGGCTAACATAAATACAGGGTTCACACCACCTTTGGCCTCCACCACCCCGAATCCAGCGTGGGCCGATGCAATTTCCGTAACATTGATGAACGATTGAGCGACCTTCTTGAAGAAGTCGTGAAACAGATATGGCTCCGTAATCTTAGGAGCTGTGGGACTACATTTGATGGTATCGATTTGGGGGTCAGACGACTGGTTGAAGAAGTAGAATTCGTCATAGCGGAGGAAACAACCGTTTAGGTAGATTCGACCCGAAGTGGAGGGAAGACATTGTTGGATCTTGTTGCGGCTTTCAGAGAAGCAGTGCTCGCACTGACTCTGGGAGAGGTCTCCAAAGCATTGGACCAGAGCGTACAAGACAGAAGAGGAGGAGGGTTTTGGGGACAGGGTTGCCCAACTCTGGCTTCTGATGGGTGCTATAAGATTCATCAGGGAGGAGAGGAAAGAGATTTTGGCCAAGTGCGAGGCATCGGAGGAAGAGTTGTGGCAGAATACGCCATCTACGTTGGCTTGGTGGTGGGAGAGGCAGAGAGGGAAGAAGAGAGAGAAGCTGGAGAAGAAGAAGATTAAAGAGGAGGAGATACGAATGGGTGATCGGAATTCAATTGGGAATGGAGAAGGCATTGAATTCTTAGAACTGATCAATGAATACCCAATGAACCAATGACTTTCCGATGTCTTTGTTAATTCACGTGAGGATGAGATGAATCTCTCTCTCTCTCTCTCTCTCTCTCTCTCTGTGTGTTTATCTGTGCGTCTCCTCCTCCTCCAACCTTGTGCCCTGGTTCGGAAGGAAGGAGGGGGTGGAGGTTTGGAGGCTTGGAGATTGTCCAGGAGTTGGGAGTTAATCGTTCCGTTTTCTACTTTTCATGGTGTTGGGTTTGGGTTTTCTTCTTCTTCTACTTTTTTTTTTTTTTGGGTTGTTGATTGAGAATCACGGAGAGGATTCAAGAGGACTAGAAATTTGGAGTGGGTATCCTCTCCTCTCTCCCCTCGCCCCTCGCCCATTTGTGGGGTGTGAGCTTAATAACTGTATATCAAACTTCTCTCATCAGAAAAACTGTATTTGCTTCTGTGAGTTGTTATTTGCTTATAATTCTTATCGGAGATTTTACGAGTTTGTTCGAGTTCGCTGTTCTTATGGTTTGTCTCGCATCTGTCCGTTTGGCGGTTCTTAGGAACCGCTATTTCCACTCCTGTTTTTGTTAGTTCCAGATCCGGATTCCGTTTGCAACATTCTTTCTCCAATGAAGTAGAAACTTCTGCTTGGAACCCGCAAAATGGGACCGCAAATTGGCCGTAAACGTGGTTTTGTTTTCTCCGGTTCTCTTTCTATACTTACCGTATTTTAGCTCAAAATGAAAATGCAAATAAGATAGAAACTAGGGGCCAATGGGAGCATACGAAAGAGCATATTTCATGGGGATAGCCGGTAGGTCTTTGGAGACTCACTCGCTCAAGTGATTTGGTATGATTTCTATTTTTATTTCATGTAGTGATTTATATGTTGGAAATTGTTTGGTTTGATTTTTACACCTTATTTCAGTGAAATAAAAATCAAATGAAATACAAATTCTGAAATAGGTGAGGAGATGTATCAGTTTTGAAATTGAAATTGATTTCACTCCTTCTCTGAAATCTGAAATAGAGCTAAGAAGAAGAGAGAGAATGGAATCTTCTCAACAGAATCCATCCATGAAAAATCATTTTTGAAGATCTATTGACCATGAAATTTGATGCAGAGTTTTCTAATCTCTTAATGATGAAATCAAAGCACCACAGCCTGCAAAACACAAGCGCTGTTATAACCCGGTGAAAGGGAGACGAGCTTAGATACCATTTTATTAGAACTAAAGGTATAAATAAGCATAGATCTAACTAAGTTAATTAAGAAAGGAAGATGGGTAGCTACAGGACATTGTTCTAAGATTAAATCTGTATTTAGAAAACCTTCCTTCACCTCAAGCTTCTCGGGATGAAGATTTGATAATTTAAGGATTTTACAGTTCCATTCTCAGACATTGAAGGGTCTTGTGAACTATATCAAGACGGCAAGTAGAGGCCATTCGTTGTCTGAAAGAAAGACCCATAAAGCTACTCTCTTGTTCCTTCCTGGGGGTTTTCTTTGCCCCTCTTCATTCAATTTCAAACTTTGAATTTCATAAAACCTCATGGAGGGTTCTCTCCATCTCATGCTCACTTTAATTTAAGGGTTCCATTATGTTATGAACAAATCGCTTTCATCTCAACCAACCCAGAATCCGATCATGGTGTTATATAGCTTGAATTGCACCACAAGATAAAATGAAAAAATATATATATATAATAAAATATAAAAAAAAAAGAGGCAAAAATTATGTATTAGTGTCATTGGGTCTCACAATCACTATAACGAGGTTTACATGAATTAGACAATATTGGTTCAGAGGGATTTTCACAAGAGAATAAGGGATGTGAAAGCTTCGTAGAATTGGCAACAAAAGGAGGTTTTGAAGGAGTAGGGAGATCCAAGTCCTTTTGTATAAGCATTTCAATTGCCTGTGCCATTGTAGGACGCAAAGAGGGAGATAGCTGAGTGCACAGAAGACCCACATGAATAACTCGTATGACATGTTCCATGTCATCAATCTCCAAATATTCATCTATGATTTCCTTTACTGTATTTGACTGAAAGTGCTTCCATGCCTGTAAGAGGAGATCAGATGACAACTTATTCTTGATAGATGGAAAACACATATCCAAGTTGAATAATTCAGTAAATCGAATTTATACTTGTATGTCTTATATATGTGAAGCTATATATGGCTAAATGGAAGTAAGCATTTGGTTGGTAAGCTTGGAAAATTACAATAGTAACTAGAGTGTCGAGTGATTCGTCTTGCTTGAACTTGCTATTCATAATGCCACTGACGATTTCAAGTACAAGAATTCCAAAGCTATAAACATCAATTTTCTCACTTAATTGGCCATTAGCCAAGTACTCTGGTGCCATGTACCCTCTTTAGTCCATGAAAACCACAAAGCAAGTGTAAGAATCTGAAAAAGGTATATAGCAATTTAATGAAAAGTAACCAAGGTTTGAAGACTAAGACTAGTGAAGAAGTAATTAACTAGAACATTATGGTTTTAGGACATACAATGTGCCGCAAATAGGAGTGCAGTCAAGGGACATGTCTTTCGAGCAGAACCTTGCTAGACCAAAATCTGCGATCTTTGGTCTATATCTCAAGTCTAGTAAGATGTTACTCGCCTTAATATCTCTGTGAACAATTAAACATTCACAATCATTGTGAAGGTATTGTATACCTTCAGCAGTTCCCATTATTATCCCAGACCTTTTCTTCCAGTCTAGTTCTTTTCTCTTCTCTGGATCTGCACTTCATGGATAGGATGAGATCAGTCATAGTAATTGGAGAAATTCTTAGTGGGTTTCTTTTCCATGATTAGAAACTAAAATAGGACTATCCCTATCACCAGGCCAAAAAAAAAAAAAAAAAAAAAGACTATTTGATCTACTGAACAACCCAAACCTGTTTAAAAACCATATAAAACCCTGTGTGTTCAATACTGTACTAGTTGTCTGACTGACTCACCAAAAAGGAAGTTGTCAAGGCTCTTGTTTGGAAAAAATTCATAGACAAAAAGCGTAACATCGTTTGTGAGGCAGCAACCCAGAAAACGAACTAAATTCTTGTGCTGTGTGTGAGTTAAGATGTACATTTCATTGTAAATCTCATCACTTCGACTCTTATAGCTAATAAATAACCGCTTTACTGCGATTTCTCTGCCATCTGCCAAGCATCCCTGTGTAGAAAAGAAATAAGTAGGAGAAAAATACATAGAGCAGCAAAAAGAAGCAAGCTGAAGTCGAAGAATTAAGAAGAATATATAACTCAACAAAGTAAAGGGAGAAAAATATATATATAAGAAGTATTTACCTTGAAAACTTCACCAGATGCTCCCTCCCCAAGCTTGTTCATTTCATTAAAAAACTGTGTTGCTTTCTCTAAGGTTGAGTATTTAAAGTTCAAGCTACTTTTGAATAATGCTGCTAAGTTCATACCTATTCCTTCAGAATTTAAAAATACAATGGTGAGATCAGATGAACATTAAAATCCATCCCTGTAAGTAAAGAGCACAAGTGTGAGGTTCAACATTAACCATTTACATGTTTTTTTTCTCAGGCTTTTTGTCAAATAGCTGAACTTCACTCTTTTTACTACCTTGAGGTTTGACCCACCTTCGGTGTTACAATATCTTAACAAGAAGACTACAACGCTTTCATAATAAACGCTTGATTTTCTCGGTCTCAAGCATTATCAGAAGATATTGATCATTATTACCTTTAATTTTACTTCGCTCCCTGTGTATTCTAGCATGAACCATGCAACCAACAACAACTCCGATTGCAATCGCTCCCACGGAGCCAACACCAATAACCAGAATAAAAATGACCAATGTAATAAGAGAATCTACATAAAATTGCAAATTAAGGAAGATTAATGCATTGAATCATGGAGAAATCTAGTATAATTCATAGAAAGAGGGTGATGGGATAGCAGAGACAGAGACAGAGAGAGAGGATTACAACATATGATAAGTTAGGCACTTACTCCTCATTTCTTGTTTTTTGAGTGGGTTGAAGAAAGGATAATCAGCATATCTCAGAAAACAATCATCAGTAACAACGCGAGCCTCTGTTTTGGGCAGGCAATGGAGGATAGATTTCTTTGCATTTTTAAGGCAAGTGTGACATGTTCCTTTGTCCGTCAGCTTCCAGCAAATGGCCGATGCAGACACTTCTGTCTTCTCGGATACTCCCTTCATAATGTACCCATAGCTATGATCTTTATCCACTAACACCTTCTCCACCAAGGAATGAATCGTTTCCTTCACCACTTCATTAAATTTCGCTTGCTCATATTTGTGTTCCGGGCTCGTGCCGCACAACTTTCTTATCCGATCCGTAACATAACAACTTGTTAGATTGAAAAGGAAAAATTGATGATCTCCCATATCAGATTTATATATATAAAAGTTTGGAATTGATAGAGAAAAATTTTTTATTTAATAGAAGTTGGTTACCTTCTCTGAGAATGTAGAGGGATCGTTATAAAAGCTGTAATTCTCAGACCTCATGAAACAACCGTCAAGGAAGATACGGCCACCGTTGAACGGAATGCAACTAGAGAGCATTTCGTTGGCTGTTTGGAAACAGGTCAAGCAATCGGATTTGGTGAGATCGAAATGGCATTGGGCCATAAGGTATACCCTGTCTGGAGGTTCTCCATTAATTCCAAACCCAAATAAGCTTCGTCTGATTTGGGTTCTCACCATTTCTGCACTTGCTTTGTAGTTCTGTATAAACTGTGTTACGTTGTGAGAATGTATCGTTTTGCACTTCTGCACCACGATTTCTTTCCTAGGGTTTGCGTTCGTTAGTTGTATTAGGGAAGGTAAGAGTATCAAAAAGGATAGCAGAGGATCTGCCATGATCATGGATGAGAGAGAATTTTTTATTTTTCTTATTTTTTCCTTCATTTTTTTCCCCCGAAATTTTCTTTTCTTTTCTTCAAAAGCGATTGTTGTTACTTTCGTTATTTTTAGTCCGTCTAATATCTCTCTCTATTTTCTTTTTTTAATTTGTACATTTTTTTTTCATTGCGGGTAGAGAGATTGCTTGGTTTATTTTGAGCAATAATGAGAAAATGGCGGCAAGACGGTAAGATATATAATCACTTACAACTGAAATTGTTGAAACTTTGAGGACAATGAGGCCCAGTTCCAAGCTTGTATGATACAAATTGATATTTACACGGCCACGTGCTAGGATGTTGTTCGAACGACGTGGACAGATGAAGCACATCTGAGTGTGGTGCACATGCGTGGTGCGTGGTGTGATGGAGAGAAGGATTTCTTAATTTTGAAAATCTCCTTTTGACGCCAGATGATCTCCAGCTCGGCCACATATCAACATCTGCTGCTGCGTCAGACGTGATGCAATTCGAGAGTGTGCTGGAGAGGAATTGAATCCCTCAAACCATGCGTCCATGTTAGATACCATCCAACCCACCCTCCAACGGATGCAAAAACAAATAAAAAGTATTAGCGAATTTTCCATTCTCTCTCTCAAATTGTGTATGATGGTCTTGTTGGCGGTACGATGTCTTGTATTTCGTCACATGGATTTGTGGGTTGATTCTATTAAAGGGCCATAGGGCCCAAGGCCCGAGGAAATATAATTTTTTAGGATTACATGGGTATCTCGATAATGTGTGCCTATTAAGGTTTTGTTATAAATTTGTAGTGATTGCTCATTCTCTGTAATCTGAGAGAGATGTGAGAACAAGTAATTATAACCATATTTTCCATTGGTAGTAAAAGAGATCTCATCTCATCATGGACGTAAGCAATCTTACCAAATCATGTATATTCTTATAGACGACAGTGTGCTTGTTTATTTGTAATATCCATTCGTTTCTTGCTTCGTTTTAGATATTCGTTTTCTCCAGGTAATTATTGGGTCAATTTGCCTAATATTACTCGTCATACATCCCCTGGGAAAACTATGCCACATAATTCCTTTTTTTTTTTTTGGGTGGTAAATACATAATTCCATTAACCTCCATTGATTATTAAATTTTAGAAAAACGAGTTCTGTTAAAATATGTGGCTTTTCTAATAGGAAAACGTGTTTTGTTGGTTTTTTTTTTTGTTTTTTGATAGAAACATGTTTTGTTGGTTTGATCATTTAGAAATAGGAAATGTAACGAAATTCTCATTAATCGGAATTGGAATCACAATCTAATTTTTGATATCTTCCACAATTACATGACGAAATTTTGCTACTACACTTGTAGCAAGAATGTTTTTGCTACGATGCTGACAGTCAAGGAAATTGAATAAAGGGTATTTTAAAAAATACAAAAAACCTAGGAGGGTATTTATGAGTCCAAAGGGAGAGTAAATTATTCTACTTCCTTGGCTGTCAGCCTTGTAGCAGTAAAATTTTTTCCACAATCACATTGGAGTTGGCGAAAGAAATTTTGCTTCTACACTTATAGCAGGGGTGTTCCTGCTACAAGGCTAGCAGCCAAGGAATGGAATAATTCACTTTCCCTTTAGTAGCAGCAGAAATTTTTCCGCACTTGCCATCACCAGCTCTTTACCTCTTGGCCATTCTCTTCACTTCTCATCCCAACTCTAACTCCAATACCCCATTAGCCTCGGAGTATTACCTTTACCTTAATATCCCCACTGATTCCAACTTTTAGAATTTGGCATGGCATATGTGCATTAGCTTGAAGGGAAGGCTTCCTTGGAGGCATGGTTCGTAATATCAGATCAGATTGGTCAGATTGGATCGGTATTGGCCTTGACCGATTGGTCGATAATTGGATCCCTTGACCTGATGTGATACGTTTTATTTATTTATTTATTGTTTTGGTTTTTTAACGAATTTTTTGGGGGGTTTGACTTTTGATTCTTGTTTTAAAATTTTAAAAATTAAAAAAAAAAACCAATCTTGCAAAATCCAAGCCGCTTTTGACCAATCTTAGGCTATGTTTGTATGTCAAGAAAAGAAAAAAATTTAACAAGCGACATAACAACAGAAGAACTGAAATTAACAAGAGACATAACACCAGAAAGGAAGAGTGTATTTCGATTTGTGAAAGGGAGAGAAAGCAAAGTACCCTATCCAGTCGGTGGGGCCCTGTGTTAAGAAATAGGATAATTATCACCTCAATTTATCTGTCGGTCAATTTTCTCAATTTTTTACAATAGAGGGAGATTGATCCCACCCAAGCAGTGTGTTCAGGTAGCGAATAGAATGATCATTTCCACCCCGTACTAGATGGAACTGAGGAAATCAAGGGGCAGGTAAATTGGGGGTATAAAGATCCGCCATGGCATTTTTTTCTTCCAATCAAATTTTATACTCAAAATATTGACAATGGATTGTAAGTAAAGTCAAAGTCAACACAATTAAAGTTAACAACAATACCTTCCAAGGCCGCGTTAGCGGGGCTTAGTGCTGGTTGGTTGCTTTGGCAGCATGTGTTAGTGGGATCCACACAACCCCAAGCAAAAAGTCAACGATAGCCCAAATGTGAGGGTAAAAAGGTCAATGAAAAAAACTCTTCTCTTATCTTCTCTTTTGTGTGTTTTGAACTTCCAAATTCCAAACGTCGACCACAAGGAACGACACTGACGTCGAAACTGTCGTGGAGTCACTAGAAAGGAAAAAACAAAAAAAAAAAAGGAAACGTCGGAGGAGATCAGGTCAGGCCGACCACTCTGCTTTAAGACCTTGAGCGTTTAATATTGACCTTCTTGCTCTTTATAGATCCATTCGATCTGAGTTCGAGAAACATCTTTCCTTTTTATTTTACTTCTTCTTTGACTCTCGTGTTTGTACTGTAATATTTCCTTTTTTGCTTCAACGTTGATCCATTTGATGCCCTTTCATGGAGGTCTGCAAGTTTTCATCCTTTCTTTTCATGAACCTAGTTGAAGATAGATTCTTCCTCTCAGAGCTTGGTGTTATACTGTTATTATAGGCTGCGATCGGAGAAGTGAAAGGTATGTGTTCTAGTTTCGAGTAGTTTCTCTAACAATTTTTTTTTTTTTTTGGTTCAATTATGCTCTGAGAACTCGAGATATAGGATCTATATATTTTGATCGTATTAATATGCAATTTTTATTAATGAAATCTCGTTTTTGTAATGAGTCTTAAGAGTTGAATGTGCTGGCTTGATGGTTAAGTTTTTATATTCTTCTATCTCTATTGAAGAATTCCTGAATCTTTCTCACTAGGTTTTCTAGATTTTCTACAAATTTCTGATCTTGCTTCTTTTTTCTTTCCTTCTCGTTTCACCTTAAAAATGAGATTTGATGTTCATGAACTCTTGAGCTTGAGCAACAAAGCAAGTTGAAGTCTCAATCTAAAACAGAGCTTAATTGTTCTTTGAAATCGGAAATCAAACCCCGCCTGAACATCAAAGCAATCTTCTCCCTTAAAATTTAACTCTTCAGTCGAAAACAAAGTAAGTCTAATTGTTCTTTTGAAATCCAAAATCCAACCCCTCCTTCTCAGGGTAGAGCGGATGGACGGATCATTAAAATGGCCTTTTCTCATTTTCTCTTCACTTTATCATCTGATTATTTGTTTCTGAGAAAGGGGAAAATAGATCATAAAGGGCTACTCGTCGCTCACAACTTGCAGTGCAAATTTGGTTGTTAGGTTCCTTGGCACGAGGTGGCGTACTGCGTAAGCGTAACCCCTCTGTATTTGTTTAATTTTTTATTCCATGTGGAAAAAAAATTTAAAATTCCCCAATCATGTCGCCGAGACTACTACGCTCAGTAGGCCCCAGTTCCCACACAATACAAAAATGAATCAAAAAATAAATCCCAAGTTGCCATTTTCAAACCGACAAAGATTAAGAAGAAACATGAACATCTTCTGACTGGCCCAATTCGAATTTGGTTGGCAGATTGTCTCATCAATCAATTGAAACATTCTGATAATTCCAGAGCAAATAGTGGTCCGTAAGTCGAGAAGTAAATTAGGTGGTAGTGACCAGTAAGTAGAGCAATTACATGGATTGGTTATCAATCCGATCCGGTTCAAAAGTTTTTCAAAAAAAAAAAAAACTGAGCCGAACTGATCTGATCCAATACAGATTGATCCGGGCCAATATTGAACCGATCTAAGTCAATACAGGCTGATACCGAATCTTAAAACCATGAAAGTGGCCGATCCTGGGCCAATCAGGGGTCTGATCCCAAAGGTACTGTTTTCTCCACTCCAACCTGATCCAAGGTCAATAATACAGGCCAATCCGGATTGCTATATTACTAAATACCCGATGCCCAACGGTAGCAGGTAGCTCTATGCTCCTCTCATGGCGTTTTCTGGTCCGCCTAAGATGTCAATATGTTTGATTTTGATTTTTTTTTTTTTTTTTTTAGTTTGATTGAAGATGCAATATATATATAAACTGAAATCAAATTGGAACCAATTAATAAATTTTATAATCACAAATTTAAATCAAATTGAATTGGTTCAGTTTATTGGTTTTTATTTGGTTTTTTGTATTTGATTTCATTTGGTTCGTATGCGGTCTAAATAATTGGTTTTAGGGAAAAGGTTGGGGAGGTTGCTGGGCTGCTCAGCCTCTCTATCTCTCTCCCCTCTATGAAGACTTGTTAATTTTTGTTTGGTTCACTTCTTTGGTTTGTATGAAACTTGGGTACTACTCATAGAAGAAATCAGCCAGTAAAGAGCAAACGATGAAAAAAATTCAATACTATGAGAGAGAAGTGAAGAGAGTCGATAACAAAAAACGGAAAAGAAAGAGACGAAGTGAAAAATGAAATCTTAGAACTGGTGTTTTAGCCATCTAGGTTTTAGTCTAGTTATACTTCATTCAATTCAATTCAAACTGATTGTTTATGCCTAAAATTGAAACTTAACAGAATGAAATTTTATCAAACCAAGGCAAACCGAGTTTTTTCGATGTGAATCAATTCAATTTCAACGGCCTATTTCGATTCCAATTTTAAATTAACAACCTTTGGTCCGCCCTATGTCATTAGAGGGTAGAAAAACAGCAAGTTTTGGGAACAACTGTAAAGATGATAAAGTTCATCTCAATCATCAATTTGGTTGACTATTAATAATTGCCCAATAAAGAAAAGAAGAAACTACCAAGTTTTCTTTAAGCTGTCTAACTTGGTGCACAAGCGTCCTATCACGATTTAGAAACGTTGTGCAGAATTGAAGATTCGATGAACCTGCATTCACACGCATTTACTATGGAGCACTCATGGGCAATAAACAAGTTGGATGAATACAGATTACAGACATTACTAGTTAATTAACCCACCATCATCATCTTCTTTCAGTAATCGTTTATTTTCTATGCAAAAAGGCATCTAATGCATGACTGTTCTGCTTTACTGGACAGGCTCAAATACCAAATTTCATCAAAATATGAAGAAATCAGATTCTCCCCTGTTTCTTGTCTTCGTACTCATAGTATCTCTACTAGTAGAAACAACATTAGCAGATCCAAGATCCCACACAATTGAGCTCATGTGCGAAACTAAGTTAGAGCACAACACAACCATCTATGTCCCCAACTTCATTGGCACCATGGATATCCTTGGCAACAAGATTCGAACTTCTGATTTTGGAGTAGCAATTGTGGGCTCAGGGCCTGACGGTAACTATGGCCTTGCTCAATGCTACGGAGATCTCTCCCAGCTTGACTGTGTTCTTTGCTATGCTGAGGCACGAACTGTCCTTCCCAAATGCTTCCCTAACAATGGGGGCCGCATCTACCTGGATGGTTGCTTCTTGCGTGCTGAGAATTATAGCTTCTTCCAGGAGATTACAGGTGCTGGAGACAAGGCTGTATGTGGAAACGCAACGAAGGGACCTGGGTTCTTGCAGTCTGCTAGAAAGGCTGTGCTGGATGCAGTTGCAGCTGCACCGCATCAGGGAGGATACTCCAGGTCTACGGTGCGTGTGTCAGGTACAAGTAATGAGTCAGCTTATGTTCTGGCAAATTGCTGGAGAACATTGGATCCCACCTCTTGCAGAGCATGTTTGGAGAATGCATCAGCCTCGATAATAGGGTGCTTGCCATGGTCAGAAGGGCGGGCACTATGCAGGGTGCTTCATGAGGTATTCAGACACAAACTTCCTGAACGCAGAACAGAGCAGTGGAAATTCAGCAGGTATGCAACTAGGCAATTACATCTCCCATTCGTATATAGGTGATTCCGATGATCCCATAACTCAAAGTTACATTCACCAAGATACAATCTCATTAAACATCAAGTGCCACAACAAAGGAGATTTAAATAAGAATCATGGCATTGTACAGCGTTGCATCAACTAATACAAAGTTTACTGCATTGTTCAATTTTACCTGACTAGATGCTACATTGATGGTCTTTGCAGGGAGAATAGCAGTGATGGTGGTTGCCATCTTGAGTTCTGTGGCTATTTTACTAATGGGGGTGGCTATAGGAATATACATTTGGAAGCGCAGAATAATACAGAAGAAAAGAAGAGGTACAATACCTTCGAAATTTACACCTTTTTTATTTGGCTATTCAAATTATAATCATCAATATGTGATAATCATTTAAAAATATCATAAGACCAGGCTAATCCTATGCATTCAAGAATGGTTTACCTTTTTGGATTTATCACAGTCCACATTATATGATTTTCAATAGAAGCCTTAAAAACTTGACCTTGCTTTTCAAGTGCAGAAAACTTCTTGAATCCTCGCAGCTTGCGGACAATTTTAACAAGACAATACAGTTTTAGATATTAATAATAATATTTTGTTCTGCCTTATTATCTGCTTTTCCAGGTGCAAATGACATGGTAAAATTGGTGAAGACGCTTCACGACAGTAGCTTGAATTTCAAGTACTCTACACTTGAAAGGGCTACCGGAGCTTTTGATGATGACAACAAGCTTGGTCAAGGAGGATTTGGAACAGTTTACAAGGTAGCTTTTCCATATGAGAGGAAATCAAATGACTCTGTCGTATTCCTATATCTGTTTCTTGGGCATCCAACAAAGATCCAATTGTTAAGCATCATTCAAACATCTGAGACTTCAGGAAACTTTTATTGGTATGTCCTCTAATTGACTTCTAAATTGATTTACTCACCTCCACTTCTAGGGAGTTCTGCCTGATGGAAGGGAGATCGCTGTGAAGAGGCTTTTCTTTAATAACAGACACAGAGCTGCAGATTTCTACAATGAAGTTAACATGATAAGTACCCTGGAACACAAGAATTTGGTCAGGTTGTTGGGTTGCAGCTGTTCAGGACCAGAAAGCCTTCTCGTCTATGAATTTCTCCCAAATAAGAGCCTTGACCGCTTCCTATTCGGTACGTCTAATTTTCACTCGGTATCCTTTCTTTCTATTCTTCTTTCCCACTGTCAAAGATCAACAAATAATTTGGTTTCACTCAGTTGGCTGGGTCCTAAGTATGATACGTGCACTTCAAGTTTACAGTAGAAAGGATCAGCATTTTGGGCTGCATAAGCTTACCCAAAATGACTAACTGCTAAGATATCAAAACCACAGGTCTCAGAAGTTTTGCAATTGGCCGATTTTAATATATGGGACTCAAAGCAAATATGTATTGTTTATGGTTTTCAACATATTTGCAACGATTGACAGCTTTTCTCTTGTTTCACAACAAGATAGATCCAAGTAGAGGTAACGTACTGGCCTGGGAGAAAAGATTCGAAATAATCAAAGGGGCAGCACAAGGTTTGGTCTACCTTCATGAGAACCCCAATATTAGAGTCATTCACAGAGATATAAAAGCCAGCAACATCCTATTAGATTCAAAGCTCCAAGCTAAAATTGCTGATTTTGGGTTAGCAAGGTCTTTCCAAGAAGATAAAAGCCACATCAGTACTGCCATTGCAGGAACACTGTAAGTGTGCCTTCATTCGTTGTTTTCTGCAAACGCCCAATGCAATTAAGTCCTTGGGGATTACGATCAAGTTCCCACACCTAAGTTCATGGATATATGCATTCACATATAACACCAATATTGTTTTAACATGTATATGAAGATTTACATGTATGAATGTATATACATACAGGATCTATGAAGAACTTGATTTATTTTTTTCTGAATCACAGGGGATATATGGCTCCTGAATACCTAGCTCATGGTCAGTTAACAGAAAAGGCAGATGTCTATAGCTTTGGGGTGCTGTTACTAGAGATCGTCACAGGACTGCAGAACAACAGAAACAAAACAGCTGAGTATTCTGACAGTCTTGTCGCTGCTGTAAGTTTCTATTTCACTTGATATTTTCCTTTGAAAAGCACTTTCATCCGCTACTCTTTGCATCTTCCGATAATCCAATAATCAAATTATACTTGATAACATCTTATTTCTTCTTTCCTTCAACTTGCACCATTTGGGTGGAATAGGCATGGAAACACTTCCAACTAGGGACAGCAGAGAAGCTTTTTGATCCAAATTTATTGTTGCATAATTACAATGATGACATTAAGAAGGAAATTGTGTGGGTAGTGCATGTGGCACTTTTATGCACACAAGAGGTGCCCTTGTTGAGACCATCAATGTCAAAGGCCCTACAAATGCTCTTGAAGATGGATGAACAACTCCCTGCACCCACAAATCCTCCTTTTATGGATGTGACGACAATGGCACTCACTGACTCATGTGGAGTCCAAGATCACCTTCTTAGTACTACTACCACACTTTCTGTTGCTACCGTCTCCCACAGCTCCTTTTATCCCAGGTGACCTCAGAAGGAAATTTCAAAAACAAACCATGCCAGCGCTTGCACAAATGCAAGAGCACAAGCAGTTTGGATATAAAACTTGGCCAGCTTCATTTAGAGGGGGTGTCAGAGAGGAAAAGGCAATGAGATCTGGATGAACTAAATGAAGCTTCTGTGTTGACAAGAGTAGCCAGGCTAATATGAGGAAAATCTTCGAACTGAAACGTATGCAGTGTAAGAATGTAATGTAACTTTTTTCACATGATTTCTTCTCAATTAATTCAGAGCAATTGAGTAGATAATCAATTATGGTAACATATAGATCAAGAAATGGAGTTGATAGATCCCCAAAAATCTCAACTTCTCTCTCTCTCTCTCTCTCTCTCTCTCTCTCTCTCTCTCTCTATATATATATATATATATATATATATATATATCTTGGATCCATGCAAAAGGGTTTGGCTACAATTTTTTTACAATGTCGGCTGCTGACTTGACGCACCAAACCTCCTCCTTTATTTGGGCTTGGGGCCGACAAGCTAAAGGAGGAGAAATAGAGATGAAGAAGTAGAATATGGTAGATGAAATGGAATGGTGTATCTGGAGTGTTGTGTAACTGATGTATTCTTTTAAAATTCAAAGGAAAATGTTATAGGACAAGTTTACAACAAGGGATGATGTATGGAGCTGAATATCGGGCAGTAACGAAACAACAATAAACAAATGTAGTGTAGCTGAAATGAAGATGTCGAGTTGGATGAGTAGTAAAACTAGAAAATATAAAATTAGGAATGAACAAATTAGAGCTAATTTAAGAGTAGCTCTGATACATGATAAGTTGTGAGAAAGTTATTTGAGTTGGCATGGACATATGCTCCAGTACATTGTAAATAGGGGTGAATTGATTCAGATTGGAGGAGCTAAAAGAGTCTGGGGTAGGCACAAAATGATACTAGGCGAAATGGAAAAGAAAGACACGCATAGTTTTGGATTAGTATCAAATATGTGGCTTTGCCTTCCCCCCCAAAAAAAGTTTATGTGGCTTTTGAATTGGAGATCAGGATTCATGTAGCCAACCCCATTTTGTTGGGGTAAGGTTGAGTTGAGTTTGAGTTTGATATCCGTTCATACGTAAAGAGTTTTTAGAGGTTGTAAATACAGAATTAAGTGCATGAAAGTAACCAAAACTCCCACTAATGCTGAGCAGAATATGAATTATGATCTTATTTCATGTTTCTATGAAATGAATACTACATTAACAGGTTTGAAGTTCAAGGGAAACATTTCATATTAGGCTTTAAAAATTGCTAACCTACCAAACTGGACAGTAAATACAAATAGGGAAAACACTGAGAATTACCAAAGATGAATAGACATCCTTTTTCCTTCTTATCACATTGCAACCAAGCAAAATTCAATTTCCTTCACCCAATAAGGCTGTGGAGTTGCAGAGAGAGCAGCAAGTGAAACTACCAACTAACGCATGGCTACCAGGTTCCCCATGAGGCCTCCACCAATTTCATAATGCTTGGCATCAGAAAATCCTGCTTCTAATGCAAGTGTCTCCAACTCTCTCCCTGTATCAGAAAACATTTTTGTAATCACTAAATAATTACCAATCAGTAACAAAAAATTGCCCTGTGATGAAAGCTTTGATACTGTCCTGCTTCCTAATACAATCGTTGATCGGCCCTGTTCTCTTTAAGGCTTCTTTTGTTTTGACATAAAACAACGGAAGTAAAAAAAAAGGGGGGGAAAAGAATGCAAAATTCCTAGTTACAGAGGTTGTTTCACCAGGAGTAAAAGACGGGACCATAGTTGTCATGGCATCGCCATGGCGTCCTGGCGCTGGGAGAGGTGGCATATCGAGCTACGCCATGGTGATGTAAATATATCGTTCGATATGGCTTCCATGGCGACGCCATGACGCCATACCACGATATGTTGGCATATCGGTCGATATTTGTACATATAAAAGTTAGATTTAAATTATTTTTTTTTAAACCATTTAATAGCTTAGATGCTTTGCTCCAAATCACACACACTGAAGAAAGACTATTGTTATCAAGCTTCAGTAAATAGGTTAGCCTATCATTTGATTTTTACTATTGCTTTCAATTATTTGACAGGTTAATCTATATTTTCAATTTTTCATACTTTCATATACACTAATGGATATTAGTTACACTTTCATGAATTAAACCATAGTGGCATAGTATATTAGTAGTAGTGTAGTACACTTTCATGTTGATTTTTTATGTTATAGGACATATATTATAGCATACTAAATGACATTAAAAATACAGAAAATAAAAAATTAAACATGGTCGACATGCTCGCCATGGCAATGCCATGGCAGGCGACATGTCGATATATCGACGTGACACCCTTCCACCGACTTGGATCGCCGTGACGCCGTGACAACTATGGACGGGACATAAATTTCCAGCAGGTCACACTATTGTTGTGCCTAAATGTCGTAAAATAAAATAGAAGTAAAATATTTCCCCTACTTTATTTTATTGAGAAGATTTGTGTAGCAGAGATGAGGATGTTCAGATGGATGTGTAGAAGAACTAGGAAAGATAAAGTAAGGAATGATCGTATTAGAGTTGACTTGGGATTTGCCCCCATCAATGACGAGCTTCGAGAGAGTCGTTTAAGGTGGTATGGTCATGTCCAACAGAGGCCTAAGGATAACCCAGTAAGGAGGAGTGATATGATCCCGACTGAAGGAGTTAAAAGAAGTAGGAGCAGGCCTAAAATGACCATAGGAGAAGCTGCGAGGAAGAACATGCATAGCCTAGGTCTTGTACCAAGTATGACCTCGGATAGAGCTTATTGGAGGGCAAGGATCCATGTAGCAAATCCCATTTAGCTGAGATTCTCCTGACTTTCGGGGCTGTGCCTTTTCCTCTTGCTTTCATCTTCCATCTTTCATTTTTCCTTTATTTCCCATTTTTCAATTGCCATTTTTTATTTGCATCCCTCATCTCTTCATTATTTTTTCCTACCTTGTTTTGTTTGGATCCATGTACCCAACCCCATTAGTTGGGATAGCTGCGATTCTCCTGACTTGCTGGGCTGTGCCTTTTCCTCTTGCTTTCATCTTTCGTTTTTCGTTTATTTCCCATTTTTCACTTGCCATTTTTCATTTTCCTTCTCTTACCTCTTTCCCTATCTCTTCATTATTTTTACCTACCTTGTTTTGTTTGGATCCATGTACCCAACCCCATTAAGTTGGGATAAGGCTGAGTTTGTTGTTGTTGTTGTTGCATAACACAGTCAGGAAGAGAACTTCAATTATTTTGCAACCAAATCTCTGATCAGCAGCAAAGCACGGTCGAAGGACCTATATAAGATGAACTTCAAAGCCCTAAAAGATTAGGGTAATGCGATGGATAGATTGAAAGTAATCAACCAATCAAATATTGCCAGAAACCATAGTACAACAGGGTACCACCAGCCTTGAATAATATTCAGTAACAATGGAAGGTTGAGGGAATCTTCATAGCAATAAGAAACCCTGGTTTTTCATTATTTTATCAACTAGGATTTTAGACAAAGCACTCATACAGCATTGGTTTCTGTGGACCATAAAAAGAGAAGTCCAAGGAAGACTCTGAAGGTGAAAAGAGTCTGAGAATCACTAGATCTTAATGCTCTGATACCATGTGACAATACCAAAACACCAAAACCAGTAACAATGGAGAGAAAAGGAGAGAAGAAGAAGAAGTCGAGAGATAACGGTTGAGTTGTGTGCAGAATACTCAACCATGGGTCGTAACCTTTTATTTATATTCAATGAGAGCAAAAGTACAAACTGACTTAAGAAGAAATTACAGCAATACCCTAAATACCCCTCACTCTAACTAACACTAAAATTAAGAATAAAAAACATAACCACAGGAGAAACCGAGACTAACAAGTGACTAACACTTAACACTGCCGTTTCTTTCAGATTCAGATCAGAATCGGTGGCGATCGATTCCGGTGCTGTTCCAATCTCTCAAACCCTGCTTTCCTATTAAATGTGTCAGATCCTTCTTGTCCTTGTCTGTGCTATAAAAGACCATACAGTTCAGAAGTTAGGTAGGTTTGGGCAAGCTCCTCAACCTCCGAATCATTCAAATTTTCATTGAACCATAAGAATTCATACCACCTGACATCCACTTCATATAATCCGCTACTAATGCTTCTTTGTTAGAAGCCACATCCAAAAAGGAGGATGATGAGTTCCCTCACCATATCTATCTATATATACATACATAAAAGTTTCGACCAAGATTTAGCTCTTGCCATTTTTTCTGTTCACTTTATGTCCATCAAAACAAAAGCACATTTTCCAGTAAGCAGAGATACAAATGGATACAGAGATTATACATCATTGAAAGACAACATACCTGTTAAGAATTCCCTAATTGAACTTTTCAAGTATGTATACTCTTCAGCTAGTCCATAACTGCTTGCAACCGGAATGACAACGTTATCAATCATCCATTCCTTGCAAAAATGAACAGGATCAAAATCAAATAAACTGTTTGCATCTATGCTGGTATTCTGCATTAGGACTTTATACTTACAAGTTACAAGTCACAAGATGATCCCTATATTGTTTGAATGAAATCAAATATTCTAAAGGGCCATTTAAATACACAAACCACTTCTTCTAAGTGGCAACTCTACATGCAATACCACAAAGCATTTAAATGCATGACAGCATCATCCTAAAGTCACTTCAAATGATAAAGAAATAGAGCTTAGTTCATTTCTTCAAGTTCCATAGTGCCCCAATTCTAAATAAGCTTCTCAGAATCCTTAGTTATGCCCTTTTCAAATGCAAATTGCGTGGTCCTTGACGATATGGTGACTTCAAATTACATGAAACACAAAATAGGATAACTCATCCTCCAACATTGATAATAAATGAATAATCACATTAAATTAGATTTCAAATTTGGGTAGATACTATACAGACAGACATAATAAATGGGTGAATAATATATGATGGACAGAGAATTTTATAAAGTCTTCTAGATGAACACACAGCTCACTATACTCATGTTCATGTATTCTTATTATTTCTTTCTTCATACTTCATGCCACTATCAACTAAAAGATGGATACCAGTACATCCTTCAACATTCTCACACAGAAGCATAAATCACAATATTTAAGGTTTGCAGTGGTCACAACTCAAAATGTTTCCAACACTTACCATGCAGAGAATTTCATTGATACCTGATTTGCACTATAGAAGATGCACCAAAAGCGGATCACATGGCAATGTAAACACACAGAAGTAACAGATTTCTTATTCAAACTGATACCAAATACAAAACCGCAGTGCTTCTTTCCAAAAAACAAACGCAATTAAAATGAAATCAATTTAAGCAAGAAAATATTGAGTCATTGACTATTTACAGCTGATCAAATAATGAAATAAACACCTGGACATGGTATTTATACATTTGGGAGACCCTATACATTCTCTTCAAAGGTGCTGAATTTGGTATTAGAAAAAAATTATTCATCAGCTGATCAAAATAAATACCAGCACTGTGGAAGTAAATAGTTGTGAGCTCTTGTTGAAATCCAGAATTGAAACTCTGGCACCTGGAAAAAACAGCAATAATGAGATGCGTGTGTGTGCATTGTGTGTTTGTGAGAGAGAGAGAATAAAATGACCTGGTTTTAGGACTCGCAACATCCCCTTCATAGCTTTATTTCTATCTACCAGATTGCGTAGCCCATAGCCAACAGTTATTGCGTCGAAGTGACAGTCTGGAAATGGTAAATCAAGTGCATCGCCTTCTATCCACCTGCAAGTATATAATACATAAGTTGGAAGTTCATATGGGATAGAGGGAAGAAAAGGTGTATCACAGTCACCAAAATCCAGAAATGCAAACTGTTGTGTCTGGAATTCTTGGACCCATTTCGAAGAATGACCCGCTCCGACATTTTTTGTGGTGACCCGAATGGAACTTTTTCTGAGATCTGTGATGGTAGCGGAGGGCTTGGCCCAATAGGAGGAGTATTTATGTTCTTTACCCGCTTTGTTGTAAAACAGTGAGAATTCCGGGGTTTTCGATTTAGGGTTTCTAGGAGAGAACTGCACCGCCGTTTTGGGTGTTCTTGAGGGATCTCCATTGTAACTTTCTCTGATTTATATAGTGAAACAGCTTCGCCTTCGCCCGTGGATGTAGCACACCATTGTGTGAACCATGTTAAATCTCTGTGTCATCTTGCTCTGCTTTTGTTTCTTTTCGTATTTTGGTTGGTGTTTGCTCTAACACAAACTTAAGCTTTGCCATTTCAAGGGGGAATTATAAATGGTTGACAAACAGATTATTTTTCCTTTTCTTTTCCTTTTTTTTGTTTTTTTTTTTGGGGGGGGGGGGGTTGGGGTGGGGTGGGATCCGGCTCCTCTCCAGGGAGTATCCAAGGGTTGGGCTGTGCCGCACACATCTTGGCGCATGCCTAGGGATGTGTGCAGCACAGTCCAACAACTGGATGCTCCCTGAGCGTGCTGGGCTCCCTGGAGAGGACCTCAATCCGGTGGGGTGGGGGGAGGGGTAAGAGTGTTAACTAACAATTTGTCCAAGCAACTCTAATGTATAAGATAGCATGCATGTGTGGACACCCAACGTCAAGATCTTTACTTTCATATAGACTTGCAGACTTTAAATCTCTAAAAAATAGAAAGAAAAAAAAAAAAAGAAGAAAATTGCTTGATATGTGAGTGTGGAGGAAAGTCTTTATTTTAAAGTTCTGTTTGCATGAAAAACCTTTTGCTGGATACAGACATACAGTTGTCAGGACTTACATTTTTGCATGTTGTAAACAGAAGCAAGCTTATCAATAAACATGATAAGGAAACCAACAGCGTATGCTGAAGCATTGAGATTGATGGTCAATAATGATCCATGATTAAGGATCCAAGACGAATGAAACTAGATCACCATCCGATTGTGACTTATAAGATCATAATTGGATCAGTTTATGAAATGGTTCATATGATCAAGTCATCAACATAAAAAGGGGGTGGATGATCATATGATTTGAAGGGGGTCAAGGCCATCATTTTAGGAATTGTCAGAATCTTCAACTGAGATCAAAGGTTGTGACAAAGGATAAAATATGTTTAGAACTTTAATTAAACAAGTGAGCTTTGGCACCCAAAAAAAGAAACAACTTTCAAATGAAATGTGGGAGCTGACAGTAAGGATTATATGAGACGGATAAGATCACTTTTCTTTGACAGCAAAAAGGAGGCAGCATGGAAGGAAAACCAGGGGGGGGGGGGGTTAGAAAATATTAGGGCCAAAGATTAAGAGACCAGCCAAGAGACTATCATGATCACTTGGTTAACAAAGAGTTCCAGTGACACGGTTAGGACAAAACAGAGAAAATAGGGACTTTGCAATATGAGAAGATAAACAAAGAGGGAAGTGGAATATCACTCTAGAAAGCATCAGAACTGTCCATATACACAGCAGACTTCTCAGACAACAAAATAGCAACACAACACAATAGGATCCAATTCAATATACTCACTACCACTTTTATTTTGAACCAGGCTTCTTTTAGAATTCTATTTCAATATCTTTTTAATTCAATTAATCAATCACACACAGATCAGCATTTTCTTTTTATTTAATCGATAACCTGATCACAACACCAGTCTCATACTGTTCACAGTCTTGTCATTTTGCAATTAAAGTCCTCCATACAAAGAGGGTAAAAATAACTCATTTGGAAGTATGATCCTCCCTTCTTAGTTCCTAGGTCTGTATTTTGGTGTCCAGATATGCATGCAATCAAGGTTTCTTAACCTTTTGTTTCTCGGCTGTAAACGGCAACCAGGGTTAGAGGAAGTGTTTGATTGTGAGCCATGAGGGCAAAACATGAAATGATATGAAGAGATTGTTAAAAGTACTAACAACTGCTAGATTTACCAATGCTCACACAATGTTCTTGTAGAAAGGCTTCCAAAGCAAGCCTTGTCGAGATGCTGCAATGAATAATTGCTCCTTTGAGAAATCAAGACCAGTCACCTGTGAATTGTGAAAAGAAACACAAATGGTCATTAGATTCCCTTAAATCCAATCAAACATAGTAGTTAGGATTTAGGAGTAATTTCTTTCTTTGCATAAAGGAAATCATAGTGCTCCATGAGAGGAAACAAAAGGGATTACAGCTCACCGAAACAAATGGTTCACACTACAGCATGAAATACACTAAGGCTCCATCTGGTTGGATGAAAGTGTTGTAATGTGATGTTTAAAATAATTATGTAACTAAAATCAACTTACTAACAAAAATAAGAAAATTTCTTCTTCATTTTTCAGCCACATCACTTAGTTTTTAGTTTGAAAGTATGACAATGCAGAATATTACTTCACTTTTCAACTACCATCTAAAATGTAGCTTTTATTGTTATTCTACCAGTCCCTTAGAGCAATTACTTCAACCAAAACAACTGGTCTATTTCACTGAGAGCACAAAAATTCTAAGGGATAATTTGCAAATTTTTTAGCATAAACATACTGAAGACGAACAAATAAAAGTAAAACCAACCTTCCCTTGAGAGCCAACCTTCTGAGACAAGAGAAACGCTAAATCCCCACTTCCACAACACAAATCCAGCACGCAGTCTCCCTCCTTTGCTCTACACGGGAACAACAGAAAATTCAAACCTCAACAATGATTACTGAACAAGTAATACAAGAAGGAAGATTGGAGAGAGAGAGAGGTGGGCATTGAATAAAAGTGTTCACCCGCTCCAGGAGACGGCCATTCTTTTCCACACACGGTGCTGTCCCAAGCTCAACAAATCGTTCAACTGAGAAATGTTGCATAACGATAGTTTAGAAATACTATGCTATGCTCTACTCTACTCCACTCCACTAGAAAAAATCATTTCAGTTTAACGCTAAAATCCTTAACCCATGATTTACAGAGATGTACATTATCATAGACAGGAGCGATGCGATTAAAGAGTGCTTGGCGTTCGATAGCACATAGAACAGGCCGATAACCGGCGGGAAGTTTGGTTCTTGGCCGGAGACAGAGAAGACAGGAAGACGTGGGTTTGAGGGAAGCAGTAGCTGCTACGGCCATCATCGTCACTCGTCACCCTCAAGGCTTATGAGCTTATCCATAATCCACAGAGTCCCTCCACAACCTTTGTGAATCCGAATGTGACTAAAAAGGCGAGAAATTTCCAACCTGAACCCATATCTAGGCCCAATGGGTAGAAGCATAAGCCCCATTCGGGTTCAAGGCATGATCGAGTTAACAGTGCCAAACGGTTTTTTTTTTTTTTTTTTTTTTTGGGTTTTTTATTATTACCACCCAAAAACTTTGATATCTACTATTACCCTCCCAAAAACTTTCAAACAACTGTTACCCTCCCTTCTTGCATACTAATAACAAAATGACCCCCACCGTTACAGACCCGTAACGGAAGGAGTTAGTAGTGATATTGTGCTGTTGTCACGAATTATATATGACCAAAATACCCTTATGTCTAAACGAAATAAAACAAATCTTCAAATGGGACCTTCCTCTTCAGTTCCTCTTGATTTCCTCTTCACTTCATCTGTTGCAGCCAATCGGATTGGTATTTTTTTTTTTTTTTCAATATTAAACCTTTCAAAGGATAGGTTGCAGCGAAAGAAGAAGAAGAGCGATGGGCAATGAAAGGAGCAAGTTGCAGGGAAAGAAGAAGTGAGGAGGGAGTGAGTGAGGGACAGGGGCGGTGGGTTGGGAGGATTTGAGTTGTAGGGCAAGGAGGAGAAGAAATAAAATATGGATTTGTATTTCGAATAAAAAACAAAACCAGGGAGAGAGAAGTTAGAGATAGGAAGAATAGTAAGGGTTCTTCGTCTTCTTCGCAGAGGGGGTGGGGCAGTTTTAGACTTTTAGTGTAGCTTTGCTCCACTATTACTATTGTTGCTCGTCACTCAACTGCTTTGCCACGTTTTGACTTCCGACTTCAGAGTTCAGATGGTCTCTGTTGTGAGTCACAAAATAGAGCTTATTCATATTCATGTGTGCAACAGAAAAGTTGTTCATATCCCATTAGATGCAGAATCGTTTCTTATTGTTTCTTTTTCAAGATCAAAGAACTCCCACTTGACAGAGATTGATTCGGTTGTTATGGGCCAAGAACAGGGGTGGTCACAAATTGAGGGCCAAGGTATTGGGTTACCATCGATTCCGGTGGTGCTGCCTACTCTTGGAGGTGGGGCGAGGTTCCAGGGGGATTGGGAGGAAGAAAAGGGGGTGAGCAGGATTGCAAGAGAGGATTTGAGGAACCATGACAGCTACTTCAAAATTGGTCTTGGTAAGGGATTTGAGGATTTGAGGTTCTGGTTCGTAGTGGAGAAAGAAGAAGGCTAGAGGTGTTTTTATTTCTTCTTCTTCCCTTGCACATGAACTCCCATTCGTCTCCCATCATACCGCATCTGGTTTCCACTGGCATCAATCGCATAGAAGAAACCATCTTCTCCAAACGCTGTAGAGATCTTTAACCTCTAATTTTAATTCAGGGTTTTGATCTTTCCTGAATCTGAATCCACCTTAACAATTGAATATTTTTTTTCAAACCCTAACTTCCTGAATCTGACTGAATCCATGGTAATGGATTTTGATGGTTCTGTGTTTTTTTTTGGCATGTTTATCTCATTTGGCTTGATTTGAATCAATGAGAGTGGTTAATTTATCATTGGAGAGGTCATTTTTCAAACCCTAACTTCCTTCGCCGGGAGAAGGAAGCCGATGTTCATGTTCCACCGATGTGCTGCAAGTGATAAAGTGAAGAGAGGAAGTGAAGAGGAAGGGTTTGGATGAAGGGTATTTTGGTCATGTATAATTCGTGACAACAGCACAATGTCACTATTAACCCCCTCCGTTACAGGTTTGTAATGGTGGGGGTCATTTTGTTATTAGTATGCAACAGGGGAGGATAACAGTTGTTTGAAAGGTTTTTTTTTGGAGGAGGGGTAATAGTAGATATGAAAGATTTGGGGGTGATAATTGTAAAAAACCCTTTTTTTTATTTTGGGGTACGAATAGTGCCAAACTTACACCCCTATCAGAGAAGGAATCGTTATCCTCTCCTGTTACAGCACGGTACTGTAACACATCGTACGGTGCTGCAGAGATTATGTGGCACAGTGGACCTCACATGGTGCACAAGACCTCTGCAGCTCTCACGATGCGTTACAGAACCGTGCTGTAACAGAAAACGATAAAAATTCATCAGAGAGGTGGATTTTGAAACATACTAAAATAGGATGGTGGCTGAACCTTAACCGTGAAATGAAGGAAAATTTTATCTTCAAAAATATGTTTGACGGTCAAAAAATTCTTTCATGACAATCCACAGAGTTTGGCCTTTTTGAACCACAAGAAAACATTGTTTGAGGAATCAGAATTGTATCAGACATATCGGTCTATCCAGAAATTGTCCAATTCCATCGATACGTGCCGATATGGGATCTTGTGAACTAAAATCATGCATGGAAGGCATCTTGCTTCAAGCACAGTAGTGTTGATCAGCCGATTTGGTCTGGTACTGGCCAAGTTGAAGTCGAACCGATGAGGTAGAGCAAGGTTTGGTCCAATTCGATTTAGGTTTTTTCTTTGTTTTCCCTAACAGATTCATATTGGTCCGATAACCTATCAAAAAAATATATATATATATATATATATTGGTCCGATAACGGTTTTGCTTTTCCATATTATATTATATAAATAATGGAAACAAATGCCATTTATCGTTTTTCTTGGGGGTTTTTGTTTTTTATCGTTTTCCTTTTAATCCGGTTTTCAGCTGGTTTGGTTAGTTTTGGTTTAGGATCAGTTTCTTTTAATTTCTAAAAATCCAAGTGAAGCCAAACCGGTAAATATCTGGTCAATTCAGATTGAACCCGTTTATTTTCAACCGACCTGAACCGTTCGGCCGGAGTTTGACACTCCTAAAACCAACCATTGGATGGGAAGCCCCCCCTTATTGGATTTACGACTCATCTCTTACTGCTCTTGTTTTGTTTGTCTATGCTTGTTCTGGAACAAAACCTGGTTCCTTCATTGTTAAACTTATATTCAAACTGATTTCAAATGAAAATAAAAAAATTGATTCATTTTGACCACTGAGATTAACAATTAGCTTACGAATGACGGTCTCTAATGAAATTACATACCCAAAGATCCATAATCGCAGCCAAAAGGATCGAAAAAGCCAACCAAAGACTAGTTACAAACTAATCTAACAGAACCTCATTAACAATGAAGATTATGCCTGATGCCCCCCAACCCAAACTTTCAAACAGAGTTGAGTGGTAAACGAAACACCTTAAGTTTATTTTAAAAAGAATGGACCAGTTTCAATCAAATCATTGGGAAATCTAATTGAATGGCCTAAATCATTTGTCCTTTAACCCTAATTAAAAGGCATAGAATAGATACCCCTGTTGGGGATTAGGCAAACATTTGGAGCTCTTAGTAACACTACTGTAAATTTCCAATGGCACCTGTGAACAAACCACGAACCCATCCACAAAGTAGTAATCTGGAGCAGATCCTGTGAAACAAGAGAAATCTTCATGCACAAACTATAGATAGGTGCATCACACTCTCTATCGACAAAATGGGAAATTATCTACAGTTCTGCAACTGGTATCTATAAAAAAGCTGCTTGGCAAAGCTTCGAAGCAGTCCACAACATGCACTCCCCAACCACCATTATCTTTTCCCTATAAAAAGATATAAATTAAAAGACCAGATAGGGCACAAATATGAGAGGAATACACAAATTGAACTTTGAAAACAATGCATTCAGTATTAACAAAGATCATATTCAAGAATATACACACACAACAAGTGTTTGGTGCCAATCTCAGTCACCCATAAAAAGGGGTCCAGAAAGACTGTCCACAATAGCAAACTGCATGTTTTCGGATGGTCTCCAGTGCCGCTTCCGCTGGTTTATAAACCAATTGTTTATTTGCTTTTGGTCGAGGCCTGTCGACTCAGCTAGTGCAATCTTATCAGCCTCCTGAAAATTGAACCCAAAAAGGAAAAAAGGATATATAAGAGATTGAACTTGATGATGAAGACAGTTAACTCAGACACACAAACATTTAAAAATAATAATTATGGCCTGGTCTATTATTCTCTTGTTGGATCTGCGGAGATGGAACAGAACCAGGAAATAAAACCAAGGACATGAACCTTGCAATCAAATGAGGTCGCAGGATACGATCATGAACACCATGGGTAAGCAAAATGTATTCCAATCAAATGAAGATAAAATAAGGTTTCAGAATATGGAAGGAAGGGCTATTAGGCCACTGATGTATGCAGTATATTTGGAACTCTCAAAAACGTAACTTTAGTTGAAAAGTTTAAGGGATCAAATAGAGAGACAGGAAAAGATATGGTTGATCATCTGTCCAAGCTATTCTTGTGTCTAGTATAATATTAGGATGTCTTATCCAACTGTGAGTCCACATGGAAATAAGATATCAGTTCACTGTAAAATACCCTAAGAAGTATTATTATGGTCTCTATTGCAAATGTGAATCCAAACGCAACCCAGTGTCAGCCCCAGGGAATGGTTGAAGAAACCAGTTCGATCCCGCTTAATTTCTTCTAAATCATGTGTACAAGAAATCTCAGCTCATTAAGGATATGCATGTGGGCAAGACAACCCAATAAATCATAGTTGACAGTAATGTTGAAAGCAAACCAAATTTTTAGTGGGTTTTTAGTTACTGCAATAACTCTATAATGAATAGATTTGTAGCTGTGGTCATCATAGATTCCTTAAACAATTAGCAATTCCAGCCATCGCTTGGTAGAAAAAGTAATTTTTACCGTTGGGTACGGCCATTTGTAGTGAAAATTCCACCAGTCGAGCAGTGTTTGCCTTGCTTCTCTAGGCAGTTTTCCTTTCTTCTTTTTCTTTGAAAATTCCTGCTTCAAGCTACTAATACAACCACTATACTTGCGTAAGAGTTTATCCTTAAGCTCTCGATCCTCAGCTCTTCGCTGGACCTCCTGAACCTCCATCTCTCCGCCACTAAAATCGTCATCAGATGATCCAGCAATTTCATCTGCCAGATATTTGACAGATACAATTTAAATAAGCCAAACACCAGATTTCATGTAGAACATGTTGATTTTGCTAGCAGAAGTCAGTTAGCAATTAAAATATCATTACTTAATCCAAAAGCAATAGTCAAATGTACGTGTGGACAATAAATGATCAAAAATGATGAAAATTAAATAATAACGTGGGCAATATACCAAAAGTCACATGAATGAGATTTTTTTTTTCCTCAAAAGACACAAAGACACGAATTCCATCCTTAGCGACTTGCCTATGCAACCTCTAGAAGAAACTAATGCTCATTCTCAAGAATTGACAAACGACACAAAAGCGGAAGCCAAGGCAAAAGTTTTGATTGTAATTGACATCCTCAGCACCCTACATAGATATAATGTTCCATAAGCACAAAATCTAGAAATATGTCAAAGATACTTGCTTGGGAGAATGCAGGATCAATTGGTAGGACTGACCTAAATTTAGTTCTTGCACTTTACATGGAAGTTCATTTGGTCTTATTTCAGTCTATGACAATAAGCGCCGCTTTCGAACAAACTTAGTTTATGTTATCCCACGATTGATGATTTGGTAGAAACCAATCTACTCACATAGAACTGGCTTGTTTGCAATGTTAAATTCTATGGTCTAACTAGGCAAAATAAGAAAAAAAGATCAAACATGACAGCTTCCGGCCACTGACCCATTTTCAATGCCCTATCTCCAGCCCCTAAAGAAAGAGGAATAGAACACCCAAACCCAACCCCTAAAGAAAGAAGAGAAAGAGATAGTGAAGAATAAGATCCCATCCATGTTATTGGTGTAAAGGTTGCTTTGGTCATTCATGAAATTACAAAATTAACCATTGTTTCTCATATCATAACAATATTTCTTCCACACAAATTCTTTTTTTTTTTTTTTGGTTAGTCCACAGAAATTCTACATCACAAGATACTTTTATTTAACTTTATTTATATTATTGTTTGGTATTTTAAGTACATTAATATGTAAATACACACAAAATCACATTAATTGCTCTTCAATAAATTTTTTTTTTTTATTTTTTTTTTTTTTTTTTTGTGGGTAGAACCTCACCAAATATTGTATGTGTCCTGTGACAATGAATAATACTTCCAAAATCTACAGAACCCAGCCTTAAGCCATGATATGAACAACCAAATAAATGGCAGCACTAAACCAATCTCATCGAAGTCACATTGAACCCAAAATATTTGATCCAACTAAATAGTTAGAAATGCAGTGAACCATACATAATGCATTCTAGGAAGGCAAAACAGAAAGCATACTCTTCAACCCCAACTATTCTTATCCAAAGGATTAAACTACATATAAATTAAATTTAAGAGATGAATGCCAGATACTCATTGAAACCCAGTGTTTTAACATCTCGTCTGACACAAACCCAATGAATCGTTTGACCTGAGATTTAACCTTCCAATACCATTGAAATGTCTTCTTCATTCTGAGAAATTGCAAAGTGCATGCAAGATTGGATGGCTTTGGAAAAGGTTAATTTTGTGAAAATTTCTTACTGATAAAACATTTCAATCTGTGTCATCAATAACTACACTAACTAAATAGGAAAGAGACAAAAGAAAAGTCATTTAGTTTTACATCCATTTTAATATTCATAAAAATTTGAAATACAAAGAGAAAATTAAGTATCAAACATCGCAATATTAAAATTAGGCTTAACAATGCCTCCTATAGATTATTTGTTTTTCCCTCCTTTCCTTCTCCCAGTCCCAGCAACAAAAGAACAAAATAGTGAGTAAAGGCCATCACCCATGCGCACACATTACAACAAGCAGCTTGCTCAAAAAATAAAAGAAAGTGGGTGCAAGAACTGGAGGATGGTCTGTTTTGGGGATAAAAGCCAGATGCGAAGACCGAGCATTGGGTGCTACACAGTACAGAGGCTACCTTGACCGACCGACCGAGATCTAAGGCCACACTTGTGAATGTGCTTTACCAGTGTTTGGCCTTGTGCATTATGCACCTCACCCACACCCAAAAGGAAACAAACCAAAAAAACCCCATCGCCTGTGGCATCCGCAGAGTCGTTGGAAGCCGGACTGGCACCGTCAAAGCTGGACCTGGGATTGACCACCGGGAGAACAGAGATATAGAGAGAGAGAGAGAGAAAGTGGGAGACAAGATTCTGAGGGTTCGTTCTGTCGTTTCAAACTTTCAAAGTCTGTCAGTTACGACGTGACAGTACAGCAATCGCATCAAACTGCACAAGTAAAACCGTAAGGCACGCATCCCCCTCTATGTTCATACCCTATTTACCAAAGCACCACTCAAGGTCAGTTCTAACTCAGACGCTGAGTCTTTAGTGGTTTATAACTTTTAACCCATCGCCAGAACCTCCTAACTTCAGTTGCGTTGAACAAATACCATGGTTCTGTTATTTCAAGAAATGGTTTTCAAATAAAAAAAATTAGAAAGTCGCAGTTCAGAAGGGAATACGGTGAGGGACGAAGGCGTTACGTCATTCCAAAATTCAACCTGAGCTACTTAATAGAGGTCAACAGCCCAACCATATACCTGAGCCAGCCCATGCCACAACATCCATAGCTGTTGTGCATCACATCACGTCGAGTTAAGAACACTAGCCCACCCCTCCAAGAACAGTTCGAACCTTTTAAACCTTTCACCGAGTATGGTCAAGACATGAAAAAAATGTAACCCTAACTCTTCATTCTCCCTCGCACGCCGACCAAGTGTGGCCAAACACGACTACACTGTAGAGCTTTTACGTACCATCATATTGAGAAGCCCTAAAAATAAAAAGCAAGAAAACCAACCTGAAAGATCCTAGCGGTAAATCGAAATAGGCAAAAACATAAAAACAACCTAGCGAACCTCAATAAGTTATAGGTCCCTTTCCCTGGCATCGAAATCTCAACTCACTAGCCAACGTCTAAACACCTAAACAGGACTGTCGAGACTAAAGCATGGGTTGCGCGAATATCATCGTGAACTGAAAGCTTGGGTTCAGAAGAACCAACATCACAGCTCGGTTCGAGGCCAAAAAGATTCAGTTCTCGGTTCAACCACATGAGAACTCCAGTAACGACCAAGTTTACTTATTAATGGAAGGAAGACAATGGCCATACTTTGCACGGTACTCTGTAGTCTGTACTGACCTGCGCTGGATTCCGACAACCTAAATAGTGCCACATCATTAGTTCATCGCCCTGATCTGTACACAAATAATTACGCTACATGACATCCTTACCCTACAAGCTATACTTAATGTTTGCCAATGCAATCATCTGGGTTTTTAATCGAAATCCCCCAAGCGCCCTTCCCCCCTGCCAGTGTTTTCGTTCATCAAATCATGATTTCAGTAATTCTACCCAAAAAAAAACATTTCATGATTTCTGTAATCAGATCCCTGCAAATTGCAAAACGGCCGATTAGGGAAAGGGAGGGTTAAGGGCTAGGGGAGATCTTATTACAAAAAAGTAAACGCATTTGATTCGGGGCCTAGTTACAAGGTAGACCTAACGCTACCGAGACGTGCGAAGAAACGGCACTCAGAAACTAGACGAGGCTTTTAATCAAGCACTGGACAGGCAGTGGCCCACATCGATACGTGTCAACGACGAGAAGAGAAGAGAGAGAAGAGGAGATTTTTGATCATTCGAAGGTCTACCTAGGCGAGAAGAAAATGGAGAAAATGCCCCAACAGAAATGACAAGTACTAATCAGGGAGCAGTGACGAGTCCAGTCAGTCACTCAGACTCAGTCAGAAATACTGTGTAAAGAAAGAGAAAGATAAATCTAAAAACAGTCCCGCAGCGGGAACAGCGGGAGTCCATGTGATCCACCGAACACCCGTTCCAGCCGGGTGCACCATCAGACGTCAGGTTTGGCATTTTCACCGACTAAAACCGCGTCACCCTCAAAAGCCCGTTTCCCCAAAAGTTGCCCTTCCTATTTTCTCAAGCTACCCAACTTACCTCTCTCTCTCTCTCTCCATAGTTCTGCTACTGCATGTACCCTTACTTCGGTTAGTAAAACATCGACAGGACAAGACAAGAAGAATTAAAAGCTCGAGCAAGGAGGTCCAAAGGCCAAAACTCCAAAACCTAGATATTCTGCAGCAATGTAAAATCTAAAACAACCCTTCCTACTTCGCATCAAACAAAACCATTGAATACCATCCAATATGCATAATAAGATTATTTTAATTAAAAAGTTATACATGCAGCTATATCAATCTAATAATTCCCTTCCAGGGCTTTTCAGGCTTCATATTGGGTAGCATCTGTTCACCTCATCTGTTCATTCAAGTCTAACCAGTTATCAAGCTAATATTCAAGCGTTCTATGAAATCACTAGCAGTTTGTACATAAAGTCATTTCTGATGAGATGACCACATCTAATTCTAATAACAAACTCACATTGTCACCCACCAACAGAACCAACATATAGTCCATTGTTCACACCCTTATCTCAGGGACATCCCCATCCCCTCACCCAGTCACCCCCCCCCCCCAAAAAAAAAGGTAATTGCACCGCCTATGAGTGCTGAAAAACAATCTCATTCCAAACACAATTATAATTAAATCCAGTAAGGCATACTTCTAGATCTTTTCACACAAGCAATAGACATAAAACTAATCCTCTAACATAATAGTGCTAATGAAAACAACAGCCCCAACAACACCCCCCCCCCCCCAAAAAAAAAAAAGAACAGAGTTTTTGGTTTAATTCTAGATGTGATCATTACTGCTGCAGACCAGAAACCTGATAAACAACACTCACACACTAGTACTTGTCCTCGAATTTCTATCAGGAGAAGAGAATCTTTTCTTTTTATTTTTTTTGGGAGGAGAGAATAATCTTTACTCTCCCAATGGAAAATTTGCAGCTTCAAAATTGTATTAAAGTCTATATTTAACTTAACATTGATATAGAATCCCAAAGCAACCCTAACAAATCAACCAATCCTCCAATGCACAGCTATGTTGCACTCAATATTCTTCAGACTTGTCAAGCCTGATAAGTTTTATTTTTTCTTTTGGGGGAAGGGCACCCAGTAGTAGGGTGCCAATTGTTCTATTGAACCATACCAAAGACCACTATCCATCCTGTAAATTGCAGAAATAAGTGAACCAAAATTCCTCCAACAATATGCATAAACAAAACAGCTCATTAAAGAAGAATAGAAAATCACGAAAGTACGAGAACTTGGAATATGATATCCAGCAAAAAATACTTAGAAAAGAGGGATTAATCAGTATCAACTGATACTTCAAGAAGTAAAGGGCAATGGCAATCTGAAGAAGTGGTATGGAGGTGCTCTTAGCCAAAGGTGGCACAAAAAATTATTTCCTTAAACAATCTAACCACGTGCATCCCTAACATAGAAATTAGAATTGGCAGCAAATCTCTCAAGTATCTCAGTATAAGCCTGTAAGGTGAATTCTTGAGGGCCCACTTAAGTGATGACGAAAGAAAACAGGAGATGAAAGCAATATGATTAAGAAAATTAACAACCCTGAAAAGGTAAATCACTACTTCAGAACACCACTAGTTGCCTAACCACATCCAACCTCCAAAGCCATCATCGTCAACCCTTTTACCGCATTGATAATGCCAAACCGAACTAACATTTTTTAATCACTAAACCCACATTAAACTAAGTCAAGGCTGTCATTCCAACATCAATTCCATAAACTCATACAACACGATCATAAGAACAGAGAAGCGTGCACCGATTTGCTAAAAAAGATACTAAAAATAGCACAACTCCATACAACAAAGGGGACAAACATGATCTTTATTTAGATCATTTTTCTTATAATTATGGTTAACCCATTATTTTATTGAACCACAAAACTATGAAAGGAATCAACAAACCCAAGAGAAAGAGCAAAAAAGGCACGATGTCAAAGGACAAGATCAGAGAAATCACGTGTTGTGATATTCGCTTAGGAATCCAGTGAATTGATCACGAGGAAAATCAAGGTTTGGTTCAGGTTCTAAATGGCAACTTCCGAGGATTCTTTCTTTGCCAAGAAAAGATTCTCCCTTTAGCCTCTTTAATTTTTTAATCTATGGCTGGCAGAACCAACCTGCTCATTAGATCTTTCCCAAGGCTTAAACCACCACCCACCAAAGCATGCACCACAGCAGGCTCTTTTGGAACTTGAAACTTAATTTTTAAAGAATATCCCACAGGCCACAGCAGACATCATTACATACCATTAAACAAGAGAACCATTTATTTACCCGGGCAAGAAATTAAAAGAAAAGAGAAGCTTCAGATATCATGTCAATGCCTTCACTTGCTTAATAATTTTCACCATTAGTAGTGCCACTAGAAAGGAATAAAGCACAACAAAAAGTATCTAAAAATAAAAATACCAAAACTATGAGCAAAACCCAAACAACTTGCAATATTTGAATGCAACGCTGAGTATTGAAAAGTTCTAAGAATGAATTTCGAAGAGAAAAAAAACCAGTATTCACAACATTCTCTTTACTAAAACCATACTATATGTCCCATTTCCACCTAAAGATTGTTCCCTTTAGTCTAATAACTCACAAAATGTGTCAAAATATCTTAAACTAAGTAACTTGCAGAAAATATAATAGGATCACAGCAAGAAAGAAAAAGCTGGATTCCTCATGTGTCTCATACATTGCTGCACCATTGAGAACTTGGCCAAAAAAAAAAAAAGACTACAAAACATAAGGGAGATGACATGATTAGGAAGATGAAAATGCCAATTACAGTAGTAGAGCTTCCATCATATTCCAGTCATTATGGATTCACCAGCTCATGCCAAGAATACTTGGCAAAAAAATTAGTTCGTCACAACAAAATCAAGAGAAATAAATTTCTGATGGTGTATCATACAAAACATAAGAAGATGAAGCTAAGAGGAATCAGTCATTCTGTGATAACTAACATCAAATAAATTTCACCCTAAAGTCTACATCAAATGAAACTTTTACCCAAACATTAAATCAAAAGAGACAAGCAAACATGGTTTAGATGTGTTTGGTTGAAATATTGTTATTTTCATAACTGAAATAACAATAAAATCTACCTTGTTTAAAATGTTTAAGAAAAAAAAAAAAAACAAAACAAAAACTGTCATAATGCCTAAGTACTACAAATCCAAATAACTAAATAAGTTGGCATGAGCATGCTTCCTACCTGTATAATACTTGTAACACTTTTTGATTGACTATATTACCTAAGCTAAAAACTTCTCTGAAGCTACCACTCTTTATTAAGGGAAATCATTACCAGATTCATTTTTCATCATTATTTAGGAGATGCTCCAGAACAAATCTCTCTAACCTTCTCAAGTTTCAATGCACAAAACTAATAAAAAAAGAATTATAAAAACTAACCACAAGATATGCCAACACAAAGCTATGAAATGTCAAAGTCAGAATCTCTTCCAAGTAAAGGTAACTTACTACATCAGTAGGAAAAAGGAATAAATAAATTAAAAAAAAATACCAGATTCAGTCCAACAAGTAAAAAGCAGACTCAACAAAACAAAAGAACTAAGAAGAAAGAAATGAAACTATTCTCAAACTTACAAACACCCTCCAAAAAAAAAATTTTTTTTTTTTTTTTTTGAGGATCCCTAGGCCTTTTTAATTTTTCCAAGAGTTAGTATGAATGTGTGTGAATGCTGCTGCTAATGTTTAAATGTGAAACTCTGGTAATCCAATTCCCAGCACCAGAGTAGGAGTGAAGGAGTAGGTTTGCTTCGGATTCTACAACATCGATCACTGTGGCTTGCAAGCTGAAAGCAACAGTGACTAGCTCCTTCAAGTGTATTAGTTTGTGTTTGTCGAAAACTCTAGTACAATACAATTAGTACTATAAGGAGGAAAAACCAACATAAATGGCTGAAAACATCAAGAAGGAACTATAAATGCACATCAAATGAGGAAAGAGAACCTAAACAGCACAAAGATCAATGAATCAAAATACTGTAACTGAGATCATCACAAGAAAAGATCGAAAGAGAGAGACCCGAAACTGAGCTTCTAGAAACACCCTTGCAAAGATTGCTGAGCTGTATTTCAATCTTGTTCAAGAAGGAGGTAGCTTCATCAAAAGGCCTTGCGAGATCAGATTTATATTTCACCAACATATCACAGTACATTTCCTAAAAGAAAAAGAAACAAAAAGAAGTTATTAGATATAGTAAAAAAAATTAAAAAAATTAAAAAAAAAAAAAAACCAGACAGTAAACGAAATGAAGGTAACCACACACACACACACCATGAATTCGTCGAGCTCGGGATCAACGCCTACGCAAGTGGAAGCAGTAGCAGCGTTTCTCTTGCAGACGTCATTTTCTCGCCGGATTTCGTCTAATAGGCACGCTATCTCCGGAGGCGCTCCTACCTGTAACCGATTAAGGAAACCTATTAGTAAATTGTAAAACGGCGATAAGAAGATCTAGCTATAGACCGAAATTAATGACGGTGAAGTGTTTTGAGAAATGGAAAGGTGGGAACTTGGAAGCTTGACAACCGTAAACCTTTTTTTTTTTTTAATTTCACGACGAAACTCTTTGAATCATGAAAGAAAAAACTCTGAAGTCCTTGTTTTGAAAGGAGTAAAGTAAGAAAGGGAATTCCTTTGCAGTGATTTTGAGGCAAAACTAACACTGAAGTGGTAACAAGAAAGGATCAAAGACAAAGATCGAACGATAAAAACAAAAAAAACAAAAAAAAGGCACCAAACCGAACTTACTTCGAAAGACACAGATATGTTTGAAGGTTCATCAAATTTTGCTTGCATCTTCAACACCTGAATACTAGACTAACCTACTTCTCTACGTAAACCTACTCACGTAGTAATGCGAAAAAATCCAGATTATTTTAAAAGAAAATTTTAAAAAACGTAAGCCATGGATAATTGTACACCACCGATCGAAAAAGTTGAAATCATACACTAAACTAAACTCCTCTTTGATCTTTGAGAAATTTCTGTTTCTCAGAGAGATACAAAAACTCCTTCTTTCAGTCTTTACCTTCTGACAATCGATGTAAGCTTCAAGGAGTCTTGGATACCGAGGATGAGATGCGATTTTCGCCTTTATCACACTTGACATTTCTTCTCCTCCTCCTCCAACAACAACACCACTTCCTCTTGTTTGAATTTCATGAGGCGTAAAAGCTGCCGCCGAAAACAACTGATCCGCTCCAAAGATCGGAATTCGATCGCTTCCAAGTGCTCCGCTACTAAGCAAACTCTGGTAATCCGCCGCTGAAACCATATTATCCGGCGACAACGACGTCTGCTCCGTGTAATCCAGACTCGGTTGGAGTCCGTACATTCCCTCCATCAATAATCAATATTTCTCACACACAAAAAGATAAAGAACGAAATTTTTAACTACTACAGAAATATATATATATATATATATCTCAAAACACACAAAAAAAACTACTTATTCTTCGTATACATCAAGAAGACGTAGGTAGAGAGGTTCCTGCTTTTCTCGTTTCGTAATCATATTCTCATAAGAAGATTATACTTTTAAATCTCTCTCCAGTCTCCACTGCTTTCTTCTCTGTAAATTCTGATTTTCTGGACCTGGAACTTGGAGTTGGAGGAGTAGCAGAGAAGGACTGCAAGTTGTGTTCTTGGAGATTGTGATTTTGTTTAGCGTACAAACAACAGGATATGAAGAAGCCTCACATGTATTTTTTTTAATAATTAATGGTGAAAGGTTTTTCGGATGGTCAATGGGTGAGTGGTTACTGACCCACTTTTGCGAATTGCCAGGTGGATTGATGATGTGGCAATTTAGAAAAAATGGTCCAGATTTGCCACTTGGCAAATCTCATTATTTAATTCAATTATTTACGCTCTTATTTGTAACCGTCCGATCTTGGTAGTCCTAAATTTGTATAAATCTTTATTTTGCCACTTGGAAATTTTAGCGTTTGTTCCTTCGTTTCTATAAATTTTAGCCACATCAGACCTCCAATGTGATACAAATACGCTCTGTGGCCATGTCTATATATGCCCTATTATGGGCTTCCCATTACTTAATTTTTCTGCTTATCTTTTTACTTCACAACATTTTGAAGAGGTAATATTGTACTTTCATCTCAATTCAGTCAATTCAACAATTAAAGAAAATATTTAAATCGTCCCCCTACTGTTTTTCCCTCCTCAAAGAATAAAATAAAAGAAAGCCCATGAGATTAAATATGCATTGTCCACTTAAACAAACAGTGCCGCACGATGTCTTTTTCATTTGACAAATATGTCCTCAACAGAAAATAAAATTCCACTCTTCTTTTCTTCTGGTCCATGATGATGGCATGGCGCACACACAGCTTTCTCCAATGGACCGTCCGATACTGTTGACAAGATCTCGTTTCAACCGTGAATATACGTCGCTCCATCATCAGTGGCCGATACGATTCCAGATGTTCCTTAGCTCCGATACAACTTTGATCACTTAATCACAATAACTAGACCTTTTTTTTTGGTAATTGAGAACTTTACATATATATTTGATAGAAGGGAGGGATCGAATCAGGGAGGGGATAAGATACCAGCCAAGAGACTCGAACTCGAGACCTTTTGGTGAGCATGGGCATGAAGCGCACCAATTGAGCTAAGCAATTGTTGGTCACAATAACTAAACTTTTTTCACGTATCAGAGGTTTTGGATGATTAAAACCGTTAGATCAGAACATTTTTTGACAAAATTCGTGGGAGGCTAATATGATCTAGACCGTCGGCGTCGTAGGATGGTATTTGTAGAGGAAGGACAGAACTGTACATTATGTCACTATGTTAATATCCGATCTAAGAAAAACATAACAGAATCTCATGTCATGAGGTTCTCGGTCGGCCTTTACACTTATAAAAAGCATAAAATCAATTCCTTTCTTAGTTAATTACTCAAAAAGGCAAAAAAAATTTGTCACTAATTAATCAACTCTTTTTTGATAAAAATTAATTAATCAACTAAACACTAACGCTTGCGATTGAATAATTCGGAAAATAGGCATTCATGGAACGAATAAGTTGTAAACTGTCAAAAGATAACAAATAAACATGAGCTCTGATACCATGTTAGATGGCTCAATACAAAACTTGAAGGATCAAGTTTTCCTCCACCCAAGGTGGATGGGATCCCATTCAATGTGGGGTGGCATAGAGCAGGAAAAGGTATCAAGAGAGTATTTTAGAATATACCAAAACCCTAAGATGGTAGATGAACTATCCTCTATGGGTGGATGGAATCTTATTCCAAACTTTAATGCATTAAGTGAAAAGACCGTATCAAATCCATGTAGAACTATACCTCTATAATTTTCAACAAATTCACGTGAAAGCATCAATAAGTGGCCATTCCCCCTTTTCTTTGGGGCAAGGTGGTAATTTTGCACCCTCTCTCTCTCTCCTCAGGAACTATGCTCCCCCACAAAAATCATTTTTCTCAATTTTCAATAACAAAGGGTCTGTGATGATTTTTTTAATTTTTTTTTCTTTCTCTGTTTTTTTCTGTTGAGAAAGTGCACGGATGGTGATAGTGTAGGCCAAGTATTGAATTCTTCCTCTTTTGAGAGGATGGTTTTATCTTAGTGGGGTATTGTTTGCATCAAGCGTCAAAATGCCATTTTATTTTTGTACCAACAGAATATCTACAAAAATAGAGCGATGATTTCCCACCAGAGAAGTGTTTTTTGTCATCCAAGCTTATCTACCATGATTATTTTTTTTCTCTCTATTAAACCTTATCTACCTTGAAATGAGGTTTAAATTTTGTGGATATACCTGATTAGGGTTGATGTCTTGTTCTCATTGTTTTCCCGTTAAGGTGTGAGGAAAGAGTTTATAATTTTTTTATCCAATACTAGTGAAGACTGTTCTCATCTCACCGTAAACATAAACATAATTGATAGTGGGAATCCAATAACATAATGGAATAATTGAATTAGGTGACTATTGCATCCAAAATAATAGTATAAAAATAATAATTTAATTAGAAAGAGAATATTTTAGCTTAGAACCACAAATGAAGTTCTTCCCCTTGATAATGGTTTTTCTACACTAGAGCAACGCACGAGAGATAAATGCCTCCAATGCTTGAATGGATCGAAAACTCCACAAGAAGCACACACAATCTCTCACTTTTAGGGTTTCACAAAACCTCATTTTCAAGCACACAAGGAAGGAGAGGGAGGGAGACTACCAAATTTGTGTGGTGTCCTCCCTTTAGTTATAAATCCCACTTATTGGGTATCTTAGATTATGTGCAATTGGAATTCGATCTAATCCGTACTTGTCATGTGTCCAACTTAAGAAGTTACCTATTTCTAAATTGCTACTAAAGGGACGGAGGAGGTAGAATCAAAAAGAGATTTATACTTAATATAATTATCTTCATTTTTTTTTGCATCGTAAACATGTTTCAGTTTCTATAAGACCTCCAAGGTCTCTCATCCACGTGTTAAGTTTTAATTTAGTGAGTTGGTCAAGTGGTAAGTAAAGAATCAGAAAGCCTTAAACCATCAAAACAATGAGTGATCCTATTGAAAAGCAAGTAGACATAAACTAGACGGTAGGCCTGTATATATGTGAATTTGGTTGGGAGTAATTTTGAGAGATGGTCAATTCAAGTGTTGCCATATCTATTCAATGTTGAAATCAACTCATCATCTTACTACATGGCAAAACTAGGTGACAGCCTAGAGAAAACTTATTTGAGTCTTTAACTAGATTCTCAAGAGGAATTTTTTTTCCTAAAATAATTGTAAAATTGTTTATCCAAATTTATGTATCCAAAGCATATTTTAAAAAGGGTTCTTCTAGGTGTCACAATGCATATTGAAGTATAACGCTTCACTATTTGTCACTAGGACATGGATTTGTCTACTATGATAAAGGAAAATTGCTCAAACTTTTATTCAAAATTTTTAAAAAATTACTAAAATGACATCTTTAATAATTTTAGCTAGTTGTTCTACTCATTTTAAGCTGAAATTGTATCGATGAAATGTGTGTTTGATCTTCTATCACATGGACTAACCCATATACTACCACGTGGCAAATACTGAAATGTTATACTTCACTAGACATAGTGGTAGGACAAAAAAAATCATAAAATAATTTATTTATGGAAACAAAAATTTTATGTATGGACACACCCGATCAAGTGAGATTGAAAATTGATTCCCTTAAAAAGAATACATTTATTGGAAAAGGATCTCATGTCTACACAAATTCGCTACCATGTGGTAGATCAAGTGAGATTGAGAACCCATGGTCCCCTAGTCATTCATCAAATTTCAACCTAAAAGGAGTTATTAGTCAGTAATCAAGAAGTTAATAAAGAAACTGGAGTCAATGAATCAAAATTAAATGAGTGTGTGTCATAAGGGTCAATCTCAATACAACCCAAAAAAAAAAACTAACCCAAACATGGCATGATACAATTAATGAAAAGGCTCTGCTTGGATCGACCAAAATGACACAAAATCACATGGAATGATATAAGAGGAATTTTTTTAAATTAAATGGTTACACAAGATTTTTTCGAGTCATTATCGAGTTGGCAGATTTAACCTGAAAATAACATTTTTTTTTCTTTTTTCTTTTTTCGTGTTATTTCATGTCAACCCGAAAATGACCCAAACCCACCCCTTCAAACCAAATAAAACTTCAGGGTTGTGTTCATATGGGATTGGGTGTCGTATTTCAAGGAATAACTCATCCTCATGGTCTAAAAATAGTAATTTAAAAACATAACCGTTCGATGTTCAGGTGTCATGGACCGACCATAGAATCTTGTTCAATAAGTGGAACGTATTATCTGTCCGCTATCAATATGGACAATAAGAGTTGAAAAAGAGTAATCACTCATTCTTAAAACAGCACAAGTTAATTATGGTTGTAATATCATTATAATTATGGATGTAGAGAAATCTCCACATCCAATCTCATTAGTACCATTAGATCGTATTAAGGAATAATTATCGCATTGTCAATACTCAATGGTATCAAAAGTGTAATGAAGACCCAAGAATCCAATCATATATATATGGTTATATCATTCGTGGGAAAGAGATTTATCTTATATGGTTGAAAGAAAACTTAATCATATTTATAAAAATAAATTTCTTTAATAATTCTAAGGGTCGAGCTTTCCTTCAGTCACAGTCAATGGGTATCCATTGGCTGACGCATTTAATCAATAACCATAGGAGATCATGCATTATATTCGACCATTCATAAATGGGGGGCAGACTTTTATGGCCATTAATGAGGATGGTGATCCTTCATCACGTGGCGAATGAAAACTTCTTCTTAATTCTAATATTTAAATATCTAAAAACAAAACAAAGGGAGGAATACCAAACAATGCATAGAACTTAAAAATCACCTATGTAACTTCGCAACATTATAAAATGGGAGAAGAGTTCTTTGGTTTGGCTAAACTAGTTTGGTCTCTAGTTTGAACATCATTCCAAGATCTCTTGCTCACAATTCAAGTTTCATCCCAAATCAAATAGCCTAAGTAGGAATGTAAAACCAATTTGGATTCTCTATTGCCGAGCTGTCCAGTAGGATCGTGCTGCTCAAACACGGTGTTATGCGCAATGTCTGTCTTACCCCTGCCCAAATGCCTCGTTTGAATGGGGGGAAGACGATCATTGTGGGTAGCACCGTGTCTGAATAACACAGTCTTGCCGGACAGCTCGACAGTAAAGGATCTGGATCCATGTAAAACTTTGAAAAACTAGGACTATGAGAGGATGCCTGCTAACACACGACCTACTGAAATAAAACAAAGTACCAATACATGAGAATGTAACCGAATGAATTTGAATCTCAAACTTTGGATACATAGTCAATCTAAAACTTTTTTGTTTTTTAATATCTAAAACGGGTAAGTGATTTGCACACGCCAACTTAAATTTCGAATTTGCATGCAGGCACCCACCATTCTTAAAACTTAGATTACTGTAGCACCATCTCCTATAAAACATCTTATGTATCCTCTCATTTTCATTATTTTCCCATAATACCCCCTTCTAAGGCTTGAAACTGCACATTTGCATTGGAGGGAACCCTCCTCCATCAAAAAATTAGATATGGGGAAAAGATCTCTGTCCGGAAGTACTGGCGTAGATGGCATTGGAGGGAACCCTCCTCCATCAAAAAATTAGATATGGGAAAAAGATCTCTGTTCGGGAGTGTGGCCTACGCCAGCACTCCCATGAGTCTATCTCTCTCCTCCTCATGTGAAAAGACTCCTCTACCCCCTTGTTTTAAGGAGGAGAGAGATAGACACATGGGAGTGCTGGCGTAGGCCACACTCTCGGACAGAAAACTGCTTTCCATTAGATATATACGCCCAATAAATTTAGATGGTGTGCCTTGAGTCCTCGACAAGGAAACCTTTTACATGTTGTAACTTTTGTTTCAGCTTTGGAAATCAATCGAGGGTATAAAGCGTATGAAGGTGAAACCGAATGTAAATTGACACCACAAACCATATGTAAACCGAATCTAAATCAAGATTAAATACATTACAAGTTGGAATTGTAAACCGTTTTCCAAAATTGACAATACAAATCACATTTAAACCGGACATGAATAAATAACAAAAATCGATTAGAAATCAATAAAATTGGACTGCATGCTAAATGATTCTGATTTTGATTGATTTCTATTTGTGATTTACACCTTATCAAGATGTAAACCGAACCAAAATTAAATGGATTGATACCCTTACCATGGTTTGAGGTATCAATGATACGAAACGATTAAAGGGTGAAATGGTTAAAAAAAAAACATTTTTAAAGAAGAATAAGGGATAAATTTATCCGATACCAAATTGATTTCCGAGTTGACCGATACCTATTTCGATACCATGCAATGAAACGAGGACCCTTACAGGCCTCAGCAGGTCAGCTCAGGTCATCTTTGCTTTCGATCCAGTTTCTCCCACCAGTTCTCTCCAAATCCTGGGCCGGGGTGATTGAAGCCTTAATTGCAGGCGTTTTTTTTCAACTACACGAAATTCGGACACAGAAAACCACTGTAAAGCCAGCAATGGTAGCAGTTGCTACTGGCTGCGGCGATTTAAAATTATTGGCCAGTAAAATTTCTAAAAGGAAGGCATCGCCATGATCGTTTCGTACGTACTGCTTTCTTTGCTTGCGTTTTCGTCTTTGTTTGGCAGTGTTTTACAACTTTTACTTGCCAAATTTTTTTTTTTCAATTTTTTGCAGACCATTTGATTGATTGATTGATTGATTGACAAGGTGACTGTCAGAGCGCTTCAGTCGTCGGAGGAGTAACTTTATATGTAAAAGCTAGCCTCCTCCTGCTCTTCCTTCCGCCATGGTTCCTTCCTTCCCTCTTCTTTGACCTCTGCTCTTTTTAAACAGCGTAGGCAATAATGCAAGTAGTTTATGGTCATTTCTTGATTCATACAACCTACGAAGTAAACCTTACTAATTACATACTAATCATATAAATGGATATAAACAAGTCTTATTAGCAGAAAGTTCTATATATATATATATATATGTCAGTAGGTTATGTTAAAGTTATGAGTTTATTCTTACCAAAAAAAAAAAGAAAGGCTATGGGTTTAAGAATCCTAACCCGTCGTGCTCTAGGCATGGTTCCAACACCTAGATACTGCTTTGCTTTCATGAAAAGATAGAAATCAAATGGGATAAGATGGTCATTTCCTATGCGTTCCTTTTCCCTAAAGTTTTTTTCTTGGTGAAATTCTTTTCCCTAAAGTTATACATGAATAAACTAGTGTTACCATATTGTGATATTTTTAGAAATCCCAAAATAGATCTGAGTGGTTTATTTTCATGATTTTTCCTACTTGGAATACTAGTAGTTAATTGTAGTCAATTCTTTTGGATTAGAAATGTTATAGTCTTACCATATCATCTATCGGAGTATATATCAGTTATGAAAACATCTTTACTTAAAAATAAAAAATAATCGAGTTTTCCTCCACCCACGGTAAATGGGATCTCGCATTCACCGAGAGGTAGGAGAGGATGGGAATGGATGTCGGGATGGTATTTTAAAACATGCTAAAACCCTAGGAGAAGTACACCAGACTTGAGAGGATAAAAATTCAAAACCCACTCAGTCCCAATCAAAATCATTAGGGAAAAAGATCTCTGTCCAGGAGTGTGGCCTAGGCCAGCACTCCTATGAGTCTATCTCTCTCCTCCCCATGTGAAAAAGACACATCTGCCCCCTTATTTTAAAAAAGAGAAAGATAGACACATGGAAGTGTTGGTGTAGGCCACACTCCCGTACAGAAAACTACTTCCCAAATCATCATTATGTGTGAATCTCAACAAAAGGACAAAGAATTTTTTTCACCACACTATCCTAGGGTTCAAAAACCCTATAGGGTTTTAGTATATTTTCCAAAATACCCTACAATATGCATCTGATGCCCGGATAAATGGGTTAGTGTGACTTAACAAAAACTTGGTCCTCAATAAAAATCGAACTTTGATGAAGTCACAAGTCAAAGGGATTATTCTCAACAAAAATCTCTTTTTTGAGGTTAGAATTCAAAGTAGTCAAGGAGGGGATTCTCAAAAGAAGACCACTTGTTGAGGTTATATATATAAATACATCAAGTCAAAGGGAAAAAGAAAGATGTGCAGCAAAAAGAGGAAAGAAATTCTTTGCCACTGGCCTGTTTCTTAATTATAACCCACTAATTTGAATCCTATGGGATTTGATTTAAGGAGTGCTTTGAGATTGAAATTCTTCTTCTTCGATCCATTGGGGTGTTTTGATCATTCTGGTTTGTTAGTTTAGTCATAAAGAGCTAGTATATATCACCAACGCCACAAAAAAGCCACTTTGGACATTGGACCATGAAAGAGAACAGCGTTTCCTCTTGGTCATCCTTTAACAATGGAGCTGGGTAGCTAGTAATTAATTACCCTAATTTGATACCCAGCAGCTTCATAATCCCTTTATAAGTATCTATTATATTTCTAAATAATATTTGGCTTTAATGGAGGCGCGCATCTTCTTTATCACATTCTGTCCTTGTTTTGAGTCTAATTCATGATTTCATGCATGTTCTCCCAATAATTGAAATTCGATCAAGTAGGAAAAAGATAAGAGTAGCATATTTCAGTTCAGTTCAGTTCAGGTGTTCTTAATCAAAAAAGAAGGATTCTCAAAGCTGTTTTTTAGGGAAAAGTGATTATATATTATAAGAACTTGATTATTCTTTATAAATGTTTCATTTAATGAGTTGGGGACAGTAATTGCAAATGTAATCAACCTTTTTTTTTTTTTTTTTTGGTAAACCAAATTTAATCAACTTAAGAGGGTATAGAAAATTAATTTGTATCTAATACCCATCATCTTTTGACCCAATAAATTCACACATAAAACAGAGAAGAAATCACATCATCATCATCATATAAATATATATATATATAAAAAATATATATATATATATATATATATATAGTAAAAAGAGAGCCTCGGATTAGAGAGAAGGCAACAAAGGGTTGCGGAATCTGATTTACATTTTAAGTATGGAATAGAGAGATCTGAGATCTCCCACCGGGAAATGGCTCGAATCCATCTAGTTTCCCTGCACGTAAGTGTGCTACGAAGTTCAATGATTTTTATCTGCTGTTGTAACTGGAGCACTGTTGTGCACATTGTGCGGCACAGCAGTAGCCATGTGTGCACAGTGGGGCCCATGTGCGCACAGCGGGCCCCACTGTGCACACATGGCCGCTGCTGTGCCGCACGATGTTCACAGCAGCGCCCCAGTTACAAAAGCGGATAAAAGTCCTAAAAAATGGTAGTGTTGAATTAAATGATATTATATATGGAAATTTCAAAATATCTTTTCTTAAAAAGGTTTTCCTATGTTAGTCTGAAAAAAAAATCCTCTCCAATTCCCCCATGGCACAGTGTTGTGCAATTTGGGATGGAGATGAGGTGCGGCATCCAACGATGCCGAGCTCAAAAAGAAAAAGAAAATAAAAAAATAAAACTAGGGCGGTACAACTTGGACCTTTGGCTGTTGCACCATGTTAGTCTCCCATAAAGTATTGCACTTAAGACGTAGTTGATATTAATTTTAGCAAAACAAAGAAGTGGGAAATCTTTAGTCTCACATTGATTACATAAAATAATAAAATGAAGTTCATATAATGGGGATTAAAAGGGTAAGGTTACATGAAACTGAGATTCTCATCTCTAGGGGTTTTAGGGTTTATTTTCAGGGGGTTCTTTTTTTTGCTAGATTGGAATTGTATCCGAAACTCCTTTGCCATCTGATAAGGTTTTCTCAGTGCCGGTAACAACTATATTTTTGTGTCATCTCACTCCAAGAGACGCCTCACTATGGGGATGGTGAGAAGAGATATATTTTACATCCCAGAGGGGCTATAATTGGAGATTCCATTCTTTCTGGTACAGAATTTTCTATAAAAATGGGAAATGCCCTACCTTTGAGTGCGATTTGAACCATTGATTTACGATGAAACCTAGAAATCGATCACTGATCCAATTTGAGTACCTCTGTGGGATTTTCAAAGGGTATCTCTCCTCTATAAATAGAGGACGCTCTAGACACTTGAGAGATGATTTTGTAAGTGTTCTATTTCTTCTTTCTTCTTTGTCTCTCTCTCTCTCTCTCTCTCTCTCTATTTTGCCTTTTATTTTATTATTTTGAGAAATATTTTGAGTTTCATTCCTCCCATTGGTACAATCCAAGTGTATTTTGGCGTGGCCAGGTAAGTGAGTGTAACAATTATTGAAAAGCCTAAAGAGTTGTTTCATCTTAGAGATCGATTTGCAAAGAGCCATATTGTATCATAGGGGCGACTACCATCTCAAAGAAAAAGACCGGTGAGATGACTTATCTCCACCATTACTCTTATCCGTATGAAGTATTATGTTCACAATTGGAAGTGTTTTTTATTTTCGTTCGTGTACTAAGCTCTACTACAATACATGGTTGCTTCTTTTCAACTTTCAAGTGTTAAGCCATTGATATAAATTCTATATTCTTAATATTTCTTTGATTTTATTTCCAAAAAATAGAAACTCTCGTAAACAGTTGAAGGGTGGAAGTGTGGAACAATCTACCGGGACCTTTATCTGCTCCATTTCCTAGGCAAATACATTTCCCCAAGTTCTTCTAATAGAGGGGATGGAAATGACCACCTTACCCCTATTCGAACACACTGCCCAGGTGGGATCCACCCCTCTCTATTAGAGGAACTTGGGGAAATGGAACGGACAGAAAATAGAGTTGATAAAAATAGCAATCTATCGTGACAAAATATTTGTAGAGTTTTGATCCAAATCACATTATCAAGGAAGGCAGTAGCTACTCTGGTAGTCTTGCAAATTACACCATGGAAAAGTAAAAGATGGCCTCTTCACATGCCCTTGGAATCCTCTACAGTACCGACGGGGCGGTAGTGCACATCCGGCGGTACAGCAGAGGCCATGTGTGCCACCTGGCCTCTGCCACATGGCCTCTACTGCACCAGCAGATGTGCACCGTCGCCCCACCGGTACTGCAAAGGATCTGGTCCCTTTGGACACCAAGTGGATTGATGCGGCATTTACTATTAATGAACTCCTAATTATGATTAGGGTTATTGATGTTTTTGGTTGGCCATTGTTGAGGTAGTGCAAGAAACTCGGGAACATGTCTATGTGTTTCCCGTTCTCTTCCTTCTCTATGTCATTTTGAGAGTTGACTAGTTATGACTTTTTTTTCCCTCTTTCTTTTAGTTAAATATAAAATCATTAACAAGCTTAGATGAAGTAGAGAACAGTAAAAGCTTTTCTGTTAAGTGCATATGTTGTGATGGGATTGGGCAATTATCACATCCTTAAGTATAATTATTAAAAGAGAAAACGGTAGGAGGCCGTATGGTTCCCTATCCAGCATAAGCTAAAATTTGATTGGTCATCATGATGTTTATTAAGTGGCTTTATTGCATTATTTTATGATTTTTTTCTTCTGTTTTTTTTAATACCGGCCATCATTCCCTTTCTATCTATTTACCACATGCAGTGGGGTCAGCCTTTAACATAAAAATTGGTTTGGTAATGATTGAATTTTTTTCATATATCAGTCCGATAAGATACGGTACCAATACCGTAGATGAGTGTAAAATGGTCCAAAAACTAATGTATCAGTTTTTTTAAGGGCAAAATGGTCCACTGATACGGGGTATCGATATCTAAGACCACGGCAAACACATCATTCTTCATAACAAGTAATATCAAATAGAAAACTAGAGATTGTGCATTCCCCGGCATGAGAGTTAGAATGGCAATGGGAGCACATAGACGGGCATTCAAACAGGGGTGGAGTGGTCATTTCATGATGTATTATGTCTGACCATAGGGGGTTGTGGGCAGTGTTCTTTTTCTTATAAATATATGGGAAAGAGAATGCCATCCGGTCACTTAGTGCATGTTGCCCTGACACAGTGGCGCGTGAGATAACCACCGCACTTCTGGAACCCCGAAAATGATCAGAGTTGCGAAGGTCATTTCGCGCACCCTGTGTCAAGGGGCAGGGACGGTGTGTCTAACGTGACCAGGTGACATTCGTTCTCCCTAATATATATTTATATGTTAACCCAAGATCCAGCCCATACATAAAAAATACATGCCCCTAAATATTATTTAGTTTTAAGCCCATAGTCCATTGGCAATTTAAAATCCCCTACTCAATTGATTAAAAGAGGAGCACCCAAAAAAAAAAATTTGGATTTTGGTCAATTTTTCCTTTGTTTATTGTATACTTGTTATATGTATAAATATTAGGGGTGCAAGTTTGGCCCTGTCGGCCCGACCTTGCTTTGGCCCGTCCTGAGCCCGAATAGGGCCTGGGCTAAGATATCTTGACCCTGAGGACGGGTTAGGGCTGGAAATTTCTTATCTTGAGTCAGGGTTGAGGCCTTAGGTTGAGCTGGCCCGGTCCGGCTCAATCCTGTTTTAAGTTATACTATAAAATATATATTGATATAGTGTATATATTATAAACTTTAAATGTCACCCATGTTTTGTTATATAATATATTATATATAAAGATAATAAGTGATATAAATATTTTATTATAGTGTTATTTTAAGTAAAAATGATAATTTTCTCCCTAGCCCAGTCCAGCCCATGCATCTACTTTCCCCCTCCCCATGATCAAATCATATTCAAATCTATTTATAACATCTATCATTCACCCCCAAAATTAACTTAATATGTGTGTGATTATATAATTCAACAAATAAGGCACCCACCCAGGGTTTTGGGTATAGGTATCAATGCTTGTATTGATAAAGAAGCATTCTATATCAGCCCATTATCGGTCAAAAACTAAAAAATGAACCATTTTTTGAGCGATACACCCGATCCATGTCAATATTGGGTACCGACGATACCAATACACCCAATCCGTATACGTATCAACAATATGAATGCCTGATACAATACCGATACCTTAAACCATGCACCTAAGAGACCAGAAAATACTCAACTCAACCAGGCTTTAACCCAACTATATGGGCTTGGCTATGTGTGTTATTTTAGACATTTAAAAATTGTTTTAAAACAATGTAGGGAAATGAAGTCAAACGTGCAAAAAGAATTTCAAAGGAAAAACCTATATATGATGAATCATATGGTTGGGATAGGTGATTAAATTTAATACGTAACCTATAGAAATAATCCCAAATAAATCTAATATAGACATGGAAAAAGTATAGGTGTAGTTAGACACCTCATTTTGTCACCCTAGATATATGCATAATGATGAATGAACGTCTCAAAATGATCAAGAGAGGTAATTGGGCCAAAAGCTTGGTGGGCTGAAATTTGAATGCCCAAACAGAACTCAGCCCTTACTCTTGGGCCTGGGCTGCCAGGCCTAGAATTGGGGTTTGGGAAAGAAAAAGTATTATACGTAGGGATGTTTACCTTTACCCCTTTAAAAACAATTTTTTTTTTTTTTATGTATACATCCATTCATACGAAAAACGCAAATTTATAAAGACCATGTATTGGAAAAGCGAATGCTACCTGGGCGCATACAGTGCGCTGCCTTTGCGCCAAACATAGGGTCATGTAAAATGACAAATGTGCCTTTTCTGGGGGCATGGCGATCATTTCGCATGCTTCTGTGTCTGAACGTAGGGGCAACGCACCGCATGCAACCATGTACCGTTAGAGGAGTTGGAGATTGGAGTTTAGGACTTCAGGTAGAGGGTGGGGGCAATGGGTGAGTAGTAGAGGGCACAGGCGATCGTTGTACAAGATGGGCGCGCAGAGGTTTACTAAGGGGAGAGCCGGAGTTCGGTACCATTTGATGACACTCCAAGAAACATTTTTTTGTGTTTTTCTGTTATAAAAAACGGAAAAACACCTAAAAACCGTTTGATAAAAGTGTTTTGTTTTTCCTGTTTCTTGAAACAGAAATTAAAAAATATGGGCAAAAGAATTTGAAGAAACAACTCTGAGGTGTTTTTGTGTTTTCAGAAAAACAAGTCGATGGAAACAAGAGGGCAAATTGTGCCCGATACTTTGGACCAATCGACCTCACAACCTCCGTCGCGTAACGGTGCCTCAAACCTCCATCGCTCTCACGAACAAAGCTCCAAGGAACTCGAACCTGTGTCTCACGACCCAAGCTCACACTCTCCTTCGTGATACTCGCCCAAGGAACGAAAGCTCCTCCATCGCTGTGAAAGGTCCAACCTGCTTCTCCTAACGAAGCTCCTCCATCGCCTCTCCAGGGAATGTGAATGTACAACTTGCTTCTCTGAACGAAGCTCCTCCATCGCTGTGAAAGGTCCTTCAAGTTGATCCCTCCCTATGCAAGCTCGATTTCCGGCTCTGGTCTTTGTGGAGCGCAATCTCTGCAACACATTCACCCTATAGGTATGCTATATCGCCCTCTCTTCCTCCCTTATTCTTTCTATAACTGATACATCCATCTCTTCCATCTCTGTTTCGAACTTCAAACCCTAAAATTCCTTTTTTTTTTTTTTATGATTGATATTCGTTTTATGTTGATTTAAATGTTTGATTTTGGTTTGGTGACGAAGGGAAAATGATTGGTTCTTTCCTTCTCTTTTGGGTCTGGTTTGGATCTCTTTTGTTGCTTGGTTTGATTTTTCATTCAATTGCGTTGGAATCTGAATTTTCCAGATTGATAATGCCTGCTTGAATAAGAGATATAAGAGATACTTTTCAAGTGGGTCTCTGGAGTCTGGACTCTGGCCTTACCCCATTGATTGGATAATGTAGTAAACCTGAGTGAGAAATATGGAGACACTTTCCAGAGATGGGTTGTTAAGCAGCCTCAACTTTGATTGATTCCTATGTCCTAGCCCAGTTGATTGCAACGCCGGTAGGCGAGTCTCTTCTCAGTAAGTCCCTTCGTCTTCTCCGTACCTTGGTGAACTGATTCGAGTGTGATGATTCCTGTGATAATGAGTTCCCTTGTCCTTCTCTGATTCGATTGTGATGGGTCCTTTGTTTATCTTCTCGAGTGTGATGAACACTATTTTTCTTTATTTGAGAAAAACCACCACAATTAACTTGACTGTGTTTTTTCTTCTCAAAATTTTGGCGCCCCTTTTTTCCTTCCCTTGCCCAAGCTCCTCCCCCTACTCTTTACTCTCTTTCTTATGTACATTTAGAGATCACTTATTTAGCTTCTTTTCCGAGTCTTATGTTCAAAATTCTTTAGATTTTACCTATTTAATGATAATTGATTGTTCCTAGATTGATGAATCATTCATGGCTTTGAAATTACATTTTGTGAATTTTTCATTGAAAGTTTCATGTTAGAAGATCCTATTGTCTATTCTTTAATCTTTAGTCATCTATCTTCCTCTCCCAAAAAAAAATATAAGAGTAATGATTGTCTTTTCTGTTTTTGTAAGACTTATAGTTCACTTATATCCTTTCTCTTATGAATGAAAGCAGTAGATGGGAATATATGCGGGTCTATGTTTTGCTTCAGTTTGGGCTTAGATGTGGTTCTGCCTACTTGTATAATATGCGTTACAATTGATAGTTACATAATTGTATTTACATTGTTTTCTTTGTTCTGAGTGATTATTTCAGGTATGGATGTGGCACATTGCTATCTAGATGGCAATGCTGATGCGGTTGAGTTTTGCCCACATCAATCCTTCCACCATCTTCTAGCTGCTTCAACATACACATTACAAGAGGGTGTTCAGCCGAGTCGGTCAGGAAGCATATCCCTTTTCTCTGTCGATGCCAATGCTTGCAGTCTTAACTTGCTCCATCGTGTAGAAACTGCTGGCATCTTTGATATAAAATGGAGCCCCATCGAAATTGGTGCGGGTCCCCTGTTAGGGCAAGCTGATGCTGATGGTTACCTGAGACTTCATAGTTTGGAACACAGTTTGGATGGACCAGAAACTAGAGGTATGACTGAGTTCTATTTCTATTTAGCTTTGAGTTTTCAAGTTACGAGACAAAGATGTATTAAAAGATACACACTGGAAATGAATGGCTGGCAAAAACTTTATAAACATTATTTATCTACTTTCAGTTGCTTGAATGCCAACTTTATAAGAGACCTAATGGAACTATTTGATTACTTTTTGGCAAATATTATTTGACTTCACATATGTTCTATTTTCCTTTAGATGTTGATAGTTGTTTCTCGTCCTAGTGATTTATGTTGTGTTGTCCTTATCTATTAAATGGGCAACATATTTATGTTGTTAGTGCAATCACAACTATTTGCATAAGTTCAGGGATCCATATTGACATTCTTCCTGAACCATGCTAATCCTGTGTGTGTGTGTGTGTGTTGTCAATGAGTAATTAGGGAAGTGTTCCGGCAAAACATTCTCTTGTCCTTTAAATTATATGAGACACCCTGAATACTAAGCTCTAGGCCTATTTATAGATCTACAGCATCTGGAATTATGCCAATTTTTTGTAATAGAACCACAAGGTTTCTTCATCTAATAATCCTCCCATCTCCAGAAGAGGTTTTGATTAGCTGTGGTATATTGCATTTATTAATGTCTCTTTCTGCTATATGTTTGCAGTAGCCTGTCAACCTGTGATTTGTAACTACTATTCTCCTCTTACAGTGACTTTTTTTGGTTTGTCTCCATACATGCAACAGCTGAATACCCGTTCGACTTCGAACATTTGCCCAGTTGATTGGGCTTATCAGTAATTCCCAAAAGATAGTTTCTTTCACTTCACAGACTGCCTGCAGAACTTTTGTAGAATATTTTATATGGATTAGGGATCACTTGCAGTTGGCACTTTATTAAAGGTTTCACTCTTACAGGATTAATGTTGCCAATTGATTGTAGAAGATGCAATTTTTTTAAGACTGAAATACGCATTATGGTGTGCTTAGGTTTCATTTTAGGTCCATAAATGGTCTTATTCAAACTCTTGATCATGTGTTTAGAATCTATCCCTTCCTTAACACCATGTGGAGGTGAGCTTGGGCCTAATAAACCATTTTATGCAGAACATTTTTCAAAGGCAATGCAGTTCCTCTTCTTTCATCTGCAGTTTTGTGTCAAGTTTTCTATTTCTGTGGGTAACTGCAACCCATGCCCCTCCCAGACTTTGACATAGGACTGTTGTTACGAGTATATCCTCGTGATACGGTCTCCTACATTAATTGTATATATTCTCATCTTTGTTATGTTGTGAGTTGTAGGTACCAGGCAGTCACTGCACACATTTTGACACATATTGTTATGATAACCATCATTCATTATTAAGGGTGTCAAAATCAAACCGAAACTGTTTATCAAAATTGAATTGAACCATTAAATCTGAACCAGTGAACATTTATAAATGGTTTAGTTTTGGTTTAAAATGAAATTGTTTATTAAACGGTTTGGTTTTGAACCATTAAACTAACGATTTTAATCTGTGTGAAAACTGTTAACTTGAATATAAACCAAATCGTTGAAGGACCGTTTATGAACCTATTACCTCTTCCTTACGTCTATGTCTTATCTCTTTGAGTTTCAGAGTCACAAAATCCAGGCCAAAACTGTTAACAAAACGTTTAAGGACTGTTTATAAGCCTATTACCTCAAATCGGTAACAAAATCAAAACTAAAATGCTTAAAACCGTGAAACCGAAACGTTTATAAGCCAAGAAATCGAAACCGTTTAATGAATGGTTTTGGTTTGATGGTTTCATAAACTCAAACTGTTAATAAATGGTTCGATTTTAAATTTTTAATGTCTACCTACTACATTATGTACCAAATCGAACTGAACTGTTTAAACCATAATTGCACTGTTTAACACCCTTATTCATTATCATGTTCATACACTTACTAATTACAGCTAACAAATCCTAGTATTGAGAAGCCCCATTTCTATCTTCAAAATTAAAATGAACATAATGCAAACTGAAAATCCAGACAATGGAACTCAGATGCAAGGGGGCCCAATGATCAAAAAAATAAAATTCATAAAAAAAAAAAATCTGTGATCAGATCTTAGATGAAGGGAGTAACTACGTTCTTAAGGGAAGAAATCAGATAAATGGAAGGGGAGGGAAGATAGATGAGATCGATCTGATTGGGAGAAAAAGAGAGGAGAAGAAATCAGGTTTTGGATACCAATCCCGTATTCCCGTATGCATTGCTCAATAACAAAAACATTTAAAAACAAAAAAAAAACACTCATTCTTTACTTAAATCATTTCTAATTGATGGGGTCTAAATTTTCTAAATTGCCTCATAAAAGGACTCCTAAGCACACTCATATGCTTGATAAGTATATGAACTCAAAACAGAACTCTATCTAGCTTTTAAGTATTCTAATCTAACTCAGACACTGAACTTAACTATTAATTCCATGTACTAACTTTATACCTACTACATAGCTTTATAATTTAGTCCCATTATAATGAAGTCCAGAAAAATAAAAGGCCCAACCTATAATATACCTAAAGGTTAACTTCAGCTCATTGGACTGCCACCAGCACCTTATGGACCTCCCAAGCTTGCGCAAATGCCTCCATACAGGATAATTTCTAGTGCAACTGCATCAGAATAGAATGGTTAGTTAGTGATTTCGTTGTTATCACTCAGTAAAATGTGCTTGTAATCATCAACTATCTGTCAGAATAAAAGTTCCTACTGCTATGTGTGATATGATTTATTTGTATAGTGGCAAGTGAACTGAGATAGTTAAAGTCTAAGTAGGATGGATTATTTCATCTGATGCAGGGCATGTTCTGAGAGAAGTTGGTGGAGAAAATGTTAGTTCTTCGATGTGCCTGTGCCTAGACTGGAATGCATCAGCCTCATCCATCTCCCTTGGGATTTCAGATGGTTCCATCTCAGTAGTCACCCTTGGAGAGGCCCAACTACAGAAACAACAAGCTTGGCAGGCACATGAATTTGAGGTCTGGGCTACATCTTTCGATATCCATCAACCACAATTGGTGTACTCTGGCTCGGATGACTGTAAATTCAGTTGTTGGGATTTGCGGGAGAACCCTTCACAGTTGGTGTTTCAAAATACCAGAATTCATAAGATGGGTGTTTGTTGCATTACAAACAGTTCCAGGGATTGCAATACAGTGCTCACTGGGAGCTATGATGAGTACCTTAGGGTTTGGGATTTACGATCAATATCTAAGCCTCTAAATGAGATCGCAATTGGTTTAGGAGGAGGAGTTTGGAGAATAAAGCAGCACCCTTCAGTTCCAGACTTGATATTAGCTGCATGTATGCACAATGGATTTGCAATTGTGAAAGTTAGAGAGGAAAGTGCTGAATTAGTGGAGACATATGTCAAGCATGACTCTCTGGCATACGGAGCAGATTGGCAACGCGGAGAATCAAGTGATAAAAGTGGAAGAGGAAAAGGGTCCTCCACAGTAGCTACTTGTTCATTTTATGATCGCCTTCTTCGAATTTGGATGCCTAAAACTCAGATGGTTACATGACTTAAAATGCATGATGTTCCTCAATATATCTTTGGTTCGGTATGCCGTGTCTTTTTCTGGAACTTCATCCATTTCTCATTAGGTATGTTCCCTCTCTTGGAAAATCTGGAAGACAAGAAACCGAGCTATTTTTCAGCATGTGGATCCCTCATTACTTGGCACCTTTATGGCTTTCCAAAGTGCTGTTGAGGCATATTATTTGAGCTGGGACCCAAAGTCTCTTGTTTGTATGAGAGCCCCGCTTGCAGTATCTGCTTCACTACCGATTGTTTCGCCTTTGCATGTTCTCATTACCACAGATGGTGCCTGGCTTATTCACAACAAGCATGGTGGAAGGGGAGTCGTCATTCGGTCTTCTACTGGGGAGTTCATTGCTGCTAGATGCTTCTTTTGTCTGGGCTTCTCTGCTCTTGCTATGGAGGTGGAGGACATTCGTGATGGACTTCTTGTGCATGCTTTGAAGCTCCATTTTTTGATTGTTTTGTCGGACTGCCAACCTCTGATTGTGAGTCTCCAGTCTTCGGCTGTATTGCTTGATTGGGCTGCGGAGGTTATTGTAGAGAATATTAGAGCTTTGCTTCCTTGGTTTTCTCATGTGTCTTTCTTTTTTGTTCCTCATTCGCATACCAAATAAGCTCTGAAGCCCACTTTTTGGCTTCTGGTGCTTTGAAATTGAAGCTTTCTCGTGTATGGTTAGTCACACCTCCTGCTTTCCTTCCTGATTCTGTTGTTCTTGATTGTGGGAGATTTTCCCTGATCTTTTTTCTTAATAAAGATTGCTTTTTCTGACCAAAAAAAAATACTACAAGTGAAGGTAGCAAAAGAATATTGACCTGTACCATGTTAGCAATTGATTATACAGCCAATAGATTGCCACCCAAAGAAACACACTTAAGGATTCTGTGTGACCTCTGATTGGGATGAGCTTAAATTAATGATGTGAGCTATTAGAAACAAGTGAAAGGACAGAAACTTACAGGCAACCTTCCTATATCCCCATATGCAGTAAGTTTATAATTTTTATTTGTAGTTACCTTCTTGACAGAAGCAACTTGGTTCAAAAGTGTATAAACAACCATCTATGGTATCTATTGGCTTTTCTAGTTATGTGTTTGCAGTGATGTATGTACCCTTTATGGCAGAAACAAAAATTTGCACTAATCATAGATATGAAACCTTATCTGTCATCTTTCTTTTTTTTGTCTCTCTCACAATTTTAATTCTTCTTGCACAATACTCTCTGTTTTTTTTTTTTTTTTTAAAAAGTTGGGGTTGGGCGGGTTAGTGACGTATTGAGAACTTAATATCTGATAATGTTTACATTTTACAACCCTAAATGGGTAAGGGAATCTACTGTAGAAATCCAAAATAATTACCATTTTGGAACATAAAATTAAAATATTGCTGACAGAGGAGGATGCATTGAAAAATTTCTGCATTCTGTTTAACAACTATTAGTTGTTGGACATATTGTGGAAACTTTGGCAAAAAATCATTAAAAGTTCTTCTCCCTTTTTCTACTAGGCTTAGAACCGTTTAGAAGTTGGTACCGTACCGTCCCGTCCCGTCCCGTCCCATTAATAATCTAGACTAGAACCTAGGTTTGGTCCTGTTAACTAAATGAGACGGTATTGGGATTGACACATTTGGTACCGATATCAGTACAAACCCATCCCAAAATACCGGGAACCGTCCAAATTGACACCCTTAGGTTTCGCTATATACCGACCTAAGTTACTACTTGTTGACTCGATTCTTCAACCTCTAAACTTGATCCGAGTTTGACCATGTCAACGGTTGATTGGTTCATTGACCAACTTGACCAGTTGATTCGGTTCGGTTTATTTTTTTAAAACCTGATTCAATTTTGTCCCATTGTTTATTTTGGTTGATTAGAATTGGAAATAGTTTCTGAGTTTGGTTTCTGTTATTTTCAAAAACGAATTATGGGCTAGAAATCATTTCTTGAAATACATTTGATTTTGACTATTTTCAGAATTGATTTATGGGTGAAATAAGTTTATGGAAAGTGTTTTAAACAACTGCTTCTATTTCAGTACTTGTTTCTGCTTCATGGAAACAATTCTATTTTAGAAAAATTGACATCCCTAGCCTCATCTTGTTTATTTTTGGACGAGCAACGCTACGAGGACCATGGGGTCAGCTATAAATCTGATGTACCCTTCCACTTGCATTGCACTACAGATAAAGCAATGAAAATTCCAGGGCTACCAAGACGATGCGTGAGAATACTATTGTGATGTTCTAGATTTTTCAATGTTTTCTTTTGCCATTTGGCAAATTCCATTAAGTCTCTTGCTGTGAGAAATAATATTTTTGTTTCATGATATACAATTTTCATTTTCCCCTCTACCTTCTAGCTTTATCCCCTTTCTTCTTCTTTGCTTTTTAAAAATCCTTGGCCTACAATAGTGTCTCAAAGTAATTAGATTATGTCCTATTTTGATCTTTCAGGTGGAGACTTAAGAGTGAGCATATATGGTTTTAACTGTCATTGGATTTGTCATACTGGTTTGGAGTTCTCTGGTTTAATCTTCATAATCTTGTTAGTCTTAGCCACAAAAAAGTACAATTATTGAGTAAAGTCATAGTACTGCACTGCAGCAGCAAGCATGTTTCATAGAACAAACCCCACTTCTTAATTATTTGTTAGATGTAAAATTTGTTACGTGTTAATGGATATAATGACAAAACTAGTGGCATTTTTGTCAATTTGGGTCTGCTTCGTGTTACACGTGGCAAACTTATTGCTTAATGTTTGGAATTGACTCGAGTTATGTTTGGGTTTGTGTCCCAAAAACCCTGGCCCTACCTTGATTGGCCTCTTTAGCTCCCAACATTGCATGGCTCAAAACAAACCCTCCATGCGTATCAGGATTTCTGTTAAAAAAACAAAATGGGCCCAACAGCCAAAAATCAAATAAGACGGTGCATCGTCTCATGTTAATAGGCCCAATAACTACTGACCCATCTCAAATAATGGCTGGCGCCACATGGCGCACATGGATGGCTGTGGACTGATATATGACCTTACACCCGTCTCACATGTTTAAACTGCAATCTAAAACCCATCTCACTACTCTTCCTCCCCCATCCCTTTCCACCCACCTCCGTCATGCCCCGTCAGCCTTCCAACCCCCTGCCATGAGCTCCAATTGTCAGCTTCGACAGTTTATAGTTGCTGGCAAGTTTTAGGGTCGATGAGCCCTGTTGAAGATATTGTCCCCAAGACCAGAGACCTCCATGGAATGAGAATGTGAGAGAATTTTACATGACCCATGGAGCTAACCATGTTTTCTACTGGGCTTCTTCGTGTCTACTATCCAATCAAGGCCACAGTACCATGCAGACAATAAAGAGAGAACAAAAAAGTACAAAAGTAAGGGGAAAGGATATTTTTATCAACCTAAAACTTTACATGTCAAAATTTTTAAGCAAAAACCCAATCAACCCACCCAATTTTTCAACAGATGAGAATGTGAGATAATTTTACATGACCTTCCTTTTTGTACAGATGAATACAGGCATTGAACAGCTATAAACAAATAACATATTTCCATTTCCAAGCTCTTCAAATAAAAGATATAGAATGTAGAGGTAGAGGGCAACAAGGAAAGTTGTGGGTTATCTAGGACCCGAGAGCTCCATTGCTTCAACCACAAGTGAAGATTCTTCTATAAAATCTGAATATCTCTGAGGGAGGTTCTCAGATAATCGGAATCTTGGGGTCTCAACCTTCTGTGAAGCCTCCCATTTCTCAGCTAGGCCGTCACCTTCTAACATCCTCACCACTTCAGACATTTTTGGGCGCTGAGAAGGGTGGAACTGTGTACACAAGAGAGCTACCTGCACCATCTCCTCTAATTCGACTCTGTCAAAATTGTTTTTCAAAATTTTGTCCACCATTATATTGAGTTTTCCCTCCTGATGAAGCTTCTTCACCTGCATAAAATTTTAACCACATTGTCAAGAGGGAACCAAAAGGAGACAGCAAGTTATACTTAAGATCATAGTGAAACAAGTCCACCATTCTTCGGTTGGGAGAAATCCTTGAACAATACTAAAGTTGAACTCATCTACAGACATCAAGGCTGAGTTAAAACACTCAAAACACGAATTTTTTAAAAGGTACAAGGAACAGTCTCATATTGGGTGACCTACATCTGTTGAATATAAAGTACAGCCTTATATTGCACCCAACAAATAAAAGGTACAGTCTCAAATGGTTGGACTGTTCAGTGCATGCAGTGGGTTACGGTACTACCATTCATTAGGCATAACCTGCTATCTCTATGCCGCCCCCCCCCCCCCCACAATCCAAAAAACAAGGATTTCATAACCTTAACTTTCTGATGGACTGTTCATATTTTACTGGAAAGAGAAATGCAATACACAACAGAGGATAACAGAAAGGTCATCTGATAGTATCAATTTTTGGTATAGGTCCATCCAGAAAGTGGGGCCTAAGGAATGTTGGCTTAAATTGAGTCCCTTACAAGAAATACATTTGGGTTGCAATGCAATTTGTGAAAATTGGCTGAAAATGGACTTTCCAATACACATTCTATAGGGGGCTATTGGGAGAGAGAAAGAGAGAGAGAGAGAGAGAAAGTACCCAATCAAGCATTACACCTTTCTGGTTTGCTTGCCGTCCAAAATCCAAAGCCCTCTGACCTGTAATGAGTTCAAGGAGCAAGATCCCAAAGCCAAAAACATCTGTCTTTTCTGATGACTGGCCAGTTGACAAGTACTCTGGAGCTATGTGGCCAACAGTGCCACGCACAGCTGTAGTTACATGAGAATCCCGGTGATCCAAGAGCTTAGCCAACCCAAAGTCTCCAACAACTGCTTCAAAGTCTTCATCAAGCAGAATGTTGGCAGCTTTCACATCGCGGTGAATAATTTTGGGGTCACACTGTTCATGCAAATACAGTAGTCCACGTGCTGTCCCTAACGCTATCCTCTTACGTCTCAACCAGTCCAACACTGGCTTACCATGAATGTGATCTGAAAATAGCGGGGGGGGGGGGGGGGCAGAGCTTTAAAAACTGAAGTATTGAGACGTGGATATACAAGTTATCATTGGACTGAAAGCCCAAAAATTGAAAAAAAGTTGGCACAAAACATGGTTAGATAATTGAAATCAACCAGTGTTCTGCAATAAAAAGTAAGTCAATGAAGTACAGCTAGGTCAATTTTTTTATTTTTTATTTTTTAAAATTTAGAACTATAACAGAAATTTCTTCAATTATTCACCTTTACAGAAAATTATATGAATTAAACAAATGTAAAAAAAATTCAAGAGAACCAAACCAAGATAGGACATTTCTAACTCCTTTAATCATTTTCATTTCTAGAAAGTAGCCTAGATTCACATGAGTCACAAGTTTATCAAGTTTCAAAATATGGCACATAAAACACAAGGCCTCATATGAGTCGAGGATGAAGCCCATAAATGGGGTAATCCGTAAACAGTTATGAAGACTGAGCATAATAAAAGGATTGCAAAGCAAATTCTAACCTTATCCATCAAATTAAAAAGGAGTGAATAAGGAAGTAACCACAAACCATGGGAAATTCTGTGAAAGGAAAAATATAGTGAAATACTGAAATAGATGTCTACATATAATTCATAATATATCTCAAATAATGAGTAAAAAAAGCAAATAGAATAAAACTGCAGAATAATGCCACAGAAGTTAAAAAATAATACAGGTAAAGTACAAAAATGTTTGCTTATCTCTGGAAAATGTCATAGAATATGCATATTTTAAAAGATGCTAAACACAAGAATTATTCTCAAATAATTCTAGCCACCAAGTCCATCTCACCTCTTAATCGAGAAGCAACACTTCCATTTGGCATGTAGGGGTAGACCAGGAGCCTTTCGTTCTCCGTCGTGCAAAACCCACAAAGTCGGAGAAGATTTCGATGGACAGCTAAACTTATCAACTCAACTTCAGTCTGGAATTGTAGTTCACCACCAACAGCATTATAGTCTTTCAACCTCTTAACAGCAACTACAGTCCCATCTTGCAAGCATCCTTTGTAAACAATTCCAAAACCACCGCTTCCTAAAATGTTCTTGGAGTTGAAATGGTCAGTGGCTGCTCGGAGCTCTTTAAATGAATACCTCTTCAAATGACCCAAGCACACCTCTGGATCATATTGATCTGCCATGCAAAACATAAACTGAGAAATGCTGGGACAATCATATTCACGGACAAATGCACAAGCAAATAAACAAACTGTCGCATTAAATACCATATAAGCATATTTAAATACAGAAAAAAGTGCTAATAAAAAAAAAGGAAAAAAGGAAAATTGGAAATAGAAATAAGTTCAACAAGGACTAAGTAAGTAATCTTATTAGAAGAGGCATTAAATGCTAAACCAGGTACAGGAGTCGAGAAGCTCAAAACTGGCTCAACTCTACCAGGAGATTTCCAAATATCAAGACCAATCTGTCATAGCAGTTTGGAATGGTGAAAACAGAGCTCATCCAACACTAAAAGAAGTTTAGATTAGATTATTAGGATTGTCTCATCACTTTTTGACTTTCTTACTTTTGACCAATAATATGTTCACAGTAGAATACAATATCTAGACATGCTTATCCCCATTTTCCACAGCATACATAGAAAGCACTGGCCTTTTAAAGATCCTTCAGTACTGGCCAACATTATGGATACAGATGGCACACCACGGGATACAGATGGGTATTTATGAGATTTAAACTATTAACTGCATCTGTATCAACTAACAAGAGAAATGACCAGGAAACCAAATCTTGATTTAAGTATGAAGGAACCAACCATTGACATCGAAAAAAATCTGTTGATTGTGCCTGTGTCGCCACCAAAGAAACAAACCCACTACAATGATGATAAAGGATGCAGATCCGAAGCTTGAGCCCAATGCAAGAGCTAGTCGGGGGCTTTTCGTTCTCCCAGGTTCTGATGGATCTGGGAAGACATGCATTTCAATAGCTTAGAATAGCCCATCAAAGACACATTATCTTACTGTTCATGTAAACAACTATATTAGTCACCTCTTAAAGCATCTGGTGGGAAATATAGTGGCTCAGGAGACACAGCAGAACAGTTGTTCTCAGAATTTGGCCCACAAATTAAAGGGTTTCCAATGATTCTGCAAGGAGAAACCGAGATGGGAAATTGATAAACATAAACTCCAAAAAGCAAAACGAGCACTTAAGTGTGAGAAAATAAAGCTTACTTGAATGTTCTTGCAGAAACTTTTGGCAGGGAACCACTTAGATTGTTATATGAAAGGTCCCTAGAAGCAAAGCAAAACCACAAATTCAGTAACAAGTTCATGGGGGGAAAGACGAAAATCCAATATGTTGTTCCAACAAAGGTCAAACTGTGCAAGTAGAAGACTTCAAGGATATGGACATACACAAGAGTGAGACCTTTAACAGTGGATAGAGACTCCGGACACGGTCCAGAAAGGCTGTTGTTATTCAGTCGTCTGGCTTACTCACAAACGAAATGAAAGAAGCATCTGTTAGCTTTCATCAAGAACACAGTTCGAGTAAACAGAGAAAATTATCCAATAGACCCTCTCTCAAATAAATAAATAAATAAAATCATTTATCAGGGCAATTATTTAATCAACTGACAATCTCCGTATGATTTTGAAGGATAATGACATTCATTTATTGGGATTAAATTAAAAGTTTAGGGTTTGGTTCTAAAAATTAAAGCAACATGAAGCTCTCCTTACTTACAGATAATTAAGGTTCTTAAGGTCTCCCAGAGAACTTGGTATCCCACCAGTGAACTTATTGTTTGAGAGATCTAGTGTTTGTAGCTTCTCCAGCTTTCCAATGTCACTAGGAATAGGACCAGAAATGGCATTGTTCTGCAACAACCTACACAAAAGTAAAAGCATTTCTAATATGTCTTGTTATGTATTCCTGATGAAAGTATGATTTTTGGAATTACCCAAAAGTATAAACATCAGTATTACTTCAGCATAAAGGAAGAAAATGCAAAATGGAGCAAAGACTCCGAGGAAGTAGCCCAGAGCCAGTAACAAACAGAAACAACTTCCAAGCCTAGAATCATAATCTGAATAATCATACATTTGTTGAGTACCAATAAGAATAGGAAGGTGGCCCCAACTTACACAGATTGCAGGTTACTGAGATTTCCGATTCCTGGAGATAATGTCCCGGATAAGCTCTGACTAGGCAGCCCTCTGGTTGCAAAAAACACAAGAAATGAGGAGTTGGAAAGATGTTTATTAGTTTCTCCGCTTTGTTTTGTTCTTAATCGTTCAAAAGGAAGGGATGAGGGACCATAGATCTTACAGAGCAGAGACGTGACCATCGGCAGAGCAGGTAACCATCCTCCAGCTACAAGGATCAACCGAATTAATGTCCCAGTTCTCCAATACGTTATAAGGATCGTTTAGATCATTTTTTATAGCCATCAAAGCTACAACTGCATCCAGATTTTAAGAAGGATGAAAAGGGAATGGGAGAGTTAGGACCATTCATTGTTTTCATTCTCTTTCCCCCTCATCAAGAGAGTTATAAGCAAAATACCCCTAAAAACACAAGAACAACATAATATGAAGCTTCAACACCATAAAAGCGTCAAAAACAAAAGGGGCTGTTCAGTAGTAGTTTCTCTGTTTCTTATGGATACTTAGATATACCAGGAAGAGAAAACTAAATGGCTCAAAAAAAATCCGAAAGCTGGGGAGAAACAGAAAATCCCAGTGGATTGTTGCTTCATTGGGCAACATTACATCAGTATTATCAGCGTAGCTAAGAAGGAACTCAAAAGAAAACAAGATCTACTGACCTTCATAGTTTATACCAGAAGGAGAGAGAGTAGCAAATGAGCCCTCCATACATGCCAAAACCAGTAAACTCATTCGCCAGAAAACCAAAAGCGTTCTTTCCATGCTCTGTTTTCGGTGCTGGAACGTCCTAATGCTCGTCTCACCACAAGCAAAAGCACAATGACTAACACAAAGAAGTCGTTCTCAGTAATCAAATGAAACTACCGCTGTAGGAAGATTATAGTGGCAGCAGGGACGCAACAGAAATATTGCTTAATTCGAACAAACTCCGCACTGAAAGAGCTCGCCCAATCAGAAGCTCAGAGCCAAACTTTGATTACCAAAGAAAGAAAACTGTCGATTTTGGCTTTTTCTTCAAACAAACTCCATTAACAGGCAAGAAGCCTCTTCAGTGGTCATACCCAGATGCCAATCCGCCAATGCTTCAAAAGGAAGCCTTTCAGCTGAACGAAATTCATTGCTAAAACCACCATTTCAGGCTCTCAGCATAAGAGAGAGAAGGAAGCAGAACTCAATGACGGAAAACTTCACCAGCAAACGATACCCAGATGCAAACGCCACCAACCCAACAAAAAAGCCACAAGCTCAGCCACAGAAAAAAAAGGAACACTAGTTCCAATTGCAACTCCTTGGCAACATTCAAACCAAAACAGACAAGAAGTAGAAGAGCAGAATTTCCTCGGGAAACAAGAGACCCATCAACTATCATATCTGAAATTCTGAAATCCTAGAGATGTGAGAATGGTGGCCGTGATTTCTATCCCATTCACCCGATCCCCACATATTCCCTGTGGGTATGTTGTTGGTTTTTATCCCTGCCTTGTTCATCCCCTGCGATTCTTGCAAATACTCTTCAGCTAAAAAGCAGAGATTGACAACAAAAACAGAACCAGACACGCAAAAGCCAATACAAATAGGCCAAAGACGACACAGATACAGATGCAAAGAGCAAGTAAAGAAGAGAAAAAGCAGTATAATCCCAATAAGGTAACTATTAGTAATCTGTAATCAAAGAATCAAAATTTAAATAAAAGGGCAAATAGAGAAGAATCATAAAAATGTGGGGTTCTTTTGTACCCTAATAATTTTGCTGGGTTGAGAGTGATTAGACTGGATAACACAGAGGGGACTGGGTAGGGATGATCACTGAAAAGATAAGAAAAAAACAAAGGAAATGAGGTTATCCAGAAAAGCAGAGTCTGAGAAAAAGAAAGAAAGGATAAAAAGAAGAAGAAAAGAGGCAGGTAAAAATTTGGCAGGTCACGTGCTTGGATTGTCTCAAGCTTTGTTGGCTGGCTTTTTTGGCCTGGATCGAACGAAAATATATATTTTTTTCCTTTTTTTTCTTATTAAATTTCTTTCTGCCATTAAAGTTAAACATTAGTTAAACAAAAAAGTGAAAAAGTGAAAAAAGAGAAAAAGCTGTTCTGTTAATTGATAATTTTCCCTTCTTCCCCTTCTCTCTATAGTCTCCAGGAGGACATACTCCATGCTAACATGCGCCTGATATTTATTTAAAGGAGAGGCCCTTTGCTTTTACCTTTAATCCATAACTTTTTTTTCTCTTTTTTCCATTGAAAAGTTGAAAGAGATCCCTCTTTCCACTTTCCTTTTTGTGTTTCTTGTTGGGCTTAAATTAAAAAGTTTTTGTGTTTAACTATTGTTGGTTACACTTGAGATTGTATCTCAATTATCTTTCTTCACACATGTAAGGTATAAGTGTGGACAGCCCATGGCTGGTGTTAGATGGGGTGAGATGGTTACCACATGGAGAGAGGATTTGGACTCATAAGGGTGTCAATCGTTTCAATTTTTTCAATTGGTTTTATTTGATTTCAGTTTGGTTTCATTCGATTCGTATACAATTTCAATTCAGTTTCATTGAAATCTTAGAATTTTCGTATTAATTTTCTAGGGTTTCATATGGTTTAGGTTTAATTCACTTCAATTTATACAATTATACTTCACCCTAAGTGAGGGAAGAGTCTAGCGCTACTACACATACGGCCAGTGCTCAACACTTTGTCTTCTTTTCACTTCCAAAAATCTTCATTTATGTGCTTTAAACAGTAGTGGAGGGGACAAATGTTGAACAATATTGTCCCTACACATACATGCAGCGTAACTGGTCTCGTAAGGGGGGGGGGGCATTAATCTTTGTATTATAGGGGCAAAAATGATAATGTACATCACAATTAAAAGTTTAAGAACATCATATAATTATTATATAAAAAGAAGGCTACCAGGCTATGGTGACGCTACATCCCCAGACACAAGAAGGATGAAATGATTATATCTCTCCTACGGTGGTGCAAGGGCCACACACGACGCAGCGTGGCTGCGGTCCCCCTCCCAATTCATTTTTTTTTTTTTTCAACCCATTATATGATTATAGACTAACTGTAAAGAAGCCTGATTATATAAAGAATATTTGTAAATTAAATTAAATGTGATGTTTTCAGATTCATTGGCTCATAAAGAAGGATTCTCATTCTCCCTTTAACTTAACTCTATTAAAAGTGCCACTATAGCCATTTGTTAGTAGAAATTGGATTCTTGCGAAAAACTTCGCTCTTTCTCTCTCCTTCTCTCCTCCTGTGATTAGTGTTCCTTCTTCCCATCTTTCAAAGCACTTTACTATTGGGGGTTAATTGGATTGGTACTTAAAAGGTGCAGAGTCCAGAGTCCTCCTAGCCCTGGAATAAATAACAAGTAAATTTGAATTCCATATTCTTTCTGCTAACTTTGTGAACAATTTGCTGGGCAGTTGGGCACGAATGGTTATCCTCTCCTGTGAAGTGCTGCACTGCATTGTGCGGCGCAGCAGAGGCCATATGGCACAATGAGCCTCATATGGTGCACATGGTCTCTGTAGCCGCCGCACGATACAGTACAACACTGTGCAGTTACTACATAGGATAAAAATTCGTTGGGCACTTGGGCATCAGAATTTAGGTGCCTCAAACAAGGCCCTATAGTATTTGTTTTTAACATAAGATAGGAAGTACATTATATTACAGGACTAAACAGTAATAGAGGAATACAAAACTATAGACAAGCAGGGATAAGGGATCCGGCTCCTCTCCAGTGAACTTGTGCGTCACACGATGTGCAGCGCACATCGTTGGATAATCGAGCTGCAAGGTGTCGACCTTTTCACCCTAAACTACACCATAGGGGAATTGGAGAGGTTTTAAATTTGACCAATACCAATTTCTGTCCAGGGGTAAAATGTAAAAAAATCAACTTTTTTAAAGAAAAATGACCAGTCCAGATCGATAGTCGTGAATCTGATACCCATGTATACACCATGATGTCGCCAGCCATTGAAGCAAGAGACTATTAACAAAGTGCTATTGTTTTTCAATCCTATCAAATTTTAGATTATTCGAGAATTAAAATTGACTTAAAATGCATTCCAAGAATGCATGCCAAACAGAGCTTAATAGATTATCTTATTCATGCGTCTTATATTATTTATTAACATGTCTCCATCATTTTTTTGTTATTTTCAAAAAATAAATAGAAGTGACAAATATTATTTTTCCAGTTTAATTGTGCTTTCTAAGATGCGCCGGAATTTTTAATTTCCAATTTCATTCCTAAAAGGGTCATGATTCAAGAGATCATGGATTCCAATCCAAATCAATAAGACTCGGTAAAAATCGGCCAATTGTTGTCAGAAATCAACTAAAATGGCCTAGAAACACCAGATCAGAATCGGCAACAGAATGGATTGCTGCAGATTGGAATTACACCCGAATTGAGAGAATCCGCGAAAATATCGACAGGAATCAACTAAAATGACCAAAAAACACCGGATCAAATCAATGCTGATTCGAAATTTTGAATAAATGGATTTGGCCGATCCACTCTCGATTCTAAAACAGTAAACAAAAAGGCAACTTTGAAATAACCTTAATACAAGAGGGAATAGCTAAAATACATGGAAATGATGAACTCTTAGGGCTGTTTGTTTGACTGGAAGGATGGGATGAGATTGTGAGATTGTTGTGGGATTGGATTTCAAAATGTAGTGGATTGGAGAATAAAGGGGTGGGATTTTTATTTTTTCCATGAATAGTAATCAACATGGTTTTAGTACACGGTATTGGAATAGTTATCGATCAACTCGAAAATTGATATGATATCGGAACAGATCGACCATATTGAGCAAATTTGTCCTTGATTCTTCTTTTAAAAATGAGTTTTTGATTATTTTACCGCTTATCTGTACCGTATCATCGATACGATGTTGACACAATATCAGATTTAGTCACCTGCAAAATCGGCACATATCGGGCAATATATATCTATACTTCAAACCATGTTAACCAAAGTCTTTTGGTTTTTTTTTTTTTTTTTTTTTTTTTTTGATGAATCTTTGGATAATATAGGGGCAGGATTTTCCAATACCACATCAATACTTTGTCATCCTAATTCTCTCAACTCACCTAAGTCCCCGTCAAACAAACGGGCCTTAGAGACATGGTTGATAATACTGGTCTTGGATCGATGGATTCATCCGGATTTATCAAGGCTGATCCCGTTACTTGACCAGTCCATTACCGGTCCATTGGTACATCTCAGGGGTAAAAGGTCATAAAAATCGTTTTTATGAACCGATTCAGAGCGATCCCAATCCGATTTCCCAGAACTGAAACCATGGTCAGAGAGGCAGGCATGGGCATCAATAGAAGTGCCAAATTCTGGAATTTGCATTGGATGATTCAAAAACCTCTCAATCTATCAGTCCCCTTCACTTGTCAATCAGCTTTAGTCCCTCCCTCATTGTTCAAAAGCTCAAACTCCAAAAAGAATAATACTGTAGATCCGTAGAGGCATATATAATATGATATATTATAATAATAATAATATTACACTAGTGTTTACTGTATGTCTAGTGAAGTGCTTTGGTATTCCATTATAGACACATATGACAAATGCTAACTATTGTTAGTATGTAAAGCCGCCATACTTTTAAGTTTTAACCCTAAGAACACGGAATCGTGGGACCCACATACTTTTAGGAAAAGTTCGTTTCATAGATAAGGTGGTGGGCCCTGTGCATTCTTACGGACCTGTCCAAGAGCGCCTGGCCCTTGCACCACGGGGGACAAATGAGAGAGTACTTAATAGCATGGATGAATTTTTATTTTATTTTATGAGGGGTAGGGCAGTAGTTTCATAGGCTTTTGTATTTGGATACAGGGACACACAACTAGCAGACTTAAGGGGTGTCAATTGATCAGATTCTGGGTTGTTGGTCTGGTTTTTTAATGATTCTGGACTTAAGGGGTCAGGATTAGAACCAGATCAATAAATTAATCGATTCTAAAACTGAGATTCAAGATCATTAGCTAATAGGTGGGTCGATTCCAATTTTTAAACAGTTTTAAACAATTCAAAACAAAAATAAATTTCTAATACATGTTATAAATATTTAATAATATTATAATAAGACATTAATTTCAATCACATGGAATATGTAATCCACTATCATTTTATCTCAAATCACAGATCCAGTTTGTTTAGGTAATGACCATCTTGTTGATGTCGTATCACACACACACACACAGGAGCCATGGTGTCCATAAAGAACTTTTATTTTTTTATTTTTAAATTCTCATATACGTGAAGAAATTACTATTTTTTCCTATAACAGAATGAAAAGGGGGAGGGAAAAAGTAAACTTTCAAATGTACACGATTTAGTGCCTCAATTTTGATTTCAGATCATACGATTCATCCGATCCAATTCCTCAAACCTTGGGAGTTAACCGACCCAGTAGAATTGAAACAGAAAATAAAAGAGTTCATTTAAATAAGAAATGACTGGTTTGCTGGAGAATTTGGAAGATCTTAGAGCCTAGGGCTGTATTTGACTTGGTATGGTTGGGAGACAAATTGTGAACTTTCCCTACATCATTTTCTTCCTCACTATAATGGAAAAGTGGGATGGACTTACTTTTGCATTTAGGAGCTATTTGCTCTTTCACGCGCAAAAGAAACAGTCGGCAAGCCCTACAGCGGCTCCATCAACTTAAGTACCACCATGTGATTTAGGATTCGCAGGCCTTGCGAATGTCAGATGGAGAGGAGGTTTTTTCGGGATGCAACTCCACTTCAGGGAGTCCATCACTGTCTAGTAAGGCATTCAACAGTTGAGCTGATTGGGGGCATGTACCATGATGTGCGCAGGCACATATCAAGCTCACTGGGGACTCCCTCCCTGATGGGGGTGGCTGGAGAGGAGCCCGACATTTTTTTGTCATAAAAAAATATAAAATTCACGTATTATATATATATATATAATATCGATGTACATAAAATCTGTGAATTTTTTCCATTATCTATGAAAAAATCTGTAAAATAAATTCTTTGGATTATATGATCAAATACATGAACTTAAATGGAGGGTGGGTTCCATTTCTAGTACTTCTCTCCCCTGGGATCTGATGATGGGGTCCATAAAATCTAGTTGATTACCATTGGATGGTCAGATCTGGGAAAGAGATTGATGAACGGTCGACCATGTATCATCCACGACTTCATATTATAGGGAAAGGGTGGTTTTGGTATTTCAAGGGAGGGCTTTGTCCTCATCCCCAAGGATTTCAAGAATGACGGTGCACCATGCATGTCAGTAGACTCAGTACTCAGTACATGATTCCTTTTGCTTGTTTAATTTCATTTCTCTTTATTTTCTTTACTTTTCATTTCATTTCATTTCATTTTTGGGCATCCAAGCATAGCCTTGGTTGATTGTAATTGTACTCTAATCGTATGCCCAAATCCTTAAGTCACCTATCCCTATAGAAAAACTTCTCTAATATTCTATTTTATATTTTGTCAGCGTCACAAAACCACCCACCTCGCCATGTCGGAGTGCTATTATTTAATTTATCTAATTAAATAAAACTATCCTAATAGACTTCATATTCTTAGTTTCCTACCACCTGACCCGACTGTGTCCAAGAACGGGGGATGGAGCGGGTAAAACCCAATATGGGAATAGGATTCATTGGTGGATAATTCTGGATCCTCTATTTGCGAGCTGCTCTTACTTCTGTGTGCCCCACACACGGCAAGGTGGAAAAGACCGCCTCTTTGCTTGGGCAGGGGTAAGGTGATTTTTTCGCTGTCTTGTTGTAACTGGGGTGTATACGGCAGTGGGGATAGCTCGGCAATAGAGGACCCCAACGCTTCATTGGTTGTTTATTTGTTTTTTTTCTCCCCCCCCCCCCCCCTCATTTTGGATTAAGTTTTCCTTCACTTGCCACACCTTGGTTACTTGACCCTATGATTGGATTATTATAATGTTTTATTGGAGGTTTTAAAGATTTTGTGAAATTTTAGAGTTTCATCCAAGGTGCAGTCTTTTTTATGAAAGATGTGCTGAAGCGCTATTAAGATTTTGTCCAATTTGAAGTATAAGTATATTGTTCAGTCTAACATTGAATAATTATCATTGGTGTGTGGTTTGTGTGATTACACTTTTACTAAAAAAAAAAAATAAAAATTGAATAATTATCACCTTCAATTCCTCTAGTAGGGAGGGAGTGGAACCCATCTTGGGCAGTGTCTTCGGACAGGGGATAGGGTGGTCATGTCCATCCTCATGTGAGGAATTAAAGGAATTGGATGGGGCAGCGAATTGGAGGGGATAACGATTCGTCTAACATTTGCCTTGGATGTGGGTACAACTTTGAGACTGTGGAGCACACATGTAGGGGTGCCAATTTTTAGACCGGAATCAGAACCAACCACCTATTAGCTTATTGGTTTGGATCTGGATTTGGTTCCAAGAACCGCTAAGGAACTATTAAGAAATTGAAGAAATGCACATAACTCCTACCCTAAATCGCATGATATAAATATAATCCTTAATAGAAAAAGAGGAATTGTCGAACTTGGGAAGTCAAATACTCAAAGATGAATTAAATTGTTGTTAACGAATATTTCCTCACTACAAATTATGAATGTAAGATTTCATTGTTGTCCAAACCAGAAAATAAATCGATCTAAACCGGTATTAATCTGACATTGAAAAATTGAAATAAATCCAAACTGCACCGGATCAAAACTGATCGAAAACCAAAGTTTTTTAACAGTTTGATTTTGATCTCACTCATTTCGAGATCAAAACCAATTGAACCCAACCGAAACCAAACCGAAACAACCGTTTGACACCCCTAAAAATAAAAATGTGAAAGAAACCTGTTGCGTCAAGAAATCGTCGAGCGGTCCTGCGAGTGCCGTCACCTGCAAGTGGACCAAAGGGGTCAATTAGAGAGAACCGGTGTGGTCCCGGCCTAGGGCTCTCCGATGCCAAAGTTAGATCTCCTGGCGCAAACAGATGAATAGTATTTATTCAGTATGAGTTTAGATGTCCCTTTAAGGGTGGTGTACCTTTCCTTTTATAGTAGTGTATGGCTGTGTGGAGAGTCCCAGTTTGATGGCGATTGTGCCGTTGAGTGGATAGAGGCCCTGGGTAACAGGACTCTATCTTGATTGATCATCTCCCCGCGGGAGGGAGTGTCCTAGTGGTATCAAGATCCTTGGTGGATAGATACCCGCGTGTGGTGATAACGTCCTTGGTGATTGAATCCGTTTGGGGGACGTGACTTCTAAGCGGTGGCCTAGAGTCCTGGTGGTGACATGAGTCTGTAGCGATACGATCGGGTCATAGATGAGTAGCCCCGATGTTCGTGCACGTCACGTCTGCTGCCACAATGCCGTGCCTGGGTGAGAGGCCACGCCTAGGTGAGGTCGCGCCCATGGCCCCCCGCGCCCCAGGGTCGCACCCGGGTGAGGCCGCGCCGGGTGAGAGGCGGCGCCGGATGTGGCCCGCCTAGGTGAGGCCGCTCCGGGTGGGCCGTGCCTGGTGAGAGGCTCGCCGAGGATGTGGTCGCGCCTAGGTGAGGCAGCGCCTAAGTGGTGGCCGCGCCTAGGTGTGGCCGCGCCTGGGCGAGAGGCCGCGCCTGGATGTGGCCACGCCTTGGTGAGGCCGCGCCTAAGTGGTGGCCACGCCTGGGTGAGAGGCCTCCTGGGTGTGGCCGCGCCTAGGTGAGGCCGCACCCGAGTGGAGGCCGCGCCTGGGTGAGGCCGCGCCTGGATGCTGGCCCCGCCTGGGTGCTGGCTGCGCCCGGGTACTGGAACCCCGGTTCGTTCCCCTTGGTTTTGGAGCGGGTCGCCCTGTGACAAATGGCGGCCACTGATTGGCCCGGTGAATATTGGATGTATCATTTGCCCCCCACTCTCTTGGGATAGGATGTCCAAAAGAGTAGATGCCTTTACATAGTGAGGGGTCCGCCGCGAATAGACCTTCCTTACGGGGCTTGCTCAGAATCTAGTAATGAGGTAGGAGAGGTTGGGGGTTCAAACCTTTCCTCCCGCACTTTTTCATCTTTTGTTTTTTATAGACATATGTCCTTCTCCTTCACTTTTTCTTCTTTCACTTCTCATTCCTCTTTCTTGTTTTTGTCCTCTTTTGGTGCCCACCATATGTTTGTCTTTGGGTCACCTAGCCTAGTATCCATTTTTGCTTGATTTTGGGTCCTTGTGTTTGCTTTGTGCTCACTTGGTGTCTTGTTTCTTTGGAGGGCCGGTGGTGCTTAGCTTGAGTGCCTTGTCTCTGGTGGTCTCTGTCACTTGATCGTGCCAGTGGTGTGGCCGCGTCGTCGTGTGCACTGCCTCCCCGTTCGATCGCCTTCCCTTGAGGTAAGTTCGACCCCTTCTCTTTCTTTTTCCTTTTTTTTTTTTTTTTTTATGCAGGGTTGCGCCTAGGTGAGGCCGCGCCTGCGGGAGCGAGGCCTCGCCTGTGGGGTGTGAGGCCTCGCTTGGGTTGCCGCGCTTGTGGGTCTTGAGGCCACGCCTGGGGTGGTCTCGCCTGTGGGCGTGAGGCCTCTGGGTCGTCGCGCATGCGTGAGGCCGCGCCTAGGTGGTCCCCGCTGCGGGTGTGAGGTCGGCCGGGATGGTCTGTGCTGTGGGTGTGAGGCCACGACGTGGGTGTGATGGACCCTCATGCTTGTCCACTCTCCTTCTTCTTTCTCGTGATGGATTTTTGTTTATACTTTGCGGTGGTCTTCATTTCATTTTTCTTGTTAGCTTCTTGTGCGGGAGATCGTTGCTCGAGCAAGTAGCTAGTCCGCTTCATTATTTATCCATGTCATCACCTAATGACTCGATCCGATGCGGTCATGGTTGGATCCCTTGAGGATTCTTCTTCCCCGCGGATACTTTTTCTTTTTGCCTTCCCCTGTTGCTAGTGAAGGGGAGGAGGAGGTTCTGGAGATTCCACCCCTAGTAGGGGTCGTAGGGCCTCGAGCTTCTATTTCGTTGGTGATCTTAGGAGTAAGTTGGCTTTCATTCCTAGCGTCTTGACTTCTTCGGACTTGGTGGTTCGCGTCGGAGAAGACTCGTGATTATGACTTCTCAAGGTTCCCCGAGGTCACTACGTGCTACCCGAGACCGCTATAGTGGCTCGTGTCTCTCCCGAGGATGATGTTGTGGTGACAGAGGAGGGTGCGGTCTTACGGAGGAGAGTGTTGCTCGCCCGGTGAGGCCGATATGATGTCTCCTTCTCGGATCGAGGGCGCTCCTCCACTAGATGCCCCCGATTTTATAGATGTTCTTTTTGGATGTTGACTTTTTGGATGATAATTTTTGGATTGTGATGCTTGCTTTTGTATGTACTTGACTCTTTCTTTAGATGTTGATATGATTTGATCCTTGTCGCTTTGATATTGATCTATGCAATCTCATGTAGTTGGCATCCATAGGGATGCCTTGTCTCGTGGTCCCGGACCTTAGTGGCATGACGCCTCGGTGGTGGCATAACACCTTGGGCATAAAGCCTCGGTGGTGGCATAACGCCTTAGGCATAAAGCCTCCATGGTGGCATAATGCCTTAGGCATGAAGCCTCGATGGTGGCATAACGCCTTAACGTAAGTCGGTGGTGACATAAAGCTTTAGGCATGAAGCCTCGGTGGTGGCATAAAGCCTTAGGCATGAAGCCTCGTGGTGGCATAAAGCCTTAGGCATGAAGCCTCGGGGTGGCATGTTGCCTTAGACATGAAGCCTCGGTGGTGGCATGACGCCTTAGGCATGAAGCCTCGGTGGTGGCATGACGCCCAGGCATAGAGCCTCGGTGGTGGCATGACGCCTTAGGCTTAAAACCCCGGTGGTGGCATGACGCCAGGCATAGAGCCTCGGTGGTGGCATGACGCCTTAGGCATGAAGCCTCGGGGGTGGCATAATGCCTTAGGCATGAAGCCTCGGTGGTGGCATAAAGCCTTAGGCATGAAGCCTCGGTGGTGGCATGACGCCTTAGGCATAGAACCTCGGTGGTGGCATGTTGCCTTAGGCATAGAGCCTCGGTGGTGGCATGACGCCTTAGGCTTAAAGCCTCAATGGTGGCATGCGCCTTAGGCATGAAGCCTCGGTGGTGGCATGTCGCCTTAGGCACGAAGCCTCAATGTTGGCATGTCGCCTTAGGCATAAAGCCTCAATGTTGGCATATCGCCTTAGGCATAAAGCCTTAGTTGAGTAGTAGAAGAAGCAGAGTATTCCCGAAATTTTTTTCAATTCATCCTTGAAACCGTAATGCCATCTACTGCTACTATTGGTGGTGCCAAACTCTGTTGTTGTTACTTTTTCTTGATAGTACTTCTTCAAGTATAATGAGTTTCGTGTACGGTCTACCTTCTTGCCCCTTGGAGTCTTCAAGCGATAGGTCCCTCGGACGTATCCGCTTGGAGACTATGTAGGGTCCTTCCCGTTGGTGGTCGGCTTCTCTGCCTTGGTGGGCTGTGATGCACTTGCCCTCCGTAGGACTAGATCTCCCTGGTAGAATAGTCTTTCCTTGACCCTGGCATTATAGTACATGGCAAGATATCATTCTTTGTAGGCGACGTTCCTTAATAGTGCTCTCTCACGGACCTCATCTATAAAGTCTAGGTTACTTGTAGTCCGTCGAGATAGTATCGTTCATTGAAGTGCAGAACCCTATGGGACATGGCGCGAGACCTCTTGGCGCCAATGCGTCGATGCCATATGCTAGGCGGAAGGGCTCTCTCCTGTGGGTGTCCAGATCGTAGTTCGGTATGCCCACAGGGACGCTTGGCAAGCTCTTCGACCCACTTTGCTTTGGCTCCCTCTAGCCTTTTCTTGACTCCTTCCAAGTAGTGTTACGTGGGTGACCTCCACCGACCATTGGCTCATGGGTATGCTACCGACACAAGCCAATAGTCAAGTTGTAGCTGTGATGAGAATGCTTGGAATTTGGGGTTGTTAAATTGTTTGCCGTTATCCGAGATGAGGATCCATGGTACCCGAACTCGTAGATGACGCCGTCGGACGAACTTCTCCATCTCTGCCTCTATTATCTTGGCCAAGGTTTAGCTCGACCCGCTTGGTGAAGTAGTCAATCGCGACAACCAGGTACTTTCTATTTTCCATGTGCGGTGAAGTTGCCTAAGATGTCCGGTCCCCACATAGCAAAAGGTATGGGGTTGAGGATTGATGTCACTTGGTGGCGGGTAGATGGGGTTGGGCGAACAAGTGACATTGCTCACACGTCTTGGCATATTGGATGGCCTCCTCTTGCATTCGTGGTCGACCCTAGTCACTCGGCGAAGGATTTTGTAGGCTAGGCTCGTCCTCCCATGTGGCTTCCGCATATCCCCTCACGGACTTCGCTAGGGGCGTACTCGCCCCCTTGGGTCCTAGGCACCGAAGTAGTGGTGCTGTTGCCCCCGCTTGTACAATACCCCGTCTAGGGACGGTGTACTTTGCAGCTCTCGTCTTGATCTTCCTTGCCTCGGCCTTGTCTTACGGTAAGACGTCGTCCCGTAGGTAGTTGAGTATAGGGTCCATCTAGCTAGGCCCCTCCTCAATCTCATTAACTTGCTTCTCCCGGCATGTTAGCTCATGTAATATCTCCACGCACACTTTGCATTGGCCAGGTTTACGAGTTCATCATTGGGTAGCCTGGACGGTGCATCAACAGATTGCATTCTCGATCCTTAGAACTCGAACCATCTCGAACTTCCTGACCTCGGACCTCGAACCTCAAACTTCTACCATGGTTTGTCGATAATGGTCCTTGGCCATGGCCAAAGACCCCCTTTTTATTTTTCTTCCTTCTCTCTCTTCTTCTTTGCTTTTGGACAGCAGCCTTTGACGGAGGGCACCCATTCATGAAATTTTTTTTTTTTTTTTTTTCTCTATTGATAGGTGACGTCCATTAATGATGACCATAGCCCTTTGGCCGTGGCCTCTTGGTCGTGGTCTTTTGGCCATGGCCTCTTGGCCGTAGCCACTTGGCCTCTCTCTTTTGATAGGTGACGTCCATTGATGACGACCATAGCCCTTTGGCCGTGGCCCCTTGGTTGTGGTCTTTTGGCCATGGCCTCTTGGCTGTAGCCACTTGGCCTCTCTCTTTTGATAGGTGACGTCCATTGATGACAACCATAACCCTTTGGCCGTGGCCCTTGGTCGTGGTCTTTTGGCCATAGCCTCTTGGCTGTAGCCACTTGACCTCTCTCTCTTCTTCCCCCTCTGTTCTCCCTCTGTCTCCGGTAAGGTGCATTCAACGCGAAGTACGCCAAGGCTTGGCCTTTGATGGCAGTCTGGGTTGGAACCCGAGGTCATGCTCACTTAACTCCACCGCCCATGTTATCAATCGCAGGAGATGTCCATGCGTGCAGATATCTTCTTGGGGTAGGTGCGTGAGGACTATGATGGTATGGGCTTGGAAGTATGGTCGAGTAGCTTCTCGGCCGTCGTTACCAATGTATAGGCTACCTTCTCGATCCTAGTGTACCTGGTCTCTGCATCGATCGGGACATGGTGATGTAGTAGATGGGCCTCACGGACTTTGTCTTCTTCCTTGCGATGCTAGATCCCGACCCCGAGGGGTGGCGGCCGGTAGAGCCGCAACTCTTCGTTAGGTTAGGTCGCCGCCAGCGGTGGTGGGCTCTCTAAGTACTCCTTCAATTCTTGAACGCCTTTTGGCACTCTTCCGTCAATGTGAAATCTTTAGGGCTTCGGAGGTTCTTCAATGTTTTGAAGAATGGTAAGCACTTATCACCCGATCGTGACATGAACCTGGAAAGGGCGGCGACCCTTCCATTTAACCTCCGCACTTCCACGACCGTTCGAGGAGGTGCCATCTCTTGATGGCCTTAATCTTGGTTGGGTTGGCTTCTATTCCACGGATTGAGACCAAGAACCCCGGGAATTTTCCGACGTTACGCCGAAGGCGCACTTTGAGGTTTAGCTTCATCTGGTTCCTCCTCAGACCGCAAATGCCACCTCTAGGTCGGTCGGTGTTGGTTGGCATGGATGCTTTTCACGAGCATGTCATCCACATATACCTCCATGTTGCGCCCGATCCGCTCCTCGAACATCTTGTTGACCATCCTCTCGATAGGTGGCCCCTGCATTCTTTAATCCAAACGGCATGACGTTGTAGCAGTAGTTCTCTTTCTCCGTCCGGAATGCGGTGTAAGACTCATCATCCTCATACATGAGGATCGGTTGTATCCGGAGTAGGCGTCCATGAAACTCACATCTCATGGTCGGCGGTGGCGTCGATCAATAGGTCGATCTGGGCGTGGGTACTCATCTTTTGGGCATGCCTTGTTGTGTCGGTATAGTCGACACACATCCTCCACTTCCTACTTAGCTTTGGTACCATGACCACGTTGGAGAGCCAGGTTGGGAACTTCTCCTTTTTGATGAACCCTGATCGGCTTAACTTCTCGACCTCCTCCTTGATTGTTGCTTGTCGGTCGAGGGTGAAGTTACACCACTACATTGAATGGGCTTCCTGGTTGGATCGACATGTAGTCGGTGTTCCGCTATGGAGCGTGGTATTCCCGGCATGTCGGAGGTCGACCATGCGAAGACATCCATGTTCGCGTGGAGGAGGTGTCCAAGCCCTTCTTCTGTTCCTTGCTTAGCGAGGAGCCGACTGAACGACCTTGGAGGGGTCGTCTGGCTGAGGGGCCATGGGATGAGGTCTTCCACCGGCCTTCCCTTCTCTCTGTCGGTTCATCTCTCTCGGTCATTGATCATGCTCTCTAGGCGAGTGCCATTCCACGGGTGTTACCATTATTCTTTTTCATGAAGGTGGCGTAGCACTCCTTGCTTTTCTTACGATCTCCTCGGACTTCGCCTACCCCGTTCTCGGTGGGGAACTTCATCTTCGAGTGAAGTGGTGATATGACTCCTCTAAAGGGCACAGTGATGGTCGCCCTAAGAGGCCGTTGAAGGACACCACGGACTTGACTACCATGAAATTTACCATGATGGTTACTTGTTGAGGGTGTACCCGAAGGTGATGGTAGCTCGTGGTACCTCCGATGGAGGCGGTGGCACCGAGAATCCATGGAGATAAGTGGGCTCTGGTTTGAGCGGTCGTCCCCGAACCCGAATTGTCGATAGGCGTCCAAGGAGAGTACGTCAGCGACGCCCCTATGTCTATCAAGACACGTACAGTCGATTGGCTACCTCCTGTACTACCAGGGCATCTTCATGCGGGAAGTTTAGTCCTTCCGAGGTCTTCATCCGAGAAGGAGATCACCGCCTCGATCTTGGCTATCTTCTTGGGCTTCTCTGCCACTCCCACGAACCTGGCATGAGCTTTAGCTTTTCTGGTGGACTCTTGCCCTGGTCCTCCAAGTATGGTGAGGATAGGAGGTCCCTTGGTGCCACTAGGTTCGTGGCATCTCTCCGCTCTTCTGGGCGGTCTCTCTCGATCTGTTTTTCTTTCTTCTCGTCTCGGCTCCACTCTGTCTCCGTCGCGACCTCTATCTCCTTGGCCTCGAGCGGTTGTCACGTCTCCTTCACATACTTGTTCAAGCTTCCTGCTTTTACCAGTTGTTCTATCTCTCTCTTCAATTGATAGCACTCATCCGTGTCGTGCCCATTCTCTTTGTGGAAGAGACAATATTTGTTAGGGTTTCGCTTCTCCGGCGTTGCTAGCATGGGTCGTGGCCAATGGGTAGGTCACGGTCCCGGATCTGCATGAGTATCGGGACTGGTGGTGTTCGAGTGGTGTGAATTCAGGGTGCTTGCCCTCTCGCTTCTCTCGGGCGGCGGTCTGTCCTCCTAGATGGGCGGTCGCTCTTCTCTTGTTGGCGCTCTGTCCTTGACCTCTTACCCTCGTTGCGGTCATCGGGTGCGACCTCTTGTTGTCCTGAGGCTTGGCCTCGATTATTTTTGTTCTAGCTTGTAGTACCTCGGCCATATTTGCAAACTCGTTGCACCGCTCCAGGAGCTCTTTCATAGTCCTGGTCTCATGACGTGCCGGTCCTTGATCAAGTCCAGGTCCCTAATACCTCCTGCTAGGGCTGCATGTCGTGTGTCGGTCATCCAAGTCTCGAACCTCCAGGGACTCCTTGGTGAACCTGGTAACGTATTCCTGAGAGATTCCCCAGGGGTTCGTACCACGTTTAGTAGATTGACGGTGGTCTTCTTCGATTGATTTGCTTTGGAAGCGGGTGACGAATCGCCGCATAGCTCGCGAACGAGCCTATAGATCTCGATCGTAGCCTGGAGAACCATGATGTGGCTGCTCCCTTGAGGGACGCAGGGAATGCCCGACAGATACCACGTCCGACCCCCATACGGCGTCATCATACCATTAAAGTAGTTGATGTGGTCATTAGGGTCGGTGGTACCACTGTGAGAGTTCAAAGGTGGGTAGTCGAAACCTGGAAGGTAGTGTGGTGACATGATCTCTGCCGAGAAGGGGTGTTGTCCAGGTATGGAATGTGTCTCGCCTTTGGTCTGCTTCTTCAACCCTTCCAGCTTCTCATCCAGGTCGCGGAGTCTTTGATCGAGCTCCTCCCGTGTCCGCCCCCACGCCTAGCCGGACGTTCGGCTGCGACCCCGTTCACGCTCTCTCCTGGATGTCCCCTCCCGCCTTGAGTGTTGGCGGGATGATGAATGGTCATCTTTGTGATGAACCCTGTCGTGAAGGTGAGGGCTTTCTTCTCTGTAGGTCCGGCCGTCGTCGTATGTGACTTTCTTCCAGTCGTCAGTCGAACACGGACCTCGGACCGATCTCTGCGGGCTAGACACCCTCGCCTTGGGTGTTGGCGTCCTCCCACGTTCCGACCGTGGTGAGAGGTCTCTTGTTCTCCTGGGATGCTTGGGAAGGCTCCCCGCTGCGGAGTGGGGGTTGCCTGTCGCGCAGAGTCTCTCTCGATCTCGCGCCCCGGGAGATGATCTCCTAGGGTTTGGCTCTTGTTGAGGTATGGACTCCACCCTTGCTGGGTGAAGTCCTCCGACGGTGAGATGTCGCCACGCTGCGTCAGGTATTCTCGAAAGAGTCGTTGTTCATCGAGGATCTGTCGTTGCAGGTCGTTGATCGACCCACGGTGGCGGAGCATTGGGGTCGGTGTCACCTCCACCACCACATCGTTGGCCTCGTCATTGTTGGGCTCGGCGATCACGAACTGGTCATTAGGGGGGGATCTCCTCCTCCCGGAGGGACATGGTCCTGGTCGTTGACTCTGCGTGAGAGCACTCGGGGGTGGTGATCCATTCCTTGCTCCGTTGTTGGTGGTGGTAGTCTTCCTTCGTGCCATTGAATGAGTATGGAGGCGAGCTAGTAGCTGTAATGGCTAGCGTCGTTCCCACAGACGGCGCCAATCTGTTGCGTCAAGAAATCGTCGAGCGGTCCTGCGAGTGCCGTCACTGCAAGTGGACCAAAGGGGTCAATCAGAGAGAACCGGTGTGGTCCCGCCTAGGGCTCTCCGATGCCAAAGTTAGATCTCCTGGCGCAAACAGGATGAATAGTATTTATTCAGATGAGTTTAGATGTCCCTTTAAGGGTGGTGTACCTTTCCTTTTATAGTAGTGTATGGCGGTGTGGAGAGTCCCGGTTTGATGGCGATTGTGCCGTTGAGTGGATAGAGGCCCTGGGTAACAGGACTCTATCTTGATTGATCATCTCCCCCGCGGGAGGAGTGTCCTAGTGGTATCAAGATCCTTGGTGGATAGATACCGCGTGTGGTGATAACGCCTTGGTGATTGAATCCGTTTGGGGATGTGACTTCTAAGCGGTGGCCTAGAGTCACGGGTGGTGACATGAGTGCCAGTAGCGTACGATCGGGTCATAGATGAGTAGCCCCGATGTTCGTGCACGCCACGTCTGCGCCACAATGTCGTGCCTGGGTGAGAGGCCACGCCGGGTGTGGCCACGCCTAGGTGAGGTCGCGCTGAGTGGTGGCCGCGCTGGGTGCGGGTCGCACTGGGTGAGGCCGCGCTGGATGTGGCCGCGCCTAGGTGAGGCCGCGCCTGGGTGAGGCCGTGCCTGGGTGAGAGGCTGCGCCAGGATGTGGTCGTGCCTAGGTGAGGCCGCGCTGGATGTGGCCACGCCTTGGTGAGGCCGCGCCTAAGTGGTGCCACGCACGGGTGAGAGCCTCCTGGGTGTGGCAGCGCCTAGGTGAGGCCGCACAGTGGAGGGCGCGCCACGGGTGAGGCCGCGCTGGATCTTGGCCCCGCTTTGCGTGTTTGGGCCTGCGCCAGATCTTTGGAACCCGGTTCGTTCCCCTTGGTTTTGGGCGGGTCGCCTGTGACACATGGCGGCCGCTGATTGGCCCGGTGAATATTGGATGTATCAAAACCCTTTCCTTAATTCCTAGCTCTTTGGTAGGCCGGAAGTCACGGATTCATCCTGAGGATTCTCTCCTTACCCCTGAGCAGTTTGCAAGTAATGGGAAGGGTGGGAGACGAATCTATAAATAAGAGGCTTTGAGGAGAGAGAAAATATTAGTGGGTTGCACAATATTTTCCCTTGAATCTTCAATAGCGTCCCATAGCATATAATGGTACATTTTTTTTTAATGTCTAATTTTGCAAGTAAGTGGGAACGTGTGGTAGAAAGGGGTTGTAAGTATAAACCAATGTGTGGTCTTGTCGGATCCATCATGAGCCGCCCCTAATGGGTTGTTGGGTCTGGTCTGATTAAAGATTATGCGTTCGGTCCATAGGTATAAGCCTGATCGAGCCCGCCCTACTCCCTACCCAATCCACACCCAGAGGGTCTCGTCCCAACTCCCAACTGCCTTCAGAAGTGGTAAGCCCCATGTGCGTTTCACAGGACAGGATGAGTGTAGCTGAGCATTGTTTCGATGGATTGGTTCCAGTTTTGGCTAAACTCCAACTTGGCCCTGTTGCCATTCCCGGGGTTTGAAAAATGGGATAAGGAATATGTTCTATTACGTAGGATTGTTTAAATGGTTATATTATCCCAAATGGTAACTAATTAATAAAACGGTTCTAATTAAACGTTTCTATCGGTTTTAGTTTCGGTTTTGTTGTTGAATTCAATTTACCAATTTTGGGCCCAATTGAGATGGACCTATTTTATTTGGTTTGAACCACGACATTTAAGCTCAAATTTTAATTCAAAAAAAAAAAAAAAAAAAAAAAACTAGATTAAATTAATTTACATGGTGTAAATCCATTACAAAACACCAGAAAACGTATATAGAATGTCAAGGCTGACCAATATTTTTATTTGGTTTAGTATGTATAAGTGGTTCAATATCATTTTCGTTTTTAGTCACTTTTAATCAATTCAAATCGAATTATTCAATAAACAATTTTACTTTTAAAACTAAGATTGAAAAGAATAGTAAATAATTTAATTTGTTTTCGATTTGCAATTTACACTTTTATTGTGGAATTTATCCTGACACTCTCTCTCTAGGGGTGCAAGTTTGGCCTTGTCGATCTGAACCCGCCCTGGCCTGTCCTAAGCCTGAATAGGACTTGGGCTGAGATACCTGACCGAGGGCGGGTCAGGGCTGGAAATTGTTGGTCCTGAGTCAGGGTCAGGTTGAGGCCTTGGGCTGAGTCTGGCCCTGTTTTAAGTAATACTATAATATATATATTGATATATTATAAATATTATAAACTTTAAATGTCACACATAATTTGTTATATAATATATTATATATGAAGATAATAAGTGATAATATATTTTATATAAAATTGATAATTTTCTCCCATACCCTCTATCCAACTCAATCCAGTCCATGCATCTCTATCTTCTCCGACTCCATGATTAGGTTCAATCAGGGTCAGCCCGGCCCAACCCTGAGGGTGGGTCAGGGTTGGATTTTTCAGACCCTGAGTCAGGATCAGGTCGAGCTTGGGCCCAACTAAAGAGAGTTAGGGTTGGACTGGGAATTTGAAAAGCCCGGCCCAATCCGACCCTATTGCAACCCTATCTCTCTCTCCTTAGGCAGAAATACAAATCATGTATTGAATGAATCTATTTTCCACCCTCTCATTGGTGCGATTTTCCACTCTTACATTATGGGAAATATCTACCTTATTGAATTTACCTACGAGAATATTGATGCACATGTGATTGGTAATAGTGGAATTATAGATAAATTTTATTTTTATTTCACCATTTTTTTTTTTTTTTTTTTCAAGATATGAATATATGATATCTAATAAAGGGAGTTTGTCCTTTACCAAAACATAATAATAATAAAGGGAGTTTGTCTTTAATTAAAGTAATTAACAATGCTTTGATATACTCGACCCAACTCACCCAAAGCCCTAGGGTACTTTTGTCGCTTTGGAAAAACAGAATATTCTTATTCTCTATGGGTCCCAGCCTATGTTATAAATTCCCCAAAAAGAGTGTGAGAATTAAGAGGGCTCAATTAACTAACGATATTATACCCTATCAAATGTGCTCTCGAGTTTTACCCACAAAAAAAAAAAAATGTGCTCTCGAGACAATAACCTCAACCCACGGGGTATTTTGGTCGCTTTGGGAAGATGGAAAGCTCCCCTCGTAAAAATAATGGAAAAAAAATCATTTTCTATACATAAACTCTCTTAAATTTCCCTAAAAGTTGAAACATTGCTCACCCATCCCTTTCTCTCTTACGCACAAGGAAATGGATCCGTCTTAGGTTGGCATGGTCGCTTTGTAACGATCTTCTACCAAATTATACCAAATCTTTTTTGTATTGGTAAAATATACCAAATCCAATACCAAATCCAATTCTTAAATTTAATATATATTTAATAGATTTTAAATATGGTATAAGGTTCCTAAAAAGCGGGGTGGGGCGGGACATAGAACGATCATTTCATGCCCCTCTGTGTCTAGGATATAAGGGGCCACAGCCTTCCAAGGTTTTTTTTCTCTTATATATTTATCTTGTGGCAATTTACGTGAGGCTCAAATTTTTTTCGACATGTAAATTCCAAAAGTTTCGTATTCACATGTAAAATTTTAATGTAATTGTAATTTGGCAAATGAAAAAATAGAAATCGAAAAATCTAAAGACCAATGGAGAGTGTGTAGTAGTGGCCAACACATAACAATATAGTTATTGAAGGGAAAATGTTTTTTGTCCAAGGGCATGGCCTATGCTACTACCCCAGTGTCTATCTCTCTCCTACCTCTATAAAATGACAATTTTGTCCCCAAGGATGAGAGAGACATTAGAGCTACTAAACAGAAAATATAATCTTGTTTTTTTTTTTTTGGGTGAAAGGACAGAAAACATTATCACTTGATTGAGTTATGCTTTAAAATTTAACAAGTGGTCAATTCACATCATTCTTTAGTCCTTGCTAATGGTTATAAATATCATATCACACACTTTTACATGGCAAAACTTATGAGTGTCAAATAGTCTGTTTGGTTCGATTTTGATTGGGTTGAATCAGTCTTAGTCTTTGGGCCAGAGTGGGCCAAACAAAAGCTGGTGATAAGGGAATGCTCGGTTCCAATCTGTTTCAGTTTTTGTATTGGGTTTTTATTGGTTTGATATCGGGCTTGGTCTGGTTTGGTTTATCATATATATAAGCACTTATCAAAAAGCATTAATTTTTTTTCTTCCGGATTTGTATCGATTTTTGTCAATTTCTGTCCATTTTCATTTTCAGTTGGTTCGATTTTTGCAACCACCGGTTTGTTTGGTTTTTAAACCCTTAGCAAAACTGAAGAAATCTTCCCATGGATTCCTTGCCAAATGGGCTGCTTGGACAAAACTTTTTATTTTAATCTTTTGGTGTCAATTTTAGGTTTTATTGGACCATTTCATTATATTTAGTGAATGGTATTAGATCGGGTATCGGCCATTCCAGAAACCAACACGGATCAACTCGTATATTTCTAAAAAATCAAATTTTTTAAAAACAATTTTACCCCTAGTCTTACCATTGTACCAGCCGATCCAATATCGATATCATTCTAAAGCTTCAAACCATGCATTTCATAAGAATTGCGAATCTATGCATATTGGACAAGCTAGGGTTTGGCAAAAGGTTTTACAATGTCAGTTGCTGATTTGACGCACCACCCTTCTTCTTTTTCCTCCTTTGTCTGAAGTTTGAGATCGCGACATAAAACGATGTCCCAATTATTTCACAGAACAGGGGATAAAAAAGCAAATAAAATTTTATCGGTCACATGATGGGAAGGTCAAAAGTGACATAAAACTGTGACTGTGAGGTGGTAAGTATTTAATTACAGAGGTGGGGGGGGGGGGGGTTTGCAAAAGGTGAGAGAAAGGTTACAATCTTTCAATCATGGTGATGTGTTAACCCTATAGGAAAACAAAAATGATAAGAAAAGTATAAAGCAAAGATTTGATATGAAAATGTTGAAAATGAAGGCTCCAGAAGCAAACAATCAATCAAAACCACTCCTCTCACCTTTTCCTCTTTCAATTTCAAAGTGGGCCTCCTACCCCCCCCAACAAACAAAAAAGGATAAAATACGAAGTAGGCCTAAACCCTAGGCATTGTTTGTTTTGGTTCAACAAATTAGAATCAGACAGGAAAGATGACCCTACTTGGCTTTGCTTTCTGGTTCAGGATGAGGTGGACTGGGACTAGTTGGGGAGCGGAGACCATACTCATCCCTTGTGTGTGGGGGGGGGGGGGCTCATGAAAGAGCACATGGGCTAGTAGGGTTTTGGGCCCCCAGTTCTCTTTCTCTCTCTCTCTCTCCCTCTCATGATTTTTAGGAATCGGTATCAGATCAGCTGTATATGTATCATATTAGCCATGACCGGTACTGATACCGATATGGATCAGGTACCGTAAATTAAATCCATGCACACACACACAGCCACACACACTTATGAAGTTGGATAAGAAAATGGTAAATAAACCAGAGTGCAAACAGCACCCATCAGATGATGCTCATAATTAACCATTGGATCAACTTGGACGCCAGTAATAATGGCAACAATTCGAAAGAGAGGGGGGGGGGGGGATGATCATTATATCGGGTATCTAACCCAGGCCCATGCTTGGCCTTTTTTATCATAAAAAAGGGAAAGGTTTTGGTCCTTTGGGACCTGTTTGGTCGGATTGAATCGCTCCAAACTCCTGAAGTAACATTAATCTACCCATATATTATGGGCAGAGGTTTCTCATGATGCCAACATGGGATTGCCAGGCCCACAAGAGATGGATCCGTATACAAAAAGGCCCATTTGGTGTGGGTCTGTCACATCAATAGGCATAGTTTCGTATACAAGGAGGCCCATTTGGTGTGAAAAGAAAGAGAATCCCAGTGTGGGATTCACTGGTTAGAATGTGAGAGGACGTGAGAAAGAATCCCCACATCGGCGTGGTGGGGATCTTTATCCACTATGTCAGTTTTCAGTCTTAGAAGAGGAAAAGAGAAGTGGTATCAAAAGGATGGTTGTTTGAGGCCTAGCATAAAAGTTCTCTTACTATTTGTCGTGTGATTAAGGATGTAACAACTAACAACTATGCCGAAGGGTAAAACTCCATTTTTTAGGTTAGTCATATGTCAAATTTGGTAGAAAAAATGTGAGTATAGACATGTGAATTGAACCATAAATGCCCGAGTTGGGTCCCACAAATTGGGTGTCTAATTACACAAGAGGGCTCATCACTTCATTCTCTCAAGGAAGTAAAGTAAGTTAGAGATCGAACTGCCAAAAACAGATGTTCCTATAGCTAAGATCAATACCATTGTGAAGTAGTCTAAATAGCAAGCTTTGATTGTATTTACTAGTCAGCTTCGTCTTAATAAATTAGATGGGGCTTTGGCTTTCCGCCATCCAGCCCAATACACAGGCCCAGGCCTTAGAGAAGGAAATTTTATTTTTTACCCTTTTTGGGTTCATCTTAACCAAAAAAAAAAAAGAGTAAGTAGTAAAGAGCGCGCAGTCCACACTTGTCTTTTAGCATCAGTCAGCTGTCGTCAAAGTTCAAATGCCAGCGTTTTAACTGAACTTGCCAGCTCGCCTTCGAACGGATAAGAACCACAACCGGCGGTGCTTCGGTTTGGCGCCATGTCCACCGCTTTTCTCTTCTCTTCAACTTCGCTAGCTCTGAAGCATTCTTCTGGCTTCTCTACTTCTTCATCGAACCCTAGTTTTTTTACAGAGTCTATCCCAGAAGACAGAGTCGATTCTCCAATCACTTCACTAGTGCTTCACTTCGTTGTTTCGCAACCACTGCCGCTTTGTTTTCAAATAAATTCAATTTTTATTTTTCTTTGTGCGTTTCACCACTAAATTCAGGCGATGAAATGGCGAGGGTCATATGGAGGATGGTAAAAGAAAAGGTAAGGTTCTAAGAGTTTCGTGATAACCTTCTGTACGATAAATTTCTTTCGTGCTTTGCATTTTGGTTTGATACTTTGATGTATCGCAGCTTATAGTTCCGTATCTGGATTTAGACATAAAGTACTACGATTTGGGCATTCTGAATTGAGATGCAACCGAAGACAAGGTTACGGTGGAAGCCGCTGAAGCTACTCTAAAGTAAGTGATCATACTGTGGATTTGTCTAACGCCTTGATTCTGACGGTGGGAGAGTAATTCAACCTAGTTCGTTCTCGTTTCTGTTTGTGATTGCTTTTGCAAAGTGTCATACCGCGCGCTTTTCAATTTCAATTTCCGGTTACGTGGTTTTCCTAAACTCTTTACTAGTAGCAATTGGACGTAATTATTATCAATTCTCTTGATACTTCGATTATATTTATACACATTGTTGCATCTGAGATTCTCCTGAGGTGAACCTGCACCCGAAGAGCCAAGAGATAAGGCAGAAGAGCTAACCGGAGTGAGCTCCGGGAACTCCTCCGATGCCTAAATAGATCACTCCGGGGATTCTCCGATGCCTAAATAGATCTAAGAGAAACAGTAGTCGAGCAAGAGTAGAAAAAGACCAGTAAGCTTAAGATTGTGTGATTTCACCTGTGTACTTCGATCACTGTAGTTCTATTTATAGGACGAACAAGGAATGTCTTGAGTTCACGTAAACCTTAGGTTCATATCGTCCTGACCTCATGTGAAACACGTACTTTAGAGTTTATGTGGGAGATCTGAGCAAGAACCGTTGAACTGATTTGTAGTTGGCATAATGGAGAATCCCCAGTTGACTGGTCACATGGGAAGTTCCAGTCATGAGTTTGGTGTGAGAAAACTTAGTCCCAACAGCTTCCTCGTGGTCTCAAACCGATCATATGCGGGCTTGCTTATGTGATTTCGGGCTCGAGTCCCTACCACGTGGCGTCCATCTATTGGAGAGCTGATCTTATTTGTATCACACATTGAGTGGATACTTGTAAATCTTTGTAAATCTAAATTGCACACCTAATTTGTGAAAATGAGCCTACTCAATAATACTTGTGAAAAGGTAAGTGGAATTGGAACCACATGGTGGTCTGACTAAAGGCAATAGATGTTCCTTTAAGAGCTGTCAGTGTCATGTCTTGCTTGGGAAATCTTAGTACAGCGGAAAATGCTGAATTTTAAAGGTCTCTGCCCTTTGGGTTGTTACGTTGATTTTTTCTCTTTCCAAACTTTGGGTTCGTGTTCTTATTTGGATGCTCACTTCAGCAAATAGAAGCTCTTCCGCAAAATGAACCAAAACTAATCTGTGTAGTAATGGAAATTTAAAGTTCAGGAGATGACTAAGGTGGTCCTAATTATATTGGTATCCCGAAAACAATCTAATGAGAAACGAGAAATTAAACACTCACAATTAAACGAATGAAAACCTTATCTAACCAACCGCATGGGACCACAGCCATCTGACCGAGTCTACCAAAAGGCTAAAGAATCAATTTGATCTTTTGGTTCACCCACTTCTTCCATACCCTCAATGCACAGAAGTTTCCAAGTCTTCTTTCTCTGCTTGTGTGACACCTCTCTGGCTTTGTGCCATTTGAGCCATAAAATTGGTTTCCTCCTCTCTCTCCCCGATCTTTTAATTAATATCCGTCATTTTTTCCTATTAAAATGCACAGAGAGCTTTATTGATTATAAGATTTTACATGAATTCATGTTTTTTGTTCTGCTGAGGTTCTAATTTTTTATGTACTGCAGGTATAATGTTGCTGTGAAATGTGCACCCATAACTCCTGGTTAGTTAGATTTTATTTTTTTCCAGTACTCTTAAGTCATAAGTACTTAGAAAATGGTTTTTAAAACATGAATTTGTTCCTTACGGTAATTTTGTAACATAAGTTCTTGAATCCAAACAAACTTCTGGGGGTGTGTGCTAGTCCTTGTTACTGAGACATAGGTCTAAGCGGAAAGGGAATGTGAATTTTTGAAATTGCTCCAAGAGAGATTTTACTGACAAATGCTTTTCATTCATACAGATGAAGCCAGGGTTAAGGAATTTGGGCTAAAGAAGATGTGGAGTTGTCCAAATGGCACAATACGAAATATTTTAAATGGTTTGCATTGCATCCTTTCTCTTTTTCTTTCTTTGTATTCATCTTGGCGATAGTAAAAGCATAGCTTGATAATTTCTGCACTAACTTGGTTGTCTTACATTTTTGAATGGTATTTGCATTAAAAAAAGAGTAACCAGTGCACAAAGCTCCTGCTACTGCAGGGTCTGGGAGGGGCAAAATGCTTTAATATGGAACCTTTACTACTTGTTCCTGTCAGTCATGTCTTTCTGAATTTTACATTCCTTTTAGTTGATGGCAACTGATGTCTTGAATGTATACTTCCCTTCAGGATTTGAAAAATTGCTCATTTCCAACTGCAGGTACTGTTTTCCGTGAACCGACACTCTGTTGGAATATTCCCAGGATTGTTCCTGGTAATGCTCTAATCCTAGCCTCACATTGTATCTGATTTATTATGATAACACCACTTGGTACTTATTCTTTGGAAATGTAGGTTGGAAGAAACCCATATGCATTGGCAGACATGCATTTGGTGACCAGTATTGTGCCACTGATACAATCATCAAGGGACCAGGAAAGCTTAAAATGGTTTTTGGTTAGATAATAGAAACTGTTCTTTAGTTTTTATGATGTTCTTTTCTCTACATGTGACTCTGGTAAATGTTTGATTTTAAAAAATAGTGAAATAAATTGTTTGAATGGTCAATTATTAAAATGCTTCCTGAGTTACCTTGTGAATGCCAGTCCCAACAGAGGGGGGGATGCCCGTGGAGATGGATGTTTATGATTTCAAAGGTCCCGGAATAGCTCTTGCCATGTACAATGTTGATGAGGTTTGTTCTATACTGCTTTCCTTTGGAAATTTGCATTGGGATGCCTTTCCTGACAATTTAATGGAGAGTTTTGTAACTAATCAGTCTATTCGAGCATTTGCCGAGGCATCAATGTCAATGGCATTTGCAAAGAAATGGCCTCTTTACTTTAGCACCAAAAATACAATCCTTAAGATATATGATGGAAGGTAATGTAGTTTTTCTGTGTGTTATTTTATTTCTTTAATTCCTATATGATTCAGTTAGATTTTTTCAGATAACTGGAATTTTCGAATCATAATGCTTGCTCATGATCTTAAAATATGGGTTCATCACAGGTTTAAGGATATCTTCCAGGAGGTATACGAAGGGAAATGGAAGCAGAAGTTTGAAGAGCATTCACTATGGTCTGTTCATGTCGTTGATTTTGACTGTTACCTATATTCTAGAGACTTCTTGAAATAACTGATGGAAGTCAATTTTTTGACACTCAGGTATGAACATCGTCTCATTGACGACATGGTGGCTTTTGCACTAAAAAGTGATGGTGGATATGTATGGGCTTGCAAAAACTATGATGGTGACGTCCAGAGTGATTTACTAGCTCAAGGTGCTGTTATGTGCTTCAATACTTTTTATATGTTTATTAATGGGGAAATTGTGCATTTCTTGATCTTAAAATGGGTAAAAGATTTGTATGGGAAAATCAAGACAGTTGTGCCTTTATGCATGTAGAATGACTGCTGCCAAGGGTTCTGAGATTAGTTTGTGGGCGTACATGGGTGGAATGAGAAATAAGGAATCACCAGACATAGTTGTGTTATGTTTGATAATTCCATGTATGGCTCCGATGAGGAATGTGCTGGTGATGGTCAAAACTTTCTAAATGAGGAAGGGAAGGCCGAATACGATGTGATTGAGGTAGTGAAGGACTTGAAGGCCCTGTGGAAGGATAATATGTACCTAGATCATGATGAAACTGAATTCATGTTAACTCTATACAGTTGATCAAGTTTTGATTGATTATGGTGTGAGTAGTAATGATTGTCTGCATGTATACAAAGAGAAAAGAAAATGAAAAAGAGATGAAGTGCATTCGCTGATTACTTGATTAGTAGTTATGATTGGATGTGATTCTTCATTCTCTTAAAATATTGAAATAATTTATAGAAAACTCATTCATTGACATTTAAGTATAGGCATTGGCTCACTGTGATATCTGGATGTTGAAAGAGCTTCTTGAATGGTTTCATTTTTTGACATTTTAAGTATAAGCATTTTCTCACTGTTGATGACTCACTGTGATCTCTGGATATTGAAAGAGATTTTTGAATGGTTCTACAGTTCTACTAAAGGTTCCAGTAAGGTCTCTAGAAACTTAACCTAGAGTGCTAAACTAAGAAAGAAAGGGATTTATCATGACCGATTTTTTCTTTGGCTCTTAGGGCTGGCTGATTTGGTTGATTGGGAATTGAAAGGGTAAGATGAATACTTGTATATGGATGCAAACATCAATACTTGGGTTTTGATTGATGGAATGATCCTTATTATAGAGAGAAAAAAAAGGAGAACATGAAACAAACCTAGGAATCCACCTAAGGCGTGGAAAAATCCACTATCACTCCATGGATCTGCACAGCAAAGAGAGATTACGCTGCAACACTCAATTCATTGAATTGTCTAGGACATGTTGTTACAGCTCCTTAATATAGACTCTTTTAATAACAATTACTTATTACAAAGATTTGGGTAAGCCCAGTCCTGTTACAGCGCATACAAAACCTACTAAGACTGGTCATCCAGCAGAAAAAGGAAAGCGGGAGATACTTAAAATACTTATTGTAACAGCACTGCTTCTCTTAGGGACACTATTGACCGAATCCCACATTCAGCAAGAACCCGGTTGATTTAGCATTGTTGAACTGAGTGGGTTTCTTGTGGATATTGAATCCCAATCAACACTGATCAAAATTTGAACCCAGAACCAGTAAAATGTGATTCAGTTTGGTGAGTAGTGGATTGAATGTTAAATAAAATTTGAGCTTAGTCTAGCAAAAGTAAAAAACTATTGAAGTTGGTGGAATTGAGCTCTCAACTGATAAAAATGTGTATTCTGCAGAGACAGGTCAACCAGATCTACATCCCGCTTCTTTGAACGACTTGCCTCCAAGTCAACAAACATATAACATAAAACTATCAAAGAACAGGGGAAGCAGAAAGCTTCATGAAAGCATGTAAACCAAGATATGTGGACTATGAGAAAACCTCCATAGCCAACATATATTGAGGAAACCCCTCTAATGATGGACATCACATCACTCTCTACCTAATTGGAACCAAATGAATGGAACAAATTGGTCCAGTCGATGGATGAGATTGAAGCTTGGATGTAATCGAGTCAGCTAAACTAATGGGGCTGAATAGTTGTTACAGAACCTTCATAATCCCTGAAGACTCCTCCTGTGCCAATTGGATCTGAGATGATTTGCTTCCCCCTTTTGGACGCGAGCTGGTTTTGGGCGCTGCCCATTTGAGGCCCCTTTGGTCCGCATTGTCTGTGTTGTGGCTTGTATCCTTTAGGGTCTCATGTAGTTACTACCCCGCGCTTTTTTTTTTCCTTTCTTTCTGTTTCGTTTTCTCTTTCCTTTAAAATTGACTTTGGTGGATGCAGGATTTGGTTCTCTAGGCCTCATGCTTGCATTTTCCAATTCATGAATTCAATTGGTATTACTCCATCTGTCCATGTTTCTCCCACTTTAATCATAAACCTGACGCCATGTTTGAGTTTTGTTGATAGTTAATTTAACAATTATGGAACTTAGATAAAATGAAGTAGTTGTACATAATCGAGAATCAGTCTATTGCATTCTATGTTCTCTCAGTTAATTGAGCATAAACATACCTAACTTTCTTAAAAGTTAAACTAAGCTTTGTCCGAACTAATTGGGGCTAGCTACACATACTCCATCATTCCTCTCTGTTCATAGGAGTAGTCAATACATAAGTGAACGTGTCCGCTTTCACCACTTTAACCCTAGTCATCTTCACTCCTCTTCCTTGCCCTTTGACCACCTTTAAATTTGCACCGCGTTTCTCAATTTTCTAGAAACCATTTGACATTGTAAAACTGATTTGTCTCCTTCAAAAGTGTGAGTTTGGTTAAACCAGCTGAATGTTGTTGACTTGTGAATTATCCTATGTTTCTGGATTAGTGAATCACGTGACAGCCCTTATGTTTTAGCATTGATATTAGCATTTATTATGTGTTGCCAGAAGCCGATTAATTTTGACAGTCAGCTTTACAAATTATCAGGGAATAAGATTAAAACAACTGACAAACTCCCAACTGGCATCAGTGCATCACTGTATCCTTACCAGCTTCATATTGTTAGCCACCAGCTCTAAACCCAGCTTTCAGGAGGAGGCGATGAGGAGCTGCATTACAACTGACTTTCAGGAGGCGGCGGTGAGGAGCTGCTTCCTAGGATGTCGAAAAGATGTTTTGGAACCAGAATTTTGAGAAAATGGGCATTTTTGGTTAGATTTGTATGACTATGTTACGTGCAAGATAATCTGGAAATAAATAAAATTAAAGAGAAATAATAGGGATAGAAAGAGTGGAAGAGAGAGATAAATTTGGGATAGAGTTTGCTTTACAGACGAAGCAATGGCGTCTGGCTTGTTGGGAGGTAGCTTGCCTCTCTCAAGATAATCTCTAGAGAAAAATTAGGATTCCAAAAGTCTAATTTCTATTTCACCATTCACAAATAAATGCACGTACAATAATTGGTTATCACAACTACTCACTTCCCACTCCTACATTTTCTTTTTAACTCATCCGGTTGCTAATAACTGATTACACACTTACTACTAATTAATAACTTAATAATAAATAAAATTACTACTACTAATTAACTACTTAATATTAATTAACTATTAAATAAGATACACATGGAGTACGTAACAGACTATCAGTGTCATTTTAGGAATTCAGACTCCTGATTTTGGGCTTCTCGGGAAGAAGTAGCCAGGCTCCTGCTTTGCAGTTTGTCAGTGAGTTGAACTTGTATTGGGCTTTTCAAAAATGACATTTGGTCCAACTTGGATCAACATCCATGAGAGGCAAAAGTTGGAAAATCTTCCTCCTGTGCTTGTCTGTCTGCCAAAAAATTTAAGTAGGGACATTCATCATATGTCCTATCATTTCAAATTTAGGGATGTTATACATGGGTGTATCCCATCAAAATTTCATTTTACTTTTTACATGTATATATGTTATTTCTCACATCTACAGAGTACTTGTGTGTTTCACAAGTTGCCTATTAGAAATTTACTGTTAGATTTGACTTTTCAATTCATGCACATTATTCAATGGCAGATCCCAGGAAATAATCCTTAGGACTCCTTGGTCGCCTTGAAATTTGGCCATGGATGTATGTTCTTGAACATGTTTTGAGTAATATTAATGATGCTGGAATGGTTATATAAGTTTTAAATGAAACTTAGGTATTATCATGGTTGAAAATTCTACCCTTGCTCTTTGTATTGGTGGTCTCAAGCCCAGGTTAAAGAGGGACGGTGTGTCAGGTTGACAACTAGCACTAGAAAAATACATGGCCAAACCTTTAGCATGGACTATGAAAGTTTTCTATTTCTGCCAAACTCGATCTAAATGGCCAACCCCATTTAATTGGGGAAGGCTTGATAGTGTACAGTGAATGGTACTATTATATTTAAGGGGCGCTGTTCTCTGTGCTGCTGTACAGCCTGCGCCCAGGCACAGGGTCTGGGCACAATGACCACCCTGCCCCCCTACACAGGCTGCCCATGTGCCGGGGTGCAGGCTGCGCTGCGGCACAGAGAACATTTTCCCTATATTTAAACCTCATATGGGCTCTCAACAAACCAGGCAACTCAATTCATCCAGTTCCTGACCGGTACCTGTTCTGATATGGATAGTTAATTGTAGTCCTTATTTTACATCATCATCTCCCTCCCACGTTATTTCTCAAAGCAATTGAAAGTTCTTCTCTCCTCCCCCCTCCTCCTCCGCCCTTCTTTTGTTTATGCTAATTATTCTCCACAATGTGTGTGCAGAGTAACGAGAGAGGATGAATTTATTGAGCTCTACTTGAACACACAAGATTTTATTGATGCCGTTGTACAGTATCTAAAGGTAAAGCTACAGGGAACAGTAACTTTATAAGCATATCGTTCATTAGAGAGAATCAAACAAGTAATGTGAGGTGAAAGAACTGTATATGTACATAAGTACATTTTTGTTTCTACTTTAAAAATACAGTAGTAGACAGATTTGCACCGTTATTTTCATTGTCGTTACTACGGTTATCAATTTATACATGGAGCATCCTTCCATAAGGCATGTAAGCCGCACTATCCTCTCCGGTTCCCTGCCTAGAACAATTGTCCGGTTCTTCTCATAGGTGATCGGAAATGACGATCTAACTCCCTACTCAAACACATTGTCCGAGTGAAATTAGGTCATCATTTTCACCTCCCTATGAGAGGAATTGGACAATTGTACCGGCAGGAGCCAGATAGGATAAAAATTCCGGAACCAGTCGTTTAAAAGCCAACTGAAAAAATACGATTCTGTTTTGGTTTTGAAAATTGGGATTTTCTTTGGTTTCGGTTTTAGGTCAAATACTGTTGGTTTGAATTGAATCAAACCAAATAGTGCGACTCCTATGAACCGAATCCAAATCAAACCTAAACCTTATTAAACCCTAAAAGGCTAAAACAGAGTTCTAAGTCACATCGTTATCCCTTCTGCCTCTATCTTCGATTATCGATTCTCAGTGATTTTTCCAGAATTGCAAAATACGTACAATCCGATACTGTTTTCAGCTGCACAGCTTACATACGAAACTGGTGGGATCTCTCGGCTGTGTTAAGGGCTCCCAAAGATCCCCCAATCTCATGGTTTGTGCAAACGAAGTAGCTGATACAGACAACTTGGACTTGTGTTTGCCTGTTTTGTGCAAGTTCTCTGAAATTTTATATTTCCTGTTATGTTAGATCAACTGAGGCCCAGTTACACCCATGCTCGGGTAGATATTGGGGTTTGAAGTTTCATGCCTGGTCCAAAGTGGATCCTCTAGAATGTCCATTTCATGGACACACCCAGGGATTTAAAAATTGGATCGGATCAGCCGATTCGAGTGAATACACATTGGTAGGGGGCTTTTCCCAAGCTGGGACCAATCTAGATCCGGACTCCATCAATTGCAAGCATAAATCATTGGACAAACAGAGAAAGTGATGTTGTATCCTCTAACTCTTTCTTGTGGTGAAATGCTAAAGAGATCACACGTCGGGTCAGCTTCTCATACGTCGAGTGTAATGACTCTTCACATATGGTTTTGTAATGTTTTGTCTTTTCTACTCACAAATGTCTTAAACACTCGTAATTGCAGTACGATGGGGTATTTGTGGAAGCCAAAGAACACATGTCAGATCACGAAAAACTTTACCTAAAGCCTTTGCATATGGGGAGCTGATCTGGCACCACTGCTACCAGGTAGACACTGCCAAAACATTCAGATTTCAAAATCAGGATTGCTCTAAAATGATTCTATGGTTGTCCAAGGCCTCATCTTGAAATCCTGAATACAGACAGGTAGGACAAGGAGTGGTCAAATAATACAAGCAGTACTGTTTCTTGCATGAATTAATACCGGACTGCTGACTGCTTCTAGACGTTGCAGGGAAAATATTGAATGATGAATTTTTAAAATTGAAGAAGACACATTGCGGATTTTGAATGATTATGAAATTTCCTCCGTCAGAGGAGTCTCTTGATTGGTCACATGGTGGCCCAGTTTAAACATATACACCAATATTGAAGTTGTTTACAGAGCAATGGATTTTTTTATTTTATTTTATAAATCTTGATGTTTTCTTCTAATAGATTAATGTGACCGGAATAAAACTCAAAATAATAGAGAATTACGGGGATAACATGTTCACAAAGTTTGAGCATCAATAAAAACTGATGCATGATAGATAAGCTGCTAGTGCTGGAAATGACTTAGTTGTTGGTTTCCTCCTAGCTTCAATTGATTTGAAGGTTACGGGCATTTGGTGGTGGCAAGTGATCATCTTGCAAAAAATGTCGAAACTTCTAAAATTTGCACTACAAATTTGTCAAGACACAATCAGTTGTCTGAAAATACATGTTTGTATTGGAGCTGCATCCGTCAAGTTTCTTGAGACTTTAGTAAAACTCATCATCTTATACAAGAGCAATTAGAACACATCTATAGATTCAACAAATGATGAAAATTTAAAAGAACAAACAAAATAAAAAAAGGGAGAAAATTTTTCTTCACCGCACTGGAAGGGTTCAACTACCATTCTAGGGTCCTAAAATAACTTATACTTATGAATGGTCGAACATATCACTCGATTTTTTTTTTTGAATTTGTTTTTATTTATGTGAGAAAAAAATGACTATCTATCTTGTATATGAAGGCGAAAAAAACCTTACACTGTGGTTAGAGTGAAATCAAATTCCATTGATGAAGTAATGAAATGTGAGAGAGAAAGAGAAGAAGAAAAAATCTTTAGATGGGGGTGTTTCATTGGAAATAAAGATGATGTATAGTGGCCATTCTAGGATAGAAAATCTCTTCACCTGTGGGTTATGGGCCTATGGCATTTGGATGAGATTCTAGAAAACTACCAAGGGTATTTCTGATAATCTTATAAAAGGATGGAGGTCTTCTAATTTACTTCACTTGTTCTTTTTCAATGGGTAGGTCAAAGTGATGAATATAAACCACAGAGCCTGATAACGCATTAATGGACTGAAGTAAGTGAAAGGAAATGAACGTTTTCCTTTCTGTTTGGTTGGCCACCTTAAGTTTTCCTTGGAAAGAGAATATTTCTACACAGACAGGAATTAAAAATGACATTTGAGGTCCAGTTTGAACTGCGACCATGAACTCATGATCTGGGTTTCAATGAAGAGATAACGAGTGTGAGGCCTAAGACTTCTCTGGTTACTTGTTAACATAAATCATTCTAATTTCCTCTTTATCTTCCTCTATAATCCACAGGAGGGCCTTTTTTCAAAAATTTTAAGCAAGGAAACCTAATTTGGACTGAAATTTAGTGGATGAATACAAAGTGAAGTAATCAATAATGCTTTGAAAAGAAAGGACTAACTGTAATATAGTGATTATTAAAGTTCTATATGAATCCCAAATTCTTTTTTTCCCCTCTCTTTATAAGTTGGTAATGTAACAGTTATTGTGAAGGGTCTTGAGACATTGCTTGGGACCCCAATTTGGTCCTCAGGTAGGCTAAAAGCTGCTATATTCACTTATCAAATTCAATCATTTGGTAAATCAAAGATTTTTTAATTAAATGGTTGAAAGGTAACAAAGCAGTTCAATGGTAGAAAATATAAGAAAAATCAAATATAAGTGTGAAATACGATTGAGTTGGAACATCAAATTTAATTTGTTACTCGACGGGGTAGCAACATGTTTGATAATTCAAATTAACAATTTTCTCTCTTTTAATACCTAAAATCATTCACTCGTGCTACAGAGTTAATGGCTCAGAGAATACTAAAAACAAGTCATTAAATTTGATAAATGGTCTATTAAGAAGGGTCCTTATTCTAGCCAACGAAGAGTTTACAAAGGAAAAATAGGGATAAGGTAAAGCAGTAGTAACACACACTGCTTGAACCAAAGAAAGAGTGGGGTGGGGGAGCACAAAATTATCTCCTCAGGTTCTCTGTCGGATACAGTTTTCTAGTACCTCTAATAAGAGGAGGGTGGATCTCACCCGGACAGTGTGTTCGAGCAGAAGATAAGGTGGTCATTTCGACCCCTATGAGAAGAACCGTAGAAACTGTACCAAGCAAGCAGGGAACCGATCCTATGGGGTATGGCCAAAGCTATAGGTCTCTACTCTCCACACTTATTGGTTATTGGAGGACTTTTTTTTACTGATAGTCCATGTGGGACGGCGACCTTGAAATTAAATTCCTCTGAAATGGTTTTACCTCTGTCCATTTATTGCTGAATGCTGATTTGTTGGTGCTTCCCTGTTTGTCAGATTCTGCTTCCTTCATTACAGGGATTCTTTCTCCTCATGTCACCTTATCATATTACTCTCTCTCTCTCTCTCATTTAATCTGGGCTTTGGATAATAGCAGTGGCTTGCATCACTGTCTTCATGTGTCATGTGCAATTATCTGCAACAAAACCTTCATCATTCACGCATACCCATGATTTTTATCAGTCTCTTGTTTTCATTAGGAGTTTAGGACCAAGGTTTCCTTAATGGAGACTCTCTTTTCTCTTCTTCATCAATTTCTAGTTAGTGTGGTCCATCAATTCAATTTCCTGTCACACTGTAAGTCTTGCAAAAGCTTTCAGCACGGCTTTCATTTTTTACTTCTTTTCCGCTTTACTGTTTAGGCCGTTTAGAGTTTCAAACAAAGCCAACATAAACTCCACTCTTCTGGGACTGCAAGTTGGGGTGTTATCCCCACTAGAAGCTTCAAACCCCCTAGTTTTTCTGAAATGGGCCTGACGGTATTCTCACTGTTGGATTTTATCTCTTTGTTCTTTCTTTTCTGTCTGGAGGTTTACTGTGATAGCTCTCAGTTCTCTGTGAATTTCTTGGAGTTTCCTCCGGCATTGTCGCCTCTGGCGTCAGCTACATTTGTGTTTGAAGTTCTGGAGGGCCAACATGGAGATATTTGCAGAAATTGTAGCATCAAGTGCAAGGTTGGTTGCACACACTTCTGTCTTTCTCTTGAGCTGTTATATCCTTTTCTCATTCTACTGTTAGTTGGTGGATCTTTTCTTCTTTAGTTTTGGTTCTGCTTTATCTGTGTAATTCGTTTCTTTTATCAATGTGGGTTGCTATTTGATTTTGTTGAAGCTGTACCTGATGTTGAAAGGATACTTTTGTATACAGTGATAGTTTACATTCGAAACTCTTAGGAAATCAGCTACTTCCTCTGAATTTCAGGAGTGATGGGACTCAGGGATTTGAGAAAATTATAATAATTTTAGGAATTTGGGTTCGTTTTCTTGGCAAGTTTTAATAAATAAACCTACAAAACAAAAGATGGTGGCCCAGGGAAGCTGGTAAGATGGAGCTTCCCTTGAAATTTTGAGTAAATTATGTTGATTGGAAAGACAAGCTTTGACGACCAGAGCCCAGATGGAGATACACATGGTGGGGATACAGCTCTTCATTTTTTACTTTTTCCAATGCAGGACATGGTGGGTAGGAGACTATTAGAATACCGTCTAGTATGCTGATACAGGCTTTTTTAATTTTTTTTTATTTTTATAGCCAAGTATATAAGAATCCAAGTACTTATATTATTGTATCCTTCCAAATAAAGTAATTAAAATGAAATTTTTATTGTTCATATACTTATTTTATTGAAGATATTTGAGAATTTACCACTTCTATATTTCTATTTAGCAGAAGAAATAAGAAAATTGTTAGGACTGAAGAGAATAACATAAAGTATGATAGAGAAGAAGAAAATTTAAGAATGAAAGCAAGCATGTAGTGTATAATTTGATTATTGTCAATTTTTTGTCAGAACAGGCATGATTTTCATGTTCAACAGACGAAGTAACAATGAAAGCAGTTCACATTTAGTAAACTAGTTCATGGACAGAATACTAATGGACAATTATTTCTTTCTTCTGTTGTACTGATGAGATAGAGTATTCTTATTAGGATTAGAAAGACACTCCCTTTTTTCTTCTAAAATGTTAATGTTTGCCTAGGATGGATCAGTATTCATTTTCTTTCTATTTAAGAATTTTTCCTATATGAATTGGTCAGATGGGTCGATTTCAATATCATTTTTTTTTGGTTTCTGTAAAAATTGGATATTCATTGATTTTAGAGGTTTTAAGATTGTTTTCATGGTACAGTCCTCCATTTGTTCCCCTACCCTAGCCCATACAGATCTCGAAATCGAGAGCCTGGCCCATTCGGTCCAGGCCTCCATATGTTCCCCTACCCTGGCCTATTCAGATGTCGTTGGGGGACTGTCCCACTCCACTTCTAGTTCGGGTTCCTCAATAGGTGGGGATTCTACCCATTCTGACCCTATCACCTCATCTTCTTTGCCCATGCTGGACCTGCAAATCACTCTCTCCCATCCTCTGCTGGCTTTGTTGACTCATATCCACCCTTCGTGTCTACCGCTGGCGCGACATAAGTTCCCCCTCCTTATCCCAAGGAACGGCCTCTCCTAGACTATTCTTTACCCAACAATGAGGAGATATTGCCTCTAAGTAAGGTTATCTGCGACCATGCCCTCTCCCCAGACAAATAGTTGTGATTCATGGGCTACCTTGCATTCACTATGGATCTCTCATTTCCTGGCTCGTGCTTCTTCCTGAAGACGGGCCTGTTAGTCGTGTTGTAGTTAGGCACCTCCTATCGGTGTGCCACCTTCCTGGTTTTGTCCATTGGGATTTCTTGGGGTTATTCCCCTTTCCTCTTTCAGGCCCTTGCCTCCCCCTTTGTAAAGGCAGGGTCTTGTAGTTTGCTTGTTATTTGTTTGTTCTCTCACTCCCCCCGTCTCTTTCCTTTGGTAATGAATTTTTTATTCATCCAAAAAGAAAAAGGGATTGTTTTCATGGTTATTCTGGTAGAGATCTTTCATGGTCGTTTATCTCATTTTGTCCTAAATTCCTTGTTAGATTACAGGGTTTTACCTTTCTATATGAATTGAGGAATCCTTATGACTGAAGATTTGGGATTTCCATCGTAAAATTTAAGTATATGACTTCAATATAAGGAATCAAGCTGTTTTTTTCTGTTGCTTGTTCTAGTACCTTGTATGTTTGCCTTGATTATCATGCCATGTGTGCAGCTGGATGACCAGATCTCATCAGACTGTGAAGCCAGGAAAGCTTCGTACACGGACTTGCATGATGGAAGACATTTATTTGAGGTCTGCATCAATGGGTCTCAAGGAGCTGGCTGTGCTAGCTATAACTGGACTGTTGGTTAAGATCCTGTCCCTCATCTTTCTTTCAGTTCTTGTTGTATCTTTCATATCACAACATTAAAATTATGGAAAACTCTCTAAATAGTTATAAAGTACTGGTTAATGAGCCAAATCCTTTTTAAGGTGTTTTTGAAAACTTGGATTCAACAGAGAGCTATCATCAAACTTCTTGGTTTAATTTGAGTAGATGCTAGAATGCACCCTTAATCTATGAAAATTGGACTTTAACGTTAACATGGAACCATGGAAAATCATGTCAACCTGAATGAACTAGAAGGCCCCTCTGTCACGGACCGACTCAATTGGGCGTCTGTGCGGCACTCACTAGCACACTTTGGCTAGGAGTAAGCCTAAACAAGCCCTTTAAAGGGAAAGGAGGGAAGCAAGCACAACAAACACACACATATGGAAGGAAATCAAAGCACGTTCATTAAATGAAGCAAAGCATTACAACCTATCTCTCTAAAAGGGATCACCAGGCAAAGTGTGTAGCAATGATGGGCCTCAGGCCACAAATGTAGGGGCAGGCAACCAAAGGCTACACTCCTTGACAATTTGCCACCTCTACAAGGTAGCTCTTATGCTCTTTAGGGATTTTCTTCAGGAGACATGATCCCTCCTGAAAAGTCATACTCTTTACAATTTAATTACAGAAATTCCATTGGGCAACACCCCATGCTATGGCTAGCTCTCAAGGTCCACCTGTCACAACCATAGGCCATATGAACAATGTTGGATGAAACAGCCGTGACACCGCACCCCTCTTTTTAAGTCTTATGTTGGATGCTATGCTAATGTCAGTATTATTATATTTTTGCAGATACAGTTCACCCTACTGCATATGTTACGGCTGCAACATCTTTTACAAATGCCCTCAATGTCACTGTAAATATTTCTTTCAGTGAACCCTGCATCGGAGGAGGTGGTTTTGGGTGCTTATCCGTGAATGCCTGCAATGTGAGTAGGTGGTCTTCATTTCTTTCTGTTTCAATTTCATTTGGCTAGTTCATATAACCACCTTGAATTATAGCAACTCATCTTACCAGAAGAATTATGGATTTTGTTGATTATGGAAGATAATGGAAGGTCAAATTGATAAGATCGTGTATTTATGTTTCTATAATAAAATGTTAATCTTAATTGTAGCATCATGCCTGCAGGACACTTGTCATCACAGCTAGTATAATGAAACTTTTTTTGGGCTGCGTTTCCTGGTAGTAGTTAATTATATCTAACCTATTGTATTTCTGGAAAGATCCGCATTATCTGGTTGTAATTAAGGAAATTAAGCATATTGCATTTGACGAAAAAAGGCATTATATTAAAGGGAAATCAATATTCAATTTCTAGCATTCTTGATAAGAGTGCAGGGGCGGTTGCCACAGAAAAGGTATGATAGAGCGTTCAAATTTTCAGCCATGAGAAATTAGGAAGAAAATAAATTCCTGCTTACTCTGTCTGTGCACAAAACCAAACAAAATATGTTCGAGCTTATGTCTGAGAACCACAAATATCATGTAGAAGTGACAAGTAATTTATTATTCATACAGTTGATCACTGTGCATCACTGTGATCGTTTGGATTTTACTTGTAATTGGACAAACCCAGGTGAGGTGCTTCCTTCATACATAATAGGCTTTTCTGTTATTAACTGTATATATGTGCCAGCGTGTTGGTTTTCTTGTAATTAGCTACATTATTATAAATTTATAATTATAAATATATCTTTAAGCTGTCGATTAGTGTAACATGACTCCCTAAGCGACAAGCTTCTGTTTTCTCCCCTATCCTCTTCTCTTCTTTTTTTCTTTCTTCTTCCTTCTCTTATCTCCCCATTTGAGTCCACTTTTATTAAATATCAGGCTACTAACTTTAAAAACAACTATTTGGATGGAAGTATGACTTTCAACAATGAAAATAAAATAACTCCTTCCAAATTTAGTCTATTTTTCGTACAGATCAAGTTGATTAAATTTGAAAAAATTGATTAAATGCAACTATGGGAGTTCAACTTCCAAATAAATTACCAATCAAAGATGGTAGGAAAAAACTCTTCAATAGATTAACTGGAAGGGTGTGAATTAGTTTCCGATTTCTAATAATTCGAGATTTCTCATTTCTCAAGCATAGAGATATGCTCTGGTTAGTCTATTCTTTCCTAATTGATTATCTTGGTTTGGGGCTTTTCTTTTCTTCTTCGGGTTGGGGGATGGTCTGTGCTCTTGGGAGCAAGGTTAGTCTATTCTTTCCTAATTGATTATCTTGGTTTGGGGCTTTTCTTTTTCTTCTTCTCGGGGTTGGGGGGGATGGTCTGTGCTCTTTGGACTGCTCCCCTCATTCTTAGATGATGTCTTCTCCTGTGTCTTTCTTCTCATATTTAATATAGATGCCTTGAGAAATTAAGGCACCGATAAATAAAAAAAGATTTTTTCAATTAACAAACACATTGAAATACTGCTCCATCACAGGAATTTGTGCTTTAACTAAAAGTGATTTGATAAACTTTTGACCTGTTAGGTGAAGGAAAAAAACAAAGAAAGATAGACAAACAAACATATTGAAACAACTTCTGACAAATAACTGGTGCATTTTCTTTACAGCTTGTTGTCCATTGTGCTGGCCAAGTTGACCATCTACATTCAATTCTACAGCCAGATCTCAAAAATTTTCTTCTCGCTGTTTTATCATCTAGCTTTCATTATGGGTGAATATTAGTGGTTATCTGTAAGAATTTATGTACCAAACCTGCCAAGAGGAAAGTAAATAAACACATTGACACAAATTCTGATAGATACCTGGTGAATTTTCTTTACAGCTTCTTGTCTATGGTGCTGGCCAAGTTATACCATCTACACTCAAAATCCTTCATCCAGACCTCATATTTTCTCTTGTTGTGGGTTTATCATCTAATGTTCATTACGGGCGAATAATAGTGGTTATGGATAAGAATTTCTGTACAGACAGTGCTGGAAACCCATTTATGAGGAGTGCAAACTCAAGTTTCTTTGTACACTTCGGTAAGTTATGCAAATTTATTTTTCCCCCCTTCAGTGAAACTGGTTAAAAGTTTGGTTTATTTCGAATGGAAATACATAAAAAAACTTCTACACAAAAGAATAAACTTCTTGTTGGAATTATGTACATGACCTATTTATATTTCTGTCTTAAGTTTTTAAATTTAAGTTATGTTGGAAAAAGTGTTTGTATTTATAAAATGAAAAAAATTCAAAATATACTTTTATTCACCCAAAAAAAAAATAAAAAAATTTGTTGTATTTCTGTTTTTCAAATTTTATTTATACAAGAGAAAAAATCATATATTGGCATGTAATTATTATGCCGTAGTACCAAGTTGTTTGAAATTGAACTCCGGATAAATCGTAGACTACGTTCTGACATCAATTTATAGGAATTTGTCATTCATGTGTGCTTTTTCAACACACTTTCTTCCTTTTGGTTGGTTGTTCAGATAGAAGAAATGTGTTTCTGAACCTAAGGACTGGCATTCCTGAACAGCTCCTGCAAATCAATGGTGAAACCAGAACAGTTGAGGCAACAAACAATTCTAAGAACCTAAAGGTGTATTTGAACTTCTCAGATCCTGTTCTCAACTCATCTGCAGAAATTCTTGATTCTCTTCAAATGAGTCAGGGCCTGCTTCTTCCTACTAATGGAAATAGCCTTGGAAATCGCCGATTCGGCTTCCTCGTGAGTTATTTCTCATATAATACACTGTTCATCTCCTCTACTCTCCTTTTGGTTTTAGTTTGCCATTTTATGCCAGAGTAGAACTGGAAGTGATTTATTTCACTTTGTAGATAAGTAAAAACAATTAGCTGCTTATCTTCACTATTATATATTTCTTTTATGGTATATCTTTAGTCCAAGTCTAGAATACCACTGCCAGATTGCTAGTTATGATATCTACTTCATCCTCAAGTGTCTAACTTGAATACACTCTTTACAGGTTAAGAATATATCAAATGTTTCTGTTGTTACTATAAGCTTTAAATCAAGCTCTATAATAAGCAGACATGGGACGCCAGTTTCTCCGATTGCTCCGGTCACTTTCCTCTATGGTAATTCCTGTACTCATAAATGGAAGTGATTTATTTCACTTTGGAGATAAGCAGCTGTTTGCCAATTTTTAAATTTCAACTAACAAAAGATTTCCAGCATTTAAAATTAATATCGTAGTCTGAAAGTTTAAATTATAAGCTGTCAAATTCTTTGGAGAAAGTTTAGCTTTAAAATACAAAATATTTTCTCCATACTCTCAAAACTACGTGGTGCAGTTAAGGTATTATTCTATACTCATGTACATAGAAACATTTTGTTAATTCTTGATTATTTCCTTTTAGCTGTCTGAGTTATTGAAATTTCCATTTTCCCAAATTGCCAATGAATTTTGTGACCTACTACCAAATATCCTTGTTCTAAAGCTGCAATTTTATTAGTCTGCAGAATCTACAGATTTTTTAACATGTTTCAAGGTCAAAATGATATCTTGAAAACGGATGTTTTGACCATTTATGAGAAAACAATGTAGTCTATTCAGTTCTAGGAAAAATCAATTCAAATGGATTAAGGAAAACTATTGCTACTTCTCTTAAGAAATTGTAGCATCTATATGAACTGCTGATATCTTTGATGCACGACCCATCTCTAGATAACTATTTTAAGATTTCATGGTGTTCCCTTTACGTATTTAAGTGTGTGGATTATGAAATGACAGATCGTCAAAGGCCTACTGTGAGATTGACCACAACATCTAACATGAGGACTAGAGAACACAGTGTACCAGTACTAATAAAGTTTGCAAAGCCAATATTTGGCTTTAACCATTCAGCAGTATCAATTTCAGGCGGGCATTTGCAGAGGCAAGTTACTCTTATCACTTTATTTTAGTCTGTTGCAGTTAGCAAGCCTTTATGATTATTTTAGATCAAATGGTTCTAAAAGACTTGCAGACATATTTGAAGGACCAAATATGAAGGTTTTCCCACAGTTGCAAGACCCTGCTTTAGGACTGATTCCTGCAGTCTTGCTTAGTGATGGAAGGTGAAGGAATATATAATGACCTGATTGCAGGGAGCCAGTGGCTGAAAGGGGGGTGGGATTCGGAAACTTTAAACCTAATGGAATGCTGATATTTCCAAAAGTACCAAACAGTTTAAAAGATATTTTCCTTGAAAAAGTTTAGCAAATGTTTTGTAGGACTTTAGGCTGATATCCTTTTATTCTTTTTTATATTTTCTTAATTTTTCCGTACATAAATTTTAATTTTCTTTAATCTTCAATAAATCATTACTGCTTACAGTTAAATCTTTGTCATGTATGTAATAGTTTCTCCTTTTTTTAAAAAAAAAAATTTTCCCCTTGAAATACTATAAAATATATTTAGTACTTAATACAAACATGTGAATGCATCAATGTAACATCTCGAACTGAGAAAATGTCCATATAGCCTTTTTTTTAAACAGTAATGATGTGCTTGAATATTTCACAATGCTCTTCACAATGGATTGGTTTATTCAGTGATATTGCACAAGAATTTCGGTTCTTCTTGGTTATCTTTTCCCCTTATCACTTTGTTACATTGTGCAGCTTTCGGGAAATCAGTTGGAGCAAATATGCTGTAGAGGTACATGCAACTGACAAAATTGTATCCGTCCATGTTCCTGAAAATATAACTGCAGATGTTGCGGGAAACAGAAATCTGGCATCAAACACTCTACAAGTGAGGCACTGTAAGGATGTTAGTCTGTCTTACTGTTATTTTTGGCATGTAGGCTTTTGCTGATCGACATTATCCCTATTTAAGGATGTCTAGTATATTGTATTGTCATCTTCTATCTGTATCACCACATCTTTCTGTAATTCTGTCTGCATCTTGAACCAACATTATTCTTTTCTATTGTTTTTGTTTTCCTTTATTAGGTCATTTGGTTTTCATGTGTAATAACATATTTGCAAAAACTTTTACAGATTCAGTGCCTTTGGTATCTTCAGTTGTCTCCACCTTCGCAACTACTGTTTTTGCAGTAACTTCTTCAGCTTCAGGATTGCTTACAGTTTCTACTGCAAGCCTTCAATCAATTGGGGCACTTTCTGGGCTATCTTCATTGACGTCTGATCCTGCGAAGAATCTTTTTGTACTATCCCAACTTTTTTAAAACTCTTATCTGGCTATTGTTATATTTAGCCACTTCTCAATCATTATAGGCTTAAGACTTCTATTTGCAACTTTGTTCACAAAAATAAAGCTATCACTTCCTATATATAAGATTTAGATTTATGAATTTTAAATCAAGAAGCAGAAAAAGTTGGTTGTTTTTTTGGTAAATGAATATATTACCGAACCCCAGGAGGGGGCAGGGAAGAGAGAACAAAGAAACAATATACAAAGAGGGGAAAGGGGCAAGAACAAGGATGCCCACAAGGCCGACAACCAGCCAACCAAAAAGGGGGAGGGGAGGCGGGCAGCCTGCCTACGCAGAGGTGACTGACCGCAAAAGGGCAGAATCAAGGCCCCAAAAATCCAAAATATGCCTATTCCTAGTGGTATCCGTGGAGGGTCTCTGACGGATGCAACTGAGCTTTGAGGACACATCAAAGGAGATGGCTTTCCAAATCACATCAAAAGACCTTGATTTGGAAGTCCATCTCCTGAGGTTCCTCTCCATCCAGATATGGTGGATAGTAGCTCTGAAAACTAGCTTCCCAATAGTGTCGCATATAGAGCTCCCAGGAAAAGCATTGAGCAACCAAAGCCATTCGCGATCAAATCTCCTGATCCGTCTACTGCGTGGCCAAATAGAGGCTAAAGCTTGTTTCCAGATGGTGGAAGAGAAGGGACAGTCAAAGAAGAGGTGAGGGATATCTTCACGGCCAATCCAACAAAGGATACAAGCGGGGGCAGCGGGGATGGTTCGGTGAATAAGGAAGGCTTGTGTGGGCAGGCAAAGTCTGAGGGCTCTCCAAACAGTAAGGCTATGGCGAGGGATATGGCCTTTGAACCAAACCAAGTTATGCCAGGGGACGGAGGGGCTAGGGACCCTGGAAAGGTTCCAGGCAGAAGAGGAGGAGAAGAGACTGGTGGGGGAGGGGAGCCAAATAACCTTATCCGCGTGGGAGGAGGATAAACAGGGTAAAGGAGGAAGGGTGGCCCAGATCAGCCAGATAATGACTGGGTTGAGGGAAGGGTGAGGGGTCCAAGATCCAGAGGAGATGAGGGAGGAGACAGGGGCTGCCTTAGGGAGGCCAGAGTAGGAGATGGCCCTGGGCCCAAGAATATTATAGAGAATGCCAGCTGGGTGCCAAGGGTCAGGCCAAAGAGAGGTGGAATTGCCATTGGTAATGGAAGAGGAGATGCCAAGGAGGGCTAGGGGGCGGAGAGAGAGGATCTTACGCCAAATCCAGGAGGAGTCAGCATGGATGGGGACAGTCCAAATGGAGTCGGATTTGAGGAGATGAGAGTGAACCCAAGAGACCCAGATGGAATCCTGTCGGGAAGAGATTCTCCAGAGGAGCTTCAGGAGTCCCGCAGTGTTGGAATCTCGAATACAGCGAATTCCCAGACCACCTTCAGACTTGGGGAGGCAGATAGACTTCCAACTGACAGGGTGGAGAAATCTGGGGGAGTCACTACCCTTCCAAAGGAAGGCACAGAGAATGCGCTCAATGGCCTTAATGGTGGAGGAGGGGATGTAAAGATGCCGGTCCAGTAGATGTAGGTGGCTTGGAGGACCGAGCGGATACATTCCAGCCTACCTTCGTAGGAGAGAAGCTTACCTTTCCAGAGCTGGAGCCGCTTGCGAATGCTGTCAAGCATAGGGGTGCAATGGTGGCTCGAGAGCCTGGCTGGAATCAGAGGAAGACCAAGGTAAGAGACAGGAAGAGAACCAATGGAGAAACCAGTTAAGAGGCGGAGAGCTTCTTTAGTGGTGTCAGAGGTCCCAGCAAGGAAGATTTTGGACTTCAGGAGGTTGACTCTGAGACCAGAGAGGGTTTCAAAGAGATGGAGCGAGTCCATGATGGCAGAGAGGCGTGGGACGCCTTAGAGAAAATCATCAGGTCATCGGCAAAGGCTAGATGGGAGAGGTTGATGCGCTTGCATTTGGGAAGAGGAGAGATTAGGTGGAGATCAGTTTTGGTTTGCAGGCTCCTGGAGAGGACTTCCAGGGCAAGGGAGAAGAGGAAAGGGGAAAGAGGGCAGCCTTGGCGGATACCAACTTTAGAGCGGAAGAAACCGGTGGGCGAGCCATTGACCAGGACCGAGAAGGAAGGGGAAAAAGTTGGTTGTTTATTGCATGCAAAATGGGAAAAAAAAAAAAAAAAAGAATGTACTCACAAATCATCTCTAGTTTCGTTGTTGTGATCTCCCCCCCCCCCCCTATTTATGATTATTTTTAATGTTGAGAACTATGGGAGATGGAGCATTTTCCTTACATTCCCAAGTACCCTTTTATATGGAGAAATGTTGGTTAATCTACATAAAAGCATGTGTTCTGTGTTCAGGAGTTCTATTTAAAAGGGTGTATCCAATGCACGAGGCTCCCGCCACTGCGGGGTCTGGGGAGGGTCATAATGTATGCAGCCTTACCCCTGCTTTCGCAAAGAGGCTGTTTCCAGACTCGAACCTGTGATCTCTTGGTCAATGGAGCAACCTTACTGTTGCACCAAGGCCTGTCCTCATTCAGGAGTTCTCTTTCAGTTTCCTAAAGAAAAACACAAGATTCTCTCTCTGCCTTTTTGATAAAATAACAAGATTTATTGATAAAGATGAAAGGTACACTATATAGTGTATGACAAGAAGGAAAGAAATAAGAAAATAGCTGCGTCACGTCAAAGAAAGCTCCCCCAAATAAAGAGGCTCCCTAGCTTTCCCCCCCGCCCCCCAGCTAACACATCTTTCGTTGAGTTGGTCAATCTCTTTTTCCATGATTGAGAGAACTTTTCTTGAACTAGAAGAGATCGAGCTTTTTGGTTCAGATGAATAAATTTTAAGTTTCCTTAGAAGTTTGTCCAGATGAATGTACCTACTCTTAGTTTGGTATTGTAAACCCTGAACTTTTAAAACGAGTTTTCAAGTGGTTTTATCTAAAAGCTTCTAAAATATGTCATAATTTTCTGAAAAATTGGTGCCTCAAAAAACTTAAACTTCGTGCTTTTATTTCCAAAATCAACCAGACAAATCATAAGATGCACTTGTATGTCTAGATTACAAACCCCAGGATCATAATCTGGCCACTGCTTCAAATTGGCAGGTTACTCATGATATTTCACCAGTGATAAACTACCAGACAGGAACTGGCTAAGGGCTAGATGACTTGTTCAGGACAAACAGGCCTCGTTATGAATTTTTTTTTTGGGGAAGGGGTGGTGGTGGTTCGAGCCTTAGTATGACTTACCTAAACTGTTTATCAGATTCTGGACAAATCAATCAGTCACATGATTGTGTAATAGTAGTATAACGTCTGGAAGACCTAAGGATCATATTCCTAAGTTCCTTTGTCTCGTTTTGATATTTTAGCTTCTCTTCCAATTAAACTGTCCTGTTATATTCAATAAAATGAATTAAGGACTTCTTATGAAACCTTTTCTTATCCTTTTTTCCCCTTAATTGTGGCACAGAGGATTGCATGCCACATTCAGGTCTTTGCACTCTCTAGATGGTTAGCAGTTACCATACCAGTTGAATATTATGAGTTTGCAAGGGGTTTGCAGTGGACTATTCCCTACCTCAGACTCCCATGGGAAAGTGGACATGTCCAGCCAGTCATAGTAGATTCAAACCCTACAGCCATTACAAGTTCAGTAATATTGGAAAATCATAAGGGAATTTACAAGAGTGTGCAATCACCAGATGGAAATTTAGATATGTCTGCTTCAATAAATGGCTTGCCACTTGCACCCATGGAGTATAGATCATATTTTGAGGTCAGGGACCCTTTTACTTTTCTTGTGATTTATTTATTCTTTAAACTTTGTTCACAATGACATATTGCATTTATACTTACAGGGCCAAAATATGAAACCTGAAGCTGATGATATCCTGGACCAGCAGAATTCAGATGGGTGAGCCATTTGGATATTTATACTTTGCATGCAGTTGTTAAATATTTATGATTTATGATTTGAACTCTATAATTTGGTTCATTTTGGAAATCATGGGAAAAGTTGAAGAGTTTTGGGGAAACTTGACTTGTATCAATGAGACACCAACCCACCTTTTTTTATATTAAATGAGATATGAGGTGCAAAGACAATAGTTCCCCTAGGGCAACACCAAAGAAACCCTAAGGCCAATTCTACCCTTGTACCCATATTACACCACTCCCCTTCAAGTTGGTGCATAAATATTATGCATGCCCAACTTGCACACAATAGGATGAAAAACCTTACTACTAAGCCCTTTAGTAAACAGATCAACTAACTGATCACTGGACTAAACAAATGGAATACAGATGAGACCTTGTTCAAGTTTTTCTTTGATGAAGTGATGGTCCATCTCCATGTGCTTCGTCCGATCATGCTGTACAGGATTATGGGCAATACTAATGGCCGATTTACTATCACAATAAAGCATCAGGGGAAGTTGGACAGAGACATTGAGATCTTGAAGAAGACCCTGAAGCCATATCAGCTCACATATACCCTGGGCCATAGAACCAAATTCAGCTTCAGCACTTGATCTGGCAACCACAGCCAGTTTCTTGCTACGCCAAATAACCAGTTTCCCACCAACATAAGTACAATAACCTGAAGTTGATCTTCTATCATCAAGATATCTAGCCTAGTATCAAATAGATACCGGAGAAACATCACAGAAATCACCCATCTGGGAAAGAAACCCTGACATCTCTTCAAAACATTTGAAGGGAGCCAAAAAGAGCCCTCAGTGGGAGAGAAAATCACCATTGAGGGTGAAAGATGGAGGGGCGGAGAGGTGGTGGTGGTACTGGAAGAAAAAAAAAAAGAAGAGAGAGAGGCGGAGAGAGGGAGGTGGAAAAACCGAGTGGCTATGAGAGGCGGCAGTGAAGGTTGAGAGGTGGTGGTGCTAGTCGAGCGGCGGCGGTGCTAGGTGAGTGGCAGCGGTGATGGTGTGAGAGGGGAGATGGTGGGTGATGGTGGCCACTAGGGTTCCTTCGACTCCATTTTGACATTAGGGTTTGGATCCCAAGGTGGATCCTCACTCTGATACCATGAAGGGTTTTGGGGAAATGTGACTTGTGTCAATGAGACACCAGCCCACTTTTACTTATAATAAATGAGATATGAGGTACAAAGACAATAGTGCCCCTAGGGCAACACCAAAGAAACCCTAAGGACAATTCTACCCTTATACCCATATTACAACAAAAGCCTATTCTGGATAGAATCATAGTTAGATCATGTAATTCATGATTCAAATAATAAAGTTTCACAACTTAACATTGTATGGGTAGCAAAAAACAGGCCAACTTATTTGATACCCCAAGCTCGATTGATTTTATTTCTTTAGTGGTAATTTATAATAAATTTGCTACAGAGCCCAATTTATTTATGGAAATTATCCTTTGGAAGCTAATTGAATCCCTGAACCCCGCTAGAGTAGAGGATTTTTCAAATATAGATGGGGAGGACCAAAAACTAGTACTCTGGTTATTGACTTACCTAAACTGGAAAAAATCATTATTTTGGTCTATAAAGATCAGAAATATTTTTTAAATATTTTGTTTCTTTATTATGTTTTTTGTAGGTGGAGAGAATTCAATAGAAACATATTCTGGTTATCTGTAATTGGTGGCAGCTTAATTCTTCTGCATGCTATAGTCCTTTGTATTTTAAGACTCAGAAAGAGGAGTTCAGAAAAACAGGGGTCTTACGGAGCACTCATTTTTCCGAGGTTTGAGATATTTCTGATAGTTCTTGCATTGCCCTGCATCTGCCAGGCCTCAGCAGCTGTAATTAAAGGTACCATGAATGATAAAGACTCCTGTGGGCTTTTTTTTTTATGCATGTGTGAAAATTATGTCTGTGGTTCTAAAGTGAGGAATCACTTGTTCTCTCCATATGAAATAAAAAAAAAAAAAACACTATGATAGATCAGCATGCCACTTTTAGTTATCATTAGATGAATTCTGTAAGTCAATGTTTGGGTCTTCTATTTTTTGTTCGGGTGAATAAAAATTCATTACCAAAGAGAGAAAAAACAGGGACTCCCCTAGAGAGGGGGAGGTGAATACAGGGGGAAATATAAATACAAAGCTTTGCCTTTACAGAAGTGGGGAGGTATCAGCTTGCAGAATAGAAGGAGAAAGACCCCAAGAATTAAAAATACACCTATTTCTAGGTGAGTCTGCACACCGGGACGGGGCAGCATCAATCTTAGCTTTTACGTAAAAAATAATGGAATTCCGAAATCTGCTATATGAGCATCCATCTGCGGAGGTTGCGCTCAAACCGGATGTGGTAGATTGTGGCTCCAAAAGCAAGCTTCCCCACAATATCACTACAAGATTCGCCTGCCTCTATCAAAGGAGAGGATTCTTCTTCTAGAGGGTCAGCACTTGGAGACGATACCTTTCCACACAGAGGAAGAGAATGTGCAGTCGAAGAAGAGGTTATCCACATATTTGGTAGCATTCCAACAAAGGCAGCAATTAGGGGAGGCAGGGATCTATCGTTGAATCAGAAAGGCTTGGGTCGGGAGGCAGCGGGAGAAGACCCTCCAAACAGTGAAGCTGTGGCGGGGAATGTGCTCTCATTTGATTGTGATAAAAACAGATGAAGATATAAATTTGCATTTTAAGAAAATATACTTTCATTTGATGAGCAGAATGAATTCACAATATCGGATTACAAATTCATCACTTGGTTGTCTAATGATATACATAGGGTCCAATGGTGTATGAAGCCCATATGTTTTATGAAACAAAACTATAAAGAAATGAATGAACTTAGGAAGTTAGGAACGCAGAAAACGATTAGTTCTTTGTGAACATAGAAATCAACATTAACACTGATGTCCTTTCCTACAGGAATATTAGATTGTTATATTCTTTAGATATCTAGATTTTTAAGGGAAAGCATATGCATAGTAATGCCATATGTACTTCATGATGAGATAATTCTTCAGTACTCGGCTCTATGTTTTGATCAGCTTTTCACAGTTAGTTTTCTGCTCTCAAATATTTTGGCTTTCTATTGCGGAACTGATGTTCTCTTCTTGCTTTCTCAAGGAGGAACTACTTCAGGGGTTATAGTTGGTATTCTGCTGTTGGGTGTTGAATCTTTTCTACTACTAGCCTTACTGCTGTTTCTCTCAGCTGGGATAACAATAGGTAAGCTACTTCAGTATAAGGAAGTTCATCAAGAAGGCCAGAAATTTCACTGGTATCAAGAAATTGTCCGAGTGACCTTGGGTCCTGGTAAGAGAGGCCAATGGACATGGAAGAACCAGCCGAACTCTATTTATCCAACAATGTTAGGCCCTTTGTTTGAGGATCTGAGAGGCCCTCCAAAGTACATGCTCTCACAGATCTCTGGGGGAAATCCTAGCAAGCAGGGGGACCGCATCATAGCCTCAGATGATGAAACCGAAGATGCAGAGGCACCTTTTATCCAGAAGCTCTTTGGCATTCTTAGGATATACTATATTTTTCTTGAAACTGCTAAGCGTTTTGTGCTTGGAATTGTGGTTGGTGCTTATTCGCTGGATGTGTCATCCAGGACTCCTGCATTAACGTTGCTATGCATCACCTCATTTCAGCTCTTCTTTCTATTGTTGAAGAAACCTTTTATAAAGAAAAAGGTTCAGTTAGTTGAGATCCTCACAATTGGCAGTGAAGTCGGAATCTTCTCTACATGTCTGGTACTCTCAGAGAAGGAATTTTCATCAGGTGATGAGACAAAAATTGGAATATTCATGCTATCACTTTTCTTGATTGGATTTTCTGCGCAGATGATCAATGAATGGTATGCATTGTATAGGCAGACGCTCCGACTGAGCCCAACCAACTCTTTCTTGTCCGGATTAAGAAGTGCTTGTGTTGGATTACTGTTGATTTTGATCCCATGGAATTTACTTAAGAACCTGGACAATGTGTTCCCCTTGAATCAGTCTGGGGGTGAAGAGAAAGAGATTTCTGTCACTTTCGGAGACCGGGATAGGAGTTCTGGGAGCAAAAGCTCAGGTACACCTGATAAACCATGGATGAGACAACTAAGAGAATTGGCTAAAGCTAGCTTCAGTAAGGAGGATGGAAGTGCTTCAAAAGATCCATCGACTAGTCAGACACAGAGAAGTACTTCAAAAGATCCATCGACTAGTCAGACACATACGACTAGTCATCAGACACAGAGAAGTGGGTTTTGGAGCGGCAAGAGGAGTGGGAGTTCATCAGTAAGTTCATCATCAGATTATAAGGCGAGGAGATCAAAAAGCTTGTACAGAGATTTAGAAGCCATTTTCTCATCCAAGTAAACTTCCAACATTTTTCACAGTGGAGTAGAGCTTTTGAGTTCATGAAGAGTCCTTGTCTTCCCATCAGCTGGTTTACTACTGACAAAACTATCATTTGGAACTATAAAGCAGTTGATGGATGGTTGTGATCAGAGTGCTCTTGAATGTCCTAGTGTTCTCAGACATTGCTTGGTTGGGGTTTTGTAATCTAGATTATAGACATTAAAAGAAGGTTCACTAAAGCTGTTTGCAAGTAGCTGTAATTGCCAATGTTGTTCACATTGGAGGTTGAATGTACTTAAAGTCGTTTAAAAATGAAGCACAGCAAGAATTTATATTTCATTACTTCTTGATGTTGGTGTACTTGTTCATATAACACTGGAGGGCTTTCAACTGAGTGGCAGAATGATTCATTGCAGTTCACTAACATGTCATTTCCTCTACTTGGGTTCTTATTTACTAATTAATCTTCTTTTGTTGCTGTAGGCAGTTAAAGGCCATACACAGTTCTAAGAACTAAATTTGCCTGAAAACCATTAAGGGCTGTTCACCTTGAATAGGTTGCTTCATTGGAACTGGGTCAACACTTTAGAAGTCATGTGCTGTAACAATAACAAACTAAATACAGATTCCAAGGTTTAAGGCTTGGAAATCTTAATGTCATGATGCCTTTCAAATCCTCCTACCCATTATACTACTGCAATAATTCTCAGCATAATAAGTATGCCCTTGTTGTCACAACTCACAATTCCCCCTCAGAAGGTAATGAATAACTTCTACATTATGTCCTTCTAGTTCTTGCCCGTAAGCACCGCCCATTGACCAGAAATATTAAACAGTTTTTATTTTTGGGGTGCAGGGCTAAGCTTTTAATTGGTTCCAAGTTCAAGTCTTGTAATAATCACTTCTTCCTGGGAGAAGGGATGTGGTGGGTCAGATGAATGCAGATCTGTTGCAGATTCTGAAAGTGACAAACGTTGAACTGCAAGTGTGAACATGAGAATTGAAGGCTTGTCGAGACTTAAAAAGTAAAGGAGAAAGTGAAAAGACAAAGGGTCCACGCAGATTTACTCTTTTTTGAACTAAAGAAAGAGTTCTGAGAAAAGAGCACACCACTCCACTGAAAAAATAAAGACAAAAAAAGGAAAAAGCACCCGCCGACAAGTCGACAGCAACTATGAATTCGATTTCCACTGTTCCAGTGACCGTTTAGAAAATGATTCTCTCTCTCTCTCTCTCTCTCACACACACCCACACACACACACACACACACACACACACACACACACTTGGATTTTGCGATTTCAAACAAAATTTGAGTGGAAAGAATGATAGGAATAAGGATTTTCAGTTTTCCTTCACCCATAAATGGATCAATTTTGGCCAGACTCGACCAGACCCTTTGATTCTGTGGAAGAATGATATTTCGGAGTTCAGACAATATAGGTGGGAGTCAATAATAAGGCTCATTGTCCTAGGAGTCCGATCATATGCTCAAATCATTGTGGGTGACGAGATTATCTTTTCACCTAGTCTAGGAATAATTCATCAATGAACACTCTCCTTAAGACCTTAATTGCCCTTAGAGGTGCCACTAGGTGTATCCGTGTATGTGAGTAGGCAGGCTTTCAAGATACAACAGTTTTGTTGGTTGGCTGCATAACAGTATATGAGACTATGAGAGAAAGAGGGGTGGATGCATTCTTTCAATATACCTCATGGTCGGAAGGAGTACAAATTACAGTACATCCATGTTAGGAAGACAGTGTTCCTTGAAGATACCTCATGGAGGGATCTGCGGTTCCCTAACACTCCTGATCGAACCCTCTGTCCGGGTGGGTGGAACACGCTTTTAAGACATAAGAAGTCATGAAACGTGTTTGTGTTGTGTTGTGGACTTGTGAGTACGTTTTGAGGGGAGTGGGGAGGTGGGTTTTTTTCGAAGCTGACAAAAAAAGAGCTCATCCCCAAGATTCCACGATACACATACACACTGACACACACAGACAACTTTGTGGGAAACAAAAACATCAAAGAGAGCATCAAGAACCATGCAATAAGGGATCGCCAGCTGGGAAGAAAGAAAAGGAATCATTTCTTTCGACCCTCTCCTCCTTAATGTTTTGGATTATTTATTGTAGAAAACCCCAAGAGACACCAACTAGTGGACGCATTGACAATTACAGTGAAAGCAGGAAAAGTCTTGGTGAGATCAGATTCATGATCGAGACTTCAAAGTTAGTTTTTTCTACGCTGAGTGACGTCGGACTAGTGGTTGTGGAGTTTCTGGATTGATGTGGAAGAGAGGAATTAAGGAATCACACGGTCACATGGGTCCACGTGTTATGTATTTAATGGGGTTCTATCACTCTATTGTATGGACATTAGATTAGATCAGCCTAACATGAAAGATATAGTTTAAATGATTTGATTTAATGTGTTCTATCAGCTTTTGAATTTTTGACGTATCAATTAAGTATCTAATTAACACAATGTGTAGAGATTAGAGAATCGACATTTGCGGGCCATGGGAAGAAAAAGAAGGATCCTACTCACAATTGTAGATGATGGACGAATTCATTGGTCCCACCCCCTCCTCATGCTGCCCGGGCAAGGTGCTGGACAGGATCTTTTTGACCCTTCTCGACCTGCCATAACTATCTCTATCTAATGTAAGGCCTACTCTGTCATATCATATCGAGTATATTATATCCCACTTGAGTTGACAATGAGGTTAAAAATATAGAAGGCAAAAGAGAAAGCCGAGCTTTCTAATATGAGACACATATAGCTGGTTTGTCAAGATCACACAACTTCCGCTCCACTTATCTTTTAACTATAATTCCTACCAAACGATTCCATTTTAATTAGAGGGATAACAGTCAAGTTATTTGAGGAATGGGATTATCTAAAGTAATGATATAATAAAAATATTAAAATTAAAAAAAAGTAAATTAAATTATAAAGTATTTGACACTTTAACAGGTGTTCAGAAGACAATCCCCTTATTAATGCTTACTTGGTGTTGATGGCTTGGTTAGTGCTCAAGAAATCAAAAAAATCTGGGCTGAGACTGAGAGTGAAATTGACATGCATTTACATGAATTTTTATCCGCTGCTGTGCACTGTAGCATTGTTGTGCCATCGTGCGGTGTAGCAACGGCCATGTGTGCATAGTGGGCCCCACTATGCACACATAGCCGTTGGTATGCCGCACGATGACACATCAGTGGATAAAGGTCTCATTTACGTGATTGATTCCAGACGCTACCCTTTCCCTTTTTTGACGGTATACTTTTCTTGAACCCATAAAGCCTTTACCTTTCTCGATGCTATACTTTTCTTGAGCCATGTCATGGTTCTAAGCATCGGTATAGGTCTCCTCAGGTTATACTGACCATTGATCACCAAAGGGATATTAATTATTTGGGATCGAGAATGCTATCTGGGTATGTGCAGTACCAATTTAGCTCTCCTTTAGCAGTGGCGGGAGTTGGAGGGTCTAACTCAACAAAAACAAGGGGTATGGTCATTTCACAGGGGGGAGAGCTAGATCTGTGTAGTACATTGCCCCTGCGTCCCGAACAGGGGTGGGTGAAATGACTACCACGCCCTTATAGAAAGGTAAAATTTCACAAGGGTGTGACAGTCATTTTGCCTATCATTGTGTCTGGGCACAGGAGTAGCGTACTGCACACGCCCATGTAGCATTCTTTCTCCTTTTTTTTTAAATGTTTTCAAAGGGATAGATGATGAAGTGGCCAACTCAACTCATCCACGAAATTTTAGTCCAAATATATATATATATATATATATATATATATATATATATATAGAGAGAGAGAGAGAGAGAGAGAGAGAGAGAGAGAGAGAGAGAGAGAGAGAGCACATGGAGAATAGGGTTCTCCTATAACACCCAAGGGAAGAGAGGGGGGGGGGGGGATATTAAAAAATTAGTAAATATATGAAAAAAAAAGAGGTTTAATCAAGAAAAATATATATATGGAAAATGGTAAAAATTTCCTTGATTGTGAAATCCATTATTGAATGTGTAGATAGCATACTCAATTATGATACATATAAAATTATGAATATTGGATATTGGGGAATAGTTTGGATTATACATAATATAAAATATCTTATTCAAATTCAATCATGTATCATCTCATGTATTGTTATATTTTAACATTTAGTTGACTCTATTTTGATTGAAACTTGAAATGTAAGCAAGAAACCTTAGGATATACTTGCCTACAAAATTCCAACCTCATTGGACTTGCCATATATTATATATTTGTGTCATTAATAAATGCAAAAGTAGATGAACCATCTAGATAAACATTCTTATATAAATCATTACACATTAACTTTATTTAATACGATGACATAAGAAAAACTAATAAAAAAAGTAGATGCTTAGTTCGAAAAAGTTAATTTTTATAAATTAGGTGTTGATTCATGGTCTAGTGTAGGAAATTAATCCTTTTACTTTAAAAAAAAAAAAAAGCAAATTAATCCAATCTAATGCATCAAGATCGGTCATGTGACAGGTTGGACGTACATGAAATTTTGTGCATAGGTAGACCCCAAGGGCCCTTGCTCGAATGTCCAGTTTTAAATCAAATAGATTTTTCTAAGTGGGAAAATAAATGATTGAAAAATATTAAAGTACCAAAAAGGTGCATATAGATCACCAAGAGGGTATTTGGACATGAATGGGAAGGGATGTTACAATACATTAGGGTATATGATTGAATTTGGATTTAAAAATTGATATATGATATATCTAAACTTTTTTTTTGGGAATTGGAGAGCTTTGATAGGGGAGGGGGGAATAGGCCCCAAGATGATTTGAACTCATGACCTCTTATTTGAGGAATTGATCTTTTGCCAACTGAGCAGATCCCTCAGGGTTTATATCTAAACTTCTTAGATATTTAATACACAAATTTAGGTAGATTCATCGTGTCACATGGCATGGATAAGTGCGCAAGACTAGAAAACTTTCTTAGATTAGATAAATTATACAAGGAGGTGGTGGGTTGTTGGTTGTTACAACTTGCAACCACTTTTTTTTAGCTTTTAATATTAAAGAATCCCTTTACCCAAAAAAAATTTATAGAATCCAAAAAAAAATTTAAAAATAGATATTTTAGTTTTGAAAATAAGATATTAAATCTTAAAATCCCTATCTTCTCTACATCTCCTGTCTTCCTCAACTCTTATTAGAATAATAAATTTTGTATTTCATTTTATCATTGAGAATTTTTTTAATCATTCTAGTGCTTTGCACTTATTTAATGCTAGAATTTCAGATTGAGAGAGGGATTTTGAGAAATTGCCACAAAATTAATGAAACTCAATGCGGTCATTTTTAATCCCATCCCCTAATTCTCTCAAATTCAAATTATCTTTTTGAGAGTCCATGGTTCATTATTTTTATCTTCCTCGTTTTGGATACAGAATGGGTCTCCATTGATTCGGATTAAATATGACCCGATAAGCAAAGGATTGGGATTAATCAGATAGGTATTGGTCGATTCTAAATCCAAATCAATCGATTAATTTAAATACCTTTTTTTTTTTTTTTTTTTCTTTTTTATCTACAATATAGTATTTGTTAGATTTTTATATCTTACATTCGGTAGTAGCCCACATAATTATTATTGAGTTTATATATGTTTGGGTTAGGTTTTGTATATATGGGTAAAATTGTAATTATGTGGAGATTAAGGTTTTTAGGGTTTCTTCTATATTATTTATATGAGAAAACCCTAAATATATACAATCAAAGATGATCACATTGTGAGATGAATAATGGTATAGAGCTTTTTTTTTTGTTAGTGAAGAGTTTTTCGGTTTTCTCCAAGTAGATGTAGATATTCATGTCGAACCACGTTAAACTTCTCATATTGTGTGATTGTTTGATTGGTTTATTATCTATGGTTGCACATTCGTTCCCAACAATAACCCATCATCCAATAAAAAAAAATTCTTCTTTTTTAGGCCTCAATATTTAAAGTTAAAAGTTTTGGGAGGAAAGTTTACAGTTTTCTGTCATCTAAGGTGAAGAGAGAATCTCTTCATCCACAATGATTTGATGCTATGATTAAACTATTGGAACGGTGTTGAATATTATCATTAACTCTTACCCTTACGACAAAGTAGTTGAAGAGATTTTCGCTTTCACCATGGGTGACATAATACTTGATCCCACCTTTTGCTTGATGTGGACCATAAAAGTTAAAAGGGTCATCATGGAATGTAAGACCATCCCTATTGAGCCAAGATCAGGTTCAAGTACATGAGAACATACGAGAATGGCTCACAGCTGTTTAGATGCAGATGTTTAGATGGATCCATTCTGTGGGATACACATGTAGTGGATTCCATCTGAACGACTGTGAGTTGCTCTCGTACATGAACTTGAGCCCAACTCATCCCTATTTGAAGAAACGGACTTCGTGATTATATATGCTTTATAAAACCCATAAAAAATGCTGAAAACCTAATTAATCTTAAATAATTCCAAGCTGGGAGCTGTTAAAGTGAAGAGGGAGGGTGACTAAATTGACCTAGGGAAAGATATAGACTAGTGAGCAAAAGAAAAGGGATCGTGATCGTCTACGGTGCGTTGCCTATAGTGGCCCACACACATCGCCGCATGCATTGTCCGTCTTTCCCCTGCCCGAGCGCCTTGTCTGAATAGGAGTAAGGCGGACATTGCGTTTGTTTGTTTCTCTCCTTTTCCTTATTGTTTCTTAAAGAGGCTTCTGGGGGTCACAACAAGAAGCTCATTATAGGAATAATTATCACCTCCAATTTGCGGTCACCTTCAATTCCTCCAATTCCTCTAATAGGGGGGAGTGGACCCCACATTGGGCAGTGTTTTCGGGTAAGGGTAGGGTGGTCATTTCTGCCTCCATGTGAGGAATTGAAGGAATTGGAGAGGGCAGCGAATTGGAAGGGATAACGATTGTCATTATAGAAGGCGTAAATGAAGTTACATATATAATCTTCTCATCCATGCCATCCCAAGTCCCAACTGCAAACAAGTGAAAGAGAACATAGCTAGCAGAGATCAGGGTGGTCTTAATTCATGAATGGGGATGATGCATGGCTTGTGGGTTGTTGTGGTTCACGCAGAAGCCATGCATGAAACGTGTTGTGTTGTGGTTTTATTTGTGAATACGTTTATATATATACAAACTATTAACTTACTTTAATTTGAGCCAAACAAAACCATAAAAGAAATTAGCCAAGGCAATAAGCAATTAAGCAGCATGGAAGAAGGAACCATTTTTCTTTCTTTGTTTATGTTTTGGATTAATGTCCTTAATATATTTCACTGTTTTTAATTATTTTAAATGTTGTAGGACACCGATCGAGGCGGCTACTAGGGGATGAATTCAAGATCACCGCTTGCTCAGCTCAATGACAAGTACACAACTTCTTCTTCTTCTTCACTCTCATAAGTCAACAGTCTAATTAAGAATTGTTTAATCCTACTACTTAATTTCTGTTTTAATTTCCATTAAATTTTGTTTAATAAGCCTTTCTCAACAAGAGTACGTCAAGACGGTGGAGACTTCAAATTAAGGTAGTGTCGTCTACTTTGAGTCACAGAGTAGGAAGTTTATTATAACTATAATTAAATGGAGGCTTATAAGTTCCTTGGTTAGTTTAGTCCCCTCCTCCGAGCCTGGGAAGTCTTCTCTGTGGGGGACCATGGTCCTTGTATGCGCACGGGGCAACTGTAACACACGTGAAAGCATCACAGGGTGTGCATTTCCTCATTTCATAGGGAACAAGGAAACAATTTCTCTTATATATAGGGCCAATGTTCTCTATGCCGCAACGCAGCCTGTGCCCAGGCACATGGGCAGCCTGTGTAGGGGACCAAGGTTATCATTGCGCCTACTCCCATGTGCCTAGGCGCAGGCTGTGCTGTGGCACAGAGAACAGCGCCCCATATATATATATATATATATATGGAAAAAGAAAGTTCTCCTTGACATAGGAACGCATAAAATTATCACTATGCCCTCTAAGAAATAAAAAATCCATATATGTTAATTTGATGCTCTGTGCCATTCTCATTGGCCTTCTTATCTGTCATGTATCTCTATCTAGTCCTACTCAGTCATCGAGTTGTATATACATGTACAAGGGAAGAGAGAGAGAGCAAAAACCATTTATATATGTAATCACGGCCACCTCCTTTCTTTGTTTTTTTTTTTGGGATAGGAACCGCCACCCTCTTTTTTTTTTTTTTGGGGGGGGCGGGGGGAGGGTAAATGACATGTGAGGTGCCCAATCTTTAGCAAAAGGATGTAGAAACTAATGTTTAGGATGTCTTTTAAATTGGTTTTATTTAAAACTATTTTATTTTCTAATTTTGCCCACCGTTATTTTCTTCTTCTATCTTCAATAGACTATTTTTTTTCAATAAGTTATATGTTTTTTTTTTAATACTTAATTGACTCCATTTTTTTTTTTAATCTTGCAATATAAATAGAAAATTTTAGGATCTTTACTTGGGATGGGGCACCTCTGTAGCGCGACATGGTGTGTAGCGCACATCCAACGGCCTGCAGCGTATAGGCATGCAAGGCCATTGAATGGTGCACTACACACCATGTCGCGATACAGAGGATCCAAATCCCTCTACTTGCTTATAAAATTTTAACCCTAGTTGATCTACCATAGATTAGATATTTGTGCCATTAAATGAATGCAAAAGTGGAGGAGCCATCTAGAAAAAACACTCCTATGTGTAAATTATTACACAAACTTAATTTAATAGTTGACATAAGAAAACAAATAAACAAGCAAGTGCTTAATTCGAAAAAGTCTATTCATGTTAATCAGTTGCTTATAATTCTTTTTTAAATTAATTAAAAATTAAAAGTTATTAATTGTTTTTTCCTGACCTAGTACGTGTAGGAAACTAATCCAGTCTCACACAACTACTAGCATAGATAGACCCTAAGGTCCCTAGCTCGCATGTCCAATTTCATACCAATTAGAGTTTTCAAAAAGGTGCATATACACCAAGAGGCTGTATGGACATAACTGGGAAAGGATGTCATAATAAATAAGGGTATATGATTGAATTTGGATTTAAAATTTGACATATGGATATATCTAAACTTCTTAGATATCCGATAGTCAGAATCACCACGTCACATTGGGGTGAAATAAACTCCCCAACTCATGAAAAGTGCAAATTAATGATGCCTTGCTTGATGCTCTTGTGTGCTTTCCCATCGAGCCCTATGCACGCAAGAGCCATGCTCTTGGACAGAGAACACTTCCCTATAAATTATATAAGGAGGGTTGTTACAACCACTTTTTTAGGTTTTAATTTAAAATAATTGGATATTTTATTTTTGAAAAAATAAGATATTAAATCTTAAGATCGCTATCTTCTCTACATCACATTCCTTTTTTCTTTTCTTGTACTATAGGAGAGTAACTCTTGTCAATACCAAATAACTCTCTTACGTACCTCTTTGATATCTTCATTTTGGGAGAATGTTTTCTGTGCCGATGGTGCAGGCTACACCCAGACACATGAGGGTTCTCGAAATGACCACCCTACCCCCCTGAATGGCAAACCCATGTGTCTGGGTGCAGGTTGTGTTGCGACACAGAAAACATCAACCCCTTCATTTTATATTGAAAATGGTGAAATTTTTTAACCAATCAAAACACAAACCTGCATCATTCATTTTTATTATTTTTTAAATTTAAACCATTGGTTGTCACTCAAAGTTGGGAGAATGCACAATATTGTCTAGAGTACGTGTATGTCCTCTCTATCCAACAACTAGTTATGAATAAACACATTATATGTCCACGTGGTAGAATACAATTCTTCTGACATTTGAAAAAAGTACACACCGTTGTGCTAATAATAATTCACGTTAAATTTTTATCTTACATAATAAAATGAGAAGTATCTTCTATCTCCAACAAATCCCGTCCTCCCCTACCATCTTCTTTTCACATCTCACTTAAAATCTTCTCTCCCATTTTCCCTCTTTTTTGAGCATTATTGCGTGTGAAAACCTTCGGTGCTTGGTTCGTCCACGGATGAACCTGCAAAAATCAAGCGATGAGCACAAGAGAACTGGTGTGGCTCCGGCCTAAGACTCTTTGATGCTTAAGTCAGATCTCCAATGCAATAGCGTAACTGCGTAGTAAAAAGCCAGATGATCGATGGTGTTCCATACCTGGGTATTTATAGAGTGAGGAGGAGATGAGGCGGTTGGGAGAGTCCTAGTATGGTAGGAGTCCTTCTTTCGGAAGGTTCTCTCGCGTATAGCGGAGTGGAGAGCAATTTTTAGGGTCGGACTCTTATTAAGGTAAGAGTCCATGTAGAGTGTGATTCTGCGTTGCGCTGGGATCGTGGCTCGATCCTCATCCCGTGATTCTCGGGATGTGCTGGCGTGGCCCGGAGGTCCCCGGTGGGGTGCTAAGGCAGCTTCAATGGAGGAGGGCTTCGGCCTCGGAGGTCAGCCCAGGGGGTCGGCAGAGGAGGTCGGCCCGAGAGGTTGGTCTCGGCCGCAAGCTCGGCCAGGAGTCTATGGCTGACCTGTATGAGCTCGGCCTCAGCCACCGGCTAGCTCTCTCGAGTCTGGCTCTGTCAGGTGATTTATCGGAGATGGGGTCGGCCCGGTCTCCTTTTCAGCCCAACTCGATTCTCGGACTGAGGTCGGGTCGACCCTGTGGCAGCCTCTGATAGGAGGGGTGTTTTATGCCTCATCAAGCATTTTATCATTTTAGGGTCCAATCCAGCCCAATCCCAGAACAACAAAATTGTAAAGTTTTCCTTAATTTTTTAAAGGGTGTTAGAGATCGTTGTGTGGTTGTGTAACACCTACTCTAATATTGGAATCAATGAAAACATATGCAAGAGCATCAATATAGATGTGATTTTTAAATAACTAACAATAAATCGGTCATTTCACTTATGGGTGGGATTTCTGAATAACTAACAATAGAACAAGGACAAGGGCAGAAAGGTTATAATTTTGAAGAGCGCTACCTGGAAGTCAGCAATGTGTTGCTCCTGCGCCACACACATGACCGTCATATACATCATGAAAAGGCCAAATTTTCCAGGAGTACAACGGTCATTTCGCCTGCCCTGTATCTGATTGCAGGGGAACACGTGCGCAGGTAGGGTTCTCTTTCCCAATTTTAAATTAAACCTTTAGTGATAGAGATGCCATTCACTAATAATTAAAAGTTACTTTATAGTTTATACAAGTAATTAAGAAATTCATAGATTATGAATATCAATTAGTAATATTTTTAAAATCAAATTTATATTACAACAAAATCCATTACAAATATTTGATCGTTGGGTTCGTAAGTTCTTTTTTTTTGGAATTGGAGAGCTTTGATAAGGGGAAGGGGGTTAGGCCCCAAGGTGTTGGTCTTTTGCCAACTGAGCTGAACCCTTGGTTAAAGGTTCGTAAGTTACTTATACCTACCTCTGCTACACTGGTTTTGTGGATGTAGGGGCATTATAGTACTTTAGGTTAGAGCTCCCTGGCCTTCCTCTACGCGCCGCCTCCAGCCATGGTAACTCAGAACAAGACCAGAGGACGGTGGAAAATCCCACCCCTTCTCTTCTCTCGCTCTCTCTCTCTCTCCCCCTACACTCCAAAACCCACTCCTCTCTTGCCAGACCGGCCACGCCAGTCGTGTTCATTTTCTTTGCAATTTGGGGCTTTAGTTAATAGACACAGAAAAGAGGGAAGTTGGGTTGGTTTTCAATTTTTGTAGTTGTAGGGATTGGGGCCTTTTATTGCTTCAGCTCTTTCCGATAATGTGTGTCAGGTCAATTCCGATGAGATGGAACCAATGTATTCTTTAATGTCACATGATAACTTTGCTTTCTTTATTACGAAATCAAATGAAGTACACAGAAAAGTTATCAATCATCCTATCCCAGTCAAGATCTGGAAACAAAAGTAACAGTGTCCGTCGGTGAGATCTGAGAAAGGCCCTGCAGTGCGCCCATGGATCACTGTCCACTTAGAAGTTGGAAGTGCAAATTATAAATTAAGAATCTCAGCCAACTCAGGCATTCACATGGAAGGGAACAGGGTCGACGGTGACAAACCGCCATTCAATCAGGGAACAGAGTCGGACCTTGGAGTTGCTAATGGATCACAGTGTCTCAGACAAAAAGAGACAAAACCGCCGATCAATTAGGGAACAGCCCTTGGAGTTGTGGAAGATCACAAACTCTAGAACCCATCTCCCTCCGATTCCACCGTCAATCTTCGGTTCGCAGTCGCCATAGCCTTCTGAAGGTCACCCATCCCGACTCTGGAGCATGTGAACACGAATCTGTGCATCCGATTGCGGGCGTTCGCCATGGAATTCACAGCATTACCCCATTGACACTTCCCCTCGTTCAATTCGCAGAAAAATATCTGTTCTGGGTTCGAAGGGTTATAGATGTAGATGAAATCACCTTCCATTGATGCACTTGGGGTGGAGAGCCGCGAGTTCGCGTTCTTGAGACTCTCTACCATCGTCGGTGGCATCTCTCCGATCTTTCTACACTCGTAAGTGACCTGATCGACTTCCCAGAGCCCCAGGTCCTTCAAGTCCTCTGGTTCGCCCATCAGACCCACCAGGACTAACCGGTCATCGGCGAATCCGATGATGGAGTGAAACACAGACACAGGTGCATTGGTGCTCAAGATCAGATTGAAAGTAGGTCCCCAGGTCTTAGTCTCAGCATCGAAGGAGCAGATCACATGGGAGCGCTTCTCCAGCAGGTAGAGCCTATTGTTGGTGGCAGCGGTGGAGAGCCAAGTGCTGGTGGCGGAGTCCTTGAGCAGGACAGGCATGGACTCACACGCCTCCCATCTCCGGGATCCGGTGTCGTACATCTCAACGGCGAGTGGATCGTCGACGAAGTCACAGGTGCCACCAGCAACGAGGACACGAGAGCCGAGGCGTGCGACGATGGGGTCCTGACGCCACACGAGTGGCGCTTCCGCTTGGTGCCAAGTGAGGTGGAGGGCGTCGAAGGAGAAGGAGAAGGATCCTGCTGAAAGCTTGTAGAGTAGGTGTTGGGAGTGGGAGGATCGGAGTGCTGGGGAGGCAGAGGAAGCGGCGTTGTTATTGGCAGTGAAGTGGTGGGTGTCGCTGATGTCGATGCGAAGCCAGACACGAGAGGCAGGATCGAAGGCGCAGGCTGAGGTGAGGGAATGGTTGCGGTGGTGCAGGACGTGGACGATGAACCAGGGCTTGACACGTGGAGATATCCGGAGGGAAGTGGAGACGGCACCTCGCCATGACTTGGAGACACGAGACGCCGCCACCATGTCAAGCAGGGTGAGACGGGTGAGGATTGTCTCCAACACATCTCCATAGATCGGAGCTTCTTGTGGTAGCTGTTTCCCTTCATTTCCTTCTCTTGCTTCTTCTATGTTATGAGGGATTTTCTTTGCAGCCTTTGCCATTCTTGATTCTTTAAATCAAACACCAACGAGTCTTGTGAAAAGCAGAAAGCAGAGAGAGCAGAGGATGACGAGAAGCTGTAGAGTATGGCCGATATTTATACTCTATTTATCAACATATCCGCATCATAGATAGATAGATAGATAGACCTATAGAGAGAGAGAAAATGATGGGATTTCCACCACCTCAATTCTTGCCAATGGGGCCATGGTTAATGGGATCTCCACCTCAATTTTTCGCCAATGGGCCCATGGTGTTGTTTGTGTTGGGACCATTCTCTTTCTCTCTCACAGAGTGCAATTGTATATTCATTCATTCATTCATTCATTCAAGATACCGTGTCTTCTAGATACAACGTTAATCTTCATATTACTTTTAGTGAAAGGTGAGCAAACTTTTCCCTATTAATTAGCTTGTAAGCAAACTCTACTTGGAACATTTTGTTCATCTAGAAACCTACCCCACCCCCTACAGTGTCTAAGTGGATCCTCCCTCTATCACTGTCCAAAATTCACTCCTACACATAGAAAAAAATTTCAACTGCAATTATGAACAAGGTTTAAATACTCAGAATTGGATATTGGTGGATCCGTCTCCATCCGATTCCTTTCTGAATCATTTTGGAAGAATCGGCTTAAAATTGATCGGACTCTGTCAGAATCGGTAAAACAAATAATCAGGGTTAATTAAGATTGGCAATCTATGGATTCTAAGTCTGTCCCTCTTGATGGTGATCCAAAGATTCACAAATGGATTGAGACATGGAACAAAGTTCAGCCTCCTGATAAGCAACACGCAAAAGAATTTAAGAGTTTAGCTTCCTTCATCGCGTAGCATATCTGGCTTGCACGGAATGACTACGTATTTCAGAGGAAGAATTGGAATCCCACAGACGTTATCATTGCTGCACAGAGAGCCCATCGGGATTTTATTACGGCCACTTTCAATCCAAAGAATCTTTCGTCTCCCTCGTCTGCAAATCCACGCCTTTCTGATGTTGGTTGACAATTCCCAAGCCTAGGTTTCGGCAAGGTTAATAGTGATGCTTCAGTTGTTCCAGGTTCTTAAAAAGGCGGTTTAGGCATATCCATCAGAGATAGCCATGTGATCCGTAGTGTCACTGTGTCTCAATTAACCTGCTCAGTTCCATTCCAGTATTGTTGGAGAAGCCCTTGCATTGAGAGATGCCATGTTCTATGCCATTGAAGAATGCCTTGATAAAGTTGAGATGGAGTCGGATAATAAGGAGTTGATTGGTCTGATCCAAGACCACTTGAAGCCCTGCCCTATAGAGATCATGCCCATTGTTCAGGATATTCGGCAGTTGGTTTCATATTTTGAAGAATGTAATGTTATCCATATTTTCAAGGAGAATAACAGCTTGGCTGACTCCTTCACTTAGAAGGCTCTATGTCTTGCGTGTGAGACGATGTGGCCTGTTTCTACTCCTTGGATCTAAGATCTATGTAATTTAGATTTCTTGGTTGCTTCATGCGCTTATCAATGAATTTGCTCTTTACCAGAAAAGGGGGAACATATATATATATATATTTTCTATCTCTTCTCTTTCTTTAAAAAATGATTTAAAGGAAAAAATTCCTTCTCAAATTGTGTGGATCTTGTGTACCAATGGAGCGTGTAAAATCACCACTCCTGTCTTCATGAAATAAAAAATTCCATTTATATTAATATTCTTATGGGGAACTCTCATTGTGCAGGGCCACTCAGCATGGTAGCGATCTCTTGCCCAGATATATGATTTAAATATTCTTTGTGAGAGGTGTTGGATCCCTGGCCGCTCAATAATCCCTACAATTCATTTATTTTAACATTTTTCAACTAAACCAAATTTATTTTCTGAAAATTTTTACCCAAAATAAAATTGTTTTTTTTTTAGTAAAATTGATATCGCAATTTCAATCATTGAATACAATGGTTTTAGTAATCGGATTGATTATATTGATCAATTTGTATCAGTATCAAATGATGACGATATCAATTCGATATCGATTTTTATTATTTTTTAAATTTTTTTAATTTTAATATCATGTGTCACTACCCTTTTGGGCATAAATCAATTCATATCGGTATCCATCAAGACAAATACCGATCCCAATAACAATTAATAAATCTATAAGATTCCTGTTGGGACCGGCCATGTCTCAAAATTTAGGCTCCAAGTTCAATTGTTGTTCTTTACAAGTAATATCATATCATTTCATGTATGTTTATGTGTCTTTATGTAGTCTCATATATCATAAATTGAGATTTATTTAATAATTAATGGGCAAGTATCATTGCATGGCTGTGTAGCTCCTAGACTAGTGCAGGTGTCAATGAAAATAAGCAAATAAACATCAACATGGATGAAATTTTTATTTCATTAGAATAAAAATCTCACAAACGTGTGTCTAGACATAGAATCCCTGCGATCAGACATCATTCTTTTTCTCATAATTTATCTTGCCACCTTGATTAAATTGGATTGGGCTCCACTCGGACATCCAGTGGGCACTCACTGGGTGATGCCCTCCAAGTAGAGAGCCCAATCCGATCAATTGCACCTAGATTTAAAATCAACATGTCACTACTTAGACATTCGGATTGGCGAACACCGTCAGATCTATCACATGGAGAAATTAATTGATCACTAATACAAGAGAACTGAATCACCAATGCCAACTCATCTAATAAGTGATTGGTGGAGCCCATCCTAATGAATTTGCTTTTTATTTTTTAAAGGAACCTTCTAGAAGCTATGCAGTGTAATTTCAATTAAGACGGCTAAGATTGTCTTTTACTGTATACTTTATTAATATAATTATTATTTTTTAATAATAATAATAATACTTTATTATTCCTAGTCAGTTGAGTTGAGCCCACCTCAACTGCTTTTAAAGGAAATACACATAATAGGACTTAGGTCTTAGGAGTTAGGAGACATGACCTGACCTAGAAAGATAAAAGGATCCTCCGTTGCTGACCAACCATCCCCACTCCGGGGTAAGGTGGGGCCCATGTTACTACACACTTACACTTGTCGGCCTCATGTTAAGCAAAAGCCCAGCCCTACCCAACCCAATATAATATTTCGAGACTTGGATTGGCCCATCTTCCAACAATTTTTATAAATTATTTTACAAGTAAAATATAATCAATAAAAATATATATATTATAATAGAAGATAGAAATGAATAATTTATAGGAGAATGTTCTTTGTGCAATAGTGCAGGCTGCGGCCAGGCACATGGGCAGGGCAACCTAGACAAGGGGCAGGATGGTGATTACGCCCACCCCCATGTGCTTGGGTACAGCCTGCGCTGCGGCACAGAGAATAGTACCCCATAATTTATATATATAACTAGGAGTATAGAAACTAGGAAGGATTGGGTTATGGAGAAGGGGTCCTAGTCATGCTACAATTCAACATGACCTATGAGGTATAGAGGAATAAGTGGATGAAAAATGATTTGAAGACTTAGTCTAAAAACTTATTACTCATATGTACATTGGGCCAGCCCAAACACTCACCTATATTGGGGCAGAGCTGGGCTCGGATTAAATATTTTTGGGCCTACATCAAGCCTGGCTGGTTGGGTTAAATTCAGAGTCGGGTAGATCGAGCCAGTGTATGACCTAGACCAAGTTTCATTCATAACCTTGACTGAACTTTGATATATTTTAAAGGATTTTCTTCTCGTCACTATGCCTAGTGAAATATAACGCTTCACTCTTTGCTACATATCAGTTCATGGTTTAGTTCATGTGATAGAGGAGTTGAGGACCAGACAAGCATCTCATTGGTACAATTTCAGCTTAAATTGAGTAAAGGAATTAACTAAAATTACAAAGGGAAAAAGGCCATCCGCAAGTGTGGCCCTTGCGCCCAGATATAGGATGGGTAAAAATGATTGCCTATGAAAGGTAGAAATCCCGCTCTTGTTGATGTTTCTACACTCCCTAACATAAAACACTTTTCCAATTTCAAAAGATGCTATTTCGTATTTTATATTCATCTCCATTTGATGATATTTTGATAATTTTACTAAAACCTTACATCAGAGTTTGAGAAACCTTCTTTACTTATTTTAGACTAAAATTTGCCCGTTGAGATGTATCTGAGGTCACCTTTCTTATTTTAAAAGATTTAATAATAATATCCAACTACCAAGTATCAAGTGAGAAATAAAAAGGGCCAAAACGATATTGCCACTTCTTGTGATCCATGCCTAGTGCTGAGAAAGAAAAATGGTGGGTGGGGGGTTCCGTAATAAAGTTGGATAAGGAACAAAGAAGAATGGGCCAAGGTGCAAAGCCCACGCCCTGTGGAAGCTTGGTGCTTTTTAGTACAACCCGCATGTGTATTTCAGTCTTTTTGAATGGAAGTATACCACTATACCCACATATGTGCTGCTTAGTGCCTTTGTGTTGGATTGAGCTCCTCTCCAGGGAGCCCAACACGCCAGGGGGCATCCAGTCATTGGGCTGTGCCGCACACATTCCGCGTGCACCCAGATGTGTGCGGGACAGCCCAGCCCAGCCCTTGGATGCCCCCTGGGTACTCCTTGGCCGCTAAGCTCCCTGGAGAGGAGCCGGATCCCTTTGTGTTTGGTGATCATAGTAAGTGGAGTAGTTATTTTATTTTCATAAATATAAGGGATTAAGTTTTCTTTCATCAGGATGATGTGACCCTATGATTAAATTCCTATATCATGTTAATACTCACCCATTCATGTATGGGATTCAAAGTATCTTCTTCCTTATGCTAATCAAAGAGTCAGATCTCCATGATGAAGATATTCACTTCTAAGAAAAAATTGGTCCAATATTTATTAATAAAAAGTTTCATAAAATACTCACGGTTTTAAGTATTGGGATCGAATCGATCGATCATATCGCTATTTTGAGAAGAAAAACTATCTAATCCAACCCGATTTGTACGGATATTGGTATCAACGACAAGTAATACTGATGCCAACATCATGCAATAAAACTCTAGAAATACCAATTTTGTCAAATAAATTACATGAGCAATTATAATTTATCTATGTGGAGTCCCTATAATCATTCTCAACGTTGGTTGATAGATCAACCTTTTGATTGGTCACATGTCAAATTTTATGATACAATTCAACCAATTAAATCAATTTGTATTAGATTTTGTTGTGTATTTCAATTGTTGAACTATTATGCTTCTTTTCATTCCTATTTTTTATTTTTTTATTTGTTTTGTCAAATTTCAAAGTGATTTATGTCATATGTAAGGATTCATTTTTACTTTATTCATTATTGAAATTTTACCAAAAATGCCACCACATGACGGTTATGATAGCCCATGATAGTTGAACAACATTTCAACCAAAAAACAAATATAGCTGAACAACATCCAGCTATCCAGTGTTGGTGTACAGCTTATACCAATATTTATAACCAAGAGTTCAAAAATCGAAACATATGAATTTTGGATTAAAAATCATATCATGTATCATGTTCCTGATCTGTCTGATTGTGTAATTTAAATTGAGGAAAAGGCTCTTGAACCGTTAGAGTAGGATTCATTAAAGGTAAAAATGACCACCTTATCCTCTGCCCAAACACATTATTTGGGTGTAATCCACCTCCCTCTATTAGAGGGACTTTAAAAATTAGATCGAACAGATAATTTTCCGCACATCTGTAATCTTCCTCTTCTTTATGTGAATTATCTTAAGAATTATAACTCTATTCAGTGATACCATTTTAACGCACCTCATTAATGCACACCTTATGCCATTTGCTCATACAACGTGATACATTGGTCTTCCCTTCTCATCAATATTATTATTAGTTATCTACTGAAGAGAGCCGCCGTCCCTGGGACCTACCAATTGGTCGGTGATTGTGATCCTTTAAAAAAGAATTTAAAAAATTTGGTGGAGTTTGTTTTTTTATGACCAATCATCAACATTAGAGATGGATATATGGAATAGATTAAATAGTGCAGTCAGCCTGTCACCATTTTGGCCGGACTATCGAATCTGTAAAAGAATTCCTCTTTTTATAGATTATCTAGTTGATTTTTTTTTTTGTGCTAACTCTACACAGGGGTCGGACGGAAAATTATCTTCAGGTTCTTTGTCCGGTATGGTTTACTAGTGCCTCTAATAAGAGGGGGTGGATCCCACCCGGACAATATGTTCAGGTAGGGGATTAGGTGATCATTTTCATTTTTCGCCCTCCTTATGAAAGAAATCGTATGAATTGTATCGGGTAGGGAGCCTAAGAGGATAAAGATACGGGGTCAGACACGGATCCATAAGGAACAGTAAAGAGACCCATTGGACCATACTTATTACTATACTATTAATACTATTTCAAGAAGATTGGGATATGATGGTCGGTACTCTCGATTTTCCCTGGATTTGTTTTAGACAAATTTTTATCCTGTTCGGTTCCCTGCCCGGCACGGTTGTCTAGTTCCTCTCATAGGGAGGCGGAAATGACGACTTAACCTCACTCGGGCAGTGTGTTCGGGCAAGGGTTTAGGTCATCATTTCTGACCCCTATGAGAGGAACCAGACAACTGTATCGGGCAGAAAATCGAGGATCCGGCTCCTCTCCAGGGAGTGCCCAGGGGCCATCCAAGGGTTGGACTGTGTTGCACACATCTCGATGCATGTCTAGGGATGTGTGTGGCGAAACCCAATGGTTGGATGCTCCCTGGGCGTACTGGGCTCCCTGAAGAGGAGCTCAATTCCGAAATCGGAGAGGATAATGATCCGTGTTAGACCCAATTGTGTAGCCGCCTGCCACTGAACTAGAACTGCATCCCCAAGTTTGATTGAGGTTGCTTTTATGGATTTTGTATTTTTGTATGAGCAAAGTTTTTATACACTTTCGGTGTAGAGAAACGCTACTTTATAAGGTCAGCCTTCTTGAATCATTGGAACACTTTTTTTCCTCCTTTTAATCAAATTGAGTATTGGATGACATGTTCCTCATCTTGGATTAATCACATGTCAAGTTTTAGTTCTCATATGTATTCCATGTCTCAACATGAATTAACCACATGTCAAGTTTTTCGATCTCAAACCATTTTGGGATTTTTTTATATATTTTTATTTCAAATGTTGAACTCAAATTACCTAAAATTTAGCTCAAAAGAAAAACTGAGCACCCAACAAGAAAAAAAAAGTCCTTGAAATATATATAGGGGTTACATCACTTACACGGATCTAGTATTTTCTTCTGTCCAACTCTCTTTTCCTCGCATGAAATGACCTTTCTACTTGTTTATTTATGAAATCGTTCCATCGCAACTTATTAGTGCGCCCCCTATGCCGTTTATTCATATAACCCTATCCCTTAGACTAAAATACAGGGATCACTATCATCTAATGTTCTCCATTATACATTAATGGATGTATCTTACCCCCCCCTCCCGAATGTAATTAGTTCGTCTCCATGGAGGCGTGCGCCCAGGGTGTTGCCAGAGAGCATCCAACGGTTGAACTGTGCCGTATACATCTCGGTGCACACCTAGGGATGTATGCAGCACAACCCAACGGCTGGCAGCGCCCTGACCGTTCCCTGCTCCCTGGAGACGATCCTAATCCCTCTCCCACCCCCCCTATTTAGAGTGTGATGTGATGTTGAACTACAATTAGCCACCCACATAATTGACCGTCTTCCTGTTCACATTTTGGAGAGCAACTTCCTTAGTGAGATTAATTTGGTTGACTTCCTTGGATAAAGAATCACATTAATCAAAGAACGGTTGAGTTTCCTCACAAGCAGGTTTGCGTATTTGGTTTCATGGCAGTGACGGTGAAAAGAGCTGACAATGGAATGGTAAACTTCCCTAAACAATGGATAGATACTTAGTCATAAGAGTTCTAGATTAGTTTATGGGCGTGCCTTGAAAGATTGTATTCTCCTCTATAAATTGAGGAAGTGAGTGCCTTCACACTCATCGAACAATTCGTGTTCAACTTTCTTCTTCCTCTCTCTCAACACGTACTGTTTTGTTGCCCCCTTATTCTATGAAACCAGAATCATGTTTTACCGATTGCATTGCATTTTATGGCCTAAGCACAATTTCGAGTACTCTTGGATTCCATCTGTGCGGCTCTCTTGCAGGCCCATACGAGAATGGTTCTTATATGAGAATCTGAGCTGCACTCAAAACTAAGTTGGGTATCTTCTCAAATATCTTTACTGTAGTGTTGTCCCTCTAATTAAAATGGAATCGTTTTCTTAGGAATTATAGTTAAAAGAGACAAGTGTGGTGGTAGTTGTGTGATCTTGAAAAGCCAGCTATAATATATTTGTCTAATATGGGAAGCTAGCTGGGCTTTCTCTTTTGCCTTCTATATATATTTATGTAACTTGATTGTCAAGTGGGATATTAGAAACAAACTCGATATCACATGTAGAGTAGTAGGCCATAGATAGCTAGATAGAGTGAGACAAGACATGCAAATATATATAGGGAAATAGTTTTCTGTACGGGAGTGTGGCCTACGTCAGCACTCTCATGTGACTATCTCTCTCCTCCTTAAACAAAGGGGCATAGATGTCTTTTTACATAAGAAGAAGAGAGATAGACTCATGGGGTGCTAGCGTAGACCACACTCCCAGACAAAGATCTTTTTTCCATATATATATATATATGGGGAGTTGTTCTCTGTGCCGTAGTGCAACAGCTTGCATCCAGACACATGGGGGTAGATGCAATGACCTTCCTGTCCATGTGCCTGAACGCAGGCTGAGCTGCAACACAGAGAACATTCTCCATATATATATATAAGAGATAGTTATGGCCGGGAAGGGCAGCAAGAGGAGGAGGGGACCAATTATTAAGGAACTCCTCCATCATCAACAACTCTCAATAGGTCTCTATGCGCCGACCCGTGTGGCCCATGTGGTTCCTTTTGCCTCTCGTAGACATCCAGAAACCCCCAACCACTACGTCTCCGTCACCCAGCGTAGACCAGACACACTACTAGTGCACTACTACCTCAATTTGAAAGAAGTCTCGATCATCGTCTTTAGATAGATGAAAGGCACTCCCCGGACAGAAAACAACTTAGAATTAGGTAGATCTCCTACTGTCCTTATCATTGAGATGAAAGAGCGGTGATCGATCATCCTTGCTGTTCCATGCATCATTCATCCACTAGCCAGTAGCCAGCCGCCTCGGTCCTACAGTTAAACTATTAAACACTGAAATTAAAGTACAATCCAAAACATAAAAGAAAGAAAGATGATTCCTTCTTCTTCTTCCCTGCTGGCTTATTGCCTTGGCCTTTTTTATTTATGTTTAATTTGTTTGGCACAAAATAGTTTGTATCGTGGAATCTAGGGGAGGTCTGTTTTTGTCTGCTGCGAAAAAACCCCACCTCCCCACTCCCCCTACAATACGCACTCACAAGTCCACAACACAAACACGTTTCATCGCTTCTTCGTTTCGATCCTCCTCCATGTCCACTTCTAGTTCTTTCCGCCAATTCCGGTACCCAAATTTTTATTGGGTTAGGCCTTAAATGTGTGTTCCACAACCCACAACCCACAACCCACAACCCAATTACGCACGCCATTAATTAATCTATCTTGAAATGAAGAGAAACCAGACTCACTTATTCTTGCTGTCCATACAATATGTGGACTAGAATCCAATCATTATATGGGTATGGATTAGTGAATAGGTAGGTATTGACTGATGAGTTTGATTGTATAGAGTTTAATTTAGGAGGTGGTCTACTTAATGGGTAATTGGGTAGTTTTTCTAGTTAATCTACTTCAATACATAAAACTTGTCTCTTATGTATGAACCTATTAACAACTGAGTCCTTCTTTCTTATTAGTTCCTAGCTCCTAAGAAACAACTCAAACAAGCTAGGAAAGAAAGAAACACAACTCTTTTTGTGGGATAAATCAAAAGGTTTCACATCCTAAACACGATTTCCGTCTTTTTTGTATGGAGCATGGTGCTCCAAGGTCTTTTGTTTGGTGAGCTGTTGGAAAAAAAATATCCTCAGTAGTTGAGTCTAAGATCGAGCTCGACGACATGTGGAAGATGCGACATCCAAGGTGCCAAGCTCCAGAAGAAAGATAAGAAAAAGAAAAAAAAAAAGTTTTGCATCGAGCTTGCACCGTTGGATGAAGCTTCTTCCACATGTCGAGTTCTCATGGCCGCTAATGGCCGCACTATAGTGCACCGCCTAATGCCTGCACTACAGAGGATTTTAATCCTGATCTGTCTTTCCTTGTCAATATCTGCTATGACCTCTCCTTCCGACAGGTCAACATGTTCACCCTCATCACTATAACATCTCCCTAGTAATTATTTAAAATTAGATTTTCACCATTTTTATGGGTTTTGCTATTTGTAATCACAATTAGTTATTTGTTTTCATATTGAATTTGTTCTTCGTACAATAGGGATATGGTTTTCTCTTCTCTGTCTATTAGTGTTTTCACGATGCTCTTTCATCGTATATGGTCCACATCAAATGGTGACATTTGAATCTAAAATTGACATACAAGCAAGAATGTGTGACACTACCAACCAATGAAGTGGTAAGAAATCATGTCTACAATTTGGGAAAAAGCTGACACGATGCAGGGCGCCCAACATGTCACATCTTCTCTATTCCTTCGTTGGGAAACACCCCTTGCCCTCCTATGTTTAGTCCTGTGATTGATGTATGCCGCTACTTATCAAAAGTTGACCACATACCCAACCCTCCCCCCTATAATTTTTAGCCAAACTATCATCCTTTATGTCTAATTTATCTCTTCTCATCAACATTAAGGGAATTGCAAATACAATTTCTTTTTTTTTTTCTGACCATAATAAAAAATTAAAAATCGGAGAAATGCCACTAACAATGGTAAAACAGTCTGGAGAGTATAATTGATTTTGGAGATATTTTCAGTGACATCAAGGATAGGAGGCAAAGTCCCTAACATGTGAAGCTATCAAAACGTAAGTTCGTTGCACCCAAAAAAAAAAAAAGAATCTTAATAGAAAATAAAATTTTAAATACCTCTTTGTTCCAAACCTTAATTCATTGCATCGAACCATTTATTTTAATAAATAATGTATAATCACCTTGTACGAACCATATCTTTGGACTTTAAAAATCATCAAACTGAGGGTGATGTCGCCAGGAACTCCATTCATCAGCGAGGACGACTAAGGATTATGATCAGAGATCACCTTGGGCAGTTATGCGTTGCAAAGTCTGAACCAGTAGGTTTTGGATCTATTCATCTGAGCAAAGCAATAGCGGTTTGAAATGGTTTGTTGGAGGCTCAAGGGGATTGCGTAGAGAGGCTTATAGTAAAGTGCATATAACTACATTCATATATCATAGGCACTTCTCTAAATATTCCTTTATTTGTGCAGTTTGTGATTGAAAATATCTTACGTTTGACTACATATGTTTTTTTATACAATTTCCAGTATTTTTCTAGGAAAATTAAAAGTCTAACCGGTTCTTAGCCAAAAAAACGTTGTCTATAATTAATACGACAATATAACCTAATTCCACTCCGTGATTGATGGAGCTCTTTAATTTTTCAGCTACATGTTTCTGAATTAATTTTTCCCATCAAGCTTCACTGATAGATACAAAATCTGATTGAAATCACAAAAAAGATTATTACCAAAAAACAAAAAAAAAAAATCACTAAAAAAATTGAAGTTCAGGCCAAAACACCACTCCAAACGCAGAGGGTGGAAGAATTATGCATTTTAAAGAATTTGGGAACAGATTTATCCTCAAAAGAGTCCTTTCGTTTCCATTAAAAAAACCACAATCAAAAATTTCTTATGTGCAATATACTAATATGATATTTAAGGAATCGTCCATGGAGCATAGCCCTCGCTCGAGCATTCCAAATTAGAATAAGCATAGCTCAGCCAAAATTAAGGAAAAGTAAAATCGCATCAACACACATCTTTGCAAAGATTCGAAAATGGGGAAAAAAAAGAAACAGCGAAAACAGAGAAAACAGAGAATTGACACCCACCAAGGGAAACTATCTGCAAAGACGATAGAGCTATGAGAAAAGGCTAAGAAGGAAACATTACTATCCACCAATTCCTACTCTCTTTTTTTGGGGTACTTTTTTTCTGGGTAGATCTTTGGGAAATATCGATATCCACCAATTCTTAGATTTCCTCTTACAAAGTCTTCCTCTTTACGCCTACATTCCCCTTCTTTGTATTTCATATGAAGAGGAACAGGGTTTCTGTTTATGATGACAAACCACCATTCAATTATGGAGCAGATCTTGGAGTTGCTAGTGGATCACTCTTGTCTCTGAAAAGTGACAAAACCATCGATCAATCACTTTTAAGGGAACAGCCCTTGGAGTTGTGGAAGTGCACAAACTCGAGAACCCATTTCCCTACGATTCCACCGTCAATCTTCGATTCCCAGTCGTCATAGCCTTGTGAAGGTCACCCATCCCGACTCTGGAGCTTGTGAACACGAATCTGTGCATCCGACTGCGGAAGTTGGCCATGGGATTCACAGAGTGACCCCATTGACACTTCCCCTCGTTCAATTCGCAGAAGAATATCTCTTCCGGGTTCGAGGGGTTATAGATGTAGATTAAATCACCCTCCATTGATGCACTTGGGGTCGACAGCTGCGAGTTCGCATTCCTGAGACTGTCTACCATCGCCGGTGGCATCTGTCCGATCTTTCTACACTCGTAAGTGACCTGATCGACTTCCCAGAGCCCCAGGCCCTGCAAGTCCTCTGGTTCGCCCATCAGACCCACCAGAACTAACCGGTCGTCGGCGAATCCGATGATGGAATGAAACACAGCCACAGGTGCGTTGGTACTCAAGATCAGATTGAAAGTGGGTCCCCAGGTTTTAGTCTCAGCATCGAAGGAGCAGATTACACGGGAGCGCTTCTCCAGCAGGTAGAGCCTATCGTCGGTGGTGGCGGTGGAGAGCCAAGTGCTGGTGGCGGAGTCTTTGAGCAGGACCGGCATGGGTTCACACGCCTCCCATCTCCGGGATCCGGTGTCGTACATCTCGACGGCGAGTGGGTCGTCCACGAAGTCACAGGTGCCACCGGCAACGAGTACGCGAGAGCCGAGGCGTGCGACGATGGGGTCCTGACGCCACACGAGTGGCGCTTCAGCTTGGTGCCAAGTGAGATGGAGGGCGTCGAAGGAGAAGGAGAAGAATCCGGCGGAAATCTTGTAGAGCAGGTGTTGGGAATGGGAGGATCGGAGTGCTGGGGAGGCGGAGGAAGAGGCGTTGAAGTCTGCGGTGAAGTGGTGGAGGTCACCGATGTCAATGCGAAGCCAGATGCGAGAGGCAGGGTCGAAGGCACAGGCGGAAGTGAGAGAATGGTTGCGGTGGTGAAGGACGTAGGCGATGAACCAGGGCTTGTCACGGGGAGATATGCGGAGGGAAGTGGAGACGGCACCTCGCCATGACTTGGAGACACGAGACGCCGCCACCATGTCAAGCAGGGTGAGGCGGGTGAGGACTGTCTCCAACACATCTCCATAGATGGGAGCTTCTTGCAGTTGCTGTTGTTTCCCATCGTCTCCTTCTCTTGCTTCAGCCTTTTCTTTGTTATTAGGGATTCTCTTCGCAGCCTTTGCCATTATTTGATTCTTTACAACAACAACACACACACCAGAGTCTCTGTAAATGATAAAGATGAAGAAGGGGATATTGAGAAGCGATGAAGAGAAGGTGGAGAGAGTAGGGCCTATTTATACGACCTTTATCCACACATTGGACAGAATAAACCTATGGAGAAGAACACGAGATGGGATTTCCACCTCAACAACTCCTAACTCTTGCCAATGGGGCCATAGTTATTGGTGACCATTCATTCATTCTCTATCTATCTCTCTGGAATTTTTAAATTTAAAATGGGTTGTGAAGATTCCATGTCTTCTAGATAGATACAGTGTTAATCTTATTCATATTGGAAAAAAGCTAACATTTTGTCCCACCACATATATATCTTCATCTAGAAACAACCCCCCAGCAATGCCATCTGGATTCTGGATAGGATAACCTCCCATCATCCTCAAGCTGTCAACTTCCTAGATAATTCTACCAAAAAAAATTCATTATAGTATATAGGTAAGAGATCTCTATTTTGTCGCATCTTCTCTACACAAGCATTTGGACCAATGGAAGAACATGCCTAGGTATCTACCCAAGGCAAGGCAGAAACATCATCTCATGGAGGAAATCACCACCCAGTGGAGATCTTTTTCCCATAATTTGTATTTAAGGGTGGGAGGTGACAATACATACGTACACACTCCCAACTTATTTCTAAGTTCTTTAATTATAATTATACATCTATCATAAATTTAATCTGAGCCATCAACTAGTTTTCCCTTAATTCACTGGGCACGCAAGATTCATATCTTCTATTGCTAAGAAACTATTTGTCATTGTCCTGCCCATTCTATGAGTGACATGTAGACTTATTACAATCCAACGGTCAATTTTAAAATAATTCAAAAGTCACTTGCATTTAGTTTATTCTCAGATAAAACCCAAGCCGATCGACCACAATAGATCAAAACCGACCGATCGACTTGGGTTTCAAACATAACCTAGGAGAGGTGCGATGGAACTATGAAATCAACAGGCGTAAATTGGGCCAGTCCAACCAGAGTCGACTCCTCTCCAGGGAGCTCAACACCAGGCCAGGGAGTGCCCAGGGGGCATCCAAGGGTTGGGCTGTGCAGCACACATCTTGGTGCATCCCTAGGGATGTGTGCGGCATAGCCCAATAGTTGGATGCTCCCTGGGCGTGTCGAGCTCCCTAGAGAGGAGCTCAATCCAGCCCAACCCTCATTTATATTGGGCTAGAACAGACTTAGATTAAATTGTGAAGTCGTGAGTAACTTGTAATTAGCACTATTGGATCAAAACCATACATATTCATCTAGTGCAAACAGTTGTTATTCGGTTTTCCAGTTTCAAATCAAATCACGTACACCAGATAAAACTATATGTTTTTTTTTTTTTTTCAAGAACTAAATTAAGATTCCTTGAGCAGCCAAGGGTATCCTAGCATTTTCTCTCTCTATTTCTCTCCTCACATGAAATGACTTCGATGTCCTCCTATGCATGAACTCATTCCATCGCACCATTAAAGTCCGTTCCCTTGTTTATAGAATCTTATCCTTTGGAATAAAAATAAAGGGATCTCTATCACCTAATTAAATCTCTCCAATCATCTAGTGATATGAAGTTGATCTTACTATATATTAATTGGGATAAGCATTATCTGACTTTGAATTGAGGTGTACCGTGGCAAGATTGAGATTAAAAAGAGAATTGAGAGAGAGAGAGAGAACCTAGAACCCATTCCGTCACGCAAACTATCTTTAACCACATATCTATGTTTCGAGAAATCAAGCCTTTTGATTATATAAAAAGGCTTGCTTTTTGCCAACTGGAGACGAAATTATAAATGTAGAGGGGAGAGGGGAGAGGGGAGAGGGGAGAGGGGAGAACATAATGTGGAAGGTCAAGGTGAAACTCAATCGCAGATCTCAACTAAGGAAAATTTCATAGAATTAAAAGAATATTAAATGGTTTATAAACGGTTACACGCTTCTATTCAGGACGGTGTAAAGTAAACTGGCTAAATATCGTTATCAAATTATTTATTAAACTAGGGAAGTAGTTCTCTGTCCAGGAGTGTGGCCTACACTAGTACTTCCATGTGTCTATCTCTCTTTTCCTCAAAACAAGGATGCAGATGTGTCTTTTCATTTGGGGAAGAGAACGATAGACTTATGAGAATGTTGATGTAGACCACACTTCAGGACAGAGAACTTTCTCCCATAACTGTGAAACCAAAACCATTTATAATTGGTTTCGATTTAAACAATTTTTTATTGTTTTTTTCATATCACTATTCAATGGAGTAGTGGTATATTATTATATAATAAATATAATATTTTTTATACATATATAGTTGACTATGAATGGTGATTATTTCTTAGAACTTAAATCTTCACCATGGAATAAAGGGAAACTTGATCCTTCTTGTAATGATTCTAAGAAATCTATTAATTTATGGCATATTTCTCCCCCATCGATTAACAACAACTTACCCTTTTCTTAAGAACCTAAATTTAAATTAAAACCATCTTTATCATGGAAGGACAATTTTTTTTTCATTATTAATTAAAGAAAAGGACAGTGTCCGATTGGTCCCCTACCCCATACATAACCTTATGTAATGCTTCTTTTTTTCTTCTTTTTTTCTTTCTTGAGAGCCTAACCTGATGCAATCTCTAACCACAATTAGGCTACCAATTAGTTACTTGTGTCTTCTAGTTCATATACTTGGACAGAGATTTTTTTTCCTCCCCCAAGAGCGAGCTGAGTAGGTTAACATTTACCATAGAGATGTTGAAATCCCTGGTAATCAGCCTTGATTAGGGCTGTGTTTGATATGCATTCTAGGTCGATTTCACTTTTTTTGGACGATAAAAACAATTATTATTATCATCCAAATGCTGCCCAAATATCTTTTGGGGTTTTAACTTTCCCTCAACCATAGTATCATGATTTCTTGAAGGGCTTGCTTTGTGAGTTAGAGGTGGACTTTGAATTTCTTATTTACACCAAATTTATATGGCTCTATTAGTACTACGGAGAGGACAAATCTACATTGGCAAATTACTGCTATGTTTGGAAGACAAGAAAAGAAAAACTTTGTAAAAAAGGAGAGAGAAAGACACATATTCATCATTGATTATTAATTCCATGGAACCAATTCCTTCACGACAACTACCTTCTTTTTGATAATCACATGACAACTACCTTCAACCAACGAATTCTTGCTTCAAGAATTTGAGCCTTTGAAATTTAATATTAAAGGCTTGCATGGTTACATTAGTGGAGATGATATATAAAAAGCTTCCAAACATGTTGTACTTTCTTTCAATTCGTCATATTGTGTAGAGTCTGTAAACATCTTATTTTGTCATCCTTTGAGAGTGATCAAGATAATGATGGATGTCTTTATAAAAAAAAGAAGATAATGATGGATGTTTATTTTAGGATTCAGGGAAGGTTCTATTTTTAGATTTAAGAAATTCTCCAAAATCTCAATGACATTTAAGATCATACAAATGAAATGACCAAAATAACCTTGAAAGATAAATATGATTAAAAGATATCAGAGTCTACCCAAATGTCCAAATAAAATGAGTTTTATACATAGGTAGGTTGTAATGGTATTTTTGAGTTTCTTGATATTTGTTTTTTGGGAAATTTACACATACCACCACTGAGGTTTGACGAAAGGATATTTTCACCCCCCCGTTTTGCAAAATTCTGCATACCCCCCTGAGGTTTGCAAACGATAACAAATAAGCCCATTCCGTCAGTTCATGACTAACAGTGTTAAAAATAAGAGGTGAACTAACGGAATTGCCCTCACAAGAAAAAAAAAAAAAAACACATGCAACTCATCTTCCCCAATCGATTTTGGGGAAAATGAGTTGCAGGTTTCAAAACCCTTTCAACCCTTAAGGAATTTATCAAAAGTGTTTTAGCTTGAAGCATGAGAAATCCAAGAAAATATATAGTTTATCAACAATGACTTACAATATCAAATGGATCAAAATTATTTTTCCATCTACCACGGATATCAGATTCCTACAACTACTCAACAAAGTTGAGCAAAAACGGATGATCCAATCATTACATTTTAGACACAATAACTTAGAACTAGCCAACCATTGGATGGTTTGCAATATACTCAATAGCGAGGGGGTAGGAATTAATTTTATCAGCCTCCTTATCTGGAATCTCTAGCTTGAACTCCTCCTCTAAAGCCATTACAATTTCAATAGTATCCAAGCTATCCAAGCCTAGATCTTTCTCGAAATGGACATCAGGGGTAACCTTAGAAGGATCGACCATGGGGAAGCACTTGACAACATCGAGAACTCTCTCGATCACTTCTTCCCCCTCGACATGATCATCTCCATGGGATGACATCGATCGAATGGAGTTGCAGAGATTCCATGCCTGAGATCCCAATCGATCTAGTGTCGCAGTTTGAACTGGGACTCGAATGTGGCGGAGAATCGCAGCTCTCAGAGCCATCTCTCTCTCTCTCTTTGGCTCTCGCTCTCGTTCACGCCCTTGATCTCGACCCCCTTAATGAATTTAGGGTTTCAAATTGGGAAAAAATCCCAAATCAAAACCCTTTTGCGCATCAAAGTTTTGATACCCAACCCGATCGATTCTTGACTGGAATCCAAGAGAGGGAAAGGCAGAATGACATCAGACATTGAAAGGGTTGAAAGGGTTTTGAAATCTGCAACTCATCTTCCCCAAAATCGATTGGGGAAGATGAGTTGCAGGTGTTTATTTATTTATTTATTTTTCTTGTAAGGGCAATTCCGTCAGTTCAAGTCTAATTTTTAACAGTGTTAGTCATGAACTGACGGAATGGGCTTATTTGTTACTGTTTGCAAACCTCAGGGGGGTACGTAGAATTTTCCAAAACTGAGGGGTGAAAATATCCTTTCGTCAAACCTCACGGGTGGTATGTGTAAGTTTCCCTTGTTTTTTTCATTTTATCTATATTTTTCATCTCCACATATTTCTACCATTTGATCTCTTCATTTTTCATCATGGCCTTATGCATACCGTGCATTGTATTTTTTTTAGTTAAATTTATTTTATGGATTTTTGCCATCATGTAGGATTTCCACTTCCTTCTAGGTATAATTTTGATTCATTCTTGATGATTTTAGTGGTTAATCATTTACCATGTTTTCCCATATCTTTAGGCTTCATTTAGCCCTAGAAGTATTTTCATCATTTTTAGTGTAGGCTTCACTCATAGTGCACTAATTTTTCAAATTTTTTTTAAAATGTTTTTAAATATGTTAGAGATGATTTCTTGTTTTATTTTACTTTTTCTCATGTATTATCATGTAGTTAGATTGCACTGGGCATGTGCACTGCACTTGAGAGGATAAAAATTCTTTGAAATTTTATATTAAAGACTTGTTTGGTTACGTACATTAGTGGAGATGACATATAAAAGGCTTCCAAACATCTTGTATTTTCTTTCAATTCATCAGATTATGTAGAATCCATAAACATCTCATTTTGTCATCTTTTGAGAGTGATCAAGACAATGATGGATGCTTATTTTAGGACTAAGGGAAGGTTATATTTTTAGATTTAGGAGATTCTCCACAATCTCAATGACGTATGAAGATCATACAAGCGAAATGACCAAAATAACCTTGAAGTATAAATAGGATTTAAATATGATTAAAAGATATCAGATTCTACCCAAATGTCCAAATAAAATGTTTTTTTATACATAAGTAGGTTGTAATGGTGTTTTTGAGTTCCTTGATTTTGGATTTTGCATTTAATTACCAGTATTTTTCATCTCCACATATTTCTACGATTTGATCTCTTCTTCATTTTTCATCATGGCTTTATGCATGCCATACCATGCATCGTATATTTTAGTTAAATTTATTTTATGGAGTTTTGCCATCATGTCTAGGTATAATTTTGATTCATTCTTGATGATTTTAGTAGTTCATCATTTACTATGTTTTCCTATATATATCCTTAGGCTTCATTTAGCCCTACGAGTATTTTTCGTCATTTTTAGTGTATGTTATAGTGCACCAATTTTTCTTTTTCTCATGTATTATCATACATTATCATGTAGTTAGATTGCGTTGAATAGGTGCACGTACTAGGCATTGCAATGCACTTGAGAAGATAAAAATTCTTCATCCGGGTGGATGAACCTTATTTTCCCTCTCTTCCCCTATGAGAACAGATGATAGTTGGATCACAGGAGATACCGGCCAATATTTAGCTCAAGAAAAAATGGACCATCAAAGAATTGAAATCATGTAAGGGCATGACATTTTCCTTCTAATCTCAGATATTTTTGATTAATTGACCACGTACCAACCGAAGCCATCAACACCAAGCAAGCATTACACAATAACCAGTTGGGTATATCTTCTTTTTCTACGATTTCTTCTTTCAATGGCAAACACCAACTCTCCGTCTAGTCTCTAAACGTGGACCCATGTGGGCTGTATGATTCCTTCCTCGACCTCTCGTCCACATCTAAAAGAAACCCTTCAATTCGACTCCAACACTCCCTTTGAAGTCTCGATCATCGATCGTCTTGATGAAAGGATTAAAAGAACAACTTGAATATGTTCTCTTAGTTTACCCATCGACTTTGACTTGTTAGTTGTTAGTTGTGAGGTGTGAGTTGTGAGTTGTGATTTTTCTTTTTTGTGATAAAAGTTATTTGTGAGAGTCGATCACCGAGAGTCGATCAGTAGTGAAGTGCTGTCCTTGTCTGTCCTTGTCATTTTTTGTCATTGAGCGAAGAGCGGTGATCATGACTCTGCTGTTCTGTACATTACATGCATCATTCATCCATCCATCCACTTGTTGTTGTCTGTGGGTCCACCTCCTCTTCATTTATAGAACACTGCAAAGGACATTCAAAAAACCAAACCTAAATTAAGAAAGAAAGAAAGGGATATGAAGTTAACAATTTAGACAACCTACATTAAGAAAGAAAGAAAGAAAAGGTTATGTTCACGGTCCAGTGATAATCAGAGCCTCTATTATTTTGATGAAAAAAAATAATAAAATCCTTACACACAACTCTTTACAAGATCAAACATACATATGGCGTTTTGATGTATTACAATATGGAGAAACCCTAATTTCTAAATGACTCTCAAAAAATTGGATTGTGTTTCGTCCTCTACACCCACTAAAGAAAAGTGAGCGTAACTTTTTAGATTAAGTTGAGATTAGGCTTCACCAATTCAATGACATGAGATATTCTTTTCCGGTTTTTTTGTCTGAAGCAGAAAAACCCACCTCCCAACTCTTTCTTTCCCAAACGCACTCACAAGAGAGTCTACAACACGTTCCATGGTTTCGTCCCGATCCTCCTCCTCAATCGCCTGTCCACATCTTGTTCCGTCAATTACGACCCTTAATGAGGATCTTTATCGTCCCCAGTATTGGGGGCGGTCAAATGCCATCGTACAGTTGAACATCACCCATGTGTGCACGGTGGGACCCACTATACACACATGGGCGGTGCCCCAGCCGCATGATGCGCACTTGACCACCCCCTGTACGAGGGGCGATAATTTTCCCTTAATGATGAAACTTGAAATGAAGACCACCCTCCTCTGGTTCTTCTCCTCACTTATATTATTACCAGTTGGGATGGAATGGAGAAGATCTGGCTCCTCCATTCATGCCTTACAAATGAGCTTCTTGTGGTTTCAGATGCATGCCTAGCTCCTAACAGTTAAGTACCAAGCCCAACTGGGCCCTCTCTATTCTGTCCCCTTGTATTGGTTAAAGTGTCATAAGGTTTCAACATTCTAACACGGCACCATTTCTGTATTATGTTTTTTTGTGTGAGGCTGGCTCTACTACCATAGTGTTCGAAGGTCTTTTGGATCTATTTTTCCTTGTCAAGATCTGCTATGACCATCTCTCCTTCCAACGGGTTAAACTTTTTCACCCTCTTTACCATATAACCGCTCCCTCGGAATTATTGAAGATTAGATGTTTCACCGATTTTATGTGTTTTGCTATCGTGTAAATCAATTAGTTATTTGTTTTTGTATTGAATTTGTTCTTCGCAAAATAGGGATTCTCTTAGGGTTGCAATAGGATCGGGTTGAGTCAGGCTTTATAGAACCCTAACCCAACTCTGAGTCTCTTTAGTTGGGCCCTGGCCTAACCCGACTCTGATTCAGCGCCTAAAAAATCCAACCCTAACCCATCCTCAAGGTCGGCCGGTCTGACCTTGATTGGTCCTGATCACGGAAAGGGGAAAGGAAATGCATGGACTGAAATGGGCTGGAGAGAAAATTATCAATTTCTCGTAAAATAACCTTATAATAAAATGTATTATATCACTTATTATCTTCATACATAATATATTATATAATAAAATATGGATGACGTTTAAAGTTTATAATATATATATTATAATATAATTTAAAACAGAATTGGGCCTAGCTGGACCAGACTTAGTCCGAGGCCTCAACCTTGGCCCGACCCAACCTTGACCCACCCTCATGGTCAAATATCTCAACCAAGACCCTGTTCAGGCTTAGGGGGTCAGGACGGGTTCGATCCAACAGGGCCAAACTTGCACCCCTAGATGCTCTTCTTTATCTAGCATTGCTTAATTTATAGTGACCATTTATCTTATATGATCCACATCAGATGGTGACATTTGAATCCAAAATTGGCATGCAAGCGGATGGATGGCAAAATCAACATGTGAAATGATAAGAAATCTTGTTACTCGTGTCCAACAATTTTTAGTCAAGTTGCATCAACCTTTATGTCTAATTTATCTCTTTTTGTTTTTTTGTTTTTTTTTTTTAATCAACATTAAGGGAATGCAAATAAAATTTCTTCTTTTTTAAATCACAGTAAAGATCAGAGAGATGCCAGCTGAAGATATAATTGATGAGCCAATGAATGAAGTGTATAATTGATTTTGGAGATATTTTCATCGACATCAGGTAGGAAACAAACTCTCCTACAGGTGAAGCTAAAAGAGAATCTATAATAGAAAACAAATTTCCAAATACCTCTTTATTTATATATTTTTTTGGTGAAAAATCTCTCTTTCAAAAACATAACGAAAATTACAAGATTAGCCAAAATCAGCTTTTTTCTTACAAAACTGTCCACTCATTCTTTCACTTGACAAAATATACTGTTGTGGGTTTGGATGTACAAAATTACCTAAAACAGTGATCCTATCTTATAAAGATTTTTTTTAACAATAGTACCCCCATCTCCCCTTCTTGAATTTTTTTCCTCTCCTCTCCGCTGCCCAGGTAGGACTGTGCTGTCCCTTCACATGGGGTGCGAAATGACGACTTAATCTCGTCGGGCAGTGTGTTCGGGCAGGGGGTTGGGTCATCATTTTGCACCTCCATGTGAGGGGACAGTACGGTCCTGTCCGGGCAGCGGAGCTGAGAGGATAACGATTCCCCCTTCTCTAATCACGATTCATCTGACAAAACACCCGCCCTTATCCCAGAAATTTATTCTCTCAAGTGCAATGCACCACAACGGTTGGATTCATAGTGTGGTGAACTGGACTTGAGAGGATGAAAATCCGCCTACTCCCCTCATTCTTCTTCTTCCCCTTCCTCTTCTCCACCCCACCCCACATGCCCCCACGCCCCCATCCTCTGTTGCACCCCAATGGCCAATACACCCCTCCCTCCCCTATCCTTCCTTCTTATTCATCTTCCTCCACCCCACCTGTCCCTACCCCCTGCTTCTTCTCTTCTTCCTAAAATCCCATGCCCTCACCGGAGCACCTGCTTCCCCGCACCTCTCCCATGCAATCCCCTGCAACCATGCCCCACCTTCCCTTGTAATCCCGGCCCCACCACTGTTTCCCCACTTGCAAACATGACCCACCCTCCCCTATTATTCCGCCCCACCCCTGCTTCATTAAAGCAAATAAACAAGCGAAAAATCGATGAAAGAAAACTCTGAAACCATTTAGACTCACCATCCACAAATGCTTGTCTGCTCTCTCTCTCTTGGTTACGAATTACGATCACCAAACACATCCATACCCAACAAAAAATTCTGAAGAGCACCGATGAGTAGAAACCCCCAAAAGAGGCAAGACCCCATACAAACTGCCAGCGAGGAATCCAACATTTTCCCCAAGATCTTTGGTTACACCCAACTTCGCAATCTGCCTCTGGTTGTGGTCCAGATATCTCTTTACCGGTGAGAGACTCCCAAACAGGTACCGATTTCCGCACAGGACTGAATTCACATTGCAGCCAAGAACACAAGCCATCGGTTATTGATGAACACCCTAAACCTATCTTATAATGGAAGCATTACCCAGAAGCTCGTTTCCTTCTTATTTCCTCGTAGATGGGAAGGCCTGAGTTGCAGGGTCATCGAACTCTGAACCGTAAGAATAAAGGGCAGTACGAGATTACTTTTATTTCTTTTTGTGAGACAAGAACAACACAAAAAGATCTCAGTTAAATCCAAATTGTTGATTAGATACGAAGGCCTTGGATGGTAAAATTAGGATACAGAACCCGGTTGAATCACCAAGGAGACAAAAGTATTATACATTTTAAAGAAATTAGGAACAGATTTATCCTAAGACTCCTAAATTTCATTTCCATTAAAATAATCACATTAGGTTTGTTATGTGTAATGTGCCAGCATAATATTTTTAAGGATTGTGATTAGTGAAGAACTCCAACATTGTAACTTAGAATAATCATTTGTCCAAACAAAATTAAGCAAAGCAAAATCGCATAGATTCGAAAAAGGGGGGAAGAGAAAAACAGAGAACAGACACCCATCATGGAGAAAAACTATATACATATAAAGTAGAGCTGTGAGAAAAAGGCTCACAAGGAAACATTACAATCCTCCAATCCCTACCCTCTCTTCTTTGTTAAACAACACTATCCACCAATCCTTTGATTTTCTCTTTACACCTACAGTCCCCTTCTCTCTTTGTATCTCACATGGACAGGAACAGGGTTTATGATGACAAACCACCATTCAATGAGGAGGGAACAGACCTTGGATTAGCTAGTGGATCACTCTGTCTCTGTAATTGAGAAAACCATCGATCAATTAGGGAACAGTCCTTGGGGTTGGGGTTGGGGAAGAGCACAAACTCGAGAACCCATTTCCCTACGATGCCACCGTCAATCTTCGATTCCCAGTCGCCATAGCCTTCTGAAGGTCACCCATCCCGACTCTGGAGCAAGTGAACACGAATCTGTGCATCTGACTGCGGATGTTCGCCATGGGATTCACAGCGTGACCCCATTGACACTTCCCCTCGTTTAATTCGCAGAAGAATATCTCTTCCGGGTTCGAAGGATTATAGACGTAGATGAAATTACCCTCAATAGATGCAATTGGGGTCGAGAGCCGCGAGTTCGCGTTCCTGAGACGGTCTACCATCGCCGGTGGCATCTCTCCGATCTTTCTACACTCGTAAGTGACCTGATCGACTTCCCAGAACCCCAGGCCCTTCAAGTCATCTGCTTCGCCCATCAGACCCACCAGGACTAACCGGTCATCGGCGAATCCGATGATGGAGTGAAACACAGCCACAGGTGCGTTGGTACTCAAGATCAGATTGAAAGTGGGTCCCCATGTCTTAGTCTCCGCATCGAAGGAGCAGATCACATGGGAACGCTTCTCCAGCAGGTAGAGCCTATCGTCTGTGGCGGCGGTGGAGAGCCAAGTGCTGGTGGCGGAGTCCTTGAGCAGGATCGGCATGGGCTCACAAGCCTCCCATCTCCGGGATCCGGTGTCGTACATCTCGACGGCGAGTGGATCGTCGACGAAGTCACAGGTGCCACCGGCAACGATGACACGAGAGCCGAGGCGTGCGACGATGGGGTCCTGACGCCACACGAGTGGCGCTTCCGCTTGGTGCCAAGTGAGGTGGAGGGCGTCGAAGGAGAAGGAGAAGAATCCGGCGGAAAACTTGTAGAGTAGGTGTTGGGAGTGGGAGGATCGGAGTGCTGGGGAGGCGGAGGCAGAGGCGTTGAAGTCGGAGGTGAAGTGGTGGAGGTCGCGGATGTCGATGCGAAGCCAGACGCGAGAGGCAGGGTCGAAGGCACAGGCGGAGGTGAGAGAATGGTTGCGGTGGTGCAGGACGTAGGCGATGAACCAGGGCTTGACACGTGGAGATATCCGGAGGGAGGTAGAGACAGCACCTCGCCATGACATGGAGACACGAGACGCCGCGACCATGTCAAGCAGGGTGAGGCGGGTGAGGATTGCCTCCAACACATCTCCATAGATCGGAGCTTCTTTAAGTAGCTGTTGTTTTCCACCGTCTCCTTCTCTTGCTTCAGCCTTTTCTTTGTTAAGAGAGATTCTCTTTGCAGCCATGGTCATTCTTTACAACAACAACAACAACAAACCAGAGAGTCTCTGTAACACAACTCAGTGACAAACACAGAGCAGAAATGATAAGAGGAAGAAGAAGAAGATCTTGAGAAGCGATGAAGAGAAAGTGAAGGAGAGTAGGGCCTATTTATAGTAACTTTTATCCACATCGGACAGAATAGGACCTCCGTATGGAGAAAGAAAGAGAAGGGATTTCCACCTCAACTCTTTTATTAGTCTCTTACCAATGGGCCCATAGTTGTTGGATGGGGACCACTCTCTCTCTCTCTCTCTCTCTGTGCAATTTTTAATATTTAAAATGGGTTGTGAAGAATCCGTGTCTTCTAGATACAACGTTAACATTTTGTCCAAACACATATATGTTAATCTAGAAGCATACCCCCCAATGGCCATGTGGATAACCACCTCCCATCTTCATCATCATCCATGTGTGCTTCAGTTGTTTACTTCCTAAATATAAAAAATATAAAAAATATAAAATTCATTGAATGATTTAATCCTAAAAATAGGAAAAACTCAATTCCCAATGATGAACGAGTCCAGATCTTTTTCAATCACATTTAATCATCAGAGTCGATCTCTCACCATCTATGGCCTATGGGTGTGGTCCTCACATGTCAAAAAGGGTCTCCACACCCTGTAGATGGTGGGAGATTGACCCTGATAGTTAAATATCTTTGGAGGAGATCTGAATTCATGATAATCAAACTAAAGTTTAAAAACTTAAAATTATAAGTATATGGATGGTCCATCGATTCCGTTTGAATCGTCTTAGAATTGATTTAGAATTGACTTAGAAATTAATCGGACTCTGATTAGACTTGGCCTGACGGAAATCAAGGTTAATTGGGATTTGCATCTATCCATTCAAAAGTTAAAGTCGTCCAACTTTGTCGATTCTAAGTCTTTTTTTTTTAAACCTGTTAGTTAATTAATGAAAGGAAGGGAAGGAAAGAGAAGAGAATACCATAGAATCTGAATGGAAAAAAGAGCGGTGAATCACCAACTCACACTTCATCACCTCCTCACCCCCTTTTTTTTTATGGGAAAATTTTCTCTCAGCCGCCGGGCCCAGTTCTGGGTAAGGTGGGACCCATTTACTGTACATTTATAAATATTGGGCCCATGTAAAGAAAAAGTCCTGTAACCTAACCCAACCCAACCTAATATAATATAAAATATAATAGATATGAATAAGGGAATGAAAAAAAATTATTGGAAGACTTAAAATAGAAAATTATTACTCATATCTACAATGGGCCAACCCAACACTCACTTATATTGGGCTAGTACCGTACTTGGATTAAATTTTTGGGCCGAAATCAGGTCAGGCTGTTTGGGCTAAATTCAAGGTCGGGCTGATCGTGCCAGTAGATAGCCCAGCCTAAGTTTGAATGAACTAGTGCAGTGAAGGGGGCACAACAATAGGGATTGGGGTCTCCTGCTGCACGCAGCTGCCCCAACTTGCCTGCAGATACATAAAGGCATAAAATGATCGCCTTAACCTCATTATGGCAAGGCGCTCAGGTAGGGGTAAGGCGATCATTTTGTGCATTGTTATGTCTACACAGCAAGGTAGTTGGGGCAGCCACGCAGATGATCCGGATCCCAATAATAGTGCCACTTCCTTTGCTCCCTATCTAGTGCTACAAAAAAAGGTCACTTTTTCATACCTATTCTTAGGGTGGGAGAGGGAGGGAAGATGAGAACCAGGTGGAGGCACTGGGATCAGGGATGTGTGCGGCACACTCACTGGGCGATGCCCTTCAAGGAGAGGAGTCCAATCCAAACCAGGTAGGCTGAGCTTTTCCTTATGCCCTTTTGATGGACCTCATTGGTGCCCTCTTTAAACGAAGGTAAGATTGGAAGTTGGTCATCTCTTCTCATGATTATTATTCGTAGGGGCAATTACTATCACTATCCTACACTTAGCCTATATTTACTAAAACTACCCTACCTTAAACTTCTTTTTTGAAACTACCCTGCTTTTAAACTTTTACATCTCCTTCTACCCTCATGTTTTTAAATACCTAAATTACCCTTCTTTTTCACCTAGTAACCTGCTAATCTACTTAACCAACCATTCATCTTCTACAAATCACCCACCCGCATCTTCTCTCTCCTGTTTTTTATTCCATTCGGTTATTTTTGTTTTTTTGTTTTTTCTTCAATTGATCTATTTAATTAATTTTTTATTCAATATTTCATCCTCATCGTTCTTCTTTGAACAGATCATGGTTCTAAGTATCGGTATCGTATCACCCATATCGGGCGATACATACCGACTTTGCTAGTCACTAATACCGATATTGTGCCAATACCGTATCAGTAGCACGGTATGAACAAGGGGTAAAATGGTCAGAAAACTCATTTTTTATGGAGATTCAAGGGTAATTTTGTCTGATACAGCCGATCCAGGCCGATACTATATCGATTTTGCCGGTTACCGATACCCGTTCTGATACCATGCACTAAAACCATGGAACAAATTAACTCTCTTCAAAGCACCCCACTTCTTCTCTCTCTTCCTCTTTTTATTCAGTTTACTTTTTACTATTTTTGAAGAGAGTCGATCTGATCCATGGTTTTAGTGCATGGTATTAGAATGGGTATTGATAGCTTGCAAAACCAATATGATACTGATATGGTATCAGCCTAGATCGGGAGTATCGGGCAATTATCCTTGAATCTCTTTTAAAAAATGAGTTTTTTTACCATTTTACCCCTTGTCCGTACTGCACTATCGATATGATATCAGCATAGTATCGTTATCAGTGACTAGCAAAACCGGTACCGGCCGATACGATACCAATACTTAGAACCATGATCTGTTCGAAGAAGAACGATGAGGATGAAATATTTAATAAAAAATTAATTAAATAAAAAAATTGAAGAATAAACAAAAAAAAAAAAAACCGAATGGGGTAAAAAACGGGAGAGAGAAGAAGCGGGTGGGTGCTTTCATTTTTTACTATTTTAATGACAAAAATTGTAAGAAGTAAAAGATGAATAGTAGGTTAAATAGATTTTTAGGTTACTAGATGAAAATGAAGGGTAAACTGAGTATTTAAAAACATGAGGGTAGAAGGAGATGTAAAAGTTTAAAAACAAGGTAGTATTAGAAAAGAAGTTGAAGATATGATAATTTTAATAAATATAGGCTAAATGTAGGGTAGTGATAGTAATTGCCCCTTACTAGTATTAATATAATGAAGATAACCTCCCTCTCCTCAGCCTCTTTATTTATTTTTATTTTTTAAGACTAATAATCAATCATCAACGTTGGAATAGGATATATTATACTTTTCGTTTTATAGATTTAAGTAAGAAAAAATTTTTCATACACGATCGTGTAAACCGTGTATGTGAGAAGGTGGGAGTTTTAAGACATTAATTAATGGGTGGGAATTTATGACTTTTTCAACTCTTTGTGAGAGACTCTCTCACATACACGGCTTACACAGCCGTGTATGAAAACCTTCCCCTTTAAGTAATGCAGTGACCATTTTGGCCGGCTTTTTTTAATCTATACGTTAAGACTTCCTCTTTTATTATAAATTATCTCATCCCATACATGAACAACATGATTATACATCCTTTGGAAGTTTAGTTAGTTGAGGTTAGCGGTGTTTTTATTTGTATTGGCAAAGTTTTCTTACATTGCTAGTGTAGATAAGCTATTTTACTAAATCAGTCATTTAATTTAATTTATTATATTATTATTTTGGGTATTGGATGACAAGTACGTTTCATAGAGAACATTTGGCCTATAGATCATAAGGGAGATGAGTCTCTCATTTTGCTTCAATAGGGAACTAGTTCGTCAATAGGAATTGGGGAGATAATGTCAAAAAGGAAAGAGAGTAAAAGAGCACATCTAGATCTAGTGCACGAGGGGTCTAGGGAGGGATCATAATGTATACAGCCTTACTCCTGCTTTCACATAGTGTAAAAAGAGATTCTTTGGTGGTAGTGTATGAATCATTTTCCCATTTTATAAATTATAATGAGATATTTATTCAAGAAATGTCAAAGAGAAAAACTTGAGAGTGAGTTCCATGACTTTATGGAAATACTTTTCCAATATAAAAAATTACAATGAGATATTTATTCAAAGTTTTTTTTATTTTTATTTTATAACTCCAATAGTTATTTCATAGAGTACAATTGTAGATGACATAGTTGTTAAGGCTAAATATGTGATATATAGAGGGTTTTGTGATCAAATCCCTCTAGAAATAATATTTCTTTTTGTTTTCTAGTAAACAACCACTTAATGCCCTAGTGAGATTAGAAATGTAAATAGATGTTTAATTGGATAGAAAATAGGACATGGATTGGACTGGACACTTGTCAAAATTTAGAGTAAAATTCAACTACAACATTCAATGTATTTTAACAATTATTTTTTTGGTAAAGACTGTATTTTAACATTTTCTCTACCAAAAAAAAAAATCTTGATGTTCAACTCCAACCAGGAAAACAAAAAAAGAGATGTTTAATGTTTTGGTAGTTATGGGTTTTCAAAGCTTTATTTTGTCACCTAATTAATTTTGTATAGACTTGAATTTGATATGTGAACAGGACCTTGGTGTCTGGTCATTTATGTATTATAGAATGAGCATTGAAAGGCATAGTTGTAAATTTGTTTTGATAAATTTTGATTTGTTGACTTGAATGAAATTTTTTTTTGGATATTTTTGAAATCTTGTCTAGATATTTAAAATTTTTCTATTTTCTTCACTCTGATTCCATTTTCTAGGTTTCAAGTCAATTCTAAGCCAATTTCGATATGATTCGCATTGGAATCAAGGGAGGCCGATCCTATGTCCAATTCCAAGTTTTTAAAACTTGGTTTGCCATCTTATATGGGCTGATCGTGACTCCAAATCAAGTTTAGTAGAAATAGATTATAGTATACTAATCAAAGTGATAAAGGGCCGGGGGATGTGAAACGTAACAGAATCCAATCATAGGGTGTCATTCGGGTGCGAATTATCCTCGTTGATCAAGACAATCTGACCAATGGAGAGATCGATATCTTGACATACACAAAACTATCCCACTCAAACTTTAATGTTTGAGAGAGAGAAAGAGAGGGTGCTAGCTTATGCCGACAATGTATCCAGCCTTTTTCTAAATTAAAATTTTTTAAAAAAAAAATGTTATTTGACTCTCTATCTCTATCTTCTTCACATGAAATGATCTCATTCAGTGCCCTCCAAGGCTCCAATGTACGAAAGCGTCCATATACCGATTATTCAATTACCCTCTCCCTTGGAATAGAAATAAAAGGATCTCTTTCACCTAATGTTTTCCATTATTACATAATAAAGGGACGTATGTGAGGTTCTCCTATTTATAACCTGATGTGATGTTGAACTACAACTAGCCACCCAGATAATTGAATGTTTTCCCTGTTCACATTTTGAAGAGCAACTTGCTTAGAAAGATTAATTCAGATGATTTCATCCCTTGGGCAAAGAATCACATTAATTAGAGAACAAGTGGAAATTAAAGATATGCATGAGTTAAGGTTGATGAGTATGACTTTGAATAGAGAGTTAAATGACGCATTAAACGAAATCTTATCTTAATTGAACCTAAATAGTTGGGATAAGCTTCGCTTGACTTGACTTGGAGTTTGTACATTGGCTGGATTGAGAGAGGGAGAGGCAACTACATCAAAAGTCATTAATCATCAATTACATTGGTAGATCATATGCTTCATATAATAGCCTCTTAACTCTCTCCTATTATAAAATATGAATGACAGTACTTATATTTAGAACATATAATCTTCTTTTAATCTTCCTTTGTCTTATTTTCAGAGGTTTATTTTAAGTTTTTATCAAAAAAAAAAAAAAAATTCTCAAGTTTGAGTCAAAAAAAGAAAGGTTTTCATATACATTTCGAATATACATGTGAAATGATAGGATTTTAACTTCACTAACAGAAGAAGCATGTTATACTAAAAAGACCCCCTCCCCCACAAAAAAAAAAAGAGTTATATATCTTCGTGTTGATTTTTTGAAGCTAGATTCCAATGCGATTGTACCAAGAGCCCCTTCCATCACGCCAATTCCCTTCAACACCACATAGCTATGTTTCAAGTTATCAAACGTGTTGACTATACAAAAGGGTAGCATATATATATATATATATTGATAAAAGATATACATGAATCAAGTAAAGTTGACAAGTATGGTTTGAATAAATTTGAATATGAAATAGCTCTTGTATAATTGACCCTAATTAGTTGGGATAAGCTTAATTTGATTTGACTTGAATTGTGCAACGACAGGATTGGGATTCGAAAGGAGAATACACTTGGAGAGAGAGAGAGCTACTGACACATTCGTATAAAAAGGCAATTAACAATTTTTTTAAAGCTAAATATTGATTTATAAAAATTTTTATTTTTTTATTTTTTTTGTTGAAGTATAAAAATGCTTGTTTTACCAACTAGAGATGAAAATGTAAATTGTAATTCTCATAAATAAATAAAAAAATCAAATTAAGCTCATTATCAAGATTAGAGATCCTCAAGGAAGGTGGCCTAGGGTTCAATACAAAGAGGAGGGAGAATATATATATTTTTTTGGTAGAAGGAGGGAGAATATAATGTGTAAGGTCAAGGTGATACTCAATCCCAAGTCTGAGCAACAACAAAAGTGCCACATTTTTACCAATGCAACCTGCTTAGCTAATAATTGCAGACCTCCCACCAAATTAATGGATACATCTCCTTTTTCTCACCAATATTACAAATATATTGTTGATTGTTTGCCTAAGGGGTGTTTAAGAGAATATTGTTTTTAAACTTTCTAAACTTATTGACTTCTTTGTAACCAAATAATGGGTTTAGAAGGATGATCATCTAAATGAAAGTAATTTTGGACAAGCGGTGAGAATAGATAAAGGTATTTTTTTTTCTGACATGGATAGCTTGGGTTAACAAAAAAATAGATTTTAAGGGAGAGAGATCTACATGTTGCCTGCTTATATTGTCATCTTACATGTCAAACCAATAGTGAATAACCAAACAGTATAGTTAACGATGAAAGAGAAAAATAACCTATACATTTGACATTTAATGTGGAAGGAGAGGGGAGAGAGGAGAGGAGAGGAGAGAAAAGACTATGTGAGGAATGTAAACAATGATAACGTGTACTTCCTTTTTCTATAATTTAATTGAGATGACTTTATTTTTCGGGGTTTAGAGTTGACTATGAATGGTGATGTATCAATTTCTTTTTCTTGCAAGAAGAAAATCTTCATCCACCATGATGTAATCCTATGATTGGATTCCGAAACGATTAGTCTTGCCTTGATTTTATATCCAATAGATACACATTTAGGACCCACACCTTACTCAGTTTATTAGAGAACCACTAATTCCAATAATTATTTTTATAAATTTGACTGGTTCGGATTTTCCTAATCATCAGCCAAGCCTTGCCCGGCCCAGCCCAGCCCAACAAACTTTTAACATTTTTCATTTTTTTGGGTTCTTAGTTTAGGCAGTTTTAAATATGTATAGGGAGAATGTTCTCTGTGCCGCAGCGCAGGCTGCGCCTAGGCACATGGGCAGCCTGTGCAGGGGGCCAGGTGGTCATTGCGCCCACCCCCATGTGCCTGAGCGCAACCTGCACTGCGGTACAGAGAACAGCGCCCCTATGTAGTATTTTACATTGTATTAATAAATACAAAACTAAATCTACTTATAAATAACACTTAATAATTTAATATACTCCTAGTCTGAATGCAAAATCATGACCTTAGGTGAAAACAAGAATGTGAAGTGCAGGCAGGGGGTGGGGTTGGAGTTCAGCTGGTCTGGGCAAGGCCCATGTCTTCTAAACCCAGGCCCAGCCTGGTGTATCTAAAGCCTAAGCCTGGGTCCAGACTGTAGGGCTCATGGCTAGGCTGTGATGGGCTTAATTTTTCAACATATGTTTTAACCTGTCTTTTTGCCACCCATTTGCTATTGCAAATGTATGTTAAGGAGGTTTTATATTATGGTAGGTCCTAAAACAGGTATACTAATCAATAATACATGTTGCACTTAAATGAATACATACATTTTTGAGTTGGGCTGAACTATGTCCGGGTTAAACTTGAGGCCCCAAATCAAAGCAGGCCTGGCTTGATCTCTGGTTGGAAACCCATGTTCAAGCCCAATATACAAACCAGCGCAGAGAGGAGAAGAGAAAATTGGTGAAAGTAGTAGTTTGTTTTTTTTGGTAACAAGTAATAGTTGTTGTTGTGTGTGTGTGTGTGTGTGTTGGGGGTGGGTTGTTGAGGTGGGGGGGGGGGGGGGTTAGAAGTTTTAAATGTATCCATCTAAAATAAATTTAGACACATCATTTATTTAAGGGCAAGAGATCGGTATCTCCTCGTGTAGCACTTGCACTAGGACGGGAGCCAATAAGAGCATGAGTATTTGATTGAATGAGATTTTTAATTCACTAGGGGGTTGAATGATAATTTCACACGGTCCTATATCTAGGCACAAGAACAATGGAACCATGGGTTAATTATAGGGATCCCAATGGAGGAAGGTATTGGAAAGAGAAAACTGCTAGTGCAGCTGGTGCCCCATACCAAAAATCATGGGACCGACTCTCATGCTTGGGGGTGGTTAAGGATGAAAATTAAAAACAATAGTTTTATCCTTATAAAAAAAATGGGTTGTTGTTAATGTAACTATTGTATGGTTACATTGAAATGTCACCATAATTCAAGTAAATAGGTTCGACAATCAATTAGAACATCTTAACCCTAACAAAAATAACAAAAAAAGAGAAAAGAATCAACCATTTCGACCAATCCACTCCCTATTCTTTGAACCAATGATTTTACCCTTCTCATGTAAATCATATAAGACAAAGATTGTTTGCTTCATAAATTTCTATTGTACCATTGTTGCCCTTTATAGGACAAGGAAGACCGCCAAAGGAAGGCAAAATTGTTAGGTTACACTCTCAATGTACCAACAGTGGTTACACAAAATAAAACCCATACAAGTCTCATAAAAATAAATAAAACCCTTTCCAAGAGTAGGACCCACATGCAAGGGCATTGGTGACATTTTCTTTTGATTTTACTGTACATTCAATAACATCTATGTCATAGTTAGAAAGGGGTCAGCTCACATGGTAAAAGACCAACTCCTCAAATAAGAGGTCATGAGTTCAAACCACCTTGGGGTCTATTCTCATCTCCTGTCCCCCCTATTTAGAGATGTAAACGGATTGGATTCGGCTCGGATAGTGCTATATCTACATTTACATCTGATTACCTTTTGGACGGATACGGATCGGATATTTTATCTGTTTACATGTACATATAGTTTTTCGGATAGCTATAACCTATCCGTATCCGCATCCGTTTAGTTTTCAGACAGATTCGGCCAATGCTAAATGGATATGGAAGCGGATTTTGACTATTCATTTACACCCCTACCCCTATTAAAGTTCTCCAATTCCTCCCCCCCTCCAAAAAAAAAAAAGAAGGGTAAATTACACATCAACCCCTGATTTTTGAACAAAACTCAAATCACCCCTTGGTTTTTGAAAAAACTCAAATCACCCCCTAGTTTAGACCCCAATATGACAAATTAATCCCTACCGTTAATTTGATACTGTTAAGTGATGATGTTAGCCACTTAAATAAATTTAAATCCCTAAACTACCCTTGACCAATGTTGAAGATGAAGGAAGGATAGTATTGTAAATTTAATTCTAATGTTTTAATATAAGGGTAAAATAGTCATTTCACACCAATAAGTAACAGCAGACTAACACGATTACTATAGAGGGGGTGATTTGAGTGTTTTCAAAAATCAGGAGGTGATCTGAATTTCGTTTGAAAATCAGGGGGTGTCGTGTAATTTATCAAAAAAAAAAATAAGAATACCGTATAGCATCCTATATGGATATCTCTGCAGAAAAAATAAAAAAATCTAAAATGGTCAAACTCTTTAGAGCGGAGGCCAATGCTGAGATCTTGTGACTTTGTCGAGAGAGGGAGAGTGCTGAAGAGGGCAGAAGATGGGAGCGATATTCAGTTCGAGCAGTAAGAGCGGAGAAGAATTAGAGATGGCTCTATCCAAGGCCAAGGAGATCGTTTCATCTACCCCTGTAGTTGTCTTCAGGTGCTCTCCCTCTTCTCTTCCCTTTCTTTGTTTTCTATCTTTATCCCTATACAAAAATCTTGACTTGTATTACTCTTGAACCATTATCTCTCTTCTTTAGATTCAATTTTTTGTTTTGGTTCCTCCCTGGGTTCACGGTTACCTGTACAGAAATCTGTTATCAGTACCGTCTTTTTGCTAAATCAATATCATTATCAAATGGAATAACTGTTGAGCTGTTCGATGACTTCGTTTGCGCTCTGCTTTTTGGATCGAGATCCTCTCCAGCATCCCTGCTTTTTCCTTGTTAACTATCGCTGCTTTCAATAATTTCTTCATGAGATGACTTCCAAAAGAACAATTTCTTTTCCCCATGAGAATCAATGAGAATCCATCTTTGGGTTCTCACCACAACCAACCAAATGAAGCCCTCTATTTCGGTAAACTGGTAAGACTTAGAGTTGTTTCCAATTCCATTAAGAGCCAAATCCGAGTTTATTTCACTAAATTGGTACTTTCCCATTTATCTTATCCCATAAATGGGATAATTCCAGTCAGATGCTCAATTGGGGCCATGGATTTACGGGTACAGCTAAACCCATTAAAACAATCGATTGGAAAGTACCAATTTAAAACGATCAATTGGAATGGGATAATTCCAGTCAGATGCTCAATTGGGGCCATGGATTTACGGGTACAGCTGAACCCATTAAAACAATTGATTGGAATAATGATAGAACTCGGAATTTCTTGATGGCCAGGCTTCTACTGAGAGTTAGTATATGAATTATAGAATTCAGAACTATGTCAATAAGGAATTGTAGGTCAATCTATCTGTAGGTCCTTTGTAACTAGGTGTGGCATACCCACTGCATTCTTATGTTTCTGTTACATTTTATTTGAGATGTCACCCTTGGCTTGGTGGTAAGGTTTCTAGCTTTCAACAGTAGAGAGTCTAGAGACTAGCAATCAAATCCTGCCTTATGCGGGGGTGTTGGTTTGTTTTTTGGTTGGGGGGGACCCAGCATTCTTATGTGTCGAATTCGTTTTATCTTTCATCTATTTACCTAAGATTCAAAATCCTCATTAAAAGTTTGTAGAGGTTGTTTCCTTTTGGATCATCAAAGAGAAATTATTCTCTAATTTCTCTTGAGTCTCTTCTTTCATTGCTAATCTTGTCTAGTAGACATACTTTGTTGATCTTGTCTCTCAAATTTCTCGTTTTTATGTTTCACTGTATCGTAGAACTTTCCGAATTTCTGAGACTAACAAATCTCTCTCCCATGCAGTAAGACACACTGTCCATATTGCAAGAGGGTCAAGCAATTGCTCTCACAGCTAGGAGCAACATACAAGGTTATTGAGTTGAATTCGGAAAGTGAGTGTACTTTGAATGTTCATTTCCACATATTTTGACCCGTAGACATGTATTCGGTTGATAGAAAACACCTGAATCTTTTAGGGTTTCCACAAATCTGATAAAGCTGTAGAATATTCTTATCCTCGAGAAAAGCTTTATGAGTTATTTCTCTCATTGGTTCCTTGTGTTATTTGAAGAACTTCTTATCCCTACATCTACTGTCTTTTGAGTGGTTAAACTTGGAATAACTGTAAATCCCTGCCACCCACAAAAGAAAAGATAAGAAAGGGAGGGGGTATGGGGAGACCTTGGCCATGGAATTCATTAGCAGATTCTTGTAGTAGTGAGCCAGTATTTAGAAGATGGAACATGTGGACTTTTAGATGGGAAAAGGACATTGTTATCAGTTAAAAATTTTGAAGTAGCCAAATGATTAGCCATATCTTTTTTCTCCCAATAATATGGGCAGTATTTCACACATTTCCTTAGAGCCCTGTTAAAAATTTTAACCCATTTCCTTTGTTTATAGAAAATCTGTTCTGGAATACCAGAAATATGGTGACATTTATTAAACTAGATATGTATACGCTATTGATCTTCTGTGGTTGAAAATGCATAAAAAAACTCATCTTCATTAAACTTGTCTTGGGGACAGAACTAGTAGCTGTGTTTCTGATAGTTGCCAAAGATTCTGAGATTCAATAATAGGTTGTTGGAAGTTGCAATTATCCATATTGCCACATTAGATTTCCTGTTGACACTGGTAACGGTCTGCTTTTTGCAAGCAACTTCCTCTGATTGATACTAAAACTAGTTCTGCCCTTCATCTCACTCCTATTTTCTCAATTAAGCAAAAGATAAGATGTTTATGCCTGAATAATGCTAAGAAACAGATATGTTGTTTAAATATTTATTATTTTCCCCTGCGGTGAAGGTGATGGAGGCGATATTCAGGCTGCACTAAGGGAGTGGACGGGACAAAGAACAGTCCCAAACGTGTTTATTGGAGGAAATCACATCGGTGGCTGTGACTGTAAGAGTTTCTGATTGACTACATCTTTTTCATGTCAAATTTCTTCAGAGATTTTGATTAATGGATTGGTTTTTGGGGTTTCTGGTGGCTGCAGCTGTCACAGCGAAGCACCAGCAAGGGAAGCTTGTGCCCTTGCTCACTGATGCTGGTGCACTTGCTACTAATTCTACTCTGTAAATGGCTTGAAACTAAACAATACGCTTACAGGCACGAAAGGAGGATAAGAACAATATTCCAATTATCTGTAACAATATTCCAATTATCTGTATAGTACCTAAGAAGATCGATGAACAGAGTCCCCTCCCCCCTCCCCCGGTGTGTCTGAATACACTGCATCTTTATTTGTTTCATTTCCCCCTTCTTTTATATATAAATTGAAGTTATTTAAATCATGCACCCTCTCTCTCTCTCTCTCTCACACTTGTGATACCCCTGACATGTGCTCATGGATTTAGTGCACGGTATTGGATCGGGTACCGGCCATCTTAGAAACCTATACGGATCAACCCAAACCGGACAGTTTTGCCCTTGGTTTTCCTAAAAAAAAATTCACTGTTTTTGACAGTTTTACCCTTGGTCAAGCCATGTGAATGAATTTAATCTTACATAGAAGTTGTGGCTCAGAGAGGGAGAAAAAAGTGTCCAACTAATATGTAGCTCCTCTCTCACCATGCATAGTTCGAATATTTGACGAGTCAAATTAACCATAAACGTAACTCGGTATGGCTGGGTGGAGGTGTTTATGGGTCCTTGTTCCATCAAAAGGATAAGAGAAAAACACTTGTATTAAACTCCTTCAAGGGATAAGGAAAAGAGAATTCAAAATTCAATTTACAAACCAGAGCAACACAATCACAAGAACAGTCAATCCCAAGCAGTAATGTTGGTTTAATACATATGAGATATAATAATAAATTGCAGACCCTGCAAGCTTCTAGTCAATGGCCCATCCAGGCAGGATTTAACAATGGTCCACCGCCTTCTGTGATGTAATATCTCCTGAGCTTTCCATAGATTTGATCACTTAATTTTTAATTTCTTAACTTAACCTGTTGGGTTAAATTCCACCGGGTGATGTTGGTTGCCGCCCCTGCATTTATTGCTATAGTTTTTCATAAAATAGGATTCCATCTTCAACACCATCAAGTTGTCACACTGTCAAAATTGAATTAACCATTCTGGTATCTTATTCCGACTCTCTTCCTGTGATTATGATGAACATCAGGGAACTTACACAACTGATCGAGATTATCAACCTGAAAGTCCAAAATAGATCCCAAACCAGACATGTTCACTTACCTTGGTGATGCTTATCCAAGACTCGAGAGTCTTGATAGCTTTCCCTGAGTGATGTGTTTTTCTGGCCAGGGCTACTCCTTCACTCAGGCTGCTCGCATGCCCGCTCACTAAGAGAGCTGCTGCTGTGTTTAGTATCTGTTCATTTGTTCAGGCAAGGAGAAGGAATGATTTCTTACAGGTATGTGACCAGTGACAATTAATCCACTTTCAATTATATCTTTCATGTGTATAGGATTTTATATTTTGCTATTTGAATCATACTGTTTAATGACATTCTGTGCTCCTTCAATTAAACTCTAGTAGGAGAAACGACAGAGAGAAACTGCCCAGTACCTTCTTTACCATCTGATCAAAAGTTATTCAAAGTTCCTTTTAATTTTTCTTTCCCCAACCCCATTTAATTTAAATTCCTATCAAAAAAGGCATTGCACAAAAGACTTACAAATGCATCTGCAATAGATCCTCTCTCCCCTGATAGAACACGCCTCAATACCTCTGCATTATACTCCGGGCCTCCTCCTCGCAAGCTTTCCAGTGTACATCGTTGCATCCCAAAATCCACTGTATGCATCATGCAATAGGGTTTGTTAGAATCTTAAAACTATGAAGTAGAAGTTAGAGAGAGAGAGTCTAAACCTACTCTGTTCATTGTTATATTAGAACTGCAAACTGAAACAAACAAGTAATGGCAATAAGTTTACATGGATCAAAAGAAAACTTCTCAATCTTTTCAGGAGTAACATCAAGAGCCAGGCCAGGTCCTGCCAACATAGGTTAAAGCAATAGGTTTGTAAGTCATCTTTCTGTAGCAAAATAGATAATAAAAGATGAGAAATAGGCCATGGAAACATCAGAGACAATGAGTACTTTTTAGATAAGAAAATCTCAAAGACTGAATCATGAAAAGAAAGGGTATTACCAAGGGGACTCATTTCATCTAAACCCTCTGAATGTACAACTAATGCTCTCTTCATGCCAAATCTTTGTAGTGCTTTAGCCATTTTTGCAACCTATGCAAGAATTTAACATTCCCTTAAATATATCATTGGAAAATTAGATGAAAATGACAATGTCATAGCAAGCTGTAACAAAATTATTGCTGAAGTTGATTTGAAACTGAAAAGGACAACATGCTTTTAATGGACAAGATAACTCAACTGATACTTATCCCAACTAAATGGGTCAGCTACACAAATCATGTGTGACCATTCAATGGACACATGGATGAAAACGTATTATATTTATATGCATATCTCTGTGGAGAGTAAGAGAAACCACAACCAAGGCCAGGATGAAACTCTGTCCCTTGAACCTGGCAATACATGTATTCTTACAGGCTTTGCAAACTTTAACCTTTTCACTTGATACTTAGGTCAGGACATTTCGGATTGGTAACTGACGACGTCAGTCCATTTTCATCAGGTAAATTGGTAATATAATTTGATTAATTGATTTCATTATTGTTTCAAAAGGTAAGTTGGTGAACAGAAGGCCCTACTGTGGCTAGAACTGAAACCTACAGTGTGCCATTCCGTTTTGATTAGTTATTTTAATCTTCGTTTTATTAGGATGTCTAGGCATGTAGATAATTTTATTGAGTCTTGTTAAGTTTCTTTCTGTGCCCTGCATAGCCTACTTTCACCTCTTTATGGAAAAGAGTTACATATCACCAACTAGAGATACTCCTCAGGTTTACAATTCAAGTCACATATCATCCGCTAGGATATGTACACATTGTGCGATGGCAAGAAGTATCCATGTGAACCAAATGTCTTGTGGTAAAGATTTATTAACTACTAAAATCTCAGAGACTCTACCATTACACAGTTTGAACTGAACTGTGAAGCTTAGGTCTCTAGGAAGTCACCTTTTACCATCGTTCATTTAATATGTAAACTGCTCTTTACTAAATTATCCCATGAAACCCAGGGAAAAAGCAGGTGCTTCTACTGTGAGATGGGATTTGATGTTTTATGGCATAATATTACTTGGTCACCACAGGGCCAATAGGCGAGGATGATTCTTCTCAGGAACGATTGATGTCCATGTCCTTCAGACTTAGATCAACTCCCTTTGGAAGATATGTTTTGTTGTGAATGGTTAATTCTGCTAGTTTATATCAAAAACATTTTCCCTTAGAATTCTTGCCCATTTAAACATTGGAAAAGAGTTAAAGAGGTAACATACTGAACTGGTGTCAAACACAAACAATATAAAGAGGTAAAAGTAGAAACCAATAGTGAAAAACTTCACTCAGGAAGTGCAAATATACAGCTGCATATAGAGTAACTAATGATCATATAGTAAACAAGACATGAAAAGAAACCTAATACTGCTATTGTTAATTATGATAGAACTTACTAGATCTTCCTTGTATACACCAACAACTGCAAAAGGTACCCGTGCTGGATTCAACATAGGACCCAAGATATTGAACACAGTTTTCACTTTAAGCTTTTTCCTCACAGGACCAACAATTTTCATTGCCGGATGGTACTTTGGAGCCATCATGAAACCAATGCCTGCTTCCTTTACACATCTCTCTACCCCCTAGTTCCATGATAAAAAGAAAAAAAAATGAAAAATAAAAGAATTTTAATACACAAAAGTTCACCTGTTTATAGAATACAAGAAAACTGCATTAAATTGTTAAAGAACAATCAGAAGTCCACTTTAGAGTTTCTTTATCTTCCTCTTTGAGAACTCCATAACCAAAAATTCACCTCATGTAGTTGCAAGAAACTGAACACTAGGCATTCTCATGTGAGGCCTGTTACTATTGTACAAACTCTGAAAATTGTTGATCAGATATTGCATGAAATAACCTCAAAGAGCATAAGTGAGAGGAAATTGTCAGCTATAGTCTAGATAGGGATACTGTGATAGAATTCATAAATAAGAATCCATTATCTATGTCATTTAATACTCGCCATGCTTTTATTAGAAATTGAAAGCCAATAAAACAGAATTTTTATTCAAACACACTGGATATCTAATATGTTATATAATTTCAAAATACACTTGCAACAACAAATTAACACTGAGTTTAAATATGTCACACGGGTAAAAGTAGGCATGACAGAGTTTTTCACCTGAAACATAAGTGGACGCAGGTCTGACAACCATTCCAGGGAGTCTAGGTAAAATAGTCTATTTTGTTGTATGAATAAAGCTAGGAGTAGGGTGATACAACTCATGCATTTTTTGTTCCATTGGACTAAACTGGATCCTCTGCAGAACCAATTGAAGAACTAACAGACATCACAAATATTGTACCTTGACAACATTGAGGTTCAACAATTACAGCTGGGAAACAAATAAGGCTTACAGTTTTATGGTCTGTTGCAGTAGGGCTGTCTCTTGATAACTTTTTCAAACTTCCCATACAAGTAATGTAAAAAAGGTAGTATTTCGGGTTTGGAACCGTTGAGAAGTGCTTCTCCAATTCTTAGAATTTTAACAAAGAAAACCATCATGTTCACATCATACACTTAAATACACAAGACCATTTTATGGGTTTACCAATTAATAACAAAGTATTTATACTGTTCAATCATACAATATACAAGACTTTTTTTGGGTTTACCGATTAATAACAAAATATTTACACTTACCTGGGGCTCCAAGTCAATGACAACTCCCAATGTTTCCAACACATCTGCACTTCCACAAGCAGAAGAACTGGAACGGTTTCCTTGCTGCAAATCAGAGATAATGTCACCTTCTTCCTTTCATTTATTTATTTATTTATGTTCCCCTTAACAGTTATAGACAAATAGGGATCAAACTAACAACATTTTCAGGAAAAAATATCTTATGAAAAAGGAGATATCACCTTTGCAACTTTTGCACCAGAAGCTGCAGCAAGAATTGAAGCACCAGTTGAGATGTTAACTGTGTTTGCCCCATCACCACCTGTTCCAACAATGTCAACTACATCACCCACATCTTCAACCTTCACACAGTGTTTGATCATCGCCCTTGCCAATCCAACAATCTGCACATCAAAACATCTATTTATTACATCAAGATAAGTGAAACTACAAGTGTATTTAGAACTTCACACATTCTTTTAATTGCCCCTTGTCTTAATCCCCAAAGTTCTTCAAGTTACAGTTATAAAAGGGTTTTCAAAAATAATTTGAAAGTGACATCATTATGTAATTATCAAAAAATGTCATTGGTCATCATAATTGTCAAGGCATTACCTAAGCGGGCGCTTTGGTGTCCAGGTGCCTTGACAACTAGGGTTGCCTTTCGTCCAGGCCCCCTCCAACATCTTGGGTCATCTAGACGTTGTGACAACTATGATTGTCATGCACATATTTCAAGTACATATGTAAAATGATAATATTTACCCTCACTGAAAAAAATGTATGTAATACTAAAAGGGCAAATAAGTAAGGTTACAAATTATTTGGCACCTTGCGGGATTAAGTTCCATTCATCACATATTTACCAGAAAATACAGAGGACTTACTTCTTCAAACGTTTCCCCTTTGGCTCTCAAGAGAACAAGAAAAGCACTGATCAATGCTTCATTGGCCTTATTCAATAGAAACTCAAGAGAGGCCTCAGCCTCGTCCTCAGATAAATCTATCTTAGTTATCAGAGATTCAATTAACTGCAAAACCACAGAGGAATCTTCCATTTTACTAATAAAACTAAAATTGAAGGTAATACACCAGGCCAAAATTAGCAAACAACTTCCAAACCTCCTTAAAGGATACTATAGAATGCCCTCCTGGACTGTGCAAAACACTTGGCGCACTGGTCACAGAAGCCGTTAAGCCCTTTTGCTTGATTTGACCGGCCGAAGCATTGAAAAAACATTTCCGGGTCCCAAATGATTTCCCTGGAGGACTGAAAATGCCAGCATGAAAAGCCTGAATGCGGACACCAAGAGCTGTCATTACCAACTCTCTCAGAAATCTAGTCTGCAGCCCTTTGAGTCGAAACTACAAGATAGGATAAATATATGGGATGCCCCCGCAACAGCAATGATGATCAAGGTTCGAGAACCTGTGAAACACGTGATCAAATCGCCTGAGTAGCCGACAAATAGGCAAAGTAATGAAGAAACACTCAAAACGTTTCGCGTTGTGACCTGCCGCACAAGTTCTGTAGATAATGGCCCAGAAGGCCAGAACAACATATTTGTGGTGTTCTGGAGGCAAATTCAATTTTGAGAAGAAAGAAGATTGAAAAAAAAAAAATGGAGGAAAAGAAATTGAAACATGCAAGGGATCATCGTTATTCCCCAGTAATAAAATTCGAATCTCCTAATCCAGGAAAAGCGCAAAGTCGGATATTGCATTGATTAGTGGAGGAGGCGAAGGCATGAATCACCAATCTATCCGATACAGTAAGAATTAGAGAAAATATTTAGAGCTTTGAATGTTAAAAGGATTCAAGATTAGATCATACCTTCAGTCTCGGTAGCAATAAGACTTCAATTAATAGATTGTGGCTTGCTTTCTCAGAATTTGCTGAAACAGTTCGAGCAAAGAGTTAACCTAGCCCAGTATGCGAGGAAGAAGAGGTGGGCATTTGCAGCTTTTGAAGCTTTTAGACAATGGTAAGGTCCTAGAGATTGCAGACCACCGAATGGTAAGAATGCCACGTCCCAGCTAGGAAGGAGTGACCTCCATTACTGGCTTGTTAAATAAATAGTAAATGATTTAAACTGAAAAACAAATTCCCTCCAAAACAGCCAAAACTGAAACTCTGGAATCCCCTTGTTCACAACAACTCTCTCTCTCTCATGTTTTTCCTTCCAAGCTTTAGAGCTTTTCTAGACCATTACCTCCCACCATATGCGACCAGAAAAGGTTTGTGATCCAATTCATCTTTACTTGATCTGTAGAATATGATTGGGCAGTAGGATTTTATTTCTTGTATTCTAAAGTGGTCCATATAATTACCATTGGGTTTGTATATGTTTGGGTCGGGTTTTAAATCCACTACATGTACATGGGTACTATTGTAATTGTGTAAGGATTGTACTTCTTAGGGTTTCCAATATATTGTCTTTATGGAGAAAATGCTAGATACAAGCAAGGGATATCACATTACTTGTAGATAGTTTAGGTTGTGAACACACATAGATCTCGAAAGAAGCAGATCTCATTCACTTCGGATCTTGTGAGTGGTACTGATATCTCTGATCAGGTTAGAGTGGTAAGAGATGTAGAGCCACATCAGGTGCTGCGACAGTGAGCTTTGCGGGGGCAACTAGACAAGGATATGGACAACGTCGATTTGGGGATTGGACAAGCAGAGACAATGGTGGAGTTTGCAAAATCGACATCAACACTAGTCTTCTGTAGGGTGGCTTGCAAAATCCAAGGGATTATGTCTTGTATTCTATTGTGGTCCACATAATTATTATTGAGCTTGTATATGTTTGGGTTGGATTTTGTATTTATCACATGTACATTTTTACCCCCAAAAAAAAATATATTGCATGTACTTGAGTTAAATTTGTAATTGTATGGTGATTAGGGTTTTTAATATATTGTCTATGTATGAAAAATCCTAGATACAAGCAAAGGCGATCACATTGTGAGTTAGAGAGTGGTATAGCATGTTTTTTCTGGCTTAGTGAAAATTTCTCTAGTTATCTTAGATTGATGTAAACATTTGTGACGAGGCACATTAAATTCATCTTATTATATATTATGTATGATTGTTTGCTTGAATTTTTCCTCTTGGTTGCGCATTTATCCCCAACACACATCTACTCCTTACCTTTGTTTATTTCTACAAGATGAGCGAAATCAAACACATTTGTTCTTTTTATTTACTTTTGTTCGGAATACATCTCTCCATTTTTCAGTTTGTATAGTGGGGAAAGCAAGAAACACTTGAGAATTGCCCCCTTGGATCGTCTTAACACTCGTTGTAGACATTTGAGCGTTAATCCAAAAGCTATGGGCCACACTCCCTTGTTGGTTTGGTCGATGAGTGAGTAATTGTCAAGGTCGAGTCAGGGTTGACAAGGAGCCTTCCGTAATCCAAAGAGAGAGGAAACCAGCATATTGAGATTTTCACAAAAAGTATTTTGGAAGGGTTTTCTGTCAAAGCTGATTGATGCTTTCAGATAATCAATTTTCATGGATTCTATGGGGAGTCTTTGATGTTCTTGTAGTGCTTCCGCCTGCTCTTTTTGGAAGTTTCTTCTCCATCCCGGAGATCATCGATGAAAAAGGTAATTTTAAGATTACAAGAAGGTTGTCTAACCATGTCTGTTACTTTGGATGAAAATCCTTGTATTTCTAAGTTAATGCCCCAACAAGCCATTGGAAATCCTAATACGATAACCGTGAATTGGTAAACACAGGATGCATCACCATAAAGAACAGTTGTACAACATAATTTGTTCCACCAAAAACCAAAAAACATACAACATAATTAACCTCCAGAGCTTTCCTTCTAATATAGTCGAATGACGCTAAGAGCTGATAATTTACTTGAAACTTGCAAGAAATTGACAACTAACAGTAAAAGAATGGAAGTTCTAAGGACATTATATTTGGAATTAATGATTTTATGCTGCAGCAGTGATGTAATCAATTGCTTGTTTGCATATGCCGGTCATTGTCTCTGCAGGTCCATAAACCTGTAAATGGAAACAAGAAACAGGAATAGTTTCATGAGAAAATCTTCTTATATTCTACAAAACTAGTGGCCTCAGGAGGTTGTTTCTTCATCGTTGTATCTATAAAGGGAAAAATCTACTGATATCCAAGGTAGCTTTTTCTCACCTCAATAGGAATGCCAATTTCCTCTCCAAGCAAACGCATTTTTTCGAGACCTCTCTGATAATTTGGACCTCCTCGCCTCACAAATATATGCATTTGTGCTGCTTTGAGCTTTGTTTCCTGTCAAGCCAGTGCAAATTCCAATGCTTGTTTATTAAAAGGTAGGAAGATGTTGTACTGCAGTAAAGCGAAAGAGATTATTGGCTTACCTTCTCCCTCAATGCTCTAATTATTCCATTAAATGTAGCAGCAACATCAGTGAAATTAGCTATTCCTCCTCCAATTACGAGAGCTCTCTTGCGACCATCAGGATTTGCAGTTGCACACTGTAGATAGTTACATAGTTCACACATGACATCTAGGACCAATAAGTTATTATATAGTTCATACATGAAAGCTACAGCAAATGAGTAATTATATCATTTAATGTGTGTGCCAAGCTTTACATAAGACTAAATAGTTTAGTCAAAAACCAAAAAATGTCAATTCATAATTAGTGTAACCAAACTTGTGGGACAATTTGGTAACATTACCTCTCTTTCTTTGGGATTGTAATGAATAATTATGTTCTATAGCACACCAGTTAGCCAATTATGCCAGGACTACTAAAAGAGCCAGTTCATCAGGTCTTACAAACATCGACAGTCTGGAAAAACTGGGATGCAATTTCTTCTCCACCATTAGTGTATTAAATGGATCAGCATCCAAGAAAAAAATAAATAAATAATGGGACAATTGCAGAAATACAAAGACACACACACACACACGCAGAGACTTACATCAATTACAACTCTGGCATACTGCAACACCTCCTCTTCATTCGGGGCTCCACTATATTCAGCATAATTCCCAAGCTCAGATGCATAGCCAAGATCCCCAACCTAATTAGTAATTAAGAATCATTCTCCAGCATTTAAGTCAATAACGAAAAAGGAGGGTAAGTAAAAACTGGGAATAAATCTGAAATATGAAGAACAGCTGTACCGTATCTGCATAGATGACGCTTGCACCTCCTCCGGCTACCATTGTCCAAATTCGTCCTGTTGGATTCAAAACTGTGAATTTCAAAGATGCACTAGTCTGCAGACAAAGAGCAACATTCACTGCATCAACTGCTTTGTATAATAAAAATGCAAGACGAATCCTTATGATGTATAGATGCTTTAAAAAATAAATTTCAAAGGTGCGTTTTCACAATTGCACAGTTCTGATGACTACAAATGAATTAGAAAGCATCAAAGATCCTCAATACAAAAACCAATAAGCTAAACAGGAAAATCAAATTGTGGAGTGTTGCTGAAGTGCTGAACATTAATGGCATGGGCAAGTTGACCTAGGCTTGAAAAGAAGGGCGTACCCAGTGCACGAGGCTCCCACCACTGCGGGGTCTGGGGAGGGTCATAATGCACGCAGCCTGACCCCTGCTTTGCAGAGAGGCTGTTTCCCGAAGTTGACCTATGCTTGAAAACACGAAACAATGTAGAGTACTAAGGTTGAGATTTAAGGGGCCTCAACTAATTCAGTTATGTTCGTATGAAACTGCCCACCCCCTTGATAAAATATCTAACAATCTGTGGTCTAGATTAAGACCTGCAAACTACTAGTTTCATGCTGTAACTATTATGTACACTTCCATTATTGGGGACTTCAAGAATCTACCTTTTCATCAAGCCCATGGACAAATCTTTCCGTCGGACTCATTACTCTTCCAAATGGCATTGGAAATTCAATATTGCCCCACCTACAAAATAAGGTGATATCTGTAATCAAACTAATCTACTACACTAAACCATTTTATATACTGTATAGGAGGAAAAATCAACAAAAAACATGGTAAGAATAAATTATACTTCTTAAAGTTCTTGAAAGCTGCAGTGTCATCCAGCTCGCCTCTCATATCTAAAGGATAAGGCTTTCCATCAATCAGAGTAAATGGATTCATCTCTAGGAAGGTGAAGTCTAGATCTGGTTGCACAGAATTTGAATGTCAATGTTCAAATAAAGTAGTTCCAAGAATTCTAGTGGGATTTCAAAAACTGGTACATTATAAAAATCAGGCATAGCTACAAATAAATCCATAAAAGGTAAAAAGCATACCTACAAATAGAGTGAAAATTACTCTGATAAACTCCTCAACTTTATCCTTGACCTGGATCAATTAAATGTGATTTAGTAATTGCCAATTTCCTTTTCAGAATCATTTTTTTTTTGGTTGTGGGGGGGGGGGGGAGGGGGGATAGGAAAAGGCGTTGTGTAATTGCATCAAATGGAGATTACTCCTTGCAAAGTGCACTACATGGAAACAAACTTGGATGTTGAGAAACAAAAAATCTAGACCACTATTAAAGCTTTGAACTCAAAGTTTGACTAATGTAATAGGTCCCAAAATTTCTACCATTACCCAGAGGATACAGATCATCAGTCCACTTGGTTAAATATCAGAAGGAAATTACCTCAAGTGGAAGGGTTGCAATTAGTGGAGCACATGTTTCTGATGTGAAGGACGTACCAGTTGGGACAAATATGGTCTTTACCTGGATAAAGACAAATATATTCAGCAATTATGGAAATATGCAATAACAAAGATTAGATAGCGACGGTATAGTATGCATTTTAGAATCACAATAATTGAATTAGCAGATAGCTAGCACTTCCAATCCACATAGTTTTTTGTTTGTATTACCTCATTTGATCGAGTTATTACATTTAAATTTGTTCTTCTCTTCACACAACTAGAAGGTTAGACAATGTAGATTCATGAATCTATATATGTAAAGAAAACCAAGGTACATGTGCATAGCATATGTTCATTTGCATTTTATTATTGAATATGTTTGTGGTTGTTGTGTATGTGTCAGTTAACAAATAGTAAGTTTAAATTGTGCATACCTTATCCCAGTTTTCTTCAATTTCAATTCCCCCACATTCTGAAAAGCTTACACTGCACCCAAGCCGCTCCGAAACAATATTAAGATAAAATTCTTCATTGTGCGGAACAAATGGTTCAACGATGAATGTTGTTATTGGTCCTTTGCATCCTCCCATCTCCACCTATGAACACAAGAAGGAGAATATAAATATAGTAATAAAATTTGTTACAGAATTGATGCATTGAAAGGAATATCTATTCCCACCTATGAAAATCAAGCTGAATAAGTTCATTGAATAATTTAAGTACCTCTTTTCCAAGACGCTCTTTGACAAATGTAGCAACCTCAGCAAAATCAAGATTTAGGGCAACTAAACCACTTTTCCCACGCTTCCCAAACAACATATCAGGCTTTACAACAAGTTTTTCTGTCAAAACCCAGGGTTCTTTCTCTGCTAGCTCATTGAGATCAGTCGATTCTGTAATCTAAGGCATCAAATAGAAAATAAATGCATCTTAAATGTCAAATAGAGAATTCAATCCCAGCTAAGCTTTCATTGGCCTCTTTCAAAACTAGTAACAAAAGAGAATAAGAAAATTCATCATCAAAGAGTTAAGCATCATAACCAAGATTTTTATACTTAATGTAAAACTGCTAAACAATAGGTGCATACATAAAATTCACCACACATAGAACTTTCATAATAAGCCAACAGTTCGGGGGGGGGGGGGGAGGTGGGAGGGGGAATACTTTTAGTTTCCAACTACCAGATGCTTATTTTAAAAGTTGATGGAACCTTTGACACCAGCACTGGAATAGCCAGATTTGTTGTCAATGCACCTCCAAACTCATAAATAATTTGGGAGAGCTGTCGCCTAGTTAAGGTCATTTCTCAGTCGCTAAAAAAATCAAGCAATCAGACAAGTAGATCTGAGAACCTGATAAATGATGCTCTGCCTCCATGGCTCATGTACTTCAAATTTCAGGACACATATTGGTCAATGAAACAATGTAGAATATTGCCGGTTAATATTTTTTTGGGGAGGGTGGGGAGGGAGGGGGGATAGAACCCAGTATGAGCACATTTCCTGAATAAACTGTGACCATATTCGTCTGGTGAGTAATTCAATGGATTGTATGTCTTCGGAATTCATTTTGCTTCATATGGTAATTATAAATGCTTAATATGTATCTTGTAGATTAGAATTCTGTTTGGCAGAAATCATGTTACATTACCATGAACATTTAGTTAATTTAGTGTAGTTAAACATCAAGAAGCTGAAATTGATGAATTGAGGTTAATAGAGCAATCGGCATTGCCAACCAATTATATTACATCATTCCTGGACTTCAGAAGCAATAATGAATGATATCGATGTTGGAAAGGTGTCCATGAAATCGATATAAATCAATCAACAATCGAGACGTCCTATCATTAACTAATCCCCCTCCCCCCACCCATCCAAACTAAAAAAGGGGAACCATGTTGCGAAATCAATGCTCACATGGAGAAGATTTACACACCTGCGCAGATTTAATGCCTAATTCTGTACCGGAGAGCCTCTTAAAATGCTCCTTCAATTGCCTCTTCGAATCATACTCTCTGATCTTCTTCCGTGCCATTTCGACCTACATCCACGAGACCTAAACTAATCAGAGTGAAATTTCAACCTAGATCTACAGAAGTTCATGAAGAAAATTGAAAAATCCACCTAAAGAGCTTTTTTTTCCCCCTCTAAAAAGCAATGGAACATTTTTTAAATTGAAGAGTAGAAAAGACGGTAGTTTTCAAGCTGAAACTGGTGACAAATTTAACGATGCAGAATCAAACACAAATCACAAGACGTAAACGGAGAAAACTCATTTACCAAAAAAAAAGGGAGAAAACTCAGATAAAGGAAGTAGAGTTCCAAGTAAGAAAGAACAAGCGATCTGAAAACGGAAAACAAAACGGTATGGACGAACATTAGATCAAAGATGGGGGAAGGAGAAGAACAAACTAACCTGAGCGAGAAAATGCGGATGCAACTACCTGAAAGATGCACCGAAAAAATGCAGAGCGAGCGAGAAAGAGAGAGGGAAGGGTAGCAACCAAAATGAAATTTCCTAACCACCCGTAGTCTATTTATAGAGATGAGAAAAAAATTCCGTTATTATTTGTTCTTTTTTCAATCGCGGGAAATTTTATATGTCCTCCTGAAAAATGAGGACACCTAACCGTTAGAGAACGAACGAAGATCAACTACCTCTCTTCTTTTTTAGCGTCACAGTGGATTCTAGTGAGTGATCCTGAAGGAGGGTGTTGGACGGTACTTGTACAAGGACATGACTGGTCTTTTTTCATGGACAAAAGTCGTTTTCCACAATTTACTAGGTTTAAAAACTTGGAATCGGTAATCGAATCGGTCAATTCTGATTCAATACTTGTCGCTCCTGTCAGTTTTTGGCTGATTTTGATTGGTTCAATCGATCCAATTTCGGTTTTTGAAACCATGCAATTAGAGATCTTTATGATCTGCGGTTTCTTGCCTGGTACAGTTCCTGCAATTCCTCTTATAAGGGAACAAGAATGAACACCCTACCCCTTGCCCGGGTGGAGTCCACTGCCCCTCTTATTAGAGGTACTAAGAAATTGTACCAGACAGGAAATCACAGGAGATATTTTTCCATGCAATTAACACTTCTTGACACCGGAGATTACAGGACGAGATGGAAATGCTGGCAATGGATTCAATTCGGTCAAGCCCCCAGATATTAGGGGTTGCATTTAAAGTCATTGGGACAAATCGGCCCAGCTCGAGTTGGACCTCATAATGTTTGTAAATTGAGAGACTTTTGAGAGTTCGAACTTGGAAGTTGGAACTAGGGGTGTCAAATGATCTGTTCAATTGGGTTTTGATTATTTTTTTTCGGTTTCTTCATATAGGGCTAGATCGAAACTGGACTGATAAGGTGTTCGGTTTACAAAAATAAAAGTGAAATCATGGCCATCGCAATCTCGATCTTCCATATATGAAAAGAAAAAGTGTAGTATTTCACCAATGAAAATAATTAGAAAAATACTGAAGTTCATTGTTTTTCCAAATTTCAGTTTAACCGGTCTTATCGATTAGTCCAATCAATATATAGTTTTAGGAACCTAAGCAAATACCAAATCAAAGCTTCCTAGTGTGGGGAGAAATTTGCACACCATACGAGAACAGGTGTTCTAAAGAAAAGTATCATCCAAATAGGGCCCATATTTTTAAAAGCAAGTGAAAAAAAAAATAGGAAAAAAGAATGTTGTCTGCCAACGCCCCTATGCCCTCTCACATGGGGCACTAAAATGACCACCACTCCTTTGGATGCTTGTTCGTGCGCTCCCATTAAGTCCTGTGTTGGCGCAAAGGCCACACAGCCTGAAAGCAAACCTTTTTGCAAGAAAATTTTAAAAAAAAAATCATGAAAAAGGGTAACTGCACATTGGTGGCATAACAATCTTTTTCCCTTAAAAAAATTACAAATAAAAAAAAAACATATTTGTTCATATAAGATTAATGTAGGTTGTATAGTTGTATCATTTGATTGCTCTATTTGAAACATAAGATAATGATAATGATATTTTAGAGGATGGATCGTGTTTTACATCATCCATGGTGAACTGATGAGAACCCAAATATTTGGCACATGAATCCATTTTTTAACTTCCAAGCAATATTTTTAATTGCATTCATGTTAGAGGAGAAGTGTTGCTATCAAAGAAGATACTAATCTTGGTCCGATTGATTTGTTTGAAAGACAAATCCTCAAATAGAGCAGGAATGGATTTGAGGGTGGAAACATCTATGTTGGATCCCTCTAGATGTTTCAAAAGAGTTGAAACAGCTACCTTTGAGTTTAATGGAGATAGAATATGCAAAAAGTTTACAAATTGTATCATAGGGGTGTCAATGGGGATTACCTTCAACTAAAAAATTTTTAAAAAACCCCCCCTCAGGTTGGGCCCCCCCCATAAACTCTCTCTCTACAATTGCATAGCGATGTCCTACCTTAATGGGCCTGGAAGCTTATAGGGCTCTGACTAAATAACAATCTGTCGGTGACTCTTTTTTTTATGGTCCTGATCAAAATAGTAGATGATCTACTCTTTTTATGGGTTCCTAACTTCCTGATGATGATGACAAATCTAGTAGTTGTCTATGTCTAATTCTCTTCTGTTTTTTTTTTTTTTTTTTTTTGTCAAGAAAATACTTATATTAAGTATATAATATATATATATATATATATGTAATATAATACCTATAATTAATATAAAGAAGTCGGGATGTCGGGCCGGGCTAGGCTAGGCCCATGATCTAAACCCTGACCCGACCCGAACCACCGAGTCGGTATAATCGCCAAACCCGACCCGCCCTCGGGTCAAAAAATCGGAATTCGGGCCGGGTGGCGGGCTCGGGCGGGTTCGGGCCAGCAGACTTTATTGACACCCCTATTGTATCATACCAAAGATAGTTAAATCCAAGAAATTCAAAAATTGCTCGAATAAAGCCCTAGGTAAGTCGATTTTTGACATATCTATCTTTAAAGCAAAATATCTTGTTTTTCTTCTCTTGTTTTTCCTAAGAAAATGGAAGATTTCATGAGCAATTACAATATTGTCGATAATTTGCCTACTTGATGAAGTGATATGAAAGAATTTTAAAAAGGTTTTAATTTATTTGCAAGAAGTTTAACAATAATTTTGTAATAAACATTACAAAGATTAATAGGTCGAAAATCTTCGACACCAGAAGCATTGTCTTTCTTAGGAATAAGAGTGACAAGTGTTTGATTGATTCTTGAAGATAGAGATTGTGACTCAAAAAATGCTCTCATAACCTTAAGTATGTCCGGTTTAACATCAGCATAATTAGATTAGTAAAATCCAAAATAAAGGAAAAAGATCCCTGCTAGGCTGAGTGTCTACACCTAAACACAAGACCACACAAAATGACCGCTATACCCATGAAATGAAAAAAATCCTACACCAATTGATGCTCCTTCACACACTCCCATTGGCCCCCCACATTAGTGCATGGCCACACAACCTGGCCACCAACGATCTTCTACTCAATAATAAATTAATGGGATAAAATTCCTTGCACTAGGGGCACAAGGTACACCCAAACACATGGGAGATTGACGAAATAACCGACCCACCCCCTGAATGACCCAAATCCCGCCCCTGTTCCGCCCCCATTTGTTTTTACTTGATGTTATCAAGGACCGAACCTCCTTAATGAAGGTCTAGACTTGCCATGTGGTAGATCAAATCAGGCTTGGATTTTATAGATAGGTAAATCCTAAGGTCTCCTACTTGCGTAGACTCCAATGATGATGGATTACATATATAAGAGGGTATGGTAGGTGGGTGGTTTCATGTTTACCACTAGTATGTGATTTTGTTCTCAAAGGCGAACCACATACCTACCACCTAAAGCAACATTTTAAGGATGTGAAATCCCTACAAACTAATGAAGGGTTATACAACCACGACATCACACCATCACAAGGTTTTGTGACCATATAATATAAGGCCATAAGATTTGATTTACAACATGACAACGATAAAACATTTTTTGCCAATTGAGAAAAAGAAATAATCCTATAATCTCAATCAAGACCTGTAACTGCAAAATGGAAATTAATTCACTGGTGTATCTCTCTGGGTACAAGTAAGAAAATTGATCATACTGAATACTTAACTGGTGAAAGTCAGAGTCTATATTTGGTCCAACCAAGAAGCTGAACAAAAATGCATACTCCAAAACTTCATTACTACCTATGGAGCTATCTCAAACCTTGATAGCATATTTCCTCATTGGGAAATACATCTCTCTCTTCTTCTCCCTCTCACTCTTCAGTGAATCCTGAAAAGAAAAAAATGAAAACCAAGATCCAAATTAGAAGCCAAACCATTTAACTTGATATATGTAATTGTGAACACATAAGCCTCCTTCACGCTTGGTGTTTGACATATATGCACTTACCAAAAAAAAAACCCCACCTGCTGATGGTTACCAAAACACAAATAATCTGTAATCTAATTGTTTCCAAAAAAAATGTCCATTATTGTAATCTATTATTTATGGTGGTAGATCGGACAAGAATGAAATATTCAGGATCCATCCATATCCATAAGTGATCCTACCATGTCTGGATCCAAAACCCCAATCCAAACACCCCCCCCTCCCTCCAAAAAAATAAAAAATAAAATAAAACCATACCAGCTCTCCCAAACTACCAAAACACAATGCTTAAAGTAAATGAAGCAGACTGACCTAAGCACTCAGAAAGATTTCATTTCAGCAATGTGTTTTTCATATAGAAAATTAAATTAAAAGAAAAGACTTTGCTGATTCATTCTCTGTTCCTTTTCCTCAATAGTCTACAGTTCACAATCATAGCTAACCAGTGACATCTTTCACCAGTCCACTTTGTGGAACATATCATATCCTTCTTATTTCAACGAACTCTCCAAAAGGTTGTTCACAATCACCAAGCTTTGTTCAAAGAAAAACCTTCACCAGCTCCGAACTAGATTTGACATCTCATGCATCCTCTAATACCTAACCAATCCGGTTGGACTAGCAAACCTTTTACACTATCTACCATAGAAATACAGATGAATATTAAGAGAGGGATGGAGAGACTGGTGAGTCTTAATGTGAATACAATGTTGTTAAAATGACTAGGGAACCCTATAAGATAGGAGTCTCACGTAACAATCTATGTTAATAAACACCTTTTGCTAGACACGGATGCACATGCCTGAAGACTGGTGGACAAATTTAATCAGTTACCCACCCCTTCTCCCTAAGCAATCAACATATCAGCATTGAGTGAAGGGAGAGAGAGAGAGAGAGAGAGATTACAATTAATAAAACATGTGAACAAAAAAATCATTAAAACACCAACACTACCATATCTGGTTAAAACATCCACCAATCAAATGCATAGTAATTAAGCATCCCACAACCAGTTCACCAATCACTACTTCAAATAAGTAAACAAAAAACACACACAAACACATTGACATGTGTGTATTTTATTGTGCATCTTAACGGTGACATCGTCATGTAAAGCAAGTGTATGGATTATGTTAGTCAGAAGGGGTATTACAAGGCGCCCATTCATCACGTAAAGCATGGGAATTGTCTAATAATATAGACATCACCCGTAGAACCTTCCATTTTCAACTGCTTAGTTTCGTAGGTGAAACTTTCACTACACTTTGAAGCAGTTGCAGGAAGAGCAAGTGCCCAATGAGAAACAGCGGGCAAAGAAGTAGAGACCACAAACAACCATAGGTTTTGATAATCACCAACACAAACAATGAAGAATCAACTCATCCGAAAAAATGAATGATAACTATGCACATAGAAGCTTCACACACCACCCAGGAAACAATTCCCATATAATTAGCATATTTTTGTGTGTATATTGGGGGGGGGGGGTTGAGCTCGGGTCACAGAAAGAAAAGTACAGAACATAGAAATATACTACAATCTATGTTGACTGGCAATAATTGAATGATAAGATCAACCATGCCCTTTAGCAGCCATGCTCTATCATTTCCTCTTAGTTTCAATCAATTTCATCTTGATATTAAATTTCTTTTGCCCCTAAATAATTCCATGATAATTCCCATTGGCTTTGAAATCTCATAAGTTATAAATGTTCAGGCAAGTTTCATCTAACAAAAGCCCAAACATGCCTTTTCCCTAATACTTTATTTCTTCAATCCAACAACGCTACACAAAATGACCCAATTGATGAGTAACGTACATGCAACATAATTATAACCGACATTGGGTTCCATGGTGTTTATCTCAGAGGCCGACATAAATAATTTATCAAACCACGAAGTTATCAGTTAGGAGTAAGAATCAATCGAAAGGAAAGCAATTAAACACCTGATGCTTTGTGAGGCGACGCCTAATTGCACGGGTCTTCTTTGGTCGAAGATCCAATGGAAGAAATTTCTTATTCTTGTATGCTTCTCTCAAAGCAGCCTTCTGTTTCTGGGAGATGACTGTAAGCACACGAGCAATAGAAAGCCTAACAACCTTTCTGCAATGCCAAATAAGAGATATAAACATATTAATCGTCAAACCACTACAGTAGAAAATAGAAAAGCATAACGCGAATAAGCAAAGCCCATAGTAAACACTCACATCTTAGAGAGCTTGTTAGGTGCACCTCCAGTGACCTTAGCCACTCGAAGCAGGGCAAGCTCAGCCTTGAGCTCCTTGAGCTGGCCTAGAAGATCTGTCTTCGACTTGGTCCGGAGCTCATGGACTTTAATTCTCGCTGTTCATAAAATCGCAGCAACCGAATAAAAAGCAAAATCCAGCGAATTAATAGAAAAAATGGAAGACACGAGCATACAGTATATCCCACACTATAACTAGCAGATATAATCGATCAAACACCAAGAAGCCTATGAAAATAGTATTGATCGAGAAGAAAAACCCCAGATTTGAACATTATAGATCCTTCTTCTGTTGGAGGACCTTATAGAAAACCCTAATCATATGAATAAACCCTGAAGTTGTAGCTTTGATCATACAAAGTTGCAGACTCACGAAATCAGCTAGATGATGCTTACCCATTTCGAGCTAATCGATACCAGCCAACTGAGCTTCGCCTCTGCGATGTAGCGCCTTGCTGATTGCGGTTGTGCTGTTTATTTATAGTCGGTGAAGTCCTTAGGGTTCTTAATAGTGAATGACGAAAATGTCCTTGACTGGGGGTGAGACTGGGAAAATCTCTATATGTGCCAACCTGCAACCCATCTCTCCAATTTCGTAAATTCAAGTAAAATTCCATCAAAATTTTTGCTATACCCATGCCACCGTTCTTCAACGATGCCCAATTGCCCATTGGGCCTTTAGCTCGCATTGTTTCATCTTCTCTCGGTGACGGTTTTGAAGCTTTATTCTAAGTAAAGAATTGTGCTGAAGTTCATCGAAGAGAATTCTTGACCTTGAGTTGTTCATGGAATCGACCAGAGGTTCAATCTTATATCCCTTTTAAGTGTTTGCTGTGACAGAGTGTCCAATCATGGAGACCGCAGAGAAACCCGAAGGAACCGTCTATACTGTGAGAATCTCTCCGTCTTCAAACTTCTCGCTTGAAATTTCTTTCTTATTCATCTTTAATTAGTTTTCCTTCTTCGAATTCACCATATTTACAAAGTTTGATATTTTTTTCCATTTTATATGTGGATTTGCACATTTGATTGTATCAAATGCTGGTGTGGTACCATTGATACTCTTACTTGCGTTGAAATTGTTTATTTACTGAAAGGGAAATGAAGTTTTCAAATTTAAGAGTAGTTATCAGTAATTCATACTGCATGATTGGAGTTTCAGAATGTAGTATGCACCGTGAGATTTTATACGCTATTTCTTTTATTTATTCACAGAATGGTAAATATTTCCCTATTTCTGCCAATGCATAGATTGTACTAATTTCATGAACTTCTGCTTTGTTTTTGAGTGTCCCTAAACCTAGTTTGATTTTGCCATGCTTAGCTTTGGGAGCGTGTGTAACATGGATATTGCAATTTTATGGATCTAAATTAAGAATTTGGAGCAATTGCAATTGCAAGAACAGTTTTAATAGTATGTTTTCCTTGTGTTTACCCTATGCCTTGAACAAAAGTACTTGAGCCAGTGGAATATCCATTTTTGTGACCACAGTCTCAGCAGGTGATCTGAACTCCTTAATTAGATTGTTGTTTTTCAAATTTTTTGCTCGTCTCATCACATTTTTCTTCACATTTTTAATGATAAGCAAAGTAAAATATATGAGAAAAGAAACATGGAAGGACCCCATTCACTACAAATTTCTGCATGTGAATGCTTTCTGTATTTTTATGGACTCCTATACAAAGAGTTATACCGCTGACTTATAGAGTGTCAATTGGTCGGTTGATTTGGTCTGGTTCCAGGGTGAGAATGGGTGATTCCGAAACCAAACCAATAAGGGTAGGTTCAGTTTCTGTCAGTTTTGGTCCGGTTTTTCATGTAAATCTATACATAATTATGGGAAAAAGACATAAATTTTTTATGGTTTTTGGGTTGTTATAGGTTTTTTATTGGTTTGGGTTCAGCTTCGGTCTGATTTTCTGCCGGTTTGGTGTGGTATAGTTTTCAGCCAGTTGCATGATAACCCAAACTGAAGATGGCCCAATAAGGAACGGTTTGGTTTGGTTTGGGCTTTTCGGTCAGTTTGATCGATTTGACCGGCTCGGTTCAGCCTTTAGGGTTTGACACCCCTATTTATAAACACAATTTTTTTTGGGCGTACCCAATGCACGAGGCTCCCGCCACTACGGGGTCTGGGGAGGGTCATAATGTACACAGCCTTACCCCTGCTTTCGCAGAGAGGCTGTTTCCACACTCGAACCCGTGACCACTTGGTCACAATGGAGCAACCTTACCATTGCACCAAACATAAATTAACATAAACTCGTGTTATCTCAATAAGGTGTGTTGTCGCCTTGGACCCTAGAAAGAGCCTGGACACCTAGGCAGTGCCTAGGCGACTCATTGATAACTATGGTTATTATTTTGAAAACCATTTTTTACCCCTAACTTAAAGAACTTTTGGGAATTAGACATGGGGCCATCAAAATAAGGTTACAAGTTCTAAATACAACGATAGAGGTGTCATTTAGACAGTCCCTTCAAGTAGACTTGTATTTATTTTCAATTTTCTCTTACTGATAGTAATGTTTAGCTGTAACAAGGACTGCCCGAGTGGTTTGGTCTTTAATAAGAATAACCAGAGTCTTCATGTAGATATAGAAAGTAAAAATTTGAATTTTTAGTCTTGCAGTAGTGGAGGATGATATCCTGAATAATTAATAGTGAAGCTTTGTGCCATTTCTTGATGGTGCTTCAACTTTACATGTTTGATTATTAGGGTACTATCTAGGAGTGAAGTTCCTCCAATCATAGTCTTCATGCGTTAACTCTATGTTTTCCCCCATTGAGGGATTATTTTGTCACTAGTAGCTTAGTCTTTGTTTATTTATTATTTTCTTTATCTTTGTGATTGTCGTGTGTAGTTATGTGTGCATACTAATTACAGTAGCCACAATGACTGTGCATTGTTGCCAGCTAATCCAGATGCACTTTTAGGTTATTCTTGTAGGAACTAAGGCAGAGGAGAAGAAATGTTGCTACTCGTACCAATCAGTCATTCATAATGATCTGATGAAGTAACAACTTGAGGGGGATAATCTCAATTCTCAAGGCTTGCCTTGTGTTGTCTGCTGGATGAGTTTCAAATTTAAATTTTTTGAGAGAGATATCATGGGTGCCCTTGGGAAAACAAATGCTAATGCCTCCAAACCACCTCTCCAGGTGTTTATGACATCTAAAATCCCCATATGATATAAAGTGATTCAGTAGCATCACTGATGATGCCAATATATCCTCGATCTAGCCTTCCCCTCTCTCCCTCAGAATCTCCTTATGCTGTCTTTTGTTATAGATATGTATTATATGTTGATCCTAATTTATCCCAGATATGTTCCTCTTCATCTTATTTATTTTTCATGTAACTTGCTTCTTGTCTTTTGTAAGAAGTGATAGTTAACTATCAGTTGGCTACGGCCTCCATGGAACTGAAAGTTTGTTTCAATCATGTAGGAGATCTTTCCATAAAGAGACAGCTTTTGCTTTACTCTCTCTCTCTCTCTGTGTGGGTCTTTATGATGTGTTGGATGCAACTCAACTAAGTCTTATCCCAATTAAATGTGGTTGGCTACAATGATTCTAATTCTTCATTCAATTCTATTCAAAGCCATTTTGTTGTCAAACCTAATCCATGCATTTCTTCTTGCATCATTCCTCCTAAAGTCATTTTAGGCCTATCCCTTGCTCTTTTAGCTTCTCTAGACTCTGTCATATCATCCTCATTTCCAGTGCAGTTGAAGATTCTTTGCACATTACCACGCTACCTCCTGAAATGAGTTTCTCTCAATTTATCATGTAGCAGTGTGCTACTCCTAAATTACCTTGATTGTGTTAATTCCTTATTTTGTCTCTTCTAGATGTACTACTCATTCATCTCAACATCTTCATCTCGGCTACACTAATTTTATTTTATATGCTATTTCTTTACTGCGAGCTATATATTTTTGTTGGATGATGAAGAAATTTTAGAAAAAAAAAATGGTTAAGCACACAAGCAAAGACATAATCTCGTATACTGTAGAACAACGAGCCATGAATTTTTTAGTACCTCACATATAGGCAAGTAGGTGTCCATCTTAGATGATTTGCTATGCCCCTGTTTTTTTCTCATTTTCACTGTTGATTAGTATTTGTCTGGTGATAACTAAGAACATGGATATTGTGCTCAAAGAAGTATTGCTGCATTGCTCCTTTATCTTGTTTGCCTCAACATAATATTGTTTTTGCATTGAATTTATATTATTTCTGTAAGCTGCTGATACCATTTGGTAAACAGAGAACTCCAAGACTGGCGGGTACTGTGAACTGGGGCACTGCTACAGTTATTGGTGTGTTTGCTGGCATGCTATATGGAGGAAGCAAGGAAGCAGCTGCATCTGTTGTAAGTTCATATTTTTAAACTCTGCTTTGTGTAGATCATTGTTTCCTGGTTATGACCTTTGATTTTTCTGTTTACTTGGATAGTCATGCTTCTTATTCTGAGCCCTCCCCTGCCTAGACAGGCAAAGTCCGAAGAAATCTAGGAATGGGGAAGGAGAAAGGGGCTGGGGATAAGAAATGAGACCTGTGGGTATCTCTAAAAGATTCCAGAGATGAAAGCTTGAATTTTAGATGACCGAAAGATGAAAATTCTGATTCCATAGGAAATATGACACCCATTTCTTTTGCTAGTAATTATCTGCTTTTGTTGCATGAATAGTGATAGTGGGAATGGTAGTTATTGTACGCATTCCACTTAAATTCTTAAGTGGTGGTTCTGAAGTTTGCTGATTTCAGATTCTTTGATTGATACTGTTGATTAACATGCTATGCAGCTGGAACCTTCTTCTTTATTTCTTTTAAAACCATTTTTTTTGGTGGGTGTGTGTGTGTGTGGAAAGAGAATGAATTGTGTTAGTCTGTTAGAAGGAATAGGGAAGCCCCTCTGTACAGGCAGGCTGTGAAGAGAGGGAGCTTATTTCATTGTAACCTGGAAATTACTTCAAATAGATCAAAATGTTTTCTGATTACAGTCCATATTTATTTTGGTTTGATCCTCCGAACTATTTTTCTGTTTCTGCAGAGCAAGGATGCAGAAGTTATGTTGAAGCTTGGGAGCACTCCAGACAAGCGTGAGCAGTACAGGTTAATGAGAGATGCAATGGAAAAAAGGTTCATCCGGGTTACTCGTGGATCAATAGTAGGTGGTGTTCGTCTTGGCATGTTCACTGCTGCCTTTTGTGGCTTGCAGAATCTGCTTGCTGAGAAACGGGGTGTTCATGATGTTTACAATGTCGTTGGAGCTGGTTCAGTCACTGCTGCAACATTTGGCCTCATCAGTAAGCAATCAATGCTCATTGACTAAATTTCACTGAGTGGTTGACCTTTGCTTTATAGTATCCTTTATACTCAATAGCTGAGCTTTCCAGTCCTAAAGGCTCTTCTAGAGACTCCTAATAAGATGCTTGAATAGCTAGTGTTTTCCCATAATGTCCAGAATGGCCTATATTGGTCAATGTTTTAGAAGGCGAAGGTGTGAATCATGAAGTGTGTGCCTCGTCTATGTCAGACTTTTGCTGTGTGAGTTTCAAGGATTTAGAACTCGGAGTCAAGATACAGGATCAGATCCGCCTTTGCAGAATCCTGGTTGGACCTTCTTATCATGGCTGATACTTGGCTGAAGTCCAGGCAGGTGACCTGATTCTTTTCAAGTATCTATATCTTATCGCTACTTTGGTCTCTGCTGTTCCCAATACCAATTGTCCAGTACGCCCAATCTGATCCCAATAGTTGAAACCTTGGACTGGGCACTGGGCTCTAAGGCTGTACTTCAGGTGCCTTTTAGAACACTGCTGTTGAAGTTTAAGTGCAATTTTTATGGGTGGTTTACTTATGACCCTTGCAGTATTTTTTACTGGTGGAGCGAAGCTTATCTCACAATTTTATTTTCTAGCATCGCTGAGGTCTATATTTCCTTGTTTTTATCAATTATCTTTTCTATCTTCTTTTGCTGCCTCCCAGTCTAATTCCTTTGACCAGCCAAATGCTTCAATGAATATCACAATAGATGGCAAATAATCAATTTTCCCCCTTAAAAAATGGTTTATTTACATGGAGGGCAGCTATCCAAAGCACTCATTCAGCACCTCTAAAGTATTATTTGTTTATTTCCTATACATCACATCAAAACATGCTCTTCCCTTCATCCAGGGTTATACATTGGAAACTTAAGATCATGTGATTAGCATAGTTGTCATGGCGCCATGGTGAGGCAAGGCGGTGGCCAAGCACCTTGGCACCTTAATTCAATGTTTCTATTAAAATGATTTTCATTGGTGATCTATAGTTTTAGTTGTGTATGCTCATACACCCTACCCTATCGTATTTTACTCATGTATTAAATACATGTTCATTATGTTTGTCTTTTACCTTTCCCCATTTACGAACCTTAAATCCCAAACTTCCATTCGCCTCTGCAGTTCGAGTCTCTCTCCTCACCCTCGCGTCTGCAACTCAGTGAAGCTCATTGAAGGTCCGACGAGCAAGTAATACCCTATTGTAACACTCTATTGCCTCTGCAATTCGAGTCCCTCTTCTCACCCTCTAATCTTCTTTCCTCTTCTTCTTCTTCTCTGGTAGTTGCATTGACAGAGGTTGTCGCTGCTGCTGCTTCATCATCTTCTGTTGTAATATGGGTATAAGGGTAGAATTGTCATAGGGATATTTCAGTACTTGTATCCACTTTCATTCTATTATAATTAAAGGCTGGCTGTGTCTCACTGACATAAGTCAGATTTCCTCAATCAACATGGTATCAGTGCAGGGAGGTCAAGTGTTCGACTCCTGGGAAGTGCATCGGAAGAGTTTTCCCAACATTTCTTCTCCCTCGGTGTTGCGCGAAGGAAATGCCCTGTTAGGTCCACGTGCTAGGACTATGGGATCTTGGCCTGCACGTGTGGGGTAGTGTTGATATAACATTTACACTGCCCTTTCCTAACAGTTCGAGCTTTTAGGTGAGATGGTAGTGAACATGGTATCGGAGCAGGAAATGTTGTAATATGGGTATAAGGGTATAATTATCATAGGAATATTTCAGTTCTTGTACCCACTTGCATTCTATTATAAATAAAGGCTGGCTGTGTCTCCCTGACATAAGTCAGATTTCCTCAATCAACATCTTCTTCTTCTCCAGCCGTCATGGTGACAGTGGTTGCTGTTACTGCTACTTCTTTTTCAGCAGTGATGGTGGCAGCAGTTGTCTCTGCTGCTGCTTCTTCCTCTTCTTGATGTAGATAGGTTCTTCTCCAAGCACTACAGCCGCATGAAGAAGAGGAACCAGGCCTCTCCATAACCTGCTGTTCCTCAACTGAACCTGTTCTGGTTCAGGCCAGACCAACCCAGATCTGGGTGTTTCCCTGCTTCACCCAAAACCGGGTCATGGGGGGTTTTAAGTTGTTCTATTTGTTTTTTAGATTAGGAACTTTCTATTTCTAAGGTTGCTACTGTAAAAAAGGTAAAAAGAAACCCATCTCTCTACATATGTAGAAGGTTCCTATTTGTTGCCTTTTCTCTAATGTTTCTATTTTCTAGTTTTCTTATTGTACAAGGCAGCCCCTACTACATGTGTGGGACTTTTCTTAGGCACACTCTATTTTTCTGTTTTTCTTTTCTAGAGGCACTATTATCCTCTATATATTGTAAGGGTCATAGAGCCCTCCTCGTGATTTTTGAAGTTCAATAAAAGATTGGTTTTTGTGCCTCCATTGCTGTGAGAAGCAGTCGCTTGGTGAGATTCTGACCTAGGCCATAGGTGAGAGGCCTTGGTCATATCACCCTTTCCCTTTCTCTTCTTCTACTTAATCCCTTTGATCCCTGCATCTGTTTCTGAACCTGTTAGAGGTCTATATCATCCTTTCCCTGTTAGATATACTTATCTTTCTGTATTTGATATTTTTTTTTTTTGGTTGTCCTTTCTCTTTCCAGTGCCAGGATCCCTCTTTTGGCGTGCAAGGAATGTATTGATGGGTTCAGTTTTGGGAGCAGCATTTTGCTTCCCTATCGGTAACATATTCTTGCCATCACTTTTTTATTAATATAAAGTAATGGGTTTGCTGTGTTCTCTTGTAATGTAAATCAGTATCATCTGGTGGAGTTAATTTATTTTATTTATTCAGAACTACTCATATGTTTTCCTATTTTTAGTTTTATTCATTGCTATTTGTGTGCGAAAAGGAATTTTTCATGAAAAAACTCTTTGTCTGGCAAGTGCCAGTAACAGGTTAATATGGTTTGAGAATTACTTCATAATTCTTGCTCTTCTGGATCATTATATATATTGCTGTATGGTGATGCTGTCCTTTAATATTGTTATTTTCTTAATGAATAACAAACCCAGGCCTCAATCAGACTGGCCAACAAGCCTAGAGGAGTGTGCTTTTCCTATTGCATGTGTTTTTTTTTTACCTCTCTAGCTTCATATTAGTAAATAAATATTTATCTAAGAGGATTTGTTTTGCCAGGGCATCCTCACTTCCCACCTTCATACATGGCCCCATCTGAAGAATAGTGTCTAACCCAGGAAACCCTTATGGCAAAGATCAACCTAATCATATGGCCTATGCATAAAAAATTATGTTATCTTTTGGGTGGAATGTGCTATTAAGATGGCTGTTCCTACATTTCTTTGGGTTTTCTCAAAATTTGTAGAATTATCACATCTCCCCTTCCAAAAAAGACAAAATTCCCATCCTCATCTCAAAATTCCGTCCCAGCTGGAAAAAAAAAGGATATAATTTGGATAAGGAGATGGATGCACTCTTCTGATACAATTTAGCGAGGGGATTCCATAAGTTCCCTACTTTTATGAAGAAGAATGAACATTTAATAGATTTTAACTTGGATATTATACTCCTAAGAGTGTTCATCGCCTGCGTATTGGATGAGGTTGTTGCTGGTACTTGTTTTTAATTGGGAAGCACAATTCAAAATCAACAAGTACATTTTTTTTTCCAGGTTGGATTCATTTGAAGCTTGTGGAGAAGGCAAATGAAGAGAATTCAGCTGTTAATTCCAGATTGGATGAACACTGTGAGGCAAAAAGCGGAGTTGGTGCCGCAATTGAGAGGCTTGAGGGGAGCTTGAGTAAATAAAAAAAGAAAAACAGTTAAAGAGGCCTTTACTCTCCTCCCCGGGAAGAAAGTGAAAGGAAACAGTTTATGTACTTTTTGCCTTTTAGTTGCTACTGATCTCTACTCTTTTGTGAATTTTTTTTCCTCACTAGGATGGAGGAAATTACAGTGTTTTTGTGGTTTCACTTTTCCCATTCTTGTAGTGTCTTTTTGCCCTTTCCCCATGTTTGTGAATGAGGCCTCTCTCTCTCTCTCTCTCTCTCTCTCTCTCACACACACACACACACACACACACACATTACCCACTGGCTCAAGCAGCAGATTTGCTTGGAATGCACTTGGTTTTCAATAAACACCAACAAAAATTATATTTCTAAACAATAATATTACAACGAAGTACAAGACAGCAAGTGTGCAATGCTCAAGTTACTCTCCAATTTTAGAGACCTTGTAAGATTGATTCCTTGTCAAATTTGATGGCTATCCAATCGAAGGATTAACTTTAATTGACTTTTTTCCCTTAAATTTTTATTTGTTTGTTTTATGAGAAAATTGTCTGATTAAGCAAAATGGCTCCCAAACCTATTCAAAATAGGTAGATCAGTAAAATACTCATGGAATTATGCATTATGAAGTGTGTGATGACCAAACTATGCACGGGGTGGATACTCACAATAATAGTACACATTGTCCATTTATAAATTCTGGGTTTATACGCACTTTGGACAACCAATCTGTCAAATTATGCAAAACAAGGCTAGACTTAGGTTGTGTTTGGTATGTATTCTTGGAATAAATTCAGGGTTTAGAATGCATTCTGAAATCTGGTTCTTCTCAATTTTCTCTCTGCAGAATAGATTCTAGGCCAAGAATCTATTCCGAGTGCGTACCAAACACAACCATAGAATCTATACACTTACACAGCTTTTTACACATAAAATAGAGGACCCACACTGTTAATATGGGTCCTTAATGAACCAAGACAAGGGCAAGTAGCACAGTAAGCTATTTTTATTTAGAAATTGAGAACTTACATTGTAAGGGTGGATTATGTTTTACTCACTCGAGAGCATTCAATTCACTTCCGAATGAAAATAGAAATGAAATTAGTAAAAGTGAGTTCTCATTTACTAACCTTTTTTGGTAAAATTCATTTACTAACCTAGAGCTTTTTATGAGAGGTAAAAATATTTCAGCATGACCTCACTTGGGTGTAGACGAGCATGCCTTGTGTTTTTTGCCACATGGAAAGATGATTTGAAATTTTTGACAGTTGGGTGTTTAGGAAATAAATAAAATTACCATTCAATGTATTTTGTCATAAATAGGTTTTCTTTTTTTCTTTTTTTTTTTCTATCCTCCACTATATATGTAGGTATTCTCTCATACATCCATGCACCCCACTGTAGTCCCTAGGTAGCCATTGATTTTTTCAATACATTGTTTTGTCACTTGACAAGTTCGGATTGGAATGAAAGTTGATAATTGAACAAAGGATCTTGAATCCACGTATCCACAAATTTTCAATCCCACCTGAATTGCCATGCGATAGTTATTGGAGAACATGCTATTTTTTACTTCTGGACAAGGGCATACTAAAATCCGACTCCATTCATAAAATAGAGGACATGCGTTAATCTAGTGGGTTTTTTTTTTTTTTTTCTTCTTTTCTTTTCTTTCTTAAACTCAATATAGTGGATTCTCATATTGCATAATTTGGTAATTATACACTCAAAAGCACATAATTTTTTAAAAATATAAATGAGCTGCCTTTTCTTAATAAATTTGAAAATCATATTGCTTAATCCGATAGATTTTTTTTTGGGCAAAACATTGACTTTGACTTGTAATATTGCTCATTGCTCAGATCATCCAGGTTTCTTTTCCACTCTTCCACTTTAATCTTTATCAACTCCATATGCAATTGTTCCAATCTAACCACTGTGACACTGTTCCCACGTAATACTTGTCTTTTTAAATCTTTTGTTTCTCCATTTTTCTTTTTTTTCTTTTTTTGTTGGGTAGGAAAAGTAAGTTATACGCTGTTAGTGTGTAGTTCCCTTTTTGTCTCTCTCTTGTTTCTCCTTTCTCCTCACTAAATACATTTTTTTTTGTAATTAAACTTTAAATATATCATTTTGATCTTCTTTATTGGTTTAGCATGTAAGATGTCAATATAAACGAATAACGTGTAGATTTTACCCAAAAAAAATTAAAATGTGTAGATTCTTTTAAAAAGAATAATTTTTCAACGAATAAAAAAAGGGAAAGAGATCTATACACCCAACTTATAGATCAAGGGTTCGACTCTCCTGGATTGCATTTGTGCCAAAAAAATGCATCTTTCTTCCCTCCCCTTCCCTCCCCCCCCCTCCCTTTAGTTGTAGATTGTGGGCTTGTCTTAGCCTTTCCCTTAGCTTGTAGTTGGTCTATGGGCCCTTGAGTAGGATAAACCAAAAATAAAAAAAAAACTTATATTGACATCTTACTGCAAAGTCAATAGGAAATATAATAAAATTCAGGGTGAAAGAAAAGAGGCTCTTATAATTAATGAGATAGGGGTGAAAGGGACTTTTTCTCATTTTTCTTCTCACCAAATCGGAGTTTGCAATATAAAATCTTTATTTAAGAGGCATACTCAATGCACAAGGGACGAGGCTCCACCACTGTAGGATCCAGGGAAGATCATAATGTACGCATTCTTATCTCTCTTTCACACAGAGAGGTTGTTTTCAGACTCAAACCCGCGACCACTTGATTATTATGGAACAACTTTACAGTAAAATCTTTACTATTTATTAAACAAAAAAAAATCTTTTACTGTTTGCATGAGTCGTGACGACGACAAAAGAAACAAATTTACTGAAAGAGTTCTGCAACTGAGGGAGCCTTTTTTGGAATTTTCTCAAATTCAAAGTTCAAACCAATCTCGTTCGAAGCGCGATTTCGAAGGTCAGTTCCCATTTTTTTGTTTTGAATTGTTTCAACATTCTCGTTGTTTCGATTTTTCCTCTTTCCGATCAATAAAGAGAAATTCTGTCTCAAATAGCAACCCTGTTCTATCATACATACCAGAATTAAATTCGGCACCGATTTTGATGTTAGGTACTAAAATATCCAAATTTTATTGGTGAATTTCTTGTGGTATTGGTTGATCAAACCGAAGGTAGTTTGATTGGGAACAACTGTTACTTCTCTGTTTTGATCTTCTGTCTTCATGTGAGTTCGCTTAGTTGTGGCAGAAGATCTGAATTTTATTTTGAGCATCAGATGATCAATGGAGAGGAGGACCGAGAGATTTCCTCCGATGTCGCCTCTCCAGATCCGCTTGACGAATTTATGTCCTGGGTAGGGCCTAAATCCGATGCTGGCGATGCCTCGCCTGTTTTATCGGATTACTCTTCATGTGGAGAATCAGATTACGAGAGGTATTGCAGCGCAAATTCATTTATGGGGACTGCAAGTATGTGTAGCTCCCTCGGAACTTGTAATGATTTTCTGGATTCTGATTTAGGTTCTGTGAGGAGTTTGGGGTTCGGAGAGGACCGTGTCTTGGAAAATGTTGGCTTTGGAGCCAGATTCCAAAAAAATTATGTGGACAGGGGTTGTGCTTCTTTCGATAGGTATGATTATTCATCTGATGGAAGAGTCGAATTTTGTAAAGGAAACGGTGAGATTGGGAATTCTGTTTCTGCGCTGAATAAACGGTCCAATTCATTGCCCAGGCACGGGGAGAATTCATCATTTGGGGTCATTTTTTTGGAAAATAATGTTGAAAATTTGACGACTCATAATTTTGGCAATGGATCTGAATCACTTGGAAGTTCAGATGTAAATAGTGCATTGCCCAAGGTTGATTGTGGCAGGGATAATGCAGAAGGTTTGATGTTGAGTGGTCACAGTGACCAAGGATTTTTGCCTAGCTCAGCTGAACATATTCCATCCGAAGAGATTATTACTGTACAGAATAACAAGAATAATTTGCCTCAGTTTGGGGTTGTGAACGCATCCATCGTTTTGCAGTCTGGTGAAGATTCCCCATCTTATGTTGCTTCTTGTGGAGAGATTACCAAACAAGGTCCCAGTGATGTGGATCAGTCACGTGAATCGACTTCAGCATCTGGGGTTTCAGTTGATGGAAAGGAAGCTGGGAAATTAACTGAAGCAGATGAGGAAACCTCAACTAGATATGAACATTCAGATGATGAGAGGTCATCAGTGGATTATGGTACGGATGATGAACAAAGTATTGGTTCAAGTGATAGGATAAGCCTGCGTTATTATCAGAAGAGCAAACCTGATGATGACAATCCATTGCTCATTAACTCCACTGTGGCCTTTGGTTCAGATGATTGGGATAACTTCGAGCAAGAAGCTTTAAAGGCTCTATCGTTGGATGAAACTCAAGAGCGGCCACAGCTTTTAGAAACTGAGAGAAATCTTCTGAGTTCCACTCTTGGGGCTGATAGTGTTTCTCCAATTTTTGGTGGACCTGAGCAACCAGAAAACGTGAAAGAAATACCAATAAATAGTTGTCATGTCCAAGCTACCAATCAATCAATAGAAAATATAGAAAGCTGTTCAGTCAGCAATGTCTTTACATTGCAGGACCTACCTGCGCAAAAGGCTTCAGCAGGGATAGATTTGAACATCATGGATGGTACTACAGAAACAGAGCTTCAATATACAAGTGACAAGCAAATGAGCAGTCTTGATAAGAGTGTGGTTTCAAAAGGTGACTTTTTGGGGAAATCAGAGTCTCAACTTAAGTTGGATCCTCTTTCTAATATGGCAATTCGCCATCTTCATTCTATGGCAACAGAAACACCTCAAAATAATGTGGCAGGAGATTTACAAAATGATGTAAAAGATGCACTACCACCAATGGTTCAAAATGACCAGGAGGCCTTTCTAAAGAGAATATTGACAGATTCTTCCATATCAAAAGGTCCGGGTGAAGAACATGTGGCAGCAAATGAGGTAAGGTTTTTTGTTTGACACATTCTTAAAAAAACAAATCAGTTATTTGCTTTGTATGACATAACAGTGAGAAATGTTGATCTGAAGTTACCCATCCTTTGTCATTACTACTTGTTAGCATTCTAACCTTTAGTGCAGACTGTCAAGGAGTTTCGTTACAATACAGTCATTATAGTTACGACTGCCTTGCCATAATGGTTCAGTTCCTGTTATTATCAATGATACAAGTCGGATCCTAGGCGTCAGCCCCCATACATGCTCTTAAGACTTTGTGGAGACCTGTGTTTTTGGTTACCCATCCTTTGTCATTACTGTTAGCATTCTCACCTTAAATGCAGACCACAAACAATCATTTGACCTGAATGCATTTTCTGGACTTATATTTTCAATTTTGAAGTGTTTGGGTGAATTATGATTGTTCAGCTGACCCCATTTAGTTGGGATAAGGCTATGTTGTTGTTGCAAGTAGAAGACATACTGTTGCAATAATTCTTATATATATATGTGTGTGTGTGTGTGTGTGTGTGTGTGTGTGTGTTGTAGCAATTACTCCACGTATTAATGATCCAATTGTTTTTGCAGTGTGCTGGAGATGTAATGGGAAACAAAATTCATGGAAAAATCTTAACAAAATCTTGCTGAAATAATAAATTTAGATATGGGTGGTTGCAAACAAAATTAGGAAGGACAATAGAACAAGGAAAACACGAAATCGTAGCTGAATGAAGTTCAGGATTGGAGTTGAATAACTTACTGTTTTAGTGTTTTTACAGTGTCAATGTAGAAAAGGAATACTTGTAAGAGTTTCTGAAATAGGTGACCTAATATTTAGCTTTAACATTGTTGCATGCTAATCTAAATATAGATGAAGATCCTTGTGGTTTCAGCTCAACTCAGTAAGCCTTATCTCAGCCATTTGGGCTCAGCTACATTGGTCCTATTCCAATATTCCAAATTACTTGTGGCCAGAGCTGCCATTTTCTTGGAGAGGTCACATAGTTTGTATCCTTTAATACTTCATGCGGTATATTGCCTCCTTTATTGTTCTAGTAGAGTGTTGAATGTCTTGATCTCGAAATCATCTCTTGGAAGGAACACTGTGGCAGAAAAAAGGAAAAAGAAAGTAGTAAATGCAGTAGAAAGAGGTCACATAGTTTGTATCCTTTAATACTTCATGCGGTATATTGCCTCCTTTATTGTTCTAGTAGATGTCTTGATCTTGAAATAATCTCTTGGAAGGAACACTGGCAGGAAAAAGGAAAAAGAAAGTAGTAAATGCAGTAGAAACCTTTATACTGCTTGATACTACATGACCAAGAATCAAGAGCTTAACAACAAATAGAGTAATTCAATTTGTCTCCAAAATATATCTAGGTGCAACAGCCAAGATTCCAACCCAGGTCATATCAATATATGGAAGGGGAGGAAAATTGGATTTATAACTATTTTGTACTTACAAGTTACACCAACTCATTAGACTTATAAAATTTGGAAATATGATGAAATCATGCATATCTATACGTTTCTGCATTGAATGAGCACATATTGGCTGTGAATTTCATACTTCCATAGTTATCAAGACGGCAAGGCGACCATGGCGTTGGAGAGGATCTAAAAGCAAGGCGACACCAACAAGACAGCAAGGCGCCCGCCTAGGCACCCACGACGACCAAGGAGCCTGGACGCCTAGGCGATGCCTTGATAACTATGCATACTTTGGAAAAATAATCCACAATCATAGAGACATTTTTTAGAAAATTGGGTTTAGCCATTTAGGAACTTCTCAGATCTGGGGCTAAAGGACTTTGTTCTTGAGACTCAGCCCCAATAATTTGCCCCTTAAATGAAATGAATTCCTTTAAAGCTTATGAATTGCAAAATTCAGCATGATCAGATTATTCTTTAACCGTCTATCTTAATATTATATTGTTACATTAAATAAAAGCTATTTTTAAATTCTTTTTGACTGTTTCTTAAAGATGAACATTGTAGTCATCTGTTTGTGCAAGTTTTGTTGCAGTTAATCTCTTAGATGGGGGCCCACTGCAATAATTTGTTCCAATCATTTATTCTCAAAATACTTGCTTAGATTGTACAGGGTTCAGATCTGTGGAACAGGGATCCCAGCCTGAGAGAGTGCCTTGTATGATACATTACGTCAGAACCAACCACATGGATCTTTCTATCTAGTCTTAAGCTTTTTTTTGTATTCATGTTTGTCATTTGGGAAATTAACTCAGGCTTATTTTTTTGGGAAAATAATTTTATATGAATTTGCTTCCATGTCCCTTTCTGTTGATTCTATTGGAAATTTCATCCTAAAAATCACTATATTATACATTTTTGCTATAATCTGTTTCATGCTTTTTGAGGTTGATGTTTCTCTTCTTTGGAATCTATGGAAAGTGCAATATTTTGAAATGAAATGTAGCCTATGTTGGCCCTTTGCTATGGAATGCAGGGGCACGTCCTTCCTAAACCCCAATTTGTCCCTGTGCTTGTGCATTGCCCATGTTCATGAACTCTTAGTGACTGTTGCTTGTTATGTTTGTTTAGAAAAAGTAAGGTGATACAGTGAGGTTTTGAATTACCTTGCTGGTATCATTCTGAGCTGTGGCCCATCTGAGGCTAATCATATCTGTAAGGGACTCTGATGGATTTTGGATAGGTGGTTGAGACCCATGATTTTGAGAGGCCAATGGTATTTTTCCTCGTGTAAACACTTTTCTGTGGGGCATGAGCTGCTTGTATTCTAATCCTTTCATTTTCTCCCCCTTAAAATTCTTTCCAGGCTGAGAACCTCTACTTAAATGAAGTCTATGACGAGGTTGTCCATGAAATGGAGGAGATTTTGCTCAACTCTGGGGAGTCTCCTGGGGCTAGGTTCAGCAAGGGTAATAGGGCATCTGTATCACATCCACCTAAGCCTTTTCGAGATGGCAGCTCAACTGCTTCTACATCTGGTACTAATGATGCACATCCACAAGTTCAGCAGCCTCTGAAAATTGATGGGATTGAAGTTGTAGGTGCAAAGCAAAAGAAAGGAGAGGTCTCACTGGGGGAGAGACTGGTTGGTGTAAAGGAATATACAGTTTACAGGTTAAAACTGTGGAGTGGCAAGGACCAATGGGAGGTTGAGCGGAGATATCGTGATTTTGTTTCTCTTTATCGTCAGTTGAAAATATTTTTTTCTGATAAAGGTCAGGTCCTTCCGTCTCCCTGGTCAGATGTTGAACGAGAATCTAGAAAGATATTTGGGAATGCTTCTCCTTATGTTATCACTCAGAGAAGTGCTCTTATCCAAGACTGTTTACGATCCATTTGGCACTCTGGGTTTTCATTCAGCGCATCAAGTCCTATGATTTGGTTTTTATCCCCTCAAAACGTACTCCCTCGTTCTTCTATGTTAAATACTTTGGTGCCTCATTCACTTTCAGCATACAGTGGAGAAACTTCAACACAAGGTGCTTCCACTTTGGGAAAGACAATTTCACTTCTGGTGCAAATTCCACCTCACAAGTCGATGAAACAGTCGCTGGAAGCACAGCATTATTCTTGTGCAGGATGCCACAGATACTTGAATGAGGGGAAGACACTGTTGAAAGAATTTGTGGAGACTTTTGGGTGGGGCAAGCCACGACTATGTGAATACACCGGTCAATTGTTTTGTGCTTCATGCCATACTAATGACACTGCCATTCTGCCAGCAAGAGTCTTGCATTTCTGGGATTTTACTTGGTATCCAGTTTCACAAATGGCTAAATCATATCTTACGTCGATATATGAGCAGGTAATCTTTTTGACTTTTCCCTTTCATGGATAGGAACAATTTAGCTTGGTTAAGGAATTAATACACTGAGGTGGTTGGAGATTATCTCAATATATGGGTCTCTAAGAACTGAGAAACATGTGTCTGTTTATGTTGGCAGATTCCCTCATTCTGTTATTGAGAATCCATTTTCGCATTTATCTGCCCCAGCATGGCATGTATGGAAATTAAATTGCTTATGGCAATCAAGGGGTTCATTTTATGGATCATGTGAGTGAAACCAGTTTGAAAGATGATCCTGAACAACCAAATGCCAAACATTTTACTAAACTAAGAAAATTGACCCCGTCGGAAATAATCCCACATCAACCAACTCTGGGACCACATGTTCCACATGTATTTCCAATCTAGAGAGAGGCGTGTTGGGAATTATCCCACATTGACTAATTCTGGAGCCGGGATGACTTCATATACCAGTTGAGCCTCTCCACCTAACACCTTAAGCTTTTGGTTTGGATAATTTGACTGACCCCCTTCTTCCTTTTTTGGGTGGTTGGGATCATCTCATTGGGCTTGTGTTGCTGGACCATGTGATTTACAAGAGTAGACTGCATGAAATTCCATTTCATTTTCACGTGTGATTTGCCAAATGGCTGTAAGCCGGTGACTGACCAAGATACCTGTCAGTTTGTACCAGACTTACAACCACTTGAGTTCAGTTTTGTGGCTCTATCAATCCTTAGTTTGGTTTCATAGTATTTGCATCCTTACAGATTTATCTCTTTTGCAGCCCATGCTTTGCGTCAGTGCGGTTAATCCTTTTCTATTTTCAAAGGTTCAAACCCTTCTCCATATTATGAGTATCAGAAAGAAAATAGGTGCTATGCTTCCATATGTTCGCTGCCCATTTCGGAGGTCCATCTATAGAGGACTGGGTTCTCGAAAATATCTTGTTGAAAGCAATGATTTCTTTGCACTCCGAGACCTTGTTGATCTTTCCAAAGGACCATTTGCAGGTTATAATTTTGTAACAGCTTTTCATTGGTCCATGTAGATGTACCTTCATCAACATAGATGCATGTCTTTTAGATTTGACATGTGGTAGTCTTATTACCTCTTGTTCACTTGCTTCGTAGAATGAAATGATTTCATTTTTAATATCTGTGGCATTTATATGCATAAGGCGATGCATTAAAAAGGACTTGTCTGAAGTGGTTCATTAATCAGATAAGGTCATTTTAGCATTGTGGGGTCTATTTTTGTCAAGTGAATTTGATGTCAGTGTGCAAATATCTTGAATTCATCTAGACTGGTTCGAAACTGAAAGCTTTTCAATTGATTGGACATTGGGTTTGTGAAAGAGGACATTTTCTTAGAGGTGTTTACTCTCATTTTCCAGGGGCAAAAAGTGGTACTGAACTTTTAAATGAGAAAACTTCCTTTAGCCTGTTTCTTCATACGAAGTTTGTCTTAAAGTTTCAAATCTTCCACTACATTTAAAGCCTTCTAACTTGAAATTTTAACTCTCACTTTTTGTTTTTTCCCCTTTTACCTTCTTGTCAAGTTAAGGTCTAAGATAGTAGTGAACTTTGATCAAAATCTTTTAGATCTTTTGAGACATAATTTTTATTATTTTGGGGGTTTATCTTACTTAGAAATGGATCATTTTTTATCAGCATAAATAACAGACATTACATAACTTAATACACAACATATTAGTTAGAAAGAGGCGGGGGGGGGGGGGGGAGGGGAAGTTCTGACAATGGATTTAGATTATAGAGATTTCATGCCATACGTCCATGAATTTCTTCAGCTTGTGGGTTCATCATTCCTATTTTCTCACTATTTATTCACTTTCATTGCAGCACTCCCGGTCATGGTCGAGAATGTGTCTAAAACAATCTCTGAGCACATCACTGAGCAGTGCCTCATATGCTGTGATGTTGGTGTTCCTTGTGGTGCTGGACAAGCTTGTGAAGACCCGTCATCCCTCATTTTCCCATTTCAGGTTGGTGTTCATTAACTTCTTTTGATGGAACAAAACCATCATGGACCTGTAGGACTTCAGGGTTACCCCATTCTTTACATGGATGACATGCACAGAAGATTTCTTTACCAAAAAATGGAATTCTAGACCTTGCTGTATTTCTGGATGCTTTTTCTTCTTGGTTGACTCATTAATTGGAATTTCTAGATGGTTGAGCTTTTGCTCCTGGTATAATAACATGGGATCAGGCTTCCACCACACCTTTACGTGGAATCCTTCCACTGCAGCCTCGATATTTGCCACATGGCAGTTCAGTTAGGGGCCCAGATGTGGTGGACATATTTTAGGAGTTTGAAAAATGTGGCATCATGGAACGAATCCAGGCCAGGGTGTGGTGGAAACATTATCTCATTTTATAGTAATGATTTTATCTAAAATGGGTTTTGATGATGTAGAATGTTGAAAGCTCTTGGATTCTCTCTTGACTTATGGTCCTATAATCAACAGGAAGCCAAGGTTGAAAAATGCAGGTCTTGTGAATCAGCTTTCCATAAAACTTGCTTTAGAAAGCTTAGAAGCTGTCGATGTGGTGCTGATCTAGAGGTGGAACATCATGGAGGTTCAACGCATGCCGTCAGGTGCAAGGCTGGTGATGAAGTAGATGGAGCTTTGGGTTTGTCAGCAAGGAAGTCCAACACCGGGTCAACAATGCGTTTTCTCACTGGGCTGTTTTCAAGAGGGGGATCAGAGAAGACATTATTAGGTCCTAGAGACAACAATGCAGTTATTGTCATGGGTTCTTTGCCAAGTAATTATCTCTAATCCCTTGTAATAGTATTATACAATTTGTATTATTTGTGCTTGGAAAACCTGAACAGTTGAGAGAATATTTGTTGCCCCATTGGTGTGTTAGTAAAATAATAACAGTTGTCTGAGATTATTGGGGAATGTAAGAAAGGATTGAAAAAGGCTGAGATAATTGTGTCTGCCATCCCTATTACTGTGCTGAAATGTAACTAAGAGACTTAAAAAGGCAAGATCCATGCATGCGTCCGTGTGAGCTTTTGTGGAAGCTTGCAGGAGTGAAAGGGCGTAGGGCAAAGAACTCACTTCTATGAAGGGACTAGGGAGTGGGGGAGAGAACTCAAGGGACAAACCTTTGGTAGTGTGACTGTTGCCCAGCGCACTAAAATGGAAGACATGCCTAGAATTTCATGCTTTTAGGGCATGTTTGGTAGAAAGATTATTTATCTCCAAGCCCCATTAGAGATTAACAATCAGTTGGGGAAGATCATTCAGCTGAAGTAGAGTGTGAAGCCATTCTGATTTGAAGGCCCTTTTGAGCAGTGTGGCAGTGCTTGACGGGATTGAAGCCCCAATCATACAAGAAACAAACACGTACAACTAGGCGATCCAGATTGTAGAATCATTTTTGTTTATCGTTCTTCAAAAGTTATATAGGCGTACCCAGTGCACACGAGGCTCATGCCACTGCAGTGTTTGGAGAGGGTCATAATGTACGTTGTCTTACCCCTGCTTTGCAGAGAAGCTGTTTCTAGAGACTCGAACCCATGACCACTTGGTTACAATGGAGCAACCTAATCGTTGCACCAAGGTCCACCTTCAAAAGTTATATGATAGTAACAATTGCATGGGTAAAAGATCCCCATGCCGACAATATGGGGATACTTTCTTATGCTCTCTCAAATTCTGACTATATGGGTCCTATACAAACACTTTTTCTTTCCATGTTGAGAAAACCATTTCCCACCATGGTTCGTGATGAATTTTTCTCCTCTCAGGTTCCCTGCCCGGTTAGGTGCGCAGGTTCCTCTCATAGGAGAGCGTAGATGATGACCTCACCCCATCCGGGGCAGTGCGTTTGGGCAGGGGGTGAGGTCATCAATTCCGCCCCTCCTATGAGAGGAACCTACGCACCTGACCGGGCAAGGAACCTGAGAGGAGAACGATTCGATTGGTGACATGATTAGTGTGGCATAGGAAATTCCCCATACTAACGACGAAGTGAGAAGCCTAATTGACACCGCAACATTGTTCGCGTGTAAGATAACAGCCAGATCATTTCACTCGAGGAAAGAGATAAAGAGATGATGCTAACATAATGTCTCAGGAGGACTCAGAGAACCTTTTCCCTTATTTATTTTAGGGTGTGAAATAGTTTATTCAACAATTACGAATCAGAGACATCAAGGCTCTTGGAGACTTGGATTAAGCATTAGAAGGAGCTTATGCTTGGAGGGTCGTACCAACCGCAAGGCGGATACAGATCCTCTATTGCCGAGCTGACCGGCAGTAAAGGATCCAAATTGCCACAAAGCCCCCAATTTGCTCTCCCAACAAAACCATCTTCTACTTTGTCCAGCTGCAGTACTGCACAGGCTGCTTTCTCTAAAGATTGCTACATAGGAATGTAAGGCGACTCAGGTTTGTACAGGTACTTGGCTGAGTATGAATCACCAAAGGTGGCCATTACTCTAAACTTTCACACATTGTGTTCTCAAATATATAACAGAATTGTGGCAACCAGACAGATGGAGCTTGCGTTAGCATTGCCTACTAATGGAGGGCTGAACCAAGTGCCAGTCCAATCTAGATGTTTTCCTTCATGGGTTTTTTTTCCCCAAGGCTCCGTTTGTTTCTGCGTAAAGTTTTACCTGGAAAATTTTATGAGACAAATTTTACTTCGTAAATGTAAATTTTTACATGTTAAAAAAGTTTCTATAGTTTGTTTCCATAAAAAATCAAACATTGGAACACTTTCAACATTTGAAATTTTACATCTAAATTTTTTTGAAGTGAAAATTTTCAAGTGAAATTTTACCTTGAAACAAACGAAGCCCAAGTAAAAACCACAGAATGAACATTTTCCAATACAATCTTAATTTTTTTCATACTAATACCAGAAAAGACTTGAGAAACCGCAGAACACATCCATGACAATCAAACCTGTTTTCCTCATAAATTTGTGGGTCCTTACGCAGTGAAGGCCATTGACAGGCAGCCAAACATGATGGAAATCCAAACACATTCATAAGTATTTCGAATGGCTTTATGTCAACATATATTTTTGAGGATGTAAAGGACAGGTGGTGAATGCTTTAACTGGGGAATCCAAAAGAGTCAATTGAAAGATCAGGAATTCTAATAAACCTTTTAAAATAGCAATATATTCAGTAAGATCCTCCCATCGAAAGGATAAATGAAGAAATGAACAGTGTTATGCTCTTTTTGTAGCACCAATCACATTTTTCTGAAACAAAAATTTTTGAAAGTTATCCATACAATCAGTAATACTTCTTTGAATTTTGTAAGGTGTTGATCCTTGATTCAATTGTTATCTTTGTACATCACTCTCTTGCTGTTCTAAAACTGGCTCTCCTAGGGAATAGTGACCTTGCTCAGCTACCTGCTTGCGAAAGACAAACCCAATTCACAAATTCTGTGTGGCCATGAAGTGGTTTGGTAATGGCTAATTTTATACTAATGCTTCATACATTGATAAGATTCAGGAAACCATCTTGACAGCACAGAGTTTTTCAGCTTTATTATCAAAGCCAAAATGCAGTAGCACGGGATATGCATCAAACCCACTGACAAGTACCTGCAAAACCAGATCAGCAAACGGGGAATACGACAATCAAGTCCTTGCACGTATCACAAAACACAAGTATTTTCATACTTTTGACCAGTTAATAAGTCACGTCTTAACAAATGCTGATCAGTTTCCCCATTAGACCACAACCCCGAAAGAAAGAAGGATTGAATATTAAAATAACTTCAGACAGAAAAACAAATGAATGGAAGGATCAACATACGCATCAATCGTGGATAGATGTTCCAATATGAATTTTCAGTTGGCGGAAGAAATTTATTTTCTAAATGGAAAAAACTAGATTTGCTTTTGTACTTGAACAAGGTAAATATGGTTTTAAGTAACTTACCAAACTGGTGCATATGACGAAGACAGGTCAAGAAATGGGTATGGCCACCTACAATAACGATATTTTCATCAGAAACAATACAACCAAAAGTCCTCAAATACAGAAAGATTAAAAGGTGACCGACTTTACCACATTGAGACACAAGCATGGATGATCCACTGGAAGATGACAAATGTACCCGTCCACAAGACAAAGTAAGCGATCCTAAACCAAGGAAATCGCTGAAATAGGAAAAAGAAAACATAAATGATCATCAAGTAACTCAAGAAATTACAAGTAACTAAACCATTAAATAGCCTTAACTTACCAAGCAATTCAACACCGTGTCACCAAGGAGGAAAACAGCATTCAATGAATGCATACCAATAATCAACTGTCACGGATGGAAAAGAATCACTGAAGTGATAGGAGTGGAGGTCTTCCAAACAATAGCAAAAACAGTTCTTTAATCATGTGAGAAATTAAAAGCCAGAGATATTGGGACTTGGGAGATTACACATCTGCAGTAAGTATTTATCATCTGGTTTCAGGTATAGGCATGTGCATCATTTAGGAAGGCCATAGCCAGTAATATGCCAACCAATTTCATTTTGTAGCTTGCAAACCACCTTCTGTGGCCTAATCAATTCCATTTTCCTTTTTTTAATGAATTACTTTTTCATATATCCACTTATGACAAAAAAAAAAATTGGGGTTGGGCCACCTCGGTAACCAATGGAAGCAAAAAATGCAAAATGTTGGATATGAGAGGTCATTCCCAATTAATAATTTATTTTGATACTTACTATAAAACATTAAGGATGAAATGTTGGGTTGGTTTATCATCTCATACACGATGTTGTGTCATGTTAACAGTAGAACAACTGGCTGAAACCACAAAGTTAAGTGCATGAAAATTTCAAAACTATCATTTGCACTTAAATTATTAACATGGTTCAAGATATCCAATATTAGAGCTCATGAAATTGGCTTCCAGCTAAATACCAAAAAAATAGCCCAAAGTCTACTTCTTGAGTGGCAATTACATGTCCATCAATATGGTTGAGATTCTAGGGGTAGTTTGGTCTAGCTTTTTTAAATTTATTCTTCTACTTGTAAGGCGCGATTGGTACAGGAATATTTCTGTCCCCTTGTGTTTTTTTCACTTAAATATATCTAAAAGTGGGAGGGGCCTGCAGTAGAACAATTAGTTCTAGCCCCAGGCAGCCTCCCACGGTTCTGGCTGTCTTCTCTTCTCTCTTCTCTTTGTTTTGGTTTGATTGCAGGAATCTGGCTTTGTAACAAATATATACTTTCTATACTCAATTTGCAACTACAACAAACTTAAACATCAATCAAAATGCTTGGAATGTTCAGCTATAAACACATGCTAATTACAAAATAAATAACTCCAGGAACTTAAGTGCCAATCTGCAGTATTTTGATACTTACAAAATTCAGATTGTAGTCTTTCAAAAGAAATGGAACAATGATTAGCCAAAAAACGCAATCAGTGAGCATTACAGCACCAGCATTAATCTGATAATAAAAAAAAAAACTTTTGTCAACAACTTGGTAAGTAGATGGTTGAATTAAACGATGTATAAAGGTAATATAGTCCATATGTAATTGATTTTTTCAAGTGTGGAAGTGGGAATTTAATCGGCTGTCTTAAGCAATAATTAGTCAATTTTATCCGGTTTAAAAGTAAACCTAGAAACCTCCTGTTGCATTTGCAGCATCACATTCAGGAATTAAAATATATAATCATTCTTAAGTAAATACCATCCAATTAGCCAATGTCAGGCCAAAAAAAAATCTGATAAGGGAACCATCAAACGGTAAGTGATGTAGATGGGAACAGAATGAAAACAAGCATAGAAACAAAGGAAAAACTAGCACATGCAAGAATTAGGAGGAGGAGGAAAAAGAATGCCTCTTTTGACTAAGGCAACCAAACTACACTTAGCAGAAGAAAACACAACTGGATCAACTCATTCTTGTGAATTTCAACGAGAATGACCTGAAAAATAATTTGAAAGAAATAACACCAAATGCCAGCAGTTTGGCGAATATGATGTCCTTCCTGGGGACCTGAGCTCTTCCGTATACTGCTCGTATTCACATTTTCCCCATGAGTGGGAGCTACATAGGTGCCACCTTCTGCATCTAACCCCGCATGATAAGCATTGTCACCACCAACTCTATTGCGATATTGGAAACATCCATAAATGGAGAGCAATGAACCAAGCTACAAGTGGAAGATGAAACCATACAACATAAGATTAAGTAAATGAAAAATGACATGAATTAGTTCACAATACAATGAAGCATTTAATGGAAACAGAGTAACAGACCATACTGTCAGATGCGCTATGTAGAGAGAGAGAGAGAGAGAGAGAGAATTTTGAATAAGAAGCCTTAAGTTGAAGGTCATACCCCAAAATAAATGGTAACCAGCGTAAAAGTCCATCTGTCCATCACCCAAAAAATCACAAAAACAAGACAATGATAAGAATTCTGTATTTCATGGTTGACTAAAAAGGTGGAGTACACAATGCTTTGTGTTATTTTAAACAAAAGTCTATCTTCAATTGGCACAAGCAATCCCAATCCCTCCTCTTTTTTTTGTTTTTTGTGTGGGTGTTGGGGGGGTAGATAGTCCCAATCCCCTATCTTTACAAGGTATTGAAGAGACCCTCCGAAAGATACCACTAAGCAGAATGTCTTGTATAAAAATTTCTATTTGAATAAGAACCCTATTTAGAGGATGCTCCCACATAACAACCCATAAGCCACTTCCTTACAATAAGCTATCTTGTGTATTAACCATTTCAAATTCATAAATTCCAAACAAATCCAAATGCGTTTTCTCAAAAAGAAGAAGAAGAAAGAAACAGAGAGAAGCTATCAGAGCCAACAGCATGAATGTATGGTGCATGCTGTAGTACCAGAATTCAAAAAGAGCTAATCCTTCGAACAGACACATTACATAAAGTAAAAGGAAAGGGAAATTTTGGATTGAGAATTATCATTAAGGGAATGTAAGTTAAGCACAAATATGAACCCATGTAAAGGGTTGACTTACTGTGTATAGAAATAAAATATGCCACCTCCATCAATAATGACATTGGCAAGGAGAATTGCCAAAAGCACAGAGAAAGCAATTATTCGGTAAGCTAATAGCCAAGCAGGATGGATATTTTTCAGACATGTCCTCCAAGCTTCATCCTCATACAAAGTCCCAACTGTTTCTTGCTGAGTTTCTCCTCTGTCAAGTTTTGAATTGTTGGAACCTTCATATTTCCATATCAATACTGATGCTAAAACCATAGGGACCAAGACCGATATTGCACAGAGCAAGAATCTCCAGTTCAACCAATAACTAAGGTCGGTTGTATCAGCAGTCATGACTGGCTGAAAGGAATGCTTTGAGGATCCTGTTAAGAAATTCATTGAGTTACTTCTCTTCTGATTTTTCAAGCTATAACGCCAGAGGACGGTTGATCTTTTTACACATTCCTATACGGGGTAAATATTTCAATTGGGACTTGGGTTTCAACCAAATCCAAGAAAAAAGGCTGTTTGAAGTTGAAGGGGGGAGGGGGAGAAAAAAAGAGAGTTAAGAATGAAAATATTCGAAAGATTTTAGAAAACGATTCTGATAAAACCATCAGCTTCTTATTAATGAAGAGTGTCTATGAAGAGAAAATCCTTGCCAACGTGCAGAACAAATGAAAAAGAAAAACAAGTGTATAAAATTCTTATTTGAAAAACCAATCATCACTATCTAACATGAGAAACTTCAGGAAACCCAAACCAGTTAGCCCAAAATGTAGAACTCTTGATAAGAATCAAAGCTCCAAAACTGATAATTCCCCACAAAATCATGAGGACCAATCGCGTAGAAACAAAACTTCAAAGCCAATTAGAAAAAACAGAACAACAGATGCTCAACCCAGCAACGAAATCTTCCACAACCCCATTACTCTGAAGATGCTGAAGAACTCAACAATGAAAGAGCTCGGAAACTCCAGAAACCATAACGAGAAAAACGACAGAGAAACGAATCAACAGCATCCGGAGATGAACTTAGAGCCCATTTGAAAAAAATCCAACTAAAAATTGGGTTTTTCATTTAAGATACAATCAAAGGAGTTAAAACCTGCGAAAAGGGTAACCAAACAACAATAGCCAGTTGGAAGATGGCCTCAATAGTATTAGAATTTTTTATCTTTTGGGCGGGGGAAGGGGAGAGAAAGGAGTTGGCGCCATTAATGGACGAAATTAAGCAGAGATTCTTAAATTTAGGTGGGTTTGGCAGCAGAACGAGAAATGCAATATTAAACCTAAACCATATGATTGCAACCCCAAAAACACTATAAACGATATGAAAGAAGAACATAAAGTCCGAAATTCTTAGAAAAGTAGGATATACTCACAGGAGAAAAAGCAGGAGACTCGGGTGGTGTGGCAAACAAGATACTTTTACTTCCTCGCTTCGGACTTCGGAAGCAAAATCTGAAACTAAACTGAATCAAATTATAAAAGGAAAAAAAAAATGGGGGGGGTGGAGGAAAGGACGATAAAAGGGTGGTATGGTAATGTTTGATCGTAAGATTCTCCTTTTTTTGGTTCATCTAGAAAACAAACTCATCTGAGGTCGCAATCTGTATTACTAAATTGAAGAATACACAGAATTCATCCATAACAGTTACATGATAAAGAAATGAAACATATGTTGTTTAGAGATTTCAGCTAGCCACCTTTTCTAAATGATCCGTCTTCGTCTTTCTTGGTCTCCAAGCACCGAAACTCCCAACGTAAGAGGTGGAGGGAGACAGAGAGATATCAAAGATCCGTGGCAGAGAGAGAGAGAGAGTTTATTTTATTCAGAAAAGAAGACAGGTGTTTCTCTAGAGTACCATGGGCCCTGGGCTCATTGGACCAAAGAGCTCCCGACCCCAATATGGAAATATATTAAATTACCAAAATATCCTTGTTCTATTGCTTTAAAGTGTTCAACTATTAAAAATTTCAAGCAACAAAAAGGGTATTTATTGCTTCTAAAAAGAGGATGGGCAAATGTTTTCAAGAAAACTTTGAGAACCATCCAATGATTTAATGACAAATCAAACTACTATTCATGGACGGTGGTGGACCTACTTATTCAAGTTGGATTGGGCTTTCTTGAGCCCAATCCAAATAGAATCACATTACTCGGAAATAACCATGAAGAAGAAGAAGCCAAATTGTCAAATGCAAATGCTGTAATGATGAGTCGATTAGTAATGAATAGTTCTTTTCATTCTAAGATCCGATACGTTTCGGTTTCATCCAAAAAAGTTCTTGATGTGATATTCAAAACAATACCGGATTGGTTCAGCTCGAAAGAAACCATAAACAAACTGATTGACACCCATAGATTGTATCAGCACAAAACTGGTTACCTTTTGATTTTACCACATGATACTGGCTTAATACCGCTGATCTGCTATCGGTCTCGGCCGAGAACGATACAAACAATGATGAGAGCTGATGGAAACAACACGTAATTCATAGGGATGGAGAATCTGCATGGCATGGCCATGCATGCATGAATGCAAAGAAAGAGAATATGATAGAATCTTGACTAGTGGGCCCTCCCTATGAGTGATTCAGTGTTGGTGGTAGTTAGAATGTCATGGTCATCGGCATTTTTATGAATTAATTAGTTTGTTCAATAACTTCAGTAAATTAGATTAGGAGTGTCGTGCATGGAAAGTCTTATTGGCTCTCAGTTTTAAAAAGCACCAAAAACCCAAAAAGAACGATCGTCACTATCATCACATTTGTCTAAGACTATTCCACACTTCTTTCTTTCTTTCTCTCTCTCTCTCTCTTTGAATTTGATATCTGACAAAAGTACAGCCGTGTTTTATTTTCCACCACCCAACAGTGAATTGAATCACATTCACCGACGGGGCGGGAGAGAGTGGGAGAAGTATCGGGAGGGTGTTTTGGAAATATACAAAAACCCTATTATAAAGGGTTTGTGAATCCTAAGATGGTGGGTGAACCATATAGAGAAAAAGAACATTAATTAGTCGTATGGTTCTTGTGCTTCGGTGTAGGAGTGCATGAAAAGACTGTTCAACCCCTAGTGAAATCTAAAACCCCATTCACACCAATGTTTTTGCGTGCATTCTCATTGACCCCCACACTGGTGCAAGGGCTACATGACCAATTAGTGTTCTCTCTTTGCAAACAACTGTTTGGTAGGTTGGTTGGTGGTTTGCCAGTTCGAGTGCATGCTCCCCAGGATGTCAAGGAATCAATTCTCCAAGTAAAAGGAAAAATAATGATATCAGGTCGTGTGGCCTCTGTGGCTCCTGTACCTAGACATAGAAGTGCGTGAAAATCTCAAATTGACACCCTTGTCATTCTTATACCCAATTCTGAGTTCTTAAACGCGCATCTTTGTATTTCAAGCCCTTAAAAAAATATGATTGTAAAAAGGGAAGAAGAACGTTGCACGGTGTTGGCCCTGCACCACCACAAGGGCCAATGAAAGGACAAGTAGGGGCATTGACCAAGGAGATTTTTCATTTTGTGGGGGATGGGATAGTCATTTCAAGGGGTCGTGTCATGGCGGAGGACGTGCAGGGGCATCAACAGGGGGATTTTTCATTTTGTAGGGAGTGGGGCAATCATTTCAGGGGGTTGTGTCATGGCGGGCTGCACGCGACCAGGCAATATTCTTTATCTCTTTTTAAGAATAAGAGAAAAGGTCTCTGAGCCGTCGAGGCAGGTTACGCTAGCATCTCTATGTCTATCTGTTTCCTTCTCACATGAAATAATCTCACTACTTTTCTATGTACAAGACCATTTTATTGCATTTCATTAAGGTTTTGTGATTTTACCAAAGGAAAAAGAACATGACGGATAAAGAATACAAGAAGAAAAGAAAACCATAAGAACACAAATAGGTGGGCATAATAATGAATGTAATTAGTTCAATGGAATGTTACCCAAAAACAAATAAATTTAGTTCAATGGAATGACATTATTAGTCTTGGCATGATAGTAAGGGGAGTCATGTCCTTAACACCATATTCTTATTTTTTCCCCACCAAATATAGACATTGGAAGGTACTTTTCACGTTGGTCAAAAAGAAATGTAGATATAAATTTTATATATATATATATATTTGGAGTCGGTTTTCATGCACGGTCGTGTATAAGAGGAATCTTTTATACTGAATTTTAATAACCATCAGATTAAAGTATTTTAATCTGAACCGTCCAAAGATAACTTCCCTTATACGATTATCTTTTAGTTACTTTTTTTAAATACAAGTAAAAGATTTTATTTTTATCAACAATAATTATAAAAAAATACAAAACACGTCTCTGCAACTCCCTTGTTCATTCATTCTCTCTCCTCTTTTCTGGTGAACTCTCTCCGTTCAACGCCTCTCCTCTTTTCTCTCACAATGATCAAACCCTTGCGCCAACAGTACAACGGCTCTCTCACGCCGGCGACGGTCTCCCGTGACGGAGCACCCTCACGCCGGCACATTATCCAACAGTGCAGGGCGAATTGAACTTCTTGGTTTTAAAACCCCTACTCAATCTTTGCGAAAACAGTGTTGCAGCAGAGTTCCTCTTCTTCGCAACACTAATCTGGAGAGAAATCCATATTTCAATCCATAATATATATAGATAGAGAGAGAGAGAGGGAGAGATCTCAACAACACGGATTGGAAGAACCTTCACCTTCCCAAATAGCAGCCAGATTCCTCTTCTAGCCGCGGGGAAAAAAGCTTCCACGGCAGTTCGAGAGGGAGGAGTGGAGATCGCCAGGGAGAAGAGGAAAAAAAAGAAAAAAACAGAGAGCATAAATGGAGAGCAGAGAGAGTGAACCAGGAGGAGGGAATGAAAAGGATCTGAGACAATGAAGCCGAGGCTTCTCTGAGCCGGGGGAGGCGACCAGCCAGTGTGGTTCTTCATCTTCTTCCCGTTTTTTGTTTTTATTTTCTTCTCTTTGCTTGAATTCCAGCCATGGTTCTCCATCTTCCTTCCATTTTCTGAATTTCTTTCACTCCTCACCGAACCCATTACTCCCTAAACCCATCTGTTCACCACCATCAACGAATCTCACTCACACCCCAGTCAAATCCATTTTCGTTTTTCCTTCTCTTCTTTACTTCTTCACTTCTACCTAAGAGCCTATTAGCCAAATTCGGTTTCTGGAAGGGAACAGCCGATGCCTCTCCTCGATGGAACCAAGCAAACAGGGTTGTTCTTGGAGAAATAAGGAGTAGAAAATGATAGCTTACCTGGACCGTGAGAAAGCCCTAAGCAATGGTTTCTTTTGCAAGAGAACGTATTTGAGAGAGGAAGTTGCAGAGAAGGAAACCAAAAGGAAATTATTTTGTTTTTTATCTTTTGCAAGAGAAAAGGAAGTTGCAGAAAACTGGAAAAAATGGATTTTTTATGTTTGGCATGAGAAAAGGGAGTTGCAGAGAAAAAAATAGAAGCTGTTTCGTTTTTTTTGTTAATTGTTATTGATAAATATAAAAGGCAGTCTTTTATATGTATTTGAAAATGTAACTGTATAGGAGTATATACCTACTTTATCCTTGAACAGTTCAAATTAAAACTCTTGAATCCAACGGTTAATAAAATCCAGTGTAAAAGATTCCTCTTATACACGACCGTGTATGAACCTTTTTGCCTATATATTTTTATCAATTATATGGTAGCATATTATCAAGCTATTATATAAAAATATGAACTCTTTTTTGTAGTATTTATTTACAAAAGTATGTTTTATAAATATATTTATTTTTAATTTATTTTAGATCCACTTAAAAAAAAAGGGAAAGTAGTTTTCTATCCGAGAGTGTGGCCTAAACCAACACTCCCATGTGTCTATTTTTCTCCTCTTCAAAATAAGGGGGTAGAAGTGTCTTTTCATATGGGGAAGAGAGAGAATTAGACTCATGGGAGTGCTGGTGTAGGCCACACTCCCGGACAGTGTTCTTTTTGCCAAACAAATAATAGATCTCTTTCAAAAATAAATCAAATCTTGCTTATCCACTTTCTTAGAAAAAGTCTCCTCTTCCCCTATTTTCTCTCTCCTACATCTCTCCCATACCCTACCAATAAGAAACCAAACCATCCTATTCTAGATGCTGGTTCACATTCTCATCCGAGAATTGTTCTAGTACTCTAGATCCTAGCCAAATGGAATCCACACCCCTTGCCCAAGGAAGAGTGGATTCTCGAATGGGGGGGGGGGGGGGGGGGTTGGACCCCACCAGGGCAGAGTATTTGGGTAGGGGTAAGGTGGTCATTGTGCCCCCTTGTTTGGGCTACTAGGGAACTGGGCCGGGCTTGGAACTAGAGGGGATAAAGATCCATGGATTCCCTGCCCAAGGTCCCTATTTTGTTCTCACCAGTTATCTCTCTAAAACATCTCTCCATTGTCCACTCTCCACCATGGTTTGAGGAATCGATATCGAATCGGCCAATGTGTGACCGATCCATATTGGTGGATCGATATGGACAAGGATAAAAATGTTATAACAACAAAAAATCAACTTTTTAAAGAAAACATGATCGATCCAGACCGATGGACCGATTTGGATTGATATTGGTAAAGACCAAGACCAATATCGATACCGATTACCGAAACCCTGTTCTCCACTTTCCACTCTCGAAAAATTATCACCTCCAGTTCCCTGTCTAGCCCAAATCCCCGGTGCCTATAATAAGGGGGGATGGATCCCACCCGGGCAGAGTGTTCGTGCAAGGGTAGAGTGGTCATTACGGCCCCCTTATTAGAGGCACTGTAGGAACTGGACTGGGCACGGAACTGGAGAGGAGAAAGATCCCTCCACTCTCCGTCTCTTACCAATAGGAAGTCTATGGTTGAGATGAGTTATCAACATTGTGCCATGAGTGGGGGATCCGCATGGAGTTCTGAGCAGAGAGAGAGACCTCTCGGGGAGGAAACCATATTTCCACTGTAGCCACGGAGAAGACAATGACAACAAAGAACAACAAAGAAGAAAAGAGTCCTTCTTGACGGAGAGAGAAAACTATCAAGCCAGAAGGACGTAATCAAAATGTCTCTGAACATCACAACAACTGCCGTCCAACACAACTACAATCACCATAGAGAAGCTCATCAACACCGCCAAAAGCAGGAAAAGACAACTCTTCATGACTCTCTAGAGATGGTGGATGAGGCCGACAAGGAGGTGAAGGCAGTGCTAGAGGCGGGTCAGAATTCCATTCTCGTGGAGAGCAGTGCTAGAGGCGGGTCAGAATTTCATTCTTGTGGAGGCAGTGCAGTGCAGTGACCAACCAAGACTCCTTTTTGGTAACATGTGTGTGGTGCGTGGAAGCCCATAGCTATCATGAGGTCTTGGTTCAAGTCTCTTGGTTCACACCTCTCCCTCCCCCCCCTAATATCTATCCTCATCGCGGTCTGATCCCGATATTACATACATGGTTTCTATTTAGAATCATGTACTTTTATTCTAAGGGAAGGAAACAGTTTGACTGACTCCTTTATTTGAGGGTCCGGTCCTTGAAATGTATGACTGTTTGACCTAATTCTATTCCAAGACTTATTGAAACTTGTAATTCAGAATCTATGTGTGCAACACTTAATTATCAGTAAAACTTTGTATACCAAAAAAAAAGTTACAAGGAAAATAGTTGATCCGAAAGGAATTGGTGCCCAATTCAAGTTGGTGGTCACTATCACTTTCGAGTTTCGCCCTCTTTTATTAGTTTCTCTTTCTAGCTTCTCTTTTGCTTCCCCAAGTGATAATTATTTGGCTTGATATATATTAAATGAGATTGTCAAAAGAATTCTTTTTATGAACATTACAGCACATAGAGGATGCATAACAAGAAGCTAGAAGTAGCATGTTTGGTTGGTGGAGCCCTTCAACTTAAAGAAAGGGCAAGGGAAAATGGGGAGGAAACCAATGTAAGGATACTAAAATCCTCCCAATCTTTTTGAGCCAACTTCTGTTGAAGTTTGAGAATTTGGGCAAGTATTTTTTGGGCCTTAAAGCCTGGCCTCAAATTAACCCAAGTGAGGATACAAATCTCCAGGAGTTTGTCTAGCTAACCAGTAGTTCATTGGATCATCATGGGCCTGAGATGGGCTTTCATGATGGCCCAGTTTCTGATGTCAAAGGCCCTCATCTTACAAGAGTGAAAGGCTGCTAGCATTTGTAAATAACTCAAGTACTAACCTCAAGGGGTTAGCACAGCTGGATTGGAGGGGACATGAGATTTTGCCTCAAACCTTCGCCGCTGCATAATTTCTTGGGGCCACTCCCCTGAGGCTCACTAGGGCCCAGAAGCTCCAGGTTCGTGCGTGGCGCGGGGTTCATGTACGAGCCCAGGGGGGATTTAGTTGGCCTAAAGTCGGATACCCCTCGTGTCTCCAAAAAACAAAAAACTCAAGCACAACCCCAACACCCAAAAAAAAATGTGGGGATTAACATGCCAAGACTCACATTTGACTATCCATCTCTATCAATATGAACTTTGAGTCATTGGGTCACTTTCATCATCCTTAAATACATGAACCAAAGAGGAAGGACTCCCTTACTGGCTTACTGTCATATGTGAAAGAATGAGAAAATGACACTCAAACCTTCCATCTATATAAAAAATTTAAAAAAATATATTCTTAAATCATTTAAAAGGTTCTTCTATATTCATTTGGATTTTTCTTTCCCTTTTGCATCAGTACATGAATTTAGTTGATCCACAAGATTTCGATTCAGATGATACTAATTGTATGATCCATGGTGTCCAAAATCCAAGGTCAACAGGTTGATGGACTTTCCAAATGTTAGGAAGCCACTTGAGATTTAACCATCCATAGTTCTTGTTTTTTTGGTTATTGTACTATTACCAAGATGGGCTTTCAAGCCTGCAAGATACCTCCTTGTCCAAATCAGCAGTTAAAGATTTTCATAAATAATGCATATATTTCAAATTATTTTCATACTGATTGGACAAAAGAGATCTGTGGTTGAATCAGAGGGAAGAAGATGGACAATGTGGTAAGAGTGCTTGAGGGGTGGGAAAGGGGAAGATGAAACTACTCCACATGCTTTCACATGGGTGATTATTGAATGGTAACATTTAAGAGATGAAATCTGGTAGAGGGAGTAGGTGTTTGGCATTAAGAGTGTAAATGCTCAGTTGAGAGAGATCCAGATAGGGATGGGAAATAACATGAAAGAGTAAGCACAAAAAGTGGGGGAGAGGTGTCATGGTCAATTTTATAATCTCTCTTTCAGGAAAGGCAAAACCTAAGATGCCTCTTCTTTCCTTCTCCAAATGCTCTTCTAGAAACTTCCACTTCTTCAAATATGGCAAACCTTCAGCACCTTTATTTTCCATTCACACTCTCCCACAGAGAGAGAGTCAGCAAAAACCCATGTGTGAAGGAAGAGAAGACTTTATATAAATGATGGAAGAATTAATAAGAAGAAAACAACATAACATTCTGCATCTCTGCAACCTTAGGCACAGATGAAAGTTCCTAAGTGTTCAATGTGGGGTTTAAGGTCTCTCTTTTGTTGTGATAATAATGGTTTCCATAGGAAGGTTAGATTCTGAGGAGAGAAAACATGAAATTTATTAAAAATTGTCATCAGATGATTGAGGATGTAAATAACCCAATAACCCATGAGCCTGTGAAGAATTGTGGCATTTTTGCTGCTAACTTTGCAGTAAAGTCTCACCAAGAAAGCATCAAATTCATAATTCCAGGAAGCAGGGCTGTTATGGTAATTTAGCTATGAACTTTAAAATATTTTGAAATCCACCCTCATTCAACATTTATTCTTTGGAGATCATCAGTGATTTTCAACTATTTTACCAACAAAAACATATAAGATGAATAATAAACATACCTGATTAGTGTCTTACAGCCCATATAAATCCCATCTTCCAATCATCATAAGAGTCAAAAAAAAATTTGTGTTTCTTCTTTTTCTCTTCCTTCCCTTCCCTCTCCCTCTTCAGTCTTATAACACAACCCCTTGCATGCCCCAAAACAAAACAAAACAAAACAAAAATGTCTGCATGCAACAGCTTACTAGATCTACAAGAGCAGATTTGCTATGTACACTGTGGCTTCTGCAACATCATTCTATTGGTAAATCACTATAATAAGCTATACAGTACAAAAGCAAAACAATAATTCTAACTATAGTTGTTTCAGTATTAGAATTCTTTTTTCTTTGTCATCAAATGCAGGTTAGTGTCCCTTGTAGCAGCTTATTGAAAGTTGTCACAGTAAGATGTGGTCACTGTGGAGGTCTCCTCTCAGTAAACATGATGAGAGCTTCATTTCTCCCTCTACATGTCTTAGCTTCACTCAACAACACTTCCCTCATTGATGATGAGGTAACCAATTATCTCCTTATAAGTTCATATCAAGTTCCAGTTCATGAACAGGTCTTACCTTTTCTAAGTTTAATAATTCTGTGTCTTCAGCAAACAAAAGAAGTCTGTGCTGAAGATGTGGAGCCTCTGAAAGCTTCAGATGAGTACTGCTCACCAATGACCATTTCTGACAATGATGAAGAAGAGAAAGTACCATCCAACCCAATAGTCAATAAGCGTAAGCTCATCAAACATTTGTTCATGTTCAAGTTACTGTTTCTAAAACCATGAACATTGTTTTTATTGGGTTTGATTACAACTCAACAGCCCCAGAGAAGAGGCAAAGAGCTCCATCAGCCTACAATCACTTCATCAAGTAAGATATGATATTAACAGTTCCAAACTTTTAATTCGGATTTGCATCAAAATTTTCTTCAATGGTTTCATAACTTGAATTTAAATTGGTAAAATTATGACAGAGAAGAGATACAGAGGCTGAAGGCTAGAGAACCCAATATCACCCACAAAGAAGCTTTCAGCACAGCTGCCAAAAATGTAAGTTTTTCTTTAAGCTGAATAAGATGCTTTCACTAACCATGATAAAAACTACAGAAATATGATGGAAATTAACTCAAATTTTGACTGTGTTGAACTGTTTTCAGTGGGCCCATTTCCCTCGAATTCAGTACAAAGGAGATGGAGAGAGCTGCAGCAAGTGCCAGGGGAAGGGAAAAGTGTCAAGGAACCCAGCTGTTAACGAGGTATGAAACCTCTTAAATAGTAAACCATTAGATCCTACCAAGGGCAAAGGTAGATTGGATCACGTGAACTCATTTATACACACTACCAAGCATGTGTTTGTGTGTTTGTGTGTGTGTGAGAGAGAGAGAGAGAGAGATGGGTTGGGACCGTGGGGGTGTACTTGTTTGGCTGTACCATGAAGTGGAGGCAATTAAGAAACGTTACCTCAAAAGTGACCTTCTTGTTATGTTTGGTAGATTATAGAGGTTCCTCTGTAACTGGGTCTAGTTGTGACTGCCCAATTAATCTGTACTCACCCTGGGTAGGTGGGTAATAGCCAAACCTGAAGGCAGAAGGAATGGGTGTTGTGGGCCTGTTGCCAAAATCAAGCCATCTATGCAGACCGTGCTTTAGCACATTGGCACATTGCTGTCTGAAGAAATATCGAAACCAGGGTTTTAAAACCAACTGATTTCTGTTCCGGGTCAGTCGGAATTAGTTGGCAATCAGCCCAAATCGATCAGATTCTACCTGAACCATAGAAACCCAGATTGGATTGCCCGTTGTAGAACTACAGGAATCAGGATCAGGCTCAGCCGATTCGTCCAATCCAATTTTGATTCTAAGTCCATTATCGAAACCCAGAATCTCTATTATTTGTAGGATGAGAAAAAGATGTGTCTGGCAACATGGAGTCAGCTTCCAGACACAAAGGGACGCAAAATGACCTCTCTGAATGCGAAAAATTTCACCTTGCTGATTGATTCTCACATTGATATAAGGCCACGCTGCCAGGCAGAGAACCCTCCCCAAATAAGATTTAGTTTTTCTTTGCACATGGTCATTCAAAACGGACACCCATCAGAACCTGATGGACTACAGTTTGCATGGGCCGTTTGTTAGAGGATTGGTCTTTGTACGAATTTGAACACTAGGCGCCAGTCGGTAATAAAAGTCAAGGATTGGGACATAGTTGGTAATAATTGTTAAGGAGTCCAAAGTCCAAACTCCACCTTGGAGTCATGCACTCATGGGTTGAAGAAATTCCATAACCATAAACCTCCTTGGGTTTCGATTGCAGAACTTACAAGATAAGAGCAAGAATCCTTCTTTCTTCTTTTCTTTTTCTGAATTCCATTTGAGGTGTTTCATAAGGAGTTGGGAGACAATAGCCCTTTTTGGGTTACAGAACTTATTGTTCAATTTGGCTCTCCTCCAGCCGTGGCCGGAGTTGGAAGGTCGAGCCCAGCAATACAAGGGGGTTTTTGGTCATTTCACAGGTGGGACCCAAGTCCCCCCAACCCCACTCTTGCAGGGCTGGACCCTCCAGCTCCCACCACGGTTGGAAGAGAGCCAGATCCCTTATTGCAGGACTTGCTTTATATTTAATGTTTTTGAGGTATTTTGCCAGTGAAACGAATGTGTTCCCTTGTCTTTATGGTGAATATATTTTCCAGGTCGATGTGCAAAACAAAGGTTTTCGTGAAAGGAAGGCCAAGAGGCATTCTATACAGGGAAAGACACCCTTGAAGTGAGATGGGCTCTACATATGGCTAAGAAAGGAAAGCTTTTAATTTGTTCTCTCTTTTCAAGGTTGGAAGTATCATGCATTTGCCCCTTTACAACAACTAAGTAGATGGATGCTTTTAGAAATGTACCACTGAAATAGGGTTTGTTTCCTAAAGTAGTGAAGAGCAATTTGGTTCATCTTTTTGGTTCATGGAGGACCTATGATTAGAACTTTTGCTAAATTTCATCCTCTGTTTAATTTAATGAAGCCTATTGCATTGTGTGTGTGATGAGTGGGAAAAAACCTACTTATTGTCTTAAATGAGAGGATAAACCTCGTTGCAACGGTAAGGTTCCTCCATTGCGACTTAGTGGTTGTGATTTAAGAACAACCTCTTCTCGAAACGGAGATAAAGACGCCACAGTGGCGGGAGCCCCTTGCATTAAGTATGCCGTTTTTAGTTTATTGTCTAAGTGGGTACCTAAGAAAGATGGCCAAGCTGCACACTAGAGGTTGTAGACCATCCCTAGATTCTGTTGGTAGAATAGTCTCACATCACTTATCCCTCAAAGTCTTTCAAAATGTCATATATCTATGAGTCCCTCCACCTAATAGTTCGAGTTTTAGGTTCAATAGGTATATGGCCAGACTCCGATCCATCCCGTTCCATCTTGCATACATACATGTGAGGGGAAGTGTAGGGAGACATTTCCACATTGGTTACCCCTAAAGCCTTCTAGTAGCGGGATTCATAGATTATCTTGCGCTGATCGATTAAGAACATCCTTCACCGTTAATAGCAGCTTTAATTAAGTACACTTGAGTACTTGACAACAATAATATCGATACAGATCATCTACCGTGCCCTTCCTATAGCGGCCTATGCGGTCAGACAGAGCGCGCATGCAATGTCCGCCTTACCCCTGCTCGGGCAAGGCGCTGGGGCAGGGGTAAGGTGGACATTGCGCATGACGCTCTGTCTAGACCGCACAGGCTGCTACGGGCAGGGCGCCATAGAGGATCACGATTCCAATAATATACTTTACATAATATGCATGCAAGTAATGTACTTGATGTTCCTGACTTAGGAGGGAAGACTTCCAAGAAATTAACTAGATCAATTTTATCATTTCTCATAACATATCCACCTTGACAGGCTTTAAGTTTTGAAGTAGGACTTCTTATTTTTTAAGAGGCCAAGCCTTAACTTACCACATGTGATGTAGTTCCTCATTTAATAACTTAATTAAGTCAAAATTACAAGGAAGAGAAGAAAGAAAACACATAAATTTTTTATAATGCTTTCTATGGGAGAAGTGGCATTAATCTGTTTCTTTCATCTCCATGGCTTCCTCCTCCTAATCTTGATACCCTTTCAACAGTTCTACCTGAAGAAATCACATGAAAAGTTCAATTACTAACAATTACCCCAATACTGAAAACAAAAAGAAAATAAGAAATGTTTGCTACCAAATGGAACTCCACCTTTCTTTTCTTCCCCCTCTCCCCCTCTTTCACAGAGAGAGAGTCTAACCTCGCATTCTTTCTCAAAGAGAAACTTTACAGATTTCTTTGAAAAAGTGTGAAGATCGACTTACTCTTTGGGGTTTCTAGGACAAGATTTTCACTTAATTTGACCTCTAATCCAGATGAACTTCTAGTGCAAAGTCCTTCAAAAGTAGAGCTGATGAAGAGTTATGTTGTCTGAAAAAGGGTTTTCTGCATAACATTTGGTGGGGATCTTTGTGGGTCGGACTTACCATTGAAATTGAAAGGTCTTGGAGAAACAGCATCGAAATATTCTTGAAAGAAGTGTCTGTTCTCTTTAAATAGCTCCTTCCACACTGCAAAGCACCAATAACTACTCGTTAATACTACACACACACACACACACACACACACACACACAAACAGAGAGAGAAAGAGAAAGAGACCAGTAAGAGTGATAAGTGGGCGGATGCTAGCATGCTCTGCAAGAGCTTCAATGCAGTCATCTCTACTCATGCGAAGGAGAAGGCACCTCTCTATCAGATGTTGAACCTGAAACTCCATGCAAAACGTTCAATGATCCATAAATATTATATTTTTATGAAGAGATTAGACAGCTAGTGAGAAAAAGGAAAGAATACTATGAAGACAAAAGTAAAGATTCCACAGTCTTTCTCTCTCTATTCTTGGTGGATGGGGTTCTAGCTATATATTGTCGCTTACCATTCGAATGTAGTCATTTGGATAGCAACGCAAACAAGGGAATTGGTGGCTGTGACACATATTGATACCTCTTATTTCTTTTTTCTCTCTAACTAATATGTAATGGAAGTGGACAAAACATATATATATATATATATAGAATTAGAAGGAAAGAGGAAGAAGTGAGAAAGAATCTAAAGAGAAGAGAAAGCAAACAAAAGGGGAAAAAGTGCAAGAGGCAGAAGTGGAGATAGAGGGTACAAGGAAGGAAAGAAAAGGGTTGGTAGGGGAGAGGGTGGGGTTGTTATCCATAGATATCCAAGTGAAGGGCCAAAAGAGAAGCAGCAATCCCAGCATGGATTTACCTCTATCTTCAAAAGATAAGACTCAGTGCTGGGTCAATCGCTTCTCCCCAAGGAGAGTGGGAGTTTTGAGATTAGGCTGTGATTAGCTCCTCTTTCTCTACTTCCATCACTACTTACTCCATCGTGGCCAGCTCTTTAGCCACTTACCTGTGAGTGCCATCACGTCCCCGTCTCTGCGTCTCGCCTCTTAATAAACCATTTCGGTCCCACTGTCTTCAATGGTCGTCCATGCATTGCAATCGATCTGATCCAGCTATATCTCTGGCTCATGGCACTTGGCTTAGCATCATCAATTCTTTGCTTCCCAACCCTTTTTCTTCCTTCTTCCATCATTATTTTACCACCACTTTTATGCAGTTGTACTCAAGGTTATTCAACACTCTATCGGATAACGTATTGGTCAAAAGGTCATTTTTTTATCCAGAAAAAATTAACTTTTTTACAGTATCGGTATTGATGCATATTGCTCTCAGGCACTGGGTATATCGATACGGCCAATACTGATAATTAGAACACTGGTTGTACCGACTCCTCTTGACCCCGTGGTAGTGAAATTGATCATATGACACGATCCAGGAAGGTGGATATCTCTGTAACCAAGATGATGCCAAACATTCCCTCCTTCAATATTATTATGATTTTTTTGGGGGGTTAAACTTCCATATTATTATAATTACTCCCACCCTTACATGCATCTGTTGATTCTAATTTTTTTCAGGGAAAGAAAACACCACCCAGTCACACTGCACACGCCAGACACGGGTGCACAAAATGCCAGGGGTTAAATGTGTGGCAGTCATTATGCACGCTCCAATGTCTGGGCACATTTGGCATGAACCATACGACCAGGTGACATTTTTTCTCCCTTTTTTTATGGGAATCTATTGATCTATATTCCCAACTAATTCTTTTTTTGGTGCAATTTTCCCAACACTATAAAACTCCATGCAACTTTCTACCAAAAAAATAAAATAAAATAAAACTCCATGCAATTGATGAATTAATGACATACTAACTAACTGCTAATATACCGTGTCATTTTTTGCATTCATGGGAAGTCATTTCACCTCCCTTTGTGAGCCATTTCAACTCCCTTTGTGTCTGCACACAAGCATCATACTGCCAGGTATAGTTCTTTTTCCCTTCGAGAATAGTTCCAACTTCCAACTTTCAACTTTTCACAATGTTTCAAAATCCTGCCCAACTTCATTCCAGTTTGATTGCTGGGTCATCAGTTCAGCAATCAAAGCAGGCAACAGTTCAGAAGCCACTTTAAGTTCTCTCCGTCTCCTTTCTGAAGTATGGGAAGGAGGGGAGGGGGTTTAGACCCACGTTCCAGTGATTGGACAATTGAGGCCGGGTTTCAAATACTGATTTTGCATCATTACCATTTACCTTTGAATGCATCTTACTTTGGTAAGAAAAAACTAGAATCAAAACAATCTGAAATGTTGAACAAAAAAGTCAACACAATCTCACTATGATAGCATGTTCAATTAACAGAACATAGGTGTATATCATTACAAGAGAATCCATTATGCAAGCTATATCTATGTAATGTTCTTCTTACGAGAGTTGTGATTCAAGATAAGCAGTCGCCCATCCTGTCAACCGGACTCAGTTTTATCCAAAGCTGTAAACAAAATAACAGCATTCATTAATGAACTGCACAGAGCACAAATTAACCTTAATAATAAATGGTGTATGGGTGGCTAGATTAGGGACTGAGTATAAGTGCATGAGAGAGAGAGAGATTACCGTTGTAGTTTAAGAGCTTCTCAATTAGGTCAACATGAGTCATGAGCATCCGTCTGCAGCAATATCGGACCAATCCCAGTGCATCAAGAGCATCTCTGCATTCCAACCAAAATATGAATGATCTATGCAGTTATCATTCCTAATGTTCCACTAAATTTTCAAGATTTGATGGGGATTCAATGCATACAAATTAGTTACTGATACCAAACAACTCAGACATGCCAAAAGAAGTGAATGATTACAATGATAGACAAAAGCAGGTACTAACCCCCCAAGGTTCCCACTTGTATTAATCCTAACTAAATCATAATGAAAGAGACTGTGATACCATAACAATCACAATATTTGCATCATTGAAAACCCTAGGCCTCCTCAAGAGTTGTAGAACTTGTTGAAATAGATTTCTCCAAAGCATCAACCAATTACTGCATGATCAAGCATGGTAGATCCCCCTTATACACATACCACCAAAGCTAACAAAGATTCAAGGTTGAAATTTCAAAATATTGGGAAACATCCCCAGTTTGAAAGAAACTCCTGACTTATCTGCACAAACACAAACACATGCCATAAACAGTCACCATGGCCTTTGATCTCCACTATCTAACTGCCTATTGGTTTTGTCACAGGAGCCATCCAGCATATCAAGTCACTTCCTTTGGAGATCTCATTTGATTTGCAACCTTGATCTAGCAATTCCATGGTGAAGATTCCTATTTACATTGGGTTACATATGTTTATAGTTGGAGATACACTTCTTGGCAAGTCTATTATGCTAAGGTTTTGCTCCTTGTTTTTGTATCATTTTATACCCCCTACAATTTTATATCATTTTCTACGCCCCTTCCTTAATATAACAGTCATCCACAAGGTCAGCCACCTAGAGGACCCCAATATCATTGGGCCTCGTGAAGAAAAATTCCTCGAAGGAAAGAAATTAAGTATGAGGTATCATGTGATTTAATGCAATTAAGGGGATTTGCCAGATAACTCACCTTGGATCCTCCTAACTTTGCTCTTTCCACTTCTACATATCTTTTCAACCATTAAATGAGGGCCGAAGGGCAAATCTTTAGCAGAGTCAATCTGCTCGTGTGGCAACTTTGCCAATGTTTGATCAAGGAAAGACTAAGGCCATTCCAGCCATCTTGATATTCACCCAACCTGATTTCACAACAATCAACAGGACAATGTTTGTCGAGACTTACTGATGCTTCACTGCTCACCTAACAGTCCCTTGTCATGCAGCCCATCATTAGTGCCACTCCAACTCCAAGCAACACCAAGCCAACCATCATGTTTGTGCCGAAGTTGTAAAAACAGCCCCACACAAATGGCACGATGCAACCGAGGGTTTGTCAAGCCTATGGCACACTCGTCCAGTGCCACCACTGTCGCCCATCATTGGCTAGTTGCTAGCACCACACAGACACACACAAGGCAGGCCAAGCCCAAGTGATGCAGATTCATCACCAAATAGGGCTTGTTTCATTAGAAATAAGTCTAGGGTTGGGTTACATACATGTTGGGCCTTTGATCCCATGGGTTTCTAATGTAATAGGCCACTTTTCTGGGCCTAAAATAGGGGTACATAGGTTGCATACGGGATTAGCCCAATACTTAATTTTTATTGTGTGTTTTTAATTGAACCGGTTTAAATTGCTTGCATCCAATTGGTTCAATTGGTCTAATTTAAGTGAAGTGATCCTATTGGCTAAGAGGTTCTTATATCTTATTGGCTACTAGGGAATCTTCTTTATTTTAAGTAGTTTAAGTTGTTTTTAAGTCATTAGGACTCTATTTTGAGTCTATTTCAGTTTCCTAGTCAGTTTAAGTTAGCTAATAGGTAAATGATTGGGTTAGGCCATTCCTTTTTAGTGTCTAAGTCTAATTTTGAGTCTTTTATATAAGGTTCTAAGGGGGCCATATATTGAATACGAATTTGATTAATAAAAACTCAGCTTTATGCTTGCTGCCTTTGTTGCTGCCTTTGCTCCATTGTGAGTGTGTCTTGTGGGTAATATCAAGGTGAAGGGATTGGTGGACTCCGATCGACTCCTTGCATCTTGTAGATCGGGAGGTCCTTCTAGTTCTTCAAAGCTGCTACCATTGAAGATTTAATCTTTCAAGTAAGTAGTTTATTAATTCAGCATTTAACCTTCTTCTAATCCTCTAACCTAAGCTCCATCTACTCCTATTATCGCCCCTTCCATTAATCCATAGACCCATTAAAACCCTAAATCCAATTTTGCCCTAAATTGCAGAATTTTAAAACCTTCCCAAACCCTAACTTCTTTATACCAAAATAACCCCCTAGACCTGCCCATTAATACCCTATAAACCCCTTTCCCAAAATCCACCCCTAAACCCTAGATCTCACAAACAGTCCATTTTCATAAGGCCTCTAACCCGAAACCCTAGATTTCCAACTTCATCCAAATTGATCCAAACCTACACCAATAGACTCATAAAAACCTGCACATCATTACCAAATAAAACCCTAGCTCGAAACCCTAACCCTAACCCTCATTCTGCCCTAATTAGCCTAAGCTGTCTCAATCGGCCAGCCTTGTTAGGTGAACCCATTACCCTGGCTCCTAGTGGGATTACTCCTACCTAGGACTACATTAAGTGGTATCAAAGCCATGGATGAGCATGGCCAGCCCATTACCTCTGTCTCCATCGAATCTTTGAACAAAATTCTGGAGAAGCTTCAGCAGTTTCATGCTGGTCAAAGGGCTATAAGTGAAACATTGCAGCGAATTGAGCAACCCCAAACTACTCCAGTAAGGAGCAACAACATTCCCCTAGAAAAGGACAAATATCAAGTCAATTCGGTAGCACAAAGAGCCCCAAGGACAGATCAATACAGAGAAGACAGAGATTACATGGATCGACGTAGGCATGACAGAGATCATAGTGAAGATAGGAACAGAGGATACAGAGATTACAGGAGACGCCATAGACCTCCAGAGGCGTATGAGTTGAGACACTATGATGTCAGACCAGATCCACAGGTATTTTGTGACTGGTTAGTTGCTTTAGATGATTATTTTAATTGGTATGATTTGCTTGAGCATAGGAAAATGAGAATAGCACATACCAAGCTAGTGGGACCAGCACATAATTGGTGGAGAACCCAGATGGATTATCCTGACTACCGTGGTAGAGAACCTGTTACATGGGCAGAGATGAAAGAAGATCTGAGTAAGAAATATTTCCCACGGACGTTCAGAGCTCTACAACAAGGTAACTTAAATTCCCATCGACAACATCACCACCAAAAAGCCTTCAAATCTGAAGACAACTTGAAGCCTCCATCAATGAGATTCCGTTTACAAGTTGAAGAGTGTTGGAAATCTGACATCACCAGTGTTAAATCAGCGGCTGAATACAAATGTACATTGCCAACGGAAATTGTGAGAGCACAAGTTGAAGACAAAGCTAAAGTGATCATAGTGAATTGTGATGAAAAGAAAGAGACAATGCCTGGAGCTTCAAAGATGGAAAGTCAACATGCGGAAGATTCTACTGAAGAGGTCTACCTTGAAGAAGTCAAAGTAGACAAAGCTGAAACAGCAGAAGATGAAGAGGTGGTTGAGAATATTCCACAGGAGATCAATGATATTCAAGATGTTGTTCTTGAAGAGGTGGAGGTTGTATCTCAAGTATTAGATGAGAAGGTTGCTAACACTAAAGACTCTATGGATAGGGCATTCACAGTTGGTGCTGTATCAGAGGTAGAGCACATAGAGTTTGTTATGCTACCATGGTTCTTCGAAGAGAAAGCTCCACGCCTTGAAGACTATATTCCTAATGCTCCTGCTTCACCGGAATTCTGTTTGGGGATGGTTAAAGCTGCTGAACACATGTTGATTCCCCCTCATCACTACAAAATTCGGGGACGAATTTTTTCAAGTTGGGGAGAGTTGATGCAGATTCATCACCAAATAGGGCTTGTTTCATTAGAAATAAGTCTAGGGTTGGGTTACATATATGTTGGGCCTTTGATGCTATGGGTTTCTAATGTAATAGGCCACTTTTCTGGGCCTAAAATAGGGGTACATAGGTTGAATACGGGATTAGCCCAATACTTAGTTTTTATTTTGTTTTTAATTGAACCGGTTTAAATAGGTTGCATCCAATTGGTTCAATTGGTCTAATTTAAGTGAAGTGATCCTATTGGCTAAGAGGTTCTTAATCTTATTGGCTACTAGGGAATTTTCTTTATTTTAAATAATTTAAGTTGTTTTTAAGTCATTAGGACTCTATTTTGAGTCTATTTCAGTTTCCTAGTCAGTTTAAGTTAGCTAATAGGTTAAGGATTGGATTAGGCCATTCCTTTATAGTGTCTAAGTCTAATTTTGAGTCTTTTATATAAGGTTCTAAGGGGGCCATTTATTGAATACGAATTTGATTAATAAAAACTCAGCTTTGTGCTTGCTGCCTTTGTTGCTGCCTTTGCTCCATTGTAAGTGTGCCTTGTGGGTAATATCAAGGTGAAGGGATTGGTAGACTCCGATCGACTCCTTGCATCTTGTAGATCGGGAGGTCCTTCTTCTAATTCTTCAAAGCTGCTACCATTGAAGATTTAATCTTTCAAGTAAGCAGTTTATTAATTAAGCATTTAACCTTCTTCTTCTAATCCTCTAACCTAAGCTCCATCTACTCCTATTATTACCCCTTCCATTAATCCATAGATCCATTAAAACCCTAAATCCAATTCTGCCCTAAATTGCAGAATTTTAAAACCTTCCCAAACCCTAACTTCTTTATACCAAAATAACCCCCTAGACCTGCCCATTAATACCCTATAAACCCCTTTCCCAAAATCCACCCCTAAACCCTAGATCTCACAAACAGTCCATTTTCATAAGCTCTAACCCGAAACCCTAGATTTCCAACTTCATCCAAATTGATCCAAACCTACACCAATAGACTCATAAAAACCTGCACATCATTACCAAATAAAACCCTAGCTCGAAACCCTAACCCTAACCCTCATTCTGCCCTAATTAGCCTAAGTTGTCTCAATCGGCCAGCCTTGTTAGGTGAACCCATTACCCTGGCTCCTAGTAGGATTACTCCTTCCTAGGACTACATTACCAAGCCATGTCAAGCAAAGGCACACCCGCAAGCAAGACAGGGAATAGCCCTATCGCTCAAGACCATGTGCCACTATCGCATTCACAGATAGTTGGTGCTACTAGTAGCATCATAATCCCCAACTTTCATCTCTCGGTGGGGTACCCCATGCAAGCATCTTCTGTTGAACTTGGTCCCTGTTAGTAACCAAACCTACAGGGGAGACACTCATAGTCCGCTTCAACTAGCAAGTGCCCATCCATGGTATCCACCCATGGAATGTGCTATGATGCATGCACGGCAAGGCCAACCCCGCACACAATGCCTTGGCTGTGACAAGAATGATACCCACCAAGCCTTGCCTATGACATGTCATTATGCTATGCTAGGAGCCATGGCACCAAGGAGGGTGAGGCACACCATCCCTCATCAAGGTAGATTTTATGCTTTTCGTAGTTTTCCAGAAGAAGACATGGACCTCCCTCGTTTTCTCATACAATAGCCAAAAAGGAATTGTTGAATAACTTAATAGAGTTGATATGACCATGACTAAATAGAATCTGGTTCATGAGAGCTCAATGCACTCCATTCCCTACTCTATGCCCCACCACAAGCTATCCTCAAGCCACCATGCACGCCCACGCACGCCAACCCATGTGGCAGTGCAACCAGAATGGACATGACAGCATGGCCGATTCCAACAACCATCCAAGTTATGAGCTAAGGAATGGGAGTTTGGGATAGAATTTCAACTCAACTCGTATGACCCAAAAAGAAGTAGAAGTCGATTGTTGCAGGTATCCGATGAACTAAGAACAAAACAGACAAAACTCCTAACTCAACTCAATTCAACTAAGCCTTAACCCAACTCGATGGATTTGGGTACACGAATGTTGTTTTTGCTCAAACTGCATGTATTTTATTTCCTAAGGTAACTTCTCCGTCCAAAATCGTTCTCCATATCCTTTCAATAAATCAATCAATAATGAAAAAAATAAATACTACCTTCTGAATCAATGCCCTTAAACCCAGACGTTCCATTAAACAATAAGAACAAAAACTTTCGAATACTCCAGATGATTATAAAACATGAAAAGCTGGTTTGCGTTAACTCAAATGAAAGGAAAATAGATCGAAAAAATGCAGAGCAGCCAGTGATCTCACCCTTCCGTGTAATCGGCTTGAAGGAGGTCCAGATATGTATCCCATTTGTTACCGATCACCTAAAAAAACAATTGATACGGAACAAACACCAAAAAACTTAGATGCAGCAGTTCTAACCCTAGAAAGGAAAAGAGAACAGGAAAATTAGAGACAACATACAAGAAATTCTCAATCCATCGAAAAACAAACTAAGACAAAGAAAATTATCCTTTGATCCAGCCGCAGTGATTACAGTTCAAATTTAACAAGACTAAACCCTAAAAGAGTCAAAGATCGACCTCTAAAAAACATATGAAAAAGAAAGGAACTAAATATTTAATGCATATCCATACCACCCTTCTAAACCTGTAAGATAAAATACCTTTCCGCAGGTGAAGCACCGAACAGGAATAATCATCTTGTCGCCTCTGCGTCGTCCCCTTCAGCTCGCAGTCTCTCCCCAACTCTCGACTCGTCGACCAACACTCTCCCACGATAGATTTCAATGTGGACTGGCCTTTATATCAAAGTAGGGTATGATTAAATTGACGGTAATTTCCTTATTATTTTCCAAAACCTATAAAGGGTATTATGGTAAATCAATGTTCAGGTCATCTAATGTTGGTTAAAATGGGAAACAGAAAAGAAGAAAAAAATGTTATACCGGCGTATTTTATGCAGACAATACTCATTTTAAAGGTTTAAATTTGAGCTATACAGCGCCCAAAAAAAGAGAAGAACAATCCAGATTCACAACAAATTATATCATCAAAAGACAAAAGTATCCTCTCTCAATTCCATTTTACCCATCTGTCCAGAATCCAGATTTCCAAGCTTCAGTGATTTTAATATAAGCTCATTCAAGATAAACAAAGAACGAAGGGGACAAGTTCTGTGTGTGGAGTCCAAATTTGTTAAGACTGGTTTTCCAACACATCAATGCCATTAACATCGCATGTACACTACAGTTCTGGCACATCCAAAAGCATCTGCCGATAAGTCACACAAAACCAAAGGTCAAAAAGAAACAAATGAAACCCACCCATCACGGACCTGGCTTTCCTCCACCCGTGGTGGGAGTTGGAGAATCCCGCGCAGCCAAAACAGGGGGTGGGGCTTTGGTCATTTTATAGGGTTGGGCTCCACTTGTGAAATGATCCAAACACCCCTATTTTGGCCGAGCTGGATCCTCCAACTCCCGCCACGGCTGAAGGAGTGTCAGATTCCACCCATCACATAGTGGAAAACAATCAAGGATTTGAGCGCATAAAATAACAATATAATAAAAGTATACTATAATAAAATGAATTTAAAGTTTATAATGTTATTATATTATATTTAGCAGCAGCCTCCCAATGTTCCCAAAACAATCCACGCCCCCTCGGCAAGGGGGGGGGCGGGTGGTGGGCAACCCTAGACCACCCATCTATAGTGGAAAACCAGGATTTGAGCGCATTTAGGACATGAATATAGATTACTTAATTTAAACATGGGAAGTAGTTTTCTGCACGGAAGTGTGGCCTGCACCAGCATTCCCTTGTATCTATCTCTCTCATGGGAGTACTGGCGTAGGCCACACTCCCAGATAGAGAACTTTTTCCCTTTAAACATATACCTATAGAGAGGTTGTCGAATCACCGCCGGTCTGGAAGGATAAATCGTAAACATCGCTAGGAATGAGAGAGAACGGAGAGAAATTGTGTAGCAACACCAACAGGAGTGCATGACTGTAGCTTCGAGCATTGGAGGTTTCCGGTGGCAGACCCTTCGAGTGTTGCAAGTTGCTGGCTCGCAACTTGCCATTGAGAGTGAGGGAGACTAGGAAATGTGATGTGCGATGAAAAGTGTTAAGGTTTTTGAAAGTGTATTTGGGGGGAACAAGAGGGGTTAGGATGGGGTATTGCCGTATTGGCTATTGGGGAGAGTTTCGTTTTTGATCGAGTACGTGAAGTGAACCGATGGGGAGCTAAAAGAGTTCTTCTTTGGTCATTTTCGACCTCTTTCTTTCAATCACCCTCACTTCTCTTTCATTTCTCTTTTCACACGTCTCTTGTGTCTTCATTTCTTATTTCTCTTACTTTGATTTGCTAGAATCCATGTATGGACCCCATTTAGATGGGATAAGACTTAATTAGTTATAATTGTTGTTGTTATTAGGTGAGGTGAACCGATGGGTTTGGGCTTTAGGGTATGGGAGCTCAGGTCCACGTACGAGGGAGACAACCCACGTCAGGCCTCCAACAACTGGAACGACGAGGAAGGGTAGAGTCGAAGGAATGAGAGTGGATCATCCAAAAACCAAAAGCCCAGACTCGGAACATTCTTATCCTCATCTTCGTGATTCTTCCCGCTATTTTGTTTAATATTTTATTCTTATTGATTAGTCTGAGACCGACCACCACGACCGAACTACTACTGCCAAATTTAGACTTGTGGTGGAGGGATACGTCGACGATGATGATGGATTTTGATTAAACAATTGGACACTTAATATGCCATAGCTACTGAAATGCCCTTGTTTTATTTTAAATTACATCTTAGGTCTTTTGACATTTTATACTTTATCTGACCAAAGTACCCTCTATATATCTCAGCAAAAACCCGATTCATTTATTAGTCATATTAAATTGTATTGGACAATTTTGCCGATTTGGGATCGGCCAAGCATCTTCACTTATGATGAATGAAGAACCCCCCTCACTATGTTTACCTAATCCATTGTTTCAAAAATTAGGAATTGGATTAGTGAATCAGCTGATTTGGATCAAAATTGATCGTCATTGATCTAGCCAATTCCACTATGTTTCTGATCCATTTTGTTCGAGTCCAACTAATACGAATTGGAATTGGCATTGATTGATTTGATTTTCAATTCCATTTTCTAAAACCTTGATCTAAACCCTCTGAACCCACGATGGATAATCATAAACAATAAGGTTTGGTAGTTAATGATGAACCAAAAATCCAATCATAGGATAACATCACCCATGGAGAAGGAATCCTTCTATTCTCTACTAGTGAAAAAAACTTTTGCCTTTTCAAAAAAAAAAAAAAAAAAAAACTTTTGCCAATGTTTTCATTAGAACATTTGTTAACTCTCTTCCTTGTCAGTGTTTGTTTCTCTCCTCCTCATGAGTGAATCATCATAAACATGAGTAGTAATCCACACAAAGACAAAGGTGAAGACGAAGAAAATGACAATGACGATGACGATGACAGAGGCGAAGACAAGATCATGGTAGGGGACGAATTTGCGGACAGCGCTGCAGTATTAGTTTTGACATGGAATGTTCAAGACGAGGTGGAGATTTCTAAGATGGAAGTGAGAGATGATATAGTTTGGAGTTTCAAATACATTGAAACACAGATACAATTTCATGGCGTTCTTAGTGAGTTACTATCTCTCAAACTTGTTTTCAGCTTTGGTTTAATATTAGGTCTAGCTAATAAGGCGATGCAGGTGCAAGGAAATATCCAAAGAACGAAGTAAACCGCTGCTTACTTCCATTCCATTTAATATATGTTTTGGGGTGCAAGGGGAAATCAAGTCATCTCCTTCCATTCACCTACCGAAGTATGGGCTTTTCCTTCGTGGAATGATTCCTAATCAGAGAAGCTTGGAGGAGTTGGAGCGTGCTATGTTTTTACTCCTTGAGAATTCAAGAATCTACACGACACACTCTTCCACCATAGCTATGAGTTCTACTAGGATGCCATCGCCGCTAGGCCGGCTACCAGAGATCAGAATTGCACCAGATATTCAGACATTATTTCATAGAGCACACATCCACGTGGCGGCATGTCATTGGGCTCTAATGGTATTGTTCTTGAGTCTGCCATTATTGGCCAACACATTTATCTAGATTTAGCCGTTTCAGGACAAAAACATGGAGTTACATCTATCAATGCTCTTCAATCCGTTTAATTAGGCAGCAGTTACACATCTCCTAGTAGTAATCAATGTCCTTATCTCTCGTCGGTTACAGCACCTAAAACTCCACCAATGCCTACATTCAGTGCTCCTTCAAAGTCTACACTTAGTGCTCCATAAACACCTACATTTAATGCTTATGAATTACCATTTGTGGTCAACAATTACAATCCCAGTGAAGCAAATGTGTCGATCTAGATTGTCAAGCCCGACGCTCCAATATATTTTCTTGTTTTGTTATCTGAACTTCTAGTTCCGTTTCTAGGGATATTAATGTTTTTGTCCATTTCTTAGCCCAGAAGCTCTTGTCTACAATATGTAAGACAGGGTAATATTCCACTCCTTGGTTTCTAAACCTAAATGTTTTGAAACCTTGTGTAACACATGTCTCCTATCTAAATAGAATTTTTTTACCATAAAATAAAAAAAGATAGACAAAAGGTTTTGTGCATGGTCATGCATGATATACAGTCATGCATACAACTGTTGGATGGGGGACGAGGGTCTACAGTGCACCCACCTCATCCCATCCAACAGTTGTGTGTATGGCCATGGCCGTAAACCATGCACAACCGTGCACAAAACCTCTCCCCAAAAAATTATTTGTACCCAAAGATACCTCAAAATAGATATAACTCAAAGAAGTAGGTTAATTACAATTTAATCTCACCACTTTGTAATATCAAATATGACTTACGGATATATATGTAAAAATAATTGTTGTCACCACGGAATAACTTATGCAAAGAATCTGAACCGTTAAGTGAACATAAAAATTCTTTTCAAAACATTATAACACTTTATTAATGCATAAAAATATATTTAATGTTTTCATAAATAATTTACAAAGCATGCCATTGGTATTGAAATTTCGTTTAATCATGAACATACATCTCTCTCTTGAGTCTTGATATTCACCCTATACAAAAACATTATAAATCAGACACATTGATATATAGTATGAGTACATTAAAACTCATAAATGCCCAACTACAACGATAATGATCTCTCAAGTTTGGAGACCAATTGTAATCTACTAATGAGAATCTTGTTCATTACAAAGTTTGGTAGTAATTTATTCAATATTTTTCATACGATTTTTTTTTGGGGGTAAAGTACGATTTAGTTCTATATATATATATATGCATACTCACATTTGAGTATAAAAATTTTATTTTTTTTGGTAAAAGGAAGATTCATCAAAGGATACTATGTGTACAACCTAAAGCTTTAGATTCACAAAGATCATGAAGCTACGGAATAGAATTCACCCAATCTGTCATACACATAATAGACAGGGCCTTCCTAGCCAAGGCATCTAAATTACTATTCATAGCCCATGGAATACAATGAAACGATATGGATTCAAAAGAAGAGTAAAGCCTCCTAATATTTGAAATAATGGTAGAAAATTCATAGGGTAAAATTCAGTTCTAGTCATGGATATAGTTGATCACCTCCTTGCAATTCGATTCTATTTGATGTTTAGTGAAACCAGCAATCATAGTTTTTATACGAGCACATCGAATTGCAATAACTTCACCTTGAATAGCCAATCTAAAGTGGTGTGGAGTAGAGACTGTCTTTACCTGATAGTTCCTATGATCTCTGAAAATGAAACCTAGACCTCCCTTTGAACTTCTATTACCAACGCTGCATCACAATTAACCTTATGGTGATCGACCGGTGAAGATATCCAATTGAGAACAACAACAGACACATTATAAGATGCAGAGGTTGTTGCATAGCCACTAGCAGAAGCAGCATGGAACTCAAGAAAAGCTCACTCGATCAATGTGATTATCTCTTGCAATGTCCAATTTGAGTACACAATTTGGCACCTATATAACCTAAAGACAACAACCCTCTATTAAAATGATTTGGTCTATATTTCTGATAAAGCCCAAGATATATGTTTTAATTCTCAAGGAGACTTCTACCCAAAAAAAAATACAAAAAATTCTCAAAAAGACACCTTCTGTATAGCTTTAGCTATGAACCTTGCTACACATGCCCAAACAAAGAACAATGTATATTTCTCTGATTTTTAGTAATATATTTTATTCTTAACCATTAAAAACAAAAAATCCTTCATTAATTGATTTGACGACGAACTACATATCCATTAAAAAAAAAAAAAAAAGGTGAGTCAATAGAAGATTCTATCAAACCAGGGGGGGAAAATCCATAGAAGCGTATTTCAGTCAGTAAAAGTTATGTGGAAAGGAACTGAATAAGGGAGTACAATGCAATTCGGGAAAAAGGGTATATAGGTAAATCCACACAGGAATTAATAGCAGAAATAAAAAAATAAAATTGCTGGTGGGAAAACGAAAAGAAAAAAAGGAAGAGACTGGTGGGAGGAAGAGAACGAGAGATGAACGATTCCAAAACTTGGTGGTGTCCGACGCAACAACGGAGGTTTTTTTGGATCTTCAGAACGGAAAGCGGTTTTCGTAACCGAAAATTACTTACTATCCTTCATCAATATCGAATCCAATTTCAAGGTTTCCATCTCCTTTCTCTCACCCCTCCGATCTCCTTCTCAATCCAAATCTCCTTCTAACGATTATTATTATTATTATTATTATCATATCCTTGATATTACTGTGTCATCGGAGTTTGAATCGGTTATCCCTCTGTAACTTAACGCTTTTCTGTCGTCTTCTATTTCAGATCGGTGGCGAAATGAATATTGTAGACTATTGATGGTTCTGAACCCTCGCATTAGGAGGTATTGTAATGTATAATTGTTTTTCTTCAGTTTTGTTTCAGTTGTGTTGATTTGGCCGGTATATTCAGAGGACGATTGAGTATCTGATGCAATTATCATAGTTTTTTTCTAACTCTGAATCTAATGTTTCCGTATTGTGTTTTTGGATTCTGTCATTTGTTTCGACTGATGATCATTGTAGGGTAGCATATTTTCCTAGTGATTTTGAGTTTTATTTATAGATCTTAAGGAGTAGATCTTCAACTTGCTCTTTTATTTGTTGTTCTTTATTAGATTCTCTCCATATGTTTATAGACTGGATGATTAGGTTTCTATGTTATACGATTGATTTTGATTTATTACGGTGAGGCTTTTTCAATGTTACATTTGTCACTTGTTTCTTTTGTAATAGGGATGGTGGTTTTGTTTTTTGCCCCCTCCCTCCCTTAGTCAACATTGGTGTGCCACTCTCTCTGAATATCATCTGATAGCTTGGCTATGAGTCCCTCCTTGGTGAATGTTGAAAATGTTTGCTTTGAGTTCCTTCTGATTCTTTCTACTGAATCTTTTATTGATTTCTTTGTTTCCCAGACTAGTTACAAGATCATTCATTTCTCATCTAGAGCTTAGTCTTAAAAGATATTCTTGATTGGGCTTTTAAAATGGATGTTTGATAATGTAGAATCTACCCCCCCCCCTCCCCCAAAAAATTCAAAATGGACTTTATGTAGAGATCTTGCAATTTTTGTCCTTGATGATTTGGGAATTTATGGAGTTATTTTTTGTGCAGGTAGATTCGATCGGTTTGTTCTTCTCATAATCTTTTCGGCACATTAAAATTTTCAGGTATCTTGCCTCACTATTGTATATTGTAGTTCAGAATCTTGACTCTAAGGTGTATTCTATCATAATGACCATGCTTTAGTTTTTACTAGGAAGATGTTTGGTGGTGATAATGGTAATACTGTCTTCCCTACTTTCCTTGAGGACAACTGCTTTCAGTATGACTGCAGTACAGCTGATGCCTCCACTCAGTTGCAGTTATTTGGGAACTGTAAGTTTTCCCATGAACATAGTCTCTGCCATTCTTTTCATGTTCTTTTCTTGTACATTTGATTAGAGAATTATATTACATCAATAATCATATTCGAGTAAATTCTGTGCATGCTTATACCGGTATCTTATATCTAAGTTAATATTTGATTACTTTTTATCGTCTCTTTTGTGTGTAATCCTTGCCATGCAGCTTGGGCTTATCATTGTGAAACTGTACTACTTCGGCTGTGCATTAAAATAGAAATTCTCAATTCAATGGTGGAGAAAAAACAGTACTTCCTGCTTGTTCTGTATTTGTAGATTAGCTGCGGGTTTTTTTTTGGGGGGCGGGTTGGGGGGGATTGGAACTGCACTAAAGAAATCTTGGGCAGAGCTCATAATAACGGAGGCATCATATAAATTCCATTGATGAACTTGCCTAATTGTGTTCCATATTTGTTCTGACCAACAATGTAACAGGTGTATGTGGTTATTTGTCTGGACTCAACTTAACTGGGTGACCGTAAAATTCATTTTAGGACTTAGCCAAATTGTGTGCCATGTTCTTTCTGAGCATACACTAGAATGCAATGGTTCAATTATTTCGGCTTTGGAATATTATCTTGGTGGCCCATCAAATTCGAAGTTCCCATTAACCTCAAGTTTGTGCCATTGGGAAAGTAATGATTGGAAATCTTCCCCCAAGTCCTGGCATGAAAATTCATTTTCACCCAAGTACTGGAGTCTGAAAGAGGATTGCAGAGATTAAACCTCCTTCCCATGGGGCATGCTCTCTAGGGGTGTTGATTGAATTGACTTGACCGAACCGAAACCGACCGACCGAACTCCTTATAGGTCTGGTGTTGTTTTTAGAAACCACTAAAAGTCCAAGCCCGACTGGACCAAATGATCAGATCAACTGAAACCGACTGTTTAGACCGAAATTGGAAATAATAGATAAAAACAGGTAAATTGCAAAATGCTTTTACAATTTCCCCTTTTTTGTATGTATGGAAAACAGATACTGGACCATTAAAAGAAACTGACTGGACCGATAGCTATCAGCTTTGGTTTGGCTTTTGTAGGCTGAACACCTTATTGAGCCAGTTTCAGTCTCCTCTTCCCCTCCCCCCCCCAAAAAAAAAAAATTTTTTTTGAAACCATAGAACCAGCTGCATGACACCGTAATGCTCCCTTTCTAATGCCCTCACTGCTATTTAGATTTTGTAGCTAATAGTTTTCAATTTGATTTTTTATCTAGATCAGCATTGTTGTGTATTATTGGATCTAAATATTATTGAAATCAATTTCTGTTTCTCGTTCAGTCTCTAATTATACTTGGCTAGCATCTATGTTATTTTTTCCTGAATCTTCTTAAATATTATGTGGTTGTGCTGATCTCCAAAGGTAACTTTTTTCTTTTTCCAATCTGTGTGCAGTCCCAGCTGGTTGTAGTGTTGATCCAGTTAGCTGTGTTGGAAATGAGCATATCACTGCTATGAACCGGCCAGCCAAACGAGGTAGGGAGGGAGAAGACATTCTGAGGCAGCAGAGGCTTCAAATCTCTCTAAACACTAACTTCTGTCAAGATGAGGCTGACCAGTCTCCTAGCTTTCCTAACCCAAACCGTGTATCAACTGGGTTGAGGTTGTCATATGATGATGATGAAAGGAACTCAACTGTTACTTCCGCAAGTGGAACTATGGCAGCAGCCCTACCTGTCATCTTATCCCTTGGTGACAATCTCCGAACTGAGATTGATAGGCAGAAGGAGGAGTTCGACCATTATATCAGAGTTCAGGTATTTTAACTACTCCCGATAAACTTATACATCTTATCATGGATTGCATCCTAGTAGGTCCCCACCATCAGCATGAACGATTGTTGCTCCTTAGATTTTAATAATAATGATGATGATGCAAAAGTTTACTCGATTCCATGCATCTCTCGGTTGTCCAAGGATCCATGTACACACTTTTGATAGTCCTTAATTTTCTATGCTTTGGTTTGCCCTGTGGCTAACGACTTTTGAGTTAAAACTTGACATGTGAGTAGGGGACCTTGGGATCTACCTGTCCTCAGGCCCCATTATACCTGCAATGTAGCAGAAATTGCTGCTTGTCCAACTATTTATGTATATGCCCATGTAGAGAAACTTGACCCTAATAATAATAGTAATTAGGGAAAATCGTACATGTCCACATGAAGGTAGGCTTGGATTGACGGAAAGTATATTTGCCATATCGCAGATTTGTTTTCTTTCTAAAATTTTGAACAATTTTTTTCCACAGTATCATCTATAATACTGAAAATTTTTAACCAACTGTTTTGTCCACATGGAGATTAGGGTTTGAAAATTCATCTTTGGCTGTTTGGGGCCAACTTACTTCAGTTTGACCATTAAAAACACAAGGTTTAAACCTTAAAAATGAAGGAACTTATGGTTTTGACATTTGGTTAACCTTGGGGTCCACAATCTATTCAATGGTTGCTTTGTTGAGCTGAGGTCTCCTCGTGGCTCAAAAGAAGATGACTTTGAAGGCAAACCTCCCTTGATGTCCATGAAGGAAAACCATTCCCTCCTCCTCTACTTGCTATCAAGCTCAGTAGTAGTGTGTTCTACCACTTGCTGTGGAGCTATCAGTGTTCATATGGACACCTACAGGGTACCTATGTCAGTACATGGGGTATGGGTTTCGGTATTCAAGTTCCATTATGTGCACATTCAACAATTGTTGATGCTGTAATTGGCAAGTGTAGTAAATACATTATGATGTTTTTGTTGTCTCATTTAGTACCTTAGGTTTGAATGGACTCTTGATCGGTTCATCTTCAAACAGGAACAACACCTTGCAAAAGGAGTAAGGGAGATGAAGCAGAGACACACGGCTTTGTTCCTGAGTAGAATAGAGAAAGGAGTCGGCCGGAAGTTGCGTGAGAAAGAGCTTGAGATAGAAAACATGAATCGGAAAAACAGGGAATTGGTTGAGAGAATAAAGCATGTGGCCATGGAGGCACAGTCTTGGCACTACAGGGCAAAGTACAATGAGTCAGTGGTCAATGCCTTGAAGGGCAATCTCAAGCAAGCCATTGCACAGGGTGCCGACCAAGTGAAGGAAGGCTGTGGAGACAGTGAAGTAGATGATGCAGCCTCGTACATTGAGTACAATAACCGACCAGGTGTTCCAGGTGGACTGGGGAATCCAGTCTCTAGAAATCAAGGATTGAAGGAGCAGATGAGTTGCAGAGCATGCAAATGCAAAGAGGTATCCATCTTGTTGTGGCCTTGTAGGCATCTTTGCTTATGTAAGGATTGCGAAGGGTTTATCAATGTCTGCCCTGTGTGCCAGTCGGTGAAGACCTCAAGTGTTCAGGTATATATGTCCTGAGATTGGACCAATAATATGTAGAATCTCCAGAAAAAAAAAGTATTTCTTTTTCTTTTGTTCTGGAGTTTGTGACTTTTATCCATGATATGTGGGTTATGTGGAGGAATCACTTTGCGTTCCCATGTATTTTTAGCTGTGTCAGGGCACTTGCTCTTTAGTCTTGGACGCTGTTTCCATTCAATCCTGATTCCATGGTTGAAGTGGAGAAGGTGTTGACTAAGTTGGGCCTGCATTCTGACACTCTGGTTGTGGTAAGCATTTCACATATTTGGTCGTTGGGATATTGTACAAGAACAAATATCATGTCAGTGAGCTGTATACAAAATGACAAATTCCATGAAGTACAGGTGATGTTATCTACGTCTCCAACGTAAGTATGCATCTTCAAATGTAAGTGTTGGTCTCAATAAACCCACCTCCAAGGGAAGAAGTGGGAAAAGAGACTGATGGTTCGAGCATCTAAAGAATGTGAATACTGTATTGAGCATCATGAAGGAGGACCTGCTCTGTGAGACATACACATACACAGACAAAGGTGAGTGTGATTTGATACCAAGACCTGACCACAACCTGCCTAAGGCCCTTGCCAAGCTGAAACCATTTATGTTGATTCTGTGTAGCCCTTTTTTCCACGTTGTTTTCTGTGAATCTCTCTTTCTTTCCTTCATCTCTATAGTGTAATATTTAATTGCTTGGAATACCTGCTCGGCTGCCCTGTCGAGAAATATTTCTTTGCTACACCAGCTCTAGGAACCTCTGTTAGCCTTGCCCCTGATGTTGCCTTGGTGCATCGGTTAAGGTTGCTCCATTGTGATCAAGTGGTCACAAGTTCAAGTCTAGAAACAGCCTCTGCAAAAGCAGTGGTAAGATTACGTACATTATGACCCTTCCCAGACCCTGCAATGGTGAGCCTCGCAGTGGTGGGACTGGGGCATTAGGTACACCCTTTGGTTGCTTTTCCCATATTACTTTCTGAAGCCCCGCTTGGGCCACATTCATTTGCTAGCGTTTCATTCCTATTATCATCGTCGAATTTTGAAAATTAATACCACAAGCTCCTAAAGTTTTAAAAGCGTGTGATTGAAAAAGATGATAAAGATGAAGATGGTAAACTGCCCCCTAACCACTCTCCTGGGTATAAACGGTTACGTACCGAGTATGAGACAGAAAAGTAATATGATTCGTCTCTAAGGACCAGGACTGTGTTCTCAGTTCTCATCCTTACGTGGACAGAAAAAGAGCGGTAATTGGGATTTACAATGCTATGGATGATTTCGTGAACTGCATGAGAGGGTTTGCATGCCCTCAAAAGGCTCAAATTAAACAAGGATGATCAAAGAGTCCTGATGATGTCATAACTTCGGATTATTATCCTCTCCAATTCCCTATAGCTCGGTATGCGGCAGTGTTAGTATGGATGTCGAACATCCATCAGTCTGAACGCAACATAGTCAATGAACTTGGATCATTGGATGTCCAAGCTGCCACATGTTGGGCATCCACACTAGCACTGTCGAGCTGTAAGGAATTGAAGAGGATAATTTTCCCCATAACTTCATGGTATGAAAGTTTTTCCAATTAAACCAAAAAGGATGAGGGAGCGGTTTTCCATTAGCCAAGGTCATCTCTTGACCTAGGTGTTAGTGTTAAGAGGGTATTTGGAACAGCAAAGGGTATTATCGATTTTGTACTATAGAAGGGCAAATATTAATGACCTTAGATGGGTATAATTTTCCTTTAACCCAGATGAACGCAGGTGCAAGAAAAGTTTCTCCAAATGACAAATGCTTTCTACGAAAGAAAACGAATAGGGATATCAGTCATTTTAAGTTTTGGCAAAAGTTTTTAGAGGCAAGCGCAAGCCAAATTGTAAGCTATTTGGAATATTTTTGTTTTTTTTTTTAATACTCATTTAGAATGTTAATGTGATAATTCAAAAAAAGATGGGTATGCATTCAATCAATTGTCCTCCCATATATTCATGAATCCCTGTATATCTCAGCCATCCATGCATTGCCTTGCACCCTAGTCTTGAACTTTTCAATGCTTTATTTTGCAACGTCAATTTAGATTGGTATGAAACTTGAGATGTGAGCAAGGGATCCTAGGGTTCACCTGTCCACAGTAATACAACTCCATCAAGCATGCTATATGTCAGAACCAGCACCTACTTAGAGAACCCTCACCATTGTGCCTACCTAGAAATTCTAGTCCCGAATTGAATTTTCATGTCATTGGCTCATGCAAGCTCCATCTAATTTAAACCAGAAAGCTCAGAATCCCAAATCAAGTGAGGCTTTTGCCAAATCAAGGAAATTGATGAAGTAATGTTTCTTCCATATTACCCTTTACCCTGTGAAAGTAAAACTATGGAAAGGAATGGCTGATTGAATCGCTTCTGCCTTACCTGTTGACTATATTTATTGTTTGTTTGTAAATCGAAGTAAATGGGTTCAACGGTCGATTGGACCACCATCTCTCTTGTTGGGCAAGCACTCCTTTCGAGCAGGATAACAGAAGGCTAATAGGGAATGGAAGAGAGCAAGCAAGGTTTAAGCAGGAGGAAGACAAAAGAAACATGACTGACTCCCTCAATGATATACATTCCAGAAGTAAACACAAACTGATGTTACCCAGCTCTGCATAGAGAATGTTACAGGCAAAAACGATGGGTTAGTGAATTGAGTACCACAAGCATGGGCAATGCCACTTGTTACCAGAATTTCCATCATGCATTTGGTTCTTCAATGGGACAAGGATTCATCAAATTCTTCTCCTGTTGTCCACTCGTGGTTTCTTGAGTGCAGGTTGGGCATCCAGATGCGGGCTTGATTGTATCTAATACAGAGGAAGAATTTTTAAATTTATAATAATTGCTTAAATAATTACAAATGAAGGCACACGTTAGCTTTTCTTACCTTATCAAGCTTGTCCCTGACTAATTGAACCGTCTCATTCATGGATGGGGATGAAAAGTACTCCTGGGATTGATAGAAGACGAATCATTAGTTATTTCTAGAGGACAAAACATCAGTTATTCACTTATTCCTAGGAGATGCAAAGTAATTGAAATCTATTTATTTTCAATAAATCAAGTAAAATACTGTTATATGATGGCAAAAGTTTTTATATGTAGATGGGAATTTAGGGGCACCGTTAATAGGTGAAAAAAATAAAGAAAAGCTGACAGATGATTCGATCATTTACAATGAAAAACCAATTCTCTATATATGCCAGGCTAATCAATATACTGCATTTTTATTTTTCCTTTCCTGCTCATAAGGAATACAACGGAAGTTGAAGACATTAAAAAAAAAAAAATAAGGGGAAAGGCCAAAAACATGTTTTAGAGAAAGTGAGCACTGAGTAGAGATTGTTAGAAGGTTATGATCATCATCACTGCAACTTTTGGCATATAACCAGCTCAAGATTTTGTCAATAAATTAATTGGTCTTGACAAAAGAGGTCCACACTGAGTCATAAGATGATGTGAAGAGGTATAGGTTCCTATCTTGCGTGATACCAAGACATGCGGTTGCCATAAAATTGAAATCAGAGCAATATCAGCCAGGTTATTAACCTAGTCTTTGAAACTCGCCGCAAAACAACTGACACCAGGTTCCATTATTTATGCTGCTCATATCAGCAACCTAAATAGTTTGGTATAACAGATTCACACTTCACAGTGATGATTGTTGTTCAGTCTAAATTTAATGCACTTTTAAGCATAAATGTAGTCATAAGTTGGTATTCAAAATGATGGCTGTTCACTGAACAGCATACTTAATTACAAATGTAAAATACATGGAAAAATACAACAGCATAAGAAAGCTCCATACCCTGGTGGAAGAAGAAGAAGAGTGAAGCTACCATTAACTAGAAAAGAAAAGCCACATACCTGGTTAGATGACACCATCGGAAGGGGTGGATCATTCATGTGACTAGACTGTTCTGATTCGGCATGCTCTCTATAAATAGAAGTTTTTTTGGGGGTTGGTGGTGGGTGGGGTTGGTCCCATTCCATATCAAACCACTAGAAAATATTCCAATTGAGAAAATACAGAGAAAGTAGAAGTTAAACATAATATTCTACCTTTGTTTAGATATCATTTGATGGGGAATGCAATTGGATGGCAGTGGAGCTGGAGACACAAAAGACTCACTAACAACACCTTGGTTATGAGATGTAGGCCCTTTGGTTCTTCCTGCTGTGATAAGGAAGATCATATGAATAAGATGGGACTTCAAAAGAACATCATCACATTAGAAATTTGTTTGGTTATCAAAGATCCTGTTCTTCCCCTCCCAGTCCTTCGCAAAGATTTGCAATTAGGTCACGAGTATCATTCTGAAAAGAAACTTACGATTTAATCGGGCAAGAACTTCCTTTCTCCTGCCTTCTAGTTTTTCCTTTGTGTCAGAAAGGCTCTCAAAATAAGGAGCGTAAGAGACCTGCAGTCTATTCCCATAGAAAACAAACTCATCCAGTTTCCGCTTTGCAAACCTACAACAAATATGACCAAACAGTTCAAACATATGAAACCCAATAATCATACACTATATGATTTTTGTACCTGAATTTTGTAAGTGGAAATGCAACACAGAAATTAGTCAATCTAATGACATGAAGATGAAGAGGAGATGGCCCCTCTCGGCAGCACCTATAACAGCCACATCAAGGCTCAGCTGGTGCCCAAACTAAGTGCACCAGTAGACCCCAGCCTCCCCTACTAAGCACCACATTTCAGCCCAAATAGAGTGTGCCACATGACCCTATACAGTTGTAAAGCTGTTGAGAAATCCCCATCTAAAATAACAATTTTAAAGATTAAAAGATCGCGGAAAGATGCCAATACATGAGGGGTATTTTGACCAAGTTATATTCTGAAATTTGGCATGTGACCAACAAAAATGGTAGTCTACCTATCCAACAGTTGGTTTTTCCAGATCAGTCATCCACAGAAGAAACTGTGTCCATGGAGATTAGCATCACAGCTGACTAAAATGTTTTACTTTCCTGATTTATCTAATACATGAAATCAGATATATTATACGGTATTGTTCTCACGGTGTCTAGGTGACCCAAGGCGTTGGAGGGGGCCTGGACGCAAGGCAATCGCCTAGGTGACCTAGGCGCCTGGATGCCAAGGCAACACCTTGACAACTATGTTATACGGGTAAACAATAATATCTATAAGAAAGACAAATTAATGTGAATCACCTGGCGTTGCTGACCTGTACAAATTTGATCCAGTAAACATCCGTAAATGGTTCGCAGTCTTCTTCATCCATAGGTTTGCACCTAACAAAGGCTACGGAATAAGATAGAATATTCTCAATATACTAAAAGCTACAGGAAAGAAATATCTCAAAGAATTATTACATGGAGGTATCCTCAAAGACTTCAAAGATTAGTAGCAAAAAGAACATAAAGAATCCCCAGAATCAAACAGAAATGCATCAATTTTTTTTTTCTTTTATTTAGGAAATACCCTGAGCTGTCTCAAAGAAGTAAGAAATTATGTGGACTTTCCATATTCGAGATGGACTTACCTCTGGTATCCTTTTCCCTTTCTTCCTAATATACTTCTTTGTGTTGTCAACTATCCCCATCCACCCACACACACATCCCAAAATATAGAGTCAGCTTATCTTGCTCATGATATTGACTAGATGTTGAGCCTCAAAATCAGCTTGTTTGGTTAAATGACAATGAGCAGAGAATAGAAAGGTCCAACTAAAGCTTTGCTAATTTTGATTTTTGAGAAACATGTTCATGTTAAATATATGTATAGAGGAACAAAATCCACTCTCTCATTGCTGGTCTCTTTCAAATATAATTCCTGACTCTTAAGGGTGTCATCAAGCTCATCTATATTGATGGTTGCTCACTGGGTTACCCTGAGCTTCTAGGACTGCAAGTGTTCCGAAGACAGTGATACTGACATCGACCATCTGGAGGGGAACCAACAAGGTTAGTCTGAACCAGTAAGTTCATCAAACACTTCCCTGTGGAAGTAAAGAAACTAGGTGTAGGTTTAGGATGATATGATTCGGTGAGAAAAAGCTTTGGGTAATATTTGAAAATTGGAGCTAATATCATTCCAGAAGTTCTGCAAGAATTAGGGTTATGAGCAAAGAACTGGGGTTCTAGACAAGGAAAATTAGGGTTTATGGTAGAGTTTGAACTAGATTGACAGAATGAGTTAAGAGTTCAAAGTAAGTAGCTAAGAGTGAATGAACAATAACTGCAGAAAAGTGCTAGGATATGAAGAACAAAATTGGGATTCTTGGGTTTGTTTGAAGAATTTAAATAAAAAAATCAAAGAAAAACACTGATGGATTCAATCTAACATCATCGTAGATTTCAGAAACCTACCCAAAACAGGATTGTAAAAGTGCACAACCAGCAAATCAAAGTTCGCGTTATCTCCCAAACCAGAATTCTGATCACTCCCAAAATACTAACAATACTATGTCTCCCTAGGTGTCCTTCAACTCCCCAAAGTTTGGCTCTGATCCAATGGTTGGATAGGGAGATATGGGAGGGAAACCAAAATAGTAACTATGGTTCCAGATTTAGAAACTACGCTGAATCTTTACATCAACACAGTAGATCATCATCAAACTAACAACATATCCTCCACTCATTAGATGGGACAGCATACATAAAACTAGTCTTAATCCAATGGCCAGAATGCATAAACCAACAACCTCATGAAAGTAGTATTGTGGACAAAAGTTAGTAACTACCAGCAACTACCAATCCACTGGACAGATCAGACTCTAATTAACATCGATAACAGGACTTTGTTACCACTTAGAAACACCAAAGTTTTGCAGCGAACCAATGGCAACATGATGTTCAACCAACAACACAACAGTGAACCGCATGTCACCTCTATCAGCAGGAAACTTTAGCATTTCAACATTGATGGAGAATCATAGCAAAGGAATTCAACAATCAGCCAATAGCCAAGAGACAATTCAGTTCCAACAGTCACCTGATGCACAAGACAGACTGGAAAAGAGAGGTTAAGACAAATATTAAAAGAAGATATGGAAGAGCCTCTCATTCCACCTTGCTAGTCTCTCATCAGAACCACTAGCGTCTCACTAAGGTTAACTGTCTCTCACAGGAATCCGGCATCACACAATAACATGAGCAAACAGCCAGCCTAAATCGTGGGCTGTAGTACTGCCCCTCCTTTCTTATTTATTAACTTTAATCAAAGCGGCAAATTGAACCGTCCTTGCGTGGCCTAACTTACCCCCTTACTACTTTGAAGTCTTAGAAATAGAATCCCCTTAAAATAGAAACTAGTAAAGCTTTATAGAATCCAGCCTTCTAAAAGATATAAGGACACTAAAATAAGAAACTACTTTGCAACATAAATAAGTAGTAATCTTAATACAAAATTAGAAACTAATTACTACTAGTAAACCCTCCCCTCACCCCAACCCCAATGCAAGGACCATTAGACTGGTTCTGTTGGACCAACCCTAGACCAAAACTTGATCTAACTCAACCCCCCCAAGTGCTGGACATGATAGCTTGGCTGGCTGGGATTGGCCCGCTGTTTAATGTACCTCCTTTGTTTCTCTCCTTCAATATACATCAGCTCACCCCGGCTTGAAATAAACTCAACCTCAAGTTTTAGAAAGTCGAAGAATCAACTGCTTGTGATGGATGTCCCGTTTTAGTCCATGGCAAAACTCGGGCAGATCTCAGAAGTTGGAAATGTAGTTCTAAAGGCAATGAGTCCTCTCTTTGAAATACTCGGGTGGAATGATGAAACCTCCTCGCTTGGCTTGGCAGCTATTCAGTGGACTGTCCTGCATACCTGGAATCGAGAGTACATTGTTTTCCTTGTTTTTTGATCAGTCATACAAGTTTGGTTAATAAAGAGAAGTTGTTACCTTTGAATTTGACAAGGGTTTGCACGCCACTCATGCTTTTCAAAATAATTAAAGGGAAATTTTCACGTACCTCCACTGAGGTATCATGTAATTACAAAAACACCCCTCAGTTTTGGAAAATTCTGTGTGCCCCCCTGAGGTTCTTAAAAGTTAACACATGCCCCATTCTGTTAGTTTAAGACTAACAGTATTAAAATCAAGGGGTAAAGTGACAAAAATGCCCTTGCAAGGGAAAAAAAAACTGCAACTCATCTTCCCCAAATCTTTAGGGTTTGAAAAAAGAGAAGATGAGTTGCAAGTTTTTTCAAACCCTAAACGATCTTCCGGTTCTGAAGAACACCTGAAATCCAACCATCCTAGTGAGAGTAGGACTAATGTATCGCAGGGACAGAATCTGAATTCAATTTGCAGGATGTAGGACAGGAATTGAAAGACAAAATTTCAGTATTGGAACAAGAGATCAAGAGGACAGTACCTGGGCCTCCCACCACAAGCTATTGACTGGAGTCACCATCAATCAACCTTGATTCACCACAAGGAGAAACTCCCCATGCATGGAGCAGAAAAAACAACTTCTCTTCTCAGCAAAACAAAATCGTGGGCTAATGAACCCTTTATTTATAAAATCCCATAAAGCAGAATTGGAGTCAAGCTGGGAAACCCCCTAGTCAAATCCTTACAACTTGGCCAATCCTCTTTAAAATCTAAATAACCTGTAAAAAGGATACCCAAGCCTTTAAAGACTGGGCACACTAGGACTGGAACGAACTTCTTGGACTTCCTAAGCTGGTAGGTCTTCAATTCTGCATCACATCCTTAGTTAAGGAGAGAAAGCTCAATGTAAATAAAAACTAAACACCACATGATCAATGAGGTTCAGATGCTGAGCTACAGTTAGACTAGAACTGTTAGATGAATGACTCCACTATGAAAATAATTTGATCACTATACACCCTAGATGGCATTTGACATTACTATTGTAACAATATGCCATAACTTATATAAGCAGGAAGAACTTCCACTTCTATACTTATCACCGGGTAAGGGGGAAAAGGCACAAATAGAAAATCTTACTCTTCTATCTCCCCATACGATCCAAACAATTTCAACAGCTCATCGCCGCATCCTAATGCTGGTACATTCCTAACTATCAGGTACCTGCCAAAGATTTCAACAAAAAAAAAAAAAAGAGAGAACAATCTGGTTAGGGTTAAGTTAATGAGGCATTGAACAAAAGATTTATGTGTTGTTCGTCGGGAACAGAATAAAATAAACGAAGAAGACCAAACAATGAAAGAGAACATTAGGGTTAATGTAGTCACAAGAGTTCGAACCTTTGATTCCGCCACTTCAACCCAGTTCGACGTCGATTTCAACAAGAATTCTCAAAATGAGAAAGTGAAACCAAAATTTTCCGAAAATAAATAAATAGGAGATTTTTTTTTTGGGTGGGGGAAGGGGGAGATAGAGATAGAGGGAGAAGGAATTAAAAGTAAACCTTGATTCATCGCAAACTGTATAGACGCGAACGGCAGGAAGCTCGTCTTTGTTTCGCGGCATTTCTTCACATGGAGGGAACGGTTCGAAGTTTGAACAGTGACGGGGAACTTCTTGGCTTCATCGTTTCCCCTTTTCTGTTTTTTCACCGACTTAGAGTTTCTAACAAGATAACCGCCTCCATTCTAATATAAGGCGAAATTTCTATAAACCCCTCTACTTGTTCATAATTATTCAAATTTCCCTTGTCAGGACTACTTTTCTCTGTCTTTCAAAAAATAATAAATCTTACCTCTTTTTCTCCCTCAAACTTTAAATCCTAAATTCTCCTGCTCCTTCTAAATATGGTTAAAGTGAATCAAACCAGGTGTAATTCCTTGGGTCGACCAAGAGGATTGGAATATATGAACAACAGACTCCGGCAAAGTTGGATGGTTCTGTTGTGAGGGAGGGGGAGATAGAGAAACATAGCATCGAGGGATATAGAAAGAGGAACATGGGGAGGGCCGAGGGGGAGAGCAAGAAGAGAGGGAAACTTGAAAATAAAAAAAGGAAGGGGATCACTGCAAGGTTACGTGGTCCCTACACCAACGCAATGGGCTAATGAAAGCACATGGGGCATTTGATAGGGTGGAATTTTTCATTTCACGAAAGTGGGGTTACCCTTCTCGTAACTAGGTGCAGACGGCCACATAGCTTGACTACTTTCTTTTTCCCATAAAATATAACATTTTTCAATTGTTTGGCCTTGATAAGCTTATCAAGGCGATGGTGCCACATGGAATGATGATATAGTATTTATGATTGTTGGAACTAGCACATGCCTTAAATTAGCTAATCAAATACTCTCCAATGTATTGGTATGCATTTTCATGTATACCCATGAATGTTTATGATACTCTAACCATTAATTACTATACACTCTCCCCCAGTCCCAATTTCCAAATCCTTTATTTTATCACTTGACACATTTTTTTTGAACTGAGATTATACATGTGAGTAGGAAACCTTTCAAGTCTATTTGCATGTAAGAATTGGGTCATTTCATTAGATTTTGCTGTTTAAATAATCCTGTTTAGTACTCATTCGATCGTAGGATGTTAGATTGTCAGACTTAATATCCAATGCATGACAAACCAATAAGAGCCAAATTTTTGTGTACAAGTAGGGTCCCATGGTACTTTGATTATCTATCAAATTTGAACTCAATCAGAGTTGATCATATGAAAATACTTAGATTTGCATAAACATCCTTCCATGTGACATATTAGATAGTCACTCCAAAGAAGCTTCCATGGATGTACTATGAAAGTTGCTTCCATGGGTGTACCATGGGACCAAGAAACTTTACCTATTCTAAGTATATAAATATAAGACAAGAGATCACTATCTGATCATGTGGTTCCTGTAAACGTGGGGCTAATGAGAAAGTGCGCAGGGTGATCAATAGGATGTGATTTCTGATTTTACAAGGGGTGGGATGGTAATTTCGCGTGCCATATTTATGTGCATAGATGGTTTACTATTTATAAACACAAAAACAGAGAGAGATCGGGGGAAAAAAATTCCCTACAAAGTTTTTAACCATGACTACCTCTGCAAACGTTTCTAAAGGCTATTTTTCTCATCTCATATGTGCCGCCGTTGTACGCTTCTGAAAAACAATCTACCAATCCAGTGACTTAAACTCGGTATTCCCTTTCCTGCATAATTGAAGTAAAATTTCTTAGAGTTATGACGCAGCAATATAAAAATTGATTACTTTATTCCTTTCTTTCGGTAAACATCAATACAGATTTTTGTATTTTTTGAGCAATTCGATATGTACCCAAAAGGCGTTTCCAGTCGCCTTCTTGATGGCAGCTGAGGAAGTTTAGTTTGGCAACTCTGTCATTTTAGGGTTTTTTAGATTTTGTTAAAAGGGGTAAGTACTGGTAGGTGGGCGACATCAGGGGATTGCATATGTTCCATTTACTTTTATTTCTGTTAAATCTCTCGCTTTATTTCGGCTGGAGAAAAAAATAATGGAGATCTCTGCATTTACTCTCTCTCCCTCGACGCCATTTCTCAATACCAAAAAATTTACAAACCGGAGCTCCTACCTTAAATTCAATCCGATTTCGCTCTCTTCATCGAATAGATCGCTTGATCTCAACCCCATCCATGGCCACTCTGATTTGGCCGCTCATAGATCGTCTCCAATTTGTTCCTCTTCGCGTTTCAGCACCTGGATATCTGCTCGACCTTTCGTCTCCGATCGGTGGAAGCGGGATTTTCGGGTGGAAGCTACGTCGATTCCCAAAAATGCTGACGAGAGCTCGAAATCGAGCAGTTTGATCCAAACGTTGGAGATTGCGCTTATGTTTGGCCTCTGGACTCTTTTCAACATCTACTTCAACATTTATAACAAACAGGTTTTTTTTTTGCTCTTCTTGATTGATGAATTTTTTTCTTCAACAATAGATTTGGGTTATAATTAGGACTCTAACAGTCTAACCTTAATCACATTAATATAATTTATCACACCTATGATTAACGCTGTTTTAGAATCATTGAGAACATAATAAGTAAAACGATATTAAAAAAAACAAGTAAAACGAGAACTATTTGTGAGCCATAGGATCAAGTAAATATTTGGAAACAAAATGGTATCCATAAGGTATCGGTATAGATCGGCTGTATCCGATAAATTGACCCTTTATTCTCCTTTAAAAGTGGATTTTTTGACAATTTTACCTCTTGTCCATATCATGTCACCGATATGGTATCAGCATGGTATTGGGAGAATCGTTATCCCCTCCAATTCGATGCCCCCTCCGATTCCTCCAATTCTTCTCATGGGGGCAGAAATGACCATTCTACCCCCTATCGGAAAACACTGCCCAAGGTTGGGTCCACTCCCCCTATTAGAGGAATTGGAGATGCCTACGAATTGGAGGTGATAATTATTCGGTATTGGAATCAGTCATGTGCCGATGCCTCAAACCATAATGGGTATCGAAAAGGTATTTTGGATCATTTGGATCCTCTATTGTCGAGCTGCCTGGCGTCGAGACACAACGAGGTGGTGAATGATTGCCTTACCCCTGCTCGGGTAAGGCGGTCATTCCCTGCCTCACTATGTCTCGACAGTACCATCCTGCTGGGCAACTCGACAATAGAGGATCTGAATCATACAAAAACCTAGGAAGTGTGGTGGGTGAACCTTGTTATATGGGTGGAGAAATTTTTTGTCGTTTTAGATTTTAGTAAGAAACTGCCATCATACCATGCGCACTGTGAGGCCCGTTGCAAAGTAGAATCCGACCCTGCGTCATGGCTACGTTCATGATTCATTAGTGAGCGTGGGCTGCGTGTTGTCCTTCCTACCAAACACATTAGTCCAATTAAAGATTTCCCCACACTATTACATTAGAAAAGGAAAGTGGGGCACGACGGAGATTCGGTAGACATATTCTGTTTTCATACCCCACAGACCAGATTCCTTAACTCTGAGAATGAGTTCGGCATCATATTCTAGGTTTTTCCCTTCCGATTCCCTTTTTACTGATATATCCCTTTTTATTTTATAAATGGTCCCAATTTGTTCAAAGATATATATTATTAGGAATAGGGTTTCCAAAAGGTAGGATGGCCCTTAGATAGCGTGGGACCATTGAGAGTGTATGTAGAAACATGAATAGGAGTGAGATTTTCATATTTCATGGGGGCATGGTGATATATTCACGCCCTTCAGTGTAAGGGCTACATTGTCTTTAGAGAATCTTTTTCCTTGCAAATATACATGTGCATATTATCCATGGATCCCAATTCATGCCTGCTATGCACCTTTTATGGCATCGACTTTCTTGTGGTTGTGGAGGATGAAGAAAATAAACAATGCTTCAATTGCGAAGGAAATTGTAGTTATAATCCCAATTGTTGGCATCTTACTACCCTTGTTATTGGCAAAGAGGTGAATGGGGGAAAAGCAGAAGTAGGTGAAGCAAATAGTACTTTGTTGATGATGATTGGTGCCATCGCCAATTTGATGTTTTTCTTCTTCCTTTTTCTTTGTTTTATGAGATTTTATCTTTATCTTCAGAGTGTTCTCGAATTTTTATCATCTCCAATTCGTTGTCCGTTTCAATTCCCTCCAATTTCTCACATAGGAGTAGAAATGACCACCCTACCCCACCTTGGGCAGTGTGTTCGGACAGGGGATAGGGTGGTCATTTCCACTCCTATGTGAAGAATTGGAGGAAATTGAAGCGGGCAGAAATTGGAGGTGATAACGATTAGGGTGTCCCTCCTTCCGCTTTCTTCTTGGACACCGATCGTAGTGTGGACTAGCATCACATAATGTTACTAGGAAGGAAGTTGTGCCATGGAAGATGCATCAAGTTGTGACCCTAATCTAAAGCTTTAGATTGTAGATAGATGGGCAAGAGATCGCTATTTGATCGTGTGGCACCTATACTACCATGGGATCAATACACGTACAGAACATTTGACAAGTTGAGATTTTTCAGTTTACTAGGGGTTGAGTAGTAATTTAGCACGATTAAGCACAAAGACCACGCCACCAGTTAGCGGTTCTTTAATTTCTTAGTATTATAATACTAGTAGTGTGTACATCACTTTCCCTTTAACAAAGAGAAATATTACAGCCATTGTACTCGGGGTGCAATCAGACTGGATTGGGAATCTGCATCTGCTCTACTATCTTTTCATTCTTATTTTACAAGACTTCTAACCAAAAATGGCCTGAAATAAGATTCGAAACAGCGGTCCATGCATTGTAATATGGGAAAATATTCTTCGTGGAAAGTAGCCGAGGAGGCCATACCCAGTCACAGTGAGGGCGAACTGACTGTCCCATGCTGACACGCTTTCATTGACTGCCCCGAGTGTGGCCTACAGTAAGAAGGTGTCAATCCGGTACCAAAACCGTATATCGAATCAATATTGTATCGAATACAATTCGATATAGTACTGATATGAAAAAATGGTATTGTATTTGGTATAGTTTGATATCGATATGGAAGATAACACCGTTGATACATATCGATACTGTACCGAATTAAAAACTATATATATACAATTATATGTCTATATATATATGTATTTATGTATTTTATATATATAATAATTTATATATACAATATAACATATTAAATAAATAATATATCTCATATTATATGTAATAATTTTATTAATTTATATATAAAATATAACATATTGAATACCATATATAGGTATAATACTGAATACTATATTGAATATCATACCATATAAAAACCATACCAAAATTGTACCGATTCGGTACGATATCGAAATGGGAAATTCACCATTTATCTGGTATGGTACGATAACGATATGGAGTACTTGACTTATGTATCATATAGAAACCATACAAAACACCGGTACCGTACCGGATTGACACCGAACGCTCCTCCTTTGTGGTATTCATGGCCTGAAATAACACTTTCATGCGTTTTACGATAACGTCGAGCTTAACTTAGTAGCATTTTAACGTGTTAAAAGTCTTGAAATGACAAAAAAAATAGATTAATTATATTTGAGCTGATTTATTTTAAATCACAAAATACCCGTCTTTTCCGAAACCTGTGAAACACTCGCTCGCTAGTTCTCTCTCTCTCTCGACTGAGAAGAAAATGCAGAGGTCTGCATTTGCTCCGTCTCAACCCCATTCATGGCGACTCTGGCTCACCCGCTCATAGATTGTCGCCACTTTGTTCCTCTTCGCGTTTCAGTAGATGGATTTCTGCTCCACCCCTCGTCTCCGATCGGGGAAAGAATGATTCTCAGGTGGAGGCTACCTCGATTTCCGAGAATGCTGGAGCGAGCGCGAAATCGAGCAGTTTGAACCTGGACGTTAGAGCTCGGGCTTCTGTTCGAGTTCTGGTATATTTTCAACATCTACTTCAACATTTACAACAACAGGTGTTTTTTTTTTTTTTGTCCTTTCGATTGGTGAACTCTTTGTTGTTACCTATATCATCGTAAGAAATGTGTCTCACTTTTTCCAGTCGCCTACAAAATTGAACTTTTTAGCCGAGTCTATTTTCTCTTTCCCTTTTTCCTTTCTGAATTTCTCTGTTCTTCTAAACTGCGAAAAGGTCTAGTACTTTATTATGACCAGGAATTTATATTTAATAGCATGTGAAAGGAAGATCATATGATTCGTTGTAAATCACATTTGCTTCCTGCTTTTGTAGAGTAAGTAAGATATATACATGGAGCGCAAATCTGTTCTTTAGTAAATAAAATTTGCATTATTCCTAGTTACTTGGTTATCATAGATGAATTGTTATTTACTTGTGAGTTGTGATGCCTTCAAGAACATAAGCGAGAATTGATTTTTTTTGGTTTTGGTCCCTAAAAAACTTGATCCATTAAGCTCTTGAATCTGGTTGTCATTGGTTTTCTTATGGGGGAAAAGAGTGTGGAATAATACTAATATTACCTATTTGTACAGGTTCTGAAGGTTTATCCGTTCCCAGTAACTGTCTCCACCTTTCAATTCTTTACAGGGACTGTGCTTGTCATTTTAATGTGGGCATTTAATCTCTATAAGAGACCAAAAGTTAGTCGTTCGCAGGTATATCATTATTGCATCAGATAATTGCTTGATCATATTGTCATATGGAATGAGTAGTATCATGAGTCTTTGATATTTTTTTTTTGTGAATGTCCATGTCACAGCTTGTAGCAATCATACCGTTGGCCTTAGTGCACTCATTGGGAAACCTATTCACCAACATGAGTCTTGGAAAAGTTGCTGTTTCTTTTACGCACACAATCAAAGCTATGGAGCCATTTTTCTCAGTTCTGCTCTCTCTCTTGTTTCTTGGGGAGGTAAACGGATTATATTCTTCGTGGTCCATCATAGTGTTGTTATCTTGCTTGGTTAAGAGTATTGTTAGTCAGTAAATATTATTCTTTTTTCTCAAGTGTCTTATCGTTTTAAGTTGTTCCTCTTCTGATTTTGTCATTCTCTGTCCATGCAGACGCCCACTGTCTGGGTTGTGGGTTCCCTTGTACCAATTGTTGGTGGTGTAGCATTGGCATCTCTAACAGAAGCCTCTTTTAATTGGTAAACTGTTCTATCTTTAGTTTATCTTATCTTAGAAACATTGACTAGCATGTACATCTTCCTGCGTCAAATATTCATTCTACAGTACTTCAATTTCGAATATGTTCGGTAATTGTTTCTCAGACATGGTTGAAGTGAATATGACCTCTCGATTCTGTTTCGTGAAATAGGGCTGGGTTTTGGAGTGCAATGGCTTCCAACCTGACTAACCAGTCACGTAATGTCCTCAGCAAAAAGGTCATGGTTAAGAAAGAGGTACCTATATATCCAAGATGCAAGTGTTGTTATCCCCAAATATTTTTTCTTAAGCACCAGAACACTAGTTACTGCTGTTGCATTTATTCAGTGCGAAAAGCTTGCATGCTTTTCTTGATTAATGATGCTGAAACAATTCCATTGGCCAATTCCCTTATTTCTCTCAGTTGCTATTGCTCTTTTAGCTTGTTTAATATGTTTTCATTGGACTTGGCCTTTAATCTGCTATCTATTCTTAAACAGGAATCCATTGACAATATCACTCTTTTCTCAATAATAACGATCATGTCATTTATCATGTGTCTCCCTCTGACTCTCTTCATGGAAGGTGTCAAGTTTACTCCTGCATACATGCAAGCTGCTGTAAGTACTATCTTAAAAATGAGAAACTGCTATATATTTATTTATAATTTGGTTTCATATTCGGAGGACATCTTACATAAAATGGATTCCATATTTTTATTTTGGTGTTTTAGGGCTTGAATGTTAAAGAAGTATGCCTGAGGTCTCTACTTGCTGCTCTCTGTTACCATGCTTATCAACAGGTAAGTTCTTCCTTGATTTGCTGCTTTTGTTTATATTCCTAGTCTGGTGGTGCAACTGAGTGTTTATGCTTTTGGCTTGCTAATGCTAGCCTGTATCCGATGGCTGCTACCTCAATATGAAATTCTGAATATGAGAAAATATGGACCGCCTTGCTTAAAGCTTAATATTGAATCCCAATAGCAGCATGCTCTACTCATTGTGTGCCTTTTACTTTCCCAGTTTTCTTTTAGTTTTGTTTTATAGTTCTGTTGTGTGCATAAAATGTTTTCTTCATATTAGGATAGAGTTAGACTGTTACTCTGTTTAATACCATGAGGTAAGAAGGCTAAGGTCTCAACAAGGACTAGAGACTTAAATAACTGGACCTTCATGAATCTTGAAAATACTACCCTGCACCAAAAGTTTCAGGATTTGCCAAAGACTCCTGTGAAAAAGAGAAAAAAAAAAAAAAAAACTTCAACTCGAGTAGGAGCCCATCATGGACCAAACATTTTTTTCCTCATTATAAACAGCCAAGCAGTAGCCAATTTCTGATAGGTGCTGAATACTTCCACCATTGCTGCCCCATTGACAATCTAGTAATAATCTTGTTGAGGCAAAATGAAATTGCTGAATTGAATGGAATATTCCCTAATTTTTGGGTCTGAATAATCTTCTTCATATTTTCCAAAATCTTCACTTCACATTTCTCGGTCCACCATTATGGGCACCTTCTTGATGGTAGACCATAAAATAAATACTGTATTTGGGTTTACTCTGAAGTTTTAGTTCACAAGGTAATTTGAGCCTATAAATATATTTCATGGCTGAGGCAAGGCAGAGGAAATCCCGCACCTGACTGCCTACTTGGTGGGCAAGGACAACTATCTGCCTGCTGGATTTAGAAATGCACTACTACTAGTCTACTGCTACTGGAAGTGGAAAAAGATAACCAGTAAGCTCTCCATCAATATAGAACATAGTTGTCATGGCATATAGGTGGCCCAAGGTGTTGGAGGGGGCCTGGACACAAGTTGCCCATCTAGGCAACCAACGTGACCATAGTTGTCAAAGCATGATGATGGCTTCCCCTTTTGAACTGCTAGGGCTGGGTGAAGAGTAAAATTCCCATTGTACCGTCACAGCTTGGTAATGAAAGCAACCTGAGATGTGAACACGAAAAAGTGGAAAATCACCCAAGTGCCCTTGCATCCAGACAAAGACAACATATACTGTGGGACAAAGTAAGGTTACAATTTTTTGTAACCTTCTTGGTTACAAACAGATGGACCTTTTTTATACAGGACTTTATTGTTCTTTGAGGAAAATGTTTTTACTTTAAGCTGATGGTACTGATGGGACAGCTAGAAGATAACTTTGGAGATTTTCATTCCTCGTCGACATCACTGGCATATATTTCCATTACAGAAAACCTCTACTCAGCTCATAAGACTTCCTTACCCAACTAAACAGAGTCAGCTACACTAATCTTATTGCCAATTCATATCTGTTTTTAAGCCATGAATAGGCCATTCATGTCTCTCGAGGTCAGTCGAGTCTTCCCCTTGTCTTCTAGCTTCTCTAAGTTATACCATATTACCTAACTGCACAAGTTGGTTAATAAACTTCTCCCTGGTCCTGCCCTCTACTTTTTTATTACTTCTCAACTAAACTGCCATGCATATGAGCTCTCACATCATTAGTACTCTGTGTGAACTCTTTAAACAAGGAACCCGACATATGTGATCCTATTGCTAGGCACTTGTATTTGTTTTCGGTCTGGGGCCTGCCAGGATATTGAACTTTGGTGTATACAATTTGCTCCCTCTTGTTTACCTGGTTAGACGATCAAGAGCCTTATGTGTGCTAAGATCAGTTTTATAATTTTATCCACCAGAATAATGAGTGAAAAGGCTTGCATTCATTTATCTGGGAGGAACACAAGATGCAAAGAAGAGAATGTATCTTGGCAATTTGTTGTTGAGGCAGACCAAGAACTTCTAAACATAACCGAAGCTTTTGTTTTTCCAAAAAATCAGTTAAGCCAATTTCAACATCATGTAATGTTAATCAATATTTGCACTGTTCTTGAGAACTGAGGATTATATTGGTTCGATTCTGGCAGGTTTCTTACATGATATTACAGAGGGTGTCCCCTGTTACACACTCTGTGGGCAACTGTGTGAAGCGGGTAGTGGTCATTGTGACCTCAGTTCTCTTCTTCCAGACTCCGGTCTCTCCCATCAATTCCCTTGGTAAACCTCCCATACTCAGTTCTCTTCTAACAAGGTTCTCCCTACTTCCCTGTTTTCTGAAGAAACAGCTGGCTTTGATTGCAGGAACTGGTGTGGCTCTTGCAGGAGTATTCTTGTACTCTAGGGTCAAGCGGATAAAACCAAAGCCCAAAGTAGCATAAGTTATAGGAGAGAGTATCTGTAACTACTACAATCAGGGAACAAAATCTTCTATCATAGTTAGTATTTAAGTTTAGCTGGGTCATGTAGAAGAATGTTTGTCTTGTCATAGCTTTTTATTCTTTCTCCGCTTCTCTCAAAATTTTCTGTACAGGGCTGGATTTGGAGCCAAAAAGATTCTTCTCTAATTTCAGTTCTTGATTAGTTGTATTGACTGAAGCAAGAGATGATCTACCGATGATATTTTGTTGCACACTGAGCCATGGGACACACTGTCAATATTTGGTGGTTCTCACTTAACGCACCTGAATCCAATTCTTCCTTTCTGATGTTGACTTGGATCTTGTCCAGCCGTTGCGGGAGCTGGACCTTCCAGCCCCGCTAAACGAAAGGAAAATTAGGGATGGGATGGTCATTTCATATGTGGGGTCTAGGTGGGATCCGAATGATTCCATTGCCCCCACTTTAATGGTTATTTACAAACAACCCAGTTCAATTCTGGATGGCGTGGCCTATGCAGACAACCGACCATCAGGGGAAATTTCCATTTGGGTTTCTCAATGAAAACACCATTTAGTTGGAATAAAGCCGAAGACTTAAAGTATTAATAAACTTACAAACTTCAAAGCAGAGAAGAATTATGACTAAGATGATTGATATCATCCTTCAAACAGAAAATTATCCTCTCCAATTCCCTATAGTTCAGCAATGCAGCAGTTTTAGTGTGGATGTCTGACACGTAGCAGCTCAAATATCCAATGGTTTGAGCTCAACACAGGAGGGCCGATTCTTGAGTTCTTGGGACTGATTCTATACTGCGTTTTCAAACCTTGGGTGAGATAAGGAAGATGAGAAAGACAAGTGAAATCAATGCGTTAGGTGCCTGTGAAAGAGCAATGGGAGGTGATATAGTGATGTGGATGGTGATGATGGCGTAGAGAAGGTGGACAGTGAGGCAAAACAAGTGGAAGCGAGAGGAGGGAAATGAGTCCAGAGTTGCAGGGGTTGGGTGAAGGAAAGCATGAGAGAGAGGGAGAGAGAAGAGGAAAGGATTTAGTGTTTGGTGATGCCGACGGAATCGGATGTGGTGACAAGTGAGAAGCGACTGCTGATATTGTAATATCCATGTGACATTCGGACCAGCGGAGAGGCACCACTTTGGTTTAAATGTGGGCAGAGGCCTTGAATGCAGACACAAGGACCTTTATCCCGTGAGGTTCGCTGACTGATACGGTTGTGTGGTTCCTCTCATAGGAGGGCTAAAATGACCATTTCAACCCCTAACCGAACACACTGCTCGAGTGGGGTCCACCTCCCTTTATTAGAGGCACTAGGGAACCGTACCAGGCAGGGGAACCGCAGATGAGAAAAATTCCTTGAATGCACAGAACATAAGGCCCATGGTGCTTCTAATCTTCTATACATTATTTTGGGTGATTAAACTATATTCAACGAGGCCTAAAAATCTCTCTCTCTTTCTCTTTCTCTCCAGCCAAGATCACCAGGAACTGAATACGATAAGGCTGGACTGAGAATTGAAGATGACACAGAAGACCCCCAGCTTGAAGTAGAAATTTAACGAGGAACCGAAATCAAAACCTGCATGTTCGTCTTGTTTTTCATGTAGGGAAGGAATTGTTGAGAAGGAACAATCGGAGACGGAGAAGATCCATTGCATATAATAATAAAAAAAGAAAAACCTTGGAGAGTTGAAACTAATAAGTACTAAAAGAAAGTTTTATTCAAGGAACATTGGTCAAGAAGTGGAAATTTTCATTTGCGCTTCTCAATGGAACCACCATTTAGCTAAGATGGAAACACCATATTTCTCAAAATCCTGTTCTCGATTTTAAGAAATCTAAATAACTGTCTATAGATTTCTCTACATTAAAACATAGAGAGATTTGTCCATCACTAATATTTCATTCTATCAAAACAACTATCGATAGGGCCGACAAGAGTGTGTTGGAACTTGGAGGAGCTTCAATGAAACATGTAGTTAAGTGACGCCAACAATCGAGGCATCTCAGATGATGTTGCACTGTTAGAGCAACACCTCTAGCAGTAGCATCCGGTACAAGCTGGTACAGGAAAAAAGTAGAGGTTAAGGGTTGCAACCATATATATCGAAGCTATCCACTAGATTAACATTCTTCATGGAGAAGGGGAAAAACGTGAGTTAAGTCTTGATTAGGTTTGACTTGCCCAAGTCACCAGGTTTTGAGGAGGGCAACTCTTGTTGGAAATCTTGATTTTCCAAGTATGAGTTCATTACATCAGTTAGATGGGTATAATGAGGGAATTTACATAAAAAAACAAGAGAAACCAAATATGAAACTAGATCTCAATAGCATCATCTTCTCAATAGCATTTCGTTAGTAATTTCATTTATAAGGTATATCTTACTCTCTTTTTTTTTTTTTTTTTTTTTGAGGAACGGGTGGGGTTAGTATCTTTGAGTGCTTACCTTTCACAAGCTTAATGTGTTAAACATAATTAGTTACAATCCACAAAAGCATAATAGGTAAAGAAAATGATTATGCCAAACTCTCCACAGAGAATTAAGAAACAAATGTCAAAACATTTCTAACAAAACCAATATTTTCTATTTTATATATCCTTCACCACCCTTCCCTCCCCTCCCCCCTCAAAAAAAAAGAAAAGAAAAGAAAAGAAAAGTTTTTATTCTATTATTTATTTCCTTTTTCTCCCTACAATACCTACCCATTCTTCTAACTACTGTACTATACTATATATTATAATTAACTTCACTTGACAATAAGAAAACCTATTTACTATCTTATTCTTCTTCTCTTCCATCCCCCTCAACATAACTTCTTCTTTTTCTTTGACAAAGACCCTTCTATAATCATTTTAAAACTCTTAACAGGTTTAAAAGACAAACAAACATATCTGGGTCTACTTGGAAATGAAGCATCATTTGGAAAAGGCTTGAGTGATCATCTCCACCAAGTCCATATCCCTTTTCGTCTCACATTGCAGCAGTGAATCCATATCCAATGGCATTTCCATCTCGAAATTTTTTTCATCAACGACAGATGTCCCTGGCATCTCATCAAATGTAGACAAAAGACTGTAATTCTCAGGAAACGTCATCGTATTGATGAAAGAAAAATCTGAAATGTTAAAGTCATAATTGGATACTAAGCCATCTCTTGCAAAAACTTCAACATTCTCTGCAAGCTGAGTTGAAGGTCCGATCATGGCATGAAGAGTCGGGGTGTCAGCATCGGTACATGCATTACTTTTATTATTTGTAGTATTTGAAGTTTCAATCAAGCTGTTGATGTAATCTTGCAGAAGAGAACTTGATTCTTGATGTTTTGAGCTTTGAAATCTTCGCCTTGATAATATCTTTCTTTTGGTTGTATTCCAGTGGTTCTTTATGGAATTTTCAGTCCTCCCGTTCAACTTCTTTGCAATTTCTGCCCATTTGTTTCCTAATTCACTATGAGCCTTAATTATAATTTTATCCTCTTCCTCACTCCATTCACCTTTCTGCAAGTAAAACACACTTACAATTATTACTGAGAAAAAAAAATTTACAATTTATCTGTTTATATTACCATGTAAAAGCATGTTTGTATCCAATGATGAGATGAAAGTACATGGTGTAAAACTATCAATTTTGGACTTATATGCTTTAATAATGTATTTATCCACAAATAATTGACTCGTAGACAAACGGCGGAGCGGTCAATGATTCCATAAGTACATTCCATAGTACGCGACATATAAAAAGGAAGCTAATATGCATACAATGGTGTACAATGTGTTTATGTGTGTTGGATTCAATGAATTCCATGTATGAAAAATAAAAACAAAGAGGAAGCGGAAGAAGAAGAACCATGATGTTTGGCTTCAGATGATTATTCCACCTTTCCCTGCACTGTTTTCCTATTCTGCCTTTTAACTTGTGAGCAATTTGAGACCAGTTTTTCACCCCATGCTCTTGCACCAAATGCTCTAAAAGTCTGCACATAAAAAGTTTTGTGATCGATATTTGTTTTTAAAGAAGAAAGAAAGAAAGAAAGTAATCAAGAATTTTTTGGGATGAAAACTAAACATTCTATACAAGACGATTCATCATTCATGATAAGGAAAAATGGGGAAAAAAAAAAAAAAAAAAAAACTTTTTACCTATCTTCTTCAATTGTCCATTGCCCTTTGATCCGATTATCCTTCTTTTGCACTTTGTCTGTCATCATGATTGGAAAATTCTTTCTAGCCATGTTGATATTCCTACAAAATCTATTTTCTGTAGTAATGCATGTCATCTGCTCAGGCAAACATGTCACGTTAGGCAACACGAGTTCTCGAAAATTCAAAGAAGGGTTCCTATCTTGGGCAATCTCGACCTCAGGCGCGATTCTAGGAGGGAAATTTATGGAGGCCCAATTTTGAAATTTCTCCACTGGAACGCCATGTATAAGGGGTACTGAATCTGAGATATTGAAATTCGAAGAAGATTCATTCGCTAATGTTTCAAACTGCTCGAAATAGGAAGAACCAACCCCGAATTTTGAATTTGGCAATAAACCATCAACATGAAACTGGTCATTTTGGTAGAAATGTTGGAGATATCCCTTTGATGAGCAAGCATCTAACGGGAATCCATCTCCAAATCCCGGTTTCATGTAATTTTTCGACAAAGTTGTTTGTGGAAAACTGAGATCTTCTCTGTATTTGGTATCAAAGTCCATGGGAGAGAGAATTGGAGAGAGATTGATAAGAGAGCAACAAAAACCAAATAAAACGACTAGAGTGGTTTTGGAGTTGTGGGTTGTCTTTAGTTCCTTCCTAATACTTTATAGGAGGGAGGGGGTGTCACTTATTCCAGTTGTTGATTCATAGCCGTTGATTTTCTTGTTTACTGAGATGATTGGAAATAGAAGATAGTATTGATTACTGTTAAGGGCATTAAAAGCAATAAATGATTGCGTTCTTTGGAAGAATTTATTTTGGGGGAAGTTTTAGTCAAGGGATTCCATATGGCAGCTAAACAAATATTTTAGGACAATTTAAGGAAATGTACGGTGTACGGAGATTTATGACAGAATATTTAAATTATTTTTTAATATAAAATTGACATATGTTTAATTAAATCTTTGCTGGAAGGTGATATAAAAATCTTTTTCCAAATATATAGCTTGACCAAACCTTGAAACTAATAACTTGATTTGTTGGTGAATTTTTAAATTATTATATTTTGGAGCAATTAAGACCCATTTATCGCTATATAAAATTTTTTGAATAACAATTTTGGTAAATGAATCTTCAACTCCAATTACGAATTCGACGAAACTGCAACAAGAATAAATGTCAAAGTCATAGGTGGGCTGAGTTGTGTTAGTTGTCATTATATGTAAGATCGACCAATAATAGAGCTAATGGTGCAACTAGTAAAAGCATGAATGAACCTCCAAGATAAAACAACCCTATAGTATTCGCTAATAGTTATACACATACCACCCCTGAGGTTTGACGAAAGGATAATTTTAACCCCCAGGTTTTGGTAAAAATTTGCTGCGAAATTGCCCTTGCAACCCCTCCCCATGAGGTTTGCAAGTTTTAATTTCTCTCTTATAAAAGTTACGCCCTCTTCTGTGCTCCTGCAATTTCTCTCACTTTTAAGTCAAATGCAAAGGTGTAATTACCTGAGCCAGAATCTCAGAAGTGCAAACTGCATTCCCTTCGCAAGTATTGCCACGATCGGAGGGAAATGCCAAAACCACTAACCCTAGTTTCATCTAAGTAAATTAAACATATATAGAGAACTTCGATTATCCAAGAAATTACTGGTTTACGGAATATGAGAAGGTACCAGGGACTCAATCGATGATGATCCTCTCGTATTTCACAGATTACCCTAATGAGTTCAGAGTCTGCTGCAGACTTCTTCTTTTACTGCCTTTCTGTTCTGTTCTTGAATTTGAACTCAAAATCTGCCGGCCAAAGTTGTTTCTATTTTTTGATTGAAGATTTGAAGGTCCATATCTCAGCTATCCTGCTGCCAATAGGACTGAGATTTGGAGGGTTGTTCCTGCTCCATTCAAGCAGCACTCGCCCTGCTTTTGAAGGCCTGTTGAGCACAGATCTGTCTGATCTGAAATTTCCTCTTGGGAACCATATCGGCCCACCGGTTTAGGGTTTTCTCTTCTGAAATTTCAAGATGCAACTTCTCTCTGCCTCTACTTCTCTAATCCAGTTCATATTTGAAGGGTTGGTTCCATCGTCGGAAAGCTCCACTCAATCTAGGTTAGAACCATATTTGTTGGTTGAATCAGGCCCTAGTTTAAACCCTAATTTCTAACCTTCTAATTCCGATTCTACTCCTATTTTTGTGGTCTGTTAACTGCTATTTCACTGTTTGGTAGTTTGGATCTGTTTTGAGGATATCTTGAGGAGCTTTTTTGTCACAAATGTTTTTGGCAGCCTGGCATTGCTGGAGGAGACGGACAGGGAAATCCAACTCATCTTCCCAAATCGTTTAGGGTTTGTAAATAGGGGAAGATGAGTTGTAGTTTTTTTTTTTTTTTGGCAAGGGCAATTCCATCAGTTTAAATCTAAATTTTAACGCAGGTAGTCATGAACTGACGGAATGGGCTTATTTGTTTCCGTTTGCAAACCTCAGGGAGGTACTCAGAATTTTCCAAAACTAGGGGGTAAATTATCCTTTCGTGAAACCTCAGGGGTGGTATGTGTAAATTACCCTTAATTAAATCTTTGCTGAAAAGTGATACGAAAATCTTTTTCCAAATATATAGCTTGACCAAACCTTGAAACTAATAACTTGATTTGTTGGTTAATTTTTAAATTATTATATTTTGAAGCAATTAAGGCCCATTTATCGCTACGTAAAATTTTTTGAATAACAATTTTGGTAAATGAATCTTCAACTCCAATTACGAATTCGATGAAACTGCAACAAGAATAAATGTCAAAGTCATAGGTGGACTGATTTGTGTTAGTTGTCATTATATGTAAGACCAATGACAGAGCTAATGATGCAACTAGTAAAAGCATAAATGAACCTCCAAGATAAAACAACCCTATAGTATTCGTTAGTAGTTATGCACTCGGCTATTATGATCATTCAAGTACTTCAGAGTTGTGTTCAAACCAAAATCTTTTACAAAGGGTAATTGGTTAAATAAAACCTTAAAAATAAATTTAAAAAGAAAAAAAAACAACTCGTATGCTTCTTGAACAAACACACATACACAAACAAATGAGAATGTGAGAGATAATGTTGGATGAAAGAGAGGTAAGAGAGAGAGAGAGAGAGAGAGAGAGAGAGAGAGAGAGAACAAATTAAAGTGATACCAATGAAGTTAGACAACTCTTTTATTTGTAAAGGACAAGTATCCTATCAGATACATCTGTTTGAAAAGATCAGACCGATTCGACGTCTAACACAATTTGCCTAACGTTTGTCAATGTCAACGACAAGTCGAAAAACTCTCACTTGACATCGAAAAATCTTGGATGTTGGACAGAGAGCATTCCATACATGTCTAATATTCAGTGCAATTTTGCCTATGTCGATGACATCAAAAACTCTCATCCAATGTTAAAAAATACATTTGTCCATAAGTTGGGAAGAGAGAAATCCACATCATGAGAAAAAAATTTCAAATATTTGGGTAAACCATGTCAGAAGGCCTCTGCTCGATGTCGAACAAATAATTGCCAACTTAGTGACGTGTTGGAAAAAACACATCTGACATCAACAAGCCTGACCACCATTAAAAAGAAGACGCACACACCTGACATCCAGCAAACAATTGCTAACGTTGATGACGCATTGGGAAAGACATTCAACGTCAAATAAGACGTTGAGATCCCGAAGATAAGAGATTCTATGGCTCAACACTTGTGAAAAACAAAACAAGGTAAAAACTCAAAGAGTAGTATTTTGAAACTTATTTTGTTTTAAAACATTTATAACTAACATACAAATTGAAATGGGGAAAATAATAAGAAAATATATTTTTTAGACAAACAAAATTAACAATTAAATTGAATTTCACAAAAAATTCAATCTTGCATGAAAGAATTCTCTTAACAATCCCAAAATATGTCACGTGGTAGTTCAATTATTTTCAAGGGCAAACCATTTAGACAAGTCTCTTAGTTAGGTTGTGTCTGATATCATTCCATGATCCATTTATATAGGTTGGAACTTGAGATATTTACATATCTATGCCAACAGTATGCCAACAGTCATGACCTTTGTTAGTAAAAACACGTTTAAAATGAAGTTCGTTTTAAATATTTTTTTGTTTTTTACTATTTTAAACACGTTTTGCCAAATGTTTTCCAAACATGAGGGAAAAAAGACAAACGACAAGCATTCACGTTTTAAACGCATTTAAAACACATTTCCCTTGACCTTGAACTTGTTGAACAATGGTTTACTTAACTGACCATATCTCTCCTCTCTCTCCCGAACTCTAAACGGCCTGATTCTTTCACCGACGTAAAGATGACTCGAAGGACTACATTTTTCATGATATCACCTTCAACTCAAAGTCAATGCATGGACATCTAAATTAGAAGCATATATTTCAAATAAAAATTCCTCAATTTATATGAGAATAGTGCCATTTTTTTGAAATATAAACGTTTAAAACCCGAACCGTCTATATTCTATTTTTTACTATTCTATGTTCTTTTACCGTTTTATTTGACCGTCAATTTGCAATTTTTAACATTTAAAACTCTTATTATAAGACTCCGTTTTTGTTTTTTTTTTGCCGTTACCGTTTTTGCTAATTATGGTCATGACAACGTTCAGCCTAAACTACGGTTTTAGGAACTGTATCGCCCTAGTTCAACCCTTGCAATCAAGGGACAACATAGAAGAACAGCAAGCGCTGCCTGCAAAAGATGACGACCACAACTGATGGTCGCCGCTGCAAACAAAGAAACCCTGTGTGGACACGGCTTTTGGGCGCTAAAGCTCAAAGGCAGTATTGGTTCGGATTAAAATCCTCTCCAATTCCTGACATGTGTAGTGCGGTGCATTTTGGGGGTGGGATGTCGCCACTTGGCAGGTGCAACATTCAATGGTCCAAGCTCAAGTCAGTCACTTCTTTTTTTCTTCTCGAGCTTAAACCGTTGGATGTCGCTCCTGCCCGGTGGCGACATCGCACAACCTGCATGGCACTGCACTTTTAGGGAATTGAAAAGGATTTTTTTTCCATAATGGTTCTGTGGGACCCTTAGAATGTATAGAAGCCCTGCCCCAATCGAAAAGAGATCGGCAGTGTACTCACAAAACCCCTAATCTGCAGCTCTATACCGCGTAGAAAAAAATAGAAGAGGGAGGGAGGTCTATTTCACAGCTTGGACCATTGTCAGATGCTTCTGCTCACGAAGAAGACAGCCGTTGCAACTGACCACAACTGATGGACACCGCTGTGAAACCGAAGGAAACTGATCAGACAGTGCTTCAAAGCAAATATCAAAGCTGAAATATCGCAAAGGATCAGATCTCTTGATACCACAACCGTCACAATAGAGGATGGGAAAACAATATGATGCATAGAAACCCATATAAAGGGCCGAGGACACTACAAAGAGGTAGAAGATGATTTCCTATACCAGTCAGAGGGATCGGAGCTATTCACAAAAGAATGAAGGTTAAGTACACGACATATAATAATAGTCATCAAGTTTGTGGCCACCCTCAGCCCGTTTTCCTACCAGTTACACTGATGAGTAGCAATTTGCAGCTATTACCATCAAAATATTACCCGGAATCATCATCCCCAATAAATTATCAGGAAAGCACCCCAAAGAGAGGATACAAAACAAAAAAGAGACCAAACACCCCCCCCCCGCCCCCAAGAAAAAGAAAAGATGACATATAAATGCCAGGTACAGGCGGCATAAGCAACTTCCCCCTTGATATTAATTAAGGTAACAAAACAAAAAGTGAATCTCATGCAGATTCTCAGTCTTCCTCAGGCAGAATTAACTCCAGCCACCATCATCCCTATCCCCCATAACCACACATTCCTCGTTATCCTCCTCTTCAGCTGGAATTATACCTTGCTCTTCTTGATGCGATGATTCCCCCCACTGCTGCACTGGATCATTAGACTCCCTCGTGTTATCTCTGCCATCAGATGGTAATTGTGATTTTTCACTCTGACGGTGTACGGGCGATGAATGATATGGATCCATAGATCCTTGTCCATTTGGTGAATCACCCCTCCCGCACACTTGTGAATGTCTCCATATAGGTGGTGCCCCATCATCTCTCTCAACACTATGGCTACGGCTTCGGCTTCTGCTCCTGCTACGGTTAAGGCCGCAACCAGATCCTCTGTTAGGGCTCCTGCTATGGCTACGACTTGGGCTACGGACACAATGATCACTACTGCTTGCAGGATAACTCCTGTCATAACTCCCCCATGCATTCACATCATTTCCATCATTGTAATCTCGGTCATTCCTGTACCAGTGTAACAAATCCACCATAGGTGTTACACGGGCTACCATCCGAGACTATGGAGGAAAAAAGTGTTACCAGGACTAGTCAAACTGGTGTGCATACCTGTCACAAAGATCGCTGTCATGTCCACGACCTCCTTGGCCTCTCTCTGACAGGCCTGAAGATGGAGGGCCCCCCCTGCTACCCCTTCCACCAAAGCTAAAATCATTGCGTCCACCACGGCCTCCGTCACGCCCGCCTGAGCCAGAGGACCCCCACTGACGTCGATACCTGCCCATTCCACCACCACGTGAAGCCATGTCACGGATCTCTGGTGGAACTCTTTGGTTTGCCCCTTCCAAAACCTTTACAAGATCTGATGCGTGCTTTGCGTCCTGTTCACCTAAGAATGTGTAAGCCATTCCTGTGGCACCAGCTCTTCCAGTCCTTCCAATCCTATGTACATAATCTTCAATTCCAGTGGGGAAGTCGTAGTTGATGACCACCCTACAAGTTTGTGTTGCCATAATAAACTTTAATTATCACCATCAACCATTGATAGAAAACCAAGAATTCGAACTAATGAAAAAAACAAAATACATAATCCACAAATTGAGCGTCTGTCTACCTGATATCTTTAACATCCAAGCCTCGAGCAGCAACATCAGTTGCTACAAGTATAGGAGACCTCCCACTGCGAAACTGGTTCAACACCGAATCCCTCTCACCCTGAGATTTGTCTCCATGAATGGCAGCAGCTCCAAACTGGTGGCCTATTGTACGAGTAAGCTGGTCACACATCTTCTTGGTAGAGCAGAAGACAATGCATTTAGACCCAGGTTCTTGTGAGCGCAGAATCTGCTCTAACCGCCTTTGCTTCTCCATATGTGCTACCACTTCAACATACTGTAGAACACCAACATAATATGTCATTTGCAAAACACAATTCACCAGAAAAACATAGATATAAAGCAGAATCTCTCCAGAACAATATTGAATACAGCAAGGAAGACCACAGGATATGCAATCCACCTATTTAACACGAAAATAGCAACAGGGAAATGCTAGTTTGAACCCACCTGAGTGATGGATTTGTTGGCAACAAGCTCATCTATGTTGCCAATGTTAACCTGGACTGGGTTAACCAGTAAATCAGCCGCAATTTTACGGACCTCCTTTGGCCATGTTGCAGTGTACATGAGGGTTTGTCGACGTGCGGGTATCTCGTTAACTATCTTCCGTATTTGAGGTTCAAAACCCATGTCTAGCATACGGTCTGCCTCATCAAGCACCATGTATGAAACTTGACTCAGGCTAATTCTCTTCATTTCCAGAATATCATTCAGACGGCCAGGAGTAGCAACCACAATATCTGCTCCTCGGTCCAGATCCCTCAGCTGGGGACCTTTTGGAGCACCTCCATATAAACACTTCATCCACAAAAAGACATGATACATAATTTCAGCAGCCAACAAAGAATGAAAACCACCAATTCCCTAACGATCTGTGTATTTAGCTTCTTTAATCAAAGATCTTGTAACACGTTAGGAAAGGAATGAATAAAAACAGATAAGCCATTCAAAACACCAGGAAAGGACCATAATCGGAATAATTAGTAATTTGAGTGGTTCTTAACATCTGGCTCATCATGGATGGAGCAAATACAATAACCTCCACTAACAATTGTTACATACAAGCGCAAAACAGTGTGAAGCTTTATTACAGAAAATCAGACCTTTCTTTACATAACCCCCTCACCCCCACTTCTACACTTAGAGCATTTACACATGGTCCATGAATCCATTGATTCTTTGGAAACCAGTGTTCCCCTCCAAACTATTTCCTTTATAAAAGGACCTAATTTCTTACTCATAAAATTTTGGGAACTAAAAATGATAAGGGGGGAAAAAGCAACAGTTTGTCAAGAAATGTCTAGAAAACATTTTTTCTGAAGGGAAAAAATGGGGGAGGGGGAGGAGAAAAAGTATATAACAACCAAATCAAGATGTGAAATAACAAACCGTGCACGAGATTCTTGATGATCTACCAAACTTCACCACTTCATCTAGTATCTGCGTAGCCAATTCCCTAGTTGGTGAGAGTACCAAAACAGTTGGACCAAGCTGAGAATTCTTGCGGCAGCGTTTGAGATGAATGAACCCTGGAACTAGGTAGCCCAAGGTTTTTCCTGAGCCTGTCTTGGCAATAGCTACAATATCACGACTTTGAAGAGCGATAGGCCATGTCTGGGCCTGAATAGGGGTTGGTGCACTGAACCCAGCATGTTGTACCTGGAAAATAAAAAACCAGCAACCCCCATGAGGAGAGGCACCGGCTTAAAGTCTATTCTTTTTTCTTTTTTGGGTGGGGCGGGGGGGGGGGGGGGGAATTAACCGGAGGACAAGGTAACGCTAGAAGAAGCGCTATCCTCCATACACATACGGCTGCTGCTTGCTGACGCAAGCTGGAGCAGAAGAAAGAGGCCTTCTTCTGTTCAGACCGAGTGGCAGACTGAACCATCACCGAGGCAGCCCGGCCACGAACTGAGTGATACGGAAAGCCCTTCTCAATTGGTCCACCATATTAGGATGCTCCAACTATTGCAAGCCCCCGACAATAAGGGCCGCACAGCGTACGACATTAGCTCCTCCTTGGAGCAAATATCGCACCTGAGACAATGGAAAAATGGACATGAGTCTGAAGTTTAACAATGGACCTCCAGCAATTACAAAACTTGCATAAGCAATAAATGTTAGGATATAGAGCTGAGAAAACTTACAAGAAGTTGCAACATATCTGGATGAAGAGGAAAGAAACAATAATAAATGAAATAAAAAAAATTAAATAATACCTCTTTAAGAATCTCTGCAGGAAAACCACTAGATTCAAATGATGTAAAAGGTGCAGGCACATTATCTCCCTGATAGAAAATTCACAAATAAATAAGTAATTAGCAGCAAAGAACAACTGATTAACAGCACTACAGAGCTACAATTCTAGGGGTCGTTCTGCTAACTAAACCTAACTATAATAGAATTTTTCAGTTAGAATTATCACTGTATGGTTATTCTTAGAAACCTATTTTCAATACAAACATGGATACATTGTATTTTGGTTACAAGTTAGTATTACTAAAATATATGAATACAACAATTGAAATCATCATAACAATAAGTAATGTTTAGACTTCATTGTTTTTAATTTGATTAAATTAGACTGCAGTTCAAACAATATTGATGCTGACCTACCAAAAAATAAAATCAGAAAAATGGCTTAGAAACAATTACAGCAAAAGGCAGCAAATTGGGCAAATCAAAACGAGATTCAAAAAAATGCTACAGCCAGGAGCATTGACAATAAAAACCCTAAAACCCATTACTAGGGCATAGAATATCAAATCTCAAAGCTAATCATTTAAATGAACTCTTAACTTCTTACAGAAGCTCAAATATTCTTCCTCCCCCCCCCCCCCCAAAAAAAAAATTTTAAATAAATAAATAAAATTCAAAACCTCAGCTGTGAGTTCTTATCCAGGCTTGCAGCTTCAAGAACAAAATTCGCAGAAATTTTTACTTATTAATGAAGAGTCCCCTACCTTTACCTAGAGATGACAAATAGAAATATAGACAATTGACTACATGATAACATGGGCAAGATAACTGTAGCTACATTTAATATACATGAATGGCTACAAGATACCCACAGAAACAGTTATTTCATGGTGTCGGCGATAGGACTCTGCAGATGAACCACTCCCTGTATCTGAAGACCCAAGCCCTCTGCTTGATGACTTTGTAGCCTGTGCACTAGGCTCATTCAGGACATGATGAGAATATACACTGCCACCTTTTGAACTCTGCTAAAGAAAATGAAAAAGAAAAATAAATGCAATATTCATAATATTCAATAAATAAAGGCAAAACACAATATACTGCAAAGATAGAACATTTATTTATTAACAAACAAGAATAAAATAATTTCATTTTAGTTAGCATTTGGTTTGATCTTTGATACAAATACAATAAATGCTACCAACAAGTTCGAAACAGTGCAAATTGAATTAACAGTAAACCAATACCTGATGATTCCTTGATCCAGGAGATGTTGCAACTTTTGACCCACCAATAGCATTTCCATGGTATCGCAGATCTTCTTCACTACCACTATTACCATGTTGTCCTTGAGAAGACTGCTGAATTTGGACCGAGGAACTTATAGGGGCAAAAGAAGACTTCTGAGGCAAATGCAGGCCGGCATGTGAGGAAGCAACTGGCCTTTCATACTGTGTGACATTGGTCTCCGGATTCCAAAAGTAAAGATTCCCAGTGCTCCCATCAACAAGACCTCTCCATGGCTTCGGAAGTGTAGGATCCGCCGGTGCATAACGTGGACCACTGGATGGAGCTTTTGCAGTTACAGTTGCCGTTGCAGCCATCGACAATTGACCAACAATAAGATTTGAAAATTATGGAAATGCCAAATAACCAAGCTCTCTCTGAAAAAAAAATGTTCAGAAACCCACTCAATGTCCAACTTTATGGAATTTCACAGATATATAAGTCGCAAAACACGATTTAAAACAAGGAATAAAGCAATCCTTTCGGCGGATGGAAATTGCAACTGTTTTAAGAAAGACAAAAGCTACCCTCAAATCGTTAGCAGTCAGCAAAATCCCAACCTCTAAACACCATATTATCAGGGAGAGAGAATCCCTAGAAGTAACCAAACAAGCGGGCCAAAGGTATAAACAAAAAAAGACACCAACAGCTACCAGAATAGCTCAGAAAATAAAAAAAAAGATGGCACATTCTATAAAAGCTTTAGCGAATAAAACATGCAACAAGTGCAAGACAAAAAGGGAAGTAGGGTGAGGCAAAAACATCCATCCACGGAATTAAAAATGCATTATCAGAACTATGTATCCATTACCAAATCCACGACCAGAAATTTCCAGAAACAAAATGCCAACAACAGGACAGAACTGTATTCGACATAGTAACCCTAAATTATCGCCCAAAATCATATTATATTTTTATGGCCAGTCGTTGAGCCACTTCAATAAATCCCGACGATTAAGCAGATCCGGAGGTCGGAAACCATAAAGAACCAACAATAACAACAGAAACGATAAAAAGAAAGGAAATAAATTAGATGGCAATGAACCACATTTAGTGGACTCTAACTAAATTCCTCCAAGTGAACTAGTTTCGTTGGCTCCTAGGGTTACCTGGCACAACTGAACTCCTCCCTGGATCTGCAGAGAAGAGGAGTGCCTTCCGTTCTTTCCGATGCAGAAGCGTCGGCTTCACAAATGATGTAGAGAAGGTCAGCACGTCTCTCTATCGTTTGCTCTAGCTCCTTTCCCAAAAGAGCAGAGCAGAACAGAGCAGCAGAGGAACCCAAGAAAATGGGGTAAGGTATATAAAGAGGCTGGGGTGCTTACGGATCCAGGTGGGAAAAGGAAGATAGGTTAAATATTTAACCCTAGTTTACTTTAGTTACGCTTATACCCCACAAGTCACAATTAACTCTGGTTAGACAACCCGAGGAACTGCCAAAAAGTATAATCGTTTTCTGTTACATTCACCTTAAGTTGTTAGAATGTTTGATCGGAGCAAAAGAATTATACCAATCTAACGGTGTATGTTTTCTCGGTTTATTAATATATGGAGACAGATCGAAACATATGTTGTTTGGTCGGTTCGATTTCCTTTTAACAGTCCTTTATAATTAAGAATCCTTGGTTATAAATCCCCACTTTCATGATATCACATTGAGAATCTTTACTATAACATCGCTTTGTCCCTTCTCAATCCTTTAAAGCTTAAAGGACAATTCTACAGGACTGTTGTCTGACTACCATGATGTATGGGACGGAATGTTAGATAGTTAAGTAGTGTCATATAGCGAAGATATGTGTTGCAGAGATGAGGATGTTAAAATGAATGTACGGCAAAACTCAAAAGAATAAAATGAGGAATGAACATATTAGAACTGACGTAGAAGTTGCCTCGATCAACGACAAGCTCCGCAAATATCGTTTGAGGTGGTTTGGCCATGGGATGCCTCAGTAAGGAAAAATGATTTGATTGCAATTGAAGAAACAAAAAGAACTAGGGGCATACCGAAAATGACCTTAGGTGAGGTTGTGAAGAATGACATGCTTAATTTGGGTCTTGTGCCAAGTATAACCTCAGATAAAGCCTTTTGGAAGGCAAATATCCACGTTATCGACAACATGTTATTGAGATTTTCCTATTTTCCTAGGCTATCCTCTTTCCTCTTACTCTTACTCTCTTGATTTTTTTAGCTCATTTCTTCTTATTTTAATCTTCATTCCTCTTACTTTGATTTGAAAGGATCTATGTAGCCAACCACATTTAGTAGGGATAAGGCCGAATTGTTGTGAAGACAAGCTTTTCTTGCAAAATGTTTTTCGTAACACTAGTCTTCTCACCCTTTCTCCTTGTTTGTGAACTGAATACAGGACAATAAGTACAACAATTGCTGCAATTCAATGGATTATCCATGAGTTATCCTATTGCTCCAAGGAGTCAACAGCCCAGAGCAGGCTTATGCAATGGGTATTTGCTCACCCTTTGCAAGAACATAGGTGTTGGGCAAAGGGTTTCTGATGGCCGACTCAAGACTCAATTGGCTGGGGGGGGGGGTTACAAGCAAGAAATGGCACATTCAGCACTTGTAGAAAGCAAAATCTGAGTCACTCAAATGGCGATAAGAGCTGCAAAGATGGGTCAAGAACAAGGGTGGCTAGATACTGAGGTTTGTATTACATTCCAAACAGGACCTCAATTCACCAAACATACTAAGCATACTGGAACAGAAAAACATAAACTGCAGTAATCTCTTATCCAATGAAAGTTCTAGAGTGTCCTCTCAATGCACTAGGAGATTGTACAACTTATATTGGTGCATCCTGGAATTCAACCATGTATTTATTAAATTTGAAGGAATCATCATTTGGAACTTCAGAGGACATTACATCATAAAATGACATCAAACAACTTCTCAATGATACAACTACTGAATTTTCTTTTCCTTCTTTTTAATTATGAATGGCAAAAGCAGTTCTCTATACTCTTCAAATATAGAAAACTAATTCAAAGAAAAAGAAAACTAAAAATCATGAAAAGTGTTGTTCAAAAGTCTTAGAAGGATCCTTCCAATCGATTTTAGAATGGTGAGGGAAATCAAATGGCATTGCTGAAGCACATAACGATTCTGCATTGAACACTCTCACCACTTCTTGGTGGACAAATGCATTCCCTTCTTCTGTCAGGTGCAACCCATCCCTGAAGGGAGAAAAAAGAAAAAACAGATTTATAGTCAGTAATCTGTCTCTGATGGACAAATAGAAACATAAAGTAAACTGAGTTTAATACCCTCCATAAAAGATAAAAGCTACAATAATGTTAAGTGAATTATGATAAAGCAACTTTAAGTGTGGAAATTGAGTTTTATCTACAGGTCTCTAGTCTCTAAATTTGGATCACTTAGGAAGCGTTTGGTTGCGTAAATCAACAAAACGGTGTTCTGTCAGACCATAATTCTAAATTAATAAAACCGTTTGGTTGCCTAATTCCAATGGATTACAAGAATTGCACAATTCTGATTTTTACACTAAACTTGATCATTCATTTGAGTTCATCTCTTTAGGTGAACTCAGATATGGATGATCATTCACAGCCCTAATATAAATATTATCATCCATATCTCGGATTACCCTAATTCGAAAATCACAAGAACCCTCGACAAAAAAAATCGAAAAGCTCCTGTGCCTCTCGACGCACGAAGAAGAAGAACACCTGCAAGATGGAGGTGCTTGGCTGCTTGCGACTTCTCTGTCTCTCTATCTCCTAACTTGGAAATCGTTGAAAGCAAGGGTGAGCAGTATTCTCTGTCCCTCTGGTTTTTTTGGATTGCAGGGATTTTTGGAGCAGAGATACTTGGGTATAGGGCTTTCAAGTTTTGGATTGCAGGTATGCTTGGTGGTCTCTCTCTAGCTCTTCATTCTTCTCTTTTGTATTTCTTTCTTTTTTTTTTTTTTTTCTCTCTCTCTCTGTTTCCTTGTTGCTAGTTAAAGAGGATGGATATTCTCCATTATTCCATCGATCGATTTCTGAATCAATTCCTTCGTCTAACGGCCCTTGATATTTCATACTTCGTAAATTCCTTCTTTCTTTTTCCTTTTTTTGTTTCCTTCCGTTCTGCAAGATCGAACCTAGGTCTGTAAAATTTTAGGCATGGGTTCGATCAACTGGGAGGAGGAATCTTACCCTGTCTATGAAGATTTTGCTGCTCTTCCCTTCTTCGTTCTGTTCTTTCCAACAATACGCTTCATTCTTGACAGATTCGTCTTCGACGTATTTTTCATTAGCTAAATTCCTTAATTTTTATTTCAGTTTTTATATTATCTGTAGATTATGGATGTGTTGGACTATGATTTTAAAGTTGATTCATCTAATTTCCTCCTCCCCCCTACTCCTAATAATCCTTATTGTCTGATAATATGTTTTGACCATTGGTACTAGTTTAAGTTCCAGAAAGTCCAATGTTGGGTTTTCTGTTCTTCATCTCGTTGAGTATTTAGATATGTAAATGTTCACTTAGCTAGATATTGATAGGTGGAGAACCTGATTTTATGTTGTTACTTGTTTAATTTGAGCTCTGAGTAGGAAACCATATCATGGACTTCAGTGTGAAATTAAGTAAGAAGATGTGAATTGAGAGGTACGAGAGTGAGACAAAATGTAGAAGAGCAATCAGGGCAGAAATCCACCTGCCGGGATTTGAAAAGCCAAGACATCTCTGGATTTTTCTTTTCCGGCTCTTTTTTTTTTTCGGATATTGGTTTGATCTTATAATAGTGGAGTTCACCCACTCTCTGTTTCAAATGCCCAAATCTCTGCCTGCTCGTGTTTCGTTTTATTGTTCTGTTTTCTTTTTCAAAATATAATTGCTATTTGGTATCTAACTTGTCTAAATCGAGATGGTTTTGAGTTGCTTCTTCTTTCTTAGACAATAATATGTTTGTGATGGAATTTAAGATTAATGATTTACAGTTTGGGTGAGGATTGTCTCTGAGAATATCTGAATTGAGTGATTCTTTTTGTCTTTTCCTATGTAATTTGCACTTCTTATGATTTCCGATTATAATGAGCCTAGCCATTGTAGACTTTGGGTAGAATATGTTGAAATTTTGTCATGTCTTCCGATACAAATCTTTGACACCTCTACGCAAGCTTAAGATAAGTAGAAAGTGCAAGAATAGCTTTAACATCCTTTTGCTGGTCTGACTCTGGCCTTGTAGGCCCAAGATGAAAAATGTTCAAACAATTTCATGGATGATTAGGTGGGCCCTGAGGCATGACAACTTGACAAGTGGCCATGATTAGGCTTCCTAAAAATGAACGTGTGTGCTTACTCACATACCTTTTTGGGCTTAATGTGAGCCTGTGAGGTTATATAAACAAACAAAAAACATTAAAAATTATATGGTGATGCCAAACACACCCACTACTCGTAAATGGAGAGTGAGTTGGCCGACATTGACTTTGTATTTTCAACTTCTTTTCTTACTCAAAGACTTTAACTGGTTATAGCAGGTTATGTAGGATCCTGTGGATATTTTTTGCTGTTCTTCTTTATATTTATTTATAAACTTGATAGATATGAGGCATATTATGATTTTCTTTTAAGGTAAAAGCCTAATTCATTAAGGACAAAGAGCAGGCCCAGGCCAAGGCCAATTACATCATCTCTCCCAAGGAAGATGAGAATGTGGGGGAGAAGGTGCCTCTTAGTGCAGAACCAAATAGAAAATTAAATTAAATAAAAAGAATGATCAGGAGAAGGTGATGGTATTAAGTATGGCTGGGCAATTAGGTAATAAGGAAGAACAGCAGAAAATAAATGATGTTGGATTGTGGGTTGGTTTCAAATGTTTTTTTCCGCTTTTGTTCAGTTGCTATATGTTTTTGTGACATGGTTTAATGGTTCGACTCCATCACGACTCTCATGTAGCAGTAACATCTTATTTAATTTCTTATCTTGAAGTGAACTGATTTACCCATCAGAATAGGGTGAGGCTTGGGAGAATCTAAACTGTTGTTTTACTTAAATGAAAGCTATTGAATCATACCCTCTATGTTGTCATACCTGAGCACACAGTCACCCCCACCCCTTGCTACCCCTACACTGAACACAACACTGACACAGTCACCCTCACCCCTTGCTGCCCCTACACCTGAGCACACACTCACCCCCACCCCTTACTGCCCCTACACCTGCCCCTACACCTAAGCTCACACTCACACATAGCAATGGCATATTAATAATTTTAGGTTCTATAAGGTTGGGTGGTAATTGGATTTAATTAATTATTTGAGAACATTAATATGGTAATCGTATTTTTTTTGGTTAATGTGTCTTATACTTTTAAATGTAAGGTTTAGTAACTGACAGACTTATTAGGGTAACCAAATAGTTATTCAGGTAAATTTAGGGTAAATCCATTTGACAGACTCAGGGTAACCAAACAATTTTTCAAATAGAATCAGGGTGAATCCAACTGACAGACTCAAGGTAGCCAAACAGTTTTTCAGGAAGAATCACGTCACAGAATCATGATAACCAAACAGTTTATTTTCTAGAATTACGATTCAATAGATGGTAACTCAAGTGGATGACCGTCCACAATCAGACCACATCCAAAAGATTTACGCAACCAAACGCTTCCTTAATGGTTCCCTGCAAAATTAAGTTTCTTCTTTGCCTGGCTCACATCCAAATTTCCATGAGAAGCCATGTACAGTTCTATCAATAGATTGCTCAAGCAAAGAACTCCAGATGGCATTACAAGATAACATCTATAATCTCCCAAATGATACAACTCAGCCTTATCTCCCAACTGAATGGAATCAGCTATATGGATCCTTGCCCTCCAATCAGCTCTATTTGAGGTCATACTTGATACAAGGCCTAAGCTATGCATGTCTTTCCTCACCACTTCTCCTAGGGCCATTTTAGGTCTGCCCTTGCCTCTTTTAATTCCTTCAATTTGAATCAAATCACTCCTCCATACTGGTTTGCTAAAAGCCTCTCCATTGAACATGGTCATGCCACCTCAAATGATTATCTCGTAGTTTATCATATATCGGAGCTACTCCTAAATCAGCTCTAATATGATCAATCCTTTCTTTTATCCTTCCTAGTTTTGCTACTCATCCATCTCAACGTCCTCATCTCCGTTACACTAAGTTTATCAATATGATGCTTCTTAACTGCCCAACATTCTGCAACATACATTATAGATGGTCATATGACTATCCTATAAAATTTTCCCTTAAGATTTGAGAGAAAACATTGATCATACAACTCTTCGGACACACCTCTACACTTCATCCATCTTATTTTAATTCTTTGTGAAACACCACCCTCTATATCACCTTCTTTATTTATGATTGAGCCGATATACCCAAAATAATCACTTTGCAAAATCCCCCTCTCATCAATTTTCACCACCTCATTATCCATCTTAGTATAACTACAGTTATACACAATATATTCCATCTCTGTTCTACTTATCTTAAAACCTTTTGATTCAAAAGTTGATCTCCATAACTCCAACTTTGCATTACTCCATGCTTTTGTCTCATCCACCAAAACAATATCATCAACAAAAAACATACACCAAAGAACCTCATCTTGAATGTCTCTGGTTAAATCATCCATGATAAGTGGAAACAAATAAGGGCTTAAAGCTGATCCTTGATGTAATCCAATTGTAATTAGAAATTCACTACCTTGACCCCCCAAATGATCGAACTAAACAAAAAAGACCTAGATTGTAGATAATCACCTCAATTCATTTTACCCTCCGCTTTTATCTGAATCTTTCTTGACAGGACATAGAGCTACCTGACCAAGTAAAGGGTAATTCTTCAAAATATCTGTTCCTATCGATTTCATACAATGGAAGGGGCAGTATGGGACAAGGTACAAATTAGTGTGTCAACAGCCCAGGGAAGGGAACGCCACAAATTGCTTCAAACAAGTCACCTGTGAGAAACTTATTAGTCCTTTCTTCCCCAGTCTAGAAAAGGGAAGTGGCTAGCTGTTTTATATTTTTGGAGTTTATAGGTTAGACCTAATGAAACCATTGCAATGCGTTCCCAACCATTATCAAATCATATGAACGATGATAATGTTTAAAGTAAGGAGGAACCATATACAATTAAATTAATATATTTTTCATACTTATCATACAATGTAGACTTTTACCAATATCCCAGGTTGGAAAATGAGCTCCTTTCAGTCACCACATTTTCTACAAACATGTCAAGCACTTAGAAGGCCCAATGAGAGGGCATTTGTTAAAGATGCATGCCCTTTTTTTCTTTTATATACTTGCATGCCCATCTAGTTTAACAGACCATCAAATGGCACAAATTTAGCATCACAAGTGTAAGGTGCAGTGACCGCAAAAGCAAAATGTCACTAGCAACCCTTTTGCATCCCACTCATGGACCTGCAGGACCAGATCAACGATTCACATAAGATGGACAGCCATGGATACTTCTGAAATTACTACTCTGCCAACTTGGGCAGTCAATGAGTTGGGCCAGGGTCATAGGATTTATGGGCCTGACCCATCCATCACCAGACCAGAATAAATCCAGATCTTGCAAGAGATTCAGTTTATTGGGCCGGTCTTCAGCCACATAAGCCTGTTCCAGAACTGGACCAGACTTCTTACCAAGACAGTGCTCACTCAGGTTCAGGCTGTGCCATGAAGACCAGGCCTGGGCTGTTGCAGCCCCACCATAAACCTCATAAACGAAAAGAACAGCTTCCAAATTCACTAACCTTAGAAATTTTTTCCCCCACTCCTCTGTTTCCTGCATCTTGGACCATAAATCAATAGAAGGAAGACCAAGTTCCCTAGCCAATTCCACACACTGCTTTGCATAAACGCCTGCCATTTCATTTGTCCTTTCTGACACTTTAACTGCTTTCTCACCATACACAGATCTATAAAACAACCAATTAAAAATAACTTTAAAGCATGAAACAGGAAAAATTATTGGAAGAAATAGGGAAGCGTTTAATTTACTTCATATGACTACAAATCAACCAACCCACTTATAACTTCTCAGTAGATCCTCTTTATGGTTTTTAGAACGTTTAGTTCGGTCTCCCTTCACGAAATGTGTTTATGAACTTATACAAAAGCATTTTGGATAAGGGGTCAACCTCCAAAGGTATGTAAAGTAGATGGCTCAATTCAGTCACATAGAAATGGGACAAATAATCTCAAAAAAAGAAAGATCCATAAATTCTCAAAATTCGTTCTCATTTTAAACAGAAAATACCTAATGAAACTCAAACTTCAAGACTCAGGAACTAACCCATCACCATCTATGTGGTCAACGAACTGATTGATCTTGAAATTCACAGGGTCAATTGTCTTGTTTTTCTTCCCTAAAATGGAGGCTTTACTAAACTATTGAAGAAAACAAAAGGAAAGATAGTGTGAGCTTCCTATGTACATCAATCTAAACACTTGGTGTGATCAAAGAGTTGCCAGCATTGTGTTATGCCTAAAAATATATTTGAACAAAATACCAAGCCCCGACCAATATCTGTCTCTTTGACAGGCATAATACAGTAGTGAGGGGCGTGATCTCAATCAAAACACTGTTCTCAAACTTGAAACAAGACAAAAAGAATAAAAAGCACATGCAATAAGTTTGCTTAGTTATAATGTAGGAAAATACAAAGTAGAATGAATGTAAAACAAGTGAGGGAGCAGAAACACAAGTACAAAAACCTTTCAATGAAAGAAAGGAGAAACAAAACCCAATTTATACAAACTAAACAACCAGACAAAATGAATAATAATAGAAAACCTGTTAAAAAGTATAAGAAAAGAAACAAGGGGAAAAGGAGTAGCATGAACAGAACGAAATCCAAATAAGGCAAAAAAAAATTGATTTTTTTTTTATTTTTTGAGAAAAACCTCTGTTTGATTATGGAGTTCCATTAAAGTAATTTGGGCTCATGTTCACAATATTCCTATAAGAGCACTAACAGCCTTATGGAGAGGCAGAAAATATAGAACCTTGCATATTCCAAGCGACCTTGTTCATCAACTGGGGGTGACGTGATAAGCACAACCAGCATGGTGGGGGAGCATTTCTGCCAGACAAACATTCCATGAGAAAAACCGTCCCAAACAATTAAATCATTTTGCTAAGAAGTAAAAACTATAAATAAGAATAAATATAGCCAGTCCCAGCATGCTAGGAGTACACATGATCAATTAAAAGTTACAGGCTTGGAGTTGCAGAATCGAGGACCCAATATGGGTTCAGGTAGAACCCTGTTGGAACCTGCAAAACAAGGGGCCCCAGCTGTGGGCTGCAACAATGAAATCACAAAGATCTTTAAAAAACTTGTTGGACAAAACTTTATATAACCTTCGTGATTTATTTGGCTGATAATTGTTAAGAGTTCTTGTTTATATAGAAAAATTACTTTTCTCGTAAGCTCTATAGATGCCCATTGTAGATCATGACCTCTCCCCCTCCCCTCAAAAAAATGAAAAAGGCACGGGGAAAAAAAACTTAGAACTTTCTCCAAAAATTTTTGAGTAGTTGGAGTGAAACTCCACAAAACACAGTGGTCGTGAGGTTCCATCCTTGCCCGAGTCTTTAATTGGTTAGACTCTCTCTCTCTCTCAGTGGGTGGTTACTGAAACTTCATCAGAAGTGCATCATTTGGATTTTAACTAAAGGCCTGACAATGGCATCAGTTGAACAGTGATATCTTTTCTCTTTTCTTTTGGGTAACTGTTGAACTGTGAAATATCAAGACATCAATACAATGACTATATAGGATAAGAAAATATCTTCGGACATGAGGCAATTTTATCTACATCCTGATGCTAGAACAAAGAAGGATTTTATTTGTAATTTTGACATAAATTTTGAAACTGATCAAATGTGAAACAAAGAATTATGGAATCCCAAACTTTTAACAGACTCCACTAAAAAGAGTGTACCCAGTGCATGAGGCTCCCGCCACTGCGGGTCTGGGGAAGGTCATTATGTACGCAGCCTTACTCCTGCTTTCACAAAGAAGCTGTTTCCATACCCGAACCTGTGACCACTTGGTCACACTCACAATAGAGCAACCTTACCGTTGCACCAAGGCCCGCCCTCTTCTAACAGACTCCCACTACGAATAAGAAATTCTGAAGGAGAGTTAGAAGGGGTCACCTTTTCCAATCTACCAAATATGCCCCAAAAAATGGAAAATAAGCTTTTTGACTTTATTCTTACAAGGGTGGAGGAGGAACATATTTAGATCTCATCCATACCACCTAGGATAGCCTTCATGCTCTACCACACAGTTCATACACACCTGATGCAACTATTAAGCAATCCAGACTATTCAACCAGTGGGCACTTCTTTGATGATAATACCTTAAAATTCTTACAAACAGGCCAATTCAATTTTCCTAATTATTCAATGTTATGAATTTCTCTGAGTGGTTAACTCCTTTTCATCATCCAAGTTCCTGAGTGGTTAACTCATCATCCAAGTTCTTGCCCGTGCATCTTGTTATGATACGATACCTTATAACAGTAGATGAATTGAATCACATGGATTAATGGTGGGCCAAATATAGTCACAAGAACTGTTGTTTTAGGTTTTATCAAAAATTAGAAATCTAACCTTGAATAAAAAAAGGGTAGAAAATGCTATCACAATTCACAATAAAAGAAAGGTGTATAAAAAATTAGGTTTCCATATGCTAAGGAAGCTCATTTTGAACCTTCAAATGATGAACCATCTTTCTGATGTTCTCCTTGTATTCTTCTACAGGCACGTGTTGACGTTCACTATTCCTACCCAAAAGAGCTGCATCATTAGCACCAAAGAAAATAGTGGTGGCCACAGGAGGGTTCGTGCATTCCTGAAAAAGAAGATATAAAACAAACTTCTTCAAAAACTTTGAGAATGAATTGATAATGCGAGAAATAAACAGGTTTTAACATTTTTTTTTATAATGTACTTAAATAGTAGTGAAACATATTATGGCAGAGAATTCTCCTTGCACAAAGTATCACTATCTAAATGTACTTCATAAAATGAATCAACAGCATCATTCTTATCACTTAAATGTGACTAAAAACACAGTTTAATCAAATAACCAGCTTCTTGGCATGTTCTATTGAATTAATTGATTTCCATGAACTCTCCACAAGCCTATGTAACTTTCTGATTATCACCAGAAATCACTTCCACACCAAAGGACTAAGAAGGAGTATAAAGTAGCACCACCATTGTTGTGTTAAAAGGATAAATATTTGTGCTACTGGACATGCTTTATTTATATCATTACTAGACAGGCTTAGGATAAAATTTAAGAGGTTATTGACTATGAGACTACAACTAGTGTTTAACTTATTCACTATTCCATCTGCTAAATATATATTTCAAAAGTTTGGTTTTTCTTATCCTCTATAAATTTCTTGTACATGATCTATAGTTGCAATTAATTCATTAAATAAATTTTACGAAAAAATATGCAATTTTATACTTTTAAAAGAAAAGTTTAGGAACATTCTAATTGTCAATAAGAATTATTAGAGAGAGAGATTATAAGGTCTCATGTGCAACATCATGAGCTCTTCTTCTTTTTTTTTGGGGGGGGGGTGAATGAAATAATATAAGGGTCCATCATGAGTTCATATTATTTTCCCTAACCTAATAGAGTTTATTAATGTGAATTATGGAAACTCCGGAGTTTAGTGACTGGTTAGAAATTGACTTTGGAGCACAAATGATGATATAAAGGCATCTTACATCATTCTCTGATGTCAAGCTGATATCAAACAATGGATATAAAATGAAATGACAAAGGGTAAAGATAGTACAAATTACTTCTGATTTCTGAATAGTAGTTCTAAGTCATTTTCCTTCAAGTGTTTCTTCATTTTAATTTCCTTGCAGTTTCTCTTTTGTTGCTGATCTGTACGCCAGAGTTCTCAATATTTCAATAAACACAGTCTTTTCCAATAGGACTTACCCCAATGGTCATACATTCATAATCACTAATTCTAAAACTTTTGATGCTGAGATGTAAGTTGATACATTAACAATCAAAGCAAAACAACAACAACTCAGCGTTATCCCAACTAGATGGGGTCGGCTGCATGGATCCTTGCCCTCCAATCAGCTCTATTCAAGGTCATATTTGAAACAAGCTCTAATCTATGGATGTCTTTCTTCACCACTTCTCCTAATGTCATTTTAGATCTGCCTCTACGGGAGCATCCAAAGGCCTCCGTTGAACATGGCCATGCCATCTTAAACAACATTCTCGTAGCTTATCATGTTCTCGTAGTTTTTTAAGTTGATACATTAACAATCAAAGCCCAAAAAAAAAATATCCAGCAATCAGCAGGAACCCCAATTGTCAATTCAAAGCATAACAATGAGCCAAAATTATCCCAATGGGATTCATCATTTTAAGGTATTAAACAGAAAATACTAGAAAACAGGAGGTACTAATGGAGGCAATAAGTTAAGCGCAAAAGAAAAATAAGGATCCAGGGACAGAGAAAAGGGTGGGGTTAGGATAGGGAGATTAAGACTACTAAGAGGAAGACAAATGAGGATAGTGGAGAAAAGATAATACAGGTGTGAAAATGTGATGTAAAAGGAACATAGCCAATCTAGTGTTGTATCCACCATATCCACGAACGAGTACATCAGCCTGCAAAATCATGGGGAAAAAACCACGATTAAACATTTCCAAAGTCAGCAATGGCGGAGCCACGAAGGCGTGGGATAGATAGAGAGAAGACCGCAGCACCTTTCGAGAGTAGGTGTCGGCAAGAGCTGCTCCCCAACCACCTCGACTGAAAGATTGCCCTGTGAGTGAATCTCCAAACAACACGATCTGAGGCCTCATTCTACAGTCTAAACTCTAAACAGAGAGCGAGCGAGAGCGAGCGAGAGAGAGAGTCAGCGAAATGGAATTGCGGGTGACACACGCATTAAAAAACACCCAAACTTTAAAGTTTTGTTTTAATTGACCAAATTACCCTCATCTTTCCCAAATTGTTGAGGGTTTGAAACCCTTCAATCCTCTCTTCAAACCCCTCTGGCATCCACCTCTGTTCACCACTACTTCGCCCTCATCCTTCGATTTCACAATCCAAATGAATGGGTATCCTGAAGCTCGCGGTGCTTTTGCCGGTGGTGGAGTTAGGGTTTTCCCCTCTGAGTTCCCTTATGGGGCTTCCTCTGCTTTGAGCTCTCCTGTTGAGTCCGTGATGGGTTCCACCGAGACAGAGAGCGACAAGGATGACCACATGGCCGGCTTGACTATCCAGATGGCACGCTCTATGCTCCAGGAACACGACCAAAGCAACGGCCCTGCTTTTGGTGCTGAAAACCCCAACGTAGTAGCTCGAAAATAAAGTTAATTTCGAGCTTGCAATTAGAACAGAGATTCTGAACATGATCAAATGTATCCATCGTTGGAAGATGGGTTTCTCTTCTGAAAAAAGTGTTTGATGACTAAGTGGGACACACAGCAACTGTCCCCTGTTTAGCGATATGAATTGACGTCTTATTCTGATTGAAATTATACAATCAAAATCTGAAACTCTTAAGTAGCCCACCAAGAGGCCACGGAGAAACAAGAGTAGTAGGCGAAGGGGACGGTGCTGAAGCTGTAAGTCCATAGAAAGTGTAAACCTCAAACCTGACATTACAGCTTGGATTAACCGTCCTTCCTCCTTCATTGCTGCTACAGCATCTGAGGAGTTAAGCAATTGAATCCACAAGGCATCTGTTACAGTCGTTCCCTGATAAATCAGGACTGCACTGCGCCAGACAATACAAGTTCTTATCTTGCGAGCGGAGAAGAGCAACACGTTCAAGCTCAAAACCCAAGGGTGATTGAGAATTTGATGATAAACTGAGAAAATAAAAAAATGGGCCAAGTTTATGCTCTAGAATGTAGGGGTTTAGGTCGTCATTTCAACCCCTTATGAGAGGAATAGGACAATCTTACTGAACAGGAACTGAGAGGAAAAAAATTCGTGAAGCGGTGAAAGTATGTGAAATTTTCCTTTTTTTTATTTTGAGGGAAGTTTTCATACACAGCCGTGTATGCATGCACGATCGTGTCCCCTCTCACAAAGAGTTGGAAAAGTCATAAACCCCCACCCATTAATTAATGCCTTGAAATTCTCATCCTCTCACATACACGGCTGTGTGACACGGCTTATACAGCCGTGTATGAAAACTTTTTCTTTTTATTTTTAATGAAAAACTTAAGTTGTTGGGAATGCCTTTTCTATAGGGGGAACATGGCCATTGCCCCAATGTGGCGGCCAATGGGAAATTTCTGTCTTTTATGGGGTGGGGTAGTCATTTCACTTTATCTCGTGTCTGCCGCAGGAGCCACGCTCCCAAATAGGGTCCTTTTCCCTAAAATTTATTTGTTAAGTTTTGAAAATGATTTTTGAATCAACTAGTAAATGGGATCGATCAATTATGGGACAAGTATCACAAGTCTCCCAATGGTTCTAAAATCGAAAGACCAGTTTGGATTTTGCGGGAGCTGGAACTGTCATGTTAAAATTTACATAAAATCATATAGGAAAAGGAATGCTAACTGGTTGCGCTTTAAGCGTGGCTCCAACACTTACAAACATAACTGTCTAACCGCCTTGCCCCATGGGATTGCCTCCTTTTCATGGGGGTAAGGCGATTAGGCATTGGAGCCACGCCTACAGCACGACCTATTAGCATTCTTAAACCTTAATTATATTTGATGTTGGTGATTTGGATTTTAAAAAATTATAATTTATTGGTATACTCAGTAATAGAGATTTCTTTTTAAGTATTATGATTCATATTTTTATTTTGTATGCTTAGCCTCTTACTTACCTATTAATAAACAGTTATGGATATCAGGTACACATCAAATTAGATGGTGCATAGACATGGAAGACTAAAGGAGAGAGATCCCCTGGCTATTACACAGCAGAAATGATCCAGCCCTCACCATAATCTAGCAGAAAGGACTTTTGCCTTGCATTATTATTAGACTAATTTTGATGTAACTTCATCTAGGTCCCCATCCCAACACCTATAGTTCCAGGAAAGGCTAAACCTCAAATAATTATCACCTCCAATTCCGCTAATAGGGGGGGGAGTGCACCCTACCTTGGGGGGCAGTGTTTTCAGGCAGGGGGTAGGGTGGTCATTTCCGCCCCCCATGTGAGGAATTGGAGGGAACAGCAAATTGGAGGAGATAACGATTCCCTCGAATAATTATCAGCTCCAGAAGCCTTTTGTTCACGTGCAAAGCAAAAACAAAGGCAAGGAGGGTGGTCTTTCCCTGTCATCCAAGCTTGATGCAAGAACATTCAAACATTTATATCATGATGTGTTTGATACTACATGACATACATAGGTCAAATACATGTATACAATGTCTGAGAATACCCCCAAACATGTTTAGACAAAGTACAAATGCAGATCTGGGTATCTCTCCAAGACCATTAGTATCATTATAAACAAATAAGAATGTATATTTTGGATTCATGGAAATTATATGCAATCTTAGCACCTCCAGGGGAAAGCAGGGATCTTACAAGCTCACATGCAAGTAGTATTTTGTATGTTAGCATGCTTTTGAGATGAATCTCAGTACTCAAAACTCAGCTTACAAGATTTCGTGCAATGGATGTAACAAGACTTGGCTTACAAGGATCCATGTAATGAATGCCATGGTATCAATTATTGTATTTTACGCTGGACCTGTCATGTTTGTCAAAATTCTGTTAATCGTTATTTTCCAACTTTCAAATTTTCTGATCAGTTTGAACACTAAATACAATCATTCCAAAAAGAAATTGTAGGATTCTGTTCTTTTCTCAGTTTTCAAAACTTTATTCAAACCAAAAGGTTCTGTGATTAATTTTTCCAGTGCTTGAGGTACCAGATTTTATACTTACTCTTGGGGTAGACAAAATGTTTTCCTCATCCACAAAATCATCGGTCCATTTCCTTGAGCAAAATCAGCTGAGGCAAGGTCAGAAGCCGGGTCGTTTAGAGTTAATCATGTTAGTACCATAGAGTTCACTTCCAAACCCTTGGTAAAGTGTATTTCATCTTATTTCTTCTTCTTCTTCTTCTTTTCTCAAGGTTAAGACTACAATGACAGATCCAGCAATATATCCTTCCCCTTCTAAACATTAGTTAGTATTTGCAAATTACAATTTCCAATGGATCAGGAAAATATAATCTAGTAGTACTAAGGGAGAAATAGAAATTTTTTGCACCAAACATGTAAGAAATAATGACTTCTTATAATCAGCATGTTCTGCTAAAAGCCCAATGGGAGATACAAGACAGAGTGATGCTACCATGGACGATTCAAACTGAGTCACAGGTTAGATACCACACCCTCAAAAAAATACCAAATTTACATAAACTGGATATAGACCTCCTCAAGTATTAGAAACAGCACACCCTCAAAAAACTACTGAATTTACATAAACTGGACACAGAGCTTCTCAAGTACCCTTGACAACTTTCTTACCCAGTTACCTGACTAATTTATTGAACTTTTACCTAGATGTTGGGCCACAAGAATGTTGTCCGAGCATCGACAGACGAGGACTGGGAGTTTGCTTAGTTTCATTCACCTTCCCATGGAATTGTGGATTTTGCTCCATCCTTAACTCACCAACTTGGGGGCTGTATGCCTTCTGTGACATCCGTGGACTGTACAGAGGCTTAATATCATATGGTGAGGTTTGGGTTGAACTTGTTAGTTTTGGACTGTATGTATGGCGAATCTCACCACGGCTTCTCGTGATAATATCATCAAGAATTTCTTCACTATCTGTACAAGCATTTCTTGCTTGAGGATCTTGTTCCTACCAAGTAAAAACAGATTATTGAATCAGTGAAGAAGCTTTAGGACATGATCTTTGGTGGAATGGTCATGCTAGCTACTTACATCAAATGAGAGGTTGTATGTTATAGCTGGGGTTTCTTCATATTCTGCAGCATCCAAGTCTTGAAGATGAGCCCCTTTGAAAAATTTGGGAAGTACATACTGCCTCACAGGGACTAGAAGCATGATTAATAGTGGGAAAAGGACCCCAGCAATTGGAATCCAAGTTAGGCCAAAACATAAAAGCAAGTAAACCATCTGGAATATAGTAAAGGTTGCAATGGCTTTGAAGGGAACCATCTCGACAAATGTTGCATGATACTCCAACACCCTGAGAAGTTTGATATAGGCATTAGTGGATGCGGAATTGATTTATCTTATAACAATGATGATGATGATGATGACAAGTACAGGAATATCAATGGGAAACACCATTGCATGAGAAATGTATAAATGAAAACCTTACTTGTATCTTCGACTAGGAGCAGTGAAGAGTAACAATATCCTCTCCCAAAATTGATTTCCAGGCAAACTTTCAATGGCCATAAAAGCAAAGTAACCCCAAAGAACTGAAGTTGGGATCTTCTTGATGAGAGGCATTGCAGCAACACAGCCTCCAACCATCAAGGCCTGAAGCAAATTGCTAAGACGCTGTTCTTTGACTTCAATGGGTAAAAGATCATCAATATCTTTCTCCAAGTCAAACACAGATTCGTCAACTGGGGCATCAATGTTGCCACTGCTTGAAGCCAGTTGGATTGTGGACTCTTTTAACTCTTTCAGTCCCTATTCACAGCACAACCATCAATAAAACTATTCATGGTAAAAGAGAGGAAGGGGGGAAGGTAGAAAATAAAAAACAACTGTTGAATATGTTTTGAAACATCAGGTATGTTCAATTACCAGGCCGGGTGGAGTTTGAAAGACTAATGGAGTTTGCATTTGATTATACGCCTCTTGCATGCTCCCATACAACTGACCCAAACTCGAATTCTTACGAATACTTTTCGAAGCAGTTGATACAAGCTTATTGCACAAAAGCTGTATACAAATTCCACATGAATTCCAATGGTACCAAAGAAAGAACAAAGTGAGAAGAAAAAAAAAGGATAAGTATTTATATCCATAGAAGCTTGAGGCACTCTAAAGAAAATGAACACTAAATAAAACAGGATGAAATCCTATTGGATAGCATATGGCGCAGCAGTAGTGTAGTCAAGCTAACCATTAGGTGTTCCCATCTGGGACATCTCACATACCTAAAGTTGATTTTACCAGATGATCCAACAACCTATCAGATTTATTACCTTCTAATGGAGAGTGCAGAGTTTACCAACAAAATTGAAGGTTAAAATCATTCATCAAAGATAAATCTTTATCTGAAGAGAATGAGAAGGGAACATAATCTCCTTTCCAATCCCCAGCAAAGAAACAAATGAATATTTTGGGCCCTGCTGCATGATTCATATGTGCACCACAAGGAGGTTACAGCATCTTCTTCCAATACCCTATCCCCCTCGAAGAATAAGGATCCATGGTACCCAAAGTTTCACAGTTTGGATAACTTTGCAAGTACAAACAAGAGGATTCCACCCCTTCTACCAACAGTAGGTTTGGATAAGAACCCAAAATATACATAAAGAAACCATATCCATAAAGCACATACACCTGCTAAGTAAACTTGCAATAATATTGAGTTTGCTTTCTCAGAAACTTGTATGATCTTGAATGTATGACTCATTTTACCTGATGCTTCAGAGTAGCCAAACTTTTTGTATGCATTGGAGATTGTGGAATAACACCATTAGAAGGAGGGATGCCAATTAGACCGCATACTATGACCTACCCAAAAAGAACGAGAAAAGTCAAAAGTAAAGCTCCACTAAACACATGCCAACAAGGATCACAAGCACAAGCTCCAGAATGAAACAGAAATTGAGATTCAATGCCAATGACTTACCAAGAAACCCAAAAGAAGGAGGTCATAATGGTACGAAGGTGGCTTCTTAAGATTGAACTCCTTCTGTTGGGCAAGTTGAGATGCAACACTGTGATCAAAGTAGTAAAGCACAGCAATCATGGTAGCAGGTATGAATGCTCCAGCAATATATAATGGTGGCACATTCAACATTTCCTGCTCATCAAATATGTATGAGTTTCTAATTCAAGCTTCAGAAGGCAGTGTAAGAAGAGGGAGGAATTCAAGGTGATAGGTTCCTAGCCAATAGTTTACCTAGATGCAGAAGAAGTGAATCAACAATGATAAAATATGCGAAAAATTAAATTCCAATAATATTGTTCCTTTTGACAGGTCACAAAGATATCCAAAAAGCTCTTTTTAAGGCAGAGCTAAGTGGTAAGTGGTAACTGTGATCCATGGGTCCAAAACAGAAAGGAAGTTGAAACTGCTCTAATCTGATATAATAGCAAATACCTTGATAACTGTCCAATTTGAGTAAGTACCCGGAGACCATGGATTCGGGCTGAAAAGGCGCCTTGGGATCCCTTTTGGAACATCTTTAACAGGTATATAAGATACAGCAGTCCAAGCAAGGACCATTAATGGGACTCCATAATCAGCGATGAATCCCCTTAGACAACCTACAATTACAGCCATACATACAAGTTATAGGGCCAGAAAAGAGTGCAGATAAAGCCAGTATATTCTTTTAATATAATAAATACCAAGTACCACCTATCTTCTAAAGAGAGTGAGATTCTTCTATTTAGTATGCACAATAGAATTGAAGACCAAATCCCTGTCGCAATCACTTGACCTTATAATATTTATATATGTATATTGTCTCTTTAACACATTGGAATCAAATATTTATACCACTCCCATAGCGCCATGATCTAGCTTTGCGGCTCCTTATTGCAGTTAGAAGAAGGCCAAAGGAGAGAACCAATGCAAACATTCCATTGCTGAAACGCCATGATGGTAACAGTGCAGTCTGATTAGGGTTTTCCCTCTGGGGTATGCCAAACTCCTCCACAAGACCCTGTTGGATAAAATGCATGAATTTTTTTACTGAACGCAGTATATGACGATAGGCATTCAATTTGGGAAAAAATGGTAAGATCCTTTGACTGAAGAACTCCTAATTTTAATGTTTATATTTCATAAATATACTGGTTTTGGACCTCTAGATGTGCAAAAATCTGCCCACAAATCAACAGATATCTGTATAAAACTAAGTTAAATAAAACATATACTAAACACAGCATCTAGATCAGTGGAAACAGAAGTATATACATCAATAGGATATACATGTCATAGCAATAATATTTTTCTTCCCTGGTTAAATTTTGTGAATAAGCTGCTAATTGGATCCAATTATGCAATAATCCTGACTAAATCTTGCTCAAAATTTATCTACCTTCTAATACAGTCACTAAGAAAAATAATAAAGCATCCTTACCCGAATAGCCTGCTGCATAAAGAGCATTGCTATTAGCAGACCAAAAAGTTCACCCGCAACACGTGTAAATCTATTTATAATAGAGCATGCACCAAGAATAGCCAGCAAGAACAGCAAGGCTGAAGTCCACACACAAACCCTGAAAACAGATCATTATTGGAATTCAGTATCCACTAGAAGAGTCATGTAAACATGTAGCACTGGGCTATGAATGTGAGGATCAAAAGCAATCAAGGTGTACCATCCTGTCCAGGCCAAAAAGAGCTTCTGACCCAGATCTTGTCTGTCCTTAGCAAAGTTGAACATGAATGTGTACATCAGAACTGTTGGCTCAGCAACCCCAAGAATAAGCAATGGCTGTCCTCCAATGATCGAGTGAATGATGCCACATAATGCTGTAGATGCAAGAGTCTGCACTGCAGTAATACTTCCACCTGCAAAAATTATCGAAGGCATAATCTCTAACTAAGTCTTCCATTCAATTAGCAAAGAAAGCAAATAATGGTTATATTAGACTGTCCTACTTGTATTCCTCTCCAGTTGCTCCCCAAAAGATATTACTGGAATTGCTGAAGCAAAGAATATGTATGTAGTGGGAGCAAGGATCCTGGGTAATCAAAGGGATGTTAGACTTCTGTAGTTGCATCACAGAAATAATAAATCACAAACTAGTTATATTTTCAAGGCATCTTTTATTCTTTTTAATTGAAACCTTATCATACAATGACACCCTACTAAATGAAAAAAAAAAATGTTTTCCTTAAAACCAAGATGAATAAGGATATGAAAATAATGATAATGCAAAAGGTTTATCAAAAAGCCAAAATTTGAGTTCATAAAGAAGTATGAGACATCGAAGAAATACAAACCTGCAACCTGAACGAAACCCACCAGTCCAATCTTGTTTGTAGCACAACAATCTTCCTTTAAGATCATTCTTGACCCCACGAAAGGGCACGAATGTTTCTTCCATGATAGTTTACCAGTTGTGGCAGAATCTCTCTCTCTCTCTCTCTCTCTCTCACACACACACACACACACACATACACACAAATAACTATTGGAGATGATAATAGAAACAATACATGCTAAACACAGACACAATTTTAAGGGACTTGAGAGGCCATTATGATACCTAAACTTGCACCTCCTAAGATAGCTGTAAGAAACTATGGTCAGGCAGAATGGAAACTCTTGATCAACATAGCATTTTGGATGAAAACAAAACAAAGGAAATATAAGCTCGATTCATTTTCAATGTACGTGTGGCCCTTGTTTTGGCACATGACTACTTCTAATCCTTCTCTATATGAAGCGGACTGTTACATCTGAAAAAAAAATAAAATTTAAAGAATGAATTGTGTTTTTCCATATGAAGAATAAATGAATCAATTAGGAACAGCACATGAATCTAAGCTCAAAGCATGGATACATCCTCAACTTAACATGGATCAAAAAGCTGTCTTGTTTACATTATGTTCAATATCAACAGATAACAGTCACTAATGAACAGAATCTACTAGGAGTAGCTAAAGAGATGACTTAACGAAATAAACAAACAATCTCCATTTGCAAGGAACTCAATTACCGGGTGACCACAATAATCCTCATATCTATTCTCATCCCTTAATTCCAATAAGCAGCAAGGACCTGCTCATCAATGGATAAACACCAATTCAGTATCCCAAAAGAGACAAAGATAGCACAGAACCCAGTCGATCAATTAACTTGGACTAGTTTTTACATGGTAGAACTAACAGAAATCCTCATGGACTAGATTACAGGTCTACAGAGTAGGAACAGAGAAATTATCAAAGACACAAATACATCATAGCCCAAGTGATCAATTACATGGTTTGGCTTTCACAGGTCAAAACTAACTGAAATATTCCTCAGTTTAGCAGAGAAGTTCCTGGGACAGAGAACAGCAAGACTAACGCAGACCCATGGCTGCCAATTGATATTAGTTCTATTTAGAAAATTTTAAAAACGAAAAGGCATTACCCGACAAGAACCAGAAACCTCAAAAACTAGAGATGGTGGGCTCATAAACCACTTTTGAGCCTCAGACACAGAAGGATACAGATCAGACACGGAGAAATTAGCGAAAACCCATGACCGTTAAGTGAGTTGAGATGATTTATGAGAGTTTAAATCAACAAATTTAACCAAATTTACATTATGAAAACTGGACACTTTCAAGAACAAACAGTTAGAGAATTAGCAAAGGAGAAAAAGAAAATGCCTGCAAGCTTGAGTTACATGGAGGAAAGAAAATCGAGAAAGAGGACTAGAGAGGGACGTCAAGAAGAAGCTCAGAAGATTTTACATGTATTCAGAAGACAGAACGGCGTTGGAGTTTATATAAGAACAGAAAGAAAACGAGGAGCAGGAAGATTCAGAAACTCTCAGAAACGTAAACTCTGAAGTGGAATATTTCGGAAATGTGAAAGCGAGTGTGAGATGAGCAGAGCATAAATAACAGTTGAGAGTGAAATTTTGCACTTTTGAGTAATTTACAGTATACAGAGATTTATTGATAACGAGAGAGGGCAGAAGGGAGTTGGGTTGGATAGAGAGGTAAGTGATGGACAGAATAGAGACAAAAATGGCAAAAAACAGAGGTGATGGACCCGTAATGCTTCAGCCATTGAGATGCAAGAAACTGAAAAAGCCAACTAGCCAAGACTCCAGGGTACAGGGTGGGTGGATTTGAACACTTGAATTGTCCAAACTACCCCTCTCCTCTCCTGTCCTCTCTCTATCTCTCTCTCTCTCTCTCTCACAGCTTGAATTGTTGTAAGGAGCAACCCGCGACGAAGTGGTCTAGGGGGTCGGATATACGTAGCCTTACCCCTGTTTCCAGATAGGTTCTTTTCAAGACTTGAACCCATGACCAAGCTTTCAGCAAGTGAGCACTTGACCATCGCACCAAGCACGACCTTCTGAATGAACAAGTAATTTCCATGCAAATAACTACAAAATCATTCTAAAAATGGGTCCCTGATCATTAGCTTTTATATAACCATGCAAAACGTTAAGAGCAGCCTCTTCTGCTTTCCTCAGTTTGTTTGAACAGCTTGAATTTATGGGCCGCTGTTCTCTGTGCCGCAGTGCAGAGCACATGGTGGTGGGCGCAATGACCACCCTGCCCCCCCTAAATGGCAGGCCCATGTGCCTGGGCGCAACCTGCGCTGCAGTACAGAGAACATTCTTCCTTGAAATATATAAATGTATGGCTTCTCTATAACCAAGGGGACCTCCCCCTACTGATCAGGGAAGCCATATAAAGTTACCACGAAGAAGTCATCTTTCTTTCTTCATTTTTTGGTTTCCTCCCTATGATCTGTTGCATGTAATCTCTATAAATAACGCACTGGGGTCAGGTTTTAGTCATTCGGTATATTTGCATGCTTATTAAGGCTGTGTTTGGTATGCATTCTAAGAAATCATACCGTTCAACTCTAGCTATCTGATGCAATGGATCTTACGTCCTACGTAATCATCATCAATGCTAGATGGACGTAAATTGGGTTGCATGTTAATATAGAGTGAGTATATGATTGAATTTGAGTAAGAAATTTTACATGTGGATTATCTAAATTGTCCATTGTTTATCCAATGATGAAAATTATGACATCGTTTTGCCACATGACAAAATTTTATGAACTATTAAGAAAAGCATATCTTGACGGGTGGGTTGTTGTGAGATAGCACTTTTACCTAATAATTATAAGGGATCCTCAATAGTTATTACCTCCAATTCCTCTAATAGGAGGGAGTGGATTCCACCTTGGGCAGTGTTTTCGGGCAGGGGGTAGGGTGGTCATTTCTGCCTCAAGTGAGGAATTGGAGGGGGCAACGAATTGGAGGTGATAACAATTCGAAGGGGAACATTGCCAAGTTGCATGGCCTCCGCACCAACACGTGACCAATGAGAGTGTGCACAAGGGTATTTTTTAATTTCATAGGGGTAGGGTGTTAAATTTGCACCCTCTTACGTCCGGGCACAAGGGGTCACACTACTACTATTAAAAATGAGAGAGAGATGCAAGGACTGTGTAGCATATGCTAGCGCCTCCCTGTCTATTTATCTCCTTCCTTCCAATGAAATGATATATCTATCTTCTATTTTAGGAGGAGAGAGATAGACATAAATATAGTAGCGTATGCTACACAGCCAGACAGGGAATAACACAATCCCATTAAAAATTTTGATTGGGAATTGGGACTGGGTGGACTGTCGGTTTTGGGCCTCTGCTTCATGGGCCTACCAAGACAACTTAAGAACGGTTTGCCGCACCAGGCCCACCGGTACAACTTTTATTAGTGTTCTAATGCGGAAAAACCCATAACTAATGACGTGATGAACCATATTCCTTGGTTCGATCAAAGCCTTAAAGTGGAAATGGGACCCATCTACCCATTTCTTTTGGGGTCCACGTCAGTTGTATGATTACGTATTGACTGGGTAAGGTGCCCGAGAATGCTTAGAGAGCTAAACGCCAATTATGGGACAGGTTGATTCATCTCTGGGTCCTACCCATCCCATGGGAGTGGAGTGGGAGTGGGACCCATAACAAAGTAACGAAAGTCTAGGGGTGCAAGTTTGGCCTGACGGCCCTACCCCGCCCTGAGCCCGAGCAGAGCGTGGGTTGATACCCTGGCCCTAAGAGCGGGTCAGGGTTGGGAATTTATAGCCCTTAGTATGGATCGGATCGGGCTAGGGTTGAAGCCTTAGGCTGAGTCAAGCATGGTCCAACTCGACTCTGTCTTCTTCTTCTTATTCTTTCTTCTTTTTCTTCCTCTAGAGCCACTTCGATTTAGAATGTCAGAACACCAACCAGATCAGAAATTTTTTTCTTTCTTCTTCTTCCTAATCTAGCCAGCCCATGCATCTCCCTTTCCCTCATAGTCAGGGACAATCAAGGTCAGCCAGGCCCGACCTTGATGGCGGATTAAGGTTGTATTTTCTGACCCTGAGCCCAGCTAAGGGGACTCAGGATTGGGCTGGGGTTTTAAAAGGCCCAGCCCAACCCAACTCTGTTGCAGCCCTAAACAAAACCATGGGCAAATTTTTATAAATGCTTATTAGTTAGAACAGTTCTAAAGATTCAAAAATAAATTTTTTTTGGAGGTAACCTAAAAAATTGATACAAAGAAATCCAATCTTATAATATTAGATGGATAATGCAAACATGAAAATGAAGATACGGTCTTTTTTCTCACTCTGTTTAGTGAAGTATGATATTTTACTATTTGCCACATGGAAGTACATGGATTAGACCACGTCATAGAGTATCAAAAAAATGTTTCATGGATACAATTTCACCTTAAAATGAGGGCTAAGTGGCTAAAATTACAAAAGATGCTGTTTTATATTTTATATTCATCTATATTTAATGGTATGTTGGTAATTTTACTAAAACTTTGAATTAGAGTTTGTGCAACTATCCTTGCTTACTTTGGATTAAAATTTGGTCATTGAGATGTATGTGGGGTTTTCTATCACATCGATTAACTCAAGTACTGTCAAATGGAAAATAACGAAACATTATACTTCACTAGGTATAATGATGCCTAAAAGGACCCCATAAAGATATTTAAGGTGCCAAATCAATCAAGAGATAATTCTAAACACTCCCCTCATGAGTAACCAGGGTTCAAGTAATCAAAATCTGTAATGGAATCGACCTTGATTCTGATTTGATCGGAATCGATCTGAAATTAGTTTTTTTTTGTTTTAATAAAAAATCTAAGCCAGTCGATTCTTATTCTGATTCGGAATCCAATTCCTCAGACAATGTTGATAATTCGGAAAGATTGCATGTGGAGCATAGTTTTAGTTCACGATATAAGATCCACTATCAGCCATGACTGATATAGCCATGCCACCATGGCTGATATCGATACATATCAAACAATATCAGTCTAAATTGACTGCAAATTAAAAAAAACACCACCTTTTTATACAAAATCAACGATACGTATCGGTCACCGCTACCTAAAACTATGATGAGGAGGGCTTGGCTCAATGACAGGTGAATACAATAGAAATTTCAATTCCATCCTACTTGGATAAGATGAGACTTAAGAAGGTCAAGAAAGATAAAAAAAGAAGAGTAAAACTTGGATTAAAAAAAAAAGTGATTTTTTACTTGTGAAAATGTATGTAATTAGAGGTATTTTATTTGGGATTCATGCATCGCAATTAATATAAAATACTGATTAGGTAAGCAAGATCCAGTGATTATCTTCTCAATTATGATCCATAATCTAATAATTTTTCTTTAGAAGAATCATATATAGTAGTATTAAAAACAGTTTTGGCTTCAAAGTCACCAAAGAGATCAAAGATCGATAGATTTCGTGGGTTAAAAACACTTTTTTAATGTTAAAAAAAAAAAGAAGCATTTTTTTGTGGGAAGAAGGTCCCACATGAAGCAACAATGTTCGGAGATCCAGCGAACTAAAAAAGAAGTACGGATTTGAAACAAAAATCAAACTAGAACCCAAAGGATCACTAATAATAAAAAATGTTATGTAGTGATTAATATTAGGTCAAAGTTAGGTTTCTAAGCATTGTGGACCCTACGTGCTCTGTTGTTAACCTACATCATTATTTATTTTATTGAAATAATAAAAACAGATTAGGATTGGAATTTCGGATTGGTATATGATGGATAAGCTAGCACATGAGATACATGAAATCGTAGGGGCCGGGCCCGAGTCCCAGATAATATTCGAATTAAAAAAAATTAAAAAAAATTGAGCTAGAATGCAAACCCCAACCACCCTTGACTCCTTGAGGAGTTCCGTAGAATAATAATTAATTAAGAGCTCTAATTCAAGTATTAAAAGAGGAAATACAATTAAGTAACTAATTATATTTAAATAGTGCATAAAGTGTGGCCCCAAGGGTTATGGTTTATAATCAATTCCGGTGTCTATCCTAAGGGGTCAATCCTAAAATCATCTTATTTATTAAATGGTTTCTGGACTAGGATCTAAACCCATTTAATAATGGGACAATCTTATTCCAATTTATTAAAAGATTAGGTATTGAAACGCTCAAATGTCAAGAACTCCCAAATATATAAATGTACGAGACTCCCATCACTACAGGGTTTGGGAAGGATCATAATATATATAGTCTTACCCTTGCTTCGCGGAAAAGTTGTTTTCAGATACTCGAACTCTAATGGAACAACCTTATCGTTGCATCAAGATTAGAAAATTTTATTGGTTGCATTAAGCCCAATAAAAAAAGTAACCATTCTAATCATTCAAAAAACTGATAAAACCCACTAGAAACCGGATTATTATCCTCTCCAATTCTTAAAGCTCGATAGTGCGACAGTGCTAGGTGGAGATGCTGACACCTGGTAGGTTGGACATCCAATGGTCCAAACTCAACATAATCAATGAGCTCAGACCGTTAGATGACCGAGCTACCACGTGTTGATATCTCCACCTAACATTATCGCTCAACCGTGCTTAAGGTTTGGAGAGGATAATTTTCCCTAGAAACCAATTTTGTTAATAGGGGATAAAAAAAAGGGAATAGACAATAGAATAAAAAGGCAAAAGGGACATTGTCGGTGTGTACTGTTTCGAAGTCAAAACTGAGAGTCATTATCCGACCCAACTGGGCGCCCGGTATAGTCTACTCATCAAAAGCATTGACTTATTCTATCTGGAAACGCATGCTTGAGAGTGAGACTCTCCATAACTAACTTTTCTTCTTTTAGATTTGGACAAAGGAGATCTAAGGGTTATGATTATCCTCATCTTTTATTGTACGAAGTTGTTCGTACTCCTTGGAGTTTTTCCAACAAACAACCAGTGTAGGGATGATCCGGATTCTGTCCCCACCCGTCCCCATATGGGTCGCTGATCCGGATTCTGTACGGATGAGTTGGTAGTGGAGTGGTGGTTGTAGCCTGTAGTCTAAGGTTGTCAATCGATTTAGTTTCAATTCGGTTCAAGTTATAAATGCAAAAATTAAAATTGAATTGAATTTAGAAAGAAAACACATTTTTAAAATCAAAACCGAATTAATACTTATTTCCCTCTTGCCAATTCCATTGAACATTCTCCTTTACCCTCCTGTCTCTTCAACACATTCCTTCGCCTATAATATTTTTTGGATTTGTGAAATCAGTAAGAAGATCATTTAATGAAATACGATTTGCATCTATCAGAGCTCATTTTTTTAAACTTGAATTTCCTAGATGTGGCTTTAACAATTAGTTAAGAAAGTTTTTATACACGGCCGTGTATGTGAGAAGGTGAGAGTTTCAAAGCATTAATTAATGGGTGGAGGTTTATGATTTTTCCAATTCTTTGTGAGAGAGGACACGACCGTGCATGCTTACACAGTCGTATATGAAAACTTCCCCCATAGAATAATATAAAGAGATTCATAATGTTTCCTATCTTATTGCAAGTAAAGGAGATAGAATGGAAGTTAAATTTTTTTTTTTAAAAGGAAAATTTTGTTATCATGTTTGTTTAACTATCTATAATTTTTGCTGTATTTTGTAATTATACTTTAGATCAATCTACCTTATATTTGAAATCGAAGGAAGTCGATTGCAAAAGTTACTAGTTTTTTACACAGTCATGTGAGGTAATAATTATAAAGATTTCTACTTTAGTATTGATTTAATTTCATTTCCCTTCCGTTTGATTTCTTGTGATCAAAGAGAGCCATAGTGGGAGTTAGGGTATTGAAGTGCAATGATGGAGATGAAAAAGGAAAGAAGGACTAGAGACAGGACGGTGGGACTTCATTCTTAAAGGGGTAGTTTAATCTTTTTAATATCTTGGGATCATAGGTACATAAAGACTCCCAAAAAACAAACAGTGAAACTGATGTTATGCTTGATAATTGGATTTTAGCATCTTGGAATGCATTATTGGCCTAGAATGCATTCTCATAATGCATTCTCAGAATGCATACCAAATGAGCTTAACTCAATTTTTAGGACCAAGTTTTTCTTAAGCCACGGGGAATGACTGATAGCCATCATTGCACTTGAATGGGTGCATGGAAAACTTAAGGGCATTTCAAACTTTCAACATATATGAAGGAGTAATGATGACCTTAGATGTGTTAGAATGGCTATCTGGTAGGGATGTAAATGAATAGCCGAAATCCGTTTCCGTATCCGTGTCCGAATCCGTTTAGCACTATTCGAATCCGTCCGAAAGCTAAATGGATGCGGATACGGATAGGCTATAGCTATCCGAAAAGCTATATTTACATGTAAACGGATAAAATATCCGATCTGTATCTATGTCCATATCCATTTAGCACTATTCGAATCCGTCCAAAAGCCAATCAAATGTGAATGCGGATATAACACTATCCGAGCCGAATACGATTCGATTACATCCCTACTATGTGGTGTATATGTAGTTGGTTCTCTAGCCTTTCCGAATAAAACCAACCAGGATTGAATGTGAAGCAATATCCCTTGCAGGTTAGGGCCAGATTTTGCTTTAAATTCAGATACATCAACAAAGTCACAGTTCTCTCAGTCTCTCACCAAAAGGGGAAAAAAAATGAAAAAAGTCACAGTGGGCGACCACAGTGCGATTGAGACAGCTCGTGTTCTTGAAGTCTGTGCCATTTCTATGATTGGATATGGTTTCTGTTTTTTAATGTTTACAAGAGAAAATGGACTTGAAACTCATGAAGAAAACTCATAAGCTTACAGTTTAACAACCCTGAAAACCAATTGGAAAATGATAAAGATGATGGATAGAAAGAAGAAGCTTTTATTTGTTTTTAAAACAGAAAAATCACCAATCCATGGTGCTTCATGCAGACTTGGTAACATCCGTTTTATCTCGCAAGATTCCATGATGCTTCATGCAAACTTGGTGGTCGGTTTCTATCTTCCTTGACTCTATTCAATGGTGAATCATTCATTGTTTCTGGGAAGCAAATGCGGCTACAAATGCTCTTGTGAATCATGCGGCTAAAGTTAAAATCTCAAACATTTGGAATGACACCCCTAACTTCATTGTTCAAGCGGTCTCTTGGGAAGCATTTGGCCGACCAATCTTCAAATGTCTGTTTCACAGCTGGTTTAGGGAAAGTTTGGAAAGACTAGGAAGGAAGACGGCCGAAGACCCTACTATAGATTTACATAATTTTCTTCTCTGGTTTTTGGGTTTTTTCCATAATTTTTGTAAAGATTTTCAGTGTCTGTTTTTTTATTGATGGCAATGCTGAAGTTAAATTGACAGATTTCTAAGTTTTTCTTTTTGGAAGTTTCCCAGTCATTCCTGTAACACCAATTCTTTTAATTTAATACATATTTTGTTGACCTTTAAAAAAAAATAAAATAAAAATACAAAAAGATCACCATCATAGAATGTCTATTTCAAAGGGTGGACGTGAGTGAACTAAATATCTCACCTGCTAAAGCTAGTAGGTCATTGGACCTTGATGGTGAAAGAACCTGTGAGAAAGAGAGAGAGGAAAAACAAAGCCAGCTATGGGTAATGGACCCAATTAAGAAAGCTCCACTCCAATTTTTATCCTCTCCTGTTATAGCATGGTGTTGTAACGCATCGTGTGGTGGCTGCAGAGGTCATGTGCATCATGTGAGATCCGCTGTACCACATGGTCTCTGTAGCACCGCACGATACGTTACAGCACTGTGCTGTAACAGGAGAGGATAACGATTCAGCTCCACTCTTCCCTTTCTATTTGACAGAATAAAGATGAAATTGAGTGGCTAAAGTGATACATCAGAAGCTGTTTTCTAGTATTATCATCTCTGATAACCTTTCTAAAGTCTCAAGGAATAGAAATCTAAGGAATCATGCCAAAGTTAGGGAGGTTTTTTTTTTTTTTTTGGGGTAGAAGTTAGGGAGCTAACATCAAAGCTTTATGAAGTTAAGAAACATAGATTATAATATTAGACTTTCTTGATTGATATGTTAAACAAAGATAAAAGGATATGATAAGATCAAAAGCATAATCTATAATTCGATGGAACCTGACAGTTTCTCCTCTAGCTATCCAAGAAGATGAAAAGAGTCAAAAGGCACACTAGCTAAGGAAATATTTTAGGGAAAGGGGCATAAACAGTGAAAGTTGGGTTTTGGGTGTGTGTGGGTGGGTGGGTGCTGGTGGTTCATGCAATAATACAAAAGCAACTTAAGTCAATCAGTGCCAGTGTCACAGTGTGGAACAAAAACATCAATCCTCCTAAGTCCTCTTTAACAGTATGCCTTTACTGAAAAACCAAAAAAAAACAAAAAAAAAAGGGGGACGGACAGATAATCAGTATCCACTCCCTCTAGTATGTGAGATGTCCCATTGAAAATAGACTCCACCATCTATCCAATCCCATATGGTAGTCTTTCTCTCTGTCTCTCTACACATCATGTTTGGCGGTATCGGTATCGTATCATCCATATCGGATGATACGTGTTGGTTTTACAAGTGATCAATCTTGATATCGTGTTGATACCATATCAGTGACACGGTACAAACAAGGGGTAAAATGGTTTAAAAATTCCATTTTTAAAGGAAAATCAGAGGCATATTTCTCTGATCTGTGCTGATACCAATACCCTATCGATTTTCCAGGTTAATAGATATCCGTTCCGATACCATGCACTAAAACAATACACACACAATTTCTAAGTTCACACAACTATTTCTTGATATTACAATGGTGGATACATTTGGATCTTGGAGACTTCAGCATATAGTACAATTATTGTATTGTGTGTGTGTACATCACTCACACTCTCTCTCCTCCATGATGATCATGTAGGTCCTTTTTTTTTTTGGGGGGGGGGGGGGGAGACTGGAGGGGTATCCGACTTTAGGTCGACTAAACCCCCCTTGGGCTCGTACATGACTCTCGCGCCACGCACAAACCGGGAGCTTCTGAGCCCTAGTGAGCCTCAAGCGGGTGGCCCCAAGAAATTATGCAGCGGCGAAGGCTTGATCACCAGACCTCGCTTTCTAAGGCGGAGTCTCATGTCCTCTCCAAGCCAGGTGCGCTAACCCCTTGAGGTTGTCAGGTAGGTCCCTTACATGAACTGAGGCACTCATTTATCTCGTCCGTCCCTTGGATAGGCGCGAGAGATGCCATTACATGTTAGTGGCATGTAGATCCCCTACTCTACAGTTATATAACTTCTATAGAAATGTTACCTATATAAGAGCTAAATTCAGAATCTGTATGGCTCACTCGAATTGCAAATAAAAAGTAGGGAAAGATACTTAGAATGGGTTAAGGAGATGGTTCTCTGAGCACGCAGCATGGAGGAGAACACCAATAGGTGTAATGGGATGGTTGAGTACAAGCCACACGCATTGATTTAAATCATGGAATCAGATACCGTATCGGTCACTGCAGATGCCCATACCAGTACGGATCAGACATATCAGTCCTATTCCAGATCAAACGGTCACTATTTGGTTATAAAAACCACTTTTGACCATATCGTCCTATCCATATCGGTTCAGTATCATTATCAGGTACGGCCAATACCAATACTTATCTGCCGGTATGCCGATACAATACCAAGATTGAAAGAAGAGGAACTGCTGAAAATCTGCAAAAATGGGTAGTTAGATAATTAGGCTATGGGTTCACATGGGCCGGGCTTGGTCCTAGCATTTATAAATTTTGGTTAAGCATAGTCCGAGGCCAAGCCTGATGAAGCAAATAATCAACTCCAAAATGAAGATGGCCAAAAAAGGTCAAAAAAAAAAAAAAAAAAAAAAAAAAAAAAAAAACAGACCAGGTTGGGATTACAGAACCCAGTGCCTGAAAAGAAAATCCAAGTGGGTTACCATGTCGGATCAGAAACTACCAACTCAAGTCCTATAAGCAGTAACCTAAGAACCCTTTTACATCTTTATTTCAGGGCAACTCATCAGTACTGGACATCCTTTTTATTCCAGCCAAGAATGTCATTAACTGTAAAGTTCATAATTTACAACGAACTTTTTGAAACTAACCAGGTCTGATCTTGGAAAACCCATGCAACATACTAGCTCATTTTGAAACAGTTGCATAAGCTCTCCAACTACACACTAATTTTTCCCCATGTTACATTTGACAAGGTCTAGAATGCGAAAAAAATCATAAAACAAAGATGAATGTTCACCCTCAAGCCCATCTCTGCTCACCCGGTTGCTGCCCGCAAGGTTGTTGCATGGACTCCCACCAATAATAAGATCAAAGCCACCAAATGAGCTAATAAGTTGTTCTAATCTATCACCATTCAATTTTCGAACATCCGGAAAGTCAATCAGAGTACCTGTCTGGTTAGTCTGCTCCCACCAGCTCCGAAGAATATCCCTACTGGTTTCTGAAATTTCAACCGAAACAACATTCTTCAAAGGGATACCAAGCCGATGTAGAGCTACTTCAGCACCACCAATTCCGGAGAAAAGTGATAAGAGGTTAATTCCACCGGGGAAAATGTCCTTTAAGACGGAAAGATGATAGGCCACTGTGTCAACCTGAAACAAGTTCAGCTTTTTAACAAGCAGATACTAAAGAAAATTGAACCCGAAATGAGTTCATCTTTTTAACAAGAAATTCACGGAAACCCACAAAATACACACAGAAAACTAAGAAAATGCTAACCTGAAATGAATTACCCAATGCTTTAAGTCTCTCAGTTCTACTAATTCCACCACCCCTTGTGTGGTTCTTTGGAAACCCTAATAACATTTCAATCTCATCAGGCTCAAGAGCTGCAACCTTATTCCTTCCAACCCAAACAAGATTCCATTTTCGGCATTCGTCAAGGATATCCTTCTGGACGTTTAGAGGTGGAACACTTTCACAGCCTTCAAGGGCCCTTCGTATCTTCTCAGTTGTCTTGGCACTGGCAGTAACAGTCTGTAAGCAATTTAACTTTGACCTCCGATCCCACGAGGGCCACCATTTTCTGGTTAAAGGAAGTGCCTCATGTATGGTCCGTGGTTGAAGAGGTAGAAGAGGGCGTCTATTGTGGACTGGGAGATTGTGAACATAGCCTCTCTTTCTTGCAGCTGCACAAAAATACTGTGAATCAACAAACTCTGGCTCTATATCATACAAGAATCTTGAAATCGTACTCCACACGCCTTTAGGAGTAAAGGCCACATTTTCATAATAGAAGTATGGTGGCCCAATGGCTGCCTCTGGAAGCGTTCTATGAGTTATGAGTGGTGGTTCACCAGGGACCCCAAATCCTAGCATTGGGTTTGGGAAATGAATTGTGTCATCATCTTCATCCAGGATTTTCTTTTCGTACACTTTCTGCCTTTTCCTTTCCCACCTTTCATCATCAAAATGTTGCCTCTTCGTGTCTTTACGAATATCAATATGGATACGACTTGGGCCTGACTGTAAAAAGCAAATTGTATCCCTTATTTCAAACTCTATATAACTTTACAAGAAAGAATAGAAAGATGAGAATAGTGAACTTTCAAAAGTATTTCAAAACAGAGAGTGCTACATGTTGGGAATAATCCAACATTGGAAAACTCTGGGACCTTGGATGCTATACTAATTGTTCCTCTCCAGCTAATAGGTTAAGATTTTGGATTGGATGATTCAACTTGGTATCAAAGTGACCAGATCCACATTAATTATAATCTGTGTTAGAGGCCATCCAAAAGAGGGTCCACACATGCCACATGTACTGCCACCCAGAAGAGGGGCAATACATGAGGGGAAGTGTTGGTAATAACCCTACATTGGAAACTCTAGGACCTTGGAGGTTATACTAGTTGGACCTCTCCACCTAATAGTTTAAGTTTTTGGATTGGATAATTCAACACTACACACCGGATCTTAAATCGGGTTGAGGATACCTGATCTTCTTGAGATAAATCAGGCAGCTCCCCCATTTGACCATCAGCTACCCTTGCCATTTGAGCAGCAGATATGAAATCAGTCAGCTCGACAATTGAGGAGTCTGGACCTGCAAACGTTTGAAGTAGATTTTAAAAGAACAGTTGTAAACTTGTAATACAGAGGTTGAAAATGTATGTATATATTGAAGAACACTAGTGAATGGAAAAGAAAACCGAGTGAGTCCAATAATTTTGGCTGAGACTCGGTCTAGATTTTAGACACAACTTGGACTACATGAAATCCTTCTCAAATGTGGCATTTTAATTTTAACCTTATTCTGAAGCACCAGTAGAAAAATCTCGTTAGTTGCCAAGAAAACAAGCATGTCAGACTTAGGAATAGGAAAACTCGCTTAAGTGCCTAAAAAAGACAATTTGGGAAATTCTTAAAGAAATATGTCCACCCCACCCCCTTAATTTAGCATGAAAGAAGAATTGGAAGATGAAAAAGTAATGCAGATTGATGAGAGGATCTTCTGGTGGTGGGTTTTCTTTCAAGGTAGAAGGAAAGTGTAACAATAAAGAGTCTAGCCTAATTAGGAAGTACAGATCTATCCTAACTAGGAAAGAAATAAACTCCACAAGGAAGTAAAACTCAGCCACAATAGGGACACTCCACCTACCGTGGTAGACATGAAACTGTACCCCCATGGTACATAGGGTCCATTCTTCCCCCTCAAGCTTGAGCATACAGATCAGCCATGCCCAGCTTGGAACGGCCTTTCTGGAAAGCAAGACCGAACAGAGGCTTGGTAAACAAATCACAAGCTGATCAGCATAAGACACAAACGGAGTAACAATCAGTTTCTTCATGGCAGACAAAATGACAATCAACTTCAACGTGCTTAGTTCTCTCATGAAACACTGGATTGCTTGCAATGTAGATAGTTGCTTGGTTATCACAAAACATCTTCATGGGTTGAGTGATCGAAAAACCCAACTCTTGAAGTAACGATTTCAACCACATCAACGCGGTTGCAGTATGAGCCATAGCTCGATACTCAGCCTCAGCACTAGATCTAGCCACGGTTGTTTGCTTCTTGCTCCTCCAAGTGACTAGATTGCCACCAACAAATGTGCAATATTCCATGGTTAATCTTCTATCATTATCAGCACCAGCCTAGTCAACATCAGAAAATCCTCCTAGATTAACACTCTGATGAGGACGATAAATGAGCCCCTTCCTTGGAGCTCCCTTCAGATACCTTAATATACGACAAGCAGCCTCCCAATGAACTTCTATAGTGACTGCGTGAACTGGTTGATAACGCCACCAGTAAACGATATATCTGTCCTAGTAACAGTCAGATAAATAAGCTTCCCTACTAGTCTCCTATACTGGTGCTTGTCGTCAAAGTCTTCACCATCACTAGTCCCAAACTTCTGATGTGGGTCCATAGGAGTGTCAACAAGTTTAGAGGGAAGCATACCAATCTTAGATAAGAGGTCTTACACATTTTCTTTGTGATAAACTAATTCCTTTCTTACTCCATAGGACTTCAATGCCAAGAAAATACCTGAGGGCACCCAAGTTTTTCATTTGAAAATGTTGATGAAGATAAGATTTCACTTTTGGCGGAAACTGACGGTCGTTTTGGCAGGGCTGGTAGCGCTAAGGAGAAGACTGCACGCACGCGCGAGAGAGAGAGAGAGAGATGTGGGGGATGGGGAAAGCTACAGGCCCAAAACCTTCGACCCTTCTTTCTAAATGGGGGTGCCTAGGGCACCTCATCTTGTCATTTCGCCGTTGCTCATTCCCTTTAGGACGAAGTGTTTGGTGTTTCCTTCTCCGTGCCCCCTCATGCTTCGCTGACCTATCGCGTGGTAAAGAGAATAGGGTACGAAAGAATAGTAAACAGAGCACACCGTAGAAAGATTCTAAATATGACAAGTCCTCCTTGAATTCGAAAAGAAGGAATTGAAGAATGGGTACGAAACGAAATGAGGTGTTTCTAGCTCTAGTTTCAGACGAGCGGAAGACAGGTTCTTTTGGACTAGTCTTAAGTGAAATGTGGCAAAGATCATTGAAGAGTATCACACTTGTCAGATGGCAACACATAAGAAGCAAAATACTGATCTCTATACACCATTACACCACTGCCCGTGCCACATGGACCTTGGCAAGACTTGAGTATGGACTTCATGTTGGACTCCCTAGGACAAATAGAGGTCACAATTCATCTTCGTTGTTTTGGACTGTTTCTCTAAGCTGGCTCACTTCATACCATGTTCAAAAACATCAGATGTTTTACATGTAGCCAAACTTTTCCTTAGGGAAGTTGTTAGACTACAAGGTTTACCCAAGACCATGGTGTCTGATAGGGATGTTCAGTTCGTGAGTTATTTTTGGAAATCACTTGGAAAATTTTGGAAACAAAGCTACAGTTTTCATATGCTTTTCATCCCCAAACAGATGGCCAAACTGAAGTGCTCAACCAGAGTCTTCGGGATTTGTTGTGTTGTCTAGTGGGTGATCAGATGTCAAGTTGAGATTCAGTCTTACGAATGGCAGAATTTGCTTACAATAATAATGAGGACATCATACCATCTTAGCGAGGATTCCATGTTTACCAGAGGAGACGTCGTAGATCTCAGCCATCCACTGCTTCTCTGTGGGATTGACGACGAGTTCCGCGGTTACTGTATTGCTAGAGCGCAGCCTGTGGACCCCACTTGCAGCAGCTTTTATCATTAGCTAATGATTCTGATTTCTGTTTTCTATCTATTGATTATTTCTATAACTATTTCTATTTTAATTCTATTTCAGTTTATGAGTATATGTAACGAGAGGTGTTTTTTTTTTTTTTTTTTGGTTAAATTACATGACACCCCCTGAAAATCAAACGAAACTCAACTCACCCCCTGGTTTTCGAAAATACTCAACCGTCCTCCTCTAAAGTAACGGGGTTAACTTAAATCAAACCAAAAAGTGAAACGACAATTTTAACCTCAACCATAAAAAGATAAACAATGACAATTGAGGTACCCAACGTTAGTAGAAAATGCACTTTAAGTACCCTCTCTGCTTCTGCTGCTCTTCTTCTCCTTCTTCCTGTTGCCACCGCCACAACCAAATGGGAAAGTAACCAAAACAGAAAAAAGAGAGAGACAAGGGACTGAATCAACTAGAGGCTTAGGATCAGCCATCCTGTCGAAACAATCAAAATAGCCAGAGTAATAGAAGCAATCTTGATGTAAGATTCAGAGAACAGAAATAAAAAATAAGTAGTAACACTGCAGGAGTGACAGCACAAAATCGGCAGTGGAAGAACATTTAATTACCTTCAGATTCAAATTACCAAAAATCTGAGGTTGGATAGGTCTGTAATTGCAGTCAAAGAATCCCTTGAGAGGGGGTAAGAAAAGCCCCAAAACAGATTTCTGAGCTAATGAGAGGATCAGAAGTAATTAAAGAAGAAGATCTGAAATTAGACCTAAAAACAGAGCCTCAGCAGGTAATAAAAAAAAAAAAAAAACTACCTCCACCACATGTTCCTCTCCAACAATCACGTAATTTTCATTACCTAATCCACTCCACTCTTCACTAATCTTTTCATCTGAGACCCACACCCACCAACTGGGTTCTTCATGATCAAGACCAACCATGATTTCCACTGTTTGCAAATCAGCACCTGTGACTTCTTTGAAAGGAAAATTATTGCTAGCCACATCCAATGATTCTTGATGGAGTGACTCAAGTTTGCTCAAGAACTTTTTAGAATCCACAGTAGCTACAAGACGCTAGTACAGATCGGGAGGGCAATCTTTCAATAGAGAAGGAGATTGGGAAATCTCTTGGAGAAGGCTGATGTTCTGTTCAAGTAAGCCTCGGAGGCGTTCATTCTCGGAACAGAGAGAACTTCAACATCATCGGGGTTTTTTTGTTTTTTTTTGGGTTTCACTGGCATCTGAGGCCAGGATTATGGCTGTTGGACCCTGAAGGTCGTTCGCAGTGTCTGAGCTTGGCCGCCGGCCTCTGGTTCGGTCGCCGCAAGAGGCCACGGTGGTGGTTGTTAAAACCCTAAATGGGTTTTCTCCATTCTCGGTTTAGCAATTTGGGGAAGGAGAGGGAATATTCCCTCTCTGATTCCTTGTTTTAATTTAAAAAAAAAAAAGAAGTAAGATCTCACATATAATTTAGGGGTTTTAGTTTCAAGGGTACAATCGTAAATCAACACTGATCAAGGGTAGTTTAGGGATTTAAATTTATTTAACTGGCTGACATCATAACTTAACAAAATAAAACTAATGGAAGGGACTAATTTGTAATATAGGGGTCTAATACAGGGGGGCAGAGAGTATTTTAAAAAATGAGGGGGTGATTTGAGTTTCGTTTGATTTTCAGGGGGTGACATGTAATTTACCCTTTTTTTTTAATGTTGTAATTGTCTCACCCCCCTTCACCACGAGTTAGCCTCCCCTCCCCCCCCCCCCTTATTTTTTAATTATTTTGTTGTCTTTTAGAGGTAGTTATAAGTTATAACTACCTCCTGTAACCACCCACCCCAGCCCCATGGTTTGGGCTTGTTCCCCTTTTAGTGCCCTCTCTGGCAAGGTTGTAAAACTTAATGCAGAATTAATGAATGAAGAATGGAACTGCTCCCTCTCAATTTCTCTTCTTTTCTTCTTTTTCTCGATTTCTGTTCTCCCTACTCCCTCTTCTTCTACTTCTTCTGTCTCTGTTTTCCCTTTTCCCCCACAAGATTTGTCCCCTCCCCTTTACTTTAGTTTGTTGTTTTCTTCTTTCCCACATCCCATGGTACTGCTCTCTTGTTCTTTTAATTTTCTGCTGTACAGTGAAATTAATGGACATAATTATAACTTTATGGAAGCTGTTCACTAACTGCAGCCCCTCAAATCTGAGAGGTATTTATTTCTTCTACCCTGATCTTTAATTCTCTTTCACCTGCTTTATGCTATAGTTTCTTTGTATTGACAGTGTTGCTGTCTTGACATAAACGTTGGCTGAAAGTCCTGTTATGCTTAGTCTTACAATTTTAGGATTCTTGAAAGTTCATGCATGCTAGTATTTGAATAAGTGTTGCCTAATTTCTAACCTCTATAACACCCAATTGAACATTGTTTAGTTGAATACATGTAGCCTATAATTTCTATTGCTCATTGTTCACTGTTATTGCTGGCCCCCTTCATGTACGTGCATCATGTATTTTGCTGCCCCCCACCCACCTACCTTAACTAGACAGTCCTTAGGAGTGATTGGTGCCTACCTTAGGTTAGGATTGTTGCCATTGTAGGAAAACTTAGCCTCTAGGTTTTATCCTACATCAAATAGTTCAGTCAATAGGTCTAACTGGAAGCAGCCCACAACCTAGGAAACCTATTGACCTCATTTCCCTGCCATTAGAAGCTAGGCCCTCAGAACCAGCAGAGTCATTTTGCCCGTCATATCCATGAACTACATGCAGAAACAAGGAAAAAGATCGCTTAAGTAATGAATATTACAAGGCTCATGCAGATTTTCATTGCAGGTATCAAGTTTTAATGAGGGAGACATGGTCATGGTGAAAACCTGACCTGAGTGGTTTCCAAACGGTGGAAGAAGTTGCATGCAAGAAGTGCTGGTCCCTACAAGATTCTAAAGAAACTTAGTGCCAATGCTATCATTTGGAGTTGCCACCAGATATGGACATCAGCCCCATTTTTAATGCTGAAGACCTCGTGCCTTACAAAGGGATCAACCACCATTCCAAACCCTTTGAGCCTTCCACATCAGCTACCCAGACCACATCCACACCTGCCACATCATTTTCTCATGGATCAGTTCCTAATTCTAGCCCAATCCCAGCTGACATCCATACTTTCTCATCTTCTGCCTCTCCTTTACCACCATTACCAGCTATGCCAAGAATAAGAAAAGAGTTAGAGGGCATTTTAGATGAGCAGATAGTGTTAACTCGTGCAGGGGGATATCACAAGTTCCTAGTCAAATGGAGAGACGGACCAAGTACAGATTGCATGTGGATCACCAAAGACGAGCTTCAGTGCCTTAACCTGGATTTATTAGAGAGATATCAGAGCCTATTTTCACCGGAGGTGAATTCTACCCACCCGGGGATAATTGACAAGGACATCACTCAAGGATTTAGGACTTATCAGAGGAGACACAAACACATGCAGCCAGCCAGCCACATGCATAGTTGTCATGGCGTCGCCATGGCGTCCTGGCGCTGGAGAAGGTTGCATGGCGACCTACGCCATGGCGTCCCTCTTTGATTTCTTCTTCCTGTCTCTCTTTCCCTCTTCGATTTCTTCTTCCTGTCTTCGATTTCTTCTTTCCCTCTTCGATTTCTTCTTCGATTTCTTCTTTCCCTCTTCGATTCCTTTCAATTGCTTCTTTCCCTCTTCGATTTCTTCTTCGATTCCTGAATTTTCTTCTTAAAACTTGAGAAACAATAGAGAAAAAATAAAACATGGCTTGAGTATACATCTATTAAAACATTAAAAATAGAGAAAATAAAAAATAAAACATGGTCGACATGCTCGCCATGGCGGGCGACATGTCGATATATCGACGTGACACCCCTCCACCAACTTGGATCGCCGTGACGCCGTGACAACTATGGCCACATGTCACGTCATTATGGCTAGATGACCCGTCTTATGTGTGGTTCTTTTTATTGTTTTGTTGTACTATTATTTGAAGCCAGACTATTATCTTATTTTGTTGTTGTGTTGTTATTATATTGCAGTTATATATGTAGTTATTTTAGGAAATAATTTTTTTTTGTGTAACTTGTGAGATTATTATCTTTTTTTTTGCAGCATGAGTGACTGCAATGCTTGGAGTGAATCCGAGAAGGTGTGAAGCCAAGATACAAATCTATCTTCTTCCTTTCTATCCACTCCTCCCTTTCAAACTCTACATATACAGAAAACCATCCTTGTTAGATCTCCAAAAATCCATTATTGTTTGTTCCATCATATTTCTTTCAACCTCAAGTTTCAATTCTTAAGACCCTTCCATTTGTTCTTTCAACTACGGCAGCCCATGAACCCCAATAAGTCATACCTGTTCGGCAGGACAGATTGTGATAAAAGATGTGGTATCCCAAATTCCCTTCATCACCCTCACCAAATCTTCAAACTAAGATTTGAGGCACTGAAAGCTCCTAGATTGCCACCTAAAACACTTCCATATTCCACGAAATGAATCCACAACAAACGAGGTGCAGCAGAACACCTCGTCAGATTTGACGTCACAGCCCCCACATCATGTTGTATCTTCCAATGAACTTAGCGCATAAAACAAGGACCTCTGGGTGACCCAAACCATGAAGGTTTCATGGCCAAAAAACTGTAGTTAAAGACTGTAGAAACATATTTGAATTAGGTTAATGCTTGGATGATTAGTTCATCCCAAGCACATTGTATTTATAACTATAATGAACTAGTAAAAATAATTACATAAGCAATGTGGGATTAAACCACATAAGAAACTAACAAATAATAAAGGACAAAAGTCCAGAATACCCCCACGGTATTCTGGCCCAATATAACTAACACTCCCCCTCAAGTTGGAGCATATATATCATGCATGCCCAACTTGACTAAGATAGGATGAAACAGCTTGCTACTCAATCCCTTAGTGAACACATCAGCTAGCTGATCAGAAGACTTCACAAAGGGAACACAAACGAGGCCAGCTTCAAGCTTCTCCTTGATGAAATGTCGGTCAACCTCCACATGTTTCATGCGATCATGCTGGACAGGGTTATGAGCAATACTAATGGCCGCTTTATTGTCACAATAAAGCATCATTGGAAGATGGACAGCAACACCAATATCTTGCAATAACCCTCTAAGCCACAGAAGTTCACAAATTCCTTGTGCCATTGCGCGGAATTCGGCTTCAGCACTAGACCTTGCCACAACATTCTGCTTTTTGCTCCGCCATGTGACAAGGTTTCTACCCACAAAGGAACAGTAGCCAGAGATAGATTTCCTGTCAGGAGAACCAGCCTAATCGGCATCAGTATAGGCTTCAACCTTCAAGTGGCCATTGGCAGATAGAAGAATTCCCTTTCCTGGAGCAGACTTCAAGTACCTCAAAATACGACGGACCGCATCCATATGAGAGGAATATGGATCATGTATGAACTGACTCACCAAACTCACAGCAACTGCAATGTCAGGGCGTGTGTGGGAAAGGTAGATTAGTTTGCCTACTAACCACTAATAGGCACCCTTGTCAATCGGCTCACCCTCTTTCTCCCTAAGTTTTGTAATAGCTTCCATAGGAGTATCTGAAGGATGACAGCCAAGTAGCCCTGTTTCAGTCAATAGATCAAGGACATATTTTCTTTGAGAAAGAAAGATGCCCTTTGAAGATCGAGCAACTTCTATCCCTAGAAAATATTTTAGGGGACCATGATCTTTGACCTCAAACTCACGGCCAAGAAGAATTTTCAAATCCCTGATTGCAGCATCATCATTACCAGTGATCACAATATCATCCACATAGACTACGAGAAGAGTAACCTTGTCACCAAGTCATCTGATAAACAAAGTGTGATCAACATTGCTCTGCTTGTAACCTGCTGAAATCATAGCCTTATGAAATCTGCCAAACCAGGCCCTGGGTGACTGCTTCAAGCCATAAAGGGCACACTTCAATTTACAAACCTTGCCCTTAGTCCTGTCATCGAGAGAAACCAGGTGGAATGTCCATATATACCTCCTCCTCAAGCTCCCCATGGAGAAAGGCATTTTTGACATCTAATTGAAGATCCCACCCAAGATTTGCAAGACAAGATAATAACACTCGACAGGTGTTGAGCTTTGCCATTGGTGCAAAGGTCTCCTGATAGTCAACTCCATAAGTCTGAGTGAACCCCTTTGCAACCAAACGTGCCTTGTACCTGTCCACCGAACCATCAACCTTCTGTTTAACTACGAAGACCCATCTACAGCCCACTGGTTTTTTCCCTAGAGGAAGAGCCACAAGATCCCACGTATTATTTTTGTGTAGTGCTCTCATTTCTTCCAACATTGTTGTCTTCCACTTTCCATCTGTAGATGCTTCCTGCCAATTTCTAGGAACCGAAACAGAGGAAAGAGAAGATACAAATGCACGAAAAGAGGGAGAAAGAGAGTTATACGAAACAAAATGAGATATGGGATGTAAAGTGCAAGTCCTAGTACCTTTGCGAAGTGCAATAGGTAGGTCGGAAGGAGATGGATTACCAGGAGATGTAGGATCTATGTCTGGAGCCGGCAATTGGATGGGTACTAGTGCTATAGTGGGATGCAACTGCCCTCTTGTGGACCTTCCCCTTGTATAGGTGATCATGTTGGAGTTGTCAATTCTCTTCTGAAATTCGCCAATAGTTCTCTGGACTGGAATCTGCTCCCCCTGAATAGGAATATTAACAACACTATTTTCTATGGTCTCCCCATGTAAAGGATTCCCATTAGGTGAGGGAGGAACAGCCAGAGGTTGTTGGGAGGTCTCCAAAGTAGGATGGGCAGCATCCAAGGGTGGATGGGAAGCATCCAAAAGGGGCTGGACAGCAGCCGTGGGTGGTAAAGAGTGCTGGGCAGCCAGAGGCTCCTCAGGTAGAAGAATCTCAAAAGCCACATCTTCACCAGTACTCTCCCCCTGAAGAGGTGGCGAAGAATAATAAGAAAGGGACTCATGGAAAACAACATCCATGCTAACCATGGTACGGCGGGAAGGGGGATGGTAACATTTATAGTCTTTCTGGGTTGGAGAATAACCCAAGAAAATACAACGAAGTCCTCGAGGTTCAAGTTTGCTGGGAGATTTAGTATCTCGAGCATAACACACACAACCAAACACCTTGGGAGGCACAGTAAAGAAGGAATTACCAATCAAAACATCAGAGGGGCTACGGGAGTGAAGTACCCGAGATGGCAGCCTATTGATGAGATAGGCTGCCGTGATAACCGCATCCCCCCAATATTGAGACGGGACATTCCTCGTAAACATTAATGCTCTGGCCATTTCTAACAAGTGGCGGTTTTTCCTTTCTGCCACACCATTCTGGGCAGGGGTATCAACACAACTAGTCTGATGAATGATTCCATGGTCAGCCACATATTTTTGAAATTGTGATTCTTTATACTCTGTTCCATTATCACTTCTCAATATTTTGAGAGTAGCCTGGAACTGAGTTTGGACTATTTTATGAAAGTGTTGAAAGCATGAAAAAACTTGATTTTTGGTGTGCAAGAGATAGACCCATGTGTTCCTAGAATGACAATCAATGAAAGAGACAAACCACCGATGGCCAGAAATAGAGGGTTTACGATTAGGGCCCCAAACATCAGAATGCACTAACTCAAAACAAGAAGAACTTTTATTTGAAATAGGATAATTTGAACGTGTCTGTTTGGCCAGAACACACGCCTCACAAAAAAAGTCATCCTTAGTATGTAAGGTGACCAAACTAGGAAATAAATGTGCTAAAATTCCTAAAGGGGGGTGACCTAACCTAGAGTGCCACTGGTAGAGTTCAGAAGAGACCATGGAGTTCTGGTGTAGTGGAGAAGGTAATGATGGTGGAGAGAAGCGACCATCATCAAGCAGGTACAGCCCACCGTGCACTTTACCCAATCCAATCATCTTCCCAGAGGCCAGATCCTGAAACACACAATGAGAAGGAAAGAAAGTAACTTTGCAATTAAGATCACGAGTAATACTACTAATGGAAAGAAGGTTAGTAGTAAAATTAGGAATGTGCAAAACAGAAGTTAATGGAAGGGAGGAAGTGCAGTTGATGATTCCCTTTCCAGAGATAGATGAAAGAGAACCATCAGCTACTTTGACCTTGTCCTTCCCAGAAGTAGGAGAGTATCGATGAAACAAACTAGAGGAACCGGTCATATGATCTGTAGCCCCAAAATCTATGATCCAAGGATGGGAGGCTACAGAAGCACAATGACCGCCAAAAGGAATACCTGACCGGGAAAAGTGTAAACCTGAATGAGCGAAAGAATTGACAGTAGCTGATGTAGTAGAGGCAGCAGCAGCGGAAGACCTCAGCATATGTCGAAATGCCTGTAGCTCATCCGGGATAGACCAGGAGTCGAGTAGTAGGTCTGTAATGTGATCTCGATCGATGGGCCTTGGGCTTTGTCTTGGTCTTGGTCTTGGCAGCCCGTTTTGCTTCAAAGTCAACTGGTTTCCCATAAAGTTTCCAGCACCTCTCCTTGGTGTGATATGGTTTGTGACAGTGCTCACAAACAACAGCCCCTGTAGTAGAATCACCAAGAGAAGCAGTGCCAATAGGTGTAGGAGTGATGGGGGCAGCAGCCTTGAGAGCAGACCTGTCAGTAATAGGAGGATGTAACATGGCAGCCCTACGGTTCTCCTCAGAAGAAACCAATGCATAAGATTGTTCAAGTGTGGGAAAAGGTGTATGGCCCAACACTTGAACACGAATGGGATCATACTCCATATTCAAACCAGCTAGAAAATCATAGACTCTGATCTTGTCCACATGTTTCTTATAAGAGGCAATATCAGCAACTGTAGAGGGGTGAAAATCAGAGTAATGATCCAACTGTTGCCACAGGCTGCGGAGAGAAGCATAGTAGTCCGAAACAAAAAGGTCTCCCTGAGTAGTTTGAAGGACCTTCTTTCGAATTTCATAAACCTGGGCATCATTGCCAAGCTGTCCGTAGGTCTCTTTGCAAGCAGCCCAAATCTGGTCGGTAGTATCCAGAAGAAGAAAATTATGCTGTAAAGCTGAAGTCATAGAGCCTATGAGGTAAGACATGAGAACACCATTATTGGCCAGCCACTTAGTCTGATCAGGGCCTTTATCACTAGGCTTAACAATAGTGCCATCAATATGGTCAGTGAGGCCACGGCCAGCAATGGCAAAGGAGGCTGATCTGGACCACAGAAGGTAATTTGAGCCATCCAGTTTGATGGGGTTAGGTGGAAAGTCGTGATAATCTGTCTTGTGATTGCCATCATGAAAAGTAGCGATGAGAGTTGGTAGAGTCACCCATACCGGCAGCAGAGAAGGCCAAACAACTTCAAGTAAAGGCCCAAACAAATAGAACCAGCAGCCAAAAAGGAGCCTTGATCGATTATGGTTTTTAGGGTTTTGAACAAAACCCTAAAGTGATGGAATCGATGGATGAGCCTAGGCTGCAATAAATAATATCAAAGTGGCTGAAAAACTGAGGTAGAGAAGTCCTTAATAAGAGAAACACATCTGCAGAAAAATCAGATCCAAAATAAACAGGTGTAGCAGCCCAATATCGATAGAATTAGGGTTTAAAAAACCCTGTAATGATGAGATCGATCTCAAGGTCTTCACACACCAAAAAACAGATCTGTAGAAGCTGATATAGCTATCGAAGGAGCCCTTATAAGTGAAGAAAACACCTGTAAAAAATCAGCAACAGTGGGCAGCAATAACCCTAAGATCGATAGATGTCAGGGTTTTGAAAAAAACCATGATAATGGAGGAATCGATCTCAAGGAAGTCTTCAATCTTGAGGAATAATTTCTAAACCAATAAAACAACAATTCTGCAGCAGCTTCTGGTCTTCAAAGAGAGGAGAGGAGCCCTTGTATCTGATGTAGAAGCAATCTCCAAGAAGGAACTGAAGAACCAATATCGCAGCAGTGTTGATTGGAGTCTATCGAACAGAATTATAAGTCATAAATGAGGTAATGGGGGCAGCAACTGGATCGCATGATTACCTCATCAGTGCTGCCCTATATGGGAATGAAGAACAAGGAAGAAGAAGGAGAGAACTAGAAGAGAAGAAGAACAAAAACCAAGAAAAAATTGGTGTCCCTAGTTCGAAATCTGCTCGGATACCATGTAGAAACAGATTTGAATTAGGTTAATGCTTGGATGATTAGTTCATCCCAAGCACATTGTATTATAAATATAATGAAATAGTAAAAATAATTACATACGCAATGTGGGATTAAACCACATAAGAAACTAACAAATAATAAAGGAAAAAAGTCCAGAATACCCCCACGGTATTCTGGCCCAATATAACTAACAAAGACGTACCTCTGAAATGTCAATGTAGACGACTTGCTCTGTACACCCAGGAATAGTCTTGGTTCTTTCGTGAAGCTTCACATAGTCCCATGGAGACCTTCATTCTACCTTTCAATGGTTGTGGAGTACTGTTCCCTACATGCGCTGAGAAGCTGGGGCCCAGCCTCCTTAACTGAGCTCCTTACCAGAAGTGTTGGAGCTTACCAACTCTCAAAATAGGATGAGAGAGATAAAAGCTCTGATACCAATTTAAGTCCTGTTCTATGCAACAGAACTTAGTCTGAGATTGAGAGTTGCAGCAATATCCATAGTATAGTCGTATAGAGGAAGAAGAAGAAGAGAAGAGTTGAAAGGAGACAATTGAGAAAGATAGCGAAGTTAGGTTAGTCCACGACTGTCTTTCTCCCTTTTATATTACTTGCCATACAAGACTGATAAATTCCAAAACTTACCACCGTACATGATACTAATTCCTATTCTATACACATTACATAAATATTTCCACAACATCCTTACATTTTATATACCAATAGCCTAGGGAGGTGGTGTAGATTATCTGCCTAGAAAACTTTTTCCATCTTGTTTAGCTATGGCTTACTAGATCTTTGACTTCTATGAAGTGCTTTGGAGGGAGCTACGATTTTACTGTTCTAATAAGTGTGCCCTATTGATGCAGATAAGTTACCTAGAGGGTTTATTTTATTAGAAATAAGCCTTGAGTTGGGTTATGTATAGGTTGGGCCTTTGATCCCATGGGTTTTCAATGTAATAGGTCACTTTTATACCTAAAGTATGGGTAATTAGGTTGCATACGGGATTAGCCTCTATACTTATTTTATTTTCATGTTTTAGTGTTTTAAATTGAAGCGGTCCAAAACTGGTTTGAACTAGTGGTTCAATTTAAGTGATTTTATTAATTTTTCTTTTAAGTATTTAGTTGGGCTGGATTAGGACTCTGTTTTGAGTCTATTTCAGTTTCTTAGTCAATTTAAGTTACCTAATAGGTTAAGGAATGAGTTAGGCCTTTCCTTTTTAGTGTAGGAGTCTATTTTTGACTCTTTTATATAAGGTTGCAAGGGGGCAAGTATTGGACACGAATTTTGATATTAATGAAAAGCTTTTGCTGCTCTTGTTCTCCATTTAAGATTTTTGTCTAGTGTTTGATCAAGGCTGGTGGGATCGGTGTTTGATCCAATTGACACCTTGCGGTGGGAAGCCCGGGTGGTTCGTTGATGGGATTGGTGTTTGGTCCAATCGATACCTAGCAGTGTGAAGCCCAGGTGGTTCTTTTGAAGCTCTACATTCAAGTTCTGTTCAAGATTGGATTTTTATTCAAGAATCTCATTCAAACAAGCTGCTGTACAGGAAATTCTGCAACTATAGTAAGTTTAAATCATCCCCAACCCCTACCCTTCTTCTTCTAACCTTCCATACATCCAAACCCTAAATTTCCCCTTTTTTGTTTTTGAGTTTTCCAAGACCTAAAACCTCCACAGACCTAACCAGCCATTAGAAGATCGAGTTGTCCATTCCTAACAAGGAACACTCAGTCCAAACCCCTGTCCAAGATTCCCCTCCTAAACCCTAGATTCCACCAACATTCCCTTTTCAAAAACCCAGAAACCTAACCCTCAAACCTGCTGCAGATTCTGGTTAGCTAACCTAGATCCATTAGAACTTAACAGGACCTTCACTGATAGACTCCCCAACCTCAACTTGACATAACCCACACATTAAACCCTAACCCTAATTTCAACAAAACACCTATTTTAGCCTAGCCGATTTAGTGTTCATAGCAGATCCTGGTTTACTGGCTTTTAATTGGTCTCCTACCAATCTAGAATTACATTAGTATGGGTAGTATCATACGTATCGCACCGTATCGGCCGATACAACGCGATACTTATTGATACATGATATTTTCAAAAAAAAAAATGTATCTCACTGTATCGTATTGATATCCTACGATACTGATACATATCGTCCGATATGATACTGTGCGATACTTTAAACCATGGTAGAAGATCCTTTCCCTTCAGAATCTATAGATGTGAAAATGTGAAATGGGAAGGATTGCTTCCTCCAGACGATAGATGTATAGGATAGGAATTTGTGTTATGTATGGGAGTAGTGTTGTAATTTTTCAGTCTTTTATGACAAGTAATAAACAAGTGAGAAAAGCAGCGTGGATTGACCTGACTTCCCTCTCTTTCCCAATCATCGTCTTCTTCTTCTTCTTCTAGACTATGGATACTGCTGCAACACTCCATCTCAGACTTTGTTCCATTCTATACAGTAGAACTTCACTTAAGCAACAATCACTATTTCAACCACTGACAAGAAATAAACAAGTGAGAAAAGCAGTCGTGGATTGACCTGACTTTCCTCTCTTTCCCAATCATCGTCTTCTTCTTCTTCCTCTAGACTATGGATACTGCTGCAACACTCCATCTCAGACTTTGTTCCGTTCTATACAGTAGAACTTCACTTAAGCTACATTCACTATTTCAGCCACTTGCAGAGGTGAGGTGGCAGACACAGATTATCCATCAGATAGGAGATTCTTTAGCTAAGTCAGGTCAGGTGTTCTGTGGCCAGTAAACATCCACTCAATAACCACTGTATAGTAATTTTCCTATAAGTGTGCTAGGTACTCTAGCTATCGAGGTTTAAATTTTTTTTACTTCGAATGCCTACAGAATATGACTCTTATTTTCAATGTCACCAGGGGCTTTTGGACTGGAATTTGACACAATTATAGAGGATAACATGGTAAATCCCTTCCAGCCACCACAAAGCTTCCTCATGCAAATTTCCCATATCCTTGTTACATTTTCCACTCAGCAAGCAATCCCATCCATGAAACAAATTTATTTAGCTACGCTTATATTCAGATGAAAATAGAAAAGCAATTAACAATGAAAACATATTTTTTTTGAAATACTTGATTCAGCACTAAATACCATCTCTGTGCTCACTAAATATATTTTATGTCACCTTCAAATATATTCCACATACAAATGGCTACAAGGCTATGAGCATTAATGGTAATTCAGTACACACCACATCTATCGATAGCTGCTGAAGCCTCATCTATGCAGTAACCCATGTCCACCAAGAGCAACAATTTCTTTTCCTTGTCAGGCAAATGATCCATGTATTCCTAGAAAGAGAAACTGTTAAATCACAACTACATGGCTACAACAAGGAAAAGAAAACAGCATGAAAAAATCCCATGGAATCAAAAGAAATGGCAACAACTTCATTCTCAAAAATTTCTGGGCAAGGTCTCAAGAAGGGTTGAGTGCCTTATCTATTGGCAATATTCAGGTTTTTATCAGTAAATATTGGTAAAAAGAAATACAAGAGGAAATTTATCCAAAAAACTGAAAGGGGACTAGTGAGAACTTTAAAATCATCCGGACTCATAATGTAGTCCTAGATTGGTAGGAGACCAACTAGGAGCCAGTAAACAAGGATCTGTTATGAACAAGTGAATCGGCTAGGTCAAAATAGGTTTTTTGGTGAAATTAGGGTTAGGGTTAGGGGGTTAGGGTTATGTCAAGTCAAGGTAAGGCCGTAAGGGAGTCTATTAGTGAAGGTCCTGAGATGTTTTGATGGATGGAAGTGTGTAAATTTGAATGGGCAGCAACTTAGGTTTAGGGTTTCGGGTTTTGGAAAAGAGGAAAAGAGGGGAATCTAGGGTTTAGGATGGGAATTTGGGGCTAGGATTTGGATCGATTATTCCTAGTGTCGGGAATGAAATTTGATTCAGGTATGGTGTGTTTCTGATGGTTGGATTGGTCTGTGAAGAATTTGGGTAATGGGTTGATCTTCAGAAATTGGTGGGATGCTGTGGTTTAAATGGGGTAATGGGAAAACAGCTTGGTTCGAGTATTCCAATTGAGCAGCAGTTTGTTAAGAATTTTGGGAGATGGAATGGTTTCAAGAGATGGGTGGGAAAATTAGGGTTTTGGGGTGGTTGGAGGATTAGGAGAAGAATGGGTATTGATGGAAGGATTCAAACTTATTGTTGTTGCAAGGGCAGCTCAGTTGGTTAGAGGATCTTGAATAAATCTTGAATCTTGATCTAGAACTTGAAGGAAATCTTCAAAGAACCACCTGGTCTTCACACTGGGTGGTTCAAACTTACTGTTGTTGCGGGGGCAGCTCAGTTGGTTAGAAGATCTTGAATAAATCTTGAATCTTGATCTTGAACTTGAAGGAGATCATTAAAGGATCACCCGGTCTTCACACCGCAAGGTGTCAATTGGATCAAACACCAATCCCACCAACGAACCACCCGGGCTTCCCACCGCAAGGTGTCAATCGGATCAAACACCGATCTCACCAGCCTTGATCAAACACAAGACAAAAATCTTCAATGGAGAAGAAGAGCAGCAAGAGCTTTTCATTAATATCAAAATTCGTGTTTCATACTTGTCCACCTTACAACCTCATATAAAAGACTCAAAAATAGATTCCTACACTAAAAAGGAAAGGCCTAACCCAATCTTTAACCTATTAGATAACTTAAACTGACTAGGAAACTGAAATAGACTCAAAACAGAGTCCTAATCCAACCCTACTAAACACTTAAAAGAAAACTACTAAAATCACTTAAATTGAATCATTGGTTGAACCAGTTCAATTTATGAACAAAAACACCAAAATAAAACCAAGTATGGAACGAAAACAACTAATCCCGTATGCAACCCTAATACCCATACTTTAGGCCCATAAAAATGGCATACTAAATAGAAAACCCATGGGATCAAAGGCCCAACATGTATATAACCCAACCCTAGACTTATTCCTAAGCAAAGAAGCCCATTTTGGTGATAAATCTGCATGAACTCATTTGACTCATATAACACATTCACAGTCTTTAACCATTAAATCATCCAACAGACCAACAATTTCATCCTGGTTTTTTGACAAGGACTATTTTAAAATTTCAGGTTCTAGAAACTCTTTAAGGAAACAAAAAGGATTTTCCCTCTTTTATTTCACTCCTTATCTTCTGGAGGAATATGGCAATCTAATAAACTCATCAAATAATTTGATTTTAAAACATAGAAAATTCTCAACAAGTACTTTAGAATAAACTTCCGATACATAAACTCACACAGTTTCAATTCTGTCATTGCTACAGTGGACAGATCATTAACCATACCATGACAACCAGAATAACAAATAACCATATCTAAAAAACATAGTCAACCGCACATATAAGCAAGAAACATTATGTATTCTCAACACAAACACATCCATGCATCCATGTTTCGGTTATTGTGTTTTCAGCACAAACAAATCCACGCACGAAACAGTCCACAGGGACTAAACCACTACAAAGCTCCCTCTTCTTTAGTATGTATCGATGTGCACAGATAAATGACTAGTTCTGCTCACATAATTGTCTCTTCTTCTATGAAAGTTTATGCTTAAATGTTGTCTCTAATTATATGTAAGTTAATGCTTAAATGAACAAGGTAGACCTAAAAGACCTGGAGGGAAAGGGGGACACCTACCTCATCTCCAAGAGAACTATTCGTATCTGATAGCTCATTAATGTCTGAAATCTCAACATGAAAAATCTTCATCACTTTCAGGGGAATGGATATTAGAATCTCCATCACTTTCTGAAGAACGGATATCAGAATTAACACTTTGGCCTTCTGGAGGTGACTTCTCAAGAGCCTGCAAGAATCAAAACAATGTATACATAAAAATAACATTAACCCAGAATAAGTAAGAGCCAAGCAGTTTCTTTCAACCACGGAAATGAATTAAGGACCAAGATCAGTATTAACTGCATGCATCTATTGGTGTGAAACCATAAACCATTTCCATGAGTGTGTAACATGTTACATTGGTGCCTTAGGCAACATTATTGATTATATAAGGCCATGCAGTTCTGTTGTCTATGCAATATAGACAGCTAGATAGATAGATTATCAATATGCATAAACCAACTACCAAGAAGGGGGGGGTGAAAAAAAAGAGAACTCCAGAATCAGGTCCACAGACCCATGGAGGAGCTAAAGTACTCTATTGGTCATAGAGATCAACTCATCAACCGTCTGTATTGGATGAATACAAGGACATTAAGAAACTTATGGTGCTTTATTGTACATGCTTCCCGTAGCATCTTAATTTTAGCCCCGACTTACCTACATATTTTCAGTCATATTTTTTTTCTTCTCACAGAACAAGATGTCAAAGGAAAAGGTAAAGCTGAGACGCATTTCTATGGGAGAAAATTGTTTCATTCATGCAGGTAATTAAATCCATTGAGGCACATGAACCTAATTTAACCATCAAATAAAAACATAAAGACCAACAAAGCATCTGAAAGAGGGAAAAGATAACCAACCGCATATGTTAGTAGAGTTTCCAGTATTGCCTCTGTATTTTCTTCCCCTAAAAATGATATTACAACAAAAATTTTAGTGAAACATCTCAAGATAAGAACACATGATCTCGATAAGAAATCCAAAGCTTTACCATTTTCCTTGATTGCGTTAACTACTATATTTTCAGAAAATCCCATTGCAACAAAATGACAAATCAGCTTGGAGTTGGAAGGGCCAGCTGCTGCTGATGAATTAGCCTGGAAGAAGACAAAGGCAATCAAAAATTAATGATGGAAGGAAAGAACAGTAACAATGGAAGATGTAGATTATTAAAAAAATGAAAAGGTACTTTCAATTTATGAAAACACAGGAACTTCTTCAAGATTTTTAATCCGTAGGCTTTATCAATGGGCCCAAGTAACCCATTCGTTTCTCCTTAATACAAGAAAAGCACAGGTAACCATATGTGGGATGTTTGGAAGTTAAAAATTGAGGGAAACAAGGTAAAGTTTCAAATCCAAACTAGTTGAAGAGTTGGGATGGAAATAAGATTTGTCATTTGGAAAAAGAGATTAAAGTTTTAGGAACTGTGAAGATAAAGAAAAGATCCTAAGGAATCCACCACGAGGGATGATAGAAGGCATCAATCTTCCAAATCCCAAAATCCACCACTAAAGAAGTTTTTAAGTCAACTGAAGAAAATTTTCTTCTCAAAAAAACAGTGACTAGGTATCCATAGGGAAGTGAATTACCATAAAACCCTATTGTTTCCCAATAAGAATCTATTTGGTCTACTAATTACTAATTACATTAAAATTCTGAAAATGGAAAACCATTCACAAACTAATCACCTATTGGAATTATGGCCACAACTTTCCCAACTCAAATTTAAATTGTGAGATCTTCCAGCCATCAGAATGGTAACTAAAAACCCTTTTGAATGACGTCATTGATTGGAAATTTTCAAATGATACCGAAATTATTAAAAAAGGGGAAATTTTCAACCTTGAAGAATGGTTTAACGAAAAGTGAGGGAAATAGTACCCAATCTCAACATTGACTTCTAAAGATAAATAATATCTCAAAACTAAATTTAGACATCAATGATATCCCAAAACCAACCCGAAAAGGGGGGAAATTAAATAGATGCAAATAACTCTACATATAAACAAAATTAAGTCCAAAAAATAAGAGAAATAAAATTCACAATAGTCAAGAAAATATAACCACCAAGAAATAATTTGTGTGTTCTTCAATCATATGTGAAAGCCATAAAGACGGACATTCCAATGGGCATTCTTCCTAAGGCTCCTAGTCTGTGTTAGTGAGTTTGAGTTCAGATGCTATGAGAATTTAGCCAAGGATAGTTGGGATTAAATTTGATTTAATGACTAAGGTTTACAATACAAATTTAAAGCTTGATATTCCTATTTAAAATTCAAATCAAAAAAAAAATTTAAACAGCTAAACATACCTATATAACCCGCGGAGCCTATAGTAGTTTCTTCATTTCCCTTTCAAAATAAAATTCTCTACGATTTTTGTGGGGAAGTAAAAAGAATAGATAACCCAAATGGTAAACAAATGGGTGCGTTATATTCCAAAAAGAAGTTTGAAATGAAGCACTTCATGAGAAAATAACACCATCAACAGAATGCAACATTTTTTAGTATGAAGCATGAATAACTGCAAGCAATATATGTGAAAGGCCTGTCAACCCTCCTTGATTGAACATGCAGTTATGATAAATAGATACAAGAAGTCACACAATGAAAAAGGGAATCGGATCCAGTATGTCCAAAAGGTCATAACTAATCGAAAGGTAAAAGTCAAGAACAATCATCTCCAGAAGTGTAAGAGATAATTGTAATTCACAAGGACCACCATACTGGTAGAAAGAAACTACAGGCATCCTGATCCAGATCATATATTATTCACAGTGGTGAGTACCCTCATTTCAATTGTTTCAGTAATGCAACCAAAAAGGAGATCCTAGTTGCTAGAGGCATTATATTCACCTCCCGAGGGACTGTACCCTCTTCTTGACCAGTGATTGAAGAGTTCAAACAAGATGATAAAGGTGATTTTTGAACTCCATTTTCATCATCACTGTCACTATCCCAGTCAAATTCGTCACTCTCACCACTTGCAGCATTTCCATCCTGTACGAATTAATACGCATTATGAAGATGAAGCAAGAACATATTGAAAATGACATTAATGCTTCCTTCTTTTTATTTTTCATTTTTTATTGATTATAAAGTACAATAATTAAAGTGATTAGGGGAGAAAATCACCATGTCACCAGAATCCACTTTTGCCCAATCAGCAATTCCCAAACTGTTGAAGAAACAGAAGGGGGAAAAAAGAATAAGCACCAACCCAAGAAGAACTTGCAAAAATAACAAAAATTTATGCAAAATGTGGAGGGCAAAGATTAATTTCCTCACTATTGTACAACACCAATTGGACATGAGACAAGTAGCGGAACTTCGAGGTCACAACATAACTGTACTTACAACCCCCCACCTATCAGTTCAATTTCTGAGTTCTCTCCCCGGCGAACCCGCACTCTTTAATAAAATCCATGGCCTGCAGCTAAAAAGCAGCATAATTAAATAAACTACTCTAGAAGTACAAGAAAAATGGCTAGAATTGTAGTTTACGCCTGATTCAAGTGACTTACTCGGTTTCTCCTTCACTTTCTGCCCTTGGCAACTGTAGCGCGTCTTGTTCTACTAACTCAGTAACTCTTTGCAAGAAAGGTCACTGGTGGTGTTTGTTTATCCAAGTCTCTCAATTGGAGGACACGCAGACATTACTGCGGGAATTACTCTGAAACAATTTGATTTATAACTGCTGAAAAACTACTTAATATGTTAATCGACAATAATAAGATCGAATAGGGTGCGCCCCCGAAAAATTTTAACTAAATTGTAAAGGGGAAAAAAGGGTAGGAATCAAAACTCAATCACTCCAGCATTAAAACAGTTTGGCCCAGACGGAATTCTGGGAGGAAGTGGATAAAATTTAAAAAGAAATCTGAAATTTGTGAAACAAAAAGAATTCACAGTAATTTTTAAACCTACATATTAAAGAGACCTACCGAAATGAGAGAGTCGTCCTTGAGTAAAATTAAGATTTGCAGCAGATAACGAAGAACTTTTCAGTTGTTGAAGCGGAATATATGATCGAAGACGGCAATGCACTTCACTCAGCTGAAGGTTTCCTTACTAGGTAAAGGAATAGGGTGTTTTGCCGACAGAGCAACCGATAATTCACAAGAACGGACCAAAAATGGAAATAAATTAACAGCGACAGAAGATTTCGTCGGAGGGGAAAGAGAGGGCAAAATCCACATGCATGTCCTGGAGCCTGCAGGTGATACCTGAGAGAGAGAGTCGCTACCCGCTAGCATAAGAATCAGAGGACTTCTTCGAGGAGGAAGGTGGACTGCAAACCACAACTCTCACAGTCTCACCGTCTCACCTGACGGACCAAATTCGGAAAGAAAGAGGGAACGTTGGGTTACACCGTTACAGTTAAAAAGAAAGAATACGACAATAAAGAAAAGAGTGTATTGGGTTGGGGAGTCAATACAGGAATGTAGCTCGTCTCCAGGTTGAGCCCAGCACGACTAGGGTGCTGCCAGCCGTTGGGTTGTGTCACACATATCCCTAAGCGTGCGTCGAGATATGTGCGGCACAACTCAACCGTTGGATGCCCCTGGTAGCACCCTGGGCGCTGGGCTCCCTGAGGACGATCCTGATCCGTCTATATAGTCAGTTGATCAGTTCTGAGTTCTGACATATAAAAAACCCCGAAAGATAAATATATTTACTTTTAAGGCCAAAGGACCGTACCGACGCAGGTTGTAACGGATGTGGCTTTTTTATGCCATTTGGTAGCCATGTATTGATTTGTTCCGTTGGTAGCATTTACCTAAGGACCGCATAGAAAGCCGCCGCAGAGGATCATTCTTAGAGTTAAATGCGACGCACTAGTCGAAAAGACAGCAAAAGTTTTTGTTTTTCACAGCGAGCGAAGAAAATCTAGCCGTTAGATGTCATTGTTCTCTCTCCTCCGCTCCCTGCTGCACGAAGTCTGAAGGGGGAAGAGACCGCATCATGTCTTTGTATAAGTACTGTCCAATTCCCTCCAAGGCAGTACAAGGAATTCATTGTGTGACACACAGAAGGAGTGGAGAATTTGGATCCTCTTTTGTAGTACAGGTGTGCGGTGCACATCTTGCGGTACAACAAAGGCGATATGTGCCAGTATGATAGAGGACTTTTATACAAGAGTGGATTCCATGTGATTGGCCCTGGAGGGCATTAGACAGTACTTGTACAATGACATGATCCGCACTATTTGAAGTAACGTGGGCAGTAATCTTGTTGAACCGCCATAAGTAAGAGATTCTCTTTCTAAAGAAAAACCATATCCAAATTAACAACAGCTGCCTAGCGCGGTTGGTGAGTTGTGGTACGCTTCATGCCCATGTTCATTTAGAAGTCTCGAGTTTGAGTCTCCTAGTTGTTATCTTCCCCCCACCCCAGTTCCCAAACCAATCAGACCTACTAGATAAATTCCTTATTACCATCCCACGTGCCTTTTAATTGCCAATAAAGTAAGTTCCATTTGGGTTGACACTTACATATAAGTAGGAAACCGTTGGAATATATAATGTAATGGGCAATATGTATGAGACTTATTTAATTCTTATATTGTGCATTTTAGAAATATTCTGGTTGATGTAGAATTTCCCAGCATCAAGAAACACATCCAAAAAAAACTCTTGTTACAACAAATTCGACTAGCTATAATGTAGAGTTGAGCTATACTATCCTTAAAGTTTTTAAACGCCCAAATTTATGCAATTTGGTTGGATCATGCGTTTATATCTCAAAGATAAAATAACTACTATCTAACCACATAAGGTGCACTTCAAAATCTGATTACATAGAGAGCCTGAAAGTTATGTGGACTAACTCATTGACACTAATAGATTAGAGTGTAAAATAAAACAAGACTATCTATTTATATATAAGAGAAGAAGTGACACCATTAAAGGGTATCCCCAAAAGACATGCTAAAACCATGTCTTTTCCCACCCGATTTGTTTGTTGATCATTCAAACAATTTTTAAAATTTCAATTGGTCATTTGGATACCTATTAAAAAAAAACTCTATCCTCTAACCCACCTTTTTTATAAAATAAAATCATATTTTGAATCTTTAATTGAAAAAGACATTTAAAAATTCTAATAGAAACCTTAGGGTTTATCAGTTCAAACTAGAATTGTTATCCTCTCCTGTAACTACATGATGCAGTACTGCATCGTGCGGCATAGCAGAGGCCATGTGACACAACGGGCTCTACATGGTGCACATGGCTTCTGCAGCCGCTACACGATGCAATACTGCACCATGTAGTAATTGCATAGGATAAAAATTCGTCCAAACTATATGGAGTGAATATAGTAAAGTCTCCTCATGTACATAACATTGATTCTCCAATCGAATTGCAATTAGAACTAATACAATAGTGGATCTCATTCTCTTTAATGAAAATGATCAACTTGTCTGTATACACTGCTACATCAAATGACAATTTAGTATGGCCTATTGTGGATCCCAAATGACAGACCATTTGGTATGTCACATAAGGTGGCCCCAAGAATTAGGATTGCCAGATAATTTCATAAAAAGTGCCAAATAATTGCCCTCCATGTCTGGGTCGCAGGGCCACAATGCGACCTTTTGTCTTTTGGGTCCATACTCAATAGCCATAGTGGTTTATTCTGCATTTGTCCTGTACTGGTACTTGATTGATCAAAGCCAGTCTTGGTGGAAGAAAATATGTCAAACTAGAATTCCTTTCCCCAAACAGATTTTTAGAGATCCTTATTTGGCATGTGCAACCTACTCTATTATGGATGGAAAAAAAAATTTCTGTTGCCCCTAGCGTAACAACGAAATGGAGCAATCCCTTTCTCTTGTGGGTTCATAAATACCCTTTGATGGGGGAGTCGGGGATTTATTGAGGTGGGAGAATTAGGATGGGAAAGTGTTGATGTGGTATTCTAAAATTCCACTTCAGTCTTGTTTGTTTAATCTTTTGTGATAAACTGTCAATAATTCACGGAACATCATTAAATATTTTATTTATTGATATGACACTTGAAAATCTCACTCTTATGTTATTCAAAGTTGCACATGATTATTATTCATGAGAAAAATAAAATCTCACCTCTCTTCCCTAAGACCCCAACCAATTACATTGTGAGAGCCAACATTACAATACTCCCATCAAACAAACAGGTTTTTATGTGTTAGTATTTTCCAAAAGTAAGAATATTCTCTCTGTCGCAGCACAGTTTGCACCCAAACGGAAAATTATCACCTCCAGTTTGCTGACCGGCCTAGTTCCCCAGTTCCTCTAATAGGGGGATGGTGGATCCCACCCGGGCAGGGTGTTTGGGCATGGGTAGAGAGGTCATTTTAGCCCCCCTTTGTTAGAAGAACTGGGGAACTGGACCGATCAGCAAACTGGAGGTGATAAAGATCCTGTGCAAACACATAATCAGCCAGTGCAAAAGTTGGGATGATCGCACCCACCCTCATTTGCTGGGCACAAACTGCACTGCAGAACTGAGAACAGAGCCCCTTTCTAAAATACCCGTTTCCTTTTCGGTGATTACTTTGCTGAAAACTTTTGTCCATTATGGATACATGGTCAATTGTCCTTGGTGCCATTCTTGTCGATCTGTCCCATCACCTCAAGAAGCCTCTTTTGCAAAGAGAATAACCCTTTTGAGTTAATTTGGCGACTCTTTGTGACTCTATGGTGCATTGCAAAAGCATATATTAAACTGAGATTTTACCACCCAAAAAAAAAAAAGAAGTGAGAATTTCATCGTCAGTATTGATTAAAATTAATTTGATAAATCTTTAAAAAAAAAAAATTCGGTAATTAAAGAATTTTCGTGATATACAAATTATCGTATATTGAAGGTGACAGTTAGTACGACTAGTAAAAAAATAATATATTATTTTATAACAGATCTTTATTTAGTGGTGTTGTCTATGTTCTCTCACAAGGCATCATGAGATGACACTTCTGCCCTCGGGTAGATACCCAGGCATGCTCACCCATTGGCTCAGATGCTTATATAGAAACCATGCGACCAAGTAGAGATCTCTTGCCCTATATTATTACCACTAGGGTTGCAACAGGATCGGGTTGGGCCGGGCTTTATAGAACCCTAGCCCAACCCTAAGTCCCCTTAGCTGGGCCCAGGCCCGACCCAACCCTGACTCAGGGCCAGAAAAATCCCATCCTGACCCGCCCTCAGGGTCTGATCGGGCCGACCCTGATTGGCCCTGATCATAGGGAGGGGGAAAGAAATGCATGGGCTAGAATGGACTGGGAAGAACATTATTAATTTTACATAAAATAACAATATAATAAATTATATTATAACACTTATTGTCTTCATATATAATATATTATATAAAAAAATGTGGGTGAAATTTAAAGTTTATAATGTATAAATTATATCAATATATATTTTATAGTGTAACTGAAATCAGGGTCGGGCCGGGCCGGGCCAAGCTTAGCTCGAGGCCTCAACCCTAACCCGACCCGACCCGACCCTAACTCAGGGTCAGAAATTTCCAGCCCTGACCCGCCCTCAGGGCCAAATATCTCAACCCAGACCCTGTTCGGGCTCAGGGCGGGCCAGGGCGGGTTCGGGTCGACAGGGCCAAACTTGCACCCCTAATTACCACGTTTTGAAATCAAATCTTGTTTATAACTTGGGAGGTTTGATTAGAGTAAATTACAACATTCTTTGTGTAAAGAATCATTTGAATGTGCCAATCAACATAGCATATCTATGCACTTTCTATCTAATATTTACAACAGTTTAAATTCTTGAATGTGTCTGCTAACACAATTGGTAAGGGAGTTGGATTACTTGGATGGTCGTATCTAGGTCTTGGTCGGGATTGAATCTGAGCAAACAGCACAAAGGAGTGCACCAATGAGGTGCGAAGGAAAGGTTTCATAAGGAGGACAGTAAGGCCATTTATCCTCCTAGACGGCTCAAAAAACCTTTTCTCTAAATAAAAAGATATCTTTTTTATTTCAATGAAATTTTCAATTCTTAAATGAAATTGATTTTTTGGGAAAAAAATTTGCAAGCACTATACTTACATGTAATTATGCCTTTTTTTTATTTTATTTTATGAAACATGTGGTGATCGATGTTAAATTAAACTTGAAAACAATATATGATTAAAGGACCGAGTTTTTTTTAAGCCAAGGTGAAGGAAGAATTCCTTCCCCTATTACCCTCATTGCACTTGGATGGATGCCTGGAAACAATGTAGGGCATTTCAGACCTCCAAATATAAGAGAGGAGTAATGGTAAGGGTGTCAATTTGGTACCAAATACCGATGTTGAAACCGACCATTTACAATCGGGCCGAATTGAATCGAAGAATCGTTTCGTTTTGGTTTTAAAATAAGAAATCGTTTCTCGGTTTGATTTGATTTTGGTTTCAAGAGTGAAACCACCGAACCGAATTTAATAAATGATCAACACACCATGTCGAATCCTAACACCATTTTTTTCAAGTCTAAACTCAGAGAGTGGTGTTGTTGCATGAGAGCCTCCAGGCAATGGTGCCATAGAATGATAGAAGTGGATGGTTGTGCACCATGTTTTCATATGCCGTCATGCGCACTATATTGTCTCACCTTAAATAATAAAGAAACTATTCCTTTCTCATGCTTTCCCTATTTATTTTTGGGGGACAATGTTTTTTGTGCCGAGGGCGCAAGCTGTGCCCAGACACATGGGGGTGGGCAAAATGACCACCTTGCCTCCTTGAATGGTTGGCCCATGTATCTGAGTGTAGGCTGCGTTGTGGCACAGAGAACATCAACCTTTTTTTTTTTTTTCTCCCATGCCTTTGTTGCCTTCTCTATCCTCATGCTCTCACCCTAAGATCAAGATGGGTTCCTTGTCTTCTTCAAAAGAGCTTCTCTTAGTACAATATCTTTCCGCTTAAAGGGACAAGTCCATTGTCAATGACTATCATGACACTAAAATCTGTGAGCCATATTGGTGGTACTGTACTTTAATAAAAAAAATTATTTGTTACCAATAGTGAAATTAAGCTAAATTCAATCTTCATCTATTTATTGTTATTATTTAAATATTTTGTTTAGGCTTAATTAATAAAAGATAACAATAAATTTATTATTATGATTCATGAATATCAAAATAGAACTTAAACTGAATATTAAACAAAATAAAGAATCAAATACGAAACTAAATAAAAATCAAATTGAATTAACTTGATTTCTGCATTTAATATCTTAAACCAAACTAAATTGAATAATTGACAACCTTAAGTATTGATGTTTTTAAAATTGTGAGTGAAACCTTCATCATGGGTGATGAATGAAAAATTTCCCAATGATTAGATGATGTCGATCAAAATTTAAGCACCAGTTTTGACAAATTTTCTTTTTTGAATCCATCAAAAGACCTTTCGAACCAAACAAATTATCAAACAGAAGAGAAGGGTTTACAACAAAACTAGGGGGACTTTTGACAATTCTAGTAATAGAAAACTGCCCCTATTGTGTGGTTACTACAATCCAAAAATAATAAAGGGTAAAAAGCTAGATTGACTTGCACATGGTGACGCATGGCTAAGAGTCCTATCATACAATGGCCCACCTTATGTTGGCATGAGCCCATTACATGATAGGGATCCCGTTGTGCATTGCGTATAAAATTCAATGTGAACGATTTAATAAATTTTTATAAATAATATTCAAATGAGAGAGGGTTCCTCACGACACTAATGTGGAGAGCAATCTGTCTGACTTGTATGTCATCCCAATGGTTGTTATGAGAAAAGTAACATTCGCATGAAATATAGAATTGGAAAAAGAAAATTAAAAAAAAAAAAAAAAACATGTGAGAAGAAAATTGCATTCTAGGAAAAATTTTCCCTTATTTTTATAAATTGAGGATTTGGTTGGTTTGTTCGTGATTTTGATTGGCATTTAGGTTAACACTAGAGTCATTTATAGATGATCTCGACCAGAGCTCTAGTTGGGCTTATCAGTTTCCATCAATGTCAGTCTTGCATTGTTACCACATTGTTTAGTTAATTGGATTTCATAGATTAGTTTTGAGTATGTTTATATTTGGTTGATTGATTATCGATCCATAATTATGATCAAGTTAATCGAACTAAACTGGTTATAACCAATCTAAACGGACCTTATGTATACTATTGAACGTGAAGAATATAATATATTTAACAAATAATATTCAAATGAGAGAGGGTGGGTTCCTCATAATACCAGTGAGAGGAAATCTATACGTTATTCAGAGTAAGGGGAAAAAAAATTCCATTTGAGAAGATTGCACTCTATAGAAAATATTTCTTTCCAAATTAATGTTGGCATTTTTTTTTTTTCTTCGGGGTAAGAAAATTAACGTTAGCATTCATGTCTTATTATAAATTAAAAAAATGTTTAATAAGTAACCCTTAATTATTATTATTATTTTTACAGTACCCATATCTCATAAACTTAGATTGACTAGCCATTGAGGTTTTGGCTTGTTTGGAATTTTGCTTGGCGTTTGGGTTAATGATAGAACCATTTGTAAGGGTGTCAACTTGGAGTTCGATCTGCATGTACAAACAACTGAACGTACATCTCAAAACCAATCATATTTTAATTTTGTTTCCATAAAAACCTCTCTTCCCCTTGTAAATAGCGAAAATAGAATAAATGGTTGGCTCTCACATGTACGTTCACCTGTTTGTATGTGTAAAAGAACTGAACTCATCAACTCATCTGTCTTGATCAAGTTATTGCTCAATCCATAATTGAGGTCAAGTTAATCGGGGCTAAACAAGCTAATTGGGCTGCAAACGAATTGTAAACAGGCCGTAGCTATAAGTTGATCAAGCTATAAATGGTCAGTTATTGGCGTCAGTCGATCCCAATTGGGCTACAATCAAGTATTCTAAATGCCCAAATAATAATCGGTATAGGCCCGACACTAGACCGTATAAAAACTGATCGGTTCCAATCGGGCCTACCGGAACGGGCCATATTTTGACACACCTAGTCATTTCAAATGAATTCGGGAGAGCCACATCAGGTACCAGATCCGACCCGATGGGTTCATGAAATTTATAAATTTCTAAATGGCACAACTGGGGAAAAATAATCCCTACACGAGTAGTTCCGTATTACATTGGGACTCGCTGGAGCCCAAGTGGCCAGTAGTGGGACTACGTACTATATGTCTAGATATCAGCCGTGGCAAACGAGTAATCTGGCAGGGTTTTGACATCAGTGTTGTCTTTCCGTAAATATATAAAATATCAAGGGCAGATCTTGTGAATTGCCTTTGTAGTAGCCGAAGAAAGGAGAAAAAAAAAAAAACAAGAGTTAGAGTAGCGTCTCCTCTTCGGTCTTCTCTCCCAAAGCCCACAATCTGCTCTGCAGAGAGCTCGAAGAGTTCGCTTTCTCTGCTATTCCTTTTGTTCCAGGTAAACAGTTTTAAGGTTGTTTATGAATTTCTTTAGCTTTTTTCTTTCCGTATTCAATGATTTAATTTCTCTTATTAAGGTGTTAGTCTTCGCTCTTTGATCCTATAATGCACTTCTTCTGTTTTTTCAACCGTTTGGTTTTTTCTTTCCGACTCTTTATGTATGTAAACATGCAGAGATTAATCTGTTTTTTTGGTTTATTTTATCTGGGAATCCACTAAAATCTGTAATCTCAATTGTTGTTTTGTTTATACCCATAATTTTGCTGTGGAATGAAATTGTCAAGATTCAGTTTTGACTGATTGTTTATTTTACCATCTAATGGGTAATACAATTTAATTTCCTCTTTTTTGATTCAACAAATATTTGTTTTTTTTTTTTTTTTCGTTTTTCTATGAGTTTATTGTATCTGATGTTTGGTTTCCGTTCTAATGATTGTCCGGCAAATTTTTCTTTTTCAATAATTAATATGTTCATTTAATTTCTCTGCGACTTTCTGGCAGTCAAAATCTTCATTTCGGGTAAAAGAAAAATGTTATTAGCTAAATTTGTAGTTTATGTTACTACTACCCCAGCCCAAAGGTTTTTAATGCAAAACATCAATCTTCTGGTCCCATTAATATTTGATATTTGAATGGGATTGAAAATACTGATATTGCTTTGATTCTGCAGGGCTTGGAGTAGCCGCCTTCATCGGATATTTGGAACTGCTCCTGGGTCTGGTCTGAGATGGGATCTGAAGGGACTCCTGCTATTAGTGTCCACATCACTGGATTCAAGAAATTCCAAGGTGTTGCTGAGAATCCTACTGAGACAATAGTTAGTAACTTGCCAGAGTTCATGAAGAGAAAAGGAATTCCTGCAGGAATTACGCTAGGTAGCTGCACTGTTCTTGAGACCGCCGGAGTTGGTGCGCTGCCTAGACTCTACCAAACCATGGAGTCATTTACGGATCCTTCTCGCCCTCCACGCAATGAACAAGTCATATGGGTCAGCTTCAATTCTGCAATTCTCTTTATTTTTTCTTTTTAGTCTAGGCTGGAATAGTTCTGTTTATGGTTGTGGAGTTTCCCTTGGAAGATTTGGCAATGACCCGCTCAAAATTTTAGTTTAGAAGAAACCATGTTTGGAGTATTGGCTTTCCCTAAAGTGTGTCTAAAAGCCTAAATGGGCCTTTGTGTGCATGAAGTAGGGGGAGTGCAGCTGAGAAACAGGTTGAAGGACGTTAGTTGAATTCATCAATGAGCAGATAAGTTAGAAAAGCCATCCAAAGGTGCTTTTAGTGGGGAATGGAGGTCACAATTGAGCATATATAGTAGAAAAACCATCAAAGTAGTGTTTTCATTTGGAATGGTGGCCAGAAGCTCTGGGCTGAATAGAGATAATTGGCTAAGAAACATTGCCTGTTATCACTGTTCAGAGGGAGATTTGAGGTACTAAAAGGAAGAAGTGCAAACTAGATATGACCTAAGCTGAATTGATGAGCAATGACTTGAGTGCATATGAGGTTGCAGCATGCCTTCCAATAGAGTGGAATGGCAGAAATGAGATTTGTATACTGGACAACAAATGGCTGGGCTAAGGTCTAGTGAGTTGATTTATGGTTAATGATTAAACATGTAGAAAACTTAGAGTGCAACTCTCTATAGTCACATTTTGGACCCATTTATGTAGAATTGATTAAGAGATTGTCCTCAGAAATGGAAGTGAAGGGAGATATTCTGGGGCTGGGTCAGTTTCTTTATCAGAAAGAAAGTGATTTTGAAGGAGTAGTTGCGTTGTGTTGGATTCTACCTCTTAGTCTAGTTGTCTGTAGTAGTAATCATTCCCTTGTTTTGTCTTGATGCTAGATCTGGCTTGCCCTTAGACATATGATATCATTAGCTTTTTGACCGCCCTTTGTTATTTTTTTATCCGTCTGAAATTAGCTTTTTCGCTATTCACCTAGTTGTTTATGAGAGAACAATCCAAATCTAAAATAAAAATTTAGGTAGAAACTGCCTCCATTGTATTGTATACAATGGTTAACTTGCCAACAAACAGTGTTTCATCATCCAAGTATATTTTGTAGGGTAAGATATGATAGTGACCATGCATATGAATATATGTTAGAAGATTGAAACATCGTTTTCTTACAAATTTATAAGAAGAAATTAAAATTAAGATAGGAGTACGTTGTTTGGCTTTAGCTTTCTGAAGCAGTTTTTCCCTGTTACCAAGAAAGAAGTTCTACTACATGGATGGAACTACCCATGCAGTATACCACACCATGGTGCAAGGTGAAAATGGAAGGAACTATCAATCTAATAAGTTTTCTTCTTCTTCTTCTTCATCTCTCTCTGAGGGGAAAATACATTTTTTTTCTTTGGGGGGGGGGGGATTCAATCTAACCCGGGTCTCAGGAATGACCCCCTGCAGGTTTTACAATTGAAATGAACAGGCACCTTCCTCACGAGTCGTTATTAAATGTGGCCTGTTTCCATTACAAAGCCCACCAGCTTTACGCAGCACCATACCGCAATTCTGTCATTTTCCTCTATTTTTTTTTCTTCTGTGAAAGCCTTCTATTATCATCAGCTTTTTCACATTTCCAATCCTGACCCTTCCGCTGGTACACTTGTTACTGAAATATTATGATTTTGGTTCTTGAAATGTGCATCTTGTATTTATAATGAAGTAGGCACACAAAAGGAAGATTACTTAGCTAATCCAGGTGCTTTGTAAGTGTTCTACTTTGGTCTTGAACTCTTGGTGTAATAATTAGCTACAAGAACTTTGATTCGGAAGTATCCTGACTGGCAGAAAATATGATCCAGGCGACATTTATGGCAACTTTTAGTGCAAGAATTATTATTTGTGTGTCTTGAAGTAGAGATACGTATAGCATTGGTTTATGCAACTGGTTTGGATAAACACCAGAATCCATGGAACTTCAGCTCACGTTTTTTGTACCTACACCAGCTAATGATGATCCAATCTATTTCCCCACTTTATGCACGGTTGAACTTCTTTAGTTGGTTGCGTTTATGTGCAGGAGAATATTGGAATGGTATCATCATAAACGGGTTTCGAACTGATTTTCAGGCCTCCAGCTTGTATGAAATTAAAATACTATTACATTATTTTCCATGTTATTGATGTATTTTGGGTCCATTCTATTTTATATATTTTGGGAGCTGTTTCTGAATGATCCTTTGATGTCTCAAGTTTATATTAGTAACAGTATCTAGTGTTTTCTTGATGGACCATTGATAATATCAAGCTTTTCCATGATTTTTGTTTCTTAGGTTCACTTTGGAGTTAATAGTGGGGCATTCAAATTTGCCATTGAGCGACAGGCAGTGAACGAGGCCACTTTCCGTTGTCCAGATGAGCTTGGATGGCAGCCTCAGGTGGGTTTCCTTCTTCCCTGCTATAGTGAGCCATGAGCGTTCAATTTGATATTGAAATTAAATTATCTTTTCAGTCTTCACTGATATTCTGTTTCATTATCTTGGCAGCAACACCCAATAATTCAGGAGGATGGGGGGATTTTTAAAACAAGAGAGGTAAATTGCTGGATTGTCTGTTGGAATATTTGTTGTCAATTTGCTCGAAGAGAGCAAATTAGGCTGTGGAATAAGTGTGCTGGATTAAAACATATGAAATTGATGTGGTGGAAATGGACCTCAGTGCTCTTCAGAAGTATGTGGCTCGTAAATCCTGGTAGAAATTGAACATAAAATCTCATACAAAGGAAGCATTGTACCTAAAATAGGATTGAGTTGAAGTCAAGGCTCAGCATCACAGTTTCACACTTTCATGAGCATAGAAAGAAATAATTTAAGCTATGCACTTGCACATTTATTTACCTGGATGGGCAAAATTTTTTTGGGTGAGATACAGGCTTGTTTCCACTTGGCAAACTAGCATGTATTTCTTCCAAAAAAAATTAGGTACAAAGCTTGCATATTTTGACCCTTTTTCTTCTGAAAAATGTACCTTATTACCATGATATTTTTCACTTTGTTTTATACCATCCTAGGTCTTTGTTGTCCTAGACCCACAGATTATTATCAACTCCACTCAAGTAAGCCTCACAAAACTAAATGGAGTTGGTATGAAGAGTGTTGTTTCACCATTTAACTACAGTTAAACCAATATCAGCATTAGCTCTGATGTTCTTCCTCACCACTCAACACAGGTGCCTTGTGTGCATATGTGTGTGTGTGTGTGGGAGCTGCTCTTGCTCTAAAGCGACATGCAGAAGTGGTGCGAGTGTACTCTGCACACCGCTGATGTTTCAGTAGGCTGATCATCAGTTCATCAATGAGGAGTACTCAAGTTGGGACAATGCACTGGAAGAGACTGTTACTTTCCCAGCTATGAACATGTGGAAATGGGCAATTGGGTTTTCCAAGGAGATAATTTCCATTAGGAATTAACCTAATTAGAGATTGTTTCCTACCGTTCTGATAGTCAATTCATAATAGGATAAAAGGTTACAATCAGAGGGTGGGGTTCGTTTGGCCAATGGATTACTGGAGTGGTTATTAGCTTTTTCTTGTTCAATAACTCTTGATGGAATCAATTCTGTTCCCAGAATACCAATTGTTGAAGGAAACAGAGAGAGAAAGAGGGGGGGGGGGGTTGTATCTTTTGCTTACTGCATTATTACTTCTCTCTTATCATCTGCTTCTTACCGAGTTACTTTTGGTGGTTTGGTGCTTGAAGACTTCATGCTCTGTTGATGCAATTGTGAAGTTCTTGAAGAATAAGGGTTTTGATGTGGCAAACTCTGATGATGCTGGCCGATTTGTGTGCAATTATGTCTACTACCATTCACTACGGTACGCAGAGGAGAAAGGTCACAAGTCTCTCTTTGTCCATGTGCCTCTATTTTCAAGGATTAATGAAGACACACAAATGCAGTTTGCAGCATCTCTCTTGGAGGCTCTTGCATCTTTCACCTGATGATACTTGTTTCAAATAAGGTTTTCTTATTTGCATTTTCTCTATTTCCTCCGATTGCCATGTAAATCTTCCACGTTTGTTTTTAAAAGAAAATACCCTTTCGAACTTGATTGGACTTGTGCTTCTCCTTTAGAAGTTGGAAGGAGAGTAGTGGTCTTGTTTGTTTGTGGGTTTTCATGCATGTAAAGGACTATATATCAAACTGGTTTGTACGAGTAATAATTATGGTTTCCCCTACTTTTCCCTTCTTTCTGCTTCTAGTTATAGTTATGGAGTGATGTGTGTGTTTTTTTGTCTTAAAGAGGGAATGTTCAATCTCCATTGGGGTTTAGACTCAAAATCACATTTACAGAACTTTTTGGTAACTATTCACCACTTAACAGTAAGTATAAAAACCAGAGAGAGAGAGTAGCAAAGAAAAGAAACGGAGCAAAGGGAAATTGAGGCAAAGATTTGATACTGTTAATACATATGGAAACTCATTGACATATGTGGGGAACTTACTTCATGATTGGAATCTTAAGGTCATTAGTACACTCTAACCCCTATTGACGAAGTCGAAACTACCCTCTTCTTGGCAATCTGACAGTACTGATGCCATGATTAGGTTGTTAAACCTTTGTGTCTGTGTGTATATGGGGATAAGTAGGTTCCAATGAGAGGACCCTTTATATCTAATTGAAACTTTCTACATCATCAGATTAGGTGATGACATTTGCCATTAAGAGTCTATGGAGGCATTTATGAAAGCAAAAATGCCTCAGCACGTGCCATAATTTAAAAATAGGCACGAGATTGCTGCCTGGTTTGTGGCCCCTACACTAATGCGGGCCAATGAGAGCGTGTATTGGAGTATTAACATGGATGTATATTTTGATTTCAGGGGTAAGGTGATAATTTCGCATGGTCTTGTGTTTAAACGTAGTGGCCACATGACTAGGCAGTGTTTTTTTTTTTCTTTAAAAATAATGTATTTGACGTTAGAATATGCAGATCAGGGAATTAGTTCATGGTATTGGTCTATTGTCGATATCGATACTGAAATTGAAATTTATCGATTGTATCAGGCCGATTGGATATGATGATTTTGCCCCAAGATTTTACTTTTTTTTTTGGACAAACTTTTCCTCCATCCATAGAGAATGGTTCATCCACCATCCTAAGGTCACAAACCCCTACTAGCATTTTAGTACATTCCAAAAATACCCTCTTGATACCCATTACCATCCTCTCCTGCCTCCCTTAGTGAATAGGATCCCATTCATCGTAGGTGGAGGGAAACAACCCCCCCCTCTTTTTTTTAAAACTTTGTTATCCCAAAAAATTTTGTCCCACCCATTTGATATCAGTGGCCAATTGGGTGAATTGGCGGATTTGAATCGAAATCAACCAATCCTAATCCTAATTCTATCCGATTTCTATAACCTTTTCTTGAATCACGCATGAATATACTTGGATCCTCAGTTTTTTTAACCATTTCTACCTTCTTTTTATCAATAAATAAGAAAGAATTAAAGAAACTTTCCTCTTGTAGCAAGATCTACAAGTGTTCTGAATAAAAACACTCCAAAAAAGTACAGATTTGGGGAACTCTTTCCTTCTTTTTCCTTATTCTAATATCTAGGTTTCAGACTGATAAACCTTGGATAAAACTAGCCTTAAAACAGATGATGTAGTGGATCAATTATAAAGAACAGTTTTTATCATAAAAAACCAATAAAGAAGTGTTGCAAGTTTCAACTTAAAACATTTCTTTTCCATTTTGGGTATTGAAAATAACTAAACAAGAAAGGTTTTGGGACTGGTGGTCTCATGCAAGACTTCACTTCCAATACACTGTCAGAGCAGTCTGTTTCAAATGAATCTAGCTTCTTTCAGCAAAAAAAAAACGTCAGCAGATCATCTAAATAGTAGTAGTAGAGCAATCACACTCTGTAAAGCTATGCTTATACACTTGCCTAAGGGTGTAAATCGGTCGATTTGGTTCAATTTGTTTTCGGTCGAGTTGAATTGATTTTGGTTTATTACTTGGTCAATCCAAAACCAAATCATTAAGGAAAATTTAATTTCGGTTGGTTTGATCTGATTTCTTATTATTTTTTGTTATGGGTCTACCGTTGGGTTTGGTCCAGCCTGGTTTCAGTTTTACATGTACACAAAGAAATCAATGGCAAAATTCTGTTTTTGTTTTTTTATTGGGTTACTATCGGTCCGATCTCGATTTTTTTTATCGGAATCGGTCCAATTTCTACTTATTCCATTAAACCCAACCTGAAACTAAGCCACTAAATGTTTGGTTCGATCTGAGATGAACCGGTTTGGTCTGAACTTTGACATCCTTGAGTGATGAGTCCCTGTCACCTCCCACACCGCCCTTGCCCACTAATTTTATGGTCTTTGCTGCAAAGCTATATCAATGAGAGAGAGAGAGAGAGAGAGAGAGAGAGAGAGAGAGAGAGAGAGATTGCAGTATAATAGAAGCAGAAATTTTTGGTCAATTCTAGTCTCTACTAGTGGAAGAGTAAAGTCAAAAACTCCAATAAAATTCTCCCTTGTGCTTAAAGTCTAGGCATGTAGGAAAGAAATAAAAGAGAAGATCTTTCATATTCTTCGAAGCCAAGCCATATATGGTTCTTCAAAACTCTTCATTTTTCATCCACTAATGTCACATATATAAATTAAAGCTTCATCTTCCCCTTGATTTATAGAACTCAATCAATCAGATTTGCAAAACAACCAAAGCCCATTAGATAAAATGGACCGAATCCTCTTAGTCTCCCTTCTTTTTCTGCTGATAGCAGCTAATGGAGCTGCAGAATATAGCATATACAAGGACATTGCAATGCTTGAAAAGTTTGAAGAATTAACTGTTGACAGAGATGAGTTGGAAGAAGAATTTTTTGATATTCCAGGATGGACTAGTCAACATGGTGGTAAAGTTCTTGTTAATGTTGATGCCTTTGGTGCAGTTGGAGATGGAATTTCTGATGATACCCAGGTAAATTTTCTTTGTTGCTTTTCAAATTAATGGTGTTTATAACATAATTAAAAGAAATAATAAGTAGGTATACTTAAACAACTTGCAGAGTACTCTATTGGACAAAATTTCTAAGTTGGATAAACTGATTCAAATATTGGCTCAATTTGTTTAGGTTGTGCTTGCAATTCACTTGGGTTGGTTTTTTTTTCTTATGAAGTGCTCGTGCTGTTCTAACTTTTATGATCTTTTTCTCAGGCTTTCTCAGATGCATGGAATAAATCATGTTCTACACCAAAATCTGTTTTCTTGGTACCTCAAGGAAGGATTTATCTAATTAATGCAAGTAGGTTTACAGGACCTTGTGCTGATAAATTAATCATCCAGGTAATCTCAAACAAACTTTAGTTAATTCTATAATTGTGGAAATGGGTTTTTAGTAAATTCTATTTCTCATTGAGATTGACTTGCTTCTCTGTGCAGATTGATGGGAAAATAATAGCACCAGATGAGCCAAAGAACTGGGACCCTAAGAACCCAAGAATATGGCTTGATTTCTCCAAACTGACCAGAGTAATTTTCCAGGGTAGTGGGATTATTGATGGTAGTGGCAGTAAATGGTGGGATGCATCTTGTAAAAGGAACAAGTCAAATGTAAATATTTTGTGAAAGTTTCTCTTGTTTCAATCCCTAGAGATTAAATTTGGCATTGTTTCTAACTTCATTTTTTCTTTCCATTTGTCTTTTACAGCCTTGCAAAGGTGCACCAACAGTAAGGATTCCTCTTCATCCTTTCCATTATTATTGTTGTCCAAATAAGTATTCACTATAATGAACATCCAAGATCGAGTTTTGAGTAGTATTTTAAAGCAAATGAAATGGGTGCAGGCATTGACAATTGATTCAAGCTCTCAAGTGAGAGTGAGGGGTCTTACCATCCAGAACAGTCAACAGATGAATTTTGTGATCTCCCGTTCCGATTCAGTCCGGATTTTGGACATGCTAATCTCTTCTCCGGGGAACAGTCCTAACACCGATGGAATCCATATCACTCAATCCACTAATGTTGTGGTCCAAAATAGCAAAATCGGAACAGGCGAGTTATTCTTACCATACGGAGAGTTAAATCGATCTGCCCCCATGAAATCAGTTTGATATTATAGAGAACAGAAAGAAGGTTCTCACAATTGCTATTTTCATGTAATGGTGAAAGTCTATTTCTCAAAGATACATTTCTAGATGATAATATAGACAACAAATCTGTTTAATTTGATCATTAACTGCCATATGACAGTTAAAGATAAAATGCAGGATTATATACAGGTTTCTCCTCTGAAGCATCTAACAAGTCGCAGTCTATGGATTTCAGGTGATGATTGCATCTCCATTGTTAATGGTACTTCAAACATCAAGATGAAGAACATTTATTGTGGACCAGGCCATGGAATCAGGTAAGTTGTTTGAACAGAAACTGGCAACCAAGTAGTCTGAAATGGGTTGATCGCTTGATCTTGATTCATCAAAACCAAACTCAGGACAGAAGAAATACTTTTGGATGAATGAGATCAGTATATGATGGAAATCATCTAGCAAGACAGGGACATTTGATCTATTAAGTGCTCTGAGTTCTATCCTTTTAAATGATGGTTTTATTTTTTACTTTCTAGCATTGGAAGTCTAGGGAAGGACAACTCCACAGACACAGTAACGAGGGTGATTTTGGACACAGCATTCCTCAAAGAAACTACTAATGGTGTCCGGATTAAGACTTGGCAGGTCTGTGGCATTTGAGTCATACTAGTGAATAGCAATTTGGCTCAATGAATATTTATAACACTTTACCACTGTTTGATGAGATTTCCCATTTGGTTTTTGGTGAATGAATAGGGTGGATCTGGTTATGTTCGTTCAGTGCGATTTGAAAATGTGCAGATGGAGGATGTGGCAAATCCCATTATCATTGACCAGTTCTATTGTGACTCACCAAAGACCTGCCAGAATCAGGTATCTCTATATACATTCATGCTCTTCCACCTAAAGAGTCCCAATTAAGTGTCAATTTGGGACCAGAATAGGGAACCGTCCTGAAACCGACCCAGAATCTACCAATCCATTTAGTAATGGGACGGTTCTAGGGGCTGATTACTAAATGAGGGGTTTCCAACAGTCCCGGGGATCAATAAGGAACCAAAACCATATTGGTCTCTGGAACCGCCAGGACCCGTTTAAGATACATATTTAACCCTAATTAATTTAAAATGAATCTTATAATGTAAATACTAAGAGAAAAAAAATAAGGGTTGAAGTTTATTCATTTGTATGCTCCAGAATGTATTTCCAATTATCTGTATACTTGGGAATTTTGAATTTATTTGAATGTTTGCGTGCCCAGAAACACTTAAAAAACTGGAACCAGATCGTCTCATTATTAAACAGGACTGATCCTAGTTATAATTGACACCCTTACTTCCAACCCCACCTTATTCACAATGATGTTTGCAAAATCCACCATTTCGAACATAATACCTAGAATATAGACTAGATGTAACTCTTGATCAATTTCTTTTTCTTTGTTAGACTTCTGCTGTGCAGATTAGCCAGATCATGTATCGGAACATCAGTGGAACTACAAGTAGTATGAAGGCCATGAAATTTGCCTGCAGTGATACAGTTCCATGCAGCAGCATAGTTCTAAGTGACATTGACCTAGAGAATAAGGATGGCACTGTAGAGACCTACTGCAACTCAGCCAAGGGATTCGACTACGGGGTTGTTCGCCCATCTGCCGACTGCCTACAATCCTCCGACAAGGACTGTTGTGACCGGATACATGATGCAAGCCTCAAAAAACCCAGTACACAAGGTCCTCTCCATATTGAACTTTAACCCAGGTGCTAAAAGTGACTAAAGTATACCCGCAATGGGTTTCTGAAACAGAAGAATTATTCATAGTGGTCACCACAACTACCCAAGGTGAGATCTAAGAACCACTACAATTAGTTATCACAGACGTTCAGGTATTAGGTTATGCTAATCTAGATATAAAGAGTATATCAAGAGACTACCAGCTGTAAGTGCTATCGATTACTATTTGTTCTACAGATGAATGGAGTATTATAATAATTTTGTCATACAGTGATGCCGAAATCTCTTTTCCAGTAGTACAATGTTCAAAATTAATTGTAAATCTCACTCCAGTAGTACAGAGAATAGACCTACTCCACTGCTAAGTTAACTCTAAAAAAACTGCACAAAATGGCCAGTAAAGGAGCATAGTGGTAGAGCGGGATATTTGAAAAGCTCCAAGAAGTCCACAACATCTTTGGGAACAAGTGAGCATGAAAAGGCCTTACAAACGTTTATCACACAACTGCCTACTTTTAAACAGAAACACAATTGACATATCGAGGGAGAAAAGACATGGACTCCAAGAGAAGTTCTGAAACCATCTATGGAGGCTCAAAATTCACTTTGGAGAGGCTGGGAGGGGGCTGTTTTGGATACCACGGTATGCACAAGGTAGGTCAGTGAGAACTGAGACGCTCCCGTGTGCGAATCAAGACAAGCAAACATCTCATAGCAATTTCTCATCTGATGATAGTCCATGATAATCTTTCATTTAATAATCTATGTCATAATAAACTTTCAATTGAATTTCGTTGTTGAAAGCTGGAAAAACTACAAGGGGGGGGGGGGGGGGATTATAAATAATCTAAGAACCATTTTACCCACCACTTGCTAAACATGAAAGTGAAAAAAATATGGATAGAGTTGGACTGTAATCTTTCATATTATGGGGGGAAAACTAAACTGATAAAGCAGGGACTGACTGCGAACCAGTAAAATTTGTTAATTTTTAATCAAAGCAATGAACACACATGGAATCCGTCTGGTTGCAAGTAAAAGGGAAGTGAAGTGAAATTGATTTGAAGAAAAAAACAAGAGAAACTTCAGTACTCATGATAACATAATCTACTTAAAGCTCTTACCATATTTGGTAATTATACCTTTCAAATGGAATTTTTATTTTCCTCCTTAAATGCAAGGGATTTGGTTGCAAAGTATTATAACCATATTTGGAATGATTTGGACTTAATTACACAATCATGTTAGTTAATGATTACAAAAGTTTCCATTTTAGTTTTGATTTAATTTTGCTTCCCTTCCTTTTATTTCCCTCACAATCAGACACAGCTGAAAGAACTTTTGGCCATTAAAAATATTTGTTGCTCCCAAGAACAAAAGTACATAGATATTAATTAGTATGCTTAAGTGAAGTGAGGAAAGGCATGGAACCTGCATACCAGTCTATGATATGTGTGTCCATAAATATTCACTAATGAAATCAAACAATTGTCACCACATAACAAAAAATAGAGCAGAATAAAGGTTCAAAGGATCCACAACTCTTACTTAGAAAGGAAAATCCATAATAAATACCTTCATACTAGAGGGCGATTTTTCTGGTTGACAAACAGCTGTATTTGGGTAAAACAAGATAGTTAAGTCCCATCTTCAGTACCCTTTCCAGTTCAACAATATAGAAGACAGGAGAGAAACACTAGGTTAACCCAGCAGCTTTCACCAGTAACCGTTTTGGGGGGAAGAAATACCAAAACAAAGAACAAGAAGGGGTTTTTTGGTATTTCTTCAAACTCTACCGCAAACATATATGGTACACTAGCACAACAGCTCCATACCTTCCATCATGTAATTATGATCTAGAAACCGAGGAAGGGGCACTGCTTGCGAGCATGTTCTGGTATCAGTTTCACCAGAAGCTCTAGAGACGCTCCTTTCAGCTCTGCAGATTTGCATCATCAGTTAGAATGTGGACTCAGAAGATGCCAAAACAGATAGATATATACACACACATTAATGAAGAATGAGAGAACCTTGGGGTTTAAAGTTAAAAAGTGGAGGCAAGGGGCGCCCATTAGGGAGACGAGTATTAGGATCACGAAGTTCATCGAAAAATGGATGTACAAGAGCCTCCAACTGCATTAAATACAAATGAAATCGTTATATACGCACTGTGATAAGGAATGCAAAAAGCATAGAAGGCTGAGCTCAGGTTCATGGAATGCCATAAAAGAATGCATTGAAAGCAATCCTCCTCAGTTAATGAAAAAGAAATGAAAGTAGCAAACACTGGAAACACTCACAGCAGTGCACCGCAGATTTGGAGAATACTGAAGAAGTCTTGAAACTAGATCTACTGCTTCTGGGGGCATGCGCTTGTGGAATATCTAAAGGACCAACTCATAAATTACATGCTAATAAAGCCAACAAGTACATGCATATAATTAAATGGAGACCGTATGCTCACTTTGTGCCACGGATGAGCCTTGATCTGTGGGAATTTAAACTCTGTATAGTTTGGATTCATACATTTGATCTCTTCTCGAGTGGGTGTACCAAGTACCTGTTAGAAAAAGGGAGAAAAGAACAAGTTAATTAGAATTTGCCAGGTTTAGAGATATTATTCTACTGTTCACAGGTACAAAAAATTTTTACCTTGATAATCTCAACAAGTTGGTCAACACCACTATCCCCAGGAAAGAGAGGCTGTATAAATTTAGTACAATCAAAACAAAAGCAAAGAAAAGTTGAGTGCTATCACCCAATTATTTAAAAATAAAGTAAAAACATGTAGCTTCTGGCAAAAAACCTGTCCAAGAAGCAGCTCGGCAAGGACACAACCCACAGACCAAATGTCAATTGCAGTTGTGTATTCTGTTGCCCCAAATATGAGTTCAGGTGCACGATAGTAACGTGAGCAAATGTATGATATGTTTGGCTCGCCTTTGACCTGTTATGAATGATGGCAAAAGCAACAGCTATAGTATGGAAAAGGATAGACCCGAGCACACATATCAGGAACCAATAACAAAGAAAAAATGCAACTGACATGGAAGTGAGAACATAGGGGGGGAGGAGAATTTACAGAAACCGAGAAGGGTCGAACTGCATGTTCATGCATAGTTCCAGTATATTGTTCAAATATGCATTAAAGAAAATGAAAGCAGAAAAGAAAACAAACATTAGATCATGGGTTTCACATGCTATATGCGCACAAAAATATGATATACAATAGACCAGCTCCACATCTGCATTAAAATTCCCCTCCATACAAAATGTATGCTCAATCCACTCGAAGCAAACGGAAATCTGTCTTGTTTACACTAAGGTTCCTGTTTGCTTCAGAGGAAAATATTTTCCAGAAACTAAACATTCATTTATAAAAGTCCTTTCGAATTTTCTTTGCCAATGCTCTTTTCTAGATTATACATGACAACAAGCAACTATATTCATGCTTGAATGAGGAAAGAATTCAACCGTATGATGGGGCTCTTTTCTAGATTATACATGACAACGAAGCAAATATATTTATGCTTGAACGAAGAAAGAATTTCAACCGTATGATGGGGTTGGTAATCATCCAAAGGTGGCAATTGTATCATGAACAAGGACGGATCACTTTTTATGGTAACAACATCCAGAAATTTAAGATGTTTTCCAAATTTTGGTATTGTGTTTCAGTAAATTGTTTTTTAGACAAATAAAATTTCCTCTTGCTTTTAAGCAATTCTGGAAAATATTTTCCCAACAAAATAATGCATCGATGCAAAGCAAAAACACCAATGACATTGGAAGCTTGGATACATGCAAGCCTACATTTACAAGAAACATCAACTCTCTATTTCCATCATATACTTAGATGGTCACTAGCAACAAATGATAGGGGTAAGCTGTGATAAAATATGATTACACATTGGAAATGGAGTCATCTAATATTCCTAGAATACCATCGAAATCTGATCTTAGGAACACATCCATTAAATGGAATCAACAATTAATTGACAAATTCACTTTCACCTGTTGCAGTACATAATGATTCAGAAATTTTGGCAGTTAGAAACATAAAACCATCTTGATTTTCAAAGCCTCTAAAGAACAACCAAATTATTTAATAAGTTAACAGAAAGATGCTAAACACAATACAAGCAAATATCCTACCAGCACTTTTGCACTCCCAAAGTCGCAAAGCTTGACCTGGTGAGTATGAGGATTAACCTGCGAGGACCGCGGGGGGGGGGGGGAAGGAGGATCAATAAGTAAGCATCTAATCATTAAGAGGAAAGGGCATGAGGTTCTGTACAAACCAGTAGATTCTGGGGTTTAATGTCTCTGTGGCAAACTCCTATGCCCCCATGAATATAGGCCAATGCCCTACAGATCTATCATTAGTTATATGAGTTAGATAATCTCCAATATAAACTGCACTTGAGAAAGTAGAGCAATAAATATTAAGATTGTAAGAGAAAAATAGTAATAGAATTCAGGTAATTTTAAGATCTTTGGGAAGTTAAGAAAATGAAAGGGGGGGGGGGGGGATGTTACGGAGACAGATAACAAGTGCACAAAATATAGAGTATAAAGGTCAAACAAAACAAAACCATGTGTTTCTAGAGAATTTTATTCACAAGAAAGCTTCCTTTGCAGAACATTTCCTCTTACCTCTTACTTGCAAATATGACATTACAAGACAAATTAATTTGATCTAATAACACATTAGTTGCTCCAAGAGACCAGAAAAATTCACTCAAGCAGAAAGAGCAAGACTCATTAACATAGTAAGACATCAACAAATTGTACGATGTCAGCAGCCAATACATTTTAAAAGAAAAATACCATCTGTTATCAAGCACATAATAGCACCAAATATGATCTTATACTCAACAACAAATACCTGGTAAGTATAAAGCTTGACATATATCAGAGGCATTCTCTGATTTGCCCGGCTGTAGTGTTTTGCTACACGATACACCGTCTCAGGTACATATTCAAGCACCAAATTCAGATACAGCTCATCTTTTTCCGTTGTTGAAAAGAAGCAGTGTTTGAGTGCGACAATATTGGGATGATCAAGAAGGCGCATTGTTTGCAACTCACGGTTCTTGTATCTCTTATCCTGCAAAACTTTTTTGATTGCTACAGTCTCTCCCGTTTCTAGGCATTTTGCCTGCAAAATAAGATTACCAGGGCTGAATGGAAATAAATGAAGATTTGGAGGAACTGAATGTCGAGGAAAATATAAGAAGTACCTGAAATACAATTCCAAATGATCCATGTCCAACAACACGCTCAGCCATGTAACTTATTGTCTGAGGCACAGATAAAGAAAACTTGAGTACACAAGCCATGATACATGGAAACAGATTCTATGCTACAGTGGGAAAACTCAAACTTTGTCATTGTAACAACATATGGTCCAACTTGTGTGTGTCTCTATTACTAAACTAGTATGGGCTGTTGCTTGGTGTAATGGCAAAAAACTCAGGCTGCCAGCATGAAGATGCAGGTTCTAGTCTGAGGGTAGCCACTTTGTACAAATAATGCTGGAGTCCAACAACGGTCCACTATTCTGGGACCCCGTGTAAGAGGAACCTGCACCAGGTTACAGCCCTTTTATGCCTTGTAACAATAATATAGTGAGAAAACAAGAATAAGGAGAAAGCAAGAGAAATAATAGCTGTCTGAGTGTGACTTTGCCCCCCTCCCCCTTTTTCCCACCTTAAGTTTCCGTCCAGCATCAGTAATCAGTTCGGTTTGCTTCTTATCTAACATCTACATGTGGCAACTTATTAAAGGATGATTATAGCACTTCGGTTCATTTTTAGCAACATAATTTCCACAAATCCCTAATATTGCCACTGTTTCATCCATTTTTTAATATTTTGCATCCAAAATTTCCAACTTTTCATTGAAATTTTACCCCAAAAGTTCCTTTCCCTGATATGTAATTTCCTTTTTGGCATTTACGTTTTTTTTATTTATTTACATTTCCGGACAAACTCCACTTTCTACAGACGAAATGGTTCATTTGACACTTGGCAATGAAGTTCATCATTGTTCAACCCCAGAGATCTAATTTTTTATTTTTATATGCATAAGAATAGGAAGTCCCAACTGTAAACAAGAACTACTAATGATAGTCATGAACATATACCTGTTTTGGTTGACCATTCCTACCACCAATTGTTGTTACAATTATGTGTCCTGTTTCAGTTCCATTTCCATCCACTACCGTAGCTTCCATTTCCTACCACAAACACGTGTATACACACAAATTGAACAAGATGAGCATAAATTCAGAGGGGGGGGGGGGGGGGGAGAACCAAAACCGTCCTCAAATTGTCCAAAAAAGGGCAACATAAACCTTATCATCTCTGATCTTCATCTCATTTATTTCGTCTGGAAGCTTATCGACAGACATTATATTGCCACCAGATTTTCCAACTGCTGAAGGAGGGGCTATGCCAGCAGAATCCATATTTGGGTCAAGAGACACAGGAGTTGTCTTTATGTGATTCGCTACCACAGCTCAAAGAAAACCATCTTTCAACCTAAATAGGAAGCAATGCATAACAGATATCAGATAATATTTACAATTCACGAGAACATACCTACTTACTAAAATAAAATTGATGGCTGATAATTAATGGAAATATTTATATGGTCATTCACCCAAGGCTCGGGTTCCATTTCTTGTTGGCCAGGTACTGCATAATCTCTTTAAGGAAGAATTTCAATAAACTTCAGGATTTTGCAACTTTAAGCAGCAAAGGAAAATCCTTGGGTATCAGTACAAAAATGTATTTTGCTTGAAAATTTTCCTTTTACATGGATTTTACCTGGAAATAAATAGAGCCTAAATGCAAAACAACAGACAACAAATGTTAAACTCAGGTGGAGGGGGATTAGAGGCATTCATGCACCAATCATTTAGGCTCTTATGATCTCCAAAATTTTCTGAGCAATCAGACTAACATATACTTGTAAGTCCCAACAGCCGGTCCTTGAAGAGAAATTGAGCCTTCATCTGGGCAGTGAGAGAGGTCAAGAGACGGGAGACCAGGAAGAGAGCATTGATCAGGGTGTGTATCCGTTTATTAATAAAATTTGTTTGCCCATCAAATGGGAAGGAAGGCCGTGATGATAACATCTGTATAAATATTTGTTTTTTATCAGTCATCAGAGTTGATACTAGATTAATTATTCAAAACCAAACCCAGAGGCAGAATCTGAAATCATTCAAGATAAAACAGGTCAAACCTGTAGTCAAACTGAGAAAAAATGCCACATATGCATGTTCCACAAATGTTGTCGTTACACAACAATAATATCACTAAGCATTAGCACTTAATTTTCAAATAGTGATTTCTCTTATTAAGTGCACATTTAGCTTCGAAATAATGATCAATTACAAACTAATTTGATTTCTCAAGAATGAAGGTGAAGACTTCAAAACTTTGAAAATGTTGATTCGCTATTTCAAAGGGCCACCTAGTACACCCCATCTGGCAATAAATATAAATTTCACGTTCCCTTTAAAAAAAGGCAATTTAGTCATGACCTACCGTGCAATAACACAGACTGAGTGGGTAAACCATCTGGGCTAATACAATTTGCCAAAAAACCAAAAGATTCAAATGGTTCCGCCTAGATTATGGAGCAATTGCTAAACCAAACCAGGTTTTAGCACAATGAGCAGGGCAATATTCTTGTCCGTAAGCCTTAATTTTAGGAAATTTTTTTTATTAGAATCATTTGAGAGGGTTTCCAGCTAGATTCCAGAACCACTTAACATTGAGTTCAATGAAGAGTTTGAGAATCATACGTAATTTTCCATAATGGGACTTGTATATTTTAGAGTTTACAACCTAGTTTATGGAGCCATATAGAATCCCATTGTAATTGCTTTTCTGACAATAATGAAAATTACTACTTTTTTTTGTCTCCAATATGGTCCAAATCCCAAACCCCCCATTTTAAAGGTCCTAACTGTGTGATGCTCAGAGATCAAGTAGGAGATTTGAATAGATTAATTAGGTTTCCATCCTATTTTATATCCATTTGACAAGATCACACCTACGCCACTGCAACCCAACTATGTTCCCCATAAAAACTTTAGTCAATCCACATCTACCTTAACCCTCCTTTCAAGAATCTTAATTCTTTGAATTATTGTAATCAAAACCTTCCTTGATAAGGCTTGCATCAGATGGTATAGACCTCTGGCAGTGCTGCGTTACTTTGGTATCATGGTAAGGTCCCATCACAGTAATTTCAGACCATGTTGTCTGAAATTCTATTATTCAAAAGACAGGTCCTAGCAACCATGATTATATTGAAATGGCAGGGCTTATTGAGGACAACTTTAGAAGAATCAATGAGATGATGATGGTAAGATATCATTATTCCTTCTCTGTCTCGCAAAAGATGGATAATTTGCAAGACGAGATACTTAACATGACAATCATGTAAATCATTTAATGGTGAAAAAGTACGGTAATTCAAAACTCTTGTGATTCCAACACTCAACAGGTAGAAACTTTTTGATGGTGTCATGACGATGATTAAATGAGTTTACCAATCTCCAATCAACGGCAATGCATGAAATTCAGAAAAACTTACGATTTCAATAAGGAGGAAAGTTCGTGCTATGATTCTTTCTGTTGGAATCTATTATGATTTTTGACAATGAAAACTTGACATATTCTACTTTGGTGAAATTATTTAAGTTGTTTATGGCATGCAAATGCATGCTTGTGAACTTGCAAAACATGGGAGAAATTTCATAACTAAGGGAATAGCATGGCAAAACCATTTTGTAGTACAGATAGCTCAAAATAAGTCTGATTTTTACACAATCACATTTGTCGAAATTGCTGAAAGTGAAAGCACAAAATCTAATAATGCAATTATTGATGAATCAGAGAAGGGCATCAAGACTGAAGATTCAAAAGAGGGCACAAAGAAAATTCAACAAATAAAAAAACACTAGAACCAAAAGAGAGCTGGAAGTTGGTTAAAAAACCAGAAGATAGCATCTGTAATTCAGGAGACAATGAAGATGCTTCTAGATCAAAATACATGCTATAAGGAATTTAAGTTGAAGGACCTACCATGCAGAATACTACAGAAAAATCCAAAAAGTATAACGAGCTGCTCTTGGTATCATCTTTTAGCAACTAGGTAAGTATGAGATGAACATTGACTTTAAAGAACCAGTTATTGCGAACTTGTTGCCACAAACTCACACTGATCTCCTAATTCCTGGCAAACAGAGTAATGATATGCATAATGGTTTTCATACTTCTTCAAAGTTCAAACTAGCCGGCAATTTGTATACTTCTTCATGATCCTATTCCTAGAATTTCTGACAAAAAGACCTTGACAACCATGTGATTAATATTTGTGGGTACAACAAAGCATCAAAACTTAAGATCGAGTTTTATCCCAAATGGTTTACAGCAACAATAACCAAGGAAAAGCTCCAACTATGCAGAACTTAAAGAAAGTGATTGATTTCAATGAGGGGCCCCACCCGTTAAAGCATTCTTAGATCCAACATGGTAGATGGGTGACAATGGGTGGCTTAGCCAGTTTTAGGATGGATTTCAGTTCGACACTTCCACCTTAAGCCCAGGACAACTTCATAAACCAGGCCTGCTACAAGTCAGGAAAAAATATTACGGAGTTTAGACTAAACACGTGTACGCTGAGCATAAATCTATAGAACCAAGAAATCTCTAATTTATGTATAGAACTTTTGTTAAGTGCCCACCTGAAAAGCTTAAGCATTATGGGGAGAGGCTCAATTTGTTTATGAAGAGATTCAAGATCCCAGAGCTTTCTAATGTGGGATTATTCCGAACACTCCCCCTCATGTGTTGCCCCTCTTTTGGGTGGCAGTATACATGGCATGTGTGGCCCCTCTGGTGATTTTACACAGCATGTTAATGTAGTGGGACAAATAGCTTTGATGCTATATTGAAGTGTCCAACCCAAAGCTTAATTAGGTGGAGAAATGCAACTAGTATATGAAGGCATTTAAGAACCAAGAGTTTTCTAATGTGGGATTATTCCCAACAACTTTCTCCATACAAAATTATGTTTCTCCATCTCAACCTTCTGGCTTCTTGAAAACCCAAACCCATGCATTATTGTGATCAATCACTAACCTTGATATGTCATAAATTTTAGAAGCCATCAGACTCTAGATTCCCTACAATACAAGAACACATTCACATCCAATTTCCAAAAAGAGCTTCATTCATCTCACCAAGGCTTCTCATGGCTAGGCCTCCAATGTCCTGAACTTTCTCCCTATGTCCCCAAGAGTTACAAAGTTGCTCATGTGAGTCTGGTACACGACTACCCTAAACACTAAGATCTCCACAAGTTTTTTAGGGTGTCAGTTGAAGGCTGATCTGAAAGCAAGCAAGCATTTGGCCACAGAAAGCTTTGACATGCTAACTGGACGTTAATGTTATAGCGATTAAGTGGCTACTCAAGATCAACTCCTATACAATCAGGAGAGACAGAATAATTTGGCCCCAGTGGCCCCAAAAACTTTAACCTTAATTACATGCTATACGTGTGTTCTTTGACATCAATTAGACAGAAGCCCGTCCAGGGTGATTCATAGATAATGCTTAAACTAACATACTAAGATAGAGATAGCTTTGCCATTTAGGTAAGAGATCACTTACGATTGTCAACCTCAATGGTCCAAAGAGAGAATTATGTTACAAAAGGACCATCAGAAACACTTAGTGAGAGTCATAGAACTGACAACATCCGCTAAGAAAACCATTTCTTAGCCCAATATAAAACTTCAACTTGATGTACAATAGGAGGGCAGGCATGCTTGAAGGGGGGAAATTTGTGAGTGAAAGATCCCACTGAATCAAATTTGGTCCATGAATCTAAGAAATAGTGAGAATTCCTGATCTCTCTCAATTCAAAGATCCAGGATTTGAATTGATGTCCTTTCATTGATTCCTCCTAAAGATTTCATTTCAATTGGAAATTATATTTGATCTTGAAACTTCAAAATCTTCCTTTAATATGAGTCATAGAAATAAATATTAGTTTTTTTTTATCATTCAATGAGCGTCTTGTATTTCATAGAAATTGGAGGCAATATAATCCTTACGTATGGGCCATCCTATCCAACTTTCAGGCATCAAGGATTCGTTTTAAGCGTGGAGAATTATCATAAAGGCCCCACCGTCGGAGCATAAGCGCCCTCTTGCTACCCATACCCATATGTGAGGTGCCGTCTTAGCCTTCCCTAACCAAGATCGCTCGCACACCTATACCGTTTGTGATCGGCCTCCTCAATTGTGTATTGATCGAAAGGCAAGGCGGCACAGCCCCCAACCGAGGGAGTGGTTATGTCTAGTATGTCCTCTCTTATTTCCGACATTCATCTGTCTAGATATCATCACATACATCTAGAAAGCCGTATGCTTTGGAAGAAGCTTGTACAGTTTGGGAAGGGGTTTTGATTGATCAAAAAGAAGAACCTACTTCAACCAATATGCCTTTAGGCACGGCCATACATAACATAGAAATCACACTCGGAAAGGGTGGACAATTAGCTAGAGCAGTGGGTGCTATAGCGAAACTGATTGCAAAAGAGGGTAAATCGGCCACATTAACAAATCGAGAAGAGGTGCGGGTATTATATGAAAATACTAAATAACCCTCAAGATGTAAGTTATCCTATAGATGTTGTATTCATGCCTATTAAGAAATGTTTAGTTCTTATGGGAATGGAAACCAGAAACAAGAGATCCTTTTTCTCAAAAGTATGTTTGAGACAACAGGGACAAAAGTTTCTCAATTCCAATCGACTAGGTGTATTTTGTCAATTCTTTTGAGTAATATATCTAGAAATCCCCGCCGGTGATTCTTTATCTCTATTATCATCATTTCGCACACAATTGTATATTCCAAAATAACCATGCCTCTGACATCTTTACCCTTAGCCATGAACCTCCTTTCCTGTGGAATTTAGGTTAACTAAACTAACTTCAAACTACCTCAAGATTAACCAAAGCATTTACTCCAAAGCATTCTTAACATAATCAATCACATAATGCTGACAAAAATGCATCATATTTTTGCTTCCACTTAGTCACCCCTTCACCTTCATCGTTAACACCATGCCCACCCTTAGACCTTAGTTAGTAATGTAGAATAATTGTTAAACAGAACCTATAAAAACTGCTCAGGAGACTGGATGTACGCCGGAACTACATTTGAACAGTAGTTTTCTAATTTTAAAAAACAAGTAAACTCAGGAACTAGTGATTGTTGCCATCCCAGAGCAAAATGAATACGTCCAAACCTTGCATAACCTTCCATCTCAGAAATTCAAGCTCCGAAGCAGTAGGCAGCGTACAGAGAAAGGCAATCATTTACGTCAAAATGATACCTGCGGTGGCCGATCCAGAAAAACCGCAACTCTTAATAGAAATTTTCTTGGCAAATAGTTCTGGTGTTTTCAAAAAAATGGTCGAATTCATCACCCGATTCATCGTCAGAAAAATTTTCAAATCAGGAAAAAATAATTTAAAAAATATATAAAGAAGAAGTCAATGAAATTCTATCACTCTTCTGTTTCCATAAACATACATACCCATGTTATCGTACACACCCCGGCAAAGGAATGTAAAGCAATTATCCAACCACAATGTCATACGTTTAGCTCTCTCGGGAAATTTTTACAGTGAAGATTTCAAAAATTATAGCTTATATATACTCCACTTCATCAATGGAACACAAACATACATAAAGGAAAAAAACAATAATATTCGTAGAGAAGCAGAAACAGAAAGAAACAGAAACGACAACAGAGATCTCCATAATGACATGTTGGTTGGAGTTTCAACTTTTCTTTTACCTGCTTCGGAATAGCCAGGGAAAGAACCCCAACACAACAACAGAAACAACGAAGAGAAATTAATCATTCATACAACGACAATAGACAAAGTCCATACCAAAACCGCGCGAGAGTTGCAGAGTCCTACCTTAAGCTGTAAATTTCTCCCATTTTCCACCAAAGACAGTGAAATTGAAGCTTCCACCGGTAATCTCAGTCAGGGAAGAAATGCAAAAACCCTAGAAAAATAAATTCGAAGAACGGGTCTTCCTTCCCACCGTCTTCAGAGATCTCTCTTCCTGGTTTGACACCAAAGTCCGTACCTGCATTTCACTTGCCAGTTTTATATTACAGTGTAATTACACAGCGCTTTTTCTCTCTCTCTCTCTCTCGGCAGAGCGGACGCAACATATTTATTAAATTCATTTTAGAAACGCTTTAGAAATCCGAACACTGACTTGACGCTGGGTTTCGAGTGCGACACGTGGCAACTTTTGATTCGGAATGTTAATCACATTTGCTGACTGTAAATCCCGCCGACAATCTCTGTAATGAATCCTGGTGGGCCCGCACACACTTCTGTGTGACTGCAGAATTGTAACCGTCCGATTTGGGTTAGATGCCAAATTAGTGATCTCAAAAAGAGAATTCTCCATTTGGAAATAATTTATCTTCCTTGTGTATGATTTTGGCCATTATTTAATTCTCTCCCATTTTTCAGTAGATAATGAAGTGGAGAAAAACAGTTTTAAAAAGTAAATTGCAAACTACCCATATTGCCCCCTATTAAACTGAGCTGTTTTGTTACCAGTAAAAACTATTGTTGATGAGGGTAGTATTGTCATTTAAAAAGTAAACTCTTTCATTATGGACTAACACGTTGCATTCCTCGATAACTCCGCCGCCTCGTGGAACTTCTAAAAGTACGAATGATAATAATATCCCGTCTTCATATAAAAAAACCACAAAAAAGGAGAAGGAATACCACTCAGCCGCGCTAGACATGATGTCCTACACCCTTATACAGGGATACACAAAATGACCGTCTCATCCCCTAAAACCTTTGGAAATAACTAGGGGTGCGATGGTCATTTTGAGTACCCTTATAGTAGGGTACAAGGGCAGTGTGTGTTGTGCAATCAAATGACTAAGCCCATAGTTGCAAAGAGGTCAAACTAAATTCGGGGGACTTTGGTTCAGCCCCTTAGCTGTTGATACATCGGCTGGTCCCACTTCCTCTCCTCTTCTTTCTAAGGGTGTCAATTTGAATTCTATCATGAAGGTTTTGAGAGGGGGAGGGGGGGGGCAACAAGTGGAGAGGTGGAGCAGAGGAGGTAGGAGAAGCATTGGGTCAGGGTGAGGGTAAGGGCAAGGAATGGATGACAACAATTGAAGGCTTAAAACATGCTCCTTCTCTTCCAAAATGGACCAAAACTTTTCTTGCATGTATTGTTTTATGAATCCTTTGTGTTTATACTTGCCATGACAACTAGGACAAAGTTTTCCTTCAACGCATACTAATGGTTCAGCCACTATCTTAAGGTTCACAAACCTTTGTAGGGTTTTAATATGTTCCCCAAAATTTCTCCTGATATCTCTTGCAGGCATTTGAAGCCACCGCTGAAGGAAAACTCAGTCTTGACAAATATATGTTTGTCGTAAGGTTTTGAAAATCAATATCATGATCAAAGTGATGGGTACTTCATCAATAGGAAAGGCATGGGGGAAAAAAAAATTTGGATTTTCTTTCCCCAAATATATAAGAAAGCATAATTTGACTTCAAGGTTATAACGAAGTTTTGGTTTTTCCTTTTTTCATGGGCATCGATGGAATTAAATCATCAAGGGGGAAGGTAGTTTCGACTTCGTAAATAAGAGTTGAGAGTGTAATGACTAGTGAAGAATCCAATCACATGGTCACTTCACTTGTGGGGAAGGAATATTTCCTTTACTACGTGTGAAGTAAAACTCTCGCCTTCGGACTTATGTATAGGGTTGTCAGTGGGCTTCATTGTTGATCTAGGCTTGTGGTGTGCTTTGGAATTCTCAGCTTAGCCCTTTGAGCTGGGCTTTACCCAGGCTTTTAAGACCCAATTAATACATGAATATTAACCTTCAAGAAGGCTATATGAATTTATGACCAATCTGGGACTTGCCTGCTGAGCCCATTGGTAAGGTCTGGGCCTAATGTCTCAATCACTACATTGGAAACTATGGGCCCTAACTTAGAACCATAAAGAACCACTCTTGGGCTTAACCCAACTAGCAACTGTACTAGAATTTAGAATTTAATTCTCAGGCCCATAAAGGAATGGGAGATGGAATCAGTATCCCCTCCAATTCGCTCCCCCCTCCAATTCCTCACATAGAGGCGGAAATGACCACCCTACCGCCTACCCAAAAACACTGCCCAAGGTGGGGTCCACTCCCCCCCTATTAGAGGAGTTGGAGGTGCCCGCGAATTGGAGGTGATAATTATTCTGGGAGATGGCAATGGGACGGGTTCAGGGTGGACATACTTGACCAGATGGTGTGAATTGTCGGTAGAAGGTGATTCTAAGACCTTAAACAATATGGAAAATGTGTTAGAGAACCTTTATCCAAGAAGGAAAGGTAGATAAAGCCATCTAGTTTAGAGTCTTTAGTCTTAGCGATTGTCCCTTGAGGAGGGGCATCTCACCATTCCCGTCGTGCTTGAATAACTACTTTGCACAAGCATTTTACATTATATCTTAGGACTCAGTTTCTCTTTACCTATGGTGAAGAGAGAATCTCTTCAACCATAGGATCAGACCCTCTGATTGGATTAGAGAAAAGTATTTTGAACATTCAACAATAGGGGATGAGACTTAATGGATGACATTCACTCTTCCCATAGTCTACTCATAACATCAAATCACCAACAATGTCTTTTCACTACTATACGACTACCATTACTATTTCAAGACGGGTGGGGATCGGAGGGTCAAACTCTCAACCTTCTCTGGACTTTCGTTAGATCCAATTGTCTAGCCACCTACCACTACTTGCTCTCAAGTTAATTCATAAAAGAGAATCTGCATTAATAGTGCTAGTCTTCTTTCTTCACAAAAGAATTGAGTACTCTAGGGTTAGTAAAATGGACCAACCTTTACATTGTATGTTCACAAACAGTGACATACATAGTAGGGAAATATAAATGGCCTCACTGACCTCCCATGTAGGAAAATGTCCCGTCGCATCTCATTGGTGCTCTCTTTTACATGAATCACTTTATCGATCATCAGTTCCCCACGACACCAGCACAAAACCTAAACTGCATGCCGGCGTTGATTTCCCCATCTAGAGCATTGTAGTACCACCCTTAAAATGTCTTATATACCCCTTATTTTTTAAATTTCCAGTACTACCCCCTCCAATGCCGGAAACTGCGCACGGTGTTGGAGGGAACCACCCCCCTAAACTTATATATACGTAAGATCACAATATGTACAAGGCTAGTCTGCGATCTTGCAGCATGAATAGCTATATATTGTACATTTTCACGTACAGTGAGAGCAGTGTAAGAATGCACAGGCTGGTAGATCTAGCACTTTTTGGGTGGGCGTAGCTAGGCATGGCCCTCATGGGACCACAAAGCGCTTACATCTGAGGCTAAATTGCAGCTTGCAAGCAAAGTGTTTGATTAATGTCCTCAAAGAATTTGGCAACTTGAGGAAGGCAAAAGTTTGATTGATCGATCCGTTTCCACACAAATACTAACAACAGGAGGAAGACAGCCACCCTTGTGTTCCGCTATTTAAGAATCAGTTTTTAGGTCGCAGCTGCCTTCAAAGCTTTCCAACTGAAAAATCACATGCCCAACAACAAAAGCCCCAACAAAGACACGTGAGTCATTGACCTTGTTCTTTGTGAATTAAATATTATTCCTAGAGCTACAAATATTTGAATGATCCGTGACTCTCTTCAATTTGACCATGTAATACATGAGGTGTTTTAACATCTTTTTTTATATTTTCTTTTACTACTTCTCTTGCAGACTTGAACCATTTGCTTGCTCTATGTATCAAATAGCTAAGGTATTGAAATCACCATTAGGGTTATATCATATTAATAAATGGCAAAGAACTTGGAAATTTTCTATTTGAATAGTGTTTGAAAAGTGGGTTTTGATCTATCTATTGATAGGTCATTAGGGTTCAATGTTAAACAAATGAGGGTATCATTCTATCAACTTGTTACCTAATCCAGCCGAAACCGATATGAGCTTATTGGGTCATGTTTCATGTTTCGGACTGGGGTTTTATGACAAGGAACTGCATTGAAAACCAAATCTGAACCGATAAAACTCGATAAAAAACTTATAACAATCCGAAATAAATAAAAAAAAACATTATTTCCATACTTATGAACATATTTAGGCGGTAAACTAAATTGAAACCGAAACCAAACCGCTAGCAAATCGATAAGAGAAACCAATAAAGAATCGAAATCAAACTAGCCGAGTTCAAACCAAAACTGAACTGAAACCAGTACCCCTTATTGGATCAGGTTTGGGCTCACTCATATTACCTCATCTTAAGTGACATGGTACATTGAAGTACCAATCAACCGATAGCTCGGTTGGTTGGTGGTATTGCCAGTTGAGTGCATGCCACCCCAGGAGGTCAAGGGATCGACTCTCCTCAATTGCATATTGTGCCAAAATTAAAGACACCCCTTTCTCCCCCCCCCCCCCACCCCTTAGTAATAGTAGTAGTAGTTTGTTGGCTTGTCTTAGCCTTCCCCCTTAGCTTGTAATTGGCCTATGGGCCCTTGAGTAGGATAGACCCCGAAAAAAAAAAGCCATTGTGAAGTAAAGCGGTAAAATGAAATAGAAAAATACAGTGAAAATTAATTTGACACCCTATGGAAAACTGTTTATATTGATTGGAGCACGAAATGAAACTGTGGGCTGTAGTGGTTTCGTTTGTTCTTTTTCAAGAGTGCAGTACTACACTACTACCACCACTACAAAAGAAAACAAAAAATTGTTATTTTTGAATTTATTTACCAAGAAATTAAGCTAGAAATTTAATTTCTCTTTCTCCTTTTTTGGGTCACTAGAAAAATGGATTTATGTATAATAGAAGAACTATATAGAGAAAGGAACTCTTAGACAGGTAAGAAGACAAAGTATAAAACTATCACCCGTGAACTTTGCATGTGACCAATTCACGTGTGAGTTATGGTTTTGTATGAAATATTACAAGCATATACAGAGTCTACCTTATAAATAATTAAAAATTAAAACCTAAAAGGAAAGGAAAAGGAAAGAAAAAGGGTGAGGGGAGGAAAAAGAAGGCCAACTACTAACAACAAGCTACTTTAATTGAAGAAAGAGAAAGAAGTTCCATGGCTGCAAACCTTTAAAATGATAATATGATATATATTCCTATGCATTTTACTCTAAATTCTTTAAAATATCCACTTATTAGTACCTTATAAACAAATGGTAGATTAAGGCAACGAATGGTATGCATTCTAGGTCGATTTCGTATTCACGAATAATAAAAAATAATTGTTTTATTGTCCGACAATGTGAAATCGACTTAGAATGCATTTCAATAGGCATACCAAACACAACCTAAATGAAGTAGAAATCTATAATTCTTACACTAATTTTCTATTATTAGACAAGAACCATATGATTAATTATAACTTTCTTTGATAACCCATTTTTTTTTAATTTTCTTTTATTGGTTAGCATTAAAAAATCTATGATTTTCTACTATTGCTAGAAGAATATTTTAATTTATTTTTTCCTTGTTTCCCTATTTTTAAAAAAAAAAAAAAAAAACAAGTGAATTACAGATGAAAAAGAGAATAAAAGGCTAATAAATACCTATCTTTATAGAACTGTCTTGCTTGTATGTGCTTTTTTGTCATGAATTTTCTCTATTTAAACCCAACCAACTCCTCCCTCCCCTTCACTATCTATCAAAACACACATTCTCTTCCCTTCTCTTCCTTTCACTGCCCGTCTCTGTCTTAGAAATGAGTGGTTTTATTACTACTAGAAGCCTCACATTCTTGCTTCTAATATGCATCCTTGTTTGGTGTTCTAGCCTTGAGCTTTGCACTGCTAGAAGAGGTAGGCATTGGGTGGATAGAAGGGCTGCTTCAGCTTCTCTTTACAAAAAGAAAGTTAAGAGCCATGGTACCCATGGAGGTTCCATTATGCCCAAACCATTAAAACCCTCAAAACCAAAATCTCCATCGCCACCGCCGCCATCGGAAGGATATAACAACGGCCACTCTACCATCTTTGATGTGTTAGATTTTGGAGCTAAGGGAGATGGAGCTACCGACGACACAAAGGTGATGGTCCTTCCTGGTACTCTAATATTCACCTAAGCAAGCTTCTAGTCCAAGAGAACGAATCTCAGTTTATTTTCCAAAAATTCTAAGGTTTAAGGCTAATTTGGTCAAATGGCTGCTTGGGCAAATTCGTTTTCTATTCATTACAAGGCAATTTGTTAGCAGTTGAAAATTGAAAGTTGAAATTAGAAGGGAAAAACCGCACTTGTTTTTGGTAGTTGTAGGTGTTGTGGCTTGTCTGTTGTCCTTTTTATTGTCTATATTTGCTAGAGATTGAAAATCTTAAGTAAAGTGGCATCAAGGAAGACACCAATGAGGTGTGATGGAATGATTTCGCACATGGAATGTCAACAAGGTCATTTCAATGGGGAGAAGAAAGATAGAGAAAGATGGTGCTCGCGTACCTTTCCCTAGTGACTCAAAAGAATTTTTTTGTTATTCTTGTATTACACACTATAATAGGAATAAGAAAAAGGTCACCACGACATCATTGGGGATTCCTTCAGACGCCCTCTCACATTCTAACGAGTGAACCTCACTCTTACACTTTCTCTCTCTTTTCGCACCAAATGCGCCCCTTATATATGAAACCGTCTCCCACACACCTATTGGTGTGACATGGTAGATTTCCCCCACACTAGCTATGTGGGCCCCAGACTATTACTCAATTTGTCACACCAAAATGGGCCCCCTATATATGAAACCGTCCCCCGCCCACCTATTAGTGTGACGCGGGAGCTTTCCCTCAAGAATAATATTGAATATGAAATTGACAACCAAGATCAAGTGGGCCTGTTGAAATATATATTATTGGCTATGACAGTTTGGTCAAGATTCTGACACTATATGCAAGGAGGTGGCAGTTCCCTTCTCCCACGACAAAGGAGGGATTCCTTCACCGATGGGTGTAGTTGATAGGCATTGTAAACAGTGGGGAGGGCATTATCTAATTGTAGGAGTCCTACACCCACCATGGAGGAAAACTCTCTCTTATATGCAATTTTTCTTTCTTTTAAAAGCTAAAATAGAAGCTATTAGGTAGACAGATAAGGCACATTATTTATGCCTAATTTATAATCTTTTTTTCATTTATTATTTTTAGGCATTCGAAGCTGCATGGGCAGAAGCCTGTAAGGTGGAGGGATCAACGATAGTTGTGCCATCACAGTTCGTCTTTCTTGTGGGACCCATTTCATTCTCAGGTCCATACTGTCAACCAGATATTGTTTTTCAGGTGAGTTTCAAGATATAGCATCCTTAACCATCAATGTCTAATTCAAGATTGGAACGATGGAGTTCCAAATTTTAGGCTGTGTTTGGCATTCAATCTCGAAATGGATTCTGGGTGTTAAATGCATTGTAAAACGAGAAACTAGAGAAGAATTGGGTTCCAGAATGTTTTCTAGACCCAAAATCTATTCCGAGAATGCATGTCAAATTCAACCTTAATGTTTGATGCTGCAGAATTTGGATTCCGTTGATTCAGTAGTGTTTTAAATTGAAGATTGATATATTGGATCCATTGCAGCTCGAGGGTACGATAATAGCTCCTACAAGCTCCAAGGCTTGGGGGTCTGGATTCTTTCAGTGGCTTTTATTCTCTAAGCTGAAAGGAATAACCATCCGCGGTGGAGGAATCATCGACGGCCGGGGTTCAATCTGGTGGAAGGACAACTCTTTGAATGATCCCAACGATGATGAAACCAAATTAATTGTTCCAATAGATCAAGATCCAGTACATAACAACTCACAAATTCCGGTAATGATCCAATCACCTCTCTCTCAATTCTTTTTGTGAGCTCTAATGCATGGCTTGAGAGATAATCTTAAGTTTGTCCGACATTATCAGTATCTGTTCGGTCAGTAAAATAATATAAAATAAGACATTTGAATCAAAAACTCCTAAAAAAATCACTTTATACCCAATTCCGATTCAAATCGGAATTGATGTCCAATTTTCGGATTTTAAAACTTGGTCATCACCTTGGCAGATAAGTAACGGTGAACTAAGCGGGAAAATGCCGAGTCTTAAACCGACGGTAAGAACTGTTTTCAGGTGAAATAATTTCTTTAACAACAATTGCATTTGATGACATTTTCGCTAAAAATTTATTATCTTCAAATTGTGTTGTGAGCAGGCTTTAAGGTTCTATGGGAGCTTTGACGTGAGGGTTACAGGCATAACAATCCAGAACAGTCCACAGTGCCACCTTAAGTTTGATAATTGCGCCGGTGTCGATGTCTTCAACATCAGCATCTCCTCCCCCGGAGACAGCCTCAACACTGATGGAATCCATCTCCAGAATTCTAAAGATGCACTCATCTACAGCTCCAACCTAGCTTGCGGTAATTCAACAACTTGTCTAAGGGTAGCTCTGTCTTTCTACTATCCCAACTACCACTTCCATTTCATAACTTAAGTTATAACCAAAGTCTTTTTGCACCAAAGAAAGAGTGTTTGTGTCTCCCAACCACATCACCTGTGTTTCAAACAATGACCAGTATTGAATAGGACTAATCGTTTCATTCTATTGCCTACCCTTCTCTAATGTCATTTTCCAACACCAAGAATTTGAACCTTCCTGTCCTAACCCTAGTCCTATCCCCATCTTTGTCCTCCTTGGCCCTACCTCAGACTTGGAATATCTTACTTTTAAGTCACATGGCTCTCAGGATCAAGTGGGCCCAACTCGAGTCACTAACGATTATTCCCGACCACATGATAGTGATACACGTGTCTTATGGTCAACCATGGAAAACAAGCAGCAGCTAACCTGTGAGTTTTTGGGCCTTGACAAGTATGTTCACATCAGTGTGGTCCTGTATTACTTCACACGGTAGAAAATAGAGGAGTATATATTATAGTTCTTTACTTACCTTCATATAATTGTCAGTAGGAGGGTGACGCAAAATGGCTTGGAAATGGTAAACTGTGAAAACTTTTCTTGGCAAACATTCCCCACCTGTGTACTGGAACCAATCCCTTCAGATTCCCATTCCAAGATCAACAGCTTCATTGCAATTGGCATGTGCTTTCTGAATCATAAAAAATTATGTTGGAGTAACAAAGTCACCAGAGCTAGATATATGTTAAAGAGAGACAAAGGAGAAAATAAACAGTTAAGGAATGTCCAACTTAACTATCTGAGATATATGTTAAAGAGAGACAAATTTTCGAAAGAGATGAATGGTTCTGGGTTGACTCTCTGCTAACAACAAAAGCTCGTATGCATTATGCAGGTGATGACTGTGTCTCCATCCAGACTGGATGCTCAAACATTTACATACACAATGTTGACTGTGGTCCTGGACATGGCATTAGCATTGGAGGGCTAGGGAAGGACAACACCAAAGCCTGTGTCTCAAACATTACTGTTAGAGATATCATGATGCACAACACAATGACTGGTGTTAGGATTAAGACATGGCAGGTACATCTACCATAATGCCTCCCTTATAGCTTCCTGTACTATATCCAGCTGACATGAACCCTACCTTTGATGGATAATCATCCTACCAAGATTTAAGAACTTCTATAAAATGACACTCAACCTGATTTAGATTCAGGTTGAATTATGCATTAATAGCAATTATTGAATACAATGAATGGGCCAAAAGCTCTATATTCTTCTTGTCTGATTGCGAGGACCACTCCAAAGATTCTATCAAACTCAGGACTGATATTTGTCCTTCAAGTTGTTTCATTTGTTGGATTCAAAACTGACTGAAGGATTTTATATCTTTACCTTGCAGGGTGGGTCAGGCTCTGTAGAAGGAATACTCTTCTCAAATATTCAAGTTTCTGAAGTACAGCTTCCGATTGTAATCGACCAATTCTACTGTGACAAGAGCACATGCGAGAACCAGACATCGGCCGTGGCTCTATCTGGCATCACCTACGAAAGAATAAGAGGAACATACACAGTAAAACCCATGCATTTTGCATGCAGTGACAGTTCACCATGTACATATGTCACTCTAACTGACATCAACCTAACACCACTCCAAGAAAAATACCACTTGTATGAACCTTTCTGCTGGCAGACCTTTGGGGAGCTGAGCACTCCCACTGTCCCACCAATTAACTGTTTGCAGATTGGCAAGCCATCTAGCAACCGGGTTCAATCCAATCATGATTACTGCTGAGGTTAGCTACGGTATTATAGTGTATACATATGGTGGTTGTGTTTTGCCAACCCCTTGATACCATTAACAGTTTTCCAGAGAGTATATTGTTGAGAGTGGTAACTTGTTCAAAATGCTGACAGGCAACCCTTGTATAGAGTGCTGGGAGAGTTCTAGACTATCATTGGGACTTTTTCCTAGACTCTCTGACCATTTAATGAACTGCACATCTTACACAACCATCAATGAACTAACTTATTGATTCAAATATCTCCTTAGGCTTTAGATAATAGTTGTAACTAACTAGATGATGCTTCTCAAATTCTGTACACATGCATTAATTACTTTTTTACCCTTGTTTGACAAAGACTTGGACTGGGGTCATTAGGACTGGTTTTGGATGAACCAGAAAACACCCAGACCTGGTTGGTCTGGCCTGAAGCAACTGAACCTGGTTTAGTTGAACCAGAACATGTTCATTCAAGGAACCGCAGGCTAAGTTAGAGGCCTGGTTCCTCCCTTCTTGCGATGGTACTGCTTAGACTAGTAATCATAGTAACTGGAAAGGCACTTGATTATGAAGAAGTAAATATTGATAAATTTATGATCATCGACACCTAAGGACAGTATGCACATACAGAGACCATAGGTTTGTCATTACGATGTTGTATCAGCACGGTCTGGAGAAAGCAGAAATATGATGGTCCTGCAACCTTCATGCAACACAAAAATTGACCTTGAACCAGGGAGAAATTAGTGAGAGATCGATTGAAGCCAGGATCAACACAACAAGGATCTATTAATGGTGTGCAACAACCGCAAGGATCTATTAATGGTGTGCAACAGCAGCAAACCTTGAAGATAATTGGGAATTGAATTTGGTCTTCAAGGGGTATCTTCACAATAGTTTATTGCAGTCACAGAAACAGCACAGCAATTTATATTGAACAGGGAAGGTAGAAGAAGAAGTAATGTAGTCCTAGATAGGTAGGAGACCTACTAGGAGCCAAACAACAGAATCAAATAACGAAAGGGGCTGCTAGTTCGAATGGACAGCACTAGGATTTAGGTTAATTCCTAGGGTTTGGGTTGGATATTGGGAAAGGGGTTTATAGGGTATTAATGGGCAGGTCTAGGGGGTCAATATGGTATAAAAAGGTTAGGGTTTGGATGAGTTTTGAAATTCTGCAATTTTGGGCAAAATTGAATTTTAGGGTTTTGGGTTTGGGCTTTAATGGAGCAAGGAGATGAAGGGGTTAGAGTGGGAGTTTGGGGCTGAAACTTGGATCAAGTGTCAACAATGATGTAAGGGATGTATGCTGAAAGTTTGGTTTGAAACTGATGGGCATATTTGAAGTTATGGAGGTTTCCTAGTAGAAGTAGGAGAGAGGGGTAAAACTGTAATTTCACAAAATCGGCTGGGTGGATGGTGCTGAAATTTGAATCGAGTCTCTCTTAGGGTTTGAGAAAGACTCCATCAAATTTTTAGCAGGTTCTAATGGTTAGATTTGGCTGGGCAGAATTCTCACGAAAATCACCTTGTATGTGACCTTCTAGAAGGAAGAAGAATAGTTGCAGAATTTCTTACTTGTTGCAGGTCTTCAATGGCAGCAGCTTTGAAGATGAACAATGGGGTCTCCCGATCTTCACGATGCAAGGAGATAAGTAGCAGCCCTCGCAATCTTCACGATGCAAGGAGTAGATTGGAGATCCACCAATCCCTTCCACCTTGAGATCCACAAGGATATACACTCACAAAGAGCAACAGCAGCAATGGCAGCAAGCATAAAGCTAATTTTTATTAATCAAATTCGTGTTCAATGCTGGCCTCCCTTACAAACTTATATAGAAGACTCAAAAATAAACTCAGACACTAAAAAGGAATGGTCTAACCCAATCCTTAATCTATTAGCTAACTTAAACTGACTAGGAAACTGAAATAGACTCAAAATAGAGTCCTAATCCAGCCTAACTAAACAACTAAAATAAAAACTAATAAAATCACTTAAATCGAACCATTGGCTGAACCGGTTCAATTTAAAACTCCAAATAAAAAGCTAAGTATGGAAATAAAACTAAGTATGGGAGCTAATCCCGTATGCAACCTATTTACCCATATTTTAGGCCCATAAAAGTGGCCTATTACATTAGAAACCCATGGGATCAAAGGCCCAACATGTATGTAACCCAACCCTAGACTCATTCCTAATAAAAGAAGCCGAGTTTGGTGATAAATCTGCATCAAGAAGGGGGTAGAGGGATGGGCTTTCTCAGCCCTGGGTCTCTCACCCATAGCTATCCCAACTGTTGAACAGGGAATGCTCTCCCATAACCGATGACAAGCATGGACTCAAAATTCTATCATTCAATTCTGATCCTTCCTTACAACAGGGGGCCTATTAATACCTTAGGCAAGCTTACAAAATAGAAACTTCCTAAAAAGACATTAAAAGAAGCAGGAATAAAATTGTAAACCCTGCAAAGTATTCTCAGAGATCAGCCAGCTGAGCTTTAAGAAGGATTGAAGGTCCATTTTGTGGTAGGATATTCACAAGTGCCTCAATACTGAGTGATTGTCTTAATACTGATGGCCTACATTCATGACTGCCAGCAATAAAAGGATGCATCTTCGATTAATGTGTGAAAGAGAGATTCCATTTATGTTCCTTAATCTGCATCAACGATGCCCATAACATATAGTTTTTAATATATTGAACAACTTCAAATGACAATATCAATAAGCCAATAACTGATTCCTATTGTTTTCTTTGTTTGTAAAATAGTGACATCTGCACAACTGTGAATACGATAAAACTCCTACTCTGACAAGACCAACTTGTAACCAGCCAGCCATGGTTTTGAAACATCCCAAAGCTGATGCAACACAGTCTATGCTTCTCCTGATTAGCCAATTCCTCATGGAATTCCTTGTGCATCAGGCTTGGTATTAATATCTGTCATATAGAAGTAAAATTTCTTGAGGGAACAGTATTCAAAAATTAATCCAAGTGAACACAATTAGAGGAGAAAGGCAAATAGAAATATGTTGTTGTTATATGACCTGTTAGCCAATAGAAGTCTGTGTTCAGATTCATGATCTTCCAAAGCCAGCAACTACCTTCTGTGTTTTACGGGTATCAATCTTTTCAGGGCTTGGAAATCCAGTACTCTCCTCATACTTCTTTTCCAAGGCCTGTCGAAGGAATGACCAAGATAATGAGCGAACTATGCCATATCTTATTCTTCTTAGGATATGCATGTTTCAACATGAATGGGAGGAAGTAAAGAAAAGGAAAATAATCTTTTTAATCATAGAATTGATTTCACTGGAAGCACACAAGTGATGTAAAAATTTGCAGCTGCAGCCCCTATTTAATGCCCAAAGTCTGTAAAATAAATTACAGGGAGTAAAATATTTCACTTAATTTAATTTACTTCCCGGCATTTTACATCGAAACAAACAGAGCTTTAATAACGATGGACCAGGAAAGCCTCTTGAAATTACAATTTTGCATTGGACCTGATCAATACTTTCAGACAGGACGATCTGACAATGGTCTGATGGCTCGGACTGGTTGACCTTTTTCACTGCATCTCTAGGATAAGAATAATTTGATCTAAATTCTGATAAGATTGTCACTCATTCAGACCACCAACCTTTTGCTTGAACTATCCAACATCAGGTCCTTCCTTTCAATAAAAAAATTGTTATAAACTGAAAAAGAGTTCTTCATGAGTACTGAGTTACCCTGGACATCAAGGAACAAACTGAATGGAAACTTGTCCCTTCCTCCCCCCCCCCCCCCTGCCCCCTCAAAAAAAAAGATTGAGATTTTTTATTTTTTGAGGGGGGGGGGGGGATAGATCCAATGCTGACAGAATATTGTGACAGCCTCCAATGGATGGATAATTATGATTGGCTGTGAAGCCCAAGCCTAGGAAGTCCCGTCCAAAATCTAGGGCACTGGGCTCTATTTTAGGACCATGTAAGGGTCCACATTGGTAGTTGGTCTAGTCTTTGTTCACTTTAAGTAAATACAGGGCACTATTGTGATTTCACAAGCCTTATAAATAGTGTTGGCTTAAATCATGATGATCTCCTTTGTTAGTATTGTATGGGTTAGTTTTAGTTAGTAGAAGTTTCAAAAATAAGTAAGAGTCAGATTCGTAGTTTGTTTCAAGAGTCCTATAACACGGTTTACAAACTTCTAACAGAAGTAATTCAACAGAAGAACAGAAATATAGGATTGTATGAAATAGGGAAAAGAACCAGAAATGGAGAAAAATTAGTAACTTCAGGAAATCAACTCTAATAGGCCTGAAATTGCAATCAAGGGTTAATTCAGTGGGTTGAATAAGCCTGCAAAGTTTGATTAAATTCTGATAACAGATCAGTAGGTTTCTGAAGAATCCTACAGTGATAAGGATTAGTCACAAGCAAGATCGGAACTGATAAATCGATTATTAGGGTATTCAAAAATTCAGAACAGAACTTCAAAGAGAGAAAATCTGGAATTAATGAAGTAGACTGATATCAGAACTAGTAGCATATAGCAGAAGTGAGTAAACAAAACAGATACAAAAATTTGAACAGAAACAGTATAGCCGCAGGGGATGTGAGTGTTCAGATCTGACCTGTAACTTTGATAGATAGATCAAAGGATAGAACAGGTCAGGAATCCACCTAAACCCACCCAGAATCCACCAGGTATCCTACTGAATCTACAATAGTAGAAAATTAAAAAAAAAAAAAATTGAACTTATATTACTTCAAATTGATGGGATGGTCAGCAGGCCAGTACACTTGTTTATAGCTACTCCAGGAACCTACTGTCGGCTTAGGAGATCTTCCTAAAACAAAAGCCTGACAAGAGCTATTCCATCATCCAACCAATAGGAAAGTTTCAATCTGACCCAACATACTAACAACCAATAAGAAAGAGAGGACTAACTCAGACTAGAATAAAAATATTCGTAATCCAAGATAGGTTTTACAATAAAAAATTGAGAAAATAATCCCCTAGAAAACCCCACGATTTGGACTGTTGACTGGATAGGATTCCTGATCTGTTCAGGAATCAGAAACTGGATAAAAGCTGAACCGCAGGCTGCTGTCATGGCAGTTAGGTGGCAGTCACGCTGGCTGTTATGTCAGCTGTGATGGTTGTGATGGCTTCCTTCTTCTGTAGTACTGCTTCTGGAACCTTGTTTCTGTACCATCTTGTTCAAATAGTCTTTCAATTTTTATTGTTTTCAGTCTATATGAAATTATGAATAGTGTAAACCCCCTTATCAATTTCAGGATTGAGGTATACTATTTTTTTTTTAACTGAAGTGTGTGATTGTGGCTCTCTTTCTCTCTCCTCTCCACATCATTTCTTCCCCACCCACTCAATTCCTTCTTCTTTACTCAGTTTATTCTTTCTAACACATCGCAGGCCCCAATTAGAGCAGAATCAACAGACTTACATCTTCAAGAAACAGGTCAGATCTCTTCTTAATACAATCTGTCTAGTTCTCTTCACACTCCGTTCCTATCCTCTTTTTTCCCTGATTTCTCCTCAATTCTGTTCCATACTTTTTCTTTATCTTCTCTGCCTACTATATTCTGTCCAAATTCAAAATATCATATTATTCTTATTAACCAGTATCACAGCCCCTCTTATCCATAGTTGTCATGGTGCCAAACCGGAGCAAGGCAATGACCAGGCACCTAGGCTTCATCTTAACACACTAGGCATCCCTTTAAAGTATAGGGCGAAGTATAGTGATTCTCATTAGGAGTCTATAGATTTGACGATTTACCTCATACACACAATAAAACGGCATACCCAGTGCACGAGGCTCCCGCCACTGCGGGGTCTGGGGAGGGTCATAATGTACGCAGTCTTACCCTTGATTTCGCAGAGAGGCTGTTTCCAGACTCGAACCCATGACCACTTGGTCACAATGGAGCAACCTTACTGATGTGCCAAGTCCGCCCTCATCCTCATACACACAATCATATCCTATTTATATATTAAATAAATGTATTATTTTTTGTCTTTTCCCTTTTCCCATCCACAAACCCATACCCTTTGTCCCCTCTGTGCTACTCAGGTTCCTCTCCTCTATATCGCCTCTACATCTCAATGAGCAAGCTTCATCGAAGGTCTGATGAGCAAGTAACAGGCATGCCTTTCCTCTGTTCTCCTTTACTCTCTTTGTTTCTGGCAGGGGTGGTGACTGCAGTTGCTGCTGGCTACTGCAGCTTCCTCTTCTTATTCTTCTCTGGCAGTGGCGGCAATGGCAGTTGCTGCTTCTTCTCCGACAGTGGAGGCAGCAGCAGTTGCTACTGCTTCCTCTCTTCTTTTTCTTCTCTGGCAGTGGAGGTGATGGCAGTCGTTGTTGCTCCTACTGCATCTTCTGCAGGAGTGGCGGACACAGCAGCTGCTGCTGTCGTCTCTGGATTTCCTATTTTTTCTTTTCAATCCACCTGGTATCTTTTTCATTTTTTACCCAATTCCCCCCTGGGTTTCAGGTCTGGGTGCCTAGTCACCTTGGCAATCAGCGGTCTTATATACCGAAAAACACCTGTAGCCTTGTTGACACCTAGGCTATGCATTGACAACTATGCTCTTCTCTCTTCAAATTCCGATCTAAAATCATCCTTAAGCCTATCAGACCAGAGAATACTCATGCGTTTCTGCCACAAGGTACAAAACCTTGGGCTGATCTGACTGAGGGTTGTTAATAATCAGTTTTCTCTCCTAAAACCCTCAAGTTGATTTTCAGTGATTTCCAGATTTATTCTTGAATTCAGTAACTCTGTTTTATCCTCTGTTACACTATTCTCTTCTCATGTTGGTTAATCTCGTTTTGGGACCTAATTCTAGGGCTAGAGTTTTAGAGGCAGCATTACCACTTCATTTTTATTTCAGTTCTAATTGAAAGATAACGACAGATAACTAGACAGATATGGTCAGATAGATAGCAATAGAGATATAGATGGATAGTTAGGTATAGGGATAGAAAGTAACAGAGGCATAGAACGATAGATAGGTATAGGGAGGGAGGAGGGTAGAGAGGTCATAGCTACCATCTAGTTCAGTAAAGAACATCAAATTGTTAAAGCTATACTTTTGTTTCTCCATAATATTATTTGAATTTCTCTGGATTTCTTGAAGAAATTTCAACATGGCCTATGTATTCAAGTGAAGGGAAATTACCCCAACTGGAACAAGACTTGACCAAATCAACGGTGATCATAACTGTCAAAACTGAATAAACATTGCAAGTTTCAACTGGAGTCTTAAGTTGATCTATAAATCCAAGGAATCATTCTACATTATTTTAAAAATATATGTATATATATAAGAAACATGTAACCAATATTTCAATCAATACGTTCAGACCATAATCTGATGCATAATAGAAAATCATAGATCTTGATGTGATGGACTATCAAAAGCATCATAAAACATCACAAGCTCATGTCCAAACTCACAAGAATACAATATCACCAAAACAAAAACTAAACAATTTTAAGAACATTAGCACATTAATTTATACATCTTTGGACTTATATTTGTGTGGTGGTCGGTGAAGCTTGGTCAGAGCATAACATTGTAATTCCGTAACTACAATAACTGCATTCAATATAGTTTCTGTCACAGAATCCACCATGCAATACTTCAAATAGCATCTTCTGTTATAACTTATAACCATCTTTACTCTAAAAAAATAGAAACTCAAAAGCAGATTGTGGCATAAATCATGCATTCAACACATTGAACAAGGGAAAATTTTAATTTTGTAAGCTTTTGCAAACTTTGCATAGGCTATTTTACATCTTCTGACATTAGGGATCTTTCTATTGATTTCCTTGGTGGGGAACAGCAAAGCAAAGCAAATATAGAAGGGGATCTAACCTTGTTTCCCCAACTTCCACAGCACAAACCAGCTAGAGAAGCACTTGCAAACTTAACATCTAGACTTTTTAATTCCCATTAACTGTATCATTCTTCTCTATATTCTAGTTCTTGAATTAAAAATATGAATAGTTACTCTTCACTTCTAGTTTCTTTACCCTGCATTCATTGCTGAACTAGGGAATTCTAGCCCAAAACTAAATCCTCAAAGACTCAAACCACCAACCTCCTTTTTTTTTCCTTTTGTTTTTCCTTTTTTTTTTTTTTTTTGCTTTTTCTCCTTCAGTTCAATTTAAAAACCTCTTTTCTAAATGATGCTGCCAATTCACCCAGGGAATTACTTCTAAAATTCTTTCCATGTTGCTAAACCTGTTGACCATGTACAGATACTAGTTCTTTCGTTCCTTTCTTCTTTCATGGTATCAGCATTTTCATTTCCTTTCAAAGGGACATGGCATAATTCTCTGATTCCTTAGGAAGCAGAGAGACAGACAGACAAATGCTAGATTTAAGGGGTACGCCCTTTGCATAAATTTATTTTTCCCAGCTTGGCTATACAAGTGTATAATGCAGAACTGCAAGCTACAAAGCTAATAGATGTAATAATACCAACTAAATTTAACCTGCATAGAAAGCATCTATAATGTTTGTTCAAGACTATTTGTACTTTAGCCAAATTGTTAATACTTCAGTGGCTTCCATGAATTTGTGCCATCATTGGTTTTGTTGGTTTGCCCACATATACAAATATGATCTTAAAACAGGGTGCAATCAAAACAAAAAAGGAACAGTATCCACATCGAGTCTCCTCTTTTTTAGGGGGGTGAGGAGAGGCGTGTGGATTGGGACAAAGAAAGGTGTATTTTCTTTTCTCTTGCTGTATGCTTAACGGATTATAAAAACTATAGCAGATGACAAAAGATAAAAACAGAAGTGGTGGTATGTTTATGCTTCTGCTCACCCGTAGATCTGCACGGATATTCTCAAGAATTTCTTCAGTCATTCTGTCAAAGAAAAGAGTTCCCTGCAAATACACAAAACAAAAAAGAAACTACTTTAATAGGTGAACCACCAAGACAGAATATCAAGAAAGGCATTAACTGAAAGAGACGAACTGTGTTTTTTTTTCCCCGATGAATAAAAAAATCAGTACCAAAGGAAAGAGAAAGGGGGGGGGGGGAGAGAACTGCTATTACTCATGCATGTTTTAACATTCCCTGTTAAAGAGCAACACAAAATGATTAAATACATAGAAATTCTGTGATTAATCAACCTGTAAGATACTGTGAACCTGACTAGCAATAGATTTAGTAGTCATGATTTAATGATAGCCTGTCTTGATACATCAAACCATGGAGATGTTATTTAGGTTTTACATTCACTATTTTAAGTAAATACCACTTTCCCATTCATAATTGTTAGCCAAGTTAAGTATGCTGAGATGGGTGCATGGCAAGACTGGCTATTGTATAATTGCTAATTAATGTGTTAGAAAGTACTTAGTAGTATCACCAATAGACAAAAAATGAGAAAAGGGCAATTGAGATCTGAGAAGGTATGGGAATGTGCAACTAAAACAGAAAATGCTGTTGATCTATGGCTGTCACTGAGAGGAGGTGAATCAGTAACCTAAAAATTCTTCAGTTTTTCTTTTCCAAACTGATGCTGGTCACACTGTTGGTGCTGAACTGATAATCACAGTCATGTACACTTCCCAGCCAGACTGTCAAAGGCTCTACCAGATGTGTACACCCATCCTGCAGCACACACACTTCCAACTCTGGTTCTAGTACAAGCACAATACAAAGTCCACACACACAATACAGAATATATGTGGTTCGGCAAGTTGCCTACATCCACGGAGCAATGCCAGTGAGGCTTTGTATTTACATAATACTCTACTGTTGCTGCACCTACAGCTGGGAGCACCCACACCCAGGTTTTCCCAGCATACAACTGAGAGGACATTAAAACGCAAGTGCAGAGGTAGCACCCACTCCCAGTGTTCAGCACCTACTGAACACCCCTTACAGTGTAACAAAGGTTTGGGCTTATAAACAGTGCCCTAAAATCATGCATAAACTAAAATAGGTCTTTCAACAATTTTACCACCTATTTCTAGCATACAATATAACAGGGATGAAGCTGAAACAAACACAGTGAAGAGAATGCTTACCACCCTTGTTCTATGTCAATCCTGGTCATCTGAGATGTCCCTGAGATGTGCTGGAGCCATCTGGAACTATCAACTCTTTCCTTGTACGGAGAAACTTGAGATTTCAAGTGTGCACTGCCATGAGGGGACCACACAATTTTCCTTCTTCTTTGTCTTCTTCCCCTTCTTGTCTTTCTTCAATAAATTTACTCAATGCATCATCTTCTTCTTTAATGGAGCTCACCCACCACTCCTTAACCTTCAATGCATGTTCAAGCAACCTCAAAATGGTAGTTGGATAGAGTTCAATGCACTTGACATGAGAACAAACCGTTCTCTTGCTGTTTCTAACGATTTCAGTCCTATACTGTTCATTTTTTGTGCTGCATGGATGAAGAGCATAATTTTCTAAGAAATTTGAGCTTTGGATGAGCTCAATCGGACATCGGACGGCTGAGTTATTGTTGATCAAAGATCAGCATATCACAAAATTTATTTGCAATCTTTGACTAACTTACCGTGTACCCGTGAAGTATGGTAGCATGGGGACTACAGGGGTGTACAGGATTTTATGAATTCCGGGCCGCAAGATAAGAATCACGACCTGGCAGCATTTAATGGTCGTCGGATTGACGACTGACGTGACAAAGTTGGTTGACCCATTTTCCGGAGGGCAGAGCCAATCAGACCGCAGCTTATGGACTCTTTAATGGAAGTGGCACCGTGCACGCACTGCACGGAATAAGGCTCATGTGAACCGCGCCCCAACGATTCGCCTTCTCATTCGTTCGGACCACGCGAAACGCGCTTCGCCGTCGGATTTTCTGAAACAAGCGGGAAAAATCCCAGGCTGTCAGATCGCAAAGATTCGGTCAAAATCGCCAGATCGGTATTGCATCTATGACTCTATGTGACTCCACCTGAGCCATTGACTTTGAATTGCATAGAATTTGGGCTAATTACATAGAGACCCCTTTGCTTTATGACTTGATTTACCTTACCCCACCGACTTTTGGTATTTACAAACCGAACCCCTACAATCTGATTTTTGGTGAAGTATGGGGCTTGTCCCTTGATGTTCGATGAATTGTCCGCCCAGGCATCATGCCTTGGACCCTGATGATTATGCCATGCAAGCGCAGGGCTGGGGGCCTGTTGTGGGAACGCCCAAATGGCCTGCAGCCATGACCGCACCATTCTGCAGGCGTGGCCAAAACACCCTGAGTCATCTTTCTTGCTACCAAGGAGCATTTGGCCACATGGCCTACCACTATGCAGCCATGTGGCACCATGTTGAGCCCACCACATTCTCTCTCCTCTTTCTTCTCCTCTTTCACATCAAGGGAACTTTGTATGAGTCCCTACCACTGTGGCTAACCTGTGGGGCCTACCTGCACCATGGAGAGGGTCCACCACTTAGGAAGATTTACCAAATTACCCCTATACAATACAAATAGACCAAAACGCCCATGAACACTGCTAGAACTACTGAACACCTCTCAAACATGTTGGAATGTTGTGGAACACATGCACAACCATCTCCGAAGCCTATGAACACTGCCATCTCATACTGTCCATATGCAAGCTGCCACGTCAGACTCAGAACTGGCCACCTCATCACTGATCAGACTCTGGTTGTCAACCAATATGCAACAAATGTACTAGTAATAAGCATTGGTGCATATTGAAAAAGATAAAAGGACAAGGTAAAGGCCAAAGGTAAGTTGTGTTGAAGTGGTGAGAAAGGGCATCCATGCTTATGCATTAACAGCATTTATGGCTTTTAATACAATGAAACAGGATGCACTTAGCTAACCCTCAATCGGACATGATAAGCTTAACTGAATTCAGTTTGAGATGAGTATCCACAAGGGCAAGGCCCTCCCTTTCCATTGGAAAAGTTCTCAGCCATTTTATTTTTGTAAGTAAACAAATACATGAATGTATGTTATCCAGAAGATGGGCTTCCAACTCTCGCTCTCTGGATAAGATTTGGAATGCCATCTTCTTTGATGTTTACTCCAAGATTGCCTTGCTCCCCCAAGCTCCTGTAAAGGACTCCCCAAGGAACAGGCTCACTGTTGTGTCCTAAGGTCTTCCTATTTCCCTTTTGCAACCTGACCCCCTCCCCCTCTTAGGCTCATTTGTATCTTTTGTTCTTTCTCTTTGCCTTGCCCTCGGGCTTGTACATTCTTATGTTTTTCTTTGTAATATATGTTTTACTCCTGACCCCATTTAGCTGAGTTTCTCCTGACTTGCTGGGCTGTGTCTCTTTCCTCTTACTATTTTTCATCTTTCATATTTCTATTTATTGCCCATCTTTCATTTGTCTTTTCTTTTCTCATTCCTCATCTCTTTCCCCATCCCTCTTTCCCCCATCTTTTCTTTCCTTTTTTTGGTTAACACTCTGGTTTCCCTACTTTGTTATGTTTGGATCCATGTAGCCAACCCCATTAAGTTGGGAGAAGGCTGAGTTTGTTGTTGTTGTTGTATATTTTCTACTCATCCAAAAACTAAATAAATGAATGTACATATATGTATGTATAATTTTAGTTGGCCAAAATTTCCCATCTTTTTAGACGTTATTCCTTATATGCCCCACTATCAATGTACACATAAATATATTCCCATCTCCCCTTCTTGTTACCTATGTTGGAATGCTTAGGAAAATGTGGATCATCTCTCTTTTGCTTGCCCCTTTTCCTCTTCTATTTGGAAAGGGCTCCTGGAAAAATGTTGGCCAAGGCCTCGAAGGATTCTTCCTCTCCAAAGGGAATGGATTTGAGTGTATATGACTTTTTCTGGTAAAACATGTGATGTGGTGCCAAGCTTGCCTTTGGAGCCACTATTAACCATTTATGGATGGAGTGTAATCTCAGAAAATGGTCCTCCAGTTCCAGATCCTTCCAGCAGATCTGGGACTGCATCTCTTTTGATGTCAAAAGCAAGTTATCTTTGGTCACCTCTCATTGTGTTGATTCCCCAAGGAACAAGCATATTATTGTGTCCTGGGGATTGCCTCTCTCTATTGAGTCCATTCTGCAGCCCTCCTCCTCCTCTCCCTAAGGATTGGGTTTTGCTCTGTTAGCATTGTTATTCTGCATTGTTTTTTCTTCTTTCCCTTTTTAGGGGCTCCTTATATCTCATTTCTTCTTTTGGTAGTGAATTTTTTATTCACCCAGAAAAATGATGAGTTCTCCCTTTCAATATCTTTTAAAAAAAAAAAAGGATGTACCCGGTGTACAAGGCTCCCGCGTTTAGCAGGGTCTGGGGAGGTCAAATGTACGCAGCCTTACCCCTGTTTCCAGAGAAGCTGTTTCCAGGACTTGAACCCGTGACCAAGCGTTCAGCAAGAGAGCACTTGACCAACGAAAAAAAGGCAAAACAGAAAATACTTATTTTCATACATCAATCATGTCATTTTATTAGGAATGCTTACACACATTACTATAAAGTCAATATTTATCAAAAACCCATTGATTATACAAAAAATATACCATTTTGTGAGCCTATGGTTGGTTCAAAAGTTTTTATATATTGATTTCCACATGACCATTTTACCCAACTCCCAAGGAATGTGATTCCCATATATTGTTAGCTGGATATTTACACAAATGCCATTGACTGTGGAAAGATACCATTTGGGTCAAATTTGGGTCTCTTTTTTTTTTTTTTTTGATGAATAAAAATTAGGGGGAGCCCCCTACGAGTAGGAGTGCAAAACTAGAACGGACGGGAGAGAAGGGTGGGTGGTGGAAGTGGTTGGGTCAACTAGCTAGGGCACCGGGTTCTTACCCAAGACCGAGAGAAGGGGAGCAGCAAGGGCTTCACTTGGACCATGAGACAAGTCCAAAATCGAATCCGAGAGGAGAGTGGAGTCGAGGGCTGCGAGGGAGCAAGGACGGGCCATAGGAGAAGGGGCCTAAGGAGAGGAAGGCATGTGGGATGGGCCAAGGATAAATGGGGCCAAATGGGCTGGATGGGCCAGACCAGCAGGGCGAGGGAGGGATTTATATGGGAGGGGTGGCTAATTGGCCCAGGAGAGCAAATGGGCCTATTCGTCGCAAACAGGGGAGGGCACCGAAGAGACAAAGGGATAAAATGGGACGATGCGTGAGGAAAGGGTTGGGGCCCATAGAAGGAAGGGGTAAAAGTGGGGGAAGAAGAGATAATGGTTGGGAGTTTGTCGAAGGGGAGGGGTTTACAAAAGAGGAAGGGGACCCCGCAGGAGGGAATGCGGAGTAGCAGCGCAAGGGAGAGAAGCAAGGTTGGTTGCGTCAACTGGCTTGCAAAAGGGTCAGAATGGGGATGGTGAAGGATCGAGGGTTAGGCAAGATGGAGATTGCAGACAGGAGTGTCAGAGGTAGCTTCGAGAACAGGGTCGAGACTGTTGCCGACAGAGGTGAACCAATCGGCGGGCCTTCCAAGGCCAGGGTGTTGTCAGCGTCCTCGCCCGACTGCAAGACAGAGAGAGAGTTGTGACCAGCAGTCCCAGACCGCAAAAGTTATCGATTGGAGAAGAAATCAGAGGGCCCTTGGAATGGCCTCAAAGAGAACCATATGGAGGAGCTCTACTAGGCGAGCGACGGACAATCGACTGGGAAGCAAGAGAAGAAGGGAGGATAACAGACAGGTTAACGATGCAAACACTAGCTGAGCAGGGTTAGAAGGAGTAGGAGTGCAAGTGGTGGAGCATGAGGTGGTTGAATGGCCAAAAGTTTTGCAGGACATACAGTGAGGGAGCGACTATTCAAGGAAGGCTTGCTGCTGGAAAGAAAACCTGTTGTTGTCTGCAACTGTGAAGGAAGGAGGGGGACAACAGCGGAGACCTCAACACAGATTTGTGCATATGCAAGACGTTCCATGCTTTTCGTTCTTCAGTCCGAGAATAGCGGTTTTCCCAGCACAGAACCAATGATGTTAAGGTCATCTTCGTACCAGTAATGAAGAGGAAGCCCAGGCAGGGAGATCTAGAGTGGAATGGAGCTCAAGTCCACACGGTTGAGTTAAGAGGTTTTTTCCCCAATGTACCACGGGCCTCCTTCCAGAACCTGAATCTGTCTTCTTCCTCAGAGAATCAGAAGATGAAGAAACCGTTATCTAACAAGTATGTATCTAGAGAGCCTTGAACTTTCCATTGTTGCTAGGGGAGTGCTTGACAGTACATAGAGGTCTGCTCAAAATGAAGCAGCCCGCTAGGGAATTTTGCCACTTGCTAACTTCTTCATCCATGAGGATTGAGGGGCAGAGAGCAAACTTCGAGTTGCCAACAGTGGAGGGGGGGGTTTGGCTCTTAGTTATTACCCTATGTAAAAACAAATAGTTTCAAACGCTATGATAAAGGGAGTCCAAATTTTTGTTTTACAGTCCCATCACATTATTCGGCCAATACTTACAAAAATGCCAACAACAATGGAAAGATAGTATTTAGGAGGTGACATTTGGTTCTTAAAATGATAGCAGTGAAAAGTTCATTAAGATCAAAATTGAGCCTTATATGGCATAATCATACCAAAATATCACATACAAAATACGTGTATTATTAGAAATAAATAAATCTACCATTCTATGTCATGTGCAGAAGCACATGGTTTCCAATAAAATTACCAACATGTCATTTGAGGTCTCATGTGCAAAGCACATGCCTCTAACAAGTATACACAGGTCTATTAACTTTGGAGCCACATTTCCTGCTTCTTTGGGGCTAAAACTTAGCCAGTGGGATGTATGCTGCGTCCTCTATCACATGAAACAACCATGTCTATCCATGTCTGCCACACGACAATTGACAAGCGGTCAACTGTAATAACTAACAAGTTACCCTACCATCTGCCATTTAAGAATTTTTTTTTCAATCTACACAAGAATGATTATATTTTAGTTGTATGAGAAAATATAGAGAAATAATACAAGTGAATTGGAAAGCCTCTCCTTCCTTTCCTCCTCCCGCTTTATTAAAAAAAAAGAGGAACATATAAAAGAGTTGAAAGATAGAAATCACAAAAGCAGTTCCACTTCAAATAAACCAAAAAATCTAATCCTTTGAAATGTTCTTACCTCCTAAGCACCTCCTTCCAACCTCTTTTTTTTTTCTTTTTTTTTCTTTTTTTTTTTTTTTTAACCCGAACTTACCTGGGACCCGGGCCAGCCCCAAAATTTTATTGAATCATCAACAAATAAAGAATACAGGGGGGGACATTCCACCTTACCCCAAACCCACGAAACCAAACATTAGACTCTAAGGACCGGCCAGCCCTCCCTATCCTCCCTGATGATCGCTTGGAAGGTTCCTGAGGGCAAATTCTCCTGCAGGAAAGTAACCGAAGACCCTGTCTCACAGGCCTGCTTGGCCAACCAATCAACAGCCCTGTTGCTTTCTCTAAACACAAAATCCACCGTCGCCTGAGTAACCTGAATCAGCGCTAAAATCTCATTGAACCAATACCATCCTCTCCAAAGGCTGCACTTCCGCAAGATCACCATTCTCACTGTGTTGGCTGAATCTGAATTCACCACTACCTCCTTGAACCCCAGCTCCTGGCACAATCTAAGACCATCTCTCAAAGCTCGAAGCTCAGCTTGAGAGTTTGTGCACAATCCGTAGTGGTTAGAGAACGCTACCAGAACAGTTCCACCCGCGTTTCTGATCACTCCTCCTCCCCCCCCCTCTCCAGGGTTGCCCCGACATGCCCCATCCACATTCAGCTTAACTAAATGAAAAGGGGGACACCAGTAAACCGGGAGAGGGCATGGAAATTTAGCTGGAACAGCCTCAAGCCCAAAACATTGCAAGATTAACCTGTCTCTAGCAGACTCCCCCTTCCTCACCTTCACCGACATCGGGAACTCTTTTACCCAGGCTTTAATGCGTTCCATAATCGTGACCGCCGTGCGCCTGTGTTCATCATGCCTCCTATTATTTCTTTCCCTCCACAGCTCCCAAACAATCAAGGAAGGGAGTAAACCTGTAATAAATGCACTAAGGCAGCGTCTGCTTGCCAATGCATGCCACTGGGATATCCGACTTCTAACATCTTGAGCAAGCAGCAACTCAATGTCAAGCAGCCGAGAGAAGAAGGCCCAAACCTTTATGGCAGTTCCACCTGAAATCAAACAGTGATCTGATGTCTCCATCCTAGGCTCTCCACAGCAGAGACACTTGGAAGCCATCGGAATCCCTATCGACATTAAGGCGTCATCGGTTGGGATTTTCCCATTCAACAGTTGCCAAGTGAAGAAAGCCACCTTCACCCGAAGGGATTGGTTCCAGATCCATCTAGCATATGGGACTGCAGGTGATACATTCCTTATTTCATTCCAGGCTGATTTAACCGAAAAGACACCATCACTAGAGGGAGTCCACACCAAAACATCCTCCCTAGCTGAAAGGCGAAAATCTCCTGAAGAAATGTCATTCCTGATGGTCACCTCATCGATCTGGTTAAGTAAGTCCTGCTTCCATGAGCCATCCTCCTCCAAAGCATCTTTAAGGTGCAGTTCCACATCAACCTGCAGGCCATTATCCACTACATCAATCAACGGACCAGCCCCAGACCAGTTGTCCAGCCAGAAAAAGACTTCCCCCAACCCAAGAAGCCAACGAGATCTGTCCATCAACAGCCCTTTGTAGGCCAAGGCATTCCTCCAAGATCTTGAACTAACCCCCTTCGGATCAACCAGAGAGATATGGAGGCCTTTAAAGAACTTGGCCCTAAAAAACTCACTCCAAATAGAGTGGTCTGTCAAGACCCTTGAGCTTCAGCGCCATCCCCACATCCTCCAGCATCCTCACTCCAAGGCCTCCCTCAACCGCTGGCCTACACACCTTCTGCCAGCTGACCCAGTGCTTCCGCCTTCCCCACTCCATGCTACCCCAAAGGAAGTCTGCAAAGATGCCACAAATTTTCCGCAACACAACCTTGGGGGGTTCCATCATGGCCAAAACATGGATAGGAATAGAGGAGAGGACATGCTTCAAGAGGGTGAGCCGACCCCCGGCTGATAGCAGCTTCCCCTTCCACCCTGCCACCCTGCTGCCGATCCTGTCAACCAGCTTATCAAAGAAATTAATCTTCAGCCTTCCACAGTAGAGAGGAGCCCCAAGATAGGTGATAGGCAACGTCTTCTGCGGGAATCCCGAGATCGGAGCCACCATTCTGGTTTGAGTCTGCGTAGCTCTGGCTCCCACCACGAAACAGCTCTTATGTTTATTGACCAGCTGACCCGAGAACCCTTCATATCTGCCAAGAAATCCCATAATCTGCTTTAACGAGTTTTTCAACCCCCTGGTAAAGATTATCGTGTCATCTGCAAAGAGGCTATGAGAAATCCCAGGACATCCTCTGGGGAGTCTAAAATAAGAAGCATGCCCCTCAGTGAACAACACCTTCAGACCTCTACTTAACACCTCCTCTGCCAGTATAAACAGAGCCGGCGATAGCGGGTCCCCTTGTCGCACACCTCTGGAAGACTTGAAAAAACATGATTGTTTGCCTCCAAGAACAACAAAGAACCAGCAGTTCTCAACCGTCTTCTTGATCAGGGCGATCCAGCTGCCACCAAACCCAAATTTTGCAAGGACCTTCCATAAAAAAGTCCACTCCAGCCGATCATACGCCTTGGCCATGTCGAGCTTGAGAATCACATTACCACCCCTAGTTCTCCTATTCAGCTCCTGGGACACTTCCTGCACAATGGAAATGTTATCATAGATACACCTTCCCTGGACGAATGCCCCCTGCTCCTCCGCCACCAACGGAGGCAGAATCCTTGCCAGCCTGGTGGAAATGAGCTTAGCAATAATCTTATATGAAAAGTTGCACAGGCTGATGGGTCTTATGTCTGCCATCACCTCCGGATCATCTTTCTTCGGAATCAACACCAAGTTGGCAGAAGTAAAGCTTCTAGGCAAGTCCCCCCCTTCAAAGAACTCCTTGACCGCAGCCCACACATCATTACCCACCACCTCCCAACAAGAAGTAAAGAAGTGCCCCGTGAAGCCGTCTGGGCCTAGCGCACTGTCACAGGATAAAGCAAAGACCGCCCCTTTCACCTCCTCCACTGAGGGAGCCTCCACCAGCTAGGCATTATCAGCATCAGACACTAGCGAAGGGATTAAAGAAAGCAAGTCCTCGTCCACCACACTGTCCTAAGAGGTAAAGATCTTTGAAAAGTGGCGCACTGCCTCCTGTTGCACCCCCTCCACACTAGAAATCCACTCTCCATCAGCACCTCTAATCCTCTGCACACCTGTCATCCTCCTCCTGATATTAACCGTGGCATGAAAGAACTTCGTGTTCCGATCCCCCTCCTGCAACCAAGTGACCCTGGATTTCTGCCTCCAAAAAATCTCCTCCTGCAATAAAACCTCCTGCAGAGCTGCCTTGGCTGCCCCCAGCGTATCTCTAGAGGTGTCATCAGCCCTCAAATCAAACTCCGTTTCCGCACTACAAACAACATCCTCTGCATCCCTAACTCGTTGATGTATGTTTCCAAACACCTCCTTATTCCTACTATGAATGGCTATGCGAAGCCTCTTGAGCTTCAAATCCAAAAGCCCCAGAGGCGAGGCCACCACCGGCCCATCCTACTGACCCTTGACAAAGTCATGGAAACCTGGGTGACTGAGCCACATCTGCTGAAATTTAAAACCAGCCCCAGTACGGGGGGAGTCCACCCCAAAAAAGAGGCCAATCGGAGCATGATCAGAGCAGGTCCTGCTGAAATGAGTCACCGACCACCTGCTAAAAGAATTCGCCCAAGTCGCATTCACAAGAAACCTGTCCAGCCTAGCCATGACCCTACTTGCACCTGCCCAGTTATTGGACCAGGTGAACATACTACCACTGTAGCCGGCATCAATAAGAGCTGCTCTGTTACAGAAACTACCAAACTCCTCCATAGATAAGGAGCACGCCGGTCTACTGCCCACTTTCTCCATCAAAGACGCTACTGCGTTGAAATCCCCCCCGACCGCCCATGGTAAAGTGACCGAAAGAGAAAAGGCTTCCAGCCTCTCCCATAGTTCCCTTCTCTCCACCCTAGAGCATAAACCATGAACAAAGGTAAGGACATAGGAGCCTGTCCCACCCCCTCCACATTCAACCGTGATGTACTGCCCATGCTCCTCAACCACCCTAACTTGCACTAACGACCTCCAGAAAATCCATAACCTGTCCGTCGTGTGGACTGAATCCATCCCTATCCGCCTCCTCACTAAGCGTGACTTGGCGACTTGAGCTTTAGGTTCAGCTATCGCAACCATCTCTACCTTATGCAAGCTTACAAGAGCTTTTAAACGCCTACAAGTGGGCTTGTTTCCAACCCCGCGCGCATTCCAAAAGATGCAACTCATTGAACAGAGTCTAAAGAGGCAATTGCCAACCTCATCGATCTCGTTACACGCCTCTGGGCCCCTTCAAGTGCCCTCCTTCCCGTCCTGGCCTTCCTGATCTTTTTCCTCTTGTACACCAAGGCTGCATTCAAACAAACAGCTCGTTGTTGCAATCGCCTTCCCGCACCGCGGCCCACCGGAGCAGACTCAGGCACTGCCCCTGGAGGCCTCTCCCATCCAGACGAAGCCCCCTCACATATCTCTGGCAGCCTCTCAACCAATCTGTTCACCCTGTCCGGCAACGTGGCCTTAAAGGCCCTCAGACTATCCATCAGCGCCTCATGGCTCGTCTCGTCCTGCCCTGGAGCCGGCCCCTGCCCATCATCCTTCGACCCTGCCGGAGCCACTCCCTCCTCGAAAAAAGGCTCAGTGTCTTCGCAAAGAGATGCCGAAAGCTGTCTGTTCCCTGCTCCCACCGAATTACAAGACTCTTCCGGGGACTCCAAAACCACTGTTCGATCCCTTTCAGCTTCAAGAGTCTGATCCCTATCGGCTTCAAGAGTCAAATCTGGAAACTCCCCTTCCTCTGTAACGCAAGGAATGATCCCCTCCTTTGCTGCGATAGCACCTCCCAGCTGGGAGCTACGGCCAAAGCATTGCAGCCCTCCGCCGAGTTCCTCCCTACCTGCCGTCTAACTCGCTTCCAACGGCCACTCCTCCGCCGAGGTAACCCGCGAGTCCCCAGGCATCAGCCTCCCTAATCTCTCGACCCCTCCCTGTCGAGGTACCCTCACCTCGCGGAATAAAGACCCCATCGGCGGACCTTCCCTCCTCCACCAAATCGATCGCAGACCACCTGCGGCGTTATGCACCACCGCTGCAACCTCGGTTCGAACCCCTGCAGGTCTCGCCTCTGGACTTTCCAAAGAACTTCTTTCACATGTCCAATCTTCGAGCACATAGAGCGAGTATGAAGGGAGCCTCTCATACACCACCGCTGGAAGAAACCACTCGCACCACACCCAACCCAAAACCTTCTCAGGAGGAGGGTCTCGCAGGTCCAATTCCACACACACACGGGCTGCCACCGTGCGTGTGCAACTCGTCGTGGCTCCATCCACCTTCAGCACCTTGCCAACAGCCCCTGCAATAGATTTCAAGAAGTTCCCCTGATACAAATTCACAGGCAGCCCCGGCGGCGAGATCCACACTGGCGCCAATGGAGACTCCCAACCCGAGACAAAGTCCACAGTCCACTTCATAAAACGGAAACGAAACCCCTGAATATGCAACTGTTCCTTCATCCAAACCTTTACAAAATCAGCTTGAGCCGCGAACCGCAGAAGAACATGGCGTGGGTCATGCGTTGAAACCACAAAATCCCCCTGCAGGTGCAACGCCTTGCGAATGGACTCCTTGATCACGAACAGAGAAGGCTTCCCATAGCTGCACTTGGCAACCAGGGAAGTCGTGAACGCCATCTCCGAGAGATTCAACTCCTCCTTTGAGAAGAAGACAGCAGGGCTTCCATAAAACAACGAAGGCTTTTTAATCTCGACTGAGACAGGTGGCAGCGAAATCAACCTGGTAACCACAGAAGCAAACAAAGCAGCCCCACCATGACCCACTCCAAGCCGAGGTGGAGGATCAGGGGGCTGATCCTCCCTAGGAGGAGCCGCCATGCCCAAAACCCACGTGAACACCAAAACCCTTATCCTGCGCCCCAACCTGTATGAATAATGCACCTCCTTCCAACCTAGAAAACTGATTGCTGAATATTAACAGAAGGATATATCATTCATCATCCATGTAATTTGTCAGAGGAAATGGGAAATTCTTTAGAAGAATTCATCTATATATGGGTTAAATTTAACTCAAAGATATAATGACATACTAGGAATCACAAAACCAACTTTGAATTGTAAAGGCTTAAAAAACTGAGAATTCTTAGAAACTGCTCTTAGGGCTCAGGATCTCCTCCCACACACCAGAAACCACTGAACTTCAAACACATGGGCTATTATTTATCATGCCTTGTTCACATAGTTGTTAGAGAAAAATTAAATTCTTAGGAAGAATTCATCAAGAACTAAAAAATAAAGGTCATAAGTCTCTCGCACACAATCCTTCCATCTGAAAACAGTCAGAATTGGATATCTTGATTTCGACATGCTAATTGATTAAGAGTCAATAGTTGAAGAAAAAAATAACCTCCAAATGGTCAAACTCATGCTGGAAAACCCTTGCAGGGAGGCCTGACAAGTTAACTGAAAATCTTGCACCCGTAATATCACGAGCATCAACCTTCACAGATTCTGGTCTCTGAAAAAAATGAACAGCAGCAAATGGTCCATATTTAATTTCACAGAAGATGGTTAGATTATTGACAAAGAGCTCCACATAAGCCAAAAAACACAAGAATTGATATTAATCCTTGAGCTAGTAACTTTTATACCATCCCAAAATATTCAAGCATCATATGAATGATAATTACTTTTTTGCACATTCTATCAGGATATTCATCTTCCATTACCAATGACAAAACAAAAAAAAAAATTGGGGGTAACAACAGTAGGTCTCCTAACAAGAGGAAGATCATATGTTTCAATTTTTTGGCAGAAAATGTTTCAGGTTATATGGGCCTAGACAGAGTGAATGAAGTAAGGGAAAAGCATTCCTGTAAACACACCCCAAGCCCTTGGTCCATGACTTGGATGATGATACAACTCAACTCAGCTTATCACAACTAAATGGGGCCGGCTACATGGATCCTCTTTCGCCAATCAACCCTATCCAAAACCCTACCCGTTACCAGTCCTAAGCTATGCATTCTTTTTTCACCACTTCTCATAGAGTGATGACTCGGATGATGAATTGATGATAAAGGTGATAATTTGAAAAACATGAAATACAGAATTCCAATATAGAAATAGGTTTAGACAAGGGCGACCTATGCTTCAATTATCAAATATCCTAGACATATGGATTATGTGGCAAATCTAGAAAGTACATTTTATAGTGCTGCCAATCAGCCCCATGGCATCATGTATCTCATGTTTCCATCTCAATAATATGGCACTTGAAATTTCAATTTTCTTTCCCATTTGAAACAAAAAAGGGGGTGAAAAAATGGTTCCACTATTGATCATGTGACAGAGTGCTACTAATGGAGTTTGTTTAGACTGCTGCTATCAAAGCTGCCACTTGAAAGATTTCCAGATCATCAAGCTTTATATGAATACATCTCCAAGTAATGTTCATAGAAAGATTGCACTTACATTCCAAACTCACAAGAAGACACAAAAGGAGAGACAGACAAAAGAAAAAGAAAATTCAGTATCTAGAGATTACCTTTACATCCGCATAAATTCCAGGAAAGGATAAGCAACCTTCATTGAAAAGCACCATCTTCTTAGAATATTTGTAGACTCGGGGGTTTATTAGAACAATTTCTTCTCCTTCACCACATTCGCCGACAGGATTAAACACCATAAGTCGAATATTGAGTCCGACTTGAGGTGCCGAAAGCCCAATGCCATCGGTTCTGTGCAAAAGGAAGTCAACAAGTATTTTTCACTCCTGTAAATATCAAGCATTATTTATAAGCAAATAATGAATAATAATAAAAGGGGTTGCTTTTGTGAGCAGAAAACTCTAATCATAAATCAGATTTTGAAGATCCAACAGGCTTAGTATCCATGAGGCAGTTGCTATGGAAATAATATCATGCAAGTAAAGCTGAATTGAAAGAGTGGAGAGCACCCCTTCCCTTGTGCCGGGGGGAGGGGGGAAGAGACCATAATCACATAACGCAACTCAACTAAGTCTTATCCCAACTAACTGGGCTTAATCATAAATCCTTTATTTGTTGAAGCACAACACTTCAAAGAATAAGCAAATATATGAAATACTCAAATGGCTCCCAATTCATAGCATATTTGTTACAAAATCAATAGCATGCATATGAAACTAAAGATGTATAAAATAAATTGTTGTAATATGGGTATAAGGGTATTTATGTCATTAGGGTTTCTAGTGTGTTGCTCTAGGGGCATTAATTTACTTGTACAGTTGTACCTTCTATCACTTTATTATAAATAAAGGTGGCTGGTGTCAAAGAGACACAAGTCAGATTTCTCCCAACTCTCAACATGGTATCAAAGAGACACAACGCCCTAATGCCAAAACCCTCTCCTTCTTCCCGCGAAGGGTCGCGGTACTTTTTCCATCCTCAGTAGAGTTTTTTCCTACTGGGGAGCCTTCTCTTGTTCTTCCCATGATTTAAACCAGTGGATCTGGTTTTGTTTGTTTGCTGCAATCAGCATAGCATGTGTGGGTGACCTTTATATGGGCGCTTGTGTGTCAAGAGATATGACCTCAAAGTGTGATAGTGTCCATCAAATCCAAATAAATGGTTTATTTTAATTAATTCGAATTTACCTTTATATGGATGATTGTGTGTCCAGAGGTATGACCTCAAAAGTGTTCTCAACTAGGGACAAAGTTGGGCTTTCTGTTTGCATGTTCGCCACATTGTGTGTTTTGGGGAATGGAGATTCCAAACACAGATGCAGGTACACTTTAGTTGTGTATCGGACTCGATCATTTGAGAACCCAGCATTGTTAACTGTTGGATGTTTTAGTATAAATGCGTTCTCGTGATAGTTGTGTGGTCCCCAGACCTGTGATGTCTTTATCGTTGTAGACTGACATGGTGTACTTTAACGTACATAAGGTTAATGCCTACAGTTAACTGGCTATACATCACTGTGTTGGGACCACTGTGTCTGTTTGTTGATGAAGGTGATGCTTAATAAGGAATTCACTTCCCGTGTTGGGAGACTATCTCGAGAGAATCTTGAACTTGATTAGATGGAAACTACAAGCTTGGTTGTTTGTAAAGTGTTTATAAAAGATTTTATAAAATTAATATTATTTAACAATTATTTTAGAAACGTTTAATCATATTGTTTTGTTGTCCAATCAGTGATCATGATGATTTATACTAGTTGTTCAATGGACAAGGGTAGTGACAGTAATTTAATTCAATGCCCTGTGGTCCATTGTGAGATGTTGTAAAGTAGAGGGACTTACACGTAATATTTTTTTTATCAACTATGGGTTTTGTGGTTATTACCAAAACTAAGATGCACTCGTGTGCAATTAATTTAATTAGCCGATTGGGTATGACTCAATGTAGGCTACCTTGGTGTACGACCCAATAGGATCGCACCACTTGACACTAGTAATCCCAATAAGGAAAGAAATCAGGGTTTTTAGCTATAAATATTAAGGGTATCAAAATTGAGACTAAAACGGGTAAATCAGCCCGAACCAAACTGATGTCTTATTGGACATGTTTCGGATTCGGGTATCACAACCCCGAAACCGATCCGAACCACACCGGAAACCGAAAGAACCCAACACCGAAGCCAAATCGGCTCAAAACCCGGACCGAAACCAAAACCAAACCGATCTACCTTGATAAGAAAACAATAACAACCCAAAAGTCCAAAACCCATTAAAAAAAAAATCAATTTTTCCATAGATTTGTATAAATATGTATGTTAAACCGAACCCAAACCAAGCCGAAACCAAAGCCAAACCCGATAACAAACCAATACAACCCAAAACCAAACCGAACTTTCCTTCTAGATTTGGTTTTGGATTCACCATTCCCACACCAAAACCAACTCAACCCGAATCGACTGATTGACAACCCTAATAAATATAACCTTAAAAGGAGAAAAGTTGTGCAATTCATTATTAGGTCGTAAATTTTTTAGAGAAAGGGTTTCTCCCAAAAATTGCAAACACTCTCTCTCCTCTTCTTCTCTTTAATTCTCCAAGAGTTGGTGATAGTAATTGTTATAGGAAGGATTCTGTTGCATTCTTCTCAATCAAAGCGTTCAGCGGAGATTGAATCCTACCTTTGCGGGTTCAGTGTTCAAGTGTTGTGAACCATTGGAGGTGCTTCGGTTGCAACACTCAAAGAGATAACCCTAAACTCGTATTGAGATGTTTGTTTTGAATACCCTATACTGCGTGAGGATCGATTCTTTCTATCAGATCGGAAACGGAAAAGTTTTGATTCAGTACCATTCCCTCCTTCAAAAGAGCCATGGCCCAAAAAAATCCAAATTTAGCAGTGCTTTGCTTTGGTAACCACTACTTAACTCTTACTAGAGTTGCAAATTTACTTTCAAATGCATTTACCAATATATAAATGTATGAACAGGGTTGCAACGTACATAGTCCACTCCAAATAAATAACTAATAACTAAATAAATAAAAGTAATAACTTGGGAAGGCAAAACAAGTGAGGTGGGCAGAAATTTTGTGGATTCAACAGCTAATTGATAATTGCCAAATATCAAGGAGCAAGATACGGCCATATTTCCAAGACACAGACACACATACACATGACAAGTTGATTGCATGTCTCAAACGTTTTTGTCATACACACCTATTACAAGGTGATTGCACGTCTCAAATGCTTTTTGTCTGTGTGTGTGTGTGAGGTTTCTATAAACTGTTAAGTAACTTACTTGTACATTACATCAAACATCTCGTCGACTAACTTCTTCAGATTCTCATCAAAGGTACCAATACGCTTGTTCCTCGCTCTCAGTATTGGGTCAGGATACTCCACGATTTTGAGAGGTGACTCGAATGAGAGATCAGCGGCTACAAAAAAACACAGATACACCAGATTCAAGGCCATTAGAAAACTGTAAAGCAAACCCGGGGAGAGGGGGGAAGCGCAGAGTACAGTTTTGCTCTGCTATTCAAATTCTATAGACTAACAGAAGCAACTAGAGATTCTTCAAAGAAAAATACTGAACAAGACATCCAAGTTACGAAAAGTCCCAAAATGTTTGAGATAGATAACAAGTTTACGACATCAATTGCTTCCAACAAACCAGTTAGCATGTAAGGAAGACATAATGAACCCAGTAAGCTTCGTGGAACTTAAAGAATTAAAAAGTTACTCACGAGATGCTACTTCGTCCTCTTTAGATGCAAGGGCTCGCCTTGCCAGTGCAGAAACCTCCATTACTGTAGCTGTGGTCATGGTATTGCAGGAACGGGATCGGCCGTTGGAAGAGAATAGGCAGATGCGGCGCAGGGTAGAGGGAAGTCTCGCTCCTCGAGAGACGAAAGGAGCCAGTGTGTAAGATATGGAGGAGGGCTGGAACCAACGAGCACACGCCATTCCGAGGTCTGCAGGGAGGAAATCAAAGAACGACGTACTCACGACCGGTCGGTCCTGGATAATATGGAACAGCACGACCACGAGGTTTTAGTAGGGCTTTTTTTTTTTTTTTTTCTTAATCTCTATTTTTTTATAAAAATAAATAAATATGATAAGGCGGCAGGTTTTGTGCATCGCCCGTGGCGCACATGGTCTTTGGCCTTACAATAGGGTCAAAATGACCAAACTCTCCACTCCCCTCCTCTCCATCCCTCCTTGGAAAAATATCTCTTGCGATTCACGGACTGGTACAGTTCCCCTAGTACCTGTAATAAGAGAGGGGTGGACCCCACTCAGGCAGAGTGTTCGATTAGGGGTGGAATGGTCATTGCGCCCCCTTGTTAGGGAACCGTAGGAATTATACTGGATAGGAAATTGCAGGGGATAAAGATCCCCCTCCCCAACCCCCCTCCCCCTCAAATTTGCCTCTCAAAATACATCTAACCTCAATTTTACCTTTCAAAATTTAAGGTGGATTTGCAGCATCCCTAGGTTGGAACCTGTGGAAAGCTCAGAATGATGCTTTATGCAATGGCTGCAATTGGTCTCCATATGACATTGTTAGACGAGCAGAGAAGGAATTCCAGGAGTTTAATGAGGCAGTGATAGGTCCCAAAAGCTGCTCCAACTCGTCCCCAACCTCCCAATCCGCAATGCCCCCTCCACATATCGTACTTGGTCTCCTCCTATCGCCCATGCTTTCAAGGTGAACATGAATGCTGCCTTTGGTGATGATAAAGGAGGAGCATGGTTTATCATTTGTGATGTTAACATAAATCCAATCTCAGCCATCTCTGTTCCTATTTCTTGCTCATCTATTTTACAAGGAGAGGTAATGACATTATGAGAAGGACTCCTTAAAGAGTATCTCAAAAGATCTTGGCTATGTTGAGGTTGAGATAGACAATAACATCCTGGCATTATGAGAAGGACTTTTCTTAGTCGTCAGTTGGATAAGATTTCCCGTGTTTGGTTCTTTTCTGTTTTTATAATAACTTGTTGTGTTGTCTGGTCTGGTCAAAACAATTTTATTTTTAAAAATGTTAAGCCTGATCCCCTCACTGCCTTGAGGAAGATTGAATAGTGGTTATTGGAGCTACATATAGCTCCCCCTCATTTTAATTTGGATCCTGCAATTTATGCTGATAATATTATATTCTCATCTTCTCCTAATATTTGTTTACCTACTTTAGACTTTTCTGTTTTGTTATGCGCAAGGTTTGATCCCAGAGACATAGGAGATATAGATTACTTTGGCTGGGTTTTTTGCATTTTGCTACATGGCAAACCTTTTTTGTTGGCTGCAGGAAAGATTAAATCCAGACATCCCCTGGAACCAGAATTACTGGGAATCCTCTATGGTTTGGATCTTGCCACAAAGAGAGGAGTGAAGCTGAAAGAAGTTTGGTGCTCGGACCAGATGCTAACTGGACTTCTTCCAACTCCATCCCATCCTCCTTAGCCTTTGGAAGTTCTGGAACTCTTTTTGTCAATAGTGGATCACATCAAAGGAGTCTCTATCTTACCAAGTCCTCTTCCCTCTCTTCGTCACTGGTTAAAAAGTTAGTGTCAACTAACTCTAATAACTGATATTTGTGCAGTTGTAGATTTACCTTTTTAAGTTATTCAAATTTTCTTTTCATAAAAAAAAAAAAAAAAGAAAAAAAAGAAAAAAAAAAAGATCAGCAATCTGCAACCATTGAGATAGTGTCGGTGATCCATGATATTAGATTTCTCATCACTTTTTTTTAATCTTGTTATTTGTCTTACATACCAAGGGAGATTAACAATGTAGCTTACTCCTTGGTTTGGAGGGCAGTGTCCTATGTGTGTAGGACGGAATGGCCCATATCCACTCCTTGGCTGTCATAGTTATGTAACTTAGATACCTTTAGCTTTTCACGCTTTAATAATGAATGAGCATTCTCTTAGCCAAAAAAAAAAATGCCTCTCAAAATACATCTATGGGAAATTGCCTTTCTATGTGTTTCACAAGCATGAGAGATAGGGCCCTTTTGCAGTAAGCTAGCGGGCTACACCAATGGGAGTGCAAGACAGGGCATCTACAGAACTACATGAGGAGCAAGGGTCCTTTCAAAGGGGGAAGAGAAAGATATGCACAATACTTCAAGAGGCACTAGCTTGCAGTACACTGGCGGTGATCCCAACCTTTTTCCACTTGAGCATAAAGCTAATTTATGAGTCCCTCCAATAACTACCTTTATACGTTGGACATGGTTGTACATAAAGCCTTTTGCATATTTATAATTAATAAAACATAAAACTTTCCCTATAGTTAAGAGACATCATCCCTCTTCGCTGGTCCACCAGATTTAGAGAGCTTGTCCATACTTCTATGGCTTCTTTTTTTTTTTGTTTGGTAAAACTTCTATGGCATTGCTACCCATTGACTTCGCTCCCCTAACTCCTTGTTGAAAAGCCCCCCTTTGTCTATGCTTCATTCTGAGATCTTGCATATCAGTCATCCATAATAGCTTAAACAAACATATTATTGAAGATATTCATTTTTACCCATTCAACTTCCTTTGTTTAGGTATCAATACTTCCGTCATAAATCACAAGTGGATGACCACTAGTCGGTCAATGTAGAAGAGAACATAGGATTGTGTCGAGTCCGACAGGGTTGGACCTGGGCTGAGATATCTCAACCCGATCTAGGTTTGCGCTGGACCTGGGCAGAGTTAAGAGAACTTAGGATTGGGCTGGAGTTTAAAAAAACTGGCCCATTTACATCCATAAGGCCCAAACACATAGGCTTACAATTACACCTTAAATTACCCTACAACCAGGACACTTTAGGGGATTTTCCCCTCTGTTTGTTATTTTGTTTGGATGTTTATTATTTTACAACCACTCTTTTTTCTTTGTATTCAACCTCATGTCTTAGCCTTTACCCAAAAAAAAAAAACCCTCATGTTTTAGCTTCTTCTGCCCTCTCTAGCAAAACACACTAGTCATCTCTCAAAGGGCAACTTTGTAAATCTCTTTCCTGTTAAATTTAATTTAATTTAAATTTTCATAAAAAAAAATCACGTTTTAAATGAAGAATAAATAATAGATTTTCATAATATTATATAGAGTTTTAGGCAAAAGTCTTTTTTATTTTACATTTATAATGTGATATATTGAAAGAAAAATCAAGAAGGTTATCGCACTCAATGATCAATATGCATTATTTATAGAAAATCCATCCCTTTAATTGGTATAAATATTAGAAAATCCATCCTGACAAAAAATTAGTAGGAAAGGGTTTCCCAACGCTGCAAATGTGTTAAGAAATTTATTTACACGCCACACCAATGGTTGTCTTGAAAAAATATCATTTCTATTATTTTTTTTAAGAAATAAAAATCTACAATAGAGAAATTTTAATTTCATAATTCATATTCCCAATAAGCTTGTTTATCAAAAAAATAAATGAATAAAAAAAAAACCCCCAATAAGCGTGGCATGTACGTAATTGGATTAAATTACAGAAGGTGTTCATGTAAATAAATACGTAATCTCGTTCTAAAAAAAGAAAGAAAAATTGAAACAAAATCAGAATTGCGTATTCCCGTTAAGATCATGTTTGTGTTCTCTTGCTTCAGCCTTCAACTTCCCCTATCGTTCTTAATTTCTCTTTCTATCTAGTCTACCAGGAAAAAAAATTCTATCTCTTCCATCAAAAAAAAAAAAATCTCTCTCTCTATCTATATCTTCACTTGGCTATAAGATTTTCCCCGCGAAACCAACTTCGACTGCTTAAGCTTATAGGAATTCAGTGTCGTATACCTGAAACAGTTTCATTTCGGTTTTGTTTTCACCCATTCTGTGTCCATCTTTCGAAGCAGAAATCCAATTCAGAGCTATTGAAACCCTAGTATGAAAGTTCGCAGCTCGTGAGGGTTTGAGAGATGAGCGGGAATGAGTTCCGTTTCTTCTTATCGTGTGACATAAGTCTACCTGTAGCGTTTCGAATAGAGAGATTAGAAGGAAATTTGCCGGCGGCGAAGTCTTCTGGGTCAGGTATATTCTCATTCAATACTAGATTTCTTAAGTGGCTCGTAGGTATAATTCGTCCTTGTTTCCGGCTTTATTCTGCTATATCTGTGTCTGTTTCTTATATTATATTTTACATTTTCCCGAGAAATTTTCGGTATCAGACGAAAATGGAAATTTGGGGTTTTTTGATGTTAACGAAGGGAAGAAAAAAGAATGTTTTCTTCATAATTTTTTTCCTTGTGCAGAAATTGATTCCCCTGGAGAGGGGAGAAGGGCAGAACTATATGTCGAGTGTGGATTATACATTGATGGCGCCCCCTTTGGACTTCCTATGAGAACAAGGTGTCACATAATTGTTGCTTGATTCTTTGTATACTGTTAATTATTTTGATATTCTTTGATTTCTTTCCCCTTTTCTGTCAATATCATTTATTGTTTCTTTCCTTTTGCCAGCCACTCTGCTCCCTTTTAAATTATGTCTTTTTGTTTATCTGGCATTGTGGAACTTGCCTGTACTACAGGTTGGAATCTAGTGGGAAACCATACTGCTGGAATGAACTTATCACTCTTAGTACAAAGTATCGGGACTTAACTGCTCACTCACAACTTGCATTCACCGTAAGTTAGTAGAACTGCCTCAGTACGAATAAAGTCAAACCACTACTATGTTTGGTTTTGTTATTTGACTTTCTTAATGCATATCAGTATATTTTATACAGTTGATGGAATCTATGTTGTATTACAAATAAATACTTAATAATTTATTTCGATAACAGATGCCACATTTGTTTTTTTGAGTCCTTAAATGACTCTGGTAACAAATTCAGGAAAAAACTATTATCTAGTACTTGAAAAGTTATGTAGTTTGTTAGTATAATGCTGATGTCTCAGTTTTATTGCTATATTAATTGCTCTTGGAGTTGTTACCATATGCCAAGAGATATAGCATTATGTTGACATAAAACCAGGAAGTCAATTTAATGGGCAGTGTGAGAACAGTTGCCTTGACCCATTTGCATCATAATCTTTGTCTGGTTATCTCACATTTAACTATTTTTGTTTCACAGTCAATCTATAGCATGACTGCTTTGACTCTATATCGTCAGAATACCATTAACTTGTCATAATATTTATATGTTGTATTTTCTATGTGAAGGAGTTGAACATTGAGATATTTGTTTGCTCATTATATTCTTGGACTTCCAGGTTTGGGATGTTTCATGTGAGAAGGATGAGGGATTAATTGGTGGGGCTACCATTCTTCTTTTTAACAGCAAGAAGCAACTTAAAACAGGAAAGGAAAAGCTTAGGCTTTGGCCAGGAAAAGAAGCAGATGGATCATTCCCTACAACTACTCCTGGAAAGGTTTATTTTAGGGTCATAGTATTTTTTGGATTTTATATTTTGATATTGCTGCCTCACTTATCATGTTTTTGTTAATATTGTTTCATTCGGTTTCACTTATATGTTATGGGTTAACTTCCTACAGGTCCCCCGCCACGAGCGTGGAGAGTTGGAACGTTTGGAAAAACTTGCTAACAAGTATGAAAGAGGACAGATTCAACGCATTGACTGGCTGGACCGTCTCACATTTAAAAACATGGAAAAAATCAAGGAAAAAGAGAGCTGCAGAAGTGGAAGCTCTCATTTATACCTGGTAGTTGACTTCTGTAGTTTTGAGCACAGAGTTGTTTTCCAGGTAGGTTTTTGGTAACATTTTCTCTTAACTAGCAGACATATTTTTAGACTGTTTATACTATATATGAATTTATGTATGCGCGCACGCACACTTACACACACATTCACACTCGTGGAGGAGGTTTAGCTGTATAATTCACCTTGGCTTGTAACCGAATTTTATTTGCACTAAATTGGCATGGATAACCTGAACACCTATGTTGGAAGTAACTGACTAACTGTACCAAATATGAACTTTGTTCATCAGGACCTGGTTGATGGGTTCCTGGGTTCCTTTGAATTTGAAAAATAGTGGAGGTTGGGGCTGTGTCAAAATCTAAAGTAGATAATGATTTACTTGCCCTTATACTCTTTTTGGGGAGTGAGAGGAGAACACCAAGTCATGCGTCCACCTCCTGATAAGAGTGCAAAATAGTATATAAATCCTACTGAAAAAAAAAAAAAAAAAACTAATTATTACTTCACATTATGGTGAATTGGTAATGAAGCTATTCACTGTGCTGATTTTATTAAGCCTGGAAATAATATTTTGGTCAAGTATGAGGTTAATGGTAGTCAAAATAAGGTGTGACAAAACCTTGAATAGGTTTTTGGAGAGAAAAATTAAAAAAGAAAAGAAAAAAGATGAGGGACTAAAGCAGCTAGTTCCTTAAATACTTGTTGCAAATCGATTGATGGAAAGGTGGGAGACGGAGATTGGCATGCTAGAGAAGAAGAATAGAAAGAGAAGTAGAAAACCTAAATCGTTGGAGGAGAAAGAGAGGAGGGTGGAGGGGGGGCTTACACAGCCTTATCAGGGGTAAAAAAGAAAAACAGATTCTATTCCATTTTAAAATTACATACCCTGGGGTGGGGGTGGTTACATATTTATGTAGGGGGAAAAAAAACCTCCTAGATTAACTCAACTACTAAGAATTTTCTAACTAGACAGCTAAGGGCTCTAAAAAGTCCTAAACTAACTCAAAGACTAACAAATCATAGTTAAAATATAATGTAAATCCCTATCCAACATCACCAACATGGGACCCATTAAAATAAGATAATAATTTCTTTTAACCTCTTTAATCCCCCACTTTTGGGCTTTATAATCCATCTTATTACAGTAAATGAACCTAAATATTAATGTCCAACCCAATCTAGTACTAAATCCTTCCTGGACCAAATTTAAACCGGGCCTGTATTATTCCCTTTTGATTAAAAGAAAATCACTTCCTCGAGTCTTGTAGAATGGGAGGATCATCACCACTCAATCGATATCCACGATCAGTCGCCTTGATTCGACAATCCAATGCTTCTTTTGAATAACATAGACATAATATGTGATCGTCGGAATTGTGATGTTGAAAATGTTGTGTGGAAGAACAAATTCCACAGGTTCGATCTTTATAGGGACGATCCCGATTTGCTCCTCTTCAACATAATATTCTCTATGAGGTCATATATCTTCAGTTTTGCCATTTGTTTTTGTATTCCATATTCATCAAGTTTGGGCTCATTGTTTGAGAGTGATGTGCTCAAAGCGTTTAATAGAACTCTTAATCTAATTTTCCATTTTCTGATGAAATCCTCTTTTCCTGATTGCTCAATTTGATTGATATATAATTCTGTGGTGGTGCTTCATAATTTTTACTTGTTTGACCTATAGGAATCAGGAGCAAATTTTTTTTCACCAATTCCTGTGTCATCAACAAATGAACTTGTTATTGTGTGGGACCCAGAAGTGGGAAAAATTAATCCTTCTGAACATAAGCAGCTCAAACTGGCAAGGAGTTTGACTCGTGGTATCATTGACAGGGATCTCAAACCAAGCTCTAATGAAAGGAAGTAAGCTCAAATTCCATGCTTATCATAATCATATCTTTTGTTACACCCACCCTTTATTTGGTAACATTTTAAATTCATTTTATCTATTTTCAACTTCTCAGCTGTTGGCAATGTTGTGTTGCATTTATCACTTGATAAAAATGTCTTGCTTCCATGACTAAACTATTTCATGGTCGGTGAGCTTCTCATATGCATTAGTGGCTCTGCTGCACATTCCTATTTCCTCTTTTTAAGAAGGAATTACAGAAATAATAGAATCGGGGTAGCTTATGGTGAAATGCACAAGTACTGTATGCTCATGAATGTATTGGCTTAAGTCAACACTAGTATAAACACTAGAGGATAAGACATATCCAAGGTGTGGCGAAACAAAGCAGTGACACCAATTAAATTGTTTTGCTGAGGTACTAGTATGAGCGATAAGTTTTTGGGGATATTTTCATTGTTGTCTTCTGTTATTTTATTTACTTTTTAGGCTCTGTTGTTTCATTATTGATATCAATTCTTCAACACAAGTTCCCTACTCTTTGAATTTTTAGTTCCCTACTTTTTGAATCTTCTGATTGTTTCTGTGTTTTGAAGATATATAATCATCTCTGCTTCTTTGTTATAAGATCAATACAAAGAATTCTAAAGTACCCTCCAACAAGGACCTTGAGTGGTGATGAGAGGCAACTATTGTGGAAGTTCCGTTTCTCTTTGATGTCAGAGAAGAGGGCCCTCACCAAGTTTCTTCGATGTGTTGAATGGAGTGACCTTCAGGTCAGAATATACTCTTTTTTATTTCTTTTTTTTGGGGGGGGGGGGGGTAGGGGGTATTTATAGTCCAAAATATTGAAATTTGCTCCTTTCCATTTAAAATTCTATTCATTTCACCTGTAAGCTTCTAAAGCTTGATTTCCAAGGTCTTGGTTTGCTATTGAACTGGATCAGTAACTTTCGAAGACATGAAGTGCTTGAATTAAGAGCATGATATATTGTTGAACTATATAGTTCAACTCGACTAATACCCCCGCCCCCAGCTAAATGGTGTTGGCTACATGTGTCCTGTTTCACCATTAAACTGTTTTAAGTTATGTTTGTTCTCAACCCAAAGCCATTCATTTTTTTTTCTCGCCAGTTTTTTCGAAGTCACTTTTGGTATGCCCCTTTATCTTGTAGATATTAACAATATTGAAACTGATAGTTATATTGGACTATGATAGGTTTGATATTTGATAATCTAGCCTGATATGCTAGTGGTTCAGCACTTCAGCATAGTAATCAAGTTCACTGAGCAGTATTGTTTGTAAAATTTCAATGTGATCCATTGCATGCTCTACTGGGGGCTAAGATCTTGGAAAGTCCAAAGAAAATTAGTGTGTCTACAATATTATTCCAAAATTTATTCCTCCCTTTAAGCTTCCAAATTTATGCTTTAGCTCCTTTTTTATGTTTTTCCAAAAGATAAACATGCAGCAGCAACCATGCTGGTCCATATTTGGGGACTCCTTAAAATCCCCCCCGAGTTGGTTGATTTAACTTCAAAATTTCAAATAGTCTTGCTATATGTTTAATGCTATTAAAATTACTTTCCAGTTTTAGATTTCTGTTTCTGTTTGCTTCTATTATCCGAGGGTGGGCTTCGGTGCAACGGTAAAGGTTGCTCCATTGTGACCAAGTGGTCACGGGTTCAAGTCTGGAAACAGTCTCTCTGTGAAAGCAGGGGTAAGGCTGCGGACATTATGACCCTACCCAGACGTGCACTGGGTACGCCCTTTTTTTGCTTCTATTATCACTTGTTGAGGAGGCTTATCCCATGGTCTTCAGGTTTATTTCATTATTTTTTAATGAAAAATCAAACATCATTGCATGAAGATTCATATGTTGATGTATTTACAGGAGGCAAAGCAAGCAATAGAACTGATGGGAAAGTGGGAAACCATTGATGTGACTGATGCACTGGAGCTTCTATCTCCCATTTTTGAAAGTGAAGAGGTGCATATTGAACATAGTCTTCAGTGTTTACTGGGTTTTCAGCTGTGAAGCTCCTTTTTATTAATGCAGTGGAGCATTGTCCTCTATTCTACTCCCCTTTGGCTTATTTAAAATTGGTATCTATCCTAGAATCACTTGCACTCACGTAAGATGAACTGTAAAATCAGCTTTGGGGTGCATTTAGCATGTTTCTATTATTCAGGTTCCAGAACCAAAGTGCATTTTTTGTTATTGATTCTGTTATTTTCTGTTCTACCCCAGTAACTCAAAAAAGGGTTGGCAGTCAACCATTTTCATTCTAAAGGATATTGCGTCAAATATAGAGTATGTGGAGTGAAAAAAAATCAAGTCTCCATAAAATGATGTTGGATGCAGCCTCAGTTACAATATTTATTTTTGTTTTTGTATGAACAATGAGCTTTCCTTTTATGAGCCAAAGGAAAAGAGTTATAGTTGAGGCTTGGAAGACTGATGAGTAATAAGTGGGAAGGTTTGATTAAAGGTATTCTTCCCCTATTGGTAGCCAAGATACTCATGAACCTTCTCTCAAGATCACACCATAAAAGATACACTAATTTGGTTTTTATGTCTTTTTTCCAAAATAATACCAGTGCTTTGAGCTCACTGTCACAGATCCTCAAAAACATGTCAGAAGACTCAGATTATAACCTTTTTATGTGATCATCAAATTACAAGTGGGAAATTTAATTCTTCCCTCCCTACTATGAAGCCTCTTATCCGATTCATTGTGTGGGAAACCTCTGGATATTGCTGCACAAAAGATTAGGTTACTTACCGAAACTGTGCTGCTTTATCTTGTCGAGTGTTCTACGGTAGTAGTTGTTCCCACTTATGATTTGCAAGTTCTTTATTGGTAACAATTGAAGGAGTAAATGATAATATGGATTTGTAAACGGGCAAACATCCCCAAGTATAGATTGAAAAGTGCAAATTATTTTTGGCATCGTTATTGATTAGTGTGTGATTTGGCATTACTTCTTGCATTTTTGGCGTTATCCCTGGTCAACAAATGCTGCAGATGCAGTTGATCTTCCCGCACTACTCGTAAATTCCTTTCTTGGTTCATCCTGATATGTGCTGCTTTATTTTTTAATTATTTATAAATGTGGATTTCTGGTATATGTATGCTGTTTTTATTCTTCCCTAAACAGGTTCGTGCATATGCTGTAAGCGTCCTTGAAAGAGCTGATGATGAAGAGCTCCAGTGTTACTTACTTCAGCTGGTTCAAGCTCTTCGGTTCGAGCGTTCTGATAAATCTCGCCTTTCTCATTTCCTTGTGCAACGTTGTATGTTTAAAGTAGCTCTCTAAGAAATATTGCTTCTAATACCAGTAATTTACAGCCTACTTTCTTGGTCTCATCTGAAAGGACTCTTATGGAATTTTGACAGCATTGTGCAACATTGAATTGGCTAGCTTCCTTCGATGCTATGTGGCTGTGGAACTCCATGATCCTGCATACGCAAAGCGTTTTTACTGTACCTATGAGATCCTTGAAGACAATATGATGAAGGTATGGACTTATCATCTTTAAGGGGTTCGTTTTGCCCAACATTGATGCTCTCTCTGCTTAGCATGGTTATCCTGATTCTTGAGGGTAAAATGTCAGAATTACTGTTCATAATGTTCAGTGGCCACTGCAAAAGCTTGATTATTTAATGCTAAATATTCAAAAGATAGTCAATCCAAAGATAGAACCAAAGGTTAACCCAATCTGTGGAATTGATTGTGCAATTTTTTACCTGGTACAGACAAAAGAAAGACATACTAATTTCTTTAACATGTAGTATTGTCATCAGAGCAATCCAAAGTACTGAAAGTTAAACCCAATATGTAGAATATGTTTTGCAAAAATTTCATCTCATATAGCCAAAAAGAAGAAATTCTCCATGTGAATGTTGATATATTGCTTTTTTTTTTTGTGTGTGTGTATGTGGGGGGTGTGTGGGTTGAATAAAATTTCATTACCAAAGAGAAGAGAAACAGGGGCCCCCAAGGGGGAAAAAAGAATATACTAGGAGAAAAACCAAAAAAGCAAATACAAGGTCACACCCACATTAGAAAGAGTGGGGGAGGTTCCAAGATAATTTACTTCTGATGTCAAAGGAGATGGAGTCCCAAATCTGCTGAAATGATCTAGAGTTGGGAGTCCATCTGATGAAATATATTGCTTTTTCATTGAAGTGGATATTCTATAACACTATTGAATTGTAAAATTCCTCCAAGTCAAATTTAAGACCATGTAGCAGTTATAGTTTAAACTTTATGTCAAGGAAGTTCGGTAGGTTTGGCTGCTTACTGTTGCAATAACCTTCTGCTGTTAGCCTGAAATGTTTGCCTACTCTTTTTCTAAGTTGACAGCTGGTGTTAATGGTGAAGAAGATGGATACAAGTTGTGGCAAAGCTTGGTGCGTCAGACAGAACTGACTGCCCAGTTATGTTCTATAATGCGAGATGTTAGAAATGTACGTGGAGGGACCCAGAAGAAAATTGAAAAGCTAAGACAGTTACTTTCTGGTCTTCTTAGTGAACTTACCTACTTTGAAGAGGTACTTTTTATTCCCCCCCTTTAAAGTTATTATTATTATTTTTTTTATTTCTCCAGTTTCCAGTTATCATTTATCTGCTAGAGAGTCAAATGGAGGTTGGACCGTCTTATCTCATATTCCGAGGGAATGGAAATGTTGTAGTGGACTCCTTGGGAACATTTTCTGTAAATAGAGGTCCCTTTTACATAGGGAATTCTCTTCCCAAATTTTCTTCTACATAATTTTGTTACTGACTAATCAGTAATTACTTTGCCTTTTTTGACATTTTTCTCGTGCATAGTCTTTAATTCTGAGACATGATGTTCTGGTACTTTGCTGCATTCTCAGCCAATACGATCGCCACTGGCACCTGGTGTGCTCATCACTGGGATCGTGCCATCAGAGTCATCAATCTTTAAAAGTGCATTGCATCCTCTGCGCCTGACATTTCGAACAGCAAATGGGGGAAGCTACAAGATCATTTTTAAGAAGGGGGATGACCTTCGTCAAGACCAATTGGTAGATTCTAAATTTCATCTGCTTCGTCAATTTCCATGAACATTTAGGGCTGTTATCCATGCTTATTTGTTACACTGCTAAAAAGGATGTTGGTTTTGGGGGCTGAGGGATGTGTGTCTCCACGTTATGTGTTTTGATTTTTGAGTGTGTAATTTTGTATACCACAATCTTGCTGTCATGCTGTATTGTAGCAACCATGATTTGTTGATCTTTCTTTCTTTGTAGGTTGTTCAAATGGTTTCTCTAATGGATCGGTTGCTTAAATTGGAGAATCTTGATATGCATTTAACTCCATACAGAGTACTAGCAACTGGACCAGATGAAGGAATGATGGAGTTCATACCATCCAGTTCCTTAGCACATGTAAGTGAATCTTTGAATATTGCTTCACAGGCAGGATTCCTTTTATGCTTACAAGTACACTCTGCTATTATGAAATAGGAATAGTTAAGTATGACCATAATGAATGAGACTACTTGGTACCCAAGCTAGTATGTTGTATTTAAATAAATCGATGTGAATCTCATCCATTAATGGTCATCAATAATCACTGCCACATAACTGCTTAGAATCTAGAGAGTTCTTCTGGGCTGTATGTTCAAAAGTTTTAGTCATCAACTTCGATTATTTTATCTTGGGGGGGGGGGTCTAATAAAATATTCACAGCTTATCTTCACTGTATTTTGTGCCTCTCAATTTGTGGCTCTTTCCTAGAGTTTTACCTACAAGTATTAATATGTATCATCTTGCAGTGGATTCATGAATTTTGTTTTCTATATTTTTCCAGATTCTATCAGAGCACCGTAGTATTATAAGCTATCTGCAGAAATTTCATCCTGATGAAGATGGGCCCTTTGGGATAACAGCTACATGTCTTGAAACATTTATAAAAAGCTGTGCTGGCTACTCTGTTATCACATACATACTAGGGATTGGTGACAGGTAATCATTTTAGCTCTGTACTATGAAATGTAAAGAAATCATCTCAATGCCTCCATGTACTGGAGATAGCACTAGATCCTGCTACATTTCAGAACCATAGTTTTTGAAGTTTTGTTATAGAAGTTTTCTAGAATGTTAAAACTTCAAAACATACCATGAAAAGGGTGGGGTTTGAAAGGATATTCTACATCATCATGTATTATGAATAATTAGGGAAAATTTGAAGAAAAAAAAATCTACCATGGACTCTGTTGGTCTATTACTTAAAACGGATCATGACCATTATAGTTAAACTTGGCAGCTGAATCATGATGAACTTCAGAACTTACGGAGCCATAATTTTACTTCGTTTGGAATGTTTATTCTTAATATTGTGACACTGTGACTAAGCTCCAATGTGTTCGTGTCACCCACTTAAGAGAGCATCTGTGTGTCCGTGCGACCATTTTTTATTGAAGGGCATGTGTTTCTATGGGAATTGGTTATTTAGAGTAGTTATTCAGTCATTAATTTTTTTTTTATATATTTAATTTCTCTCAACTTCTGTTGTTTAATTTTTGTTTGGATCTGGTCTGAGGTTGTTCTCTTTTATTTGTTTGTGGGGTAGTTTTAAATATATAGAAGTGTCCAAATAACTCGTTTTGTGTCGAGCAAATGCTATGCTCCTGTTGTGAGCAGTTCTAATATATGTTAAAAAGCACTGAAAGAAACTGAAGTAGCACTACTAAAAGATATTGGTCTTTTGAGTTGTAGGCATCTTGACAACCTTCTCCTTAGGGATGATGGGCGTCTCTTCCATGTGGATTTTGGTTTCATTCTGGGTAGGGATCCTAAACCGTTCCCTCCACCAATGAAACTGTGCAAAGAAATGGTTGAGGCTATGGGTGGAGCAGAGAGGTATCATTTCCTTGTTATAAAAAAATTGTTGGTTCAGTTTTTGTTATGATAGTTTCTTTTCTCAAATATATTTTGGGATGATTTTTGAAGTGGTAAGATCTAAGATGTTCTATGACAAATTGTGGTACTGGCATACTGTGCACTAAAGTTGGCAGTGCTGTGCACATGGACATGTATGTGTCTTCAGGCCCTTCATTGTACTCTTTACATATGAATCACCTTGTATCAATTTGTGGGCTCCCCCCGATTGTAGGTTTAGACTAAGCTTGCTCTTTCAATGGGCCACATCCCATCTTTGAACTGGTTCCATGACTGGTAGGTTAGATGTCTAGGTGAATGTGACAACAGTCACAATGCAGTTAATGTGCTACAAGCCTACAATGCTAGCAATCCATTGTCCAGAATGACTATATGTTGGTTTATGCTTTATTTGATATCTTGTATGTTTATGTTAAATGGTTCTTGTATAATAGATTATGAGTTTTCTCCTGCAGCCAGTACTATACGAGGTTCAAATCTTATTGTTGTGAAGCGTACAACATCCTTAGGAAATCTAGCAACCTCATCTTGAATTTGTTCTATTTAATGGCTGGATCCAACATTCCTGACATAGCTTCTGACCCTGAAAAGGGCATTCTTAAGGTGAACTCCAATTCTCAATTGTATCCTCCAACAAGAATATGCAGATTCCTGCTGCTTATCCTAACTCTTTCAAGTCTTCTTTTGATGCTTGTAGCTTCAAGAGAAGTTTCGGTTAGACTTGGATGACGAAGACTCCATACACTTTTTCCAGGATCTCATCAATGAGAGTGTTAGTGCCTTGTTCCCTCAAATGGTTGAGACTATTCATCGGTGGGCTCAATATTGGCGCTGATCCTAAAATTTCCTTGAGGTTACAGTACCCTTTATTTATGATAGGTAAGCATGAAATTTCTAGTGCTCACAATTTATTTACTTTCTCGAAAACATTGTCTATGTAGCAGAACAAATCTATGAGTAGATTCTATAATGACTTACCCAAATTCCTAAGTGGGGCATCTCTGTGGTGCTTATGGGTTGGTACGGCGGTGACAATGGGATCTGTGCTAAGAGTCAACTGCTTTGTGACACTATGATTTATGTTTTTAACTTTTTATTTTCTAATATTGTCTGAACCATTGTATTTCTTAGTTTTTGAGTGTGCTAAGGCATTGGATAGGATCAACTGGTTTGCGTAGTTTTGATGTGTGAGATTTCTAGTCCAACCTCTATGCATTTATGGTACATGTCCTTGTATGTAGTTGGATTATCCTCATGTTCCATCTCACAGATTATCAATCCTTTTTCCTTCATTTAGAAGGATGCTTTGTTATTCAGTTACCTTATTGATCTGTAAATTCATGCTTCCCTGGATCTTTGAGGATATTATTAGATAGATGGATTTGTTACATGGCCTGGTTAAAAGCTCTTTTACTAGTTCTGTTTTGTTTGTGAACATTTTATCCAATTTCTGATTTATCAGGTGCTTACTTTTCCTGTTAAATTTTCAGACGAGGAATCAGTTGGACAGAAACTATCTGCTTCTGGAGCTTAGATGTATGTTGATTGTAAATAGATCTATGTAAATGTTGCCCTTCAACTTCCATTTCAATAAAGGTAAACTATTTGTTTTAAAGGTTATTTATATGTTTATCTTGGTAATCCAATTGCTGTTAAGGGTTCAAGTTCTCTAGACGTAGGATGAAGGGGATAGATTGGCTGGAAGTCCTGTAAGAGTATGTTTGCCTCATCTACTGCCTATGTGGCAAATTTATCATCAGGCAGCTAGTCAACAATGCCGACAACCTTAGCAATGAAAAGTGCCTGCTCCACTTCCAAGTTGTATAGAGTTGATGTTTCAGTTATAGGTTTAATCGCATATTCCTGAGTACGTAGGAACCCTAGGTTTCAACCTTCCCTTGGATTCCATGGTATTTACAACAAGGTTTCAAGTTTTGGGATCAGATTGGGTGTATCAACCTACTCATATCAGGATTGGCCAGCATCGATCTAGCGATATCTTTTGATGGATTGGCCAAAAATTTGGTCAGCATCAAGCCGTATCAGCTAACATTGATCTGATCTATTCTCTATTCTAAGGTTTAGATACCTGATTTGCAAGGCTACAACAAAAGCTTCCGGTTTTTTTTTTTCTGGGGGCGGCGAAGAGATAACAGTGTTGCACTCGTGGATTGGCAGTGTTTTCCTGCAACCTGACTATTTTTAGGAGTCTGAGCATGTTTATGTTTTCTCTGTTGAACAAAACATACGCTTATGGAGTAGATTAGTGGTTGAAGATGGGCAACAGTGCTTGGTCAAGATATCCTTCCAAGCAATGTCTGGGAATAAATTGGTTGGTGTGGTTCTTTGTGGTTGCCTTCTTGGCTCTGGGTATTTCACATTCAATGTCTGGGGATAAAGGGTTAGTGCATATCTTCTTAACAACCCCTTTGCTATGTAATAGTTTGTATTTGGTTTATTGTTGAGAATGAGAAACAGTGATTTGTTAGGTTTGTTGTTGTTAATTATGGCAGATCTACAGTTTTAAGCTACATGTAGCAACTAGTAGTGGAGGAATGGTGTCATGGTGATGCCTCATTGTGGATCTAGTATTCTTATCCCACCCTGAAGGACTCTCTATTCAAACATGGAATTATGCTTAGGAAATGGCATAAGAAAACGAACTCAAGTTGTTTATCATATTAAAATTTGCACAAAGAAATGAAGGCCCGGTTGTGGGTACATGGATCCAAAAGCTGAAGCACCAAAGAAGAATGATAAACACATAAAGCATTGCCACTTACTTGAGGGTTGAAACAAGATGCACGCTCATCTTCACACCTCTCCATCGCCCTTCCACCCAAATATAAAATGGTGCAACTTCTTGTCACCAAAGTGGTGAATTAAGAAGTTCAACTATTTTTTTTATTATCCTTTATCTTATTCTCAATAGTTATTTAATGCAATTTTTATGTGAAATGATGAAATTTATCCTCATTTTAAAAAAAATGTTATCAAAAAGGGTAAATTAGTAAAGTTATTATTTCTTAGTTCACCAATTTGGCTACAAAAAGATTTGGACAAAGTTTTCCTCCATCCATAGAGGACAGTTCATCCACTATCTTAGGGTTCATAAACCTCTCCTAGGGTTTTGGTATGTTTCAAAATACCCTCTTGATACCCATTTCTGCCTTCCCCGATGAATGGGATCCCTTTCATTGTGGGTGAAGGGAAATTCGGTACAAAAGATTTTCCCAAAATAAAAATAAAATTCAGTTGAATATAAGAGGAAGTGAAATCTTCGAAGTGGTCACTTGTCTAATTTTGAAGCAAAATTAATCATGATGTCCTATGGAATATTTTCCACCAGCCATTCAAAACTTGACCTACTGTTGTGCTCCATGGTGTAATGATTCTGGCTTAATTTCACCTTATGAGTCAAAAAGGAAAACTAATCCCCAAATTTTGAGGATCAACTAAGCTTCGATGTGGCAAATTAAAGCGACATTTAGAAATTCTTCTCTAAATGGCATGTCTAGAGAAGTCTCTCAATAAAGCTATATTTTTAAATTATGTTAGACAAATTTTAATAAGGATAGAGTTTTTCTTCACCCATGGTGGAGGTAGAATCCTTTCACCGATGGCCATCATAGCTCTTGGATAAGCATCCTTAAATTGGTTACTGACACCTCTATTCTCTGGCAGCACCTATCCAGCGTATGTTACAAACGCTACATGATGCTTTTGGCTTTTGGTGCAGAACTTTTCTTAGAAAACCAAAATTCATAGAAGCAAAACAAAATTGAGATTTTTTATATCTAGGGAAAAGTTTTCATATACGGCCGTGTAAACCGTGTATGTGAGAGGATCTTTCACAAAGAGTTGGAAAAGTCATAAATTCCTACTCATTATTTAATGCCTTGAAACTCCCACCCTCTCACATATATGTTTTACACGACCGTGTATGAAAATTTTTCCCATATATATATATATTAAAGAAGCGATAGAATGTCTGAGAGAATCCCAACAGTAGTTAACCCCTGTAATGCTGCGCCACTTGTGGCCATATCATATCAACCATCACAAATTAAAATCAGATGATCCACAAATGGTAATGGTTGATATACGGATTGGGATATCCTAAAAAGCACAGGGGGTCATCGAAAGTTGAAGGAAATGTGATACATGAAAGGTTATCAACCCACTTGTTAATAACTTGAATGATTAAAGAGTGAGTAGGTGATATATTTTGGAAAACACATTTGTTACGAAATAACCAAATAAAATACACAGTGAGAGCCGAAATGGACAGAAGACGCATTCTATCAGAATAAAGACAGGGAGAGACAACATACCAAGGATTCAAATAGAGCACCATTAGCCGTTCTAAATTTTTCAATGCTTTGTTTTGCCAATTGTCAATTTTTGTTTGGGTTGAAACTTGACATGTGAACCGAAGGCCGTAGGTCTATCAGTCAATCAAATTTCAGCCCCATCTGCAAGCCAAATGGTAGAAATAGTTGACCCACCTACCCAAGCTAGGTGGGTGGACCACCCTAGGCAACCTCTGCCCTCTTTATAGTTGATCATGATTCCTAGATGATCCAGATATGAAGGCCTCTTGGATGGTCCAAAAATCTGCCATGTGGGAGTTTAGTTGGGGCTCAAATTTTATGGATAAGTAGATCCCAATGTCCTTTACTCACATATCAAATTTCAGTCCAAATGGAGTTTGCCAAGTGGCAAAACAAAGCTTTGAAAGACAGGACTATAAAGACTACTAGTGGTTAGAGTACACTGTAGTGGTTAGAGTGCCGTAAACATGTGTGACATGCATGGGGATGCATGCTAATAAACCAAGAGGTGGTATTTGATTGAGGCAAAAGTTTTCTTTCACGAGTGGGGGAGGAAGAATCCCCTCACCGTTGGACCATCCCATCCCAAATTTCCCACCCCTATTGTTTGGGGGTAGAAACTACCCCTTAACTGATTCACATGGCGAAGGAATGGAGACTTGTCTTTTGATTAAAATAGAGTTTGAAATTTGGCAAGTGGCTTATCCAAAACAAGCTATCTCTATCCATCACATCGTTTATCCATTATGACTTTTTGCTAATAGGGAACTTATGAATTGTTAACATTATCAGCTTTGCCATGGATCAAGAAATTGAAACTGTTTTGGTTGCATCAATTTGAAATATTTCAAAAATAAAAAATCCATTTGGTAGTTCAATTCATGAGAATAAATTCTCTATATTTGCTCATTTAAAGAGCAAAAATGAAATCAATTTCAATTTTAAAATTGAAACATCTCCTCACCTATTTCAAAATTTCTATTCTAGTTGATTTCTATTTCACTAAACAAGGTACGAAAATCAAACCAAACCGAAATAGAAATCATGCCAGAAGCATATCACTTTTTGTTGCTTTATCCTTTTAGTGTCTTTAATAATTAGTTAATTTCATTATAAAGTCAAGACCAAATATTTGAAGTTATGCCCAAAACTAGAAACCCAAGTAAGTTCTCCCATACATGCAACAAGTGCAAGAAGCTTATTAGACCTCTACATTTTCATTTGGAGAAGCTGGTTTCTCATAATTCTAGAATCATATGCTCGAAAAGGTCCCCCAAACATACATTTAGAATATGAAAAAGTTTCTCTTCACCCATGTTGAAGGGAAAGGGCCATCAATCTCCCCCCTTATTGTACGAAATGAGTTCTTCCCCTAGAGTCACATCCATCTACCATAAATATAAATAATCACTTCACCCCACGTGAAAAGAAGCTCAATCCTAAGAATATAGACTGAGTTTTCTTTTATCCATGATGAAGAGAGAATCTCTCAATCCATTGGGCTTGAGAACCTTTGACAATATGATCTGGGAATTAATAATAATATTCATTATTCCAAAACTCAGGAGTCTAATCAAAGGGTTTAATCACAATGGTTGAAGAGGTCTCTTCACCTTGATGAAGGAAACTTTTCCTAAAACGTTTGTTTGTTTGATGGATAAAAATTCCTTTTCTACTTTTCTCCGTCAAACAAACACGGCCTAAGAATATTAGATGAGTTGAGTGACCATTCTCCACTGGCCAAATTTGAAAGATCAATGGTAAAGTTAAAGCTATGAGTCCAAATCCCCCCTCCATCTAAATTTGACTAGAATCTTGGCATTTGAATTTGAACCACTTTAGGGCCAATTCATGTACATGGACACAAGACTCAAGACTCTCAAGACCCCACCAAAACTGGACTCAAAATTTGATTTCTATCCAACGGTCTTGGTTGACCACGTTTTTTACCATTTGATTTTGAAAATTGGTAACCCTGCCGAAAATTTCGTCCTCCCGTGGGTCACGTAACCCAAAAACGTATTTCCCAACAAAGCCAAAGCAGGGATTATTTCGTTATTAAATTCAAAGCAAAGGATGTTTAGACTTTTTAGTCCCTCGAGGTCCAACTTTTTTTCCCTGCAAAATAAAAAGGGTTTTTTTTATAAATGCCCTCTGAAAATGTCTATTTATCCAAATGCCTCTTATAATTTTTCTAATTATGAATTTCCTTTATTTTCAAGATAGTATAGCATTTTGGTTCAATCCATTAATTTGGGACGTTAGACGTTAATTTCAGAAAATCTAATGACTAAAATGCCTTTTTGATAAAAATTCACCAAAATTAAATAATAAAATAACCAAATTGCCCTCATCTTTCCCAAATGGTTTAGGGTTTGAAATTGAAAATCAAACCCTAAACCATTTGGGGACGATGAACCCTAAAATCAAACTTCCAAAATTGAAAATCAAACCTCCAAAATTGAGGTTGCAATGAAAAAAGTTTCCCATGAATCAAGACAAGGGATGAGAGAATTTGTTGTTGGGGTCGTTAACGCCTAACGTCCCAAATTAACGAATTGGACCAAAGTGCTACACTGATTTGCAAATAGAAAAATTTTGAAATTAGAAAAATTGTAAGGGGGTATTTAGACAAATGGGAATTTTTAGAGGGTCATTTGTAAAACCCCTTTACAAGCGCCCTTTTTATTCTCTCGTCGATCTTTCATAACTCCATTTTACGCGTTGGTGTGAGGCTACTGCCCTTCCCCGACGCTCTCTTCAATTCGATCTCTCTGTAAAGCTTTCTGAAGGTGAATCTCGCTCGTTTTTTGATTAGTTTGAAAACCTAAATTTCTTATTGTCGTTTGTTTCTGCTCATCTTAAGCGGGTGATCGGTAGGTGCAATTTTGATTTAGTGCAAATAGTTTGTTCATCTTTGAACCACTCTCTAAAATTTGGGGGCCCTGGATGATTATGGATGATATCTGTGCTGATTTGGGGTTTTTGAAGCCCGATTAAGGTTTTTCCTACTTGTTTTTTGGTTGGAGGCTTAGATTATGCTCCATTGAGTTGATTCAACGCGTCATTTCTTGTAATGTTCATCGTCGCTTGGAGATCGTTTGGATCTGTTTGCTGTTTTCGTGTATTTGTTGAGCTTATCTAGATATCGTTTGTAGGAGATTTTTTTATTTATTGGGGCTTGTCTTCAGTTGGGGTTTCGTTTTACGTTAGCTGTTGAGTTTGATGCGTTGATGCTCAGATCTGTTCGCATGGATAACATTTCTGCTGGAAATTCGGTTTCAATTGATTAATTGGGCTTGTTTCATGTTTTATTAAAGACGTATGAGGAATTTTAGCTTGCGTTAGGCTTTTGGAGGATTATTCCTCGTATATCAATACGTTTCCTGAAACTATATCAGCCTAGCTGGATTATTACTATTGTCGTTGAAGTCGTTTAATGCTTCCAGTCTTGTGATCTAGTTGCAACGGATTTTAGTATTCTGAATCTCATTTTGGATTCTTCCTCTACTGATTTTAGCCCCTTTTTGTTGTGCATGAACTTTGAAGGGACCCTACAGCCACAACGAAACATGGGGCTTACTTTCACTAAGCTCTTTAGCCGGCTTTTTGCCAAGAAAGAGATGCGTATTCTGATGGTTGGTCTTGATGCTGCTGGTAAGACCACCATATTGTATAAGCTCAAGCTTGGTGAAATTGTCACGACAATTCCCACCATTGGTAAGTCCTGATTATAAGATTTGACTTTGTGCAGGAATGGTTATTTATCTATTCCCTTTTCATTTTCAGCTATTCATCTACTTAATTGATTCATGGTTTGGCCTTTGGTTTACTGTCCATATTGAATTGAGTTGTAGATTATTTTTAATTGTCTGTTCTGATAATCTTAACAATAGAGGAAGGGTCCTAAAATTTTTATTTTTGTTTAGTCTTCTGGTAGATGATTATTTTGTGTGTTGTCATCTGAAATATGGATGAAGGGAATTAGATTTTATATTATCTGTATCATGACTGCTTGGTGGATGGCTATGATGATATGTATATTTCTGTGCAATTATATGTTGTCCAGTCCCTGATCCTTGTAGTTTGTCTTCTATCGAAAATGATTATGTCTCATGGGTGATACTAGTACATAAAACATTGATGGAGTTTGGAGTGCACTAAGGGCTTGCAATGTGCTTAAGGCCAACATGTCTTATCATTGAACCTCCTCTTGTTATATACAACAAACTCAGCCTTATCCAACTTAATGGGGTCGGCTACATAGATCCAAACAAAACACGGTAAGGAAAACTGAATTCTAACCAATAAAGGGAAAGAAAAGATTGGAAAAGAGGGAGGGGGAAAGAGAAGAGAAATGAAAAATCCAGCGCTAAGGCTATAGAAAACTTTGGATGCAGTCTTCTCTTTCTTGCCATTGTGTGGGTGCCTTCAGAATGATTTGGTTGTGTCCTCCTGTTTTCCTTTTATTTGGTAATCTGATTTGAATTGTTTAGGAAAATCTTCCTCAAAAGTAGTGGCAATGGTTAAGGTTTTTTCCCTTGGCTACTTTTTCCATTTTTTTTTATAGATGTTTGGACCCTTATATATTTGGCATCACTGCAATATTGTTTGACTTTTTTTTTTGGGAGTCCTATGACTGAAATTAGTACATTACTAATTTATTTGTCAGAAAGAGAAGCAGCACTGTCCTGAAGGAATCTTTGGTTTGAACATGATGGTGTTACTCTCAGGAAAAGGGAGGGAGGGTTGTAAGTAACTTTAGAGACCTTGAGGCTTTCAAGAACAGATGAAGGTTTTGATTGTATTGTGTTGCTAAGGATGACTTTCCATGATGTTGGTGATTCAATTTCGAGGCAGGAACTGTCCTCAAATGTCCACCTATTTGTTTTTCTCCCCAATAACCTTAATCAGCGGATCTTACCTTTTCTACAAAATGGCCCCAAGGAAAAATGCTTAATACTCCTAGGAATAGGGCATGTTAGGTGAAACAGCCACGGTTTACAGTATCAGTGTCATGTATCGTATTAGAAGGGTGAATTTAAGAGACTTATCATCTTGTATCGAGATATGCAAGATGCGTTAGATACGTATGGAAATGGTCAAAAAACACATGGAAATGCTTCAAAATACAGTTTTGAAGCATAAAGCACTATAAATAAGTAATATGTAAAATATATACTGTATAAAAAGGAGAACAAATTACGACAAGACAAGTGCATTCAATTGATTATATATAAAAGATGCGATTTCTTACATGTACTAATACCATTTTTTTTATAGATATTGTATCGTTACCTTAAAGATAAGATATGTATCGGCGGATATTGAAGGATACTTTAAACCTTGGAAGCAGCTTCACAGTAAAATAAAATGTTGGAGGCTGTAGGTGGTCTTGTGTTTAGATTAATGAGTGCTTTATTTGGCCCCATTGGCACACAAAGCTTAAGCTGTGCAGATGCAAGGGTAAATTTTTTGAATGCCCATAAATTTTTAAAATGTTGGAGGCTGGAGGCCTTTTGTTGTGTTAGATTAATGTTCAGTTCTTTCTTTGGCCCCATTGGCACACAAAGCTTAAGCTGTGCAGATGCAAGGATAGAATTTTTGAATGCCCATAGATATTTCTAATGATACTTCTAATAGTGTAGTAGAGTGCCTCAACTGCTTCCATCAGGTTTGCTCAGTAGAGATTGGGTGGAGAAGGGGAAAGTGGAAATGTGTAGACTATTGAGGTTGTAAGAGGTATATATGTGTTGCAACAAATAGAAAATTTGTAATCATGCCAAAGCCTAATGCAGAAGAAGAATATGACATTAAGAGTATGAGAGTTGGAAACAGTTACACTGTGCTCTAAAAGTTACTTCCACATAAAAAGTACAAATAGCTAGATCAGTTTTCTGGAAGCTCTCTTTACTTGCTTCTTTCGTCTTTGATGTGAGGTGATATGATTGCTTGGATGGTTTTTAGATTTTCATCTCCATGACCCATACTAGAATATGCCAGAATTAATTAGAATGCTTTTTTCTAAATTGCCTTGCAACTATTCTATTACTTTCACAGTAGATGGAAGGTAATTTTGCTTTTATGAAGTTAATTGAAACTTGCCAAACCAAGAAAAAAAGCAGGTCCTATTCAAATATATTAGTTTTCATTCTAAATATGCTGTAGCTATTATTTTCAGGGTTCAATGTGGAGACTGTTGAATACAAGAACATCAGCTTCACTGTTTGGGATGTTGGTGGTCAGGACAAGGTAATTATTTAATAGCTTCACGTTTTGCTTCTAAACCAGATAAAAATGCCTGTTATGCATCTAGATATTCTATTTATTTTTAAGTTTGAGCCTCTATCCGTGGTTTTGTTTTCTTTTCTTCATGGAAACTCTTAAATAGATGAATCATGTTACAATATTTCTTAAAATCACTTAGGAGTTGTGGCTGCAATCTTGTATTTAACATGGCTAATCATGTTTGCTTTGTTTCTCATGCAGATCCGTCCACTATGGAGGCATTACTTCCAAAACACACAGGGTCTGATATTTGTGGTGGATAGCAACGACAGAGATCGAGTTGTTGAGGCAAGGGATGAGTTGCATAGGATGTTGAATGAGGTATATCACCACTGAGATAACTCTTTTTTTTAATCTGTATATATTTTCTCTTTGGGTCCATGGGGCCTACTTAATTGCTATATTCATTGCTTATTAATGCAAAGAAAATTCGTTGTATATATGCAGGTATGATTTTATTTCTCTTTACTGCTCTAACCTCTGCCTTTTTTTATGAAATGTAATGATGTTTTGTGCTCTTGTATGTTTTTTTTCGAATTGGGTTCTTATTATTTTTTATTGGGGCAGAAAAATACTTTCCAGAGGCTGTGGAGACAACTTCTTTCCCTAGGCTCTAGTTTTTACTCTGTGGTTGTTTGATTTGGCTTTCTGAGTAGTTGCATGGGTAGGTTATTCTTTGGACCTACCATATCATGTTTTATGTCCATCTCAACCTTATGGTCCCCTATTTATTGAACTGTGCCCCTTCCATTTTCGATCATCCAATTGTTTTCAAAAGTTCTTCTTCCTTTTCTCAAAGCTTAACTACTCCATGTGGTGATTATCATTTGGTTTCTGCATTTGGGTTGAAACGTGACTCATGAGAAGAGGTTGACATGGACGTTTGCTCAGTTTTTCACACCAATCGAGTTGGCACATTTCATTTCATCATAGCCTTAGGAGGGAATTCTCTCTCTCCTGTATTGATGTCGATTACACGAGGAAGTGCTGGTATAAGTGGAGCAGTATATTTTCTTGCTGATTTCTGATGTGCCATATTGTTTATGATTTTTGCTTGTATGAGACTCTAGGAGAAGCTTCCCAAAGTTCAGAAGTATCATTTTATTCAAATGCAAGTACGCCAAAGCATATGGAGAATTAGCCCAATATTGGTAGTAGGTTATTTTAGTGGGCCCTTTTGATTTGACCATAGTTATCTGACCTGAACTGGACGCAATTCGTCAACTTGTCAACTATGCCTCTTGATCCCCCTTGGGGGTTGGGCCTTGGGACTATTCGGAACTGAACAGTCCAGTTGGGTTTCATCAACCTGAGGGAAATTTCAATGATCTGCCTTCTTTCATTAAAATTCAGGGGATAACACTACCATGGTAGAAATCAAGGCAAGGTTCCTCCTGCTTCTCTATTGGAAGGAAAAGAGGAAGGAGAAAATGAGTCAGAATACAGGTCATGGAAAAGAGAAACGATAGAAAAGGGGTGGTGGTGATAAATCTGAATCTGAATTTGCATGTGTGTCTATTCTACATACATCCATACTAGGAGAAGGTTAAGGTGTAGACAGCATATTTAGTATACATATACTGTTTCAGTTATATCATGTGGTTGGTTACTGTTATAATTGACCATCCCAATCTTGTTAGGTTTATTTCACAAATAAAAAAATTTCACCTTCTTGTGTTCCCCCCCCACCCCCTTTCTTTATGTTACACTTAAGTTGTCATCCAGTTTTGTCGAAGGGTCAAACTACTTGGCATGTCATCCAGTTTTGTCTTCATCTTCTTCCTCTTCTCTCTAGGTTAATTGGTGGGTGGTTTCATAACTGGTATTTGGCATGAATCCACGCTTTATGAAGTAAATTATTATTTTCTAAACCTAGTTAAGTTGTCTGCTATTGCTAATATCTTCAATATTGGACTGAATTTCATACATCTGGTTTCAGGATGAGTTGCGAGATGCTGTGTTGCTTGTATTTGCTAACAAGCAAGATCTTCCTAATGCAATGAATGCTGCAGAAATTACTGATAAACTTGGCCTTCATTCTCTACGCCAGCGCCACTGGTAAAATTCCCTTCTGTCCTGCCTCCCATTTCTCCCCTTTTTATTTTGTGGAGTATTATCTAGCAGTCGTGCTTGGGCTAATCTTCTTGGTTTCTACAGGTACATCCAGAGTACTTGTGCAACTTCTGGAGAGGGCCTTTATGAGGGGTTGGACTGGCTCTCCAACAACATTGCTAACAAGGTTAGTAGTTGAATCACCTTCCTCTTTTTAGTTTTAATAGCTATTTTAGCCCCAGGTATATGGAGCCGCAACATAGCTCAGTAACATTCCAGTGTTATCTTGTCTTGCTGTTTGTAGTTTGCTTTTACACATTTAATGTGTCTTGTAATGTATTTATCCTTCTTGGTTTGTTAGGCCTGAGGCAAATGAATACTGTGGTCATCAAGAGGATGTGTTACAAAAGCAGGGATTTCTACTCCCTAGGGCAGTTCTTTCTGAAGACAAACAGGCTTAGGTTGTGGTGATGACTTTTAAGAGAATGGATCCTTGTCTTTCTAGACTCTGGTAGACTTGTTGGATGGTTAGCCAGAATACTTATCTAGTTTTTATGGGCTACTTTTCTGGGGTTGAATACGAGGTTTTAGCTATACCATTTTGTCTGTTAATGTATGGTGTTACTTGCACTCTCTTTCTGACATTGGATTATGTTTCGTGATCCAGTTTTCTTGTTTCAATCTCATGAACCAGTGAAGTTTGGTAGTTCTTCTAAATTTCTGAGATTCTGTGACAACTTACTAGTCAGTTGTAGTTGCAACTTTTCAAAATTTAACTTACATCTAAATCTAGATCCTAATAAGAGAAGATGCAGAGACAGTGAGGCAACTCTTCTGAGTAGTTAGCTTCCATTGGTTGCTTTTTGATATTATTCTGTGCAATTGTCGATCCAATATGAGGACATCGATGGGGAGGCCAGTAACAATGTAACACGGCTTGGTTCACAAGAGTTCTATTACCTTTGGACCAGCATCCCTGCATGGGCTGTCCAGGGCTCTAGCTTGATCATCCTTACTCTCTATAGTGTTGCTCAACACGATCAGATTTGAGTTCAGAGTGCTTCTACCATATTTTCTGCTTTTCATGATCCCTTTCCCTGATCCTGGTTTCTATCCGACAAAGTCACAGAGCAGAAGTGAAGTTCTCACTACCGAGTACTGATCCAGAGGATACATGAATGGAACTAGGAAACATTTTCTCAGACAGAGAATCTGATTTCCGTGTTCATTTCACTTGTTAAATTTTGGGTTTAACCCTCGTCATCTCCCTCAAATCCAAAAAAACATTTTAGTTTCAGTATCATGAATATTTTTGTTCTTGGTCAGGAATATATCTGATGAGTAAGGGACAGGAAGTAAAAAGGAAAAAGGTCATTTGGGAAGGATCTTTTCCTTTATATCTTAATCAAAGGCTGGAATTACCATATCATCATAGTACAATTAGACGGAATCGGGCGTGGAATCAATTCCTCCAGATCCGAATCGGTCTCTAAGAACCCTAGAATCGGACCTCAGATCCCGAAAACCAACAATTTAAGGGTTTCCGCATGAATCAACCCTATTCTATGTTCAGAATCAAAATTGATCACGGTGAATTCTGATCCGGCCTATTCACCAATCCAATTGCCCAAACCATGACTCCATTCTATTACCTTTTTAATTTGAAGCAAATGATCTACCTATGAAAGCTGGTGCATGCCACCGGATCTTTATCATCTCTAGTTCCTTCCCTGGTTCAGTTACCCAGTTCCTATAAAGGGGGAGGGGGTTTGAATGACCTCCCAACCCCTGCCCAAACACTCAGCCCGGGTGGGGTCCATCACCCCCTATTAGAGGAACCTGGACGGGTTGGAGGAGATAATTTTCTGCATGTCACCCAACCAATTCTTTATTTCTTGTTCCTCATCTAGGGTGAGGAATCCTAACAAAATGAGGTCGGCTACATGGATCTGGAGTTTACCATTAACCCACTGATTTTTGCCGCTTTCGTTATTGCTGCTGGATTGGCCGTAGGGCTTGCTTCTATTGGATTTGGAGTTGGTCAAGGTACTGCTGTGGGCCAAGCTGTAGAAGGTATCGCGAGACAACCAGAGGCAGAGGGTAAAATACGAGGTACTTTATTGCTTAGTTTGGCTTTTATGGAAGCTTTAACAATTTATGGACTGGTCGTGGCGTTAGCACTTTTATTTGCGAATCCTTTTGTTTAATCCTAGCAAAGAAAAAAAACTTTTTTTATTGCCTTGGACTTGTTGCTTTCCCCCTTTTCCAATTAGATCAAGATTTCATTCGTACAATTCACTTATTCGTTGAGACAATACTCCATGGGAGGGTGATTTGTGAGGATGACGAAGTAGCGGATCCACTCGTTTTCTTGACAAGCAGAAAATTAATAATAAAAGGTAAAGAAGGAAAACACAACAATGACACAAAGAGAAAATGGATCCACACAAATAATCCAAAGTCATAAAAATAATTTTTAATTTAATCCAAGGATCAAATGTGATGGTTTACGAGTTGTCTCCCCATTATCACTTTGGTTGGTAGTGTGGCCCCTACACTAGTGTCTCAATTAATGAGAAAGCATAACTGAGCATCGAACAAGAGGAGCTCGATGACATTTCGCACCCCTGGTGTGGGCACAAGGTGCATGCTACATGACAAAGTATTATACTTGTAGCAATATTTTACCAAAGATTCAATACTTTTTTTTTTTGGCATTAAAAGAAGGGGATTGAGTTTCCTGTGCGGCTGTGTAACGTATGCTAACACCTCTAGTGTCTCTCTCCTCCAGATCACGTCCTTGTATGAAGTCAGATCCCAAATACCGATCTTGTACAAGGACCTGATCTGCACTCTCCCGCGATAAAGGGTAGATATATCATTTCAGAAGACAAGGAAGCCCTTAAAGTATGCTACACTACCCAACCTTTCTCAAAAGGAATAAGAGATTGAAATGCAATGCAAAAGATCCATCATCACATGGATTTTCTGAATCTTCCATTTGTCATTAATCAACGGACCCGATGGCTTAGTCAAGGGAACCAGCATCTGTCATCCTCCTCATAATACAAATCCAATTGTATTGGTCGTTGACATGAACAGTGTTCTATCACCCTAGATTTGACTCTCCTAGGCTGCGTTTGGTATGCATTTTTAGATACTAAAAATACGAATTTGACCTGAAATGGAATGCATACCAAACACAACCCTAGTGTCCTGAGCGGCAGTGCATGGTAGTCCGGTTGTAGATGCTTTCTCTACTAATGATTGCATCACGCGTGATGTCCACTGGTGTTGTATCCATGGTGAGGAAACTGTATCTAAGGTTATTTTAACTTTTTCCTTAATTAACTTCTACATATTTATTGGGTATATTTACTGAAATAGCGTAGATGCTTTTTCCCATCATTTGATTTGATGAAACTTATTGTTTTTTTTGGGTAAACAAAATAACAGGTGTAAAGGGTTTTGTCCAGACGAGAGAGAGAGAGAGAGAGATGACCTCAATTAGATAACTATAAATAAGAGCTTGCTTCCCAGTCTCAACTAAAAAATCGAATCTTCGTTTCTGCTGCCGTCGCTATCGATATAGCGATAAGGTGGGAATAACTCTGAATTTTTCGGAGAGACAAGATAAGTTACAGATTTCAGAAGAGAAGAGAAGAGAAAAAGGAAAATGCTTAGGGCAGGTTGCAGGAAGTTTCTAGGGTTAGTGCCCCAGCAGAACAATCAGGGCCCGGTTTTGGTTCGGCTTTACCATGAAAGGGTTGTGGATCACTACAACAACCCCCGAAACGTCGGATCCTTCGATAAGAACGATCCCACGGTTGGGACGGGGCTCGTCGGCGCTCCGGCTTGTGGCGATGTTATGAAACTTCAGATAAAGGTGGATGAAGAGACAGGGAAGATCACCGATGCCTGCTTCAAGACCTTCGGTTGCGGATCAGCCATCGCTTCTTCTTCCGTAGGTTAGTACTGCTATAGCTCGATTTTCTAGGGTTTCTCGATGGTGTTGGTTGCTTGGTCCATCCTACAATTGCTACCTCCCTCATTAGCAATTGGTTTGTTGACTTTCTATCGTTACCATACTTTAGGTTTTTTTTATTCTCCTACCTTATATTTGTTTCAACAACAAGTATTTCATAGGAATTTTCGTAAAAGAAAAAGAATATTGTGTAGGAATTTAAAGAAAAAACAGCAATTATTTTACGGAAATGCATTATAAAGAATTAGAGAAGAGTTAACATTCCTTCTTCCGATTGTGTATGTCTCTTTGTGGGCTTGTTGCTGATGTTAACTAAAGTGAAGCATGTTTGCAACGACTGCCAGAATCTTGATGTTTAGTTTTTGATAGAACAATTGCTGAAATTTCTTTCTGTTGGCAATAAATAATTTTGGGATATAGCCATTACATATTTGGTTCACACCCCCTGCTAGTGTTGTCAAGATGCTGCGTGTAGTGGCCATCATACTGATTCGTGGTTGAATTCTTATTTTCAGCTACTGAATGGGTGAAGGGGAAACAGATGGAGGAAGTCTTAACAATAAAAAATACGTAAGTCTGCCTTCCTTATGTCATTCATCTTGTTCTATGTAGCTGTTGTCCTTTATTTACTTAATAATTGTGAATTTTAATTTTCCAATTTATCAATTATGTTGACGCCATTACTAAATAGAGTAATTAATTGGTAGCTATGATGTAGTTTTGTGAGGAAGGTGTTACTTTTCAATTGAGCTCCAAATTTATTTTGTGGTAGAAATTTCTAGAAAGTGAACTGATTTTACTCAATTTCCTCGGGGTATTGCTCATTTGATGTTCAAGATTTTCCTATCATTAGTGAACTTACTACTTTCATCAGATGATGCAAGGTTTATTTTATATTTTCCAAATTTTTGAAAATTGAATGCAGGCATAAAAGAAAAGCAGAACCATATATCAAAACTATATGTACGAAAGATATTTGAAACTATAACCTTGCTTTGTACTACTATGTAGATAGTTGAATGGACTAATTGACTTATTTTCTGGCTCTCTCTTGTGTTCCACCTTTCCTTCTTATAGAATCTCTCACCAATGCACTAGCTTCGACTTGAAATGTCACAATAAGGCTTAAGAAGAGTTTGATTTTCTGGTGAATTCTGGCCATTTTATATATCTTGGGTCAGTTAAATTTAGGAGTACATCTCAAACCTACTTCAAAAGAAGTGACTAGGATATTTATTAACATCTAGTCTATTCAGTAATTGTTAGTTAAGTTTCCATCTGTTTTGCTATCCAACAATAAAAGAAAAAAAAGGCATTGCTTTGTTAAAGTATTGTGCTGCCCTTTGGAATTGGATTTCATTCTTTATGTGGAATGTTGGTTTGATTTGGTCTAACTGAAACTAAAAGAAGGGTTTTAGCTTGGCGAGGAAATTTGGGAAGGAAATGGAAGAGATTTCACTGCAGTACCAACCAGATGATTCACCTACTTTATGAACAAATAATTGGCAATAGCTTTGTTCTTAAGAGAAACAATCTGAATGCTGACTCTATTTCCACTCAGAGTATCCAAGACGCTTCTTTTTCAACTGCACCTAGATGAGCCGTCCTGCTTTGTTTCAGGAGAGCTTGGTAGTAGGCGTGGAGGCTTACTTCTCCCTTCTTACTCTTGCTTCTTTTTTGTTTGTATTCATTATTTGTTTAGATGTCCAATTTTTCTTGCTTCTTATGTTTCACTTTGGTGACTGTGGGCTAGAACTATCAAATATCGTATTAAAATGGTCAACTTTGTGACTCAGCTCTTCGTTTATACATGATGAGTTTTTCATGTACATGATGTCTTCAATAACTTGCTATTGGTTTCCTTTGACTTAGAAGCCAAAAAAACAGGCATTAGAGATATTCATTGCTGACAAGTTCTTGGTATATCTTCTTTGGTTCAAGTATCAACACATCACTTGTATTCTGAAAGGTGATCGTAGTGTTTCTATTTGAGTATTTCATTGACGTTTGGTCGAGGTATAAATGTTGTATCATTTATAGTTCCATATGCCCTCTTATAGCTTTGCTAGGGGTGTTGTAGTCATTAGAAGGGAAAATGTGGGGAAGCTATTATATAGACTCCTGCAAAGTAGGAGGCTGAACCTGTTTGTTCAACTTCTCGAACATGTTCATAAAGCTGGTGAAATTGCAAAATGGCAAACGCTAACTGGGGCTCTTGAAATGAAATTAGATGATAAGAGCCATTCTTAACCATTCAGGTCGGACCATTCAAGTAAGCGTGAAGAAATTGGAGCACCTGTTGCCAAACAAAGTTGAAGCCAATGATTCTGCATGAAGCAATACAGGATTTGCTAAAGAGGGAGGTTGGGAGAAATCAATTCATGACATAGAGGTTCAATTGGCTAGTTAGAAAATTTATAAAAAAAAAAAGACCGTGCCAGTGCATGAGGCTCCTGCTACTACAGGGTCTGAGAGGGGCATATGTTCACCGCCTTACCCCCTAGTTAGAAAATTTATATATGTCAGTAATCGACTGGAATTGATAAAGGAGCCTTCCAAATTTTGAACCTGCAACCACTAGGTTGCAATAGGGCAACTGTAGAAGTAAGCTACTAACTTCTAGTTAGAAAATTTATATATGTCAATAATCAACTGGAAATTGATAAAGGAGCAAGAGTAAAATCAGATTGTCTGGACAGGACCAACTCAACTTGTACAAATAAGCTACTTCTAGATTATGATTTGAAAACAGATACTTAGGTTTAAGAAAACCTTATCGGAAATTGTTGGTAGCAAGGTAGATGGAAGCAACTGTAATAATAGCTAATTAAGTCTTTGCACAGCCAAGAGTTCCAATTACTTCCCCTTGGAACCTTTATACCTGCATACTATCAACCGAATTTTGATTGGAATGCTGCCCATGATCCTTATTGACTGTAAAAAAAAAATTAACTGTAGTTCCAAGTTGGATTAGAGAATATATAAATGCCATGATGATGCAGTAGCGCTGCCTTAGACTGGTATGGACCCATTTGGAGGCCCATATCGAGATGAACCAGGTCTGACTGTGGATTTTGGTCCAGTATAATATTTAGGCATTAATTTAATGGTTATTTATTTTATCTCATGCTTAGCAGTCATTTTTAGCAATTAGGAGATTTGAAATTAAAATACAGAATTCGTGGCTGTCTTGCTGCTGCTCCTTGCTCTTCAAGAGTGTGTGCATCCTTGTGGGTTATCAAGGTGGAAGGGTGGGTGGAATCCTACGACTCCTTACGCCGTGACGGCTGGGAGGGTCTCTCTTCGAAGGTGATTTCATCCTTCATCCCTTAACTTGCTGCCGGTGGAATCCTATTGTCACGCCACCATCCCAGACAAGGGATAAAATACATTATAAGGGGTGACTAGGACAACGCTTGTCATCCTATTAAGCTGCCAGGATCACTGACACAGTGTCCCAACGCACAGTCATAACTAATATTAAAATAATATAATATCGGAGTGCGGAAAGGAAAATATTACATTCCAAATGATCGGTAGTTTTGCGAGGCGTATAAAATCAATAATTACAAGATGATCAAAGCCTAGATGATAAATACGTAGTTAATCCATTTTTCATTACCATCTAATAATGATTAACAAGGGTATAACGATAAATGTTTTTACATGGGCCTACGCCCTAAAATAAAAAAAGGAACAAGTCCCTAGAGTTCTCACGGCCCGTAGGCGCAATTGTCACAAGGACACCCGTTGCCATGTTCCTCTAACACGACTTCCGGCTCCTCCTGCACTGCATCATAATCTAAAAATTGTGTACACGAGGGGTTAGCTCTCCATGAGCCAGTGAGGGGATGGGGATGCACAAACACACATCACATAGTCCGATGATGCATGCATATGTTAAGTAAATTTTCCACCTAACATCACAACTAAGTCAATGGCATATGCTCATGTGACAACTCGGGAGACACGTGGGTCACTTAACTTATCGCCACATGAAACCTCAATTGTCACCCGGGACCTACGCCGATCGAAGCCTCCAAGACCACTCGGTGCACTCGATAACCATACTACCACGATCGGCCTCTCCCACCTCCACGAATCCGGTGATCGATTACCCAACACCTAAAACCCTGTTGGTAAGGGTCGTAGCATAAGGGTGTAAAATCCTAGCACGCTACATGCAAGTCCTATCGTCCCGAGAGGTAATCCGGCGCATCAACTTTTCATCCGGTTTAGTGCCGGTTACAAGCACAGCACGGCATACTGATTCAACATGACATTCAACATAATTTCTTCATAAATATATATATTATCCGGTTGCAGCCGCGCCCCTGCAAGAGACCCATCAAAGTAAAGCATCTCCAATTAACATCATAACATTCATATATAAAAGTATGCAATATGCATAGCATGCTTAATAATTTATAATGATGACATAATATACAATGCAATAATAATATCAAGCCCAAACAACCAAACCCACTCACATATGTGTTATGCCCCGATGTTATGAGTTGTCGCAAAATCAAGTAACACGTCACAAGATGAAAACTTTAAACCTAAACAAAGAGTGAAAAGCAGGGGTTAATTAAGTAAAGGGACGGATCCCAAAAGGTCTCCCATAAACACTTAAGTATGAGGTTCCGAAACAAAGTGGTTGCAGGAGTGGTTTCTGCCCAAATTCTCGCAACCACATGTAAATCCTAGGAAACCGGGGTTCGGGACAGTTTTAGTCAAGGTCGGATGCAGATGTGGTTTCGTAAAACAAACCAGTGTAAATCCGACCTTCACAGGGGCTCAGGACAATTTTGGTCAAGGTCGGATGCGGATGTGGTTTCGAAAAGCGCGAAACCGAGTGTAAATCCGACCTTCACGTAATCCTTCTCGGGAAGGTAATTTCGGGGTGGTTTCTTGCAGTCGAAACCACATGTAAATCCTAGCTAACCAGGGGCTTAGGATAGTTTTAGTCAAGGTCGGTTGCAGGTGTGGTTTTAAAATGAATCCGAGTGTAAAACCACATGCTGCGCAGAACCGAAAATTGAAGGGTTTCTCACTAGGGATTCATTTTCCAAGGGGTTTAAAGGTAGGGAGGCTTCAAGAAAGCTTCCTCCTAGGTCCATTAGGATTCTAAGACCTCATTAGGTCCATGTAATCCCATGGATTTAAGAGAAAACAAAGAGAACCTAAATTAGGACATAATATGGTAGAAACCTTAAATTTCTTAAATGGAAAGAGATTACTTAGGCTTCGGGCTTGTAATGGAGTGAAATAACTCCACCATAGTCTAGGTTTAGAGGTTCCATCGATTCCTTGGGTTCCAAGAGAACCCTAGGTCGAATTTCTCCCATTTCCCAAACCCCAAAACCCAAAATAGAAGAAAAGAGATGGGATTGAATGGCTTACCCACCCCAAGGTAGAAGGCTCCATGTTGAGGCTCCAAGAAGTGCTCTTCCAACCTCCAACCAAGTTTCTCCACCCTTCTTCCTCCTTCTCTCCTTCCTTCTTCCTTCTTTCTTCTTTCTTCTTTCTTCTTTCTCCTTTCTCTCCTCTTTCTCTCCTCCACGATTTAGGTTAGATGGGAGAAGAAATGAAATGAATGCTTCTCCCCCCCCCTTTGTCTTATTTAAAGAAAATGGACCTTGGATCCTCTAAGTTAAATGGGTCAAATAGCTAAATGGATAGTTTAAGTTAAATGGGTCACCCAAGTTAAATGGGTACTCTAAGTTAGATGGGTCAAATAGAGTCAAATGGGCCTCTTAACTAAATGGGCCTCGCCCACGTATTTCAAATAGAAAAGAACCCACTGGGGATGGGTCCATCCACCGTGGGATTATAAGCCCATCACACGCTCCCTTAAATAAGTGGGACCCACAAATGGAATATTCCCAACTCAACTAAAATAGCCCGGGCTGTCCAAATCTTGACCCGTACTTGAGGGCATCAAGAGAAAGGGTAAATAAATAACCTTAAGGGCTAGAACTTACTTCTCCATTGCCGTGGTGTGTCGATGGTAAGCCCGTATCATGGTCAATAATTTGTAATCGGGTTTGACCACGTGAGAACAGCTCACAAAGATACGTGGCGTTGATAACCACATGTCACGGGAAAAATAAAAATTAATTATGATCGAGTGCGGGTATAACATCCTCCCCACCTTACAAGAAATTTCGTCCCCCAAATTTGAGGCGACTAGGGTCTCAGTGAGAAGGGTCAGTTGGATAACAACATCCGGTCACCCACATCTTGAACTAAGTCAAAGGTCGAGGTCAAGATGAGGCGGTGCCTACGTGGGCACAAGTCGTTCCACAATTCTCTTTTCCTTACAGGTCACATTACCACAGGGTGTGGTTCACAATAACCCTAGAAAACAGGTTCCAACTACTAAGTTAAGTCTCAAGGAACGAGTTCCCTAAATCTTCCAGATCGGTGATACCATTCTAGCCTTCACTACTCGGGGTCGGGTTCCAGCGTTCAGGATTTAACCTGTCCATGTCCCAACATAGGGTTCACATTCTCAAGGCTTTCACATCCGGTTGTCTCATTACCTAACCCAACTTTAGAATGATTTGGAATATTGATGGAATCTCCTATTGTTCACTCCCAAAGACGGAGGGAACGCATTTGGTGATCCATTACCCCATTCATATCCTGTCGTTGAGAAGATTTTGTTACATCCTTCGTTTTAGCTTTCACAACCTTTAACCTACTACACAGTTATCCCACAGGGAAGAGTCCACATCAGTCCTCTTTCGAGAACCAATAACCATTACTAGCTTTTGTCCAAGTCAACTCTTCAAGCGCGGCCTCCATAATTTAACCTATCCGGTCATTAAATTCATTCTTCATTACCCTAAGGTTTCAGTCAACCAAGGTCGGGGCTCCACTAGTTTCACAAGAAGGTCGAGATAAGTCATACTTGTAGTACCGAGAATCACTCTAGTCACACAAGTCCAAGGTTCTAAGGTATATCTATATATATTTATCACACCAATATGTAGGCATAGATTCAATAATTACATTCAAATCCCTATGGACATATCGCCATCTAGGTCAATCCACCGAACAAGAAGTTCTCGTGCACGGTTCACTAAGTCTTTTTTTTTTTTTTGGAAAGTCAAATCACGGTGTAGGACTTTCTCTATGAGTCTAAACAAGGTTTGGATGGACCAAGTAAAGTTCAAATAGAGTCGTCACTAGCTTGAGGTGTTATGAATGACTTCCAAATACACGTGACCTTCACGGCTTACTCAAATAAACCGATCTATTACTTTCCTTTCCTAGTACCTATCCATAGGTTTAGATTCTACGCACCGCATTAAGGGTCTCTACCCGTATAGGTTTAGGTTTCTCTATCCATAAGGTTCGGGTCTTTAAATTCATAGGATCGAAGGTCTTCATCCTCAAAGGTAACTCTTCTCCTCTTATGTAAGAGAGGAGTCACAACGGATTACCGATGCCTCGCTAGTTCTTATTAGCTGGCCCACTCGGGTACAAGTCCTAACCTCTTTCAATTCAAGGTATTGACTAGACTTAGGTGGTTCCCACAAATGGGTCACACAACGGGTGTCCGATCTAGGGTATAGGCACATAATCATCACATATAAGTGTAGTCAAGGTCTCCAAAACAAGCTAAAAATCCTAAAAGAAATCGGTGGACTCACGGCGGTGTCGATCCTGGTCCGTTCGTGGCTCCTCCGCGAAAATAGGGAGAGCAAACTAACGGGCGGATGTGGAATGCGATCCGTTCGTTTGTCAATCTCAAAAGTCTCAATGGCCAAGAGGGTTTAAGTCAAACGGATTTACTGGACGGATGTATGAGCGTGGATCCGTTCGTTGATCCGCATAGATTTATAATGATAATTTCAAGTTTTACGCGAGCGATTCACGATAAGTGGATTCGCTCGCTCATTCATTTGCGAAATTTAACATAACAGAGCCGCGAGTTTTAAAACTCACTTTTGGCTCCAAAGAAAGGAACATAACCACGGGAGAAAAAGCTCTACAGGGACTTCCGCTCAAGCTTCCCTCGGGTGGTTTCCTTGTAATCTTAAGCCTCAAGGTTTAACTCTCACTTGTTCAAGATATGGCTTTCTTCCCATTCCTACTTTCTCTTTTCTTGGATTTGGGATGAATCATCTCAAGTTGTGATCATGTCTTGATTTTGCTTGTAATCCCATAGCCATGTACACCAAATCCATACCAAATCGATTGAGACTAGGGTTTTGGGTGTAAATCAAGTCCTATTTGACCGATGACACTAAGTTGTTGGATCCTTGTTTGATTATTGCATCTTTTATAAATTTACAAGTCTTTGGAAATATTTTAGGATTATTGCTATGTTCGTCATATCTAGTTGAATTTTACTTGGATTATGTTCGAGGTTTTAGTTATAGTAAAATCCTCAATTCACAATATTTTGGGAAAACTCTCCAAGTTCAAATCTAATTCTTTTACATGCCATAAAATCTCATAGAAATTTATCACGTTGTCTTATCTTCAAGCATATTCTCTTGATACATGATTATTGATAACATCTTTAGAATCTTTCCTCTTTTCATCAAATAAATAATTCTTGTCTCTTGTTGGGGTATTTTCATCCAATAACTCGCTTGTTTGATATTGGTTGGGATGTAAAGTAGCCAAAAGTATATGTTGTTCACATTGATCTCATTATTCACGCCCACGCACTAGGGATTTCACACGGATTTTACATGTGCATTGATCTTATTCATTTCTCTTCACTCCAAACATCTTCCTCTCGGTTATCATGTCTCATTTCCCTTATATGCTCTTTGTCACAATACAATTTCCACATCTTGTAGACATTTCACTTCTATAATTTTATTTGTCAAGCATAAAGCTTAAGTTAGGGGTAAGATATGCCACAAGAGGGGCGAGGAAACATCAAATAGAGGTAATAAAAGCCTAACATAGGTTGGTTGATCAAGACAGGCAAGAAAACCCTTTATGGCTTGGCGGTTTTAGGTGAGGTTTCGATGAAGTTGCAACCACAGGTAAATCCGAGCTTTCCTGAGAACCAATTTTGTTATTAGAAATTCATGGATTCTCACTCGGTTTCACAAAATTGAATCCACGGATGAAACCGCATGGCCCAAAAATTAAAATTTTAAAACCCACGACTTAGAGGTTTATTTTCCTCCTTCAAAACACAACTCTAAAGCTCCGGAGAAACCCCAATGCGACCATACTTGCTCTCTCCTCACTCCTTGGTGGATTTTAGTGCTCCAAATTACTCCTCAACAACATCCAATCGCATTCGGGTAAGATCTCTCTCTCTCCCATTGATTTCTCTCAAGGAGAAACCCCAAAATCGATTTCGTGTTTATAAAACTTGGGGTTTTTGTTTCCTTTTGCTTGGTAGGTTACTCACAACCTAATCTTAACCATTTTCTCATCATAAGCAACCTATACAAGGGCTTGCATACAATCTTGGCATCTAACTCAAGGATTTAGGTTGGATTTTGTAAAAACCAAAACCTACTCGAATTTTCCTCTTCTCTCTTTTGCCATGTATGAATCGGTTTTACTAGATAGGGCTTAGTTTACATCCTTTGAGTTGTCACAAGCCAACTTTACTTGTTTCTCAAAATTCAAACTTCCAATCACAAAATCTAAAAATTTTCTTTAAAGTTTATAGCATGTTTCAAGATCAAATAAGTCCATATTTTGCTTGAACTCTCTGTTTGCATAAAGCATTACTTTCAGGCATATTATGACCATGAATCTTCATTATTTATCATGTCATTCACATAATGGTCATGCCTTTTCTTTTTTCCCTAACTTTAGATCGAATTGGATAAAATCAAAATTTTCTAGCCTAAGAATCCTACGAAATTTAATTTGCTTTGAAAGGAAAATCAAGGACTAGGTTTTGAACTTCACAACCTTACATTGATCATCTACTTAGGCCTTAGCATTCAAGGTACAAATTTGCTATCAATCTTGGCTTTTAGTCGCAGTGTTAAAACAATCAATGGCTCCAAGAACACAGCGTGCATGTGTTGAACAAGTTGCACCAACCGCCCTAGATCCACTATGGTTTCAAAAGATAGAGGACCGAGCTTTACCCGACTACTTCCGCTTTAAAAAAATATAGTGGAAGGGCGGGATGTAGTGTTGGATGATCTCAAAGCTTCCATGGTGGGCAAAGATTCGAGGCATTGGGGTGGACCAACATTCTCAACCTTCCCGAACCATACTACCTACAACTCATTTGCCATTCTATACAAATATGGACACCGAGAACCAGGCATACGTAATTATCGGGTTGTTTCATGTGTCAAGGGGGTTCCTATAGCCTTCATTGCAAGCACAGGTTGACCGGCGTTATCAACGTGTCCATGGAGGAGCAAGGACCTATTGTTCACTTAGAAGGAATCCCTATACCTTAATCAGTGGGAGGTATCGACATTCGACGACCATAAGGCGCTGAACTCGCGAGTGGTGGATGGCTTCGATGAGGTCACGAAGCAACTCTCCAATCGACTTGGTGCCTAGAGGGTATCGAGAGAGGGTAGATGACATCGGCAGCCTTTCTTGGTCGCGGTGGTGGCGGTGGTGCAAATGACTAGCCCGACTTTCTCTCAACAAATTGAAGTTATCTCGGATCGGTTCTTCTAGTTTTGTCTTAGGGTAGCATAATCGAGAACTTTTTGAAATGGTAGACTTGTATATTTAATCCGAGATGAACAGAATCAAATGTTTTGAGTTGGAAGATGAGATCTTGCATTTTGAGTTGGGAAAGGCACAGTTATGCCAAGGCAGAATGCGGAACAATTATAGTGTTTAGATTGGTATCTTTTGATTGAGCGAGGATAGAGTCGTATGTTTTTGTTGGAATAGATGAAATCATGAATGTTGAAATGGGAAGGATATGATTGCCTCCCAAGAAAATTTTGAGCGATTGAATATTTGTAATTAATCTTATATGTATCTCTACGTATTTGCTTACTTCTTTCTTGTTTAAATCATTATTGATAATTATGCTTGGTTATAATTGGTTCATCATTGTTTATGAATTTTAACATATAGTTACTCATTTATGACCTACTTAAGGCCCAACCAAGCAATTTCAAAGTTGTAGCTTAACACCTATGGTTCAAATCTTAAGTGCCATGTTGCCTATTATCTTCTAAGTTCTTGTTTCACCACAATCGCCTTCTCCTATGTTTGCACCCAATCATTTATGTTCTTCAAGATTTTTAGTTTAGAACCTAATTGTGGAGAGTAAATCAAGAGTCCGCGAGATCGTGGTGGTGCGAGCATCATGCTCTCGATACCACTCTGTCACGCCACCATCCTGCATAAGGGATAAAATACATTATAAGGGGTGACTAGACAACGCTGTCATCCTATTAAGTCGCCAGGATCATCGACACGGTGTCCCAACGCATTATGCATAACTAATATTAAAATAATATAATATCGAGCGCGGAAAGGAAAATATTACATTCCAAATGATCGTGAGTTTTGAAGCGTATAAAATCAATAATTACAAGATGATCAAAGCCTAGATGATAAATACCGTAGTTAATCCATTTTTTCATTACCATCTAATAATGATTAACAAGGGTATAACAAGTAAATGTTTTTACATGGGCCTACGCCCTAAAATAAAAAAGGGAACAAGTCCCTGAGTTCTCACGGCCCGTAGCGCAATTGTCACAAGGACACCCGTTGCCATGTTCCTCAACACGCCTTAGGCTCCTCCGCACTCGCATCATAATCTAAAAATTGTGTACACGAGGGGTTAGCTCTCCACCGAGCCAATGAGGGGATGGGGATGCACAAACACACAATTCACATAGTCCAATGATGCATGCATATGTTAAGTAAATTTTCCACCTAACATCACAACTAAGTCAATGGTATATGCCATCGCGTGACAACTCGGGAGACACTGTGGGTCACTTAACTTATCGCCACAATGAAACCTCAATTGTCACCGGGACCTACGCCGATCGAAGCCTCAAGACCACTCAATGCGTGCACCCGATAACCAATACTACTACGATCGCCTCTCCCACCTCCACGTAATCCGGTGACGATTACCCAACACCTAAACCCCGTTGGTAAGGGTCGTAGCATAAGGGTGTAAAATCCTAGCCAGCGCTACACGCAAGTCCTATCGTCCCGAGAGGTAATCCCGGCGCATCAACTTTTCATCCGGTTTAGCGCCCGTTACACAAGACGGCACGGCGCATACAGCTTCAACATGACATTCAACATAATTTCTTCATAAATATATATATTATCCGGAGTTTCAGACCGGCACCCACCAAGCACCGAGACCCATCAAAGTAAAGCATCTCCAATTAACATCATAACATTCATATATAAAAGTATGCAATATGCGCAAGCATGCTTAATAATTTATAATGATGACATAATATACAATGCAATAATAATATCAAGCCCAAACAACCAAACCCACTCACAATATGTGTTATGCCCCGATGTTATGAGTTGTCGCCGAAATCAAGTAACACGTCACAAGATGAAAACTTTAAACCTAAACAAAGAGTGAAAACAGGGTTAATTAAGTAAAGGGACGGATCCCCAAAAGGTCTCCCATAAACACTTAAGTATGAGGTTCCAAACAAAGTGGTTGCAGGAGTGGTTTCATGCCCAAATTTCGCAACCACATGTAAATCCTAGGAAACCGGGGTTCGGGACGCTTTAGTCAAGGTCGGATGCGGATGTGGTTTTAAAATCGAACCGAGTGTAAATCCGACCTTCACAGGGGCTCGGACAATTTTGGTCAAGGTCGGATGCGGATGTGGTTTCGTAAAATCGAAACCGAGTGTAAATCCGACCTTCACGTAATCCTTCTCGGAAGGTAATTTCGTGGTGGTTTCTTGCAGTGTCCGAAACCACATGTAAATCCTAGCTAACCAGGGGCTTAGGATAGTTTTAGTCAAGGTCGGTTGCGGTGTGGTTTTAAAAATCGAATCCGAGTGTAAAACCACATGCCTGCAGAACCGAAAATGAAGGGTTTCTCACTAGGGATTCATTTTCCAAGGGGTTTAAAGGTAGGGAGGCTTCAAGAAAGCTTCCTCCTAGGTCCATTAGGATTCTAAGACCTCATTAGGTCCATGTAATCCCATGGATTTAAGAGAAAACAAAGAGAACCTAAATTAGGACATAATATGGTAGAAACCTTAAATTTCTTAAATGGAAAGAGATTACTTAGGCTTCGGGCTTGTAATGGAGTGAAATAACTCCACCATAGTCTAGGTTTAGAGGTTCCATCGATTCCTTGGGTTCCAAGAGAACCCTAGGTCGAATTTCTCCCATTTCCCAAACCCCAAAACCCAAAATAGAAGAAAAGAGATGGGATTGAATGGCTTACCCACCCCAAGGTAGAAGGCTCCATGTTGAGGCTCCAAGAAGTGCTCTTCCAACCTCCAACCAAGTTTCTCCACCCTTCTTCCTCCTTCTCTCCTTCCTTCTTCCTTCTTTCTTTCTTTCTTCTTTCTTCTTTCTCCTTTCTCTCCTCTTTCTCTCCTCCACGATTTAGGTTAGATGGGAGAAGAAATGAAATGAATGCTTCTCCCCCTTTGTCTTATTTAAAGAAAATGGACCTGGATCCTCTAAGTTAAATGGGTCAAATAGCTAAATGGATAGTTTAAGTTAAATGGGTCACCCAAGTTAAATGGGTACTCTAAGTTAGATGGGTCAAATAGAGTCAAATGGGCCTCTTAACTAAATGGGCCTGCCCACAGATTTCAAATAGAAAAGAACCCACTTGGGGATGGGTCCATCCACCATGGGATTATAAGCCCATCACACGCTCCCTTAAATAAGTGGGACCCACAAATGGAATATTCCCAACTCAACTAAAATAGCCCGGGCTGTCCAAATCTTGACCCGTACTTCGAGGGCATCAAGAGAAAGGGTAAATAAATAACCTTAAGGGCTAGAACTTACTTCTCCATTGCCATGGTGTGTCAATGGTAAGCCCGTATCATGGTCAATAATTTGTAACTGGGTTTGACCACCAGTGAGAACAGCTCACCAGCATACGTGGCAGTGATAACCACATGTCACGGGGAAAAATAAAAATTAATTATGATCCGGGGTGCGGGTATAACACCTATAGTAAGTTGAGATTTAAATTTCTGTTTTTAGTTTCCTTCCCTCCCCCATTCGATCCCTCTTGTTTTTCTATTTGAATTTCCAAAACCCTAGATCATCTAGGCATTATCCAGCCATCATCCTACCTCTGTTTTACACCAAAATCAGAGCACAGCCTTCCCATACCATCTCCCCCACTCGACCAGACTGCTGCCCATTCTGTCTAGCCAAACCCTAAAACAGCCCCTAATCAGCCCTAAACAGCAGGCTTGACCAAAGCTTGATTCCAATTGGCTCCTAGTAGGATTATCACCTATTCTAGGACTACATTAAATTGGTATCAGAGCTATGGCGGAGGGAAGCTCCAACCAAGCCTTGAAAGACCCACCTCCCTTCGTTTTCAAGACCCGAGTTCGTCTACCCAATGGGAGCACAGCCATCTTAGTTGTTGATGAGAGGAGACGTAACAACATTATTTCACAATCCGTGGTGGATATGTTGTCCCAATCAGGAGAGATTTGCATCGAGCCTACAGGTAAAGTCTGTGTTGAATTTGGGTGTTCTTCATATCATGATGGTGCTTGGTGTAAGCCGGTACCATCTCCAAGGATCTTTATTGCAGTAGGTTGCAATTGGTTGGACGAGCGACAAGGTTGGATTGAACCGGAAAACAACTTGTGTGTCCTTCCTGATCGACAGCGTCTATACCATTTGTTTGCTCTAAAAGGATTACAACCAAAGGTGACCACATCGACTGTACAGCCACAAGGACTGCCGAACATGTCAACTCAAATGCAAGTGACATCGACTGTGTTTGAAGTTTCACCTATGGCAGATGCACCAACAAAAGATTCTACTAAAGCGGTTTGTGTTGAAGAGATTCAAGAACCTATAGCTAAAGAAATTCAAGTAGACCAAGCTGCACCAGTAATTGAGATCATGGTTGAGAAGCTCAGCCATCAAATTGATGTGGAGGTCCAACACACAATGGTAGAAGAAACTACTGAAGAGGGCAAAGTAGACAAGGCTGAGGACATGGAAGATGAAGTGGTGATTGGCAACACTCCACAAGAAATCATCGACATCCAAGATGTTGTTCTTGAAGAGGTCGAGCACATAGAGTTTGTTATGCCACTATGGTTCTTTGAAGAGAACGCTCCATGCATTGAAGACTTTATCCCCAATGTTCCCGCTTCACCGAAATTCTGTTTGGGGATGGTCAAAGCTGTTGATCACATGTTGATTCTCCCTCATCACTACAAAATTCGAGGACAAATTTTTTCAAGTTGGGGAGAGTTGATGCAGATTCATCATCAAATAGGGCTTGTTTCATTGGGAATAAGTGTAGGGTTGGGATATATATATGTTGGGCCTTTGTTCCCAAGGGTTTTCTATGTATTAGGCCACTTTAGTGGGCCTGAAATAGGGGTATATAGGCTGCATACGGGATTAGCCCAATACTTAGTTTTTATTTTGTGTTTTTAATTGAACCGGTTTAAATTGGTTGCATCCAATTGGTTCAATTGGTCTAATTTAAGTGAAGTGATCCTATTGGCTAAGAGGTTCTTATATCCTATTGGCTACTAGGGAATCTTCTTTATTTTAAGTAGTTTAAGTTGTTTCAAGTCATTAGGACTCTATTTTGAGTCTATTTGACTTCCTAGTTAGTTTAAGTTGCCTAATAGGTTAGGGATAAGGTTAGGCCATTCCTTTTTAGTGTCTAAGTCTATTTTTGAGTCTTCTATATAAGTTTGTAAGGGAGGCTAGCATGGTACACGAATTTAATTAATGAAAAAAGCTTTTGTTTGCTGCCATAGCTGCTGCTCTGCTCTGTTGAGTGAACCTTGTGAGTAATATCAAGGCTACCTTGTGGGTAATATCAAGGTGAAGGGATTGGTGGACTCCGATCGACTCCTTGCATCTTGTAGATCGGGAGGTCCTTCTTCTAGTTCTTCAAAGCTGCTACCATTGAAGTCCATCTCTCTTTCAGCAGTTCTCCACCACTCACGTGCAGCTCCGACAAGCTTAGCACGAATTAACTTCATTTTCCCTTCTTCAGATAGATCATACCAATTGAAATAGTCTTCTATTGCAGCAAGCCAATCATAAAACACTTGAGGGTCAGAATTACCATCGAATTCTTTCAGCTCAAGCTTCACCTTCTGGTTACCTGTATGTCGTCGATTAGTACCTTGGTCTCCAGTGAAGTAGGACCTCATATACTCTTCAAAAGTGGGCTGCCGACCTCTGTCTCTATAGCCTCGGTGGTGATCTCTGTGTTCCCAAGAAGGCTCACGGGCATATCTAGGTCCGTCCCGACGATCTCTATAGTAGTCTCTATCATCCCTGTCATCTTGGTCAGTCCTAAATCTGTCCCTGTGACCTATATGTCCATCTCTATAACCCCTGTAGTCATCTCTAGGGCTCCCATCTCTGTCAGGCAGCCTCTGTATCACAGAATGGGGTTGGTACCTGTCCTCTTCTATGGGCAAGTTGCTGTCCCTATCACGAGGGATTCTCTGTCCTTCCAAGTGTTGCAATCTAGTCATGATTGCATCATTTGTAGCCTTCTGATCTGCTGTAAACTTGCGGAACATCTCTAACATGGCTGCCATAGGGTTGGCTGGTTGTGGCAGCACCGGGTTGCCATGCTCGTCCATGGCTCTGATACCAAAATAATGTAGTCCTAGGTAGGTAGGAGACCTACTAGGAGCCAGACAACAAGATCAATCGCAAAAGGGGTTGCTGGTTCGAATGGACAGCACTAGGATTTAGGTTAATTCTAGGGTTTAGGATGGGAATTTGGGAATGGGTCTTATATGGCTTTAATATGCAGGTCTAGGGGGTTATTATGGGATAAAAATAATTGGATTTGGGACGGTTTTAAAATTCTGCAATTCTGGACAGAATTGAGTTGCAGGTTTTGGGTTTAATGGAGTGGAGGAATGAAGGGGATATAGTGGGGATTATGGACTGGGTTTAAGGTCGAGTGTAGGGAGAGGTGTGGGGGATATAGGCTGGAAGTATGGTTCGAAATTGATGGCCAGATCTGTAGTTATAAGGGAGTCCTAGTTGAAGTAGGAGTTGCAGGTTTAATGGAGATTAGGGTTTGATGGATGGAAGGGGACTGTGGATTAGGTCTAAGGGAAGATGAAGGATGATAGAAGAAGGTTTAAAATAAGAAAACAGGTTCAAAGTCACTGTATTGCAGAACAATGGCAGCAACTTGATGATTTGAAAGAGCCTCCCGATCTTCACAATGCAAGGAGTCGCAGGAGTCCACCTACCCTTTACCACCTTGAGATCCACAAGGATATACACTCACAAAGAGCAGCAGCAATGGCAGCAAGCATGAAGCTAATTTTTATTAATCAAATTCGTATCTAATGTTGGCCTCTCTTACAAACTTATATAGAAGACTCAAAAATAGACTTAGACACTAAAAAGGAATGGCCTAACCCTATCCCTAACCTTTTAGGTAACTTAAACTGACTAGGAAACTAGAATACTAAAGGAAATAGACTCAAAACATGGCTGGACTTATAGAGTCCTAATCCAGCCCAACTTACGTGACATGACCAATTAAGTTGGCACATGACCACTTAACCAAGTCACATGATCACTTAAATTGAACCAATTGGATGCAACCAATTTGAACTGGTTCAATTAAAAAACATAAAAATAAACTAAGTATTGGGCTAATCCCGTATGCAACCTATATACCCATATTTTAGGCCCATAAAAGTGGCCTATTACATTAGAAACCCATGGGATCAAAGGCCCAACATGTTTGTAACCCAACCCTAGACTTATTCCCAATGAAACAAGCCATATTTGGTGATGAATCTGCATCAACTCTCCCCAACTTGAAAAAATTCGTACTCGAATTTTGTAGTGATGAGGGGGAATCAACATGTGATCAGCAACTTTGATCATCCCCAAACAGAATTCCGGTGAAGCAGGAATATTGGGGATAAAATCTCCAAGGCGTGGAGCTTTCTCTTCGAAGAACCATGGTGGCATAACAAACTCTATGTGTTCGTTTTCTGAATCAGCAGCAAATATGAATGTCCTGTCCATAGAGTCTTCAGTGTTAGCAATCTTCGCATCTAATACTTGAGACACAAGCTCCACCTCTTCAAAAACAGCATCTTGAATGCCAATAATTTCTTGTGGAGTGCTCTCAACCACCTCTTCATCTTCTGCTGTTTCATCTTTTTCTACTTTGGTTTCTTCGACATTGACGACTTCAGTAGGGTCTTCTACATGTTGACTATCCATCTTTGAAGCTATAGGGGCTGTCTCTTTCTTTTCATCACAATTCACTGCCACTTCAGCTTTATCTTCCATGTCTTCAACCTTGTATACTTTGCTCTCTTCAGTGTAGATAGTTTCTTCTACCGTTGTGCTTTGGACCTCCACATCAATTTGATTACTGAGCTTCTCAACCATGATCTCAACTATTGGTGCAGCTTGGCCTACTTGAATTTCTTTAGCTATAGGTTCTTGAATCTCCTCAACACAAACTGCCTTAGTAGAATCTTCTGTTGGTGCATACACCATTGGTGAAACTTCAAACACAGTCGATGCCACTTGCATTTGAGTTGATATGTTCGGCAGTCCCTGTGGCTGTACAATCGATGTAGTCACCTTTAGTTGTAACCCTTTTAGATTAAAACAATGGTATAGACGGTGTCGATCAGGTAGGACGCACGAGTTGTTTTCAGGTTCAATCCAACCTTGTCGCGTGTCCAACCAATCACCACCTACTGCAATAAAGCTCTTTGAATGTGGTACCGGCTGACACCAAACACCATCATGGTATGAAGAACATCCAAATTCAACAAAGACTTTACCTGTAGGCATGATGCAAATCTCTCCTGATTGGGGCAACATATCCACCACGGATTGTGAAATAATGTTGTTACGTCGCCTCTCATCAACAACTAATATGGTTGTGCTCCCATTGGGTAGACGAACTCGGGTCTTGAAAACGAAAGGAGGTGGGTCTTTCAAAGCTTGGTTGGAGCTTACCTCCGCCATAGCTCTGATACCAAATAATGTAGTCCTAGAATAGGTGATAATCCTACTAGGAGCCAATTGGAATCAAGCTTTGGTCAAGCCTGCTGTTTAGGGCTGATTAGGGGCTGTTTTAGGGCAAAATTAGGGTTTAAAGGATAAGAGGGATTTTAGGGTTTGGCTGGACAGAATGGGCAGCAAGTCTGGTCGAGTGGGGGAGATGGTTTGGGAAGGTTGTGCTCTGATTTTGGTGTAAAACAGAGGTAGGATGATGGCTGGATAATGCCTAGATGATCTAGGGTTTTGGAAATTCAAATAGAAAAACAAGAGGGATCGAATGGGGGAGGGAAGGAAACTAAAAACAGAAATTTAAATCTCAACTTACTATAGGATTCCACCGGCAGCAAGTTAAGGGATGAAGGATGAAATCACCTTCGAAGAGAGACCTTCCCAGTTGTCACGGCGTAAGGAGTCGCAGGATTCCACCCACCCTTCCACCTTGATAACCCACAAGGATGCACACACAAAGAGCAGCAGCAATGGCAGCAAGCATGAAGCTAATTTTTATTAATCAAATTCGTATCTAATGTTGGCCTCCCTTACAAACTTATATAGAAGACTCAAAAATAGACTTAGACACTAAAAAGGAATGGCCTAACCCTATCCCTAACCTATTAGGTAACTTAAACTGATTAGGAAACTAGAATACTAAAGGAAATAGACTCAAAACATGGCTGGACTTATAGAGTCCTAATCCAGCCCAACTTATGTGACATGACCAATTAAGTTGTCACATGACCACTTAACCAAGTCACATGATCACTTAAATTGAACCAATTGGATGCAACCAATTTGAACTGGTTCAATTAAAAAACATAAAAATAAACTAAGTATTGGGCTAATCCCGTATGCAACCTATATACCCATATTTTAGGCCCATAAAAGTGGCCTATTACATTAGAAACCCATGGGATCAAAGGCCCAACATGTTTGTAACCCAACCCTAGACTTATTCCCAATGAAACAAGCCATATTTGGTGATGAATCTGCATCAGTTCCAGATAGAAATGATTAAGAGTTTTTCTTTATATATGTATAAGCATTCCAATGATTAGATTGGATTGAATGAATAAAAGAGTTTAGTTTTGAGTAATGGTCTGGTGTGCCAAGGCATGGGCCTGCTGGCTGTGTGTGCTCCCTTTGATGCAGATCAAAAGAATGATCTGCTATGGTAGGCTCAAGAGAGAGAATAAGACATGAAAGAGAAGGTATAATGTGAACAGTAGTTTTAGAAGAGGAGAGAAAAGAGAGAGGAAACCCCACATTGTTGGGAAGAGAGAGGAGAGAGGCATAACTAATTAACTAACTAAATACTATTCCATTCATTAAAATTGTGGAGCAGGCTATGCCTTTCACATATTTAAATAAAAATGTAAAACATAAACAAAATAGGACTGGGAAACACTAGTCCAGTGCTGACTAGGAATATTAATAAAATAAAAGAAACGGACTTTTACCATGTCTGGACATGTCCCAACCTGCGTGAACAACTAAAACATAAATAAACAAATAATAAAAACCCAAATAAGAACCCTTATGACAGGAACTTGGTGATAAGATTCCTAATTTTCAGGAACAGCAAGCTTCATAAATCTTCTAAACGGTGCCCCACATCTTACTGGGGATAAGATTCCTGGAATGACCAGTTTTCATAATCGTAGTTGTGTAGAAGAATCTAAATGCGCCCCATGATAGACTGATAGAGTTTCCTGATAAGATTAGAAAACTGAGATCTGTTCTGGTCAGATTCATTGAATCTGGACATTAAAAATAATAGTCAGTTGGAACAAGTTTGAACTGAACCGTGATTACGCTCCTGCATTACCCTTTTCCTCACTTTCCCTGCTCGATTCAGTCCTGGTTCTCCTCAGGTTTGATTACCATCCTTTGCTTTCTGTTTCGTCCTTATTTTTTTCCCTTGGATTTCTGCTGCAATCATTCTTTGAAGTGGGTCACTCTATCTCCTGTTTTGGGTGGTAATCTGAGAAAAGGGAAGATAGTTGAAATGTCCCTCATCCTTGGACCATTCCGCTACAGATTTGGAGGAGTGTTCACAAACAGAGGAGCGAGTTACCTTGCTGAGTTTCAGATCGAAACAAAAAGGGGGGTTGTGAGATCAAGGCCAGCAATCAAGGTTGGTTCCATATCCTCTGCTGGGTTTGATTTCAGACTTTGAACCCTCTCTCCACTTGCTGTTTGGGGCACTTGTTATGTGGAGTCCATAGATCTTCCAGTTTGAGACCTCCCCCTAAAATCCCAAGTCGATCAAACTCTTGTGGAGTGAGTTCCCTCACTCGAAAGGACTATCTATTTTCTTTAATTAGTAGTTTCAATCTTATCCCTTCCCTCCTTATCTACCTTAGTAACCCTTTAAATTCTGGTTATTTACAAAATCACCATTTCCCTTTAACACATGGTTTTCTATTGATTGGTGGGCCCATATTAGAGCCGAGTTGGGAGTAGCTCTGATACATGATAAGCTACGAGAAAGTTGTTTGAGGTGGCATGATCATGTTCAATGGAGGCCTTGAGATGCTCCAGTCTAGAGGAGTGATTTGATTCAGATGGAAGAAGCTAAAAGAGCCAGGTATAGGCCTAAAATAACCATACGAGAAGTGGTGAGGAAAGACATGCATTACCTTAGGCCTCGTTTCATGTATGACTTCAAATAGAGCTGATTGGAAAATAAGGATCCATGTAGCCGATCCCATTTAATTGGGATGAGGCTATGTTGTTGTTGTTGGTGGTGGTGGGCCCGGCCCATAAGCGATCCAAGTTGGGTGTTTGGGACCTTGGATGCATTATATTACCTTTTGTGCTTTGGATATTCTCTTGCAAGGCCAGGCTTTTCTTGTCATGTGGCAGACTTGGGTAGGCAAGAGTGGGTCCATGTGAGCCCGACACCGATCTCATTGGTCAAATTTCAGCCGGAAACTAGCATGGAAAGTAGTTATGTTCACTTTGGATTCCTTTTTTAATACATTGCCACTAGTTCTGGGCTGAAACTTGACTAATGAGATGGGCTTGAGCTACCTACTCTATCACAGGACCTACCACCATGGTTGCTAATGTGGCAACACATAATGCATACCAAATGATGAATATTCATTACAACGATCATGATTACTCTCTCGAGAATTTCCGATCTTCCACTAAGAAAGGTACCATTACGACCAGGTCTCTGGGCTCCTACTGCTTGGGAGATTTTCTCTTCATCCGGGGGGCATCTACATATGGTGAGCTACAACGATAGTTAAAGAGACTGACATAGCTAGGTTAAGAGATAATTGAGCATGCCATGACAATGTTAGGATCTCATACAGGCCTTTATGACTTTGGCCTCTGTCGACTTACAGTGACCGGCACTGAGTTACTTACAGATTCTTTTTATTATAAGAAATTTCATGGAAAAAAAACTCCAAACCACAGTTCTATTATTGCTGAGAATTAACTCATCTCCCCCCTCCTTTTTAATGAAGAGAAAATCTTGTTGTAACCAAGCTTGGTGAAAAAAAGTTGTAACCTTGACTTCCCCCCCCCCCCTTTTAGTATAACATACATTTTTTTCCAATTAGGGTAAATGTCATTTCACTTGTCAACTTGAAATGCGTGCAAGAAATGACAGCTCTTAATAGTGACAATGGTAAAAAATCCATTTTGCCCTAGCTTTTTTGGAAGGGTCAAAACCTGATTTGATAAGCAACCCTAATTAAAGATGACATCCTGTCTTGAGTGGTTAGACCTAAAATAATCTGAGTTGCATCTTCTCAGAGAGGGCTTTGTGCCCATTTTGGAACCTATGTGGCAACCCTTCTCTGCTAAAATAAATTCTTTAATGCTCCTGCATAGATGTGACAGCAGTTGATCAAATTGGTGTTGAGGGGAAAAACAGAGATACAACTGATGGATTACCACTTTTGCCCTAGCTTTTTTGGAAGGCTCTGTATCATGAACTTCGCATTGCAATCAAATGTCTCTCTTAGTGACCTCATATCTCATGACAGTAGATGGCAAGGACTTGGACACGAAATTTCATGAGATTGAATTGTTGCTTCAAGTTGATTTAATAAATTGTGAGGGGTTAATCCAAGATCTTCATGGGTTTTCTTTTTCTCACCCACCCCTTTTTAATGGCAGTCACCTTAAATTGCATTTCGTTGAGATAGATCTTTATTGAGGCAGAGCCCCATCTTCTTGCCTGGGAATCTGGGATATACAAAAATACAAATATGTTATTTAATAATAATGTGGGTCCTTGTTGAGCATCAGCTTTTATTGCTGTCTTGTTTGTATACCTTGCTTACTGTGATAACAAGTTATTGACTGCTTTGTTTTTATCTGTATGCTTACAAGTTATATCATGTTCATCTCCCTTGGATACTGGAGCAATTGGTTGCCATCGGTTGTCTTTGGCCACGAATAGCATATGCATTGAATCTTGTGGAGGGTTCCTTCCTAATTGTTTTCTTTTTCAAAACTGCAGGGAAATTGCAAAGCATCTCTCACTTCCACCAGTGAAGCTCCACTGTAGTATGCTCGCAGAGGATGCTATCAAGGCAGCTGTTAAAGATTATGAAGCAAAGCGAGCCAAGCCAGAAGCAAATGCTGCAGCTGCACCTACTGAGAAGGTTGCCAATGCGTAATGAACTGTTAAGTATGCTATCACATATTAAGAAGCGGATAAGGATTTGTCTGTCTAGTCTAGGATGTCATAATAATATATTATGATATTTGAACCTTGGTCTACTCCCAGACAGCCTTGCCTGTCTTCCCCAGGCTCGGCTCCCTTTGTATATTGGCATGCTTTTGCTACAAGCTTTACAACCTTTGTTCATAAGACTTTGTACTAAACTTTCTATGTTCAGTTGGGTGTGAAATTTGTCTCAATACTTGTAGAGTACTACTGATTTCTCTGGTATTGAGAATTTCTTTTCTTTATTATCCCATTATGAAATAGGCAGGCACTTATGATACCTTGTTATGACTTATGACCACCCATGTTGGCATGGTACTGTTCCCCATGCATTATAAATGAATCGAGCATCCATCAGCTTCTCTTCAGCCATGAGTCGAAAAGGCAAGTTTTATGGACTTTGGGGAGAGAACTTGGATACAAGTTTCTTGTAGTCCTAGACAAAAACAGCACTACAGCAGAAGAGCAGAACCTTGATGATCCGTGCTTGAACATATGACCAAGGCCAGGGTTCCAGGTGGTTACATGAGACGAGTTGAGAGTGTCATATTTTCCCCTTTCCATCAGTTATCAAATAAATCTGAAATCTCCCATACAAAACTATATAGCATTTATTCTTTCCTTTTCCTCCCAAGAAGATTGATCTCATCTCTTTTTCCTCCCTTCTCATCGATCTGATATCTTCTCTTAACAATGCATTTGCTTCCTCTATCCTAGATCTAATCACAAGTTCGATTATTGAACTTGCTTGGATCTGAGATCCTTAATCTGAATTTCAGATTACATTAATAGAGCTTTAGTTTCAATAGCTATACTAGTAGTACTTTCTGTTTTTGTCTAAACAGAGTCCTCTTGCTTGATTCCATCTTTCGCTGCTTTGTAGAGTAGTTGGAGGGAATGACCACTCTCTACATATGCCAAAACTGCAAAGTCAATTACTGAATCTAATTAAGAAAGTTCAAGAGGAGATAAAAACACTTGCATCACATTTGAGCTAAATTGTCTATGAAATAACATGAAATCTATCAGAAGGGAGAAGAGAAGACATCATGCATGAACCAAAACTGATAAATGCAACTACTAGACCAACATTGCAATCGAAAGCATTTGATTATGGTAAAGATAATAGGATCACGAACTAAAACCATCATACCGTTACCTCAAACCATTAACCAAAGAAATTGAAATTGAATTTGTGTAATCGAAACCTCCGGAGAGATGGGCATCATCATCATCATCATCATCATTTCCCATAAATTTGTAGTGAGGGAGGCCTAATCTCAAAATAAGAAGGGGAGAAGAAGAAGAAGAAGAAGAGAAAGAATCACGAAGAAAGATGGAGATGAATCGAGGGGGAATAGGAAAGAGGCATTGTTCAAACGGAGAGTGATGAGGAGAAAGATTTCTGTTGGGATTAAATCTAACATTGCAAAAAAAGAAAGGGAAAGAAATTTAAGGAATAAAGATTTGAAGATCTCTGTAAGCCTCCTTTTCTTAAATCTTTTATATAACACTACTTCCCATAAATATATATTAGATTCTTTGTTTTTCTTGTTTTATTTGAAAAGATGCGAAAGAACAGAAAAGAGAGGAGGAGAAGCTGTTTGGATTAGGCCACTCCTGCCTACAAATTCATGGAACAAGGACGATACCTTCCTCTTCTCACAACTTCGCATCAAAAAAATTACAGTAATTTTGTACTACTACTGTGTCTGTGAAGGGGTGAAGCCCCATTACTATTTATTGGTGAACTATTTCTGGTCGCGTGGTTCCCACGCCAAAACACAGGAACCAGCTGTGTTTGATATTGACGGCTAGGGTGGGCCTCCACACTTCTCGCTATTTCAAAATTTTTAAACAGTTGACCAGTTCGGGCTCTTCTTAAACAACAACAATAACTCCCCCCCCCCCAATGCCAAGATTCCCTTTCTATTTGTGTTTTCTACCGTTTCGGGGTGATTCTAGGGTTCTTCAGATCGATTCCAATCCGATCAAAATCGGTAGAAATCAATTCCATCACCGATTCCTTATTTTAAAACTCTACTCGGACTACAGTCTCCAGAGTTTCCAAACTCGATGTACAAAGTGAACTAGCGAGAAGATACAAACGAATAAGTATACCTATTCAAATTATACCTTTACCATTGATTGCCAAATCAGTTTTCCATTTGGCATATTAGGTGGTCAGTGCAAGAAAATTTCCATGGGTGACTCCAACCATGGAATCTTAATCCAATTAGAGGTAAATTTTTAAGTTGAGTAGACAACACTTTATGGAATCTTGATCCAATTATTTTTTGCGGAAAATATATATATATATACTTTTCCCATCAACTGTTAGTTCAAGCATACATAATTCGTTTAGTCAAATGTATCATGAGAAGACGAAGCACATTAGTTAGGGCTGCAACAGGGTCAAGTTGTGCCGGGCCTTTTAAAACCCTAGCCCAACTCAAAGCCTCCTTAGTTGGACCCAGGCCTGACTCGGCCCTGACTCAAGGCCAGAAAAATCCAACCCTGACCCGTCCTCAAGATCGGGCCAGGCTGACCTTGATTGGCCTTGACCATGGGGGAGAAGTTTTGTCAGGTCTGTGATGGTAGTGGAGGGTTTGGAGGAGTATTTCCTTGTTTTATTGTCTTGTTGTGTAAGCAAGAGAAAGAAGTGGGATTTGGGCATTCTCATGTTAGGGTTTTCTTAGGGAGAGTTCTTGCTATGACCTTTGGGTGTTCTTGGGAGATCTCTATTAATGTATTTTTCTTCCATCACATAGTGAATCATCTTCAGCTTTGCCTATGAATGTAGCACATCAAATTGATGTATGAACCACGTTAAATATCTGTATCATCCTTGCTTAAATCTGTTTTGCTTCTTCATGTTTCTTGATATTTGCATTAACACAAGCAGTAGCAAGCCATATTAGAATGAATTGTAATATGTTTTACATTACTTTTCAACCAAATCACCCAAATCATTTTTGGGTTTATCTTTGTTAAAATGTTTTACATTACTTTCCATCATTTTACACACAACCAATTAGCTTTGGCTATAAAATACAATCTCCAAGTGTTCCCTGTCATATTGTCATTGTAGTGAAGAGATTCCTTAGTTTTGCAATATTAACAGATAAGGATTGAATCATTCTAGTGTGGCATTTGTCGACATTTTAATGACGTACAGGTTTGAGGTGGTGAAGGGAGAATGCAACAGTAGGGAAGTAGTGATGAACTGCCACCATAGCCAAATCTGAAACTCATACTTATTCAAAAATGGTTCCATCTTTTTAGGTACAGTGATTATAGAATGTGCCACATGCCCTTATCTAGATCTGATCAGTCCAAGTGATTCTCATCTCTTCTATATGAGAAAGCAGCAGAGATGAGATATGGATATGGAGAACTGATGAAGCCAAAAACTTTTGGGACACGTAGAAGAAAACCTTGGAGATTGATGGCCAAATGATGATCACCCACCACTAAGGCCAAGGCTGAGTACGTTAGGGAAGGAACGTAACACTTGGGAAATGTAGAAGCAATGGATTTTGATTTTGGAATGGAGAGAAGAAAGGGACATTTAAGTGTTTGTATATATCTGTTTCTCTTTTCTTCCAAAATGAGCTTCTCCCACCTCGTTCGGACCCACTTAGTCTCTCTTTCTCTTTCTCTTTCTCTCAGAGCTGTCCAAAAGGAAAGAGGCCATGATCCCCCAAGAGCTACGGCAGCAATTCTCTTCTCTCAATTCTAAACTTGTTTTGGTCCACACACGATATTCAAAAGATCCAAACATGACAACAAAATCGTCTTTTGTTTCATTCATTCCTTCTCTCTGTTACTTTCCTTTATTATGAAATCTTCTTTTTCGAAAATTTCCTTCTGAAATTCCTGTATTTCGCAACTCTTAGTTTGTTCTTATTTCTCAACTCACCTCGTTTGGCGTGGCAGATTGACATTGACATCGCAGGACCACCACCACGACCACCACCACGTAAGACTACCACGTAAAAGAAAATTGTAAGTTGATAAATGGTTAATTGCAGATAAGAGATTCTCCCATCCTTAGTTGGCATGTTCACAACTCGCCATATCTATCCCACTAGTTGGTATGTGATAGTGCGCCACGTGTCAGTACATTATTGGGGGAATTTCAATCACTTCCATACTCACCCGATGTCCACTCAAAGTCCCCTTGTTGAGTTGAGCTTCTTTTCTGGTTTCCAGAGAAAACAACAATGTTCCACTTTTCCATTTTCCCTTGTATTTTAAAATTTCCTAATTGCCCTTCTGTCCATGTATCCCAATCCACCCTAACCGGCTGCCCACATCACCCCTGCTCCTAGGGATGTAAACGGATAGGATGTGATCGGATCCGGATATCACCTGACTAGATACTGATAATCCTAATTGGATACGAATGCAAATATAATTTGAATTTTTGATTATTCGTTTACATCACTGACTTTTCTCCCTCAACTGATATGATTTACTGACAATCCATGTCTCTAAGTTGTTTCAGTTATTTTCCTATCTTTAGAATTTGTTGAATTTTTAAGAACCCTCAATATCATTAGATTTTTAATTTTTTTTATTATTAGTGGATATCTATTCGAATCGGATAGATTTTGTTCAGGATTATCCGAATTCAGATCCGGATTCCCTTTGATGAATACAAATACCCCTAAATGAATACGGATATGAATCGAATTTGGATTTTTGACTACCCATTTACATCCCTACCTGCTCCCCACCTTCCTCAACCTTGCCCTCCTTGCCCCATCCCCTCTCTACAAATCCCTCCCACCCCTCTCCTCCCATGGGTATCCCCCTCCTATAACTAGGCTTTCAAAATGCAAAATCCGGAACGAAATCAATCTATGGCAATTTCGATTCGGATCGGACACAACCCCGACCCACCATCACCCCTAGGGGTGTCAACTGGTCGGGCAATCGGGTTCCGTGGGGCCTGTCGGGTTGGGTTTTAACCGAGCGCCCAATCGGACAGACCCAAAAGCTTGGGCCATGAAGCACACTCATTGCATAAAGTCCCCCAACCTTGGATCATGGTCTCATACAATCGGTGTACAAACAATCCGATCTAATATTATTTTATGGTGTCAAACCCCAAAACCCGAGTTTCAAGGTGCAGATCAAGACCCTTTCTAAGGTTAAAAGCTCAGTAATTGTACACTACCCGACTGATATGAGACTAAACTATTCTCTCATTTTGACTATAGGGTGCATTCATTATCATATTCTTGTTGATGGTTGTAAGATTAATTAACGACCAACATAAAGCTTACTATATCTTCATGGTCTTCAGTTCAGACAACGATTTCTTGGGGTACAGGGAGATGCAGGGTCTAATTAACTTGGATCTGAATCGGCCAAACATGAGAAATCTAAGGTCTGTTGTGTACAAAATTGACCCGAACCAGATCGAGAAGAATTGAGATCCGAAATTCAATCCGATTCTTAAAACCCTGGAACCATGGGTATATTCTTGTGACTCTTTAGGTTTAGAGGACCCGTCTCTTCCTCTCAAATAAGAGATTTGGAGGAAAGACAGTGACGCCCACTTGACCCCAACCCTCCTTAATTACCACACATTACCATAGAGAAAAAAAAAAAAAATTTGGAAACAATTAAAAATAAGGCTAGATGGAATCTCAACCGTCCATTTTGATGATAAGGCACGATATTCATACGTTTCATCTATTAAAAATACCCTCAGAAAGCTTAAATTGAGTTTCATTTTGGTCTCATTTGGCCTCCATGTGACCCTCATTTGAGGTTTATTTAAAGGATCCAAGGCTACCATTCTGGAGCTCAGGAAACAAGTGCTGCTTACTTCACTTCCCCAACTCCTACTTATTACCGGACTTGAACTACCGGCGGCAATTACTATGGCTCCACCGGAAATCCCCGTCAACGGCATCTTTTCGGGTTCCGCAAAGGTCACGACACCTAACACAGGTTACTCCAAGAGGGCTTACGTGACATTCCTAGCCGGTAATGGTGATTATGTAAAAGGAGTGGTGGGATTAGTAAAGGGTTTACGTAAGGTGAATAGTGCTTACCCTTTAGTGGTGGCGATATTGCCTGACGTGCCGGAGGAACACCGTGAGATCTTGAAGTCTCAAGGCTGCATCGTTCGTGAAATCGAACCTATCTACCCACCTGAGAATCAAACACAATTCGCTCATGCCTATTATGTAATTAACTACTCCAAGCTCCAAATATGGAAGGTAAGTCAATATTAATCGACGTGTATATGTCTGCATGGTTCATTGAGGCATTGATCAAACAGTTGATGTGAATTTGTTTTTTTTTTTAAATGTTGGAATTATTATTATTATTACAGTTTGAAGGGTATAGTAAGATGGTTTACCTAGATGCTGATATCCAAGTGTTTGAGAATATCGATCATCTATTTGATTCACCGGACGGGTACTTCTACGCCGTGATGGACTGCTTCTGTGAGCCGGCATGGGGTAAGTCGCCGCAATACTCCATTGGGTATTGTCAACAATGCCCCGATAAGGTAAAATGGCCAGTTGAGATGGGTTCACCACCTTCCTTGTACTTCAATGCCGGGATGTTCGTGTTTGAGCCTAGCAGTTTGACTTGTGAATCGCTTCTTGAGACTCTCAAAGTCACAACACCCACCCTATTTGCAGAGCAAGTAAGTAATGGATTTTTTTCTTTAGGTCCTTGTCATTTATTTATTTTTTATTTTATTAGTGGATAAAAAATTTAGGGAGATAAAAACTCCTTAGTCGCGTGGTTCGTGTGCCTAAATTGTAGAACCAGGAAAATCCCACGTTGCCTGATAATATGCACTGGAATGAGCATATACGCTATGGTCTCTCTTACTTAAAATGACGTATTTTAAAGCTGTGAGGCTCATCTACCTAAGTGACAATATAGTGCCACAACCCGGCTCATGTAAAAAAAAAACCCATCCATGAAATTATTATTCACTAATTCTTAATTTGTATAAAATTCAGGATTTTTTGAACATGTTCTTCCAACACATGTACAAGCCCATCCCTCTGGTATACAATTTGATTCTAGCCATGCTCTGGCGCCACCCTGAGAATGTAGAGCTGGACAAAGTTAAGGTGGTCCACTACTGTGCGGCTGTGAGTATTGCTCTCTCTGGCTACCTCAGAACTCTCTCTAAAAATCTCCAAATCTCATATATATGAATCTTATTATTGACTTCCCTAATGTCTTTCTTGTCGTTAAAAACTAGGGTTCAAAGCCATGGAGGTTCACTGGCAAAGAAGCAAACATGGATAGAGAGGACATTAAGATGTTAGTGGCTAAATGGTGGGAAATTTACAATGATGAATCACTGGACTTCAAACCTGAGGGAGCAGAGACGACCTTCTCTAGGCCATCGATTATGGCAACCAGGCCTGACCCAGCTGAGATTCCCTACGTTCCACAACCTTCTGCTGCTTAAAAAGAAATTCTTAAAGAGAATGGGTTTAGAGTTTGTATAATCTTATCACCTGGAGGATGGATACTTTGATAGACCTAATTAAATGCATTTTCCATGTTACCTAGATGATGCATAATTGCATATGTAGTAAATAAATATCAAAATATGAGAGATAGACTTATCTTTGTCCACATGGTTCTTAAACTGTAATGTCATTGCAGTATAAATTAAAGAGCTTAAATAGAGAGAGGCTTGCTTATAGAAGAAGAAAATAAAAATTCAAAATTCAAAATTTGAAACCTCGGCGGACCGTTTCGCTTTTGAAATGCGCAAAAACAGCATAAAACGTATAATAACCCGTATAGAGCTCGTCGACATCTTCGATTTGATATGTATTTTCATCCATATCATTTAATTTCTCCGACCAGTTTGGGTGGACTTATGTTGGTCCAATGGGTTCAAGAACTCGTCCGATATTTCCTCTACATCAAAGACCAATCGCGAACTTGTATACACACCACTTTGTAGTCATTTGGAAACACAGTGGATCTGAGTTGTGCCACTAATCACTCTCCTTAAGGTCATAGATGCTCCCTATGATCAAACCTGATGAGGCAAATCAGCTTTCAAAATGAAACAGCCCCACATGCCTTTCTAGTAGTTGTTGCATTCACTTATTGGGATGTGTTGGGACCTACAAAGTTATACTCAATCAATAAATGTCGAACATTTAAAAAACTTGTAAAAATGGAATAATGGAGTGCAAGATCTAAAAAGGAAAGTGAATGTAAGAAAAAGATTATTCAAAATTAAGTGTGTTATATGTGTCTCGAACGTCCTCTATTTATAGAAGAGAGATGCCATTTGGATATACCTGTCCAAAGGGATTCACCATGTTGTCGTTACTAAAGAGAGTCTAAGAAAAGAATAAAAAAAAAAAAATTCAGGCTCCGTATGGTTGCAAGGGAAGTGGGAAAGGGAAATATTTACATTTTCTGTAAAATATATTTCACTTCTTAGAGAAATATTTACATTTTTCTTGTAACCAAACACAAAAAATAACTTTCCATATATAATATATTTCACTTTCTAAGGACAATGGGGTGGCTAGTGGTTTGTATTGTTCATATGTTCATGGCAAAGATCTACTTGTTCGATCTCTAACCAAAAAAATAAAAAGGGAAAAGGTTCTCAGAGCTGCTGCCAAGAGAGGGTTTGCTAGAATCCTCTTTCTTTTTCTCTCTTACATGAAATGACTTTGATGACCTACTCTATATGAAATTGTTCCATCGCATCTTATTGGTGCACTTCTCTATGCTGCTTAATCAGAGAACCCTCCCCCCAAATACTTGTTCTTACAGTTACCGTTCCTCTGACCCAAAATGATTCAAACTTTGCACATTCTTAGGAATTTGATCAAGTCCAAAGACTAGTGGACCAAGAATATAGCCAAGGCCCATCCCAAGCAATATGCGTTGGGCCTAGGGTTCAAGTTTCAAAGCCAATATACAAATGGGCCAGGCTTGAGACTCCTTCCCAGCCATGGTTGGAGGAGTCGGTACGTATCGGATCGGTCGGTTCAGTTGATTTGTATCAGAATCGGTGGAGACCGATATCAATTCTTGACCGATCATATATTGGTGGATCGGTATGGACAAAGGTAATTAAATATGTAAAAAAATTCAAATTTTCAAAGGAAACTTGGGTAAATCTGACCTATACATATTGGTATCGGCCAAGACTGATACCGATAACGATTACTAAAATCATGCTTCCAACCTGCTTGAACCAAGATTGGGTATGCATTGGACCCGGTTTCTCAAACCTACCAAACAAAGTCTTATATATCCCAACAAAAGGAACCGGACCTAGTTTCTCTTAACCCATAGTAAAGAAAGAATCACATATTGTACGGATCTGACTCTCTAATTGTTAAAGATGTCAATTGGTTCAGTTTTGGGAATTCGGTACGATTTCGATTCGATACAAAATACCAGTACTGAATTGACTCAGTATGGTTTTGATTTGGTATCAGATATGGTTCCTTATTCGGTAAAGATACAGTTCCTTAGTATGCACTATTTCAGTATTTTAATCCGGTTCATTATGAAATGGAGAACTCTGGATAAAGGCCACAAAGGCACAGATGCGGGGTGCCAAGAGTAAATTTTGCGAGTTTCATTATATATGTAAATGTGTATTTTGGGAACACAATAAGCAAAATTTTGTTTTTTTGGGGTCTATCCTACTCATGGTTCATAATCGCGGATCGGATCAGCTGATATCAGTCGGATCGGATCTATATCGATCATGATCAATCCCAAGATATGGTTGATCCTATCCAAGTTTCATGGAACGGTGGCTGGATCGGGTAAATATGTTTCCTTGTTATTCATCTGATCCTGAGTCTTTCAAGCCACGATTCACATATTTGGGAGCTTCAAATCCATGAAAAATAGTACTACCTAATAGTACTTAAAAGGCATTTAGCAGTAAAGGAACTTATGGTTAGGGACTTGGGGCTGAGACTTTAGCCCTAGGCTGCAACCCAAATGGCACCAAGTTGAGGTTATTGGTTTGGGGTCCCACTTATTAGGAAATGATTAATCATGGAAGGGTTCTCTAGAATGTTTAAGAAGTTGCCATTCCGGAAAATTATCTCCTTTAGTTCTTTGTCATCTCAGTTCCCCAGTTCCTCTAATAGGGGAGGTGGTGGATCCCACTCAGACAGAGTGTTCGAGTAGGGATAGGGTAATTAATCATTCCAGCCCCCTCTTATTAGAGGAATGGGAGACCTGAACCGGACAGAAAACTGCAAGAGATAAAGATCCGTATCATTCCAGCTATTTCAGCCACATTCTATTTATCAATTCTTGACTTGAAGCAGGAGTGCCTTAAGTCTTCATCCAGATAGAAGGAAAAGGACCCTTTAGAGGCATAGATAAGGGACTTAACAATAAAAATCAAGCACTTGGAGATAAAACTTGGAGGAGAAGACTCATTAAAAGCCACAAATCGAGTTATATGAAGGTGGTAATGCTGCCATATAACTTTTGCATAACATGACTGTTGAACAAATAAGGTCGCCAGCGTCACTCGCTCCTGCCGATGGTAATCCAATAAGGATTCCAACGGTACAAAGATGTTCTTTCCTTGTTATGCAAGATAATATTCTATCTATAGTAGGAGATAAATCAAAGGAGCAAAATCATAGGAATCTTGATGTATCAATTCTCTATTGTAATCCTCTATTTAAGAGTAACATAATCACCCCAAGAGTCTAAGAGGAACTGGGGTTTCCGATCGTGGATGTAGGCTTCAATGGCTGAACCACGTTATATTCTCTTGTTTGTGTGTGTGTGAGTTTGAAAACATGGTATCAGAGCGCTAATGGATCTGGGATCACTTTGTCAAAGTTGTGATCTTCATTGGTGTTACTGTTGCTGTGACCTTTGTTGGTGTCGTTGCTGGCGGTGTGATCTCTTCCCTATTGCTAGGCTATAATCTCTTGTTGTTCTTAAGGCTTCGTGTAGTTGCTTTGGTCGATTGCGTTGACGTTGCATCCTCTCGGTTGCTACTGGTTTCATTCCAGATAAGTTTTTTATTTTCTTTCATTATGACTAGTTCTAGTAATAATTCTGATATGGGAAAGTCTAGTGCACCTGATGCACACAATCGTCTTACGTCCATCATGTTAAATGGATTGAACTATCTCCCCTGGTCTCGGGCTGTGTCTATAGCCCTTGGAGGGAGATCAAAATTGGGGCATGTAAATGGCCAGATTGCTGCTCCTGCTGTTGATGATGCCAAATATACAGAATGGTTAGCATCTGATAATATGGTGATGTCTTGGTTATTTAACTCTATGGAATCTCAAATATATGAGATTTTTGCTTACTCTGAGACTGCTAAATCTCTTTGGGACTCTTTAAAAGACATGTATGGCCAGGCTGATAATGCAGCCCGTATTTTTGAATTACAACAAGAGCTGTCTCATATTAAGCAGGCTTCGACTCAAACCTTTACCGAACATTTGGGTATTCTGAAAAGAAAATGGGATGAATTTCGGCAGTATAGACCACATGCCCAGTCTGTAGATATTTATGTCCAACGTGAAGAGCAAGACAAAATATTTCAATTACTTGCTAGTATTGGATCTGACTATGAAGATCTTAAAAGACAAATTTTGATGAGCCCTACCCTTCCAAATTTCTCTACTGTGTGTGCTACTATACAAAGAGAAGAAACCAGGCGTAGGGTGATGCAAGCTAAACCTAAATTGGGGGGAGAAATTATTGAAAATTCTGCCCATGTTGCCAACTCAAATGCAAAAAATCAAACTGAAATTGGAGGGCGTCCTCAATCTACTAGAGGCAGGGGGAGAGGTCGTGGATCTCGTACTATTTTTCATTGTGATCACTGTAACAGAGACGGTCATTCCAAAGACCGATGTTGGATTCTTTTTCGTCACTTAAAGGTCAACAAAGATATCAAAATGGCTGCTCAAGCAAGTACCACCGATTTTCACGAATCGTTGGGGAAAATTGCTCATCAATTACAACAACTCATTCAACAAAGTGGTACATCCAAGTCAACTCCAGATTCCACCAATAGAGCTCAAACATCTGGTAACCCCTTTGCTCTCTCAACAATATCTCAAAATTGTTTTATTGTGGATTCGGGTGCCACAGATCATATGTGTTGTTCAAAATATTACTTGACTGACATTAAAACTGACAGCACTCATCCACCTATCACTGTTGCTAATGGTGCACAGGTCTCCGTTGAGGGAGTTGGAAGACTTAAGTTGTTCTCTGCTACTACTGATGTTTTATTTGTTCCTTCACTTGCATCCAATTTATTGTCTGTTCATAAGCTTACTAAGGATTTAAATTGCAACGTGAATTTTTTGCCCCATAAGGTAATCTTTCAGGACAAAGCCTCAGGGAGGACGATTGGTGAAGGACAATATCATCAAGGACTTTATATGTTGGACCTGTCGAATGAAACCTTTATGGCCCAACGAAATAACACTGATAAGTCACATTTGTGGCATTGGCAGATGGGGCATCCTTCTGATCAAGTGCTTCGTTCCATTGATTCTTCTTTTTCGTGTGATTCTAGCTCTTGTGAAACTTGCCAATATTCTAAAATGCATCGATTACCTTTTTCTGTTAGTACACACATTTCTAATGATATTTTTGAACTTGTTCATTCGGATGTGTGGGGTAATGCTCCAATAGATTCTAGAGATGGGTTTAAATATTTTGTGACGTTTATTGATGACAAGTCACGGGCTACATGGCTGTATTTACTTTCTTCCAAAAGCGAAGTTTTACAAGTCTTTCATGATTTTTCCAACATGGTTCAGACCCAATTTGCTACTAAAATTAAAGTGTTGCGTACTGACAATGGTACAGAATACACCAATAAACCCTTTCAATCCCTTCTTAAGAGTCTGGGCATTGTGCACCAAACATCCTGCGTAGGCACTCCCCAACAGAATGGAGTGGCTGAACGCAAAAATAGACACCTTTTGGAGGTAACTCGTTCCTTACTCTTTCATGGGAATCTACCCAAAAATTATTGGTCTGATGCGGTTCTCACCAGCTGTTATCTAATTAATCGCCTTCCAAGTAAAGTGTTGCACTCTAAATCTCCAATGGAGGTTCTTCATGGTCGCCCTTTTAATCTTTCTCATATTCGGGTCTTTGGTTGTGTGTGTTTCATTCACTCACAAACAGGGGGGAAGCTCGACCCTAGAGCTCGTAAGTGTATTTTTGTGGGCTACTAAAAAGGGGTACAAATGTTATGACCCTGAAACCAGGAAACTTTACATTTCATGTGATGTCATTATTGATGAAACTCACATGTATTTCCCTGGCAGGAATCAGATTCAGGGGGAGATGAACACTATTGATTACAGTGATTTTGACTTGGAAGCCAAATCCTCCCCTATGCCAATTGTGACGGAGCATGAGATTGCTGTCCTTGATGAGCAGAATGGTGTCAACAATAATGACACCAACAATGAAAATGGTACTATTGCTCCTATCGTCCTTGCAGAGGACACCAGTCCTGTGATGGATCCCTTGCCTGTGCAAAGATCCACTCGTATTGTCCAACCGCCCATCAGACTCAAGGATTACTCAACCTACCATACTATTACCTACCCTATCCAAGCTCATGTGAATTATGAGAATGTATCAACTGAGTTTCATGCGTTTCTCACTGCTATTGATGCCCATACAGAACCTACTAGCTTTATGGAAGCCAAAAGATTCCCTATATGGGTTGCCGCCATGGATGACGAATTAAAGGCTCTTGATAAAAATCATACGTGGGATATTGTTAACCTCCCTCATGGGACTCATCCTGTAGGTTGCCGATGGATATACAAAATCAAATACAAGAGTGATGGCTCCATTGAAAGATACAAGGCAAGGCCTGTCGCTAAGGGTTATAGCCAGGCTTACGGTATAGACTACAAGGAGACCTTTGCTCCTGTAGCGAAAATGAGCACGGTTAGGTTCTTATGTCGGTTGCAGTTAACTGTGGATGGCTTTTGTTCCAAATGGATGTAAAAAATGCCTTCCTATAAGGAGATCTGGAAGAAGAAGTTTATATGAAAATTCCTCCTGGACATCCTTTAGAAAACAAGCATGGTGTTGCTTGTAAACTTAACAAAGCCCTTTATGGCCTCAAGCAATCTCCAAGAGCGTGATACGGTAAGCTGAGTACTGCTCTAACAGGCTTTGGATTCAAGAAATGTGAATCTGATTCCTCCATGTTTGTCAAAAATAAATCAAAGGGCACTGTGGTGGTGTTGGTCTATGTTGACGATATTGTTATCACTGGCAATGATCATCATGAAATTGGGACGCTCAAACAATATTTGAAAGAAAAGTTTGACATCAAAGATCTCGGAAAATTGCGATACTTTCTCGGAATAGAAGTTGCTAGCTCTCAAAAAGGCCTATTTATTTCACAGAGAAAATATGCTTTGGATCTATTGAAAGAAACAGGGAAGTTGGGTGCTAAACCTACTGATTCTCCTATGGATTACAATAGTAAGTTCCTTGATGATCCCACTCCTTTGCAAGATGCTGGTAGATTTCAGAGGCTGGTGGGACGTTTGATGTATTTAACAATTACTAGACCTGATATCACCTATGCTGTCAGCTATGTTAGTCAATTCATGCATGCCCCTACTGAGGGACATATGAAGCTGGTTGACCGTATTTTATGTTATCTCAAATCCTGCCCTGATAGAGGTATTTGGATGAAGAGAAATGGAAGAACCAATATTGTGGGATACGCCGATGCCGATTGGGCAGGAAACCCCATTTATAGAAGATCAACTACTGGTTTCTGTACTTTCGTAGGAGGAAATCTTGTTACATGGAAGAGCAAAAAACAAAGTGTTGTTGCCCGATCAAGTACTGAGGCCGAATACAGAGCAATGGCTTCCGCCACTAGTGAGTTAGTTTGGCTTCGTCTGTTGTTGCGCGAATTAGGGCTTGAAACTTCCAGTGCTCCCATGAAACTATTTTGTAACAACCAAGCAGCAACTCACATCGCTTCCAATCCTGTCTTCCATGAGAGGACCAAACATATAGAAGTAGATTGTCACTTTGTTCGAGAAAAGGTTCAAGACAAGACTATTGAGACCCCTTATATCAGAAGTGAAGACCAACTGGCTGATGTCTTTACTAAAGCCCTACCTAAGGGTATGTTCCAAAACATGCTATCCAAGTTGACCTCTGAAGATATCTTCGCTCCAACTTGGAGGGGGAGTGTTGAACAAATAAGGTCGCCAGCGTCACTCGCTCCTGCCGATGGTAATTCAATAAGGATTCCAACGGTACAAAGATATTCTTTCTTTGTTATGCAAGATAATATTCTATCTATAGTAGGAGATAAATCAAAGGAGCAAAATCATAGGAATCTTGATGTATCAATTCTCTATTGTAATCCTCTATTTAAGAGTAACATAATCACCCCAAGAGTCTAAGAGGAACTGGGGTTTTTGATCGTGGATGTAGGCTTCAATGGCTGAACCACGTTATATTCTCTTGTTTGTGTGTGTGTGAGTTTGAAAACAATGACAAATTGTATCTATTTATAGCAAAGCAACTGAAAATGATAGACAGTTCATGTTCCATTAGATGAATTTGCTTAATTGCTAGGGCCAAACCCTTTTTGTTTTGGGAAATGCTGAGCTGTGAGCTGAGCTAGTGTCTAAGCTGATCACCTAGATTCTGTAGACCGGTTTTGCCATCCCTCAAGTCAGGAATTAAGGTGTGTTTGGACTTTTGATATATACCCATCATATGGGTTGAATATAGTCCGGGCCAGGGTCCTCTATTATCATTTCTAAATTGTTTGTCCACTTGTAGAGTTAGTAATGTCAAAGCTAAAAGCGAGGGAGCGAGGGACAATGTTGAGATGTTGGGAGTTAGTCAAAACTATATGTGAGTGAGAATATTGAGATGTTGGGAGTGAAAAGAGTTATAGTTGCATATCGGTCTATTTAAGTCTTTGATGTCTTCATATACATGAGTTTTCTTTACTAAAATTCTTGGATTCGACCCCCAAGTGGTACTTCGTGGGTTATCATATCTTATTTAATCTGGTATTCGAGTAAAGTTCATTTGTTGTCCTTCTTAAATTGTCTATCAACTTGTAGAATCAAGTATGCCAAAACTATACATGAGGAAAGTTATAGAGATATAGTCACACATCGGTTAAGTTCGATACATGAATGGTTAATATACTCTGAGGCCATCTCCACATATTGTCTTAAAGTTTTAAGTTAGACTTTCTAACATGGTATCAAAGCTGACGTCTCTTTGTTATGTCGAATCTACATATGAAAATTTGTGTTGATACAGAAATTATTATAAGCTTATTCCCTCTCCCCCTCCCATTAAAAGAAATTTACAAATAATTTTTTTTACAATGTATAATACCGAACATTTCATTCAGATACCCCCCCAAGGAATTTTGCAAAATAACATCTTCTGTTCTTATGAAGTTTAGGAAAGAGGATGACAATACTGTTTTGGGCTCACTTTCCTAGGTAGGTTGGATTAAAAATAAGGCCATTAACTTCATTAAAGTAGGGGTAAAAAAAATAAAAAATAATAATCAAGTGGCTATAGGAATTCTACCTTACTTTGGTTCTCTTCTTTCAAGTCCTTGTTTTTCTTTAAAAGAACAACTAAAAATAAAGAAATAGATAAACATATACACACAAAAGGGAAGCAAAATTAGAGGAGATATTAAATATCTCAACCATCATCATTCAATAAGAGTTTTTTTTTTTTTTCTTTTCTATTCAACAAGTTTTTAATATCAAAATGAATTTGGTTTGCAAAAGAAAGTGAATTTATTTCCATCAACAGAAAGTATAGTCCCTCTCTCTAGTTTTTATTTAAGTTAATGGATTTTGTTTTGTTGAAAAGATAACATCTCAATCTATTGAGCTTAATCAAATCTCAGAATATTTTGCAAGGAATGCGGATTATGTTCTCGTACAAGTATCGTCCAAGGCCCTCCAGGGCCATTTACATGGAATCGACTATAACACTCTCAGAAGGAATAGATTTCATGTCAGTGACCCCGCAGAATCTTGGAGGATATTTATATAAGGACATGATCTGATTTCGAAAGAAAGTAAGAAATATATAATAATCAATTTACATGAAAAATAGATTGAGAATTCCCTGGACTATGACAGCTGCTTCTGCTACCATGACAAATACTTTGGTCATTCTAAATTCTAATAATTTAGATGGGGAGTTTCTTTGACTGGTTCTTTGTGGAAAATTGCAACCAATCACAACTAAAGCATCCAACATGTATGGAGGCATGGAGCTCATCACAAGGGCCAATCAAAACAACAAATAAACTCGGTTCATGGTCCTAACGAACTCTCCAATACCAACTGGAAACAAAGCACCACAAGACCTCCTAACTAAGCGATCCACATCACTTTCTCAAGCCAGCACTAGCAAGGTTCAAAATCCATGTATCGGACTCGGGATCGGTCATGACCGAAATTTTTTTGGATTGGGATCGGATCGGTCAAAAACCTCCCAAAATTGTTTTTTTGTGGATCGGGTCATGTATCGGCTAGAGTTGGTGGGTGTTGTGATCTCGGGATCGATCGACCGATATTATCTGGATCGGATCGGTTAAAATCGGTTGGTATCGGTCAGTATCAGTCGACATCGGTCAAGATAATATAAAAAACAAAAAAAAAAACTTAAAATTTTAAAAATAAAAAATAAAAAAAATTCAGCTAGATCGGTCAAGAATCGAATCAGATCGGCCGATCCAACTGAGTTGGGCGATCCAATCAACCATGCAGTCAAACCTTGTTGTATCGATCAAATCTAGGGATTGGCCTCGACCGATACCGATCCGATCCGGCCAATATCGGTTGATCCTATCCGATACCCCAAACCATGAGCACTAGTGCTTCTATTATTTTAGGCTGTGTTTGGTATGCATTCTTGGTATACATTTCAAGTCGCTTTTGCATTCTCGGATGATAGACATAGTTGTTTTTATTGCTTGAGAATGCGAAATCGATCTAGAATGCATACCAAACACTGTCTTAGTATGTATTCTAGGTGGATAACGCATTCTAAGAAATCATATCAAACACAATCTTTATTTAAAAAAGTTCTATATGATTTCAGATGCTTTCAAAATATAGTTGAATAGTATATTCTTTTTAGCTCAACTAAAAAAAATATATTCTCTTTAGCCACGATTTAGAGTTGAGCTTTTCTACAGGTGAAGCGGCAGAACCCACACAACCTTGACGTTGAAAAGATAAGATGACAAATATACATTAAATAAATAATGGATGGGTCCAAATGCTTAAGATGATGGGTGAATTACTAAAGCCAGATTTGGTATGATTTCTATTTCAATTTTAGATTGATTTCACGAAATAGTCAAGAAATTGACATTGTTTTAGTTGCATCAATCAGATATATTTTAAGAATAAGAAATTCATTTGGAAGTTCAATTTATGAGAATAGATTCTCTATATTTCTTTGGGAGAGGATGGTGGTGGTGGTTGTTGTGGCAGCGACGAGGGTACTGGCACGGTGATGGGGGGCATGGTGGGAGAGACTATTAAGAGAAGAAAGGTGGTGTTTTTTTTACAAGAATTACTGCTTTGTTTGTCAAGTTAACCATGTGCTCATTAAAGAGCAAAAATGAAATCAATTTCCAATTTCAAAATTGAAATAGCTCCTTAGTTGTTTCAAAATTTTTATTCCATTTAATTTTTTTTCAGTATAATTTCTATTTCACTGAAATAAAGTGCAAAAATATCAAACCAAATAATTTTCACAATTAAAATCACCCCATGAAATAAAAATAGAAATCATACCAAATCAGGCTTAAGGCTATGTTTGGTATGATTTTTTGAAATACAATATCGACCCAGAATACGTTCAAATATTGCATACCAAATACAACCTTAATTTCGATGGAAAAATAAAAATATTTGATTACTCGGAACCCATACTCCCAATTTTTATTTGATTTCAATAATATTGATGCTGTTGCGTCAAGAACCGTGTTGGAGCGACCTATTCCTGCAACACAGAGTTAGCAAGAGAGGGTCGGGTTGTGCCGGTTTGTCTACTCCGATGCCTAAGTCAGAGCTCTTAGCAACCGATGATAAGAATTGAATTCAGATGATTGTGGAAGGAATTTACCCAGTTATTTATAGGCGATGGTGGGTAAAATCGTGCCCCACTAGGAATGTAGAGTCCTAGGCGTGGAGTGAGAGATTTTAGGAGTGATCCTAGGGATAGTGTTGATTCCTTGATCCCCTTGCACTTTATTAGGCGCCATATGGGCGATAATCTCGGGGCACAGTGATTCGTGGCGTGTTTCTTTTAGTGGAGTGTGGTACTTGGGTCGTCCTAATAAGGTCGTCCCCCTCCCTCCCGGGATGGTCTAGGTTCCTGGTCAGGTCGTACCTTAGGGAGGGCTCGACCAGCGACCCTTCCCTACTATGACGATGCCTTGCCTCACGCATACATCCTTGAGATCGGGTGCACACCCGGATCTCGTCCTCCTGGAAGAGGACGGCTCGTGCTTGTCCAACACAGTCTCCGCTCATTCCTAACATTCCTGACATACGTGTCAGCTTCTTATTGGCCATCGTTTCGTGACATATCATATGCAAAAATAACTCTATATAAAATATAAGAAAATGACTCTTTGAGGGAGCATGGTTCCTACGTCCAAACAGATGATGGGACGAAATGATTGTCCAAACCCCATAAAATGCGAAAATCCTACCACTGTTGATGCTTTTGTGCGCACTATACACCTGCACAAACTGTTTTTTTATGAGAAGAGAAAAAGTTTTGTAACACCAGCTCGAAAATGAAATTATATATATTTTTACATATCATTATTCATACAAGAAGATATATGTCATAAATGCCCCTCCTCCTTTTGTCAGATTCCAAAAAAAATTTCTTTATTGGCCTGAAATTGCACTTGGGAAGTGTTAGGAACCCTCTCCCCACTATAAAAAATGATGACGAAATTTTGTAGATTTTTGCCCTCCGCACAAAGAGAATCCTGCCACTACCCATAGGCCATAGCCGCAATGAGTTAGAAAATAGAAACCATATAATCCCACTTTTTCTCACATGCGTCATCCAATGAGGAGAGGGAATCTGCTCGTACTTCAACGTACACTGCTTACCGACATTGACACATGTCGGATAAACAGGGTACGTGAAACCTGTTTTTGTCAACTGCCCAGTTTGCTCTTGATTGGTAGTTGAACCCATCAGCTCGACCCGACCCGAGAAATCAAGAATATTACACCTACATGCGATTGATACCTATTTCTTGTGGCCTTCTTATAGAGACACGTACAATCATAAGCTCCTTTTTTTTTTTTTTGGGGGTGTCTCATGAACGACTGCATGGCTGCATGCATTGTATGCTGCTCAAAAGTCTCAAGAAATTATAAACTTCTTTTAGTGGATCTGGATCCTCTCTAATGTTCTACCAAAAAAAAAAAAAAATCCTCTCTAATGCGTTTGTGTAACTGACAATTGGGTGCAACAGTGCACCTGGCCTGACACACATTTCAACGTGTTGTTCAATCGGCGGATGCATGTAGGACGCTCTGGCACATTAGAGAGTATTTGTTCTCTCTTTTAATCATCCCTCTGTTTTATTCTCAAATGTTATTTAATATAGGGATAATTAGGGGTTTTTAAAATATTAAATTATTTAAGATAGTATTTAATGTCATATTTATGTGATTTGACAGTATTTATTCTCATTGAAAATTATGTTATCTTAAAAGGGTAAAAAAGTAAAGTTACCACTTGTTAATTCATCATTTTGGTTACGATAAGATTTCCTCATCATTTATTAATGGAAGCTTGACACATTATTAAATCAATCTAATTCTAGGCTTCTAGCAAACCTCAAAGGTTTAAACCCTTTTAAAACCTAGGCTACTCGTTGGTAGGTCTTTTCTAAATTTATGAAAAATGAGAGGGGTCCCCATGATGCCAATTTAGGGGGAATTTATACACCGCACTAATAGTAATGTGAAGAATGGTATCATCCATGTGGAACCACATAAGCAAAACATGAGAGAGAAAATTAAAAATAAAATTTCTCATATGAGAGGAAAATAGTATCCTAGCATCGTGGGAAAATTTTCCCTTATTAAAGAAAAACCAATAACGTGATGGAATTTTATTTTATTAGGTGCATGTCTACAAATCGGTATAGTCATTGGAAAGGTTGGTACTGATTCCGGGAAATTATGGATCTAATCAATGCCATTAGGTAGTTGCTCTCTTTCACCTATGGAGAAGGTACTGATGACTCGAATCTTCCAATGGACCTTCGGCGAATCACAAGAGAGTATGCAGTAGGTTTCCCAGTTTTAAGAAAATAGGCTGTTTTTTTTCCTTGGGGATCTATGGGTTCTGAGCTCTTTTGCTTAGTGCTGGTGTGTTTATGTTCTCGGGTTCAGGGTAATGCGGGCATATCCCCCTTGTATTTGATTATTTTTTGATTGACTCATAAATGAAATTCTCAGGGGCTGACCCGGGTCCCAGATAATATTCGGATTTTTAAAAAAAAAATGGAATTTGAATTTTATTCATGAATTAGTTAAAGTTTGAAAATACTAAATTAACCTTAATCCAACCCAAATTAAACCATGCCAGTTTGAGATTAACACATTCTAACCCCAAAAAAAAGGTCTGGAAAGATATTTCAATGAGCCGTGTGAGATCTTTTCGTCATCAATATTTAATAAGTTGGTGGGAACCAATATTGCAACCACTTGTGCTGACAAACTACTTTGCAGATTCTTCTGATGAAATCACAATTTCATGAAACTAAACATTAATTCTTTAAAAAAAAAAAGAGAGAGCTTAAGATGTTTGTGTTGCCAGTTGACCTATCACAAGTTGGTATGAAAGAATTAGGTAGAATTTCTTTTATTGGATGAAGAAGTACAAAACGCATATATCAATCATCGAGAAAAAAGAAAAGCTCGGACTAAGTAAAGTAAGCCAAGAAGTTGATATTTTGGAGATAAAGATATAGCTCTTAAAGTGCTCTTTTTTTAAGTCTTGTAGATAGCTAATTAGCTAGAGATACTCAAAAACACAACACATTCGTCACCTTTTCTCTCTCTCTCTCTCCATTCTCTTCCTAAATATTTATTATCTTTCGTGTTTCAAATGAACTGAGGATTTAATTTTAAGCATCATCATAGTCCTCTGCTATTGTGTGGTCATCCTCTCTCTTGCTCTCTCCCTCACACACAAGCAAAAATATCTTTTGATAGTAGAAGTTAGGCAAATGTCCATTTTTACATCTTTACATGTTATGTGCATAGACAAGAAGCTATCTTGACTGCAAATTAAGCACTTTAATAAGCTAGGGATGAAGAGACAAATCTAAAAGGACCCAAAGGAAGGTTGATGCAGTGTAAAATGTAAACATGAATAGAATACAAAGTTATGAAATATATATATAGAGGGTTTTCTTTTCGTCACTATGCTTAGTGAAATATAACGCTTCACTATTTGTCACATGACAATACATTATCGAATTAATCTATGTGATGGAGGACCAAACAAGCATCTCATTGGTACGATTTTAATATAAAATGAGAGGAAGTAGCTAAAAATTACAAAAGATGTCATTTTGAATATATTTTATATTCATCTGCATTTGATGACATTTTGGTAATTTTACTAAGACTTTGAATTAGAGTATGAGTAACTAGACTAACCTATGTATTACCAAGTGGCAAATAGTAAAGTGTTATAAATATATGGGAAAAGTCCCTTGGAGCCTAAGGTATGCACTGCACCTACTCACATCCTATTTTTTATTATTTTTTCTCTCCTTTAATAAATGGATAATTAATGGTTACATGAGAGAGTGGAGAGTACCTTTTTGCTTGCTTCAGAGAACGTAAGGTTGATTACAACAAGATGTTAATCTTACTTTTTTGTCCTTTGTCTTATTCTCAAAACTCATTTAATGTTGAATTTAATGCAGGGGTAAAATTGGAGTTTTAAATAATATTGCATTAAATGACTTTTGAAAATAAAACAAGGGGCAAAAAAGTAATGTTGTATCTTGTCAGTTCACCTACTTGATGACAACAAGATGCACTCGTATGTATATATATTTATAAGGCAAGAGAATGCTAGCCAGAAGCCCTTGCACCAGCACAGGGGCCGAGGAGAGTGCACACAAAGGCATTGGTTTGGATAGGATCTTTGATTTCACTAGGGTCTAAACGGTTTTTTCACACGCTCCTGTGTCTGGGCGCAAGAACTGCGTTAGCACTTTTTTATTCTACTGGGTCAAGATTAGATGGCTATGGAGGGTGGGTTTTTTTTTAAAAAAAAAGAGAGGGGCTTTAAAGTTTAAATGCATGACCATTACAAAGAGTAGCAGTAGTAAAGAGCTGTGCAGTCAGCTCTCTAGCTAGCTTGCGAACTATTGAATGAATCCCCTCCTATCATCATTCATAGGGGTTTTTTTTTTTTTTTTTTTTTGAGGGGGGGTGGGTTTGTAAATAATCGTTTAGGGTTGTTAAGTAAGTTTAAAATAGGGTTTAGGGTTTGATTTATATTAAAACAACCAAATAGGTTAACCATGCATTTAAGCATGCATATATGCATGAAGAGAGTCGATCTCATGGGGGGGGGGTGTGTGTGTGTACGTTTCAATAACAATATACATCCATATGTATGTTGTTGGATGGGGGTTCCATTCCATGTGAGATTTGATCATAAAACGTACGTCTTTACTAGGAATGTTAGGCTAAAAGTTCTTCTAATCTAATCTGGATGATTAATACTGAGTTTCTCATATGCCAACTTTGCTTTACATTCTCTCTATCTCTATATAAACCCTAGCTACCCTCTTTTTCTCTCCCAGTCTCCCACCCATCAATCTCTCTTTCTCTCTCTCTCTCTCTTCTTCTTCTTCTTCTTCTTCAAAGATGGAGAAGAAAGGAGGTAGCAGCAGCTCCCAAGATGCAGAAGTAAGGAAGGGTCCATGGACCATGGAAGAAGACTTTATTCTCATCAACTACATAGCCAACCATGGTGAAGGTGTTTGGAACTCCTTGGCACGTTCCGCAGGTAAAAACCTACCTACTGCTTCTCTCTGCATATTCGATCATGGAACTCATAACCAATAACCAGATCAACCACTTTTTTTTATTTTTTTATTTTTTATTTTTTATTTTTATAAAGGTCTGAAACGAACTGGAAAAAGCTGCCGTCTTCGATGGCTAAATTACCTGAGACCTGACGTTCGGAGAGGTAATATCACAGCTGAAGAACAACTTTTGATCATGGAACTACATGCTAGGTGGGGAAACAGGTGAGACAAAAAAAAAAAAAATTTAATTAAAACTGCAAAAATTCCTTTCCTTGTCCTTTACGATTATCTCACTCTCTATTTTTTTTTTGGCCATTTTTATTTTTTATTTTTTAGCTAAGCAATCATTCTTGTTGTTCTCAAACCCTTGAAGCCCATCTCATTTATGTGGAGCTTCTCTAGATAATTCTGGATGAGCTTCAAAAAAAGCCAGAGTTATCTAGAGAACTCTTAAACAACAAACACCCAAAGGCATAAACAAAGAAAATACAAAAAAATTCATAAACTAGGGTTCCTTCTGGTTCAAAATTTCTAATTTGAAAATAAAGACTTGTTTGTTTAACAAAAGTAGGTTTGTGATGTGCTTCTTCACGTTTTATAAAATTTAAATATGGTTCAAGAAACCAGATTATCTTATCATTTTTTATTTTTTTTTTTTTAAAAAAAACTTATTAATGTTTCACTTATTGGATGCTTTATATTTGTGTGCTTTAGATTTTTCATCTGTTGTGGACTATCTTTTTTATATATGCTTAAACTTGTGTCATGAAGACTAAGTTAATTAGGGATTTGCCGTTAATTTTGTTGTGGAGCTCTCTCCTTGTTTTTAGTATATTTTTCTCTTTTTTTTCTTTTCTTTTTCATTCTTATTCTTTTCTCTTTGGTTTTCTCTGATGAAAGATTAAAATTTAAAGTTGGACATCAATACAAACATGTAATTTTCATTTACCCAAAGAAAAACAAGGGCTAAAATTAAGGTTTTCATTGATGAAAGGCTAAAATTAAAGTTGGACACCAATACAAACTATATATATATATATAATCTTTTAGTAGTTAAAGAGATTTTCTCTTCATTAAAAAAAAAAAGAAGTTATGAGAAGTCTATTAAATCTGTGACCAAACTTGCTCTAAATTACACAAGATTATAGAAAGAAGGGGACAGTAATTGTTTAGAATCACTGGCAACGGACGGACTTATTGGCCGGCCGGCCAGCCTAATATACACTAGTGAGTATCTATAGAAAGAGAAAACCAACCAATCAAACAGTTTTGAATAAATGAGTTATTACCCCTCATATATGTTTAATTATTTTCCTTTTATGTTGTTTTTATTTCCTTAACAACATAAAAAGGATAATAATGGCATATTAGGAAATTGTGTTTATTAGAGGGCAGGCCTCGGCGCAAAAGTAAGGTTGTTGCATTGTGACCTAGTGGTCATAGGTTCGAATCAGGAAATAGTCTCTCCGCAAAGCCATAAAGTCACAAAGCGGGGGTAAGGCTGCATACATTATTACCCTCCCCAGATTAGCTATTCTAAACAATTACTAATTGCAAACCCCCGCGGTGGCAAGAGCCTCATGCACTGGGTATATCCATTTTTTAAGGAAATTTTATTTATTGTTATTTTAATAAAAAGAGATTGAATATTATTTAGAAGATAATAAAAACTTATGTCAAAATTATTGGGTTTTTAGTTTTTTTGTTTTGATTTTTTTTTTCTTTTGGAGGGGGCTTATTTTAGTTAAAGTTAAAAGTTGTGTACAACGCCAACTCAAAAATAAAATTGCACACCCCTTCACATATGATTCATGTGAGAGAGTGATATGTCATAAATGTCCCTCCCTTTATTATTAAATTTCAAAAGGGATTCTCTCATTTACTCGAAAGCTGCACTCTAACAGTGTAGAAAACCCTCTACCTTTAGTTAAAAAGTGTAGAATACCTCAAGGGTTACTCAGATGAAGAAGTGTACAAATTGCACTAACCTAACATAATTTAACCCTACAAATAGGAGCAAGAGCCATGGACGTATGGTCCATGGAATAAAAGCTTTTCCTTGGAAACCCCATTTCAATTTATGACACGTGAACTTTCTCTTCTAAAGAAGATGCAGTTCTTACCCATTGGTTGGGGTAGACATCTTTTGCCAAGTAAATTAATCATATGGTTCAGCTTTTGAAGAAATTCAAGACAAAGAACACCAATATATAGTCCATACCCTTTAGCCTATCAGAAACACTTTTTATAGTTTTACTTGGGACCCTAGCTCTTATGGTTCGTACCCTAACTCGAAGGAAAGTCTACTTTCTTGGGCTACAAACAAGGCTGTAAATGGGACAATATTGACTTACCAAAAAATAAAATAAAAAAAATGGGACAATATTGAAGGTCTCTATAACTGAGAGAGAAATATTTTTCACTCTCCAACACTTAATGCACTTGTTGGAATATTGAAAGTCTCTATATAACTCAAAGAGAGATTTTCTGGCTCTCCAACACTAAAATCACTTGTGGGGTCTCAAAAGGATATTAGTTGGTCTCTGATTCAACTCAGTTTAGAAGTTTTATATAACTGTATCACTGTGTTATTAAGTGTTTTGATTTAAATTCTTTTATTTTTAAGAGTTGAATAAAATGAAATCGGTCAGAATTAATTGGGAATCAATCGAAATCAGCTTGAATCATAGAAATCAAGCACAAATCTGTAATCTGAATCTGATTCCGATTTGGGTCCATTTAAGACATAGTGTTTTGGGCATTTGATAGCTTGTGGTGCGTAAAAGCCCATTGGATGCTACAAGGAGGTCTTGGGTTCAAGTCTCCTGGTTCACATCTTCCCTCCCCTTCACCTATCCAAAAAAAATTATATTAGTGACTTTAATTAATTTGGTTACTGGAAATTACCCACCTAGCAACTTTCACAATTCAGATCCTCTATGACGCAGTTATCCATAGCGGCCTGTGCGGTGCAGACTGGGCCGTGCCCGCAAAGACCGCCTTATTCCTGCCCAAATGCCTTGCCCAAGTAAAGGTAAGGTGGTCATTGTGCACACGGCCTAGTTACGCCGCACAGGCCGCTACGGGCAGAGCGCCGTAGAGGATCTGGATCCCAACTTTCACACCATGTGTTTGGAATTAGTCTCTCTCTCTCTCTCTCTCTCTCTCTCTCTCTCTTACATAAATTAAGTTTAATTCTGACTATTTAAGGACTTCAAGTATGAGCTTTAAACCCAGATAAGTGACAGATGGAAATCATGGTTGTGCTTATTGAACTTACTGGGGCAGTAAGCCATATCCCATGAGTTCCAAAAATCAAATATATGCAAAATTTATACTTGAAAGGGGAAGAGAGTACTTATTTCTAAAGGCCCAAAGCATAGTAGATTTGTTTTAATCTGCAAATGAAGCTGAAACAGTACCAAATAATAATCTGTTAGTAAAAATACTTGTTTTAGCACTGGAACTCTACAATATTATGAATTCAAACTCTTAGCTTTCTTCATTTATATTATCCAGTTTTTAATTTTCCTTGCAGATGGTCAAAGATTGCAAAGCATCTTCCAGGAAGAACTGATAATGAAATAAAGAATTACTGGAGAACAAGAATTCAGAAACATATTAAACAAGCAGAAACATTCCCAAACCAGAACAATTCTGAGCTGCAAGACAATGGAAGCACAAGTAATGATCATATATGTGAAGTTGGAGATGGAATTGAATCATACTCACCAACTAATTATGATGGAAACCTTGAAGCTTTTTTGGATCCTTTATCTACTACTACTACTACTCATCAATCCAATGAAAACTTCTGGAATGATGAAGATCTCTGGTCTATGCAGTTACTCAACAACGATTGAGCCTTATTTATAGTATTTAAGTTTTTTTTTAATTTGGAGCTATAGTAGTAGTAGCTATATTGTCTGTAGGCCCTACTACTACTACTACTATACAGCATTTTCTAATGCTGTAGTTACTTAGTCAATCTATGAACTGTAATACAATACAGAAACAATGTAATAAATGTGACTATTTTGCTTATTATCCCAGTAGTGGAAGATTTAGATTTTTTGTTTTGTTTTTTTTACTAAAAAAATTGAGATTTTTTTTTACTAAAAAAAAAATTGGTGAGATCTTTTTGATGAGTTTACTCTTATCTAAGTAAAGTATAAAGAAAAGGGGTTAATCTTGGTGTAACTATGGTCTTCGGTTCTCCTCCAGCCGTGGCGGGAGCTGGAGTTAGGATTCAGCCCAGCCAGCAAAAATAGGGGTATTTTAAGTCATTTCACAAGTGGATCCCCCCTATGAAATGACCAAATCTCCTCCCACCCCTTGTTTTTGCTGGGCTGGATCCTTCAACTCCCGCCACGACTGGAGGGGAGCCAGGTCCATAACTATGACTATGCATACATGGTGACAATAAGTTGCATTTCACCATCGAGACAAAACCCTTTTCATAAATGACAAAACATGTAATGAAACTAATTTTTTAATATCAAAAATACCCTTTGTTGTTTATAGGCTCGAACTGACAACTTTGTTCAAAGAGCAAAAATTGTCTTAGTACCACACTCACCACAAGGATTTAGATACTTGCGGAAGAATATTAGGAGGGTACTTTGGGAAAACATACTAAAAACCCTATAGGATTTGTGAACCCTAGGATGGTTTGGTGAAGAAGAATTTTCTCCCACATCAATTATGGAAATAATAACGTAATTTACTTTTCAAGAACGAGCTAATTGACTACTATATATTATGAAAGATTTACTTTCCATTAATTAATTCCCAAATAGTCATCAGGTTTCCCTTCAAAATTGACTACTATGGAGATACCCATCATTGTCAAAGAGATGCTTCTTAAACTCCTAATATAAGTGATTATCTGCGCCTATGCATCTCCATTAGAAATGACGTTTTCAAATTGTTGAGGAGAGAATGCAAAAGTAAAAAAGGAAAGATGAAGATGAATCAGAAAGTAGTGAAGTCTCCTTCCGTTTTTTTCCTTTAATGGTTAGGCAAGTGAGTTAGTGGTTCTTGGGTGAAGACGTGTCTGAACAAGCCATTTAGAGAGAGAGAGAGTGTGACTGTAATTAGCTATGTTTGAAGTCCACCCTAAGAATAATTTTTATTTATTATTTTTGTTTTCTTTCCCCTCGTTATGTCTATCGAAAGTTTTACTATTTACCACATGGTAGTACATGAGTTTAGATCATGTGATAGACAATCAGACAAGCATCTCATTCGTACAATTTTAACTTAAAATGAAAAAATTACCCAAACACCCCTGTTTTTTTATTGATATAAAACATAAAAGACTCAATTTTTACATGTATGCATGTGTATGTTCATGCTTTATGCATGTTCAAGGATAAGATGCCCATGAAGAATAAAACACATGCAAAGACATGTTCCACTATTGATGCCATCATAATCTGACACGTGAATGGTTATTTAACATATTATTATAAAAGAACCACATATATAATTCTTTCCCTTCTATCCATTTTCGTGCATGACCATGCAACTATAGACTCAGACCTAAACCTAACTCTTTAACGGTCACTAGGTGTAGTTTCACATGGGTCCATTTACCATTTCAAATTAAAATTAAACTAAAGTCATCATCATCCATGTGTGGTTCTAAGAACGTGTAACCATGTGCTAAATCTTTATCATCATAGTTATTAATTTTGTTATTATTTAACTTTCTTGCAAACCCTAATTGGAAGTAACTGTAACTCACGTTTTTACACTTGTCTTCATAACCCACGTGGCTGTTTCTATATGTAATGCAACAGTTAGGTCATCCAATGACGTGTAACAATCTAATCCTTTCGTTTAAAAGGATGTCACCCCAAGGTAAGCAATCCCACATGCACATAAGAAAAAGTTTTATCTAAAGATTAATTATTTATTTATATATTATATATGATTTATGGTTCATTCAGTTTTCAGATCGAATCGATCGGACCGACTGATTGAACCGAATCTTTAATGGTTTGATGTAATGACCTTGTATGAGTCTCTTAAGGCAACTCGATAAAAAAAATCAATTTAAAATTGGTTCAGATTGATTGAACTGATCAATTGACACTCCTAATACTATAAGATGAGAAAGAACCCATATCACAATTCTATCTCTTCTTTAAAAGCTCATTCATCTGCATAAGCTTAAGAATGAAAACCCATTTTTTCGTGTCTCTCTCTCTCTCTCATCTCTAAAGGCTCATTCATCTCCAGAAGAAAAGAATGAAAGCCCATTATTTATTTATACCAAAATGAAGAAGACGACACAGAGTTCCACTTTGGGATTGCCGATGATATAAAGGAAAGAGAAAAGGGACGTTTAAATTCGGCATTTGTGGTTGTGCGTGTTTGAGTGGTACGAAAGGAAATTGTATGGCGGGGAATGCTTACTTTTTGTTTTCGTCACGTTTTAAAAATGCTAAAGAAGTCTTGAGTAATGAGTTAATGATCACGTGAATGACAAGGAAATATCACATGATGGGTCGGCAATAAACACACATTTCAAACGTGGGAAATACGAAAAGCTATTGCTTTGAACAATCGCCTCCGATGCAGGTGAAAATGTTCTTGCAGCAAAAAGTTCTAGGAGTTTATACTCATACCCATTATATAAGCCTCTTTGGTTTCTTATGTAGAGATAAGTATTCAAAGCTTACAGTTCTGTTTTGGTGTTTTGGTTTTTTTTTTTGTGTCACGTTTGGTGTAATTAAGCATTGAATTGTCTCTGACAAATCATTACGTCAATATTGTTGTATTCGTATAATAAGAATAGGGTATTTTGAGTAATCGAGATGTCAAGTTTCTATTAATTTCACGTCTAATAGAGACAAGGTCTTTTAGGTAATAAAGATATCAGGTATACGTCAGTCTCATATCAGTTTTATAATATATTTTTTCTATGGTATTATTTTGTCCTTTCTATACTGACCCTAGTTTATTCCTATTGACCTTAGTCGATCTGATCCAAATTTAAAATCTATACTTAAACTTAGGGTTGCAAGAGACTGGGTTGGGCTGGGCCTTTTAAAAGCTTAGCCCAACCCTAAGTCTCCTTAGATAGGCCTAGGCCCGGCCTGGCTCGGCCCTAACTCAGGGTCAGAAAAATCCAACCCTGACCAGCCCTCAGGGTCAAGTTGAGCTAACTCTAATTGGCCTTGAACATGGTGAGGGGGGGGAGGGGGGGAAAGGGAGTTGCATGGACTGCCCAAGCTTGGAAGAAAGAAAGAAAGAAAGAAAAAGAAGAGTAATAAGGAGGAATAGGAAGAAGAAGACAGAGTCGAGTTGGGCTAGGCCGAACTCAGTCCAAGGTCTCAACCCTGGCCCGGTCCAACCCTGACCCACCTTCAGGGCCAGGGTATCTCAACCCAAGCTTTGTTCGGGTTCAGGGCAGGTTCGGGCCATCAGGCCAAACTTGCACCCCTACTTAAACCATTCAAATCAGATCTTGAAAGAGTTTCGCTAACGTCAAGGTGCATTACGAATTACGACTATGTTTACAAAGGAAAGTAAAAAAATTAAAAAAACAATGTTAAACCGTTAAAATGAGAATTAATAACCAAATTTTGAATGTTTTAGATTTAGTACAATCATATTAGGTGATAACTTTAAAAAGTTTCCTTTAGTGTTGATTTGATTTCAGTTTCCTTCCTTTTATTTTTTCTTGCAACGAATTGATCCCAGTGGAACCCAACCCCACAATCCCACTCCCTTGAAACGGGAAAAAGCGAGTTGGCCCGATCTTTTGGTGGACCCCAACCTTTATTACAACATGGTGCAAATCAAGCCGTTGGGGTCATTTGATCTTCACAGTCGTGGTATGAGGGTTTTCCCAAGTATTGTTTCATGTAAGGGAGTCAATCGAGATGGTTCCCAATATTTGGGATGGGTCCGTATATGATATCAATAACAAAAGTGTCAATCCTAAATTCCTAGATTCATCTCGTTTAGTTAACAAGACCAAACCTAAGGCCTAGTTATTAACGATGGGTGGACCAAGCTCATTATAGATGGGTCTTCTCTTGAAAACCCGGGGTACATAGGCTAAGGGGGTATCTCAGAGACCATTTTGGGGTCACCAGGAGATGCTTCTCCTCTTTCCTAGGGGTTGGGAGTAATTATCAGGCGGAGCTGGCTGCCTTCTTCACTGGTATTCATCATGCTAAAGCCCTAGAAGTGGAAAGGCTGTGGATTAAATACGATTCAGCAGTTGTGGTCGATAGCATTTTATCATCTACTTTTTCTTGGCAGTCCCTTCAACAATGGTGGTCAGTAGAAGGCTATCTATCTCAGATTGAATGGCGCATGACCCACTGCTATGGAGAAGGCAATGCTCCGGCTGATGCTCTTGCCTCTAGAGCAGCAAGGCTACACTCCTCTAAAGTTAAGAACGATGCCCCTAACTTCTTAACTTTTTGGACCTCTTGGGAAGCCTTAGGTAGGCCATACTACCGTTTCTATTAATCTGAAGTCTGTAGTTTTCTTGGCTATTTGAGTTTTTCTTCTCAACAGCAGTTGGTCTCTTTTTGTACTTCTTTTTATACTTCAATACATACTTGCTGACTGCTAGCAAAAAAACGAGACAAGACGGTTCTGGTTCTTAAACGGTTATTGGCATTGTAGAAAAGGAAGAAGAACTTTAAGATAGTTCTATTATTAGTGTTTTGGATCTTTTAGTATCATGAGATCTAGGTGCCCTTTCCTAGAGAAAAACAACTTAAAATGAAAAACCATGATGAATTCCATGGTTCTATTTCTTCAAACCCCCTAAGATCACATGTAAGCCTATCAAAATAACAATTAAAAATTAATGATGACAAATAAATAAGTCTTTATATGTTTTTAGTGTCATCTATCATCGATCAACAAACAAGTTTGTAGAAACAGACTTAAAGGTCCATATATTGAAACATCTACAAGAGAAAAGATCACCCAAATGCATTAAACCAGTCATAAAACTTTAACACAATAATATAAAACATACCCTTTGAAATGATACAAGTAATTCTGACTCTATCTAATACTTTAACCGGTATTTCGATACTAGTATCATTGGAATCCGATCCCATTTATTATAGAGACACTCTGGTACCGAGTTTTAGCAGAACGGTTATGGGATTTGTCCGATAGTAGACCCAAATTGACACCCTTGTAAAGTTTCATGTGATTAGACTGCCAATTCAAGTTGAATTTCATGCCACTGCATAGGATGGGCCCACAATATGACTGCAATCTCCTCCTCATTCTATAAGCTCACGTTGAGTTAGCATTTTGGATCCCAACACCCGTCACTGAACGCTGAACAGAGAGGTATGCCACCATCACTGATAACAATCTTTGCATGGAAGGTGGGTTTCTAATAGGGGTGTCAATGGATCGGTTCGGTCCAGTTTCGGTTTGGATTTTTCAATTTCGATGTGGATTTTAGAGAAATCGAGATCAATCTAATAAGAACTTTTTGGTTTCGGCTCGATTTTGGTTTCAGTGCGATTTGGTTTCGTGTCGATTTCGATTATGATAACGGGTTGATATCAATTTGGATTCGATTCGGCACTGGGTTTTTTTCAATAAATTGGGTTCAGTTTGTACCTATTTTCTTCTCTTTCTCTTTTCAACTACATAAAATATTTCATTAGCCCCACACTTAAAAAGGAGATCAATGGAACAAGCATTGTTACAAATTAATTTCCTTATTTTCATAACCTCATACTCATTGATTTGTAACAATTTATCTTACAACCATAAATTTGCTCACTAATATTGAAATCAATTCAATGATTTATAACCTTATATTCATTGTTTTCTTATCGGTTTCATTCGGTTTGGTTTTTGGTCTGTTATCGATTGGTCCGGTGCGGTTCGATTTTCAATTGGTCCCGTCATACCCGAGTCCAAAACCAATCCAATAAGGATCGGTTCGATTTGGTCTCGGGTTTTTTCGATCGGTCTTAACGGTTCGGGCTAGATTTTGACACCCTTAGTTTCTAAGATGGATCCAATTTCTCTGGTGAAGAGAGAATCTCCACACCATGGAGACCCAAATCCTCCTATTAGTTCTATTGATATGAAAAAGGGTATTTTCGACCTTGTACAATATAAGATGAGAGTTGATGATATTACAAGGGGATCACATTACCAATAGATAAGAGATTCCTTGTGAGAAAAACTTAATTCCTGTTAATGGGTTTTTTTTTCTTCTTTCTTTTTAAGGGGGATCAATATCTTCTCCGGTTCCCTACCTAGTACAATTGTCCAGTTCCTTTCATAGAGGGTCAGAAATGACGACCTAACCCCTTGTTCGAACACACTGTCCAAGTGAGGTTAAATCGTTATTTCTGTCTCCCTATGAGAGGAATTGGACAACTGTACCGAACAAGGGACTGAACAGGATAAAAATTCGGTGGTAAATAAAGAGATTGGTTAAAGTCATAGCATATGTGAGCACCCTTGCTCTTAGGCCAATACCAACATGTCACATTGGTTTGTAGCCCATGTACAGAACAATGCCACATGGGCTACAACGAGAAGACAGGTGGAGAAGGACAGCCGCCCCAGGGACTACAACTTGAAAGGGGGAGAGTGCGAGGAATGATTTCATCCGGAAGTGAACAACAACTCTTCGCATCAAACACCTAGCTTGCTTTGTAACAACATCTATATTGTCTCGCTGGTATAGAGATTTAGTTCTCGATGCAGATGCCTGTGAACGTTACCCGTGCAAATCTTTGCAATGGATAGGAGCGTTGGATTGTTTGGATAGGGGTAGGGTGGTCATTCCAGTTCCCCCATGTTAGAGGAATTGGGGAACTAGGCCTGACAGGGAACTAAAGGGGATAAAGATATCCTATCTCTTGGGAGGATTTGGGGTACATCAAGCATTTCCTTCATGTAATGTAATAGTTAAAGCTCCGTTTCAAATTATAGCATGGTAATAAGTACATAATCGAGTACTTTAATCTCTATTTCTGGCCAGTCCTTGATTAGTAAGCTCACCCCTCAATTGTATGAATTCAGCCTCGTTGTAGAATCACAATACAAGACCTTAAATCCGACAAAAACACTATTTTGACATGACCTAGTTTTTATGCACGGCCAAGTATATATACGGTTGTGTCTTCCAATTGTTGTATATATAAAAATGGGGGCAGAAATGTAATAACACATTTTTCTTTCTTTTCTATCCAATAGTTGAAAGCACCACAGATCTTTATCACTTCCCGTTCCCTGCCCAGCCCAGTTTCCTAGTTCCTCTAACAAAGGAGGGCTGGAATGACCACCCTACCCCTGTCCGAACACTATATCCAGGTGGGGTCCACCACCCCCTATTAGAGGAACTGGGGATCTGGAGGTGATAATTTTCCAAAGCACCACTGTGGACATGTCCGATTGTGCGAAAAACCTTTTGCTATTTCGAAACATTGAGCAATGCAATGTAATAAACTGTCCATCAAAGTCGATATCTCCGTAAGGAAAATTGTTGAGTGGTCATTGGGTCTATGGTGGGGATCCAATCCAACTAGGTTGCAAAGTATTATTACAAGAAGTGCTATTAGATATATTATCCACTCATCAAGATGGATCGGAACGCTAACTAAGTCCCAAGGCACACAGGGAAAATTATCTCCTCCAGTTTGCTGATCGGTCCAGTTCCTCTAATAGGGGGATAGTGGACCCCACCCGGGCAGAGTGTTTGGACATGGGTAGAGAGGTCATTTCAGCCCCCCTTTGTTAGAGGAACTGAGGACTGGGCCGGGCAGCCAACTGGAGGTGATAAAGATCCAGGCACACAGCCATTTCCATAATGGTTTCATCACATTCTTTGTATAGGTTGTGTTAGGGTGCAAGTTGGGCGAATTAGCCAGTTTGGGCCACGTTTAGTTCATTTTCTTTAAATTTTGTCAATCCACATCTAATGTGTCAATCGATTTGAATTCGGTTTTTATTCAGTTTACGATACAATATGTACGCACTGAAATCAAATAATTTTTTTGTAACTTTAAATCGACACTGAATCGGTTCAGTTATATTCAGTTCCTATTCATCTTTTTGTATTCTATTTAGACTCGGTTCAAATTCGGTTTAAGTGAATAACTTGCAAGCTGGGGGGAAAAACTTACAATCTCATGAAGATATAGTCCCGGTCCCACCATGTCAAATCCGGTGGTTTCCACCCTTTTTACATACCAAACTTCAACTTAGTCCATTACATAATACAAAACTTTGAAAAGACATCACAAAATACTCTTAAATATCAAAAAAATATTTAAAATATTTCTTAATTAGTTGATCGAAAATTATTGAAGCACATAAGCCGTTCAAAACGAACAGAAGTGCAAATTTTGAGAAGAGGTGAGAAGAGTTAATAGTCGAAGATGAAGGTGGAAGAGACGAAATGAAAACTGAAATCTTAGAATTCGTGTTTTAGCAATTTAGGGTTTATTATGGTTTAGATTTGGTTCGGTTTCGGGTTCAATTTATATGAGAAAATGCTTAAAAAATGTAGGTTGGTTTAGATGCATGATGATATACCTAGGGGAATACTTGGGTGATGGGGCTGGATCGGTGTACGTGGGCCAACTTAAGCCCAAGTGAACCCATTGAGATTAGGTCTTAATTCTTAGCCGATGCGCAGCTCTTTGGCCCATTATCCATTTACTACTCAGTGACAAATGGGCCTTTTAACTTGATTACTTAATGAGCTTGTTTGACTAAGTCGAGCCCATTTAGGCACTAAAGTCCATTGGTCCTAACTCCCAACTCAAAACCTTGTCTCCTAGATAGGGCCAAGGACTGGGCATCTATTGACTACATGGATATTTACTTCCACTATTTACAGCCGAAACTGGACTGACCACACCATTTGGCACCTATAGGACACACAATGTGCTAAAGAGGTAGGGGTGTCAACTGGTCGGGCCGGGTCGGTTCTGGTCGGGAATAATCTGTCCCCACCAATTTAAGGCCCCACATAGTTTTTTTCGTTTAGGTAATCGAGCCTTGTAGGATAGAGCATGGACATATTTCTATTTGATCAGTTGGTTATCTGTCATAATTGGGCTTTAAACGGGCTAATTGGGTAATAAAACAATCCTTAAACAGGTTATAAAGGGTCTATAATCAGGCTAAATTGGCTTAAATAGGCTAATCGGGCTATAATTATCAGTTGGTCACCGTAATCCGTTGGTCCCGATCGTACCATTACCTTGCACCAGGAGCACCCAATTATTAGTCGATCGATGCTCGAGTCCAACACGTTTAGTAATTTATAGAACTGATCTTGGGCTTCAACTCATTGGCACAGGTCAGGCCTACTGGCAAGAGAAATAACGTTCCAAATTTTGTTTGTAACCTAATTAGTTTATTTTATCTAAACCAACACCCTTTAGTTGGAATAAGGCTTAGTCAAATCAAGTTCAATTAAATTAAGGGAAAAAGAATGTTACTTGGTCGAGTGGTTCCTCTGTCTAGACACAAGAGTGTGCAAAATTACCATGCGACCCCTCTTGAAATAAAATATCTCATTCCCGTTGATGCCATTACGCATGCTCTCATTGGCCCCACGATGGTGGAGAGGCTACACGACCAAGTAGCAATGTGTTGCCCAAATTTTTATCGTATGTGGTTCCCTAACCGCACCCCCTAACCGGTGCGGTTCTCTAGTGCCTCTCACAAGAGGAGGGTGGACCCCACCCGGGTAGAGTGTTCGGTCAGGTGTCCCGGGTGGGTCCCACCCCCTTCTTGTGAGAGGCCCTAGGGAACCGCACTGATTAGGGAACCGTAGACGATAACAATTCTATGTTGCCCATTAATTAAATATTTAACATAAGATCTAACTCGGCCAAATTTGAAGAGATGTCAGACTTGTGTATATCTATTGAGAGGTTTTTTTTTTTGGTCTATCCTATTCAATGGCCCACATGCCAACTACAAGCTAAGGGGGGCGGCTAAGACAAGCCCACAATCTACAACTAGGGGGGAGGGGGAGGGATGAGAATGGTGCCTTTTTGGCACAATATGCAATCTAGGAGAGTCGATCCCTTGACCTCCTAGGGGGCATGCAGTCAACTTGCAATGCCTCCAACCAACTGACCTCCTGGGGGGGCATATCTATTGAGAGTAACCATGCCTGGCTAGCATCTCAGCCCATAGTTTTTTTTTTTGTTTTTTTTTGGGTAATAAGCCCATGGTACTTGGCATCCTCATTAACTGTATATGATAGAGCTGCACACGGTTAGAATCCCAGCCGTTCGATGGGCTCCATTCTAATACCATCATACGAAAAATTATCACCTTCAGTTTCCTACCCGACCTAGTTCCCCCAGTATCTGTAATAAGGGGGGTTTACCCCACCCAGGCAGGGTGGGGTGGTCATTGAGCCCCCCTTATTAGAAGTGCTGGGGGAACTGGGCCGGGCAGGGAATTGGAGTGGGCAAAGATCCACCACAATACTCAGTGAAAGTAAGGAGGAGAGAAATTGACAAAATTTAAATTCTTGACCATGGACAGAGCAGTTATCAAAACTATAATCGTGGAATAAGGCCCAGTTTTTATGCACAGCCCATGTATATATATGGTTGTGGCTTTCAAGCATCAGATAAGGGTGGGGGTAGAAGTGTAATAACACATCTCCTCCTCTCTCCCCCATCCAACGGTTAAGGATACGATCATATGTGTGGAGGGTCGTGAATGTAACTTTTTGCCATTTCCTCAACATGGTTTAATGCACGGCATTGTATTTGGATCGAGTATCAGTCACCTTTAAAACCGATATAATATCAATATATCAGCACATATAGGCTCATATCAGACAAGTTTACCCCTAGTTTTTCTAAATTTAATTTTTTTTACTACTTTACCCCTGATTCATACTATTCCATCCATATGGTGTTGACACGGTATCAAGATTGGTGGCTAAGAATATCAATACAGATCTCCGTATCGGGCGATCCAATACTGATACCATGTTGACCACTGATTACCATGTTGACCACTGATTTAAATGTCTATTTTTATTTTTCTTATAATGCAACTCTAGCGCTCAAGGTCTTCCAAATGAGTCAATGATGATGGAGTGTTTTTTGAATTTTGATTACCCATTGTACTAGCCTAGTTGAGTTTGACCGGTGCTTTGTTGTGATCACTAACAATCCTCATGCATATCCATGGAATATACTTATTGCATTCCACAATAATTAACAAATATATCTGTGTAAGATAAAGTAGTTAATGTCATTAATTACCTACTAATCATATCCAAAATTCCCAAATTATATTCCCACCTATCGGACACCAATACAATACCGATCCGGATTGGACGGTTTTACTCTTAACCTTTAATTTTTTTTAAAAATGATTTTATTTACATTTTCACCCTTGGTCAGTACCCCTAGATCGGTATTGTATCGCTTAGAAATCAGTATTGATCTCCATTGATATCAATGCAAATCAAACATACGATGCACTAAGCAATAAAAGGTGATCTACGACCACCCTATGGGTGAAAGTGGGCCTTTGGCTTGCCTAGTTCTGGTGTACTAGGGCACCCAGGTGGTTGCTTGTTTAGTAGGGTCGTTGCTACCAAATTAATCAATGTCTGCATCTTCTAGCCTATTGGAGTAACACTTAGGTGGCAAGTCGACCGGTTTTAATGCGTTGAGCTCATCATTATAGAACCAAAATTGGCTAAATCAATCGAGTCAATTCGGAATCAATTTTGATTGAACTCGATTCTACATATATAGGATCCCATTGAGTCATGCCAAATCAGGGCAAATCTGGCCAATTTTGAGACAATAGACTCACAATAAATGATGATCGATCGCGTATTTGGTTATGAGTTTTAAAACCTTGGTTGAACCATTGAGATGATATGCATAAGTAGAGACCCCCAACATATAGAATGGGATGAGTTTTGCCCAAACCCATCGCATTAACAATTCATTTGGTATGGATTTGAATAGCAAAGAATGTTAACTTGTTGTATGGTTTCTACATCCAGACATAGGACCACATGAAATTGCTTAGCCCGCAGTGAATTCAAATTTTTCATTTAGTCAAATGCTCCTGCATGCATGCGCTTTAATTGGTCCATGTGTTGCTGCACACACTACATGACTAGACAAGAATCTCTTGCCCATAATTATTTATAAGGTTGGATTAAGAGCATCTATCTTCATTGTCGGTGAAGGGAAACTCGGACCTATACATAATAAATGTACGTAAACATAATAAATAAAAAAAGCTAACAGGTTTGATTACTTGATTGATTGAATAAGATGGCTTGAGACCAACAATCGGGCACTTTTGGAGAAGTTATGGCTATCTCATTGAGGGATTCTAGCTAGCCCTTGGGTTGTAGGATCTATTCTCAATCAATCCATTTAGGTCGTAATTCATGAGTTTTTTATGATGTCAGTGTGAAGGAATCTATACGCCACACCAATGACAATGTAGAGATGTAGTCAAAATAGAAGAGAAAAATCATGTGACAAGGAAATAGTACCTAGCATCGTGAGGAACTTTTCCTTTGTTTTTTTTTTTTTTGATGAAAGTGTAGTCACACAAACCACACACCAATTCCAAAAGGTTAACTGAACTTTTCATTTGTTATATATATATATATATATATATATATGGGAAACAGTTTTCTGTACGGGAGTGTGGCCTACGCCAACTCTCCCATGTGTTTATCTCTCTCCTCCTTAAAACAAGGGGGCAGAGATGTCTTTTCACATGGGGAGGAGAGAGATAGACTCATGGGAGTGCTGGCGTAGACCACATTCCCGGACGGATAACTTTTTCCCTATATATATATATATATAACATCTTTCTTTTCTACTCTAGAAGCCTAACACAAGTTGATGGCTTCAACTAATAGATCACTAGCCCATATGAAACCTAACTTAATTAACCCCAACTAAATATCTTGGTTAGAAACACCTTTTGTTTTTTGGTAGAAAGGTCAGAAACACTTCGATTCATGTAAGTTGGAGTTTGCCATGCCACAAAAATTATATATGCAAATAACTAGTTCATGAGGTGTCCTTCCGAGTGTGGAAAGGTTGTTAAAGATATTTGGACTTTGGAACTGACTGTGGAGAGGCTGTAAAAGATGTTTTGAACTCTTGTATGGTCAGAACATATGGATGATTGTATAATATTGTTTGTTAAATGTTTGGCTAGGAAATCTAGAACTGATACAGTTAAGGTAATGGTTATGAAGGATGTGTTGGACATCTTATCCATTTGTTGTTAATTTAGTATTCTTTTTTTTTTTTTTTTTTTTTATAAAAATTAAATAAATAACTAGTGCATGCCAAGATGACTTCAAGTTGTTTTGGGTGATATTTAGATAACCTATAAACCAATGCATGTCTAGACTTTCATAATTTTCAACATAACAATTGACAAAAAATGGAGCTTTAATTTGATTATTGCTTACCCTTTGACGCCTTAGTTTCACATCAATATACTAATATTTTAGGGGTTAAATGGGTATCACACAACAAGTATGACATGGCAACTGTGACAAAAAGAAAAGCTTTATTCGAGTCCCCTCCTTTCTCGATCTCCTGATGGCAACCCTAGCTAATATTGTATTTGATAAAAAAAAAAAAAATAGAAATTTAAAATCTTTCATAATAATAAATTAACTATAATATCTCATCAGCTGGTATGCAACTTCTTTCATGGGTTTCTACATTTTTTTTTTTAATATCCTCACCAATGCATTCTCGCTTTTGATTTATATAATCTCTAATTTAATTTTTTATTTTGTCTTGTTATTATTATTAAATAAGGTCATATAAATCAAAATTTGTCAAAACATTTTTTTTTCATTACCTTGAACTTAACTTATAATCATTAAAAAATTATAATTTATGTTTAATATATAATGAAAAGCTTTTTTGAGCCATTGAGGTAGGATATGCTAACACCTTTATGTCTGTCTCTCCTCCTCACATGAGATAATCTCCTATGTATGATATCACCATTTTATGGTACGCCATCGATGCATTCCCTTTGCCACTTGTTCATAGACTTTTTTTTTATTTCTTTTTTTAATGTCTAAAATCTCCATGTTAATCTTCCAAGTATTTACTTAAAAAAAAAAACAAACAAACAATATTTCTTTTATTTTCTTTCATCTTTTTTTTATTTTTAAAATTTTCGTTCATCCACGATTGAGGAAAACTTTCACTAAAAAATATCAACCAAAACGTAGGTGCAAAGTAGGGTGCAAGTTTGGCCCCGACGACCCAAACCCACTCTGAGTCCGAACAAGGCTTGGGTTGAGATACCTTGGCCCTGAGGGTGGATCAGGATTGGGAATTTCCAGCCCTGATTTAGGGTTGAGGCCTCAGGCTAAGCCCGGTCCGGCCCAACCCCGATCCTGTCTTCTTCTTCCTATTCTTTTTTGGTTTTTGTTCTTCTTCTTCTTGTTCCTCTTTTTTCTTCTTTGTATTCTTCTTCTTCTTCTTCTTCTTCTTCTCAGCCTAGCCAGCACATGCATCTTCCTTTCCCAGTCTAACCAGCGCATTCATCTCCTTTCCCAGCTTGGCCAGCTCATGCATCTCCCTCTCCCCCCCCCCCCCAATAATAGGGCCAATCAGGGTCAACCCAGCTCGACTTTGAGGGTGGGTCAAGGACTCAGGGTTGGATTTTTCTAGGCCTGAGTCAGGTTCGGGTCAGGCCTGGGCCCAACTAAGAGGACTCAAGAATAGGCTAGGGTTTTAAAAGGTCCGGCCCAACCCGACCTTGTTGCAGCCCTGCTGCAAAGTCTTGTTTACCCACAAAAAACAAAAAACAGAAAAAACTGCGTAGTCTTTACCCAAAAGAAAAAGTAGGCGCGAAGTGCGATAATCCTTAGGACCCATCAACATAAATTCTTAGTTTTGAGACCGATGAACCATTAGGTCTACCTTTAAATACTAAATAAGGTTATTTAATTCCTTTTTATCCAGAAAAAAAAAAACAAAAGGGCCTATTTAATTCCATTCTGACTTTTTGTATTCTACTGACGTTAACCATGATGGAATATCTCTCATGAGTCATGAAATATGTGATAGAATACGCCCACGGTCCATAGCCAAGGTTTCAGACGCAGATTGAAAGTCACTATTTTCGAATTTTAATAACTAGAAACTGATCGCATAGACTACACCTTACTCCAAGGGATATCAATTGGTCGGATCCGGTTTGTTTTGGTTGGGCCTGATCGATTACCACAAATTTAAGTTTTTTGTTTTTTTTTTTAATAGTGAAACACAAATTTAAAGAAAAAAATTGATCCTCATAGGCAATATTCGGTCAATTATTTTTTAATTCCTTATTAAAAAAAAATACTAGTTCATAATCAGACTCATGTTAATTAGATTATAAATGGACTAATTGGGTTAGTTGGACTATAAACGGGCTAATTGGACTCCAAATGGTCCCTGTCGTGCACCATGATGTGACATTACAAGTATGTATGACGTGTATTTAGTAAGTAATATTACCCCAAATAAAACGTGAGTCAATATTGTGGAGTGAGCTGGTTTTGTTTTTTTTTTTTTGGTTTTTGGGTTTTTTGGTAAGGAGAAAATTTTTTGAAAAAGGAAAAAAAAAAAGATTCGATCTGAGAGCATGACTTCAACGCAGAGGCGGCACAGGATGAGACGAAATGATCACCCATCTCCATTAAATGTGAAAATTTTGTCACAATTAATGCTTTCACGTGCACTCCAAATGGCCCCTAGTGTCATTTTAGGTCTTTGCTTGTGTTTTTAGTTCATTCATGATGAATCACATGACTTATTCTGTTATGCATACTGCATCATCAAAAAATAGACTAGGTGGTTGCCTCTCACATGTACAAGCAAAGCAATTGAAACTCATTCCTCCTAGTGTCATTTTAGGTCTCCCTTGGTGTTTTTAGTTCTTTCAATATGAACTCGCATCACTTATTCATACTGCATCACTCCATCATCCAAATACCTCTAGAAACCCATATCGAAAGGGTTTATTTTGGTGTTGACGACAATTGACCTAATGCACCAACTCTCCTTTATCCAAGCTTGGGATCAACAGCAGACATTGGCAGAGTTACGTTCAATGCCATAGACAGGGTTTAAAAACATTGAATCGAGAATCAATCCATCTAATCTGGGATTTTATCTGTTCCATTTTTTGGGCAGGTCCATTTCCCTAAGTTCCTCTAATAAAGAGGTGCAGAAATGACCACCATACCCCTGCCCGAACACATGACCCGGTGGGATCCACTCCCCTCTATTAGAGGAACTTGGGAAATGGAGAGGGCAGGAAATGGAGCAGGTAAAAATACTCTGATCAGAACTAGACAGAATCAGAATAGGCCGAATAAGCCGATTCGATCCGATTTTAAATCACTGGCCCCACCATGGTTCATGATCTTGGTATCGGTCTCCCGATACGGATCGGGATCACCCAAACTCGGGCAAATATGGCACTTTTGTCCTTGTCTTCTTATATTAAGAAAAATATATTTTTTTACATTTTTACCATTGTTTGTACAGCTGGATCGAATTGGATCGGTATTGGAATCGGTCTTGGCCGATACCGATCCGATCCGGCCATAATCGGCCGATCCGATCCGATACCCCACATATGAGCGGCACAGCAAAGGTGACCAGCGTGACAGGTGAGGTTTGGAAAATATAACCAAAACCTGGAAATCATCGACAAAGCGGAGTGGACGGAGGATAAGACGCAATCTCAGAGTCATCTCCTATTACTTTGATCTGTTCTTATTCTCATTTTCTTTACCATTTGAAAATCTCAGTCATCAATAACCTTTCGCTTTCTGAGGGGACGATTTGCTCTGCTTCTGAATCGTATGATCCATAAACCCCAAACTGGGAAGGTAGTTCCTACCCAGTTTTACTGTTTTCTCCTTGTCTTCTTTTCGCGAATTTTGATTCGGTTATTCGAATCTTGTAACCAAAAGCTGTGCAATTTACACTCTAAAGTTTAAACCAGTAGAACAGTATCTATACTTTGGGACAGTTGCAGAAGTGGACCAAAAGGTGGGGCATGATCGGAAATAATGAGAATAATATTTTATAGTAATTTTTTAATCTTCATGTAGACCAACAGTAGTTTGTAGAGAAATCCAAAGAACGAGTTTTGGTGTATTCGGATTTAGTCTTCTAGTTTGACTGGTTGGATTGAGTTCATGTTTTTCACGCTTAGCTATATTATTGATTTTGAATTTTGATTTTGTTGTTGTTGTTGTTCTTGTTATGAACTGATTTTTAAAAAATATTTATTCTTTAAAATTTCATTTTAATTGTTTTTTTTTAATTTATAAATTATTTATTTGGTGTTTTGGTTTTTCTAATGGTAGGACACGAGACCCACCAAATACGCTTGGGAAGACAGTTGGGGTTAGGCAGCAGGTGGAAGGAAGTTGTGATTAATGGCTGGTACAAGTGAAGGCCCAGTTCTTGAAACCATCACTATAAAAGAGGGTACTGAGGAAGACTTGGTGGACAAGGAGCAATTAGAGAAATCTGAGGAGACTGAAATTGAAATGGCGCCGCTAGCTGCGAATCCAATTCACAGATCTAGCTCTCGGCCTCAGCTGGATCTCAGTGGTGCCGCAATTCAGGGAAATTTCGAAGAGAAAGATCCAACAATTTTGTTACCTAACCAGTCTGATGACATATCTCATTTGGCTATCGATATTGGAGGTGAAATTTTTTTTTTCTACTTTTATTTTCCCTCTCTTTCTACGGGTGATTTTGTATTGCCTTCATACTGAAAATGTTTAAGAGTATATTTTGTGACAATCGGAATCTTTCTGGGTGTTGCGACGAACCGAATTATGTGATTTTGTTTCTGTACCTTTTCTACCTTTATTTAACTGAATTATGGGTGTCGCTTAATTTTTTCTTTCTCGAATTGTTCTGATATTTGGGGCGCATTTAGTTTTTTTTTGTTTACCCGGTTCATTATTTTACTTTTTCGTTTTCTGAGTTTGTTTGATGGAATTCCTACATCGATTCTGTATTTGGTATGGCACTTCCTCCTTTTTTTTTTTTTGAGTGGGGTGGGGTGTGGGGAGCTGGGGATGGGGGGAGAGTTGTTCGTTTAGCGTTTAGGTGAATGTGGCTTTATGGTTTATCTATTGTCCTCTCCCATGGTAAACCTCTGTTCTATGTTTCGATATGGTGGAATCTGATAGAATGGTTATCTCTCTCTTTCTATCTCTCTATTTTTTGTGCTTCTTGTAGCACACATAGATATGCTTCTTCTGGTTTTATCATTAATTGCAAGACTTCTGCTTTGGAGCTAGAGTTGACATATAACTTCTAAATACTGGATGGTTTGCATCCGTTTTGCCATCCTTCAAGGTGGGGATGTTCTGGTTTTTATTGTGAATGAATTTGAAGCTGCTCAATGGGGTTCTTTGTTATTAAATTTGTGATGGGTTTCCTATTCTACTTTGTGAGTAAAATTTATAATTCTTCTTAGTGTCCTTTCCTCTCCCAGTAAATTTCTGTTTTTTGAGATTGGATATCATGACGATTTTTTTTGTGGTATAATTTACTAGTATTATTATTATTGTTATAATATAGATAGGGAGGCGGCATTAATTATCACCTTGATTTCTCTCTTTAGAATGACCTTATGTGACTTGATAAAGACAATTGTTCTTTATAATGCATTTATGTAGATCTCTTGATGATTCTATGTTTTACTCGCAGGATCTCTAATCAAGTTGGTATATTTCTCAAGACACGAGGACTGTTTAGTTGATGATAAGAGGAAGAGGTCTTTGAAGGAGAGATTAGGGGTTACAAATGGTAATAGGAGGAGCTATCCTATTCTTGGTGGAAGACTGCATTTCGTGAAGTTTGAGACGTTTAAGATTAATGAGTGCTTGGACTTTATTTCTTCGAAGCAGCTGCACACTGGTGGTATTGCACATTTCTTTTCCTTTATTGGAAACCAAAGTAAATGCAAAGTCTTGTTGGGTGATAATTGTTGTGCAACTGGCTAATTGGCTGTTATTACTTAAATCTTTTCCTTTTCATAAATATCTTGAAGAACAGAACTTCTTTTTCCATTGATGATTCTTTCTTTTTATGTTGATTCTGGTAATTTTTCTTCTGAACAGGATTGGATTCACGCAGTTGGCATTCCATGGTCCCAGCCAATAATAATGCAATAATTAAGGTAAATTTTGTGTTGCTGTCTGATTTTGAACTATTTTAGCCATGATTTACCTGTTACATCCATAGTACTATATCTCGCGATATATCGGTATCTCGGGCCTACCGAGATATCCGAAATATCCGAGATATCGCGAAATATTCCCGAAATATTGCATTTTTTCGCAATATTTCGGGGTCCATCTCGGGGTATTTGGCCATATTTAGGCACGAAACTTCATGGACAGCCTTATTTAAGCTTAATAAACACATTTAAACCATAAAATTGTAAAAATGTGAATTCAAATTGGTGTTTTGGGCTTGCACCCTTGATTGACATACGGTCGCCGACCTTAATGTATAAATAGTTAAATACACATAGATTAATGAAATCACAACTTAAGTTACAAATTACAGTGCTAAGTGCTAATAGTAGTTCTTTGTGCCTCCCCTGGATCAATCCCACTCATGCCTCGGAGTCGCGTCCATTGCTCTCTGTTTGAATGACATATGTGGACCACGGTATAGAATCGGAGAAGAAGCGAGTGTAGTCATCCACAAGTGTCACGTAAATGGAATCATCAATGTAGGTAACCTATCCTAGGATATAAACTAGGATTACCAATCGATCCGATCGTGAAGAAGATGATCCTTTGTGATATGATGTTGGCGCCGCAAGAGGCGATGGCATTGGCTGCATGTATGGTTTGGTGAGGTTGGTAGCTAGTCCGTTAGGGTATGCGAAGATGTTATCTACAAAAGATGATCCAGATGTCCCTGGACTGGGTAGTGTAGTCATAGTCCCTACCCCACTAAAGCGCCCATATGATGATGATCCATATCCATATCCACCGTAAGGTTGTGATGCACCATAATCCGATGCCAATGGAGTGGCATGTGCGTCAAAAGATGGGGCACGCCAATGTCGGTCGGTCCTCCTCCCTATCACCTATACTCGAACCACCAAGGAGCTAGATAGGTTATCAATGTCCAGTGTGATCGGGTTGCAGCTGTGTTTGTCGACCCTACGCTTCTGTTGTATGTATGTAGGGGCCTCTCGAGGTGGGGGTGCGGGGCACGTGCTCGTGGTCCGTATCTTGTGTGGCATGATCAAAGCGTGTCTCTCCGGTGAATCGGAGTGGGTCTACAGTGCCGAATCCGGGCCTCCTGGCCTACCACATAACGCTCTCGCATGCCGTCATATTCTTCACCAACATCACCACCACCAACATCACCACCACCACATCACCATCACGCACCACCATCACCATCATCACCATCATCATCATTCGAGGACTTAGACCGTCTTCATCATCAAGAACATTGCCCACGAGTGGGCTGGAATGGTATGGGTGAGGCTTCCCTCGCATGTATCGACCCTCGTCGGCCATATACTCGTCCACATCGGCACCAATCTCGGAAGCTATCGTGGGTCGGGCCTACCTCCCTCCTCATCCAACACTGGCTCACCTCTATCCCTCACCAATCCACAATAGGGTCATCATCGCCTGGAGTCAACTTGAAAGATGTCGGCTAGATCAATGGTGCCCCTCTGTCCCTCATGTCCCATGCGTATGTGTTGCGTTTCGCCTCAAGTTGTAGTGCACATACACCATGTCGGATAAACGTTGAGACCCCAATCTGTTGCGCCTCTTGGAGTGGATGAGTGCAAAGGTACTCAGTTCCTCTCACAACCGGATGCGAACATGTTTGGGCAAGGACTTTAATTGCTATTCTTCTTAAGTTTTCAGCCGATTCCCCATACAACACCCACCATTCAATTTGCATTACAAGTTTACAACAAAAAGACATGTGTCAAATGTTGTTTCAACTTTCAACTTTCAAATTTCAATACATATGTAATTTAAAACTTAAAAGAATTACCAGCATCACCACGTGCTCTGCCTTATCGTGACCTCGGTTCCAAAACTTCCCAATGCATCCCTAAATACCTTGATCTATACCCATGTGGAAAATTAGTAAGTACTTCTTCACTACTTATTTGAAAGCATCAATAAGTTGAGTTTCCAAATGAACTCACTTCATTGTTGCAAATTGCTTGTAGTGCACCATCCGGCTCCAACTTCTTCACTACTTGTTTCACAAAGATCAATAAGTTGAGTTTCCAACCTGAGCCTATTGTTTATATTGATACTTAGGGTCAAGTAGTATCTTTGAAATATGACATATAGAATAGAGGTATTGTCAAATGCATAGGTAATTAGTAAATAATAATACTATGAATTAGTAAACATAAAACAAATTTACTCATGACCTTATACGGTGGATGCATAAGTTGATTCTCCCAGTGAGCATTTATGATATCTAAGAAGTGTTTGCTCTGCGAGGACCCACACTATAGACACTATCTTTCATCAAGTCTATAAAGCATATAGACTGGCATGGTTGGGCCCTTCGAGCGAGTCGCAACATGTAGAACTTGAATTCGGCTCTAAAACTTTCACCACTTTGCTTAGTTTGGTCCGAAGTCCTCGGATGACATCGTTGTTTGTGCTTCCCTCCCATTTGCGGTCTTGGAACCCTTCCATTGAAACCACTCCTCGAAGCAAACATGCTTCTCGCCCGGACCTTCTTTGTCTCAATGCTTTTGAGGGCAATGTAGTTGGTGGCAAATCTTGTGATGCCAGGCCTAACCAAGTCACCCCCACATTTTTCCCTCAATAGATTGAGTGCATAGGAGTGGTTGTATACAAAGTTGGTGACTTGTCTTGCGCTTCAACCACAGTCTTCACCAACTTTAACTTTCCCATATCTTTTAGCATTAAGTCAATGCAATGGGCTGCACAAGGAGTCCAAGAGCCGGTACTTATTATTGTTCATCATCTTCTCACCGCGACAGCTTAAGTTACTTCCATTGTCGTTACAACGGACAACATTCTCAATACCCACATCTTTTTCCACTACTTCCTTTAACAATCAGTAAATATATTTTGCATCCTTTATCTCTTTGGATGCATCCCGCAGTTGAGGAACACTGTCCTCCCATCACAATAAACCATAAATTGATGATGGACTTTCTTAGGCCCAGTCCATCCATCGCCATTATAGTCACCCCATATGTCTCCCACATATTCCTCATCTCACTAATGTACTCATCAATCTCACTCTTTTGTTGAGGTAGATAAACATTCATTACCTCATATGGGGTGGGGCCCTTGAATCCTGGGCCGCCCTGCAATGGTATCTATCATGGTATCATAATGGGGGCCTTGTGCGGTGTTCTGGGGATGGTATGGTATAGCATCCACTTAGCTATTGATTCTTTAACCAATCCCTTCATCCCCTTCCATGCTCCTTTGATTCCGGGTTCGTCGCTTCCTTTCTTCTTATGCAATTTAGGATCGGATGTTGATGGTGGTGCTAGATCTGGTAGAGGTGTTGGGGTTGCCCTCACACTTTGTGATCTTTTAAAAGGATTCAAAGTTTTAGGACCTCAGGAACCGCGGCTCCTCCACTACCCCCTACTCTTTGTCTCTGTGATCATCTTGAAAACTTCCTCTACTCCTTGAAACAGTCCGCCTAAAATCCCTAGCCTCCTCTGCTGTTTGTATGTCATCAGTGCTATGCAATGTCATCATCAGAGGAGGAGGAGGAGTCATCATCATCATTGTATCGTCTTCCTCCTCCCATCGAACTCCTCACCGTATCCTCAAGTTGTTCTCTTATCCTTTGCTTGTCCCCTTCCTCTTCTTTCTTCCCCTCAAACTATCACCAATCTCCTGGCTACTTGAGAGGGACCATATGACAACCTACAACATCTTTAGATCCTCGTCGAGATGTTGTTTAAGTCTACTGGACCCACCTCCCATAAATTGCATGTGACAATAATTACATATAGATTTTCTCTTATCCCCATCAATGGGAGTACCATGTAACCATGCAATGTCACCCTATCTTGGCTGGTTGGTCTCTCTTGTTCCCTCTGTTCTCTTTGTTCCGTCCGCCCCCTTTGTTGACTACTTTCCCCACCTTTTGCTTGCCCCGCACGTTGTCTATCACGATCCGCCATAATGATACTTGTTTCTTCGCAATGTAAGTAACACAAATAATTAAAAAACTTAATGTAGATGCACTTCAATTGACACTTTTAGATTACTAATACACTTGTATAGTTATTTAATATTTTTCCCCTAACCCTTATATTTTTCACAAAATTAAAACCAATTTTTTATATATAATGTTAATATAAGTATTGACCTAACACAACAAAACTATGAATTAGTAAACATAATATACATGTAATGCATCTCAAAACATATAGAAATAACTTTCATATTTTTCATTATTTTTAAACTTAAAACTCATATTTTTCCTTATTTATTTCTGTTTTTTAATTTTTTATATATTTTTCTTAATTTTCGAAAATTAAAAGAATTATTTAAGAGCAGAAAAATAAATCCGACAACCTTGAAGCCGTAGATCGGCCATTGGTGTCTAACATATATTTAATTCATTACCATCTAAGTCATATTACCCCTAATTATTTCCTATTTTAGTTGTAGGAAAATGAATTTTTAAAACCAGAAAAAATAAAAAAATACATATGGGAAAAAATTTCGACACCGTGAATTTGTAGATCGGCCTCGTTGTCTAACATATATTAATATCATCAACATTTGTACAAAGTTTTTTTAAAAAAATAGTTTTAGAGAAATATAATTTACCTTAAATAATGAAAATAGGCTTGGATGATGAGCTTAGATGACCCTTCGACGTCTTCCGCGACAAGGAGCTTAATGAGGCTTGGAAGGAGGAAGAAGAGAGAAAATTTCATTTTCAGCGACTCTCGGTCGAAATATCGACCAAGAGTATGAAATATGAAATTTATAAGGATTTTGAATGTGACACTATTGTCACTTTACAATATCTCGCCACGATATATCGTCGAAATATCTCGATATATCGACGAGTTATTGTACTTTTTTATTTCGACATTGTTTCGTATCTCGGTCATGTCGAGATTCACGAAATATCGCGATATATCGCCGATATTTCGCGAGATTTTATACCATGGTTACATCCATAGTACTATATCTCGCGATATATCGGTATCTCGGGCCTACCGAGATATCCGAAATATCCGAGATATCTGAAATATTCGAAATATTGCATTTTTCTCGCAATATTTGGGGGTCCATCTCGGGGTATTTGGCCATATTTAGGCTCGAAACTTCGTGGACAGCCTTATTTAAGCTTAATAAACACATTTAAACCGTAAAATTGTAAAAATGTGAATTCAAATTGGTGTTTTGGGCTTGCACCTTGATTGACATACGGTCGCCGACCTTAATGTATAAATAGTTAAATACACATAGATTAATGAAATCACAACTTAAGTTACAAATTACAAGTGCTAAGCTGCTAATAGTAGTTCTTTGTGCCTCCTGGATCAATCCCACTCATGCCTCGTGGAGTCGACGTCCATTGCTCTCTGTTTGAATGACATATGTGGACCACGGTATAGAATCGGAGAAGAAACGAGTGTAGTCATCCACAAGTGTCACGTAAATGGAATCATCAACGATCTGTAGGTAACCTATCCTAGGATATAAACTAGGGTTACCAATCGATCCGATCCGTGAAGAAGATGATCCACCGTGATATGATGTTGGCGCCGCGCAAGAGGCGATGGCATTGGTGCATGTATGGCTGGTGAGGTTGGTAGCTAGGTCCGCTAGGGTATGCAAAGATGTTATCTACAAAAGATGATCCAAGATGTCCACAGGGATGGGACGTAGTCATAGTCCCCTACCCCACTAAAGCGCCCATATGATGATGATCCATATCCATATCCACCGTAAGGTTGTGATGCACCATAATCCGATGCCAATGGAGTGGCATGTGCGTCAAAAGATGGGGCACGCCAATGTCCGGTCGGTCCTCCCTCCCTATCACCCATACTCAAACCACCAACAGAGCTAGATAGGTTATCAATGTCCGTGTGATGGTTGCAACTGTGTTTGTCGGCCCCTACGCTTCTGTTGTATGTATGTAGGGGCCTCTCGAGGTGGGGGTGCGGGAGCACGTGCTCCGTGGTCCGTATCTTGTGTGGCATGATGTGTGTCTCTCCAGGTGAATCGGAGTGGGTCTCACAGTGCCGAATCCTGGGCCTCCTGGCCTACCACATAACGCCTGCGCATCCGCCATATTCTTCACCAAAGATCACCACCACCAACATCACCACCACCAAGATCACCATCACCACCACCAAGATCACCATCATCACCATCATCATCATTTGAGGACTTAGACCAGTCTTCATCATCGCAACATTGCACCGTGGGCTGGAATGGTATGGGTGAGGCTTCCTGCATGTATCGACCCTCGTCGGCCCATATACTCGCCCACATCGACCAATCTCGGAAGTTATCATGGGGTCGGGCCTACCTCCCTCCTCATCCAACACCGGCTCACCTCTATCCTCACCCAATCCACAATAGGGTCATCATCGTCGAGTCAACTTGAAAGATGTCGGCTAGATCAATGGTGCCTCTCGTCCCTCATGTCCCATGCGTATGTGTTGCAGTTTCACCTCAAGTTGTAGTGCACATACACCATGTCGGATAAACGTTGAGACCCCAATCTGTTGCGCCTCTTGGAGTGGATGAGTGCAAGGTACTCCGGTTCCTCTCACAACCAGATGGAACATGTTTGGGCGAGGACTTTAATTGCTATTCTTCTTAAGTTTTCAGCCGATTCCCATACAACACCCACCATTCATGCATTACAAGTTTACAACAAAAAGACATGTGTCAAATGTTGTTTCAACTTTCAACTTTCAAATTTCAATACATATGTAATTTAAAACTTAAAAGAATTACCAAGATCACCACGTGCTCGCCTTGTATCGCACCTCGAGCTCCAAAACTTCCCAATGCATCCCTAAATACCTTGATCTATACCCATGTGGAAAATTAGTAAGTACTTCTTCACTACTTATTTGAAAGCATCAATAAGTTGAGTTTCCAAATGAACTCACTTCATTGTTGCAAATTGCTTGTAGTGCACCATCCGGCTCCAACTTCTTCACTACTTGTTTCACAAGATCAATAAGTTGAGTTTCCAACCCAAGCCTATTGTTATATTGATACTTAGGGTTCAAGTAGTATCTTGAAATATGACATATAGAATAGAGGTATTGTCAAATGCATAGGTAATTAGTAAATAATAATACTATGAATTAGTAAACATAAAACAAATTTACTCACCACTTATACGGTGGATGCATAAGTTGATTCTCCCAATGAGCATTTATGATATCTAAGAAGTGTTTGCTCTGCGACCCACGCTATAGACACTATCTTTCATCAAGTCTATTGCGGCATATAGGACTGGCATGGTTGGGCCCTTGAGAGCGAGTCGCAACATGTAGAACTTGAATTATCGGCTCTAAAACTTTCACCACTTTGCTTAGTTTGGTCGAAGTCCTCGGATGACATCGTTGTTTGTGCTTCCCTCCCATTTGCGAGTCTTGGAACCCTTCCATTGAAACCACTCCTCGAAGCAAACATGCTTCTCACCGGCCTTCTTTGTCTCAATGCTTTTGAGGGCAATGTAGTTGGTGGCAAATCTTGTGATGCCAGGCCTAACCAAGTCACCCCCACATTTTTCCCTCGATAGATTGAGTGCATAGGAGTGGTTGTATACAAAGTTGGTGACTTGTCTTGCACTTTCAACCACAGCTTCACCAACTTTAACTTTCCCATATCTTTTAGCATTAAGTCAATGCAATGGGCTGCCAAGGAGTCGAAGAGCCGGTACTTATTATTGTTCATCATCTTCTCACCGCTTGAAGTTACTTCCATTGTCCGTTGCTCAACGGACAACATTCTCAATACCCACATCTTTTCCACTACTTCCTTTAACAATCAGTAAATATATTTTGCATCCTTTATCTCTTTGGATGCATCCACGGATTTGAGGAACACCGTCCTCCCATCACAATAAACCATGAAATTGATGATGGACTTTCTTCGAGGCCCACCATCCATCGCCATTATAGTCACCCCATATGTCTCCCACATATTCCTCATCTCACTAATGTACTCATCAATCTCACTCTTTTGTTGAGGTAGATAAACATTCATTACCTCATATGGGGTGGGGCCCTTGAATCACGGGCCAGCCTCTGCAATGGTATCTATCATGGTATCATAATGGGGCCTTGTGCGATGTTCTTTGGGATGGTATGGTATAGCATCCACTTAGCTATTGATTCTTTAACCAATCCCTTCATCCCCTTCCATGCTCCTTTGATTCGGGTTGACGCTTCCTTTCTTCTTATGCAATTTAGGATCGGATGTTGATGGTGGTACTGCACGGTAGAGGTGTTGGGGTTGCCCTCACACTTTGTGATCTTTTAAAAGGATTCAAAGTTTTAGGACCTCCGAACGCCGGCTCCTCCACTACCCCTACTCTTTGTCTCTGCGATCATCTTGAAAACTTCCTCTACTCCTTGAAACAGTCCGCCTAAAATCCCTAGCCTCCTCTGCTTTGTTTGTATGTCATCGAGTGCTGCAATGTCATCATCGAGAGGAGGAGGAGGAGTCATCATCATCATTGTATCGTCTTCCTCCTCCCATCGAACTCCTCTTGTATCCTCAAGTTGTTCTCTTATCCTTTGCTTGTCGGCCTTCCTCTTCTTTCTTCCCCTCAAACTATCACCAATCTCCCTGGCTACTTGATGGGGACCATATGACAACCTACAACATCTTTAGATCCTCCGTCGAGATGTTGTTTAAGTCTCTTGGACCCACCTCCCATAAATTGCATGTGACAATAATTACATATAGATTTTCTCTTATCCCCATCAATGGGAGTACCATGTAACCATGCAATGTCACCCCTATCTTTGGCTGGTTGGTCTCTCTTGTTCCCTCTGTTCTCTTTGTTCCGTCCGCCCCCTTTGTTGACTACTTTCCCCACCTTTTGCTTGCCCTCGCAGCGTTGTCTATCACGATCCGCCATAATGATACTTGTTTCTTGCAATGTAAGTAACACAAATAATTAAAAAACTTAATGTAGATGCACTTCAATTGACACTTTTAGATTACTAATACACTTGTATAGTTATTTAATATTTTTCCCTAACCCTTATATTTTCTACAAAATTAAAACCAATTTTTTATATATAATGTTAATATAAGTATTGACCTAACACAACAAAACTATGAATTAGTAAACATAATATACATGTAATGCATCTCAAAACATATAGAAATAACTTTCATATTTTTTCATTATTTTTTAAACTTAAAACTCATATTTTTCCTTATTTATTTCTGTTTTTTTAATTTTTTATATATTTTTCTTAATTTTCGAAAATTAAAAGAATTATTTAAGAGCAGAAAATAAATCCGACACTCGTGAAGCCGTAGATCGGCCATTGGTGTCTAACATATATTTAATTCATTACCATCTAAGTCATATTACCCTAATTATTTCCTATTTTAGTTGTAGGAAAATGAATTTTTAAAACCAGAAAAAAATAAAAAAATACATATGGGAAAAAATTTGACACCGTGAGGCTGTAGATCGGCCTCGGTGTCTAACATATATTAATATCATCAACATCCAACAACATTTGTACAAAGTTTTTTTAAAAAAATAGTTTTAGAGAAATATAATTTACCTTAAATAATGAAAATAGGCTTGGATGATGAGCTTAGATGACCCTTCGAGCGTCTTCCCGCGACAAGGAGCTTCAATGAGGCTTGGAAGGGAGGAAGAAGAGAGAAAATTGCATTTTCAGCAGCTCTCGGTCGAAATATCGACCAAGAGCTGCAATATGAAATTTATAAGGATTTTGAATGTGACACTATTGTCACTTTACAATATCTCGCGATATATCGTGATATCTCGCGATATATCGTGAGTTCCACGATATATCGTCGAAATATCTCGATATATCGCGCAGTTATTGTACTTTTTTATTTCGACATTGTTTCGTATCTCGGTCATGTCGAGATTCACGAAATATCGCGATATATCGCCGATATTTCGCGAGATTTTATACCATGGTACTTACATCTATGTAGGATTTCAGTAGATAGCTGAGGGCGAGCCTCGGCGCAACGGTAAGGTTGGTCTATTGCAACCTGGTGGTTGCGGGTTCAAATACGGAAACAACCTATCCCCAAAAATGAGGTTCAGGCTGCGTACATATGCCCATCCCAGACCCTCAGTAGCGGTAGCCTTGTCGCCCGTAATTTAGGCGCTCAAGCTATAAACTGAAATTGATTCACTGGGAACAACTCCTAAGAAAGCTTGTCTCATGGTCCAGACTCCAGAATTGCATGTTATAACCCCATAACACACATACCCCATAAAAAGGAAGTGGGATGGAGTTGGGGAGGAAAGCTATTTGAAACTTCTGGAGAACTTTTCCATTTCTACCTTCCCAAATCATGATTTAGTTATATTATTCTTGGTCAGCAACAAGAATTCAGAAAACAAATTGCAAGAAGAAAATAAGGATAACAACAGGGCTTAAGAAGAGCCAAAACGCTGCAAAACAGTGAAATGCCACCCATTAATCGTAGTAATACCCCTAAAATGTGCAAGAAAACCAATTCTTCTTACATGTCCTTGCCACTTGATCCAACAGAAAGAACCTGGACTCCTGGAGCATGCCTTAAGCAAACTATACTTCCTATACTGAGGAAGAAAAACTACTTCACTGACTCTACAAACAAAGGAATCATTTAGAGGGGCCTTTGCCACTCTTACATTCCCTCTTTTACTACTCATCTGGTTTCTTCCCTGAAGTTGTGATCTGGAAGCTTGGGAACAGTGATAGACTCCTCTGTAGACTGTAGTGTTCTCTTGTCCTCTTGGATCTATCTCCATTATTATCTGTGTCCTTTAAGACGAGAATGCCTTACTTTGTAGTTATATATATCTTGAAGGTGGAAAATTCTTAGTTAAACAAAAAGATGATCTGGTTTCTAATTAGATACTTGAGTTTCTATTTGCTCTTAATTCTTGTATATCTATTTACTAGCTAAGTTTGGGTGAAGGCCACAGGTGGTGGAGCATACAAATTTGCCGACCTCTTCAAAGAGAGGCTTGGAGTCAGTCTTGACAAGGAAGATGAAATGGATTGTCTTGTGGCTGGGGCGAATTTTTTGCTTAAGGTAGTACCCTGATATCAATTCTTATTTTGCTATATTTGCTTTGATTTCTTTCTTTGTTTTCCTCCCTTGGTATGAACTTCCTTTGATTTTGTGAGTAAATATTGTGAAGATAACACTAAAGTAAATAATATTCGCCATTCAAGCTATCACTTCCATATTCTTTTCTGTGAATATTATGAAGAGAGCTAAATAACATGTAACATCTTGAGTTTTGACATTCTCATTCTTTGAACCCATTGATGTTGTTAATCCCGAGGATGTTTGAATATGCATCAAATTGGCTTGAATTTTTTCCTCCTTTGACCAGATTAAATTTAATTCCCATAAATACAAAAAGATGCAAGGTTAATGGATGGTGTTCCATATATGTTCTTGTATTTATCTTCATTTTGTGGCATTGGTATTCCATATGCTGGTGTGACTTCATATGTACCATTCTTGAATCTTGACTTCATGTTACTCCCATGTGAACTGGTAGGGAAACTTTGTCAGAATATGACACATTGAGATTCAATGGAGAGAGAAAAAGATAAATAATGTGATACATAGAGTCTTCCACAAAAGAAGAAAACAAAAAATTCTCTAACATGATGATTTGACTGTGCGTTCAATCTATTAGACTTTGAATTTTTGTACAATGGTCACTCACATGGTAGTCGATCATAAAGCTATAAATACATATCCAGTGATAAGAATTTAAGAATATAGAAACCATTGTTCAGAAAAGTGCCCAGCCTTCTACCTGTTTTGGGGGACCGGATCCTCAGTAGACCAGTTTGACTAGTCAGTGGAATTGCCAGACCATCTGAGAACTTTGTGGTTAAAATAATTAAATAGAATCCTTCAGAAAAGACATCACTGATGATGGTGTTTCAATCTGCCTGTTCTGATTTGCAATTGGGAGTTGTGGGTTGACCGACCAGTCTGATCTGGGTCTAAAAGAAGAAAAAAAGCTATGAGAAATGCTTATTATTTTAACAGACATATGGAAAATGTAAAAAAATGGCTTACCCAGTGCATGAGGCTCCCGCCACTGTGGGGTCTGGGGAGGGACATATGGAAAATGTAGCTATATGAAATATATCTACAACATGAATTTTTTTCTATCAATGAAGTGTTGAAAGTTGACACATCTTAGTTGGTTTCATCAACTAGCATTGGAAAACCAACCTCTTTGAAGTCTAGCATAAGGGAGAGAAAAAGAGCCTTCTTGACATTGGGCCCGCCAGGCTCCATTGGAGTCAGTCTTTTATGATAGACCCTATTGTTCAATGGTTTAAATAGGTTGTCCCATTGTGAGTCCTAGGACGTGTAACTTTTTGGATATTTAGATGTGTTATCAGATCTGAATAAATTCTGTTTGTTTGCCGATGGTTTTCAATTGCCTGTGTTTGGATCATAATTGAGAATCAAGAAAGAATCTAGTTTTTTCTTTAGGAGTTCAGATCATTAACTGGATCCTTACTGGCTGAGTGTCACAGATTGGTATGGACTGGATAATCCTAACGAAGGATTGACTGATTGAGAGGGCGAAAGCCTAATGCAGTGGATCAGCTGATCAACTGTGTATAATGGATCAGATTAGTCCATCTGATTCTGAGCTGGATTTCCCTTGGCCAATCCTTGAAATAATGGAATAACAAGATGTGATTAAATGATCAATTATATCTGGTGGTGAAAGTAAAAGTGAAGAGTTTAGCTTGACAGTCATTTGATGTAGGTCAGGTCCTACGATTGGGCATCAAATTGGGTTCAATTCTGGCCCATATTCTGAGCCATCGAACCAGCATGTACCTGGCCCATAATTTGGGTCACATACAGCTCCTCAATTCTGTCCGAAACAGAGATCGACTAGCTGTAATTGAGGGAGGCCTTAGTCATCAAGATTGCTGATTTAAGGGAGGATTATTTTCTAGATTTTGTGGGCCCATTCTGGCTAGTTGCATGGAGATAGATTTGGAGAGCAATTGACAGCCTAAGTGGGTCCCATGGCCAGCTTGCATGGAGGAGATAATTCAGGATTTCAGCCAGGCTGTTGCGTGGAATATTGGCTGGAGCATTTTCTTCCTTGTGGTAGAAGGATACTAGTAGGTCTCTGTGGGGCCCAGGAGAGCTTGGGTGGAGAATGTTTCTAGGAGATAATGGCCAGCTCGATAAGACCAGTTTAAAGACAAACGCAAGGAGTTGAGTTGAGTTAGATTGGGTTATCTTATTCAGTTTCTTCCTATGTAATAGTTAATAGGTTAGTTCTAGATTTTAGTGAGTTTTATGCTATTGCGTGGAGGGTTGTTAGATATTTGTTTCTAATTAAGATTTATTTAGTTATGTAATTAGAGACAGTTTAGGAAATAGTTTCCCACTAATATTTGGAGTTTTATTTGTTTCTAGAATTTGCATTAGGTTGTAATTGATTCTATAAATAAAGCACTAGGCTGGATACAGCCAACGAATTGAGAAAAAAGAAGAAGAGAGTTTTGGTTTTGAAACCATGTTATGCTTAGTTGAACTAGCATCTACATTATCATTGCTCTAAGGAGAACACTGAAGTATCTAAAGGACTCTGAAAGGATTCTGTGGGGCTGTATGTGTGTGTCACCTCAATATATTTGTGTCTCAGTTGATGCTCCAATTCCTTTCATCATACTTTGTGATTTCTTATTGTTGAGTTATTAGTTGGTCCATTCATCCTAAGAAACATTGTCTACATAAAGGGGTAATATATTTGATTTTCAGTGCAATCTTGACTTTGCTATCTCCTCAAGTAAAGTTTCCACTATTCTCTCCTTTGGATTATTTATATTTTATTAAGAATCTCAACAGGCATTTCAATTGTGTTGTGTAGGCAATCCGGCATGAAGCTTTCACACACATGGAGGGTCAGAAAGAATTTGTGCAGATTGACCACAATGATTTGTTCCCTTATCTCCTTGTTAATATTGGATCTGGTGTTAGCATGATCAAGGTTGTGCTTATCTGTATCCTCACCTTATTTACCATTTAGGATTAAACAAATTAACTAGCACTCACATTTTTGAGGTGATTATATAGGTGGATGGAGAGGGGAAGTTTCAGCGAGTTAGCGGAACAAATGTTGGTGGTGGGACTTACTGGGGCTTGGGAAGGCTTTTGACAAAGTGCAAGAGGTCATGATCTTCCAGCTCATTTGGCATTGTTACACTATTCTACCCCCAAACTTGTTTAATGTTAACAATCTGGTTTTTTAATTCCAGCTTTGATGAGTTGTTGGAGTTAAGTCAGAGAGGAGATAATAGAAAAATGGACATGCTTGTTGGAGACATCTATGGCGGTATGGATTATTCCAAGGTATATATTCCAAATATTATTTGTTAAACTTTGTGTGAATAAGCCAACTCCAGGATGCATTTTTCAGGATAAAACGGTAAGCAAGAAATGTCATGCATGGGAACCGACTGAAGTTCACATCTACAAGAAGTTGTAGTTTTTGAATAAAGATAAATCATGGGTGTTAGTGTTTTAGCCATGCTGAAGCCTTGAAAAATATTTGGAGATTATCTGTTATTCCCTAGAGTGGGCGAGCCTTGGGGCAACGGTTAAGTTGCGGTATTGCAACCTGTTGGTTGCAGGTTCAAAACTTGGAAACAGCCTCTCTTGCGAAGCAGGGGTAAGGCTGCATACATTTGCCCCTTCCAGACGCTGCAGTTGTGGGAGCCTGGTGCATTGGGACGCTCTTTTTTCATTTGTTATTCCATAGAGGTGGAAGCTACAGATTTCGTAAATTAATTTCTGGTTGGTACTAGTATTTGAGACTGTGGTGTGAGAAATCCTAATTTGAAAAAACATGCTTTTGGAAAAGGCCTAAGCAAACTTTAGAAGCTAACCTCCTTTCCTCTGGACACCAATGTCGAAGCTAGACATCTGGGAGTCATGTCTTCATGCTTATTAGTCATTTGTTTCTATACATATGACAGAAGACATGCCAACAAGGTGAATAGGAGTAAAAAGAAAGGGAAGGAAAAACTTGCAGTGGTATTGACAATCATCTATATTAATATTCTCGTATAATGTGTAAGCCGAATCAACCTTTTCTTGGTTAATGTTTTTGTTGAACATAATCCTAAGGTTGCAGGAAGGGCCATCTAGCCTCCATAGTTCATACCATGCAAGTAGGGTTGGATGTGTTTAGAAATAGGTTACTGGTTTTAAGGTATATCGAATAGATATATGGACTTAAACTAGGGTAGGCTAAGACTATTTACCCTAAGGTGCAGTCTGCAATACACTTTCTTCTTTTTGGTGGACCTGTATCTTGAGGATACTCTTTTTTATTGATTTGAACAGGAGAAATATATGGTTTGTGGGTAGTAAACAAGACCTTATTTACTGTTAAATAAAACAAATTGAAGGATATTTCTGGTTTAGGTCTCATGCATATTTAATAATTTCTTTGCATATTCAACTTGATGTCTTTTTATTTTATATATATATATATATATATATATATATATTAACAACAATTTTTAAGCCACAACAAGAAAATGTTGGAGAATGGAGCAGTTAAAGAATTTCAAAACAGAATATGGCTCTTGATCTTGGGTACTGTTTTAAGGATTGACGTTACCCATGTGTATTTACATGTATGGGTGCCTGTTCATTCAATTCTAGCGATAGTGATATAATTACGGTATAACACACTTGGAATTTTGGATCACATGTCACATGTGTGGTCATAGGTCAAAAACAAATATCTCTCAGAGTGTATCTTAGGATAAGTATTGATATTCTAGACCTTGTATTTACACAGTTCATCAGAAATGTAACAAAGAGTATTGATACTATGGTATAATTCACTTGGAATTTTTGGATGTGTATGTGAGCATAGGATTACATCAAGGATCAGCTTTAAGCCCTTATTTGTTTGCGATTATCATGGATGATTTAACCAAAGACATCCAAGATGAGGTTCCTTGGTGTTTGCTTTTTGCTGATGATATTGTTTTGGTGGATGCGACATTAGCAGGGAGTAACGCCAAGTTGGAGTTATGGAGATCAACCTTGGATTCAAAAGGTTTTAAGATAAGTAGAATGAAGACGGAGTGTATGGTGTATAACTGTGATTACACTAGGACGGATAATGAGGTGGTGAACATTGATGAGAGGGAGATTCCACAAAGTGATTATTTTAGGTATCTGGGTTCAATCATAAATAAAGAAGGTGATATAGAGGATGATGTTTCACAAAGAATTAAAATAAGATGGATGAAGTGAAGAGGTGCAGGAAAATTTTATGGCATAGTTATAGGACCGGCTATGATGTATGGTGCAGAATGTTGGGCAATTAAGAAGCATCATATAGATAAACTTAGTGTAGCGGAGATGAGGATGTTGAGATGGATGAGTGGTACAACTACGAAGGATAAAGTGAGGAATAATCATATTAGATCTGATTTGGGAGTAGCTTCGATACATGATAAGCTATGAGAAAGTTGTTTGAGGTGGTATGGGCCGCATGACCATGTTCAATGGAGGTCTTTGGATGTTCCAGTATGGAGGAGTGATTTGATTCAGATTGAAGGAACTAAAAGAGCCAGGGGCAGGCCTAAAATGACCTTAGGAGAAGTGGTGAGGAAAGACATGTATAGCTTAGGCCTTGTATCAAGTATGATCTCGAATAGAGCTGATTGGAGGCAAGGATCCATGTAGCCGACCCCATTTAGTTGGGATAAGGCTGAGTAGTAGTAGTTGTTGTATGCGACCATAGGGTGAGAAACAGATATCTACCAGAGTGTATCTTAGGATACATATTGATACTCTAGACCTTTTATATATACAGAATCCGTCCGAACTGAGGTAAAAGAGTTCTATCATCATATCTTCTGCCCCACCATCCCCAACTGAATAAATACTGTTGTGTCTGTCATAAGGTGGAGTCCAGGATGCCATTTCCTTGGTATGTGCTGATGAAGATTTGAATCGATTTGGTGAAGAAAAAAAAAAGATAAATGAAGGCTGCTGAATGGAGGATGGCCTATTCTTGTACCAAGTAATAGATGTACTTTGGATGAACTGAAGAGTCGTGCTTTATCAGAAAGGCCTGATGAACTCAGCTGAAATTAGAAGAGGTTTGTCATCATATCTTCTGTACCCACCATCCTAATTTAATGGGACTGTTGTGTCTGTCATAAGTTGGAGTCCAGGATGCCAATCGATTTGGTGGAAAAAATATATAAATAAAAAGGCTGCTGAATGGCCTATTTCTGGCACTAAGTAATAGATGTACTTTGGATGAACTGCAGTGAATGCTTTATCAGAAAGATCTGAGGAACTCAACTATCCTGTTGAGTAGACCATCCTTTTGCTGTAGATTTTCTTTTTGACTCCCCCCCCCCCCCTTATACACCTAGACATCAAGTGGTCTCTCTCTCTCTTTTTTTTAAGTTAATGTTTGCTTTTACTGAAATGTGGTATTCGTTGGTTTTTCTTATTCCTTTATAAGTGGTTTAGTGCATTAGATTTCTGGTTTTGGAAATTGCAGTAGGATACAAGTTTTTCTTCTTTCTTTTTTTCATGCTAGAGTTACTAATAACTCCTAATTCATTAAATGGTCACAGATTGGTTTGTCCGCATCAACCATTGCTTCTAGCTTTGGTAAGGCTATTTACGAAAACAAGGAGCTTGAAGACTACAGACCTGAAGATATCTCATTGTCACTCCTGCGAATGATTTCATATAATATCGGGCAGGTGAGCTTTATAGAGTCAATTTTGTAACATAATTTAGATTAAATTTTATGGGCTATCATAAAAGGTTGGATTTGGAATTCTATTAGGGTTCACATCAGCGCTGAACTGATTTATTAGCATATCTTCTAGACTCAACCAAATTTGATACGGATATTGTAACAAAATAAATAAGAGAAACCAGCAACATATAAAGACTAAAATACCCTTGGTTGATGGGATTGATTGGAGAAGTGATGGGAAAGAGGTGTATCGGCTGAGAAGAAAAAAAATACCCTTGGTTTATGGGTATCTCAACATTAGCCTAAAATAGTAATATATAAAGACTAAAATACGCCTATGGAAGACAATAGCTAATAAACAACAATCATAACTAAAGGGCGTACCTAGTGCACGTGGCTCCCGCCACTGCGGGGTCTGGGGAGGGTCATAATGTACGCAGCCTTACCCCTGCTTTCGCAGAGAGGCTGTTTCCAGACTCGAGCCCGTGACCATGGAACAAGAACTTGTCGAGATCTCGATAATCTCTTTCATTTTTTTTTTTTTGAAAAACCGTGACAAGGTGCTAGGCGAATGAGAAGATTGCATTGTCTCGGTCATCTTGGTGGGAAACCTTGGTATACAGACACTTACTTATGACAGAAACCAGGACAAACACTTATTTATATTTTATATTGAAGGAGTTATGTTTCGGTCAAACCTTATTTGGTGTGCGTGAATGCTGTCAAAATCGCTCTGAGTAAAAAAGTAATTTTTTAGACAAAAAAAATGAATATTTTACCGTACTTTTGGTTTTTAGCAATGTTCTACCATATTAAGATTTATGGAATTTTTGGATTTAAGAAAAACCCCAACATTTAAAAGTTGAAAATTGCACCTACCGCCGAAAATCCAGCTTTTGTTATCAAACTCGGGGTTTGACCTTTTATTTTCTTTTGGAATTTGATTTTTAACTATTTTTATTGGATTCAAATAAGGGGGTATTTGTTTATTTATGAATAATATCTTAAGTAAATGAAAATATATTTTCATTTACTTAAAGATATTATTCATAAATAAGTGCTTGTCTTGGTTTCTGGCATAAATAAGTGTATGTCCTAGTTTCCCACTAAGTCCAACTCCTATTTGGACTTTGATTTTGAAAAATCTGATAGTGTCATTGTGTTTAAATAGCCCAAAATAGGTTGTATACCAAGTTTCATGATCAAACTAGGTAAAAAACCCACCGAAACCATCAAATGAGTTCAAGAAAAAAGGGGCACCAACTCGGTTTTTGGCCTGACCAAAACCAGGTCTGAAACCGAGTTCTCGAACCATTCCCATGACCACTTCGTCACAATGGAGCAACCTTTACTGTTGCACCAAGGCCCGCTCTCTAAACAACAATCATAACTAACAAACACTAAACACTAATAACTAGCAACTTTAGCACAGTATTCTTAACACTCCCCCTCAACTTGGAGCATATATATATTTCCTAGGCTCTAGCTTGGAACAACATGAGCAAACATAACCAGCTGAAGCAGACTTGAACAGATATATTAGTCGTAGAAGCTAGTAACCAGCAACCATGTGTAAAATTGTAGCAAATTATAGAACCACAGAAAAACTCCATTCCAGTCACTGCACCAACAAAAACTTATCAGCCACAAGCAGCAACAACAGAGAAAATTGTTCGTAAAGAAGGAATCCAGATAAATCGCTGCAGGCCAGTAACCTGAAATCATCAACTAGATAAGCTCCAGGTAAATAATAGGGGGGAATCTTCAGCAAGAAGAACTCCAAGCAGGCAAATAACAAATCTTTGATACGAAGAAATCCACAATAACAAATCTTCAATAAGAACAGATAAATAATCTCCAATAAGGACACATGTAAATAATCTCCAATAAGGAGGCAGGTAGATAATCCTCAGTACGGAGACGGACAAATAATCTTCAATGAGAAGACAGGCAAATAATATTCGATAAGAAGACAGGAAATAACTATAACGGATAGAGAGTTAAAAAAAATCCCAGCAACATTACCAAATAGAGCAGTAGTTGCAGATCAGAATACGAGAAAATAAATAACTCTAAATTCGACACTCTATCCTCTTCAAATTCTGGTCGAGAATGGCTTTACAATGGTGGAAAATATTCCCAAAGTTTGATGAAGATCCAACGGACAGATAGACAGTAATAGGGTTGAGAACAAAAAAAAAAATAGAAACCAAGTTCCCTTAAAAATAGGAACTATCAAGAACTCACAATCCAGTTACCTGATTCAGATCAAAATCTGATCAATAAGAACCTCCTTGGTGCAGAAGAGAACTCCAAAGTATGATTGGAATCCATGGCCAGAATCTCCTATTTGATGTTTCCTATTAGCAATAGGAAACATCAAAAAATAGGGTTACTGTGGGGTTTGAAAAGCTGCAGGAAAAAAATTCCTGAATGAACTCCAATCAGTTGTCTTATAATTCAGTAAAGAACTAGCATTAATCAAACATAGGTGTGGATTAGAGCATAACTATATGCAGATCAGACCAGTAGAACAACAGAAACAGCAACCGCAAGTTGAGTAGAACATGTAGAACAACATCTGTAGGAGGGGTAGATCTTACATAACGTGAAGAAGACTTCATCTGCAGGGATGAACTCCACACCAGCAATAGCTTTGATATCGCGGGGCAGGTTCTTGTAAAGAAAAACTCCTATCGCATGGAGAAAACTCATCAACATATTGCAGGGAGAACAATCATATCACGAGAAAGATCAGATAAAAAAAACTCATCAACAGGAAAGAGAAGACCAACCACAGGCTTGTAGCTGATGGATAGATCATCCACTGTAGAGAAAAACATGATCCAGAAATCATATCATGATCTGATAAAAAACACTTCAAGAATCAGCCACCGCAAGCCGCAAGGAGCTAAGAACCAAGAAGATTTCAAGAACTTCCAACCGCAAAGAGAAGATCTCTTGTTTTTGGTTTTCATCGAACAAGAGAAACCATCACAAATAGTAGAACAGCAAAGAATGCTGTACACCTCCTCAAGAACCTTGAAGACTCTCAAACCAACAAGGTGGAGAATAGAATGACTTGTTTCTATTTCTCTAATAACATGTAACAAAATAAATAAGAGAAATCAGCAAGGAGAAAAGAAGAAAAGAGAGAGAGAGAGATGGAGATCGATGGGAAAGAGGTCTATTGGCTGTCGCTGAAAAGAAAAGAATAGCTTAAATCCCCAATCGATAAGCCTCAAATATATGTGTGTGTGTATGTAAGTTCTGAAGAGAATACAAAAATACCCTTGGTTTATGTATATTTGAACATAAACGTAAAAAGTAAATTATAAAGACTAAAATACCCCTATGGAAGACAATAAATAAAAACAGCAACCATAACTAATAAACACTAACAACCAGCAACTTTAACACAGTATTCTTAACATATATATTGCTCCAAAGTCCAACCTGATATAGATGAGAGTGTGCAACCCTGATCCAAGATCTGATTCTTTCTGTCAAGTATGCAAATATTCTGTTTAGGTGTTTACACATTTGCAGGTGTCGTGTGTGAGTATTTGTGTGTGTGTGTGCTTGTGCATGTGGTGCATGTGTCTGGCGTGCACATGCGTGTGAGCTAGGTTAGCTGAAGGTGTGAGAAGATGAAGCTGTGCTATGCTTTTGTATTGCAGTATTTCTGATTTGGTTTCTTCCCTATTAGATCTCCTACTTGAATGCACTTCGATTTGGGATCAAGCGTATCTTTTTTGGAGGATTTTTTATACGAGGTCATGCTTACACCATGGATACTATTTCCTTCGCAGTACATTTCTGGTGAGTATCAAGAACTAGACTTTCTCAATCTTTGAAGAGTTTTGAGTTACACAGCCTCCCCCTCCCCATTCTTCTCCTGCTTCTATCCTTTTGTGTTGCCCTGATGTAACCTTCTGATCTTTCTCTCATACTCATTGCTTCAATATTTCAAATTTTCTTTTTAGGTCAAAAGGTGAGGCACAAGCAATGTTTTTGCGGCATGAGGGTTTTCTGGGAGCTTTAGGTGCTTTCATGAGCTCCGAAAAGCATGGTCTTGATGATTTGATGGCCCATCATTTGGTGGAACGGTTCCCAATGGGAGCACCCTACGTAGGAGGAAAGATTCATGGTCCACCACTTGGAGATTTGAACGAGAAGGCAAGTATTCAATGTAACACATATATAGCTTAGACATCAACATTATAGTTGGTATGATATACATGTTTGAGGCTTCAAACATGGACTCAAAGGGGTCCGGATGTGACTACACCTTCAGACTAGAATGTTACTCTGTTGGCAAAAGAGGTGCATTGGAATCTGTATTAAAATATAGTGTCACAAGCATGACATGGGAAAATGAAATCATACCAAATAGGTCTAGGTCATATTTACTGTCAGAAAATAATCTTATAAGCTCTTGTAGCATTTTTGTAAATTTAATTTTTTACATTCTTGGTAATTTTTCGGCTTTCCTTAATCCCATGTGTTAAAAAATATGGGTCACGATTGGGGGTTTGTCCCAACGTGATATAGTTGGTTTATATCTTTAGTATACCTTCCTAGTTAGTCTAGTACTTGATTTCCTAAGTTAGAGTTAGACTAGGATACTAGGACTTCTATTTCCATAATGATTATGCTTGGTAACTGGTTGTTTTAGTATTTATATATACGATGGATGGAGGCTGCCTGGAACGAACAATTGCTTCTCTTAGGCAGTCTCCTCTTTTCTTCTCCCTTGTCTCTTTCTCTCTTTGCTACCGTCTCTTCTCTTTAGCAGCCGGCAGGTACTAGTTACAGATTCTGGGTTTGTTACACCATGTTAATAATATTAGCTTCTCGTTATTTTGTTCAATTTTTGTTACGTTTTTTTTTTTTTAATAGTTATAATCCTCTACTTCTTTCACCCTCCACTGGCCCAAAAAGACTCATTGCCAACGAATAAACAAAATTGCATGGCTAATTTGATTTACTAAAGTTGAGAGTACAAATTAGGTGACATGCCTCCAAAATTCCTTATCAGCGTCTTTAAATGCTTTGGTGCCGCCACATCCAGAATATTGTGTTGATGGAACCTTGAAATAGTTTAAGAAAATTTGTACAGAGCATACAGGTCAATGGTCAAATATTTATATGCCCAACTCAGCTGCACCGAAGCCTTAACTACTGAGGATCCAGAGTAAATCTCTAAATACAATTGATGAGCTTCGAAAGCTGAGGATTTTACCTCCAGTGAGCTTATAATCATTGATGCCGTTGTATCCAAGTTTAACTTCTCTGCTTTCCTAAGTACACCGTATAAAGACACATTCTATGAATTGGCAGAGAAGTTGTTATCATATCAGGGGAAAGAGCTTCATTGGAGATTATGTATTAGTTACTAATTACAAGTCCATAAACCGATGTCTAACCTTCCCACTTGAATTTGAGATCCTGTATAAGCGTATGCATTTAAAAGTTAAGCAGAGTCCATACAGTACGTGAGATATGCAAATATGGATTTTATTTATGGTTCAAGTTGATGCGAGAAAACTAGCCTGAACACAAACTATTTATGTAACTGTCAAAACTGAGAACAAGAAGGAACCAGACATGAGTTGTATGTTGCTGTTCTTTTAAAGAAAAGAAAAACGAACCAGACATGAATGAACTATACAATCTGATTTGGTTCTTACTATTCAATAAGTGCCGTGGAGCTACGATGGTCTCAGTTGGAGGTTTAAGAAGGTACTCTAAACTTAGTTTGCAAAAGTAGTGCAAATTAAAGTTGAGAAAGTTTACTCCAGGACTATTTTCTTATCCATTTTCATCTCATTCCATAGCCCTTTCAGCCCTAAAAAACAAGTTTAGGGCTTACAAATTTGTTGTTCAGAAAATGCTGTAAACTCATCTGCATTATACTCTTTGTTACTATAGAATGTGAAAAAGGAAATTTCTTAAATATATGCTAGAAAATCTTAAACCTGATGGTTTTTGCCCATAATCATTTTCCTGATGTTGGGATCTCTCTTTATCTAATTGTTCTTAGAACCCTCCTAGACATGATGTGGATTCATTTGCAGATTTCATGGATGGAGAAGTTTGTGCAGAAGGGCACTGAGATTATTGCCCCTGTACCAATGGCTCAACCAGGAACCACTGGCCTTGGTGGCTTTGAAGTACCTTCTTCCAAAGGAGATACTCTGCGTTCTGATGCAAGTGCTGCTTTAAACGTTGGTGTGCTTCATTTGGTACCTACATTGGAGGTGTTTCCATTACTAGCAGATCTGAAGACGTATGTAATATTTTATTGTAGTGCGCAGCCTATTTTATATAAATTGTCTTTCGCTATGAAACCAATTCTTCATGTTACTTAGGAATAGATCGATACCTGTTTAAGGTTAAATGTGTGCTAATGTTATAAATATGTGGCAACAAGAGATGTAGAACTTGCCTGGTGGTATCATGGCAAACATGCACTAATAGTTATTATTTTCTTCATGCATATTGGACTTTTGTTTGTTTGTTTTTTAAATCTTTTGGACTCTGTGCCATATTGTTGTGGCTTAAGTTTTTACCGGTTAGGCATATTTCCTGGTCTCTTTTGGCATTCTTCTTATTGATGATACTGTACTGTATGACCATACAAACCTTACCTGTTAACTATGCAAGGACAAGAAAGAGAAGGGGAGATCCTAGGTTGCGAACACCCTTAATCTGGGAGATGAAAATAAAAAGATATAAAAAAAAATATTGTCTAATCCTCTGCAATTCTTTTTCTTCTCCTGCAAGTGTATGATTATTTGCTACATTTTCTGTTGTCTATAAAATGGGAGTGGATTACTTCATTTTGCAGTCTCTAATTTACTTATATTTTTTGTGAATGGTTGATTTTGCCATGATTGTTTGCTGGTCCTTACGGTATTGTTTCTGTTATGTGAGGTTCTAGTTCCATCCATTTGCTTCTGCACGATCACTAAATGGTACTTCTCAGATTATATTTACTTATTTTGGTGCAGGTATGAACCTAACACCATCGACCTATCCGATCATGGTGAGCTTGAGTAAGTATGAACTACATCATTTGTGCTCCTATTGGAGGAAATTCATCCTTTTCCACTGAATGAAGTTCTAAATTTGTTGGAAGTCATAATGACTAAATCTAAAGTGGTGTATAACATTCTTTAGTTAACATTGGAGTATTGAACTGTATCTTGTCTTAGGTATTGGTTCACTGTGTTGTCCGAGCATTTGCCAGACCTTGTAGATAAGGTATATATGCAATTCTTATGGCATTAACTTGGAATATTTCCTTTTAAGCTCTTGATACTGCAAGTCTGTCTCAAATGAGGGAGTGTGTGTTGTGGTGTTTCCTTGTGGCTGGCACTTTGATGCCACCAAGATGTCTGATGCAGATTTTTTTTTTCATTACCAAAATCAGTAAGGGGTCTTAAGCTCCACATATTTAGAGCTTCTTTTGGGTAGATATATAATTGAAGCTTTTCAGTGTAATATTAGCTCTCTTTTTTTCCCTTTTTTTTTGTGGGGGGTTTGGGCCGGTGGGGAGAACTTTATCTACTTTATGGTCTACCCCTTGAATATTTTGGAGCTCTAACATATGATAACTCCGATAATTATGCACAGGCAGTTGCTAGTGAAGGTGGAACAGAAGATGCTAAAAGAAGAGGTGATGCATTTGCTCGTGCATTCTCTGCCCACTTGCGGAGGTAATAGTTCCATTTAAGTACTCTCTTATGCATTGATGCATTTTCTTAATTGGCTTCATAGCAATTCTCTTCAGTTCTCATTCCCCTCTTGGGAGGGGGAAGGACATTCTTAAAATAATTTAGAGAATTTATGGAATAGTTTAGAGCCATGGAGGTTTACACACATTGGTACTGAGGTGTTAGGTAGGTTCTGAGTGGCACTGGCATGTATGTCAGACTGTAATGACTGTCTACCAGCAGCCTTATAGAACTGTAGAATCTTTCACTATGTAAATATTTTTCTTAATTGTATTGATCAGGAGGAGAAGAGAAGTAAATATTTGGGCATAATTAAAGACATGCATGATAGTGTGGTGACTAGTGTAAGAACTGTGGGGAGGTCAAGGTAGAGAATTCCCAATTACAATTGGGTTACATCAAGGATCAGCTTTAAGCCCTTATTTGTTTGCGTTTATCATGGATGATTTGAAAAGAGACATTCAAGATGAAGTTCTTTGGTGTATGCTTTTTGTTGATGATATTGTTTTGGTGGATGAGATAAAAGCAAAGATTAACGCCAAGTTGGAGTTATGTAGATCAACCTTGGAATAAAAAAGGTTTTAAGATAAGTAGAACGAAGACGGAGTTTATGGTGTATAACTTTAGTTACACTAGGATAGATAATGAGGTGGTGAAAATTGATGGCAGGGAGATTCCGCAAAGTGATTATTTTAGGTATCTGGGCTAAATCATAAATAAGGAAGGTGATACAGAGGATGAAGTTTTATAGAGAATTAAAATATGATGGATGAAGTAGAGAGGTGCATCTAGAATGTTGTGTGATCGACGTATTCCTTTAAAACTATAGGAAAATTTTATAGTGACAATCATATGACCAGCTATGATGTATGTGGTACGTCGTACGGAATGTTGGGCAGTTAAGAAGCATCATATAGATAAACTTAGTGTAGCAGAGATAAGGATGTTGAGATGGATGAGTGGCAAAACTAAGAAGGATAAGGTAAGGAATGATCGTATTAGAGCTGATTTGGGAGTAGCTCCGATACATGATAAGCTACGAGAAAGTCGTTTGGGTTGGCATAGCCATGTTCAATGGAGGCCTTTGGATGCTCCAATACGGAGGAGTGATTTGATTCAGATTGAAGGAACTAAAAGAGCTAAAGGCAGACCTAAAAAACCTTAGGAGAAGTGGTGATGAGAGACATGCATCGTTTAGGCCTTGTATCAAGTATGACCTCACATAGGGCTGATTAGAGGTCAAGGATCCATGTAGACATGTAGCCGACCCCATTTATTTGAGATAAGGCTAAGTAGTTTGAGTTTGTATTGATCAAGAGGAATTGTTGTCTCCAAAGTAATGGCTATTTATTGAGTGTTAGAAATTTCTTTCTGCGGGAGAGAGCAGAAAGAAATTTCGGTGCCTGTATACCTGTCTACACATGAGAATAATTCCTTGTCTGCAATTATGATGCAGTAGCAATATCATGGCTGTCCCAGCAATCTGGCATAACCTGATCTAGAAACCCAGACCGAGACGAACTCAGAAAGGGTTTTTGGTCCAAAAGGGGTTAGTAGGAGATAATACTATAATATTTTATTGGGAGAAAGAACGCAACCTGGTTGTGTGCCACATGCGGCCCTTGCACCCAGACACAGGGCTGCGCAAAATGACTGTTGCGCCCCCATCGAAAGGCGGAAATCCCTGGGGACACAGCGGTCATTTCGCGCAGCCCTGTGTCTGGGCATAGAGGCCACGCATCGCACGCGACCGGGTAGCATTCTCTTTCCCTATTTTATTTGTCATTTATTTTAGAAAGTTGGGTAACATAGGTGTGGAGAATTGAGAATAAATTGATCATAGCCCCTCTTTATTTATAATAGATGAGAGAACATTCTAGAATAGGAACAAGGACAATAATACCCCTAGGACAGAAATACCCTTGAACTCATTTTACAACACTCCCCCTCAAGTTGGTGCATAAATGTCAAACATGCCCAACTTGCTAACAATGGATACAAAAAATTTTACAATTAATACTCTTAGTAAGAATATCAGCTAACTGATCTTCAGACTAAACAAATGGAATGCATATTACTCCTTGCTCCACAGCTTCTTAATGAAATGACGATCGATCTCAATATGCTTGGTGCGATCGTGTTGTACTGGGTTGTGAGCAATACTTATTGCAGATTTGCTATCACAGTATAGGAGCATGGGTAGCTCAATAGGAACACATAAATCATGAAGAAGTCCTTGCTGCCACAAGAGCTCACAAATACCATGGTTCATAGCCCGAAATTCCGCCTCAGCACTGGATCGAGCAATTACAGATTGTTTCTTACTCTGCCAAAGTGCAGCTCAAAGTGATCATGGGAAGAAAAGAGAACACATTTCCAGGGAGACTTCAAATATCTCAAGATCCTGTATGCTGCCTCTAGTTGAGTGGAGTGAGGGTCATGCATATACTGGCTCACAACACTAACAACAAATGCTATATCAGGCCGTGTGTGTGACAAGTATATCAAACGGCCAACCAGTCTTTGATGGCTGCCCTTATCCACCGTATCTCCATCTTTACCCTTTAGATGGGTATTTGGTTCCAAGGGGGTATCTGAAGGCTTACATCCCAACATTCCTGTTTCAAACAATAGGTTAAGAGTATACTTCAGTTGTGAAAGGAAGATACCTTGAGCGGAATATGCAACCTCAATCCCGAGAAAATATCTGAGTTTTCCCAGATCCTTGATCTCAAACTTTGTTCTCAAATAGATCTTCAGCTTACTTATCTCATCAACATCACTTTCAGTATCGACAATGTTGTCCATATAAACAATCAACACTGTGATATGCTGATCTCTCTTCTTGATAAACAAAGTATGGTCAGCATCACTTTGTTTGTAACCAATCGACACTATTGCTCTATGGAAACGTCCAAACCAAGCTCTTGGTGACTGTTTTAGACCGTATAGAGCTTTCTTGAGACGACATACTTTGCCTTGGGTTTCTTTAGCAGCATATCGTGAAGGAATGTCCATGTATACCTCCTCTTCAAGCTCTCCATGAAGAAAAGCATTCTTCACATCCAATAGTTGAAGATCCCAACCTTGGTTAGCTGCACACGAGATGATAACTCTGATAGTAATCATCTTTGCGACTGGAGCAAATGTTTCTTGATAGTCGATCCCATGTGTTTGAGTGAATCCTCTAGCAACCAGGCTAGCCTTATACCTTTCCACTGCCCCATTGGCCTTGTGTTTGACAGTAAAGACCCATTTGCAACCAACCGATTTCTTTCCTGGAGGAAGACTCACCACATCTCACGTATCATTTTTACACAATGCCCTCATTTCTTCATTCATTGCATCTTTCCACCTTGAATTGGCTATTGCTTCCTGCCAAGTGTTAGGGATGGAAAAATAAGACAAAGAAGATACAAAGGCATGGAAAGATGGGGAAAAGAGACTTACCAGGAGAAGTAGGTAAAGGACTTGGATAAGAGAGCAACGACTGGTTAGGTGCAGTGGGGGTGGTGGTGGTGGTGGTGGTGTCAACTTGCATCTGTTTGTGCTACGTTCCTTTGCTAAAAACCTTCAGGGTATCTAATCTCTCAGTGTCCCCCTAGACCATAGAGTGCTCCTGTTCCTGCCCTGTTATTCCATCATCAAGTTCAATTGAAGTGTCTTCTACCATGGGAACATCAAGAGAAGTAATCAAAGGCACCTCTTCACTTGTAGATTCCCCTTGAAGAGGAGTAGGATATTGAAAATACGCCTCTGTCTCCTGAAAAACAGCATCCATAGTGACAAGCAATCGTCTTGAGGGAGGATGATAACACTTGTATCCCTTCCGTGTAGCAGAATAACAAAAAAAAAAATGCAGCGCAATCCCTTGGGATCAAATTTGCCATGAACATGGTGGTTCCAAGCAAAAATGACTCACCCAAAGACTTTAGGAGGCACCACAAAAGTTGACAAACCTAATAACACTTCAATAGGGCAGCGAGATGACAACACCCAAGAAGGCAGCCGATTGATAAGGTATGCTGCCAGTAGTATAGCATCACCCCGAAAAACTGGGGGGGGGGGGGGACATGCATGGCCAACATTAGTGATCTGGCTACCTCCAAGAGATGTCAATTCTTCCTTTCGACAACAACATTCTGAGTTGGAGTGTCTACACAGCTCGTCTGGTGGATAATACCATGGTGGGACAAATATTTCTGAAATGAGCCATCATCATATTCCTTCCCATTGTCTGACCGGAGTATCTTCATTTTGGCATCAAATTTGGTTTGAACCATTTTGTGGAATAACTGAAAACAAGAAAATACATCACTCTTCTGGGGCATAAGATAAACCCAGGTGGTACGACTAAAACAATCGAAAGTTACAAACCATCTATAACCAGAATTAGAAACGCAAAGAGACGGGCCCCAAACATCAGAGTGAATTAAACTGAAAGGAACAAACTACGATTATCTGAAATAGGATAAATTGCCCGAGTTTGCTTTGCAAAAGTGCAAGCATCACAAACAAAATGATTGGGATTACAAGTTTTCACTAAATTGGGAAATAAAACAAAAAAAAGGCTTAAGGGAGGATGGCCCAAATGACGATGCTGTTAAGAATAGCTGTATCAGAGGTATATATGTACATAACCCCTCTTTTATGTATTCTTTGTGTCATTTGTATGAGGCCAAGGGCCTGTGTGTAATTATATATTCTTTTCAATATAAGCATGTTAGTCTCTTGTTTTGAGACATAACACACCAAACCAAAACCGTAACTGCTCCCTTGAAGTTTCTTCTCTTCTTCTTCTTCCACTTTAAAAGCTAACATGGTATCAGAGCATTGATCCTGCTGTTTGCAAGTGTTCGAAGGAAGTTTGGAGTGCGAAGAAGTTTGAAAACTTAGATTAGAGAAATTTTGGCTCTGATACCATGTTGGAACCGCTTCCTCTAAAAGGCCGACCTTTTAGGAAAGGGAGGAAACAATATGTATATCAAATAGGAGCTCTAACACGGCGGACTATCCAAAGGGGGACACGGGTGGATAAATAATTTCAACACCTGCCTGCTCCCAGGGGGATTCGATACCGTGACCCCTACCTGCTTTGATATCATGTTAACAAAACAGGTTTGTGGAATAATGCTTGAATGATCAATGAGATCAGTCAAGCTCTCTATTTATAATAATAATAAAAGAGATTACAAGGGGAAATACTATTCACGATACTGTTCACAATACTGTTCACGTAAACAGTGCCACAACCCTAATTACATTTCTACCCTTGCTCATAAATACATAAATAAAAAATAAATAAAACACCCAAAAGACCAGAATACCCCCATGGTATTCTGGTGTACATAATTTAACAGACTGGTTAGGTCATCTTCTCCAGCTTGTTTCTCTCTCGTTTGGAATCCAAATGGAGTGCTTCTTGGTGCTCTAGTTTCGTTTGGGGGTCCTCTTTGATCTCCTTTGCCTCTCTCTAACCTTCTGCAAGCACCCATTCATTCCCATTGCATCTCAGTTTGGCTGTTCTGCCCAGAATTTTCGCCGGCTAGAGTTTTTGTTTGGCACCTGCTCTTCAATAGAGCCTTGTTTGGCCATTTTTTATGGTCCATTTGCATCGTTTTTGGGTAAGGAGCATTACTCATCTTTACTCCGTTGCTATTTGAGTATTTTCTGAAGATCTACAAGTGTTTCAAGCTTTTTTGGCCATTGTTTGCCCTGTTTTTGTGCCTACTGTTTTGAGACAAACCTGTTTGCTTGAAGTGCTGTAGTTTACTCCTTTTAAGTGGCTGATTTTAGATCAAATATGGGTGAGAAAAATGTCGAAACACCCTTGCCCCTTGTGGAAACAGCTCCATCTCTCCCTTCTTCCTTTGAGAGCCCCAATATCCAACTTCCTATTGCCAAGCTTGAGAACCACAACTATTTGGATTGGTCCTGATCCATGAAATTGATTCTTCGGTGTAGGGGGAAGATGGGATACATAAATGGTAGCATCAAGGCCCCCCTTCCTACCGAGCAAGGGTACTCCAAATGGGACACTGAGAATTCTCTTGTGATGGCTTGGCTTCTTTTCTCAATGAAGCCTGAGATTGGAAGAAGGTTTATGGGCAAGGAGACTGCCAAAGACATTTGGGACAGTGTGGCCGTATCTTTGATCGGGTTGGGGACTCTACAAAGGCGTACCAACTTCTCCAACAGATTGTTAGCCTGCGTCAGGGTGATAGAAGCATTTCTGACTACTATAGTCTTCTTGTGGGCTTGTGGGAGGAGTATGATCACTATAGAGATCTTCAGTTGTGTTCTGATGATGAGGTCAAGGTGCACCGGTTGTTTGAGAGGGTCTTATTTCTCCTTGGCGGCCTTAATTCTGACTTTGAGCCTTATAGGGTACAAATCCTTGGCCGACCAAGTCTCCCTCACTGGAGGAGGTGTGTGGATATCTACAGAGTGAGGAGACCCGTAGGGGTACCATGGGCACTACTCCCACTGTTGAGCGCTCTGCTCTTGTTTCTTCCACCCCTCAGGACTCCACTAAGGGAGCTGATAAGGGGGCTGCTAAGGGAGCTGCGAAGGGTCGATTCTTATGTGACCATTATGGTAAATCTGGGCATACGAAGGACTTTTGTTGGGATCTCCATGGGAAACCCCCTTCTGGTTCCTCTGGGGGACTGAAGGGACAACGGAAGAAGGGGCCTAAGGCTCATGTTGGAGTCATTAAATCTGATCCATCCTCTCTTTCCAAAGAAGCCATTGTTGCATTTCGCCGGATTGTGGCCCACCTGGATGGTTCCTCTGCTACTCCTACTTCCACTGCACTACAAGCTTCTTCCTCCTCCGGCACCACACCTTGGGTCATTGACTCAAGTGCCACGGATCATATGACTGGTAGGTCTCAGCTGTATAATTCCTATTCTGTTTGTTCTGGGAAAGATAAGGTAAAAATTGCTTATGGTTCCTTCTCTTCCATTTTTGGTCACGGAGATATCCAGGTTACACCACTTTTACCCTTGAAGTCTGTTTTTCATGTTCCCAACTTTGCCACTAACCTTCTTTCAGTTAGCCAATTGACTAAATCTTTGAACTGCTTTGTTACCTTCTTTCCTACCCATTGTCTTTTTCAAGATTTGGTGACAAGGAGGGTGATTGACAGTGGTCGTGAAACTAACAGCTTGTATGTTTTGGAGACCAGTGCTTCCCCTGTTGTGTAAGCTCAGTCCTATGTTTGTGGGCAAGAAGGTGGATGTACTTAGGAGGATATTTTGCTTTGGCATCGTCGTTTGGGGCATCCTTCTTTTTCTGTTATGAGGAAACTGTTGCCACATTCATTTACTTCTTTTCCTGTCACTAATGTTTTTAATTGTAAACCTTGTCTATTTGCCAAAAGTTGTAAAACAGTTTATGCATCTAATGGTAATAGATCTACTTCACCTTTTCATCTTATCCATACTAATGTTTGGGGGCCTTCCCCTGTTACCTCTTTGCGTGGCTTCCGCTACTTTGTTTCTTTCATTGATGACTATATTCTTGGGTTACTTGGGTTTACCTTTTGAAACACAAGAGTGATGTCTATGTTGCATTTAAAAATTTTTAGGGAAAATTTCACGGACACCCCCTAAAAGTATCCAATATCTCAGAAACTTACCATACTTGGTCAAAATGTCACAGACACCCCCTATTTTTATGAATTTATTTCAAAAGTCCACTCCGTTAGTCTCTGCAGTTAAGTGTCTGTTAACTCTTTTTAAATGGAGAAATTACCCTTACCACAGTGAAATCCCTATAATACCCTTAATGATGAATTAATGATGTTAGAAGTTAGTTTTTAAAAAAAGACAATTTTGCCCTTGTTTTTATTCAATACTTTTTTTTATTCCTTTTTTCTCCCCTTCTTCTCCTTCTCCTTCTGCTGTTTCTTCCGCCGCCGCCACCCCCTCCAGCCCCCCTCCTATGTCCGCACAATTTCCTCCCCATCTCCTTCTTCTCTGCCCGGGTTTCCTCTTCTTCTTCCTAATCTTCTTCTATTTTTTCTGCTCCACATTTCTTTGCACCATAGCCGACAATGGATTCCAGATAGCTAGAAAAAAAATGATGGCAGCCAATGGATTCTGATTCTGTGTTGGGTTTGGAAAAATGGGAATAAAAGAAAAGAAATAGGGATCCGATGGTTAGTTGGAGGGAAAATGGAAAAGGAAATAAAGACATGATGGGATCAGAAATGATAAATTAGTTGAGGATGGGTGTGGTCATGGCTGGAATTCAGATTGGGGTTTTGTTTAGACAAGGATGTGGGTTAGATTAGAAGTGAAAAGAAATGGAGAGGAGAATCGGTGATGGTGGGATGATGGTTTTTAGAATGAAAATGATAAAAAAATAACGAGAAAAGAATAGGGATGAAAGGAGAAATAGGGGTTAGTGGAGATGATGGCGGTTTTAGCAGAGATGGGTTTTGAGAGAGGGTCGGTGATGGGGTTTCGGAAATGGAAGATGTATTTGCCTCGTTTTGTCGCCCTTCTTCAGTTCGCTTTAATCCATGGGTGGAAATGAAAGTCCGGTCATCTTCTCGTTTTGTCGCCCTTCTTCAGTTCGCTTTCTCCTTGCCTTGCCGCTGATAATGGTCACCGTAGCCGGAGCAGGTGATGGTCGCCGGAGCCGGAGCCATAGAGGGAAGAAGATGAAATGACAGTTTTGTCCTTTTATTTAAATAACTAAGGGGTAAAATGGATATTTCACCTTTGGGTACTAACTGTGCTTAACGTTTGGGGTGTCTGTGACATTTTGACCAAGTATGGTAAGTTTCTGAGATATTGGATACTTTTAGGGGGTGTCTGTGAAATTTTCCCAAATTTTTATGAGTTAGTGTATACCCAATTTCAAACTCGGATCCAAATTGTTCGTTCTGACAAAGGTGGGGAGTATATGTATAGTGGGTTGGAAACCTTTTTTTCTGACCATGGCATTATTTATCAGGTGGCCTGTGTTGATACCCCACAACAAAATGGGGTGGCTGAAAGAAAAAATCGCCATCTCCTTGAAGTGGCTAGATCCCTTTGGTTTACCATGCATGTTCCAAAAACTTTTTGGTCTGATGCTCTACTCACTACTGTCTTTCTTATTAATCACACGCCGTCTAGTGTCTTGAACTTTAAGGTTCCTCTTGATGCCTTACCCTCATGGTCTTCTTCCTTTTCTCTTCCTCCAAGGGTGTTTGGTTGTATTTGCTATGTACATATTAGCAAATCTGCCCGCACTAAATTGGATCCTAAGGCTCTAAAGTGCATCTTTCTTGGGTATTCCTCAACCTCTAAAGGGTATAAATGCTATCATCCTCCTACTCGTCGGTGGCTTCTCTCCAAAGATGTCCATTTCTTTGAAACCATACCGTATTTTCAGTCACCTCTTCAGGGGGAGTGTTCATCTCTTAGTGGTGGTGTTGAGGATGAAGAGGTTCCCGAGTTTGTTTCATTTCCTTTCTCCTCTCTTGTCCCTATTTCCCCTTTTCAGATTGACAAGGGAAAGAAAAATTCTATGGATACTGTTGTTGAGGGGGAACCTTCTACGGATACTGTTGTTGAGGGGGAGCCTCCTAGTGCACAGGTGAATAGAGAACAAGGGGAGCTATTGGTGTATACGAAGGACAGGAGAAATCCTTCTTCATGGCTTCCTATAAAGAAGACCTGCCAAAATCCTTCTTCGTCTCCTCATCCTGAGCCTCCATCCATCAAGATAGGTATACCTCCCTCTACTTCTACATCCTCGGACTTAGATCTTCCTATTGCTCACCGCAAGGGAACTCGGGCATGTACTAATCCCATTGCCAAGTTTGTTTCCTATGATTCTATCTCCCTTATAGGTATAGCCTTCACTATAGCTATCTCATCCATATCTATTCCCAAAAATGTAGTAGAGGCTATAGCAGATCCAAATGGAGAGAAGCAATGAACACAGAGATGTTGGCTCTTGAGAAGAATCACACTTGGGACCTTGTTGAACTCCCTAAAGGGAGAATCCCTATTGGATGCAGATGGGTATTCACAGTCAAGTTCAAGTCTGATGGTACTGTGGAGAGGTATAAGGCAAGACTTGTTGCCAAGGGTTAGACACAGGTGTATGGCATTGACTATCAGGAAACCTTTGCTCCGGTGGCCAAGCATAACTCCATTCATGTACTTCTCTCAATGGCTGCAAACCTTGAATAGCCATTGTACTAGCCTGATCTAAAGAATGCATTCTTACATGGTGACCTAGAAGAAGAGGTATATATGCACTCTCCTCCTGGGTTCAAACATCCTGGTGACAATGGGAAAGTGTGTCGTCTTAGGAAGGCTCTCTATGGACTCAAACAGTCTCCTAAGGCTTGGTTTAAGAGGTTCAGACATGCCCTCCTGCAAAATGGATATACTCAAAGTCAAGCTGATCACACATTGTTTATACAAAGGAAGGGCAGCACTATTACGACTCTCATTGTTTATGTTGATGACATTGTGGTCACGGGAAACAGTGAAGCTGAAATCTCAAAGCTTAAGCTTTATTTGGCTCGGTAGTTTGAGATCAAAGATCTCGGTCCATTGAAGTATTTTCTGGGGATTGAAGTTTCAAGATCCAAGCAAGGGATCAATGTTTGCCAAAGGAAGTTTGTTCTTGATCTACTTACAGAGACAGGCTACTTAGGATGCAAACCAATCTCCTCCCCTATTGAGCAGAACCACAAACTAAGGGAAGATTGTGGTGAACCTCTTGTGGATGCTGAAAAGTATCCGAGATTAGTAGGTAAGCTAATCTATCTCTCCCTCACCCGACCTGACATCACCTACGCTATTGGAGTGGTGAGTCAGTTTATTCATGCACCCAGGATGGGACATCTTGATGCAGTTTACAGGATCCTCAGGTATTTGAAGTCATGCCCTGAAAAAGGCCTTCTCTTCTCTAGGAATGGTCACTTGAGAATTGAAGTATATACAGATGCTGATTGGGCCAGGTCTATTTCTGATAGAAGATCCACCTCTGGATACTGTACTTTTGTTGGGGGAAATTTTGTCACCTGGAGAAGTAAAAAGCAACCTGTGGTAGCTAGGTCAAGTGCTGAAGTAGAGTTTAGAGCCATGGCTTATGGTGTGTGTGAAATCTTGTGGTTGAAAAAACTTGTTCCAGAATTGGGATTTGAGACGACTGAACCTATGAGTATATTGCGATAACAAGGCAGCCATAAGTATTACTCACAACCCAGTTCAACATGACAGGACAAAGCATGTTGAGGTCGACAGACACTTCATCAAGGAGAAGATAGACTCTAAGACTATTTGTACTCCTTTTGTGAAGACAAATGAACAAGTGGCAGACATCTTCACCAAAGGACTTAGCTCTCATCACTTTAGTTTTATGTTAGACAAGCTGGGTATGTATGACATATTACACCTAGCTTGAGGGGGAGTGTTAAGAATAGCTGTATCAGGGGTATATAGGTACATAACCCCTCTTTTATGTATTCTTTGTGTCATTTGTATGAGGCCAAGGGCCTGTGTGTAATTATATATTCTTTTCAATATAAGCATGTTAGTCTCTTGTTTTGAGACATAACACACCAAACCAAAACCGTGGCTGCTCTCTTGAGGTTTCTTCTCTTCTTCTTCTTCCATTCTAAAAGCTAACAGATGCCACCGATGTAATTCAGCCAATGCAGAAGCAGACAAGTCTCCTGGTTCACATCCTACATCCCCCCTACCTATCCAAAAAAAAAAAAAAACTAGACTGGGAAATCATTGCTGATGGAGAACTGTCAAGCAAGTAAAGACCACCAGCCACCTTACCACAGCCAATCGTATTTCCCGTCACCAGGTTCTGAAAAAGACAATGATCAGGGAAAAAAGTTACTTTGCAATTGAGATCCCTTGTAAGACTACTGATAGAAAGTAAGTTAGTAAAAAACTTGGGAACATGCAACAGAAGATAGGGATAGTAATGGAGTGCATTTAATGGTACCCTTCCCAGAAACAGAGGAAAGAGAACCATCAGCCACACGTACTTTGGTGTTACCTGATAAAGGAGTGTATTGGGAAAATTGAAGGGGAGAACCAGTCATGTGACATGCCTATCATCATTTTTCTAATTTCCTCCATGATGAAGCTCACACAAGTAACCCATTTAACAGTGTCTCAACTCTCAACCCCCACCTGCCTTTCTTCCCCACCCGAATGCTATCATTGTGCTACTTGGGTAAGTTACTTTGACTCTTTGGTAGGCTCCTGGCATGCTATAGGTTCTCCCGATGCTCAGAACTCAACGACAAGCCTTTTTTTTTTCGCACCCAAAACTAGTCTCCTTTAAAAGTCAACATGGTTGTTTATGATACCCTTTTTGGTTGGGTCTGTTTGTAATACCTTTCCACTCGCCAAACTTGTTACTGGTCATACCTCATTGCTGTTCCGGTTCCCACTGCTCATACCGTCTATCTGACTCTAAAGGAGAAGAAAATTGGAAAAAATTGAATCTGAAGCACTTGGATTGAAATTTTCTGCGAGGATGTGGGCAGGTAGATTGGGACTCGGCATATCTTCAGCACAAAGAAAGAGTTGAGAATAACCTGATCCTTCGTTTGGTAATGTCAGATTCTGGCCTCTTTACACAAGAAATTGGGTATCTATATAATTAAATATGAGGGATTTTGAAAGCCTCATATGTAGCATATTTTCACATATGTATGCATATGATACATTTCTTTGAAGAAGAATTAATCCTATGCTCTGTACCTCCTTTGCTATTTGTAAAGGGAGGACTTCTTGTGTCTTTAAGAAGGCTTAATGCAAGGGTTTTTTTTTTTTTTTCAAAATTCCAATATCCACACCACCGAGTCATACAGGGTTCAACCATGTCTTTTTAAGGGAATCTGTGCAGTTTATGCAAGCATAGAGGGTTTGAACTTGAAGGAGGCAAGTTGTGTTACGTTGGGAACCTTGGAAAGTCCTTCTTTTGCCTTGATCAGGGAAGATAAAATTAATCACGTATAAATTGAGAGTATACATCTGAAAATGGTCCTAAGGTGGTCAGAGTCTCTGGGTCTGCTAAGCATTATTGCAAGAAAAAAATTAAAAAGAAACCAAAATGGTCACTCCCAACCCCCAAAAGCTGCCGCAAAAAAAAATATAAAGAAATAAGGAAAAGCAACAAAATCCGAATCCCTGAATAGCTGAGCAGAACTTGGAATGCTATTGCAATAATGTTAACATTATCATTGAAAAATCTCACTCTTTTGACCACTTCTTTCATTAATTCAATCATTCAGTAATTTTCATGTACAAACTTTTAACTTGACAAATAGGTTGATGGAGGAGCCTGCTGCTTATGGAAAATTGGGACTGGCCAACCTATTGGAACTAAGGGAGGAGTGCTTGAGAGAGTTTCAGTTTGTTGATGCCTACAGAAGCATAAAACAGAGGTAGTTCCATCATATTATTTTATCTTTCATTCTGCAGACTACGGTGATGATTGCTTGGTCAACAACACAAATACAGAGAGTCATTTCTTGCTTCCCTTTGTCACTATCATATGGATATCTCAGTCATATGCTTTTCATGCTTATCTCTATGTAAATGGTGACATGTATTCTTGGACGGTACTTCATGGATAGCTTGCACTAACGTGCATAGATATATGATTCATGGTGTATGCATTCACACTGTGTGTATATGTGTTATATACTGGAGCTTTGGATGCATGTACCAATTTAATCACATTTCCAGTTGTTTTATTTTTCTTAACATTTGTTTCCTTATCTCTTTTGCATGTGACAGGGAAAATGAGGCATCTCTAGCTGTTTTACCTGACCTTCTCGTGGAGCTTGATAGTATGAGTGAGGTAAGTGTAGTTACTTGGCCTCTTTACAGCAATATTTACTTTTTCGCTCAAGGCATTTAGGAACTCTGATTACTGATTTTTGAGAACAGGTCATGTTTTGATGTGAGCTATATCCTCTGCCCTTAAATGGAGGGAAAAACGCAAAAAAGGATGAGAGAATAATAGGAAAAGGATTCTTCTCTGAACAATTTAGTAGGATTAGAGAATTTTTCTCTTTTGGATGAAAATAAATTAGTAGGATTAGAGAAATAAATGTCCGAATATTTCGAACACCAGTTAGCCAAAAATTGTACCTTATGCTTGAACTTTGGTAGGCATTAAACACTTTGTTTTAGAGAAGTCCATTGATGTGCCTGGGGAATGTTCCTATGGCGGTATAATATAAAATTAGTGGCATCTTTATTTTCTTGTAGTTAAATTGATCTCCCTATTGTTCACTTGAGTTTATCAGATTCTTGTTATCTGTTATGTTATTCATTTCTGTGTTTGCAATAAAAATATGCTGTTGCTCACATTATTCTTGACAAGCCAGAGCGGTATGAGATTGGGGTTGAGACTACTGCTAAATTTGGTGGTGGCTTCTGTGTCCACCACCTAGTCTTTCCATCCCATAGGTTTTCCAAATTCTGCTAACTGTACTTTTTAATTTGTAGGAAACAAGATTGCTTGCCCTTATTGAAGGTGTTCTTGCGGCAAATATCTTTGATTGGGGTTCCCGTGCTTGTGTAGATCTCTATCATAAAGGAACTATTATTGAAATATATCGTATGAGTCGCAATAAGATGCAACGACCTTGGCGGGCAAGTGGCAGAAGAACTTGTTGAGAAATCATGAAATTATAGTTTGTATTTCATTTTTTGCCGCGACTCCTAAATAGAGGTTCTGTGCATGATTAGTGGTTCTGTGTCACTCTCAGGTAGATGATTTTGATATCTTCAAGGAAAGAATACTTGGTTCTGGAGACAAAAAGCCGCCTCCACATAGAAGAGCATTGCTTTTTGTAGACAACTCTGGTGCTGATATAGTTCTTGGGATGCTTCCACTAGCACGGGAACTGCTCCGCCGTGGAACTGAGGTAAGTTTTTCTGCAATGCTAGTAAGAAGGGTTTAGAGTCCTGCCTTGGTCAAACTTGTCCAACCCACCATCCAGGCAATGTTGAGATCTCTACTTGGCTGAGTCAGCGTGGTTTGGGTTGGTTAGCATTCAAGCAGGCTTTCCACAATGAAATGAATGGATGCAAGCAAATATTGTCAATTGTCCAATGGCTTGCATGTGATTTGTTGTATAAAGGGACTGTAGATGACTCGATCATTCCAAGCTTATCACTGAAAAATTCAGCCATAATCTTGGTAACCTTGTATCAGTGTATGGTCTTTCCCATTTTTGACATCTCACTAAAGTTACGGTTTATGGCCTCATCAGAATTTGCAAATGGTAGGGTCCTGCATTTTAAATGCCATTGTGTTTTTAAAGAGCATGCTCCAATTTGGTATCAATTATGTTTTGCAGATTCTTCATATATTTCACTTTTATCTGTAAAATTTATTAAAATCCAATTTTGTAGGTTGTTCTGGTTGCAAACTCACTCCCAGCATTAAATGATGTGACTGCAATGGAAATTCCTGATATTGTAGCTGAGGCTGCCAAGGTTTGTATGTGTAAATGCTTATCAAGATTCTTCTTTATCTTTTGTCTCAACAGCCAATAAAAATTATCTATCAAACAAAATCCAATTAGAAAATATCAATGTCTGAAGTGTTAGAGATGCTTCAAGATCATTAAGACAAATGTGAATATTTATTAAAGAATACTAAAAAAAAGGCCGTACCCAGTGCATGAGGCTCCCGCCACTGCGGGGTCTGAGGAGGGTCATAATGTATGCAGCCTTAACCCTACTTTCGCAGAGAAGCTGTTTCCAGAAAATTTATTAAAGAATACTAAGAGCAGAAATAGAATCGAACAACAACAACAACTCAGTCTTATCCCGACTAAATAGGATACATGGATCCTTGCCCTCAAATCAACTCTATTTGAGGTAATACTTGATACAAGGCCCAAGCTATGCACATCTTTCCTCATCACTTCTCCTAGAGTCATTTTTGGTCTGCCCCTGGCTCTTTTAGTTCCTTCAATCTGAATCAAGTCACTCCTTCACACTGGAGGCATCCAAAGGCCTCCATTGTACACAGAAATAGTATCAAATAATACTTAAAATGTGGTTTTTTTTATCTTCTTCTTTTCCCTTTTTCTTTTTGAGAATGGCATACCACATACCTTGTATTTCTTATACATACAACTATATACATAATAACTGGTGGTCCCAAGTAAATATTTGCATACAACTAGCTGGCTAAAGGGACAAGGGGGTTGGGGAAGAGAAACTATGTAAATTTGGAAACTGCTAAAAGAAAACTTTAGGAAAAAGATAGAAAAATGAGAAATTAAAATATAATGTCATCCTAAAAGGGCACTGCATCCATTTTTTTTCCAATATGATTATCATGTTAATTATTCCACAAGAAGCCACATGTTGAGTATTGATGCACTTGAACCATCATAGAATCTCCTTTTGAATGAAGGTGGAGGAAATGGAGCAGCTTGTATTTCATTACATAATAGGCATTAATGCCATCATATTTGAACATTATGTTAATTTACTGCTGTGGATCTGTTACCTTGTGAGGCTTTTGCAGTCTCTTTTTCTGTCACTCCATGGTTATGGGGTTTTAAATTTTGACAAAATTTCTTTCGAGGGTAGCCATAATGAGTCTGTTGCAAACATTCCTGTATTTCAAACCCAGTAGCTAAAACAAGTAAGAAATTCAAAAATAAATTGGAGAGAAAGAAATGGAGTAAAAAGGGGGAAGGAACTGATTTTTTATTTATTTATTTGGTGAATAAAAAATTCATTACCAAAACCCCAAAGGCAGGGGGGGGGGAACACAGGGGAAAGAGAATGGGGAGGGGAGCTATACAAAACACTAGCCACAGGCCTAGGGAGCCTGGCTAGGGGAATGAAAGAGAGAAGAATCTAAGCCCCAGGTAACGAAAGAAAGAACTGATATTATATCACCAGAATTCGGGTCCTGAGCCAGGTTGACACCAGATCCAAAACCAGAAGTTATAATCATATAATGCTTTCATAGGTTAACTCAGAAATATGTCAAAGAGACATTTGACCATCCATGAGAAGGTCCCTTTCAGTATTTGTCTTTAAAAGAGGATAAAAACTTGAAATGGTTTCACTGATGAAAATCTCTTCTAAAAGGTATTCTGAATATATTGATGTCTCTTTTCTGATCCATTCTAATTTTACCATTTCTCATTTATTAATGAAGTTCTTTACCAATCAGAGCAAATGAACTCATTCTTCTAGTCTACAGCATTGTGATGTCCTCCGCAAAGCTGCTGAAGCAGGAGGCCTGCTTGTGGATGCAATGATAAACGTCCAAGATGGTTCAAAAGAGAATTCATCTTCAGTTCCTTTAATGGTTGTTGAGAATGGGTGTGGTAGTCCATGCATTGATTTACGGCAGGTCAGCTCAGAGCTAGCCGCTGCTGCAAAAGATGCCGACCTGGTAGGCCACCCAGCCATTTTTTTGTTTCAATACAGATTGAAGCTCAAACATCAAATTTATCTTACTTCTGAACTGATCTATGATTTTTCTTAGTCCATAGCAGGAAAGATTTTCTAGTCTGGTAATGCAGACTTAGCTTATTAAAATCCTCTACTTGGTATTTTTGTGCCATGCAGATAATCTTGGAAGGGATGGGTCGCGCTCTCCATACAAATTTCAATGCTCTTTTTAAATGTGATGCTCTGAAGGTAATTTTTTACAGGTTGAGGGAAGCTAGAAATTATCACCACTGCCTGTGTTTCTGCATGTAATGCAGGGTGGTTGGAACCTGGAATGCATAATTTGATGGTTCATAATCTTGGAGCTCAGGCAAAAGTTTGAGCCCATTACTTAAGTCTGGACTCTTTGTACTCATCTCGAGTTTTCCAGTCCAATAACCCATGGGGTACTGGAAAGGGGGGGGGGTGTTCAATCTTTAACAACCAATCTAATTAGGACCATTTCCAATCACTAGATCAAGTTGGGGTTCCAGAAATAACAGATAATGTGTCACGTAAACTTCTGTATTTATTATGATTCTGAAGGTTAAAAAATTATTTTGCAGCTTGCAATGGTGAAGAATCAGAGGTTGGCAGAAAAACTGATCAAAGGAAACATATATGATTGTGTCTGCCGATATGAATCAGCCAGTTGAGAGCTTGCATCATCAGAGTTCCAACACATGCCCAAATGTTTGCATTTCTCTACTGAGACAGGAGGACAAGGGAATTATCAATTCAGAAGATCATCTTGCTCATTGATGTTCTAGTTTTTCTCCTCCTGGATGAAAACAAAAATTGGTTTGGAACTTGTGTATCTCAGGAGCTTCAACAAATCTTGTTGCTGGCTTTGAACCAATCTCTGATCATAGATTTAAAAAGGGAGGAGATTCATTCAGTTTTACAGTAGACTGGCTTACTACGATGCATCAATGCTCTTTATGTACTTCTCATTGTTTTCCTATTGCTTCTAGTTCTTTTTGTAATGGTGGTATAAGTCTGTCAAATTATGGACGACGTATGGGAAGGTCTATGTATACACACCTATTTGAAGTTTGTCATGGTCAGGTTAAAGGACCGTAGGATGCTCACAGGTTAGGCATATAGTGTTAATGAATATGTTTGGATTTTCATTTATTTCGTCAAAAAATAAATAAATGCCATATTTATTGTATCTGTTTACATGCATAATATATATCAGAGTGGTGAGTGTTCTCTAAACAAGTGGCATGGAGGAGCACATCTCATGGCCGAATGGTTTCATACATAGGAGGACAGCAAGGTCATTTCAGGTGAAGAGAGAGAAATCTGGTTCATCACTATGTTGATGTGGACAACATAGACAACCTATCGAGTAACTTCAAAACTAAGCAGGGTGACCCAAGAATAGGCTACTGGGCGAAAGAGAGCACAGATCTGCGTCTTGGTAAGTTTAACGCCATTCCAAATGACCCGTGGAGCAAAATGGCAATCTAATTGGCATCATTTGGAGGAGCTTGCTTGGTGTGAAGGGATTTTTTTGGCTTCGGTCATTCTTCTATGAAATATCGATTCTATCAATCATTCTATTTCAAAATCGAATTCCCCCCATGATTCCCCAAACCAGCTCCTGGCCTAACACAGCGGAACTGGGTGGGGAGACTGCATTCACTGCTTTTTTCGGACAGAATAGATAAGGATAAACCTTCCTTCTTTTGATAGCTCTGGAGTGATGAGATTAATTTTTAGAATACAGAATTCAAAAGTTTGGCTTCTGAGTTGAAAAAATGAATGAATAGCAATGGCAGAAACCTAGCACAGTTGCATGGTTGTTGGGCTTCCTTTCTTCAGCTTCTCAGGAAGATCTCGAACTTTGTCTACTTACAAAAAAAGAAGCAAAGTAGACTTTGCCTTTAACAAACTGTTCTTTCTTACCACACGAGTCCTAAGTGATAAAGGAAAGAAGATGAGCTCTTTCTTTGTTGATTACCTCCATCGCATATGTAGAAGACCAAATCCATTCAAGGCTCGTGCTAAAAGGTCTGGAAAACCCTCACTTTATTGATGGACATTTACTGTAACCCACTTATGCCAAACTTTCACACCCCAAAGAAAATAATAAAAGAAGACTGGACACTAGGAAGGTAATTAGTTCTGATACTACACCGGAACCAACTGGAAACTGGAAAGTGAACTATATTGGTTAAACCCGGTTGTACTTTTTTAACATTTTTCTTAGATCTCGTTCAAATAGGAAAAAGTTCAGGAACCCCAGGTCCTCTAGGTGGAGGACTACCAAATTGAATACACACTTGCATGTTATTATTGCTTGTAAAACATTGCTCTTAAAACTATTGCTTGCACATTGTCAATTGTTCTTCTCAATGACAAGATAGTCCAGCAGTACTATTGTGAACTCGACATACTGAATCAACCTTTATACTCAACATAATGAATCAACCTTTATAATAGAACTAAACTTCTAAGTATTACTCAATACACAGACACGTAAAGAGAGAGAGAGAGAGGGGAGGGGACTGTTTTGCATAAAGATACAAGTTTTTAGGATACAAGTACTTCTTTGTCGCAAGTCCCATAATTTGCAAGAATGTACTAACAGAAAGGTGATCATTATTTTGGTGGGTTATCAATTTCCCCTGTATTCTCATTTATGATCTTGACAAATATGCATTTAGTGCAAGGATCATACGTATGCACTAATGCACTTAGTACACGAATTACACACATAGGAAATAAGTTTAAATGGCGTATATCCTATGATTTTTTTTTTATGGTAGTGGATCAATAGTGTACATTGGCCATAGATTGATGATTACCATAGCAACTTTAGTGTCTCCTCTTCTGCCTTCTGTCTTTTCTTCGTTGGGCCCATCTTTCTTTAACATCGCTCAGTTCTTCCACAGGATGCTCACCTCTTGCTCCTATGGATAATTCACTCTCTTTATTGGCATTGTTGTTTGAAACTCCCCTAATTCTACCAGCTTCTGCTTGCAGGTCATTTATCAACATTTCAGTAGTCTTTGCAGTAATTCCCCTTAGATACCAAGAAATAGGTGGTGGTGGAACAAGAGCCGGCTGGATTAGTTGTTCTAAGCTCACCCTTGAACCAACCCTTCCTTTACCTCCAGTACATGAAATATAGTCGACCCACGAATTAGGCTTGAAAGGAAAGCATAATTGTTCATCAACAAACAGGGGATCTACTCTCCAGCAGCCTTCAAATCTTTTCATAAATCCTTCTTTCCCTTGCTTAAACTTGACCTGAAGAAATTAAGATAATGTAAGGATGAAGCATGAAAACTTCCTGTGCAGCACTTCAACAAACGAACAGAATCAAATCATGAAGAAAAATGAGACTTTGATAACTCTACATGTTTTGGCATCTCAATGAATTGTAGGGGACCTTACATCTGTTACTCTAACAGAGTGAGATATTTTGAGTAATGGCATTCATACAAAGCCAATTTATATCTGACAATCTAGGTCTCCCATGCATCAGGTAGAGCACATCCCTCCAAGTAATGTTCCACGTGACTGAGGTAGTGAATGAGGCATGGAAGATAGCTTTGGTGTTTTCGTCCAAGAAATCACCAAGGCTCCATCTAGTTGCAAGTAAAGTGAAATGAAGGGAAGTGAAAATAAGACAAATGTAAAGAATGTTTTATCATCAGTACCAGAAATGATTGCTTAACTTAACAACTTACTAGATGCAATAATGAAATTTACTTCAACTTTCAACCAAAAATTACTTCGATTTAAGAAGGAAAATATGAAAGAGCCAAGGAATTTATTTGAAAAGTTAAATTGACAAAGTGAGATTTGAAGTTAGTAATACAATCACAATTCCAAAAGTTTTGATTTCCTATTTTAATTAATTTTACTTCCCTTCTTTGCACTTTACTTGTAACCAGAGGGTGCCTGAGGGGGAAAAATTGAAGACAAATGATATTAAAACACATTAAAGGACAAGTGTAGACTTTCATTCCACAGCTGCCTCAAATTAAAGATAGAAGGACAAAATTCAAAATGATAAAAAGCCAATTTTTTTTAACAACGCTTGACAAGGAGGAAAACCAAAGTCCAACTTACTGAGTAATCTTTTCTGTTCTGATCCACTATAACATGGACTGACATGGTTCCTGACCACCAAAGAAACCTCCATAAAGCAGCTTGCTCCACCTCGACGACCTGCCTTTGGCCCTCATCAAGCAAGACCTTCCTAGATATTACTTCCTGATGTAAGAGACACCCTTGTTAAAATTGGACTGTACCTTGTTAAACTTGGAATTTTGAAATTTCCTCTTCCTGCATGTACTCATATATCTACAGCTAAAGCTATTTACTGGCCTGTCAAACAAGCTTTGCCTCGACAGCCTGGACAACAGCCTCAGGATAGCCCACTTGTGTTGGGCATTTCCATTGTATTGTTAACCACTAAATCATTTGTCAAGAGGGTGACTTCCGAACCATTTGTTTATGCATTTGGAAAAACTGGATGCCAAGAATAGCACATGTTGAACTTAAAAAGAATTCTTCCCTTTAATCCTTTCAATCTAACATCTCCTTAGTATTTTCCATATTGCTGTTCAATAAAATTTTCATTGTTTATGCACAAAAAGAGGATCAGAACCATAACTGGTAAAAAGAATATACAACTTACCTTGATATTCTTGAAGACCCTGCTATTGTCAGGGTCAATTACAATGTTGAATACTGCATCTGGGGGCAAGCCAACATTGAACTCGACATTAAGATTGCAAAGAGAACCTTTCGGTACATTAACCTGCCAAGAATTTTCATTAGACTTCTATCTTTTCTGACTAAAGCTGACCATATATTTTTGCCTTACTGGTAAGATGACTGGCTAAGAAACTATGCCTGACTGGAAAGCCTAGGGAACTTGTAGGATAGATTGTGCTTATGGTGTGCTTGTGGACCATAATAGCAGTGGTCTCTCTCTTATTCTTGCATTTCACCCAACAGATACCTTGGATTTCCTCTTGCCTGATTACTCTTAAATAAATCCACATTTACAGTGACATGACAAGAAGAATGAATATGGAACTTCTTTTTAGGGAGGGAAAGAAGACAGAAGCAAGTTTACCCAAAAAAAGATTTTACTTTCTTCAAAATCAACCTTTCATACCTTGATGTCCGGAATTTGATCAGTCCAAGTAGGATTTGCTTTCCAAGCCTGCAGCTGGTTGTCCAGGTTGACCTCCAAATCAGTATATGATCCTTCATCCTTTGATATGCCAGAGCCAGCGGACTTTGCTTGCCCTACATCTTTCATGGACTTCTTGAGATGAAACTGCAACAAAGATAAGAGTATCCCAATAATTGATGGCATATCCATCATTGGTTGAAGCTTTCACAAGAATGTACCAACCTTTAAAAAATTCTGAAGTCTCTGGGGAATCTGCTCAAAAAATGTGGGGAATGCTGAATTGAAACCCCTTTCATGCTGATTTCTTTTGTTGTCATGGATATCCAGACTTGTTCTAGCTACTTTTACATCACCCATTAAAACCTGGATGGGAGATTCATAAGTATTAATTTGGTAAGTAACAATATGCCGTTCTCTGTGAAATTCTCCCCCTACCCACCCACCCACCCCCAAAAAAGGAAAAACCCTGGCATAATCTCACTCATTATACAAGGGGTGAACATCCAAATCTCGGCAAATATCTACACGCAACACTATAGGATCAGCAATTATCAACTGCATTGCTTTTTCTCATCTTGTAGAATTACCATCTAGAACGATAACCAATGCACTCCTATGAGAGGATATTATTTCTCGACAAGGAGATTTTGCGAATGTTGAGGAAAAAATTACCAGAATTACAAATCATTTACTTTAAAAAAATAACAATAAAACCTTATGTTTGGAGAAGCTAAGTTGTTGACTACAGTTTCAGCATTTGAATCTCTCAATACTACTCTTATTAATGACTGGATGTTCTTAAAAGTACCATTAGTCCCCTTATTGAACCAATTCCTAACTAGACAACTAGCAACTAATTCCACAGTAGGATCACTCTTTATCAAAACCAGTAGGTTACAGCATATAAATCAGAATTAGGAATAATAGTAACACCTAACAGCAAGGTGTTTCAACAGTTAGGACTCTTGACAACCTGTAACAATAGGATGAAACCTAACCACTAAAGAAACCAACAATACCCAGCTCTGGTCTATCGCATGACAGTGAACTGACAGAATTAACAGAAAACAAAGTAATAACAGAATTAGTAACATGGTTACCCAGATGGGACTAAGACCCCTCCCCCCCCCCCCCCAAAAAAAAATAAAAATCGAGGGTAGGTCTCTTATGGATGAACAACTCTTTAAAACCTCAGGCCAAACTAATGGTGGGATGCTGAGATATGACAAATTTCAGAATTAGAAAAGGGCGTACCCAGTGCAGAGGCCCCAGCCACTGCAGGGTCTGGGTAGGGTCATAATGTAGGCAGCCTTATCCGCTTTGCAGAGAGGCTGTTTCCCAAGTCGAACCTGCGATCACTAGGTCACAATGGAGCAACCTTACCATTGCGCCGAGGTCCCCAATCTTACCATTTCTGATTTCAGAATTAGAAAATATGCATTAAAAATAGCAACTAGCTGTTGTAACCAAACCAACCATTGGATCAGAAAAATGAAAGAGAATCTTGTAAAGGACATATTAAGTACTAGCATAATACAGCCTAGTCTTAGCCAATTTTCCTCACTGATGCTCTTGGTGAGAAAAAAGGACAACACCTGGTGGTTTTGTGTTGACTACCAAGCCTTGAATCATGTAACTATCAAACACAAGTTTCCCATAACCTCCATGAATGAGCAACTTCCAAAGTATTGAACCAGTACCCTATAAATTGGAGCTTTTGAGTGCCTTTACCTACCAAGATTTCTGAAAATTGGAAATTAATAGAGTAAAACAGCTAAAGCACAAGGAAAGGACAGATCCGCAGGACTTGTACAGATTATAAGGATCTGAAAGTATAACATTCACTCGATTGCACAACCTCACATAAAATTGAATCGAATTTGGAGTAAACTAAAAAATTTATAAAATAAATGAAATACCTCCACAAGCTATCCTCTTCTTTCTTCCTCTCCAGTACTGTTTCTCGTTCCACTTTGGCGTTCTTCCGTAGCTTACGACGAATCAATCAATCAAAATCGGTCTTTAGAGTCGACTGCGACTTGCACGTAAGCTCATGTCCGCTCCAGCTTGTAGACAAATCTCGCATGTGAAATGAACAACTAGAACGAGCGATGATTAGAATCACTATTGTCACCCGCAGGTGAGTCACTCACCTTTCGACCTTCTGGTCTTTCAGATCCCCTGCATCTAGGGGTGTCAAAATGTTGAGATCGAGTCCAAACGAAATGGTCCGAACCAAATCGCATCGATGGATTATTGGACATGTTTCGGATTTAGGTATTACAACCCATAATCGAAAGAACCTGACACCAAAATCAAAACCAAACCAATCTAGTTCAATAAGAAACCGATAACAACCCAAAACCCATTCAAAAATCAGAGTTTTTCATAGTTTAATATAAATATGTATATTAAACCAAACCTATACTAGACCGAAATTGAAACCGACCGTGATAACAAATAGATATAATCTGAAACCAAACTGATCTCGAACCAAACTTTCCTCATAAGTTTGGTTTTGGATTACCATTCTCACACCGAAACAGACTCAAATTGAACCGACCAATTGACACCCCTAGCTGCATCTATGTCCATGTTAGAGGGTGTCAATCAGTTCGATTCTAGCTTTTTGGTTTGATTTCAATTCGATTCAATATACAATAAGTATAAATCGAAACTGATCATATCGGCATCGACTATGGTCAATAGCGATACCTGACCGATACCAGGTCAGTTTACAAAAAAATTTGAAGGCAAAATAGTAGAGGGAAAATGGTATCAAAATTTTGGGAGGTCCCAATACATTTAATCCTTATTGATATTGATATCGGTGATCGATATCGGCATCGATACTGTGAACTAAATCTCTGCCTCTAATAAGGGGGGGGGGAATTTCAGACTTTGACCTTAATTGGCTTTTTTATCATATGGCAACATATAATATTAATAGATTAATTATTAATTTAATAAAATACTTTCACATATTAGGAAGAGGTTTAGAATTTATTTTTTTTTAAAAACAATGATTTTTTAAAAAACATTGAAAGAGCCTCATACATGATGAACAATAGTGTCATACAATTTAAAGTGTCAACTAGTGCATTTGATGAGGACTATTGCTAGCATAGACGCATAGTTGGCTTGAGGTTGATGCAAGTGAGCATGGCTTCTTCTTTTTTTATGAAAAGAAAAAATTAAAACATAATAGGTACAGTCTCAATCATACAAATTGAAGATTGTTGATGAACTCTAACATACTGTGCTAAAATTAAAACATAATCGGTCTTGCTTGTTTAATTACAGAAACCGAATTAAGCAAATTAAAAGAAAGTTTAATGTCATAAAGTAAATGAAAAAATTCCCATGGCCACAATGGATCACCATCATCGGTCAGCCAATTCGTCAGTTATTCTGAATCTGTCTAGATTAGCTTGGCCTATGTTTGGAAGCTAAAAATATATATATATATATATATAATAAGACAAAAGAGAAGTGGATCCCACGCTAACAGGGATAATGACATTAATGTTATTTCCAGGTCTACAATCATTGAGGGAGATCCACGCTCCTCCATGAGCATAGGGGTGTCAATTCTAGGTCAATCAAATTTAGTCCAATCAAGCCTAATTGGAAAAACCCGAGATCAGCCCGGACCGTTAAATGTGTCGGGCTCAAGCCCATACCGGATAATATTCGGTCGTTCCCGGTGTGAAAGTCCAGCCTGACCATGATTGACTACTTAAGAGCCCGATTAAGTCCGATTGTATTGAATTGCTATTGTTATATATAAATTTAATGAATCAACCTAAATCTTTGTCATCAAGGAGACCTTTTGAAATAGAAGTATTCAATTAGTATACCATTAAGCTCTATACCTGGACTATTATCATAGTAATATCTACCTTTGAAAGTTGAAACAATTATTTTATAGTTTGTGTAAGAGTTGTCTAGAGATAAATGGCTCAATAGCCCGTTTAAGATCCATCTAAGAAACCTAACCCATCCTTAGGTCTCCTTAGTCCAACTAGGTCTAGCCCTGCCCTAGGTCGGGTTTGGATATCGTAGCCCATATCCTGACCCTAATTGACCTTGGCAACCCCAATTTTAGTCCTTTTTTTTTTTTTTTTTTTATGATAAAAGAAAAGACATTAAACTAGGCAACGGAAACATACACAAAGTTCTTAGCTTGGGCATGCTTAGCTAAGTTAAGGGCTATCGCCATACAAAAAGGACCCCCCTTGGTTTCAAATGAGATATCCTGTCCTACATTGTTTATATACAATAAGTCCTTTAGACGAGGCCAATGCTAAGGAGTAGTGGTTGGAGAAGGAAGAAAATCGATGATCCGTTGATTGGAGCACCACACTTCTTTTATCTTCAATCCCTATTTTAGTCATTTTAGGTCTAGACCAAGTGAGGCTAGTGTGTGTGTGTGTGTTTTTTGCTGTGTGATACTATCATCTATAAAGCAAAAAATAACTCTATGGGGGGGGGGTGTGCTCTATGTTGCACCTATACATAGGGGCGTGAAATGACCGCTTGTGATCCCCACGAAATTCAAAAATGCCACCCCATGATTCTTCTGCAAACACTCCCATTGGCCCCCGATGCCCCGCACACACGCACGCGACATGCAACCCATGCTCCCCCCTCCCCCGCAAGAAACATTTCCCCTTTTTATAATCATATATTACATATTTAAATATACAAAGTCAGACCGGATCGGGCTCAGCTCGAGACCTCAAGCCCAAGGCCAGCCCGACTCTACTCTAGGCCTAAAAATCTCAACCCTAGGCTAGCACATGGGTTGAAAAGCTTAGCCCAGGCCTATCATAGTTTCTAAATTTTTTTTGGGGTAGAGTTTCTAAAAATCAATACCAATACCGCATCGATGAAGAGTTCGATTGTTCTATGCTGTAATGCAAAAACAAGAAGGCGGGCCTCGGTGCAAAGGTAAAGGTTGCTCCATTCTAACCAAGTGGTCACAGGTTTGAGTCTGGATACATTCTCTCTGCGAACGCAGGGGCAAGGCTGCGTACATTTTAACCTTCCCCAAACCCCGCAGTGGCGCGAGCCTTGTGCGCTGGGTACGGCCTTGTTGTAGTCTTAACTGATCTGATCACACCGTTCCCTACTAATCTGACGTTCCAGATTCACCCATCCGTCATATAGTCAGAGAGAGAAAAGATACACTGAAGAGGCTATAGCATCCATAAATGCAGACCATATGTACGGATATAAAAGATTCTAATCCAAGGGTTTATCGATGAGTCTCAAATCCTAAGACAAAAGATTCATATCCTATGGTTCCATAGTGAAGCCTCCGTGCATCCAACTTCTAAAGCCTGCCGTACAAGCGAGCTTCATAACGAGTGACGACAAGACAAGAACGGATGGATTGGGTTGCTTGCAGAGCGATTGAGTTCTTGTTTGATTCTGATTTCTGAGGAGATAAGGTAAACTGGGAAAGGATTGAGTCATCAATCATCATCATCGAAGAAGGAAATTACAATCTATAAAAGATAATTGAAGAAAGAAAGGATCAGTGTTCATTGAATGAGGCGAAAGAAGCATTATTATTGAAAGGAGAATCAAAGTAAATTAAGCCAGAGAATCATATCTTCTCGTCAGTTAGCTCCATGACCACACGTACAACTTCCTGAATTTTATCTCTATCATGTTATGTTCTTATGGATGGATGGAGAATACAAAACAATATCTTCGAGCCTTGGGAGTTGGGAAGTCTCTTATTAGTTGTTAGGTTGCAGAGAGACTCTTAAGACTGAGAAATAGAGATACAGGAGAGATATGGGAAGAGCCTTTGTCTATGTGATTCTTGGTGGAGGTGTTGCTGCTGGTTATGCCGCACTCGAATTTTCAAAGGCAGGAATCTCTCATGGTGAACTCTGCATCATATCTGAAGAACAGGTAAATGCTCCTTCACCGATCCTTTTTTCTCTGTTTTAAGTTCTTGTTCAAGTTCAAAGCTCCATTCTGGGTTTTGCTCTTTCTATTCGAACCATTGGAATACCGATATTCGAATTTCTGTCCATTGTCACTGTATTCAGCTGAATTGAGATTGAAGGAGATTCAATAGGTTAGGGACTTTAGCTTTGTTATTAATTGTCAGAATTTTGTTTGGGAGAGGTAATATTGAGTATCTCTCTTTAGGGTGAAACGATCTGAATTTCGTGGTTTTTTTTTTTTTTTTTTTCCTGAAAATCTTTTGCTGCTTACTGGCGTTGTTCTATTTGTATCGTCATCTATTTTCTAGTTTGTGAGAGTTGTTGATCCTTAAATTCCTCATCTCAGCTGGATACTATCTATTTTACATACAGTTTTAGATCTGTTTAAAGGAGTCAACAAGATTTAACGATTAGTAACTTCATTCTTAGTTTGTGACTTTGTGAAATTGCTGTTCTTACTAAGTTGGCAGTCGGTTCCCATCTTGTTGATAACTTGACCATTGACTTTCAAATCCTCAACCATGTTCTGAACAAGCAGGTTGCATCTCTACCATAAATCAGAGAGATGGTCAACATGGCCAAAACTTGGGTCAGCAACCTAAGAAACATGACCCTAGTGGCTGATGGTATTCTCGTGGGCTTTGCCAGTTGCAACTGTCATTAAGTACACATCCAAGGAATATTGTAGCAGAAAGGCAACCTGATTGGGTGATCGCAATTTTCCAATCCTGACCTGATGAATTCTTTTCCTTCTTTTGTACATTAGATTATGATCTCAGAACATGTTTGAGTTAATATCTGACAGAAAAATTGACAAATATGACGAGCCTTTTTCCTATTTCACAGGCTAAACAAATTCATATTTATGTTTATAATAATGGATTTTAAACATAGAAGGTTATTGAAGCCCGTTTGAGACGAGTGACTCATATCTTGGTGAACCAATTTGGCTTTATGTCAGGTAGATCTGCGACATAAGCTATCTACTTATTGAGGAGGCTCATGGAGAGATATAAAGATGGCAAGAAGGATCTCCATATGGTCTTTTATTGATCTGGAAAAAACCTATGACGGATTCCCTAGAAATTTAATCCGGCATGTTCTAGGGAAGAAGGGTGTCGAGTAAATATGTGGATGTAATTAAAGATATTTATGAGGGTATGGTGACAAGTGTGAGATCTGTGGGACGTCAGGGCAAGGAATTACGATTGGGTTACATCCGGGATCAGCCTTAAGCCCTTATCTATTTGCGCTTATCATGGACGACCTAACTTAGAGCATTCAAGATGAGGTCCTGTGGTGCATGCTCTTCGTCGACGATATCGTTTTGATAGATGAGACAAAAGAAGGGATTAGCACTAAGTTAGAGCTATGGAGATCAACCTTGGAGAAAGAGGCTTTAAGATTAGCAGAACGAAGATGGGGTATATTATGTGTAATTTTAGTCACGCTATGATAGATACTGACATGGTGCGAATCGAGGAAAGAGAGATACCGTAAAATGACTATTTTAGATATCTGGGTCAATCATAAATAAAGACGGTGACAATGTGACATAGAGGATGATTGATGTTCATAGAGAATTAAAGTGGGATGGATGAAGTGGACAGGTGTGTCCGGAGTGTTGTGTGACTGACGTATTCCTTTAAAGCTTAAAAGAAAGTTCTATAGGATTGTTGTATGACTGACTATGATGTATGGGATAGAATGTTGGGCAGTTAAGAAATGTCATATTGAGAAGCAGAGACGAGGATGTTAAAATGGATGTGTAGAAAAACTAAGAGGGATAAAATACGGAATTAACATATTAGAGCGGATTTGGTAGTAGCCCCCGATCAATGAAAAAGCTCTAAGAGAGTTGTTTGAGGTGGTATGGTCATATTCCACGGAGGCCTAGGGACGCCCCAGTACGGAGGAGTGATATGATTCCGATTTAAGGAGCTAAAAGAGCTAAGGCAGGCCTAAAATGACCATAGGAGAAGTTGTGAGGAAGGAAATGCATAGTCTAGGTCTTGTACCAAGTATGACCTCGGATAGAGTCTATTGGAGGGCAAGGATCCATGTAGCAAATCCCATTTAGCTGAGATTCTCCTGATTTGTTGGGCTGTGCCTCTTTCCTCCTACGTTCATCTTTCATTTTTCTATTTATGTTCCATCAATCATTTTTCATTCTTCATTTCTCATCTATTTCCCCATCCCTCTTTTCCATCTCTTCATTCCCCCTTTTTTTTGTTTAGACCTCAGTTTTCTCTACTTTGTTTTGTTTGGATCCATGTAGCCGACCCCATTAAGTTGGGATAAGGCTAAGTTTGTTGTTGTTGTTGTTGTTGTTTATAATAATAGATTTTACGTGTTGTTTGGTTGCTGAAATGGACGAGAATATGAATTCCTGTCTTTCTTCCATCAACTTATTGCATGCAAATTGTGGAAATAAATTTTCAAATTTGTATTCAATTAGCTTGCCCAAAATGGATGGATAATAATTTCAGCAGTGCCACTATCATTAATGATGGTCTTACTTTCATGGTCCCCATTATCTTTTTCAGAATAGTCCTGATAATTTTCAGTACATTACCTATGTAGATCTGTGTTGCATGATGAAGATTTATTACATTTATTGTAGGTTGCACCCTATGAAAGACCTGCACTAAGCAAAGGCTATTTACTTCCTGAAGGTAAGTAAACAAACCCTCACAATTGCTGATGATTTGACTTTTGTACACCTATCATTATCATCTCATTCTTCATTTAGGAATGATAGAACTTAATAGAGAATTAGCTTATATGAACGTAAATTTTAAGTGCAACCTTTAACAAAATAAAAGCTCACCACTTTTACATTTCTTGTTAGAGTCTGTTAGAATCTTACACATTAACTCAATAATCCCTATTTTGACTTATCTGTGTAATGGATCACATTCAATTGTAGATGGTCCTGTCTTGTTTCACAAAGTGGAATGCCCACAGCATCCCCGTACTATATATTTAATTAGAAAGTCCATCAGGATTCAGATGGCATATGACATATATAACCAGCAAACTCCACCTCATCTCTTAAAATATAGATATCGCAATGCTGGACACAGTTGAATTCAGTCTGCAGCTCGGAAAAGTACATCTGTAGCAATTGTCGTAGTTTTTAAGTGAGTTTTATGATATTTGGATTCAGATTCTTATAGAATGAAATATTTTCTGAGGTAGTACCAAAAACTGAAAAGGAAATATTTTCTGATTGAATTCATATCTTCACATTTTGGGAAGGAAATTGATGTGTTGTAAGATCATTCACAGAAAATAGATAGTTCAGTCAGAAAACCTTGAGAATGAGAAAGCACGTTGAACATTAAATAAAGCAGTAAAAGGTAATTCTTGTTCTTAATTATCGGGGTAAAAACACAACAAGAAAGGCAGTTCTTGTTCTGTAGGAACTAGAGCCATTAACTTGGTTGGCAAGATCAACATCTCACAATTAAGAGGTCATGAGTTCAACTCTCCTTGGGGCCTAAGTGCCTAACTGGTCCCCCCCCCCCCCTCCAACGCAAACAAAAAAAGGCATTTCTAGAGAGAACATTAAACATACAGAGGCTATTTTTTAAGCTGGATAAGCAAGAATGTTTGAGGCCCTCTTCCTATAAATGCATGCGTAGACCTCTATGTCAGCTTGGAAATTAGGGAAGCCTCAAGAAAATCAGAAATCAGGAGTTTCAGAGAACTTACTTGTATTTGAGGTGTATTTTTAGGAAATGAGAAAAATATATCGATGCATTTGAAAACTATATTTTCTTTGCATTTTACTTGTAGCATTGTTCAATATGAACCTGTTATTTATCCAAGGGGAGAAAACAAAATCTGTGAATAGCTGAGCATTTGTTGTCGAATCTTCTATTTTGTTGCATGCATGTAAGTGTAGTTTATGTTGTCCAACCTGTGGTTGTGATCCCTTGCAGATCCTGCACGTCCCCCATCTTTTCATACCTGTGTCGGTGCAAATGAGGAAAGGTTGACTCCAAAGTGGTACAAGGAACATGGTAATTGTTTTGAATACATGCATTACCCAATTACCCTTGTTGGTAACAATGTCATTTGTAAGATATTATTTTCAAGTGTGATTTCTTTAGAGTAAGAGATACATAACTAGTCCTTTGGCATACTTTTTCTCTGTTTTTTATATCAATGACATTTACTCTATTCATGATAACAAAATAGTTACCTCGTCAGAAATTACACCAGACCGATGCTTAACTATTGGTTTTGAATTTGGTTTCTAAATAGCCTCGGGGGATAATGACACATGCTTCAGAGGTGTTTGCAAGAAAAGATTGTAATTTCACAATCTCTAAGGTTTCTAAACACCACATTTGGGCAATAGAATATGCCGTGCAAGTGGATGTGCAGTTGGATTTATTTATGCTGCATGAATTAAAATTAGATACGCCAGTGTTTGTTTCTTGTATACTTAATTTGGTTTTTCTTTTGTGCTGAATTTCTTAAGTCTTCGTGACTTTGCACTCCTTGAGTTTTTTAAACATGAAATGTGCACCACAAAGATGCAATACAACTGGATATCTGTACATGGGGCTTCTTTTTCAAATTCTTTAATACGATGTGTGCACTTAGATTTTCATAACCTGTATATGTGAATATTTGCGTTTTTTAAATATTCAATTTTAGTTATTCGCATTATTTTCTATTTCTTAATGTGCTAGATTAAGATGAATACATATGATGGCCTAAGCAAATGAGGGGATAACTCCTTAATGTAGAATTTCTGAAATGCATAGGGAAAAAAATCCATGATGTACAAGAAGCTGCCTAAAGCTGAAAGAGAGAAACTTTGAACAGGCTCATTACTAAATGATAGATTCTATTGCAGACTCTTTTACTGCTTGTTTTAGGCTAGTAGGGAACAGCTGGTCATCCAAGAAAATATGTTTTTCAACTCATTCACTTGGTGTAAAACTCTAATTGCTTTAAAGGAAATAAATGTAGGAAGAAATATAATTATGATTTGTTACAATATCATTAACTGAATACCAATAACCACAGAGAGAAAGAGGGAGAAAAGATTGAGAGAAGAGGGTGAGGCTGCTTAGAATAGCACACAAGCTCTAAGTCCCAGCAGCTCCCCAACCGATTGTATATATATTAGAGAAAAAGAGATTACAACTTAGATAGCTACTAGGAATCCAACTTAGAGAACAAGAAGCAAGAAGCGCCACGATACTTGAATGGGCTAATGTAGTAGTAGACGAAGAGGTAGTGGATGATTCAAGCTACTGGACATGTTTCAGAAATTGATTAACCAGATCATCCCTAGACAAAGAAACTGAGTGATTACCTCCAGATGAAGAGAGAGGCAAGTCAATAGATGACACCCCATCAGAATTTCCATCAGTCACTGAAGTGTTAGCAAATTTCTGTTCCCAATGAGGTTTCCCATGCTTAATCCAACAGTTATGGACAACATGATTGACCTGGACACAGTGCGAAAACTAACGTAAGGCTTGGTCAATTTGCTATCCACTAGGATGTTGTCCATGACTGCCATAATTACCACACCTTCATCCTCCCCTTGAGCCAAGACCTCTTCCATTAAATGCAGTGCCATGACCACAACTGCCACTTCTAGCAACAGAGGCAGAATTTTCCTTAAAGGAGGATGATACATCATATTTGGCAAGAGAAGGTGACACAATATGCTGGATGCGACAAAAGGCCTCATTCATGGAAGGATCCTGATCACTAGCAAGCAATTGACTTTATCAAGCAGCAGATCAGCATTCAAACCATATAGAAATTTGGCCATCTGAAATTCTGCATGTTGAGTCTTTAGTAATTCTAAATCGTTGGTGAGGGGTTGATAATTTGATATACATTAAGTTCCTCCCATATGCCTTTGAGAGCAGTATAATGTTCACTGTTTGATTTTTTACCATACTTATATATACTTGAGACATTTTTTGTCTTGGGAAAAACTTTCTTTCAGGTCATCCCAAATACTTTTAGCAATAGACTGATACATAACATTAGCTGCAATAGAGGAATCCATACTGTTCCATAGCCACACAAGTAGCGTCATTCACACACATTCACTTTTTATATCTTTATAAGTCAACACCAGTTTGTTAATGGGAGTTAGTGCATTGATTATAAAAACTTGAGAAAATACATGTATACCTCACTATTGCAGGCTGACTGTACATCTGGGTTTGGCTAAAGCTTGGTCACCACATCCGGCACTACATCTATCAAATCTTGATTCGTTTCAATTCTGTTCTTTGATTAGTACTTGGGATTGAGATAGTATACTTAAGGGTGTCAATTTGGAACCGAAACCGACCGCATAAAACCATACTGTTACAAAAAAATTGTAACGGTATGGTATGGGAAAACGGTATTGGTCTCGGTACGGTACGGTATCGGTTTTTGCATTGAAACTAGGGGTGTCAACGGGCCGGTTCGGGCTTTTCGGTTTCGGTGTGACTTTTATACAAACCGAAACCAAACCATTAAGAAATGTTCGGTTTCGGTTTTGGTGCGGTTTGGTTTCGGGCCGGTTTCGGTTTATGACAACGGTTTGGTTTCGGGCCGGTTTTGGTTTATGACAACGGTTTGGATTCGGTTTGGTACCGGTTTTATATGACTACTAAGATCCGATAAGTGCTTATTTTTTTTTCTTTCTCTTATAAGAACAACATTTGAACATTAGATAAAAGTTCATATCATATGGAAGTGGAACCCAAGAAGATTTTCAAATGCAATTACAAGATGTGACCCACTTAAAAGTCCATACAACATCTACTTAAAAATTCATGCAACATTTACTTAGAAGTCCATACAACATTGAACATCCACTTAAAAGTTTTAAAAGTTCAACATTTAAAAATTCATGCAACATTTATTTAAAAGTCCATACAACATTGAACATCCACTTAAAAATCTTAAAAGTTCAACATTAAGAATTAATGTTCCCTTAAAATAATTATGTTCTTCATTCCTCAAGAACGATAACACAACATAAGACTTGAGAGTTGAGACCAAAAGTGAAATAACATGTCCTGCACACACAAGAATAAAAAAAAAATATATATTTAACTCCAAAGATCAACAATTGTTATATTTTCTTAAGAATCAAATAATAAATAGTGAAATGTGTGTAAATGCAAACTACCTTTTCAACAGGCTCGAGCAAATCCTTCTCTATCTATTATAACCTGAAGGCTCACCAGTCTCCGGTCTCCCTTTCAATCTACAACCGTCCAAGCACATTTCCTAGCGGGTTGTCCACATCAACGGGATCATCAACATGTTCAGCTACATACATAAGAATATAAGATAGTAATTTAGCAACTAAAGTAAGCAAAAATGAAAAATAACTTAATGGAAATTGAAAAATTACATCTGAAATCTATATCAAACATCCAGTCTCGAAGACATATCAGTGCTTCAGCGTTGGTAGGTAGTAGTTTGCTCCGATATTTGTCAATAACATGACCCCCAGCGCTAAAAGCTGACTCAGATGCAACCGTTGAAACTGGTATAGCTAAGACATCACGAGCCATCCGAGCCACATCTGGATACCTTGACCCATTCGCCTTCCAAAAAGCCAACACATCATTCTCATCATTATGATCACTGAATGGAATCTTGGGTTCATCTAGATACACATCTAGCTGAGATTTAGTTCCATTATCTGCCTCAGCAATCACAGATTGCGTAAATTCCTATAGAAATTGAAAAATATGAGTCATTAATAAGATTAGCAATGAATATGGAAACTTGCAACTTAAAAAATAAATCAAAATTACAAGAAATGTAAAATTTACTTACAGTTCTGGTTCTAGATTTCCCAGGACGAGTGAACAGTACTGGAATCTCATAATCACTTGCATTCATACTCTTGTATTCATTAAAAAGCTGATACAAAGCAGATTTCACATTGTTTCCCATATCAATTCCAGTTGGGTCCAAAGGAGCAAGCTTAGCAAATGCCCAAGTCACAAAACTAAGTTTGTAACGAGGATCGAACACCAAGGCAATGGCCAAAATTGGACTATAGTTCCTCCAATATTTGTCAAATTTCTTTTTCATTTCAATTGCCATTGGCCTCATAAAACTAAGCCCATGTGATACCTCTTCTAACAAACTTTTGTGAATCTTCCAAACATTTTCAAAATACAAATTTGATGTAGGATACTTAGAACCTGAAAGCAAAACAGTGATTTCATAGAAGGGATGCAAAAACCCATCAATTTTTCAATCTTTAACCATTGATCAGAATCTGGACAAGTTTTATAATTGTCCTCCACTAGTCCAAGGTTCTCAAATGCTTTCCGATAAAATAAAGCAGAATTAAGCATGATATAAGTTGAGTTCCACCTTGTGGTGACATCTCCATGCAACCCCTTACTACTTGGTAATGACAATTGCTTACAAATATCCAAGAATTTCATTTTCCTTGCTTGTGATCCTTTCACATAGGCTATACTAGATCGAATCAATGCCACAGACTCGTCTATGTGCTTTAGTCCATCTTGTTCAATGAGATTGAGAATATGAGCACAACACCTATTATGAAAGAATTCTCCTTTACATAAAAGAGCATTCTTCAAATTCAGATTTCTCTTCAACAACTCAACAAAGCTGAAATTAGAAGTAGCATTATCCAAAGTAATTGAAAACAATTTCCGATCAATACCCCACTCAGACAAGATCTTTGAAACCATTTCACAAATATTGATGCCAGTATGTGGAGGTGGCATGATGCAAAACTTCAATAATTTCTTATGCAACACCCAATCCTTATCAATATAATGGCCAGTCAAAGATAAGTATCCATCATTGGTGATGGATGTCCATAGATCACTTGTCAAAGAAATCTTCCCATTAAATGACTTGAGTAGATTGTGGATTCTACTGGACTCCAAATTGTAAAACTTCAAAATCTCCGCCATTTGTGTGTTGCGGGTAATATGGGTGTAGTCAGGAAAAATGTATGTGATTAATTCCCTAAACTCCTCATACTCAACAAAGATTAAAGGTAACTCATGTCTCACAATAAGTCTCGTGACCTTATCACGCACCCAGACTTGGTCAACCTTTTTATCTCTTAACATTAATTTCCCATCATTAACACCCAGAGTCATTTGGGTTGGTCCTTTGTTTTCCCGTTTTGGGCAATGTAAAATATGTCTCCTAAGGGTTCCAGTTCCATTAGTAGTACTATCAGCCTTATAGATTTGCCTACACCTATTGCATTTCGCTCGTTCCTTCCCATCACTAAAACCCTTCCCCTCAAGAATTTCAAACTCCTCCCAAACAATACTCCTTCTTTTCCTCTTGGTAACATCTATTTCAACAGATTGTTGTGCAAGAGTTTCTTGCTGAAATTCCAGGAATGTAAAGTCCATCATCGGACATCACATCAGCATCTGAGCCACAATCGGGCTCATCTTCCATGTTGACTTGTGTGTTGGACATTTCTATAACTATAATTAATAGAAAAACATATAACATATTAATGACTATAATTAATAGAAAAACATATAACAAAAAGAAAGATTTTAACAACAATATTTGTGAATTTGTGACAAGTGCTGTCATATAATGACTCAGAACTTGAACTTAAGGCTTAGCAAATAAAAATCTAAGATTCTAAGTAGGAAAAGAAAGTGTTGAAGTATCAAAATCAGAAGTTCAAGAAAGTTCCTATTGCTCCCCAATTCAACAAATAAAAGTGTGAAATACCAATAAAACTGCAATGTCCTCCAATTTGACTCAAGTCACTTGGAAGGGTATGAGATGGGACGAACTTGAGCTATGATTAGTTGATTACCCATAGGTCATAGGACTTTAAAAAGCCAGGCTATGCAGGGGAATTCAAAAATTTACCACTTTGAGTTTATTATCCAATGATGCACTCCCTTTGATCAACAAATGCTTAGTGATACAATCATTCCAGTTATGGGAGAGTAAGAGAGTATATAACCCACAAGACTAGAAGACACTTCATGAAATGTGGAGGTGTAGAGTATTTAACTGAACAACTTTAACCATCATTTTAAAATTAAATTAAAACATCTCTTTTCTTCAATTACATGATATCAGTAATCAACAGTTGAGGAAATAAACATGTGGCTATTTATAACACCAACTAATTAATATGTGGACTAAGACACGTATGCAATACAGTCAATGGATTTTGCCAGGCTGGGAGTGTTTAGATCATTTACCTAATTTCCATTTTAACTCACAAATTGGTTCCTAGCAAACCAGTCCCAAGTTGAACCTTCAAAGAGGTGAGTATATATTTCTAGAACAAGAGTAGTGCGAAACTCACACTCAAAAACCTAGAAAGACTGGCAAGGTTGGGGGGGGGGGGGGTTGGATGAAAAGGGACAGAGGATAGAATCCAGATAAACAAAAGGAATCCAAAATAATTATTTCCGTAGACCTGCCAAATGCTATCCATCAAACATCATTCAAATCTCATGAAAAAGCAACATAACTACTCAACAGTACCAATAAATCCAATTTCTCGTAAAACAAAGATCACTGAGAATTAAAGAACAATCTTAAGTATAACTGTATAAGTATCACAAAATTTCAGAACCTCAACAGTCAGTTTGAATCTGAAGATCCAAAAAAATTAAAAAAAAAAGAAGTTCAGAAGAAACTAATTCCAAAAACGAAACAAAGCAGTGACACAGAAATTAGAAATGAAGAATCAGGAGTTGAGATTGGAAAAAAGAAGAAGGGATAATCAGAACCTAACTCCGGTGCTGCCGAGTGACCTTGAGCCCTTGAGCCTTGAGGCTTGATTGCTTGAACAGTTTAACTCTTGAAGCTTGAGTGTCGTTGAGGGACTGAGGAGTGAGGACTGAGGACTGAGGAAGTGAGGAGTGCCGCTGCCGCTGCCACTGCTGCCTCTGCCGCTGCCGCTGCCGCTGCTGCCTCTGCCGCTGCCGCTGCCGCTGAGAGTCGAGAATAGAGAACTCGAGACGAGAGAGGAGAGACTGAGAGAGTGAAAGAGATTAGGCCATTAGGGCATTTAGGGGGGAGTAAGTGATTTTCGGGTCTAACGGTTTGGGTTGGGTTCGGGCCTAACAGTTCGGGTTTGCGGTGCACCGTCGGTCTAGCCCGGACCGAACCGAACCCGGTTGATCTCTGGATCCACAAACCGAACCCAAACCACTAAGGGATCGGTCTGGTGTGGTCCGGGCTCTTTCGGGTCGGTTCGGGCCGGTTTCAGCGGGTCGGGCTGGGTATTGACACCCCTAATTGAAACCATTGGTATGTACCGATACCATACCGTTTTAGACATACCGTTTTGGAGGGTAAACTTGTAAAATTAAAAAACTACCTAAAGGGATATGAGATTGAAAACGGAAAAGTAGAAACCCTAATTCCTTATTTCCTTTCGGCCTTTCCCCTTACTGGCTTTCTCGCGGCTGGGTACGATGCACTGGTGCGGTATTGGTGCTCTCTGCCGCTGGGTAGGATGCACTTGTGACTCTCTCTTCTTCTTTGTGAACTTGTGACTCTCTCTGCCGTTGGGTACGATGAATTTGTCACTTTCTATATCTCTGGCCGCTGAGTACAAATCTGCTTCTCCTCACCAAGTCTTCACCTCTGTTTTTAGGTAAAAAATCTGACCTATTATGTTTGCATTGCAATGAACTCTTCATATTCGAATCTCAGCTGAGGTTTAAGTATGTACTTTCCCATCCGTCACCAGGGGTTTCAAAATCTTCTATTTACGAGTAGGAATCTTTGTTGGTTTCTTTGTTCAATTCTACTCTTTTTTCCTCCGGAAAAAAAAAAAGTAGTTATACTTAACATTAGCTGTCATTGATAAGGACCAGTGAGTGAGAGAACTTGAAAACGAAGAGGAGCCAAGAGAGAGGTCATCAGTAATCACTAAAAAGGAGTAAAATACAAAAAGAAATAGAATTCTAAAGATAGAGTTAGAAGACAAGGAAGCAGAAATGGACCATATCACCAACTCATGGATCACGATCATCAAGAGCTTCCATATCAGCAACTACAGTGTACAGGTCTTACACGTTTCTCACATTTTAATCTATATATTTTGTAATGAAAGCCCCCCACAGAGGCATAGAGAGCCAAACACTTCAATGCTTCAATGGTGTATAGAGAGAGAGAGAAAGAGAGAGAGACTGAAGTGGTACGGTATCGGTTTTTGAACCGTATTCATACCATTTTATATATCATATATATACCATACCGAAACTGTACTGAAGCGGTATGGTATCGGTATTAGGAATATGAATTTTATGCGGTACGGTATCGGTATTTGGGACCTATTTTCTGTACTGTACCGAAACCGTACCAGTTGACACCTTTTAAGTATACTGGAAATCACATGAGGCACTTGTCAATGCTTATGAAGTACTCACAATCCTTATACAGTTGATGCATAAGTTGCCTCTCCCAATGATCTTGGACCATCTGGATGTAGCTCCTACCATCATGCGGAATCGCTGCTGTAATGTTGTCCTTCATCATCTCCACTGCAACATACAAGTGTGGTAGGGAAAGCTTGATATGGTCGACTAGGCTGCTTTACTCCCTTGAGAACCCAACGCCCTCCATCTAAACCACTCCTCTGAAGCAAACATAGATTTGAGTCCTACATTTTTTGCCTCAAAACGCTTCAGGACAATGTAGTTGGTGGCGAATCGAGTAATGCCCGGCGTAACCAAATCCCCACCCACTTGGTCCTTAGCATCTATAGGGCATATCCATGGTTGTACATAAATATGGTCACTTGTCTTGCCCTCTCGACCACACTTCGTACCCAAGGCTTGCTTCCCCATGTCATTTAGCATGAGGTCAATGCAGTAAGCTGCACATTGGTACAAAACAGACAATATTTGTTGTTGTTCATCAATCTCTCCTCCTCCTTCTTGAAGTTACTACTGTTGTCCGTCACCACTTGGACAACGTTCTCTATCCACACCTTTTGGACCACCTCCTTTAACAAATTGTAAATATATTTTGCATCATTTTTTTCCTTGGATGCATCCAGCCATCCATAGACTTAAGGAACACAGTCCTACCGTCACAATATACCATGAAGTTGATGATGGATTGTCTAGTATGTCCATTCCAATTTCCAACCATCACATGTGGCACCATAATCTTACCATGTCCCCTTGAGGGTCTCTATGTACTCCTCTAACTTCTTTCTCTATTGGTGCAAATAAACATTCATCAGCTCATAAGCAGTGAGCCCCTTCACTCCCTCCCTAGTCTTCCCTACAGTGTCGAACATGTTATGATAGTAGGGTCCCTCAGTAGCATGTGCTGGGATACTGTGGTAAAGAACCACTTCAACATGGCATCACCCATCTTACCCTTCCAATCAGACCACACATGCTTCAACTTTCTCTGTCTACTGGTCAGAGCCCTGAAAACTGCAGGATCTTGCTCAAGTATGTTGATGACATCATCATCCTCATTTATTGGGGGTAGGAGTGGGGCTCCCCTCACACTCTGTGACCTCCAAAAGGGCAACTCCGTCTGCTTATGTTTCTTCCTACCTTATGCAAAAGAACCACTAGGACTTGCCTCTGGTGCAGCTGTTCTAGAGGAACCAGCTCCTCCCCTGAACTCTTTGGCTCTATCCTGCTTCTGCATATGTGTAATATGGCTTGCTGCCCTAGCCTGCCATATCTGTCTCGCCTCCGCCTCTGCCTCTGTATCATCAATAGGCACGTAGTCCTCATCAGTGTCAAAATTAGAGTTTGAGACCCCTGCTCATGCCTCTGCATATCTCTCCAAAACTGCCTCGTCAAACTCTTCTATTACCCTCTGTTTATCTAACTTACTTTTTATTCCTCCCATTATGAGGGTAGTTATGGTCTTCTACACCTTAAGAGAGACCCAAGGTTTTAGGTCTCGGTTTCGCTAGGCCACGAAACCGAGTTCTGGCAAGATCTTGTCGAGTTGGTGTATTTTTTCCTGTCTTGACTTGGTGGTGGGTTTCGGTGGCCATATGGCCAAGATGGGTCCTGAAACTTGACTCCTACCCTATTTTCGACCTTCTAAACACGATGGAAACACTAGTTTTTACAAATTCAAACCCAAAATGGTATTTTGACTTCGGACCTTAGGTTGGTAGTCTTCGGCGTAGGTGAGCTCTACCCTAGGCTAACACAATATTTAGAATACATATAATTAAAGTAGAGGTGTAAAACAACTTAATTAAGCATTAGGAATTAAAAAACATCAAACCATAAACCATTTAAGCATTAGGCATCATATTCATAATCATACATGGTGATGGTTTGATGGTTTGTTAATAATTGTTAGAAACTTGGAAAGAGACATAAATTAAACAAATACAAGTGTAAGTGTGTAACAAGTCCTACCATTTGAGAGTAGCTAGTACTGAAATGAGTGTCGGTGAACATTGTATCACATATAAAAACTACATAGTGAAAAAACAAGTATTGATCATGTATCTATGAAAAAAAGCACCAAAACCCTCTCTTGATATTGAAGCTTCAATCTTGAATCTCCAAGCTTTAATCTTCATTTGAGGTGAGATTTACCAGCACCAAAACCCTCACCTTCAAGTGTTTTTTCTTCATAGCAGAGTGAGAGAGGTGAGATTTCGAGTTGAGGTCGAAATCTCGCCTAGAGGGTGCCTTTTTATAGCTTGGTTTTCGACCAAGTCAAATCGAGATTGAGATATACCACGAGATCTCGACCAAGATATTGCACAAATCCTGTATCACCTACCGTCTTGTCTCTCCTAGGTCATTTGGCCACATCCCGTATCTACCTGCCAAACGCCACTTTAGTATAGTGGCCCCATCTCCAACGATTTCCTTTCCACAATAATTCATTGTGACTTCTTCTTATCATTTCCAAAGGGTACACCATGCCTCCATGCTATGTCACCCCCATCTCCTCCTTGAGCAGCCATGATGTATTTTTACACATTAATCATCATTTTGAGTTGAAATGACAAAAACAATACTTTCAGAAATTTTCATTATTTTTCAAACAAAAACAGAATATTTTCCTTATTTTTCTTAATTTTCACATTTCTTACGATTCTATGTAGCGAGGCACATATCTGTGACCTCTAATCTATGTTATGTGGTTAGGCTCTCCCCTGATATAACCTTACAGTCCTTATACAACAATCTATCAAACCTTCTAGTTTGGAAGAAATCTAATTGGCTACTAGGATGCCCTCGTTTGAAAGGTAACTAAATGCTCCTCTTTCTTTTCAAAGTAAGTGGTTACAATGGATAAATCATAAGCCACAACAAATTCTAGAACTGAGATCCACGAGGAAAGTGGGATTCTAAGAACACTAATACAATGTGGAACGATATGGCTACTTGATATCGTTCCACATTGTATTAAGAAGGTTGCTCTAGGGTGACTACTTGAAATGAGAAAGGACTAAGGATGTCTTAACAAGGAAAGTGGGATTTTGGCTACTTGGAACAAGAATAAAAAAGAAAATGTCATTCCTCTAGGGAGACTTGGTGGTGGGATGATGAGGTTAAGCAACCATTAAGACTAAGTAAGCTAGTCTTAAGACATGGCAAAGGACAAGGATGTAGAGGATTTAAAAAGGTATTAATTTTTCTGGAAAAAAGCAAGGGTAAAGAAATATGAAGATCTTTATAACAATCTAAATACAAAGGAAGGGGAAAAGGCTATCTATAAGATACTAAAATGAGGGAAAGGAAGAGTAGAGATCTCGGCCATATTAGATGTATTAAAAGCGAAGATGGTAAAGTACTAATAAGGGATGAGACATTAATGCGAGATGGAAAGATTATATCCACAGCCTACTAAAGGAAGACATTTCAACTAATAGTGTCCTGGAAGACTGCATTACCCATCTAGACACCATACGTCATAGATATATTCAGAAAATTAGGGTATTTGAAGTAAAAAAAAGCTGTAAGGATGAAAGTATGCTTGCACCAGGCCCATATGAGGTCCCAATAGAAGTGTGGAAGAGCTTAGGAATCTATGGTTTATCTTGGCTAACCAAGCTATATAATAATATTACAAGCACAAAGAAAATGCTAGATGAATGGAGGAGAAGCATTGTGGTTCCGATTTACAAAAATAAAGGTGATATTCAGAGTTGCAATAACTATGAAGGCATAAAATTAATGAGTCATACTCTAAAATCATAAGAGAGGGTTATTGAAACCCACATGAGACAAGAAACTACTATTACGGAGAACCAATTTAGTTTTATGCAAGGAGATACATGACATAAGCTTTTTTTTTTTTTGGTTGAAAAAAAAAATCATTACCGAAAGAGAAAAGGAAACAGAGAGCCACGAGGGGAGAAAGAAAGAGAGAAAAATAAAAACAGCCAGCCAAAGCAAAGGCTAAGGGGTTGTAGCAACAAAAGAAACGTTAGAGAGACCCCAGGAATCAACAATAAGCCTGTTCCATATGGTCTGAATCAACAACAACATCAGCTATTTACTTGGGAGACTCATAAAAAGATTTAGAGATTGCAAGATGGATCTCCATATGGTCTTTATTGACCTAGAAAAAGCTTATGATAGAGTCCCTAGAGAGTTCATCTGGCAAGTACTAAAGAAGAGAAGTGTTTCAAGTAAATATGTAGATTAACGATATGTATGATGGTGTGGTGACTAGTGTAAGAACTGTGGGGGGTCAAGGTAGTGAATTCCCAATTACAATTGGGTTATATCAAGAATTAACTTTAAGCCCTTATTTATTTGCACTTATTATGGATGATTTAACCAGAACATTCAAGATGAGGTTCCTTGGTGTATGCTTTTTGCCGATGATATTGTTTTGGTTGATGAGACAAAAGCACGGATTAATGCCAAGTTGGAGTTATCAAGATCAACCTTGGAATCAAAAGGTTTTAAGATAAGTAGAACGACGACGAAGTATATGGTGTATAACTTTAGTTACACTAGGACAGATAATGACGTGGTGAAAATTGATGAGAGGGAGATTCCGCAAGGTGATTATTTTAGGTATCTAGGCTCAATCATAAATAGAGAAGGTGATATAGAGGATGATGTTTCACAGAGAATTAAAATAGGATGGATGAAGTGGAGAGGTGTGTCTGGAGTGTTCTTTGATCGATGTATTCCTTAAAAACTTGGAGGGAAATTTTATAGGATATTCATACGATTTGCTATGATGTATGGTGCAGAATGTTGGGCAGTTAAGAAGCATAATATAGATAAACTCGGTGTAGCAGAGATGAGGATGTTGAGATGGATGAGTGGCAAAACTAGGAAGGATAAAGTAATGAATGATCATATTAGAGCTGATTTGGGAGTAGCTCCGATACATGATAAGCTATGAGAAAGTCGTTTGATGTGGCATGGCCATGTTCAACGAAGGTCTTTAGATGCTCCAGTACGGAGGAGTGATTTGATTCAGGTTGAAGGAATTAAAAGAACCAAATGCAAACCTAAAATGATCCTAGGAGAAGTGGTGAGTAAAGACATTCATAGCTTAGGCCTTGTAGCAAGTATGACCTCGAATAGAGCTGATTGGAGGGCAAGGATCCATGTAGCCGACCCCATTTAGTAGGGATAAGGTTGTGTAGTAGTTGTAATTTTTCATAATATTTTTTTTGAAAATTTTATAAAAATATTTTTTGGCAGAAAATAAGAGACAATGTAGATTGACCAACTGTTTCTAACATATATAAGATTGAGCTCCAACCACTATGTATTAACCCTAATTTCTTAAAAAAGTTATTGCAAAAAAAATAAAAATTTAAAAGCATAATATTAAATCCGACTCCGTGAAGTTGTAGATCGGCCTATGATATCTAACATGTAAAAAATAGAACCCAAACCACTATATATTTACCCTAATTTTTTTAAAAATTAACTTAAAGGAAAAAACATATACCTCAAACTGTGAATATTCAAGAAGTCTCACTTAAATGCATCAAATATTTGCTGTAGATGCGTTGTAGTAGCTTCCAACTCATTGTTCCACCAAGATTTGCAAGTGGAATGGCAAAAAATCTTAAAAACAAGGGTTTATGTCGAAATCCCAGGTTTTGGGTCGAAATGGGTCAAAACAGCAACCCATTTCGTTCAATTTTTGGTTTTTATGTAACGATAATGTACCGTTTTGGCGGTACGAAACCAAAACTCGAAAAGGTACCAAAATTTTATTAAGTTTCGGTAAAAACTTTGCATGCCCACAGGGTCACAACTCGCATGTAGTTTCGATTTGGCCCAGGTCGAACTCGAACTATGGTCGAAACTGCTGCCAAAACACCTGACTTCATTGGATAAAGTGGTGAAAATCGGCAATCAATGTAGTTAGTTGTATAGTCTCCCTGTTTTCATTCCCATGACCGATTAGACTTCAGCCTCCACCTAAACTTGTGTGACTTTGAATCCTAATGAAGCATGGGAATGCCCTTGGGTAATGAGAGTCCAAGTGGACAGCTTATGTTGGCTTCATCCAAAATCACTAATTAATTCACTGATGGGAGTTTCATCTCCCATCATCCAAATTAATAGTTCTTTCTTTTGGAGGGAATCTTCAGTGACAATCTATTATGCTCATAGAGGCTAGAGGCTTACCCCCTTGGGCTGGTCTGTGTGCTAATTGATACACTTGCTAGGAATGGAATCTGTCTATATGAATTCTGAATGTGTCTTTGTTAGGATGTGGTTCCCGAGCTGCCTACAAGAAAACAACCATGCGTCTTTGATTGTTTCCAAAAGGACAGCTATACCTAGGCTCCAGGGATCAGTCTCTTTTCAGGATTTTTCTTTTTCTAACTCAAATAATTTAAGTTCCTTGATTTGAGTGGGGAAAGCACAGAGACTTCAAATTTTGCATGAGCATTGGAGTGCTATTGGGTGGTGTTCATTAATGGGAACTCATCACATGGAATTTTCTTTGACTCGATGTTTCTCAAATCAAGCAGGTATTTCATTACTGGTTAAATAAATTTTTTGACCACCCTATTATTATTGCTCCTGGCAATTTATCCAACTACGTCATCTTATAAGCATGAGGAAAGTTTGATCCTGTTAACTGTGATGCATCTGTCTTTACCAATATGGCTACTAATTGTGATCATCATTTACAGGAATCGAATTGGTTCTTGGAACTCGAGTTAAATCTGCTGATGTCAGGAGGAAGACTTTACTAACAGCTGCTGGAGAAACTATAAGTTATAAGATTCTTATCATTGCAACAGGTGCTCGGGTACTGAATCTGATCTTTGAGTTATCTCAGTCCCTCTTATTTGCCTTGACTAGGAATGCTTTATGAATGATCTACAAGGGCATTATCACATACATAAAACATGTGCAAGATTTTCCCTAGAACCTAGAAATATTGATAGAAATCTCGGTTTTGGGAATTAAACCTCAGCCACGGTACTGGTGAGACCAATCATTCGAGAGGGGGGGTTCTATCCTTGGTAATCAGAGAAAAGGGAAGGAAAAATAATGGAGAAATCTTATTTGGCTTTTATCTCTTGGGTGTAGGCTTTGAAGCTTGAAGAATTTGGAATAAATGGATCAGGTGCAGAAAATGTATGTTATCTGCGAGATCTAGCAGATGCAACCAGGATTGTTGATGTGATGCAATCTTGTGTTGGTGGGAATGCTGTTGTCATTGGTGGTGGCTACATTGGTATGGAGTGTGCTGCTTCTCTGGTGATAAATAAGATAAATGTAGCCATGGTCTTCCCAGAGGCACATTGCAGTAAGTATCATTTTTCTTTTTAATGTTGAATTTTTCTCTGTTGTTATTTTGAACCCATGTTATTACAGCACATTCTTTGGTCATAAGCAGTACTCCACAGTCATAGGAAAATTTAATCCAATGATTCTAGTGGCTATTTTTATCGATGCAATTCTCTTGATATATTTTTTTTAATTATGAACTCTATTTAGAATTGTCTTGATTTTCTAAGTTTCGACTTGGACTTAGATAATGTGGAACTTTTCAATTTAGTCAGCCTCCTCCTGTTACAAATGTCTCACTTCTATTGCCAGTCACATTGGAGCTAGATTTCTAGGGTGTGGATTATGTTTCTTTGTACTTCTTTCTATCATGTCGTTTAGAACTTCTATGCTAGTTCTAGATTCATCAACGGAAGAGAAGTTATTTTCATAACAGTTTTCTACTCAAAGTTTGGGTTTGGGGAGGAATTTTATGCAGATCCTCGGTTTCCCTGATTTTCCAGTTGTAGCTGTTATTGCTATCCTTATCAATTGTTTCATCATTCAAGTTTTCTAGCAAATTTTCAGTCATCAAGAAAACTTTTAACATTGAAGTTGATTTCCTCAATGGATTTGTGAAGGTTTAGTAACTTTGTACCCCTTGTTTCCTCAATGGATTTGTGAAGGTTTAGTCTCTTAAAATTTCTTAATACTTTTTTTTTTTTAGGTGAAAAGAAAATTTCTTATTCATATGTTTGTTGTTTGGTTCACTACATAAGATGTTAATTTTAATATACTTGAGATTAAAATTATATTTCATTTAATAGTGATTTATCTGGAATAATCGTGGTTTTTGTAGTGGCCCGTTTGTTTACACCGAAAATCGCAAGTTACTATGAGGACTTCTACAAGTCAAAGGGAGTGAGGTTCCTTAAGGGAACAGTATTGTCATCATTTGAAAATGACTCCAGTGGGAAGGTAACTCTCATGCTGCTACATGTTCTATCTTGATGAGTAGTCTAGAATCTAGATTACTGTTAATGCATAACAAGCTCATAGTTTATTCCAGACTGGTGTTTTTTCTGCTGTGAACTTAATAAATCAATGAATTACCTTGCTAGTTTTATTAGTGATCAACAGGTCTAGTCAACAGTGCAGTTGATTTTCACAAAATTATGTTGAAGCCAATGCTTGTGATGCTGGAGCTTATATGACAACAGTAAATTTTTGTAAATGAATCATTATCCCAGAAAATAAAATAAAAAAGACTTACTGTTGTCACCATTAGCCATTTGGACTACCAGGTCAGCAAGTCCTTCGATCACATGATATCTGTCCACATGTAAGCAGTGTGGCTTAAAGATCATGGAAACTCATTATTTTGCATAATTATCTTGGATCAGCAACCAAGTATCTTGGGACTTGAGTGAATATTTTTAACTTTGGGTATCTGTCTATGTCAGGGATAAAAAATTGTTATTTGGGAATAGAGATCTTTGGGTTTCATTTAAATATTCATCAATAATCCTCTTTATAGGCTGTTGTACTAATTTTCTTCTTTTGTTAAGTGTCTTCTGTCTTTTGGTGTTTCTTCAGTTCCACACACTTACAGTGTTCTGCATTAGCTTGGGCCAGGCAATACTTAGTTTGAGCCATCTAAGTCAGCAACTGGTTAAGTGAATCAAAAGTGCTGCTTTGACTAGATTATTCTGATATCTCCTTCCAGTTGATGATAATGTTTCTCACTGATGTATTGGAAAATCTGAGTATATTATATGATGAACTGCAATGATGAATTCTTTTGCTATGAGAGTTTGAAAGGTTCTCATCTGGCATTGCAATTAAGATGATAACAATATTCAAACATATGCAACTTAGGTGAACTCAGCATTAAATAAGGGAACATCCGGGAATCGTGCTCGCTGACACATCTGTATGCTTACTGTAATCCAAATTATGAGTTTATAAAAGAGAAAGGTAAACAAACAAGTTCATGGTGATTTAAAATATGTAACAACAATATAAACTAAGTAATTAGGGGTAAGAAGCCATAATAAGGATTTTGTGATACCTTGTTAAGGAGGGTCCAAATAACATCTGGGTTTTGGCTAGTCTACCTGGGATTTGTGTCTCATTTGCGCACTTGTAGCATTCAGATCAACGCACAAAAACTCATTAAGTGTAGTAACTATATGGTGCTTTCGATTACTGTATGCATTCGCATGGGGTGGCGACGGGTTAGATTGGGTCCTAATTGGGTAAAAGCCCTGGCAGAAACCTAAGCCAGAGGGAAATGAAGAGGTTAACTGGATTTTCAATAGAAAAATTTGTTAGGTTGGCTTAGTTGTGTTCACAAACTAAATGAGAGTCCTTCTCAAATCTGATTCTTTTATTAATTGTGCTGAGTTAGATTAATTAAATCCAATGAGAAAAAGGGAGTGTCAGTGGTTCAGTTCAACAACTATCATCCCTATGTATTTTTTCTCCCCTTAAAGTTATCTTCTTTTTCTTAAAGGTGCTTTTTTTTTTTTTTGGGGGGGGGGGGGGAGAGAGAGAGATTCAGTTATGTTCCATCTTTACCTGCTGAAGATTTCAAGAATTTAGTGAAATCTGAAGAATGTGGAAATTGTTATTATTTCTTCCATTTCCTTTACTTCTGTGGTCTTTCTTATCATACATCATATTACTGCTCTATGCTTGCTTAATTTATCATTAAATGAGGATTATTCTGCTTAATTACAGGTAACAGCAGTTATCCTTACGGATGGGACTCGACTAATGGCAGACATGGTTGTGGTGGGAATTGGAATCCGTCCAAACACAAGTCTTTTTGAGGGCCAACTAACTTTGGAGAAGGGTGGGATCAAAGTGAATGGACATATGCAAACGAGCAACAGCTCAATCTATGCTGTGGGAGATGTTGCAGCTTTTCCAGTCAAACTCTTTAATGAGATTCGTAGACTTGAGCATGTTGACTTGGCACGGAAGTCAGCAAGGCATGCCGTTGCTGCAATAATGACACCAGACAAGTTGGGTGACTTTGACTACTTGCCATTCTTCTACTCCAGAGTCTTCACATTGTCGTGGCAGTTCTATGGGGACAATGTTGGGGAGGTTGTTTATTACGGAGATTTCTCTGGGAAATCTTTTGGAGCTTATTGGATTAACAAGGGTCAACTTGTAGGATCATTTCTGGAGGGTGGAACCAAAGATGAGTACGAGGCTATAGCTAAGGTCACCAGGCTCAGGCCCATAGTTGAGGACATTGCAGAGCTAGAAAAACAAGGTCTTGGTTTTGCATTGTCAGTTAGTCGGCAACCACCACCTCCACCACCACCACCTGTCAAAATTACCAATTCAAGCATTGTGTTGGAGACGCCGGTGTACACTTGGCATGCTACAGCTGGGGTAGTTGTTGCTGCCTCAATTGCGCTGTTTGCGTATTGGTATGGGAGGAGACGCCGCCGGTGGTGAAGTTGTTTTCTTGTTGAGAAATGTCCTAGATATACAAGTTCGAAGAATGTCCCAGATGCTGTCTGCATGAAATTGGTATGGGAGGAGACGCAGCTATCTTTTTCCATTTAATATTCAACATTCATGTTGTAGCATCCAAGGATATACAAGTTCGAAGAATTTACCTTACCCTGTAATCTTATTCATTCAAAGGATAGGTTAAACCTATATTTATTGTAAAGTTTTATAAATTTTGTCTCGGCTGCTTCAGGTTTTAACATTCAATTGCCATTTTATACCGAATTTGTAACTCATTGGCCAGGCGGAGGAACACTATATGGATACTTATTGCTATACAAGTTACATAAAATGATGCATATAAACCAATTGACCTTGAATGTGCTAGTAGGTAAATCCCACGCAGACTGCTTCCACTGAAATGTAGCTCGTTGGATCGATGGTCTCTCTCTCTCTCTTTTGGAGAATTAGTTCATGGGATTTTCATCCTCATGTGCGGCCGAATGCACCACACTTAAGAATCCAACCGTAAAACATGGTCACTGGCATCTTTTTATTCTTTCAAGTGTTGGGTGGACGGTTGGACTCTTAAGTATGGTGCACTGTGCACTTGAGGATAAATTTCCTAGTTGATGGGCGATGATGATTTAGGATCATGAGCTAATTCTAGGTTTACCAATATTGGAAGCTCCTTTGGAGGGTACAGGGTACATAGTTTTTTTTGGTAGAAATACATAGTTATGGTGATTAATGTATGACCAAAACCATCTCTTGAGACATCCGATAAAATTGGAATGATATTTAAAAAAAAAAAAGGGAAAAAGAATGCTAACTGGTTGCGTGGTTCCTACACTTAGACACAAGACTACATAAAATTACTCCTCAACTCCTGGTGAACTAAAAATCTCATTTAGTCAATTGCTCTAGCACTCACTCTTATTGGGTCCAACACTGGTGCAAGCGCTAACACGACCAGATAGTGATCTCTTACCCTAAAGAAAATTATCATGCCCTTGCGCAAGAATGACGCACACAAATCAAAAAATGGTCCAAATTTGTATCCATAAAAACAAAATGTATGACCAAAGCCCTATTCCATTACCTTCTCACCACCAACCACCTAATTATACTACCAAGAGTTGGACCCCACACCAGGAGAATGCATCATGGAAAATGTTATTTATTAATAATTATAATTAATTATTGATAATTAAATATAAATGGGCATTTGGTCTAGTGGTATGATTCTCGCTTTGGGTGCGAGAGGTCCCGAGTTCGATTCTCAGAATGCCCCTTTATCTTTTTTTTTTGACCCTAAACTTTTTAAACCTTTTTATAAATGGCAATTATGTAAATTCGACTCCGTCGCCTATATAATCCTATCCTGTCCCTTATCTCATTCTTTGTGTTCTTGTCCATTGTTCTCCGTTTCTCCATCTTCTTGGTCGAGGAAGTAGTGGAGGTAGAGAAGAAATATGGCGTCGACACTCACCACACTCAGCATCCGGTCCCCAACTTCAACCCCATCCTCTTCTTATCCTTCCTATTCTCCCACTTCTTTCCCGAAGCAAACCCTAGATTTCCCATTTCGAAGCCACAAATTGTCCCGCAAAGCCACCTTTCTTCCCCCTATTTGCGCCGTGGCCGTACCTGAGAAAGTTGAGAAACTCGGAAACGAGCTCAAAAACCTAACCCTAGAAGAGGCTCGCGGCCTCGTCGATTGGTTACAAGAAGAGCTCGGTGTCTCCGCTGCTGCCTTCGCACCGGCGGCTGTTGCCGTAGCTCCTGGTGCCGCTGCCGATGCGGCACCGGCCGTCGTCGAGGAGAAGACGGAGTTCGATGTGGTTATTGAGGAAGTGCCGAGTAACGCGAGGATTGCAGCGATTAAGGCCGTGAGAGCACTAACGAACCTGGCGTTGAAGGAAGCGAAGGAGTTGATAGAAGGATTACCGAAGAAATTTAAGGAGGCAGTGGGAAAGGAAGAGGCAGAGGAAGCCAAGAAGCAGCTCGAAGCAGCTGGGGCAAAGGTATCCATTGTTTAGACTTAAGATTGATGATAGATCAGAAGGTGAGCTGAATTCAACCAATGCTTTTGTCCTGTTTATTTCTGTGATAAGTTTTAGTGGTTATTAAACGGTAAAAGTGTTGCAAATTTCAGTTTGAGTTATTGTTATTTTGTACAATTAAAGCGGTGATTTGTGTGGATAATTTTAAGGAAGTTCTTTCCCATTCTCAAGAGTCGAGGTACCCTTGATTTGTCTGGATTTTAGTTGCGCAAACAGGGTTTAGTCCAAAAAGAAAAAGAAAAAAAAACACAGAATTTGCCCCTTCATTTCGTTACAAACTGCAATGGAATTTATTCAATTTCTCTCATTCTTGAAGCAACCTGTAAAGCTCAATGTGAGCTTCAAGAAATCGAGAGCAAATCTCAGTTGCACTTCTTAAGTTGCATCATCGGTTCTCTAGATCAGGATCTCCAAGACTGCAATCTGCATTCAGGTGAATTTTATTTTTTTTTGGTTCGTGGTACACTCGCAATTTGCAGGTATTTGAGGGGAATTGAACGGATTGGAGGAAGAGGGAGAGGCAGAGGGAGAGGGAGAGGGAGTGGGAGAGCTACAAACTTGGCCTAACTTGGCCGGACTCGGTATATGTAGAATCGGGCCCAGTTGATTCCGAGTCGAATCAACTGAGTCATTGTAATCTGATTTTCTAAACCTAGGCAGCGTTTGGTATGCATTCTAGGTCTACCTCGCATTTTCTGACCAAGAAACTTAATTGCATTGCGATGGGTTGGTGGTCCTTTGTTTGGGTTTTTTGAGTGGGGCTGGTATTATGCTCCTTTGGTGAGAGTTTGGTTTTTGTAGCTTAAAATGAATTCCTTTGGGAGAGTAGCCTGTACTAGTATTTTCGTTAGTCTATCTCTCTCTTTCCCCAATGAAATGAAATATTTGTCCCTTCATTGTTAAAGGAGGGAGAGAGACTCAAAAGCGTTAGCGTACGTTACACTATCGGATAAAAAATTACTTCCCTTTTTCAAATTTATAATAGGGTCTGGTTTTTTCATACACAGATGTCCTTCAGCCTGTAGGGGAATAAATGGTATTACATTGTCACCACTTCATGCCTATTCAACTCCCTAAAGGGCCGATTGTAGTATATGTAGTTATGTACACCACAATCATGGAAAAAGAATCCTGTCTGGGAGTGTGGCTTACGTTAGCACTCCTATCAGTCTATATCTCTCCTCTCCATATGAAAAGACATCTCTGTCCCTTTGTTTTGAGGAAGAGAGAGATAGGCACATCAGCAAGTGCTTTGAAATTCCAATGTAATCACACTAGATTTATTTATTTATTTATTTATTTTTATCTTCTATCTTTTATGCAAAATAACATTATGATTTTGATAGTATTCCGTTGATGGAATTTTAAAGCACTTGTTAATGTGTGAATTACATTGAAATGCAAGGAAAAACGCCAATACCATTGCCAATCATAATCCCAATCAATGAATTTTAATGAATTTTATTTTATCATTAGTTGCTTGGCATTACAAGAACCCAAAAAAGACAATTAATTAGAAATTGGTCTCATTGAAAAGAAAATGATGAGATGCTGTGGTGGAATTAAATGAGGAGCTTGTCCACCATACGTTATTGGAACATTCAAGCCAAAGCAATTTAAAATACAACTTTATTTCGTTCTAAGTTTTGGTTCTTCAATTTTACCAGGTGATAACCTCGTGAGAGAGAGAGAGAGAGAGAGATGCACCAGACGCGGGAGTGGGGGTGATATACAGAGGGCGGTAGAGCTCGGGCAAGTGAGAGGGGTCAGGGCGCAGCCAGCCATGGGCAGGGGCAACAGGGGCAATCGGGGGATCAGCTCACGGCCTGGGGTAAGAGGGTAGCAGCCGGCAGCTGGTTCAATAGAGCCCAACAAAAGATTCCATTCCCATTTGCACTTCAATCTCATGTTACAAAAACCGCTTTTAGTTACATTCTCGTTCAAATTTAGATTTCTACATATTAATCCACGGTGGTTCAAGTTCTAACTCAAGCAAACACTACGACCAATGACGAGAACAAAGAGAAAACCTTCGGCGCTTGCATTAAGAAATCGAGGCAGGTGATTTCCTTTATACCCTTTAAAAGAAAAGGAATAAATCACTTGGTAATTTTATACGTGAAATTACTTTATTTACCCTTCTATAAAGTTAAAGTAAGTTATGCTAAGGGATATAAAGTCGGTTTACAAATTCTGTGAAGGTTACAAACAGACGCTCCCGGTTTTGTTTTTATAAAAATTTTCTCTCTTAGAAAATATTTGTATTCCTCTTACAACCAAACGGAGCATAAGGAAATAATCTCCCTGTCCATATGAACTATTTGGCAGGAACCAAGAAACCCCGATTTGAATCATCCGGAATCGGGATCGGCCGTGGCCAATTCCGCCGAGCCCTAAAATTCCCGATTGGCGTCCTATTTTGGGCTGCTGCTTCGGAAGCAGAAGCTGTGAAGTTTGAGCTTCGAATCGAAGAGCACCATCTGCTCGATATTTGAAAGCTTCGCACTGAATGCCAGACATGATAAATACTGGAGATGATTTGAGAAAGGATGATACAGTGAATGGATGTTGAACGGTTGAAGTGTAACTGTCCATGGCCTTATTTCTGTCTCTGGTCTCGCGGAAATGGTGTATTTCAGCCTCTCTTATGATACAAGCTCGAACATTTAGATCAAAGGCGGCACTGGATGCCCTGTTAAGAGCTGCTGAAGATAAAGTCCCCAACCTTGTGCTATACAACTATCCATCTTTCTCGGGAGCATATGGAGCTCTTTTCGCTCGTCTCTACCATTCCCATTTCAATCTACCTTGTCTCATATTGCCCTTCTCCTCCGTCGAGCCTCTCAGGTTTGATAGAATCTTACTTCATCTTCCATCTTTGTTTGTTAATTTAAGTGGTCTATTTATTTTCCTCGGTTGTGGAGTTCGTCTCTTAGGTTTCTTTTTTTGTTTCTTCATCTTAGGGTTGAAGATTTGCATTTCGAAGGCTTCCAGACGTGTTATCTTGTCGACTTTGTTGGACCGAAAGGATTCGCAATGGAGCTTTCACGATTCATGGGCCGGTAAGCTTATATCTTTTCTTGTCTTCCAATTGTCTGAAATAACCTAATTTGTTTTTATAAATTAATTACGTTTGTAAATTCATATAGGTAGAGTTATTTTGATGTTCTTTATCTCAAATGTAAGTCTACTAGGTAGTTTAGCTTATTTGAGTAAAGTTTGGTTCAATCAGGGTGACAGCCTTTGATCACCGAAAGTCTACACTGGCGAAGATCTCCCCAGCAGAAGATTGTCCTACAAATTTAACATTTTATATTGATGTCGAGAAAAGTAGCTCAAGCGCTGCCTATGACTACTTTGCTAATAAATGCAAAGAACAGGAATCTGCAGGTGTAAGTAGTAGTAGTTATTATGGTTTAGACCGTAGTTGCTACTTGTTTCTTTTAATGGCTTATTAATTTATGCACAAGGCTTCTGGCTTTATTTGGAACAGGGAGCGGTTCCAGGCTTATTAAACCGTGAAGACAGAGATTGTCTAGCAATGGTCCTCAGATACATTGAAGATGGAGATCTTCGCCGGTGGAGCCTACCTGACATCAAAGCATTTAATATTGGACTAGGTGAACTGCGTTCGAAGCTGAATTGCATCACTAATCCTTATGTGTTTGATCAGGTTCATTATATTGACTATACATTATCCCGTGATTGTTCAAGGATTTTGTAACATTCATTGCTAATGCTGGCTTTTCCCCCTGCTCTTTGACTTGCCTTGGAATGAACCAAGGCAGGTGAAGGTTCTTCTTTTATTGGAGGAAGTGGGTCTTTTGGATCTGGAATTAATGAAATCTTGTTGAAATTCTTCCATGTGCAATTTCTTGAGATAGTTGGAAACAACACAAAATAACCATATCTGAGACTGGAGTGGTTGACTTCATGTCTGTCTACAAATATGAGCTGTTTAATGGGTTAGTTGTCGACTGTTCCCTGGTTCAAAGACATTGATACTGTGTTTCAATGGAAAGAAATTCCAAGAAGGGGGACGGAAGGAAATAATTTTTCGGGATCCACTTATACTTTAGTGTCATACTTGTGTTTGGATTGTGAGAAGGTTCTTGCCTTTATTTACAGAAATCTTTTTGTGCTGTTGATTTCTCTTTCATTTGATCATTGGTTTGTTTCTTGCACAATGGCAGGATATTGATAGGCAAACCTGTACAATCAAATACATACATAGATAAATGGTTCCTTTTTTTTTTTTTAAATCATTAGGTATGCTATCAAACTCAGTCTTGGTGGGAGGATATTGAAAAGGATTGATACTGGTTATTTTTGTAAGAACATTTTAATTGCTCAGTTGAGAACTGGACAGAAAGTTCGAACCAGCATGGTTCTCATTGAACCATTCAAGCCGAACTATGAACCGCCAGTCTAGTCGAACTGAAAGTTGGGCTATTGGGTAATTATTAAAATAAAAAGAAAGACACAAAAACAGAATAAAAGAAGTATTGAGAGTTTTAGCCCTACCTGGTCATCTACACTCCAAAGGTAGCTTTGGGCTTCTTCCAAGAGAGAAGTGGAAGAGCGAGACCCAAAATCCGGTCATCTTGACAAATTCTGATGAGAAACGATGGTCAAGAAACACCATCTGGCTACCATTGAACATCTTCAAGGATTGATCTTCCTTTTATTCTAATTTCTAGTATGTATTCTGTTCTTACATTTTATCTATTTTACTTTTGAGGTTTTCCATTCCCCCCCCCCTGGGTTACAAACAACACGACAGGCCCATGACTCGACTCAAATGAAAATTTTATAGGACAATAATACGACCAATAATGATGTATGGAGCTAAATGTTTACAATGAAGAAACAACAAATAAACAAACTTAGTGTAGCTTAAATGAGGATGCAGAGATGGATGAGTTTTTTTAATACTAGAAAAGAAAAAATGAGGAATGAACAAGTTGGAGCTAATTTAGGAGTAGCTCCGATACATGATAGGTTGTGAGAAAGTCGTTTGAAGTGGCATCGACATGTGCAATGGAGGCCTTGGATGTTCTAGTATGGAAGGGTGATTTGATTGAGATTGGAGGAGCTAAAAGAGCCAGGGATAGGGTGGTACGCCTAAAATAACTCTAGGAGAAATGGTGAGACATGCATAGCTTAGGTCTAGTGACAAATGGCTTTGAATATAGTTGATTGGAGAAAAAGAATCCATGTAGCCAACCCCATTTAGTTGGGATACGCTGAGTTGAGTTCATAATTGTCAAGGCGTCGTCTAGGCAGATTTTGTGGGGTTTAGGCGACTGTCACCTTAGTGGTATCGAACCAAGTTTGGCCCATTGTTAGTTTGTGTTCCTTTGTCAGCATCATCTTGGTAGTTCAATTTCTGAAGTCATAATTTATTGTCATTCTTTAATTGGCTTCAAGCTGTTCCTGTATGCAGTTACTGGAGATCAGTTCTATGGATTTAATTGCAAAGGGAATTTCTTATATTTCTGCACGCCAGAATGCTGCAAATAAGTTGCTGGATAAAGCTTTCAAGGTTCGATTGGGGAAAGGATTCTATGGGGAGTGTCTGGTATTATTTTAGTCTCTCACATTTAACTGGCAGATTTCATTACTTATTAACATCTGGTGTCTAGTGTTTCAATCAATGTATTTAAGGTGGTGGGAACCAGGCATTTTTATACATGTACTGATTGGATCATGAACTTCTACTCAGGTCTTAACCTATTGACTGATAATAGTCAACTAATTGTTCACTGTTTTGGAAATGTTTTTAAATGGAAGTGGAAATACCCTACTGTATTTATTGCTGTAGCTCTTTGTTTGTTGCTTTTGCTTCCTTTAGGGCTCCTACTTAAAGAATACAAACTACATTAGATATCATTAATACTGCTTGTTCCCTATTTTTTATTTTTATTATTATCTTGGAAAGTTCTAAGCAAGCTTGATTGGGTTTTTGTTGTTATTAGGGAATTAGAGCTGATGGAAATTCTGACTTAAGTGATGAGATTGGCAAGGAACTTAGTGTAAGGAGTGCTGCAGCTGGTTTAAGGTGATTTGTCTGAGCAATGTGTTTTTGGACTGACAGTACTAACTTTCTTTCATGTTATGAAGTTTTTCTTCTTCATGTTTTTTTTTTAGGTGGGCATCCAAACTGCCGAAATATTGGGTTGGAGTTTGGATTGGTCTTCGACCAAAATCATAAGTTCATAACTCGCATATGCAGTATGGACCATCAAGTTTGACCAGATGCTGTCTGCATGAAACTGGTATTTGATGATGGGGATTGTAGAGCAGTATGAGAAGTGGAGTTATTCTTCCCCCCCTCTTTTGTTTGGGGGGGGGGGGTGGTTAGAAAATGAGAAAACATTCTTTTCCATTCAATATCTGTTCAGGCTTGTCACTTTTTTCCCTATTCACTAAACCTAGGAAGGAAAAGAGAGAAAAGGAAAAGGAGATGACTTTTGGTTAGGAATGATAATGGGTAGAATCAATAATGATGAAACTAATCCACCACCTTTAGAATTGTTGGAAACTCCCAGCTGAACTGGTTCTTGCTGCAACCCCACATTACTATTACTCACTCAGCCTTACCACTACTATATGAGGTCGGCTATATGGATCCTATTTCTCCAATCAGCTCTATTCAAAGCCATACAAGATTCCAGTCCTAAGCTATACATGTCTTTCCTCTCCACTTCTCCTATGGTTATTTTAGGCTTACTTCTATCTCTTTTAGCTCCTTCAATTTGAAAGAAATCACTTCTCCATACTAGAGTATTCAAAGGCCTCTGTTGCACATGTCCATGCCATCTCAAACGAGTTTCTCGCAACTTATCATGAATAAGGGCGACGCCCTGGATTGCTCTAATTTGTTCATTCTTTATTTTGCAACCCCATATTAGGAAAGCATCAAAGGAGAAGCAAACTGATTTAATATGCGCATATTCCTAAATCTTAACGAAAACTTATGTGGGGCTCTTCTTCTCCAACTCAATGGGGAACCATATCAACCTTTTCTTTGGGCAGCTTTTTTATTTTGTGTTTGTGTATGGATGGCCCAATATTTGGACACACTGGATATATTCAGTCAATATACCATGTCCTTGGAAATCCAGTGCAAGCCAAGAGAGTAATCCTAAGGATCTGCTTCAAAATGAGTTTGAGTTTGGTACTAAGCCATCTCATTTCTCCAAACCCACGTCTTTCAAATCCTTTCCTTTTCGTTCCACGAAAAAAAGGTATCATTGGAAGAAATTCCATAAAAAAGACTTCCCAAAAAACTCTTCTTCGTCCAAGAACAAATGTTTTACCAAAAAACGCTTTGTTTCTAAACGTACCCCTTACACTGGTAAAAAGGATAAATCTCAATGTACCTGCTACCTCTGTAATGCAAAGGGCCACTTTGCTAATGAATGCCCTAACAAATCCCAGAATGCCCGTAAAATGATTCGTTACCTAGACGAATGCAACTACGAGATTCTTTTCTGGTCCGACGTATCTGACCCCACAGAACTTCTCTATGAAGTCTTCTCTGAATCGGATTTCTCTGGTTCTGATAACGACTCGTCTGATTTCATCTTCATGGAAGACGAATCCACTACCGATTCGACTCCTGTTGCAATCCAACCGATTCCCTCTTCTGAAAACGACTCGGTTTCTCTCAAACACCTTATTCGTGAAGATGTCTCTTTTGACCCTAATCTCTTCACTAAGCTAAAATCCATTAAACATGACGAGGTTTACAAGCTTTCCAAGCTTAACCTCTGGTCTCGACGTTTCTTTGACCAAGCATGTGGCAATTCCACTGCTCAGTCTACAGATGACGCGTCTCTTGAGATCTCCCTGTTCAATCCGGCTCAAATCCAACGATTAGTAGCCAAACATCCTCGTTTGAGATCCATTCACATTGGTCTCATTCAGATTGAACTCACGGCTCTCTTTCGTCAAGGCATTGACACCCCTGTTGTCACTGCTGTCATAAATATCTTTCATCGGTATGTCACAGCCGACACCGATATTTTCTTTCAATCTAATCAAAATCCCAAAAACTACACCTATGTTACGGGCCATTTTGATTTTTCTGGTTTCAAACCTTATATGCTCGATGTCCTTATGGATACCGGTGCTACCGGATGCATTTGTAAAACAACTGCACTTCCTGGCCATCTTTGGGAAAAATTAGAACAACCCACGTATATTAGTGGTGTTTCGGGTCCCACAACGACCCTTGAGTATCGAGCTCACAATATCCCAATCTTCTTCCAAAACAAGCGATTTATAATTCCAAAAATTACTTGTTTTCCCACTATGCATGGTGATTTCATCCTTGGTACGAACTTTATGCATAAGTATCTACCGTTCATCCTGCATTCTGATTCTGTTCAAATACACCATCCCTCTGGTGATGTTTCTCTTCCCTTACTCCTCTCTCACAAATCTGTTTGTGATGATTTCAGTTTTACTCCTCAAAGGATTTCTTCTTCTGTTCTCCAACAGGTTCCCTCTGTTGATTGGTCACAGTCTGTCACCTCTGCCATTTCCCATTGGCTCCTTGACAAACTCTCTTCTCATTTTACTGACCAACCCCTCCTTCATTGGGAAAAAAGCCCTCGTTGGTGTTCTATCCAACTAACTAATCCTAACACGATTATTAGGGTAAAACCCATCCTTTACATCAAAGCCGATATCGAAGAATTCGATAAACAGATCTCCGAATTATTGGCACTCCGACTTATTGAACCTTCAACAAGTCCTCACTCTTGCCCTGCTTTTATGGTACGCAATCATGCGGAAATAAAACGTGGCAAAGCCCGTATGGTTATAAACTACAAACGTTTAAACCAGCACATTGTCTTCGACGGATATTTCATTCCGCGAAAAGACGTTCTTATCCACCGTGCCAAACAGGCTAAGATTTACAGTAAGTTCGACTTAAAATCTGGCTTCTGGCAAATTAAGCTTACTGAGGAATCCAAACCTCTCACAGCTTTCTCCACTCCTTTTAATCGCCATTACCAATGGACGGTTATGCCCTTCGGATTATGTACTGCCCCTCAGGTTTTCCAACGTTGGATTGACTCCATCTTTGGTTCCCTCTCTTTTTGTGTGGCATATATAGACGACATTCTCGTCTTCTCCGATTCCCCTACTGAACATACGAAACACCTTCGTATCATCAGTGATTTATTCCTCAAACATGGAATAATTCTTTCTCCCACGAAAATCGAACTCGAAAAAACTCGGATCGAATTTCTTGGTCTCATCCTTAGTGATCAAGGCCTCAAACTCCAAGATCACATCCTGATTAAAATTAAGGATTTTCCTTCTGTCCTCCGTGACAAACAGCATCTCCAACAGTTCTTAGGCATTTTGAACTATGGACGCACTTACATAAAAGACCTCTCAACTAAAGAAAAAAGTCTTTTATTAAAATTGAAAAAAGATGTTGACTTTTCGTGGACCCCATCTGACACACAGATAGTCCTTGACATACAGGCCGAGATTACCCAATCGTGTCCGTCTGTTTACTTCCCTCTTGCTGGTGATCTCTTAATATTAGAAACTGATGCTAGCAATGAACATTGGGGATGTGTCCTAAAAGCACGACCCCTCAAAAACCCTTCGGATGAACAAATTTGCGGATATAACTCTGGCAAGTTTACCCCGGCTCAACAGAATTATAATAACTATGAAAAAGAAATTCTTGCCATTGTAAATGCCATTCAACGGTTTAGAATTTATCTTTTACCTGAAAAGTTTCTCATTAGAACTAATAATCAAGCAGTTCGTGATTTTCTTAAAACAAAAATCAAAGAAACTAATTCTCGCCGTATTAATTGGGCCAATCTTATTAACCAATATCAGTATGAAATTGTACATGTTAAAGGTACTGACAATTTTCTGGCTGATTATCTTAGCAGGCCGCCGACGTCATGAATCCTCGGCATCCCCCGGATAAGGGTAAAGGTAAAGCTCACGCGACACCACATCGCAAGAGCAAAAAGAAAGCCTCTTCTCTTGGCTTACTCCCTACCCCCCGTGGTGGTATTCTCATTAGAGAACCCCAGTAATGTGCGATACCTACCCAATGGACTCCCCGGTTACATTCGAATTCCTGCCACAACAGCGGAATTCTCTCCTTCCCCTTCTCAGCCATTTAGTCCCTATTTCTTCCCCGGAAATAGTCAAGAACAGGACAGTCAGGATCCTTTTTATTTGTGGAATATACCCCCAGCCAGCTACTCCCAGATTGTACAAAAACAATCAGCGGCTAATATTCCGCCTTCACAATTTGGTCAGTCGGTCTCCAACACCACTGATTTCTTTCATCACGATGGCATACCTACCAAGTGGTACCATCAGTTGAACACTTTGTGGAAGACGCAGGTTGCCGGCCAGAAAAAGCCGTTTCGTACTGCTCTTACCGCCTTCTCCAAGGCTCTTGGATCTTTCTATGCCAAGCAGCTTAGCCTTCAGTCTATTGTACTCGACTCAATTAGACACACTGATTGGGACGATGTTACTTCCCCTGAGAAAGTACACAGCTTTCTTCAGATTGCAGATTGTATTGAAGATCATTTAAAAGATGCTCTCTTCTATAAAGCATACAAAATCTGCTTATATTTAAAAGCTAAAGAAATCCTTCCCCGGGAAATATTTCCAATGATTCTACGTCATTTGGATCATGACCAATACCAGCGCTATCAAGATTTTATGCTGGAATTTCCCAAAAATATAATACGGACTGAACAACATAATCAGTACCGCCTTATCTTCTACCCTGGCTCCGAACCATGGAGTATTGCTGCTGTTGAATGGGGACTAGTAGGCCAACTGGTCTTCTCTAGTGATAATACTGCTGTCCTCGACCAATTGCCCATGATGATCAGAACTATGATCGCCCATGCTGTCGCCAATTGGAGATTCTCTGGTGGACTTGAATTCACCATTTGCAGCACCCTCGGTTGGCGTGAACGCGAACGCTTCTTCCAGCCTTATCAGCTCTGGCATCTCCGCCCCGCCTCCTGCTACTCTTTAGCAGAACCTTCTCTTGTTACAGACGAGGCCGAAGCTCTGCATATTGCTAATTTGCAGATACATGCGGAAAACCTGTACAAACAGTCCTTGATCGCCTTACACAAAGAAGCTCTCGGACTCACTCATCCCAACGGTTGTCCACGATACCGTTATCTTGTCTCAGACGGAAGACGACTCTTCGTCACCCAGTTCATGATGGATTACGAGATCCCTGATGAAGTTGCTGCCGATACATTCCAACTGATCGACCAACTCCAGACACTCTCTCCCGTCCTCGACATCCCTGGCACTCTCCTCGCCGATGTTGCCGAAGCCGTTGAAACCATGGCTGCAGCCGACGCCGCCGAACTCGCTGCTCAGGAAGCCGCCAATGAGGCTCTCCTCAACGAGCCCAATCCTCTCTTTGCCGGTCATGACGACGATGACATCAATCTTGGATCAGACTAACGTCATCACGACATCAGCATGGTCCCATGGATAGTGCAGCCGCCCTACGTCACCCGACGTCAGCAAACGTCATGCGCCGCCCTACGCCACCCATGACGTCATCTGGACCCATGAACAGTGCTGAATAGTACCAGCCGCCCTACGTCAGCACATGTCAGCAGTTACTATTCCGGAATTGAAATAAATTTTTGGAATCCGTAACCGACCTCTCCTCTCTATATAAGGCAACTCTTTTCTTCAGAGAAAGCAGACCTAGCTCCGCCAGCTCTCGAGTTCCACCTCTCGCCCTTCTCTCTAATCTTCTCCAATCTTCTCCTTCTCTTTCTCTGTATGTAAATTGGAACACTGATGGTACCACTTGGTAGGTATGCCATCGTGATGAAAGAAATCAGTGGTGTTGGAGACCGACTGACCAAATTGTAAAGGCGGAATATTAGCCGCTGATTGTTTTTGTACAATCTGGCAGTAGCTGGCTGGGGGTATATTCCACAAATAAAAAGGATCCTGACTGTCCTGTTCTTGACTATTTCCTGGGAAGAAATAGGGACTAAATGGCTGAGAAGGGGAAGGAGAGAATTCCGCTGTTGTGGCAGGAATTCGAATGTAACCAGGGGGAGTCCATTGGGTAGGTACTGCCGCTGTTACTTGGGGTTCTCTTTTAATACCACCACGGGGGGTAGGGAGTAAGCCAAGAGAAGAGGCTTTCTTTTTGCTCTTGCGATGTGGTGTCGCGTGAGCTTTACCTTTACCCTTATCCGGGGGATGCCGAGGATTCATGACGTCGGCGGCCTGCTAAGATAATCAGCCAGAAAATTGTCAGTACCTTTAACATGTACAATTTCATACTGATATTGGTTAATAAGATTGGCCCAATTAATACGGCGAGAATTAGTTTCTTTGATTTTGGTTTTAAGAAAATCACGAACTGCTTGATTATCAGTTCTAATGAGAAACTTTTCAGGTAAAAGATAAATTCTAAACCGTTGAATGGCATTTATAATGGCAAGAATTTCTTTTTCATAGATATTATAATTCTGTTGATCCGGGGTAAACTTGCCAGAGTTATATCCGCAAATTTGTTCATCCGAAGGGTTTTTGAGGGGTCGTGCTTTTAGGACACATCCCCAATGTTCATTGCTAGCATCAGTTTCTAATATTAAGAGATCACCAGCAAGAGGGAAGTAAACAGACGGACACGATTGGGTAATCTCGGCCTGTATGTCAAGGACTATCTGTGTGTCAGATGGGGTCCACGAAAAGTCAACATCTTTTTTCAATTTTAATAAAAGACTTTTTTCTTTAGTTGAGAGGTCTTTTATGTAAGTGCGTCCATAGTTCAAAATGCCTAAGAACTGTTGGAGATGCTGTTTGTCACGGAGGACAGAAGGAAAATCCTTAATTTTAATCAGGATGTGATCTTGGAGTTGGAGGCCTTGATCACTAAGGATGAGACCAAGAAATTCGATCCGAGTATTTTCGAGTTCGATTTTCGTGGGAGAAAGAATTATTCCATGTTTGAGGAATAAATCACTGATGATACGAATGTGTTTCGTATGTTCAGTAGGGGAATCGGAGAAGACGAGAATGTCGTCTATATATGCCACACAACGGTTCGTCGAACTTTTCGAACCAAAACCATTCGAACACGAGATCCAACCTCGTTTACTCGATTGGCATGATATCCAACTTCCCCAGGAATGGATGCTCTCCGATATTCTTGATACCCCTCAAAATATCACTGCTCCTTCTCCTCCTACCTTTGAACTACAGGCTTCTGGAAATAATCTATATTTCCGCCGACGTTCTACTGGTTCTCCTTCCTTAGCTAGAACTGCTAGTACTCCTTCTCTTAGATCCGCCATACCCGGCTCATCTAATACCTCGATTGGCTCTTCTTCTCGCCATTCAGTTTCTTCTTATGTTCCACGCAATATGCCTGGATTCCACTCGCAGAACTGGATACCTCCTTCTGCTCGAGCATTTAAAGCTCCCCTTCGTAAAGATTTTTCTGCCACCGATTCTACTGCTGTCCTAAATATCTTTCATCGGTATGTCACAGCCGACACCGATATTTTCTTTCAATCTAATCAAAATCCCAAAAACTACACCTATGTTACGGGCCATTTTGATTTTTCTGGTTTCAAACCTTATATGCTCGATGTGGAGCGTCAGTCTACAAACCTTGGTCCCTTTGGCATTAGTACTAACATGGATGATTTCAACTGTTCCTTTATTACAGTTTTCTTACTCATGCCAAAAATCATTTTAGGCTGCATTTGACTTAACTTATTATAGCTACCTATCAGCGTATGGCTTAAAGCAGCTTGCATTGGTTTTCTGATCATTGGATACCATTATCAGTTATCGTTATAGCTCATAAATACTTTATAAGCTCCGATCTTGGCTATATAGCAGTAGCAGTGTTTCCAATTGCTCTTCCAGTAAGCTAGAATTTGAGTTTATCTTTCAATAAACTTATTAAACATTCCCATTGGCGTGCTTCCAGCAGGAATGCAAATATATATATACATGCACACACTCCAGCAGCTTGAGGGGTAGTGTTAAAGTGCGTATCGTGGTTCTATTTCATAGTTATTCCATGGGACAGTGTACCATGAGACAATATTTAATAGCTGAGTTGTATACTAAGTTATTGTTTCTTTAGTTTGTTAGTTATTAGCTATTTCCTATTGTAATTAAACTTAGTAGTTATTCACTACTATTGCTCTTAACTCATTGTAATTGATCTTAGACTTTTAGTAGAATTTGTACTAAGAGTTGATTCTTATTAATATAAAGGAGAGAGCTAGTGGATGATAGAAGCATTCACTCTCTATCGTGTTATAGCTTAACCACCTCAGTCTCAGTTCCAGCTCTCTTCTCTTCCTCCTCTTCTTCTCTTCATTACTGATTCGTTAAGCTTTGGTATTGTTACACTTTGGAAATGAAAAATTAAGTGTACACTTGCTAGTCTAAGTACATGGCATCATTGTTGAAATACTTGGTTGTGATGGCAGGCCCATAGGTGCTGTTGTTTACATGCAACGGAACAATCTTAAAATGTCCTTGAGGAGTATGGATACTACTACTGATACCTCTGAAGTTGCAAAGGTATGTATCCTTCTGCAGCTTGTGTATGTTTTTCTACTTTACGTTATTTTTATTTTGATCTGGAATTTCTTACTGTTGTTTACTTTGCATCTGTAAATATGAAGGCATATGGTGGAGGAGGCTCTAGGAGTTCTAGCTCCTTTATAATAAGGATGGATGAATACAACCAATGGATTTCAGTGAAATAATCAAAAATATATCAGCTGTGAGGCCATCCTTGAGAGGAGTTGCATGCATCAGATAACATCTGTTAATTTAATAAATACAAGAGGGAGAGGTGAAGTTTTCAAACACTCTCTGCATGTAGAAAGCTAGTGGTCTTGCTCCAACCTTAACTTGTACTAAAACTATCTATGCTATGCTAATATATGAAGGAAATCAAGCATCTAGGGACTGACAGCTTCTTCAGTTGAGATTGTTGTGTTATCCCTGATGCTATCTTCTCTCCAAACATGTGCCATGGAATGCATACATACCTCAAAACATTGCCACTTTGTTAGCCCCAATGCAGCAAATATTTTCAAACATTAGTGCAATAGTACTTCATATGTCAAGAACTTGTCCATGTGTTACTCGTCTTTGAGCATGAAAATTATGATGAGAAGCAAACCTGAAATTTTTATTTATTTATTTTTTTTGGATAAAGAAAAGCAAACCTGAATTTGTGTATGTTCTCTTCAGATTTGTTCCAGACATGTAACAAACACAATAATGACCTTTATTTATATATCCTTTGCTTCAATATTTTTGTAAACAAATAATTTCTTAGAAATAATAATATTTTGAGGAACTAATTTGGTTTCTTAGATTATGACAATTGTTTGCAACCTAATCCCTTGATGATAATTAAAATTTGTTGGCTTCGTTATTATTAGTTTTAGGATAATGGCATCTGAGGTACCTAATGTTCTGTGAAATTGCAGCAAAGGTGCCCAACTTTTCACATATTCTGTTTGGGGTACCTAAACTAAGATAACATTACCAAAATTAATAGTTTTTGTAATTTCCAATTTTATCCTTAATATAACCTTACTATTCTTCTTCTCGTAAACCAAGAAACGGCACTCGTCATCTTCCTCCTCTGTTCTGTAACTCCTCACTCATCAATCCCGTGTCCTACCCTATCTCCCACCTCAACAATTCTTCCCCACCCCAACACTCCCCTGGCGCACCCCCATCTCTCACTTCTGCTACCGTTGTTCCATACCCTCTACCTCTACAAGTTCATGTTCCTCATAGATCGCATATTTCACCTCTTTAGCCTGTTCTTTTTTAATCTTTTCAAGTTTTGCCCCAATATCCTTTGTGCATGCACTCTTTAGTGAAGGATAGGCATCAGTTCCATGAGCCATCAGAAGTTCCTTGCCATCCTTCGTTATGGTCTTGCTAATGGGCAGTAGGAATATTACAAACCTTGTACCTCCGACCTAAAACTTCTTTCCTTCATCACTAAAGGGGAGTATCAAAGGGATGTCAATTCGGCCCGCCCAACCCGAGCAATAGGGTCTCAGCTTTTTTTTTCAGGTGGGATTGGATTTAAATTTTTCCTGGCCCTGGTAGGGTCGGGCTATTCCTGGGTTGAGGCCTTGGGCTGAGCTTGGCCCTGCCCAGCCGAGCCCTGCGTCTTTCTGTTCCTCACTCCAATTTATTGAGACAAAGGGAGATTTTTCTCTAAAGGAGGTCGCTCTTTTTTCTTCTTCTCCATTACTTCTTCCTTCTCCGAGTAGGGCTTGCAACCACTTTCTCCTTGTTTTCTTTTCTCTCACTTGCAACCCATCTTTTTGAACCCTAGTCACCGACTTCCTCTCCTTCATTTTGGTAGGGTTTTGGCTTCTTCGATTTTTAAAGGGGGTCGTTCCTTTTTCTTCTTCTCCATTACTTTTTCCTTCTCCAATTAGGGCTCGCAACCACCTTGTCCTTGTTTTCCTTGCTCTCACTTGCAACCCATCTTCTTGAACCCTAGCCATCGACTTCCTCTCCTCCTTCATTTTGGGAGGGTTTTGGCTTCTTCGGCTTTTAGGGGTTTTGGTTGTTTCTAGTTTTTGAGGAGGGGGAAGAAATCCCAAGGTGACGGTGGGAAGAGCACCTGGGGATCCCTTTTTCTTCTTCACTTCGAGCCCAAGGTGAGATTTTTCTTTAAAGGGGGTCTCTATGGGTTCAAGGTAGTTTGGTCTTTATTTATTTTCAGGGGTATTCTTATCCTTTTACCTATTCTAGAACATTCTATTATGTAGTATAAACAAAGTAGGGCTGTGATCTCAAAGTCACAAGCCATTATCCCAAGAATTTCATCACTATGTTTTTGGTTTTTGAGGAGGGGGAAGAAATCCCAAGGCGATAGTGGGAAGAGCACCTGGAGAAGTTTTTGTTTGCGATCTAGCTCCGAGGGTCGTATCCCATTTTTCTTCTTCACTTCGAGCCTAGGCAGAATCTGAATGGTAGTGTGAGAGGAATTTGATGTCACTCGGAAACCTCTAGATTTGATCTTATAAAGATTTTTTCCCATCCCCCAGCTACGTATGTTCTTCAAATCTTTATTTAATTAAATAAATTCTCATATCTCTATTTTCCATTTTGATTATGAAATAGTTGAATGTTTTTTAAGTCTTGTTTCCATTTTTGTTTGGCTTCATTTGTATCCATTCTTTTTGAACGCTTGATTTGCATATGCATTGGTACGATGGATCTCTGTAATGATTTACCATGCTCTAATTTGAGGAGTTCTGATGGAATGGAGAGGCCCTATCTCTAGAACTGGGTGTTAAATGACAAGTTTATGAAGAAATTGTAAGTTGCGGGAGTTCAAATGGAGGTCGAATCTCTCTTATTGCCATTGCTACAATGTGGGTGTCTGATCTGAAACTAGCAGATTAGGGTCCAATTCAGGGTCAATCAGAGCCAACCTAGTCCGACCCCATCCAGTCAAGGTCAATCAGGGTTGGGCCGGACTAGGGTAAACCTTGGTAGGATTGGGCCTAGGTCAAGAGTTTGTTAGGCTTAACAGTACCGGGCAGGTCTTGGGCCAACTTTAAGACCACTAGGGTTGGGCTGGGGTTTTAACATGCTCTGCCCAGCCCGATCTGTTGACACCCCTAATCATAGCAAATTTTTAATAGACGAGAAGGGACCTTTAGTTTTACTCATCCCCAATGCCCAATCTCTAGGTCCCTTTAATTTGCCACTTAACAAATAATACAATGGACAATTTCCTAGATCTAAGAGATAAGAGAAAAAAATAATTATAAAATAGGTTTACAAGATAAGTAAGTATACAATAAGGGAAAAGTTTTCATACACAGTCGTGTAGACCGTGTATGTGAGAGGGTGGGAGTTTCAAGGCATTAATCAATGGATGCAGATTTATGAGTTTTTCAACTTTTTATGGGACTCTCACATACACGGTTTACACAGCGTATGAAAACTTTTCCCAATAAATAAAGTCAAATCTACTTGTATTTTTTTCCCGCATATTTAAAGACATTATACAATTAAGCTGTGGTGTAACTTCCTTAATTGTAATGACAAAGGCAAGATTCAAAACATGAAATCAGATCCCCTGCTGATAATCGGTCCCAAAAAAACTTAGAATCATCTCTCAGATTTGAAAACTTAACGAATCTAAAGTTTTAGATCAAGAATCGATGGGATTGGGATTGGGATTGATCACAGCAGATTCCAATTGTGATCAATCCCAATCCTAATTGGCCGATTTGACCGATCCGATTCTGATTTTTGAAACGGTGCAAAGAAGTTAATGTATCCATCTAAAGGTTGAGATCGATTGGTTCGGTTCAATGGAATATGGGCAAGAAGAATACAGGAAATGTTCCCATGAAAATATCGTACTACAACCGTTGGATTAGAATCTGAAAGATATTGTTGATCATCTAAAATAACATCTTATCCAACTGGTGACATGTCCATTAGCAACTCCATCGTGTCATCCTAAATCAAAGCCCAAATAAATACTTTCTGTTGCATACGTGGAAACCACCATTACAGACAGACAACGAAATATGCTCAGCTTTTAATGATTTCCGATATTTCAGTATTTGTTGGGTCGCTAAAAATCAGTTTTTCGCGATATGAGGAGAAGAGAATTTATAAACCCTTTTGTTTCCGTATTTGTATTCTGTGTATGTTTGTGTTCTCGCTTTCTCTCTCTCCCCTGATCTCCCCTTCCTTCACTTTCACATGAATCGATTTCTTTGCAGATCCCACAAAGTTTCTATCACTGGAGCAAAAACACATCGATTTCGTCTTCAGGTACTCATGTTCTTACGTTTTTTTTTATTTTTCTCCTTTCCCATCTCGTATTTTATTCTATTATGTTTTTGTTGCTTCTCTTCTCTCTCTTACTTTTTTTCGATTATTTCTTTGTTTGGTTTTTTTGAGTGGATTTTTTATTATGATTTCTTTCGAACCTATCCATGAAAATCAAAGCCCTGAGATGACTAAACAATAATTTTTTCTCTCTCAATCTTACCCAGTGGTGAAATCAGAGTGCTTCTCTGAAACATTTCCCTTGGAATGGAAAACCCAGAAACCCTAGCGGACGGCGGGGTTGCGTCGGAATCAGCTAAAGCTCAAACCATGGTAGAAGAGACCATCAAAGTTGAATCTGGGGTGGACGGCGGGGTTGCGTCGGAATCAGCTAAAGCTCAAACCTTGGAAGAAGAGACCATCAAAGTTGAATCTAGGGTTACCAATGAGACCTTGACCGGACATTTGCCATCGGATGTTCGAGGTGACGGAATTCAAGAAAATGGTATTAGGGTTTCCATAAACAATATGGAAGGTATTGGCGGTGACGCAACGACTCGGATGGAAGGGGTGACATCTGTGCTTGACAAGGAGACAGATGGAACCGGGATTGGTTATGCGGTCCTGGATGATGGAAGCCGGGTGGCAGCAGTGGAGTTGCAAGAGAATGGTAAAGAGTTTGGTTTTCCTGACGAGAATGACAAGAAGATTGTGGAGGGAAATGTTAGTGTTACTGTTGTAGAGTCTGGTTCGGCAATGAATGAAAACAAGGAGAGTAGTGTTCCCCAGATATTGCCGGAAATCGTGTTAAATGGGGATGTCTCTATTGAGTTGAACGGTGGTGACTCTACTACGAAGATTGAAGTATCAGGGGACGGTGTACCGCTTGTCGTAGAGATTCATGGTTCCTGTGAGGCGTATGAGAAGAGCTGCGGGGTTAATAACACCGTGCTTAAGCCCGAAGGAGGTTTATTAGCTGAAAATGGGGAAAATCCAGATGATAAATTCTCAGGAAAGTATGTGCCCATGGTGGAGACCGAGAAGATTAACGGTGTGGAAGACAAGGAAGAGAAAGAAGTAGATGGTGGAGAAGAGCAGGAGGAAGTATATGATCAAGAACATGAGTTCTCAGTTGGTGATTTTGTGTGGGGCAAAATTAAAAGTCACCCATGGTGGCCTGGGCAGATCTATGATCCTTCTGATGCATCTAAGTATGCTGCAAAGTGCCGTCGAAGGGACCGTCTCTTGGTAGCATACTTTGGCGATGGCACTTTCGCTTGGTGTCATCCGTCTCAGTTAAAGCCTTTTAAGGAGAACTTTGAACTTATGTGGAACCAAAGCAATTCTAAGAGCTTCGTTAATGCTGTTCAGGTGGCTGTGGATGAGATTGGCAGGCGTGTAGAGTTGGAGATGACTTGTGCTTGTGTACCAGAAGAAATCCGAAACAGATTTGCTAGACCATTGGCTGTGAATGCTGGAATCAAGGAAGGAGTATCTGTGCCAGATGGTGGGATTGGTGAACTCACAATCACTCGGTATGAACCTGCTAAATTTCTTGCCCAACTAAGCGATGTTGCAGAGGTTGTTTCAGTGAACAGTATACTGGAGCATAAAGTGTTATGCAGTTGTTTATCAGCCTTCTATCGTGCCAAAGGTTACCGGCAATTGCCCATGTACTATGAAGCCGATGGAATCGCCTCTACTGAAGACTCTGCTGTAAATGAAGAAATGTGTAAGAGCATTTTAGATGGTCAGGAGGGGGAATTGAACCTACATCCAGCTGAAGTGGAGTGGCTTTCTTCACCGGTAGACCCTGAGATTGGCAAATATTGCAAAATTTCATCCCAGAGGTGGCCAGGGAGTTCGGATGACAAGTTATATCAGAGAAAGAAGCAGAAAAGCATGGCTGAACTTTTGGCAGGGGATGTCGATGTTGATCATCGGAGGAGTGAGAGTGATACTGCCGGTGAAGTTATCTCAGGTAAACCAGCATCTACTTCAAAGAAAAGGAAGAAGAAGGACTATGAAGATGGCATTAATGTAGCAAAAGATTCAGGTGGCAATAATAAGGGTCTGCAAACTAAGAAGCTGAAGAAAAGGAAGCTTTCAGTATCTATTCCAACTGCAGAGGAGAAATTCTCCGACATTGACAACGATGAGGGAGCAGATGAAGCATCTTTGATGAGCTCCTCCCCAAGGGTGAGGAAGAAGAGCAAATACTTGTCACCTCCCTACACAGACCTAAGCAGGGGGAAGAGCTTGAATTCGCCAAACGTTTCTCAAACAGTGTCTCCGAAGGCTTACAAAGTTTCCTCTATAGTGGAATGCATCCGTAGAGATGCAGATCAGCTTACTGGGACCCCTCCAGTCATAAGGTGTAGCGGTCAGACTTTTCAGAAGAAACCCTCTAAGCATAGCGGTCAGACTCTTCAGAAGAAACCCTCTGAGGAGAGTGGTGCTCAGCGCAAGACATATGGTAACTTAAGCCCTCGAACACTGAATAGTGGCAATTACAAGAATAGTTTCATGGAAGGCAATGCTTTTATGGATGAAATGTTCTCTGACTTTCTTACTATAGCTTTGGATCCTTTTTATCTAACGGGGATGCAACGCTTTGATACATTCAAGAGTTTCTTTTCCAGATTTAGGAGCTCTGTGTATCATAATAAATCCAAATTTAAGACGGACAATGAACAGTTAGCTGTTCGAGGCAGTAGAAAAAGGAAGTCCTTAGAGAGTAATCCGGGTTCATCTGGGCAAGATTCCCATGCAACTGATCGTCCATCTTCTGAACCTAAGTCTAAAAGAAAGAGTGGAGAAATGGAGAAAGCATTTCCACAGAATCCCCGAAATGAATTGCCACAAGTTGATGGCACATCAGGTTTGCAGACGGACCATAGCAGAGAGGAAACCAAAGATGAATCTTCTGCCGCATCAGCTCTTCTCTTGATATTTGCACCAGGAATCTCTTTGCCTTTGAAAGATGATCTGATCACAATATTTGGAAGGTTTGGTGCTTTGAATGAAAAGGAAACTGATGTATTGAAAGATTCAAATTGTGCTCGGGTTGCCTTTGTGAGGAGCTCCGATGCAGTAGAAGCCTTCAACAGTTCCCAAAAGGTCAGCCCCTTTGGACAAGCAGTTGTTAATTACCGTCTTCGTTATTCATCTGCCATTTCTGGGGCATCAGAACGCGATGAAAGCTCACATCTGCAGCCAACCCCTCTGCCCGTTGAAGGAAATGAGCCTTCAGCAAACCCAGCTGCTTCCAGGCTGTCTGCCATTTCTGGGGCATCAGGACTTGATGAAAGCTCACATCTGCAACCAACCCCTCTGCCCACAGAAGGAAATGAGCCCTCAGCAAACCCATCTGCTTCGAGGCTGACTGCTGGTGACACTGCACCTCTAGATTTTATAAAACAAAACCTTGAGATTATGACATCTGTGCTGGAGAATTCAGGAGAAAAAATATTACCGGGGGTGAAAGAAAACTTGGAGGGTGATATTAAAGGCCTCCTGAAGAAATTAAGCACAATGGATGACTCTTCCTCGTCTTAGCTCCAAGTCTATCATTTGGAGTCATTCTCTTCTACCCTCTTTTTCCTTTATTTGTTCTCATTAGGCTGCTGCTGCTGCTGCGCATACTTAGAATAGAGTTTGTTGGAGTCTATATTTCTTCCTTTGTAGGGTGACTTATCGTGAATGTGTTCAGTCTAGGAATACTGGATTTGGTTCTTTAAAGTTATTTAACTTGCTAGTCTCTGATCTATTCCTTGTAATTTAGTGGTTATGGTTTCCCTAGTGGAAATACCAAGAATCATCCTCACAAGTTCAACATTTTTCAAAAGCTAAAGCAACAGCAAGTGAGCTTAGAATCTTATAACCTTGAAAACAGCATTAGACCGGGGAGCTTTCGTATCATTTTTTTGAGAAAACCAAGCATACTACAATATGAAAATACAACTAGAAGTAAAATTGCATTATATTTAACACTTCAAGATGAAGAATTGTTCTTCAAGTGTAGCATCTATAGTTAAAGATGACAAACCAAGTTTGGAATAATGTCTGAGAACAGTTTTAGAGGAACAAGAAATGCATAGTGTCCCATATGCGTCTGCAGTAAGCAATCTAATGTATGCAAAGTGTGCACAAAACCAGAAATCACCTTCGCATTGGAAGTTTTGGAAAGCTTTCAAAAGAATCATGGTATATGACATTGGAAAACAGTGGAAAAGTGCTGAGATATCTTCCCCAAGGCACCAAGGATTATATGTTAGACATATCGACATGTTAATGGCATGGAGTTGATTGGCTATTCGGACTCAACTACGCTGGATGTGGAGATACATGAAGATCAACTTTAGGATATTTACCATGATTCAAAAGCTTCCTTTTCCTTTGCTGCTATTAGTGGAGCCTGGGCATGGACTGTTAGGATTTGAAAACTATCAAGGTTCAGCAACCTAGTTTGGCAAAACTAAACCTGAAATTGAAGCCCAAGGAAGTTGACTCCATCCATCCAGCTCTCAGGTAACAGCGGATCGAGAAGTGCATCACTTGACATTGCATGTTAGAACTCATTAATGGCCACCATGTTTGGGAGCCTGGGCATGTGGACCTAAGCTATCAAGGTTCAGCAACCTAGTTTGGTAAAACTCAACCTGTAATTGAAGCCTAAGGAAGTTGGCTCCGTCCATCCAGCTCTCAGGTAACAGCGGATTGAGAAGTGCATAACTTGACATTGGCATAGGCTGGCATAGGCTGGTGCAAGCGAGGATTCATGATATGAAAATAACAGGGAAATAGTGATTGTCTAAACCACCAAGTTGCAACATTGGGTGCAAATGAGAGCTCTAGTTGCCATTTTCTCCCCATCCATCGAAGGTAGAACCTTCTTACCTACATCATCATTATCAACAACAACAACAACAACCAAAGTGAATTAGATGAATGTCCACTTTTTCAAATAGCAGGTAACCAAAAAACAAGCATAATATCTCCTAGATGCAAAAGCACTTTTCTAGTTTTTGTTTTATTTGTTGTTGTTGAATATCCTTTCTATTTTATTCCTGGATATGAAGGGAACATATCCTCATATTACTGTATAATGTGCCCCTCTCCAGTCTCCACTCCCTCTCAGGTAGCAGCTCCTAAGGGAACTGACATCTACTAATAATTTCTAAAGCATTATTCTAACTGATTAAGAGTATTGATATGGACATTTCCATAAAGTTTGGAGGCTTTGGAGCAACATTCTATCATTCAATGTAGATTGCAGTACTAAAAGCACAGTATCCGTATGCCCAACTCCACTAATCTCTGATTATAATTGTTATTCATCTTGATAAGACATTGAATATTTTGTGCATGTTTGAAATGCAGTTCTGAAGCTCCTTACCCCATAGCTGCGACACCAGATGCGGCTTTTAACTGCTCCATAGTGCCTTCTCTATAGTATCTCTGGTCTCATTAGTAATCCCAAGTTTCAACAAAAATGGAACCTTTTTTACCAGGTATTTAGCCTCTTTAAATGCTCTTACCTCTTTGATCACCTTGATATTCGCCACTACATCAAATTACTCTAACTTTACATCTGTCTTCTCTGCCTTCTTCTCCTGAGGCTCAGATCCAGCAGCAGTTTACACTGTGGACCCAAGACAAAGCCTTCTGATGAAATTGGCTGTATTGGGGATGCCTAAGCTTGTCTGTGAGTATTGGAAATGCAGTTGTGAAGCTCCTTACCCCATAGCTGCGACACCAGATGCGGCTTTTAACTGCTCCATAGTGCCTTCTCTATAGTATCCCTGGTCTCATTAGTAATCCCTAGTTTCAACAAAAATGGAACCTTTTTTACCAGGTATTTAGCCTCTTTAAATGCTCTTACCTCTTTGATCACCTTGATCTTCGCCGCTACATCAAATTACGCTAACTTTACATCTGTCTTCTCTGCCTTCTTCTCCTGAGGCTCAGATCCAGCAGCAGTTTACACTGTGGACCCAAGACAAAGCCTTCTGATGAAATTGGCTGTATTGGGGATGCCTAAGCTTGTCTGTGAGCACAGGACCAATCTGTTTGAGTTCTTCAGGAGGTAGAGCAGAAATATATTCAGCAAGTTTTGATGATCTTATCAAAAGGTGGCAGCCTAAGACCATATGGATCATAAAAAGCAGGTGCTTGTACCTCTTGGCCTTGGGATCTCTAGGAACAAATCAGGCTGGAATGTTCTACATTGTAGTGCTACAATTAAGAAAGAGTGGAGGGCCACATGAAAGAAAGAAATCTTATCCCTATTGATGCTTCAACGCATGCTTCCATTGACCCTCGCACTGACATTGGGGCCACGTTCCCAGACAGACATCTCTCCCTAAGAAGGGAAAGGTTTCTTTGAGCCAGTCGGGTGAGGGGAGTATTCCAATGGGGAGTGTGAAACATGGTTTGTCAATAGGGGTGGAGAGGAAGGAGAGTGTCAAGAGGAGAGAGATTGCATACTAATGATCAGTGTGTCAATAGGCATGCATGGACATACATGCGATGCATGCCACTACATGGGAGAATATGATCGAACTAGATTGACACCTGGTTAATCCAAAACCATGCCCTCTCTATCCAACAATCATAATAGCCACATCATCTATCCCTGTGGAACAATGTTGTGAGAATGCCACATAGGAAGCCCTTCCTGCTTGACTGCACAAGCCCTTTTCATTGTTATTTGTTTAAAATATAAGAATGGTGAATATATTTGTACGCAAGAGATTCTCCCATTCCGTCAAATGGGGGGCAAGGGTGTTTATATCATTTCGAATGGACATTCATGCTAGGTTGTGCATAAAAACTGTAACTTTTTCCTGTAAAAAAAAATCATTCAAATTTATTTTGTTAAGGAGCAGGAAACAGAGAAGATGGGGGAGGGGTGATTTGAATATTTCAATAAAAATTTGTCCTTTGAAAATCAAATTCCGTCCCCTTCACCTTTGGTTGAATAATTTCTGTTGCATTTTTTTTTTTTAACGAGGAAAAATTGAAAGAAAAACTGTGGGCATTTATTTTGTACTAAAAAATGACTGAAAGACAATGGAGATGCAAACATGAACTCTCTAGATGTTCAAAAATCCCAATTTGTTAGTGAACTTTCCATAGGGTCATTCTCTTATGCTGGCACCCATCTCCTCCAATGAAGACTGAAAGAAGAGAAAGATTGGTTCCATCGACTGATGAAATAGGCTATTGAAGTCCGGAACTCTAGATTTTAAGATATTAGTACACTTATCTTGCACTCCGATCGTGAGAGACCATTGGTAATATCACGGAGAAACCAGGATGGAAACAGAGTGGGGAACTAAAAATAGATACACATCATATTATCATTTCCAATAATGCAAGAGTTTTGAAATGCTTATTCCCAATTAACGCTCATGATTACTTATCTTTAGAACTGTGTTATTCAGAGTTTTGAAATGCTTATTCCCAATAAACGAAGAGAAAATAGAGAAAATTGCTCTTATTTATTTATTTTTGAAGTGGAAGTGGGAGTCTTGAATATTCCTCAGAAATAACGGATTTTCATCCTCTCTAGTGCGGTGCACTGCTAAGTGCCGAGTGTACCGCATTTAAAAATCCAACACAGTGGCAACTTTTTTTCCTCTAACATGTTGGGTGGCCGGGGATGGATCTTTATCCTCTCAATTCCGGTGCCCCTGACTTGAGAAGATAAAAATTTGTGGTAACCACTAGAAAAGTGCTTTTGCATCTGGGAGAAATTATGCTTCTAACTTCGATGGATGGGGAGAAAATGACAACTAGAGCTCTCGTTTGCACCCAACGTTGCGACTTGGGAGGAACTGGCCTCATATACCAGATTGTAACAGTTTCCAGCAGAAGAACTTTCATAGAGTGAAGATTCTCTGCAATTTCTTCAATCTATCTTGTTTTCTTCAATTGAAGACCTAACATTTTTGGACCTGCAGAGATTGGCCATCCTTGTTTGTTCTGTTTCTCTTACACTATTTGTCTTTCTGTGGCTGGTTTTTGTCTGTTTGGGTTCTCTTTTCAGAATCGACACGAACAGACAGAGTTGGAGAAACGGTAGAATTGAATACTTCAGTGTGTGCTAGCGCCAGAGGCCACACTCCCCCTCAAACAAATCTAACCAATCTTCAAACAGAAAAAACCTGTAATTTTTCCCATTTTTTAAACCCTAAACCCTAAACGATAGGGAAGATGAGTTTGCAGGTTTTTCTCCTTTTTCAGATAAGGGTATTTTTGTCATTGTACCTTATCAAGGGACAAATGGTCTAATCATGTTCAAAAAATGTCAGATGTGGACCAGAGTGTTACATGGTTTGGAAAGTAAGGGGCATTTTGTACGTTTGGGTAATTTGAGAGGGGGCATTTGAAGAAAAACCTAAAAGAAAATAGCATATATTCATACAATCAAAATTACCATAGCACCCTTTCATGTAGCAAAATTTAAAAAATAGGACCTTATTTTCTTAAAGCCAATGGTAATCATTGTGCTTGGATAGCATCAAGAATAGTGAAGGAAAACATGGAAAAATAATAGTAAAAAAAAAAACTTTATCCTAAAATAAGAAAAACTTTCCAATCTCTCATGCAACACCATAATGCGGGTTATGTGGCAGTAGGCCCAGAACAAGCCGAACTTTTTATTCTCGAGAGGCCCATGATATTATTACAGTTTGGGCTCACACCTAATGTGTTGGGCTTCCTTATATCTAAGTCAAATGTGAGCCCATTATGATTAAAGCAACCCTCGGCATCTCCACAACTAATGATTTGATAAGGGTTCGGTCCGTCCTTGTATAGATAGGTCACTCTAATAACTAGTGGGTCCTTCTAGACGTCACTACGCCTAGTAAAGTATAATTCTTCACTATTTGCAATTGGCAATACATAGGTTGGTCTATGATTTATGTGATAGAGGACCCACATACATACATACATCTTAATAGCCAAATTTTAGTCTAAAGTAAGGAAAGTTCTTCAAACTCTAGTTCAAAATTTTAATAAAATTATCAAAATACCATCAAATGAAGATGAATATAAAATACAAAATGAAATCTTTTATAATTTTAGCTTCATCAATATAAAATATAAAATGGAATCTTTTGTAATTTTAGCTACTTTCTCTATTCATTTTAAACTAAAAGTGTACATATGATATGCTTGCTTGGTCCTCTATCACATGGATTAACCTATATATTGCCATGTGGTAAATAGTGAAGTCTTATAGTTCACCAGGCATAGTGACAGAAAGAAAACCCATAACAAATATAGTAAGATCCAAATAGGAAGGTAAAGCCATCAAACCTGATCGATTCATTAAATACTATTAGAGACATTGGTTCAACACTAACCCAAGAAGCAAAAATTTCACTGTGACTCTGGTCCGATAGCCTAATCTCTCCATTTTCAGTAGAGAAGTGGCAAGGTGGTGTTGAGCTTTTGAACGATTGTGATGGGCTAAAGGCGTCTAAACATTTCTGAGGATTGACGTCCTAAACTCCTAACCTGAGTGGTTTCTGCTTTTACCTTTTCCAGAAACTTAAACAATATTTTCCAGCTCAATTTCCCACCTGAAACCAAACAGTAGAAGGAAGTGAAAGATAACAGATACAGAACAGAAGAAAAAAGGCAAAATAAGGAGTGGGCATAGCTTCCAAGTATTCGGGTCAAGAGTCAAGTCTGTCAAAATCAGAACCCCCTGAGTCATCAGGGTAGGGACGTACACAACATCCAAGAGAATTTCCTTTCCTTTCCTTTCCTTTCCTTTCCTTTCCCCACTTTCTTAATCTATTTCATCGATATATTCAACTTCTTCTCACATAGATAATATATAAAACAACAAAAGTTAAGGTACTAACACACATCATTCTTCTAAAAAGCGATAATATATCTTTCTCGAGTATTACAACAAAATCCTACAACTTTGAATGTCTTTCTCCCAAGATACAACTCATCGCAAATGATGGAAGAAAAGAAGTGGGAAAGAAAAAACAAATAAAAAAAAAAAAAAAGGCTCAATATATTAAAAAAACAATCACTAAAGACAGATGAAGTGAATTATTTCCTTCTGCAGCCGTCTTCCATGCAGTCATGCTTCAAGGAAATAGATAATAAGAAGTAATTGGATTAATTTAAACTAATGGGTTTGAAGTAGAAGATCCATAACCATTCATTACACCATTCCATGATCCAAGACTATTCAAATACCCAAAGGAATCTCTTCCAACTTCAGAGCAACCTTGATCCTGCCATTCAAGAGACAAGAACTGTTTATTTGGTTTTGTCTCTACAGCATTTAATGGATCCTCATTACTTCCTTGATCAAATGGAAGCATTAGCCTCTGACAAGTATCTACTACAGTAGCATTATTGTTCCCATCTAAGCAAATCCCATTCCCATATGGTGAACAGAGACTATGGAGATTAGAAGGTGTAAACCCATTATGACCCACATCACCAAAACCACTCATAAGACCCAATTCATGATTGCTTCCCATGAAGTCATGGTTTCTAGGGTTTCCAAGTATGGCATCAAACTTATTCTCCATGAAATCAACAGTTGGCCTTGAAGGGTTTTCTAGTAGAGCATTGTACTTGCTCTCCATTAGAAGAGGGTTCCCAAGATTCCCAGAAGAATGCCCTAAAAGGGATGTGAGGTGTGAAAGATGCAACTCAGGAAATGATAAGTGCAGATCAGTGCCGTCGTGTGAGTATGATGAGGTGGTGGGGTGTTGGTTAAGTGTTTGATTGTTATCACTGGATTTCTTGTTAACAGACACCTTCTTGTTCTTTCTGCAGCCACCACCAACCGGGATGTTGCGTAGGGAACCTCCCTTGGTCCAATACCTTCTACATGTCTTGCAGAAGTATCTTGGCTGGGAGAGACTGTAGTTGTTGTAGTAACAGAATTTAGTATGTGTGGAATCGCAGCGAGGACACTTGAGAGCTTGATCATGTGGAGGCCTTAGTCTCCTCTCGATTAAGGGCCTTGAGCATGTGATTATATCACCAGAAGGCGATGAAGATGAATCCATCTGTGCTTCCTCGTGTGTCATACCCTGATTTTGATTTCAAGAAAACAAAAGAATTCAAGAAGAATGCCTTGTTATTGAAACAAAAAAATTTGATCAAGAACATAATAATCTAATCTAAATTATTTCATTTTTTGTTTCTTTTTTTGATAAGTAGTGAAAATAAATGCATGCCTTACCTGTAACCACTCAGAGGTATCCATGCAAACTTGGAGAGAGGTAATGCCCATTCAACAAAGAAGGTAAATCAGCTGGAGTACTGATATGATCATTCAATGGTATCAGAATACAAAGGAAGTAGTGAAGAAGAAGAGAGAGAGAGAGAGAGAGAGAGAGGTGGGAATGAAGGAAGATGGATAACAGTGTGGGAATTGAGAGAGGAATTGATGGGTTTGGGTTGGTTGGTGTGGTAGTGGAGGAGCTGTGAATAAGAAGGGAGAAAAAGGTGGTGGGGAGGAGGAGTTCTCTCAAGTCTCTTAAGTCTTAACACAGTGGTCTTGGTTTCGTCGGTGGCTCTTCTTCTCAAATGGGTCCCCACTTTTGTCTGTTATGACAGTAAGTCTGACTCTGACCCCTCTCTATTAACTTGACTAAAAAGTAGGCGATTCTGGCGTGCAAACGCTCTGATGTGTTGCGGGACAGTATCGTTCTCCTAAATCGGGACGACTTGAGCCGTTGGTTAAAGAATAGAAGTACTGGTCGACGTGGATTTAATATTTTATTATTTTATTGAAGGGGACACGTCAGAAATCACGGCGTAGTCATATGTCACATAGAACGATTGACGTGACTGAACCGGGAATATTTGGGTCCTCGAAAAAGAGCAAACCGAAAGAGCACTCCATTTTGGACCCCACACCCTCACTAACGAGCCCAAGCTAAGAAGAGGTCCTCAGGCCTCAGGGCTCACTGGCTCCGAGAGACAGAGATGGACCTACCTGGAGACTCTCTCTGCTTCTATGTATCCTCTATCTGCAAGCAAAGCATAGATTCTCCTCCGCGTGTCGGTCGACGGTTGATTCGCCGGCAAATGCATCTCTTCACCCGTGGGCCGTGGCTTCAGTCTTCTATCGCTCATTTGCTCCCATGGAGACAAACTTTGATACATCCCTCTCCATACTCTAAATTTGTCAACTTCCACAGAGTCTCATACACACGGGTTTCTAAAGTCTTAAATTCTTTGTTTTTTTTTTTAGGTACCAAAAAATTATAAAACCCCTTCATGGAACGTGAGCGGAGAATCTTTACGTACGTGAGCGTATGTGAATGACTCACAACTATTCAGATGGAATCCAGTCTATGAGAATATTCCATCTGAACAGTTGTGAGTCATTCACGTACGTGAAGATTCACTAGACTCTCGTGGAGTGGAGTTCCATGATCAAGAATGTGGTGTTTAGTCTCATATTGATCGAGCACTATATGACTGTTAAATTTATGAATCTTCGTCTTGAAGTTCGGGGTTTTGGATTGAACAACGTTTAATTAACGGTATTAAAATAAAATATTTGTTCAATGATCATGTGAGATTTATTAGGTTTGGTGGCTTTTATCTAAACCACTTAATATTTCGGTTTAATGGTCTAAATGGGCTAGTGGAGGAATTGGAGTCTTCATTAAAATTGGATTTTTCAAAAGAATGAAAATGATTGGAAACATTAAGCAAGGTGGAGAGACATCTTAAAGGAAGAGAGAGAATTAGTGAGTTTTCTCTAAGGATAGAGAAAACAATAAGGTAAAGAAGGAGCCCTATAAAATGATAAAAATGTTTACCAAAGAGAGTAGCGTTGATCCAAATAAGGAGGCAAGATGTCAAGATCCAAGTGAGAGTCCAAGAGGTATAACAAGGAACCAAGGTGAAAATATGTAGAGTGAATGGGAGATGAGAGAATGGTTTACATGAGTGCTTGGGTATAGGTATCAAAGCGCAAGGATTGTACTATTTTCTCTTCTTTTAATTCATAGTGGAAGTTGGATCTCACTATGTGGATATAGACGGTTTGCCGAACCACATAAATCTCTTGCCTCTTATTTTTGTGTTTGTGTTTCTCTATTTATTTTGTTGACCTTGCACATATCGTTTTCGTATTCTCATATCACAGAGAGAAAGTTAGAAGTATTATTTTTCCAACCTCAACCGGGCTCAAGGCCTAAAGTTCGAATAAATTGATGCAATGAGTGCAACTCTATGGTTAAAACATCAGCCATGTGAGAGTCCATGTCCCAAAGTTTAAAAGAATCGATAAAAAATAGTACAACTGTATAGTTTAGTTCCACATTAGTCGGCTAGTGTCCTTATGTTCTTAGAAAAGACTCCACCTTAAAGCTTTATATGCATTGATCAGATCCATCAATGGGCTCAAAGAACCCCATTGCTCTGTAGTCTATACTAAGTATATATAAGAGAAACAAGTCCTATGGTTCAGTTAAATATATAAAAAGAAAAGTTATGATACCGGTGACTAAAATCTATATTTTTCGTTCTTCCTTGTTTTTTGTAGTTGGCTTTGCGCGTCATGAAATCAAACCTTACTGGTCATTTTGAAAGTAGAAAAATGGATTCGATCCAAAGGTATATGGGGGCCATCTATTTGCAATGAGAGCAGCAGCAGCTGCCGCGGGCAAAGCATCATCTGGAACAGTAGTAGTAGTAATCTTGATTCTTGAGCAGTCCGTACGGATATTGCATCCCGTTCAGAGGGGACCACACTAGTAGTTCTCTAACGATAATGGACCCACACACTGGTTCTCACACATTTCAAGTTCAAAACTTCAAACTCAGGAAGAAACAGTGATTCAGGTTTCACGTCGTTTGAGGAGGAGAGAATATATACATGTTACTTAAGAAGATGCCAAGCTCGGGAATGCTGTTCCCGTTTTTAGCTACTGTTAACGCCAATCTACAAGTCTCAACTTGACACGTCGGCTACAGTAAAATCATTACACAGAAACTCTCTTTAGGGTTAAGGCTGTGTTGCGTATGAATTGTAGAAATAGATTTTGGATTTTAAAACGTATTTTAATTTGAAAATTTTAGAAAACAGGATCCAAACAAGTTCACTTCTATTTTTTTATTTTTTATTTTTAAATTTTGCTGCTATCCAGGTTAGGTTGCAGGAATGTTCCTCTATCCCATTCAGTTCCTCTATCCCATTTACTGTCAAAGAAAGGGAATCTAAAAAGATATTTGGAAAATACAAAAACCTAAGAGGGTATTTATGAATCAAAAAGGGAAAATATTAAACATAGGAGGGTATTTGTGAACCCTTGAGCTTTCCTCTGTTAACTTGTGATAAGGACCATTGTACCAAAAATACAAAAAAAAACTTTTGATAAATAATATTCTTTCAGTCCAAGTAGCAGCAAAATTTCGTCCTTTTTCTTGTTTCATTTTCTAACGTTTTTTTCATAAATTATTGGAACCATTGCCATCCACGATTGCCCTTGCTATTATTAGAAAATGTTAAAAAAAAAAAAAGAATAGTGTTAGCCCAAGGGGCAGCTCAGTATCAAATGGAGATCTTGAGTTCGACTCTTCTGATCCATCGCTACAAATCACTAGCACGAGATTTCCATGGTTCTTATAGGTCTCTATCATGTTTGATTTGTGTGGATTATAGGCTCTTAATTGGGTTCAGGATTTGCACAATCCACCTAATGAGTGGGCCATAGATTCTTAATTAAAATAACTCAGAAAATGCCCACATATATGTTATTGATGAAGCCTGATCTCAACTTAATACAAGTAGTATTGGTGATTCTTACCCAATATCAGTGGTCCCATTCACTATTGAGTGGACAGGGTTGGGAGACAAGAGCCCCTAAGCCAAATTTTGAGGAGTCGTTTATTTTTTTTTTTTTTTTTTTTTGGGAGGTGAGTTTTTATACTTTTGGGGATTAGGATTTCTTTATATTGGATTGCTCGACATGCTATGTAAAGGTTATCTCGTAAGGAGGTGGGTATGAGGGTTTTGTAATTTCTTCATTAGAATAGTGGAAGCTCTGATTATCACTCAATTGTGGACGCAGTCCATCTTGAGTGAACGACGTAAATTTGTGTTTTGTATGTATGTGATCTCTTTTTCATCTTTCTTTTGTAAATCGTGGAACTGCTACGTGATTAATTCTTAAGATTAAGTACTAGCTGATGAGGTGTAATATGTAATTCAAACCATAGCATATTAGTCAAATGATCCAATACTAGTTATACTTTTTTTCTGATAACCAGAATTTATTATTGTTGAAACAACGTTTCAGAAGAGTCTAAAAACATTAGGATAGAGATCAAGGGGGGGGGAGATAATACATCCATATGTGTGAAGACTGAGTGTCAGCTGCAGTGGTAGCCAGGATGTCCGCTGTAGCATTACCCTGTCTAAGGATGTGTTGGAGGTGAATGTCTTCAAAATATCTGAAGAGAGTCTTACAATCTTGTACCAAAGAAGCTACACGCCAGGGAATCTGAGTTGTGCAATTAGTGAGAATATGTACCAATAAAAGATTGTCGCTCTCGATGATGAGACGGGAGATATTCTAGTTGATGGCCAAAAGAAGAGCTTGCCGAATAGCACTGGCTTCTGCGACCAAAGCATATGTGTGGCCAATTCCAAAAGAAAAACAGCCGATGAAGGAAGTTGCTGATCTACAAATTCCACCAATGCCTGCTGTTCCTGGATTGCCTCTACTAGCACCATCCACATTGAATTTGCAGTAGGACTGAGGAGGAGGGCACCAAACAACTAATCTGGGTTCTCTGGGCTTATGAGACTGAGTGTGACCCACAAAATCATGAGTTGTAATATTAGCTCGTAAAACGATACTGAAAATTCGAAAAGGGGAGTTTCTGAATACCAAATCCCAATAGCTGTTCCAGATATACCAGATCAGATTACAGAACATAGAAATCTTAATTTTTGATCTCGATCATGAACCTGAGGAACTGTGAGAATGTGAAGAATACCTTCCACAATGCCGCTTTAATACTAATCATACCATTCCATTAATTTACTACAAGAACTCCAAACCATTGGCTCTGTTAGCGGGACCTGATCAGCATTATATATAAACAAATGGAAGAATAAGACCACGTGCATTTCAAATATGGTGACTGTCCAGTCGTCCAATCTGCAGCATATGATATGGATCAGACAATCACACCCTTTGAGGCAGTTAAAAAAGCTACAAAAACGAAGTTACAATGTGATGATCATCTTTATGATTACCATATTATATACAGTATGATATCAGATAAATCAGATCAAGCTTTCTTGGGGATTTGAAGAAAAACCATCAAATTAATGATTAAATTAAGGAACAAAGCAACAACATTCTCGGTTAGTTGGAAATTTGACGAATCTAAGGAGGGCGGTGGACAGGATCTCCATAAATAGTAAATTGAGAAAACATCGTATTCTAAGCTTATTTATTGTTTGTGGACTCGTGAGGGTAATGATTGCTGTTTCTATTATTTTGCCAGGAGGAACTAGATGCCTAGATGGGGTCCCACCTTGAACGACGTTGTGCCTATTGGGTCCTTTCATTAGCCGACCGAGCGACCAACCGTCACGAGCTCTGGTTCAGAAGTAAGACTCCGTGCCGTTTAGAAAGTCTTTGGGGTCTGAGTAGATTGTGAGTCAGCAATCCGGCGACGTCTCCAAGAGATCTGAGTTGTGAGTTGTTGACTACTATTCTAATTTCATCGTGGCCCCACTTACGGCGGATCAATCGAACGGTCGGGCCCAGTTTCGTATAAGTTGAATCAGTTTTGGGCAGGTACTGGGTTAAATCGAAGCTGAACCCATAAAATAAGTTTCGATTTCTTTTAGATTCGGCTCTGGCCTTGCACCAGCGTAAGGTCTAATGAAAGCACACGTTGAAGCATTGACATAGATGGAATTTTTATTTCATGGGGGAGGGGTGATAATTTTGCGTGTTCCTAGGACTGGGTATAGATCCATGCGATCAAATAATATTCTTTTTTTCATAAAATATAATTAAAAGTCCTAAATTTTATTAGGTTCAGCCAAGTTTACAATCTCATTTAGTTCGATCAATTTTGGATTTTCTATCAGTTTTAAAAAACACCGTTCGAAAGTGAACATTTATCAAATCTATCTCTTTTGGAGGTTTCAATAGTATTGCAGGATATTAGGCATCTTTTGTCATCATTCCAATCTCTCTTTTTTTTGTATTCCAAGGGTTGTAAATTGTTTAGCAGAAGTTTTGACTAGGAAGGCTTTGTCCATCATGTGTAGGACAGAATGGTCACATGCCATTCCTTAGTTTTCAAGACTTTTTGTTCATCTGAAGCTATAAGTTGTACACGTGGTTATCCTCATCAGTAACTCTATTTTGAAACCAAAAAAAATCGAAGTTGAACATGTAAGCATTTGATTTGGGCTGATCCAAACGTTTTCGATTGATCTGACTAACTCCTCTTGGACTTTGACACCCCTGATTGGACATGAAATCAAAGGGGAACACTTCAATGTGCCAAACCATTAAAACATTGGTAAGCTCACATAGAGAATTCTCTTACGATCTCATCTCCTCCAACCTATGCAAGGCTGAATAACAACTAGTTTAGTTGAATATAGTGGGGTTTAGTTATTATATAGAGAAAAATAATATTAACCAATCGCTTGGTTCTTGCATCTAGACATAGGATCAAGCAAAATTAGCCAAGGAGGAGATCTCACAGCCGTCAAATCTCTTTTCTGTTTGGCCTGATGAGCCTAAAGCCCACCCCTAAGCCCGACGGAGCTTGGCTTGGGCTTGACTTGGCTTTTCAACCCACAGGACAGGCTAGGGCTGAGATTTCTATGCCCTATCTAAGCTCGGGCCTGGCCTGGGCAGAGATCTTGGGTTGTTTATATTCTTATTATTATACATATAGACCAAATTTTTTAAGAACTTGACAAAACTTCTCTCTTACTAATTTTAACTGTTCCTATTAATCAAATTCATAATGGTTCACGACCTACCGATTGGGTACATTCCCTGATAATTGAACAATTCCAATCTCACTGTCGCCACATTTTGCATGTGCAGACTGTAATGATACATTAATATTGGTCTCAAGCCAAGCACGGAAGACTAATTTAGTAAAGCAGGCCCATATGTCACCACCAATGTCCACAAGTTTCAGTGAATCTCCAGACAGATCTCATAAAGTTGGAAGCCAATTCAACTATTTCTACTAGACAAGTACTACTACAGTAAGGACAGTACTGCAGTTATCAGCAATCAGAGACAAGTGGAACATCAACATAAGGAGATTCGCCCTGGTTGGTTAATAAATCTGGAGACACGGACAATACCGAATAATTATCACCTCCAATTGGCTGGAGTGGAACCAACCCAAATGCTTTTTTTGCACATGTTGTGTGCTGGTCTAATTGGGATTCAAATTGGGCTTGTGTTTGGGCATCAGCCAAACATACCCAAAAGCCATAACTAGATTTTCATATCACGTATAAGCTATGTGTAGTTATATCAAGCATAAAGCTATATGCATACGTGTATGAACATAGTTAATTATATGACAGTAATGACACAACCTATATCAATATGTGCATGAGACTATGTAAATAGAAATCAACCCTAAATGATGAAGAAATAACAAAACGATTTCATTCATTTCAATTCTGTTAATGAGAGTTTGGCCTGGCCAGCCTGAGCCCGTCCTGAGCCTGAGTGAGCCTGCAGGGATGGGCTTTTCAACTAGCAGGCTGGGCCATGGCTGAGATTTATAGGCCCATTTCAGGCCTGGGTTAAGGCATTGCTCTGAGTGTGGCCCACAGCCTGGTAGATGTAAATATATGTAAATATATAATATATAATTATACATAACTTAGATCATACATAGGGGTTGCTAGAACTAATTAAGACAAACCCAGCCCAACCAGGGTCAAACAGGGTTGGGATGGGCTGAGCTGAGTCCGACAGGTCTGGACCTGGCTGGGATATATGGCTGAGATATCCCAGCCTGACCTTGGGTTGGTCTGGGCCTGAGTTAAGTTAAGGGGATCTAGGGTTGGGCTGGGGTTTAAAAAAGCCCGACCCAACCCAGTGGCCTGGTTGTACCTCCTAGTATTCCCACAAGAACTGGATGGCTTGATACTTTTGATCCCAAAATTTGTAGATTACTTACATTATATGATGTAATCATTGTAATATATATCTCTTACTTAAAAATATATATATATATATTAAATTTGTATCGTTGATCATATAATATTAAGACTGCGTTTGGTATGCATTCTTGAAATCCATTTCAAGTTGATTTTGCATTCTCAGATGATAAAAATAGTTGTTTTATCCAGACGGATCAGTTGAACTAGGGAACCAGAGAGGGTTGAATAGACCTACAACTAAAAATGTAGAAAACATACCCAAAGTTCATAGCGATACAAGAATGTGAATATGGTATCAGTCATACCAGCCGTGGATCGAGACGGATCAATTGAACTGGGGAACCAGAGAGGGTTGAATCGACCTACAACTAAAAATGTAGAAAACATACCCAAGGAATGTTCCTGCGACAAGGCTGGCAGCCAAGGAAGTGGAATAATTAACTTGGTGTAGCAGCAAAATTTCGTACTTTTGTCCGTTGTTTGATTCCATGCCATGTCAAACTCCACAATTGAAATTGCCCTGAGCTTGTTTATAAGGATATTGTCCCCCAAAACTAAAATGGTTCACCATTTAGGAGATTCAAGCAAGAGTAAAACTAACGTTGAAGGAGTTTGCAAGTTAGGTTTTCAAGGTGAAAGAAACATGCGTAATGTTATCAAACGGTACCTTATTCTACCCCTGTTTTTTTTCGCATTTTGTTTGCATTGAGTAGTTATTGCTTTACTTTATCCAACAAAAAAAACAAAAACTTATTGCTTCTAAATAAGTTCTAATTAGATTGAGTGTGTTTTCTGACCAAAAAAAGATGGATCATGTATGTTTCTGGACAAAGTTTTCCTTCACCCATAGATGATGGTTCACCCACCATCCTAGGGTTCACAAACCCCTTCTAGGGTTTTAGTATATTCTAAAATACCCTCCTGATACTCATTCCCGTCGTCTCCCCTCAGTAAATGAGATCCCATTCACCGTGGGTGGAGGAAAACTTGGTCCTAAGTTTATAGCGAAGATTATTGGAGTTTTGTTTTGGGGTCTATAATATTATAAAGGGGGTGTCTAAATGACATCTGTTTTTGTTGTATTTAGAACGTGGCACCTTCTTGTAATTGTCCATTGTGTTATTATAAATAATTCTTTAAGTTAGGGGTATAAAAGGGTTTTCAAAAATAAATCGAAAGCAACATGTCATTATGTCATTAATTGTACATATATTTTGAATTCACTTGTGAAATTACTATATTTACCTTTATTGGAAAAAAAATAAGTATAATGTTAAAAGAAAGAGTAAAATGATAAATTATTTGACACCTCGTGCCCACCCTAAGTCAATCTCTCTTTCCTCCCCATGGGAAAGGATCATCCTACCCCTTCCATTGGGTAAGGCCTCCTGCTTGCCGTGAGCCCCCTCCCTACAATGTTTACCAAAAAAAAAAAACGCAATATTAATGTATTATAAATGAATATGTCAATATTGGGAAAAAAACTTGGTTTAAATAAATGTGAATATGCCTTTTACATATGAAACCTATGACTTTTTTTTTGGGTAATTCATATGAAACCTATAAATGTGCTCTGACACGGCTGACTCTTGGTGGTGTATTTTAACTCGAGATAGACGTTTTAGGACTAAGGCTGCTGCTTCTTTTTTGTCTAACATTGTAGCTGATTTTACTTCTATCACCTGGTGGAAATTTTTTTGGAAAATTAAAATTCATCCTAAGTTTAAATATTTTTTTTCCTGCCGTGTATTATATACAGGGATTCCGGTTAAGGATTCTATTTCGAATTGGATTCAGATTGATCCCACTTGTGCTCTCTGTGGCACTTGTCATGAGACCCTCTGGCATATCTTCTTCTCTTGCGACTGGGTTAAGCACATCTGGGTAGCTGGTCCTTTGGGGTTGAGGACTGAACACATTGCCTCCCCCTATATATATTATGAATTTCTACACCTCTTTGTTCTTTGGCAGACAGCTTGATAAGCCTTCACTTCATTGGTTCTTTTCTATTTTCATTGTTACATGTTATTTTATTTGGTAGGCTCGGAACTGTGTTGTATTTCGGTCTGGTGATCCTAATCCTTGGTTGACTTTGCAGAAGATTAACCAGTGGCTCTGGGATATGAACATTTATTCCCCCACCTTTTTCAATATGAATTCGATTTCGCTTGTATTGGTTGATAATAATTGTATTTTTGCTAATCCTTGTTTGGATTTACCTATTTTAGATTTCCTTGTTTTGTTCTACACAGGATTCGAGTCCAAAGATCTAGGTAAACCTGGATGGGCTTTTGGTTTTTTGGTTCAAGGGAAAATTCATTTTCTCACTGCCGGGAGGTGCAAAAATGATCATTTTTTGGAACCTGAGTTGATTGCCATTCTTAATGGTCTTGATCTCGCTGCTGTGAAGGGTGTGCAGCTGAAAGAAGTTTGGTGCGCTAATTGCATGATACCTGGACTTCTTCCAACTCCATCCCTTTCGCCTTGTCCTTACGCAGTAATAGTATTGCCCTATTTTTTGAAGATATTGGATCGAACGTCTGGGATTACTTTTAAAACTTTGACTAATCACTCTGTTATTTCTTATTTTCAATCTTGTGTTGACTTGGCCTCCCCCAACCTTCTGTGCATGGATTGTATAAATTCCACCTTTTAATTTAATATAAGATTTGGTTTCATCAAAAAAATAAATAAAAATATGAATGAAAATAGGAGGAGGGGAATTGTACACAAAGTGTGAATAATTGATTAAACAATTCAAATGTTTCTTTTATTCTCTTTCCTAGTGCATTCATGGATACAATAATTGATATCGTATCTATGTATCAATATTGCCAAAACTCCAACCAATTCAGATCGAAGGGAAGTTACCATATTAGTATTGATAGAGACTGATCAATCAACGATGTCAACACTTATAATTATGGGAAAAAGATTGTAGCTCTTGCGTCCAGACAGGGAGCATGTGAATTTATTGGATCAGGATCGTCTCCAGGGACTCCAGTGCCCAGGGGCATCAAACGGTTGAGCTATGTCACACATATCTTGGCATATGCCTAGGGATGTGTGCGGCACAGTCCAACGACTGGCAACACCCTGGGCGTGTTGGGCTCCCCGGAGACGAGCTTGTTCCACTCCCATAGAAATAAAAAATTCCATTCATGTTGATACCCGTGTGCACACTTTCTGATACAGGGGCTACACGACCAGATAACAATCTCTTGGCTTATAATTATGTATAGGGTAAAGGCTGGGCACACTCGTGCTATGCCTAGCATTGTGTCTGCCTCTCTCCTCCCACCCCATGAAAAAAGTCCTCCTACCTCTACCATCCCATCTAAGGGTGTCAATTTATAACCGAAATTGAATATCAAAACCGAACCAAAGTAAATCGTTTTGGTTTTTGTTTCCAAAGTTGGAATTTTTTCTATGTTTGGTTTGATTTCGATTTCATGTCTAAAGTCTAAACTGTTAAACTGAACTGAATTACCTATTCTCAAACCAAATAAGGAACCGTATAAAATTATATTATTTTTTAAAAATTGTAATCAAATGTGGATGATAAATTGTTTTCCATTTTAATATTTGGGAAAATTTTGGTAGACTATGATCTTAACAAATAAGGGGTTTTTATCGGTGAAGATGTAAAAACTTGGCACAAACATTTAAAATATGACCTAAATTGAAAAAAACAATATCCACATCGAACTGAACCGAACCAAGTCGATTCGGTTTTGATTTTGAAAATGTATTCCTATTCTCAATTCGGTTTTGGTTTCTACATTTTGTTTCTTAAACCGAGCAAAAAATGACTGAATAACTGAAACTGAATCGATTGATCGCCTTACTCTTATCCCAATCCTCCCAATTTGGTTGAGCCGCTAGTTGCAGAAAAGAGATCTTTATTGTCTCAGGTGTAGTGCACTGCCCAATGCACCTATGTGGCGCATCGAGCGGATTAAAATCCATCACTCTTCTTGTGTGGTGCACCGCCCAATACGCCATGTAAGCGCACTGGGCAATGCACTGCACTTGAGAGCATAAAATTTCCCATAAAAGCTAGCGACATGTCCAATCTCTACCCTTTCTTACCAAGAAGAAAAAGAAAAAAACTTATAATCAAGGGCACAGTTGAACGAGGCTAGGTCAAAACCATTCTCCAACTGGATATCCTCGATCGGATTTATAGTTCAATACACAACTCAATTGGACTGGGTACTACTGGACAATGCTAGGTCAGGTCCTCGTACGAGAATCTGAACCATTCTCCAGCTGGGCATTCTCGACCGATATCACTCTTCTCGATTTGTAGTTCAATCATGGTTTGAGGTATCGGATCGGATCGGACAATATTGGCCGGATCGGATCGGTATCGACCGAGACCGATCCAATCCAGTTGTACAGACGGGTAAAAATGCAAAAAAAAAAAAAGTTTTTTTATAAGAAAACAGGGATGAAAGTGTCATATTTGCCTGAGTTTGGGTGATCCCGATCCGTATCAACCAATTCGTTCCCAATCTGATCCGATCCAACCGATACCGAGATCACGAACCATGAGTTCAATACACTACTCAATTAGATTTTGATGTAGCAGATTGCAGTGATTCTTCGTTTTAGGATCATCAGATGGCATCGAGATTCATAATAATCTGAAGGGCCATGCAACGATGTGTGTATACGAAAGGCGTCCTCCTCGGTCTACGCCCTAACAACTCCTCCGGTTGCTTGCATCCGGTTCGTCTTTTGCATTTGCTCTCCGAACCAATTAGGCCCGAACCAGTTTTGATCCTTTTGGAGACACTGGGGTTAGGACTTGGGCGCTTCGGCAAAAGACACAGCTATGTATTATTAAACCCTTGCAGGTCTCCATCGTCACTTTGTCACTTCACTCTCTTCCCGCCACTTCTGTTGCGAAACCGCTCAACATAGTTGCAGACATGTAGATTCGACGGCTGATTATACTGAAAAACTAGGTTTAAACTTTTAACTAATAACAATGGTTGGGAATTTATGGTGTTTACAATTTCGAAGTGTGTTCTTGCTCAATTTAATGGCGGTTACGATTTTTTTTCTTTTTCTTTTGTCTTACTTTTTGTTTCCATACCTTTTAGGAAGGGATAAAGTTGTTGAATAGTTGCTGAGTATATAATATAACAAAATCTTCAGATAGTGATCTTGGTTTCCAGGTATACATCGTCTGTCACTTGAGTCTATTCCTGCTACGTCCTTCTGTTGCAAAACCATTCGAGAGTCGCAGATAAGTAGTTTCGACGGCTATTATACTAAAAAAAGTAGGTTAAATCTTTTTTTTTTCTTTTGCCAAATGAGCTGAAGTCCAAGTAGAAGATCATATGGCGGCTACCTCAAAAGATATTCAAGAAATCATTTCCAAGCTTTCATCAGATAAGGCTAAAGTTCGAGAAGTATGTTAATGCTTTATTTATCGGCGCTTATGATTTTTCTGTTGTGGCGTCATTCATTCTTGTCTTACGTTTGTTTCGAAATTTCTCTAGGAAGGAATAAAGGTGTTGAATAATTGGTTGGAAGGGGAAAGATCGTTTGGATTCTGCAAGATTTTAAGCCAGAACACTGCAAATCTTAAACCGAACGAGATCCCTCACTGTAAGCTTGCATCATGCTAAGATATGTTTTTTTATCTGGCAGACATTTACTGTGGTATATTTGTTGGAATTACTTGAAATTAATCAATAGTTGTTATTCATCTGTTTATTTTGTCTAATCCATTGTTTGATGCACAGCTAAAACATGGCCGTTCCTTGTAACATTGCTCATCCAATGTATAGCCTCAGAAATATCCACAAGCAAAAGGCGACCACCAAAGTTGCTTTCTGCAAAAACCCTTCGAATTGCCATCCAACGAGCAGAGGATGTAAAGTTTTCAGGTCAGGATAGGAATTCCATTCTGCTCCATTTGATTTATTCGGTTATTATTTAGCACGTCATTGAGTAACTTGGTTGGTTGTTTATGTTGAGGATTTTTTTAAAATTTCAATAACTAATGTAAAAAAAGGGGGGGGGGGGGAGAAATAATTTAAAGCGAGCGAGATTTGAAAGTTGTATTTGTATTTGATTAGCTGTAGGATTTAAAATGATATTTTATCATAAAAAAAAAAGGAACCATGGTGGAAATACATGGAACTATTTGTGTGTGTGAGTGTATCTCCTTCATCTGCTTATTGGCATTTCTTTCTTATCCATCAGGCGGGAGGCTACTTCTACTTCCTGTGGTCAAGACACTATTCAGTCACATTTGGGATGTGCTAAGGGATGTTCCTACCTTCCAGTCTGAATATGGGATCATTCTCCGGTATATTTTGACAGTAAGAGATTATCGCTTTCACATGAGGAAACGGGTCTACTGCAGTGAGTCCAAAAGAACATTTGATATTTGCTTTATTTTTTCCTTCAATTGATGACATGGATGATGGCTATGATTCTACCAAGAACCATCTGAAATATTTCTTAAATCTTGTAGCTCATTGTTTTGTTTGTGTGTGGCTAGGTCTAGTGCTTCTATACATGAGCAAGGTGGAGACAAGCTTGAGTGGGAAGAACAGCATACCAAACCCAAAGGAAGAAGTATTCCGCTGCATCCTAACTCTACATTCCCTCTTGGAAAACCCTCCTGGAGATTTCACCGATAATCTTAGAGAAGACATCGTTAAGGGATTTGTTCAGATTTTCTCGCATGTAAGGTATTTCACATGGCATCCCTGCTTGATCAAATTTTTTGTGACATACCTTCTGATCATTCTCTGGGACATTGTTTGGTGAAACATCACTATTCATACTTTCCTGCTTGTTGTGTGCTCTTGTTGGAACGTCATCAGGGATGAGGGGAAAATTTCACGCAAGCTTATTGAGTGCATTAATACATATCTGTCGAAGGATGGTCCAAATCTGGGATGCCAGTCCATGGAGATCCATTCTGCTGTACAGGAATTTTTGTTGCGTTCATGGCTTACAACCCATGATCGGGGTTTGAAGGTTTCTTAGGCAATCCAAAATCAATCCTGTGTACTATTATTTCTATTTCATGGACAAATGGCTTAGTATTGGGTTTTATCTTTTGTAGGATGCCCTTATTCTATATGCAAGGTTACAACTAAAGCTAGTAAGGACTGCTGTCGATGGGAGCCATTTGGTAGAACAACTTCTAGATGTTGTCTGTAAGGAACTTGATCAAAGCCATATTGTGAACACTAGTTTGCCATGGTGAGTCCGGGTGTCTTTGCAACATCTAATTTTTCTTGAATTAGATGGTAAGGTTCTGATGGGCTGTTCATGTTCATGTACAGGAGTGATGTTGCTAAGGATGATAAATTTGGAAACTTGACAAGCTTGCAATTTTGTTTGGTGGAGCTTGCAGCCTTCGTTTTCTACTGGGTATTTGTTCAAAACCCCTTAATTATGTTTCAGTCTTTTGGCTGTAAAACGCAAAGACAGCTGCTATTCTTTTTTTTAAATAAAATTATTTATTTGGGGGTGGGGGATTGGAAAAAAACTTTTTCCTACCACTAAAAAATCTACATTGTATACTAACTGGATGATTTCTTTCCGAACTTTTGGAAACTTGCAGTTGTAAATTTTTTGCAAGTTGTTATCCATCAGTCAGAAGCGGAATAGTTTCTCAATTTTTTTTGGAAAAGATTCTCTTTTATCGCCTTGGTATGAAAAAACAGAATCTTTGAAGATAAGTTGGCCTAAAAGGGTTCAGTTATTAAGACCTGCCTCATGTCTTCCTCTCTGATCTCTACACAGACCGTCTCCTGTCCTTGGACCAAACTCTTATCGTAGCCTCAGACCTTTGGAGTTTCTCAACTTGTGCATGATTAATGACCCTGAGACGTTGAGTCATCAGACTCCTTTTAGATTGACCATAATTGGAAAGGTTCCATTTCTGGCAATTTTCTTGGCCCAAATCGGATATCAGAAAACCCCTTCAAATGATGAGATCAAGGTCTCAAATTTCATAGGTAAAGAGGGTATCTTGGGGCATACTTGACACAAAATTTGGGCCCTAAATGATCTGCTACATGGCGGGTGTTGGGGCTGACCATCTAATTACCCCCCCACGATCGGACCTAATTATTACTTATTTTATGGTGTACTATGCTTCAAAACAATATTTTGCATTTGTACACAAAATTTGGGCCCAAAATGATCTATCACATGGTGAATATTGAGTCTGACCATCTAACGTCCTTTGATCGGACCTAAATTAATTACTACTTATTTTATGGTGTACTATGCTTCAAAACAATATTTTGCAAGTGTCCTGAGCATTTCAATGCATTTCTTAAGCATTCTTATGCATATCTTGCGTCTCTTAGTGTCTCTTCGACATGTTTCCGAGACATCTCTTAATACCACCTTACCGACATGCTGACCGATACTGATACTGGACACCTTGCTCTATAGGAGTTCTTTACTATTTTTTTTGGTAGGGCCCAATGCTTCAAATCATGATTTTAAAGATCTATACTAGATTGGATGATTGTCAAACCCGTATCAATTGGACTGGATATGTATCATACCTGGTAGATCGGCTGGCCCAGTATTATGACTGAGCTTTTGTCTCTCTGGATTCTTACTGATCCTTAACTCTTTGCTTCATGTTGACATGATGAACTTTTGGACGAACTATATAGGTAGAGGATTTAATAAGCAAAATGCTAAGTTTTATATGTGTATATATAGTAACCCGAGCAGTTCTGTGAGTGCTTTCAAATGGTTGGTGATCTCTCAGGCATGTGTTAATATGACCAAACAACCATCTTCAGAAAAGAGAGCTAGAAGAGAACATGCTGCTGTCTGTCTGAAGGAGGGGCTTATGAAAGGGAAGTGGTTATGGTGAGCTTTTAACTAATTAAGTTATGCTCTAGTTAATAGATTTTTTCATATGGCCTCGACACTGTTACATATAAAAGATCAATCAAATCTTTGATATGCAATGTTATGTGGGTGGATGTGGTTTACATGGTTGGCAATCTTGATATTTATTATGGTGCCTCCTGACTGTAATTATATAAGCCTACGCAGGGATCTTGAAGGCAAGTATTTGGAACTTGTGAGCCGTGATATTCTTTATATTGGCGAAATTATTTCTTTGAAGTGTCATGAAAATTATACCTGACCAGTTTAAACAGACATGAAATGAACATCATCCGCACCTTTGCTTATTTGGAGTTACATAGCTCTCAAGTCAATGGTATTATTAGTAAATTTATGCTTAGGCATTTGTTTGAAATTCTTTTGGAGTTTGTTTCTCATTGTTAACTTAGGAAATACCTATCTTTCTGCTTGTTTTCATTTGCAATTATGTCAAATTTTATTACTTTAAGGTGCCTCATTTTTGGGGAGTTGTCCTGTTACAGTCATGCACTCATGCAGTTGTTTAACATGGCATTGCTACCTAGGTAGACCTGATTATGAAGCCTAGGCGGCCCAACCTACACAACCACCACAGCATCTCCCCTTCCCCCAACCCAGAATCCACACTACATAAGAAAAGACTGGTGGTAGATAGAGAGAACAAGAGAAGGATTATAAAGGAGAAATTAAGACCTTTTACAGGACTGTGATCATTAGTCACCGCCACCTATTCCTTCTGGGGCAAAGCAACCTGACGCATTGGGGCACCTTCACTTGCTCCTCTGCTTGTTGAAAGGAAAGAGAATTTCATGGTAGCTTCTCTTGCGAAAACAGTAAGGCTGTGTACATTATGACCTTCCCCAGACCCCGCAGTGGCGGGAGCCTCGTGCACTAGGTACGCCCCTTTTTTTTTGTGGTACCAGTTGCAACTATAATGAAAGCTAGGCTTGCTGACCCACATCTGAGAAAGATCTCATGAGCGATTTGTAAAGAACAATCAAGATGGGATTCACATCTTTCCTCAAGTAAGGGCACTCAATGGGTTCAAGTCTTTTTTTGGGCTAATATATATTCCAAAAAATGCTATTGATTCCGCAACAAAATCACTCATTCCCGGCAATACTATCGTGGATTACCTTTGCTTCTTTTATTTCTTCTTTTATTTGGTGGTGGTTTGAATTTTCTTTAGCTGATAATTCGGTTGATTGTTGTCTTGTTTGTAAATTGTAAGTACATGCAGTTATATGAAAGCTAAACTTGTCCTTTTCCATTGCATGCTACAGGAATTGTGTGTTTTGTTTTCTTATACGGAATTACCACTATCGCATAAGTAAGGATCTTGTAATCTACTGGTTTGAAGGCATTTGTGAAAGTTTTGAGAGGTATTTTTCTTTGGACACATGAATGGCATTATATGATTGTTTCATTATTGGATGAACTTTATTATCAACCAGATTCTAGATCTGCTATTTGTGCTTATATGGCCAACATTAGGGAGTTGAGTAGTTGCTTGTAGCCTAGGTAGCAAGTTCTATCTAAACACGATAGCACTCTGGTTAGTCATCACCTTCTTAAGATGATCTTCCTACTTTCAAGGCAAGTGGCTATGATTCCTCGGTATTCAATATTCATTCTATGACATATGAATATATGTTTCAGATCCGAAATTCATATTCAATATAACATTGCAATTTGGTACTCTCTTTTGAATTCACTTACCACTTACTGGTCACATGATGCAAACCAGTTTCGAAACCAGAATAGTCTAACAGAAACTAGTTCACAGCAGGATCGAAGGACACAAGAAAAACCAGAATTGGGAGAAACTTTATAACAGAACACAAAACTCTCATAATGGTCCCAAACTCCAATCGATTACCAAAGGCCCATCATGCATAGAACCTAACCCAAGGCTTATTTCCACTAAAATAAGCCTACTCCTGTGATTTATCTGGTTCATCTCAATCTGAATATATATGTCTACTGATTGCTCTTTAAATTATGAAGTTCATTTCTATAGTTTCCATTAAGCTTTTTGTAATCCTAGCATTGAGCTATTCTTCCGCAGGACCTCCCCTACTGTATCATCACCGCAGTCCATGTTTGATGTTGTCTATCCAGTTTAGCATAGTTGTCAAGGCATTAGGCGACCAAAGGCGTTGGAGGGGGCCTAGATGCAAGGCAACACCGACAAGGTGACCAAGGCACCTCGACGCCTAGGCGACACGCTTTGACAACTATGCTGTTTAGAGCATTTGAATCAATTGATTGCCAATAAAAAGCAGCCATTTCCTTAAGCTTGCTCTTTTTTTTTTATGTGACAATTTTGTTGCTAAAAGAAGAGAGAATTACATCCTAATGATACAGCAACAACAAGAAGAAAGCAAGAAAGACCACAAAGGCGTAGGTCCTAGTTCCTCAAGCTTTTTCTAGGAAAAAAACATATCCATTTGGCGTAGTAGGCATGGTTTTAAGTATCGGTAGGTATCATATTGGCCAGTACGTAGCGGTGGTTATCAATATGATACTTATTATTCAAAAAATGTGTTGACCGATATGGGTCTGATATGGGCCTATATGGTCCGATACAGTTATGATACACTTGATACGCCTCCTTTAAGCCTGCAAAACAGAAACCGTAAGTGAGATACGAAATTGAGAGAAACTGAAGGCCTTGGAAATTTTGGAAATTTGTTTTTTCTGTTCAATATGAGTTGGGGGAATCATCTAACATAAATAATGACCCTAATCTTCACCATTTTAACAAGTTTTGGAAACTTACAATGCTCAAATCACGGATAGAAACAGATTTGGGCAAAAAAGTGGTAAAAATGTAGATCTCTCTTTTTTTTTTTCCTGCTCATATCTTCTCCCCTTTTTTTTATTTTGTTATGCATCACTAGATTAGGTAAAAACGACTCAAATGCTTGCATCAAGCTGATGTATATTTACATATTGCATAATTAGGTGTTTTATGCTTCAAAACAACAAGAATAACAATTCAGCCTTATCCCAACAAAATGGGGTTGGTTATATGGATCCTTACAAAACAAAGTAGGGAAAGCTGAGGTTCTCACAAAGTGTAAGTAAAGTAAGAGGAATGAAGAATAAAAATGAAGAAATGAGAAAAGAAAAGTGATAAATGGAAAAATGAAAAATGAGTAAGAGGAAAGAGGCAAGCCCAAGGAAAATCAGGAAAATCTCAGCTACCTGGTGTCAACAACATTGATCCTTGCCCTCCAATAGGCTCTACCTGAGGCTATACTTTGCATAAAACCCAGACTCTGCATGTCATTCTTCACAACCTCATCTATTGTCATTTTAGGCCTACCCCTAGTTCTTTTAGCTCCCTGAATCGGAATCAGGTCACTCCTCCTTACTGGGGTGCCCGTAGGCCTCCGTTGCACATGGCCAAACCACCTTAGACGACATTCTCGGAGCTTGTCGTTGATCGGGGCAACTCCCATATCGGCTCTAATACTTTCATTCCTCACTTTATCTTTCCTAGCTTAACATCCTCATCTTTGCAACACATAGCTTCGCTATATGGCACTTCTTAACTGCCCAACATTTTGCCCCATATATTATAGCATGTCAGACCATAGTCCTGTAAAACTTATCTTTAAGCTTTAAAGGAATGTGTCAATCACACAATACTTCGGTCACCCCTCTCCACTTAATCCATCCCACTTTAGTTCTTTGTGAAACATCATCATCTATACCACCTTCTTTGTGTATGATAGACCCTAGATATCTGAAATAGTTACTTGGTGGAAACTCTCTCTCCTCAATTTTTACCATGTCATCGTCCATCATAGTGTGGCTAAAGTTACACATCATATACTTCGTCTTTGATCTACTAATCTTTAAGCCACTTGCTGCCGATGTCGATCTCCATCTCTAACTTAGCGTTAATCTTTGCTTTTGGCTCATCCACCAAAACGATATCATCGGCGAATAGCATACACCATGGTACCTCATCTTGGATGTTCTTGGTTAATTCATCTATGATAAGCGCAAACAGATAAGGGCTTAGGGCTGATCCTAGATGTAACCCAACCGTAATTGAGAATTCCTTGCCCTGGCCTCCCACAGATCTCACACTAGTCACCACATTCTCATACAAATCTTTAATTACATTTATATATTTATTCGACACCCCTCTCTTCGTAAGAACATGTCGGATTAAATCTCTAGGGACTCTGTCATAGGTTTTCTCTAGGTCAATAAAGACCATATGGAGGTTCTTCTTGCTAGCTCTACATCTTTCCATGAGCCTCCTCAGTAGGTAGATAACTTCAGTCGTGGATCTATCTGGCATAAAACCAAATTGATTCTTGGAGATACGAGTCTCTCTTCTCAGACGGGTTTCAATAATCTTCTCCCAAAGTTTTATAGTATGACTCATTAGTTTTATGCTTTTGTAGTTATTGCAACTCTGGACATTACCCTTATTTTTGTGAACAGGAACTACAACACTTCTCCTCCAATCATCTGGCATTTTCCTTGTAAGCATAATTTTGTTAAGTAACTTGGTTAACCAATAAACCCCAAATGATCCTAGGGCCTTCCACGCTTCTATTGGAGTCTCATCTGGGCCTTGTGTCGTGCCCACTTTCGTCTTTCTTAAGGCTTCTTTCACTTCTGCCACACCAACCTTTCGATCTATGATGTGTGGTATCTTGATGACTAATGTGATTAATCAAATCGATCATATTCAAACTATCTCCATTTAGAAGTTCTCAAATATACTCATCCCATCTCCTTACAATGTCCTCATCCCTTACCAATGCTCTTCCATCCTCCTCTTTTATACATCTCACCTGGTCAAAATCTCTACTCTTCCTTTCTCTCATCTTAGCTATCATATAAATAACTCTTTCCCCTTCCTTTGTCTTTAGATTAATATAGAGCTCCTCATATTTCCTCGCCCTAGCCATCCCCACCATCATCTTAGCCTCATTTCTGGCCTCATTGTACCTCTTTTTACCGTTTGTTTCATTAGTCCATTGCCAAGTCTTAAACCTCTCTTTGTTGGTCTTGATGGCTGCTTGGACCTCCTCATCCCACCACCAGGTCTCCCTGGGGGACTGACACTTACCCTTTGCTTCCCCTAGAGCTTCTTTGGCAACCCTCTTAATACAAGTCATCATCTCGTTCCACATCACAATGTCACATTGGTGTCTCCCTTAAAGTCAAACTTTCCTTGTTTGACCACATTTTCGAAAAATGTGTCTAGGGACTCACCTTTTAGTCTCCACTATCTATCTTAGGGTAAATAGGTTCCCTCCTCCTACACTTCTGTGCACTGAGGCACATATCTAAGACCACCAGTCTATGTTGGGTGGTTAGACTCTCCCCAAGAATAACCTTACAATCCTTACACAACATCCTGTCTGGCCTTCTAGTTAGGAAGAAGTTTATTTGATTGGTATGCATCCCACTTTTGTACGTAACTAAGTGTTCCTCTCTTTTTTCAAAGAAAGTGTTCACAATAGAAAGATCATAAGCTACAGCAAAGTCTAGGATTGAGGTCCCCTCCTCATTCCTTTCCCCAACCCCGAAGCCTCCATGGGCACCTTCATAGCCTCTACAATCACTCCCAACATGGCCATTCAGGTCACCTCCAATAATAATCGCTTCATCTTGACCAAAACTCTCCACTAAATCATCCATGTGGTCCCAAAATTGGCGCTTACTATTGTCATCCAATCCTATCAAGGGTGCGTAAGCGCAAACAATATTGACAACCTCATTCTCTAACACTAGTTTGATAGATATAATCCTATCACATAATCTTTTGACCTCCACTACATCTTTCTTTAGATCATTATCCACTATAATCCCCTCTCTGTTTCTATTTCTTTGATCTCTCGAATACCAAAGTTTGAAGTCAGCCAACACTTTAGCTTTGTTACCTTTCCATCTAGTCTCTCGGATGCAAGCTATATTAATCTTTCGTGTCCTCATAACATCTATCAACTCCAGACTCTTACCCATTGAGAACCCAATGTTTCAGGAAGCTAATCTAATCCTAAGTTTCTGGGCTGACATAATCCCTCTCACTTGCCCTTGCCTACTTATCACTGCATCAGGGCGCCGATGCGGCGTGTCGCATATGGGGGACGCCCTAGCTAGATAAGGAAGAGAAGACATGATACCAAGATAAAGAACAAGAAATCAAAACAAAGAGGATCCATGCAAAAAGGTGATTGGCTTAATAAAAAATAGTGCCGGCTGCCTACCTGACGCACTACTATAAGAAAAAAAGAAAGGGAATATATATTATATACATATATATATATATAATAGATAAGTATATGAAGATAAAAAAGTGTACTTAATGCATTAAAAGATACTCACACAGCCGGAAAAAAAGGTGCATATTCAAACAAGCAAGATATTGGAATGGTACATCAACGTGTAGAACTAAACAAATAATGTTGGAATGATAAACATGTGATTCAAACACAAGAATAAATATCTCCGAACTTCCTACACCAAATGAAAAGAAAATGCTACCAATACGGTGGAGCAACTTGTGCCACACTAAGCAAGGTGATTAAGCAGTAGACTAAGCAGAATATATGAAGCAAGTAAATCGACAACTAACTGTGGAAGTATACGAGATAATGTCAATGTGAAGTATAGGTGAAGTGTAAGTGTGAATATAGCCATATAGGTGTAAAGTGATTGTGGAAGTGAAAGTGGGGATTTGAGTGTAGGTGTATCTATAAGTACAAGTTCAAGAGATATTCCATACTACTCAGGCTAATCCTAAGCCAGCAGCCTAACACCAAAAATGTCGACAAGAGTGATGCAGAGGCGGAGGGTCTAGCGTATCACAGGTGGTGGGTGGAGGGGCTAAACACTGTTCGCCCTTCTGTAGGGGGAGGTCGAACAGTATGGAGAGTGTCAGGTGTGAATCTGCTCACCCTTCAAAACTGTATTTTATTTATATCGTAAGCACATCCATGCATTTCTTGACCATTTCCATGCGTATCTTTAGCGTATCTTGGGTCTCTCTGATACGATGTCTCTTAAAATCACCCCTCCGATAGGATACCCGTTACTGATAGTTAAATTCTGATAACTTATGGAGAGTGTCTGGTGTGAATCTGCTCACCCTTCAAAACTGTATTTTATTTGTATCGTAAGCACATCCATGCATTTCTTGACCATTTCCATGTGTATCTTTAGCATATCTTGCGCCTCTCTGATACGATACGTCTCTTAAAATCACCCCTCCGATAGGATATCCGTTACTGGTAGTTAAATTCTGATAACTTCATTTTGACTCCTTTATTGTAACCATGGGTTGGATTGAAGTGTTTGTCAAATGTCTTAGGTGCTAGCCACTTGTTGACTTTGTTTGGCCTTTTCTTTGTATTTATGAACACTCCCACTTCTATCTTCTCTTTCTTCCCTGTGCTTTGATTACCAGTAATTTATTAACAAATGTTGGGAGAAATTCGGTGGTGCATTCTTGTCAACTTGTAATAGGGAAAGAAAATCGCCGATGGCAATGAAGATGTATATCCCTTGTTTAAGATTTTATATATATATCCATGAATCAATTCACCCATTTCACAAGGGCCCATCCCTGCAAACGTGGTTCTTGAGGGCATGAAGTCGGTTATAAGTTTATGGCTCAGAACCACATCCAGTTGGACCTCACCCAGTCCTATCCCTATCAACCCAGCCTGACGTTAAAGACCTCATTCAGACTGTGGAGTCCATCTCCGCCCCAATCAGCACTTACAAGAGAAGGGCTTCATTACGAGAAGTGGAGCACCACCAGCATGTTGCAGCAGCTATCATGTACATGACCAGAAGAAGCAGAAAATACTTGATTGATTTCCGAGGCGCAGGTGGTTGGCCGGACTCAACCAGCCCAACAACCATGACTGCACCCTAGTGGGCGCTGTTTCTATCTCTCTCTTTCCCCCTTTGAAATGACCCCTACCCCTCCTGTATGATGCTTCGTGCCCCACCCCCATTGGTGCTGTATGTCTGTCTGTATGTCTTGTAAGGATAAAATGCAACTCAACAGCTGAGCTCAACTCAATAGAGCCTTATAAAGGGTTTTGGATAAATATCCATGCAACTCAACAGCTGAGCTCAACTCAATAGAGCCTTATAATGGGTTTTGGATAAATATCTATAAAATGTTTTTTTTTGGGGGTTAAATAACAACCTTATTGGATGGCTCCAAGAAGACTATATGGTTCAATATAAGAAACCCTAACCCTAATTTGGGATTCAGGGCATAATTACAGTGAGGTTACAAAGACAGTTTCGGTTAATAATTCAAAGAACATAGTGATCCAAGTATGATTAAGAGGACGAAATATGTAACGAGAAAAAATAGGACATAAATAACGAAAATTGATAGAATTGAAATTAGGCAAAATTGGGGCTAATTGGGAAAATTTATAACTTCTGAACCACTGATCAGTTGGGGCTAATATAAGAAACCCTAACCCTAACAGTGGTTTAAATATGGGTGAGATTCCTCTCAACTATATTGGGTGCATAGTTCGAGAACTCGCGAGATCTCGCTGAGTTTCTCGGTTTTTCTAGACGAGACTGCTTGCGAGTCTCAAAAGTGCAATTTCTCGGCGAGATCTCGGTTTCGACCCATTTTTTTAACCCACCTACCACTTAAATACCTTACCTAACTCGACAAAACTCGATATATCTCGGATCTCGGGTTGACCCAAAGTTGAGGCTTCGAGTTGGAAAAAAAAAATGCACCAACTCAGTGAGATCTCGACTCGTCTCGGTTTTTCCAAGAGCCGGGTTGGTACTGAGACCCGAGTTTTAGTACCTTGATTGGGTGTGATTGGCTCTGCTAAGGAATCTAACAGAAATAGGCAAGGTAACTAAATAGTGATAAAAGCAATTATGATAGTTGGACAACAGGAATCAAAAGAGAATAAAAGAAGATATGGGATATAGAATTTTAGTGCGAGCATAACAGTATTTTAAGAGATGTGAACAAAACACACTAGCTAAAACTGCACATGGAAACAACGTATCTGCAGGGTATAATATTGAACTGAGAAACTGATTTGAATTTATAGCAGAACTGAAATAGAATAGGAGGAATAAGAAGTTGCAGAGGTATTCACTGTAATCCACCCGTGACAATCAGGGAATCCTCCCTTAAAACCTTGAGGAATCCACGTCAATATCTCCCAGGGAATCCACACAGAAGGCTGAGATCATCAGCAGAACATTTTATTCATTGAAAACTGTGTTTACGAGCAACAGTCAACTCCTGTTTATAGGTAGAGGTCCACCCTTAATCTGTGAAAGAAAATATAGTTTCTAATTTGCGAATGAACTTGTGGACTAGGAAATCTGAATAGAAACTCTTATAACAACTTCTAGAGCTCCTAGAATCAAATTCAGATTCAACTTAAGTTCTCAAACAAAGTAGAAACTATAATAACTGAAATTGAAATATTTTAGGCCAGATTTGGTATAATTTCTATTTCAGTTTCAGATTGATTTCATGATATAGTCAACAAATAGATTTTTGGTTAAGAAATTGAAATTGTTTTGGTTGCATCAATCTGAAAAATTTCAAGAGTACGATATCTGTTTAAAAAGGGCGTACCCAGTGTCCAAGGCTCCCATCACTGTGGGGTCTGGGGAGGGTCATAATGAACGCAGCCTTCCCAAATTTCTGTGGGAGAGGGTGGTGGTGGTGGTGGCAGTGGCAGGGAGGAGGTGGTGGCGGGGAGGTGGTGGTCATGGGGTTGTAGTGATGGCATGATGGTGTTGAGACCATTAGGAGAAGAAGAAGGGTGGTGTTTTATTTTTAGCATGATGTTACTACTTTGCCTATCAAATTAACCATGTGCCCATTAAAGAGCAAGAGTGAAATCAATTTTAATTTCAAAATTGCAACAACTCCTTAGCTACTTCAGAATTTTATTCGATCTGATTTCTATTTCACTGAAATAAGGTGCAAAAATCAGACTAAATAATATCTGAAATAGAAATCATACAAAATCAGGCCTAAACTTGAAGAGAGCTTCTGCTGTTGTTATAGTGACGGGCTTCTAGAGTACTGCACAGTTTAGGGTTACAAGCCCAAAGAGGCAGGCCCATTGGCTCCTAGAACAGAAATGAAAATTGGTTAAAAAAGAAACCCCCAAGAAGTAGTTCTATGATCTCATTATGGAAGTTCAATCACTGGGACTTTGAAATCAATTCCCATGATTTAGAATTTGATCTTCCTGTTTGTTGTGACATGAGATTCAACCCCCGAGAGGGAATTTATGAAACAAGTCGTTGCCTTTAAGTATATTCCAAACGATTGTTACTTGGGACACACTGATGGACCTACTTGCCTTCAATTTGTGGGCTTGTAGTACTTGCAATGGATGGCTATTAGCATGATTAGCCATCTCAGTCTAGAGGGGTTTTAAGATTTAATTTCAAAAGCTATGAATCCAAAATTTTGTTGTATATGTTGAAACAAATATTGGCAAGAAATGTCCCACAATATACAGAGGCATAACAGGAGGAAAAAGTAACTCCTCAAAACCAGAATGTCAAGAATTTCTACCAAAGTAATGGATAAAGTCCCCAAAATAGAATTAAGTCTTTATTTAGCAAGAAGCCATGACTTTCCTTAACATAGATAAGTGATCCTACAAGGACTTAGAACTTTCTTGATGAGTGACCAACCAGGCAACCAGCTAATCAACTGATTGAGGAAGCTACAGACTACTACTGAGAAATATACCTAGGATTTTTCACTCTATCTTTATATCCATGGACTTTTCTAGAAATTAATTTTAATTGTGGGCTTCATCTGGATAATAGTTTAAATGCTATTTACTAGTCCTGTTCATATATGCACGTTGGGTACTGGTCGTTGTCTAGATGCCTATGTTGCTATTGTGATAATTGATGGTGATGCTCAAATGATCTTTTTGGTTGGATTGATGATTTGGTTTTCTTGCAGGATTTTGAATGAAGGAAACACAGATCATGCTTATAATGGTGTACTGTGGGTTCTGAGGTATTTCTCATTGTTTGATACATAGTATCTATTTTCTTAATATCATACAGTTATTTATGAGTCCATAATCCAATACATTTATGAACTATGACTACATTATTGTCATCGTTTTGGTTGAATTGGTACTGATAATATTTCTGAGTTACAGTTCTCTTGCAAGATATGTTTATTTTTGCTTTATTGCGTTTATCTTCTTTGAAGACATTATTTCTGCAATGCCTTTTGAAGGAGCCTGCAGGAACTCTCTTTTGTGCTGCTTCCCCATGCAAGTGTGGATACTCTGCAGTGCTCATCTCTCACCTCTATCAAGGTATTTGGCTATTTTGTTTTTATTGTATTATTTTTTTTGGAAGAATTGCATGTTAATTGATACCTTTGAAAATACGTGATTCCATCTTTTGGGTTTAATAGTTTCATCTGGAGTCAGATTATTAATTTTGTCTAATGAATATGTAAGATATTGTATTATTATTTTTGGACGAATTACAAGTTAATTGATGCTATATAAGCCAAAATGGATCCTCCAACATTTAAACCCCCTATACAAAAAGCAATAAACCTCCATCCCTGTAAAGAATCAACTCAAGTATCCATACAGCATTAATGCTCTGCCAAGACCAGGAACAACAGAACCAAAATGAGGCCATCTTGCTTGCGTTGTTGGCCACCTGGATTTGACTTTGGTCAATTTTAATTTTCAGCAAAATGATTCCTGGTTGGGCCCACCATGATTCCTTCCTGGTTGGCACATCTATTTGTGCCACGTGGAAGGATGATGTGGTAATTCTGACTGTAGTATGCTTAAGGAATGGCCTGGATTGGCCATGTGTCAAATTTTAGTCCCAAATTCAATTATTTACCTTCCCATGTATGTCCATGCATGCCTTCACACTCCCTCTTGGCAGTCCAGAATTTTCACTGCTTCATTATGCCATGTGTCAAACTTTGTTTAGGCTGAAACTTGACTTGTCAGTAAGGACTGTGGGGTCACGTGTTGATCATTTGCTGTCACAGAAATAGGTATGCCAATCAGAGATTCCTTCCTGGTTGGGCCAACTAGAAAACCTGCTCCCTTGTTTTTTTTTTTTGGGTGACTAAGAAATTCATTACCAAGAAGGGAAAAAGAATTACAGTGCCCTCAGAGGGGAGCAACAAAACAAAAAATAAGGAAGGCCCCTAGCCTCAGCTTTGCGGGCCGGGGGAAACAAGGGAGACAGAAGAGAGGCCCCAGGAGTCAACAATAAGCCTGCTCCTTGGGGTGTCCGGACAAAAAGAAGGAGGAGCTGACGATAACTTCGCCGTAATATCAAAAGAAATGGAATCCCAAATCTGCTCCCTTGTTTTATTTTGGGTTAATCATGGGTTGTTGATTTTGATCATATTATAGTTTAAGTTGCTCTTGATTTATTCTCAGATTTCAAATTGCGTATGCACCCTATTTCTGTCACTTATCTTCGGACATTTATTGCAAGGTTATAGCGTAACCCACTTATCTTCGGACCATGCATATTTTGACCTGCCCTTCCCTAAAAATTAGAGGTTTTAGGTGAAACGGTATTGAGCATGGTATCAGAGTAGGGAGGTTGAGTGCTCGACTCCTAGGAACTGCAAAAATTGGGTAAGGGCTGACACTTCTTCTCCCTTAGTGCCGCGCGAAGAATGCCGTGTGAGCTCCACGTGCAAGGACCATGGGCTCTTGGCCTGCACGTGCGGGGGAGTGTTGATTTATACATTGACGCTGCCCTTTCCTAACAGTTCGAGCTTTTAGGTGAAACGGTAGCGAACATGTTTTTCCTTTTGTTTTTTTTGGGGGGGGGGTTTTGTGTTATGGGATACCCATGAGACATTGCTTACGAAACCTCACCTGGCATCAAATACCTGCTGTGTGCCAATTCTCATGGGGCCCAAATTTGGTGGACAGATTAACCCCTAGGTCCTCTGCTCATATGTCAAGTTTTAGCATATTGCAGGTTGTCCAGATGGAAAATATTATTAAAAAAAAATCCAGGACTACGAAGAGGATGCATGGGACTATGACGGGGTGCATGGACATACATTGAGGGGATATGCCATTACATGGGGATGATTAATGATTGATTAAGAAGGTTGAAATTTGATACATGGTGATGTAGGATAAAACCTAGAAAATAAGTTATCCTACAAGGATAACAATGCTAACTTACGGTAGGCACCAATTACACCTAAACGCTATCTAGTTAGGGGAGGCAGTAACATACATGAGGCTCATACATGTGGGGAACAACGATAACAGTGAGCAATGAACAATAGAAGTCATAGGCTTCATGCATTCAACTAAATAATATTCAATTAGATGCTATAGAAGTCTGAAATCAGGCAACACTTAGTGAAATACTAGCATGCAGGAGCTTTCAAGAATCCTAAAATTATAAGACTAAACCAGGGTGAATGTGGATGTTGATAACAAATTCAATGTAAAGTACTATAACAGACAATCAGTAAAGGAATACTTAAGGGAAAGAAGGTAGAAGTAATTAAATACCAACCAGATTTAGGGGCTGCACCTATTGACCAGCTTCCATATATAGGTAGATCTGTCCATTAAAGTTCACTGTACAGCAGAAAAAAAAAAGAACAAGAAGAGCAATACCGTGGGGTGTGGCGAAAAAGAAAACAACTAAATAATAGGGAGGGAACAGATCTCGTGGGGTAATGGAAAAGGGGGGAACAGAGAGAGAAGCAGAGGAGAAGAAAAAGTAGAAGAAGAGGAAGGAGGAGGGAGAACAGAAATCGAGAAAGAGAAGAAAAAAGAAGAGAAATTGAGAGGGCGAGAGACTCACGCTGCAAGAGGGGAGACATTAATTCTGCATTAACTTCTTACACCTTGCCAAAAAGGCATTAAAGATGGAAACAAGGGAAACCGTGGGGCTTGAGGGAGGTTACAAGAAGTAGTTATAACTACTTAAAGAAAGGAAATAACAAAAGAAAAAGGAAAATAGCCAACTCGAGGGGGAAGAGGAAAATGGAGCAGTTACATCGTTAAAACAAGAAAAACAGAAATAGTAATAAACATAAACTGAAATAAAATAAATAGAAATCAGAACCACTACTGCAAGTGGGGTCAACAGGGCTGTGCTCTAGCAATATGGTAACCTTGTAACTCGTCGTCAATCCATATAGAAGCAGTGGATGACTGAGATTTGCGATACCTCCTCTGGTATACTCTGAACCCACGATCAGCTGAAATGATATCCTCATCACATGGTCAATCCAGATCTTGAGCTGTCTAGCCAACGGTTGGATTCACCAACATCATCCTGATCCTGGAAGTATGGGTATATGCTGTCAGGTGTGGTTTCGGAACATAACCAATGTGGGTGATCCATTTGTGACTCTGTTGGCAAGCTCGCATTTTGTGCTTCCATCTCCCACATCTGGATGGAGCATAACCTTTGGAGATGTACTTCCAACTCCTGCTCTTTTGATAAGATTTGGAATGTCATTTTCTTTGATGTTAGCTCCAAGCTTGCCATGCTCCCTCATTTACCTGTAAGGGATTCCCCAAGGAACTGGCTCATTGTTGTGTTCTGGGGTTTGCCCCTCTCCATTTTGCAGCCTCCCCCCCCCTTTCTTTGGCAGGCTTGCTGTTTGCTTTTGCTCTTTTTTCTTTACCCTTGTGTTTGTATATTCTTCCCCTCTTCTTCATAATATTATTTTTCAACAACAACTCAGCCTTATCCCAACTAAATGGGGTTGGCTACATGGATCCTTGTAATATTATTTTTATTCATCCAAAAAAAAAATGTGGGTGATCCATTGTTTTTCCCTTTCGTTTTCTGATACTATTGAATGAGTTGTTGCTTTACTCTGCTGCTCGTGTGGTTGATGCCCTGCAGTCTAGAGGTAGCCTGCCAGAACCCTAGGTAAGTTTTAGCTTATCCAATTTTCCTAGTTTCCTCTCCATTCTTTACTTTCCTTTTAGTATTCAGGCTTGGTACTTGTTGGGGGACTTGTTGCTGTCCTACATCAGTCTGTGGTTTGAAATCCTTAAGTGTACCTTGGAGGACTGAGGTTTGACTTTTTAATTGGATCTCCCCTTTTAAGTTTTACCCCTCCCTCCATTGCTGCTTCTTGGGCTTTGTGTTTGCGTTAAATTTGGTGTTGCATGCCCGTTGTACCATTTGTCTACACCAAATTGTTTCCTGGTGTTGCAACACCATGAGATTCCTTCCTGGTGTTGCATCCCCTTGATTGGCCATATTGAGTGTGTCAGTAAATCTCGTCAGTCAACCTTGCAATCTTTCTTGTCTGATGGCAACTGTTGAACCTTACACCCCCTGATGCAGTTGTACTTAACAGATTGGACCAGCATGAGCGATTTTGAAAACCCAAACCCAGTTAAAACCAGCCAACAAGGGTTGGAAATAGTTTAGTTATTCTTTAAGTCTTTTATTTGTTTGAGTTGGATATGTAGGAATAGGCTACTTAGTTTTATGGTTGGTTTGCAAGTTATTTTTCAATTTTAGAGTCTTATTAAGAGTCCTATAATTGCATGTACCCGACATTGGAAACACAAAATTGAATAGAAAAGTATTGGGTTTTGCTTTGCGTGGGTGTGTGATTTGTGTGATTTCTTTCCCTCCGCTGCAACTCTGAGATCCCATTTCAGACTGCTTCTCTTTTCTAGCCGGCCACCTCCACCAATTTGGTATCAAAGCGGAAGTTCCCTATTTCCCTCCCTATCGATTTCTCTCCTTCCCCTTCTTACTTCCTTTTTCCTGCTCGCTGTTTCCCAGCCGTTTTTTCTTCTCAGCAATGAAACCACCAGCAAAGAGTCACTGGAAACTCTTCCTACATATCACTGATCAACCCCGTCCCTCGCTTCACCCTCCTGCCCCTCCATTTGATTTTGTGTGGAATGAAGAGGTATTGGTGGCACAGTTCAGCAATGATTTGCATCATTAGATCAGTGCTGCACTCGCATTCATTCGACTGCCTACAATGGAGGATGCTGTACAAGTGGTATATAAGGTAGAGGAAAGTCTGCGGTGGCCATACTCTAGGAAGACTTTTACAGATACTTTCTCCAAGGGTGATAGTCTCAGTCAACAACAATCTTCTCCACAGGGAAAGTCGTTCAGCAGGTCACAGGTTAGCGGTTCTTCTATGGCACCTTCGAGGCCAAACCACCCTTATTCTCTGCCTCAGCATGGTTTCAACAGACCTATGAAACCATGGGCTGAGCTACAGTGCTTCTCATGGAGGGGGTATGGACACTTTTCTGCTTAGTGTCCAAATCGTCTGGTTGCTTTCGCTTATTACAAAGATGAATTGAAGGCTACTGATTCGAAAGAGACATAGAGGCACAGCCTAGTACTTCTGGAGTCGGAGCACGATTGTGAACCTAGTGAAGCCAAGGACAATGATAGTGATTGAGAACTGCAACATTGTTTTGTTCTTCCTCCACTTTTGATTACACAAGGTTTCTGACGAGGATGATTGGCGTAGAAATAGTATTTTTCAGACTAGAGTGAGATGCAACAACAGTCTGTGCGCCATGATAATCGACGATGGTAGTTGCACCAATGCCGTCTTTGAAGACGTCGTTCGCAAACTCGGCTTAAAGACAGCCGCATCCTAACCCCTACAAAGTTGCGTGGTTGAACAGCAATAATCTTAAAATCAATGATCGATGTTTGCTCAAGTACTCTATTGGCTGGTTGAGCAACATATTTCAATGTGATGTCCTACCCTTAATGGTATGTCACATCCTCGTGGGGCGTTCGTGGTTGTTTGATAAGAAGGTCAACGTTGTGGTTATGAAAATACTTACTCCTTCCAACATAGTGGACTCGAAATGAAGTTCCTCCCAGCTAAGGATCTTCCGACAATCAAGCTTCAGCAGACAACAAAATCTTTTCTCCTCCAGCATGTTAAGTCAGAAGGTCTCCTCGGTCCTTGCAATGTTTCCATAATTTTTTCTATTATCAAAATCCATTTTTTTGGTGATGAAAATGCTATTAGTGGTTATTTTTTGTTGACTATCTTTTCTTAAAAATGACTGAGAGGACTGATAGAGATTTTTTGTGGATTCTATCTTGTCAAGTCTCGTTTCTTCAATATGAATGAAATGAGACTATTTTTATAGGTTGTTGATGTCTCTTTTTCAGTATGATTGAAAGGAGACTCTTTCACACAAATTGAGATTTGAGAGGTTACTGGTGGATTGATAGAATAATGGTTTAAGTTTTCTATAGCTTATTTCATCTGTGTTCTCTTAAATATGAGTGAGAAAGAAGACTTATTCAACCCCCCCCCCCCCCACTGGGGAAAAAAATGGAGATTGATTGCTTGAAAATTTTATGTAGCTTGGTTCTAGCTGGCATACAATCTGGACCTCTTTGATGCATGTGCTTCCTATATTCAGTAACGTGGCTTCAGTTGTAAGTTTTACTTCTTCTGCTGTATTCCCCATCTTAATGATCAGTTTACTTTGGAGATTATTGTGGATTTTGATTCCTCCAAAGGTGTGGATTTTGATCAAATCAGTATAACTATCCCCCCCCCCCCCTTTTGGTAAGTGCAAGAAACTATTTTTAATTGTAAGAATTACATCATACATTGATTTCTATTTACCTTGTTTGTCAATTTGCACTTGTTCTTCCTAGTTTCAAAATTATATGGTTTTTATTTTCAACCTAGAAGGTGAGAGTATGGTAATGCCTGATTGCAGAAGTATTGAGATGTACAAGGTAATCATTGAATGATGGGTAATGAGAAATATTTCTCTAGAGATGGTACTTAACTCTTCTCTAATACAGTACTCTTTTTAAACATTGTCATGGTCAAAAGTGCCAAGAAGCTGAATTGGGTCAATCTAGGAGGCTGCTCTTACTTCTTTAACCTTCATAATACCAGCTTATAATAAAAACAGTTAACAAATAAGAAAAATAGTTTCCTAGTATAGAAAGGGATAAAAAACATCTTGCATGCTATTGCTAGTGAATGATGCATTGACACAGTAGAAGGAAAGGGGCACTGGTTGGATATGCTCATATGCAGGATGACTTGAAGACAGCATATGACCATGTGGACTGTGGAGTGGCGCTATTTTTTATTTTTGGTGAATAAAATATCATTACCAAAAACCCAAAATAGGGGGAGAGGGCGGGGGGAGAATGCACAGGGAAAGAGAGGGAAAGGGGGGGGGGAACCATACAAGCCTCAAGCCCTAAGAAAGCAAGCTATGAGGACGAAGGAGAGAATCATCTAAACCTCATGATGTGGGTTCATCATAGAAATTGGCTTATTTCTTTAGAAATAAGCCTAGGGTTGGGTTAGATACATATTGGGCCTTTGTTCCCAAGGGTTTTCTATGTATTAGGCCACTTTAATGAGCCTAAACTAGGGGTACATAGGTTGCATACGGGATTAGCCCAATACTTAGTTTATTTTTATGTATTTTTTAATTGAACTGGTTCAAATTGGTTGTATCCAATTGGTTCAATTTAAGTGATCATGTGACTTGGTTAAGTGGTCATGTGATGTAAGTTGGGCTGGATTAGGATTCTATAAGTCCAGCCATGTTTTGAGTCTATTTCTTTTAGTATTTTAGTTTCCTAGTTAGATTAAGTTACCTAATAGGTTAAGGATTGGGTTAGGCCTTTCCTTTTTAGTGTAGGAGTCTGATTTTGAGTCTTTTATATAAGGTTGTAAGGGGGCCAAGTATTGAACACGAATTTGGTTAATAAAAATTAGCTTTATGCTTGCTGCCATTGCTGCTGCTCCTTGTGAGATTACATCCTTGTGGTTCTATCAAGGTGGAAGGGATTGGTGGATCTCCAATCGACTCCTTGCATCGTGAAGATCGGGAGGGCTTCTACTTATCTCCTTGCATCGTGAAGATCGGGAGACCCCATTGTTCATCTTCAAAGCTGTTGCCATTGAAGATCAGTGTTCAAGTAAGTGCTTTGCAGTTTCAGCAATCACCTTCTCCTCCTAATCCTCTACAGCCTACCCTACAGCCCCCCTTTTATTTTTATTTGAATTCCCTAAACCCTAGTTCAGTTACAGCCCTATCCAACCATCTAAACCCTAATTACCCCTCTTCTCTGTAGAACCTAAAACAACCTAAAACCTGTTCAGACCTAACTAGCCATTAAAAACCTAAAAACCTGCACATCATTACTAAATAAAACCCTCGCTTAAAACCCGAAACCCTAAACCTAATTTTGCAGATTTTTCAAACTTAACCAAATCCAATTATTTTTATCCCATAATAACCCCCTAGACCTGCATATTAAAGCCAGACCCATTCCCAAATTCCCATCCTAAACCCTAGAATTAACCTAAATCCTAGTGCTGTCCATTTGAACCAGCAACCCCTATTTGCTATTGATCCTGTTATCTGGCTCCTAGTAGGTCTCCTACCTATCTAGGACTACATTACCCCAGGATACAACAATATGCCTGTTCCGTGGGGTATCAATAAGAGATCTATGGGGAAGCATATGAAGCTTAGAACTAATATCAGAGAAGATGGCTTTCCAAATCATGTCAATAGAACGGGAATTGGAGGTCCATCTTCGGAGATTCCACTCTATCCAAATGTGAGGTATAGCAGCCGCAAACACAAGCTTGCCAGCAGTATTGCAGATCGTACTACCTGAAAAACCCGAACCAACCAAAGCCATTCTCTGGCGAAGGGAAGAGGTCTCATGCTACGGGGCCAAATGGTAAAGCTCTCTTCCAAATAGAGTGGGCTAAGGGGCAGGAGAAAAAAAGGTAGTCGATGTCTTCATTACCATTCCATCAAAGAACACAGGAGGAGGAAACCGGGATGTGGCGGTGGAGGAGAAAAGATTCAGTTGGGAGCCAAAGGTTTAGGGTTCTCCAAACATTAAAGCTATGGCGGGGAGAGTGGTGCTATTTTATTGGAGGGGATGTAAAAAATGTATATATTTTTTGAGAAATGTGGAGACACGAGGAATTTCAATAATACATGTATGTGTCAGCCTTGATTTCTTTACTGATTAAGTAGCGCTGTCTGATGACTTCGATCAATTCCACATTACAAGTGGGATTAGACAAGGAGTTTGCTTGATCAGGCTCTCTGCTGCTCCGTTTAATGCAGTTTAGGGTTCCAGAAAGATTCTAGAAACAAAATTACATATACTAGGATCTATGTAGAATCAATAAGATAGAGCTAATAAGGAAGATGATCAAATCTAGCAGTCTGAAAATGAACCAGAAACAGGGGTTCCACCTAGTGTTGAATCAAGAGCTAATAAAGGTAGTGACTGGAATGAAGTCGTAACAAAGTAGCTGTACTGGAAGGTGCAGCTGGATCACCTCCTTTTCAGGGAGAGCTAATGCTTGTTGGGTATTTAGGTTTGACACTGCTACCAGTAAGCAGTCACAGATCAGGTTCGTGAGGAAGTGAAAGTGCAAGTGGTTACCCTGGGGGGCAATCCTATTCCTTTTCCGTAGCTTTACAATGATAGGGGGAGAAGCAGCAGGCGAGTGTAGGATACGGCGGAACTAATTGAACTACTTGGGCAGCGAGTTCAGGTTGGAATACCAATCCCGTATGCAAAGCTCAATTGCTCCATACCTCTTGAAAAGAAGTTGCATTCTTTACTCAATTCATGGTTAATTGATTTTTTTTTCCGGGGGGGATTTGTATTACATATATAGATACCTTTTGAAATTCGTAAATTGACTTATAAAATGATTCCTAACCAGTCTCACACATTGAATAAAGTAAAAGACTCGAAAACAAACTCTTAAAGCTATTATGTATCATAACCTAAGTCAAAATCTTAACTACTAATCCCGTGTACTAACTTTTCCTCTCCCCCTTTATGGGCTTATCAATAAGGTCCATTGCAAAGAAACCCAATAAAATAAAAGGCCCAACCTATAAAATAAGTACCCAAAGCTTATTTTCAGCCTATTGGACTGCCAATCCCCTTTTGGGCCTCCTATGCTTGCATCTAGGCCTCCTTACAGGATCGAGGTATAATTTAACTGCATCACTGTTCTTTATTTTTGGATGGGAAGGCTTTTAGCTGGATGGTATTAGGAGCAAATAAGCGGGAAAGGGTTCCAAAGTGCTATAGGAGCCTTGTAATCTCTCTTTTGTAATACACCAATCTAATATTGGTGTTTTTGGCTGTATTTGATGCACTACTCCAGTTATGGATTATTATGGGACTACTTGGAGGAATCTTTTGATTGTTTCGAGTTAATGGAAAGCGCTTCAGTTGGGGCTGGTGAGGTAGAGTAAGTTTTTTTGATGATTGCAGAACTACTTGGAAGGTCATTTTGGAAGCTTTTATTCACTTATTTGGGCTTTGAGAGAAAATTCTTCTTTGTAGAAAGAATCCTCCTTGTTGAGAGTACTACCTTGGTAAGTATTCTGCCTAACGTTTTACCTTACTCCAATATCTCTGGTTAAGAGATCAGAAAATAATGCAAGAGGGTTTGGGTTTCTTATGGAAATGGATGAAGCGCGTAGAAGGGGGAAAATATTGGTTAAGTTTAGACTGGTTTACAGAACTTTTTTTTGGGGGGAGGGTGATAGGAGGGTTTTAAATGAATTTTGAAAATGAAGTAATTGCTTCTCGAAACTTGGTTTTAGGGACAAGTGATGCTTGATTAGCACTGAACACTTTGTTGGAAGGTGATTGCAGCTGATTTTGAGATGTGCAACTGAAATCAGGATTAATTAAAGGGCTTGGACCACATTTGGTAAGAGTATCGACAGGTGTTAAGAAGCTGCATGTGGAATGCATAGAGATATCAGCTACAAGGTTGGAAATTTAGAGAGAATAAACTTTTCAAAGGATAATGGTTGGAAGTTTGAAATATTATATGATATTTACTCCTAGCTGTAGAATATAGTTCCATATAACAATGAGATAACAAGCAAATGCTAGTCCAAAACAAAGAGGTGATTTGGTTACCATTTCTTTAATTTTATCTCCGATAAACAAGATAAAATTTATTTCAAAGAGCCTTACTCCAAAAGTGTGGTTTAAGATATGTGAGTGTTAAACTATTGCTACCCATATTTGTTGTAGTCAAATCAGTCGTCCTCCACATGGGTAGGGCATGTGGAGATCATCTTTTCAATTTTATTGATTAAATAAATTTATCACAAGATTTGTTGAGTTTTTGGAGATGAAACCAAAGAGATATTGTCTTCAATATTTTATATTATCTAGCACACATCTTCCCCCCAACCCCCACAGCGGAAAAAGTCTAATCGATACAAACTTACTAAGTATGAAATAAAATGAAAGCATTTGATGATTCACATGTATTAACCGATTGGCATTTAGCATATAGTTGGTGATCAGAGTGCGGAGACTTTAGTAAGGTGGTTGTTTTGTTCTATACAGGTCATTGTAGTGCACTTCAGCAGGGTAGACCTATCAGGCCTTTCTTCTTGCGATCCCGACCTTGTATCTATACCATTATAGTATTTTTTTTTTTGGATGAATAAAAATTTAATTACGAAGAAAAGAGGAGGAATATACAAGCCCGGAGGCCAACAAAGCCTAAGCTAGCCAGAGACTAGGTAGGGCACAAAATGGTGAGAGGGAGACCCCAGGAAACAACAATAAGCCTGTTCCTTGGGGTATCTCTAACACTACTCGGGGAAAGGGATAAAGGTTTAGATGAAACATCAAAGAAGATGGCCTTCCAAATCTTGTCAAAAGAGCGGGAGTTGGACGTCCATCTTCTGAGGTTACGCTCCATCCAAATGTGAGATATAGTAGCACAAAAGGCAAGCTTTCCAACCGTGTCACAAATCGATTTGCCTCCAAAAGTCATATGAATCCAAACCCATTCACGAGAGAGGGGAAGAGGCCTTCTACGAGCAGGCCAGCAATGGTGAAGAACTCGGTTCCAAATGGAGGCAGCAAAAGGGCAAGTGAAGAAAAGATGATCTATGTCTTCATGCCCATTCCAACAGAGGCAGCATCTAGGAGAGACTTACAAGTGGCGGTGGGAGAGGAATGCTTGAGTTGAGAGGCAATTTGCTAGGGCACGCCAAGCAGTAAAGCTCTGTCTTGGAATGTGACCTTTGAACCAAACCACTTTTTGCCAAGGACAGGGGGTCCCTCTGTGTCTGACCATGTCCCAAGTGGATTGGGAGCTGAATGTGCCTGTGGTGGAGGGGAGCCATAAGATGGTGTCTCCTTTGCCTCTGTGTCCAGGTGGGATAGGGGGAAGGGAGCTCCAGAGATCCGCTAGAGGGGGGAGAGGAGGGGGGGGGACCATAAGCCGTTGGTAATGATAGAAGCCACAGGGGTAAATCTGTCCAAGCCGGAATCATAGATGGCACGGTGGCTGACTAAAGAGGCTAAGACACCTGAAGGGTGCCAATTGTCAAGCCAAAGATAGGTTTGCGTCCCATCGTCAATTCTACAAGAAATAGCACCCCTGACTATGTGCCTCACTTGAAGAATTCTGCGCCATATCCAAGAAGAATTAGGGCTGGAGCTGACCATCCAAATAGAGTCTCTACGAAGAGGCCCCGCATACACCTAGGAAGTCCAAATGCTGGATTTGTTGGTGATGAGCTTCCATAGTAGCTTCATAGAACCAGCAAGGTTGACATCTTTAATCCTTCTGAGACCAAGACCTCCTTCAAATTTGGGGAGGCAAATAGAAGCCCAGCTCTTGGGGTGGAGGAACCTGGCAGAGTCCACATCTTTCCAAAGGAAAGCACATATAATGGACTCGGCAGCCTTGATGGTAGCCTTAGGGAGGCCAAAAACACCGCTCCAATAAATGTAACAAGACTGGAGAACCGATCTGATAAGCTCAAGGCGACCTGCATAGGATAAAAGTTTGGCTTTCCAGAGCTGAAGTTTCTTGCGAAGAAGGTCAAGGATAGGGTTACAATGATGGGCTGAGAGTCTGGTTGGTATAAGGGGCAGGCCAAGGTAGCGGACAGGTAAGGTGGAAATGGGAAAGCCAGTGATGGTGGAGAGGACCGCTTTGGTAGAGTCAGGAACCCCGACAATGAAGATTTGGGATTTGAGGAGGTTAATGAGAAGACCTGAGAGACCCTGAAAAAGGTGGAGGGAGGACATGATGTTTTCAATGGAGGATGGATCGGCCTTGGAGAAGATCATTAGGTCATCGGCAAAAGAAAGATGGGTCAGGTTGGTGGGCTTGCACTTAAGGATGGGGGTGATGAGGTGGAGGTCGATTTTGGACTAGAGACTGTGGGAGAGGACCTCAAGGGAGAGACAAAAGAGGAGGGGGGGAAAGGGGGCATCCCTGGCGGATGCCAGCAGAGGAGGGGAAGTAACCCGCGGGGCTGCCGTTGAGGAGAACGGAGAAGTGAGGGGAAGAGATGCAGAATTGGATCCAGTTGACAAAGGTTGGGGGGAAGGACATCTTAAGAAGGACTTGGGTGATGAAGTCCCAACGAATGGAGTCGAAGGCCTTGTGGATATCAATTTTCAACAGGGCTGAAGGGGGAGTGGATTTCTGGTGAAAGCCTCGAACAATTTCCTGACAGAGGATGATGTTGTCCGAAATACTTCTCCCAGAGATGAAGGCGGGCTGCTTGGGGCTGACAAGGGAATCAATGACAAGCTGAAGCCGATTGGCTAGGATTTTGGCAATGAACTTATAAAGAAGGTTGCAAAGGGAAATGGGTTTAAAGTCCGCCATGGAGGAGGCACCAGAGGATTTGGGGATGAGGCAGAGGAAGGTGTGGTTGATGTTAAGGATTTGATGGGGGTTAAAGAAGAAGCTCTTAATGGCACATATGAGATCGGATCCAACGATGTCCCAACAGGAGGAGAAGAAACCCATACTGAACCCATCAGGGCCAGGAGCTTTGTTGGCCTTATGGGAGTAGACAGTAGAAACAATTTCAGCATCAGAGGGGATGGAGCAAAGGGAGTTGAAGAGGTTGGAAGGAACGAATTTATTGATGAGGCCTTCAGGGATGATGGGATGAGAGGAGGGGGGAGGGCAAAAGATATTGGTGAAGTAGGACACGGCTTCAGATTTGATGGCATCAACAGAGGATTGAACCGATCCATCGGAGGAGGTGAGAGAGAGAATGGAGTTGGAGTTGGTTCTGGCTTTGAGGGAACGGTGAAAGAAAGTAGAGTTAGAATCACCAAGTTCAAGCCATTTGATTCGGGATTTTTGTTTCAAGAAGCTCTCCTCCAGAGAGAGAGAGGAGGCGAGCTCAGAGGCGGCAAGGGATTCCTCCTCCGCGAGAGAGGGATTAAATGGGTCAGCCTGGAGATGGAGCTGGATGGAGGAAAGGGTGACACGACAGGAGGAGACACGGGAAGAGATATTTCCAAAGGTGGAAGAGTTCCAAGATTTGAGAGCAGATTTGACATTTTTGAGCATTTTAGAGAAGGCAAGGAGAGGGGAGGAGAAGGACTGAACAGGGATATTCCAAGAAGACTGGACCAGAGGAAGGAAATCAAATGGGAGGACCATATATAAAAAAATTTAAAGGGCTTGGGACCAAAGGAGGGATAGGGAAGGACAAAGAGGGACATGGGGGAGTGGTCAGAGAGGCCTGGGAGATCAAAAACAGTGTAAGAAGAAGGAAGGGATGAGAGCCAGGGATCATTGACGAGAACCCGGTCAAGTTTGCAAGCAACTCTATCAACGCCAGAGCGCTTATTGTGCCAAGAAAACTCAGCACCCGACCAGCAGAGGTCGTTTAGACCAACATCCTCAAGACAAGAATTGAAGGCATCAACTGCATGGTGATCAATGGGGGAACCACCTAGCTTTTCCTGGCTATAACGGACGACATTGAAGTCGCCGCCCATGCCCCAGGGGACGGAACCAACGGACTGGGAGATAATATGGATGTCGTCCCAGAGTGGGAGCCGATCCGGAGGCCGATTGAAAGCATACACCATGGTGAAAAAGAAGAGATGGTTGTGAAGGTGATCAGAGATGCTGAGATGGAGATATTGGGGGGAGGCAGACGAAACCAACAGGTGGAATTTGAAGGGATCCCAAAGAACCCAGATACGGCCATTTGGAGAGTGGGAGTAGTTGGAGATGAGGGACCAGGAGGGGGCTATAGAATGAGCGATGCGAGAGGAGTTGGACTCAAGAACCTTCGTTTCAAGGAGGCAACAGAGGGAGGATTTAGAGGATTTGATGCGGGCACGAATTTCAGCTTGCTTAGCCGGGGCATTAAGGCCATGGACATTCCAGATGGTTCAGGGGATCATGAGCAAGGGGGGGGGAAGGGGCAACCATCCAGCTGTGGAACTGACCCGGGAACCCGGGGGGACACTGCGGGGTCTCAAGCGGTACTCACGCAAGGGGGGGAAGCAGACCAAGGGAGAAGATGCTGGGGAAAGGAGCAAAGAGGATAGCATACCAAGGGAAGAGGAGGGTCCAACCACAGGGATAGGTTCAGGTCTAAGATGGTTCGGTTCAGGTTCAGATCTAAGTTGGTTCGGTTCAGGTGTAGCTCTTAAGAGGTTCAGGCCAGGGTGGTTACGTAAGGTGGAAAGGGATAAAATGGTTGGGTAAATGGGCTGGGTTAAGAGGGCGGGTTGATGGGTCGGGTCAAAGGCTGGGGTGTTGTCTTTAGTAGGGACGAAGGGGGGAATATGGAGATTGAGAGGGACAAAAGGGATGTTGTCACGTGGGGGGAGGGTTTGGTGAAAAGGTGATCTTGGGAGGGGGAGGGTGAGGGTGGTTTGGTGTAAAAAGGTGAAAGCTTGTGAGTGGCAGGAGAAAAGGGGTTATTTGGTTTGCCAAAGTTGGGAGGAAAGCTGGACGAAGGCGAAAGAGGGGGAGCAGGGGTGGCCTGCAAATTGGTCTCGCAGAGCTCAGGAGGAGCAGTCGAGGCTGCAACGACACCATCAGTGTTGAGATCCAGGGACAGGAGGACGGCAAACTTGTTGTGGTCAACCCCTGTTGAATCGCGAGGTTGGTGGGCATCAGGAACTTCGCCAACGTTGGGAACCTCGTCAGGTTCAGGGCTTCTTCTCCGGCGACGGTTCCTGGTCTTTTTCCGGCCCCGAGAAGGCTGTAGTGGTCTTACAGACAACTGGGAAGGCTTCGCCAAAGCTTTGAGCGAGGCCAGGGGCAAGGCGACAACTTCGTCATCATTCGAGGTAGCACATGAGGCATCAGCATCTTCGACCAAACAATCCTTTGTCTCCGCCATAGGAAGCGAGGCTGCTGGAATGGCACAAGAGTTGGAGTCGAGAGAGCTGCGTCGATGATCCACTAAGTCTGCCAAAAGGGCCGCAGCGCATGACGAGGGAGATGTAGCAGGGGTGCAAGTGGCCTGGCACTGCTTCGATGGGTGTCCGAAGGATTTGCATATTGGGTTGTACTGGGGTAGCCATTCATAAGAGCCTCGTTGGGTGAAGGTGTGGCCATCTTCTTCCTGGATGGTGACAAACTCCGGTGGAGGCACCTCTGCAGAGACTTCAACACATATTCGCGCAAAGGAGAGCCGATCCATTTTCTTAGTTCTTTCATCGGAGAAGAGAGGGTTGCCGATAGTCGAACCCACTATACTGAGGCCTAAGGCACACCAGTAGTGGAGAAGGAGGCTAGGCAAGTTGACCCAAATGGGAATGGACTTGAGATCGATTCGACTGAGGGAGGAGCGATGGTTCCATTGCCGGAGGAAGATCGGCTTCTTGCCTATCAACCAAGGACCACCCTCCAAGGCACGAGATCTATCGGCATCGTCAGAGAACCTGAAGATGAAGATGCCATTGGTGAGGAGATAAGTGAAAACAGCTCCAGCTGCGCGCCACTGTTTGAGCAGAGAAGCTTTAACAACATGAAAAGGAGTTCGAGCGCCAAGGAAGTGCCCCACGAGACAGCTCTGCCATTTGGTGATTTCAGCATCAAGCAAGCCCTTGGGACAGTAACCAACCCTGGTGTCATCGATGGTGGAGGGAGGGACAAAATGCAAGGAGTGTCTGTCGATGGGGTTGGAGGTGTTGCTGGATAGAAGAGAACTCCAGGTAGGGGATATGGTTACAGGGTTAGAGGTGTTTGCTGTGGGTGAAGCAGAGGTGGGAGCGTCAGGGGTGGGTGAAATTCTGGGAGGAGGAGAGTTGGGGAGAGCATTCGAAGAAGCAGGGTGGGGGGAAGCAGGGCAAGCGGGGTGAGGGGAGGCAGCAGGCAGAGCTACCTGAGGGGGAGGAGGCATCGCCGGAGATCCTTCAGTCCATCACCTTCTACTAGTGCTTTTTTGATTATAGTATTTACTTCAGTGATATTTTGTTTTTTCAAAATGGTTCTCCACTCTTTAGTGTAAGGTTATATTTTGGTAGAGAGGAACTTCGTATTTATTGATTTCAGTTGAATTAGAATTTTACAATGAAAAACAATCTTAGTATTCATCAATTAAAGCTAAATGTAGCCCATTGAAACAGCTAAAATAAGGCAACTGTACAATTCAACATTTTGGGACAGCCTTCTAATTAGTTGTGTGATTAACTTTTTTATTTTTCTTATTAATTATGTTGTTTATTACCTGAATGTTAAAGAATAGAGGAGTACAACCTCACAAGAGCATATGGTGAACAAAGTTATCCGCAAGCAGAAATCTCGAGCATTACATGTGAGGGAATCAATGTTTGTTTCCGCTTAGACTAAAAGCTTAAACTCCTAAGTAAGGGCAACATAAATGTATACATCAACAATCAAGGCAGCATAACTCCTTATTTTGCTAAATCATCTGATCATGTGCCATCTCTTTATCACTCTCAGCTTCCGTTGGAACAAGCAGTTCAACCGGGAAGTTGGGAATCTAATGTCCATGGTTCAGCTGATGAACCCTCATCCAGCCAATGATTGGCTGAATCACCCTGTAATATAAATCTGTCATCCCATGCTATCAACATACAGAAATTTATTATCTTATTGATATAAACACCACTTTTATGGTTTTTAAGGTCTTTAGTCATTGAGATACATTTATACATGAAGAGTCCTTTGTTCCATTTTCTGTGGACATTGTGTGCATGACATCATATTAAAAGTAGAATCTTGGGATTTCTTATTCATGAGTTCTTTTTCCTCTTAACATATCCTAGACAATTCCAGGCTTTACCAAATCAACTCAAAAAACTTTGGACTTTGTCCCTGAATTTCCTACCTCTTGAAATATTTTGCAAATTAGTGCTGTCTGCAGCGGATATGACTTATTTCAGTAGTTCTTTCCTGCTAGAAAAAAGCAGAGCTTAAATTATTGTAATTTAGAAAGGAGAGAGAGCAAAGAGGACGACTATTCTAAAATTTTTTAATTTGTTTTTCGGGGCATGATTCTTAATTTCCCTTAATGGGAAACCTTTCCCACACATCCGCTGTAACTGCTACATGACGGCTAGGTTAGTGCCCAAATATCGTGGACATGTTATCTACGTCATTATCTAGTTATATTTTAAGTTCTAAACCAAAACGGCTTCTATTATAATCCTTTTAAAATTTCCTTTTGTGACTCTGAATAACAAGGAACATTTAAGAAAGAGTAGAAAACCCCATACATTGTGGGCATATGGTTGAGATGGGCCTCCAAATTTGACATCTGGCTATCCTGGGAATTATTCATCTGTCCAACAGTTAGAATGCCGAATACTCTTGTCCACTTAAGGGGAAAAAAATGATGGTGTGTAGAAAAGTGGTCCCACAATGGGCTTGTAGGAATAGTTGTCATGGCTAAGGTTCAAGGTTTCGGTTTTGATCCTGGTTTCGACCAGGCTCAAAACCACGAATATTTGGTCAAAACCTGGAAGGTTTCGGTTGCTGGTTTCGATTGATGATTTCAGGCCCAAATAACCAAATTAGTTCCCGAAACTTATAGGCAACCCTATATTAGGCCCTTTAAACATAGTGGAACCCTTAGATTGTAATAAAACATACCCAAAATGGTAGTTTGGCTTTGGACCCTAAGTTGGTACGATGCTGTATACACAAAATTTAGTACTACAACACACATAATTCAAACAAATTTACTAAAATAACTAAAATATGCTTTAGTAATGAATAAACATAGAATTAGAAACCATTTCGTAATTATCAAATGTTATGCATGGTTCATTACAAAGGAATGGGAGTGATTTGGCCAAAAATCGCAAAAACTGAGATTTTCTAGGAAGTTTCTCTCTTTGGAGTCGAAACTAGTGAAACGAGATTGAAACACGAAACATGGTCGACAGTTTGATTGAAATCAGGCCTTTTATACAAAGGGTTTGACCGAAATGATACTGAAATTATGGTTGAAATTTCCCTGAAATTGTGCAATTTCAATTGAAACATGGTAAGACCCAGGTATCGCACCTGGTTTCGTTTAACCAAAATATTTTGTGAAATTTCAAACATGGGTCATGGGGCTAAGGTGCCATGGTGGTTGCCAGTGCCTTGGCGTGCAGCTGACTCTTAGGTGAGAGCAGTAGCCCAACATTTACATGATAGTTAAGAAAAATATGTTCCATCCTCTGTGTGGATTCTATTTTCATGTATGCTTTATTTTTTCTGTCTACTTTCCTCTTCTTTTCTTGTCTTCTTCTTCCCCATTTGCCCCCTCCCCTCAGTCTTTACCTCCCTTGTTTCCCCCATTTTTTGGACTAAAGCTGATCTTGGTGCGTAGACAGATAAAGCGTCAGTGGCCTTGGAATTTCTGTGCACCTGTCACCTGGACGGAACCCTTTTCTTTTCCTTTTTATAATTTTACAGTTTTTTCTTTATTGTTTTTCTAATGTTTTATCTTGCATTCCTGCATTCTCACTGTACCTTGTCACTTTTAATGCTGTATCTTATGTTTCTTCTGTGTATTTGATGTTCTAATGTGGCACATCATGTTACTGTTGTACAGGCAGATGCTGCTTTGGTGCTCCTTGGGAACATGATTTCGAATGTATATTGATAAATAATCCTTCCATATATTCCTTGTGATGTCTTTTCTTGTCGTACTAAGTCTAGATTTTTTCTACATTAATATTTAGCCCCATTTTTTGATAATAAATAATTTTTTTATGTGTCATCTGTCAGGAACTAGTGAATACAGTTATTGTACCTCAAGATGTATGGGATCTCCGTCTATTTAAACATATGCCATCGGTGTGAGTGCTCTTCTTTCTGTGAATCCATCACTATGAGTTTGTTGCTTTGTTAACTGTTCTTCTGATAATTGACCTGATGCTTATTGTTCTACACAGGTTTAACATTATCAGTAAGTTCTTAGGCCTAGATTTTGCTTCTCATTCACACATTTTCCTACGTGGTTATTGAGTTCTTATTGTTGCAAAACCAAAACACAAGAATACCGCTGATGCAGAGTGATGCAGGACAGGTTGGTAAAAAACCTGTCTGCCTGTGTGTTTTGGGCCCACAAATAGTACTGCAAAGTGCAAACAATACCACTGTGAATAGTAACTTGGAACAGACTAATTATTAATCATAATTTTGTGACAATTCCAATAGGATTCCAAATCTAGCAAATATCACCAATAACTTAATATCTTCCTCCTAAAAGTCTAAAACCATTCAACTGTCACTAGGAAAGGCCACCAAAATATTTATTAAGATTAAAAAAAGATCTCTCTGGTGGTACTGCAGCATACAGCTATGAAAAATCGATTTTTAACTTCAAATAGCACATGCTGGGGATGGTTTTGAAAAAGCCTCTCTATCCGGAAGTGGGGAATCCCGTGCTTGCATATCCTGGTTTTGAGACGGATCATCGCCGATAAAGGTTGAATCTAATAAAGCCTACCAGGTCATTCAATCTCTCTCACTCGTAGGGTTCAGCTCCCTACTGGAGGGAGAGGGGCAAGGCATTAGGGATAGCTGCTTCCGTCTCCAGTAATGGATGGAGTTGGTGGTAGTGAAATATTTCGGAGTAGCCGTAATGGAAGAACTTATGGCTTGGTTTTCGTTTTTTGGCCCTCTTCCCCGCCCTACGAACCAAACATCTCCGAGCATCTGGTTTCAAAGAGATTGGTTAGCTGCCTTTTGTTCATTCTTACCCCGGTAGTGAAAATCTTCCTAAACCAGAGTACTAGTGCTGCTTTTAGGAGGGGACACTATAGCATAGTTGTTAAGGGCCTTAAGGCGATTAGGCGACACAAGGCAATGGAGGGGCGTCCTAGGCTTGTAGTGTGGAAGATGGTTCCAGTATATGTAAAACTAGGGATGTAAATGGATATTCGAAAATCCGTATTCAATCCGCATTCGTATCCGTTTAGGAGAATCCGAATCCGTCCGAAACTAATCGGTTACGAATATGATAATCCCCTTATCTGACCGATTATTATCCGATTCGTTTAGCAATCCAACGGTAATAAAATATCTGAAATATATCTCTGTGTTCGTCTATCCTTTTAAGTTACCTTATTGGATTTTGTTATCTTATTTTTATAATATCTATTAAAATAAATACAAGATAAAATCAAAAGTAAAAAACGTAAGAAAATCAAGGATTAAGAAGAGTAGAAGAAGAATCAGCAATGAACATGAGTGCAATCAGAATGGATGAATGAGGTAACCAGTGAGCTTTAAGTTGATGTCCTCTCCGCTTGTACCTCCCCTGCCGGCCTTCCGGCAGGCCTGACCCTCTCCTCTTGTCCTTGAACTTTCACTTCCGGCAGGCCTGACCCTCCCTCACCTGCATTATGACCTTATGTCCCTGCCCCCCCGCCTCCATTTCCCCGCACCCACTTGCTCCTATTCAAGTTTCACGGAGCTCTCTCGTCGCTGGCAGTTCCTCCTCTCGCTCCGATGGATTACCGCTTCACTTTGTCCCTCTTGTATCTGTTGGCTCTACGAAAGTTGTTATGTGCTCTCCTGATCTTCTGGAATCCGAAGCAAAATTGTGGGAAGATTGCCTTGTTGGTAATTTCCTGGGTCGACGTCCTCCTTTTCATGTGGTCAAGCTCGCTCTCTCTCTCGAAACAATGGCGCCCTCAGGGATCTCTTGACACTTACCTGCTTGACAATGACTTTTTCATTTTCAAATTCTCCTTATCGCTTGACAAGCTGCGTGCTCTTGAAGGAGGACCTTGGCAAGTTGGGAAAATGCCAATTTTCTTGCACCAATGGAGCCGTCAGCTTCAACTCCGGCGTGTTGACCTATCCTCTATTCCACTGTGGGTATCTCTTCCGGGGTTACCTTTGCACTACTGGTGCTCGGATGGTCTTAGTTCTATTGGCTCTGTGCTGGGCAAGCCTCTTTTCTCTGATTTGAGAACTAGGCATAAGGACCGTCTTGCTTATGCGCGCATCTGTGTCGAAGTCTCGGCGGAAGACTCCCTACCCTCCTTTATCGCTTTCAACGAAGGAGATGAGTTTTCTTTTGAGCAAGAGGTGCACTACGACTGGAAGCCCCCTCAGTGCCTGGTTTGCAAAGTCTTTGGGCACGACTCCCTCCTCTACTCTCTTTCGGAAAAGCCCTGTGATGCTGTGGGCTTGACCCCTCGTGATGCTCTTGCTCCCTCAGCTGGAGAAGCTCCCATCGGCAATGGTGGAGCTATTCCCGTTGGACTTGACCCCAACCCCTCTGATGGAACCCCGGCTGATGCCCATTGTGCTGCTATTGCTCGGTCTCCCTCTCGTGGTAGATCTCGCTTCCGATACCGGAATCAGTGTTGGAAGAAGAAGACTTGGCCGGAAAGTTCAAATGTCCAGTCGCAATCGAAGGAGCAGCGCTGGTCTGACGCTCAGAATCGATTCAGCCTTCCCTCTTCTGCTGAGGACGTTGAGTGTACGGAGCCTCTCTCTTGCCCCGAAAAGCCCCAGTTTGTAGTCTTACCTCGGAGCAGATCTTGTATGGCAGAAGGCTGCTCTTTTGACCTTTCCACTCTTAGCTTTGGAGCTGTTGCTCCTTCCCCCAACGCTTCGAGTGTAGCGAATGCTCTGAGATCCTCTGCTGATCCTTTGATCTCTTCCGTCTGCGCTTTTGTGCCTTCGTCAGCTAGAAAGGCCTGTGCTGTTGAGACTTTGTCTACAAGAGAAGATCCCCCCCTTCTGGCTTCGACGACCTTTTTGAACCCTCTCGTTGGGTCTACTACTAGTCTTGACTTGGTGGGCCCCCACCCTCATGTGCTCTGTTCAACGGGTTATGCCTCTGGCTTCTCTCCACTGCTACCTTCCGGGTCGGGTCAAGCTTTTTCTCCCTCTTCCCAAATTTTACCCAGTTCCTCTATTGGGTCGGGCACTCTCTCTTTGTCTGGATCCTATCCAACCCAGGCTGTTTAATCGTCTTCTCCACCCGACAGACCGCCATCCTCCGCCCACCTTTCTCCCTGTGAGCCTCTCCACCCCCTCCTCCTGCAGCTGCTACCTCCCTTCGTAGCTTGTACCAGCACTGTCACCACAGCGAAACCAGGTCTCGGGCTGTTCTGACCAGGCCCCTTGAGTCATCGCTGCCCCTCCTCCCCCTTCCTCTATGATCCGTGGCATCATTTAGAACACCAAAGGGCTCAATTCTCCCTCTGGCAATCCGTTGTGCACTCTTGTATTCATTCCTCTCATTCTTGTTTTTGCTGCCTTCTTGAAACCCATATCAAAGAGCCTAATTAGTCCAAAATTCTCAGCTCTATTGCCCCGGGCTGGTCGCTTCTTTCAAACTACTCTCATCACACCAATGGCCGTATTTAGATTTTATGGGACCCTCACAGAATCTCCATCTCACTCTCTTCTTCCTCCTCTTAGTTCATGCACACCATGTTCTTTGATTGCCTGGGCCATTTTCCTTTTTTCCTTACTGTGGTGTACGCTCATAACTGCCATGCTGATAGGACTGCTCTCTGGGCTGATCTCAGGTCTATTGCTACCCAGATTGGATCTCAGCCATGGGGGGTGGGAGGGGATTTCAACATTATCAGGTTCAGCCATGAAAAGTAGGGTGGGGACCATATGGATTTGGAGGCTATGAATTCCTTTAATGACTGCATTGAGGATTTGGGGGCAGATGACCTCAGATGGGCTGGCTTTCCCCTCACTTGGAGCAACAAGAGGGCTGGAAGCAATCGAATTGCCTGTAAGCTGGACAGAATGCTTGTCAATGAAGAGTGGCTGGCAGCCTTCCCTTCCTCTCTGGCCTCTTTTGAAAACCCAGACATCTCAGATCATTCCCCCATCTCCTTAGCCATTCAACCTTTCACTTCTTTCGGCCCTAAACCCTTCAAATACTTTGACATGTGGTCCTCTCACCCAACTTTCTTATCTGTTGTGCAAGAAGCCTGGAATAAGCCTATCTTTGCCTTCTCTACCCCTCTCACTGCTTTCTCTAGGAAGCTCAAAAATGTTAAGGCTGCTCTTAAAGATTGGAACATCAAGGTTTTTGGCAACGTTTCTCATCAAGTTCTAGAGTGCAAAGAAAGGCTTGCTGCCATACAGGCTTGTCTTCAGTCTGATCTCCTTAATGTCTCCCTGGCCATTGAAGAGAAAGAAGTCTCCTCTCAGCTCTCCTCCTTGCTTGCTAGGGAAGAAAGTTTTCTTAAGCAAAAATCAAGGATCTCTTGGCTGGACTTGGGAGATTCAAACACGGCCTATTTCCATCGATCGGTGAAAGCTAGACTTAATGCTAACTACATTATTCAGCTCACCCGTCCGGATGGATCCTTAGTCAACTCTGTAAAAGACATCAAAGACTTGGCTGTTCAGCACTTCCAGAGCATCTTCTCCAGTCCTCAGGAGAGTCTTGCTCCCATCCCGGACCATTTACTCAACAAATTTATTGGCCTGGCCTACCTTGATTCTTTGAGTTCTATCCCTAAAGAAGAGGAAATTGTGGAAGCTATTCACTCTCTCAAGGTCAATGGTTCTCCGGGTCCTGATGGCTTTAGCATGGGGTTTTTCTTAGCTGCGTGGGATATCATCAAATCTGACCTTGTTGCTGCCATCGAAAGCTTCTTCCTCAACCCAAGTCAAATTACAGGGATCAACAACACCTTTCTTTGCCTCATCCCCAAAACGGAAGGTGCTATTGCCATGAATGATTTCAGGCCCATTGCTCTTTGCAATCTTCTTTACAAGTTCATTGCAAAGATTCTTGCTCGTTGGCTCAAAGGTGTTGTGGATGTCTTGGTCAGTGACAACCAAACGGCCTTCATCCCTGACAGGAATATTCCGGACAACATCCTTCTGTGTAATGATTTAGTTCGAGGGTTTGATCGGAAAAATCACTCCCCCTCTTTCCTCTTGAAGATTGACATTCACAAGGCCTTTGACTCCCTGAGGTGGGACTTTATTGCTCAGGTGATGACTAAGATGGGGTTCCCTCTGCCTTTTGTAAATTGGATTAGCTCTTGCATTTCTTCCCCTAAGTTCTCGGTTCTGGTCAATGGAAGCCCGGCTGGTTATTTTGGCGCTTCTGTGGGGATTCGCCAAGGCTGCCCTCTATCCCCCTACTTGTTCACCTTGGCATTAGAAGTCCTTTCCAGAGAAATTCAGATTTGCACTGATCAGCAGCTTATTATGCCAATGCCCAAGTGTAAAGCCCTTAAGCGTACTCATTTGGCCTTTGCAGACGATTTGATGATATTCTCAAGGGCCTCAGTTACTTCTCTTGAGTGTAATTTAAGTTGCTTTAAGCATTTCCACGAGCTCTCGGGCCTTCGCATCAACCCTTCAAAGTCTCATATTTTTTGCAGGGGTCTCAGAGATACTCAAAACAGCTCTTCTTGCCAAATCTGGATTCCTTGAGGGCCAGCTTCCAGTCAAGTACTTGGGGATTCCTTTGATCCCGACAAGGCTTACTGCTCACCATTGTACCCCTATGCTTGATCTGATCAGGAAAAGGCTACAACTATGGAAAAGCAAACTTCTCTCCTATGCAGGCAGGTTGATCCTTATTAAATCAGTCTTGGAGTCATCTTATATCTACTGGTCTTGCATTTATGGGCTCCCTTAGGCTACCATCAAGTCCTTGGAAGCTCTCATAGCCTCCTTCCTCCGGAAGGGCAATGATTCCACTAGATTCCTCCATCCCCTAAGCTGGGCCGTTGTGTGTCTCCCTAAGAAGGAAGGTGGTCTGGGCATCCGAAGAATCAAAGAGGTGAACGCTGCGGGTATCATTAAGCTTATTTGGAAGATTGCTTCCAAGAAGAAAAGCATTTGGGTTGATTGGGTTTATTCGGGTCCTCTTCGCCATGACTCTATTTGGACGGCAACCTCTTCCTCCGATGCTTGTTGGGTCTGGTGCAAAATTCTTGCTAGCCGCCACCATGTTCTTCAGGTCATTCGTTCCCAGGTTGGTGATGGACTCTCCACTTACCTTTGGTTGGACAATTGGCACCCTTTGGGGATTCTTCTCCATCAGGTCACCCCCTTTTCCATTTATGCCACGGGTCTCCACAGGCTCTCATTGGTTGCTGATATCCTTGCTCAAGATGGCTGGGCTCCTCCCCCCTCTGGCACTTCTCTTAGCCTTATTTGGAATGAGCTCCCCGCTATTCCAAGAAGGCCTGCTTCCCGAGGTGATTGTGTTCTTTGGTTAACTAACAGCTCCGGCCTCTTCTAATCCAAAGCAGCTTGGAACTTCATTCGTATGAAAGGCCAGCTAGTCCCTTGGCGCAAGCTTCTTTGGTTCAAGCATCACATTCCTCGCCACTGTTTTACAGCTTGGAGAGTCTTCAACGATTGTCTCCCAACCCAGGCTTTTCTACGCAGCCGTCAGATCCAAGTCTCATCTGCTTGCTGCCTCTGTTGGAACAAGGTTGAAGACTTGTGTCATCTCTTCTTTGAATGCCCTACTGCTGTTGCTATCTAGAAAGGCATCCTCCTCAAGTGCTGGCCGGACCGTAGAAGAATTCTCCCCTTCTCTAGAGAGTGGATTTGGATTGATATGACCTTTGCTGGCTCCACTATTTGTGATGCGGTATGGAAGTTGGCCTTCTGTGCCACTCTCAACCATATTTGGATGGAGCGTAATATCAGGAAATGGACCTCCAACTCTCGTTCTTACCAAAAGATTTGGGATTCCATTTCCTTTGAGATTAAAGCAAAGTTATCTCTTGTCCCCCCCCTCTAGTTGTTTAGACTCCCCAAGGAACAGGCCCGTTGTTGACTCCTGGGGTCTCTCTAATGTTTCTCTTGTTTCTTCGGCCTCTCCTAGCTAAGGCTTTGGCTGGTTGTGTTTTTCTTTCCCCTAGGGGCCCTCTGTAATTCTTTTTTCTTCTCTTTGGTAATGAATTTATTTATTCACCCAAAAAAAGAAGAGTAGAAGAAAGGGTAGTTGCTGAACTCTCAAGTCTCAACCCTAACCCTCATCATAAAAACGGTAAAGATGTCAACGGATAGTTGAAAATTCGTATTCAATCCGTGTTCATATCTATTTTTGGAGAATCTGTATTAAAAAAATCACTATTCGGAAATTATCCGAATCCGTCCGAAAATTGATAGGATATTATTCGAATTTGTCCGAATGTAATCGGATATGAATATGATAATGCCACTATCTGACCAAATTCAATCCATTTACATCCCTACGTAAAACCAACAGAATTCAATGCCAATGCTGAAATACTGTTGTATAATGTATAGAACACGATAGCAGCAAAGCAAAATCTTATTTCAGCAGAGAAGCATTTAATGGGCATGAACTTCAATGATTTTGAAACTAACAACAGTGTCTTCTTCTCCCTTTGTCAACCTCAAATCATCCTCATCCCAACTAAATGGGGGCGACATGGATCCTCTTTCTCCATTCAGCTCTATTCAAAGCCATACTTTTTACTAGTCCTAAGCTATGCATGTCTTTCCTCACCTCTTCTCCTAGGGTCATTTTAGGCTTACCCCTGGCTCTTTTAGCTCCTTCAATCTGAATCAAATCACCCATCAGTGCTAGAGCATCCACAGGCCTTCGTTGCACATGCCCATATGGAAAACAATAAATCAGCAACAAGTTCACTTGTTCTTCCTACGGTTGGTCTTCAGATCTGCATCATCTGCTAAGAGGTCTGATTGGTCTGAAGTCTTTCAGTTGTCAATAAAATCCGATCTGTAAATCTCTTCCATCATATTCAGCACTTCTCCTACAATTCCCAACATGCTTTGAAAAGTAGGATCAGGGTTTTAAGTATTAAAAGGTATTGTATTGTATCGGTGGGTACAGATACAGTACTTACCAATCGGTATGATATGGTCCGATAATGGTAAGATACACTTGATATGCCTTCTTTAAACCTGCAAACCAGAAATCATGAGTGAGATACAAAACTGATAGCAACCGAAGGCCTTGCAAACTTGTTTTTCTATTCGATATGAGTTGGAGAAAATGATCCAACTTAAAAAACGACCCTAATCTTCACCATTTCAACAAGTTTTGAGGACCCGCAATGCTCAAATCACCGATCGAAACAGATTTGGGTGAAAAAATGGTAAAGTTGCAGATCTCTTTATTTTTTTGGTGTTCAAGTCTCTTTTATTCTTAATTTTTTTTTGTTATGCATCACTAGATTAGGTAAAAACGACTCAAAACCTTGCATCAAGCTGATATATATTTACATGTTACATAATAAGGTGTTTTATGCTTCAAAACTGTATATATATATGTATCATAAGCACATCCATGCTTCTCTTGACCATTTCCATGCGTATCTTGCATCTCTCTGCTATGATACTATAATGACCCCAAACTCAGTCAGTTATAAGGTACTGCCGTCACGGGCATTGGTCAGAAACTACCATTCACATTTGTATAATAACCCAACTCCCATACATCACAAACATACACAACGGAAGACTTAACAACAATTGGAGCTGGATTTAAGGTTTACACATTGTATATACATGTACTAGTGGCAAATGCTAAAGTTCAACATGTTTATCAAAAGTTATATTACATCAAAAGATTGTATTATCACATTGTTTATCCAAACATCATAAGTTTTCATGACCTGTCTCTAAGGTTAGTGCACTACATGCACTCACAACCTATAGAGTTTGGAGCTGTGCACACCTCTCCTCTGAACTCATCTGAAAAAGAAGATTTATTACATGGATGTACTAACAGCTCAGTGAGGAAAACATAATACAATACAAACAAGTGCTCATGTGCTTCAATAATAGTGTACAAATACAACGCTTTACTGTTATGTCAGGTATTAGCCAATATTGTGAAATACCGATAGTGCACTGTATAGAAGAGGTTAACCTGGTCTCATGTCAAAAAATCAAATCTTTACCCCAATACTGTAACCCAAGAGAGGAATGACACGACTCGTACTCGTAATCTCGTATCACATACAAAATTTTACTGAGTCCTTAGCTTGCTCTCGTATCGTATATATGATTTTATTGAGTTCTTAGCTCGTAAGAAACCTCATCAGTACATAACCCCCTACTAGAAATGGATGGAATTCATAGGGTCATGTTCTCATAGTACTACTATTATCAATCTCATTCACTTGATTGAGTTGATTCACATATCTCGTACACTTATTCATATAACTTGTACTCTTGTTCACATATCTCATACACATATTTGCATTTCTCATTCACATGTTTACATTTCTTATACACAAACATGTACACAAACATATACTAATACAACTTGTCATATAACACCTTAACATATACTTAAAACATCATATCACTCACCTCATAATCATATCATTTTAATTGTGTCATGTCAAATATTTCAATACACCTCATATAGCAACACATATACAATTCTCTCATTTTCATTAATCATGCATACAAGTCAAACATTCAATAATCCATATCATGCTCATATACTATATTACACATCATAAAACACAAAGCCATGCTCAATACATTTTAATATACATCATATAGAAGTATTAGTACAATTCCCTCACCTTGTTTGTTATAATGATTTGCAAATTCAATCTATTTATAATAGCACTTAAGTCTCTCAAGTCCTAAAATATCAAACCAAAGTATCGTAGGGTTCCCCACCAAGAGACGGCTTAGTACCGGGGGGTTCGGGAGATCGGTGAGGTATTGCAAACTTAGTCCCACATCGGCTAGGGAGGGTGATCTTGAGCTATTGATAGAGAGTAGCCCCTTCTACTTGGTATGACATGTTTTAAGCTGTGAGGCCCATTGGGCCAAAGCGGATAATATCATGCCAATAGGGGCTGGGTCGTTACAGATATGTTACGTCTCTTAAAATTACCGGTCTGATACGATACCCGATACCAATACTTAAATCCTTGTGTAGGAATGTTTGATCCAAGTTTTCTGTTGTGCACCAATGAGTAGTATTTATTAGGAAAGGTAGTTCGGGATGATTTGGATATTTACAACTGTTAAAATGATGTACTCTAGAATACCGTGGGGGTATTCTGGTCCTTTTGGGGGGTATTTTATGTTATTAAGAGTTTAGTTGGCTGTGTGGGTTTAGTCCCACATCGCCTAGCTTATGTAAGTTGTAACTTCCTCTCTATTATAAATAGAGGGGGTCTTTCTCTCATTAAATCAATCAATTCTATTATTTTTCTTCCCTCTCTCTAACCCACGGTTCAACCAACATGGTATCAGAGCTGGTCTGATCTAGGTTAGAGAGAAAAACCCTATTTTCTCCCTTCTTTTCCTCCAATCAATCTCTCCTCTTCTTCTCCCTTTTTTCTCATTTTTTCCTGCTCCTGTTTTTCTCCTTTTTCAGCACAAAAACAGGGGCAGCACTAATGAGGTAAATATCATATCGATGATTTAGTGCTGCCCCCTTTCTCTCCTATCGTTTTTTATTAAAAAACAGTTGGAAGCCTCTTCTGCGATTTTGGGGTTCCTCCTTTGAGACCAGATCTCGATAAACCTGATCCTCTAATAGAGGAACACCCTAAGCAGCCTTTTTCCAGCTCTATGCTACAAATCTCAACTTGTCAGGGTTTTGAAAAACCCTGACTCCAATCGATTTTAGGGTTTCCCTTTTCAGATGCAGCTAATTTTTTGGAGGTGATTCCCTATTACTACAAGCCCTACTCGACCTAAGTTTGGACCCTTTCTGATGGCTGGATTTGTTTCTACAGCAAAAATTCCTTAACCTGCTAATTTGGTTACCTGCCAAAAACCCTGACTTTCAGGTTTCAGTTTTTGCTAATTTTTGGAGGGTTGATTACTCCCACTTCAAGGACCAATCGACCTCAATATTGCACCTATCCAAGTTTTTTGAAGACCCCTACCCCAATCGATCTCTTCTTTTCAGGGTTTTCAAAAACCCTGATAAAAATCGATTTAGGCTAGGGATGTTTGCTGCTGTTCGAGTGCTTTGGAGGTGGTTCTAACATTAAAAGAGAACTCTCCTTCATCAGTTCAAGGTTTGAAGAAGGTCCTTCATGCTGGTGTTGCCCTGCTCTACTTCTGCGATTTTTTGGAGTCTCTTCCCTTTGAAGATCAAGTCTCACTCTTACTGGAGATGGATTGTTCACCTTGGAGGTTCCATTCTAGCAGCCTTGGTCAGCATCTATTACATGTTTACATCAGCAATTACAGCCCCCTTTCCCTAAATCGATCTCATTTCAGGGTTTTCTAAAACCTTGACAACAATCGATTTTAGGGTTAGGGTTTTTCCTATCAAGCTCATATTTTGAGGAGAGTCTTATACATATCAGAGGAGTATTCAACCCATTATTCAGCATCTTACAGCAGGTGTTTTAGAAAACAAATTACGGTTCATTCTGTTGGCTTGGTTTCTTCAATTTACAACCTATTTCCCTTACTTATTACTCTATGGCTGGTTGCTTCAACTGCCTATGGATGTGTCTGGTTATTTATCTTCTTTTGCTAGTTATTTTTTTTGAGCTTCACTACCTACCTGGCTGGTGTTATTGATTGGCTTGTGTAAGCATGACTGATTGATGTGTTACTGCTGCCTTCATGTGGAATCCTGCTGCCTTATGATTATGACTGAATTTTCCTTTTATTGGAGATCGAATTTCTTTCGTTATTGAAGACTCGAATCTACTACCCTGGAGATCAGCCTATTTGGGATTACACCAGTGTTCCACGATTTTTTTGGTTGCACCTACGACCCTATTCAGTCATGTGGAGCCTTTCTGGTTAATATCCGGCATACTTTGGAGCTTGCATACTAGCGTTGTTACAGATTCAGATCTGGTCCAGTTTTGTTGAGGCTACTTCCATTCATTGCTGTCCGGATATCTTCTTAGTACTGTCTAGCATGTGGGCGTTTCTACCATGGAATCTTTTGCACAATTGCTCCTCCCTGTTTGAAGATTAAACAAGCCTTGACAATTGGAGCATTTCCTTACTTCGAATCAGATTTGTATCTTTTTCAGATCTGAATATTGGGGTTAGGAGTTTCTCCCCTGCAGGGGTTTCCATTCAAAGTGTTTATGTGATTGATGGAAGATGGTTGGAGCTTTCTATGTTACCCAAGTTAATCCTACTCCATTATCCCACTGCTGTTTTTCTTTCACCACCTCCCAAAACATACCTTTGGGACTACCCATAACACCCTTGGAAGTTACTGGTATTCTCTTTTTTACCATTTCTTCTTTTTTCCATTACACTTGGCAGCTACTGAACCATTCTGGAATGTTATGTTTTGCCCTATCTCTAACCTAATCTCTCTTATGTCCACGTGCACTACATGTGAGGGGGGGATTATATACAGTATACCTGCAGCCATTGCAGAGAGCAAAACATGCAGGGACACTTGGTGCAAAACATAGAAGGTTAGTAAAACATAGAAAGTCAGAGGTTTCACCATTGCCAATAAGTATCTACCTTGTTATTGGGTTACGCTTGCCGTAAGAGGGAGGCTGGTGTTAAAAATTTGAAGATGTTTGGTTATTGCCTGCCCATATGAGGTCCTACAGTTTGGTTGTTTCCGCTGGTTGATCTTTATTGCTGCCTGACTCATCTGCTTGCTGCCCTAGTTACTTACCTTCAAGATTATCAGTTAGAGATTCATCCCTGGACAATTGTTGAAGATTGGTAACGATTGATCAAGTTTGCCCAAGTTTGAAGGTCTATTTTTTTCAAGTTCTTGAAGGTCTATTTGGGAGCTGCATTCCTTTTGGAGCTGGATTCTGCCACAACTTATTTTTCCCATTTTTCATTCTAGTTGGGCATTAGTACCTTGTATGCGCCAACTTGAGGGGGAGTGTTAGCATTGTCATGGAGAGAGTTTTTTCTTTTAGAGTTTTTTTCTTCTTTTAGTCCAAGCTGGATCTTCCTTCTTTCTTATTTGTACAATCCAGCTTGAGGGGGAGTGTTAGAATGATGTACTCCAGAATACCGTGGGGGTATTCTGGTCCTTTTGGGGGTATTTATGTTATTAAGAGTTTAGTTGGCTGTGTGGGTTTAGTCCCACATCGCCTAGCTTATGTAAGTTGTAACTTCCCCTCTATTATAAATAGAGGGGGTCTTTCTCTCATTAAATCAATCAATTCTATTATTTTTCTTCCCTCTCTCTAACCCACGGTTCAACCAAAAACAACAAAGGTAAAGGTTTAATCTAGGTAGGAGCAAGATGGTGCAAATTGTAAGCACCGAACGGACAAAAGGTATTCTAAAAATGGCTTGGGTTGAAATGGTGGAGAAGATATGAATGTTAATGAGATAACAGAAGATATGGTTTTATTAGAGATTTAAGAGTAAGATGATGAAACATGGTGCAGGTTGCCACCTTTTTGGAACTTTGGATGAGGGCACAAGGGTCAATTTGGTTGAATTCAGGCACTGATGTAGATCGAAGCTTGAAGAAGAGAAGGACCAAGATAAAATTCAGGAATTACAGTTCATGTGAACAGTGTCAGAGCCCCATATTTGCCTCGGTGAGAAGTAGAAGATCTTGTGGGGCCCAAGACCAGATTGTGTCAAGACTTATTAGAATATTCAATTTTGACTATGCATGGGGGACATATGAGTTTAATTAGTTTCTTTTTTTATCAAGTTGCTTGTTTCTATTTTAAAAACCTTGCAAACTTAGAGTTCCTATTTTAGTTTCTTGCTTGTAATCCAAGTCTCAGCCTTATAAGGGACTTGCTATTTTATTGTTTCAATTTTGGGGCTCAATACTTGAACTTATATATTGTAATCTGCCCATAGAGGCACCCCATAATTTTACGAATTAATGAAGTTGCTTAGGTTGCTTTGTGCAAGTTTTGATTATCCTATTACGAGGATGAAGGACTGGGAGGCCTGACTTAGAGAGCCAAAACCCTAGGGCTGAGAGAGCCGAATCTCTCTATCCCCCCTTTTTTCTATCTTCTTCTCCTATTTACTGCTTGTGACTGCTACAACTGTTGGGGTGCATTTTGAAGACTAGAATCGAGTCCCCCTCTCAGGTCCAGATCTGTTGCTGCTGCATCAAGCCAAAGGAGGACATTGATTACCCCATGACTCTGCTGTTCTGCCTGGATTTCTCCACCAACTCTGAGTATCGATATCTCTGCAACAAGAGCTAATATTCAGCAGAGGTTTGGAGGGCTGAATCAGACCTAAAGGAGGCCCACTTGATACCTGGTTTGGAAGATCTGTCCTAACCTTCTAATTTTAACTCCAGTCCAAATCTCAGCAACCAGCCATCACATCAGGCTGAAATTTGGAGCAAAAGACCTAGCCAGCCCCTACTCTACTTGATCCAAGTTTGATACATAACTGCTGTCTTGTTGACCTAGTATATATTACCTTCTAACGCTGATTTACTTCTATTATTGATGATCTGCTGCAACTATTATCTATCCTACTGTAGAGTGGTTCTTACTTGAACCTCTTCTGCATTAGGCGCTCTCTTCTTAGTCTCTTAGTTGTTTTAACTTAAAAGTTTCTTGCGAAATAAGTTAGTGTTTGAATGATTGGGATGTCTGTATGAAATTGATAAATGCTAAAAGATTACTGGGTGTTTGAGTAATTGATTGATTTGTTTTTTGAACTTGAAATGGAGCATTTGGTGCCAAACCTTTCCCTGCTTCATTTTGCCTTTATTCCCTTTTGTTGGGCCTATCTTTTTACTTATAATTTTAGTTGGGACCTGAGGTATTTCTTTGCAGGGGACAAGATTCTGACCTTAGAATTATCATCTGTGGACAACACTTTCAGACTTCAACAGCTTCTATACCCTTCTTTTGTCCCTCAATTTGATTAACCTGTGGGCTGAAAGCATCCTTCAATGTAACATGTTATAGGCCTGATAATTATGCGGAAATTACTGTTGAAAATTTCTTTCGTTATTTAATGATCACACGTCTTGTTTTGTGGTCACAACTTTTAGAACACTAGATTTTCAATGTAGCTAAGTCAATTTTAGTGGCGCATAGTCTTTATGTGCTAGGCATTGTAAATTAAGCTTGTAACTCCAACTTAGGCATTGGGTCTTGTCTATGATTCGGAATATGGACAGAAGGAAAACCTGGAGTTGATTTTATTGTTATCATTAATCCTTGTTATAGTTTTATTTTTTTTACTAACATTTGAATTTATTGATAAAGAAAAAAAGGTAGAAGTACAACCCCCATAGGGCAACAGTCATTCTCATTAATTATTGGTTTTCTCCAGGTCTGCTTTGTACTTCATCACTTGCTACTTTTCAAGAAAAGTTTCCCAGGTATGTGTCTTACTAGGATGTAAATATTTGCTCTTTTATCCTGTTATAACTTCATTATAATATTTGTTGTTTAAACTTTAAAGAAATAAGAAGACTCTTTCTCTCTCTAACTTTTCACAGCTCTGAGGTAAGGAAGCATTCATCCATTTACCTGCTATGCAATCCATTGGGACTTGTTTTTACCCATTTTGATGAGATTACAAGTTTACAACATGCTTGACATCTTTGTTTTGTTGGTATTTGTAAAATTTATTCTTAGAAGAGATTTACGGTTCTAATTTAATGCAACTTTTTTTTTTTGTGTGTCTTTCCACACATTAATTTGTTAAATGCATTTCATTGTCTTTAGGTCTCCAAGTGAATTATATATGTGGGTTGTCAATCGCTTAAGGATTGGATCCATTCAACTTCAACACCGATACATATATGTGTTTGCTCTAGATTTATGAAACTTCCTCCCACCCCCCACTTTTCTACCTTCCCATTTTTGAATATCCCTAATGCTTTTATTTCTTTAGGTGTTTATAAGAAATATATGTGGGTCGTTGCATCTTAGGGCTTAGGATCAAATCCTGCATTCCTCTCAATTACCTGTGTATGTGTGTACATTCATATGCCATTTGTTCTCCTTTTACCTGTTTGTAGGGTGACCTACGAGATGTTTTACATCTCAGAAAGAATTTACTGCGAGCTGTTCTCGGATTACTCAAATGGAAGGTTTGGTTTCTGTAAATTCTTGTCTCAAGGTCATTTTCTCTGGATATATTAACTAGTTTGTTTCAGCTTAAACCTAATTTTAGCATGATCAATAAATGGTTGATATTTCATCAAATAAAACTTATATTTCAACAAGATTGGAATTTATTTCTATTTATTGGTTTTCACTGATGGGATCCATTTTATAGTGATGGAGAGAAGTACATTGTTTTTTATTTGGTGAAAATTTCTGTTTGGAAGTGTTACTGCTTTAGTGCTATGTTCTTGCATCTTCACGGTCTTTTATTGGAATCATGTTTGTAGAGACGGTTGTAATAATATCTCGTCACTGGGAACATCTTCGGCTCAATTAGTCTGTCAAAGAAGGGAAAAGGGGGTGGGGAGTGCTTGACCTATTTCTTTGTAAATGCTTTATGCTGATGTGTCTCAGTTTAGGGATTTGGATGATGATACTGCACCTTAAAATTGTGCTGTGGCAGTCACTAGATGTTAAAACATTTAGATCCTTCTACACTTTTTTGGGAGGGGGGGGGGTGAATAAAAAATTCGTTACCAAAGGAAAGAGAAAGGGAGGGGGGGGGGGAGAGAACATAAAATACAACAAAGAAATTACAAGACCCTGTTTTTACAGAGGGGGAGGCAAGGACCTGAAAAGGAGAAGGGAAGAGCCCAAAAAAGCCACAACAGACAAAAAATAGGGAGGCAGCACCCTGTGGGGAGGCCCAAGCTAGCAAAGGCCTAACAATAATTCGATAATCGATATATTGACCTATCTTCAGAGATTGCGCATGAGCCAGGAATTGAACAAATTTGCAATAAATGCTGGACTGCCTTCCAAATCACAAGAAGTTGTCACGGTGAAGGACATGACCACGGATCATGGAAAGAGATCTCGGTCGAAACCGACTGAAACCACCGAGGTGTCTCAGTTTGACAAGAAACCGAGACGGGTTAAGCAGGGAGTTTAAAAAGTACAGGGTTTTGGTTGGTTTCAACTGGTTTCGGTCGAAACTGGTCGAAACCAGTTGAACTAACCCAAAATTCTCGCAAGTTTCAATCGAAACACATAATGTCTCGGTGGTTTCGACACAAGGAGTGGGAGTTTGGCTCAAAATTGTGGATTTATCTGGCTTGTCTAGAACTATGAAAGCATGAGTTTGGGGGAGACTAGAGGATTTGGGCATTGGCACGCGCTATCCTTTATAGTAGAGACCCCTAGTCCATCACAACATCATGATAGTGGCTTCGAGAGCATCGGATCAGCATCATATGCTGGGTATGGACCATATTATGGATATGCTGGTGGACCATCCTTCGAGAGCACCAGTTCATTTGGATATGGGAGTGGTCATGATACATCTGCTGCAACATATGGATATGGGGATGGGTCAAGTATTGGGTCATCCTTTGTCGACAGTATCTTCGGGTATCCATCCCAGCCATGTGTGTTGGCTCAAACTTCTTACAGTCGGTGTGCCCTTCCCTAGGTTGGGATATATCTTATACAAGTTGATGATGGGGCTTATAGATGGGCAGTTATGGATTATCAGAATTCAGAACAATTGGGCCCAAAGCATGTCATGGGATACATATGTGGTACATTCAGAGGAACAACTCCGAAATATTCAGTGGTACGTAGCTCTTGGATTGGACCCACAAAGAAATTCTGCATGGAATTGAGCGAGTGTTGAGCACCTTAATGTTTTATTTGGATAACATGTATTATCCAATGTTCTTGTACTTTTAACTTTATATGAACTTAAGTATTTATAATACCAGATTTAGTGTATCCTTCACTACCTTCAGCGTACACTAGTACACTTGGGTTAATAACCAAAAGTACCATTTTGAGTGTTTTTTTTTTTTGGAAAGTAGTTCATGCATTGTGTTTAGAATGTAAAAAATAGGCTGTATATAAAAAATAAGACCTACAAAACCATTTGTGGGCCTCGAAACCATAGTCTTGAGTTGGCTGGGAAAAAGTACCAGGTTTCGACCATATCTCGGTTTCAAGCTGATCGAAACCAGAGATTTAGAACCTTGCCATGGATATCCACACTTAGAGCCAGTAGCGTCTCATTGCTGGGCAAGGAATAGTCTGGAAGGAACCTCTTTGTGGGGTAAGGAGGGAGCTTTTGTCATGCTGGTGGTAAACTCAAGGGGGTGGGGGACGACAGAGGACTGGAGTTCATGAGGGGGTGAACAGAGGGGAGGAGAAGATCCCAACATGATAAGCGGGACAGGAAAATAATGTCGTGGTCCATGCCCAACGCATTAACCTGCGTAGGAACGAAAGAGGCAAAGAGTGATGCAAACCTGAATGGGTAAGCAAGCCAAGATCGAATCTGGGAGAGAATAGGGGTAGGTATGAAAATTGATAGCTAAGTTGACCAGTCTACCAGCCCTAGGAGTCCCACTAAAGCCTTCTGTAGGAGTCTCACCTAAGTCCACTTGAGTCACACAAGTAAAATACTAAGATAATATCCAGTAAAATTCAATGGCTGGTTTTGAGAGCAGCCAAGATTTGCATTATATAGAGGTGAAAAACTTTGAGTACAGCAAAATAACATTAAAGAGACCCTTAGAATTCCAAACCTTTTGGAATTCCCCATACATAGAGAACAATTCCTAGATATAGAAACTGTCCTCGAGACCTAGAAAGCTGTTCCCCAGACATAGGAAGTACAATCAAGATATAATAACTACTAAGCTAGGAAAACTAAAAGACTAATTAATACTACCTAGGAAAGTAAAACCCACTACATTAATTAACCTAGGAATGAATATAAGCTACTACTAAGCCTAATCCTGTATGCCTTCCTTGTACCCACATTTTAGGCCCATTAAAGTGGCCCATTACAAAGAAAACACATGGAATCAAAGGCCCAGTGCATACATAACCCCACCCAAGGCTTATTTCCAATAAAATAAGCCCATTATGCGACTTTTCTGCATTAGATAGCTCATGCACAGGCATGGGAGGGGGAGCAGTAGCATCACGGTCGGGTGGGGGAGAAGGGTTAGAGAGGGGAGTGTTAGGGTCCGGCAGAGCTGGATCTAAGCCTGCAGATGACAGGGGAATGATGGGAGGGCCAATGGGGAGTGGATGGGCAGGTTGGGTCAACCCTGATGCATTAAGGGCAGGGTGGGCCAAGAATGGGTAGAGACTCGACCAAGGGTGACAGGAGGGCCTTGCTGAGCAACAGGCCCAACAAGGGGAATTGGCCTAAAGGAGAGAGAAGGACGGTGAGGGAAACTTGAAGTGTCAGCAGAGGACTCCACCTCGATATTAGGAAAAGGAAGAGGCAAAAGGGGGGGGGGGGGAGGGTTACATGTCATGATCTGCCACGTATATGTTAGTGGGTTCATCTGATGTAGGACTCCCCACTCGTGTCGATGGTAAAATTTTACCCGGAATCAAAGAGTGGCTCAAAGTTCGATACAAAGTTTCTTTGAAATACAAAACTACCATTAGAGGGGGTGGAATATAAGTATTCAAATGGAATATCTGTAATTTTTAGTTGAGCTACTTCCTCTAGTCCTTTTGGCCTGAAATGTTGTTCCCAATGAGATGGGCACGTTTTTTTTTTTTTTGGTGTAGCCAAAGGAAAATTTTATTAATGCAGAAAGAGGTATATGTATGAGATGTACAGCAAAAAAAGAGGAAAGCTCTACAAAGAAATTCATGACAAATGTATATGAAAAAACTTTTTCTCTATGTGCAGATCATTCTTGTATGGGATGTAGCCAATAAACATCCTCGAGGAAGCCTTTGACATCAGAAAAAGCTTTTGTGGGACATCTGATGATTGATCTTCCTATAATAGATATCATTTGAGGCTAATTATTTCTTTATGATGCCTATTCCTTTCTTTCCAAATGCATTAAGAAATACCATAGGGATCAATCTCTTTATCACCTTAGCTTTGGGGTTTAAATCCAGATCAGGTCAATTAGTATCATCTTGAGCTCAGGTGGTGGAAGACAATCCAACAAAGTATTTTCAAACCATAGTTCAAAATTTTGGTTAAAACACCGAAATTTTTGCAGTTTATCTTGGTTTCGACCCTGGTCAAAACAAAATCACCAGAGACTTGACAAGTTTACAAGGTTTTGATTGAAATTTCGATGAAATGATCAAAATGGTCAAAATAGTTGAAATTGTGTACTGATTTCTAGTCTTATGGTTCTTCATTGCTATTGTATATTTTAGTTATTATTTTACTAAATGTTGTATGTTATGGGATTAAATAATGTGTAGAATAGGCTATAAGTGAAAAGATGCAGTAGGCTACGACTTACACTAGCAACCTAGGGTCCGAAGTCAAACTACCACTTTGGGCCAATCTAATAATTGAAACACATGCAAACTGCAAATATTCTTAAATATTACTGCAAGAAGTTTCTGTTTTTGCAAAATTCCTTCATTTGGCCACCGAAATGGCCATTTCGAGTTGAGCTGCGAAATGGACCAAATTGCGAGCTTATTTCGCAGATGTTGACCCTAATTTTCGGTTTGACTAAGATCAAAATCCTGGCCGAGATTGAAATTTGGAACTTTGTTCCAAACCAGTTGATGCAGATCCATCACCAAATAGGGCTTCTTTCTTTAGAAATAGGCCTAGGGTTGGGTTATATACATGTTGGGCCTTTGTTCCCAAGTGTTTTCTATGTATTAGGCCACTTTAATGAGCCTAAACTAGGGGTACATAGGTTGCATACGGGATTAGCCCAATACTTAGTTTATTTTTATGTTTTCTAATTGAACTGGTTCAAATTGGTTGCATCCAATTGGTTCAATTTAAGTGATCATGTGACTTGGTTAAGTGGTCATGTGACAATTTAAGTGGTCATGTGATGTAAGTTGGGCTGGATTAGGGCTCTATAAGTCCAGCCATGTTTTGAGTCTATTTCCTTTAGTATTTTAGTTTCCTAGTCAATTTAAATTACCTAATAGGTTAGGGATAGGATTAGGTCATTCCTTTTTAGTGTCTAAGTCTATTTTTGAGTCTTCTATATAAGTTTGTACAGGAGGCCAGCATTGTACACGAATTTGATTAATGAAAAAGCTTTTGTTTTGCTGCCATTGCTGCTGCCCTGTTCTGTTGAGTGTTGCTCCTTGTGAGTGTGCATCCTTGTGGTTCTATCAAGGTGGAAAGGGACTGGTGGAATCCGGTTGACTCCTTACGCCGTGACGGCTGGGAGGATCTTCTTCAATTCGAAGGTGGCTCTATCCTTCACATCTGTTCAAGCTGCTGCCAGTGGAATCTCCAGTAAGTTTGACACCAAATTTCTTCTTCTAACCCCTCCATTCCCTCACTGCATTAAACCCTAAAACCTGCAACCGATTTTGCCCCCAACAGCAGAATTTTACAACCCCTTCAAACCCTAATCTCTTTACATCATTAGGATCCCCTAAACCTGCATATTAAAATCCTATAAGCCCCTTTCCTAAAATCTGCCCCTAAACCCTAGATTTTACAAACAGTCCATTTTCATAAGGCCTCCTACCCGAAACCCTAGATTTCCAATTTCATCCAAATCAATCCAAACCTACACCAATAGACTCCTAAAAACCTGCACATCATTACCAAATAAAACCCTAGCTCGAAACCCTAACCCTAACCCTAATTCTGCCCTAATTAGCCTAAGCTGTCCCAATCGGCCAGCCTTGTTTGGTGAACCTATTACCCTGGTTCCTAGTGGGACTACTCCTACCTAGGACTACATTACCAGCTTGACCAAATGATAGTGTAGAAAGAGGTGATCTGCCATTGCCACATTGCACTTGCTTACAGAACACCTGCTGGACCCACCCATGTAACACCACATGGGTGTTTGTGAAGTGTTATACCTCACTCGAAATAATGAACTGTAGTTTTCCAAGCATGCTTATCATCTATCCGGCTCTCTCTTTTTCATATACTCTCTTTCTCTCTCCATGCATGCATCTGTACATATATGTATATATGCACCATATGTATAATATAGGAATCCGCTTTTGGAATGGAAAATGAAAATTTTGTCCTGAATTTTATGTAGGAATCTTTTGTGTTCAATGAGCGGGTAGTCATGCTGTTGCCAGCTGCTATGTTTTCTCTTTCTACTGGTTGTGTCCCCATTTCTTACTTCTCCAAAGCATTTCTCATAACATACTCTTACACTGATGCCTCTGAAGCTTCAGACGACTGGTTTAAGGTGAGTATTGAAGGTTATCTTGTCTGGTCAACACCTAAGTTCATCTTCCTTGTTAGTTGTTACTCAAGACTATAAACTGAAAAGAAACTGAATTATTGGTAACGTACTGAACTGAAACTATGGTTGTAGATTGAGGAACATGACCAAGAACCGCTGCAAGAAGTTTCTGAGTGTTCTGTGGACGTTTTGGCAGAAATTGAGCTTGGTCCTCGTGTTGAGGTGCTGGAATTTATCCATAGAAGTGTTCTTTTAGTCCAAAATACATTTTTTTTTTTTCTCTTCTTTGACAATCTTATTTTTTGTTTTAGGCTGAATAAAAAAATCTTCTATCTTCTCTTTTTTAGGTTTCTCAATCCCATTGCCAGCACAGTGTGCGTCTTCCTCGGCAGATAACAGATCCACTGCTGCATGAAATGGAAGACTACTTTCTTGTAGATGTAATGGACAAGGATATTGGAAAGATGCCTCTGTCTGATCTCTTCTTTACAACTTCCCTCTTATCTAATTTCATATACTGTTTGATCTTAACAAGGTAGAATTTACGGTCATGTTCACATTTAATTGTATCAAACGCTTTGCGTTGTGCTCTTATTATTGTCAAATTTAGTTAATATGATGTTTTTTTCCTTCGACTATAAGAATATAGAAGAATCAGATTATCAGTGTTGTTTTGATATGCCGTAGGGTGATCAACCTGGGTGTGTTTATCTACTCATTGACTGAATATTTATTTATTTATTTTTTGGGGGGGAAGGGGAGAATACAGCCCCATAAATCAAAGCGCTGAGTCGTTTAATTTTCAAATGTAATTAATTAATTTTTTTTTTTTTTTGCATTAGCAGCAAGGAAATTTATTGGAAGAGAGAAAAGAAAGGGATGATGATGGGTGAAAAAGGCTCAAGAAGAGCCATTGAAGAAAAAAAGTCAAAAACAAGAGGACCAGTTCCTGGAGTTGATCCCATTCGCCAAAAATAAATCCAGTTCCCACCAAGGGCGAAGTGTAAAAGGAAAAAAAAAAAAAACACCCCTAGAAGATGTTCCCTAGAAAACCACCCATGAAGTCCACTCCATTTCCACACTACAACCGCTGATACTAGACCAGCCATCAAGACCTCACTTCTGGCACTGCAAAGGATCATCTGGGGCTTTCTCTATTTCTTTTGCCCCCTTATGCTTCTCTACATACCATATCCCTGATTACTGCTGCAACAATGGGTAATTCTGTAATTGTGCCACAAGATGTCCCAGAGTTGTCTTCCGAAACATGGAAATCAAATGTTACTGGATTTTATGGGATGCCTTAAGATGTAGCCACCTCCTTGCTAATATGATCTCCCTTAGTTTGTTTTTGAGGGAATTGGAACTTGGAAGTATGTTTCTCTGCTCTTAAATGTATATGTCCATTGCTACATTCTGTAGTAGTGTTTTATACCAAAGAATCTCTGTATTGTGGTCATGATTTATTTATTCTTGTAAATATTTCAGAATCTCTGAATTACATTGTTGGTAGATGTCATTAATGCAATGCAGTATTCATGCTTTCAAGTAGTAAGATTTTTTGATGGTTCCAAGTCCAAATTCTAAAACTTTAAGAACATTCCAATAAAGGGGAAAAAAGTGAAAGAAAGAACATGGCCGACTTTGTGATTGTTGGACTGTATTTAGGGCTCACCTTTCACTGTTTTCCTTTTCTGTTTCCCTAAGGTTATGTCTTTTGTTAATCACATGCTTCATTTTCTTCAGGCTAAGAGATGAAAACTCATCCTTTCTTTCCAAGATGTTCCAGAATTTAGTAAAACTACTAGAACATGCTGTCTCTGTTATCGAGCAAAACTGCTCTGATCTTCAACATCATGGTGGTTTGAGCTCTTGGCCCATTCTGGATGGTACAGGCTCTACAGTAGCTTCTCTTCGGAATTTTCTCTGCTGTCCTCTTTTCCATTGGAAAGATCAAAATGCTGTTGATTCTGTGCTTTGTGGATATACTATCCAAGCCACTGAGAAGCTCTTAAGGGCTTTTGCTAAACTGTATGAGGAATACTCTGAATGCTCAAGTAATGTTCAACTGGAGATGGTCATGGGGAACTTATCATCATCCAAAGCTTGCCTACAAAATTCTAATCAATCAGATGGAAGTGAAGTTAAGATTGTAGATATGGAATTGGATGTGAATGACGATTCCAGTGATATGGATCTTTTAGCTTTTGGTGGGAAGGGTGTGTCTGTCATTTCTTCTTATTCTTCTATGAAGTGGAAGTTGGACATGATTTCAGCAATTTCTAGTTTTTTTTCAGTTCTGCCTACTATTACATGGAAAATCATGTTTGATCTCATGAAAAGAGAAAAAGATACAAAGGTACATAACACCCTGTTTATAGTTAAAGTTACAGATTTGCATTGTACATGTTTGCTGACTGTACAGTAAAATCCTTGTTTTGATTGTGGCTTCCTTTGATTAGGTTTGCGACAATATTCTTTGCAGTCTCTGTGAACATTTTTCCTCGTCTTCTTCTGATCTGTTGGACTTGGTACTCTGATCTCCTCTACTATTATGTCAAGAAAGATTTCTTAATATATCCATAAGCTGATAATCACAGTCTTCCTTTTGGTTGCTACTTGTTAGAGAAGGCATATACACATCCTAGTATTCACTATCCACTCTCTCTCTCTAAATAAATTTCCCTCTTTTACAGGTTGCATCTGTGAAAAATGTGGTTGAAATGAGACTGTCTCTTAAACTCTCTTGTGATAGTGTTTTAACAGCTGTGCATGTTTTGCTTGGGATGTTGACATCCTCTGGTTCTGATGGAGAGGAGAAAAGTGTTAATCCATCTGTGCATGGAAGGGAATCTGAACAGGTATGTTCTTGGAAGGGAATCTGTACAGGTATTCAGGTAAACTTCTGCATATTCTTTAGATTTTATAAAAAGGGATGGAAATGTTTCAAAGGAAGTAAAACAAATAAGCGGACAGAGGAACAGTGTAGAGAAGGTGGTGGAGTTCCTTTTTTATTTGGATGAATGAAAAATTTGTTATCAAAAGAATGAGAAGGGGGAAGGGAACAAACAAAACAACAAATGACTGACAATACCCTGCCTTTACAGAGAGAGGGAGGCAAGGGACTACAACAGAGATAGGGGCAAAACCCCAAAAAACCGCAAACAGACTAAATCAGGGAGACTGCTTACAAGAGAGCGCCGAAGCTAACAAAAATCCAACAACAGATAATAAAAAGTCCCAAATCTGGACAATGCGGACCATTTTGAGAGATTGCACTTGAACCAGAAATTATAGATAGCCGCAATAAATGCAGGCTTGCAAAACCAGAACAACAAGACCCGGCAAAAGACATTACCATGATGCCCATTCTCTATTGAATATTCAAAGGTTAAAGCCCTCCTTCGCTGAGGCAGCAGAAGGCTGCTAGAGCTTGAAGTGAGGCTGAGCTTTGTCCTGATCGGATGAGGGAAAAAGACCTCGAGAAAACTAGATGGCCCCCTGAATCATTAGGCAGGGAGGGAAGGAAGCAGCAAGAGCCTCTCAGGGCTGGGCAAGGAAGAGGCCAGGGAGGATAACTTCTTGGGATATGGAGGGGAGCTTATATGAATCCGGCGGTAAAAATGATGGGGGGGGGGGGGGGCGATGGATGATCGATGGCAGGAGGGGGTGAGGGGTTGAATAGTGGGAGGGAGAAGAGCCTGGAGAGAAAGGGTAGGAGACCAGGGGGTGTGGGTGGGTGGTAGATGACCCCTGCTCGGTTAAAGATGAAGGGTCCAAGTGATTCAAATGCGGGACATTAGAGAGAGGAGGGGTTGCATTGGTGGAGGAAGGGGCCCTTTGGTTAGGCATGGGAGGGGAGGAGGCGGAATGGAGGCAACCCCAAGAGGTGAGAAAGGAAGGAGAGTCAGGTGGACCAGAATCCAAGCCCACCATAAAGGAAGGGATGGAGGGAGAGTTAGGTGGATGGGCTCTCAGAAAAGGAGCAGTCTGGGCCAGCCTTGGATGGTGAAGGGACGAGTGAGCTAGGTGGACCAAGTGGAGTGGGCCAGTGGAATTAACAATGGATTGCGGGCTTGAGGAAGAACTTAACACTTGGGGAATATGAAGTGGGCCTTGAAGAGAAGTAAGCCCAACAAGAAAAGGAAGGCCTGGAAACTTCATGAGGGGAAATCATAGGGGGCCCTACCACATGAGAAAGGGTTGGAAGGGGTAAAAGGGGAGGAAGGGTTGGATGGTAGGAAGAGAGGACCATTTTCATGCCTGCGAGGAGAACTTGAATTAGGTTAATCACGGATGCGAGTACCCTGACGGTGATGACTTTTTCTTCGACTGCGACTATGGGAGTGTGACCTGGAGGGGGCAAAGTACTCTGGAGTGGTGAAGATGAAGGGGAAGGGGGATAGATAGTACTTCCATGCAGAATGGGGCTAGGGCACTAGAATCAGATGAAAGAGGTTGGGCTCTTGGCAAAACAACAATGGCAGGGAACTTGGGGGAGCATGATTTGAAATAATGTCTGAACACTTTGTATATTTGACAATGAGGAGAAAGCCAATTGAATCGGACTTCCTTCTTAAAGGAGTATGCTTTGTCATCAGCTACAATGATAGAAGATGGAGGGTCTTCGTTTGTATATACCTCAACACAGATCCTTACAAAGGCCAATCAATCCCTGACTTTAGTTCGACCATCAGAATATAGAGGTTTGCCCATCCCCGATCCAATGATGCTTAGCCCCTCTTCACACCAGAAATGAAGGGGGGAGATCTGGGAGAGTGATGCATAAAGGTATAGAGCTTAGGTCAACTCGATTGAGTTGAAGGTATCTATCCCATTGACAGAGGAAGATCAACTTTCTACCCACTTGCCAAGGACCACCATCAAGGGTGCCCAACTTATCATCTTCCTCCTAGTATTTGAAGATGAAAAAACCATTTTTCATCAGGTAAATTTTGAAAATCCCATGAACTATCCATTGCTTGGATAGATAGCTTGAAATATTGAATGGAGGTCTTAAAAGTGACCAACCTAAGAATTTTGCCATTCTGAAGCTTCCGAAACTAGTAACCCGAAAGGGCACATGGCAACTTTGGAGGTCCCGACCAAGGTTGGAGTAATAAAATGAAGGGGAAAACCCTCCCTAGCAAGCAAAGAAGCAAGGCTGAAGGTGCAAAAACTGAGAGGAGGAATGCATGGCCACCACTTGAATGACAGAGGGGTCCTTGTGACTCCAAATGCGCCCATTTAGGTGATGGGAGTAATTTGAGCAGAATTCCCCAAAGGGAGCTACAAAGGATACAATACTGAAGGCATTCGGCTCTTTAATGCGGGTTTCAATGAGGCAAACAAGAGAGGCATGCAGAGATTTAATGAGGCTACGAAGTTTAGCTTATTTTCTTAGAGAATTGAGGCCCTAGGTGTTCCAAATGAAGAGATGGTTCATTTGGAAGGGGAGGAGTGGATTGAAGTCCCTTCGGAACTGGGCCTAGAAGAGGAAGCATGGCGGGAATGGTTAGGGTTGCCCGTGTGTTTTCATTGGTATTCACAAAGAGGAGGGGAGAGAGAGGTGGGGATAGAGGACTGCCCAGAGAGTTACCAGAGTGAGGGCGGGTATAAGAGATGGCTTGGTAATCGTAAGAGGGAGAGGTGGGTTTGCAGTTGGGTGATTAAAGCTAGGATCTAGACCCAATGGTCTCAGGACCAATAGGGGCGGGAAGGAGTGAGGTAATGGGTGTGCAAGAGTGTAGCGATGGGCTTTAGATGTGGGGCTCATGTTTGGCCGGCCCAAGGAAAGAAGGGTGGGTAATGCAAGGTATAGTTAAGGGCACAAGAACGGGAGACCCATAAAAAGTGGACAGGTTGTGGTATAGAGAGTGGGGGGGGGGGGGGGGCAGGGTAGGGGATGGGTGTGATAGGGTTAGTGGAGAGCCCATTAAGGGAAGGCTCACGAAGAGGTGGAAGGGAAGAAGTCTCGTTGACCATGTCAATGGAGGGACCTACTATCGGGGGAGGGCAAGGCAAAGGTAAAATCGGGGGTAAGTGGGGTTGGATTCCATGCTGGAGACATGCGAGGGAGCAACAGAAGGTTTAAGGGAAGTGCCGACTGAGGACGAAGCAAGGTGGAGGGTTGCAGTTGGCTGAGATGAAGGGGTAGCATAGGTTGAAGCTGGATGAAAAGGACAAGACGGAGGGTAATCTGTCTGGTTGGTGTGAGTAGGGATGACAATGTCTATAAAGACACAGTCATGTTCAGAGGCTTGGCAAGCAAAAGGGTTTTGACTGCTGGGTAATGGAGATTGATGGGCCAACTGTTTGGAGTCTTGTGGAAGGTCGTGGCTTCGAGGGTAGCCACTTTGCTGTTCACGAAGACGGTAGATGTTGCGATTGCGATTATGCTTCCTTCCTCGACTAGGAGAGTGGAGGGAACTCAGAAAGGAAGGGTTAGGAAGGGCAACAAAAGGTGGGGGTGTGGAGGGAAATGATTGGGTGAGAAGAGGGGCAGTGGCGATTGCAGGTGCACGGTTTGCATCAGGAGCAACAAAGATAGTAGCAGCTGTGGCGGTGGGGGTTGCACCTAGAACAGTGTGACAAGGGAGACAGGCAAATGTTGAATGCCCAAATACTTTGCAGATTTCACAGATAGGGGTAGCCAGTAAGATATAGGCCATCTTTTTATGAATATCAAAACTTACTCCTAAAACTAATCCTCTGTGTATCTTGTAGACTTTTCCTTCCATTGAATTTTATGGATTTTCATGTTGGATGAATATTTAAACCAACTCTTCTGATATTGGATATTTCAGAGTTTAATATCTCTTGGAGACTTGGTAAACAAAATTTCCACATTGGATATTCTTGATTGGCCTGGGCGTGTTCAGCTGATTGACTGCATATGCAATTTTATTGTTCTTGATCCTTCAATTGGTCAGGTGATTGTTCTCTACAGCCTTTAGAGATGGTCTTCCTTTTCTTTGTCACTCTCTGTATAGCTTTTTTGTGGATTATAGATGGATGATATCTCACATGGAAGAAGTTACATGCTGGAAAAAAAATGCATCCACTGATGTTTCTCCTTTTATGTGTGTGTGGGTGGGTGGGTCAGTTGGTGTGTGTCATTAGTTGGTAATCGATATAGTACATATTGAAAATTACAAGTAGGGAAATGAGGAAAGCAAACAACATTCCAAGTATGTGTGTATTGTTTATGCACTCTGCATTTCTTCAAATAGGTGATGATTGAAAGCTTCTTGCAATCTATTTATATGTTTATCTACTGTGCTTTACTTCTAAACAGTTGATGATTGAAAAGCTTCTTGTGATGCTTCGAGATCCTGATTATCGAGTTAGGCTTCTTCTGGCTAGACGGGTGGGAGTGCTTTTCCAAACATGGGATGGTCATGATGAGCTTTTTCTTGATATTTGGTGAGCAACTAATATGCACATTTGATAGTCTATCCAAGGTTTAAAGTATCGGTATCAGGTGTCATATCGGAAGGGTGATTTTAAGAGACGTATCGTATCATATTGAAGAGACGCAAGATACACATGGAAATGTTTAGGATACATGCAAAATACAATTTTGAAGCATAAAACACTATAAATAAGTAATATGTAAAATATAGTTTATAAGAGATGTATCAAGTGTATCGATCAGTATCAACCATACTGGTTCACGTATCGACCCTATACAGTTGATATTTTTTTAAGGTATTGTATCATGCCGTATCGTATCGGTGCCCTAAAACTAAGATACGTATCGGCTAGTAACGGTGGATACGTTAAGAGACTTAAAACCTTGAGTCTATCTCATCACTTTACTGTCACATGAATCCTCTACTTAATGGGTGATCTAACATCTGAACTATGGACTCCCTGATGGTATGCTTCAAATTTGTGCTCATATTATATGATCCTTTACCACACCAGATAAAGTTCCTGTATAGTGCTTGATGCCTGATGGGTTCCTAATCACCAAACTATTAATGACCAGGAAACCAAAATAACCAGGACCACAGGGCAGGATAATAAACCAGAAAAGAGGGAATCTCAAATACTTGTTTAGTCACCGAACTATTAATGACAAGGAAACCAAAATAACCATTTTCAAGTGTGGTGGACTGAATCAAAGAATGTTTGGTTGTGTTTCTAGTTATAGTTCTATGACTGATTTTTGGTTGCAGAGTTTCCTATATTTGCAATTAAGGACAGCATATATATTTATTTGTTTAAACTTAAGGGCCCACCTGCTCAAATTTCTTATAATCCTTCCCTTATTTTATAGTTTATTTTCAGAAAGCCCATTCTCTTCAAGAATAGTTATTTAATCCCCCAGATTTAGTTCATACTTTTTAAGGGTCCAGAACTTCAACGTAATTACATAATGGCCACTGGTTTTGTATTGCCTGTTGGATAGCTTCTTTTGGATGGATTTCCATTTAAAATTTAAATATTGGGTAATTTCTTGAAATTAAAAGTACATGATAGGGAAAGTATTGGATTTAATGGGTTAGACGTAAGATAATTGGTTGGAATTTTTATATATTGTCAGGCTTGCATGGATCTATGACTCTGGTGAATTACAGAAATGTTTGATAAGTCTTGATTTTTTTAATATTTTCTTCTAATTCGGAAATAAAAACAAGTATCATTAGTGTTTGATTGTTCCCAATCCTTTAAATATTTATGTATTGTTTGGACATTAAAAAAATTTGCATAGATATGGATTTTTTTTGTTTTTTTTTTAAAAAAAAATCTTAATATATCTGAAAATAATAAAAAAGTTGTCAGTAAACATGTTTATTATTGGTGTGCAAAGTGAACTTGTGATGCCATTGTGAAAAGAATTTGAATCCTCTTGACTTATGGCAACATGTTTTAATGATCATATAGCATTATTTATTGCCTATTCAATGTGTATTATGCTTAAAAACTCTAGCTTTACATGTATCTGTGTGTATCTTAAGAATATCCTACGTCTCTTAGCGTCTCTCCAATACGTCTCCGAGAGTTCTCTCAAAATCACCTTTATAATGTGCTCCCTATACCGATACTTTCAATGTTGTTTCCACTTTTTAATGTGGATATGTATGCTGTGCAGCTGTAAAACTTATATTTTGAATTCTCATTTTGCTACACTTTCTTTTGCTGCCTCCATCTAAGAATCTTGTTTGTCTGTAAACTTCTCTCTCTCTCTCTCTCTCTCTTTTTTTTTTTTTCATTTCCAGTTCCAACTTTGGTATGAAGTTGGTTATGTCCTTCCAAGAGAAACTCGTCATGGAGTCAGAAGTATTAGCTGCTGGTCCTCAGCCGTCTCCAGTGTGGGAAACTGTCATTGTTACTCTAGCACATCTTGCATTTTACAGTGAGAAAATAGAGTTGCAGGTATTTAAATTTCCATTGAAAATTTAGTTATTCTTTTGATTGTGAAGGAAGGAAGGATTGGGAATGAAACTTCAAGGCTGGCAACTTCAGTAGAATATGAGAATTGGAACTAAGTGGTTGCTCAAATTAAAATGATCCCTCAAGCTTTTAGAAGTTAATTATGAATTCCTTTTAGTATGTTTCCTAAAATCTTTTCTTATGTAGCTTGTTGAGTCAATCAATATTTTTTGTTACTGAAAGGTAGTGGTTTGCTTTGAGGCATTTGTTTTATTATCATTCTTATTTGAATGAAGTTTTCCATTTTTATTTTTCACAAGATCTCCTTGGGTTTCAATGAAGTTGCCGTTATATTTATATGTTTCAGTTTCAGTTTTTTGGTTTTATACCACTCTAATGGTGTATTCCAATGCTTTTCTATGTTATTAGGGACAGAATTGGTTACTTCAGCTTATTTTGTTTTACTTCCTGAATTTCAATTCAGTGATATCTCTTGTGTGACAATGTGGTTTGTGGGTAAACTTTTTAGGAAAGCTTTCTAAATCTAGATGAAACAGAAGAACATTAGTTTTTACAAATTCAAACCCAAAATGGTACTTTGACTTTGGACCCTAGGTTGGTAGTCTACTACATACATGAGGTCTACCTTAGGCTATTCCACACCATATTTAGAACACATAATTAAAGTAGAGGTGTAAAACAACTTAAATAAGCAGTAGGAAGGATGGTTTGATGGTTTGTTAATAATTGTTAGAAACTTGGAAAGAGAGATTACACAAATACAAGTGTAACTGTGTAACAAGTCCTACCATTGGGGGTGAGATTTGACAAAAAAAAGCATAAATTATGTGTTTTATCTTCACAACAGACTGAGAGAGGCCAGACAAAGCGAGATTTCGATGGTCGAAATCTTGCCGAGAGGGTGTATTTAAGTCACTTAAAGTTTTTCTTGTTCGATCGAGTTGAACTAAGGCCGAGATAATTCACGAGAGCTCGGCGAGATATCGAGATCTCGACCTAGATATTGTATTATTTCTGTATTGCATTTGATCTTGTGTCGAGTCCCGGCGAAATTGAGATATTATTGAGATCTTGGCGAGATCTCACTGAGATCTTGTACCATGTCGCTGACTTACTATCATAGTACAACATCATAGGTAGTGTTACTGGCACACTCAAATCCTGTAGGAGACCCTGCAGCCACAACAACTCACAAATACCTTGTGCTATAGCCCTAAACTCACCTCCGGGACTAGATCAAGCAACAACAGCTTGTTTCTTACTTCTCCAGGTAATATGGTTTCCGCCCACAAACATGCAGTAACTAGATGTAGATCTGTGGTCATTAGGATACCCTGCCCAATCGGGCAATCGGCATTAGTGAAGGCCTCAATATGAAAATGATTATGAGGAGAGAACAAGCACCTTTCCTTGGAGCAAACTTCAAGTAACGAAGAATTCGAAAGACAACATTCAAATGAGTAGAATAAGGATTATGCATATATTTGCTGACTAGACTCATGACACAGGCAATGTCAGGCCAAGTGTGCAAGAGATATTTCAGTCTCCCAACCAACCTCTGATATCTGCCTTTGTCTGCTTGTTCACTGTCCTTGCTCTTGAGATGAGCATTGGCTGCAAGAGTATCTATAGGGCGACATCCTAACATGCTTGTCTCAGAGATGAGATCAACAGTTTACTTTCTTTGAGAGAGAAAGATTCCTTTGGTGGAGTGGGCAACTTCGTTGCCAACGAAGTAGTGTAATTTCCCAAGATCTTTATTCTCGAATTTTTTACCCAAGTAAGCCTTCAACCGGGTTATTTTATCAGGATCACTGCCAGTAACCGCAATATCGTCATCAACATATACGATAAGAACTGTGATCTTGTCACCCGAACGTTTGATAAATAGTGTGTGATCAGCATTTGAGTGTAACCTACTGACACCATGGCTTTCACCCCTCCCTTCTTTGAGTTGTTCATGTCTATTTATTGGGTTTTTTTTTTGGAAACCAAGGTGGTCTTGGTTCTTAGTATGCCTAAAGAAATCTGTCCAAAGATCCTCAACCCTGGGGGTAAGTAAGTCAACCTTCTTTCCAACCTCCAAAGACACTTGTTTAAAATTGGAACCCAAAGGCAACCTTTTTTTTGGGTGAATAAGAAATTCATTACCAAAGAGAAAAAAAATTTACATGGCCCCAAGAGGGGAGCAACAAAACAAAAAACAGAGACCAGCCCTTAAAGATTAGGGGCTGGATCGAACAACATTACAGAAGTGAGGCCCCAGGAATCAACAATGCACCTGTTCCTAGGGGAGTCAATACAAGAAGATGGAGGAGCAGAGGCTAATTTGGCCTTAATTTCAAACAAAATGAAATCCCAAATCTGCTGAAAGGAGCAGGAGTTGGAGGTCCATTTCCTGATATTACGCTCCATCCAGATATGATTAAGCGAAGCACAAAAAGCAAGCTTCCCGACAGTGTCATAGATAGAAGAGCCTGCAAAAGTCATATCGATCCATAGCCATTCGCGGGAGAAAGGCAAGATTGTGCGCTGGGCAGGCCAGCATTTGAGCAGAACTCCTTTCCATATTGCTTTGGCAGTTGGGCACTCGAAGAAAAGATGGTCGATGTCTTCCACATTGTTCCAACAAAGGCAGCAGGAAGGAGGGACTTGGATGTGACGATGCCGAAGGAAGGCCTGGGTTGGAAGACATTTGGAGAAGACCCTCCAAGCGGTGAAGCAATGCCTAGGGATATGATGCTTGAACCAAACAAGCTTCCTCCAAGGAACAAGGGGACCCTTGAGGCGAATATCAACCCAAGCAGATTTGGAGGAGAAGGAACTGGAGTTGCTAGCTTTCCACAAAACACAGTCATCCCTGCTAGAGAGCCTACAGGGAATGGAGGCCAGCTCATACCAAATTTGAGTAAGGTCTTGGGAGGCGGTGGGAGGAGGAGACCAGCCAGCTGGGCCTAAAATATCAGCAACCAAGGAGAGTCTGTGGAGACCGAAGGCATAAATGGTGCGAGGAGATATCAGGTTGATGAGGATCCCCTTAGGGTGCCAGTGGTCGAGCCAGAGATAAGTAGAGAGCCCATCTCCAATCTGAGTTCTGATGCTGTGGAGAACCAAGTGACGGGAATCCAAGATCTTGCGCCAAACCCAAGAAGAGTCAGAGGAGGCTGAGGCTGACCAGATGGAATCCTGATGGAGAAGGTTCGAGTAGACCCAATCGACCCAGATGCTCTTCTGTTTGGAGACAATTTTCCAGATGAGCTTGATGATCCCTGCAGAATTGGTCTCTTTGATTCTTTTAATACCCAGGCCACCTTCTTTTTTTGGAAGACAGACGGCTGCCCAGCTTAGAGGGTGGAGGAATCTAGAGGACTCCTTACCCTTCCAAAGAAAGGAGGCAAAGAGAGTTTCCAAGGACTTGATAGTAGCTTGGGGGAGACCAAAGATGCCAGACCAGTAGATATAAGAAGCTTCCAGAACTGAGCGAATAAGCACCAGCCTGCCTGCATAGGAGAGAAGTTTGCCTTTCCATAACTGAAGCCTTTTGCGAATAAGATCGAGCATCGGGGTGCAGTGATGAGCCGTAAGCCTGGAGGGGATAAGGGGAAGACCCAGATACTTGACAGGGAGATGACCCTCAAGGAAACCTGATCTCTGGAGGAAAGCCAGCTTGAGAGAGTCAGAAACTCCTGCTAAGAAAATCTGAGACTTTGCAGGATTGAGGCGGAGGCCAGACATCTAATAGAAGTGCTGAAGACAGAGTAAGGAGGCATCAAGGGAAACCAGAGACGCCTTGGAGAAAATCATCAGGTCAACAGCGAAAGCCAGATGAGTAAGCTTGAGACCTTTATACTGAGGCAAAGAGGGGATGAGCCGCAAATCCGTGGGAATTTGGATTTTCCTGGAAAAAACTTCCCAAGCCAAAGTGAACAGGTAAGGAGAAAGGGGACAGCCCTGCCGAATACCCACCCTGGCTTCAAAGAACCCCGCTGGACTGCCATTGATCAAGACCGAGAATCTAGGAGAGGTGATGCAAGCTTGAATCCAGTTGACAAATATCGCAGGAAATCCCATCTTGGCCATCACTTGAGCAATGAAATCCCATCTGAGCGAGTCGAAAGCCTTATGAAGATCAATTTTCAAGAGAATAGAGGGCGCATGATTTTTCCTTTCAAACCCTTTGACAATGTCGTGGAAAAGGAGAATGTTGTCTGAGATGCTTCTCCCAGGGATGAAGGCTGATTGGTTGTCGCTAACAAGGTGACCCACTACACTCTTGAGTCTTTGAGCAAGATGAAAATTATAAGTGGTACCTATCTGGTCAAATATCCTCCACCTGGTTTAATATTTTTCTCTCTTTGGAGTGTGACTTTTTCTGCTTATTTGGAATTGGTCTCTACAGTACATGGAAGAACTTAATTAACGAATGAGATAATCTTTTCTGCTATGATTTGACGTGGAATCCTCTTCCTGTGTTTGTTAATATGCGGTGATGGGATTACTCTCTACATGGAAAAAATGATCAATGTACTAAGGAAAGTTATGGGGATTGGTTGTTTATCTTTCTCATTTGCCAAGAAATTTGAGTTTCCAAATTCTTAGGCTAGTGGATAATGGAGGTGTGCGGGGAATGCTATTTTCTAGAGTTTTACTTTCTTATATACCCTCGTACACTAACAAATTGTTAGGAAGAATATCATTTTCTTTATACTTATGGTTGTGTTATCAATTTCTTATGGAATTCTCTGCTTTGCATTTTGAAAATGCAGGCCGTTTTTATGATATGTGTGCTTGCTGCTATTGATCCTTGTCTGAGGTATGGCTTCTTGCAGAACTTATTCATCTAGTTCTTGTTTCATGGTGATTCTTGTTTTACTTTGCAACAATTTTCTTCAGGGAATTGGTCTATGCAGTACTTGATAGTCTATCAAGACGTCTCCGGTACACAACAAGGTTCAAGGTAATGAATATTGCTTCTCTATCGTTGTTATATTTATCTAAAAATGATAATATCATACCTCTGTAAATTCACGTGCTTTCATTTCTCATTATATTTAATGTTTCTGAATTTTCTACAGTACTTGGAGGAAATTATGGGGTCTATTCTCTTTTGTTGGGTCAATTGCAATGTGAGCTTACTTGCACTTCTTGAGGTAAGATTTTCATTCTCTCTCAGTATGGAGGATTGAAAAAAATAAAAAGGAAAAAGGAATACAAATTCTTAAAGTAATTTACAACCCCCTAGGGTGCCGGGTCTCCCTCCTTCCCCACTCTCAAGCTTATGTAGTTATAAAGTTAGGCACAATGTGGACCTACTTTTGGTCAATGATTGGGGTTTGACTTGAAGCTTGTTAATGGTTCAGATTTTTGTTGTCTTGTTTGTGTTATTTTACTGCTTCATTCTCTACATGTTGAAGGGTACCAAATCTTTTTTTTTGATGAATAACTATATTACCTTACCCCAGGAGGGGGCAGGGAGAAAAAAGGGGGGAGGGGGATGTACAAAGAAGGAGGGAAGGGGGGGGGGAGAAAAGAGCTAGCAACCCAGCCTACGCAGAGGAGGGGGAACGCAGAATAGACAAATCCAGACCCCAGGAGACAACAATATGCCTGTTCCTAGGGGAATCCAAAGCCTGATCAAGACGGCCGCATCTGATCTTAGAAGAAACGTCAAAGGAGATGGCTTTCCAAGTCAGATCAAAAGATCGAGAGTGAACGATCCTGGTAATTCCAGAAACATGAACATTAGAAAACCACCCAAAACAATTTGATATCATTACGACTCTTGGAATGCAACCAGATTGAAACAGAATAGCATAAAAGGGGGCAGCATTTCCTAAAATAGGCAGATCAGGATATGGGAAAGGGATCATTTTGGAAAAAAACCTGAATGATCATGGTCTCCCTGTTCCCCCGCCGGCCCTCCTGGCTGGTCTGAGTGGCCGTGCTTCCGGCTGCATCTCTTTCTGAGATGTCGTCTCCCTCTCCCAACCCTGCTTCTTCTCCTCCTCCCTCACCTGACCCCATCTCCCCTGCCCACCAGCTCCCCTCTGCTACTACCTGGGCCTCTATCCTCAATGATGGCTCTGTTCCTTCATCCGATGGCCTTCCTCTCCATTTTGTCCCTCCTGCCATGGATGGCTCGACCAAGGTAGCTGTTTGCTCTGACGTTGTTCTGGAGTACGAAGTCAAGCTTTGGGAAAATAGCCTGGTAGGTAATTTCCTTGGCTCGCGACCACCATTCCACATTGTCAAAGCTTCTCTCTCCAAGCAGTGGTGACCTCAAGGATCCCTGGATGTTTCTCTGCTGGACAATGGGTTCTTCCTGTTCAATTTTTCCTCTGCATCTGACAAGCTTCGAGCCTTAGAAGGGGTCCCTGGCTGATTGGTAAGAAACCAATATTTCTCCGGCAATGGCATCCCCATCTGCAACTCCGGCGACTGGACCTTACTTCGATCCCCCTTTGGATTACCTTGCACTCGCAGTGCCGCTTTACATTATCGGTGCATCGATGGACTCGACTCTCGTGATCTGTCTTGGGTAAACCTTTATTCTCAGATGTTAGGACCAGGCGCAAAGACTGCCTGGCTTATGCAAGGCTCTGTGTGGAAGTCTCAGCGCAAGATGTGCTCCCCTCCTTCATCAAGGTCAGTGAAGGCGACGACTACTCCTTCGAGCAAGAAATCCATTACGATTGGAAGCCTCCCCAATGCTCAGTTTGTAAAACGTTTGGACACGACTCCAAGCTTTGCTCCCCTCCCTCGGTCGAGCCCTCTGTTGTCGGAGCCTCATCGTCTACAGATGTTCAACCTTCATCAATGATTGCCGGCGAGATGCTTCCTCCCCATCAAAGCTCTCTCCACCACCGTCAAAGATCTCGGGGTAGAAGAAGATACAGATCCAACCACCGGAACTCGAAAGCTCCGGCGACGCAGGCGATTGGCAGAATTGAGCCTATCGGGGGTTCCCAGCAGGCTGCTCTGACTCAGAACAGATTCAGCCTTTTGGCTGACGATGACGACTCTGAGACCCTTGATTGCCCCGAAAAGATCTCTTTTGATGTTCTCCCTCGCAGTAGATCCAGGATGTCGGAAACCCCAGCAGCAGACCCCCCCTTTTCTAGCTCTCTCGCTGACTCTTACACCACGACTGAAGCTCTGCCCTCGCTGCTCCCCTTGGGAAGTCTCCATCTGCCTCCCTTTACTTCTGCGTTGATTTCTTGGGCCTCGTCCATCCAAGGCCTTTTAGAGATAAATGCCACGTCAGGGTTCTTGCCTTCGTCTTCTCTGGGTCCCACTGTTGATGAGGGAATTTCAAAAGTAGCCCCTCCTGTCTCGGCCCATATTTCCCTAGCTCTTCGGTTCTTGGGCCAGCCAAAACATTACCCCATCTCTTAACCCATTATGTTATCGGGTCGGGCATTTTGCCCAACCCATCCTTACCCCTTAACCCAGATTCTTCTTCTCCTTCACCCGTAACCCCTGCTACTCAGCAAAATTGCCCTTCCGGCTTGTTTTCTCGCCATTGCTCCTACAAGCGAAGGCACCGCAGTGCTACCAGATCTCGATCTGTTATGGCTCGACTCTTGGAGTCCCCTCTGCCCCTTCTCCCTTTTCCTCAATGATCCAAGGCCTTATTTGGAAAACCCGAGGCCTTAACTCTGCCTCGAAGCAAGCCTCTGTTCGTGTAAGGATTCGTTCCTCTCGCCCTTTCTTCTGCTGTCTCCTTGAAACTCACATCAAAGAGCATTGCTCTGCTAAAATTTTCTCTTCCATCGCTCCAGGTTGGTCTCTCCTTTCCAATTATTCCTCCCATCCGAATGGCCGTATCTGGGTTATCTGGGATCCTAAAAAAATATCCATCTCCCTCCTTTCCTCTTCCTCGCAATTCATCCACCTTAGGTTCTTTGATCCTCTGGGCCACTCTTCCTTCCTTCTCTCGGTAATGTCATCCATTTCAGCTCTGAAAAACAGGGGGGTAACCACCTTGATTTGGAGGCAATGGACAATTTTAATGCTTGCATTGATGACATTGGGGTCAATGACCTTCGCTGGACAGGCTTTCCTCTTACTTGGAGCAATAAAAGAACTGATAGCCATCGTATCAGTTGCAAGCTGGATAGAGTTTTAGTCAATGAAGCTTGGCTTTCATCCTTCCCCTCCTCCCAAGCAACTTTTGATTACCCAGACATTTCAGACCATTCCCCCATAAACCTTGCCATACAGCCTTACATCTCCTTCGGGCCCAAGCCTTTCAAGTACTTTGACATGTGGTCAGCACATACCTCCTTCTTACCAACAGTTTTGGAGGCTTGGTCCAAACCAGTGCATGCTTTTTCCTCTCCCCTTATTGCCTTCTCCCGTAAGCTTCGCAATGTCAAGGAAGCTCTCAAGCTTTGGAATAGGAATACCTTTGGTGATATATCTCTTTAAGTCACTGATTGTAAAGAAAGGCTTGCCAATGTTCAGTTCCAGCTGCAGGCAGATTTGCACAATATTTCCCTTGCTGAGACCGAGAAGGACATTTCTGCTGAACTTTCCTCCTTGCTCTCCCAGGAAGAGAGCTTCCTAAAGTAGAAATCAAGAATTAAATGGCTTGATTTGGGGGATTCAAGTTCATCTTATTTCCACCGATCAGTCAAGGCCAATGTCAACGCTAGCTCCATCACTCAGCTCACTTCCATTGATGGTACTATTGTTACTACTGTAAAGGACATAAAGGATCTGGCTGTTCAGCACTTTATTGGCATCTTCAATGCCCCTTTGATGGGAAATGCTCCTCTTCAAAACCACCTGCTCAACAAGTTCCTGCTTGCCAGCCACATAGATGCTCTGAGTTCTATCCCCAAAGAAGATGTGATTTTGAAAGCTGTTCATTCTCTCAAAGTGTCAGGTGCTCCTGGGCCTGATGGGTTCAGCATGGGGTTCTTCCTTGCTACCTGGGACATCATCAAAGTGGACCTAGTTGCTGCCATTGAAAGCTTCTTCTTCAACCCCAGCCAGATCAAAGGAGTCAACCATACTTTCCTTTGCCTTATCCCTAAAAAGGAGGGTGCTTCAGCCATGAATGACTTCAGGCCCATAGCCTTATGCAATATCCTCTACAAATTTATTGCTAAGATTTTAGCCAGAAGACTCAAGACTCTTGTGGATTTGTTGGTCAGTGACAACCAATCAGCTTTCATTCCAGGGAGGAACATCGCTGACAACATTTTTCTCTGCAATGACATTGTTAGAGGTTTCGAGAGGAAGAATCATGCCCCGGCTATCCTTCTGAAGATAGACATCCATAAGGCTTTTGATTCTTTGAGATGGGATTATATCTCCCAAGTCATGCTCAAGATGGGGTTCCCTATGCCTTTTGTTCACTGGATTAGCTGTTGCATTTCCTCCCCAAAGTTCTCTGTTCTTATCAATGGCAGCCCTGCAGGGTACTTTGGAGCCTCTGTGGGGATTCGGCAAGGATGTCCTCTCTCCCTCTACTTTTTCACTTTGGCTTTGGAAGTCCTCTCTAGGCAATTGCAGACTTGTACTGATCAGCAGCTCATTATTCCTATGCCCAAGTGCAAAGCTTTAAAGCTTACTCATCTTGCTTTTGCTGATGACTTGATGATATTCTCTAAGGCTTCCATTGCCGCCCTTGATTGCATCTTGCTCTGCCTGCAGCATTTCCAAGAGGTTTCGGGTCTGCGCATCAACCCCTCCAAGTCCCTTATCTTCTTTGCGGGTATTTTGGAGCAGCTCAAAGGGGATTTCCTTGTCAATTTTGGCTTCCAAGAGGGGCACCTGCCTGTCAAGTACCTGGGCCTTCCTTTGATTCCAGCTAGGCTCACTGCCCATCATTGTACCCCCATGTTGGATCTCATGAGGAAAAGATTGCAGTTGTGGAAAGGAAAGCTTTTATCTTATGCAGGTAGGCTGGTCCTTATCAGAGGCTTCTTATATCTGTTGGACCGGAATCTATGGGCTGTTGCAAGCTACTATAAAGACCTTGGAATCTCTGCTGGCCACTTTTCTTTGGAAGGGAGCTGAATCTTCCAGATTCCTCCACCCCACTTCTTGGGCTTCTGTGTGTCTCCCAAAAAAGGAGGGAGATCTGGGCATTAGAAGAATCAAAGAAGTCAACAAGGCTGGGATTATCAAGCTGATCTGGAAGTTAGCTTCAAAACAGAAAAGCATTTGGGTTGATTGGGTTTATTCGGGCCCTCTTTTGTATGATTCCATTTGGACTGCTTCTGGCTCCTCTGATGCTTCCTGGGTCTGGCGCAAGATCTTGGAATACCGCCACATTGTGCTCCCTTTCATCCAATCTCACATTGGAGATGGCCTCTCCACTTCCCTTTGGTTGGATCACTGGCACCCCAAAGGAATTCTTTTGCACCTTGTCACCCCAAGGACGATCTATGCCTCGGTCTTCGGAGGATGGCTCGTTGCGACATCCTTCATCACAATGATTGGGCCCCTCCCCTACCTCTTCTCGCCTCTCTCTCTCTCCTTTGGAATGATCTTCGGACCATCCAAAGAAGGCTGCCTTCTAGGGGTGATTGTGTCCTCTGGATAGCAGATGGCTCTAGGAAATTCTCTTCCAAGGCTGCTTGGAACCTTATCCGCTTCAAAGGCTTTGTGGCTGGTTGGAGGAAGCTTCTCTGGTTCAAGCATCACATCCCTAGGCATTGTTTCATGACTTGGAGAGTCTTCACCAACTGTCTTCCTACTCAAGCTTTCCTGCTCAGGTGTCAGATCCAAGTGTCCAGTGCTTGCTGCCTCTGCTGGAACAACATTGAAGACTCTGATCATCTGTTCTTTGAATGCCCGACCTCTAAAGCCATCTGGAAGGGTATCCTTTCCAAGTGTTGGCCGGCCCAAAGAAGAATCCTGCCTTTCTCAAGAGAATGGATTTGGGTAGATATGACCTTTCGAGGCACCTCTATATGTGACACTGTTGGGAAGTTGGCTTTTTGTGCTGCCATCAACCATATATGGATGGAGCGAAATATCAGGAAATGGACCTCCAATTCTCGGTCTTTCCATCAGATTTGGGATTCCATTTCCTTAGAAATTTCCTCCAAATTGTTGTCAGCTCCCCCCTCTTTTTGTGCTGACACCCCAAGGAACAGGCTTATTGTTGTCTCCTGGGGTGTCCCAAATGTTTCTTTTTCTGCTTCAACAGCCTCTAGCTGATAGCTTTGTCTAGCCGTGGGCTGTTGTTTTCCTCCCTTGGGGGCCCTTGTTTTTCTTTCTTTCCTTGGTAATGAATTCTTTTATTCACCCAAAAAAAAAGATCGAGGGTCGGAAGTCCATCTCCTAAGTTTCCGCTCCATCCAAATATGATAGATAGCAGCGCAAAAGACCAGCTTGCCGATAGTGTCATAGACTAAAATTCCTGGCAATGCTTTATTCAACCAGGGCCATTCCCAATCAAAGTCTAAGTGTCTCCTACTTCTGGGCCAAACGGAGGTAAGAGCTCTTTTCCAGATGGTAGAGAAGGGGCAAGCAAAGAAAAGGTGAGCTATGTCCTCACTACCATTCCAACAGAGGGCGCAGGAAGGGGAAACAGGGATGTTGCGGTGTAACAGGAAGGCTTGGGTAGGGAGGCAAAGTCTAAAGGATCTCCAGGCGATGAAACTATGGCGAGGGATATGGCCCTTGAACCAAATAAGCTTGTGCCAAGGGACGATAGGGCTGGGGTCTCGGACAAAGTTCCAGGCTGATCTAGAGGAGAAAATACCGTTGGGGGAAGGGAGCCAAATAACCTTATCAACTAAGGGGGGGGAGGGAGGAGGGAGGAGGGAGGGAGGAGGGGAGGGAAGGGGGGAGATACTGTCAAATCAGGGGAAGAATAGAGGGGTTGAGAGATGGGGGAGGGGACCAGGAACCAGAGGCAATGAGGCTGGAAAGGGGAGAGGGTTTTGGGAGACCCGAAGAGTAAACCGCCCTGGGCCTTGGGAGATTGTAGAGGATACCAAATCTTACTATGTATAGATTCTTAACTTTTGCATGATGTGTTTTTTGCCTACTTTGTAGTTAGAATTATATAAATACTGCGTCAGCAAAATCTAGATTGTCCGATACTTTCAAATTGTATTGTTACTGTCAGATTTCGACGTCTCCCTCCTGCTGCCTATGTTGGAATGTCTCAGAAGATGTTGACCACCTCTTCTTTGCTTACTTTTCCTCTTCCATTTGGAAAGGAATCCTAGGAAAATGCTAGCCCATGAGACGGAGGATTATTCCATTCCAGAGGGAATGGATTTGGGTGGATATGATTTTTGCTGGTAAATCAACCCGTGATGCAGTGGGTAAGCTTGCCTTTGGTGCCATTGTTAACCACATTTGGATGGAGCCTAATATCAGGAAATGGTCCCCTAGTTCCAGAAACTTCTAGCAGATCTTGGGCTCCATCCATCTCCTTTGAAGTCAGAAATAAGTAGTCTTCGGTCTGCTCTAGTTGTAATGACTCCCCGAGGAACAAAAATATTGTTGTATCCTAGGGGTTGCCTCTCTCCATTTTACAGCCCTCCTCCTCTTCCTGAGGATTGGTTTTTTTTTGCTTCTCTTTCTTCCTCTTTAGGGGCTCCCTGTCATGGTTCAAGGTCTCGGTTTCGGACTTGGTTTCGGACTTGGTTTCGGCTAGCCAGAAAACCGAGTTGGTGCATTGTTTTGGTTGAACTCGTTGCTTGGTTTCGGTGCGTTTTTGACATAGTTAGTTCATAAAACTTGATATAAAGCCTATTTTGGGCCATTTAAACACAATGACACTCTTATATTTTGAAAAATCAAGTACAAATAGGAGTTTGATTTTGGACCCTAGGTTGGTAGGCTATGACGTACATGGTCTCTAATAGGCCCTAGTCTACACATAATTTAGTAGTAGAAAGCATAAAATTAATGTAAAACAACTTCAATAAAAAAGCATTAGGAATGTAAAATGCGTCAATCTTATCTCAACTCTATCACCCAAACGAGTACCGTGTTGGATCAAAACCTAGTCTTGTAAGGTCCTTTTATAAGGTCCACTGCAAAACCACCAAGATGACTAAGACCTATTGAAATCTCGACTCGTCTCGGTTGAGATAAGGTCCTTTTATACATGGGTTTGGTCTAGTTTCGGTCTAACCAAGATCTCGACCAAGACACAGAATCTCGGTTGAGTCGATGCAATTTTTATTTCGTAAAAGGTTTCATCTCGGACTTTCAAAAAACCAAGATATTACCGAGATCTCGGCGAGACCTCGTTCAATGCTCCTTGTTATTTTTCCTTCTTTAGTAATGAATTATTTATTCACAAAAAAATGCTTAACATAGAATAATATAGTTCTGTACTAGAGAATACATTAGTTTGATTGGTTCGGTCACATTGTATCATATTTTAAGTGATTGGGCGAAAACTTAGTATATCTAATTTGAAGTTAAGGAGGTTAGTTTGTATGAGAGCTAGTATGGTTAGTGACTTAATGTAGACTTATTTTGGATAATAATAGGATAGGAAAGGTTTTGTGTCTTAAGGAAGCCATCTACCTTTCATATGAATTCAGTTTGCATATTTAAGGTAGGAATTAGGATTATTAACATTCAAATTCTAGCAGGCTTTGGTCCTATTATTAAGAAATCTTGGATTTGTTGGAAAGCTTTCCAACAGATCCAAGAATGTTTAAATCTGATTTATATTGATGGAGTTATGTTCCGGTCAAAGTTAATTTGGTGTGCGCAAATGCTATAAAAATGGCTCTAAATGAAAATATTTTTTAGAAATCAAAACAAATGAATATTTTACCATATTAAGATTTATGAAATTTATAGATTTGAGAAAACCCCCAACATTTTTTTGACTTTTTATCCTTTTGGAATTTTATTTTTTAACTAATTTTAAAAAAAAAAAAAAGATGCTTACCAAGTGTACAAGGCTCCCGCCACTGTGGGGTCTGGGGAGGGTCATAATGTAGACAGCCTTACCCCTGCTTTTGCAGAGAGGCTGTTTCCAGACTTTAACCTGTGACCACTTGGTCACAATGGAGCAACCTTTACCGTTGCACCAAGGTCCACCCTCAAAGGGTGCACTGGCTTCCGCCATTGCGGGGTCTGGGGAGGGTCATAATGTAAGTAGACAGCCTTACCCCTGCTTTTTAACTATTTTTATTGGATTCAATTAGGGGGTTATTTGCTTATTTATGAATAATATCTTAAGTAAATGAAATAATATTATTTCATTTACTTAAATGTTATTAGGCATAATTAAGTGTCTGTCTTGGTTTCGAGCCAGGTTTCCTCAAGTTTTGATGGGCATAAGTGTTGAAACTTGCGAAATTACCAACATCTCAGTCGATACTGGTCGAAACCATGCATTTTTTCAAGTACCTGGCCAACCATCAGTATTTCGACTGGGGTCAGTATTGTGCTTATGTTCGGTCAGTACACAAAATCATTCTAGTCGCTCATATTCTTGAAGACCCTTCCAGACATGAGTTTGATCTTCCCCGACATTCTTCATGGCTATAGAGTGACTCTATATGTAATAGATCTCATCTTTTATAACAATTTCAATTTTAACGCACTTATCTGGTTATACATTATTCTCTATTTTAGTGTTTATGTATGATATATGTTATATATTACTTGTTTATATTGTTTTTTGTGTCCGAAAGTGTATTTCCATGTTTATTTTGACAATTTTCATGCGTTTCTGCATTGTTTGATAAGTATCTCTGATATGGTACGATACGATACGTCTCTTGAAATCGCTCGACCGAAACGATACCCGATACCGATACTTTAAAACTTGGCCGGTATAGCTGCATAGCCACATCCCATTAACTGATATGCTGTACTGCTGTATTTGATTGCATTTTCTCAAAATTCTCATCACTTTGAACATAAACCGACACTTGGTTCACTCCTGATTATTCGTCGTTACCTAATATTAATATTTGTACTCTCAGTATTCTTAACTCTGGAGGTTTGGAAGAGTCCTGCTTGAAAAAATGAATGTTGAATCTTATTCTTGGGTGCCATGGCATCCTCTCCGCAAATTGGTTTAAATGAGTTTTAATGATCTAACTCCACCACTTGCTGTATGGTAAAGCAAAGTTTCGGTATATAGACTGATTTAAGTGATTTTTCCCCTTGGCAAAATTGAAATTCTTCTTTGAGAATTTTGGTGTAATGTACACAGCCTTATCCTTGCTTTCCCAGAGAGGCTGTTTCCAGACTCAACCCGTGACCACTTGGTCAGAATGGAAAAAAATTGTCATGAAACTTCTTCTCTTCTTTTTAGTCCTGATTTACGATTGATTCACACTTTTTCTAGTTCATGTCCATGCTTTCTTTCTCAGCGAGAGGGAGGAAAAACAATCTATGCTTTGTCCACATCATTGATTCTGCAAGTCTATATTGCACATGATTATTATGTTCTTCCATATTTTGGTTCTTGTTGTTTACCTTATTTTGTGGCTTCCCTTCTGTCTATTTATAATTTGCTTGGCATTCCTGGTTATTTTATCTGACTACACGTGCTAAATGCATTGCAGATACGGAATCTCTTTGTTTCTAAAGCGGAAGCTATTGATTTTGTGCAATATTGTTGCCCTTGGCTTCTTCCAGCTCTGGTTTTTGGTGGGGACACCACTAATCTCTCTTTACTTGCTAAGGTGGGAATCTTCAACCTTTTCAGTTACCTTCTTCTTATCTATCCTTATCCTTTACTAGCTGCTGAATTACAACCTTCAGCTAAAATTTGTCTGCAATATCTTAAAAACTTGTAATCTTGATGGACGTGCTGGATTGTTGAAATTATGACCTGCATGTATGTGTCCTTTAATTTGACATTGTGAGAGTTGGAGTTGGTAGCATTGAGTGTTAGTATTGATATATTTATATCGATCTTCCTCTTGTTGCTTTTATCTATTTTATTTATTTATTTTTTCTGACTTTTGATTCCTGACAGGTTTCTGGTCAGCCATTGAGAGATCTTGCAACAGACCATTTTGTGCCAATTTTTGCAGTATGTATGGCATTATATTGTAGTAGGAAAAAGGGAAGTGAAAAAGGGGCTGTCTCACTCCAGAGTTCACTTTTGTGTATTGCCGAATTGACGGAGCATGAACGAGACAAACTCATAAAAAGACATATGGTTTGTACTTGCATAGTAAAAAGTTTCTCATACTCTTTAAAAATTAATTATGGTATATAGATGCAATGGTTATTAAAGTTTATAAGTTTTTTTTTTTTTCCTTTTTTCTTTTAATTTATGTCTTGCTGGAATTATATGCCATTGAATAGTCCATGTTGCAGGAAACTCTTTACAGTATTGCAGTAAACTATTTAATAAAATTCATATAATGGTGCATACAACAACAACAACAACAACAACTCAGCCTTATCCCAACTAAATGGGGTCGGCTACATCTCACTTTTTAATCCAATCCATCTCACACAACATTATCAGTACATCTCACTTAGTAGGGTAGTGATTCAATACTTCTCACCTACAGTGCCCCTCAAGTTGGAGCCTTGGAGGATATGCATCTCCCATGCCCAGCTTGGAATACATGATAGTATGGACCTCGGCTTAAAGCCTAGGTAAAATATCACCCAACTGGTCTGAAGAATGAACATAGGGTCTAGACTGTAGAGATAACTTTCTTCACTACTACATCCTGCACAAAATGACAATATAGTTCAACATGTTTAGTTTTCTCATCATAAACAGGATTACTATCAATCTGAACAGCGACTTGATTATCACAAAACATCTCCATCGGTTTAGTTATAGGAAAACTAACTTCTATGAGAATTTCAACCATATCGACTCAGTCGCTGTGAAACCTGGTCAAATTTCCGAATAAATTTGAACTTTTGGAACCCGAGTGATTTCAGATTTTGGTTCAATATTTCCCATGCTAACCTCAAGCTATGGGCAACATCACATCTTTTTGCTGTGCTTGGCATGTTGGTTTGATGGCCTGCGAAGCCTCTCTCTGTCTTAGGCCGAATCCCAGGTAAGAATCCCATTTTATATGTATATATGTTGTATTTTTAATTAATTAGTGTATTAGGGGCAGAATAGTAATTTTTACTCAGTGGGACCCCGCACCAGAGCTACCTGTGTCGGGTCTGCTGGCTGGACAGGCTGCAGGACCTCCCCCTTAATTAAACTCAATGTAAGTATAATTTAAAATGTATTTATATAATGTTTTGTACAACCAAATAGAGTTAGAAGGGTATTTTAGTAAAATTGCCTCTGTGGGACCTAGTTCCCCAGTGGGGAATGTAATTCCGGACAGTTACCCGTATCCGGATCATCCCTAATGTCGCATGATATCATTCTGTAGTTGGAATAAGGTAATAAATACAAAAGAATCAATTTTAGAAATAATTTATGACCAAAAGACGATTCTGCCCCTTAGTGGTTAAGTATCCTATATATATATAACTTCTTTTAAGTTATTTACAAACCACATTACAAGTTAGAGAAGCTGAAAAATCCGTTCCAGCTTGGAGAAGGAAGAAAGAAAAGGGAAAAGAGAAGAGAAGAAGAGGGATTAGAACAGTTCTTGAAGGCTTACCACCTACAGCTGAACTTGAACTTGAATCTATATTAGAAGTGATTCCAGCATCTGTTCTGCCTCTAATTTCTGGTAAGCCCGAAAAACTCTTGCTGTTTCCTTCTCTTTCTCCTCTTAATTTACTGGATTTCAGTCCAAGTATACCTGAAATAAAAATTTTGCCATTAAAGCTCTAAGTTTGAGCTCAAGTAATAAGAGTCTTATCCAATTGCTTGCTGTTCTAATGCTATTTAGGCTCAATTATGCCTGAATCTCTATGGCAGTACCTCTAATAAGCCCAATTTCTGCTCCCAGTAACTAGTTCATGAACCCTAGATAAGAAATTTAGGTTTAAATTATGAAATTCCTAAATTAACTAAACAATTGTGAAATTGGAACCCAAAATAGATTGACCCACCTTGAATTGGTGCTAAATCATCAAATTAGGGCCTTGCATGCAAGGATCTATGCAATTGGAGCAAAACCCCCAAATTCGGACACTGACCCGGATGCTGTTGCAGGCCTAGGGGGCGGTCGACCGGCTCACTGGAAGTCTGCATCCGGTTGCCCCTTTTTGTGTGATTGTTGGACTGATTCCTTAGGGTTTGACCTAGACTATTACCCTCACTGATATATGATGTTTTGATGTTTATTTAGGACTGTTTTACTCTATTTTTGGTGAGGATTACTTAGCCTTTTGGGTTTCTAACTGACTAGGCTTATCGACTATCTCAGGTAAGGGGATTCGACCTTAATTTCCTGCGTGTTTATCACATTAATTTCAACTTTATGCTGAATGCCATGCTCATGCATCATTACCTCTATACCTGGAGCATGTTGTTTTCTAGCTTTTATTTAATGCATTAAACTGCATGTAAAATAGGTTGTACAAAGACATACTGCATTGTATTTGCATTGATTATTTATACGATGTGAATTTATGATGATGGAATTCGGTAATTTATAACTCAGATCATGCTTGCCTCATCATGTTTAGATTGCACTGGGCTAGGTTGATATTCATTACCCAGATCTGCGCCCTTACCAACAGGGGAAAGGTGTTGGACAACCCGTGGCGAGACCGATGTGTTAGTTAGGGATGTCATCTTTGTCCCGTGTTAGCGGGTCTTTAATTCATTGTAGGAATAAAGGCGGGGTTGGTCGTTTGGGAGTCTGTCGGGTCCGATGTGTTAGTTTCGGGCGGTGGGTCCTCACCTGGTGGTAGAATGGTTTCGCTCGGGTGCCGAAGGGTTAGTTCTGGGACCGAGGTTAGCATCTACCACTAGTAGTAGTACTTATACCCCATGAGACTTAGTATCGTCTTAGGAACATGTTAGTTTAGCACATGCATCGTGGATTTATTGTGTTTGTATGCTTGTACCCCCTTACCTGGGCTCGGTTGAGAGCTCACCCTATGGATATCCTTATTTTTCGAGTGATTTAGTTACTTCTAATGTTGGATTTGTGGCGCTGAGTTTGAAGTGCACGATACTTCGTGCGACGTGATGATTGCGACAACCTCCCGATCTTGGCCTGATAGTCAGGCTGCCTCCCCACTCTTTTATGCTTTATAAATGCTTTATATAGTTATAGTATAGTTTTTTGTATACTTTTACTCTGTGGTACCTTTGAGAACTGTATAGTTGTATCACAAGCCTTATCCTTTATATAAATGAAATATCACTTAGACTTCTCTTACTAATGATGTTATCTCTATTAATTAAATTGTTTCCGCTACCTCTGATTACTGTGTCTGTGAGCAATGATTGTAAATAGGGTACCGCACTTGTGATCCTTGGGGATTGGTTGGATGTCAGAGACATCCCGCCACACTTGGCCCTTAAGCACCAGGTCGGGGTGTGACATTTAAGTGGTATTAGAGCCTTTGTGCTCTACTCCTATTTACAATCAAGTTCACTGTACAGTAGTTCTTAGACTCATTGATCTGAAGGTGATTCTACTTAGGATAAATAAAAGCTTCAACTAAAAGCTACAACTAAAAAAAAAAAAATAAAAAAAAATAAAAATAAAAATTTGATTGCACAACACAAGAGATATTAAATAGAAAATTAAAAACTTCATAAATAAGCTGAGTCTTTAGTACAATGGTTACAACTTTTTACAGACCTTAAGTACAAGGTTCAACGAAGAACAACTGAGGAAAGTAAAGCAAACGCTAGACTATGATGCATAAGTCATCACTGCCGTGGTGGTGGTGGGCACATAACCCACAGGTCCCAGGATCTCCACTGGCCCAGTCTCCACTACCTAAACACGGCTGCTAACATGAGTGAAGTCTCTCATGCCATTAAATCCCTATGCCATGGATCTCTCTAAGCCCTCAAACCAGTTAAAGAGCTGTCCCCAGGGAGTACCATCTGTAGGAACAGCCACAACAAACGAGGAAGAAGCACCCGCATGACCATGTGAAGGGTGTCGAGGAGGAGGAAGTGGATCTCTGCGTGCCTCTGTATGTCCTCTCTCTGTACCATCCTCAGCATCAGTAGTCTGTACCATGTCGGTGCAGTCAGGATGACCAAGCTTTGGAGAAAAAGGTGGAAGTTCTATACCCATCTTCACTTGGGTAATCCGGTTGATATTTGGAGACTTCACCCCCGAAGCCTCCTCATTCAATAGGTTTACACCAAATCTGGGAAATACCTTGGTGAGTAGCCTCCCCAGTAACATGGTACAATTGATCGTATGTCTTAACACAAGGAGTACAATTGTAGCCAGAGTCGATCTTCTTCTTGAGAAGTGTTGGTCCACTTCAATGTGTTTTGTCTTGTCATGTTGGACATGGTTGTATGCTATACTTATGGCAGCCTTGTTATCACAATAGTCTTATAGGTGCCTCAGTATCAAATCCTAACTCTTGGAACAACCTTCTCAACCGTAGGAGTTCACACACTCCATGAGCCATAGCCCTGAACTCTACATCTGCACTGGATCGGGTCACAACAGGTTGTTTTTTGCTTCTCTATGTGACAAGGTTACCTCCCATAAATGTACAATATCCTAATGTAGACCTTTTGTCAGAAACCGAGCCAGCCCAATTTGCATTAGTGTAGCCCTTTATCCTCAGATGGTTGTGCCTGGCATATAATAGTCCTTTTCCTGGGGTGGACTTCAAGTATCTAAGGATACGATACACAACAGTCAAGTGTCCACACTTGGGGCATGCATAAACTGACTCACCACCCCAACTGCATAGGTGATATCTGGGCAAGTCAAAGGGAGCTAGATCAGCTTCTCTACCAGCCTATGGTATTTTCCTGCGTCAACAAGAGAGGGGCCATAGTCTTCTCCTAGCTTGTGGTTTTGCTCAATAAGAGAGTTTGCTGGTTTGCAATACAACATCTCTGTTTCTTTCAACAAGTCCAGGACAAATTTCCTTTGACATATATTGATTCCCTTTTTTGATCTTGATAGTTCAATCTCCAAGAAAGACTTCAAGGGTCCTATCTTTAATCTCAAACTGTTGGGCCAAGTAGGTCTTCAGTCTAGCTTTCTCATACTTGTCGTCTCTGGTCACCATAATGTCATCAACATAAGTAAGGGTTGTGTGATGCAGATTCTGGCCAGAAGAAGAGAAAGAAGAAGAACCAAGGTGGTTCGAGTCAGCCCAGCTTGGACCAGTTCGAACCAGCCATGGAGACCAGCTCGAGCCAGCCAGCTGGACTTCTAGAAGGGGCCTTTGTTTGCAACGATTGTGACAGAAGATCTGGTCTTTGACCAGTCCCTTTCCCAACTGCTTAGTTGCTAATTTCCTCAGTTTCTATTTTCGTGACCTTCCTTGTTTTGTTTTAGAAGGCTGGATTATAAAGCCTTATTTGCTTCTAATTTTTAGTACTCTCTATTTTAGTTAGGATTTAGTAGTCTCTATTTTCATTACTTTCTATTTTAGATTAGTTTATATTTTATTGTAAGCTTGCCTAAGCTATTAATAGGGTCTCTTATTGTAAGGAAGTAACACAATTTTGAAAATAGAAAATTGCTGGCCAAGCTTGCCATTGAATTATGGGAGAACCGCATTGTTTCAACAGCTGGGATAGCTGTGGGTGAGAGACCCAGGCTGAGAGAGTCATTCCCCCTACCCCCTTTCTCCTATCTTTTCTATCTTCTTCTCTTTATCTTCCTATTCTCCCTACCCTGTTCGATCCCCTTTATTGTTGCTGCCATTCGAAGTTATTACAAGTCCTGTGAGGACCTCTTGAAGATCAGAATTAAGTAACAAACAAGGTTCAGATCTGTTGCTGTTGTGACCTTTCGATTGAAGACCCCTGTGCTGCTCCTGCGATTTGAAGGTTGCTGCAACATCTGAGTCTCATAATTCCACATCCATCCACCAGAACCTGTTGAGACTTTGAGTGCCAAATCACCACACGAATCATCCCACTCGATCCCTGTTGCAGACCATTCTTTTGGCCGGATTGTTCCATAATACCAAGCATTCTAATTTCATTCCCATCCCATAACTCCCATCTCTGTCCATCAGAAGTGTTTCATATTTGCAGCAAAGCCTTCCACCATCAAGGCCTCCACTCGATCCTCATTGGAGCCCAAACAAAGGGCTGGTTTGTGAGATAACTCTTAACCTTCTATTTTGGTGTTGCTGCCATATCTCCCAACCTCACCAACAGAATTGAATGGAACTTCCAGCATAGCGTCTCCTCTATACAAACACTACTCGACCTGAGTTTGGTTCTGTTCTATTGGCTGGTTTGGTTTCTATTCTGTGATCTATACTTTCTAATTTTGGTGTTCTATTGGTAGTCTTGTTTCTAGCCATTCAAATCAGCCCCTACTTGGAGGGTTTGCTGAGCATACCTTGGCCTGCACTCGACATTGATCTCAGTCCCATTACTTGACTGAAACCTGAGTTTCTGTCTCCACCCTAAATCTGAATTTTGGGCCTGGTTTGTACGCCGCTGTTGGGGTTAATATTAATTGACTGCTGTAAATTATTGTGGGTTTAATTGGGGCTGGCTTAACCCTAACCTAGCTTTACATTACTGTGATGGTACCATTACCTCGCTGGGTAAGTAAAGTGTGGTCAGCTTGGCTCTAGGAATACCCATTCTTCAAAATGGCCTGTCTAAACCTTTAAAACCAAGCCTTAGGGGACTGTTTGAGACCATATAGTGCTTTCTTGAGGAGACACTTTCCCTTCAGCTGAGAGAAACTTGAAGCTGGTTGGAGTTTGCATGTACACTTCCTCTTCTAGATCAACATGGAGGAAAGCGTTCTTCACACATGAACTGATGTTGCTGCCCTTCTATATACAGAACCGTTCCGACGCAACTCATTGGTGCGCTCATCAATGCCGCTTGCTTGGCGAACCCTTAATGGGGGTATTCTAATAACCTAACGATTAGGGTTAGAAAACCTCATATAAATCCAGAATTGTAGGAAGTAGAAACCAAAACAAACTACTGAGATTAATTAAATGGAGAAAATACAAGTGTGATGTGGCCAGAATTCTGGTCTAGTGGGCAAATAGGGAAGGGGAATAGACCCTTAAAGTTTGAACCAGATCCAAGGGTCAGATTTGAGTCAGTAAGAGATTATCAAATTAGTAACTACCTGAATCTGAAATTCCAAATTTGTACTCACAGGCAAGGTTTAAAGTATCGGTATCGGGTATTGTATCAGTCGGGTGATTTTAAGAGACGTATTGTATCATATCGGATCGGAGATACGTATCAAACAATATAGATACACATAGAAATGGTCAAGCTACACGTGGAAATACATTTTTGGAACACAAAACATTATAAATAAGCAATATATAACAAGTGTCATGCATAAACCCTAAAATGGAGAATAATGTATAAGCAAACAAGTGCATTAAATTGAAATTGTTATAAAAGATGAGGTTTCCTACATGTTGTAATCATCTATAGCCATGAAGAGTATTGGATGATGCAAAGGATTATGTTGTAGCACTCCTTGATTCGTTTTTGAGTCTAAAAGTATGAAAAACCAAGATTAAATGCAAGATTTAGACTCTTGGTTGAGAGTTTTCCTTCATTTTTCTGTTAGAATAGGAGTTGTATCGAGTCTGTGAGTGAAAATGGTTTTTTTATGGAATCTATCGATGGTATCGGTATGTATTGAGCCATATCAGTCTATTTGTATTGATACATATCGATACGTATTAAACCATCCACAGAACCCTTTATTGGACGCATTGATGGTATCGATACGTATCGATCGTATCGGCCGATACATTACGATACAATTCGAGACAGTCCATTTAAAAAAAAAGAGACGTATCGGTATGTATCGTATCGGTACCGACCAATACCAATACGTATTGGCCGATATGATACGATATGATACGTACGATACTTTAAACCATGATCACAGGAAACAAACAACCAATGTGTAGAATAACAAGTGAAAATCAAAATAGAAACTAGGGAATGGAATTAGTGACTAATGACTACAGTAGTAAGTGAGACTGGGCCCCCTTCCCTTGTAGTAAAGTCACTACTTAGCCCTACTAGCTCTGTCAGGAGAAAGCTGGAGTTCGGGGCCTCTCAGTTCTCATGATCCGATCGGTCTAAAAGGGCATGGCACGTTATGAGCCGGCAATCTTTGAAAAAAGAAAGGAGCTTCTCAGTCAGGTGGGTAGACTTGCTCAGTTTCTCTCTGGACCCAGCATCACATAGTTTTCTGAATCCGAGTATAATTTGAAACCAAACAAATAAGGTGCTGCTGATGGTCTTCTAGAAGGCTAGTTGTAACTACCCATCAGTAGGATTGATGGGGGTTGCCTTTATGGTCTACAACAGCCTAAGGAATTGTCCAAACTTAAGAAGAAACTCAAATAACAGTTGGTGGACAGAATAGTATTCAAGAGGGCAAACCAAAGAAGACACAGTATGCGCAAGACTGAAAACAGATTCTGACCTTTAATAAAAGAAGGAAAAGAAGATGAAAAAGATAGAAGATACAAGAAGAAGGATATGCCCTAGGCTTCTAACCTAGAACTTGACTAGCATTGCACCAGTCCAACTTGGCATCCCACCAAGGGCTTCACTGCATCTCACTGCAAAAGAGTTTTGAATCTAAAAGAAATCAGCAAGCATAAGCTTAACAAATTGTTCAAATTGTTGGGGTAGTTTGATCCCCTACTCCTTTATTTATAATCTTGCAACAATTCAAGAAAATAGTAACTCTTCACAAGAAAGAGAATTCCAGAGAAAACAAAATAAAGGTCTTCTAGAATACTTACTAAAATGGAAGCAGCACTAAAAGCCTGTATAGGACTCAAATCCCTCATATTTGGGCTTATAGAATCGACACCATTACAATAGTAAACCCAAAAATACCAAGCCCATGGCCCATACAACCCAATGGACATTGAAAATTAAACATATTGGATTATTTTTGGTCCAGTCAAATGACCTGGTCTGCTGCTGGCCTTATTGTTCTTCTGAACTTCCCTCTCCCTCTCCCTATATATATATATGTGTGTGTGTGTGTGTGTAACATCTGTTCTGTTGGTTGCAGGTATCAATTGTCAGTTATATTCTGTCCCTTGCATCTTCTGCTTTAGAGCCGACTATTCCTTCCTTTCCCCAGGATACAATTGTGCTTGCAATACAAACAGTAGTTGATGGATTCTTGGAGACGTATAATATCTCTTACTATCAGCCTTCGTGCTTCACTTCATTCTATTTAATGAGAATCTATTGTTTTGAGTGCTTATTTTATGGGGTTTTTTTCACAGGGATAATCGTCCTGCAAACATTTGTGTTGTTGATAAAATCAACATCTTTCGTCCTGACAGAGTCTTTATGGTGATTATTTGTACCTATCTGTATCTTGGTGAAAACCTCTTCTTATTGTTTTTGTTGTGACATAAGGGTTAACGTGCAACCATGCAGTTTATACTCCAGATGCATTACAAAGTTACCGAAGCAGTTCATTATAGGCATAGGTGTCACCGCTTGTCTGCAATTCATGTGCTTATCAATATAATCGGGCATAGGGTAGTTGTTCCGAGCACTTCCTGGTAAGTTCTTTCTCATATTTTTTATAATTTGTATGATTGTTGTAATTTCATGTGCATGAAAAGCTCATATGAATGTTACTTTCCATGTTCGTTGGTATCTATGCCTGAGTTGATCTAGGAGACTAGGACAGACTTGAAATTCCACAGTTAGTGGACCCAAAAAAATTTATGATTTTGATTTTATTTGGTAGAAGTCAGTATCATTGGTGGTGAAGGAGATATTATGACTGGTAAAAGGGTTAGGCTGTTCGGCTATGTTTCTAGAAATAAACGAAGAATAGACCGATAATAAATGGAAGATGAAGAAGAAGGGAACCTACTTAGGGTTCCAAAGTAGGTATTCTCTCCACCACCTAAAATACTTCATTAGCATTACATATGAAGACCTCTGTATAATGACTATTAGAATTAGACTCTGAGAAATATTTTAATTACTGTTGCTCACATTTCTTTACTTGCCATGCATAGACTATTCCAAAAGTCTCCATGGTGAAAACTGTATTCAGTGTTAACTGCACAGACATAAACACAAGGGTACCTGGTAACATAATCCTCTAGTGATAGCTGAAGCAACATTGAGAGAGAAGAAGTTACCTTGTGCTCAAACTAAGAATCCCGGTTAGACTAGGATTCAAGTATGGCTCTATCAAGTATCAACTCAAGTCAATCTAAATGTCACTTCAACTGAATGACAGCCAAGTATCATGACTCAAAGAGAAGCAAAAAATTATTGAACTCGACGCAAGAATATGAGAAATTTCTACTATTGCACAATTATTAAAAATTATAGAACTCAACCATTTCATGTCTGATCTGAAGAAACTTAAATTGAATGCTGTTGGAAACTTGGAACTGCTGGACCATGTGGTGTTAGAAAGATCAATATCTCTTTTAGTTTGACGGTTGCAATTTGACCAGTTGCCAATTGTCATCAGATATCAGGTTCAGGGATGGTGGGTCTACCTTGGATGCCTGATGAATAATAATGCTCTAAGAAAACTAAAATTGTAGGGAAGTTAATTTGCACAACAACGCAGATCCGTAGAATCAGCCCGATTGCTTGGTCTGCTGTGAATTTGAATAGTAACAAATAGACCCAGTGGTCTTTTTGTAAAATGAAACTCTTAATGCTGCTTGAAAGTCTGATCTGTCAGGACCAGACTAAGACTCTAGCTAATGATGTATAAAATGACTAGATTACTTTAATTATTATTTACTAAAATACCTATAGAGTTACTGGAAAGTGGAAAATTCATGTCGTCCAAGACCAACTCACTTATGGGCTTAAATCAGGCCACTTGCAGATAAAATCAATGAAAATAAAACACAAAACTCAAATGGGGCAGATCCCCCATTTCTTGAAATAGAATTTCCTCCTGCTTTTGAGTATGGTTGTGTCCAGTGCTTAATAAAAACTGGGCCTTCTCTGATCTGGAGGAAAATAAATTCCATGAGGCCTCTTTAAGTCCATTTTTGGTCAGTGAACCTGCAATGACAGCATGATTGTAGGCTAATACCAGAATCTCCACTTGCCTTATTCTTCATAGGCATCGTTCCCCAGATTCTCCATGCATATCCTTTTCTTCAGTATAAGGGCAAAGCAAAATTTTTTTGAAGCACCTTTTGATTTGGAAAATAAAAAATAGAAGCTATCCTTTGTGATTTGCGTCATATTCTGATCCTCTTCTTGTATTGGTTGGAATGTGGTACCAGGGAATTTATGTTTTGTTTATCTTTCTAATTAAACTGAGTGATTGCATTACTGTCCAAATTCAGTTAGCATTTTGAATGCAGTTTACTTCAGAATATGGATGTTCACTTCTGTTAAGTTTATTTATTTTACAGCTATCTTTTCAACTTAATCGGACAATTTATCGGATGTGAACCTTTACAAGAGCAATGTTGTGTTATTTTATCCACAATCCTTGAAGCTTTCAAAAACAACACTTCTAAAGATGTCATGAATGTGCTAGGTGAACAACTGCGGGTATGTATCTTCCATCCTTTCAACGTATCCTAATATTTCTCATTAAAATTTCTCGTCCTTTTTTCTTTGCTAATCTAAGCTAATACAATGATGCAGTTTTTGGTATCAAAGTTGGTAGCATGTTGTATTCCTTCTAAAGATTATGGTGAACCTCCTGGGTTTCCTTCTCAAGTTGTATCTTTGCTTAATCAACTTCTTGTGGATTCTGATCCTTTATTGTATGATTATATCAAAGTATGATTCTGTAACTTTCCAACAATAGACTGAGTTTATTTCTTGAAACTTGGTTTTCCTAAAAAAGAGTTGAGAATTGAGTTATATTATTAAGGTCTTACGTTCCAATGAATACATTATTTGTTAGGAGTTGGAACCCTTCCCTGATCTTGAATGCTTTGACCGGATACGGAGTTTCCATCAGGATTTGTGCAAAGCCTACTGTCCGAGAGAGCACTTTTTGAAGGTAAACCAAGATAGATATTGGGGGAGTTTGATTTCCGCCCCCCCCCCCCTCCCTCTTTTACTACTAGTCTTTTATTCTTACATAAGTTGAATCATGTGCTTTGTAATTTTGAAGTTTGTTAGGAGAGCTTCCGACCTTCCAGAAAGATTGCTTTCATGGAGGTTTGCACCGTTACTTTCTCATCTTACATGGATCTCTGCATGCATGATTTTAAGTATTGCTGTGCACTACAATGTGCTACCTTGTATTGTATTTTTATTATTTATTTAATTATTAATGCTTGTTTGTGCAGTCTTGAGGAAATGCACAAAAAATTACTTACAGGGGCGGTTATTCGGCCAGAAAAAAATGCAGAAGACACTGTTGGGCTGTTTAATGTCTGGCAATGTGAACCTGAAATTGTTTCTGCTGCCTGGTCGCTAGTTCGCATGTGTGGTTCTAATAATGCTAGTAAAATTAGCGAATTGGTGTCTGATTTCATTTCTCGGGTATTTTTTAGCTTGTATTTTTTTTTAATCTTACTTTTTCCTGCACTGCAGTATTTTTACAAGTTGGGCCCTGAGACATTTCCTCTCCATTCTTATCAATGTTTGCAGGTTGGTATTGGGGATCCTCACTTAGTCGTTTTCCATTTTCCAGAAGATATATCTCCAATGCATTTTTTCCAGCCAGTCACTCAGGGTAGTGCTACAAAAGTCAGTTCATCTGCTGACAGTGGTGTATCAGAAGAACTTCTGGTTAAACTTGTAAGGTTGTTAAAGAAGTATCTATTGGATGATCCTGTGAAGATAATTGATATAGCTTCACAAGCTCTTCAGGCAAGTCCACAAAAATATCATCCATAACTGCACAAGTCTTCTTGGCTTCTTGTCAAGGTCATAATATGCTATTCAGTACCTATTAGATATATGTACAAGTAGTTAGATACGCAAGACACACCGCATATTATATCTCTTCAGTGAAGCTTAAAACACTATAAATAAGTAATATGTAAAATATATTTTGTATAAAATGGAGAACAAAGTATGACGAGACAAGTGCATTCAATTGATTATATATAAAGTATGAGGTTCCTCACATGTACTAATACCATTTTTTTAGGTATCGTATCGGTACATTAAATATATGATATGTATCGGTTAGTATCGATGGATACGGGAATCAAGACATGAGAATATGAGAAACAAAGCTATACACATGCAATAGTAAAATTTCAACAACATAGAATGACAACAAGAAATCATATACCATGAATTATAACATATCAATCATTATGAGATTAATATGCATGAAAACTATCATGAAAAACTAGCCTAACGCATGCAAGGAAAACATGAAAATACATGCAAGACATAGAGTACATATGCATGAAAAGGAAGAAGAGAACAACTTACTGGTGAAATCTCCTAAACACAACATAGTATACAATGTAATTTGAGGACATGGTATGCCTATTCTAACTTAAATGACTTATCTAACCCAGGCTAATCACTTAAAACAGGGGTAACTTGTTCGAATAAATGATGGACTTGAGGAATAACATTGACATATAAATCTAGGTAAACTATCTAATTGGGGGAATATTGTCCAAAACTAACAAGAAAATAAAGAAACTACTATCGATAGAAAATGATAGGGATGGAAAAGAAAAGTTACTATGGCTGTTAATATGTTACAACCGACTTGATCTCCTATCGAATTTAGATGGTTTTGGCCTTGTCCTGACCACAGTACTTAGGAGAGAGGTGGTACTCTGAGAGGAAAAAAATAAAGAAACATCAACTCTTGGATTTGTCGATATTGTTTTTACTTGCTGCAGCTTCATCTGAGCGTCTGGATTTGATACCTCCTTTCCTTCTCCTTGTACCTATCTGATTCACCATGAACATATTTTGATCCAAGTATCTTATTCTCCTTTAGGCTGTAACCTACTATCAGGATTTGAAAGCATAGTTGTCATGGCGACGCCATGGCGTCCTGGCGCTGGAGAGGGTTGCATGGCGACCTACGCCATGGCGCCCCTCTTTGATTTCTTCTTCCTGTCTCTCTTTCCCTCTTCGATTTCTTCTTCCTGTCTTCGATTTCTTCTTCCCTCTTCGATTTCTTCTTTCCCTCTTTGATTTCTTTCGATTTCTTCTTTCCCTCTTCGATTTCTTCTTCGATTTCTGAATTTTCTTCTTAAAACTTGAGAAACAATAGAGAAAAAATAAAACATGGCTTGAGTATACATCTATTAACACATTAAAAATAGAGAAAATAAAAAATAAAACATGGTCGACATGCTTGCCATGTCGATATATCGACGTGACACCCCTCCACCGACTTGGATTGCCGTGACACCGTGACAACTATGTTTGAAAGCTTGTAGCTGGATTTCTCCCAGAACCAGGTCCAACTTTCTTTTTATTTGCCCCTCCTAGAGACCCAGACCCTGCAGTAGCTGGAGCCTTGTGCACTGGGACTGTCTTTTTTTTTTGGTGAATAAAAAATATATTACCAAAGCCCGAGATGGGCGAAAAGGGAAAGCGGGGGAAGGGGAAATACAAGGGAGGGAGAAAGGGGGAGGGGAAGAGCCAAGCCCCACTAACGGGAGCGCAGCAGAGAGCTATCTAGGCCCCAGGTAACAACAATATGCCTGTTCCTTGGGGAGTCCAAAAAAGCCTTGGTGGGCAAAAGACTGAGCTTAGAGGAAACCTCCCAAGAGATGGCTTTCCAAATCAGGTCAAAGGAACGAGAGTTTGCTGGGACTCTCTTTTAATGATGCAAAAGCTAAAGGGCAGCTAGATGTGCCTTTACTATTGCGATTTAATAGTTGATATTGGAGTTCTGTGGACATTTAAGATTCTGAATATTATAATTTTAAATTTGAGCTCTTTGAAAGCATTAGAAAGGGTTACTTTTATTTCAACACCTCATGTACTTTCTGGTAGCCAACAGTCCCAATCCTTGCTTGGACAAGTGCAGATAAGTTCTCTTGGTTTTCTTTAATATAATCTTCCGTATTATCTGTTAGTCTCCGCTGGTTATTTGTATTCTCTGCTATTATTATTGTCATAATCATTTGCTGTTGATTTGCTGTGCTTATGTTTCTCCCTACAGCATGTTGTCAAGTTCTGTATTTTCAAACTCAAACTGGTGGACATTAAAAGAATGGGTTTTTAATTTTGAAATTGGATTTGAACTAATATACTTTTTTTGGATGAATTAAAAATTCAATACCAAAGGAGAGAAAAAGGGGGAGGGGGGGGGGAGGGAGGGGAGGGAGAGAACATACATACGCAAACCAAAAACAAGGTCCAGCCAACAAAAGGGAAGGCAAAGGCCTGCAAAAAGAAGGGGGAGAGCCCCAATCAATTACAATACACTAAAAGGGTAAAAAAACCCGGGCCACAACAAGGCAACCAACCCCAGCCTCAATAAAGTGCTCTATCCAAGAGTATAGGGATCCGAAGTGCCAGGACAGACGGCAAGGCCTCTTATATCCACGCTTAGAGGCATAACCTTCTCGATGCTGGACAGGGAATAGTCTATGTAAGGCCGCTTCTTAGGGAACTTGATTGAGGCTGGATGAATTTACTTGATTATTTTTGAAAACTGAAGATGTTTATTTTACTATTTTTTTACGATTTAGTTTCAGTGTCCTGTTATTTCCCAAGTTATGTTTTGCAATTGTGAAAATAATACTTTTGACTAACGATTTGTTGCAACCAGGGAATACTTTCAACTGAAAGGGGTCAAGGAGCTCTGCTATCTTTTGGTTCGTATGAGAGGTCTCTTATTGAGGTAATATATTAATATTTTGTACTGTTCAGCAATCAAATATATGTCGTCTATATATTGATGAACATAAGTGTGCATGTGTATTCCTATCACATTTATATTTATAGTATGATAGTTCTGTCATTGCAGGTTCATTCAAAGGGTGTTAAAATGGAACTGGTTGAGAAGTTCCTATTGGACTTGGAAAGAAAATCGAATGGTAGACCATAGTTGATCGTCTTAGATCGTATTTCCTGCACTTCCATTGAATTTATCTGATTGGCACAAAGTGGTTTTCTTGTCCTAAATGTTCTGTGTCAAAAGAGTTTTGCTAATTGTAGTTATGCTACAGAGTACAGAGTTTTATGGCTCATATCTTCCTTTTAAATCAATTTTTCTCTAATTTGGTTGGAATTATTTAATTGATGCTGGCCTAAATGAGTTCATGGTAAACACTGTCTAAGGTCTATTAATTTCCCTAAGCATCACACTCACATGTGAAATGTTTTAATGATGCCAAGTTTCTAATTTGGGGAAGCATGTGGATTGTTCGTAGAACATGGGTTCCACATGCTCTGTACACCATCCACTAACAAATTTGTCCACCCATAAGGAAGTGTGTGCTTTTTTAGGTTGATTGTGAAATATGAATATAGGATTTCCTTGCTGCTTACAGCTTCCTTTCTATTCCTATGGTGTTGATTGTGAAATATGAATATAGGATTCCCTTGCTGCTTACAGCTTCCTTTCTATTCCTATGGTTATTGTGACTGGCTCCTGACTTCCTTTGGATCATTACTTATGAATATTGAGTCAATTAGATTGTGAAATGTACAGCTTCGACTGCCTGTATGAGTTGATTGTTTAGAGATATCTATCCGAGAACTCATACGGTAATCACTTTATAATATTCAGTATAAATTAATACCTTATACAATGTATAGAAGGTCTTCCTGGCTACAGTGCAGCCATAATTAAGAAGTTTGTTAGTATAAAATGGTGTTAAGGAATGTGAATTTTCCAATGAATGGAGAAGTAGGTTCTGGCAGCAGTGATGAGTTGGCAAGTTGTTAGAAGAATCTAAGAAGTTGGAAGTAAGAAATCTCAGCAGTAGGTTGAGCTGAAGTTTTGAGCAGCTATGATGAGTTGGCATGATGCTAGAAAAATCTCCATATTTTTTCAGAAGTATGTGAGGAAATTTCTGGGTGGCTGAATTGGAATCTTCCCTCTCGTATATGGTTTCTTGCTGCCTAAGTTTTTTTGAGTTTTGAATTTCAAAATGAGAAATCTCAATAATATACAAGGGATTTAATTTTTTGAAGGAGAAAGAGGGTTTGAGAAGTAACTGCACTCAGTTGGGTGTGATGATTGATTTTAGTTAGAGAAGTTTCTGTGCAAATTTCAGCAAGAACTTGAGTTCGCCGTTTGTTGCTACAAAACGGTGAAATTGAGAGGAGAACATCTGAAGTTCTTCCCATTGGGATTACTCAATTGAGGTAATCTATTTTTGCAAATCTGGAAACGTGACTTAGGTTGTAAATGTTGAAAGACCTATGGTTTTGAGTTGTAAAGGATTGGGGATTTGAATTTATTTCATTCTATCACTGTAAACCTATGAGGTTGTTGGTTGTTAGGATTGGGGTTGTAGCCCTAGCGTTTGTTGTAGCAAGGGTTGAAGCAGGGGGTGGGTGCTCCTGGATCATTGTAGCGATCATAATCTTGTAGAGTATTGAGCAATATTCGAAGCTTGATTAGGGCATTGTTCCGACTTCCGTGGACGTGGGCATCTTAGCCGAACCAAGTAGAAATCGTATCTCCTCTGTGATTGTATTTTCTTGCATATCTGGAGTGTGCGGTTCTTGCAGGATTGGTGTGCATACCCTGGCAGACCTGGTCACTTTGTGGTATTGAGGTTGGGTTGCACACAAATTGAATGTGATTGGTAACTGCTGCGAGCCTCGGCCAATTGGTTTGATAGCTTGACAGTGTGCATTGTCACTTGTCAGTTAATTTCAGTGCCAAGTACATTCGGTCAGAATTAAGGGTTGAATTTTAGAAGTGTTTTGGTGGTCACTGATTCACCCCTCCCCTCTCAGTGACAATCTGAGAACAACAAATTCTATAACACAGAACTTACCTAACTAAATGCTAAACAGCTATACTCACTTACCAATGAACTATTTAGTGAGGATAGCTGTATACTTTTCTATAAGGCCATTGCTTGGTGCGATGGTAAAAATCTTGGGCTACCAGCATGGGAACATGGATTCAAATCTTGAGAGTGACCACTTTCTGCAAAAACTGCCAAAGATTTTGACAGTTCATATTTTTTAAACTGGACCAAGCGTGGAACCAAAAAGTGCCTTGTGCCATTCCACACCAGTTTTTTTTTTTGGGTGAATAAAAATTCATTACCAAAGAGAGAAATACAAGAAAACCCACAGAATTCAGGGGGGAGAAGGGAGAAACATCCTACAACACATAGGGCTAGCAGACCCACCTAGGGGGGAGGGGGAGAGCATAGAAGAGGGGAGACCCCAAGAAGCAACAATGAGCTTGTTCCTTGGGGAGTATACACAAGGGGGCGAGGGGGAAAAGGACTTGGAGCTAACATCCAAAGAGATGGAATCCCAAATCTGCCTAAAAGATGTAGAGTTGATTGTCCATCTCCTAATATTGCGCTCCATCCAAATATGCGAATTTGTAGCCCCAAAAGCCATCATGCCAATTCTATCACATAGGGAATTTCACCCAAAAGATTTGATGAACCACTTCCACTCTCTCTGAAAGGCAGAATTCTTCTTCTGTTAGGCCAGAATTTGGTGAGAACCCCAAACCACATAGAAGAGGAAAACGAGCATTCAAAGAATACGTATTCAACACTTTCGGTCCAGTTTTGGCCAGTCAAACCGTGGCTTGAGAAGAAAATGTTAAAAGAGATAATTTTTTTTGGGAAAATTAAAAATAAAGAGAAGAATAAATAAAAACGAAAACAGTATGCTTCACAATGTGGGTTGGTATAGTGATTGGGGTTTCACTAATTAAATACTAGGTCAGACTTTCAGGTTCAACTATTAATAGGTACAACTTTGTATTATTTTTTACTGAAGGAAACTGGCAAACCAAACTGGATGCTTTTCTAAAACCATTTGATTTTCAGAATGGTATCCGGTTTGATTCTGGTTTGTCTTGGGCACTTCCATGTTCAGGCCGAACCAAAAAAGTGGGAAGTTCTTGTTTTTTTCCAGTTCAACTGACAGCCTTTCCGGTTTTAAAAGCCAAGGGACCGTTTCGGTTGGATACTTAAATTTTTTTCCTTTTCTGGAATTCTGTTTTGAACTTGTGTGAAAGATGCAAATGTGCATGATAACTTGGATATGAACTGCACATGCATATGCTTAGTTATTCAATATAGAATACATTTCTTTTTATGCATACAACAGAGAAGGTTAAGCCATTTGTGCACTGCTTTCTTGTCTTTGGGGGTTTTGACTTGACTTTTGTAACCAAGAAGTGTGTCGAAACTGCATGGCCTGATTAACATAGATGCCTTGCTAATTAATTGGTCAAAATTTACTAAACTTTTTCATTTCATTAAATGCCTCTTACAACTGAAGCTACTTCGTTGGGAAACTCTTTTGTCCATAGTTCTAAAACTCGTCTCGACTCGGCGAGTTTCTCGGTTTTCTGAGAAACCGAGACGAGATGGCATACGGTACATAAAAGTGCAATATCTCGCCGAGATCTTGGGTTGACCCATGGAAATGACCCTTCTACTATGTATTTACTTACCTAACTCGACTTATCTCGGCGAGATCTCGGATCTTGGGTCAGGATCTCGGGTTGACCCGTGGAAATAACCCATCTACTATGTATTTACTTATCTAACTCGACAAAACTCTTATATGCTTGCTGTGGAGCATATACAATGCAACATTACAGCAACACTATGTCATGGGAAGACTATGTGACACTAGTGGGGACTGAATACTTGATTCAAAGTCATTTTATGTGATGATAGTTGTAACACTGTTAAACAGTTTGATGTATCACTTTAACATTTCTAATTCTTATTTATGTTGTTTAGCTATTAATTGAATGTTTTGCTTGCTTTCTATTACTAAATTATGTGTAAAGTAGGGTATTTTAGTACGTCATCGCCTACCAACCTATGGTCCGAAGTGAAACTCATATTTGGACTTTGTTTTTGCAAAATCTGATAGTGACATTGTGTTTAAATGGCCTAAAATAGGCTGAATATCAAGTTTTAGACCCAAACTAGGTCTAAAACCCACCGAGTTGAGGCTTCGAGTCGGAAAAAAAAAAAAATGCACCAACTCGGCGAGATCTCGACTCGACTCGGTTTTTCCAAGGGCCGAGTTGGTATCGAGACCCGAGTTTTAGTACCTTGCTTCTGTCTCCATGGTACTTTGTTTTTGTTGTAATTGCACTTGATTTTTTAAATTTCATTTAATGCCATTTACAGACGAGGCTATTTCTTTGGAGAACTCTTCTGTCTGGACAACACATGGAAAAACATATGATACCTGGATATGTCCACTTGTTTACTCACTTATTCGTTATTGCAATGATATGATTCTAAGGTATGAACCCACACTCCCATGAGACTAATTTTTGCCTATCTTTCAAACATATTTTTATTCTGTCAATAACTAATTTCATTTGTCGATATCAAGTTGCTTCAATAGTTTTACATGGACTTTCAGGTTATGTCAAGATATAGTATTGTTGAAGGCTGAAGTTGCTGAGCTGCTGCTGCCAAATGTTCTTGCAAATCTGGCTGGAAGGAAGGATTTTAGTATTGATCTTTGCAAATTAATTTCTTCACAGGTTTTTTTTCTTTCCCTTTTCTTTCTAATAAATACTTTCCAGAGTTTTTAATGTGGACCATTACAACTTTGCTGTTTGTAAGATATTAAATTTGTTTGTTGATTCCTTATTTCGGATCGCGGTTTTGACTTGTTTCCTCCTCCATCTGCCTTTTTCAAACCTTATAAAGTAAATTCATTTACAGTATATCTGCTTTAGTGCCATGTGGCATTCAATCTGCGCAACTGTTGTGGTAGCTACTGGAGATGACTTTTATATGACCACAGTTATAGTTGAAAATTTTGACCTTGTGTGATGTAGTACTGCCAAGAGGAAACCTGAGCTTTTGATTATGCTTGCATAAACAGCTGGACAAATGTAGAAGAAAGGAGAGTAAAAAAAAATAAACTTTGGAAATTGTTGAAGCTTCCTATTGAAAAGCTAAAGCTCATAAATGGAGATACCTCCCAAGTGTGTAGGCCGAACTTTAAGGTCTCAGTTAACCGATCTGAGACTATTCCCAACACTCCCCCTATGTGTTGGCCCGCTTTTTGGGTGGTCAACGTCTAACACATGGGGGTTACTGCTAGGGAGGACCGAGTGATGGTACTCTGATACCATTTTAAAGCTTCCTACCTAAAAGCTTAAGCTCATTAAGTGGAGATATCTTCCAAGTTTATAGGCCCAAGTCGAAGGTCTCAATTAACCGATGTAGGACTATTGCCGACAGAAATCACACTTTGAAGCATAGTTGTCAAGGCGTCGCCTAGGCGTCCAGGTGCCTTGGACGCCTTGTTGGTGTCATCTTCCGTCCAGGCCCACTCCAACGCCTTGGATTGCCTAGACGCCATGACAACTATGCTTTGAAGTCTGAAGCAATCACACTTCTCAAGTAGAGAATCATTCTTTAAAGCAATAACAAACTTTTCAATGTCATCATTGTAAGTTGAAGTACAATGAAATTACATCTTTAAGAATCCCGACTGAACTAATACTCTGAGAGTAGAATCAGGTCTTAGACTCTGACACCTTATCAGCATTTTGGATATAGCTTTCCCAAATCAACTTGGATTTGTGGGATTGTGATTAGCTGGAATGTAACTGAATAACCCTTTGAATGACACCTAAATTAAGCAAAACAATTAGGTTTTGACCCTAATAACTAGCCTTTCAAGAAGTTGTAGAGTAGTACCTAGAATCAACTTATGTTTCGATAAAATTGAAACCAATAAATTTTTTTTGACATAAATAGACAACCTAAAATTAACCTAAACTAATTCCCAAATCAACTAAATTCCAAGGCTGAATAAAATTTTGGGTGTAAAGTATTCAAATTATCCTTGCTGCCTCAATATTTAAAAATAAAAATATAAAAGAGATTTGACAAAAGCAGAAACGAAATATCAATGGAATTTAGTGTACTGCTTCATTTCATTTTATCTTGTTATGTAACATGTCACAAGGATAAGAGCCAAGCATTTGTTGAATTCTATTAGTCTTCTCATCTTTCACCGTCCCCCCCACCCCCCGAGGCTGGCCAGACAGCCAGTTAATTAATAGCTTCTATATACTTTTGGTGCCATTTGTGGTCATGCATGCTGTGCTCAATTATAAACAGTGAGGTAGACAACAATACACCTATTCCTTGGGGTATCCAAGACAGAACGATGAGGTAATGTGTGGAGTTTAGAACTGACATCAAAGTACATAACTTTCCAAATCATGTCTAGAGAGCGAGAATTGGTGGTCCATCTTTGAATATTCCGCTCCTTCCAAAGGTGAGAGATGATGGAACAAAAAATGAGCTTCCCTGCAGTATCACAAATAGATCACCCGGAGAAGGTCATATCATCAAAGCCACTCCCTTAAGAAAGGAAGGATTCTATGGGCGTGAGGCCAACAACTTTGTAGGGCTCGTTTCCAAATGGAGGCGGAGAAGGGAGAGGAGAAACAAAGGTGGTCAATGTCCTCCAGACCATTCCTCCGTAGGGTTCAACTAGGGGGGACTTGTATATGTCTATGGATGAGCAAGGACTGGGTGGGGAGGCATTGGGAAAGAGCTCTCCAGACCGTGAAGCTATGGCGGGGGATGTGGCCCTTGAACCAAACCATCTTTATACCAAAGGACCCGGGGGTACAAACTCGAACGAAATTCCAAGCCGAGGAAGAGAAGAAAAGGCCATTAGAAGAGGGGAGCCAGATCACATGATCGAGAAGGGGGGGAAAGCCAGTAGGGAGGGGAGGAAGAGAGGCTCGAACCGGGAAGGGGAGGGGGGGGGGAGGAGGAGGATCAAGTGCCTTGAGTGATGGAGGAGGCAACAAGAGCAAACTTATCAATACCAGAAGAGTTGACCGATCTAGCGCCAACTGTAGAGAAAAGAACACCCATAGGATGCCAGTGGTGAAGCCAAAAGGGGGTGGACCGGTGGAAGACCGATCCACGATCTTATTGGGGATGGCTCTAAGGGCAATGGGGGCAGTGGAGGCATGGTTCGAGAACTCGGAACTCGGTACCAACTCGACCCTTGGAAAAACTGAGTCGAGTCGAGATCTCGGTGAGATCTCGCCGAGTTGGTGCATTTTTTTTTTCCCAACTCGAAGCCTCAACTCGGTGGGTTTCAGACCTAGTTTGGGTCTAAAACTTGGTATTCAGCCTATTTTAGGCCATTTAAACACAATGGCACTATCAGATTTTGCAAAAACAAAGTCCAAATATGAGTTTCACTTTGGACCATAGGTTGGTAGGCAACGACGTACTAAAATACCCTACTTTACACATAGTTTAGTAATAGAAAACAATCATAACATTCAATTAGTGTAAAACAACTTAAATAAGCATTAGAAATGTTACAGTGTACAATACATCAATCTTTAAACAAATGTTACATAAGATATGATATGTTAATGTATTCAGTCCCAACCATATCCACATAGAATTTTCATGTCATAGTGTTGCTGTAGTTTTGCACATAGTTTGCCACAACACTCATATAAGTGTTGTCATCAACATATTTAAACTCCCCTATCCTAGGGTATAGAAGAGGCGGAGGCAGTTGGTTTGAGGCATGAGATCCACTGCTACTGTCATATTGAGGCATGTATAGGTATGGCTGGTTTGGGATTGGGAATATGGGCCCAAAACCAGGCCTAGTGCTTTGATGTCAAATAAAGTAATGTATTAAAGACTTAAAATATTGTATTCGTAACTATTAAACATAATGTTAAGCTACTAAAACAATCAAATAGCTATCTCTTAGTTATCCCCTAACCCTAGTATTTATTTCTTATTTAAAAATAAAATTTAGAATTTTTATTAAAAATATTTATACCGTAAAGTATAAAATATTATAATGTAATGATGTATTTGACACCATTTGAAGTTGGACATTATGTACATATGTTGTGCATAATTTTCCAACAAAAAAGGTATTTTTCCTTAATATTATATATATTTTTTACAATTTTAATAATATATTTATTAGTTCTGAAAAATAAAATAATTTTTTTAATGGGTGAAAAAATAAAATGACTCCACGAGGCTGTAGAGCATCCAAAGTTGTCCAACATACATGAAAATCACTTCCAAACAATCACTATTTATTCTTTTTTTTTCAATTTTGTTTTTCAAAAAAATCATTTTTTTTTGCAGAAAATATAATAAAAAAATAATAACAGAAAAAAATTCGGACTCCATCAAGTGATAGATCGTCCAAAGTTATGTAACATACCTTAAAATGACATGAATCTACCAAGGATTGAACAAATTTTTTTGAAAAAAATAGATTTGGGGAAAAATAATTTACCTTTGAAAAATCCTTCAAATTTATGATGAATCTTGAAGATGTGTAGTTGAATCTTCAAATGTGCAGCTGAATCACCTCTCCCGAAGTTCAAGTCTTGAAATCCACAGGTAAAATGAAGGAGGAGATTCAAATGGAGAAGAAGAGAGTAGTTTTGGGAGCTTTGGACAGAACTCGACCGAGATATGTCGAGTTCTGTCGAGTTAGGTAAGTAAATAAACTGGTAGATGGGTCAACCCGAGATCTCGGCGAGATCTTGTACTTTTTAATATCGTATTCCATCTCGTCTCGGTTCCTCAAAAAACCTAGGAACTCGTCGAAATCTCGCGAGTTCTCAAACTATGGGTGGAGGAGGATTTTGCACTGTACCCAGGAAGCATCAGAGAGCTGGGGGGGCTGTCCAGAGAGAGTCATTCTTGAGAGGGCTCAAATAGATGCACTTAACCCAGATGCTATCATCTTTGGAAACAATTTTCCACAATAATTTGAGGAGACCTGCCATGTTTGAGTTCTTGATCCTTGTCAAACTAAGGCCTTCTTCTTGCTTGGGGAGACAAGTTGAAACCCAACTAAGAGGGTAAAGTAATTTGGAGGTTTCAGCTCCTTTCCATAGAAAAGAACGAATCAGATTTTCCATAGCTTTAATAGTAGATTTTGGCAACCCAAAGACTCTGCAACAATAGGAGGATTGAAGAACGGATCGGATAAGTTCTAACCTCTTAGCAAAAGAGAGGAGTTTGCCCTTCCAAAGTTGGAGCTTTTTGCAGATCAGGTCAAGCATCAGAGTACAGTGGTGGCTAGTCAGCCTAGCCGGAATAAAGGGGAGGCCCAAGTATTTGACGAGATGAGGGCCAAGGGAGAAGCCAGTAAGCTCTAGAAGAGAGGGAATATTTGCATCCGACACACTAGAAAGGTAAAGATGGGATTTAAGGAGATTGATCTGGACACCCGAAAGGTTCTCAAAGAGATGTAAGGAGAACATGATGGACAAGATGGAGGAGGGATTGGCTTTGGAGAAGATCATAAGATCATCTGCAAAAGCAAGGTGGGTGAGTTTGAGAGCTTTACATTTAGGGATAGGGGAGATGAGAAGATGGTCAATTTTGGATTGTGCTACAGTATAGGATTTCTAGGACCAAGGAGAAGAGGAAGGAGGAGAGGGGGCAACCTTGGTGAATGCCAACAGAGGAAGGGAAGTACCCAGCGGGGCTACCATTCACAAGGACCTAGAAAAAGGGGGAGGAAATGCAAGAGAGGATCCAATGAACAAAGATGGCAGGGAAGGACATCTTAATCAGGACCTGACGGAGAAAGTCCCAATGGAGAGAATCAAAGGCTTTATGGATGTCGATTTTCATGAGGGCTGCAGGGGAGGGGATTTTCTGTCAAACCCACGGACGATTTCAGAACACAGGAGAATATTGTCAGCAATGCTTCTACCAGAGATGAAGGCCGATAAGGATGGACATATTATCTCTCAGTGCATGGTGAAACCATCAAGGAATTTTCCTTCTGGGCAGCGTAAGGTCCTACTAGGCATTTGAGACATTGTCTATTGGGACCACTCCTAGATTTGAGGGAGCCAATACTTCTGTGTCAGATGAGGTTAGGCAATTAGTTCAGAGCACAGTGACCTCTTTCATTTCATCTTGATTCTCAGCTATTGGTCTGTTTGGTATTCTCCCCCCCTCCCCCCCCCCCCGCCTACTCCATTGTGGATTCTTCACATTAGTGCTTCCAATCATATGGCTGGTGCCTTTTCTCCCAATGTTGTTCATAAACCTTCCGCTGATGGTTCACAAATTATTACTGCCAATGGTGATAAGTTGGACGTCATTGGTTCAAGTTGAGTTTCAGATTAGGGAAACAATGGAGAAGGAAGGAAGATGTTAGAGAAGAAGGAGACAAGAGAGGGAAGAAGAGAGAGTTACGGTTGAAAGTTGTGTGTGTTAGAGAGACTTCTCCAACCCACCTATATTGCTCAAATAGAATTACTAAAAGTATTACAATCACCTCCCTAGGGAGGTAAAAGGTAAAAAGACATAAAAAGTTAAAAATACATAATAAGGGAACTAGTTAGAAGTCTAGTTCCTGAACTACCCCTGATACATATTTACTATCAACTCTAACACTAATAATCTGTCTTTTTCTACTTCCTCTTCTCATCTGCTTCAGTTAACTAATGTCTTTCTTGTTCCTAGCTTACTATTAGTCTTATCTCCATTGCTTTGTGGTTGATGATGGTTATGTTATTAATATTTCCTTTGATGGATGTGTGATTCAGGACCAGTGCATTGGGCTAGTGATGGGTAAGGGGCGTAAAGTTTCATATTTATTTAGATTTGAGTTTGAGCTACAAAAGTGATTGTCCTCTAGTTCTTCTGGTTCACCGATTCGCCAATTAGGACATCCATATTCTGTTAGGTTGGACCTTTTGTTTTGAAATGGTAGCTTAACCAATAACATTTCTTCTTTGCATTCTGTGGAAAAAGTCTTTTGTGACTTGTTCCTTTTGGAAAAACACTTATTTACCGTTTCCTTTCACTCTTCTATTTATATTACTACACTATTTGATATTGTTCATAGTGATGTGTGGGGACCCTCACCGGTTTTGTCTTGGTTGGGCTATCGTTACTTGCTACACAATATACTTGGGTTTATTTCATGCGCAAAAGTTCTGAATTTTTTTATTATTACAAATCCTTCACTATGGTTCAGACTCAATTTAATTCCAAATTCAAGGTGTTTCGCTGATTTTTTTTTTTTTTTTTTTTGGGGGGGGGGGGGATACACTGGTGCTTTTCTCAACTTTTTGGCACAACAGGGGACTTCACCTCAAAAATCTTGTCCATTCACACCCCCCAACAAAATGGGATAACAAACCCAGAATCTGTAACCAGTTCCTGCCGAAGAGAAGAGACAGAAGAGAAGAGAGAAAGAGATTAAGGGAGAATAAGAGAGGAGACTGCCTAACAGAAAAGCAGTCCGTGATACTAGGCAGCCTCCCTCTATCATATATTTATAATAACCAAAACCAAGCAATTACAACCAGAGTCTTTTTGAAAATAAGAAAGATAAATCCTGGTCTAACCTCTAATTTAGGAAACTAAGGATCTAGTCTAACCAGGAAAGTACAAAGCATAAAGAAACTAAAGATATAAAACAAACCAACTATAGCACGTTAGGACAAACCCCCGATCGTGACAACACCTAACACATTACCGCAGGGACAATAATAGAAATAGATATAAAAAGAAGTAGACAACAACAAATATACTCAGGATTTGAATACATTGGCTAACTTGAGTGATGATAGAGAGTGCATACTCCTATCGTAAGTTAATGTTAAGTATTCTCATTAAACTAGAGAATCTCTCTTTGATCCTAACATATATCGCCAGCTTGTGGGCAGCCTTATTATCTTACTATGACTTGTCCTGATATTGCTTATGCTGTCCACATTGTGAGTCAGTTTGTCTCCTCCCCTTGCCAACAACACCTCACTGTTGTTCATCGTATTATTTATTATTTGTGAGGTACACCATTTGTGCAACGGTTAAGTTGCTCCATTGTGACCAAGTGGTCATGGGTTCGAGTCTCTGGAAACAGCCTCCCCGCATAGCAGGGGTAGGCTGCGTACATTATGACCCTCCCAGACCCCACAGTATCGGGAAACTCGTGCACTGGGTATGCCATTTTGAGGTACACCATTTGCAAGGCTTATTCTCCTCTTCCTCTTATTCACTTCAGTTACGTGACTATGCTAGCGCTGGTTGGGCTGGTTGTTCAGACACTCAGCATTTTACTGCAGGCTGTTGTGTATTTCTTGGTGACTCTTTCCTTCCGTAGAAGTGTAAGAAACAACATACACCTTCCAAGTTCCAAGTCCTATTCAAAGGCTGAATATCACTCAATGCCCTCAACTTGTAGTGAAATTGCTTGGCTTCATGGTTTATTGGTGACTTGTTTATCTCTTTTTTGGACCTACAACTCTACACTGATCATAGTTGTCACGGCTTCTAGGCGACCCAAGGCATTGGAGAGGGTCCAAAATCAAGGCGCCCGCCTAGGCGACCAAGGCGCCTGGACGCCTAGGTGACGCCTTGACAACTATGATGCTGATAATACTAGTACCATTCGCATTGCTTCCAATCCTGTGTTTCACGAATGCACAGAACATATTGAGGTGTTTTTTTTTTTGGTGAATAAAAATCTATTACCAAAGCCTGAGGGGGGCGAGAGGGAAGGGTGGGGGGAAGGAAACAGACCCCAGACTCAACAAAGGAACATATTGAGGTTGATCGTCATCCACAAGAATTACTTAGTGGCTTGATTTCCCTTCCATTCATAGCTTCTGCTCATCAGATTGCTAACATTTTTACCAAAGCTATATCATAAGCTTAACATCAGTATCTTGTTGACAACCTAATGTTGTCCACCCAGCATCAGTTTGTGGGGGGTGGGGGGACGGGAGTGTTAAGATGGGGAAGGGCATGTACATCGTATATTTCTGTTGCATATACATATATAGTTGTCACGGCGTCACGGCGATCCAAGTCGGTGGAGGGGTGTCTGATCGATATATCTCTGTTGAGGTGCACATACTCAACACCTCCTTACTTGCAATTTTACAGACTTAATATGTCTTCTTCAACCTTGCAATAACACGATAGAAAGAAAAAACTCAGAAACCAAGGCTAAAATAGGAGATTTAGGGAAACAGGGAGTGGGTCTAAGGTTGGGGAAAAAACAAAAAATTAAAGAAGAAGAAATCGAAGAGGGAAAGAGAGACAGGACGCCATGGTGTAGGTCGATATGCACATTTCTCTAGCGCCAAGATGCCATGGCGACGATATGGCGACGCCATGACGACTATGTATACATAGTTTCTTTTCTTTCTCTCTCTCTCTCTCTCTCTCTCTCTCTCTCTCTATCTATATATATATATATATAAACCTTCTTGGAGGGTGAGGAGAGAGGGTTATGGTGATTCCTATATATATATATATATATATATAAACCTTCTTGGAGGGTGAGGAGGGAGGGTTATGGTGATTCCTCTCCAATACCACTCTTCCGTAGTTTGGCTCTCTGAATCTGAGTTCTGATCTCAGGTTGACATTGAGATTCTGGGTTGCTGATTTGCTTGCTTTGATTCACAAATCAGCAGCTTTGATTGTTTTTCCTTGTTGCTTTTCTACTAATTCTTCCCGAACTGCACCGATATCCTGTTTGATCTCATAAAGGTTGGGATGTAACTCTCAAATTCTGAAATCAAATTAGCGATGCTCCAGGGAGATCGAACCAGCAGTATAGGGCTGAAAGTGTCGCCTAGAAACAGAGTAGCAGCGTGGGTTAAATAAAACAGAAATAAAGAAGAGAAAGGGAAGAAGAAGAAGAAGAATATCAGAAGAGGGGAGAAGAAGGTCACACGAAATAAAGACTCCTACGACTGATTAATAACTTAAATAAAATTCTATCTAAAACTCTATCAATAGCAATAAAAGGAGATTATAAATAAAACTCAAACTCCTAATCGACCCAGTTTCTGATAAAGCCAATTAATAAAACAACAATATCTTACTAAACCCAAAACTTAATTGGACCCGGTTCGCCGGCAATGGGTCCCCCAACGGGTTTGGGCTGATCCAAGAGATTGCTCCTGCATCGTGTTGCCAGGTATTTATGTAGTGTTTTTTATTATTGTATTGGCCTATTTGGTCTGCTAAATGCTTTAATATGGTCACATCAACAAATCTTATTCCTTGTGGGTGAGCTACGGTCATGCCTTAATGTTCAGGCCAAAATGTAAGAGAAATTTGGGGCTATATTTGACGCTCCATGCTTTTAGAAGCTGTTGATGATCACAAATTGAGTGTTTAGCTTCGTCTTACACCAATTGGCATGCACTAGTATCATTTCCAGCTTTTTTGAACTGTTCAATCTTTAATGTATGAGACTGGTTGGTCGAAGGAAAAATATGCCGTTGTATTTCTTCAGTACTACTGGTAGGCACAATGGTCTCTAATGTATTTCTGCTATATGTACAGGTTAGAGATAATATTTTGATTGAGTCTAATGACTTGATCAAATCAGTTCAGGTCATGTTGGATGCACTAAATGAGCTTCGATTATGCCATGTCATGGAGAGAGCCAGCTCATCTTCAGTACTGCTTAAGCGAGAAAGTTCAAAGGTGATGTCACACACACACATAATGTTGAAACAATCTTTGTTAAACGTATTATAGATAATTCATCTCTGCTCATTAAATAAGATTATAAACTAGCCTGAATGCAAGTTGGAATTTTGGTCACAAGTTCACATGAAGTTTTCTCATACTCTGTCCCTCCCCTATCGATCCCCTCTCACATGCTGTTAACATCATGTTTTTTTTTTTTTTTTGGTGAATAAAATTTCATTACCAAAAGGAGAAAAATACAAGAAAACCCCCAGAATTCAGGTGGGGAGGGAGAAACATCCTACAATACATAGGGCTAGCAGAACCTAGGGGGGAGGGCAGACCCCAGGAAGCAACAATGAGCCTGTTCGTTGGGGAGTATACACAAGGGGGAGAGGAAAAGGACTTGGAGCTAACATCCAAAGAGATGGAATTCCAAATCTGTCTAATAGATCTAGAGTTGGTTGTCCATCTCCTAATATTGCGCTCCATCCAAATATGCGAAATTGTAGCCCCAAAAGCCATCCTGCCAATTCTATCACACAGGGAATTTCCTCCAAAAGATTCGATGAGCCACTTCCACTCTCTCTGGAAAGGAAGAATTCTTCTTCTGTTAGGCCAGCATTTGGTGAGAATCCCAAACCAGATAGAAGCAGAGAACAAGCATTCAAAGAATAAGTGTTCAACACTCTTGGTGTGGTTCCAACAGAGGCAGCAAGCTGGAGAGACACTGAGTTGGCGATGGATGAGGAATGACTGAGTTGGAAGACAGTTTAAAAGAGCACGCCAAACACAGAAGCTATGCCTTGGTATATGCCCCTTGAACCAAACAGCCGTGTGCCAAGTAATGGTGGTACCTCTAGATCTTAGGAGATTCCAAGCCGATTTGGAGCTGAAATGCCTAAAGAGGAAGGAGTCCGAGAAACAAAATCTACTGAACCTGCAAACCTTCTAATAATATAAGGGAGGGCACTCCAAATGAATGCAAGCTGGGGAGAAGGAGGGGGGGGGGGCAAGTTCCGGATGAGATGATGTTGGCGACTAAGGAAAGTCTATGAAGGCTAGCCCTGTAAATGCTTCTGGAGCTCACTAAAGGAAAGAGGATGCCCATGGGGTGCCAATGATCAAGACAAGGCCTGGTAACAGCCCAAGGGCTAAATGTCTGAGCTTGTGAATGTTTTTCCAGACCCAAGAAGCATCCGGGGGGATAGAAGCAGGTCCAGATTGAGTCTTTTTGGAGGAGCATTGAATAGATCCAGTTATCCAGATACTGTTATGCTTGGCTGCTATTTTCCAAATGAGTTTAAGGATCCCTGCCTTGTTGACCTCTTTGATTCTCTTTAGACCAAGACCCCTTTCCTTTTTGGGAAGACAAACTGAGGACCCAGCTGATAGAGCGAAGGAATTTAGTGGTTTCAGCACCTTTCCAGAGATAGCCACACATTAGAGATTCAATATCTTTGATGATGTATTGTGGAAGAGGGAATATGCCAGACCAGTAGATGTAGCATGACTGAATTACCGATCGGATGAGCTCTAAGCGGCCGGCATAAGAGAGAAGCTTCCCTTTCTAGAGTTGAAGTTTTTTCCGAAGGAGCTCAAGGATAGGGTCGTAATGGTGAGCTGAGAGCCTGTCAAGAATAAGAGGTAAACCCAAGTATCTCACTGGAAGCTGCCGGAAAGGAAACCCTGTTTTCTTTTGTAAAAGAACTTTGGTCGGTTCTGGAATACCAGTCACAAACAGGATGGACTTGTGGGGATTAATCTTGAAGCCCGACATTCTTTCAACAAGAGTTAAGCAGCCCATGGTAGTCTCAATTGAATCCAAGTTAGCTTTGGAGAAAATCATGAAATCATCAGCAAAGGCCAAGTGGGTAATCTTGAGATGCTTGCATTTGGACATAGGGGTAATTAGAAGCTAATCTGTTTTGCTTTGGATCTCTCTAGAGAGCACTTCCAAGGCAAGGGTGAAGATGAAAGGAGATAAGGGGCAGCTTGTCTGATGCCAACTATGGAGAAGAAGAAGCCAACCGGACTGCCATTGACCAATACCGAGAACTGAGGAGTAGATATACAATGAAAGACCCAGTTAACAAACATTGGGGGGAACCCCATCATATTCATGACATTAACAATGTACTCTCATTTTAAAGAGTCAAAGGCTTTATGCAAGTCGATCTTCATAAGAGTTGCATTAAAAGGTTTTTAAAACCATTTTGTAAGCCTAGCCTTGCTCTCCCGTTGCAGCCGAATACTTTGTGCAAGAGTTAGTAGACTTGAGGTTGAGTAATCTTGGAGGTGAAAGTGTAAGAGACCCCGGTTGCACTCAAACAGGGGATGTTTTTAGACCTTAAGGATAGCATCACTTTGGTGCGTCTCAACCTAGCTTTGCTTGTGTGTTACTGTTTGGCGACATCACTATCACCAACTTGCCAATTACTTGAACTTGTAAGTTGGCAGAATTTATTCTTTACTTTTAGTATTTTCTATTTCTTCTACTTGTTAACAGAGGGATGATTCTTCGTATCAAACCCACGAAACAGCTCATTGCAAAGGAGAATATTGTCAAGGATGCTTCTACTGGCAATAAAAGCTTATTGGATGGAGCTAACAAGAGAATCAGTTACGAGTTTGCTCCGGTTGGCAAGCACCTTGGCAATAAACTTGTAGAGCATGTTGCATAAGGCAATAGGTCTAACATCAGACATGGCAGTAGCTCCTTCCTTCTTTGGAATGAGATGGAGGAAAGTCTGATTGATTCCTTCAATCTGAGAAGGGTTGAAAAAGAAGCTCTGGATGGCTTTAACAAGATCTTCTTTGATTATATCCCAGCAGGAGGAGAAGAAACCCATACTGGAACCCATCTTTAGCTGGTGCTTTATTTTCCTTCTGAGAATGGACAGATGCCAATATCTCGTCTTCTGATGGAATCTTTTGAAGAGCATCAAGGGAGTAGATGTCAATGAATTTGTTGAGAAGACCATTAGGGATGGGAGCAGCTGGGACAATGAAGGGCGGCCGAAACAGTCAATGGTCCAAGATTTTAGAGCCTCTTTGACATTCCTAAGCTTTTTTACAAAGGCTAGGAATGGGGAGGAGTAAACTGACTTGTACCAAACTGATTGGACAAAAGGGAGGAATGAGGAGTGGGAGGACCACATGTCAAAAAATTTAAAGGGCTTAGGACCAAAGGATATGTGCGGTTGGGTTGGATAAGAACCGAGATGGAGTTGTGATCGGATATACCTTAAGTTTGAAAGATGGCATGGCAGGGGAAGCAGATAACCATGCTTCATTTACCATAAATCTGTCCAGCTTGTAGGCGATCCTTGAGGACCCACTTCTCCTATTATGCCAAGTATAAATAAGACCAGTCCACTGAAGGTCGGCCACACTGATATCTTCGAGACAATCGTTAAATGCATCAACAGTAGAGATATCAATCTGGTCTCCTCCCTGTTTTTCAAAACTAGTGCGAACTTCATTGAAATCTCCCCCAATGCCCCAAGGGAGAGACCCCACTTGAGTCGCGAGAAGGCAAAGATCCCTCAAGAGAGAACAACACGCTCAGAAGAACAGTTGGAGGCCTAGATGGCAATGAAAAAATAGGTGTGATTGCTAAGAGGGTCAGAAAATTGAAGGTGAAGAAATTAAGAGGAAGTGGATATAAGGTGGGCTTGCAAAAGGGAAGGATTCCAAAGGAACTAGAGGCGGCCATTAGCATGGTGCTGGTAGTTGGTATGGACGGATCAAGAGGGGGCTAAAGAGGAAGCAATACGAGAAGTATTGGATTCTTTAACCCTGGTTTCAATAAGGCAGCAAAATGTTGCATGGTGGGACTTGATGAGGGACTTCACTTTCGCTTGTTTGGCCGAGGAGTTCAGCCCTCGGGAGTTCCAAAGAAGGCTTTGAATAATTTGGAAGGGCAGGTAGGGTGCAACAAGGCCCTAAATGGGCTTAGGGAGAGATGGCGGTAGAGCGAGGATTTGGATTTATGCTTTCTGGAGTAAGAGCGCAAGTAGAGGGTAGAAGGGCCTGGGCGACCAGAGGGGAGAGCCGAACTAGACGGAGGCAAAGAGGCAGGTAAGGGAGAAGATAAAATAGGGGTCGGGGGATGCACCCAAGTGGGATGGAGAACTGGGTCCCACCAGAGAAGGGGGGTTAGGTAAAATAGGGGGTAAGGAGTTCGAAACATTTTTTGAAACAAAATGATTACCAAAAGTGGAACCCTCGACAAGCAGAGATGAGGTTAACAGGGAGGAAGAAGCTTGCGGGGGGGGGATTCTATGGGGTTAAGGCAGGATGGAGACTTGACAGAGTGACGGAAAGGTGAGGGGAGTCAGACACAGTAGTCGCAGGTGACAAAGGATCTTTGACAATGGTCTGCAGCAGATCAAACTGGTTTGTACCGCTGGTCACAAGGGGAGCACAGACTGACAATAATGACCTAGGGCCACTAGAGTGACCGATCGGAGAACCAGAGGCTGGCTTCTCTCGGATTCTTGGACAACGACCTTGGGTAGGGAAGCGAAGGGCGGCAAAAGGATCAGGGTTATGGAGAGACGGTGGTGGAGGGGGTAGATGGTGTGAGGAAGGGGGTTCTCATAATGGCCATGGGTGGCTGAAGGAGAAGCCATGAGCTCATAGTTGTCAAGGCGTGGCCTAGGTGCTGCCTAAGTGTCCAGGCAACTTGGTCGCCTAGGCGAACGCCTTGGCCACCTTGTTGTTGTCGCCCCGTTTTGGGCCCCTCTCCAGTCCCTTAGTTCGCCTAGACGCCGTGACAACTATGCATGCGCATAACGTAGGATGCGGTGAAGGAAGGATAGGGGCCGAAGGGGGATTGGTATAGAGGCGGGCAGTGTCATGACCGACGACTTTGCAAACAAGACATTGAGGTGGCAAGCATTCATAGGAGATCTTCTAGAACAAAGAGAATCCCTCATCAACTGTACCCAGGATTGAGTTTAGGGAAGTTTCATCTGCAGAGATTTCCACGCAGATCCTTACAAATGCTAGATGGTCTTGCCGTTTGGTTCGTTCGTCTGAGTAGAGAGGTTTTCCCACAACAAAGCCAACAATATTGAGGCCATCTTCTCCCCATAAATACAAGGGTAAGCCAAGAAGGGTTATCCAAAGAGGAATGGTGTTGAGGTCGACTCTTTGGAATTACAGATGCCTATCCCACTGGCGGAGAAAGATGAGTTTGCGGCCAACTTGCCAAGGACCACCTTCAAGGACTCGCAGCTTGTCGTCTTCATTGGAGAACTTGAAGATGAAGAAGTCGTTATCTAAAACTGTACATTGAACCATTGATTTTCCAGTGTTTAGCTAGTGACTGCTTGGCAATGGTGAAAGGAGGGCAGCTGCCCATAAAATGGCCGACTAGGGCAGAATGCCATTTCAAAGCTTCCTCATCCAAGAGATTGCCTTGGTTGAGTGCATGCTTGGAGGAGTCGGATATTGTCAGAGGGACAAAATAAAGTGTGAGACCATCGCGGGTGGGATGGGCTTGCTGGAAGAGGGAGTTCCAGGGCATGCCTAAGGGCAGGGGGTGGGTGGGGGAGGGGAAATGGAGGGTCAGGAGAGTGAGGGTCCATGGCGAGAGGCACCACCCTTGCAGGAAGGTGATCAGTTATAGGGGAGGCAGAAGCTTCAAGCCATCAGGGGAGGCGAAGCTCCTTTTTCATGTTGCTCTTGCATGTCCACTGTCTCCCCCTTGCAAGGTCTCTTTTTCTAGAACAGTACCTCCTTACGGCTTTAGTTGGTTGAAAACGGAGCAATAAAAGCCATGAACACGAATTGGAATAAGGGAACGAACGATAAGGCACAACGGATTCGAACTTAGAATCTGGAATCAGTTTGGTTGTTTGGAGCTACCATGGACTATATGGTTGCATTCTATCATCTATCATCATGTAGGAATCCCATGGGATGCCATGAACTAACAGGTTGTAGACTTGTAAAACACAACGTCGGAGGTGGTTTTGGATTTGGCTCACTCTGGCCTTTTCGGTTTTCACACGATGGGAATCCTTCTGTCAAGATTTTTGGGTTGAGGGACTAAGAGACTAACCATTGGGCTATCAAGCCCCTTAATTTGTTTAATAAATTTCATGTTTTTTTTTTTTGGTGAATAAATAATTCATTACCGAAAAGAAAAGCAAGGGAAAAGGGGGGGAATACACATGGGAAGAGAAGGGGGGGAGTTGTACAAGAGTGGACCCTAGGAAGGGCCAGAGGAAAGAAGAAGGGAAACAGGTAAGCCCCATGTAACAACAATATGCCTGATCTTTAGGGAGTCTACAATAGATCTTTGAGGTAACAAGTGAATCTTAGAGCTAACATAAAAAAATATGGCCTTCCAAATCATGCCAAGAGAACGAGAGTTGGAAGTCAATCTTCGAACACAAGCTTGCGAACCACATCACAGATAGTAATACTAGAGAACATCATATCCATCCAAAGCCACTCCCTAGAAAAGGGTAATGGTCTCCTACTACGGGGCCAAAAGGAGTCTGTAAGGCTTTTTTTCCAAACTGAGCAGGCAAAAGGGCATCAGAAGAAGGGGGGGGGGGAGAAAGATGGCGATGGAGGAGGAAATCTTGGGTAGGAAGGCATTGGCTAAAGATACGCCATACAGTGAAACTATAGCAGGGGATATGGCCTATGAACCACACCAGTTTGTGCTAAGGGACAAGGGGACTACTATGTCTAACAAAATTTCAAGAGATCTAGAACTAAACAAGCCATAAGAGGAGGGGAGCCAAAGGGTTGTGTCAGTGGTGGAAGCTTAAGCGGGGGGGGAGGGGGCAGGGAGGCCCAGACCAGGGAGAGACTCGAGAGAGGGGGAAGAGAGGAGGACCAAAGAACCATGGGAAATAATAGAGGAAACTTTGGCATATTTTGGAATACCCAAGGAGTAAACCAAGCGGGCTCCAACAATAGAAAGAACTCCTAAGGGATGCCAGTGATCAAGATAGAGGGAGGTTGAATTCCCATCAGCAATATTGGAGATGGTAGCTCTTAGGGCAAGGGGACGAAGGTGGAGGATTTTACGCTGGACCCAAGAAGAGTCTGCAAGAATGGGAGGAATCGAAATTTACTCAGATTTAAAAAGATGTAAACCTAATTGACCCAGATGGAGTCATGCTTAGTGGAGATTTTCCAAAGCAACTTGAGAATTCCAGTGATATTAGAATCACGAATTCTGCGGATGCTGAGACCACCCTCTCTTTTGGAGGTGAAGAAATTTGGAAAACTCTTTTCCTTTCTAAAGGAAGGCACAAATAGAGATTCCATGGCTTTAATGGTAGATTTGGGAAGCCCACAAATGCCGCACCAGTAGATGTAAGAGGATTGGAGAATTGATCTAATAACCTCAACCCTCCCCGCATTGGAAAAGAGTTTTCCTTCCTAGAGTTGAAGCCTCTTGTGGATTAGGTCAAGCATGGGGGTGCAGTGATGGGTAGTTTGCCTAGTGGTGATCTAAGAGACACCAAGGTACTTGACAAGGAGGGTACCAAGGGAGAACCCCATGAAGTAGAGGAGAGAAGCCTTTTCCGCTTCATAAACACCTGAAAGAAAGATGTGGGATTTCAAAAGATTGATTTTGAGACCCGACAAGCATTCAAATTGGTGCAGGGAGGTCATAATGGCCGAGATGGAGGAAGGGGAGGCCTTGGAGAAGATCATGAGATCGTCAGGAAAAGCAAGGTGGGAAAGCTTAATGGCTTTAAATTTGGGAATGAGAGAGATAAGAAGTTGATCAGTTTTGGACTGAATACTTCTGAAGAGAACCTCAAGGGCAAGGGAGAAGAGGAAAAGAGATAGGGGGAAGCCTTGGCGGATTCCAACCCAAGAAGAGAAGAACACCGCCAGGGATCTGTTGACAAGGACAGAGAAGTAAGGGGAGTAGATACAAGTATGGATCCAGCAAACAAAGGGAGGTGGGAAACCCATTTGGGTCAAGACGTCGGTAATGAAGTCCCAACGGAGGGAATCAAAAGCTTTGTGGATGTCTATTTTCATGAGGTCAGTTGGGGATCGAGATTTGCAGTCGAAACCCTGAACAATTTTGGAACAAAGGAGGATATTGTCCGAAATACTTCTTCCCGAAATGAAAGCTTACTGGTTGGGGCTTACAAGGGAAGGGACGACCTACTGAAAATGATTGGCCAAAATTTTGGCGATGAATTTGCAAACAAGATTGCAGAGACTAATTAGTCCAAAGTTTTGGACTAATTTCATGTTTTATTTATTTTGGGTGAATAAAAGAATTCATTACCAAATAGAGAAAAGAAAAAAAGGGGCCCCCAGGGGGGGGGAATTACAAGAGCAGACAACTATCCAAAGCTTCAGCTAAAGGGAGCTAGAGCAGCAAAAGATACATTAGAGAGACTCCAGGATACAACAATAAGCCTGTTCCTTGGGGTGTTAGAACAAAAAGAGGGAGGAGCTAACAAAACTTTCGAGCTGATTTCAAAAGAAATGGAATCCCAAATTTGTTGATAAGAACGAGAATTGGAGGTCCATTTCTTGATATTACGCTCCATCCAAATATGATTGAGGGCAGCACAAAAGGCCATCTTCCCAACTGTGTCACAAATAGAGGATCCAGTAAAGCTCATATCTATCCAAATCCATTCTCTTGAGAAAGGGAGAATTCTTCTATGAGTAGGCCAGCATTTGGTCAGAATACCTTTCCAAATGGCCTTTGAAGTAGGGCACTCAAAAAATAGATGACTCAAGTCTTCCACATTGTTCCAACAAAGGTAGCAAGCAGGGGAGACTTGTATCGGATGACTGCAAAGAAAGGCCTGGGTAGGAAGACAGTTGGTGAAGACTCTCCAGGCTGTAAAACAATGGCGAGGGATATGATGCTTGAACCAGAGAAGATTCCTCCAAACAGCCGTCGTGCCTTTCCACCGGATAAGATTCCAAGCAGGCTTGGAAGAGAACTTAAGCGGATAAGATTCCTGTTAATAAATTTCATGTTTTATTACTTCAAGGAAATTGGGTATTTATACTTCTAGCCTGATTCCTTTCTTTGGAGTCAATGCCTCATTTTACTTTCCCCTGTTATCTTTAATGAATGTCTTTTCATTGTCAGCATGTTAACGAAAAATGTTACATGACCTAAATAAAGAAGTGTTCCTTGAATATGAACCATCATCTATAACGCTACATCGTCTTTGAAGGTACAGTTTTTAAGATTCATGTGGAGATTTTTGATCTGCTAAAAATCCTTATCCAATGGTTGTGCAGTATGGTAGGCCTTCTGGTTCCAGCTCAAGATCTCGTTCCTCATCTGAGAAAGTAAAAGATGCCACATCAGGGGCAATGGCAACGTCAACTTTGTTATGGGAAAAGGTGTAGATTCTAGTTTAAGGGTGGTGGATATTTTGAGCTTCTTTTTTTTATATATTTCTTCATTTCTGATATCATTACCTCATCATTGGTTTTCTTTGGTCCCATTAATTTTCCTGATGTTCAAGTAATGATGCCTATTATGATATTTTCACAAAATGTTTCCTTTTGCATTTGGACGAGAACAGAACCTGCATTCAATGTTTTCTTCAAACAGTTCATGAGTTTTCAATCAGATATTGATCAGATATAAATCCAATTTTCTTTGTTATATTAATGACAATGTCAACCACACAGAAACTTTTTTTTTTTTTGGTTTATTATAATAGGCTGCGTACAATATGACCCTCCCCAGATCCCACAGGGGCGGGAGCCTTGTGCATTAGGTACACCCTTTTTTTATATAGAAAAATGATTGGAGGGCAAGGATCCATGTAGCCGACCCGATTTAGTTGGGATAAGGCTGAGTTATTGTTGTTATATATTGAAAAAATGGTGCTAATAGTACAACAGGAGGACTAAGGCAAGATGAACCTCAGCCAAGAGCCAAAAGCCCCACAATGTCTAGAAAAGAAAGGGAAATTTACGTTTACCACCCCTGAGGTTTCAAACAATTATATCTACCACTCCTGAAATTTCATCTATTTCATAAACTTCCCCTGTATTTTAAAAGGTTCTTACAAACGTACCCCTACTGTTAGATGAGAACAGTTAAGTGATGATGTCATTGCCCAAATATTAACTAAATACCCTTAATAAAGGTACTTTTCCATATTTACCTATTTGTAAAAAAATGGACCACCAACCCCCACACCGCCCCCCCCCCCCCCCCCCACCACCACCTCCTCCTCCTCCTCCTCCTCCTCCTCCTCCTCCTTTTTCTTCTTCGTCAGAACACCATTGCCACAACCCCATCCTCTGTTTTTTCTCCCCAACCCCCTTTGCTTTTTTTTTTTTGCCCCTCGTTTCTTGATCCTTCAAGAAGCCTATGCAAGAAAGCCAAAAAGAAAAATCTTCTCTTCCACCCTCCTCCACCGCCACCTCCACCACCACCACCATCATCGTCATCCCGAGGTGGAAAGAAATCCAAAAATCCCTTACTTAGTTTCTCAAACCTATTTCTCTTCAGTTTTCTCCCGGAAAGAAACACAAAACTCCCTTTCCCCATTTGCCCTCAATTTCTGATGGAAGCTTTCTTGTTTGTTTTCACCTTCTATTTGCAGCTCCTGGCACTTCTCAATCTTATTGGGGTTTTTGCTTTTCTGTCGTCATCTATTTTGAATGGTTTTGTGTTCTACACCTTTAAATCGTCATCAAGCTCTAGCGATTTTTCCTTGCCTTGAATGGAAGCATTGGTGATTTTTCCTTGCCTTGAAAAGCTAGGGCACAAGAGAAAGCTTCCAGATGAAGCCGGGACAAAAGAAATAGGGAGCAAGGCTGAACTGGTTGAAGAAAGATGAGCTCCGGTTAATCTCTCCTTCAATAATTTTCTCTTCCATTCTTCTTAATTGCTCTTCATTTTCCTATTTTCCTTGTTTGTTACTGCCGACATTCTGTTCTGGGTGGTACCTGCAACTAACCAGATCTAAACCAAACTCTAACAGTCCTTTTCTGTTCTTCCTGAAATTTGGAGCGAAGATTGTACGCTTTTGGGTGATTCATGCCCTGGTATTTTTATTCTCAGATTTCTCCTCTACGGAGTTACTGACCTTCAATTGAAGCCTTACCTGTAACTTCCGCCAGGTTCAGTTATAGAATTTTTCATTTTCTATTTTTCTGATCTGTTGGCCTGTTGTTGATTGTTCCTAAAAGATTTTTTAGTGCAGAATCTTCCCCTACAATTTTGAGTTGATCGGAATTATTTGAGAGGGTCCTCTCAATCGAAGTTTAAACCTGTTCTCTGCCTCTCTGTTTCTTATCTGGCGGAAGAAGAAGACATTCAATCAGGACTACAGAAAAGCCCCTACCTTCTAATGTTGGTTGTAGATCCTGAAGCTTTGAAGCCTTTTTTTTTTCTTTCATGGAATTGACGCTTTTAAGCTTGAAGTTTCGATCTGATCACCATCCTTAAATGTTTTTTTTTTTTTTAAAGTGAGGACTTCCAAAACTAACAGAGTTAGTACTCAGGGGTACAGAAGTCATTTTTGAAATTCCAGGGGTGGTAGACGTAATTGTTTGAAACCCCAAGGATGGTAAATGTAAATTTAAGAAAAGATAAAAAAACAAGTGGGAAAAGGAATATAAAAGGACCACTGCTATCTTTGATGTACCACTCCTTTCTTGGCTAGCTCATCAACAACTTCATCACTTGCTCTAAAATTCCAGAAAAATTAAGTGATTGTTTTGCGGGGCTGCGGAACCTCCTGGAGTATTTGAAATTTATGTAGTATAAATTGAATTGTACTAACCATGGCCTTGTTTCTCTTATTCCTTAAATATCTACAAAAAGAACAACAAATAGTAGCATTTTTCCTCTCATCCTTAAACATTTCAGGGGCTTGGGATGCCTACAGATAGTTATATTAATTTGAAGGGGAAAAAAGTAATAGCAATGTTGGAATGGGGCTGAGTTTGACTGCAGATAGTAATATTAATTTGAAGGGGGAAAAAGTAATAGCTATGTTGGAATGTGGCTGAGTTTGACTCTGAACGTTTGTTGTTGATTATAAAGATGTAAATCTCACAGAAAGTATAGTTCATTAATGTGAAGCAACTTACAGTGGCAAATGGAAGTTTTTTTGGTGAATAAATATGATTACCTAAAGAATCTAGAACAGGGAGCCCCCAAAAGGAGAAGGAGAAAGAAAACAACAAAAGTTGCCAGCCTTTACAGAGAGGGCTACAGGAGGGAGGAGGGAAGGACCCAGGATACAACAATATGCATATTCCTTGGGGTGTCTACACATTCTTAGAAAAGGATGCAAGCTTGCTTCTAATATAAAAAGTAATAGAGTCCCAAATCAGCTGGCAGATCCTGGATCAGGAAGCCCATTTTCTGAGATGGCGTTCCATCCAAATGTGGTTGATGGTGGTCTAGAAGCAAGTTTACCCACAATATCGCAAACTGATGAACCCTCAAAAGGTCATATCCACCCAGATCCACTTTCTGGAAAGGGAGGATCCTCCGATAACGGGGCCAACATTTAGAGAGAAGGCCTTTCCAAATAATTTAGGAGGAGGAGCAGGCAAAGAAAAGGTGATTCATATCCACAGGGACATTCAAATAGAGATAGCAAATCGGCGAGGTCAGAATGTGGCGATGAATCAAAAAGGACTGCGTTGGGAGGCAGTTAGAAAGGGCATGTCAAATAGAGAAACTATGCCAAGGGATATGTAGCTTCAACCAAACCTACTTGCGCCAAGGGGACAGGGAGGGACGAACTCTGGTAAGATCCCAGGCCGATTTAGAGCTGAAGATGTCATTAGAGAAAGCAGACCAAACCACAATGTCGCCACTACCTGAAGGTCTTTTGAGATTATAAGGCAAGGAGTACCAAATGACCATTAATTGGGGGCACTCAGAAGCAGGAGGGTCCAGTTATCCTAGCAAATAATGTCAGGAACTAAGGATTGCTTACTACCGCCTGTAGAGTAGATGGAGGACACCAAGGGGATGCCTATGATCAAGTCAAAGGCAGGTGGAGGCACCATCTGCAATGAGGGAGGAGGTAGCTTGGAGAGCAAGGGGCCGAAGCTTGAGGATCTTACACCACACCCAGGAGGCATTAGGAGAAGAAGGAATTGTCCATATAGAGTCATACCAAAGCAGCCCCTACTAAATCCAGTCAACCCAAATATTCTTGTGATGAGAAGTGAGCTTCCATATTAATTTGAGAATACCTGCAGCATTGACCTCTTTAATTCTCTTCAAACCCAGGCCACCTTCATCCTTAGGAAGATAGACGGAGGCCCAACTGATAGGATGAAGAAATCTGGAGGATTCAGCTCCTTTCTAATGGAAGGCACACATTAGGGATTCCAGAGCATTAATGGGGGATTGGGGCAGCCCATAAGTGCCGACCAGAAGATGTAGTAGGACTGAAGGACAGATCTGATCAACTCAAGGTGGCCGGCGCAAGATATGAGCTTGCCTTTCCAAATCTGAAGTCTCTTGGAACAGATTCATTGTGATACTTGACATGCCTATGCGAATTGTGTAACTATTTATTAGGTCTTCTCTACCTTTTTCTAGTTTATAAATAAACATATTATAATATATATTTATATCTTTAATTTCTTTCATGTCATTTTACATTGATTCAAACAGACCCATTTGTTAAACATGTCTTCTCTTGTCATTTGGGTTTGTAGATATATTTTTGGTGTTGTGCTTGAGTATGAGCAATTTGACCATATAATATTTAAGTTGTGTTCCTATTAAAAAATTATTTATCCACTTGTGTCCCCCTTTGGATAGTACGCCGTGTTAGAGCTCTTGTATGATATACATATTGTTTCCTCCTTTTCCTACAAGACCGGCTTTTTAGAGGAAGCGGTTCCAACATGGTATCAGAGCAGGCAAGGGTCACGGTATCGAGTCCCCCTGGGAGCGGGCAGGTGTTAAAAAATTATTTATCCACCCGTGTCCCCCTTTGGATAGTCTGGTGTGTTAGAGCTCCTGTATGATGTACATATTGTTTCCTCCCTTTCCTATAAGGTTGGCCTTTTAGAGGAAGCGGTTCCAACAGTTCCTGTCTTGTCATTTTGTGTTACATCCACATCTTGAGTCTTGACACACCCAATACTGACACAACACAATCCATTGCGACCACTATTGCTTCTGTTACTAGTTGCTGATGTTTCTTCACTCAACGTAGGTTCCAATTTCAATTTCCTTTGTTAATGCTTCATACGGCAACTAGAGTTGAAATCTGATATATCCTTAAGTTTCTCATGCAACTTGTTGGGCCTTCCAGTGTAATCCTTTGCAATCTAGACTTTTCCTTATTCTTCTTCTTTGAACGGCAATCATGTTATGCAGTTCTGGGAGGATTGGAGTTAATAACTGAATTGATCTCTGTTGTAATATGGGTATAACGGTATTTCTATCATTAGAGTTTCTATACTGTTGCCCTAGGAATATTACTGTATCTATACCTTCTATCACTTTATTATAAATAAAGGTGGCTAGTGTCAAAGTGACACAATTCAGTTTTCTCCCAAATCTCAACCGTCATGTGCTGGTAACAATGGATGTTGTCTTTCGTGAAACAGAGGCTTATTACCGTGTGTCAGGCTGTTAGCACCTCTTCAAATGGACTTTGCAGCTCTAAGGGAAGATGAGCCTTTGGTGGGTTCTCTTGATAGCAGCCCAATATTCTAGGAGGAGAGTTTGGTTGAGAAGGGGATGACAGACAAGGTTGGAATTGACTCTTCAGTTCAGGAGGAGCAAAAACCTCTTCAAGTTTTTTCTCGTTCTCGTTCTCGGTGACAAATTGATGGTACCACTGCACAACCTATGCAAGTTGACACCACTACCACCACTATTCCTAGCTAATCGTCTTTTCCTGATCCAGGATCCAACACTCAGTTAGGTAATTCCCTTCCTCCTAGTGATAGTACTCCTCTTGATCCTACTCTCGAGTTACCCATTGCTGTTCGCAAGGGACATAGAGTTGAGTTTCGGATTAGGGAAACAATGGAGAAGGAAGGAAGATGTTCGAGAAGAAGGAGACAAGAGAGGGAAGAAGAGAAAGTTACGGTTGAAAGTTGTGTGTGTTAGAGAGACTTCTCCAACCCACCTATATTGCTCAAATAGAATTACTAAAAGTATTACAGTCACCTCCCTAGGGAGGTAAAAGGTAAAAAGACATAAAAAGTTAAAAATACATAATAAGGGAACTAGTTAGAAGTCTAGTTCTGAACTACCCCGATACATATTTACTATCAACTCTAACATTCCCCTCAAACTGGAGAATATATATCATGCATTCCCACTTGCTTAAGGATATTAAACTGAGGAGAGCCAAGAGCTTTGGTGAGGATATCTGCCAACTGATCACCAGTCTTCACAAAGGGAATACAAATGCAGCCAGAGTCTATCTTCTCCTTGATGAAGTGTCTATCAACCTCTATGTGCTTGGTTTGGTCATGTTGAACAGATTGTGGGCACATCGATGGCTGCCTTGTTATCACAAGAGAGTCTCATAAGACCTTCATGTCAAATCCCGTTCGAACAAGTCTTCTCAACCATATAAGTTCACATACTCCATGGGCCATAGCTCTAAATTCGCGCTTGCATCTGGATCTAGCTACAACATGCTGTTTTTTGTTTCTCCATGTAACCAAATTACCCCTACAAAGGTGCAATAACCGGAAGTGGATCTCCGTCCCGTCGAATGGACCCACCAATCAAGATCTGTGAAACCTTCCACTTTCAGTGGTTGTGTCTGGCATACAACAATCCTTTCCCTGGAGAAGACTTCAAATATCTAAGCATAAGGTACACGGCATCCAAGTGGCCACTCTTGGGAGCATGCATGAATTGGTTCACTACTCCCACTGCATAGGAGATATCTGGACGTGTCATGGAAAGATAGATAAGCTTTCCCACTAGCCTTTGGTACTTTCCCGCATCAACTAGAGAAGAACCACAATCTTCTCCTAGTTTATGATTTTGCTCAATAGGAGAATTGGTTGGTTTGCAGTCCAACATTCCTGTCTCTGTCAACAAGTCAAGAACAAACTTCCGTTGACATATATTAATTCCTTTCTTGGTCCTTGATACTTCAATGCCTAAGAAATACTTCAAGGGACCCAAGTCTTTAATTTCAAACTGTCATGCCAAGTAACTCTTCAGGTTATCTATCTCAACTATATCATCTCCTGTGACCACAATATCATCAACATAAACAATAAGGGTTGTAATGGTACCATGGCCCCTCTTAGTAAAGAGAGTATGATCAGCTTGGCTCTGGGAATATCCATTCTTCAGAACGGCCTGCCGAAAGCGCTCAAACCATGCCTTTGGTGACTGTTTGAGACCATATAATGCCTTCTTGAGGAGACACACCTTCCCTTCAGCTGATGGCATTTTGAAGCTTGGAGGAGTTTGCATGTACACTTCCTCTTCCAAATCCCCATGGAGAAAGGCATTCTTCACATCCAACTGGTATAATGGCCATTCTTTATTGGCAGCCAATGACAAAAGAACTCTAATTGAGTTGTGTTTGGCAACCGGAGCAAATGTCTCCTGATAGTCAATTCCATAGACTTGATTGTATCCCTTAGCCACCAACCTTGCTTTGTATCTCTCAACACTCCTATCAGATTTGTACTTGATTGTGTAGACCCATCTGCATCCAACAGGGACACGTCCCTTAAGAAGATCTACCAGTCGCCAAGTACCATTCTTCTCAAGTGCCATCATTTCCTCAGACATAGCTTGTCTCCACTTTGGGTCAGACATAGCATCAATAACATTTTTGGGAGTAGAAGCAGCAGAGAGGGCAGTAACAAAGGCAAGACCTGTAGGAGAAAGAGCATCATAGGAAACAAACTGGGCTATAGGATTAGTACAAGCTCTTTTCCCTTTGCGAACAGCAATAGGGAGGTCTAAATCACATAAAGAAGGAGAAGGGAGATCACCTGAGTTAGAAGAGTGGATCTCAGGTTGTGGATCTGGATCCAAAGAGGACTCTTGGTAGGTCTTCTTTCTTTCATTATGCAAGCCTTCACCTTTTCTGTATGTAATGTGGTAATCTTTCTCCTTACTAGGACCACTGGCAGTTCTGTCAACCACCGAATCAGTATGCACATCATCCAGATTCATAGACTTCCCAATGTCAACATAACGGGAGAGATAGGTAGTGGGTAATGGAGAGAATCAGCAGCCTGTTCATTCCCACAATTCTCCCCCTGAAGAGGATGCTGAGAGGGGGCAAAAAAAGGAACAGATTCAAGGAAGGTGACATCTTCGGAGGTGAAGCACCGGCGAGAAGAAGCATGGTAGCACCGGTAACCTTTAGAAGTAGAAGAGTAGCTAAGAAAAAGACACTTGAGGGCTTTGGGATCAAGTTTTGTGCAATGTGATTTGTTAACATGCACATAACAAACACAGCCAAAGATTTTAGGAGGAAGAGAGAAAGCAGAAACCTGTAGAGATAAGATGTCTAAGGGAGATTTGAAACCAAGAAGTTTGGTTGGCATGCGATTGATGAGGAAAGAAGCAGTGAGAAGAGCAGCCGACCAAAAAGTCTTGGGAACATGCATACCAAACAAGAGACTACGGGTAACCTCCAATAAATGACGATTTTTCCTCTCAGCAACCCCATTTTGTTGGGGTGTGTCAACACACGCTAACTGATGGAGAATGCCATTCTTAGTAAAGAAAGCTTGGAGACCACTAAACATATATTCTCCCCCTTTATCAGACCGGACAACTTTGATACGAGTATCAAACTCGAGTAAGGATCATTTGATAAAAATTCTGAAATGCCTCACAAACATCACTATTATTTTTCGGAAGAAAGTCCAGTGCACGAGAAAAATCATCAACAAAAGAGACAAAGTAACGAAAGCCAAATAAAGAAGTAGTGGGAGAAGGTCCCCAAACATCAGCATGTATAATATGGAAAGGAGCAGCAGTTCTATTACCATGATATAGATAAGAGGAGCGACAATGTTTGGCCAACATACATGGTTCACATTCAAAAACATGGGAAGATGCAACAGAAGAAAATAAGTTAGGTAAATGTTTCCTCATTACGACAAAAGATGGATGGCCTAGACGCTGATGCCATAACATAACGACTCCGTTGAACTACTGTCATCACGTCCACACACATAGGACTGAGCTGTGGGTACACCAGGATAAAAAAGGTAAAGGCCTTTCTCCTCACGTCCGCTACCAATAATCCTCTTCGTCACCAAATCCTGAAAGAGACACTAAGAAGGAAAAAAGGTGACACAACAATGAGGGATTTAGTCAGTGACTTACGATAAAAGGTTAACAAGAAGGGTAGAAATACATGAAGAATCGAGGTAAGGGAAATAGAGGAGGTAACAGGATACTACCTTTACCAGATATCGAGGAAAGGGATCCATCAGCTATCCTGACTTTATCCTTACCAGAGCAAATGGTATAGGAATCATAAGTAGAGGACATACCAGTCATGTGGTCAGTGGCACCAGAGTCAATGACCCAAGACTGGGCTGCAGTAGAGGCTGTAGCAGAGACCTGTAAGGCTGAGGACGAAGATGAGCTGGCCACGGTAGGTGCAGGAGATGTGCTCAACTGGGATATAATCCGGCAGACTGTGTCAACCAAGATAGGATCATCCTGTGGAGCATCTGCCTCAGTCGTCACGGAGTGAGCTCGAGCTCCCCCTCTACCACCACCACGACTACGTGTGCTAGGGGGGCGACCATGAAGGGATCAACACCTATCCTTGGTGTGCCCAGTTCTCCCACAGTGATCACATTTAAACCTGTCTCTCCCAACTCCACTGGCACCAATTGTCTCTACTACACTGGCTGCCTCACGATTGGGCCCTTGGCCTCTACTATCCCCACGGGTGTCTCGAAAAGAACTGGAATTGAAAGCTGACTTGTCATGAGATGATGCTGATGTGGGGTCCATAGTGACACTGTGAGTCTCCTCACTCTGTAGGTAACTACAGACCTCACCAAGAGATGGAAGAGGAGATTGGCCTAAGAGTTGGAGCCGGATGGGTTCATAGTCTGGGTTCAGACCACCAAGTAAAGTGAACACCCGCTCCCTTTCAAAGGTCTAATACACCTTCGCTTCATCCGCCGGGTTAGTCAAATGGAGGTCCTGGTAGTGGTCATATTCTTCCAAAAGACTAAGGAAGGCATTATAGTACTCAGAGATAGTTCTGTCCCCTTGCCTCATGGAATGAATCTTTTGGTGCAGCTGATACACTTGGGCAGAGTCACCCACTCTGTCATAAGCCTGAGAGACACTATCCCAGATGGCTTTGGCAGTCTCCTTTCTTATAAATCTTCTCCCAATCTCAGGCTTCATGGAGAAGATCAACCATGTCATGACTGTAGAGTTCTCAGTCTCCCATTTCTCATAAGTAGGTGCATTCGGCTCTGGAGGCTTGATAGCACCTGTGATGTACCCAAGCTTCCCTTTGCTCCTAAGGGAAAGCTTCACGGAATGTGACCAGTCCAAGTAATTTGTCTCATCAAGTTTCACAAAGGAAAGCTGAAACTGTGTGCTTTCATAGGCAAATTGAGGAGAAGGGACAGGCTGTGATTCAGCTATACCAGGTCCCGAAATCTCAAAATCAGCCATTGTTCAAGTGGGGAGTACACACTCTGCCCAAATAATAAAAAAAAACTTCCAAACAGGTCTGATAAAACAGATCCAGCAAGTAAAGGCAGCCTGTAGAGGCTCAAGTAAAGGAAAAAACAGGAAAAAGGGGCTTCACCCTAGCATTCACCAAGAAATAACATATTTGAAACAATCTCAAGGCCCTCACACAGGCTGATGTTAAACATTTCTCAGCAAAGGCAGCAATACATAGCAGTCGGGAAGATGGCTTTCTGTGCTACTCTCAACCATATTTGGATGGAGCGTAATTTGAGAAAATGGACTTCCATCTCTCGGCCTTTCCAAAAGATTTGGGATTCCATTTCCTTTGAAATTAAAGCAAAGCTATCTTTACTTCCCCCCTCTACTTGTAAAGACACCCGTAGGAACAGGACCATTGTTCAGTCCTGGGGTCTCTCAAATGTCTCCTTGGTTGCTCCAGCTAATGCTTAGGCTGGCTGGTTGGGCTCTTCCTCTTTAGGGCCTTTTGTAATTTCTTCTCTTCTTCTTTTGGTATAGAAATTCTTATTCACCCAAAAAAAAAAAATACATAGCAGTCCAGAAACAAGAGGAGCAGAGAAATTGCAGTCCCGATATTACCTGGGCAGAAAAAGAGATTCCACGAAAGAGAGTACTGCTCAAGCAGTAGTGGAAGATTGAAACCAAGGCCAGATGGGATGAAAAGAACACCCTTGGGCGATTCTATGGAGCCATTCCAAGGCTGAAACCAAGGCCAAGAGAGAGAGAACCAGGGGCTCGAACTTGAAGCTGGCGGTAATTGTTGCAGGTGATGGAATGGCTTCAAAACTTCATAATAGCTTCAACCAAGCTCAAAGAACACCTCCAAACAGCTGAGTAGGTTATTTCCAACCTATTTCATACTTCTATACCACAGATTTTTTACATTGGTAGCTTCTCTTTGAAACCCTTTGAATCCTAGGATTCCAAAGAGAAGGAAAGAATAGAGAAGAGCAACCAAATACGACTCTCAAACCAACCTGCTCTGATACCAAGTTGAGTTTCAGATTAGGGAAACAATGGAGAAGGAAGGAAGATGTTAGAGAAGAAGGAGACAAGAGAGGGAAGAAGAGAGAGTTACGGTTGAAAGTTGTGTGTTAGAGAGACTTCTCCAACCCACCTATATTGCTCAAATAGAATTACTAAAAGTATTACAATCACCTCCCTAGGGAGATAAAAGTTAAAAAGACATAAAAAGTTAAAAATACATAATAAGGGAACTAGTTAGAAGTCTAGTTCCTAAACTACCCCTGATACATATTTACTATCAACTCTAACACGTAGGACCTGTACCCAGCATCCTATTTCTCATGTTGTGTCATATAACTCTTTATCTCCTTCCTATTATGCTTTTTGTCTTCTTTGTCCTCTGTTTCTATCCCTCAGAATTGGCAGGAGGCTTTATCAGATCCTCGATGGAAGGAGGCAATGAATGAAGAAATGAGAGCACTTGGAAAGAATGACACGTGGGATTTGGTAACCCTTCCACCTCATAAGAAACCTATTGGGTGCAAATTGGTATTTATAATTAAACAGAAGGCAGACGACATTGTGAACAGGTACAAAACTAGGTTGGTTGCTAAAGGATTTACCCAAAATTATGGGATCAACTACCAGAAGACCTTTGCTCTAGTTGCCCAGATGAACACCATCAAAGTTATCATCTCTTGTGCGGTTAACCTAGGATGGGAGCTGCAGCAACTGGATGTTAAGAATGCCTTCCTCCATGGCGAGCTTAAGGAGGAAGTCTATATGGATAATTCATCCAAAAAATAAAAAAGTCCATATGGATATACTCCTGGTTACTTTGGTAAAGCAACTCAAGGAAAGGTTTGCAAGCTGAAATGTGCATTGTATGGGCTGAAGCAATATCCCAGGGCCTGATTTGGTCGTTTTCAAAGGGCTATGGTGTCAATGGGATACAAACAGAGCAATGCTGATCACACTCTATTTATCAGGCATGTCGGTGATCATATCACTATTCTCATAGTATATTTTGATGACATTGTGGTCACAGGGAGTGATCCTACTGAAATAGCTAGACTAAAAGTATACTTAGGAGTTCGAAATTAAGGATCTGCACAAGCTACGGTACTTCCTTGGCATTGAAGTGGCTCGATTCACTAGGGGTGTCTTTCTTTCTCAGCGAAAGTATACTCTTGACCTTCTTTCAGATACCTAGATGTTAGGGTGTAAGCTTGTTGACACCCCTTTTGAGGCCAATACACACCTTAAGGGCAAAGATGGTGAACCAGTTCATAAGGGCAGATATCAGAGGTTGGTTGATTGTCTTATTTATCTATCCCATACTCGATTGCACAAAGCCTATACGGTCAGTTTGGTTAGTCAGTAAATGCATGCCCCCTATTCCTCTCACATAGAGGTTGTGTTCTGTATTTTACGATACTTGAAGTCAGCTCCAGGAAAGCGTATCCTTTTTTCGCTTCATAATCACATGCGTGTGGAGGCATTCACTGATGCAAAATGGGATGGATCACCAAATGATCGGCGCTCCATATCAGGGTACTATACTTTTGTTGGTGGCAATATTTTCACTTGGTGTAGCAAGAAACAAATTGTGGTTGGAAGATCTAGTTCTAAAGCTGAATTCAGGGCCATGGCACACAATATTTGTGAGCTACTATGGCTTCAATGTCTTCTCCATATCTGTTCAGATGTCAATGATGATGTACTATGACAGTAAATCTGCTATCAACATTGCCCATAATCCAGTTCAACATGATCGGACGAAACATGTAGAGATTGATTTATCATGGAGAAGCTGAAGCCGAGTCTTATACTCTTATTTGTATACCTTTAGTGAAGATAGGTGATCAGTTAGCAGATGTTTTCACCAAAGGTCTTAGTACTAAGGTTTTTCATCCAATTTTATGCAAGTTGGGTATGTGTGAAATCCATGCACCAACTTGAGGAGGAGTGTTGTAATATTGGTATAAGGGTATTTCTGTCATTAGGGTTTCTATATTGTTTTCCCAAGGGCATTACTGTACTTGTACAGTTGTACCTTCTATCACTTTATTATAAATAAAAGTGGCTAGTGTCAAAGTGACACAAGTCAGTTTTCTCCCAAATCTCAACAATATCTGTCACTTTTTGGCCTCTTTTATCACAATCCTTTTGGAAGGTGCCAGCTGGCTTGTATCAGGATCCCACCTTCACCTTGGGCTAAGTGACACAATCCTGCCCCCCTGAAAAAAGTGGGCGGGGGAAGAAAAAGAAAAATGTAACAGTCTTATTAGATAGGAGAGGTCTGCTCAACAAGAGATCAGCAACTTGTAATGGAACAATGTCATATCATTACTCATTCTAATTTCCTGCTGATAACAAATTTCACTAAACATTTGTTATCTATCCTAAACTTTTTTAAATTTTCAAATACGCTGGTTTAAAGGTTAGGAAACAGCACTCTGAAGCATCATGTGCCTAGTACATTCTTGGAGGGATGCATCATTGTTAATAGCTACGTTAATGAAGGATTTTCAGTTAGTACTTCCAAGTTCCTCACTTTATGAAACCTTGGAAAATGTATCATGAGTTTTTTAATGGCTCATCAATTAAGTTGATCTTGATACAGGGCTCATTTAGTAGACCTTAGAAATATCTAAAAGTAGAGTAGGTTTATTTTCAACCTTAGTACTGTCTAAAAGCTAACTTGGTTTATTTCCAGGCTTAAACTTTTTGCTGTTTCCGTTCCTTGCCTCTTTATCCTTAAATATCCTATCAATTTCACTTTTAAAATCAGTGAGTTGGATTGCAATTATGTTATTATTTTTAATGTCATGTTAATATGTTGCTAGGTGTATTGGCTTTCGATCGATTATCTTGTTGTTGCAAAGTCAGCAATAGTGAGTAATATTCTCTCTTTACTGTGCTTTTATGTTCAAATATGTTTTTCCTAGTTTGAGTTTTTATCCTTGATGAAATTCTCCTCAACTTTGATATATTAACTTGGCAGCACTGTGGCTCATACTTTACTGCTGTGATGTATGCCGAACATTGGTGTGAAGAGCATTTCAACAGCCTCACACTGGGGAGCCCTGATTTCTCCCCTCTTGATCTGGTAACTATTGAATCAATGTATAGGAGGAAAAATTGAAGAATCTTAATGTTTTTCTCTGGTCATCTCATGACTTTGACTCAACAACAGTTTATCCAGTTCAATATTTCAAATTGTTACAGATCGTTACAGGATTGTTTGATCCATTGGTCAAACTATATCTTTACTGTTCAGCACAAGGACTTATTAACCATCTCTTTTTCTTTGCCCAGCTACCACCTCATGTTGAAATGCTAGTTTCAGCGGTCACACAAATCAATGAACCTGACAGTTTATATGGGATCATCCAATCACACAAGGTTAATTCATAATGCTATATAGTCTTTTCTGCATCATATATCATGGCTAAGGTTGTGGATGAAGCATTGTTTGGTATATAGCTGGTAAATGTCTAATGGCAGGGCTAGATTTATGATTCTATGGGAACACACTATCATATGCATGCATGTGTGTGTGTGTCTCCTCCAAAATGAATCCAAGAGCCGGATCTTTTCCACTCTTGACACTTCAGTAAAGAGTTCATTTCCTCAATTTGTTGACGGAAGTGAGAAATCCATACCAACAGAATTATAAAAAGGAAAAAGAGGGAAAATAATGAAAAGATGAAGATAATGGTAATTGGAAATGAATTATGTTGTGCTTATGACACCGCAGGGGCATTGTTGTCTGTTCCTGCAGTGATTAGTTTATTTCAGTTTTATTTTTTATTTTTATTATTATTATTATTATTATTGTTATTGTTATTTATTATGTAATCTTGTGAGACTTCTACTACCACAAGAACTGGAGGGTATCCTAGTCCTTGCAGTATTAGAATTGATGAATATTATATAACGTGGGGATGGCACTGACTGCTATGTAACCTTTAGCAGTCTCTTCTCTTCTTCTTCAATCCTTCTCCTTCTCTCTTCTTCTGGTTTTTTAGTACTGGTTTACCTTTTCTGGTATTGTTTCAAATTAATTATCTGGCAGAACTTGCGATTTACTTCACCACCATAATGGATGCTATTTCTTATAGTTATGCTGATCTTGCTTGTAACCTTTTAACAGCTAACATCTCAGATCATTACCCATGAACATGAGGGTAACTGGAGCAAGGCTCTTGAGTATTACGACTTACAAGTAAGATCTTCTCAAGGAGTGCAAACGGATTGCGTTTCAAACAATTTGTCAACAGAACATTCCACATCTCATCAACTTTCCTTCCCCAAATCTGATGATGAGGATAGGCAGAGGAAACCTTACATAGGGCTGATGAGGTCTTTGCAGCAAATTGGATGCACGCACGTACTAGATTTGTACTGTCAAGGTTTGACTTCTCAAAAGGGCATGTCTCAGGATGATCCTGAATTTGCAGAATTACAGGTTTTTCTCATGTTCTGACTATTAATATATTGTTTTGACTACTTAGGTAAAAATTACTAGGGACATAGTAAGCCCACCCACCTCTGATGTTGCTTATTTACTGTTTTTGTATTGATTCTTTGTTCCTCAACTGTAGTATGAAGCTGCTTGGCATGCAAGTAACTGGGACTTCTCCTTACTTAACACTGAAGCTAAATTGTCACCTTCCAGACAGCACATTAAAAATAATCATTTTAATGAAAATTTACACAGGTAATGTCCTAACGTCAGTTTTAATATGTTTTCCGTAAAATTATGTTTATCCTAGTTGTGAATCTTCCAGCACTGCATTTATTTCTGGATGGTGAAGATAGAGGATACCTTACCTTTTTTTTTTTTTTTGGGTGAATAAGAAATTCATTACTAAAACCTAGAAGGGAGGGGAAAGGGGAAGGGGAATACACCGGGAAGGAGATAGGGGGGGGGACTATAGAAGCCACAAGGCCTAGGAGGCCAGGCTAGGAGACCGTAAAAGAGAAGAATCTAGGCCCCAGGTAACAACAATGTGCCTGTTCCTTGGGGAATCTGTTAGAGAGCCATGGGGGAGTATATGAAGTCTAGAGCTGACATCGAAGAAGATGGCTTTCCAAATCAAGTCAGTGGACCGGGAGTTGGAGGTCCATCTTCGAAGATTTTTCTCCATCCAGATATGAGAGATAACTGCCCCGAACACAAGCTTGCCAGTAGTATCACAACTAGAGCTACCAGAAACCTTACCTTATTTCATTTCTTCAATGTTAGAACTTCGATTTGTGATTTATCAAGCTGTGTCTGAAACTGGTATACAATTTAAAGCTTGGTACAAGTACAATAGTGTTGGCAGATGTATCTGAAACTGATAAACAATTTAAGGCTTGGTACAGTAGTGTAGGCCCCAGTTTGAATTTTTCACAAGTGCTTTAAATTTATTTTCCTACCATTTTTTCTATTTCAAATTTGTATCCACGAGCATTTTTTTTTTGGGTGGGGGGGGGGGGGGAAGGGCAGAGTTTGGAAGACCCTTGTCAACATGTTATAGCCAAAAAGAATGTATACTAGTGGGGGTTGGGGGAGACTTAACTTTTCACCCCAAGAAATCTGTCTACTGATTTCCTTCCTATAAAAGATCTCCATGGTTTCAGACTTGCAGTGTTGTACATACCCCGCGCTAATGGCTTGGGGTTTACTTTTACTAACTTTTAACTTGTACCCTATTTTTCCTTTTGCTTTTCTTGTTGAAATATTAGTTGCTTGAGATCATTGCAAGAAGGAGATTTCAATGAATTTCATACGAGGCTTAGAGATTCAAAGCAGGTGATGATAGTTGCTTTCATGTGTTATTTTGGTCAAAATCTTCCTTGACAATGGGACACAGTACTTCATTCGTGTGGCCTTTCATGTTACATTTTCCTTCATGTAGGAGCTTGTTCTATCGATATATCATGCCAGCAAGGAGAGTACTCAATACCTCTATTCATCTATAGTTAAACTTCAGGTACACAATTTTTAGAAGCATTTGATACTTTATGGATAAACAGCATGATGAACTTACAGCAGGAGTTGAGGACTCATTTTCCTGCTCAGCACTTGGTGCTGGCAATCTGGAATAGACAAATTGTTGGGCTGGCCTTTGGATTGTCCCAAGTAGAAACAACATTAACCAACATATCTGTGTTATATTCACCATTGATGTGAAATGGATTTTTTTATGCTTTTGTTCTTTAAACAATAGTTTTGATATAGAACCCCCCCCCCTCTTCTCTTCCCGTTGGCAGCACCCCTTCTCTGTGCGGCCAGGCATATAGCTCCCTCTTTGGCCAGACCAAACTGCCTCTAGGGGAGGGTCTTCCCTCCATTTTGTGAGCCCTCCTTGTCCGCACATCTAAGGTCGCCCTTTGACCTATTAGTCTGCTTGTCAACGAAGAAAAAAAGTAGCAGAATTGCATGGTTGGCCATTTCATTGGTAGCCATCCTCCTTTCAACATGGTTAAACTCTCCTTGTGGAAACAATGGAAATTGAAGTGGATTACTGAGATTTACCTCGTGGACAATTGTTTCTTTATCTTCAAATTCTTAGAAGATGATAAGGCTCGTGTCATTCAGGGTGGACCTTGGAATGTTGGTAGGAAACCGATCTTGTTGCGGCAATGGAATCGCCTCTGCAACTAAACTGAGTTGACCTAAACACTATTCCTCTTTGGGTTTCTCTACCGATCCTTCTACTCCACTTCTGATGTGAGGATGGTCTCAGCATAGTGGGTTCTGTTCTGGGAAAGCCCCTTTACTCAAATGGCGATGGACGGCCTAGCTTTTGCTAGGATCTGTATTGAGGTAGCTAAAGACCCTCTTCCTTCGTCACGGTGGGTGATGATGAGGTTTTCTCCTTTAACGAGCAAGTTTCCTTTTAATGGCTCCCTCTGCACTGCTTGAGTTGCAAAGTCTTCGTCCACTCCTCTAAAGTACAATTCTCGCCCTAGCCTCTTTTCACTTTGACCCCTTCTTCTCAGCCAGTAAGCACAGCAGACCCTCCTCCCTTGGAAATTCCCTCTGAAACTCCCTCTCATCCTCTCACCACTATCGACCCCTCGCCCCTTCAGGCAATCCGACCTTTGGTCTTAAAAAAGATATCTCTTCCCTAAACCCTCCGCACCTGACAACTACACCCCTAGTCGCAATCGTTGTCGTCACCACCTGGGTCCTGCTAATAGACGGCATTATCCTCCTTCGGGTTCCCCTCGCAATCACAATTCGACTCTCGCTCCCCTACCACTTGTCCTTACTTGTCGTTTGACCGATGGTCAAAACCGCTTCCTACTCCAACCTTTTGTCGACTTCAGGGATGATGCTTCTCCTGAGGATCTTGTCGCCTCTGACTTGGTATCCTTTCCTTCCTAGCTACCAGCCAATTCATGTACCATAACCAGCCTTCCTTCCACCGTGCCAAAGCATTCAACCATCGTCCGCCCTCCTTCGTCATCATCTTTGTCACGGTCCCTGCAGAGACGAAGCTCCCCCCAGTCTCCTTTTACCCCTCCCTCTTATTTCCCTAGGTGAGGGGCCCACTTTGCCTCTTTTATCCCACACCCCAAAACAATTCCTTTTCGTCACAATTTAGGCCTATCTCTAGTCCAAGCCCGTCTCAACCCGCCAACCACTTCTCTTCCTTAGATCCGTCTCTTCGGCCCAACCGATATCCTCCTAAAACCCACCCCCACCTAAACGAATCGCTCTATAGTCCTACCCATCTGTCAGTGAACTCAACTAACCCCAAAATCACCCATTCCTTAGCATTAGGCCAACCCACCGCTACCCCCACACTGAAACTGACCCTCGTCTTTGGACTCGACCCACCCTACCACTTACCGTCCTTCCCTACCTGACATCCCTCCCCTCCTCTCTCTAGTTCATCCCTCTCAAAGCCTTCCTATTCCTTCCCCACCTGTCTCTACAGGCCTCCTCTCCCTCTCCCACCATCAACCACCACTCCCTCCCCCAGTCAATAAGCCACCCTTTTACTTTTCACGACTACCATTATTGTTATCGTGCTAACACCCCGCATACCCCCCTCCATCCCCTTCTCCCTGCCCATTGCAACTTCCGTTGCACCCCACCCTGAACCATTGATGAATAATTGTGTTCTTTTGAATACCCGAGGTCTCAACTCCTCATCAAAGCAATTTGAAGTCCGCTCCCACATCAAAGCTCTTCATGCTGGGTTTTGTTGCCTTATTGAAACCATAACAAAAGAGTTTAATGCTCTCCGTGTTGTCTCAGCCATCGCCTCTTCTTGGTCCTTTCGTTCCAACTATTCCCACCACCCTAATGGTTGTCTCTAGTGCCTTTGGGATCCTCTGATCCTCTACCTCCATCTCCTATCCTCCTCATCTCAGTTTCTCCATTTTAAAATTTCTGATTCTTATGGGCGTAGTTCGAAAACTCGTTTCGTTTCGGTGTTTCGGGCTGACCGAAATATCCGAAAACCGTTTTCGGATATTTCGGTCAAAATTTTGCAATTTTTTGTCATGTTTCGGTAGGTCATTTCGGTGGGTTTTAGGCCAAGTTAAGGCCTAAAACTTCATGGAAACCCTATTTTAGGCTATATAAACACATTTAAATGTTCAAATTGCAAAAATAGTCACCCAAAGTGGTGTTTTGGATTTACACCATTGATTGGCAATGTACAGTCGAATCCTAATGTATAACTTAGTCAATTACACATACACATTGTTTAAGACTTTAAGTACTAGAGGACATAATAAATTAATGATTCATAAGCAATTTAAACAAGTAAATTGACTTGGAAGTTGGAAACATAAAGTGAATGACTCATAAGTCATAACTTAAGTCATAATATTAAGTACAATAAGTAAATAACAAGTTAAGAAGATGATATCAATATGACAATATCCCCAATAGTCCAATATAAGTCAAGTAGTCATCTAGTGACTCAAATGTTTACAAATATTCTAATAATAATTATTCCGACGTCTAGGATTGACCCCACTCATAGTCCGATGGAGCCAACATGCATTGTTCTCAGACTGTAGGACAAATGAATGCCACGTCATAGTATGGGAGAAGAAACGACCGAGACTAACAAGGAGAAAAAAACCCAAAAAAACCAGAGCTTGTTAAGTCTCGGTCGAAATTTCGACCGAGACTAACGAGTTTTGGTATTTATAAAGCTACTTTTGAAAAAGGAATCTCGATATCTCGCGAGATTTTGATTTTGTCTCCAGATATCGCGAGATAATTTCGACCGAGTTTTTGCATTTTTTTATTCGAGCTTGTGTTTCATTTCGGTCAGGTCGAGATACTCGAAAGATTCGAGATCTCGACCGAGATTTCGCGAGATTTAGTACTATGCTTTATGGGAACCATCCTTTCCTCTACACAGTCATTTATGCCTCTAACTGCCCTTCCAAGAGATCATCTCTTTGGACAGATTTTCGCTCCATTGCACTCCAAGCTAGCTCTCTCCCCTGCGCCTTGGGGGTGACTTCAATATTGTTCGGTTTGGCCATAAAAGTAGGGTGGGGACCGTATTGTGGACTCCTCTATCGGTGCAATTTATTAGTGTCTTGAAGATGTTGGAATGAATGATCTGGGATGATTGGGTTTGAATGACTCTTGGAATAACAGATGAAGTGATACTCTAAGATCACCTATAAGCTTGATCGAGTATTGGTAATTGAGGCTTGGCTAACCTCCCTCCCATCTTCCCATACAACTTTTGACCCTCCTAATATATCTTATCACAGTCCATCACTGTCCTAATCTAGCCTTACATTTCCTTTGGCCCTAAGCCTTACTTCAACAAGTGGTCTTCCCACCCCGACTTCTTCTCCATCTCCGAAGCCTGGGCCAAGCTTGTCCACCTCCATTCTACCCCCCTCGTCTCCTTTGCCCTTAAGCTCTAGAATGTTAAAAGTGTCGTGGAATGCCTCCTCTTTTGGTAACATTTCCTCCTTAGTTGTAGATAGCAGGGCTAAGTTCACTAATATTGAGATCAAGCTCCACTCTGATGTTTATAATGTCACCCTTGCTGATGAAGAGAAAGCCGCCTCCTTGAACCTCCTCTCTTTAGTTGCTTAAGATGAGAGCTTCCTTAGACAAAATTCCCGTTTTAAATGGTTGGAGCTTGGGGATTCAAACTCTGCTTACTTCATAGGTCTTTGAAGGCTAGAACTAATATCAACTCAGTTGCTACGTCATTGTCAAGGGATGGTACCATTGTCTCCAAGGTGATGATATTAAGTCTAAAGTTATAGCCTTCTTTATGCAGCTCTTTAGGCCCTCTGCCAATGTCTTCCCTGACCCGATCCCAAATGGACTTCTCATCAAAACTATCCCATCCTCCCTCCAGAGCATTCGTCAAGCCATCCCCTCTGAGGCAGAAATCTTAGCCACAATCCTCTCTCATAAGGTCAATGGAGCCCCCGGTCCAGATGGTTTTAATATGGGTTTCTTCTCAGCTTCTTGGGACATTATCAAAGTTGATCTTATCAAGGCTCTGCAAAGCTTCTTCTTTAATCCTAGTCAAATCAAAGAAATTAATCATACCTTCCTCTATTGCATATTTCCATCCCATTGTCCTCGGTAATTTTCTCTACAAATTTATTGCTAAGGTACTTGCCAATAGGTTCAAGTTGGTGGTTAACTCCCTGGTTGGTGACAACCAATTGGCTTTCATCTCTAGTAGAAGCATTTCTGACAATATTCTCCTATGTAACGAAATTGTCAAAGCCTCAGAGGTTTTGATTGAAGAGCTCACTCCCCTGCTGCCCTTATGATGATTGATATCCATAAATCCTTTGACTCTTTGAGGTGGGATTTCATTGCAAATGCCATGCACAAAATGTCTTTCCCCCCCTGCTTTCACCTATTGGATTTCCCATTGCATTACTTTGCCTCTTTTATTGGCATCTATCAGGGATGCCCCCTCTCCCCCCTACATCTTCACTCTAGCCCTTGAAGTTCTTTCCAGAAGCATTCAAAATTGTATGGACCAGCAGCTTATCATTCCCCTCCCGGAATGCAATGCCTTAAAGCTTTCCCACCTTTCCTTTGCCGATGACCTAATGATCTTCTCCAGGGCTGACCCTCTTTCTCTTAAGGCTTGTTTTAAGGAATTGACTAGGTTCTCTTTGGGTCGTCTGCCGATAAAATAGCTGGGTTTGCCTCTCATTCCTTCCAGATTGACTGGTCAACATTGTACCCCCATGCTTGATCTTATGCATAAGAAGTGCAGCTTTGGAAGGCCAAGTTTTAGTCTTATGCTGGTCACCTTGAATTGATCAAATTTGTCCTTCAGTCAACTTATATCTATTGGTCTGGCCTTTTTTACTGCCCCAGGCTGTTATTGTGAAGCTTGAAGCTCTTTTTTTTGGGTGATTATAAAATGTATTAAAGCCCCAAAAAGGGAAATAAAAGTCTATTATGGACTACAACACAAGCCCATAAGGCCAACAAGAAACAAGGTGACAAAAGCTCACATGGGCATGTCCAATACAACACAAAAGCCCACATGGGCTTAAAACAAGAGCAATGAAGCCCATTAAAAAGAAGGGCAACAAAGACAATTCCAGGTAGGCTCCCCCAAAACCCTAGAGAACAATCTCCACACAACAACTTCCTTGCCGCCAAGATGAAGTCAGGGAACCGCAGGCAAGAAGGTAACCAAGGCGGAGGGGCATTGGCCTTGCGGAGGGCCACGGTCAAATGGGCAACTGGCCTAGCGAAGGAGACTGCCATAACGAAGGGTGTCGGCCTTATGGAGGGCAACGGCGATGAGGATGCCGGCCGAGCAAAGAAGGCAGCCTTGCTGGCTATGGCCTTGCAGCTGGCAGCAAAACGCCGAAGGCCGAGCGACCCAAGCGGAACCGGTAGGAGGGAGGCCAAGCGAGGCTAGCGGACACAAGGCAACAGGCCCAACAGGCAGGCAACCGAGCGGCGGTAGGTTGTAGGCGCCAGTGATGCAAACGACGACGGCAGAGGTGCTGACTAACGAAGGAGAAGCCGAGCCGAACGAGCAGTTGACGGAGAAGCTCGCCAAGTGAAGCGGCTACCGAGCGGGTGCTGCCAAATTGAGCCTGAGATCCGATGGGGTTTCAGCCAAAAGGTCCGGCAACCAAGGGAACGGTAGGCCTAGCAGAAGAGGCGACCTACCAGACAGTGACCCTACAGAACGAGTGACCAGTGACTGAAGTTTGAGAGGCTTCAACTTGCGCAGTTAGTACTGAACATAGGAAGAAGAAGAGAGAAGGAGAAGGGAGAAGGGGGGGAGCAGCCCAGCCATATGGCTAGGGCTGCTCCAAAGCGGCGACCAAGTAAGCTCTGGTTTTCTTAGATACGAAGGGAAAGAGAACAAGAGCCAACGAGGCTCTTCAAAATCATTAAGTTGATTAAAAGAGAGATTTGTGTTGCTAAGTATAGGTAGTTTAGAGGCTTGGGATGGTTTCTTTTGGATTAGGGTTCTCAACTTCTAAGAAAGTGATGAAGCTTGAAGCTCTTATGTGTTTCTTTCTCTATAAAGGATCTGACTACTCCAAATTTCTCCACCCTATCAATTGGGCCTCAATCTTTCTCCCCAAAGATGAGGGGGGTCATGGACTGAGGCGTATTAAAGATGTTAACTTGGCTGGTATCCTCAAGTTGATTTGGAAGATTGCAGCCATGAAGAAAAGTATTTGGGTAGACTGGGTCTATTCTAGGCTCCCTCCGAAATGACTCTTTTTGGACGGCTCCCCTGATCTCTAATGCTTCTTTGGTTTGGAGAATAGTTCTGAAGCTTAGACCTCTTGAATTTGGAGCTATCGGATATTTGATCGATGATGGTGGTGCCTCCACTAGTTTATGTCTGGACCATTGGCAACCCTCAAGGAGTCCTCCATCTAGTGGGTGACAAAGCTATCTACAGTTTGAGTTCTCATGGGAGGCCAAGGTTTCAAACATTATTCACTTTGATGATTGGCCCCCGCCCCCGTCCTCATCCCCCTCCCCAGTAGTCTCCTATTTGAGCTGCTCTGTTGGGTGTCACCAAAAGGCCGTCGGTTGTGGTGACATTGTTTTCTTGGCCCACTCATGGTCCGGTCATTCCCTGGTGCAAGTTGGTTTGATTTAAGTCCTACATACCCTGCCACAATTTCACTTCAAGGCAGGCCTTCTCTCGCAGCCTCCTAACGCAATCCTTCCTTATCCAGAGGCATCTCCCATGCCTCCTTGTTGCCTTTGTTGGAATGCCAATGAATACATCAACCATTTCTTCTTCAGATGCCCTTTCTCCACCACCATCTAGAATGGACTCCTTTCTAGATGCTGGCCCTAGAGAAGAATTTTGACCTTTGAGCATGAATGGATTAATTTGGGTGGATATGACTTTTGGTGGTAACTCAATCTATGACCTTGTGGGCAAGCTTGCTTTTGGTGCCCCTATTTTCCACATTTAGATGGAGCGTAATCTTATAAGGTAGACACCCAAATCTAGGCCCCTCCAACCAATTTGGGATGCTATTATTTTTTATGTCTGGAACAGTTTGTTTGTGTTCCCTACAAGATATGTCGATTCTCCTAGAATAGACTTATTGTTGCCCCTTGGGGCTGCCTCTACTCATTTCAATGTGGGAGTGGCTTTGTAATCTTGTATTAGTTTTTTTTGTTTTTGTCTTTTCCCCCTTATCCTCCATGTTCCCTTGTATCCTTTCTCCTTTTGGTAATGAACTTTTGTTCACCCAAAGAAAAAGTTTTGATACGTGGTCTCCAAGTTGTTGCTAACATTTTAGAAGCCAGAGTTGATCAACATAGTTAGCATTTAACAATGGGTAGATGCAAAGAGGTTGTCGGCATTTATTTCTTGCAAAGATATGAGTCAGATTGTCAAACTTTAGTCAAATGTGTGAAACAACCTAGAAGGGGATGAATTGGTTGTATCTAGAGGAATGTGTCCTTTTTATAAATAAATCACAATTAAAAATTGAAGCAATAAATCAACTACAAGACAGCGATTTATAGTGGTTCGACTCCAAGAGTTTACGTCCACTTCTCTCAACACTTGTGAGAATTCCACTAGATGTTTCCTTTCAATACAGTGAGTGGGAAACAACACCTTTACAATAATCTTGTTACAGGATAAGAGAATCCATAAAATCTTTTAAGGATAAGAGGATCCGTTCACTCTTTTAAGGATAAGAGAATCTGTTCACTCTTTTAAGGATACGAGAATCATGTGCAATCTCCTTAGTGCAGTCTAGGATGATGCACACTTATTTGATCACGAGCTCACCCAACTCTTAGATCAACACTAAGATTCAAATACATAACAAATGAATAAAGAAGGATGTTACCTAATCCGGTGAGGTTTCCTTGTGCAAGATGATGTGAATATGATTGTATGCACATGACAAGGATTTCCACAAGGCTTCTTCAATGTGTTGAATGAATCTCTTCAATGCAAGCCTTCAATTGATTGAGTTGACTTTAAAATCTAAGTAGTATAATGAAGATCTCAACTCAAAATGTATAGAATAATGACCAAAAAATGATTTTGAAAGCTCTCCAAAGTATGGAGTTTGGCTTTTAGTGGCCTATTTATAGCCAAAAGTGGTGAGGAATTTTAATCTCTAACGGTCATAAAACGGTCATATTTTAGGTATGTCGGTCAACCTGTAGATGAACCGGTCAGACCGGTTGAACTAGCCGTTGGGGAACTGGATTGACACCGGCTGGTCATTCTCCAGCCAGTTGGGGCAACTGGGCAAACCAGTTCCCAACCTCTGTCAGCCCAGTAGAAGGCAGTGTATTCTGTCACAGACCGGTTTGTACTTTTCTAGCCCCTGTTTTGCCCATTTTGGCTTGGGTTTTTTGGGTCTTTTGACCTGTTTTTTATATTTTCAATGGTCCTTGGTCATTACCTAGGGCTTATCTAGGTCAATGGTCATGCAAGTGTGTGCAAGTGTTCTAAGATGATCTTGATGTACACGAGCATATCTTGATGCTTTGAATCGTTGAGCATGCCTTGTATTCTTGACTTGTCTTGTCTTGATATACTTGTTTATGTCTTCAATCTTGCATCTCATCTTGAGACTTTGCCTTGGCTTGAATCACTTTGTCTTGACTTGTCTTTACTTGAGAGGCTTGTCTTTGTCTTGTGTTGAGAGGCTTGACTTGACTTGTCTTATCTTCACAGTCTTGGTTCTTCTGTAAGTCTTGTTACTCTCAATATGTAATATGAATCACTATAAATGCTTCACAGACATGTTAATGCAGTCAAGTGTTTTTATCATCAAAACTTGATTGTAAATCACTTAGGAATGATTGGGCAATTCCCCAACAAAATGGTTTACACTTCTTTTATGGTCAATCCAATGGCTCAATTGATGAATTAGCATAGTGTATTGAAAATCCTGTTTCAGCAGTGAAAAAAGGCTGACTATTTGCATTAAAATGATGTCTCCATTTTTCTCAGCAACTGTTGTCTAAACTTATGTTATAGCATCGATCTTTTTGCAGATTTTGGACCATCTTGGCATGGCTTGGAATTTACGTTGGAAATCTTCTCCGTATGGAATGATAAAATACCATCAGGAGAAGCAAAAGATTTTCTCTGAATCCATCACCCCTACCCTCGCTGAGGTGTTGGTTTTAAACTTTTCGAACTGCTGTTATTGATATAAATATTTTATCACAAGATCACTGATGACCTTGAATGGTTACGGCAATATTTTTTTTTTTCAGGGATAAGTAATTATTTATTGATGAGAAAGAAAATAGAGTACAGTATGGTTAAACAACAACAGCAACAAGTAGAGATAATATGGGATCTAATGCTCTGTAGGCATCAACCACATACACCGTAGCCCCTACTACTTCATGGTGGAACACACTCCCAAAACCATGAGAAGATCTAAAAAGTTGATCGAAAGTAATTGCAGATTCAAATCTACAAAAAAAAATCTTCAAAAAACAGGGGTACCACAGCTTCACTTGAAGGAGATCATTAGATGTCGATGGAGAAATCAATGTTCATGATAATAGGAAACCTTAGTTCTTCATGATCTACTCAACTAGGGTTTCAGATAAACAAATACAGCATGGGTTGCTGTGAACCAATAATGGGGAACCCAAAGAGGACTCTCAAACTTGAAGGTATAGAGAACCACTGGATCTTTTTTTTTGGGTGAATAAAAGAATTCAATACCAAGGAAAAGAGAAACAAGGGCCCCCTTAGGGGGGAAACAACAGCCAACGGCTAAAGAAAATCAGCTAGGGCCAGCTGAAGAAGAGAAAGAAACATTTGGGACACCCCAGGAGACAACAATTAGCCTGTTCCTTGGGGTGTCAGAACAAAAGGAGGGAGGAGCTGACAATAGTTTGGAGGAGATTTCAAAGGAAATGGAGTTCCAAATCTGTTGATAAGAACGAGAATTGGAGGTCCATTTCCTAATATTTCGCTCCATCCAAATGTGATTTAGCACAGCACAGAAAGCCATCTTCCCCACAGTGTCACAAATAGAAGCCCCTCCGAAAGTCATATCTATCCAAATCCATTCTCTAGAGAAAGGGAGAATTCTTCTCTGGGTGGGCCAGCACTTAGCTAGAATACCTTTCCAAATGGCTTTGGAGGTCGGGCATTCAAAGAAAAGATGATCCAAGTCTTCCAAGTTGTTCCAACAAAGGCAGCAAGCATTGGGAGCTTGTATGTGACGCCTGCAGAGGAAAGCAAGGGTAGGAAGACAGTTGTTGAAGACTCTCCAAGCAGTGAAGGAATGGCGCGGAATATGATGCTTGAACCAGAGGAGCTTCCTCCAACCAACCATAGGGCCTTTGGATCGGATAAGATTCCAAGCTGCCTTGGAGGAGAAATTCAGCGAACCATCAGCTGTCCAGGAGACACAGTCACCTCTAGAAAGTCATTCCAAAGAGGAGAGAGAGACTGGGAGGAGGAAGGGGGAGGAGCCCACTCATTGAGATGAAGGATGTCCGCAACAAAAGCCATTCTGTGAAGGCCTGAAGCATAGATCGTCCTTGGTGTGACAAGGTGCAAAAGGATCCCTTTAGGGTGCCAGCGATCCAGCCAAAGGGAGGTAGAGAGGCCATCTCCAATGCGGGAGTGGATATAGGGGAGAGCAAGGTGGCGGGACTCCAGGATCTTGTGCCAAACCCAAGAAGCATCAGTAGAGACGGAAGCAATCCAGATGGAGTCTTGCCGAAGTATCCTCGAATAAATCCAATCAACCCAAATGCTCTTCTATTTAGAAGCAATCCTCCAGATCAGCTTGATAATACCAGCCTTCTTGACTTCTTTAATTCTTCTTATGCCCAGCCCTCCCTCCATTTTTGGGAGACACACAGAAGCCCAAGAGGTGGGGTGGAGAAACCTGGATGTCTCAGCTCCCTTCCAAAGAAAAGAAGCAAGCAGAGATTCTATGGACTTGATGGTAGAATGCGGGAGACCAAAGATTCCAGACCAATAGATATAGGAGGCTTCCAAGACAGATCTGATAAGGACCAGCCTACCCGCATAAGATAGGAGCTTGCCTTTCCACAACTGCAGTCTTTTTCTCATGAGGTCCAGCATGGGGGTGCAATGGTGAGCAGTCAATCTAGCCGGAATCAAAGGAAGGCCCAGGTACTTGATAGGAAAGTGCCCCTCTTGGAAGCCTGATTTGACAAGGAAGTCCCCTTTGTGAAGCTCTGGAAGACCCGCAAAGAAGATAAGGGACTTGGAGGGGTTGATACGCAGACCTGAAAGCTCATGGAATTGCTGCAGGCAAAGCATAATACACTCGAGAGAAGCAATGGAAGCCTTTGAGAAAATCATCAAGTCATCAGCAAAAGCAAGATGGGTGAGCTTTAGAGCTTTGCACTTCGGAATAGGGGGGATAAATTGCTGATCAGTACATGTCTGAATTTGCCTAGAGAGAACTTCCAAGGCCAAAGTGAACAAGTAAGGAGAAAGGGGACACCCTTGCCGAATCCCTACAGAAGCTCCAAAATAACCCGCAGGACTGCCGTTGATAAGGACCGAGAACTTTGGGGAGGAGATGCAACAACTGATCCAGTGAACAAAGGGGATAGGGAACCCCATCTGGAGCATGACTTGAGAGATATAATCCCATTTTAAGGAATCAAAGGCCTTGTGAATGTCGATCTTGAGAAGGATAGCTGGCCCATGGTTTTTCCTGTCAAATCCTCTAAGTATGTCATTACAGAGCAAAATGTTGTCAGAGATGTTTCTTCCTGGGATGAAAGCAGATTGGTTGTCACTGACCAACAGATCCACAACAGTCTTGAGTCTTCTGGCTAGGATCTTAGCAATAAATTTGTAGAGGATATTGCATAAGGCTATGGGCCTGTAGTCATTCATAGCCGAAGCACCATCCTTCTTGGGGATGAGGCACAAGAAAGTATGGTTGACCCCATTGATCTGGCTGGGATTGTAGAAGAAGCTTTCAATGGCTGCAATGAGATCCAATTTGATGATGTCCCAGGTCGAGAGGAAGAACCCCATGCTAAAGCCATCTGGCCCAGGAGCACCAGACACTTTAAGGGAATGAATAGCTGCCAAGATCTCATCTTCTTTGGGGATGGAGCTAAGGATATCTATGTGACTGGGAGGAAGGAACTTGTTGAGTAAATGGCTGGGCAGAGGAGTATCTCCCATCAAGGGGGCATTGAAGATGCCCTTGAAGTGCTGAACAGCCAGGTCCTTTATATCCTTGACAGTTGTAGCAAGAGAACCATCATTGGAAGTGAGTTGAGTGATAGAGTTTGCATTGACATTGGCCTTGAAAGAACGATGGAAGAAAGCAGTATTTGAATCCCCCAAATCAAGCCATTTGATCCTGGACTTTTGCTTGAGGAAGCTCTCTTCCTGTGAGAGCAAAGAAGTAAGCTCAGCAGAAATAGTCTTCTCGGCTTCAGCCAAAGGAACATTGTGCAAATCTGCCTGCAGCTGAATCTGAACAGTGGCCAATCTCTCTTTGCACTCAGTAACTTGGAGAGAGATATCCCCAAAGGTGATCTTAATGCTCTGATACCATGTAACAATATCAAGTCATTAAAACCTGTAGCAGCAAGCCAGCAATAGAGAATAAAAGTAACAAGAAGGTGAGAAGGAGAAGAATAGAGATTAAGAGAAGAACCTTGCCCATGGTTTGAGTTATGAGCAATCTACTCAAACTGTGGGGGTGAGGCATATATTTATATAAAAACAATGTCAACATACATCCAAACCACCGACTACTTAAGACTACCGTAATACCGAAAACACCCTCACAAACATAGACCAAACATAAACCATATAACTTACATAAACCGAGACTACTTAACAGTCTATTCTACCCAAACTCCAAAAGGAGCTCTCGGCCTGTACCAAGATAACTACTATCTTGGGAAAAGTAAGTCATTTGCACCAAACCAAGGAAATGGAACCAGACTTGTTTGGAAAAACGTGGGTAAAAAAGATGCTCAACAGATTTCCCTTCTGTCAAACACTGGCTACTGTAATTTATTTTCTCAAAGTTCTCTGGTGCATGAACAGAGACCAGAAATTATCCCTTTTATAAATTCTATGATGATGAATAGTAGGTTTTTAGATAATGTACGAAGCAAAGAGAGAGAGAGAGGTTCAGTGGTTTGTCTTATGTGTCAGCATGTGTGGATGAGAAAGATGGGACAGTAGAGGGAGGGAGTGACCTGAGACAACTGAATCTGCAGGGGAACTCATCTTGTTAACATCTGTTTATCTTGAACATGAAGAGAGCGGAGCAAACCAAGCACCAACTTCCAGCTTTCCAATTGGACCCAATCACTGCCAATCCAAACCCTTCAAGTATTTTCTAACCATCCATAGACCAGTTCAGCACACCGAGAATCGCATACAAAAAACTGTGATGTGTTGGTGCATTTGGAGGGTATAGAAATCTCAAAATTAACCAGTGTCCATTGTGGCCAAAAAGGAAAGTAAACGGTATCTTTTTGGATGTCTTCTGTTCTAGATACTAGAGGGAAAAATGCATATGATGCATAGATAATCTGGTTATTTTTTGGGAGGGAAGGGGGTGAGGAAGGTGATTCTTTTTGTATAGGGAGTCCTAGATGTTGGGGACTCCATTCTGGTTCTTTAGCATCCTTCTATATTGCTTTTTCCCTCTCCACTCTCAATAAAAATTCTTCTATGTCTCCATCTGGACTGTCCCCATCCCTTCAGACTCCTCCTGGGTCTGGCGCAAGATCCTTCTCCTCCGCCCCTTGGCTCTTAGAGCCACTTCCTCTACTATTGTTGATGGTTCTTCCATCTCCCTTTGGCTTGACCCCTGGCATCCTAATGGGGTCCACTATAATTTCTTTGGGGCTCGATCAATTTACTTCTCCGGCATTCCCAAGTCTGCCCCCCTCTCCTCCATTATCTCCCATGGATCTTGGTACCCCCCCCCCATCCCTCTTTCCCCTCATCCTCTCCCAAATCTGGCATTCCCTTGCCCCCTCCTCCCCATCTCATGCAGACAAGGTTGTTTGGCTCCCCTCCTCAAATGGCCTTTTTAGCTTTAGATCTGCCTGGAACTTTGTTAGGACCCATGCCCCTACTGTCCTTTGGCACAAGCTTGTCTGGTTCAAAGGTCACATCCCTCGCCATAGCTTCTTAGCCTGGAGAGCCCTTAACCTTTGCCTCCCGACCCAAGCCTTCCTCATCCACCGAAGAATCCCTGTCCCCCCTCTTGTGTCTTTGTTGAAGTGGTTCCGAAGACATTGACCACCTATTCTTTGTTTGCCCCTTCACCTCTACCATCTGGAAAAAAGCCCAATCGTGTATTTGGCCTCGTAGCAGGAGACCCCTCCCCTTCGCTAGAGAGTGGCTCTGGCTGGTCATGACTTTCTTTGGATGCTCTATCTCTGACACTATTGGCAAGCTTGTTTTTGGTGCTGCCCTTTATCACATTTGAATGGAGATGGACCTCCAATTCTAGGTCTTTTGACTTGACTTGGAAAGCCATCTCTTCGGATGTCTCCTTAAAGCTGAGATTCCTCCCTCAAAAGACCTTTTTGGACTCCCCAAGGAACAGGCATATTATTGATTCCTGGGGTTTAGATAGTGCTCTTTTACAGCCCCATTCCCCCTCTTAGTTGGGTTCGGGGCTTGTTTCCCCCCCCCCCCCCCTTCTCTCCTCTCGCCCCCCTTGGGCTTTGGTAATAGATTTTTTATTCATAAAAAAAAAAAAAAAAGGTTGTGTTTCAGGTAAGCAGCTAGTGCATAAAAATATTGTGGGGAAGAGTTTTCTGTCCGGGAGTGTGGCCCCTGCACCATTGCGAGGGCCAACGGGAGTGCAAGTAGGAGCATCAACAAGGGTGGGATTTCTGCCTTTCATGGGGGGCAAGGTGGTCATTTTGCCCCATCATGTGTCTGGCCGTACGAGCCATGCTCCCGAATAGCAGCGCCAAAGGCTAACTTCTTATGCTTTACAGCTAGTACATAAAAACAAAAATTATTTGTGAAATAGAAAGGCCTTTTATGGATTACAAGGCCCCATGAACATTTTATGGATACCTCTTAGGCTTCTAGTGCAATGCAAGATGTGAAATACATAGGAACTGTCAAGGATAGGATTGATCTGTTCCTTTATTGTTATTGGTATTGTTATTGTTATTGTTATTGGTATTGTTATTGTTATTGTTATTGTTATTGTTATTGTGGTGACGGTAAAGGCCCCAGGATACAAAATGTGCATGCTATTGTTATTGTTATTTGTTATGACCAAGTGGTCACGGGTTCGAATGTTCGAATGTGGAAACAGCCTCTCTGCAAAAGCAGGGGTAAGGCTGCATATATTATGACCCTCCCCAGACACTGCAGTGGCGGGAGCCTCGATTACTGGGTACACCTTTTTTTTTTTTGTTATTATTATGAATGTTTTTTTACTGGAAATGGACAGAAAATTAAATGAACAGCCTTTATAGAAAATTATTATAAGTACATGTATGTATCTGTACCCACAATGTCACAGCTCCAAACTGCTCCATCAGCTCCTTCAGACTCCTTCATTTCTAAAAAGTGACCAAAATCCATACAAAAGAGAGAATCTTCCACTCCTATCTTCAAAAACTTTTCTGGTTCTTCCCTTCCTCAGGATGCTGACTAGGGGATCCAACACCACACAGAACTACAGAAGTCTCTCTTGGAGAAACCTGAATATCTGGCCACTGTGTACATATATATATTTCTCTGTAGGAGGAGGGAGCCAACCATACCTAAAGTACCAAATTTATGAGGTTTAAATATGGAGTTTGTGATAGGAGGTGGGACTTGTGTTGCAGTCTCTCATGTTGTGGCTGTGTGGAAGAACATTATGGAGAATATCGATCCTTTCCTGTTTCTTATCCTATCCAAGGTGATATGGTTCTGAGGGGAGGTTTTGGGAAGTTGTTTGAGCTGGTTATTTTCCCCTGCTTCTTTTCCTACCCTTTATAATCTGTTGACGGTAAAGAATGGCTCTGTTCAGCGGGATATCAAAGTTTGTAATGGATATGTCCACCATGACTTTTAGTTTCAAAGAATGATGCTGCATTGGAAGATTAGTGATTGTCATATTTGCTACACTCTTTATAGTGTATCAGTAGTGGACTGCATAATATGGAAGTATGGTGTGAAGGGCATTCTGTGGAAGCATATTGTGAGTCATTGTATGGAGACGATTGATCAGTTATTTCTGTTTCGGAGTTATTTTGTGGGTTTGTTTGGTGTTGTATGGGTTCCCCTAGTGCAGTTTAAGGCTTGAAATTGATTTTTACTGCTTGGCCCAATATGGAAATTGTTTACATATGCCATGTGGGAATGAAATCATTAGAATATTAACCCTGTGGGAAATGAAAGCATTAGATATTTATCTAATGCTAGATATGAAAGTTGCTAAATAGATAACTCACTCCTTTTTTATCCCCAATGTACTCCCGTACAGATTGATCAAACCCCTTTTATCTCTCGATCCCCACTGTACTTGCGTAAATCCTTTTTTATCCCTACTATACTCACGTACAGATTGATCAAACCCCTTTTATCTCTTGATCTCCACTGTACTCGCATTCAGAGTGATCAAACCCTTAAATCCTTTTTGATCCCCGCTGTAATAGCGTACAGATTGATGAAGATTTATATTTTCTTTTACTGTGGGTTCATGTGTCTTCTCTTTCCTGATCTGCTCTGCTTTCTTTTCTGTCTCATTTACAGCAAAAGTTATTCCTTTTTCTTTCATTTTCACCAACCATTCCCTGAATCCTAGAATGTGTTTTTAAAACCCACTTTCAATCACATTATTTTGGATATGCATATTTTTTTTATTATATTTTACTTGCTCTTTCAATTATGTAAATCTGTAAAATTAATCTCTTATTATGTAATTATCCCGATTATATCTTTTGTTTTCTGATGCTTTTGGTTCTTCTAATTAGTTAGAGTGGCTAAATACAAATTGGAGTTGCATTTTGAAACGAACCCAACTACATACAAACTTGTTGGAACCATTCATAGCATTCCGGCGAGTTTTACTTCAAGTTCTAGGTTGCAACGACTGCACAGTACAACACCTTTTGCAATCTGCTTCCATTCTTCGTAAGGTTGTCATCCTAATATCAAAAAAAGGACATTTTGCAATTCAGAATATTAAAATATTTATATTATCTAATTTTTTGTTTCATGCAATGCAGGGATCTAGGTTTTCTCTAGCTGCTGCTGCTTTGCATGAATTCAAATTCCTCAGTGCTGGGACAGAAAGACAACATGCAACCTCATATATATGTTGCCTTGGGAGGGTATTAAATTTCATTGTATCAATTCTATTTCATAACTGTAACACTGAAGTTCCATTGCGTTACTAGTATATAAAAGACCGGTGAAAATATTTATGGCTACAGAGAGTTGTATGTCATGCCCTTGTTTTCTTGAAAATTGGCTCCTCTGTCATATTATGATACTTTCAACTGTCTGCAAAATGCAATCTCTCTCTCTCCGACAGGTAGACACCATGGTCTCCTGCTCACAATTTCTGACTAATAAAAGTTTTCCAATTGGAAAAAAATTAAGGAATCGAAAAATCTGAGATTACCAAGAGGGTGCAAAGGTTTATAGTGGAGGTGCATGTGAATATACACAGGTAAGGTTCGAAAACTCAGGTCTCAGTGTCAACTCGGACCCTTGAAAAACCGAGTCGAGTCAAGATCTCGCCGAGTTGGTGCACTTCTTTTTTTTTCGACTCGAAGCCTCGTCTCGATGGGTTTTAGACCTAGTCTGGGTCTGAAACTTGGTATTCAACCTATTTTAGGCCATTTAAACACAATGGCACTATCAGATTTTGCAAAAACAAAGTCCAAATAGGAGTTTCACTTAGTGGGAAAGCAGGACAAACACTTATGCTAGAAAGCAGGACAGACACAGGACAAACACACTTATTTATGCCTAATATCATTTAAGTAAATGCTATACTTAAGATATTATTCATAAATAAGCAAATACCCCTATTTGAATCCAATAAAAATAGTTAAAAAATAAAATTCCAAAAGGAAAAAAAATCAACCCCCCAGTTCAAGAACAAAAATTGGATTTTCGGCGGTAGGTGCAATTCTCAACTTTCTAATGCTAGGATTTTTCTCAAATCTAAAAATTCCATAAATCTTAATATGGTAAAACATTGCTAAAAATCAAAAGTTCGGTAAAATATTCATTTGTTTTGATGTCCAAAAATATTTTTTCATTCAAAGCGATTTTGACAGCATTCGTGCACACCGAATTAAGTTTGACCAGTACATAACTCCTTCAATATAAATCAAACTTAAGCAATCACAAAGCTTTCCAACAAGTCCAAGATTGCTAAAATCTGATTTATATTGAAAGAGTTATGTGCCGGTCAAACTTAATTCGGTGTGCGCGAATGCTTTCAAAATCGCTCTGAATGAAAATAGTTTTTTGGACATCATAACAAATGAATATTTTATCGCACTTTTGGTTTTTAGCAATGTTTTACCATAATAAGATTTATAGAATTTTTAGATTTGAGAAAAACCCCAGTATTAGAAAGTAGAAAATTGCACCTACCATCAAAAATCCAGTTTTTGTTCTTGAACTGGGGGGTTGACTTTTTTTCCTTTTGGAATTTGATTTTTTAACTATTTTTATTGGATTCAAAATTTCAAATAGGGGGTATTTGCATATTTATGAATAATATCTTAAGTAAATGAAAACATTTACTTAAATGATATTAGGCATAAATAAATGTCTGTCTTGGCTGGCATAAATAAGTGTCTATATACCAAAATTTTCCAGCAAGATCTCGAGATCTGGCACTCATGTAGAGGACCTAGATGGGCATTTTCCTAGGTCAAACCAAGATCTCGGCGAGATATTGACATTTTGAGACTCGTAGGCAGCCTCGTCTCGGAATTTCGAAAAACCGAGAAACTCGGCGAGATCTCGCGAGTTCTCGAACTATACACAGGAGGGTATGGCATCAGATGGGAGGGTAAATGGTTTAAGTTGAGGCTGAAATTTGACACATGGACTTTTCAGACCATTGCCTAGATATCCAATGGCCAGATTGAGTCATCTATTCCACATGGCAAAACTAGGTGTGCCCCGTTAAGGAGATTGTTTATTTAAATGTGTGGGAAAACTTTTCACTTTAATAAAGAGCTGAAATTTTGTTGGTAAGAAAAGAATGAATACAAGGTTCCTCACAGGAAAGCTGCCAAATACACTGAAAAGCCCAATAAATAGAGGCTGCATAGGCCCAACGAGTTAAAAAAATGAAAATATACTGTTGTTGAAGTCCCAGGAGACAAATATAACATCTCATTTTTTTTGGAATTGCCTTTCCACACTACTCCTTTGTAGACCCCATAACTGTAGTCACTCTGCTCTCCCAAATTCATAATGTTGAACCTTTCTGTTGTTAATCGACTCTCCTTTATTTCTTTATAGATTAGATCATATTTCTAAGAACAGTATAAACCAAATGTGAGACTAGGTATACCAGGACAATGACCAATTCCAAGAACAGTATATAAACCAAATATATGTTTTGATTGTTTCAAACTTCCAATAGCTTGCTTCTTTAGTTTTACTTTCTTTTAGTTCTATGTTTAGTTTTGATGACTTGATGTAGCTTTATATTGATTTTTGATGACTTTATGTGACTTAATGTTGATTTTTGATGACTTGATGTGGCTTAATGTTGATTTTTGATGATATAAGGTATATATTGTAGCATACTAAATAATGTTAGAAAAGAGAGGAAATAAAAATTAAAACTTGGGCGCCTTGGTCGCTAGGCAACGCCTAAGTGGGTGCCTTGTCGCCTAAGCACTTAGGCACCTCCTTGCCGCCTTGACAACTATGCTTCCTTTTATTGATTATTCATTACTCTGTTTCATGATAGCTTGAAGAAGCCAAGCTCCTACGGGCCCAAGGTCAACATGAGATGGCTATCAATCTTGCAAGATATATTTTACAGCATTATCATTTGAATGGGGAAGCTTCAAATATATATCGCTTGGTTGGCAAATGGCTGGCAGAAACTCGATCTAGCAAGTAAGTTATATTATTGTTTTTTCTTGATTTGATATAAACGACATAGTTGTCAAGGCAACGCTAGGTTTCCAGCCGTGCCTTGGTAGCCTAGGCTGCTTGTTGGTGTCGCCTTGACGTAGAGGCCCCGCCGTGGGTTGCCTAGATGCCATGACAACTATGATAAACGACATTTAATTATTGAGTTTCTTTCTGATAACAATTGTGAGTTTCAGTCTTTCAGAAGCTATGTTTTCTCATCCCTACACTATGATTACCTCACAGCTCAAGAACTATTTTGGATCAGTACCTGAAACGTGCTGTGGAGCTTGCAGAGTCCAATGATAAAAGTGACAAAAAGTGCATAGCAAGACAGTGCCAAACACATTTCCATCTTGCACACTACACTGATGCTTTATTTAGGAATTATGAAGAAAGGCTTAATTCAAATGAATGGCAAGCAGCTATGCGATTGAGAAGACATAAGGTATCTGTTCTAAAGATTTACTGCTTACAGTATCTTAACATTTTAGGTTTACATGGTACACTCTAATGACAAAATGGTGCAGGTAAAAGAGTTAGAAGCTCTCATTAGGCGGCTGAAAAGTTCAACAAAGGCAAGTACCACCAATTGAGCTCATTTTCTTGGCCCATAACTAAGCATTAGATCCTATGGAAGAACTGCTACTTAAGTGACAGTATCTTTTTTAATATGGTTGTTAGGGTGAGAAGATCGACTATTCAGTAAAGATACAAGAACTGCAGAAGCAGCTTACCATAGACAAAGAGGAGGCTGAGCGATTGCAGGTGTATTTTTAAATTAGTTTTCAGAAATCAAGTTTTTTTTTTCATTTGTGCCTGCTTATGGAAGTAATCTGTAGAGATTTAGTCCTGTCAAGAAGTAACTGAAAAGAAAAGCGAAAACAAAACTGCTTTAGAAAAAAATCAAAGCTGCAAACTGTGGTTACTTTTAGTAATTTTGTAATTTTTTTGGTAAAATAATTCATAACCAAAAAGACAAAAAACAAACAAGCAATACAACATAAAAGGCCCTGCCTTTACAGGGGGGGCATCAGGCAAGGGACTGTAAAAGAGATGGGGGAAGACCCAAGCATCAATAATCAACCTATTTCTAGGGGTGTCAGCATATCAAGCAGGGGCGACAACAAGCTTGGATCTGACATCGAGGAGAATAGGATCCCAAATATGCTGAAATGATTTGGACTTAAAGGTCCATCTTTTGAGGTTACACTCCAACCAGATGTTCCGAATGCGAGCTTACCCGCTGAATCATAGCAAGATTTACAAGCAAAGGACATGTCCACCCAGATCAATTCTCTCTCAGAGGGCAGAATCCTTCATCTACAAGGCCAGCATTTAGCCAGAAGACCTTTCCAAATCGAGGAGGGAGAATGGGCAATCAAAAAAGAGGTGATCCACATCTTTAGAGGCATTCCGACAAAAGCAACAAAGAGTAGGGACTGGAATCTGTTTCTGAAGAAGGAAGGCCTGTGTAGGGACTAGGGAGGCAGCAGGAAACACTTGCCAAACAGTGAAACTATTACAGGGGATATGCCTCTTAAACCAAACCAGATTGTGCCAAGCTTTTATTGACCCACGAGCCCTAATGAGATCCCAAGCCGACTTGACACTAAAGAGAACCATAAAAAAAGATCAAATGATAATGTGACCACTACCACTGTGCCTTTTGGGAATACTCGGCAGAGCATTCCAGATGACAGTCAAACAGGAAGAGGTGGGGGAAAGGCACCGTCATGCTGAATGATATCCGAGATCATATCCATTATGCCATATCCAAAGCTATAAATAACTCTGTCACCAACCGAAAGAAGAAGAACTCCCTGGTGGTGCCAATTTTCTAGCCAGAATCTAGTGGAGGCACCATCATCATACATGGATCTACCATAAACAAGAGGTCTGAGCTTCCGGATCTTCCTCCAAACCCAGGAGGCATCAGAGATAGCAGGAGCAGTCCAAATGGAGTTGAAGTGAAGGAGACGAGAATAAATTCAATCAACCCAAATACTTTTCCTCGTAGCCTCTAGCATCCAAATCAATTTGAGAATTCCCGCATAATTGACATCTTTAATTCTTCTCATACCAAGACCACTCTCATCTTTGGGGAGGTAAACAGTGGCCCAATTGATAGGATGGAGGAATCTAGTAGCATCACAACCCTTCCAAAGAAAGGCACACATGAGGGATTCTAACTTTGAAATGATGGATTGGGGCAGCCCAAAGATGTTGGACCGGTAGATATAGGAGGACTGAAGAACAAATCTGATCAACTCTAGACAGTTGGTGTAAGATAGGAACTTTCCCTTCCAGAGTTGAACCCTCTTAGACAGGAGATCCAACATTGGGGAATAGTGGTGAGCAATCAATTTGGTGGGGATCAAAGGCAAACCCAAGTACTTGACCGGAAGATGACCCAAGGAGAACCCAGACAACTCAATCAAAGAGGACTTGACAACTTCAAAGACCCTAGCCAAGAGCAAGAGGGATTTGGAGTTGTCAGTTTCTAACATCAAGCTTTGTTAAGGATGATTTCACCAAGGGAAAGGGGGGCCGGGTACCCATAAAATGTCCAACAAGGCAATTTTCCCATTTCTTTGCTTTGTGGACAAGGAGGTCAGGTTCATAATGGGCGGCTTTGGAACCACTGATGATGGTTGGGGGGGACAAAATGGAGGGGGAAGGCATCTCGAAGGGATGGGTTAGACTAGTTAAAGAGAGAGGACCAGGAGAGCGATTCTCAAGGGAGGGGAGGGGCGGAGGGTGAGGCCTTGGGTGGTGTCGACAGTCTTGGCACTACCACAGGGTGGTCGAACATGGGAGGGAGAAGTTCAGAGAGGAAAGGGCAAATTTCCAAATTTTGATAGCTTAAGAGAGAAATCTCCCCTTGGGGGGTTGGCAAGAGGAGAGTTTCCTTAGAAGTCTCGTATTAAATGGTCGGATTTGGGTGATTCGATCTTTGCTTATTTTCACAAATCCATGAAAGCCGGAACCAATATTAACTCCATTGCCTCTCTGGTGTCTAGGGATGGCTCCTCTCTCACTTAGGTTGAAGATATTTAGTCTGAAGCAGTAGACTAGTTTATGCAACTTTTCAGGCCCTCTGCCAACCCCCCCCCCCCCTCCCAAATTCTATCCCGGATGGTCTTCTCAACAAGTCCATCTCCTCCTCCCTTAAGGTATCTTTTAGGCTATCCCCTCTGAGGCAAAAATCCTCACCGCTATCCACTCTCACAAGGCTAACAAAGCCCCTGGTCCAGATGGTTTTAGTATGGGGTTATTTTCAGCCACTTGGGACATAATCAAAGCGGATTTCATTAAGGCCTTGCAAAGCTTCTTCTATAATCCCAATCAAATCAAAGGGATTAACCACACTTTCCTTTGCCTCATCCCCAAGAAAGGGGGTGCTTCCTCTATGGCATATTTTCACCCCATTGCCTTGTGCAATTTGCTCTACAAATTTATTGTTAAGGTCTTGGCAAATAGGCTCAAGTTGTTGGTTGACTCCCTGGTTTGTAACAACCAATAGGCCTTCATTCCTGGTCAAAGTATTTCTAACAACATTATCCTCTGTAATGAGATTGTCAGAGGTTTTGATGGAAAGGTTCACTCCCTGGCTGCCCTTATGAAGATTGATATCCTTAAAGCTTTCAACTAATTGAGATGGGATTTCATTGTCAATGTCATGTCAAAACCCGCTTCCCCCCTGCTTTCATCAATTGGATTTTCCACTGCATTTCTTCCCCCTCCCCCCAACCCCACTTGCCAATGGTAGTGCCGGTTACTTTGCCTCCTCTATTTGGTATCTGTTAGGGCTGTCTTCTCTCCCCCTACTTATTCACTTTAGCCCTTGAAGTCCTTTCCATAAGAATTCAAAGTTGTATGGACCAGCAGCTAATCATCCCTCTCACAAAATGTAAGGCCTTAAAGCTTTCCCACCTTGCTTTTGCAGATAACTTTATGATCTTCTCCAAGGCCGACCCTCTTTCTGTCGAGTCTTCTACGGCCTGTTTGAGTCACTTTGAGAGTATGTCGGATCTTCATATCAATCTTTCAAAATCTCTCCTATTCTTCGTTGGGGTTTCTGAGGAGGTTAAGGCTTGTTTGAAGGAGTTGACTGGTTCTCTTTAGGTATGCTGCCGATTAAATACCTTGGTTTGCCTCTAATCCCTTCCAACTGGCTGCCCTCATTGTACCTCCATGTTACATGTTATGTACAAGAGGCTGCAACTTTGGAAAGGCAAGCTTCTATCTTATGTGGGTCATCTTGAATTGATCAGATCTGTCCTTCAGTCCACTTATATATATTGGTCTGGCATTTTTTGGGCTGCCCCAGGCTGCTTTTGTGAAGCTTGAAGCCCTTTTGTGTTCCTTCCTCTGAAAAGGATTGGACTGCTCCAAATATCTCCACCCCATTAATAGGGCTCCGTCTACTTCCCTAAAGATGAAGGGATCTTAGGCAGAGGCAAATTAAAGATGTCAATTTTTCTGGTATCCTCAAGTTGATTTGGAAGATAGCAGCCAAGAAGAAAACCATCTGGGTAGACTCCTAGGCTGGACAGCTCCCGTTATCTCTGATGCTTCTTGGGTCTAGAGAAAGGTTCTGAAGCTCAAACCTCTTGCTTATGGATTTATCAACTCATTGATTGACGATGGTGCCTTTACCAATTTATGGCTAGACCAATGGCACCCTCATGGAGTCCTTCGTTTAGTGGGTGATAGAGACATTTACAGCTTGGGTTTTGAGTTATGACACGTTGGCCAAGTTTTCGGACATTATCCAGGATGATGATTGGGCTCCCCCCCCCCCCTCTCCCACAGTGGTCTTTTATTTGGTTTGCTCTGCTAGGTAATCTCCAGAAGGCCCTCTGGTCGTGGTGATTTTGTTTCTTGGTGTGCCTTTTCCATAGGGCTCTTCAGTTTCAAGTCGGCTTGTGATCTTCTCTGAACTCGTGGCCCGTTTATTCTCACTGCCTTCCTACTCAGTCCTTCCTTTTTCAGAGGCATATCCCTGCTCCTCCTTCATGCTGCCTTTGTTGGAACGCCAATTAAGACATCGGCCACCTTTTCTGCAGCTGCCCCTTCGCTTTTTCGATTTGGAAAGGTCTCCTCTAGATGTTGACCCCAAAGAAGAAGAATTAAGCCCTTCAGCACGAATGGATTTGGGTGGGCATGTCTTTTGGTGGTAACTCAGCCTGCGATCATGTGAGCAAGCTAGCCTTTGGCACTGCTATTTTTATCATATTTGATAGGAGCGCAACCTCAGAAAGTGGACTCCCAATTCTAGATCTTTCCAGCAGATTTGAGACACTGTTCTCTTATATTTCAGAAGCAAGTTTTCTGTTGTTTCTAATCCTAATTTCTATTTTAGTCACTTTCTATTTTCATAACCTCTTGATTTATCTCATTCTAACCATTAGATTCACTTCTAATTTTTGCAACCTATTCCTCCCACCTTATAGGCCTTGTGGTCAGAGTTGCAACCAGATCTGATCGTTCTTTAACCAGGTTGCTGATATTGCTCTTTTGATGTGTTATTGAGAGACCTGTATGTTCTAGATCTTTGTAGGCTATTGGTTCCCAGCTTTGGGTAATTAGATAGCCATTACTGCCTCATATCCATGCATGACCTATGCTGTAGAGGTGGTGCACTAAGGGGTCGCAGCTGACTGCCTTGTATCCATACAATGCCCTAGTGGGATTAGCTGACCCATAACCTGGAAAAGATGTGTTTGTTGATTTATCCTACTTAAAATTTATATAAAATTCAAAACAACATAAAAAAGATAACATGGGTTGCTGGGGGACTTGGGTTCCATAGCAGTGAAATAAGCTGGTGTCACGAAAATCTCAATCCTTTCCTGTCCTGGACTCAGATCATATTGGATTCAGTCAACCAAGAATTTGTGGGTAATAGACTGATTGGCAGGTGAGTTCAACAGTTTCCCTGCAGTAATGCCATTAGACCGAAGTACATGCCTAGAGGACTCCTTCACTGAGCTCAAATGGCCTCAGGGTCCTGCTTTCTTAATCACGTGGTCTTTGTAGGCAATGCCACAAGAAAGAATATTCCAAGGGGATCAGTTTCCAAGTTGAAACATGGATGATTTTTCAGCACATATAAAACGGTGACCATTTTGGACATTCATCAAAATTTCCATGGAAGCAAATCAATTATTTCTAGGTATTATGTATGTAACCAATTATCCATGGTTAATTCATTTCTATATAGCTGTAGATATTATTGCATAACTTTTGATCACTATCAACTGATAGCATAGATCAGCAACCCCCCCCCCCCATACACACACACACACCACACCTTTGTATACATGGATGATGCATGTGTATCTTAATGTAAGAAATTATATTTAGCATATGCCATTTTAGCATAGTTGTCATGGCGTCGCCATGGCGTCCTGGCGCTGGAGAGGGCTGCATGGCGACCTACGCCATGGCGACCCTCTTTGATTTCTTCTTCCTGACTCTCTTTCCCTCTTCGATTTCTTCTTCCTGTCTTCGATTTCTTCTTCCCTCTTCGATTTCTTCTTTCCCTCTTCAATTTCTTTCGATTTCTTCTTCGATTTCTTCTTCCTGTCTTCTTTCCCTCTTCGATTTCTTCTTCCTGTCTTCTTTCCCTCTTCGATTTCTTTCGATTTCTTCTTTCCCTCTTCGATTTCTTCTTCGATTTCTGAATTTTCTTCTTAAAACTTGAGAAACAATAGAGAAAAAATAAAACATGGCTTGAGTATACATCTATTAACACATTAAAAATAGAGAAAATAAAAAATAAAACATGGTCGACATGCTCGCCATGGCAACGCCATGGCGGGCGACATGTCGATATATCGACGTGACACCCCTCCACCGACTTGGATCGCCGTGACGCCGTGACAACTATGCATTTTAGTTCATTATGTTCCAAGTGCAGTTTACTTTCTTGTTTTTTTTTTTCTTGAAATGATTTGTTTTTTCAAACAATACAGCATAGCCTGATTGATTAATTGCCTTCGTTCAACCTCACAGGATGACAGGGACAATTTCCTCAGTTTAGCATTGGAAGGTTATAAGCGTTGTTTGGTGATAGGGGACAAGTATGATGTAAGAGTGGTATGTACTTATTAGCCACATCAGCTATTCATGGAAATATATCTTAGGTGCGGCTATAGCTTTCCCTGTGTAACATGTTCTGAAGATCAGGAACCATACATGAACCGGTCAAACCTTAAAGATTGTACACATAGAAATCAGCATGATAATATATTTAACCATGTGATGTGAATATTACTTTTCGGAGCTTTTTGGAAAAGCTTTTCAGATTTTTATGAACCATTCAAATTAACGACCAAAACATACAGTTGGAATCATCCACTTATGCCGAGAGTTATTTTATTTAATCTTTTAGATGTGACCCATCTGACAGTGAGTCCTGATCCTCTCAATATGAAACATGTAGCAATTTACAAGGACCTCAGAACCATAGAATAGTCATTCCGGTCTCTAGTTCTGAGAATTTTCCTTCAAAATTAAACTGTAGAATGCTGTAGCTAAAAGTTTCTGAAAACCTTGGAATATGTCTTGATATTTTCCTTGGAAGGTGAGTGAAATTCTGTAGACAGTATCTATGACATAGCTAGTCCACTATAATTTAAGCATTTTCTTGGATCATATTACTATAAAGTGCATAAGTTGTCCATGACAAAGTGATCTATGTGATTCAGGTGTTTCGACTTGTTTCCTTGTGGTTCAATCTCTCTTCAAGATCCAATGTTGTAAATGGCATGCTTAGCACAGTAAAGGAGGTACAGGAACTGCTGTTTTACTGTTTCTTGATATTTCAGATTCTAGAAACCTATTTCTACCAAACAATATTAATTGTTGGATTAGAGGGCTGGGCCTTGGTGCGACGGTAAGGTTGCTCCATTGTGACCAAGTGGTCACGGGTTCGAGTCTGGAAACAGCCTCTCTGAGAAAGCAGGGGTAAGGCTGCGTACATTATGACCCTCCCCAGACCCCGCAGTGGGGGAGCCTTGTGCACTGGGTACGCCCTTTTAATATTAATTGTTGGATTAGACTCTTAAAATTCAACATGCTTTTTTCCCCTACTCATAATCTGGATTAATATGGTAATAATTTAAACAAAATAGCCCCTTTTTTTTGGAGGGGGGTTAACCTAGTTTTGACAAGGATTTAACAGGACGGACCTGTTTGGTCCCAGAACTCCAGAAGAGAACCTAATATACTGTGTGGATAGGCTGATCCAGTACATAGACCATATTTGATTGTTCTCACCCACAGGAGGTTGGTTAATCCGATACCGAGTTTTCACTGAGTTTTAGTCTATTAATCTTCCTTGCCCAAAAATGTTTGCAGGTTCAGTCATACAAGTTTGTACCATTGGTATATCAAATTGCTTCAAGAATGGGCGGATCAAAAGATGGGCAGGGACCACATACTTTCCAGGTAAATCTAAAGACATGCTTTCTTTATTTTTTAATTAAAAAAAAAAAGAAACAAAGGCGTTGTTTTAACCAAGATAGTATTGTGCAGTTTGCTTTGGTCTCTCTTGTGAAGAAGATGGCCATTGACCATCCATATCATACACTCTTTCAGGTATTTAAGTTAAACATTTTAACTTGCTCCATGGTAAGAGATAGATGGTCCATCCTTGCAACCTAAAATTTGTCGTCTCTTTAATCTCATCAAGAGAGATGTTCAGAAGAACTCTAGTAAACCATGCACTTAACAATGGGATAGCAAGAATATTCTTATCTGCAATGTAACACATCAACCTATTTGTACATCTTGGTTTTCTTGCCTGCCTTATAGGCTAATTACTGTCTTCTCTGCATTGTATTTGCACTAGCTTCTCGCTCTAGCAAACGGCGACCGTGTTAAGGACAAGCAACGAAACAGAAACTCATTTGTGGTTGACATGGACAAAAAACATGCGGCCGAAAATCTCTTAAATGAGTTGTCATCATGCCATGGAGCCATCTTAAGACAGGTGATTTCCTCCCTACTTTTAGTTTAAATAATTTTATCATTCAAATGTTCCCGTTCTCCTGGAACTCTACTTGCTACCACTTAGATAAAATCCAAGTCGTTGATCACCTTGACAGATGAAACAAATGGTTGAGATTTATATCAAACTTGCTGAACTGGAGACAAAAAAAGAGGTCAGTCAATGAGTTCTTATTTTTCAGTTTGAGAGGGGGTTATATATTCTCTGTTTGCAATTCAACTCAAATCATTGGCTATGATTGATTTATCCATCAAAGATAAGTTTGGGAAATAATTATCTATTGATATAATGTCAACAGGATACTAATAGAAAAATACTGCTACCACGAGAAATCCGCAGTTTTCGGCAGCTCGAACTTGTAAGTGGCTAAGTGCAACTACCAACCTGGGGCCTGTGGGTATCATCAGTTCCAAATATAATATTGTGTTATCTATTTTATGGATGTAATTTCATGCTAGAAATGTACAGTGTTTAATATCTTTTTTGAGGAAGTGAATCAAAGTTCAGGATGTGTTGGGAGAAAGTTTTATGAATTATGCTATGTGGAAATCGATAAAATTCCAATTATATATTGTCTTCCCAGAGAATGTGTATAAATGATGTCTCACACAGATGGATTGGTCTTGCCGATACAAAGATTTAGGGATACTAACCAGAGATGCTTTAGGGATAATAATTTCTAGCCATTGGGGATGATTAGCTTTCTTTTTTTTATTTGGTAAATAAATATATTACCGAACCCCAAGGGGGGGGGCAGGGAAAAGAGAACCAATAAACAAGAGGGGAAAAGAGAAAATAGGGGAAGGGGAAGGGGGAAGGGGAGGCGACCAACCAGCCTACGCAGAGGAGGAAGGCCGCAAAAGGGCAATATCAAGGCCCCAAAAAGTCAAAATATGCCTGTTCCTAGGGGTGTCCATGGAGTGCCTCTGCCGGATACAGCTGAGCTTGGAAGACACATCGAAGGAGATGGTTTTCCAAATCACGTCAAAGGATCTAGAATTGGAAGTCCATCTCCTGAGGTTTCTTTCCATCCAGATATGGTGAATTGCAGCGCTAAAAACTAGCTTCCCAATAGTGTCACAAATGGAGTTCCTAGGAAAAATCTTGAGCAACCAGAGCCATTCACGGTCAAAACTCCGGGTCCTTCTACTACGCGGCCAGATAGATGACATGGCCTTATTCCAAATGGTGGAGGTGAAGGGGCAGTCAAAGAAGAGGTGAGGGATGTCTTCTCCACCAATCCAACAGAGGTTACAAGAGGGGGGTGCGGGGATGATGCGGTGGATGAGGAAGGCTTGGGTAGGTAGGCAAAGTCTGAGGGCTCTCCAAACAGTAAGGCTATGGCGGGGGATGTAGCCTTTGAACCAGACTAAGTTGTGCCAGGGGACAGAAGGGCTAGGGTCTCTGGACAGGTTCCCAGCTGAAGAAGAGGTGAAGATGCCATTGGGAGAGGGAAGCCAGATAACCTTATCCGCGCAATGGGATGGGGATGATTGCAAAGGGGGGAGGGTTGCCCAGATCTGGGAGATGATGGCGGGGTTAAGAGAGGGGTGGGGGTCCAAGAACCAGAGGAGATGAGGGAGGAGACGGGGGCATCCTTTGGGAGACCAGAGGAATAGGTGGCTCTGGGACCAAGAAGATTATACAGGATCCCTAGGGGGTGCCAAGGGTCAAGCCAGAGAGAGGTGGAGGTACCATCAGCAATGGGTGAGGAGATTCCATGAAGAGTAAGGGGGCGAAGAGAGAGAATCTTACGCCATATCCAAGAGGAGTCAGTAGGGATGGAGACAGTCTAGATGGAGTCAGATTTAAGTAGATGAGATTGGACCCAGGAGACCCAGATTGAATCCTGGCGGGAAGAAATTTTCCAGAGGAGCTTAAGGATGTCCGCCGTGTTAGAGTCACAAATGCGGCAGAGTCCCAGACCACCCTCTGATTTAGGGAGGCAGATAGACTTCCAGCTGACAGGGTGAAGAAATCTGGGGGTGTCATTCCCCTTCTAAAGGGAGGCACAAAGGATGCGTTCAATGGCCTTGGTGGTGGAGTTAGGGATGCAAAAGATACCTGTCCAATAGATGTAGGAACCTTGGAGGACCGAGTAGATACATCCAAGTCTTCCAGCATAGGAGAGAAGCTTGCCTTTCCAAGGCTGAAGACGCTTATGGATGTTGTCGAGCATAGGAGTACAGTGGTGGCTCGAGAGTCTAGCAGGAATCAGGGGAAGGCCAAGGTAAATGATAGGAAGGAAGCCGATGGAGAAGCCAGTGAGGTGGCGAAGGGACTCTTTAGTAGAGTCCGAGATACCAGAGAGAAAGATTTTGGCTTTGAGATTGACTCGGAGACCAGAGAGAGACTCGAAGAGAAGGAATGAGTCCATAATGGCAGAGATAAAAGAGTGGGAGGCCTTAGAAAAGATCATCAGGTCGTCGACAAAGGCCAGATGTGAGAGATTGATGTGCTTGCATTTTGGAAGAGGAGAGATAAGATGGAGATCAGTTTTGGTTTGGAGGCTCCTGGAAAGGACTTCCAGGGCAAGGGAGAAGAGAAAAGGGGAGAGGGGGCAGCCTTGACGGATTCCAACTTTGGAGCGAAAAAACCGGCGGGGGTGCCATTGATGAGGACAGAGAAGGAGGGGGAGGAGATACAGGCATATATCCAACGAACGAAGACGGGGGGGAAGCCCATAAGGGAGAGCACATCACAGATGAAATTTCCTTGTTGGTACTTAATTGATAGGTACTTAATTGATAGATGATGCTACTTAATTGATAGAAGTTATTTTTTATTTTAAAGGAGGTGGTACTTAATTGATAGAAGTAATTTTTTTCTACTATGTTTAAACTGTGCACATATAAGAGCTGCATGCAGTCATTTCCCATAATAAAGAATACAAATTTGTTCCAGACGAAGCAAGATTAATCCTCCCCTCCCCTCCAAAAAAAAAAAAAAAAGGTAACTTGCACTGCAGGTACTGCATTTTTAGCAAAATTGCACCCTCTAGCCTTTGTTTGGTGGAATTGCACCCACCATTCCCCAAATTAACCCGGGTGAAGAAAAAGACCGAGTAGACTTTAATGTGGCAGTTATATGCTTTTTTCCTTTCTTCTCACTTAACTCGGAGTCTCAGACTGAGGGGTGGAGCTATACATCCTAGCTCTTACCCAACTGTGTTAACCTTCTTCTGCCCTCTTTCTCCTTCAATTTAAGACCACTGCCCAGATCAACATCTCTAAACCTGTCAAAGGAAACCAGTCAACAAGGAGATAAGAATAGGAGTTGATCTTGTTTAGAATATTGTGTTTATGTAATACCGATAGGGGTAGTTTTGGTGTTTGTTTATATGTATTGGGGAATACCTGTATTGGTGTATTATAACCAGGGGTATACTTGACCTTCTGTTTTAATTTCATTATATAAATATATCTATTGCTCATGGTAGGAGGTTTTAACCTAACCATGAGCTCTTCTCTTCTTCCTTTCTTCTTCTTTCTCTTTTCATCCAAGCTTGCAGAGTGCTGGTTTTTAGGGTTTTAATATTCTAACAGATCCAATTAACTCTCTGTTCCTGAACTAGAGATCTGGCGGATTCATTGGCAGAGGCAGTGGAGACAACCGGCTTGATGCAGCTCAAAAATATATAGAGGAATTATATTGCCAAAGCAAGAAACCAAGTACAAGATAATTAGTGTTGGGGTTCCACGTAGATGGTGGAAGTAATAATCCTACATCGGATGTGAGTAGCCCAATGTGAAGACTTGTAGGTACTTGGGCATCCTCTCTTTAATGGCTAGCTTTTAAGGATGAGTTCTACCCAAATCCTAACAAGTGGTATCAGAGCTAAGGTTGTGGCAGGGCCAGGGTGTGGCAGAGCTAGGGCGTGGAAGCCCAATGTGCCTCCGAGGATGGAGTCAGAGAAGATCTTTCTTGCTCCCGCATGGAGGGGGAGATTGCTGGGGTTCCACACAGAAGGTGGAAGTAATAATCTCACATCGGATATGACTTGACTGATGGGGAGACTCATAGGTACTTGGGCACCTTCTCCTTAATGGCTAGCTTTTAAGGATGAGTTCTACCCAAATCGTCACAATAAGGGTCAAAGATGACCACTACATGGTCAGAGAGGACCACTTAACTCTGGGGTCGCTTGGGGACTCACTCAACCACAAGAGGACCTCAAACTCAAATGCGAATTGGGAACTCAGTCACCACAAGAGGTCACATTGGATTCAAATTCTTCTTTTCTCTCTCCTCTATACTTCACAATACAAATATATATTGAGAAAGGGAGAACTCGTTGGAATAGAGCCGTTTAAATATAGGCATTGGAAATTAATGTCTAGTGACATTATGGCTTCATCACAGCTTCTGGTCTTCTTGAGGAGTTTAAGGGCTTTATGATCTTCTTGAGGAGTTTGAGGGCTTTGTGGTGTGGCTAAGTGTATACTAACTCTAACTCAAGCCCTGGCAATTACCTTGGTCTTCTACATCAGTCTCTTTGTTGACTTTTCATTTTGGGAGCTTTAACCCAGATGTAGGTGTAGGAAATTGATGGAGGTTATTAAACAAGTACCATGAGGGGAAGTGAGTCATTGTCTTTCTTAAATTGTGAGAGAGAGAGAGGGGGGGAATAGTTGTTGAGCTGTTTTAGTCCTTGTTATTTACTTTTAAGTCTTAAAAGTACTTAGACTTTCACTCTTAGTAGGTTTCCTACTAAGAGTTGGTTACTTGGTAATATAAGGGGCTAGCTCTCTCTCCCTCTTCTTCTCTATTGTGTTCTTTTCTCTTCCAAGGTTCTAAGACTCGGGTCTCGGTGGCATCTCGGCCAAGCCAGAAACCGAGTCGAGTCGAGATCTCAGCGAGTTGGTGCAAATTTTTTTTTTTTACTCGGACCCCCAACTCGGTGGGTTTTACAAATATTTTGGGTCTGAAACTTGGTATCCAACCTATTTCAGGCCATTTAAACACAATGGCATGCCCAGATTTGCCAAAAAACAAGTCCAAATATGAGTTTTACTGTGGACCATAGGTTGGTAGGCGACGAGTCGTACTAAAAGTCTAAAACAACCTACTCTACATATAATTTAGTAAAACTTAGCAAATTAGCATTCAAAACATTCTAATTAGTACATATCAATCAAAACATTCAAATAAAAAATACATTACATCAATGTTCACTGAATTTGTTACATAAAATATGATTGAGCAATTAATTCATCCCCATATTGATCCACAAAGAATTCCCATGTCATGGAATTGCTGTAGTGTTGCACATAGTGTGATACAGCTGCCATATAAATCTTCTGATCAACATATACCAATCTCCCTATCTTAGGGTACATGGGAGGCTGTTGGTATGAGGTGTAAGATCCACTGCTATTGTCATATTGAGTTTGAGGCATGTATGGCTGGTTTGGGACTGGGAATATGTACCCAAAACCTGACCCAAAGCTTTGACTATCATACTTAGCTGCTGACTGCCCATACTGACCATAGGCACTGTAATCAGAACCGGTGCTCTCCTGGCCATAGTCATAGCCATGATGATGCTGAGATGATTGCCATGACTAATGCTCACTAGTAGTATCTATACTCATGCTTCCGAAACTTGCAAGCATGGTGTTCATACTGCTATCATCATCCTGAGCATCTGACTGATGTGAGTGTTTGCGACCCTTCTTTCTGTTGTATGTTTTAGGGTGGCCACCATGGTCTTGATCTTGGCATGCATAAACTGAGACTCACCGGTGAAACGCACAAGGTCCCCCTGCGTTCCCACCTCATACTGGTACTGCTCGCGCATCCCCTCATGACGATCATCATAATAACCGCCACTCTGCATGCCACCACCACCACCACCATCACCATCACCATCACCACTGTCATCACCACCACCATCATTATCATCAGCAGGACTTCCTACAGCAAGCTCAAAAGGTTTTGGTGACTCTGCATGTGCACGCCCCTCTTACGACTACATATACTCATCAACATCAGTGCCGGTTACAAACGCAATGATGGGGTCGGGCCTACCCCCAGGCTGATGCATATCAGGTGTACCACGATCCCTTACCCACTGGAATAGGGGATCCTCATCGTCATCAGAGTCCTCTTGGAAAATGTTGGACAGTTCAATGGGTTCTTTATCGTTGGCCTCAATTCCTTCACGTATGTGTCTCATCCTTAATCTCATATTGTAGTGCACATACACAAGCTGCTCCAATCGTTCGCTACCCAACCTGTTCCGCCTCTTTGAATGTATCAATGAGAATGTACTCCAGTTGCGCTCACATCCGGAGGATGAACAAGTTTGTGAGAGCACTCTCACTGCTACCTTCCTCAGGTTGGGTGAACTTGTACCATAAAGCAGCCACTAGTCGGCTGCATTACAAATATAGAATAGTAAGAATATGTACATTCTAAAGAGATAAAATTATAATTCATAAATGTAATATCATGCCACCTACCAGGGTCTGACTTTTGCCTATCCTCCACTGCAGCTTGTCGATTGAAACTTGCTGAGGCTTCTCTGAAGTATTTGATCTATTTTCAATTTGAGGCATTAGTATTTCCTATTTAGTAATTACATTCATAAACTAACTACCAAAGTACCAAAGTCACATACTCTTACCTCATTATTGCAAGCAGATTGTGTCTTTGGATTGAGTTCTAACTTCTCAGTAATAGCTTGAACTGCCTCAAACAATTCTATGTCTAGCCCAAAATCATGGGAGTAGTGATACTTTGGATTCAAATAGTATGCTGGTAAAGTAAACACCACAAATATGATTTGCTAGTGACTTAATGCCTTTGGGTTTTGAATATGTAAATGTAAAACAGTTATAACATTTAAAGTGTAAAGAATGTTGAACTCACCAGCTTTATGCAATGGATGACTCAAGTGCTTCTCCCACCGCTCATCAATGATGTTAGTGTAGGATTTTGCACTTCGAGGTATAGCAGCTCTAACCATTTCCTTCATTTTTTGGATGGCAGCATAAATGTGGGCCAAGGTAGGCTTCTTCTCTGTATCAACCATCCTCAGTACTGCCACCACTGGCTCTAATATGCCAACCACTTTCCCCAAGTCCTTCCAAAATCCATCACTTACAATGATCTGTTGTGCTGTCTTTGCATCTTCTAACTTAGAACCTTGCCAACCAAACCATTGTTCACTAGCAAACATAGACCTCAGACCTATCGCCTTAGTCTGAAAGCTCTTCAATGCAATGTAATTGGTGGCAAATCGAGTGACACCAGGCCTCACTAAATCTCCATTGCATTTCGCCCTCAACAAGGCTAAAGCGTAAGAATGGTTGTATACAAAAGTTGTCGCTTGTCTTGCCCTATTTACCACACCCGCCACCAAAGCCTTTTTCCCCATGTCCTTCAGCATTAAATCAATAGAATGGGTTGCACATGGGGTCCAAAAGAGCCGGATCCTCTTACTCTTCTTATTCATCAACTTCTCTCCAGCCTTTTTAAAGTTGGAACCGTTATCCGTCACAATTTGGATAACGTTCATTGGTCTTACCTCCTCCACCACTTGCTTCAACTCCTTATACAAGTATGATGCATCCTTTACATTCTTTGATGCATCGATAGATTTCAAGAATACAGTCTTTCCATTGCAACTCACCATGAAATTTATGATGGACAGTCTAGTAGGTCCAGTCCATCCATCAGCCATAAGAGTAATCCCATATGTCTCCCACGTTGGCTTCAAACTATCAATGTAATCTTTTAGCTCCTGTACCTCCTGAGGCAAATATACATTGTATAATTCATGTGGTGAAGGTCCCTTCCATCCTGTACCAGCCCTCCCTGCAGCATCAAGGAATGCATTATAGTATGTTCCTTATGCTACATTGGTTGGAATGCCATGGTAAAGCATGAACTTGCTGAAGGCTTTTCGTGCTTCCTCTTGTTTACCACCAAATATTTGTGGGATGGTTGGCTAGTAGGCATCTTGTTGCCTAAAAGTTGTGGATCCTGCTCAAAAATGGATTCTAGAGCTTGTACTCGTGGTCGGGTTGGGGGTCGTGGTATATTTCTTATCCTAGTGCTTTTCCTCCTCTCATCTTCTTGCACTGGTGCAGCTGAGCCAGATCCACCAGTTCCTCTTGCTTGCTCATATGCTCTTATATTATCAAAATGAAAACTTTGTCTACTCTCAGCCAAAGTCTGCTGGTAAATTCTCCATTCAGCCTCTGATTGAAACTCACCAGGTAGAGGCCCAATGTCAGTATCATCTCCACCACGGACCTCTACACCAGTCCTCTCTAGTACTGCCTCATCAAACTCTTGTTGTATTCTTTCCCTCTCAGCTTTCTTTAATCTTCCTCCTTTCAAGTGTTGTGCCATTGCCACTTTCACTTGGATAGGAACATTTGGGCATGAGGCAACATCCTTGCCTGTACCAGACAAGTGTTGCTTTAACCTAGTGGCTCTTCCAGAGAGCAACTTCCCATAATAATTGCATTTGGACTTCTTTTTGTCTGCGAACATAGGGACTGCATGTTGCCATGCTATATCAGACATTGTGTACAAAATGTCTTATATTTTACACTGTTACATAAAAAAGCATGTATTAATAACCATGGATCACTTAAAGTAAGGTATTCAAGACTTAAAGTATGCTATTCATAACTCTTAAACGTAATGTCAAGCTACTAGAACTATGAAATAACTATCTCTTATTTATCCCCTATCCCTAGTATTTATTTCTTAACTAAAAATAATATTTTGAATTTTTTTTTTAAATATTTATACTTTAAAGTATAAGAAAAATATAATGTAATGTTGTACTTGACACCATTTGAAGTTGAATATTATGTACATATGTTGTACATAATTTTCCATAAGCAATAAGTATTTTTCCTTAATATTATATCTATTTTTTTAATTTTTATAATATATTTATTAAATCTGAAAAATAAAATAATTTTTTTAATGGGTGAAAATAAAAAATTAATCCATGGGTCTGTAGAGCATCCCAAGTAGTTTAACATATGAAAATCATTTTCAAACAATCACTATTCATCCTATTTTTTTCATTTTCTTTTTTCAAATAAATCATTTATTTTTTCAGAAATTATAATAAAAATTTTAATAACTGAAAAATAAATCCGACTCCATCAAATGATAGATCAGGCAAAGATGTTTAACATATATCAAAACCACATGAATCTAACAAGGATTACACAATTTTTTTTGAAAAAAATAGATTTGGGGAAATATTAGAAAATACCTTTGAAATCCTACAAATAGGTGATGATTCTTGGACTGTTGGAGTTGAATCTTCACTTTGGCACTTGAATCTCGCTTCAAACAATGCATTCCAGCCAAGAATTGAAAGAAAGAAGAAGAAATTTGAGGGAGAGAGCTGTTTTCCCCTTTGTTTAGAGAGCATGGACAGAACTATCGAGATTTCCGAGTTCTGTCCATTGGCTCTCTTTTAATAAAATGGGCACCTGGGTCAAAATGGGCACTTAAAATGGGTAAAATCCATGTATGACCCGATACCGAGATCTCTTCTCGAGATCTCGCCGAGATATCGGCGAGATATTGAACTTTTTCAACTAAAAAAATGCAAAAAACCTGCACCGAGATCTCGGCCGAGAAAATGTAGTTTTAGGGAGCGTATGGCATCTCGTCTCGGGATCTCGTAAAACCGAGAAACTCGGCGAGATCTCGCGAGTTCTCGAACCATGATCTCTTCTCTCTTTTACACTTGCTGGTACTGGTTTCAGGTTCTTGGATTTGTCACATGGTATTAGAGCCATGAAGAAGGGGGGAAAAACTATGAAACCCTAGTTAAAAAAAAACCTACGGTTTGCTAGTATTTTCCCATACTTAACCTGTTATCGTTTGTTAATTAAGTTTACCTTTGACCAGAATTTGAAGCTCATCCATAAAGGTTGACTTTGAGCATACTGTTGAACTAAATTCTGTTTTGGGGTTTTACTTGGGATCTTGTTAAAGGGGTATGTAATCTGAACCTAGGGTTCATCCTACCTACCGCCCACCACACCTCCTAAAGTCCTACTTCAATCCCTTGTAGAAAGTAACCCTGGGATTCAGAATGCCTCACCACAAACTAGAACCGTATGTAGATCTCACAAATTAAGTTTCCCAGTCATTTTGAAGGCCATGTTTGGCTGCAATCAAAGATATGCTTCCAAATTCCTCTCCAAGTCACCACAACCTCTTAGGGAGGAGAGTTCTGTTGGAATAGTTGTTCATTAACTCAAGACGGCTTCAAATGCTGCGATATCAAACCAATAAACATAACTGCTGACATAAAACCCCATCAAAATGAGTGTTAATCAGTTACCTGAGTGTGACAAATAGTCAAATAGGTTCCTTCACATCTGGAGCCCAAAATCCCTCAAACCCCTGATCCTCGATAACCTACAGACTCAACACTTCTCACCAAAATAAATTTGAAAGGGAGAGGGGAGGGATAGAGAGTCGCTCTAAACCCCCCTGGGTGGACTTATATTTACCTATAAGGCAAACCAATTCATCCACAAGAAACTAGAAGAATAACAGGTTTGCATCCACTTTGACATTTTTCTCCACAGCATATTTTCCTCATTACTTGTTGAAGATTCCCAGTTTAAACTTGAAACGTCCATAAGCTTTCTCCATGTCAACCTTTAATGCAGATCAAAAGGGACTGCTTGTGGTGGCTCAAAAGAGAAAATAAGAGAAAAGAAAGAGTAGATAAGGGGTTGTTCCAGGACTGTGAACAGTACTTTAAAAGACAAATGAGAGAGGAGAGAAGGGAAAGAAGAGAGAGAAAGGAGGCACCAACCTCCACTTAAAACTAAACCTTAACTCATTCCATTATCAAATCGTTGGGTTTGGCCATAAACCTACATAAATTTATATAGACTCAAAGTAGAAAATAAAAATAGAAACAAAGATTGACCCAATCTCCCAATCGCAAACTGTATGGGAGGCTTCCTAAACTGACTGAAACTGAAAATAAAAACTACTCAAGAATAGAAACAAATCAAAAAGGAAACTGACCTAAACAAGACTGGATTTATAGGAACCTATTCCAGCCCCAACTATAAAAATATAATAATCAGATAAGGAAATAAAATCCAAACAGAATCTAGCATGAACAGACACAAGAACAGTATACATGCCAGGCCTAAACCAGAAAACTGGTTCAGAACTGAACTAAACCAACCCAACCCAACCCACAGGAACTGGTTTCTTTCTCCTTTCTAGCAGAATACTGCATCACTGCTGCATCAACCTTTCACACTATCCCTTGGATAGCACTTTTCATGTGCAAATCAAGGACTTCATTTGCAATCAGTATACCATTTAGATTCTGCCAATCTTTAACAATGACCATTGGGAAGAAGATACTGTTTTAGCATGATAGCATCTTCAATCTACTGGTGAGAATCGTGGATGACAGTAAACCCTTTGCATTAATCATTTTGGCATAAAGGTGTGGGAAGCCTATCAAAATAATCATTTTTTTAAATTCCTGCATTACTTGCATAAATTAATCACTTGCAATAGACCAACAATGTATGTAGAGTGCATCTGGGAAGCCATCTGGCCTGGCAGCTTGCCACTGTCCAAAAGTCGACTGCCCTCTTTACCTCTGTGGTAAAAGGCCTTTCGAACCAATCAGACTGCTCTTGCAGAACCAGTTCAAAGTCAGACCCATGTCATTTTGGCCTTCTTGTACATGTCCCCAGAATCATAGCTAACTAGATTTCTTTTCTTAATGTGGGAAAAGATTAGATCTCTTATGAAGAAATAAAAGTTACAAGCTGGAAATGGAAACTGGTGGTAAAATTTCTATTGTAGAAGATTTCATTCCATTAAACTCGTGGTGATATTCATATAAGGGAGCAATTTGAAACTTGTTCTATGTTTCATTCATTAAAATATTCCACAAATAGATTTGTCCCTGCATTATTTCTTCTTCTTTTTTTTCGATTAGTAATGTAGTTAGATGTAACTTTGTTCATATGTCCAAGATTTGTATCCTCAAAAAATCTTCTGAATATTGAATTCTTTGGCTTACATCTGATCCTTCAGGTTCCTGTAATAACAGCCACTTTTCCTGTGGATCGTAGTTGTCAATACCCGGAAGGATCTTTTCCGCACTTTAAGGGCTTAGCAGATTCAGTCATGTATAGAAGCAGTATCACTGACATTGGGGTCTTTCCTTGTATGTTATTTCTTTCTCATTCTGTTGCTACTTGTATGGCTAACCTTTTGTCCAATGTTTGTTACATATGCAGGATAATGAATGGTATCAATGCCCCAAAAGTGGTCGAATGCATAGGCTCGGATGGTCGCAAATATCGTCAACTAGCAAAATCTGGAAATGATGACCTGAGACAAGATGCTGTATGATACAATTTCTCTTTTGTGTGTGTGGGTATGTGTGTTAGAGTAGATCACCCACCTTACAAAGCTTAGCAAGACAACCCACTAATTTGAGCCACGTGGAGCGATCGTTTGGTCATTCCTAAGAAATGGATAGTTGGAGAACTCTTTGGATTGCCCATGTATGTCTATGTCTGTGTCTCTGTGTCTCCTTAGAAAGTTTAGCCAGATGTCCTACTAATTTGAGCCACATGGTAGGATGATTTGGCCATTCTGACAATGGGGGAGTCTTTGGATTGGCCATGTTCCAAATTTGGTGGCCCGCTATTTTTTGGATTTTTTGACTATTTGGGAGCTTTTTTTTCGTTTTTTTTTTTTTGGGTGAATTGCAATTTCATTACCAAAAGAGAGGAGAAAGAAGAATTACAAAGAGCCCCAAAGGGGAAAAGCCAAACCAGCCAGCCTAAACAATTAGCTAGAAGAGGCCGGAGCAACCAAAGAAACATTAGAGAGACCCCAGGATTGAACAATGGTCCTGTTCCTAGGGGTGTCAATACAAGAAGAGTGGGGGGGGACTAAAGATAACTTTGCTTTAATTTCAAAGGAAATGGAATCCGAAATCTTCTGGTAAGATCGAGAGTTGGAGGTCCATTTTCTCAAATTGCGCTCCATCCAAATATGGTTGAGAGTTGCACAGAACGCCATCTTCCCAACCGAATCACAAATAGAGGAGCCAGCAAAGGTCATATCAATCCAAATCCATTCTCTAGAGAAGGGAAGGAGTCTTCTGCGGGAAGGCCAGCATTTGAGGAGAATACCCTTCCAGATGGCAACTGCAGTAGGGCAATCAAAGAAACGATGGTTCAAGTCTTCATCATTGTTCCAGCAGAGGCAGCAAGCATGGGAGACTATGATCTGGCGGCTGCGAAGAAAAGCTTGAGTTGGGAGACAGTTGTTGAAGGCTCTCCAAGGCTCTCCAAGCTGTGAAGCAATGTCTAGGAATGTGATGCTTGAACCAAAGGACCTTTCACTCGAACAAAATTCCAAGCTACCTTGGAGGATAATGAGCAAAAGCTGTTTGATGACCATGAAACACAATCACCTCTTGTTGCAGACTTTCTAGAGATAGAGTGGAGCTCATTCCAGATTGGATTGAGGGTAGGGCCAGATGGGGGAGGAGCCCAACCATTATGATCAAGAATATCAGCAACCAAAGAAAGTCTATGAAGACCCGAGGAGTAAATGATTCTTGGGGTAATCCGGTGAAGGAGAATTCCCATAGGATGCCAGTTGTCGAGCCAGAGGTAGGTAGATCAACCATCGCCAATGCTGGAGCGGATGACCTGAAGGACCAAGTGACGGCTAGCAAGAATCTTCCTCCAGACCCAACAGGCATCAGATAAAGAGGTGGCAGTCCAAATGGAGTCATGACGCAGGGGACCCGAATAAATCCAATCCACCCAAATGCTCTTTTTTTTTTAGGCAATCTTCCAGATAAGCTTGATGATACCAGCTGTGTTCACATCTTTGATTCTTCTAATGCCTAACCCTCCTTCCTTCTTGGGAAGGCACACAACAGCCCAACTCAAGGGATGAAGGAACCTCGAGGAATCAGAGCCCTTCCAAAGAAAGGAAGCCATAAGAGCTTCAAGGGACTTGATAGTAGTTTGAGGAAGCATAATTGCCGAATGGTAGAAGGTGATTTGGATTTTATGTGGAGCCTCTCAGCTACCACCTAAGCTGCCATTCTGCCACATACTTGATTTTTGGGCCTTTCATTCAAAGCTTGGGAGGATGTCTATATGGATGCCTGATGGGTCCATGTATTACCCTACGTTTTTTTTTTTTTTTTTTGGTGAATAAATATATTACCAAACCCCAGGAGGGGCAGGGGGAAAAAAGAGGTGGGAATATACAAAGAGAAGGGGAGAGGGGAGAGAAGTGAGAGGGGGGGGAAGATACAAAATCAAGCCATCCTAGAAAGGGGAGGAGGCTGTAAAAGAGAGCTGTCTAAACCCCAGGTAACAACAATGTGCCTATTCCTTGGGGAGTCAATAAAGGATCTATGCGGGATAGTGCTGAGCTTAGAGGAGACATCGAAAGAGATATCTTTCCAAATCAAGTCTAAGGATCTAGATTTGGAAGTCCATCTCCTAAGATTCCTCTCCATCCAAATCTGGTGAACGGCAAAACCAAAAACAAGCTTTCCAACAATGTCACAGAGAGTGCTACCTTTGAAGGTCTTGATCATTCAGAGGCATTCTCTATCAAAGGGTAAATGTCTCCTGCTGTGGGGCCAAATGGGCAAAAGGGCTTTTTTTCAAATGGTAGATGTAAAGGGGCAAGCAAAGAAAAGGTGGACAGTGTCCTTAAAACCATTCTAACAGAAGATGCACAAGGGGGGAACAGGGATGTTACATTTTTCTCCCTCTCTCTCCAAGAAGAAAGTTTCCTACACCAAAAATCCAGGATCAAATGGCTGGAGCTGGGAGACTCTAACACGGCTTACTTCCATCGATCCTTGCGTGCCAGGTTGAATTCTAACTCCATCACCCAGCTCCTCGCTCAGGACGAGACACCTATCTCCTCGGTTTCTGATATCAAGGCCGAAGCGGTCTCCTCCTTCTCTTCCCTCTTCAATCCCCCCAACCCCCGGACCTCCCCCCGGACCTCATCAATAAGTTTGCCCCCCCCCCCTTTGACAGACTTCCTTCTGTCTATCCCTTCTGATGATGAGATTTCTAAAGCTATCGTCTCCTATAAATCCAACAAAGCTCCTAGCCCCGATGGTTTTAGTATGGGTTTGTTCCTCAGTTGCTAGGACTCTATCAAAGGAGACCTCTTAAAGCTATCCGTAGCTTCTTCTTTAAACCCAGCCAGCTTGCCCAGATCAACCAGACCTTCCTCCGTCTCATTCCTTTATTACCCTACGTTATCAACATGAGAACTTAAGTGGTTCTTTATTCTTTTTATTTCAATATCAAATTATAACATTTTTTATTGTCCTTCTGTAAGTGGCCGAAATTATAACTGCTATCATTGGATTTTTGTGCAGGTTATGGAACAATTTTTTGGTTTAGTAAATACCTTTTTACAGAATCATCGTGATACACAGCAGAGAAGATTACAAATACGTACATACAAGGTTTTTTTTCTTTGTGCTTTCAAATCTAAAAAAAAAAAAATTCATATTGCTTGGTGGAAGATACACTTGGGATAGAATAGAATGAACAGGATTCTTGTATCCAATACCAAATGGTTGATTTGAATCTTCTGCTGCTGTTGGATTTTTTCCTTTTTTCTTGTTTCAATTAATTCCTATACATCAAGAACCAAATTGAGTGATTCTTAACGATTTTAACACATCATACTTATCAGTTTACCTTTATGATATTTGTTAGTAAGATATGAGCTATTTTCTCTGCTTGCTACTTTACACCTTGCCTTGGCAATAAACCAATAATGCTTTTCCCTCCATTAACTATGGTTTTATGGACCGAAATGTCCGGCAAGGTCTTCAGAGTTTCACTTCAAGATGAGATATCCTATAAAAGAACTGTAGAAATGCACAACTGAATCCATGAAAAAAATACAGTTCTCAGGAAAAATTGTGATCTTTTGTCACCCTTTTTTGGGTTTGGGGGATGGTGGGGGAGTGACGGGTTGGGTCGGGATGGTGACCATAGGATGCCCTGGAATCCATTGCAGTTAGACAAACTACGTAAACATCACCTGAACCATATCTCATCCTAGAGCATTATCACAGTAACTGTGCTCTTTTTTTATTCAGAGGTCAGTGGGTTGAATCAAAACGTTCAAAGTGGAGTTTCACCTCCTGAGCTACTACTCTATGTGCTCCACAAGGAACATTATTTGGGAACTAATCCCCTATGGAATATGTATATCTTGGGAAGTCTGGGAAATAGGAACTAAAAGGTATTTTAAAAAATAAATCAAGAGGTGTGTATGCCTAACATCTGATATCGGTCATTACTCATTATATGATGGAATGAACTTGGGCATCCAAGTATTCCTCTGGATAGGACTCATTTCTACACTGTTTTTTGTATCCTTTGTCAGTGTTTCTAAATTTGGTGAAAGTACTGGTTATACAGATACATACTTGGACAGAATTTTTGTTTCAACGATGAAATGCTCTTTATTTTGGCAATAGGGAAATTAAAACCCGTTCACTTATTCCCCTGAGCAAGACTTTTTGTCACTTGATAGATGATAGCACACCAAATGGTGTATGCAATTCTATACAGCAAAAGTCATTGATTAGCTTTGTGTTCTTCTTCAAATAAATTCTGTTGTCCATCCTTCACTTCTTTCGCAAGAAAGATATTTCCTCATCTCAAATAAAAAACATACGAAATTTTGACTGCATATTTCGGTTTTGGCACTCGTTAAAACGAAATGGCATGTGAATTGAGAGGTCTTCAACGTTCAGTTTTTTCACTGAAATGGACCATACTTTGGTGGCAGATTTCGATGCCATTTTGGGAACATATTTCGGTGCCATTTTGGTGGTATATTTCGGTTTTGACCTAGGTCGAAATCTCGGTCGAATCAGAAATCTTGAACCTTGCTTAAAAGACAACATAAGGCAACATGGTGTATGGAATTTCTGTACAGCGCATGTCATTGATTAGTTTTCCTCGAAATTGTTATTTTTCAGTTTTCTGCTATTGAATGTTTTTGACCATCCATGTTTAGTTTGTTCATTTGCATAGTTGTTAATGAGCAGGTTGTTCCTTTTACCCCAAGTGCTGGTGTTCTTGAATGGGTTGATGGCACAATTCCACTCGGTGAATATCTTATTGGAAGGTTAGTTAAACCCACTATTGGTACATTTCCGTAATATGCATGCTAGATTTTGTGAGAAATGCTTTGATTACCTTAATTAAGTCATGTCTTTATCTCTTTCAGCTCAAGGAGCGGAGGAGCCCATGGGTGTTATGGGATAGGAGACTGGTCGTTTATGGAATGCCGGGAGAAAATGTCAAATGCAAGTGCCATTACCTCATGCATCTGGTTTAATCAGGACATTTTGAGAAATATGAAGTGAACAAACCTAAATCATACTTGTGTCAAAAATATATCAACTACTTTACAACATTTTCCTACTTAGTGTTCTTCAAATATATCAAACATTTTACAACATTTTCCTACATTCTCAAAAACTCAGCACTTGAAAAAAGCTTATGCAAACCCAGGCCACCTCGAGCAATAGAGCCCCTAGTACCTACTGACTGAATGTGCTAATGATGGATTCGGGATATCAAAAGATTCCCCCCCAAAAAAGAAAATTTATATTATGTAAAAAGAGAAAGGGGGAGGACAATGGATTATGCAAGAAAAGTCTGCATTTGCTCTCTCTCTCTCCAACTTCATTATCCATTTTTTTTTCCCTCCCCCCCCCTTCCCCCCCCCCCCCCCCCCCCCCCCCCCCCCACCCCCCCAACCCCCCCCCCTCCCCCAAAAAAAACCACCCCCCCCCCCCCCCACGAAACTTCCACCACAACCCCCACACCCAAAAAAAAAAAAACCCCACCCCCCCCCCAACAAACAAAAAAAAAAATAAAAATAAAAAAAAAAAAAAAAAAAAAAAAAAAAATTTTTTTTTTAGACCACAACCCAAAAAACAACCACAACCCCAACACCCCCCCTCCCCCCCCCCTTCTTCCCCTCCTTTTTTTCATTATAATTTTTATTTTCCTTCTACCCACACAAAAACCCCCCCCAACACACCCCCCCCCCCCCCCTCTACCACATACTCCCCCCCCCCAATCTACCCCCAAACACACCCCACCCCCCACCCACCCCTCCCCACCCCCCTCCCCTTTTTTCTCCCTCTTCCTCCCTCCCCCTTTTTTTCCTCCTCCCCCCAATCTTCCTCCCCCCCACCATCATTCCACCCCCCCCCCCCCCTCCCTCTTTTTTTCCCCCCTTTTTTTTTTTTTTTTTTTTTTTTTTTTTTTAAAAAACCCACAAAAATAAAAAAAAAAAACCCCCCCCCACCCCCTTTTAAAAAAACTACCTCCCCCCCCCCCCCCCCCCCAAAAATACATTTTCCCTCTTCAACCCAAAAAAAAAACCAACCCACAAACAACCCCCAACCCCCAAAAAAAACCCACAAACCCCCCCCCCCCCCCCCCCCCTCTCCCCTCCCCCCTTCCCTCTCCTCCCACCCCCCACCCCCCCCCCCCCACTTACCCCAAAACCAAACCCCACCCCACCCCCCCCCAACCACCAACCCCAAACACCTCCCCCCTCCCCCCCCCCCCCCCCACCCCAAAATACAAAAATCCACTCCCCCCCCCCCCCCCCAAACCACAAAAAAAAAAAAGTCGATGCCCCACATCCCCCTCCTCCCCCCCCACCCCCCCCACACCCAACCCCCCCCCCACCCCCCACAATCCAACCAAAACCCCCAACCCCAACACCAATAAAATTAAAAAAAATTCTACCCCCCCAACACCCCCACCCACAAACAACACCCCCCACCCCCCCCCCACAAACAAACACACAAAAACAAACCATGCACATCCCCCCACCCCACACCAACAAACCCACACCCAACACAATTACCCCACCACCACCCCCCCCAAACCCCCAACCCCAAATTTTCCCCTTACCACCCCCTCCCCCCCCCACCCCCCCCCCCCCCCCCCAACCCCCCCATCCCCCCCCCCCCCCCCCCCCCCCCCCCCCCCCCCCCCCCCCCCCCCCCCCCACCCCCCAACCCCCCCCCCCCCCCCCACCCCCTACCCCTTCCACCCACCCTACCCCCAACCAAAACCCAAAAAAACCCACACGATTAAAAACACATTACCAAAAAACAAAACAAAAACCACCAAAAAAAAAACCCCCACACACAAAAAAACCCAAAACAACAAACAACACCAACAAACAAAAACACACAAACACCCAAAAAACACAAACCCCCAATAAAAAAACCCCACCCCCATCCATACCACCCCAAAACCCCCCCCCCCCCCCCCCCCCCCCCCCCCCCCCCCAAACCCCCCCCCCCCCCCCCCAACCACCCACCCACCCCCCCCCCCTCCCACTCCCCCCCCCCCCCAACCCCCCCCCCCCCCCCCCCCCCCCCCCCCCCCCCCCCACCCCCCCCCCCCCCCACACCCACCAAACCCCCACCCCCCCCCCCACCAACCAAAAACCCCACCACCACCCCAAACACCACCCCCACACCACCCAACCACAACCAAAAAAAAAATAAAAAAAAAAAAAAAAAAAAAAAAAAAAAAAAAAAAATAAAAAAAAAAAAAAAAAAAAAAAAAAAAAAAAAAAAAAAAAAAAACAAAAAAAAAATTTTTTTTCAAATTAAAAATTAAAAAACCTAACACCACCCAAACCCACCCCCTTCCCCCCCTATCCCCTCCCACCCCCCACACCCACAAAAAAAAAAAAAAAAAAAACCAAAACAAAAAAAAAAAAAAAAACAAAAAAAAAAAAAAAAAACCCCCCAACACAAAAAACAAAAACAAAAAAAACCAAAAAAAAAAAAAAAATATTCACCTTTAAATTTTTTTTCCCTCTCCCATAAACCCCCCCCCCCCCCCCCCCCCCCCAAAAACAAAAACCCAACAAAAACCCAACCACCCCCATACCAAACCCCCAACACCCCCCCCCCCCCCACCACAACACCACAAACCCCCCCCCCCCCCCACACCCCCCCACCAACCCCCCCCCCCCACCCCCACCCACACCCAAACCCCCCCCCCCCCCCCCCCCCCCCCCCCCCCCCCCCCCCCCAACAAACACTTTACCCCCCCCCCCCCCCCATCAACCCCCCCTCTCCCCCCCCCCCCAAAATCCCAACATAAACCCCCCCCAACCACCAAAAAAAAAAACATTAACCCCCCCCCCCTCACAACACCACATCAAAAACCCCTCCCCCAACAATAAATCTTCAACCTTACCCCATACCACATTTTTATTTTTAAAATTCATTTTTCCCATTTCATTATCCAAACCCACCCCCCACCCACCCCCCCCCCCCCCCACCCACCCCCCCCCCCCCCCCCACACCCCCCCCCAAAAAACCAAAACATCTCCAATTTCCCCTTCCCCCCCCCCCCCCCCCCCCCCCCCCCCCCCCCCCCCTTTTTTCCCCCCCCCCCCCTCCCCCCCCCCCCCCCCCCCCCCCCCCCTCTCCTCCCCCCTTCTTTTTTTTTTTTTTTCCTTTTTTTTTTTTTTTTTTTTTCTCTCTCATGGAAAGCTGGACCATTAAAAACAGGGTTGAGGGTAGATTTGATCCCAGTTCTGGTACAGTACACTTGGGTCTGCAAGACTAGGGATTCAAGGAAATATTAAAACCAAGTGATATGACATAGTACAAATGTTAGGAGTGTTAAAGTAGAAGGGATATGCATTATGGTCATGGTTTCAAGTTATTCTGTTCAGATTCGACGTATATGTTGGTCTTCTATTGGATTGGTGGACGCATCAAAAGAAAAGGTGTTCTAAGAGGAGGGCAAAATAAGAAAAGCGTGTCAATAAAAAGATCCCATTTCTATATATCCGTATGCCCAGCAATGCTAAAGTTTCTGATGCTTTAGCCATCCATATATTTGTCGGAACGACAACACATGGGGGATAATAGTTAGGCAGAGCTATTACTTTTATCAGATTAGGAGAGAGAGCCTTTCCTTTGAGAAAGAGGAAAGGAAACATTACCCCCACCCTCGACATCAAAATCAGAGATCCTTCTTAGAATATAATAAGATACAAATGCACAGGTGACAATACCAACGGGGTTAAAGCTTTCAAATCCAAAAGTGTAAACTTTTTGTCAGGGGGTCACTGTGGATTCCAGGAATACAATGTGGAACATATTTATGGCTAATGTACACAATCAAATTGGTGGCAACCATCATTTGTAACCGTTGATCCAGCTTCCACGGCTTCAATTAGCATCATATGACCAATGGAACCCCCATCAATAAGGGTGTCAATCGGTGGGTTTGGTTCGGTTTTAGGTGGACTGAATTGATTTTGGCTTGTTTCTGGGTAAACCTGAAACCAAACCCCTGAGAAAGTTTGGGCTTTGGTTGTTTTGGTTTCTTATCAATTTGTAATCAGGCTACTATCTTGTTCAGTCCAGTCCAATTTGATTTTACATGTATACATAAAGGAAATCGACGGGAAATTTCTGGTGTTTTGGGTTTCCGGTTTCTGATCGGGTTACTATTGGTCCTGTCTCGATTATTTTTGGGTTCTATCGTTTCAGTTTCTATCGGTCCCATAAAATCCCAACCTGACACCAAACCTATAGGGACTCTGTTTATTTCGGTCCAGGGTGAACCAGTCTCTTTCAGTTTATCCAACCGGTTTGGGCTGGACTTTGACACCCTTAACCATCAATCTTTAGCCAACCAATTGGTGGGACGTAGCTTCACAACCTGTATTAGTTCTGTTTATGTGAGAATGCAAAGCTTGCTTAGGAGTTCATCCCTTCCCTCCCCCATGAGTGATACTAAGGCCAAAAAGGAAATTCAACTTGCACCTCTCACAAGGATCTTGAGAGGTGATGTCCAAATTCTCCAGAAGTGATATCTAAAGTCTCCAAAACCCTCCTCTCTCTCTTTTCCAAGCTACTGCAACATAGCAAAAAGCACACCCTTCTTCCCCAGTGAAGGAAGAAAGGAATATCTTTACCTTGTGTCTTCATTAAAGAAGCAGCAGCCGCAGCCCCCACCTCAACCTTGAATTCAAAACTCCACTAATCAGCCAACTTATTAAACTGTCCTCCCCTCGCAGCATTACTTGCTTCTTCTATGGCCTAAACTTCAAATTGCCTTTTAAAAAAAAAAAAACCTTCAAACTGCCTTTGTAGACACTCAAAGAACCCCCACCTATATTATCTTCCCTCCCAAGTCCCACCATTCCACACTCAAAGAACACCACCACCAATGTTTTCTTCCCTCCCAACCTTCCACTGTTCCACACATCAACACTCCACAGGTGAGAGGAATACAAGTCACTAAACCAGAAAATGTCGCTTGTTCTGCCACCACCACCGCCGATGCTGGTCTACCCAAATACTGTCTCACCATCGACTTCTTACCATTCCAAGGGCTCATTCGGGACAGTCTTTATAGTCTTGGCTGCGATCGTTGTTTTATCAGCCATTGCTTGCTTCATTAGCCGACTCTGCAACCGATGTTCTTCCCGTCCAAAGAACAAGCGAGAGTCGAAAGATCACACCTTCCACCCAAAGCCCAGACCAGAGTCACAAAACCACACTTTCCAGCCAAAAGAAGGTGACCTGGAATTTGGGTTCAAGAAGGGGATTCCAACATCCCAGCCAGCTGTCAATGGAGGAAGGAAAGACTCCATACCAGGTTATAGTTTTGAAACAAAAGAAGACATCAAAGCTTCCGAACATGGAGATGCCAGAGCAAATATGTGACAAGAGAGAAAAGAAGCTCTTTCATCTGCCACTCAACATGTAACTAATATGTAGTTTTTACATCAAAATTTCTATAGACATCAAAGCTGCTGAAATTGGAGATGCTAGAGCAAGTATGTGACAAGAGAGAAAAGAAGCTCCTTCATCCTTCATCTGCCACTCAACATGAAACTAATATGTAGTTTTTACATCAAAATTTCTATTCTGCTTTCCACTTTTTCAAATGTATGGTTGTGTTTGTCACGTGACACGTAATATTGTCTGGAAACATTACAAATTTGAGCACAGATTGGGAACCATCAATCGTCAACAGGATCCGATGGGGTTTCATTCACCTTGCGTTTGATCGTAACCACAGGGCAGTCTGCGTGCTTTGCACAAAATTCACTCACAGTTCCAACAAACACCCTGGGGAAAAAAAATCAACAAAGCAAACTTCTTATTACATTATTTGGTTGACAAGCAGCAGCAAACAGGTATCATCATTCCGTGACTATAAATCAGAAGTTTCTATGGCAAGCAATTGAGTAGATCAAGTTGACCAAACAACTAGGGCATAATACAAACCAGGACACTTTTTTTCGCAATGAAACGAAACTACTATTTTGTTTTCTGTGATCAAATACAGCAAAAATGTTGTCATAGATAATCAATCAGAGATTCAGAGGAAGTAAAATGGTGAAAATGAAAGACATTAATATTTTTATAGATATTTAAAAAAAAAAATGTGTACATGTATCAAACATTGCCATGTATTCCATTTCATCTGCTAGTTTACATTTTTTTTTTTTAAAAATAAAAAAGGGTAAAAAGAAAACCTAGATTGGATCATTGGAATGATGAATGGACATCAGGAATGTAAATGAACCAAGCTCCAGGCATACCTTTGAAAAGGGCCTAGCCCACGACTTCCTACAACCAGAAGATCAGGCCGAACTCGCTTCACCTCATGGCAGATCACTTCCTTTGGATCACCTTTCTTGATCCATGCTTCACAAGGAACCTAGAAACAGTTCCAGAACATTGGAAAATAAAACAAACAGCTTAAAACAATTGAAAGTTCTAGAATCCCAATCAACCCATGGAAAATCACTTCCTTGGGATCACCTCTTCTCGAACCATGCTTCAAAAGGAACCTATAAACAGCTCCCGAGTATTGGGAAATAAAATAGACAGCATAAAATCATTGCAAATCCAAAAATTTTAATGAACATAAGTTTATATAAATCAAAGCAAAAAGACAAGGTTGAAAATCAGCATCTGAGCCCTGGGAAGAAATTTTTTCAATACCCCAATTTCATGAGACCTCCCAACGAAGTACTCCAGCAAGTGAAGCCCTCTTTTCATGTCTCTGTGTTTCATATCCTGGAAATCTCCAGGTGACGCATAAATACTGTCCATGTCATTAAACCCTAGCACAAACATAACCAATATACTATTAACTAGTAATTCTTTCAAATAATCATTTTAATTGTATAAGTGAGGAACAAGCTCAAACAATGATTTTGGTATACCATAACCATCACACAAACAACTAGCTGGGACATAAAAAATAACAATAACAATAATAATGAAATTTTTTAAAAAGCAAATTGTTCATCTAGGAATATTATTAATACAATTTGGATTTATTCATTTTACTGACAACTAAATTCATCATAAAAAGAGAACAAAATTACAGACAATAGAAAACGGGTATGTCCAAAGATGGATTTGATAGAACAAGAGTGCCATAGCTGGGGAAGGTGGCAGGGAGGAGCACCACGAACAGATTATTTAGACACTTACAATGACCAAGCTGACAACCAGAATTTACTCTATATGGAGTGGTGGATCATAAATCTCAGTCTAGATTTTGCAAAGTTAATAAAAACAAGCGCCTAAAGGGATCATGTCAATACAGGAAGCCAATGGTGCTTCTTTCTTTTCTTTTCTTTTTTCGTTGCAAACTTGAGATCAAGGGTTTGACTAAGCCTCCATACCAGGGAAGATAAAGAAAAGAACAAAACTGTCACCTAATTCTGGTGTTCTTCACCATCATGTGCACCAAGAACAGGAATGATAGTGCTGTCATTCAAAACATTTCTGAAGTCCTTGACACAACAATTATAATGCTCCATGGAGCACATTTAACTTTAAACAAAAACAAGCATTTCCAACTCTTTACTACAGACAACCAGGTAACATGGCATAAAGAGGAAACTTGAAGTCCTTTCCAGGGTAGACCAAATTAGCCAAACAAACAGGGCATATGCAAAAGACTAGAAACCACCAATTGGTAGGTTTTACCTTATGAGAATTAGCATGTGACAGTATGACTGTCAAGTGTAAACCCGATCAAAAGATCATAAATATGTGATCTCTCACCCATTTGGAGACTTGGAAAAGCATTGGGTGTTTGTTGTGACAGTCTGATCCATTGGCTGATTTGCGTCATTAGTTGTGAGTCGCTATTTTGAATCATACTTTTTACTCTTCTTGATATTTGTTGATCCAGCCATCAGATTTGGCTGTAATTTTGAGGACTTAATCCATTCCAAGTATCCTATCCTAGATTGGGAGACTTGTCCCACCAGAGTTGGTTAGTTACTAATTCTGCATCAGTTATTAATTCTGATATTTATTCACTTTCTGTTCTGCTGATTGTGAAAGCTGTTATACTGGTCTGTTACAGTGACAGGATACCTCCTTAGAAATATATTCAGAGCATTGGTGATTTGAATGTCAAGGTCCCTAATGACAGCCTTCTATTTTTGGTGATTGTTTACTGTTGTATTGCTGGAACCAAGTGTTCAGACCTACTGTTGTCAGAACTAATGATCATACTGTGAGCTAAGTTCCTAGAGTCCTAGCTCTACATTACTGCAATTATCTGATCAGTCAATTTTTGGAGCAAAGAAGTCACTAGTTTGGAATATCAGATAGTGAGGAGTGTCTCTAACTGCCTTGTATGGATAAGCATGGGAGTACTCTAACGTTGCAAAACCTTATTTTCAAACTACCAAATGGTAGCCAAGCCTTAAAATGTTCAAATAAATACACATATACCCTCGATTCGGGGTGCTTTTTCACACAGACGCACGCATGCGCGCCAAGCCAAGTCGTGGTATGGTGTGGTGTGGTGTGGTGTGGAGTGATGCAATATATATGATGTCCTAGCCCATTTATTCTATTTGGTTCACTGTTGGGCCGATTTTGGGGCTTAGTTACTTGGGCTTGGACTTGGGCCCATAAGGCAAGGAGTACAAATACAGAAATACCCATACGTAAGACATCATACCCACACGTATAGACACACATCCATTCGCATAGATATCATACCGATACATAATGGACATGTCTCTATTAAGAGACATATCTATTTGCACAGATGCATTCCTAGTACTCGGATTGGAATCTTTTAATCCAATCCGTTGGAACCAAGAGTCACACCTACTCCATGGGTACCTTCAAGAGACACCTACTCTTCTATAAATAGAGGAAGAGAGGGCCTTCAAAATGTAATGAACACTTGCTGTCCCTCCCCCTCCCTCTTATGATATACTGTTATGCTGCCCATGTTTTTAGACAAATCAGAATCATGTTTTATCGATTGCATTACATCTAGTGTGGCCTAAGCACAACTCTGATTTACTCGAAGGGGTGCATCAGACGAGTGCACATTTGCTGCCAAAAGCCTGAAGCTGTTCTATCCTGGAGACAGTTTCGCATTCAAACCCAGTTGCACCAAAGGGGGCAAATACCAACTTTAGGAGTGTCAAGTGGCACGACTCAGCTTTCATCAACATACATCTTGGAACAATAACTCAAATTCTAAACACTCTCCAACCACAACATCTCTACATATAAGTCATTTCATATAAAGTCTTACTACTTTTTACAACAGATAGCAAAGGGACATCCATCTAACTGTAACAATAACTGATTTACTGGGGGATGCACCACCCCAGAAGTGGATCAAATGGTCCAGAGTGATTGCGCTTTTTTTTCTTTTAGGAAAATAGTAAATGGTTTTTATTACTATTGAGAAGAGGGGTGAGAGAGATAAACTACTCATAAAATCAGATTAGAGAGGACATGAGATACATTTCAGTTCCCCAACCCAGATTCTACTAATACCATACAGAGAAGCCCCTTTCCCCAGAAAATGCGATGCCTTATTCCCATCCCTTGAACAAAGAAGAAGGAGCAAACATACAATTGACTAATCTCAGTAGGGCAGCTAATCTATATCCATAAGATTCTGATCAGTTGGAGTGCAGCAATTTCTTCTAGAACATGCTTATGACCCAGGGTTCTTGCTAATAAGACCCACTTTCTTCTAGAATAGTGGTACTGAGACAGCCACTTTGAATCTTTGCTGCAATGGAATGTCCCGAGTCATCTCAAAGTACCACACCTTTCCCAGTAATAAGACCCACTTTGCTGATCTCTCTCTCTCTCTCTCCCCTTGCTAATAAGACCCACTTTCTTCTAGAATAGCTTTTACTTATTGTTTGTAGGTCAATCTGAATTAATTTTAATCAGGCCTGCAGGAGGCCTTACCCTATAGATGGGATCACTACTAGACTTTGATGCTGAAGCTAAAAAATCATCCTTATACGGAATGGAGTTGTTGAATTCATTTCAAGGGAAAAAGACAGAGTTTAAAGTGGTGTGAGGATCTGATTGATTGTGTTTGTGGTGTTTGTTTTATACAAACTGTAATTCACGTATGCTCCATATCTGATCTTCCATAATACCTAAACAAATAATGTCTGAGGCTATCCTTAAATTTCATGACTGTGTCAGGCTCAGGGACCTCGAAGAGAGACCAACGAAGAAATTATAAAACTAAAAAAGGAAGTTCACAGACCCTAACATTCGATCCTAAGTAACACCCCCCCCCCCCCACCCCTTCCCCCACACAAAAAAGGAAAGCTAAGCAAAGCAAGTAAAGAACACTTTGAAACGAAGAAACATAAATGAAAATGAGCGAGAGAGAGAGGGGGAAAGAGTACCATCTTCGTCAGGGACTTGAACGTGAAGGAAGAGGAGCTTGAAGCCGGAGGTGTTGGAGCGGATGATCTTCTGGAGGGTCCAGTCGAATGCACCGCGGCTGCTAATGGACGCATGTGGGTATCCTTTGATTGACGACTCGTTCACCGCTACCATTATCCGAGTTGGTTCCGATTCCGCACCTTCCATTGCTGATCTCTCTCTCTCTCTCTCTCTCTCTCTCTGGATCTCTCGATCAACTGACCGATCGGTCGATACTTGTAGTCTCTCGTTCACTCTCCCGCCTTCTTTCTGCTAGCACAGTCGCTAGCATGCGCTGGACAGTTGCAGCTTGAAAGCACGCGCCTGCTTTTGTTTTGTCGGATGACTCGTCTCTCTCTCCCTCTCTCTGCACGTCCGTAGAATGCTATACTGCTGTTCGTGAGGGTCAGCGCCTACGAGGATCCGGCTTCTTCTTGCCGTCAGATGGTAGTGGGACCCATCACCCATGCCTTAGGGTTGATTTCAATATTTATTCGGTGATTCCTATCTGACCTCGTAACTCCTCCTTGTAATCAATTAAAATGAAGCCTTTTGTTTAATCATACAGAAGCTCCTGATGCCTTCAACGCTCTCCACTGTGTTGATTCAACAATCAAAATTAGTTTTCCTATCAAGAATCAAGAATTGGGAATCGGATTGATGAATCGTTCGATTCAGATTGGAATCAACCGAATTGATCCACATTCCTGACAATTTGACATCGCTGATTCATACCAAGATTCTCTTGAATCTGTGATTTTTCAGATCAAACGATCGATTCTGGCTGATTCCAATCTAATTTGGATCAGGATTGATACCAACCCCGATTCTTGATTTTCTAGCGTCCTCCAACCCCAAAGAAGAATCCTGACCTAGGGGTGTCAATTGGTCCGGTTCTTGGCTATCGGTCCAGCTCCTTAGCAATTCTGGCTCTAATGTGTCAAGACCATAATCGGACCAATAAGCTTACCAGATCCAAACTTGAGACCGAAGACCGTTAACTAATAAGTGGTCCGGTTGCGGTTCCTAATCGGCTCCAAACATTATTGAGCCCTAAACAAGGACAATGAGAGTTTCTCTAGGAAAACGGGAGCATCATCATACATAAATATAGACTTGTAAAACCCAAAATAAAGACACTGATGCATATATAAATAAGGACACAGCTTTAAGAGTTCATGATTTCCATTTCAAACTCAACTCATAGACTAATAACTGAAAGAGCAACAAAAGAGCGCCACTTAAAAGTCCCAAATGATGTAATATTATTAATAAGTAAGGATTTCTTTCCATTTGATTTGTTTATATATCATCCGGTTCCGATGCTACTGGGTCCTTAATGGGCTATCGGTTCTGGAACCATTGGGAGACCCGGACCAGAACTGGCCCAGACCAATAGTATATCACTAGGACCAGATCCATCCCAATAAGCTATTGGGTGGTCCGGTTTCGATTCCTATTGGTTTGGATCGGTTTTGATTTCCGGTTCTGATCCTAGATTAACACCGCTACCCTAACCCCACCATGCGGCTCACGCAGTCAGTCTCGTTTTCGCCTTTGAATTATGACTATGTCAATGTGTGAGTAGGTGACCATGTGTGTTTTCTCTTCCTTTTGGTTTTTTGGAAAAAAGTTCTTTGAACCGCAATGAGGGGTACACATACTGTTATACCCGCACCCCAGGAGTATAATTAATTATTAATTCTTCCCCGTGACGTGTAGTTATCACTGCCACGTATGCCGGTGAGTTGTTCTCACTGGTGGTCAAACCCAGCTATATTGACCATAGTACGAGGTTGCCTGTGGAAACTAGTCGGGACCACGGAGGTTGCACCTTGACGTGTCAGGGGTAAGTAGTTGACCAAATTTTGTTGTGTGCTTACTGCCCTCTCAAAGCCCTCGAAGTGTGGTCCAAAGGCCCGACCTCTTATGGTGGGAACCACCTTCCTACTCGCATCGGAGGCAAGGTTCTGGCTGCCTCCGACCCGCATCCAATGCTGCTAACAAGGACCCTTGTGGGTGAGACCCTGTGGCTAAGGTGCTATTGGTGCCCTGCCATGTTTGACCCTACCCAAATAGACCCTAGGTTACACTTATGAGGCCTTATCCAAATAGGCCAATAAATGTGAAGTCTATATGAGAGAGAGGGGTAAGACTATTCCTTAGTCTTTCTTTTTTCTTTCTCTTTCCTAACCTAATCGTGAAAGGAGAGGAGAGCTTTGAAGAGAGGAGGAGAAGGAGGAGAAGGAAGGGAAGAAGAAGAAGGAAACGGCTGCTGGGTTTGGAGCTTTAAAGAGGGCACCTCGTGTGTACCTCAAACCAGGTAAGCCAAATGCCCTTTTCCCCCATTTTTCTCTCTTCCCCCTTGCTCGTTTGAGCTTGGGTGGTTCGTTGGTTGCAGCCCCAAGATGGGGATTTCTTTTTGGAAACCCAAAGAGTTAGCTCGAGCCATGTGTAGTTTCCCCTTGTAGGATGCTATCCCATTTTCATTACAATCCTATAAAGACCTCTATTTTGACCTCTTGCTGAATCTATTTGATTCTAAAGCTTCAACCACCAAAGAAAACCCCAAATCTGGATTTTTGAGCTTTTGATCCTTTAAACCCCCTTAAATCTTTGAATGTTGGGTGTTTCTAAGACCCAAATAGACTCCAAGACACCCCTCCCTAGTCCCTTGAGGCTTAGAGAACCAAATGGGACAACCCTGGGCTTTTAAAGACCTTGAAATCACACTTGGGTTGCATCGGAGGCAAGCTGCGTGAGTCCGATGTTTGCCTCCGATGTGTCCCGAGCTGCGGGGAAGGTCGGAGGCAAGGTCGGAGGCAGCTCGCGAGTCCGACGTTGCCTCCGATGCGCTTTTAAGGCTTATAACTTATGTAAATGGTGGGGTTTCTCTATGAGGCCTCCCCTACACTCTCTCACACTCTTATTCACTTCCATAGGTGCCAACATATGTGCAATGGGGTGATTTTAAGCGGGAATCGTTGCGCTTATACAAATTCCATTTGAAGTAATTGGTGAGTGGGTTTGGGTGACTGTTTGAGCTTGTTTACTATTGCTTATTCATGCATTTATGAATTATGTTGTGACATTATCATTCAAGCATGATTGCATATTTGCATTTATTCTTATTCGATGATGATGATTTGGATGATATGGATTTGTGTTGGGTTACGTGCTGGAAATACTGCACCGGAACCCCGTATACGTGGAATTGTATATTGCATCTCATTCTTGCTGTATGCGCCGTGTTGTCTTGGTACCGGTGTTAGATGGAATGGGACGTTGACACACCCGGATGTACCTCTCAACACGATAGGATTCATGTAGTATATCCGTGGTTAGGCTGGTTCCCTATGCTACGACCCTTACCAACAGGGGTTTAGGTGTTGGGTAGCGAGCACCCGCCGCTGTGGAGAGTTAGAGAGGCCAGGCCAGGGGTAGTAATGGTTATCGGGTCCGCCTCGGGTGGTGATGACTACGACCGGCGCGGGCTCCATAGTAATAATTGAGGTTGCATTGTGGTGAGAATGGAAGGATCCACAATGTCTTCCCGAGTTATTGCGTAGCATATACCCATTGACTTAGCATTGTGTGTTAGGTGGTAAATGAATTAATAATAGCATGCACCATGGACTATTTGTGATTGTGTGATTGTGCATCCCCTTTTCTCTCTCACTAGCTCGATGGAGCTAACCCCGTGTACACATTCTTTTTAGATTTTGATGCGGATGATTCTTGTGGAGCCAGAGACCGTGGATCGAGGATCATGGCGATGGTTGCCCATGATGATTGTGCCTACGGGCTGTATTGATACTTGGGACTTGTTCCCTTCTTTTGTTTTTTTTTTGGGGCAACGTGCCTTGTATAAATATTTATTATTATACTTGTTTTGGGGTAGTTATGCTATGGTCATTCGGGATATCCATCCAAACTATTTATGTATCACTTAGCCGTGTGAATATGAGGTAACTACTGTAAACGCTTCCGCTTATTTTATGATCGTTGGAAATGTAATATTCCTTTATCTTTCGCACTCTGATATTATTGTATTGTAATATTGGTTTATGACTGTGAGTTGGCCACTGCATCGAGATCCTGGCGGTGAGGTGGGATGACGCGTGTCACCCCAATCATACCCTGATATTGTATTTTATCCCTTGTCGGGATAGGGGTGTGACACATACGGACATGGATCTTTATCCCCTCCAGTTCCCTGCCCAGCTCAATTCCCCAGTGCCCCTAACAAGGGGGCACAATGACCACCCTACCCCTGCACGAACAGTCTACTTGGATGGGGTTCATTTCCCCCTTATTAGAAGCACTGGGGAACTGGAGGAGATAATTTTCTACACGGACATGCCCCTTTCTCTCTAGAGAATGGATCATCTGCGTGCACGTATAGATACCTCTCCTCCCCTTGTAAATGGCAAACATGGGACAGGTATGGTTACCTCTCTTACGTACGTGCAAAGGAATTGGACTCTTCTCTCTATATCCATTCTTATCACATGCAATGATCTTATTGCCTATTATATAAAACTCTTCCATCTCACTCCATTGGTGCGTTCATCTACATTGCTTGTTCAAAGGGCCACTTCATTGAAAAAACAAAATCTCAAAAGTGGCCTGATTATAGGGGAGATCATAATCAAAGTGGTGAATAAAAACTTGTTTATTTCATTTTGATTGTCTTGGTTTTATTTTCAAAAGTTCTTTAAGTGAAGGGTAAAAATTTAAATAAAAAGTAAAATTAATTTAAAAACGATTATTAGCGTGTATACAAGAATTGTTTCTAGTTCGTCAGTCCAATAACTTGGCGCCCATTTATTAATTTGTTTAGGATCTTGTCTTTATACACAGTGGTGTATGTCGTATGTACAGATGTACCCCTTCATCCAATATGAGACAAAAAGATGGCAATTCAGAGTTGAAGTGACAATTGTGTAAGCAACAAAACTTTTTTGCCAATTTAAATTCTAGGGCGATATTGTTTGCACCGCAGCTCCCAGACACATGGGGCGGGGTAGTCATTCACCCACCCCCATGTGTCTAGGCCGCAACGTGCACCTCAGGGAACATTTTCCCTTAATTCTTATTAAAAGTTGGGATTTTCACATAAAAATTAAAAATTAAAAGTTGGGATAATGTCTTATATGGGGGAGCGTGGCCCCTATATGCACAAGAACCAATGAGAGTATATACAAAGGGATTCAGAGGTAAGGCGTTCATTGCATGCCTCACCATGTCTAGACAGCATGGTTCTGCTGGACAGTTCGGCAGTAGAGGATCCAAATTGATATACAAAGACACATCAATATAAGTGGCATTTCCGCTTTTCATGAGGGGCAGGATAGTCATTTAACCCCTGTATCTGGCGCAGGTGCCACGCTCCCCGCAGAGCTGTTTTATCCTTGATAAGTTTTAGAATAGGTTGGGGCCGTTGGGCCGCCAAAGTAAGATCCAACCCCGTATGCTACCACACCTGAACCCTAATAGCTGTAAACCTTATAAATACAAGTGATCGAAGAAGAAACTTGAGGGAAGCTTCAACCCTAGAGTGGAGTAGGATTTTTCTTGTTCTATTTTCGCTTTGTGTGTTGTCTATTCTTATCTGTCTCTGTTGTTGAATCTTCTCCTTATTATGTAGAACTCTGTATTTTGATTGTTCAATTAGGGCAAAGATGAAGAGTGCTTATTCTGACACCTCTTGTATGAGAAGAGCTTTAATGGTTCTTCTTTGAGCAAAGTTAGCAACTCTCTGAGCCCCTTCCAAGCTCATCTTAATCTATAAAGATTCATTATTTTTGGGTTTTTGTTTAGCTTTTTATTGTGTCTTTTTCCCTTTCTCTCTAGGGTGATTATGAGACTGATTCATGAATCTTACACTGCTACATTGTTTTCTGTTTTCGTCCCCGTGAGATTCTATTTTTTTAGCTACCATTTCTGCATTGGCATTCCCAGAATGCCATATTAATGGATTTTAATTATTTCAGTTGTGGTTAAAATACTAATTCTGAAGCCAGAGTATTTGCAGAAGCGAAAGTTGTTTTTGTAAGACACAGGGTTTTAAAACACGTAATTCTCGGTGACTGAAGCGGTCAGTGTAAATTCCGATCTGCAAATCGATCTGAAAGACCTGGAATTGATAGATTTGAGTAATATTTTAATGATTCTGCTGCTTTTATCCAGGAATACACTGTATTGAAGAGTCAAAATAACGGGATCAATGATCGCCGATGGTATTGGTGAACCTTTTAACAACCCTAAAACGGGATAAAGCAGTAATGAATAGGCCCTAATTGCTCTAACCCTAGATTTTGAACAAGGATAGAATTTAGCTTGTCTTCAGGAGCCCAGCACGCTCAGGTAGCGCACGGTGCGTCCAGACACAAGTGGCGGGATGCAGCGGCTTTTTAGGGGTTTATTTTTTGGGTAAAGGCCTTTTAGGTCATTCAGGGGGTGGGAAAGGACCCTGCGCTCCCACTGTAGAGAATATTTTTTCCAAAAGCAAAAAAAAATTTTTGCAACCCAAACGAAATTTGATGGTGTTAATCTGTTCTTAGTGTTTAATTGGAAATGTTTATTTTACCCTCATCACATATTCAAAAGAAAATAATGAAATTGACAGATTTACCCCCCCTCTCCTCCTTCCTCCTCGTACAACTCCACCGCACCAACCCCTACTGATTTCAAACCCTAATCGATTTCAGAAAATTTCTCTTTTCTTAAACAAATTTCAAATCAAAATAACCCAAAACCCTTAATCGATTTTCAGATTAAGGGTTTGAATCTCCTTTTTTATGTATAGAGTAAAGACTACAGAACCAAATCACCGGCATCAAAAGTTTTCCAAGGGTTTTAGGTTTCTCGAGGGTTTATCCTCCGTCCACCGTGTCCGGCAACTATGGTACGCTTACCTCTGTCTCTCTTCCCACATTTGTATACTTTTGTGTTCTTTTAAAGAGAACCATTGTTCTTTGTCTGTTGTTGCATTACCTGTTCAGAAAACTGATTCTTTTCTTCTGTTGTTTCTGGATACTCTCCATTTGTTTGCATCGGAAATTTCATTGAGCCAAGTGTGACTATTCCATCTTGCAATTTACCATGAAAAGATTCTCATCTTCGCATCTTCTCATCTCCAGCACCTTAACCGACACACAAACGATTGCAGAGTTCTCTCTAGAGGCTTTGTATCAGGCATCACTTCGTCAAGCATCAAAGGAGCACAGCCCTCACCCTTCTCACCTACCCATCTCAAATCCTGCAAGACAGCCCGTGGATTACTGCTCCTTAAGAAAAATCAATGTAAAAGAAGGGGAGAGATCTTTGTTTTTTTCAAGAGAAAGGGAGATTCCATACTTCAATGCAATCACCCATGAAAATGCAAGGGCTGCAACCAGGGTTTCGGATCAGGAAAGGCAATCACCCATGAAAATGCAAGGTCTACAAAAAGGGTTTTGGATCAGGAAAGGCTTTGGGAGGTCACATGAGAGTTCACACACAGCCATGGGCATGGCTGCCGGGTTTTTTTTTTTTGGTTGCAAGAGGAAGAAGAAGAAGAAGGAGGGGTAAATCTGTCACTTCAGAATCTTTTTAGGGTAGTTTAGACATTACAAAAAATTTAACCGATGACATCATCATTAAACTAACGGACTTGACTTATTTAAAAGAAATGGTAAACTGCAGGGGGTGTTCAAGTAATTGTTTCAAACGTTGGAGAGACTAAGTGATTTGGTCATAGTACAAGGGGTATCCAAGTAATTTTCTCTAACATTCACCAAAGCTGCAACTTCAGTTGCAACTAAAACATTTCTTCTAAATTAATATTATTTTTTTGAATTTATTTTACCTGAAAAACACTTTTGACATCAACTTTAATTTGCAAGAGAGAAGTGGACCTCAAAGGTAAGGGATTTTTATCTTCTCCTGTTCTGAAACCGGTATGTTCATCCGGTTCCTTGAATCAATGAATGACATGTGGATGATACTCATCTCACGGTCTAGTTTGAAAACTCAATTTCCACTTCCCAAGAACGAAGCATTAACTCATTCTCTTTCCACTCATTCTTGCTTTCTCTCTCTCCTCTCTCCTCTCTCCTCTCTCGACTCCTCCCAAAATTGAAATAATCCTTCCTCTCTCACAACAGAGGTAGGTTCTCTGCAACCTCCGATGAGAGAGTTTTATGGTCTACAATCTTCGGCGAAGAGGTTTTTTGCATTGCTACCACTCTTCCCAGTCTCAGATGCAAAGGCGGTCAATTATCTCGCACGCGAATCAAGTTTCTTTCACACCTTTGCAACCTACGTTGTTGGAGCTCTTCGCCAAAGAAAAGAAATACTTGCTCAAGTCTCCTGCATCTCCACTCCTCCCCAAAAAGAGCTCCGATAGCGTAGGTTGCAGAGGTGTGAGAGAAACCTGGTTCGCATGTGAGATAATCGACTACCTTTGCATCTGAGACTAGGAGGAGTGGTAGTGGCACAGAGAACCCCTTCCTCGGAGGTTGCAGACCATAAAACTCTCCCGCCGTAGGTTGTAGAGAACCTACCTCTGATGTGAGAGGAAGGATTATTTTGATTTTGGGAGGAGTGGATAGAGGAGAGAGAAAAAAAACGAAAAAGAGTAGAGAGAGAATGAGTTAATGCTTTGTTCTTGGGAAGTGGAAATTGAGTTTTCAAACTACCGTAAGAAGAGTATCATCCACGTGTCATTCATCTATCTAAGGAACTGGATGAACATAACAGTGTCAGAACAAGAAAGGATAAAAATCCAAAGGTAAGGCTGTGTTCATTATGACCTCCTTAGACCCACCGGAGGCGGGAACCTGATGCCTTGGTTACATACTTTTTTTGTATTTTTATTTGAAAGCAAACAAGTTTTGGGGTAACTATGCCTCAGGCTTGTAAATTGAGTAGCTCTATTCAAGTAAAATGTTTGCTACAGAACATGTAATACTGTTCAGTCCTTATTAATTGAAGTATTTACTACCCCTTTTTTAAACCACTAAGATACATATATAATCAATGGTAAAAGAAGGCTGTCTGGCAGGCTATGTGGCGCCTGCACTCAAACACAGGAGGGGTGAAATGATCTCATTGTAGGATTCCCCCGTGTGCTCTCAATGGCCACCCTTGATGGTTAGTGGCCACACAGCCTGACAGCGATCACACTTCCTGTAATGAATTATCATCACAGACTCTAGTATTATTATTGGGTAAAACAAGTTAAGAGGTTCCCAAGCTTAAGGTATCTACGGTTATGGTTCATAATGTTTAAAAACTGACATTTGGGATACCCTGGGCACAAACAGAGACGATGAGAAAAATGGTCAAAATGATTTGTTCTTCTCTAGACTTATCAAAAGATTTTAATTGGAATTAAACCATCTTCATCCACATTTGATGCGTGACTGTTTATTTAGCATTTTAAATCATGGCAAAGAAGATGGTTTAGTAAGATCTATAAGACCAAACCATGAAAAGCATATAAAACCTCTAACTGTAGGAATATAATTCATCCATAATAATTTTTTTTTTTTTCAAAATATGAGTCAAACTAGACAAGGCCAGTACCAAAACTCGTAGTGAAAACACAAATTTCCCCATTCACAGCTTTCTCAATACAACAAATGAAAGGGGATTAAAAAAAAAAAAAAACCAATGAGTTTGTTTTGCTTTACTGAAAAAATTAAAATTTCACTGTTATAAAATGATAATAAATGAGTCTCTCACAAAATAATACAATGACATAAATCTCTCTGACAGTTGCTTTCCCCTCCCCCCAAAAGACCTGGAGAAAAGAATCCTTGTACTAATAAGGTCAGGTAAGCTGAGTTATAGCACTTGGTTGTTGTGAACATCCAACATGTTGAGATGAAGATTGTGGCCCCAGAATTCTAGCTACTGACAAAGATTTCTTGCTCCCAAAGAACCTCCAGACGCAGCTGGACGTACGTACCCTTGAGATGTAGCCATCTTTGAAGAAGTACCTATGGTCAGGGTACATTTGAAGAAGAATCTACACTAACCAAAGAATTCACCTTTTGTTATACAGGCGGTTTCACTTGTTGGAGTGGGCTTTGTTGGAACTATGCTCACTAACCATTTAGTTGGTTTAGTGCCTGACTTTGCCAACAGTGGAGAACTCACTTGAACCATTTTGACTCCATGAACTTTGGGATCTCAGAGGTACCTCTCTAGAGTTGTTCTCCCCACTGTATATGCTGTACTCAGAGCTATCATCACTACCAAACGCCATCCTGCGGAATCTCTGAATTTCGGAGTCCTGGCCAGACTCATAAATTGTGCTCTGACCAAATTTCACACCATTGGAGAGATCTACCGTGTCACCCTCGCTGTCCAATGCTCTCACAACCTGAAAGAGGGAAACAAATAGAGGATAATTTCAACCAATACTCATGCTCATGAAGACCAAAAGAAAAGCAAAATGTAGAAGGAACAGTAATTGAATGGAAGGCAAGTTACTTTTCGTAATCGCTCTTTTGATTTTGATTAGACATGCAGCTTAATGCTGAAACAAAGCTATATCTTTATAATGACATTGAGCATCCCATAGTCTCACAGATTTTTACTCCCTTTTCAAATACTGAATGCCAGGGAAGAAAAATATATAGCTAAGATAAAAAAAGTGGTTTTTTTTTATCACCTGCGACATACGGGGTCTCTTCTGAGCAGAATGGCGAACACAAGCAGCAGCTGTCTCAATCATTCTAAACATCTCACTTTCCACGTATCTCTTTTCAAGCCGTGGATCTGCTATTTCTTCAAAATCTCCGGATTCAAGGGCATGGTTCAAGAGGGGTCTCGCCTGCCAAAATCAGTATTATAAATATTCAAAGGAAGCAAAGTACAACTGTAAGGAGATGTCCAGCATTTCGAAAACTCGATACCAAGTAGATGCTGAATGATTATTAATTTTCTACAATTAATATGGACTCAGAAGGATGTAAGGTATTGCTCAGTAGGAAACTGAGCACAATAACGAAAATTCAAAAGGGGAATAATTAAGGTATATTAGTTTCAACAATCAAAGATTTGTCATACTTGATTTTTTTTGCTAGTCATGTATGTTTCATTTTCTTTAGAAAATAACCTATTATCCCATAGTAGATAGTGCCATGCTTCTTCCTGGACCTCATGGTGCAAAATGGCATCTTTCAGCAAAGATATTGGCTCAAGTATATGAATAAGACTTGAGTAACCAGATCTCATATTTCTTGGAATGAAACATCACAGGTACATCTACTTTTTACATACAAAACATTGTAGAAATATGGGAACACATTACAACTATACAGGGAAAAAGAAATGAAGTTATTTTCCAAATACTCATGACAAAGGGAACATTGATCAAAACAACCATGGCCTCCAGATGTTTGGCATAGGAATCCATTTAAAGCTCCTTATTGCTTCAGTTTCTGATGCAGGAGAATCTTGGACCGGACCGACCCAATCTAGTTGCGAATCCAGATGGAAATAAACCGGGTCCAAATATGGTTTTATTCTCGTAGATATTTAGGATTATTATTTATTTTATTAGGATAATTATGTAAGGAGATCTTTTAATTTGAGTAGGATTCGTAGGATGAATTTTGGTAAGTTTTAAATTGTCTTTTTTGTTAAGAGTCCTAGAGTAGTTGTTTCCTTTTTAAAGTCTTTTATTTTCTTATTTATATGGTTGTAACCAACGTATTAGACAGATTGAAGAATGAATTCAGTTTCTGGCTGTGTGCGTGTGCACTCTCTTCCTTTTCCCCCACCCCTCTCTGCTTCTTCTCACGTTTTCCCTCTTTCCCCCTGCAACTCTGATTCTTCTCAGATTTCCTCTCTTCTCTTATCAGTCCCCCATTAGTATCAGTCTAGGAAAAAAAGACATGACCTAATTGTACTGGGTAGAACATAACATTCAGAAATATATTTTTAGGCAAAAATTTTAGCATGTAAAAGTAAGAATTATTTAAAATCATGCTTAGATATATGGGATGCACCAGAATTATCATTTGCAGTTATAATATTAGCATAAGATTGTAGAGACAATAATTATGTTTATTTTCCTTCTACCAAATTATTGTGCCGAAAGGGTGACAATTGATCAAAACTACCCAGGTTCCTCGTCATAGTTTTTAAAAACCAGACTGAAGCGGAACCACGTGCTTCGCAATTTCCAGTTTCCCAGCTAGATTTCCTTTTTCATTGGGGACCAAAAAAAAAAAAAAAAAAAAATAACTAGAAACAAGGTTTTTTTTTCTGGGGTGCCGGGGGGGATTGGAAAATATCCATCGTGAGTGTTAGACATGGGGTCTTTTTAAGGTAATGGATTCTCACCATCTATGTTAGTCTAACTCAGAATGAGATAAATTCAGTTAAATGTGTGTGCGCATACCCATTCAACTAAACTTTCTTCGCCCAAAGGCTGAGTTGCGTCAACAGGTTTACGCCCTGTCACAATCTCTAGAAGCACAACTCCAAATGAGAACACATCAGATCTGTCTGTCAATTTTCCACTTGACGCATACTCTGGTGCCATGTACCTGAAAGACAATTTTTTGGGAGTAAGTGTACCTGAAGCCAATTTGAACATTGGAACAAACTACCAACCTCATGGATCTGTTTAAGCATTAATTGGGAATAACAAGAAACGGAAAAAGAAAAGAGTAAGTTTCTAGTGTGTGTGTGTGTGTTATAAGCAGAATTACCATCAATAAGAGGAATACCAGGAGCATAATCTGTCATTTGATGGGTCTCACCTTGGAGATCTTCCTAGTTCATAATCAACCTTTCTCGATGATTGCAAGCAATTGATCTATGGATTCTTTTGAAGGCAGTTCAACTGATATGCTCACTGCCCAAAAGAATGACATATATCGGTTGCTGCAACTATCTTTGATGAGTTTGGTATTTTTATCTATTATAACTCCAGGTGAGATACATTTTAAGGGTAGGTCTTTTATCCCTCTGCATGTGTATCATATGTTCCAGTATTCGGTATGCTTATGTTAGTTACCATTCATAAGATTCAGAATGTAGCTTTACCATTAAAAAGTACTTTTACGAAAATTAAAAAACCATCTGTAACCTACCCAAATGTCCCCATAACACGAGTTGATACATGGGTGTTTGTATCATTTGTTAATTTCGCAAGCCCAAAATCAGCAACCTGCATTTTCAATGGTTTTGACTCAAATGTATAAAGTAAGACACACCAACATGTTACAAATATTAATAAATTAAAAAAAATAAGGTCCAGCAAAATATGCATGCCTGTGCTTCAAAAACATCATCCAACAGTATGTTTGCTGATTTGATGTCCCTGTGGATGATTTTTGGATGACCTACATAAAGATAGGACAAGCAGAATAAGTAATCAGCATAGCAGGTTGTGTTGACATCAAGCTATGGTTAACAGACTAAATAGATTCACATATCATAAATTCATAACCCCAAGGGGGTAGCTCAGTTGGCAAGGTCCAACACCTCACAATTAAGATGTCATGAGTTCAAGACTCTTTGGGGCCTATCTATCCTAAAAAAAGCATATTTCACAGCCACCTTAATCATGAGAATCATATTTATCACAATCAAATTCATTTGTATATCATCTGGCAGGCTGAACATTATAATAATTGACAAGTTGAACTCATGGTTTTAAAAATCAGATGATTTTACACAGAATCAACCAACGCAGATCGCGATTAACCACGATTCTTTCCTTACTGAGTCCAACCGAGTTAGGCCGAGTCTGTCCGAGTCCGGCCAATTCCTGGATGATTCCGAAAAGATTTGAATCAGTCTCGATGGAGACCAATCCCATCTCTATTCCAAGTTTTTAAACCTTGGTTGAACTAGTGATAGTTCCTGATTGAAACCCAAATTGGTGATTTGTTGGGTCACATCTGAGCTATATAGGGTATGCAATTTTAAATAACATTATACAGAAGATGAAATAAAGTAATAAATATTTTTATAACACTTTGAGAATGAAGTGTACAGAGCACATTCCTTCTGTTTTATGATATGGAAATATAGAGCATCCTTATGAAATAGGATAAGTACTATAACAAGTGAGAGTGAATGGTGGCAATGGGATCACTCACAGTCTTCATGAAGATAAGCCAACCCTCGAGCGGAACCAAGAGCAATTTTAACTCTTTTGGACCATTCCATCACAGGCATTCCCTTTCCTGAAAAGCATACATTGATGTCAAATTCATCAGAATGAATAGTATAACCGTATATATCAGGTAAGGCAAATTAGATTTCTCTTTTTAGTATTAATCAAGTTACCATGCAAATGGTGTTCAAGAGTCTTATTTGGAACAAATTCATAGACAAGCAATCTATGATGATCAGCAATGCAATAGCCCACCAAAGAGACTAAATGTCGATGGTGAACACGGCTAATGATCTCAACTTCGGCTTGGAATTCCCTCTCCCCCTGTCCACTACCAGCCTTGAGCTGTTTCACTGCCACTATTCTCCCATCTGGCAGCCAACCCTGGTAAACACATCCAAACCCACCCTCACCGAGAATATTTTGCCGAGAAAACCCATTTGTTATTTCCATTAGCTCTTCATAGCTGAACCATGATTTAGTACCCATGACACCTGCATCTGGAGTGTGAGGACTATATCCTTTTTGGCTTCCATAACTATTTCCAAGTGCAGAAGGAGAGGCCGTGAAATTTCCACCATAGTATTGTTCTGTTTGTCCAGGAACCCCCCCTGTATGTTGGTAGGAGTGATAATAATACCCATCTACAACAACAATATTTGAAAATTAGACCATCAAAATACTGAATTGTTGGGGGGAGGAGGGGGGAAACTTAAGTTGGTCAGCTTTTTTACCTGGTTGTCCGGAGAAGTTACTTGGTGAAGATTTATATCGCGGTACAAAAGCCTCTTGTTTCTTTTTCCTCCTCCTTGCCACAAAGAAGATGGCGAAGAAGGCAATGATAACCACTCCTGCAACTGTAATTCCAATAGCAGGACCCTGTCCAGAACTAGAAGTGGCATTTGATTTTGACGAAGTGCTGGATTGGGAATGGGTGGAGGGTGAGGGAGGGGATATATTTTGGACTTGATTTGGAGTTTGCAAAGCTGGAGGAGTTGATGTAGATGGTGGGGCATTTGAGGGAGTGGGATTTGAATATCCAGATGGTGATCCAGGAGTTTGAGGAGATGGGACAACATTGGGTGGGCTTCCAACTGAAGGAGGGGAGGTTGTTTGTGCTGGTGGTGGACCCCAGTTTCCTGTAACTGGTGGAGGAGGGACATTAGCAGCAGCTGGAGTTGGTAAGGATTCAGCAAGAGCATTAGGTGGAGGAGGAGAAAATGCAGGTGAATTGGGAGAGCTGGTAGGAGGAGGGGAGTTATTAGGGGAAGCTGGAGGAGAATGAGAGCCAGAAGATTTTGGTGCCGGAGGAGGTGGCTCTGGTGAAGTAGGAGAACCTCCTGATGGGGGAGGAGATGATGGAGGTGGAGACTTTGAAGAGCTCGAACCTGCTGGGGGAGGAGATGATGGAGGTGGAGACTTTGAAGAGCTCGAACCTGCTGGGGGTGTTGATGCTGGTGGGTTTGCACTCGGTGTTGGTGGTGGAGAACTAGAACCCGATGATGGCGAAGGGGGTGGTGAAGGAGGGGAACCGGCTGGTGCCGTAGATGTTGGAGGCGGGGAAGATGAAGGGCTACCCGGTGGAGGGGTTGCTTTTGAATTTGCGGGTGGGGGAGAATTCTGTCCCTGGGTGGGTGGTGGTGACCCCTGAGGCGGAGCAGGAGAAGCTGGAGGAGGAGATTGACCACTAGGTGGGGGTGAGTTTTGATTGGGAGGAGATGGAGGTGAGGAACCCGGCGATTGTGTCGAGTTTGACATTCTCTTTGGCTTCTGATTTTCCTCGTTTTTAAAGTTTCCTCCTCCCTTCTAACATCTCCCTGAATCCTACCTCTCTTTTTTGTTCTTAATCTCCAAATTGGTATACAGAACGAACCAAGGAACCCTAGTAAACAATAATGTTGCTAATTTCACCGGTAGAAAATCATCAACAATTAATGAAGGAACAATTCTTAGTCTAAAAACTGAAATTCTGATCACCAAAGATAAAAATAGAGAGTCAGAACCTGGTTCGAGTAGAAAGAGCTACATTGCCTCAATCTTCATCCATATTCTCATCGTCATCAACGAAATTTCCCCCGAATATTAAGAAGTTCTGTCAGAGATTCCAAAACAATCCAAAATCTCTCCAAAAACCTCTCTAAATTTTTTTTTGGGGGGTATCCCTAACCTTCCCCAGACCTGCCAGAACCAACAGATCTACGTCTTACCTTCACTGTTAACTACCCACAAACTCTTTTCTATTCTCCTTTTCTAAATCTAGCTAATCACATTCAGAAACCCTAACCGCTGTTCTTCTTGTTTTTAAAACCCTTAATCCTCAATTCTCGCTTTACCGCCCAAAACAACCAGGATTTTGTTAAGTCTTTAAACCTCAAAACTTCCACGGTTTTCCTTTTGACATATCAAAATCGTTGCTTCATTCTACTGTCTATAGTGCGCAAGGCGTGTAATTCGCTTGGCTCGTTCCGATGTATCCACGTAAGCGCCGAATCAACACGTCAGACCATCTGACGGTCTGAGTGAAACAAAATATGTGCGCACCTGGCGTCGGTTATAGTTTCGCGCCTTTATTTATGTTTCCATCGGTGATTACGTGAAACCAAACTAACCTTTAAATATTTGAACCGTTAAGACCCGCGCTTTTCTTTCCAAGTTCTAACAACCTGAATGTACTTCAAAAATGACTATATTAACCCAATAGTTTCAGCTACAACCTACAAAGTAACAAACATCAATGGAATTCAGGAATTTCATTAGGGGTAACAACGTCCCTTCAATTTTGGTGGGCTATATTGAGAAACAACAGAAAGATCATCCATGCACGATTGGGTAAAAATTGATTCTTATCGTTTCTATTAATAATGGAATAAAAATCATTGTTTTTTAATATTTTTTTAATTAGGGAAGGCAGGCCAAACGTGAGAAGCACTTATTTTTTTCCTCTCCATTTTTGGTTTGCCATTCCCTAAACACCCAAAATTGAAATGGAGATTTAATATTAGGTAAAGAATAATAAAATCACAGGTCACTCATCGTATTAGGAGATGAAAGCTTGCATCCTAGCACGTAATTGGTGAATTGGTCAACCTAAACCTAATCAAATCAAGCGAGATCCATCCAACCCTCTTTGTTTAGTCTAATCAAATAAGCATTAGATTAGAATAGGGCCTAGAAGCTCCTGGTTCGTGCGTGGCGCGGGGGTCATGTACGAGCCCAAGGGGATTTAGTTGGCCAAAAATCGGATACCTCTCTTGTCTCCAAAAAAAAAAAAAAAAAAAAAAGCATTAGATTTGAATAAATGGGTCAATGCACAAACATCAGTTTCTTGGGTTTTAAAAAAATTGGATCCGAACCGGTTGAAACCAACTCGCTTTCAAAAACTATGGTTAGGGCATGTTCTGGCCGAGTCTGTCTGATTTCTTAACAATCCTGATAAATTGCGTACCATCAGGACTGATCCAAATTCTAATTCTAGTTTTTAAAACCTTGCATTAATTACAATCTTATTCGAATATGTCACATGAGATCTCACTTTAAAAAACGATAAAGACATCAACTGTGCAGTTATCATTGTTACCAAAAATAAAAAATAAAAAAAAAGAAGTTAATCATTTTTTTTTGGGGTTAAACACGAATACCCCTAAAATGCAACCAATATTCCTCATACCCCCTAAGATTTTGATAAGTTCACATATCACCCCTAAAAATTCCACGTACCACGCCTATTTTACCCCCAAAAAGCCATTTAAGTCCACACCAGGCATTAAATGCTAAAAAATGATTAAACTACCCTTTCTTTTATCTTTTCTAAAATTTGGAAAGACCTATTTAATAAAATTTGAAAAGACCTGACCTTTCTGACAATTTAGGGAACCTCCCATTCCCTTTTGTGGGCTGCTCTTCAAAAAGGCCTTCGAGTGCTGATCTTCGCTTGGGCCAGCTCCGAGGCTCTACCCTGGCTTTTCATTGGTTTTTCCCACGGGCCCTTTATCGTATCACGCGGGCATCTTCAAGCAATAGGGGGGGGGGGGGGCGCCGAGTACATAGACGAGGCGGTCCCGGGAATGAAAGCCCATTCCCTCATGCTCTAGAACTCCTTTACTTCGGTGGAACAAAAAAGGTTCCATCTTGTGAAACCGTAGCGTAGGGGAAACCTGGCAGCCCGCCCAGAGTTTGACCTTCTCCGGTCCTGGAAGCAGCTATCTGCTCCCTTCCCCCAGCGAAGCCAAAAAACATGAACGCCTAGCCCAGCAAGAAAAGGCCTACCGCTATATAAAGACGATATGTATCTCAACCTAAAGAAGCAAGGGCCCATGTGCTTCTGACAACTACTCACGCCTCCTCTATTTTTCAATTTTGACTTCAATTAGCCCATGTCCGTTAACAGTGTTAGTAAAAATCTTGTTGTGACCAAAATGCCCTTACATATAAAGGACCAACATCATCACACCCTTAGCCTTTCCCTTTCCCTTTCTTCTTCTTTCACCCCTCTGCAACCCCATCCACGCAAGCCGCAACGTACCCCCACTCTCCTCTTATTTTTCTTCTTTCTTTTTTCCTGCAACCGATTTGGCTTTGGGATTGATCACATGGGGTATCGAGATCCAATTCATCAACTTGATTGTCGTCCTCTACATTTGGTATTCAAGATCTAGTCCAGGTTATTTCAAGTCAATTTTTTAAGGTGGAGGTGAAATGCTTCCTATCGCCGCTACGGTCTTTCCGGCGAAGTCTCCCTATCCCCATTTAGTTGGTTTGTAGGTTTGTAATAAAACACAATCCCCAACCTCTGTGCACCTCTTGGCGGTAGTTCTCTCTCCCTTTTCTTCGATTGCGAACCCTATTTTCTACAAGGATTACCGTCTCAGAGTTTTGGTTGGTAGATTTGATCTTCATCGGCCGATTTCTGGCCGTCTTCTCCGATTCCGGTGACTCCTCTATTGGACCTTAAGTACTGCGGCACTGGAACACCTCTACAGGATCTATTGTACACCCATCGAATAGGGCTGCCATTTGTTGGCGGTCAAACTTCAAAGGAGGTTTCATTTATTGGAAACAAAGACTAGATAAGTGTTAGAATTGTGTGGCTCAACACAAATTTATTTTGTGTAATTTTTGCATATTATTGGAGATTTCTATATTCTCATTTTGTGGCATATGTCATGTGACATTTATATTTTGTGGTTTATAAAATTAATTAAATTGGTACCATGGTTTTTGGTCTACTTTGCTAGTAGACTGGTGTTTTAGATGATCATCCTGATGAGCCACTTTGTAGTCCTCGACTTGACCGCACCTATCATGATATATTACATGTTTATGTATGCATTGTTGGACTTTGATAGGTTTGAGGGGTGCAAGTCAAAATTGCTCAAACTATGGGAGACATGAGGACTAGTCTCTTGATGGTCAGTACACATAAGGTCTGTGGAGTCCATCCATGGAAAGACCTCGTGTATGTTGAGTGTTGATCTTAGTAACTAATATTCCATTGCCAGTGACTTGACAATTACGGAAGTGGACGCGTACCTACAAACTACCAATATAAAAGGTTTTATCGCCAATATGATTTTGTGAAAATGTTTTTATTTATTGATATAAAAAATATTATTTATTTTCTATCTTTGCAAAACCTTTTTTTTTGGGTTTTAGTAAGGACAGTTTTGTAATTTTTGTTCACTTTTTGTTTGGGGACAATTTTGATAATTGTCAAGGTAAACCCAAGAGGCATTCTGGATATGGATATTAGGTGGTTAGCATCTCACTTAGGGTTGGACTTTATAGCTGGTCTTCTCCACCCTAGAGATATAAATATCTTAAGGTCACATAGGCAAGAGGATCTTTTTGGAAGCTCAAAATACCGAGTTGTGGTATACCTATCCAGCTGGGGTGAGCATCCTAATTGCTTGTGAGATCCTTGGAAATTCTAGTGGCTTCATCAAATTGTGATCATCTACAATATTTCTTCTAAAATTTACTAAGAAAGGTTCAAGTCTTCTTCTTCAACTCATTCAACAAAGTATTTAGATTCACATCTTCTAAAGGGTATGTCTTTTTCCTTTTTCTTCTATTGAAAAATCTATATATAAATAATTCTTATTTAGGGTTTTGTTCTTCATGGATTAGAACTATATAATTCCTTGTTTGAGATGCTTCTAGGTCACTTTTTCTTACAATAAGAGTAGCGATACATGTGAAATCAAAAGCCATGAATATATCATTAATGGACTTTCCATGAATAGGGCTGCCATTTGATGGTGGACTTCAATTTCGTGACTCACTCTTTTTGGAGTTACAGGTGAGAAAGTAAAGAAGGCACTTAAGTTCTTTCCCGAGGTTTGCCCCCCCCCCCTCTTTTTTGTTTTATGGTAAGATTGCCATCTGTGTGGGTCACTGGAGCTCCTTTTTGGTTCAATGAATAGCCCTCGCTGAGGGCTAGACTCGCCGGGAGTTTGGGCGTGAGTAGCCCTGCACCGGTCATCTTCTCCGACATCCTTCGTTCCCTTTTTGGAGCAGGAGGGTTTGTAGGAGAAAGAAGAAGAAAGGGAAAGGGAAAGGGTGTAAGGGTAATAGGGTAACTTTGTAAAGGGAAAAATAGGTGTTTCCTTCGTTTTTTTAAATATAACCGTTAACTAATCTTAAAATACTAACGGATTGAGACTAAGTGAAACCAAAATTGAAAAGCAAGGGAGGTCTGAGTAGTTGTCAGAAGCCTAAGGGAGGTTCCCTGAATTGTTAGAAAGGTCAGGAGAGGTCCAAGTAATTTGTTCAATTTAAAAAGACCAAAATGCCCTCATCTTCCTCAAATCATCATTTTCTTTTGCAATGTAGATACCCAATACCACCACCACCACCACCGCCACCCACCATTAACACCATCACCACCGTGAAGCCCCACCTCCAACACCACCTCCAACTCCTCCACCTTTACCAATTCCACCACCGAGTCCCCCTCCCTTTTGATATGAACTATCTTCCATCTACAAAGACTTCGGTACCAACATCCCATTCTGTTCAAGCATTGAAGAACCATTGGAATTAAAATTCTTTTGTTTGCCCATTCTAGAACTACTAGGGTCGCTGCTATCATCGACATACTTTAGACTAGGTCTCGTGTCAGCATTCGAATAAACAGGATCAACTAATAAATATTTCAGGCGAAAGCCATTAGATTGAGAGTCTTCATCTAACTATGATCGGTTACGGGACTGGCCGTAAAGGGGTGACTGAGATCGAACGACCCTACAGTCTCTCCCTCCATCCAAATGCCTAGTGTAATCTCTTCTCTCAACTGAAGAGCTCCTACGATCACGGCCCAGAACCCTTCGAGACCTCTCGACTTTCAAGAGGGCTCAAACTTCGAAGAGTGCGTGGTCGTTGATCCTCACACGTGTCTCGGCGACGTGGTGGACATGGATTAGGATGCCATTCGGAACGGTTATCCCTTATCTTGGCGGGAGGGAATCTGGTTCTCACGTCTCCGAGCCTTTGTGCTCGCATCTTCTAGTTATCAGCCAAAAAAATTTGTCGAAATTGCAATGTCTTATGTAGAGAACCATTGGATAGATACTTCAGAATTAGAATTGCCCGCAACGGTTTGAAGAAGCTGGTCGTAAAAGGGAGGGGGGGGGGGGAGGGGAAAAATAGAGAGAGAACCCTAGCAATCTAGTAAAATTGAAAAACAAAACCCTAACCTAAGAGAGAACAGTCACGCATTCACTCTATTGCTGCACCTAATATTAATAAATTAGGTAAAGGTAGAGGAGTTGGAGGTGATGATGGGGGTGGGGCTTCACGGTGGTGATGGTGTTAATGGTGGGTGGTGGTGGTAGTAGTATTGGGTATCTACATTGTAAAAGAAAATGATAATTTAGGGAAGATGAGGGCATTTTGGTCTTTTCAAATTTTAGCAAATAGGTAAGGGCAATTAGGTCTTTCCAAATTTTATAAAAGATAGAAGAAAGGGTAGTTTGATCCTTTTTTTAACATTTAACACCTGGTGTGGGCTTAAATGGCTTTAGGGGGATAAAGTAGGGGTGGTACATGGACTTGTCAGAACCTTAGGGGGGTATGAGGAATATTGGGTGCATATTCATTCCTCTCCAATGATCATTAGCAAGTTAATTAGCATTTTCTTTTTTAAACTATATAAAGTTAAGCAGGAAAAAATTTCCCACCCATTAATTTGCCGTGCAGATTCCTCCCCAAACTGCCAGCGTGGGAAACCCTCTCCCAAAGTTAAATTACTCTCATAAAATAATAGTGAGAGGGTTTTCTACAAAAACAATGTAGGAAGGAATCTCCACACTATGAGATAGCCTTACATATAGTGCAGAATAAAACAATGAGAAATCCAAGCACTTCATGGTTTGTCAGTCATTCCTCTCTAATGATCATTAGCAAGGTAATTAGCATTTTCGTTTTTGAACTATATAAAGTTAAGCAGGAAAAACTTTCCCACCCATTGATGTGCCATGCAGATTCCTCCCCATACTGGCAACGTGGGAAACCCTCTCCCAAAGTTAGATTACTCTAATAAAATAATAGTGAGAGGGTTTTCTACAAAGAAAGTGTAAGAAGAAATCTGCACACTACAACCAATGAGGGGTTATCATCTATATGGGACCCACATGGTCATAATAGAAAAGAAAAATGTCAATGTGGATCCCACTATTTATTATGTGAGGAGGATATAAGGGAATCTGTACAAGGGTAGTGTAGCGATATTTTCCCCAAAATATTATGATGCTTAAGGTTTCAAACCAATGAGGGATTTGACTTATCTCATATCTAATACTTTAATATCATTCAAGCCGGTTAAAGAACTCGAGTAATAAGAGAGCAGCTTTATAGACGGGCATCATCATATATGTCTCCTTTCTTGTTTACGATTGATCCCATATATCGAAAGTGGTCACAATTCAAGATCTGTCTCTTCTCAATATTCAATGCTTCAAAATCCGTCCCAGAATGGCTAAAGTTACACATCATGTATTCGGTCTTAATTCTACTTATCTTTAGACCTTTTGATTCCAAGGTTATTCTCCATAGTTCCATTTTTGCGTTAATTCCTGCTTGTGTCTCATCTACTTAAACGCTGCCATTTGCAAAGATCATACATTATGAAAGCTCTCTTTGTATGCTTTTGGTTAAGTCATCCATGATAAGTCAGAAATAAGGGCACCCACATACACCATATGTGCACTCACACTTGCAAGATTGTAATAGCCATTTCGAAGAATACATAGTGTGACGATCATATTAATAGAATGCCTAGTTCTATCTCTAGTCGAGAACTATTGTAAGTGAAAACCTAAGAACCACCATAATCCATCAATTATCATGCACAATATGTGATGGACATATTTCCAACAAGAAAAGCAAATAAAAATGTAAGGTGCTGATTTCACAGTTTTAATATCATGCAAAAGCTTTCCTTATACCTTATGAGACAATCATGAGCAAAAATAATCCACTACAAAAGTACAAAGTAAAATAAAAAAAAAGAGACAAGCAAACTCTAATTTTAATAGGGTTGAAACAGGTCATGTTGGGCTGGGTTTTTTGAAACAGTAGCCCAACCCTGAGTCCTCTTAGCTCAGTCCAAGCCCAAGCCGGCCCTGTGGTTGGGCTGAGATATCTCGACCCAACTCTGCCAGGCTTAGCCCAGCCCAGCACAGCCCCGGCCTTGGAATCAATATGATGCCTACTGACAGCTTTGCTTACACAACTTTACTGACTGCGCCCAAAGCAAGTTCTCGCCTGTCACACTCTCAGCAGCTATTTGAATCTCTGGACTGAAATTGGTACCCGTCAACGGTCGATCGACTGTATTGTAGATTTCTAGGGTGCAACCGTGAAACCCCCTTTTGCTCAGTTTGAGAATTCTCTGACTTGAAGCCTAAACAAGCTCCAGGACAGGACTTCAACGCTCTCCATGTCTGTGGGTAATCTTTCCAATGATCGTTTTCCAGTGCCCCATAAGAAGCTCTCTTTAGATATCAAGGTAGCGTTCTTTTCTCACTTTGCTGCCCTAAGATGCTTCTAATTTTCCCCCTCCGAAATATGTACCCGAACTACATGGTCTGGTCGTTTAGAAAGTGGAACACGGTCTGTGGAACTTTTCTTGTAACTAGCAACCCTCTTTCCCTGTATTAGGATCCTAGATTGAGGTTAAAAGAGAAAGATGTGGGCGGCTCCAGCTTTCACGCATGAGACCTGTGAAATACCGAAAAATCACCTATGCCCACCAATCGTTTGTTATAATGTTCCCCCTTCCCCCCCTCTCTCTCCCTTTAACGTTTTGCCACCTCTTTTCGTAAATTTGGTGTTCACACCCTTTAACCGACAATATTAAATGACTAAAATTGTAGGAATTACTTAACCAAATCACTTGCCAGATTCATAATTTAATTAGTGGTTTAAACGCAAATGGATTATGAATATGTTTAATATTTATTAAGATGGTTTTAGTTGGTCAAAGTACATTATTCGGATTTAATCTCATTGGAAGGGATTCAAAAGATTTTAAGACGGAAAATTTTCTACATTTCTCTGTGTATGTGCTTTTATGTACATTACTGTTTGTGGGTATGTTTTAGTTTCAGCCATCTGGTGTGTTACACAGTGGAACATGTTTTGTTGAAGATGCTTGGACTACCTATCTTGAAGCCATCCTGCCTTTGTCCTAAAATAACCACACAAGCTGATTTTTTAAGAACTCTCCCGTTTTTGCCATGGCTTCTTTGAAATTGCAAATTTGTTCAATTAACATTTTCTTCTAGGTGATGACTCTTCCGAATATATAGTATGCAAAATCCACTGAGGATGCTTGCTATGCTTTGCAGGGAAACAATACGGATGTGGTGATATGCAGCTACGATGATCATTTTCTTGTGAGTTTTAACTCCCCACATATTTGGATTGGACCTGTTGATGATATTTGTGGGACATTTTTAATCATTTAGAACAATTTCCAGGTTATGGCAACGCAGGTAGGAACTATGGGAACAATACTGCATGCCAGGTCTGTATATTTTTTCGAAATCGAACATTTATTTATGGGTTTGTTTGATTTTCTATGAATTGGAATGGAAATTTCTATCACTAAGAGTCTAACTAAAATTCAAATTGCAACTAAAGTAAATAACAATGATTAAGTTAACTTAACTTAACATAAATTATGACTCAACATAGACTTCTATTAGACTTCCACTCTTTACTTAACTAAAGCACTCCCCCTCAAGATGGAGTATATGTATATCTCCCATACCCAACTTGGAACAACCACTTAGAAATGCAGGCCTAAATAACGCCTTAGTGAACATATCTCTAAGTTGATTGCTTGAGTGAACAAACGGAGTAAAAATCAATTTCTTCATAACAACATTCCTCATAAAATAGCAGTCAACCTCAATATGTTTAGTCCGCTCATGGAAAACCGAATCACTGGCGATATAGATAGCAGCTTGATTATCACAATACATCTCCATAAGCTCAGTGACTGAGAATCCCAACTCTTGAATGAGAGATTTTAGCTGTCGTATGTGTCATAGCGCTATACTCAGCCTCTGTACATGATTGAGCAACTGTAGTATGCCTTTTACTCCTCCAGGTAATAAGATTTCCACCAACAAACGTACAATACCTAGTAAATTTGTAATCACCATCAACACCAACTCAGTCAGCATCAGAGTAACACATAATATCAATATGATCATAAATAAGGAACACCTTTGAGATATCTCAAAATATGACACGCAACATCCTTGGGGCCTATTTAGGATTTTCCATGAACTGACTAATAACACCAACAACAAGATGAAATATAAGGTCAAATAACGATTAAGTAGATAAGTTTTCCAACAAGCCGCCTATACTGATGTTTATCTGCAAATTCTTTGTCATCACAGACTCCAAGCGTCAAATGAGGATCCATAGTAGTATTCACAAGCTTAGAGCCAAGCATCCCAGTCTCAAATAAAAGATCAAGCACATACTTCCTCCAAGACAGACTGACACCCTTTGTACTACGAACAACTTCAATACCTAAGAAATATCTGAGCATTCCCAAATCTTTCATCTGAAAATATTGATTCAAATATGTCTTGACATACTCAATCCCAGAAGAGTCATCACTAGAAATAATGATATCATCCACATACACAACCAAGATAACCACCTTGGACTCCTATCAACAAAAAAAATACAGAATGATCGGAAGCATTGCGTGAACCATAACCACCAATGACCTTACTGAATTTGTCAAACCAAGCACGATGGGACTATTTCAACCCATATATAACCTTGTGAAGGTGGAAAACCTTTGATGCATTCTTCCAATGAGCAAAACATACCAGGAGGTTGCTCCATATACACCTCCTCCTCAAGATCACGAAAAAGGAAAGCAGTTTTTATATCAAGTTGAAGCAGAGTCCAAGGTAATCGAGGAGGGTAAAAAACCAAGGAGAAACCAACAAGGCGACACCAGAAAACAAGGTGAGGGAAAGGCGCTTGGATGCCTAGGTGTCGCCTTGACAACTATGATCCCCATGACCCCAATGACATCTTGAATCCTTATAAAGAACTTAAGAAAAATGGATTTAAAAATGGCCAAAATACCCTTGCAGGTTTGACCGGGCAACAACTTTGAATTGGCCTAGATTTCATGATAAATATTCCAGTTTTTTTATCATGTGGGACCAGCTCAAATAATTTTTCGTCCAAAATCGTATTAATTTTCATCCCATTTAGAAGTACTTGGAATAAGCTTTTAGATGATTTTGGATCATGAAAATCAGATTATTAATGGAAAAATTACTTGCATTTCAAGGAATTGATGGATAGCTCTAACCCAGACCAGACCTGGTCCAAACCCAGACAAGAGCCCAGATCAAATCAGGCCCTGGCCCAAGCCTTAGACTAGCCCAAACTAATGGGAGAGAACTGGTTTGAACTGACGTACAAGTGGAATCTGCCAACATCGCCGACAGGTCGGTGGATTAATCATCGATAGGTCGGCTGACCAACCGCTGACGCTGGTGATTCTTCATTACACGTCAAGAGATTCTCTCCCGATGTCTGTTTCCGGGTAATTGCAGAATTCTAGACTCTTGAGTTTGCGGCTTCTAACGTTTGGATAGGAGTTATCCGGCCCTTGCGGACCTAAGAACTGACTAAACCTTACCCAACGATTTCCAAGGAACGCAATGGAAGTAGCGAATTGAGTTTTGGTCCACTACAGAATAAGCGGGATCACTGGCTACCCCATACTCCCATAGGTGATAAATACAGGCTCCCTAATACATTGAGTGACACCCATGAAGAGAGTAAGCGAGATTCTAAAAGTTTGTAGCATGAGACCCTTTGAAAACTGGTAGACTTGAGCTCCCTCTCACCTGAGCCTAGTCCACCCCGAAGCTTCCACTCCCTTCTTGATTTTTTTTCCCCAGTAAGTCTTCTTTCTTTTACTTCTAATTTCATTTAATTTGATTTGGTATATTGTGAGAACCTTCATTGTACTGTCGGAATATCGCTGCTGTCCCCAATAGTGCAGTGTTGATATGCCGGGAAGCTGTGGGTTTAATGCATGGTTCTGATAGGGCTTTTTGCATGTTTAGTAAGTATAGTTCATATACTTTCATTCTTGATTTTCTATTTCTTTTTTATTTTTTCTTGACTTCTCAGACTGTTTTTCAGATTTTGTATTCTTAATATTAAGTCATATCTGTGCATTATTTTCATAGTTGTCATGGTGTGTAGGCGACCCAAGGCCTTGGAGAGGGTCCAAAACCTAGACGACCAAGGCACCTGGATGCCTAGGCGACGCCTTGACAACTATGAATATTTATTTTCATGACTTTAGTCTTATATTGATGGAGAGTCTGGTTTTTTACTGTTTTTAATGTTATTCTTATGATCTCACCATCACCATTATTTTTTGAGGATTTTATTTCAATTCTATTTGAGTTATTTCATGCATGTATCCATTATAAGGAGTTAAAGTTTTTATTATGCATGAATTTTATCAATTATTTTATTATTTTCATGTAGAGTCATGATGCTACCTATGTCACAATAGGCTGGATTATCATTCCATAATCTTGTATATCTTTATTATGCATTATTAGGCTAGGTAATGCATGCAGGGAAATTTTAGTCTTTTGATCATTCTTTTAGTTTTTCTTATGTATAATTGTTTACTTTGATGTTACTCTCTGTTTATAAGCTTTGATATCAGTATGAGATGTTTTGGTTATCATTGGGTTCATCGTATCTTTTATTCTCTTATGATATCTTGTGCTTTCATCAAGAGTGGCATTTTCATGATATAATCTGTCTGTAAATTAAGGCTTTGTTACTAACAAATCATAGTTTATTAGTATGCCTTTGCATAAGTTTCCTTTATATGTACTAAATTCATTGTAGTGCAATTGGATAGAGGTTAGTTCTTAACCTTCCCTCTTTATTCTATGTCTTTCATACATTTATCTTTGTTAAGGCAAATTATGACATGTAATGATATTGAGAATACCAAATGAGCGTGAAGTCTGATTTTACTGGGTGGACTGAGGTGCCGAACACCTTTCTTGGTCTGCAACTTTACTCGAACCCAATCTCATGGTGCGATCAGTTTGTCTGGAGTCATATTTTGTAATGTGGGTCTTAGTACCCAATCTAGGTGGTGACTCTGTGTCATTGAGAACTTAACCTTGATATTGTTTCCAAACTTTAAATCGAAGGTCAATGTTCTCACCTCCCCCCCCCCCCCCCTTGTCAGGAAGGAGGAAGGGGTATCAATCCATCCAACATTCAACGTATCTGTTATATTTGGAAAGCGAGATGAGGTAACAACCATTTACGTTAGCCAGCATTTCTTTGGAGCAGAAGATACCTGACATCTATTAAACCACAATATGCAGCCAATGCTAGAGGCATGTGCACGCCAGCTGATTGAAAATATAAGGTATGATCTACTATCAAGCTGAGTTGGTAAATCATGAGGTCTTGGTTGCTTAGGTCAGCTTAGAAATTTTAACAGCCTAAAAGAGATTAGGGCCTCATTTTATTTATTTACATATTACCATTTAATGTTTAGGTAAGTGCTTATTGAAGGAAACTCCATCTTTATTTCGTGCGTGTGCACACAGAGACATGTCTATACATACATGGATAGATAGATAGATAAACCCACTTTACCGTTTAAAAAAATAAATCCTGATATTTTAACATGTTCTGTATTTGCAGTAGCTCTGGTTCTTCCAAGTCATTGGTCCTATCTCTAGGCCTCAAAGATCATTCTGTGGTACAATCTAAAGCATAAATTAAATTTATTTTCAAAATTGAACAGTAGAAGAAAAAAAATTCTTGAGGATGACTATGCTTTCATGCAGGAGACACTGAAGGGCATTGTTTCTGCTGTTACTGGGAGTCGCCTTTGGTAACTTAATAAAACCATAGGTTTGAGGTATCTGGATGGATCTTCTTAATGAATTACCATTCAAATCTCTACTTTTTCTTTGTTGATTTACTATTATAGATGTGTAATTGACAGTTTTGTGTATAGCATGCTTTCTGATCATCATCATCATCATTGTTTTCTTACCATCTTATCTTGTTATATAGGTGTTTTAATGAGAAGCCATTGGATTCCATGTTTCCTTCATCACTCTGGTGATTCTATCCTTGAACGAAATCTTCATGCTTCTAACCAGCAATGTTAAATCATTCAGCAAAGTTCCCTCCCCCCCCCCTACCCCCCATGAACACGATAACCCGAAGGTTAAAGGAATAGCTGAATCGATTATGCATACAATGACAACATAGGCTGATGTTTTTAATTTTTTTTTTAAAGGTGAAGCCCAGAAACCTCACTTTGATTCAAAAAATACTGCGTGGTATTATGAACTGTATTTTGATCCATTGTATGTCTAAACATTGATGAATTCTGTAATTTGGTGTTTTGATTTGTGTATTTCTATGATAATGGATTTGGATTTAAGGCTTTTACTGCCATTTCGTAAGGAAGTTTTGATTCTAATTTACCTAAAACGACTCATATGACATGAATTTAAAAGGATCCAATATGGCTCATTGACCTGAAACATATATTATATTGATGTGATGTGTCCTGGGTTGACACGTACATGGCCTATTAATAATCAGGCAATGCTAGGAAGAATAAAATAAGGAATGATCATATTAAAGCTGATTTTGGAATAGTTCCAATACTTGATAAGTTACAAGAAAGTCGTTTGAGGTGGTATGGCCATGTCTAACAGAGGTCTCTGAATACTCCAATATGGAGAAGTGATTTGAGTCAGATTGTAGTAACCAAAATAGTCAGGGGTAGACCTAAAATGACCTCGAATAGAATTGATCGGAGGGTAAGGATCCATGTAGCCGATCCTATTTAGTTGGGTTAAGGCTGAGTTGTTGTAATGGAGCAATGCTAGAGGGTTGTAGGGTCAACTACCTAGGGTTAGAAGCACTTTTGGGAAATCTATGGGTTGATCTCCCAATTGTATTGCACTATGTGGTATCTCTCTTTTCATTACTTTTTTTTAATAAACTTTTGGGAGAATGTTTTCTGTGCCAGTGGCGCAGGCTGTGTGACCAGACACATGGGGGTGGATGAAATGACCACCCTGCCCCCCTAAATGGCAGGTCCATGTGTCTGATCGCAGGCTGCGCTGCAGCACAGAAAACATCACCCCTAAACTTTTTATTTTGTGAGGCCCAATCCAATTCATGGGTGTTCCATTTATACAAACCCATGGACGAAGAAACTTAACTCTTACGGTCTTCCACCCTCTTTATAGCTTTCCAATTTTGTCCAAGATTTTCTTCTCTTTTTCATTTTGATTTCCAATATTCTCTTATAGTATATCCAATGAAGAAAAGTATCTGTAGAAAAACATGCATGATCTATGCTTCAACATACTTAACCAGTAAGAAAGGATAATATGTAGGCTTTCTAAAATCTTTTCTAGAATTCAACTTTTACTTTTGTTAGAGGTAGCTTGTCATTTCGCATCGTTTGATAATCAAAAGACATAGAAAAAAAGGATTCCATATGGGTATATTTCCCCCTTTTAATCCTTTATGCATTTGTTAGGCATATAATTTTTAAAAAGAGATTGTCTAAATGATACCTCTATAGGATGTATTTAGAACTAAAAAAACCTTCTTTTAATTATCCCTTGTTTTATTCTCAAAAGTTCTTTGAGTGTATAAAATTTCAAAAATAATTTGAAAGTGACTTATCATTATGACATTCGTAGAATATATCATTGTTTTGCATATTTTTCAAGTACACATGTAAAATTACACTATTTACCTTCATTGAAAAAAAAACGTGTTATACTAAAAGGGTAATTAAAAATGTAAGGTTATAAATTATTTGATATCTTAAGCGGTGTTAATACAAAAATTCGTTACAATAAGTTTCTTTGCATTCGTTTCTTCTTTTCTTTTTTTTTGGGGGGGAGGGGGGGGCCTTAAGAATCAATGGTTAACAACGGCTCTGATGGGTGGTTTCACTAGAATAGGCAATAATGAGATCACCATTTTAGTAAACGATGCAAGACCCTACCTCTCTTTGTCTGATTCGAGAGGTAGGGTCCCATTGAGTTCTTACTTTTAATTTTTCATGGGTACAAATCGACCTATTCGATTACTAGAGGGATGAACCCAATCCGAAATACGAACCATAAATACCTATTAAACCGATCACAGGATTATCAGTTATAGTACCTATCGTCAGCCAAAAAGGAATCCTTCCAGTAGTATCGGCCATGAACCCCACTTAGGGGGAGGAGGGCGAGGATGTAGGCTCAGCAAATAAATTTGACAACAGTTTTGGCACCTACGTTTTTTAGCAACACAATATGTCAATTGGGCAAATTTGAACCATTGAATGGTAAGAACAAACTATGTCTTGTTCATGTGTCAAATTTGGGTTTCTAACCTCTTTTCCATTACATTCTCGATGGTCTAGAATTGCTGAAAAGTTTTATGCCTTTTCATGGAGGTGTGTCGATCATTTTGCTTGCCCTTGTGTCTTAGCACAGGGGCTAGCGATGCACGCATCTAAGTAGCGTTCTTTCTCCCTTTATATATATTTTTTTATAATTTTTTGTATTTTGTAAAATAAATCTTGTTGTGACCAAGGTTAGTGAAATTTTTTTTTTCCTCTTTTATGTAACACATTTTCCCCCAATGAGGATAAATCTTGTCATTTCACATAAATACTGCATTAAATAAATACCCCTTTTTCTAATATGTGGTAAAGTTAGATTAGGTTTTTTTTTTTTTCTGACAAGGAGATTAGGTTCAAACTTAACACACAAGTAAGGTAACACTTACTTGTGGCTCCACCTAGCAACCTACTCTTGGTATATCTTTTAGGCATGAGCCCCCCTTCTATTTTAGGTCATTGGGTATAGGTATGTCAAGATCCAATTATGGTTTCTTACCGGCCTTATGTACCATGTGGCAAGTCATGTGGGGCCAACATTTTAATAATAAGTAAAACCTTAATATTTTCTAGGCAATATGTGCAATTCAAGGCAAGTAATATAATTGATAATGGCCCCACATTTAGCACCTAAGGGGTCACCATCTCATTCAAAGCTTTGGATCTGCCAATTAGCATAGAAATTGAGAGTAGTGTATTAAGTATTGGTATCATATCAGTTAATACGTATTGATAAAGCCTGAGTCCAATGTTGATACGATCAAAAGGTGATTTTTTTTAGGTAGTCATCCATGTAACAAAGGAATGTGATATTTTCAAAATCACAAGGCAAAGCTGAACCTACCATTTTTATGATTTTTTAAATCTAAACCATTTTTAATTTCGCTTAGAGTTGGGAGAGTGTATATTATTGTCTAGAGTACTAATACACATGCATGGACATACATGGGATGCATGCCAGTACAATGAAGGGATTTGATTTAAGGAAGAAAGTTCTCTATGGAAGAGTGTATAGTCCATGCATAGATAAGGGGGAAGAAATGACCACCCCACCCCACCCCCACCCCCCCCCCATGAAAAGCAGAAATCTCGCCCCCCATGGTGCCAATGTGCGCGTTCTTATTGGTCCCTGCATACGCGTAAGGGCCACGCTCCCTTATAGAGAATACCGACAAAACATCGATCTTTGATTTAATTAGACCCTTAAATTTGACACATAGCAAATCTAGACCATGTCCTCTATTTAATAACCAGATTGGACACATCACCTAGTCATTTGGCAAAATACAATTGAAAAAATAACAGACCTTTGTGATAATAATAATTCACTGAACTATTGATACCATTAACTAAAACCATGATCGAGAGATGCCGTGTAACATAATCTCATCCATATCGCATCATTCTTGCAAATGTTTTTGGTAAGAATATTTTTTTTATTTTTTGTTTTTCTATTATTTAATCAAAGATTTGATAAGCTAAGCAGTCAAACATATGGTCAATTAACGTGAAACCGATTAAACCAAAGTGGTCCAGCCAAATTGGATGGTGACCAAATCGCCACCAAAAAAAAAAGGGTACCTTTGTGGGAGGGACAACCTCACAAGTCACAAGTCACAAACATCTGTCCAGGTTAGTGATTCGATGCAAGTGGTTCCCATGTGGGACTTTCCAAATTTAGAAACTTATCTATTAACTCATCTTTTTAGTAAAAGGACGGCCCACGAACCACGCTGTCATAGTTATCGGCTTTTGTAGTTTGGCATTTGCCGACTCATCAAGAAATAAATATACCTTTTTTTATTTAGGGCCTCTAAGCTATCAAGATTCAAGTGGGCTTCCTTCCTTGACTTTGAGTCGGTGTCCTAAATAATGGATCTGTCTGACCAGGAGCCAGCCCTTTTTGGGCAACTGATAAGGATGTTTCTTAAATAAGGGAGAGGGTTTTCTAGGATTCGGCTCTTCTCCCGCCCGCTCCCGAGCTTAGATCGTCCAGTTGGACAGCACAGCAGATGTCGACACGTGGATTGTAATCGAATGGCACCGGTTAGATGTGCTTCATCCGTTCTTGCTGTTCGAACGACACCTTGGCCATGTATCAACATCTGCTGTTGTTGCATCGAACAATGTCCAACTTGGGGGTGCATTGGAGAGGATCCAGATTCGGATCCGATTTTCTATGCTTAACGGGGTGAAGGAGCTGGTGAATGGGTGGAGGAGAGGGAGTGGAAGAGGAGAGAAATAAAGGTAGAGTGTGACATGGTCTATGCCGCTTGAGATTTTTTTAAGGGAAAAAGAATGTTGCTTGGTCTCGTGGTTCCTATGCTCAGACATAAGCACGTGTGAAAGTATCGCCTTGCTACCATGAAATGAAAAATCACATATATATTGATTCCCCTGCGTGTGCTCTTATTGGCCCTTGCACTATTGTAGACGCTACACGTCCAAACAACAATCTCTTACCCTCTTTTGAATAAAAACTATGGAGGGAGATTGTTGCCAGGTTGCATGAGTGGTCGCTGGCTCGTTGGCCGTTGCACCAGAGCAAGGCCAATCAAAGTTTGGGCACCGACGCTACATAGCTTGACAACCTTCTTTTTTCCTAAATAATATAGAAAAAGGATCTACATGCGACCGATGAGTAGAGGCATGCCGCATGCCCAACCATTGGACCATAGTCCGGAAGGAGAAGATTCATACTTCGTCAATAGGGGATTCACATGTCAAGGAGAGAGAGAGTTTGTTAGAGTTATACACGCCAACGATGTGGGGCAGAGAGGAAAGGGAGTGTAGGAGGAGGAGAGAAATAGAGTTAGAGTGCTCGTGTAGCCTGTGCCTCTTGGCATGTAATGGCATGCCCAACCAACGAGAACATGGGAGGATGAAGCACATCTACACTGGCAGTGTGTACAGATTTTTCTAAGTAATATAAATAAAATCTTAATCTAAAATTTTTTGGAAAGTTTAGACGAAATAGTAGTCATATATTGGCCGAAGCGAAAGGGTTCACTGAGCTAACGACATAGAGGATCGTACATTTGTACCAAAGATATACAACAAAACAGTATTGTACATGAGAAGATAGCAAGATCATTTTGTAATTGACGAGGAGAAATATATTATAGACATAGAAGTGCTAGTGTCTGCCCTAGTGGTTTAGAGAACCTTTTCTCTTGACTGAAATCCCCTAATAACGCGGTACCATATTTCCATTTAACAAATGACATTCTTCACTGAAAGTGATCCAGCTGGATGGTGTGCTATGGTTAGCCCTGGCTAGCTCTACCTTTCTCTTTTATGCTTGTTCTTGAGGGATCAAGGAAAGACAATTATACTCCATTCTTACTACTACATTATGTGTGATGCTCATGCATCACAACTCACAAGGCATCGAATCGCTTATTATTATCAAGTATTCATAGATGGTTAGGGACAGAAGAATATATGGATTTAGGAAGTCAGATTAAAAACAAAAAAGTCCCAAAATGCTATACTCTCCTCTATATTCTCTCTCTTTTATCAGTTTCATGGGTTTTGGGTACTTCCAAATGCTATCTTAATCCCGAAGACAAGAACCCACAAGGTAAAGAAAGAGAGTTCTTTCTTATCTCCACTTACTATGATTGAAATACCCAAAACACTCTTCTCCATGATTTTTAATTTTTTTTTTTTTTTAATTTTTATATAATAAGAACAATAATTGGAGAACTTTTTTCCATAAAGCAATTAAAAACAACAGTAGTAATGATATAAAAAGTGAGGGGGATCATTGCAAGGGTGCGTGCATGGCCTTGCACCAATGCGATGGTCAAAAAGAGCACGGGAGGGCATCCCAATAGGGGTGGGATTGTTCAATTCAATGGGACTAGAACAGTCATTGGCAGCTTTCTTTTTCCAATATAAAGATTACGAGAAAAGGAGGGTGAACCACGCTACCATTGTGGGGAGGAATCTACATGGCATACCAATGTGTGTCCTGAAAAAGGTATCATCTATTTGGAGTCTACATTTCCAAAACATGTGAGAGAAAATAATAAAAAGTTTTTTTTTGGGTAAATAAAAAATAATAAAAATAATAAGTGTGTGAGAGGAAAACTACACACTAGCATTGTGGCATTTTTTTTCTCAAAAATTATATAAATTGCTTTATTTTTACACACTTTATACCATAGAGGAAATAATCTATATTTGCTACCATTTGGCAGTTTAGTTGGTCCAAGAATTTGTGAATGTGTCCACATCAGTCTAGAACTTCCTGCGAATGTCCACATCATTCTAATGAAGTGAGTTTCAGTCCAATCCTAACTTGTTACACAAGATAAGAGATTGAGGCTTTGGGGAATATTGAATAATAATTAGGGGAAAAGGTTATACAAGTGGTCGGGACAGGGTAGGGGTGTCAATAGCCAACCCAAATCGATGAATCCGGCCCGAACCAGCTTGAACCAGCCCGGACCACACCGGACCGAACTCTTAATGGTTCGGTTTGGTTTGTGGATCCAGAAAGACAAACGGTTTGGTTTGGTTTGGGCTAGTCCGACGGTGCACCGGTAGCCCGAACCGTTATGCCCGAACCCAAATCGAACCGACCTAACTCGATAAATGAGTAAATCAGTAAATGCCTAATGCCCCATTGCCCCCTAAATGTGTTGTGATAGTTTCTCACTTTATCTCATATCCTTTGTTAGTGATTACCCAACCAATTGTATCCATAGGCCATAGGACATAGGATACAAAGATGCATTGTATTTGAAATATTTTATGTACTTAAAAGAGAAAGAGAAGAAAAATTAGCACTAACCGGACCTTACTAGTTATATAAAACCAGTACCAAACCGAATCCAAACCGATATCAACCCGTTATCATAAACCGAAACCGACACGAAACCAAACCGCACTGAAACCAAATATTTCTTAATGGTTTGGTTTCGGTTTCTATAAAAGTCACACCGAAATCGAAAAGCCCGAACCAAAATCGGCCCGAACCGGCCCGTTGACACCCCTAGGACAGGGTATGCTAATTGCTAGCATCTCTATGTCTATTTCTTTTCTCCCCATAAGAAATGACCTTGTTGGCCTCTAATATACGATAATGTTTTACTGCACCTCATTGGTGTGCTCCCCTATGCTGCTTGCTTAGAGAATTCTCTCTCAATAATAATTAATTATAAGAAGCAATTGACAATTGAAAACAAAAAAAAATGTAAAAATCTCACATATGGTGAGAAATTCCGCACCCCCCCCCTCCCCCCAAAAAAAAAGAAAAAAAAAAAAGAAAAACAAAAAAAAAACCGTTGATTGCCCTTTTTTCCGTAAGACCTAATTTAGTTATTAGATATTAGTTCAGGTTTAGATTTCACTTCATAGTTCCAAATTGTAATTATTCATTGCCTTCAATCTATATTTGTACTGTCTTGATCAATTTTTATTTTTAATTAAAATTTTAAGTAAGACGTTCTCTAAACCAATGCAATTATGAATTTTTGTCCTCTCAAGTGCGGTGCGCTGCCAAGTGCACCACACTTTGAGCATTCGACGATAGTCATGAGACTAAGAAGATGAACTTTAAAGGTGCACTACTCAATGCACCGTCGGATGCACAAGTGCGCACTTGAGAGGATAAAGATCCTACATTTATTCCCCTATGTGGTGAACTAATTTAACGAATCCAACCATCGGACAGGTAGGCCCTTCTTGTTTAGAAGGAAACGTGGGGTGAGATTATTGGGAAGATGGGATCCACATGTTAATGGGGTTTTGTTGGGTTGAAAATGTTGAGGTAAAGTTACTTTTTCCATGGAAAGTATCCAATTTTTTATGAAAGTGTAATCCCACAAACACACCAATCCCAAGCGGTTAATCAACTTTTAAGACCGTGGAATGGTGGATATATACAACACGCACCACGCGCACACACTCGATGTGAAAAGTAATCAATTTGGTAGGACTCTGATCCCCTAAGCTTTTGTAAGTTCATCACTCCAAATTAACCAAACAAGATTGAGATGTGATTTTAAAGTGCCACATCAACATTTTCCTATCCCAGTTCTCCCACCCCACCTAAGTATCCTCTAAACAACCGGGCCTATGTAGGGCAACTATAAACTGTAATAGAGTAGCTCACAAGTTAGCTGTGTATGCTAGGTTTGCTAAAATAAGAAATGATGTTTAACTCATAATCTTGATTCTTGAGTTTTGACACAACCCATTTTGATTAATTTTCATTCTGTTACTAAAAAGATCTTTATTTGGGTAATCTTGTAATTTTGCCTTCAATTGTACCTGTTTCAGGATTATCGTATGATACACTCATTTCTAACGGCGCAAATGTTTTGGGATATGGGAGGCGTGAGCCGTTTCATCTCAGACTCATCATGCCCCTCACACCCAACACTTGGCAAACAAGAAATGAAGACGTTTCCAAGTTTTCGTTTTTTGACCCGAATTATAACTGAAAAAAGGTAATGCAAATCTAACACGTCGGATCCGTATCATTAAATAACTAGAGAGTATCAAAATTCATTCTCCCGTTGATTATAAACAATTAAATTATTCAATAAATTATTAGAATTTTCTTATAAGGGTGTAAATGTAAATTTATGCTTGTTCAGTAACTCAGGATCTTGTACCACAAGAGAGAATCAAGGGAAATGAAGAAAACGTGAATAACCTCGTCTGTTCAAAGTTTTTCCCCATCACCCCACCAACCCAATTAACGCCTTCACAGTTCACACTCCGCCACGGATCCTACACTGTCGGTCTATTTCCGTCTATAAGAAATCAATTCGATACGGACAGTTACGGTCCGATTCGGATTTAGATTTATCCGGTCTCAAATTGCTGTAACTCTAATTTTGGACAAAGGTCATCAGTCTCGGCCGATCTGATCCAAATTTTTTATTTCTTATCAATACGGTCTCAATTTTTCATTTATAAAAAGGAAAAAAATGGGAAAAACAATTGAATTTTATTGGATTTTTAGTTTTGGTCCAAATGATAAGTTTCAATCAGTCTTATTGATCGTTCTGACCAATTTCGTGCTTTAACCGAGTCTTAGAAACCGAAACAAAGTTCAGTCAGTTGGTTTGATCCGATTGATTCAACCGGGTTGGTCTGGTTTTTATTTTTATATCCCCTAGTTGGCGCAACGTTCGTCTCTCTTCTCTCTGTGTACAAATAAACGACGGGGCACGAAATCAGTTTGTGCCGCACCGCCATAAATAAAAGCCCAAACCCAGTGAGAGAGAAGAGAGAGGCGGTTTTATTACTGTATAATAACGGCTCCATTTCTTTCCCTCCAACCAATTCCTTCTGCTCGACTAACTTCAAAAATCGTAATCACCAAGAAAAGAAGTCAGATTTTTCTTCATCTCTCTTTCGTGTCTCCGTCGTCGTCCAGCCGACATTTACAGGTTCAAAGACGTTCTTCACTTCTCTCGTTCTCCATTTCTCATTCTTTATTGTTTTCTATCTTCTTTTTCCAATTCTTTGCATATAAGTTTGTGTTGCCTCGCTCTGAATTGCGTTTGAACGAACAAGGCTCGATCTCCGGCTTCAATTTGTAGATCTGTTGTTTACTTTGTACAAGTTTTGACTTGTGTGAAGCCTTAGTATCGCGGATTTCTTAAGTTGGATTATTTTGGTCTGGAAACTCGTTTTCTGCTGAATTGGATCTTGAAGTTGTATACGTGAGGATGTTTGGAACTCTTTTCAGATGAATTGGATCTTGAGGTTGAATATATGAGGATGTTTTGCATTCGGATTCTCGCTTCGGTTTCCTCAATTCCGCATTGTTTGGTGAAGAACCTGATTAGTTAGACTTACTGTCTGATTGACGAGTTCAATCTCATTTTTTATTTCAAGCTTTGGTTTCAGTTACTCAAGTTGAATTCGCTTCTGTTTGTTGCTTCTTTCTTTCTACTTCCTTTCTAAAAGAATTGTTCAGAGAAATCTGTTAATCATTAGGGTTTAGCTTTTGTTTCTTGGATCCCAATATTGCGTTAGAGCGGTTTTAGCTTTCATTGTTTACTTCCCCTGCAATAGGACGTTCATATTGTAGGTAGCTTTAATGGAGACTAATGGAAAGAAATGCCAGTTATTATTAACAAAGTTCTAGGGATTTAGCATCGGATCATTCTAGAAGACAGAATAATCGAGCATATGGAGCATAAGGAAATCGGAGATTCGATGTCCGAGACCACCAGTGAGAGGGATTTATCAGTTTCCGATTCGGAAAGTGGCGTTTGTGGCTCCACTGCTCCGGAATTCGAGTCCTTCGAAAAAAATGGACTGATCAGATTGGAAGAAGGAGATAAGGAGCACGACTTCATCAAGAACAAATTCATGTTGGGTTTGGGACCTCTTGAAAGGCATACCACGGTTGTCACCGTTCACAAGAATTCTTTCTCTAGTTTTCATAGAAAAGCTCGACTGCAATCGTTCAAGATCTTCTCGGAAGCAATGTCTCGGAAGTGCAATGGCAATGCTAACATAAAGTACGCTTGGTATGGAACTTCGAGGGATGGGGTTCATAGGATCATTTCTCACGGATTTGGTCAGTGTGGAAACCCTGATAACAACAGGTTGCATGGCTGCGGACTTGATCTTTCCCCAGAGAATTCTTCTATTGAGAGGTACGCAGGAAATTAACAAAGCTGATTCAACCTTTTCTTTTCCCGATTGTTGGTGCATTTGTATTTGTTCTATATGGTCTCTTTCTTTTGATTTTCCTTAAATTGAAAATCCTTCTGTACGAGTTCTGATTTATTTATCTATGCTCAGTGTGATAGCCTCCGACCTTGATAAAAGTGGTTTACGATATTTGTTGCTTTGTCGTGTGATCTTGGGAAATATGGAGGAAATCCTTCCTGGTTCTGGGCAGTTCCATCCTAGTTCTGAGGATTTTGACTCTGGAGTTGATAATCTGCCTGCTCCTAGGAGATATATTATCTGGAGTACACACATGAACAGTCACATCTTGCCTGAATACATCATAAGTTTCAGGGCTCCTCCTTGCTTGAAAGGTGTGCAATTGAATCCAATGTAATTTGCTATTGAACTTCTGAAAGTTTAATTGTTCATTTTGTAGGACACTCATCTTGTATCTCCGACATGTTCAGGGTTTCAAAGGACACAAGAGCATGTGGTAAAACCCACATCTGCTTGGATGCCGTTTCGGACTCTAATATCAGTACTTTCGAGGTTCTTGGCTCCCAGTTCCATTGCTTTCATTGAGAAGTATCACAATGATTATAGAGTAAGCTGAAGCGCAACTGAATTATCTATTTCATCTTCAATCATGAAAAATTGAAATGCTTCTTCCCCTGCCTTCTCACTTTTGGTATTTAAATGTTGTGCCTTTTTGTGGTGCAGGAGAAGAAGATCACTCGACAGCATCTGATACAGCGGGTGAGGCAAATCGCTGGGGACGAGTTGCTTGTCTCAGTAATTAAGTCTTGCAAGGGCAAGGTTTGACTTTCTATCACGAAACGGATATTCTTATCATTTTGAATTGTTTTGCTATGGCATAATCTGTTTGATGGATTTTAAGCATGTTTTTTCTCTACTGGACTTTGTATGACTTACGTTTCGATAATTTTGTGGCTTTGCCGACTTGGTGGCAAATGGGGTTTAATTGACAATGTCCAAAAAGGATGGGACTAATTGGGTTAGGAGGCTTTCAGTTTTGGATGATGTAATTTTTTTTTATCTTACCAGTGGTTAACAGAATTTAAGTCCAAGGACATGATGTGATTCCTAGAATGAAAAAGTCATGAGAAGAATCATGCATTATGAAGTTGTATCATGATTTAGAATTTAAGAAAATTATCCTTACCTTTAAGACCTTAGGTTAGTGATGCCACTGGCATCTAGATTGGAAACGCATGTCCTTTTCAATGATGAAATTGTTTCGGTTAACCTTGCTGAAATTAAAACTAGTAAAACATCATTCCTAACTAAACTAGGATTGACAATAACTGATAAAACTCTTAGTAAAGATCAAGCGAGCTTGCTCAGCTACCCAGCCCAGCCGGCTGGCTCAACTAGGCCCAAAATTGGACCTCGGTGCAGCTGCTGCCCTCCTTCCTTTCTTACTGCTGCTGTAATACAACCCAGTGTGTGGATCTACATCAAAGAGTCCAGGTTAACAGGGGGATCCGAGTCCTGGGCCTGCCTTTAATGTCAAGCTTCCTAAAGGTTTCTTAGGAAAGAAATGAGGGAATGGACCAGAGACTGGATCCCATTCTTCTGTTCCTCATGTGTCTGTTTCTGGCTTAGGGCTTGAAAGGTTACTGTTCCCTTGAGCTTATGGGTTCTAATTCCATGAGAAACTCTTTAATTTATGGAGCATGACACTCCAATGTCGATACTTACTTAGATTAATTGCAGTTAATATACTTTGGCCTCATAATATGTCTTAGGACCTCAACATGGCATGCATGAAATCTCTTGTTATCAATTGATCCCAAGTCCTTTATGGCACATATAATTATGGTGACCTCATTTAGATGGAGTACAGTTCTTTAGTCACTCCGACATCCGACCCAGTGGATCGTAGCCTCCTTATGCGCTAGTGGCTAGTTTGACATGTTGATCGACCCACTAGGTATTACCACTGGCAAATGGCCTAGATTAATGAGTTGGGAGCACCTCCATTCAGTTACCGGTTGAGGTCTACATAAGAATAGACTATAGATTTGATTGTGATCATCATCAGTGTTGCACTTGATTTGTTACTTCTGAGCTTATCTATTCCTTGAAGTGAGTTGATAGTATTTTTTTTCTCTGTTCCAGCAATCGAAAGCTACAATGGGTATTTCACCAAGCAGCAGCTCAAAGTAGTGCAGTGGAGACTTGGAGCACACATGGAACATGGCTGATTGTTGTTATATCAATACACAAAAAATTCTTTTGGGAAAGGAAAGAGAAAGCATCTACATGTACAGCCACAGGAGATCTATAGGTTATGAGTTTTGATTAAACAAACAACAAAGAAGAGGTTAAAAGATGCAGGTGACTTGGTTCTCATTTTGCTGACTTGTTCTGAAGATGTAACAGAGGTGGCAATGGTGGGGGCTTTTATGTCTTTGATGTAAGAGCTACTGATGCCTGAGTGGCATTTCACTGCTTGTTCTGAAGATATAGCAGAAGTGGGGTCTGTATATGGGGAATTTTCTCTTGTTATGTCACTCTCTCCATTTGGAGGTGGTTACACAAAAGTTAGTTGTATTCAGAGCAACAATTTTAATTCATTAAATAGGATTAAAGTTTCAAAACGAATTTAACAATCTGGTGCTGGCAAATTGCCATCAACAAAAACAAAGTGATATGAAACACAACACCGATCTAGTACTAATAGCCACCACAGTCGTCTGGGCAATGATTTTCAACTCCAATGGTGTTAGTGACGCTTACCAGAAGTCAGAAGAGCGGCTGGTTGATGCTTCAGGACTGCCATCTGCCAAAAGGTTGGAAGATTGTAACGCTCATGGGAAGAAATGAGGGGCACAACCATGGGAGCTAACCCTCCTAGCCTCTCTGATTCCTGGTTCTCCTGATAATTTGTCCAATTGCGTGATTATAATTTCATTTACGTGACTATAGTTCTCCACCACCCATAGAGGACGGTTCGCCCGCCATCCTATTGTTCACAAATCCCTTCTAGGCTTTTATTATGTTTCAAAATACCCTCCCAATACCTTTTTCCATCCTCTCCCACCCTGTGGAGAAAAACTCGATCCTTTATTTTAAGTCTTTTTACCTCAAGAAAATACAAAATTTCACTGGCCCACAGTTCAGCGTTAAAGGTGGGAGAACAAAGAGAGGGTGAGATTGAGGACCGAGGAATCAGGCTTCAGGCCCTCCAACTCAAAAAGTAGAGACAAATTCGTATATATTTAGGACTTTTCGGTCTACAAACAAATATCCCAAGAAGGCAAGAATACCTTGGTGTATCACCGTATCTTAAATGGAAATATCCTTTGATTGGATAATGCGTATACGGATGTGAATTGAATCTGAATTTTTTATCATCGGTTAGTTAACCCGGACTTTCCTCATTTGACGGATACGATTCGCTCTCAATCCATGTCTCTCAGTTATCTTAGTTCTTTTTCTCTCTAGAATCTGTCAAATCTTCAAGAACTGTCAAGATCATTAGCTACATAATTTTTTTTTATTAATTCATATCTATTCGAATATGGATTTGGATACCCTCAGACCTGGGATTCCCCTAAATAGACATGGATGCGAATCAAATTCCAATTTTCGACTTATTTGTTTACATCCCTACTCAAAACTAGATTGATCAAATGCCATACTAAATTTTTTGCCATGTCACCAAGTATTCGGTTCCAAGAAAAGGGGTTAATATACATTCTAGTGTAGGAATCTTTCCCACATCCCCTTATATTTGGGTGTGTGAAGAGTATGATTTGATATTTTAATTGTTAGATAAATAGCAAACCCCATTGATATGTTACATGTCAAATTTGGTGGTTCATTTCAATTGTATGAACCTTCATTTATGGATTCATCATAACATTTTTTAATGGACTTCTATATTCAAAAATATTGTTTATAGGAAACTTAAAACCTACCAAGTACCAACACATCGCAATTGCAATGGGTGTACACACATTTAGTTTCCCCTTCACTTGTTTAATTGAAGTGGATGCTTATGGATATAGTAAAATACCTGGTAGGGCATTGATCAACCTTGTTTTCATCTCTTGGTCTAAAAATTTTAAGGCTTAGACCTTCCAAGGAATCTCTTCATATCCTTATTGACTATGAGCCAACTTCTCTCACCCAAGCAAGCCGCTTATAAGTATCCCTTTTGGTAAGGGGCAAAGAATGAAGAATACAATACAATGCACTCATTCAAAATGGCACATGGGTAATGATGGGAATCTTATTGGCTCCATATGCGTTTTATAGAAAAATAAAGAGGAAACCAGATGGTCCAATAATACAATAGAACATTTTCTCCAAGAATACGTTCGGGAGAAAGTTTTTTTTTTTGTTTTTTTTCCGTTTTGCTACGTGGAGAAGGATTCTATCAAAGGTCATGATTATTGAAAATTATCACCTCAATTTGCCTGCCTATCAATTTTCTCAATTCTCTCTAATAGAGGGTGGTCGATCCCACCCGAGCAGTGTGTTCGGGCAAAGGGTAGAGTGGCCATTTCGGATCTTTATCCCCTAAGGTTCCCTGACTGGTACGGTTATACGGTTCCTCTCATAGGGGGGCTGAAATGACCAGTCCACACCCTGACTGAACACACTGCCCGGGTGGGGTCCACCCCCTTTTATTAGAGGCACTAGGGAACTGTACCGGGCAGGGGAACCGTAGGTGATAAAAATTCGGCCATTTCTACCCCCTATTAGATAGAATTGAAGAAATTGATGAGCAAGTAAATTGAGCGATAAAGATCTCATTATTACTCCCCTTTACAAATTGAAAATTTGAATATCCCCTCAAGCCAATATAACACCTATTTCACTCCCACTAATACCATCGGTTGAGGGTATTCCTTTCGATTCCATAACCACAAGTACGCTGCCTAACGTCTCCTTGTGTTTATCTTTCTCCTCCCACAATAGGGGCAATTATGTCATTGCATAGGAAGAAAGAGAGAGATAGTAGTAGAGAGGTGCTAGACTGTTAGCATTCTTTCTCCCTACTTTATGGGGAAATGTTTTCTGCACTGGGGATGCAGGATGAGCCTAGACACATGGGGTGGGCAGTGGACAAAATGACCACTCCACCCTCCTGAGACCAAAATGATGCGTCGGTCCTGCCCCATGTGTCTGGGCGCAGCAACATACACCCCGTGAAGAAATTGGTCTATAGTTTAAATTGGTCTATAGTTTAAAAGAAGCCCCAATTAGGAGTGGGTTATATTCTGCCCCTCGGATCAAACGGTTAATATTCCTACAAAGCTCTACTTTCCACTCCAACTTATTCTTTTTTATGGGACAAGTTCAACTTCTATACTTATCTTGCTTCTGAAGGCACATTGGAGTGCCAAAATAATGCCACATCACTATGTTGAGTCATCAACAATTTCACCAACTGTGTAACTCCTTTTAAACTTTTTAACTATCAGTAATTATTTGGCCACTCCAACTTATTCTTTTTTACCGGACAAGTTCAACTTCTATACTTGTCTTGCTTGTGGAGGCATATTGGAGTGCAAAAATTATGCCACATCATGATGTTGAGTCATAAACAATTTCACTAACTGTGTAACTCCTTTTAAACATGGGTAAAGTACACGTACCCCTTAGAATGCTCCAAATATTCCTCTTGCCCCCTAAGCGGCTCAATATTCTGCGTACCACCCTTCAATATTCCACGTATCACCCCTGGTTTACACCCCAAATGCCAGATAGGTCTAATCCGTTAAATTCCACTCTTAGATGACAATATTTTGACCATTTTACTCTTTGTTTCATTTCTTAAATCTAAAAAGATTTAAATACCCTCATTTATTTGTTGCTCAAACCTAATAAAAAATGACCAATTTATCCTTTGTTTTATTTTCATAAATAAAAAGACCTAAGTACCCTCACTTATGTATTACCTTAACCTAAGTTGAAAAGACTATTTTACCCCTAAACGTTTGTTCCTAAAAACCAAACCCAATCTAACCTTTGAGGAAACGAAAGCTTGGGAGGAACTGCTGCTCCGGCAAGGCGTCCATTACTGGTGCTTTTTTGTGTTGTTTTTTTTTTTTTGGTGTTGTGGGGTGGGGGGTTTTGTGGTTTTGTTTTTGGTGTGGGGTGGGGAGGGTGTTTTGGTTTTTTTTTTTTTTTTTTTGGGTTTGGGGGGGGGGGGGGGGGTGGTTGGTGTGTTGTTTTTTTTTTTTTTTTTGTTTGTGGGGTGGGGGGGTGTTTGTGGTGGTGGTTTTTTGTTTTTTGTTTGTGGGGGGGGGGGGGGGGGGGGTGTTGTTGGGGGGGGGGGGGGGGGGGGGGGGGGGGGGGGGGGGGGGGGGGGGGGGGGGGGGGGGGGGGGGGGGGGGGGGGGGGGGGGGGGGGGGGGGGGGGGGGGGGGGGGGGGGGGGGGGGGGGGGGGGTTGTGGGGGGAGGGGGGGGGGGGGGGGGGGGGGGGGGGGGGGGGGGGGGGGGGGGGGGGGGGTGTGTTGGGGTTGGTGTTTTTGTGTTTGTTTTTTTTTTTTTTTTTTTTTTTTTTTTTTTTTTTTTTTTTTTTTTTTTTTTTTTTTTTTTTTTTTTTTTTTTTTTTTTTTGTTTTTTTTTTTTTGTGGGTTTGGTTTTTTGTTTTTTTTGGGGGGTTGGTTGTGTGTTGGATTGGGGGGGGGGGTGTTTTTTTGTGGTTTGTGTGGGGTTGTGGGTGGGTGTTTTTGTTTTGGTTTGTGTGGGTTTTAAAAAAAATTTTGGGTGTTGTGGTGGGGAGAGGGGGGGAAATGTAAGGTGTTTTTGTGGTGGGGGGGGGGGTTGGAAAAAGAGGGGGGGTTGGGAATGAGTGTTATTTTGGTTTTTTTAATTCGCACCATCCCTCTTCGGGGGGGGGGGGGGGGGGGGGGGGGGGGGGGGGGGGGGGGGGGGGGGGGGGGGGGGGGGGGGGGGGGGGGGGGGGGGGGGGGGGGGGGGGGGGGGGGGGGGGGGGGGGGGGGGGGGGGGGGGGGGGGGGGGGGGGGGGGGGGGGGGGGGGGGGGGGGGGGGGTGGGGGGGGGGGGGGGGGGGGGGGGGAGGGGGGGGGAGGGGGGGGGGGGGGGGGGGGGGGGGGGGGGGGGAGGGGGGGGTGGGGGGGGGGGGGGGGGGGGGGGGGGGGGGGGGGGGGGGGGGGGGGGGGGGGGGGGGGGGGGGGGAGAGGGGGGAGGGGGGGGGGGAGGGGGGGGGGGGGGGGGGGGGGGGGTGGGGGTGGGTTTGTGGGGGGGTGGGTGGAAGGGGGGAGGGTGGTGTTGTTGTTTTTTGGAAGGGGGGGGGGTTTGTTTTTTTTTGGGGGGGTTGGTGGGGGGGTTTTGGAGGGGAAAGATTTGGTTTTGGGGAGGGGGGGTGGTTTTGTGGTGGGGGGGGGGGGGGGTGTTTGGGGGGGGGGGGGTGGTGTGGGTGGGGGGGGGGGGGGGGGGGTTTTGGGGGGGGGGGGTGGGTGTTGTTTGGAGAGGGGGGGGAGGGGGGTGAGGGGAGGGGGGGGGGGGGGGGGGAAGGGGGGGGGGGGGGGGGGGGGGGGGGAGGGGGGGGGGAGGGGGAGGGGGGGGGGGGGGGGGGGGGGGGGAAGAAAGGTGGGAAGGGGGGGGGAGGGGGGGGGAGGGGAGGGGAGGGAGGGGGGAAATTATGAGGGGGGGGGGGAAGAGAGGAAGTGGGAGAAGGGGGGGGGGGGGGGAGTGGGTGGAGGGAGGAGGGAAAGGGTGTTTTGGAATGTTTAATTTTAGGGTTTTTTTGGATGTGGGTTTTTGGGGCGGGGGTTGGGGTTGGGGGGGGGGGGGGGGGGGGGGGGGGGGGGGGGGGGGGGGAGGGGAGGAGAGGGGGTGGATGTTGGGGT